>NC_080444.1:13064842-15863514 GCF_028018845.1 Melospiza georgiana
CCAGGGGCTGTTCCTGACCCAGGGGTTGTTCCTCTCTGCTCTCAGGCTCTGGGATCCCTTCAGCCAGGAGGGGAGCAGGAGGCAGGCATCCATCTCCTGACATCCATCTCCCGAGTCAGGCTGGAGAGAGCAGCTGAGTGTCTCGCCTGTCCCTTTCCCTCTATCGTTTGGGAAGGCTCAGAGTGTCCACAGAAGTTATGCAAACACCATTTTTAGACATTAAACTACAACTGAAAGGCTGATGTTTGGCCATGGCAGCTCATTCAGCTCCTGTGAGATGCATGGAAAATCATCCCGTCATTATTCCTGGGAAGAGCTCCCATGATATTTCAGATGACCTGTAGTTTTGGTTTCTTACCCCATTCCTGTTGTGTACCTTGAAGGCAGAGTTTCTTCACAGAGGAGTTTGATCTTGTGCCAGTCTCTGCATTTGTGGAGATTATTCCCTTTCTCACTGCTCCTAGGTGAGCTGGGCTCCATGCTGCAGGATGCTTTGGGTTTGGCTCCATGCCCAGGATCTCAGCACATTCCTCTTAATGGACTTTTTTTTTTTAATCTCTCTCTACTTTTCTCTTTGCTGTCTGTCTTTTAGTCCAAGTAAAATTTTATTTGTATGATAAGCATGAGGGGGCCAGCCCACCTCTTGCTCAGCTAGAAATTTCATTTATTTCCAACTCTGCTTTGCTCCCCTCCATGGAGCTAAGATTAAGCTGGTTCCCACATTGTCACTCTGCAGCACAGGCAGGGATAGGGAGTCTAGAAAGGCAGAAAATTCTTGAGCAATAATTGAGCCAGAAGTTATTTTTTAAGAAATATTTTGTTCAGCTAAAACTATATTTGCTTTTAAAAACAAATATATAGAAATTATTTGTTTTAAAATGCTAAAAACCAGCTGTTTAAGAAATCTCTTGCCAAGAAAAAGAATTTTAAAAAGAAACAAAAACCTCACATTAACTAACTCCTCATAGTCATCTACCAGGTGCAGTTAGGGCTGCTTGTATTAACTCTTCAAGTACCTTTGTACACGTCCATCATTCTTCCAGAAAATGAAGAATTTCCTCAGAGAACTGTGTTCCATTCTGAGCACTTCACACTGTGGACAGGTCTCCTTTACCAGGATAGGCTGAAGCAACCTTTCCCACATGGCCCATGTTATCACTCTCTGACAGTTGACAGCAGAGCTTTTCATGTTTGCTCTCCCTAATCTATTTGAGTACAAAGATCTGGTTTAGTGCAAGTGATCTCTTTTTAAACTGCTTAAAATACCCTGTGTGCTACAGATTAAGAGGTTGTGGAACACAGAGATGAGCAGCTCTCTGGCAAATGCAAAGGAGTGTTGCTCTGATTTGGAGTGGCAAGGCAAGAGTCTGTCCCACTGGAAAAACCACTTGCAGGCTGCTCATCTGTTAACACCTCTGCTGGCAATTATCCAGGATTTACTGGGGAAAGAGATTGTTTGTTTGTTTATTTAGTTGGTAGAAAGGGATCTTATAATTGTCCAGCAGCTGAAGAAAATAAATCTATTTAGATATGCTAGAGAGGAAGTTTCTGCAGAATGCAAGTGTAAATATTGCTAAGGCATACAAAGGAATGGATGGAATAAAATAGGAAAAGGAAATAGCCAGGTTTAATGGATTAAAAAGAAATACTTCATTGTAGAGGTGTTTCTTAATGTTAAGTTGCTTGGTTTATTTCAGAGTAGCTGTAATATATTAATGCATGATGGTTTGTGATTTGTTCATAATGAACAATTGTGTTAACTTCTAATTTTCACATCTCTAAAAAAAGAATACAGAAACAAATCAATTCTATTAATTGCTTCTATTCAATTCCAATTATAATGATAGTGTTTAATGCCAGCTTGCTAAAGGCCAGTATGAGTTACTCATTACCTGCTTAGAGGGTTCAGCTTTCTATTTATTGTTTGATGTTAAGCACAAGTGGTGTCTGTTTGAAGAGGAAAGATTTCTTCTGTTCCTTTGCATGTTGACATCATTCCACAGACATCTCTAATCCCATGGAAATGTAGTCAAATGTAGTTTGGAGTGTAGTCAGTAATGTGTCGTAGAGTAACTGCTGTAAATAGTGAAATAGTAAGGAAATGGCAGAGTGGGTACCCTGCCCTAAAGTGACAATTGTGTGTCCCTGTGGGGCTGGCCATGGATTACAGACCCAGGAGAGAGAGTTGTGGATGGGGATGGGGAGTTTGTTCTGAGGGAATGGTTGAATTTCTGGGGAGTTCCTGCAGGACAGGGGATCATGGAAATGCTGAATGGCAGCTGGAGGCACCAGGAGCATTCCTAAATGTGGAATGAAGGTGTGTGTCCAAGGGGGGCTGGGATCCTGTCTGGTTTGGGGACTCTTCGGTGGCTGCTGGGGGCTCTCTGCAAGGAGCAGCAGAATGATCCAGCCTTGTTATCCAGGCATGGAAACAGAGACTCTTTCCCTGTGTTCTTGTGGATTTGTGCTGTTGGCTCTCCTTCCTCTCCCCCAGCTGCCTCTCTACTTTCAAACTCCTGCAGGTCCCCCCTCCACCTCAGGAATCTTCCAGGCTCCTGCCACAAGCCTCCTGCTTCTGCTTCCAGTCTCCAGTGCTTTTAAAAGACAAGAAGAGACTTTTCTGGGGTGAGCTGGAAAAACCAGGACCTCCATAATCAGAAACAATTTTGTTTGGTTTAAGCTTTTAACAGAAAACTCAAGGAGCTTAACAAATCCACAGAGAGGCAGCTCTGTAAGAATTCTTTTGTTTGTTGTGGGGTTTTTTTGCTCTTAGTAAAATTGCTTAAATAGCTTCACCACATCAGATTGGCGTGTTGTTTCAAGAAACTTCTAGAAGCTTTTTCATGCCCTCTGATAGCTTTGTTGTGGAAAACACACTATTGTTTTGTCAAAGGAAAAAAAAAAACTAAACTAATGAAATGAATATAACTTATCAATAATGTGTATTCAGCTTCTATTAAATTAGGGATCTTCGTTTTCAAACTATGGACAGTTGAGGTCTCTTAGATTCAAGTCATAATTTTTCAGAGAAACCTAAGCAGTTCTTGTATTGTCTCAAGGCTGAACAACCTTGGAGTAGAAAAAAAGTGAAATGTGAAATTCTCTTATCTTTTTAACATATTTTTCTTTTTCACAAAAATAACAGAAAATTCTTAAAGAAATTTAAATCTCTACAAGCTGCATAGCAAAGCAATTTAGCCAGAATATATGAACAAAAGTATGGAAAAATACCTTTTTTTCTAAACACAGATTTTAATTAGGAAGAAGGTCTGAGCCAGACTATTATTTTCAGGTCTGCACCAAACCAAGAGTTTTAATTAGTCCAGAAAGAACCAAGAACTTGACATGCTCTATCAGGATTAAAGAGGGACGAGGGAAAGGCAGGGGGAATAGTCAGACACATAGAAAGCAGTTTTTTGTCAGCTAGGGGAATACCATTAGTCCATTTGTCAGATAGTATACATATACTGCTCTCCCAGGCATTAACTAATTGTTCCTACATTAAAAATATTTTCTTGTATAAATTACTTATAAAAGAAACTTCTTTTTTTCTCCTTTGGTTGCCTTTTTAATTTTTTTGCTATCACAGTTTATTCGGTTGTGTTTTCACATGTGTATTTAGCAGGTCACTTGGACTCCAGATGATCTTCAGAGGTCCCTTGCAACCCCAACTGTTCTGTGATCTACTTTGTCAGCTATTTCTGCCAGATTTTGGCAGATTGCCTTCACTAATAACATTAATTTACTATGTCGTGTAACATACTTTGTTTACTATTTCATATCTTAGAAAAAAAATTGTCATGCAGCTCTATTTTCTTCAGTAGCTGTCAGAAAATAGTAACTGAAATGAGTTTGTAATCAGTCCTCGTTGGGAGGCTGAGCTGAATACTGGAGTGGTCCATATGTCTTGGAGGTTTAGGTTGCAGTTTTCCTAATTAATTGCTGCTCAGCTTTTAAAGCATAGCATCTCTAATACAGAATAAAAACTAGTGTGATGTGATTTTTGCACATATAATGCTATACCTTGTGGGTTTTTTCCAGGTTTTTTAAGTCTGTTTTAAACATGGTGGGTTGCCATTTTGAATCAGTGTGGACACTCTGTGTTTTGCCGTTGTGGTGCATGTTTAATTTAGAAAGTGGAAGTTGCCTGCTCATTCTTTAAGAAAAGAAAGGAAAGCTTTATTTGCAAATATAACATTCTTTTCTCCATCTATCCAATATATTAATAATAAACACTCCCCTATTATCCATCTGAGGGCTGCACTGATGGAGGTGCTCCCCAGCCCTTTGCAGTGCAGGGAGCTGGGCTCAGCCCAGGGAGCTGGAGCAGCTTCCTCAACATTTGAAGCTGAAATCTCTTGTTTGGCTGATGGAGAGGTGTTGCACTCCCATCTTTGGTTCTGCTGGGTAGCAGCTCTAATGATTGGCAGCAGGGAGATAGCAAGGACAATGTTTGCTGCAACATCTCCAGCCCCTCCTGACACTGGAAATTGAATGTTTCCTTCCCGTGCTCCAGCTTAGCCCCTGGTGCTTGTGTTGAATGGATGATCTCTTTGTCCTGACACCAACAAAGAGCACAAATTATTGGAGACAAGAAATGTGTTAAATACCGTTTACAGACCCCATGTCAACTACATCCTCTGTCATCACCATTGAAAATACCCAAGTTCAAAATGTGATTTTGTTTTGTTCCCCAGGTAGGAAATGCCCATGTTCTGTAGGATTTTAAAGTTTTATTCTATACCCTCTTACTTTAAAAGGAGCAGACTTTATATAAAGTCAGATAATTAACTAACACTGTTGTGACTTGCAGTCAGAGATCAAATAATTTCTTAGCAAATATGAGTAATATTAATTACAGAGTTCAGAGGTTCACCCAGTTTACAGTAGAATGCAGGGTGAAGTATTGAAGATTAATAAAGTTCTTTGGTTACTGAATGTGTGATGAGAAATGGTAGGAACCATCCCTATCATTTGTATATGCAGGGAATGGTGAAAAAAAGGTGGTATGGCTGTGTGTTTGCAACATGGTGGTTTAGAAGTACATCCAGAAATGGCAGGTAAATATTTATATGGGCAGATTCAGGGTAAAAGAGGAAGCTTTGTCTCCAGAAAAGGATGTCTTGATTTATCCCATTTTGCTTCTTGGAAGGGCCAATAATTGCATATCTGTTGTCTTAGGTATATGCGCTTACATCTCAAATGCTGCAGCTTTTAATAATAAAAAGATAAAGAAGAAAATTGCACTTTTTCTTTATAAATAAACTGAAAAAAAATTATAAAATTTTTAAATGTAGACCACATCTTGCACTGCTTTTTCTAGCAATCTTTTATATATATTTTAAGTGAGAACATTCAAGGGACAACTCCTCAGCAAAGTGAAATTTTACAATTTATCCTGCAAAGGTAGTGAATTATGGCAATGAGATTTAGCATATTTTTTTCCTAGGGACGGATGCAGGGAAGATAATTCCAACATGTCACATGAAACTAACATTTCTCCTTAGTTTTTGCTGCTGAATGGAGTAAGGGATGTAGGGCAGGCTGGATAATTGGTTTACGTGCCAGAAGAGGTGGGAAAGCTATCTGTGGTAACAGCAGCACTTTGACCTTCCTCTTGCTGATCCAAACCTGTGATACCTGAGAACATAAAACTTGTCAGAGACAGCCTTGTGCCACCTCCAAGCTCAGCTGCAGAGCACAGCACCTCGAGTGACAGTGCTGGATGTCCTGCTGCCCACAGGGGAGTGTTCATGGGTGGAGCAGCAAATGTGCTCACCTTTGCATCCTGCCCCTGATGCTACAGCCAAGCAGATTCAGTAATTGTATTCTTACTGGGAGCCATTTGATAAATTTTACTAGACTGCTTCTCTTGTCTCAATTCCTTTGGCAGTATTTTCCTCTCTACACATCTATCTAGTTGTGTTTAAGAACTAGCTTCGACTTTATCTCCATTTGGTCCAGGATGACAAACTATTAATTCACTGGGTAAGCTGCGATTTGGTGCAGAGAAATTGCTGCCAGTTCCTTATGCCCTCTGCACAGGATTCCTGCCCTGTGGAAGGATCAGAGTTTCCTGTGTGCAGGTACTCTGGGATTACCAGCTATTCCTCCATTATGTCCAAAATTATTTGAAGAGATTGCCCAGGTATTCTGTGTCTGAGCAGCTGATTGAGGAAGGCTGGGCTGCTGTGGGAAGGAGCTGCAGCTCCCTGATGGAGGCTGTTCATTCTCTGCTGCCCTGCCAGGGAAGTGAGCTTGGGTTTGGGTTTTTCTATCACCTCTCAGAGGTCAGAGAAGCTTTTGGGATGATGATGTCTGGTGTTTTTACGGGTGGTGAACATCAAATGTGTCTGATCCAGCCAGACTGAGGCCTCTGCTGACTGAAATTTATGGAGCCAGTGGGACAGAATCTCTGTAGGCAGATTTTAATGTTGAGATTTTGATATTAACCCATCTTGAATTAGACCTACTTGAGAGGAGCAAGGTGTGCTAAGATAGAAGAAATTCTGTCATCTTTATGTGCCATAACCAAACAAAACACAATACAGATGTAGGAACAGCCTGTAAATACTGTCAGATACAATTAACCTTCTTTGTAAAGAGCTAACCTAGCTGTTGTGAGGTTGAAGAGCTCCTCAAGAAGACCTGTGCAGTCTTCTGGAAGGACCAGTATTTTGAACAAAAGAACTGGGGATTTAGCAGTTCCCTGTGGGAATGTTTTTCATTCTAAAGATGAGTTATCAGTTCCTTCACCTAGCCAAGTGCCCCTGCCTCATACCAGAGAGGCAGTTTGACTTGACATATCTTTAATTTGAAGATACCCTATCCTAAAAGATGAAAACATTCTCGAATTCATGTTCTTCCCAGTTATCCTAAGAGCTTGCAAAAGTCATGCAGCACAGGCCTTGCTACCTAGAAGGAACTAAACAATTCTGTAGGTTATTTCATAACAAAAAGTCTGTTGGCCAGCTCTTGTTATGGCTGTGTATGTATTTTCAACTTGCTTTAATTATTTTTTTCTTTTTCTCGCTCTTTTTCTTTTTTAAGTGATGTCCTTCTCTACACCTTCAGATTTAAGTCAGTAAGGTAGAGCAGACTGGAGTTTAATGTTCTCCTGCTTACTGAGTATACTCTGTTCTGAAGGAGGAGCAGAAAAGATGATGCCAACTGTCTTGGCAGGCCTTTCCCAGCCAGGTGTGATTACAGGTGGATGTACATTTTTTGTCTGGAAGAATGTATCTGCCCAATATTAAACTGAACTTGGAGATAAATCATATGGAACATTTCAGCCACTTCTATTATGATACAATCACATGCAAGACAAAAATGAAATACCTTTTGAAAGAAACAATAACTACTCTGATTTCAAATTCAGTTACCTTTCCAAATGTATGTAAAATAGAATATACCCATGGGAAACAAAGCTGAAACTTCTGTGCTTGATTATTATACCACCAACACCTCCTGTGGCTTTTTATACCTGGCACCCAAAGTGTAACATTTTGATTTTTAAAAGAGCTAACCAGATAAACATGCAAGACAGGCAACTTCTCTGTAAATGACTATATCATATAAATCCTTGTCCCATCTGCTGTCCCTACAGCTGCCTTTTGATTCATGCTATTCCTGTAATGTACTCCTGGAGAACCCACCATTCACATGGTCCTCACTCATCTCAGCATCCACTTGGAGGCTTAGATATATTTTTGAAGGATTTGGCTTTTAAAACTTTACTGCTGGAAGAACAACTTTTGGGGTTTGCTTTTTGACTTTAGGTTTTGGGGTTTTTTGGTATTTTATTTGGCTTTTTAAAAAGTTTTGTGTAATGAGCACACTATTGATAATATTAAGGGCACTGCATAAAGGGTTGCTCTGCATAAAGCTTTTTTATTTCAAGCATTTTGTCTTTGCGGTGTCTCACATAAGTTATAAGGATTTCCTTTGCTGCTTCTCTTTATATAGCACATAGTGAGATTAAGGACTCAGTACAAATAAAGAGGTTGTGGCATGTTTTAGAATTTACTGCATTTATTAAAGTATTCCAAACTCCAACTTTTAAATATAGTGATATCAATTTCAGATATTTAAGGGGATAAGTACCTAATGAGGATTTAGAGTAAGGTTGATTGAGGAAGTAAATCTACTTTCCAAATGTCTACAAAGAAAAATCAAACGAGAAATTCAGTATCAAAAACATCAAAGACAATAATGCAGTTGCTTTCATCTCCAGTGTGTGCTTGCACTTCAAAGAAAAGCAAAATGCTCACCCTTCCGCCAGTACCCCCGAAGGAGGATGAGCCTATAGTTGAAGATAAGTCTCCATCACTTCTTTGAGAGAACAGGGGGAATAGAAGCAAAATTTTGCACAGAAAAATAACAGCTTCATAGTATTTCTTTCACTGCAATGGTTGTATCATAAGAATTTTCTCATACTCAAGAATCCTCTTGTTTCATTAAGGTATGCAAGTAATGCTGTATCCTTAAAGCCCTGCTCTTCAGTGGAAAACTTTATTTTCTTTACCTCTCAAAGCTGGGGATATGGTGATGTTCTCTGAGGTAATGTTCTTCATCCTAATTATCATTTCTGCAAAATGTGCTGATTGTGCAAGTGAACATGCATATTTGCTCATTCACATCCTCCCATACTTTTTATCTTGGAATTGATGATGCTAGATTTAATTCTGTAAAGTCACTTTGTATTAACTATTGCTTGAGGGACTTGTTCAGTAATCCTGGAAATGTGAGAAGAAGAGAGGGGTGAATCAAACTGCATTGCCTGTCTAAACAGTTTGCTGTGAAACCAGCAACTTTTAGGGCTGGCTATGTTATAGAAAATCATGCATGTAATGATTCCCCAAATTCAGATATGTGATTCAGCACTCTTGATTGTCAGTGAAAATGTGGTCCCAAAACAATCCCCAGAAATTAAAAGGGAAAAAAATCAGGACATTTTCCCTCTGTACTCACTTTGGAGGTTTTTATTTCTCAGGCAGAGGTTATTGCTAAAGATATGCAGTAAACTGAAAGCATGAAAATATCATAACTTTTATTTCTTTGAGTGAGAACAGGTTTAAAATGGTTGTTGAAATGAGACTAAATCCAGTTTTGGCTTTTTCTCCATGCTGCTTTAGCTCAGTTTCAAAGCTATCACTGATCAGGAAGCTTGACAGGCACAGTGTTTGCAAATCCTCACCAATGAGCAGTAACAAGATTTAAAAGTGAAAACTCTGAAGAGGCATTTTGCTCAGTCAGCTTTATAAATTCAGTTACTTAACCGTCTGCAAGCTAGACTTATTTTATTTTTGTCTATCAGATATAAATCCTACCCAAACAGGAGTGTCAGAGCCTAGTGAATATCATCACACAAAATAATTGTCCACACATTCACAGTTGTTTCATAACATACCAATCAGCTGCAAAGGAATTCATAGCACAGTAAACTGAACAGGTTTGATTTTAACTGAAGATCCATAAAACCAGAAAAATTTGGAAGTCACTTTAATAGGGAAATGTGTGTTTGACCTTTTGTCCTTGTATTTCTGTGGCAGTGAATAGAAGTTTATCCACAAGGCACAACCATTCTCCTTGCAGAATGCTCATGGCCTGAACTGAAACCTTGTGCTCTGCTGCCAGACCACTGAGTCCAGTGAGCTACAAATAATGTGGCAATTTTCAGGACTTAATGACAGTAACAAACAGGCCTTTAAGCACAGTAGGGCTCCTGTGTAGTGTTTAAGTCACTGGCAGATTTTAGTATTTTGGCAAGGAATAACATATTTAATGTTTTTTTCCCCAGAGAACATTCCTCACTTAGGGATCCAGGAAATTTTCTAACAGCTTCCAGTATCATTCCCCTAACTGTGGTGCCATTTCTGAGATAAGGGGGTGTGGAATACAGATGAGACTCTTACAATGGCGCTGCTGTGTTTTGTTGGGCACTCTTGCTGTTGTGTGAATGCATGGATATGTACATGTATTTAATAATAATCAGTATTTCTCACAAGATTAATCATAATGACCAACTGTCATGGTGGCATCATTTCAAGCAGCAGCTTGAAATGTTATTTCTGTGACTGTTTGGACCTGTTCATTTTCCAAGAGAGAAGGAATGAATCTGTTGTTTTCTTTTCCACAAACTTGCTGCTTATGGGCATTTGTTCTGTGAATTTTTCTAGTCTCCACTGCACAGGTGAGATGATGGAATGTCTCATTTTGAATACTGTAGCTTTATAAAATTACAATTAACAATATATTCTAGTTGGGGTAATAAGGGGTTGTGCAGCACCAGTCCATATGGTAAACATGTAATTAGCTGAAGAATTACCATAAGAGTGAGGGATTTGGTAAAAGCAAAGAGGTCATCCAGAATGGCATTGAATGATGAACAGTAATAAAAATTTAATGTCACTTGTTAAACTGTTGTAACCAGTTCAAATGGGAACATTTACCAATAGATTTTTTCTGCAGCTGTGATACAGATCTGTTAGGTTATTTGCCTGGAATTTTCTGGTGTAGAATTATGGATTTCTGAATGTGTCAAAAGCAAGAAGGAGAATGCTATTTATGTCCTTAGATAGTGGCTTGATTTTTTTTTTTTCACATCCTATGATCTAGTTCTTATTTATTGAATTATGTTGTTAAGAACCCTGAATTTCTGGGCTTTAAAAAATGACCTTTTAAATCAAGTCTTGATCTCATTGCTATTCAGGTTTTTATACATGTGTTCATTTTTCTGTGTATGTGTGTATTTGTCTGAAATATGTATATTAGATTGCATATATCCAGATATTTCATACCTGTGTAATGAAATACCAGGTAGTTATATGAAGATATTTTATTTTAGAACAAGTATGCCTGTGTTGGTTACAGTTTGAGCCTGCTGTGAGGGAGGCAAAATAGATGAGTTTTTCCTTGTTTCTTCCTCTATTGCATGAATGTACTTTTTTGGATATGCTTTCAGAAACATAATGACATAGTCATGGCATTCTTCCTTCACGTCTGGAGCAAATTGATGACAGTCTGTCAAGTCTATCCTCAGCACTTTAAATTTCCAAAAACTGAAAGTTTTAGGTTTTTTGATATTTTGGTTTTTTTGTGACAGGAATACAAAATCACTCTCATCCATCAGACATGTTTTTATTTTTTAAGAGCAGTCATAATCTGCTGGTTTTCTCTCCAAAAGATGAGTAATTTTGATACTTGCAATCATGCGTGCTCAGTGAATGCGCAAGTGTGTTTGAAAACATGTGAGCACCATGCAAATCTCTGTTCTCTCCTAGAAAATATCAAATTTTTAACCACATTAACTCATGCATCCTGTCCAGAAGGAAGGACCTGTCAGCCAGTCCTCAACAGAAAATGAAGGTTTTGTTGGGAAGGGCAGCAGTGGGTGCAGGGTGGGTGCCCAGTGCCCTCAGAAGTGCCAGGTCCCTGTGCCAGCCCCTGGCCCTTGCAGAGTGCTGGATGCTGCTCCTGGGTGATGCTCAGCTCTTTGGATATCTAGAAAGAGAAGAAAGCAGATAAACAAACCTCAGTGTTGAGAAACCCTGGCTTTCCTTAGAGAAGCGATGAAAGAGATGAAACACAATTCTGTTTTCTGAAAACAGAAAATGTATATCTTGGTTAATTAAAATAAAGCTGTCTCTGTACCAGCCATGAGACATTTATCTTTCCTGAATATCTGAACAAAATTTAGAAAACATGATAGTGGAGGTAATATTAAAGACATTAGATTTCCCATTTTTATTTGCTGTTAAAGTACTTTAGAGGAACATAATGTTTTGTAGCTTATCAGTGTGCATAAGAAACTACCACAGTCAAATATAAATTTATTGCTTTTCCATGAGCAGTTTGTGCATGCAGTGAGTTAAAATAAAGTCTAGTAGAGACTTCACAGAATGCACAAATCTTGCCATTGTAGTTTCAAAAACAAATGTGAAATTTAAGTCAGTGTCACAACATCACATTATTTAAACATTTTATTTTTGTCTGCAAATATTGAGTTGCTCTGGCATTTTAGTATTGCAAAACAGATGCAACCCTTTAAGGAGTTGCTAGCTGACACAAAAGCTTTTATTGTTTAAGAAAAACCTGTTAATCTCTTCAAAATGTTATTTTACTGACAAAGTTGCTCACAATAATTGAGAAATTTAAATGAGTCACTCCCAGGGCTGTAAAAATTGGGTATTACAGTTTCAAAATAAATAAGTGTTTCAGATATTAAATGTTCATATTGTGGATGAAAAAATGCTTTGAGTCTTAAGAGTAGCTTATCTTCCAGTGGAATTAGCCCAGAACAATGTGCAGTGGCTCTGGTGCCTGGCTCCTCATTGTTATGGGAGGTGGAAGTGGCTGGGGCTCTGTGCCCTGGCTGAGCCTCTGCCTGTGCCAGATCCCTGACACAGTCAGGCCCTGGCTCTCATGAGGAATTTCTTTTAGCTCTGTGGCAAATTGAGTCTCCAGACTATTTCAGAGACATCAGAGACTTTACTTTGAAATATTGTGCACTAAGAGCCAAGTCCATGTCTAAAGCAAATAAAGATAAAAATGCCTGTTGATTCCATCTATGCTGGATCATTCTGTTGCTTCCATTTTAGGGATTTTTCTGTTGCTCTCACAGAGACCAGTGCTAATCCCTTAGAAATGTTGCCCTATGATCAAGTCCAAAGGTTTAAACTATTACATCTTCATTATCTATTTTTTACATGAATGTTTCTTATTGCTTGAAATAGGAGGGTAAATTCAGAGTAAAACTGCAATGACTCCCCTTATTTGTTTTTTTTCTTTCTTTTTTAGTAAAGTCCAATATAATTGATTAATCTCTTTTTATCTCCTACATTTGTTGCATGTAACACCTGTGATACGAGCCTTGGTGTCTGCTGCAATAAATGGGCATATAGAGCATGAGATTAAAATAAATTCTTCTTGTGACTATGATTTTTGTGAGACCAGTTGCAAAGGTCGCAATTTTCCTTTGTCAGGGAGCCCCAGCTGAGAATATCTTAGTTCTGGGCACTCTGAAATGCCCCATGCACATCTTTGGTCTTTATTAATGCTGCCCCAAGCAATGCATTGGCACACAGCAGACAGTCAGGCACTGCATAGGAAAATATCTTGTCATTTGGACAGAAAAGATTGATTATTAGTTACAAGAAAAGTTTGAGAATGAGTTTTTTATATTGGCATAAGTTGATCAGGGGTTAAGAAAATACATTAAGGCCCAGTATAAGTAGGTTCAGCATTTTATTTTTTAATTTTATACACTTGAATCTTGAAAAAGCAAGTATTTTCTAACTCATGTCCTACGAGCTAAGAAGGCAAACCAAACAAGTGTGATTTAAAATTAACTGTATTAGATTTTCTACTGGAGTTTTAAAGGTGCTCTGCTATAGGCAGATTAAATTTGCAATGTTAAATTGAAAATTATTCACCTTTTGAATATACATATACTATTGCTATAAAAACCTACTATGAAAACATATTACATATGTAACCTTGATTAAGTCAGATTGTCCTTTACAGAGGCACAGCAAATGTTTTATTTGTCTTTAAAACTGTATTCCTTCCTGTTTAAATAATCCCCTGTCTCTGCATGAATGCCTGCACATTAATGCTTAAATGTGTTTAAATGTCAGTTATCTGGCATTAGAAAAAAACATCATTAATGCCAGATATTAAGCAATTATCATGGCAGGGGAACTAAGGTTTACAAACACATTTCTGCATTCATGTATGATTTACTTGTGATCTTGATTTTATGCGTATTAAAGCATGAATTAAAATAGTTGAGACATTTTCGGCAGCAGTTTGTTAAAGGACAGAGAAAATAGACTTATTTTAAAATCACTTATTTAAAAATATATAATTGCAGTGACTGACATGATGCTTAGGAGGCTGAGACTGGCAGTGGTTCTGCTCTAGAGCAGAGCTATCCTGTTGGGCCTGAGCTCTGTCTGTGCTCTGCAGCTCCCCATTGCATGCTCTGCTCTCCCCCTGCGATCCAGCAATCGGAGTTAATGGATCTGATGTGATGAACGAGCAATGGGGTGGGTGCCAGAGCCAAGGGCTCTGCTGCAGATCTGGTCCTGCTGCAGCCGCACACTGGGACAGGCTCACCCTGGTGCCTTTTGCCTTGAGCTCTGTGTCATTGTTGCTGCTCATGTTTCAGCCTTTTGGGGAATGCAGGCTTTGGGCGCAGTGAAATAAAGTGTGATGTGAATAAATGTGGGCTTAGCAGAATTTAAAATGATTTTTTTTTTTTTTTTTTTACATTAGCCAGAACTTTTTGTTCATTATTGCTCAGTTTGTTGTCATATTGGAAGATGGCAAACCAAGATTTGGATAAAAGGCAGTGGTGCTGTTAACTTCCCTTTCACTTTCAGTTACTCAGGTGGTGAAACAGCTTATATATAACATGCCCAGCAAGGTTTCTTCATTTGCTGCTATTTTCCAGGGAGTTCAGCTCCCCATGAAACGATTTGTTTTGGTGCCTGAGAGAGAACTAAGGACTTTGGAAATTGGAGCCTGAGCTTGGTGCAGCCAGCAGCTGCACGGTGGCCATTCCTGGTGTGGGCAGGCAGAGTCAGAGCTGTGCTTTTATCCTGGAACATCCTCCAGGTGCCTCACAGGAAGGGTCACGTCCCCATCCCGAGGGAAAGGCAGAACCTTGAATTGTGCAGGCAGCTGGGGCAGCCTCCCAGCCCCGCTCCCAGCGCCAGGGCAGCAGCAGGAGCAGGGAATTGCTCTTTTGATATTGGGGTGAAGTGAGTTGACTGGGAATAAACAGCACTGGGGGCTGAGGCAGGGAAAAACTGAACAATGAGCACAGAGTTTAGCAGCAGTAAAATGTCTACAGCTTACCTAACAATGTTAAATTATCTAAAATATCTGGTAGCTATTTTGAGGTTAAAGACTGCACACCCATACAATAGCTAAATTTTGTAGTTATTTATTATCTGGGATTATTTTCATAAGAAATAATCTTATTTTAAAATAATGTATTTCTTTGCAGTTTGTGCTATTTTAGGAGCTAAAGACATTGGTAATATTTGATCATTCTTTATACAGAGGCACTAGAAACATGTCATACAAGAAAAACTGCTAAGCACAAAAGGCCTCTAATTCTGGCATTCCCAGATACTTTTAGTAAGTTTCCCTTAACTGAGGTTTTAATTTAGCATTAACAAAGGGCTTTGTGATGTTTTATATGCTGTAATCTAATATTCAACCTGGGATTTCATTGAGAACTACTATACATTTAAATCTCAGTTTGGAAAGTAGATACCGCAGGAGAATAGTCTTGGAAAAATCTAAATTATCAGTTAGGAGCTGATCTAAAACTTACAGTATTGAAACATCTTTTGAAATATGCATTAGAGAATCTTTAAAGAGGTCATACAAAATTCATCAAAACCCACTTTTCAGAAGGAGCTACTTTTTCATCAGGGTTCTACATGTCACTAGTTGTAGTTCCAAATTTTTTCAGGCATTTACATATAAACAAAATTCTGTATATGCACACACACACAGAGCTCATCTCTCATTAAGTTGTATATTGGGAAAGAGAAAGCAGCTGTGCTGCTCTTGAGGTCTGACTTGGTAACAGATCTGAACTCGTGGTGTCTGGAGCTCAGGGATTGTGCAGGAACCTCTTCCTGCAGTACCTTGTCAGTATTTCAGCAGCAGATGGGGCAAATGCAGCAAAGAATTTTGCTAATGGCCATCCGTAGTTGAGAGGTAAAAATGTACTTTTCTGCCTTCCGTATTTTTAATATTTTTAACTCTTTCCTTGCTGGGCCTCCTGTACAAGAGCAGGATGCTCCTTAAGTCAAACCCTTGAGTATTTAACAGCATCTGACCTTACCCCTGGTGTCCACAATTTTGGGGCATTTGAACATCTATTTTGTTCCTTCTTACATTTCGTGTGCTGCCTCCATGTTCTTCTAGATTTCACCAATCTCTGCCCTGCTTAGCAATTCACATCTGCTGGGACCCTGTTACTCCTGCCCTGGGCCTGAGTGTGTCCCTTCAGCTCTGCCTGTGCAACAAATCCAACATCTGCTTTAAAAAGAGCAGAGAGGGAAGTATGGTACAAAAATAATTTTAAAGTCTCTCTTAAACATCACTTTGCAAATTATGTGCCAGTTACACATTTTTAGCTAACATAAAATCCAAAAGTTTCACAGAACTTGAAATTTAGGCACTTGTCCAGGAGACAGAGTGCCCAGATAGATATTAACTGAAGCATTTATCAGAACTTAAAACATCCTCTGCTAATTCATTATTGCAAAACAGCCTGTGCTGCAGCCACACCAAACAGATCTACCTTGCAGCATGCCTTGAAGGTAAACAGGAAAGGAAAATTATGACCAACTTCTTTTTTTCCAAATAATTATAAAACTATTTTGACTCCACTTTTTCCCCCCTAAGGCATTTAAATAACTAGCTGGTAATTATTTGATTCCATGTAATAAATCCCTTTCCACATGTAGATTTGTATCTCCTAGCACAAGAAATGATTTCTAGGTGAAACACATTTTGAGAGCACCATGTCTAGCTTAGAATTAAAGGAAGAGTTTCATCTTGGGCCAGTTCTGAACAGCATCAAGCACAGACAGCTGATATTTAAAACTAACAACCAGGGAGATGCCCAAAAAATCCTGTCTTGGTTTGATAAAATCTCAGTGGATTCATTTGTGTTGGCCTTTTCCTGAGGCAATAAAGAGAGAGGGTATTTTCAGACAGAGGGTCTTATTAACACAAACATCCCCTGGGTGCTGGAGAGAGTTGATTGTCCCCTTCCTGACTCGCCTTAGGAAGGATAAGAGATTATTTTAGCACTGGCATCATTCTGAAGGACTGCAACATATTTTACTTTGTTAACCTTTCTTATTGCATTGGATTATTTGGTCAGAGTCAGGAGATTGAGATGATGGTTGCTACTTCTATTTGCCAACCCTTCTAACTGGTGTGGTGCCAGGTTCACTCTGAGCTGTCACTGGGCAAGTGTGTTCCAGCTACATCCACCTGTTTGTGCTCTGGCTGCCAGGAGAGTGATTGCTTGTCAATTTGGCATCTTTGCCAGCACTAAGTCCTATTTTTTTTCTTGTTTTTTTTTTTTTTCTTTTTCCTTTTTTCTTTTTTCTTTTTTTTTTCTTCTTTTCTTGGGGGGAGGGAGGAAGATAATTCGTGTTGGTAGCTTCACAATTGTGTTTTAAGGATTTTTAAAAATATCAGGCCAGGCAAACTATACAACAGCTTGTTGAATTGTCTTTTTCTGTGTGTTTTAGTGAACACATGGCTATTTCAGGTGGTACTTTTAACTGTAAATCAGCAGATCACAGCTGAAAGCACTCTGTCTTTTGTTAACTGGCTAAAGCTGTTAAAGGTAATCAATTCCTGCCTTCAGTTTGTCCTAATCTATGCTATTGTTTAGCTCACACAATAACATTTGATCACGTGTAGAGGTGGTTGTTTTGGTTTGTTAGTGGTGGTTATTGGTTTGTTTTCCCCAAACAACAGTGTTAACAGGAAGAAATAAAATCCTTAGCCAATCAAGACAAGTTTACCTGTCCTTTGTCATTAATGAATTCATATGAAGTGAGTTTGCTTGATTGTGTGAACCTGAGACACAATAAACTCAATGAAATAAAAAAGACATCTAAGACATCTAATATCTAAGACATATCAGCCTCCCACTGCACCTCATTTAGCACTGGGATTTGATGTGTGCCTTAGTACTGGTTTTATTTGGATTTTCTGTTCTAGAAAACTTGATGGCCTGTCAGGGTAGCTTTCAGATTGTTGTGGATTATGTCTATGCCCAGTTTCTGGGGAGTTTTGCTTGTCACAAGTACTCTTAGCACTGCCAAGCAAAGGAACTGCACTTTTTCCTGCCTGTGGGTCTTGCTAATGGGTAGATTATGAATTTCCCTGGCCCAGTACACCTCTGTGTAATCTTTCATCACAGGGGAAGGCAGGCAGCAGACAGGGCAGGGCCCTTTTCTTCTGCCTTCATATTATTAGGGCTGGGAGAGGGAAAAAGAGATGGCACCAAAATGAGGCAATCATCTTAAAGTGAATTTTCAGCGTGTGCAGGTTCTTCAAATGGACAGTTCTTTAACATGCAGTTCAGTAGGTCAGAGTTACAGAAAATGGACAGTTAAGTTCTTGTTCTAATTACAATTCTGGAGAGATTTTCCTTTCTGCAGATTCTCAAGCTTCCCACTGTAGTCCCTTTCCAAGCAAGAGGGTTCAGTAAGGAGCCTTGGGACTGAGCAATGGATATGTCCCCATTCTCAGGGGACTCATTTCCCCAATGAACAGCAAAATGTGTGAGCTACTTGCCAAGCAATAAACTTTAGCAAGCTTTGTAAGTTGAGACTTTTCCGATTCAAAACAATTTCTAATTCAGTCTTTAAAATGTTTTTCATGGTAACTGGTTTGATGCAGAGTAAGGAATTCCAACCAATTTTAATATTTCAAATCTTTTATTTTTTTAATCTAGTAGGTAAAACTCTACAAAGTTGCACATTTTTCATAATTGAGGAAAACAGAGGGCAGAGTTTAGGGCTGTAGTGTTATATCTAAGAATGGGGTGAATCAATATTTTTTGGCAACTGGAACAGGCTGCACCTCTTAGCACCCAATTCTAAATCATTACCTTCCAGGAAACATCAGGATTTTACTCTCATATTCCCTGTGAGAAAGGAGAACTTCTGGGAGTTCTAGAAAACAGTGATAAAAGACGTCATTTGAGTCCCTTCCACCCATACATTAGCCAATTTCAGGGAATAAGTTCTCTCAGCCTGCCCTGGAGCTGGCTGGGTAATTTGTATTGGAAGAAATAAGAAAGAAGAGAGAATAAGGGAAAGGAATTTAAGGGGATGTTTTTTCACTAAGCGCTCTCTGTGTTCATGATCCCTTTGTGCTGCCCCTACATGGAGCTTGTCCCTCACTCAGCTGCCAGTGCTGGGTGGGTCTGTGCCCTGAGCACAGGGCTCAGCTCCTCAGAGGTGACACAATCCTGGACACAGCAGCCTCCTCATCCCTCATCCCTCCCAAAAACGCAAGCCAGGAAAAGGGATGGATGCAGTGCATGTATGGAGAACCTGTGGTGTTAAGCCCAGCCCTGAGGTGCTCTGTAGGACGCCCAGAGAAAAATGTGTCCCTGGCACCTGAGGCCAGAAAAAGCCCAGTCATTCTCCTAAGGTGTTTGGCCTGTCTATTTTCAAGTGTAGGAGAGTGTTAAATTTTCATTGCCATGATGCTGTTTTCAGCTTTCTGAGCACATCAAAGAAAGGACAGGCTGCCATTGTTCCAGGCCAGAATTGGGATCTGGGATAGAGAAGGGAGGGCTAGACATCTTATATCTGCTTAGAGCAATGACATCCACCTTCTTACCTGACTAAAATGAATATCATGTTCAATTTGTAATTATTACTACCAAGAATTCCAAGCAAGGGGATAAGTGCCAGGAAGAAGCAGTGCCCTGCCAATGTGACCTTAGAGCAGAAGAGGGAGGTACATAAGAATGTACACATTTGTTCTAGAGAGACACAGAGCCCAGTGAGAGCTGGGAGGAGCAGCCCATGCTACAGATGTGCCCAAATGAGTATCAGGATGCATTAACTTAGTGCACTAATAATTTATTATATTTTGAAATAATAGTATAAAATAAACATAATTTCATCTTGCACATGAACTCTGAATTATGTTCTGTGGGTCATTCCAAAGGACAGAAGTGATCTTAGTCTGAACTACCAGCACTAAACATCATAAATATGCCTAATGTCTGGTATAATTACCACACTGCTATTTCTGTTCTCTGCTGAAATCAGATTTGCCCTTCAGCTTTTGCACTGCCAATTATCCAAATAAAATATGAAGTTGAATAACTTAACAGTGGAATATTGCAAATAAAATAATAGCAAGAATCCAGTCCATGTTGGGTCAATGCAGAGTGAACAGTCCAGAGTGATCTTGCAGCATAAACACTATTATACTGCTTCCTCAAATATTTGGAATTCATGGTGACAACGCTTGAAATTAGGAAGGTTAATGACCAAATTGATTAGCAGCATAGAAGACATTTGCAAACAAGTGAGTTACAGTCATTGCTATACAGTAAAACCTCTGAAAAACATTTTAAATCATCACAGAACTCTTTCCTGAAGAAGTGTCTTGAAGAGGCTCTGTCATGATTTTTCACCTTATGGAGCCTTTGGAGGTGGATTCAGATGGACGGGCATGAAAGATGTTGATTTGGTCACTATACACCTGGTATAGAAACATTTGAGCAAAAATGAAATGTGATTTTGAGTGAGCACTGGTAGTGCAATTCAAGTGAGATTTGGCCACCATCTTTGAAAGCTGAATGTCCTGCTGCTTTATTTACTTACTCTTGGACCCAAAAATGTGAAGTCAAAGTCTGATCCATTAACCTCATGCAAACTACATTCTGGCAGCTGTTCCTTATGAGCAGGGCATGTGAAAAAAGAGACAAATTCTCAGGCTGGACTCAACAGGCCTTTGTAGATGTGAAATAAAGTAATTTTATAGAGAAATATAAACTTCCTGAGGGAAGTTTACCACTGTCTGGAGGACAGGGATCCTTATCCCTTGTGAGAGATCGTAGCATAAATATATTGCTTTTCCATCTGGATGCACTGACCTGCTGCAGTTTTTAATTTATTCTTATGTACAAAGCCTAGCAACAATTGTAAGCACTACCAATGAAAGGAGGAAAAAAGAAAACTCTCCAGAGCTGTCAGCCTTTGAAACATAAAGGAATTAAATTTAAAGGAGTGCAGTCTCATTATTGCATCTAAATTTTCTATATGCTTCTATCCATCCCTTTCTGAGCCAAGATTCTTGTGCCTAATGATAATCAGAATTTGTAGCAATATTTTCTGCTTCAGCCCTTGCATTTGCCGTGAGTTTGCTGTGTGTCTCAGGAGGTGCTGCCAGTGTCAGAGCCCTGCACTCACTGTTCTGCAAAGCCAGTCAGCAGTGTCAGGCTCTCACAGGTACCTACCTGCAAACTTGTGTATTTGAATTGTTCTGTTCACTACTGACAACTTAGTTCAGATGCCTTCTGTAAAACAATACCTAGAAGCTGACTGGAAACTTCAGAGGGTATTTCCAAGATCAGTTCCCTATCTGCATATTTGTCTTTATAATTCATGGAAATAAGGCCAGAGGAGAACTGCAGCACAGCTGCATTGTGAAATGATGGAGTTTGCAGGGTACAATGCTGATGAAGCTGGAATTGGCATCTACTCTATCATGTTGGAAAACAACTGAGAGAGTATTTGCTTTTGGAGATTTCTGGTAAAGAAATTAAACCCTTTTTTTAGCTAGTATATGTTGTATCTTCTCAATTTTCTTATGTGGGATCACTGTCACAGGTCTCAAAACCTTTATGTTAATTTATCCTTAGGCATATTAAAAATGCATTCATCCACATGATTTAGTTAGTTCAAAAAGAAAAGAAAAAAAAAAAGTACCTGGATGGTGATATAGAGTAACATTTAAATTGATTGTAGCCTATTAAAGCTCATTGGTTCATCAAGGGTGAAAAAAAGTATTAACTTAACTGATGATTTATGTTCATAAGCATGAATACAGATGAATGGAATTAGGAGCAACATTCTTTTCAAAGGATTTAAAATAATTTTAAAGTTGGGATTTCAAGCTTAAGTTTACAAAAAAGTTCTTGGGAGCAACAGTGGTTTGGCAGATGCTACAGCAAATATTTTCTTCAGGTTTTTTAAAAATAACTCATCCATTTAGACACAGTGTATTGAAAACCTATTATTGAAAGCTAATTTCAAAAATGTTCTTTAGAGAATTGTGGTTTCATATAGTTATATTCAACTCTATAAGTTAAATTCTGTGATATATCTGGAGTTACTTTAGTGTGGTTCAGTGTGGAACCAGTTGTTAAAGGAGCAGCCCCTTTCACAGCCAGGTGTTGAACCTCTGCTGTGTTCTGCTCTCTCTCCCGTCTCCCTGCATCTGTGCTGAGGCAGTTCCCCAGTGCTGTACCTCCTCTGCCAGTTTCTCTTTTTACTTATTGACAAATCATATATTTCCCACTTACTTTTATTTGCAGAGAACTTGGATAGAAGTTCATCTTCATCACTGTTAGTTCAGAATAGCAGCAGGTTCTGCCCTGACTCCTCTCACCTGTGCCACCTTGGCCCACTCACTGCTCCACGTCCTGAAGGTGTTTAGAAGTGTAAAGCGGGTTTTTTTCAAAGGAAACAAACTATGAAAATTCTTTCTGTGGGGGCACAAAATGCATCCCAGCCCATAAAAAAAATATCCAAACAAATAACTGCCCTCTCATGTACTTCTCAGATGTTTATGGCAGAGTACAAGGCTGAATGCATCACAGAATAAGACATGGGAAGTACATACAGTGCTCATGCAGGAACCTCAGCTACTAGCTGCTGCAACCATTGATTGCTCCAAATGACTTGTTAATATAGATTAAAGCCTTAGTTGCTCACAATGGTGGATATTTAAAAATCCATCATTCCAAATCACATTGATGGCTAAGGACCATTTGCCTTGCAGACCTGGGTTAAGGAGGTTAGCACTCAATTACAGCACTGGGAAAGGTGGAGTCTGGCTGGCTGTAATGGCTTTTCTCTGCTCTGTTGTAGAACAAGTCATGGCTTCCTCAAACAAAAGATTTTTCTGCTCTTCTAGATTCCATAGCTGCAACAGATATCACTTTTATTATTTATACTGTTTTACAATATGGAGGCTTTTGCTCATCCTTGGTCAATCTGTTGTGCAAACACATCAGAGGATGGTAGTTTTCCTCCCCAGAGATTAAAGAGCCTGTTCTCATTTTCTGATTTCTTGTTCCATCCTTGTATCCTTGTGGCAACTGGACAGAGTGCATTGTTTGGATTTTACTAGAGTCAGGCTGGAGATGGGCTGGACAGCAATGAAGCTTTGCCAGCTTCAGATCATTAGCATAAATTCTAGAAAATAGCTCAGTTCAAAGTCTGAGTCTGAGAAAATTGATGTGCATGAATCCAAGTACTATTTTCACACAGAAATACAAATTTTGAATATGTATGTTCGAGAGAAAGATTTTACTTATCCCAGAAATTTGGCTAAGACATTATTCCCACCAGGACATATGATCATTGAAAGAAAATGGAAAAGCATGGAAGCACCAGCTGTTTGTGAATGAATCAGATTTGGCCTGGTTAACATCTGAGATGAGCCAAATATGGTTTTGTTAGGATGATAAAGACTGATGAATTGAGGAAGGTTTAGAAACCCTCTAAGGATTTCTCTGAAGACAGTGTCTGGCCAGTAAAAGTACCTATGCTGTTAAATAAATATGGAATCATTATTGGGCTATTTACTTGTTCACCTTCAAGTCAAAGACTCCTTATCAGTGTCCTGCTGGCATCACCCTAACCAAACCAAATCCCCTGAGGCTCCCTGTTTGAGACAGGAGGTCAGCAGCCTGTGTGTGAGTGTGAGACCATGCGCAGTGCCTGTGTGTAATGCAGTCTGTGTTTACCAAAGGAAATTGTCTGCTGCTTTGCTCAACTTCATTTGCAAGAGGAATTTGAATATCTTAAGCTCAAAAAACATTTTATGTAGGAGAAGGTTGCTTGACTGACATTAGAGCCACTGTGTGGATTGTGTGCAAGCTGATTTGGTTGGATTTTCAAAATAAATGTTTATTTTGTTTTAAATTAGGGGAAAAGGTCTAGTTTGTAACAGCAGTGCCTCTCTAAACTGCTTGTTTTAGCACTAGATACACAGCAGTGCATGATAGCTGGTGAGAAAACTAGGTGGAATATTCTGTGTTTGTACTGTCACCTGCAGAAGGTTCAAGTGAAGAAGGAAGATCCAGTAATGTGACTTCAAGTTTACAAATAGATGAAAAAAACACCTGTTTTGCAAACTGAAATTTTGTCAACCATGAAATGAATGGTTTAGAGTATACTTAATGCAGATTTTTAATTTATATGGGTGCATATTAGCACACACAGGTAAATATCTATGTGTAGATTTAGAATATCATGGGAATATGATATATGATGTGTTATAAATGATGTACTTTGTAGTACCACTGACACTTGGCATTTGCTGTTTTCAGCAGAAGTATTTCTACTGTTCCAAACATTTGGAAGAATTCTGGCAGTGGGGAAATGCTGTCAGTCCCAGTGATTTCTATGTCATACATTCAAAAAAGAATAACCCAGAAGCTGAAAAGTAGAAACTTACAGCTAAGAAAAACCAACCTAATATGAAACTTCTAAAAGCCTTTCTGAGGGCATCCACTCCACATTATATCTCTGCCTCAAAGTAAAATTGCACTTGGGTTGACTTTCTGCAAATCAAAGATGCCTTCTATTTAATTTCATTCAAATGTTTAGCTATGCTTCATTGTTACCACATTAGACAGCAAACACAAATCCAATAAAATGTAAACCTTGCTTTCATTAAGTTGAAAGCAACTTGCTTGTTCAAAGTCTTTGAGATTGACTCTTTTAAAAAATAGTTTATTCTCAAAGGTAAGCAACCTTGGTCAGCCTGAAGCTCTGCTTAATCCCATGGGAGTGATTGATTGGTTTTTGCTTAGTCCACTGTCATGCAAATCATGAATTTAGTTGATTCCAAGTTTATTTACTTAGATAGACTAAAGACAAAAGGTTGCTGGTAGCAGTTTTCTGTTTTCAAGGAAAAAGTCCTGTCACTGCAGCGCCTTATATCTAAATGTTGTTTTTTCTTATTTTAATTGATGCTTTTAAATAGCAGTAATTTATAGGCTGTGTTCTTCCAAGTGTGTACTCACTCTGAAAACTGCCATTTTCATTTGAAAGGTAAGACACTGCAGATGATTTAGGTTACATCATCTAATATCAGCATGTTAAGGTAAATTTAGATTATTTCAAAATATAAGGGCAAGGCTGAGCATGACATTAAGTCTAATGCAGGTCTGGAAGTATTGCTTGATCATTACAAGAATTCTTTCCAGTGACCAAACACTGTGATTTTATTAAATGAAGGAAGCTGTTAGAAAAATGGAGCTTTGCATCTCTCTGTGCTTCTCTAAACCCTCTAGACCTGAGGCAGGCCAAAGTTCTGTTGACTTTGATAAAATCAAGCATCCAAGGGATGCCTCGGGATGTGGTTGGATGTTAATGACTGAGCAGGTCTCAGACCTTACCCTGCTGTGAGCGCTGAGGGGGCCAAAGTGTGCCAGGTGTGAGTGTGGACAAGCCCAGGGTGGAGACAGCTGCCATCCCCTTCCCTGTAACCTTCAGTCTCACCTTGTACAGATTTGGGCAGCCAGGGATTCTGAGTGTCCTGTCTGTTGAGTCTCTGGGGCTGTGCTTAGCATTCAGCTTTATTTTGCCTTCACATGTCACAGGGTTCAGTACACTGTCCCCCCTCAGCCATATGGAATTTTCCATTTAAAGTCTGGTCACAATGGTAGACTTGTTATTGTCCCAACTGGTACAGTGTGATGTATTTTAAAGTCTATTTTACTGATAACCAGGAGAGTTTTGTTTCCATGTTCCTTCAAATATTTACACACTTAGCTTTCTTTATACAAAGAAAGTTCAATAGTTTTATTTGCATTTAATAGAAAAAATGAAGCAAGAACATAAAATTCTCTGCTCTGTTGGCCTGGGGGAGCCTTGTGAGCCACTAGGGAATTTACAGGAGGTGATTGAGAAAGGCAAGCTATTTACATCTCTAACCTCACTCCCTCCCTCTCTCTCTGAGCCTGTACCTGTGCTGGAAACTTCTTCTTCCCATAAAATGGAAAGATTGATTTATCCAGCCAAGAATTGCCTATCTATTACAGGCTGCATGTGCACAAATCATACCAGAATCCATCAAGAGTCAAGTCTTGGTGTATTTCCTGTGCTTGTGTTTGGAGGGAATATGGAAAAGCTGAATATCTATATATACAGCAAAACACAATGGGTAAAATATTTTAGTCAAGTGTGCTCTCTCCGATTTCATTTAGAATTAAAGGGCCATTATTGTGATGATGGCCAAACTTTGCTTTGGCCTCTTCTGAAGAAAGATGGTTTTGCCTTCAGGCTTTTCAGCTGTCCCCACCAAAGGGGCCCTTCTTCTGAGGGTCAGAAATAATAGAAAAAAATTAGGAACTAAAATCTTTTACTGTCAGGTTAATAATGCCTTTTGACTGTAACATGAAAAACAAGCTTTTTGTTCTACCAGTCATTCATAATAGTCTTTTATTAGGTTTACTAGAAGAGTTCTATCATTTTTTTCTGAAAAATGGGCAGCCACTCTGACATAAATCAAAATCTTTTTGCTACTGCTTTCCAAATGGATTATTTCAAATGCTCTGCTATAATATGAAGCATTTCAGAAAATGTGAATCATGTTATTTACAATGATAAGCACAAGAAAACAAGAGGGTAATATCAACTGGTGTGGTTTGTATTACCAATTTTTGCATTATTAATGGAAAATAGGGTTACTGATTAATTTCATATAATAAATGCTTACTAAAGTTGTTTCCATGAAAGAAGACAAAGTTCTGTTATTGCTGTATGGAAAATACACATGGTAATTATTGAATTGAAAGTGGTTTTGATTTCTGTTTGGTTTTTTTCTAGTAAAAGCCCTGAAAGAATATAATTTTTAGGTTGGCTGAAGTGTTTTAACTGGTATGAACTGACTTGAGCTGTTTCAAGCAATAATAAATGACATTGCTAGAAGGCAACCATGGTAAATTGTTTGCTGCCCTGCTATGCAGGTTACTGTTCCTTTTTCTCCCCCATGATCTCAATACTAATGACAGTAAGGGAATAAATGAAACAATTTCTCCAGAGTATGTCTAATTATGTTGGATTTTATGTCCAGGAAAATTAAGATATAATAGTATGTCAGCAGAGCTGAACCTGATACCACAAAGACAGTTTTGTTAGTATTGATCTCAGACTTGTTTGCAGTGGATTGGGGTGAAGGGAGAAATTGAATGAGTAAATCCAGATTAGCACTGCTTAGCACTTTGTATTTATTAGAGTGGTAAACCACTGGAGTTGTAATTACTGGTCTGCATTACAAATTGCATCATTTTTACTCCTTGGGACTCGCACGTTTCAGTGAGAAGTCTGAGAAATTATTTTTTAATGTGCTTGTTAGCACAGCTGTCTGAATGCTTGACTTGCATTAACAGTGACATCAGAGACTCTGCTCTTATCCAGTGTTGGGCAGTGCATTTACAAGAGGTAAATTCCCTGCTCTGGGGGACTCTGTGGATGTCTTTGGGAACACAAATGTACTTCACTTATGTCTACCTGCATTTTGAGAAAGTTCCAAATATATTCTCACCCAGCCTTGTACTTCCAGGTAACTAGAAGTCAGCGGGATTCACTGTCCTTCATGCACTGATAACTTCTATTTTAAAAGCATTTATGTAAAACTGGCAGAGATACCTTTGAGAACTCAGAATCCAGTGTGCTGCATCAAAACACAGGGTGATAACTGACAGCTTTAGAAACTTGCTAAATTTAGACATCTGAAAATTGTGACATAATACTTTCTTTTCCACCTCTGACAACCCAGTATTAAAGTGCTTACACTTGCAACCCCATCTACCAGGCAGTTCTCACCTCCAGCAGGCTTCCTGCACAGACTCTTCTAATACACAGAGTTTTGAACAACAGTGCTTTTTGTTTCTTTTTTCTTAAAACAAATTACTTATTGGCTGTTTTTTAAGAGAAGCACTGCCTAGTTTCTTCATACATGTCTGAATGTTCTCATCTTCTTATTTTCAATGCTCCTGCTTTGCAATAACTTTTTTCACAGAGGATTTGTTTGTATCAAAAAAAGAAAAATTCTTGAAACACCAATCATCTTTCTGTACATTTCACTTCAGTCTTGGCCAGGGTTGTATGGTTGTGTTCTGTGGCTCTGAAGAAGAGAAGATATTCACTAAAATAGCACTCTTGTGATGAAGCAGCAGAAGCTGTGACTTTAGCACAACACTTAGTTGTATTTCTTTAGCTATTATTTAGAGACAAGAATAGCATAGTCGTGCCTGCAGACATGCACACCTCACCAGCAGTCATGGGTTTGATTCCTTTCATTTGAAGCTGAAACCCTGCTCTCTTTTCACCTTATAATGTAGGATGTCTGTTAGTTTCCTGCAGTGTAAGAGCAGTTGACTTCCTTGTGTTGGGCTTGTAAGATCTTTGGAACCATATTTTACAATGTGTGTAGGCATGACAATAAAGTGGGGTTTTTTCTTATAAATGAACAGAGCTCAAACAGGTAGAGAAGGGAATAGTGTGTTTCTGTGTACTGATCCCTTAATTGGGGCTCCAACTACAAGTGGGAGTCAGCAGAGGTCATTCCATTAGTTTTACTTTCCCAAGTTTTTGTTGTTTTTTTTTTGTTTTTTTTTTTTTTTTCACGCAATTAGATGGGTGAAGAATTATTTCTTAAGGAAGAATGAAATCCAAGATGCTCAAAACTAAGGGGTAGGTTCTGACAACAATCAGACAAGCTACTCCATCCAAATCTGGTTTTGAGCCTTGCCTCCTTCAGTTATTTCAAAATATCTAGAAACTTTCAGTCTGTGTCATGTCAGCTGTTTCCTGATCAGGACAAAGTGACTGCATTTTTTATAAGAAGCAAACCAGAAATTCTTGATGTTTTGTTTTTCTGAGGTGTGGAGAAGTTCAGTTGTTTCCTGTTATACCAGAGCTCAGAGACCCATGGATTCCCCCAGGCTGGAAAGTCCTCATGGGGCCTCCAGTCCCATGTTCTGCTCAAAGCAAACTCAGAGCTGGATTCGGACCGGGTTGCTTCAGACTCTGTCAAGCTGACAATACCTTCAGGGACAGGGATCCCACAACCTTGCATTAAACCTGCTCCAGTGCTTTTTTTCCCCTCACAATGAGCACTGTTGTTGTGTCCTGATGGAGCCTCTCCTGGTTCATGTTCCAGCTCTGTCTCGTGGTGCAGCTCTGTACAGGGCCTGGCTCAGGCTCCCTTGCCGCCTCCCCATGGGGCTGGCAGATGGCTCTTCAGTGCTCCCAAAGCCTTCTCTTTTCCTGGCTAAACCAGCCCTCTTCCCTCTCAGTCTAGGTCATGTATTCCTACTCTCTCAAAAAAGTTGAAAGATTATTTTTAGTCTTATTATTATTTCAGTTTCTAAATTGCAAAAACTCCCATCAGCTCTTTTTGCCAGAAGGCTCCTAATCAGTGTAGTTCAGAAAGAAACTACACAAAATAAAGATGATCTTTTCCTTGTAAGTCACTTGAAATCTCCCAGCTGGGTCACCCTGCCAGAGTGTGATATGAGTTATTAAAATAGCAGAAGTGGAGCAGAAAGCTCAGGCAGTGGCACAGCTGCCTCTCCTCTGCTCTGCGTCCCTGGAAGTGCACTGCCAGCTATCCTGGCCTGATGGAGTTCTAAAAACCATTTTCCTTTTGCCATTCAGCTAAGAGAATGAAAAAAAGGAAACAGAGTTGTGGAACGGGCAAGAGGAGAAAGGTTTGAATGAGCAGAGCCGGGTGTGTGCTCTGCTCATCGTGGGCTTGGGAGGTTTGGGTCAGGCCCTGAGCTCGGCCTCTGCTCTGCCTGCAGCTCACACTCCTGAGTGTCTGGGTCTTTCTTGCTGCAGAGAATCAAGGCTACATTTTCATCTATCTAAGCTAGGAAAGGGATAAGTACAGAACAGAAAAAAATATTCAATATTGAAATTAAAAAAAAAAAACTCTTGGGGAAAAAAAAAGGATTTTTAAGACTTTAGGCATTAATTTCTATGAAAGAGGATTCTGTCCTCTCTAAATTTTACTTTATAACAAAATAGTTGAATAATGGTGGAATCAAAAATTGAAAATAAGAACCTTTAATATTTTTAAGGTATTAGAAAACTAGCATTTTTCAAGCTTTTTATGATGAATTGGAATGATCTCACAATATGTCTTTATTTTGATGTAGCCAGATTTTTCAGTGAAAATTTGTTGTCGTTTACTGACAGGCTTGATTCAGGAGAACAATTAAAATACAAGTCTATTGTTTTCATTGTATTTCACTTAGAATTTCTAATAGTTCCATAATATATTGCAAAATTATTACCATGTAATCTCTGTAGGAATCAGGCAAGCAATATTCCTCCAGGTAGAGCAGTTTATAGGCAGGTTGTCAGATGCTGAAAAATAACAAGTTGACAACAGTTTGAAAAAGAATACCAAGCTAATGGAGCAGTGGCAAAAAAACTTGAGTTGTTAAAAGCATGATATATGAGAGAAGGAAAGAATGGGCAGAACAGTGTAACATGAAAAATGAATGGGCATTTCATTATAGAAGACTTCCCTCTTGTTTTCAAACACGTTGCTGCTTGCAGAACCCTGTGTGAATACCGAAAGTGGTTTGTTGGCAGCAGCCAGCCGTGTCAGATGCTTATACCTTCTCTTAGCAACAAATTTGTATTGATGTGTCTTCTGTAAATTTTCAAATTGCACAGCCACGGTAAATAAAATGTCATTTCCTGAATAAATTAGGATTTTTTGCTATCATCTGAATTACTAATGTCATCCTGTGTAATATAACGTTTCTGCCTCTCCTGAGGCAAACTCTTCAATTTTGCTTACACCTGTGGCTTAATATAGGACAGAAGGTCTTCCAAAGACCAATGCTCCCCGTGGAACTCTGCTGATTTTCAAGAAAAGGCTTGAAAATTATTTTAGTGTTTCTAGGTAAACCTCCAGGACTTCTAGTTTTTAATTTGAACAGGCTTGAACACATTTTGATGTGCAGGTATCAGCTCCCAGTGGGAGCAGCTTTTGTTTTATAGCTCATACTCTTCACCTTGTAACCTCACAGAAGACAACTAAAATTGGTTTAATTTTCTTTGTTTAGCTTGTGTGACTGCTCCAGGGTTCACAAGTGGTTTGAGGTAGAGTTATTATTCCCCCTCTTGCTAGAATGAGATGAATTCCCTATCACATAGAGATCAATGGAATATAGGAACATTATAATGGATAGTTTGGTCAAATAGTTACAAGAGAGCTTTTTAAGGTTGAAGATATATTTTTCGTCTTATGTATTTCATCTCACCACAGTTAGTATGTTTATATGGAGCTTCATCTGGGTTCCAAACTCTATTTATGCTGAAAAAATATATGAAATGCACCAAACAATTGGTGTGCAAAACAGTTTAAGCAAATGAGTAATAATGATCCCTTATTCACTTCAACACAGTGCAGTTCTGGTTCAAACCTGGGAAAAGCTGAACAGTGACACAGAAGCACATTGGATGTGTGCTCAGGAACTGCAGCTTTCACAGAAGCATTCATCTCAGGAAGATATCAAATACACTAAATAACAACACAGAGCAATCATGCAGCAGATCAAAGCTTTGCTTTTCATTGAATTAATTTAAAAGTAGATTTTTTTTGAGAGAAGTAGTAAAACTAAGATCCTGAGGAATTCTTTGTTAATCTAAAAAAAATTAATTGAAGCTGAGTTAAATCTTTCAAGGGGTGGGCTACTTGCCCACAAGGTAAAGTTTTGAGTTTTCCATGACTATAAAATATAGGTTTCATGCACTATACTATATTATTTTTTTCTGGAAATATGTAACACAAAACTCTCTGCAAAATGAAATATTTTCTACATTAGTACTTGAGATTTTAATTACCAGTCCTTTTTTTTTTTTAATTTAACTAATTTAACTTTTTAAAGGAGGAAAGCTTTGACAACAAAAGCATTCTTATCTGGAATTAAAGTATCCACTTCTTACCAAGGCAAAATACTTTCATGACAATTTTGCTGAGCAGAAATGTGGGGGAAATAATTTTGGTTTTATCCATGATGAAACCCCAACCAAATAAAGAAAAAACAAAAACCACCCTACCTTTTTCAGAACCCTGCAAAAGTCCTGTTTGCAGAGCTCTCAGGGTGATCAGGAGCCTCAGTGTAATGCAGTGCAGTTGGGCAGGCAATCACTCTGAGAACAGGTTGGATTTTAAAGCTCACAGAGTTAATGCCTACAGACCAAGGTAAATCCTGTTTATCCTCTCAGGTGACGAGGTAGATCAGACAGATTGTATACAAAGATCTTTGCTGAGTCCTGCATTTAACTGGTTGGCCAAAATTGCCTTCTTGGAAAGACTCCTGGTAATTGTGGGAGTTCTGAAACAAAGCAAAATGAAGTGATTAGAAAAACACTTCAGACTAAGACGATGATTGAAATTAAGTTCAGTCACACAAAAATTCACAGTAAGATAGTTGTGTGTGTTGAATTGTTATGTAATCAAATATATTTCAATTAATGTTTTCTTTTACAGCTGACTTTTGTTGGTAGAGTTGTGTCAGTATTACTGCTTTTTTGAGTGTTTTTTTTAAAATGGAAATATTGACATGCCCAGGAACTCGTAAAGAAATGCTGTTGTTTTCAGTGGGTATGTAAAGGAATGAGCTTAATAAACTCCAAGAAATCTATTTACTGCTTTGAGCACATGGAGGATGGGGGTGATTTTATTTGATGGTCGGTATTGCACCCAGGATAACGATGCCATTGGGCTCCTTGCATGTCAGCCTTTGTTGGGAATGCTCTTGAGTGAATCCAATTGCAATTCAAGGGTATCTGTGGTTCATATAATTGAGCAAAGGGTATGTGCTGGATGAAATAGAGACAAACATTCAGATCTCTTTGATTTGGTTCCTAACTTTGTTATTTGGACACCCTCTTCTCCGGTCTCCATGCCCTAAAATAGGAATGCTATCATGTGCTTTGGGATTTAGAGCTGGAAAATGCTATCCAGGAGGAAGGTATCACTCAAAGACTGAATGACTTGATCTGTAGTTTTGGTCTTCACGGCAGAGTTGGACATGGATGGTGGCATCAGAGAAATGATGGCAAAGTAAAAACATTTGTACCAACATTCTGCTTGGAAATTTGGAAATCAGGTAAGGTCCTTAGTGCAACGTTATGCATAATGTTGCACTAAGGATTTTACCTGATTTCCAAATGTACAATGTGTTTGTTTCTAAAAGATTTTGAAAAAATGAGATGTTTATTTCCTTCCATCTTTTTTTTTCCCACATCTTGATCCAACTCACGTATCAAGAAGAAAAAGACATAAAAATATTGCATGCTGAACTTCGAGTCACATAATTTTTAAGATTTTAAAAAATTTACTACGAAGACCAGTTTAAATTTTTAAAATGACAGCTGAGTGAATAAACATTTCCTCACTTTTTCTAAAGAAGGCTCTGAAAACTTAAATGTGCAATTGAGTTTAGTATTTTGAGAAAATAGGAAATAGGAGAAAGGATCCCTGCTTACAGCTGTACTAAGTCACAAGGAACTATTTTTTCCATCAAAGTGTAGATTATATGTGAAAAAAAAATATTTGCTATGCCATAGCAAAGCAGTCTGTATCATCTTTCTGAGTTTTTGCCCATTCTTTTTTCTTTTACCTGAAGATTTTCTGTTTCTGTTGATTCTTCACATTCAGTTTTTTCAAGCATTAAAAAAAAAAAAGTGAGATGTCACCACACTTTTTTATAAGAGCTGTTAAAGAGCTTTTTACAGAGTTTAATCTCTTGGAGAGTTTTGATTGAGTGTCTTTGAACCTTTAGTATTGCAAAATAGACCTTGAAATCTTGCTGGGATTTTGAGTCATTTGATGGAATTGTTCCACTGGGTTGGAAATATCACCATTGTTAGACTCTTGGTCCAAGAGAAAAAAAAACTTTCTCATGATCATCAAAATGAAGACTTCCTTGTAAACTTCACTGAGGGAGTAGTTTCATTACATTTTTGTTGTGTGCTTTTTACAAGAACTGGACTCTATTCTGCCCTTGACTGCTCTCAGTAGCTACTGTATTAAAAAGGGCTTTCACTTAAATATTTTAAAAAACTATTCATTTCACAATTGCAGTGTAACTTATATCCATTTTTTATCCCTAAAAATTGTTAGAAGTCATCATAATACTCTCAATTTCTCAATCAGTAATGTCTAGTTCCATATATTTTGTTTTCTTTCACAGTTCTTTTATTTTTAGCAGCACAACCCTGAGGACTTTTGATTATAAGATCCTCTGACTACAACGTATGAGCTTAATAGCCATCATGCTATATTTATGATCCTATATCACACTTCAGGGAAAGCTTCTGTGGCTTGATTGCTGGCTTTGTTTGCAGTAGTGAAAGCCCCAGAGATGTCAGCATTTAGCTGTGCTCTGAAATTGCTGAAGTGTGTTGTTCCACCAGACTGGGTGGCCTACACAGCAACTCTAATAACAAATGGCTCTGGGTTTTTGGTGGGGAAGTAACGGCACGGGCATTGTGCTAAGGTTGCCTCCCGACTATTAGACAGCAATTTCTGAGGAAAAGAGCCTGCTGTTCTCTCACTTCTGAAATGAAACATGAGTGTAACCTGGAATGAACCCGTGTTTTATGTTTTTATTCATTGTTTGTTGACCCTGTGGTCAACCCCCTGTCACTATGATTAATCATTCAGACTCCAGTTGTCCAAATTCAAGCCTTTTCTGCAAGAGAAAAGGGGGGGTGGAAGGAAATAAAACAAAGTATTAATGAAAGAAAATGGGTTAATCTTTGACATGATAATTTATACTTGGGCTAGCAAACCAACAAGAGTGCTCTTGTATGTGAGTGATTAATGGCTGCAGTGGTTGCATGTGTGACAAGTGATTAATAAAGTTGGTGATTAAAAAAAGTACTTTCTTTTCTTTTCCTTAAGCGTGCAAATCTTGGAACTCCACTTCTGTCTGCCCAGTGGTTCAATTACAATGCAGACCTGCTTGTAATTCAGATGTCACTCTCCATTACTCATGCAAAAGTCTTCAAAATAGTTCACTTGATCTGTTAAGTACAGAAGAACTGGAAAATCGAGCATGTCCCCAAGAGACTGTCTAGTCTATGGGGAAAAAATGTTTGAGATGCAGCAGTGGCTTCATGTAAACTATCAATATGAGATTTATTATATATAAACCAGTATTCTCCTACTGTACAAACGAGTTAGATGCAAATTGAAGGTCTTGAATTGAATCTGTATTTCATAGTTAAAGCACTAACTTGCATTAATCTCAAATCTATCCAGATACAGCTGTGGTTTTATTTTTTTTCTCTCCCAGAAGTTAGATCGTGCCATGAAGAGGTTCATAATCTGCATGGAAATAATTCACAGAGCTGTAAAACATGACAGCTTCAGCCAAGTGGCTGCTTATTAAATCCATACTTTCCCTTCTCCAAAAGTTAACAGTATTAGATGAAAATTTGCAAAAAATTGTTTATAACACCCCCTGCTAAATGATGACTTTCAGAGCTCATTTGCAAATACATCACATCCCAGGCCCTAGACTGTTCAAACAGTCACAGAATAATTAAATGGGTGTGCTGAGATGTAATTATATAGGAAGGTAAGAACGGCAGCAGTGATTCAGACTAAAGGTTCAGTGTGCTCTGCAGCCACTCTCCCAGCAGTGGGTGGATGGGAGCAGATGCCTGGGGAAACAAGATTGAGGAGGAAATGATGCTTTCTATGTTATACTTCCCTGGTTTCTGGTAATCTGTGGCTTCCAGAGCTGGAATTTGAATTTACACCATCAAGTTTGATAGCTATCAATATATCATGGAGTCACATAAGCACTTTTTTAAACCCACTTTTATGTTGTCCCCCATGACATTCCCTGGCAGTTCTCTTTACAATTTCAAATATGAATTGCATGTTTTACCATTTTAAGCTTGCTGTGTGAGCATTTCTTTGCTGTTCTCCTAGTTCCTATTTCATGAGGAATGGTGAATAACCTTTTTTTATGTTCTGTTTACTGTGCATGATTTTGTAGACCTGTTTCATATTTCCCTTAGGTCATCTATTTCAAGATGAAAACTTTTAGTCACTTCATCTTTTCTCCCATGAAATCTGTGGCACACATTCTAAATATCTTATTTAAGATGAGGATTGGTATCTGAGATAGATCCATCATGGATTTACACTGCAGTGTAATGATGCTTTTAGGGTTCATTCCAAATTTGTTTCTTAATAATTCCAGACATTCTTTTTGGCTGCCCCTGAGCCCAGAACTGGCATTTTCAAAGCATTACATTCAATGACTGGAAATTACTTTCTTTAGCAGTAATAGCTATTAAACAAAATTCGAGAGGATTGCCTTATTGGGTTTTTTGTTTGTTTTTTAATGGTTTATACTTTTTTGATAATTTTCAGCATTTTCATCTTCTAGTATTTTACACACATGTCAGTAAAATGGGAGTTCATAATTTTATGCATCCCCCCTTGTGGGTAGCATTCTTATTTTCCTTCTCTTCAGATATATACTACTTATCAGGAAAAATAAAATTTAATCTAAGGCTCCTCACAGTGCCCCCTTTGGTCTGTGTAATCTGAAATTTAGAGCTGCAGATTTACAGGCTTTACACTTTTCTAGAAGTCTAATAAGGTTGGACTGCTAGATTGGCACAAAAGCAATAATAAAAGCCTTTTTCTGGAAATGCCACCTCAGCTTATCATAATTTGTTGCAGGGACAGAAAGTGAGATTTGTCTTTCATGCTTTTACAGACTAAAGTGCACAGAGAAAACAACACTTGCTCTAAAGTGACAAAGTGAGTGTTGTTGAAAAACTTGTATGAAAGCTACCAAATTTTATTCCTCTATAGGCATTAATGTAATATGGGAGAAAAAACATTGTGTCCCTGAATGATGGCTAGTTTTAACTAGTGGTTCTTGGAACAATATTTGTTTTATTGTTTCACAGCTATGTTTTGGTTGCCCTGAAACATTTTTTCAAATTATTTTCGACTAGCAAAAATTACCTGTGGTAGGACAATACATTTAGGTTGACAGGAAGACGCAACATTATGTTTAATTTTTTTACAATTTCAGAAGTATGAAATTATTAAATTGAGGAAGTGAGCCCTAGGAAAGGGAGGCTGGCATTGTTGTGTGTTCCCTGGTGTTCAGGTCATTGTCTCTCTGGGGAAGTGAATGGCAGTCTTTAATTGGAAACATCTATCAGAAAAAAGAGAAGGACATAAGTTTGAGTCAGTATTCCAGTATGTAGCTTTTAAACTTAATATGAGCTTCAGCAGAAACATTTAAGAGAAGCACATGCTATAACATTTGACAGTAGTGTGTGCTCGCTTGATATTTCATCAATAAATTTCTAATATTTGGCTGTGGGATTTCTTTCTTCTTCAAACAAGTTTCTTTCCTAAAACATGATTCCCAAAACACAGCCTTCCATACCTTGCAGAATGAAGTAGAAGTTTTTGATGCTTTGACCATTAAAATATTTTCTGGTATTTCTTGTACAGTGTCCTATTAAGGTTGGGAGAAAAAGGTCAGTACTCAGAGAATGCAGACTCAAGAGGGCCTTTGGCTTGTGAGTTGAAAACTCCACAAAAGTTGATACCATCGTGTCTCTAGATTCAGATTTCTCTTCTGCCAGGAGCAGCCTGGCTCATTATTTTTTCAGAAAGGTATGTCCAAACAAGCTGTGAAGTGGTATTAAATCCTGGATGGGTCTGTAAGTCTGTGGGCTCTCTGTGATGTGTAACCACTGACAGTGATTGCTGGAGAAACAGAGAGAAGGGTCTCTTCCTTTCTCTGCAGTAGCATTTTGATTTACAACATTTCTTGAAAACAGAAAACTGCTGGGACTATTCCTTTCCTAAATAAGTAAACCTGTGTCAGTGTACTCACAGAGATCATAGTATTTACATTTAGCTGTTGATATTTTAATTAACAATTTAAGCATGTTGTTTGCCCTGCAAGTTCAGTGGGAAAAACTCTACAAATAAACAGCAGCTCCCTCTTGGACAATCACTCTGTAAATTAGCTTACTTTGTCAATAAAGCGCATGCCTATCAGCCCCTCCGTGGCAGCAGGGGGTGAGGATGTTCATTTACTTAAGCAGTAGGTTATACTATTAGTGTGTGTGATTGCTGTTAATTAGAATATGTGTAGATGTCTCAGTGCTGCACGGTTGGTAATATAAAACCTTTAAGCGTTTAGGCTATTAATGAAGTCAATAAACTGTTCTATTAGGAGACTTTTTTTGTTGTTGTTTTTATTACTTCCTCTCTGTTTTGCTGTTATTTATTATAATAATAGTATGGTAGTCAAAATATAGCTAAGGGTTTTACAGAAACAGTAAAGCAGGGTTTTTACCTTGGGGAAGGGAGTGTATGTACCAATGTTTATCCTGTAAGTCTGAAACAGGAATGCATGGATAGTCCAGCTATGAATTCTGACCGACTTCCACCATTTCCATTTGATATTCAATTCAGTGTTAAAATATGCTTTTCATATCCCTTTGATTTGAAATAATTTAAGCCTTTGCTTACTTTTCTAAATCCACCATAAATGTTCTCACACTTCCTTGTAAACAAGGTTACATGAATATATATATATTTGAAAGATCAGACTGTATGAATATGCATTTATAATTTTAATTTTAAAACCAAATATCTGTATCAAATCCTGACTTAATATCTTGGCTGTGCTGTGCTATTAGCTACATATAACCTCTCTCTAACATCAGCAGCAGGGTCAATTCTAACTCTTGTCACAGTGAACAGGTCTTTCAAATGGATAATCTAAAGGCAAGTTTCTATTTTCATGGAAAAGATCAGTTGATTGGAAATAGTGTTCCACAAAGATAAAGAATAGATTTTTATATTAAAATCCATACATTATTTGAAAGCAAAGTCATAGCATCAGACATCTTGCATCTTAATCATGACACAGGAATGTCAGTTAACATTTTGTCTGTCCAATGCCCACACAGGAGAGCCAGGCAGTGCCATTGGTACTGGACTAGCAAAAGGAAGAATTTTTTCTAAGCTCATGGTGGTTCAGAATTTCTAAATGAGCTTGGAGGTACCTGCCCACACTCTGCCTGACTGTGACCAAAGGGGGAATGGGACATTGCCCAGCTTCCTGAGGCTGCTCTCTCTGCCCGTGTCGATGTCATTGATGGAGACATTAAATGGCACTGGTCCCCATACAGACCCCTGAGGGTCACCACTTGTCACTGATCCCCATGTGGACACTGAGCCCCTGACCAATGGCTCCAGCTGTGCCTTGGCCTTCCTCACCCCATCCCTACACCACCAAACACATCCCTCTACTCTTTCCAGACACCTCTCCCTGCTTCCACTGCCTACAAATTCCCTTCTTGCCCTTTAGTTTCTTGCCCTTCTTGCACGATTTCTTGTGCTCTATGGAAAGTATCATTAAAGCTCAGTTCTGCTGCTTCTCCCTGAAGGCAGTGTCTCAAAGCCTCCTCTTGACTTCATCCAGGAGCAGGAATTTTGTTTCCTTGAAATTCAGGGTCCTGACTGAGCTCTTGTTCTGGCCTGTGTCCCTCAGGACTGCAGACTCCAGGATGCCTGGATGGACTTTAATGGTCAGCTTGGCAGGGCTGGGTTAAAGGCTGGACACAACAATCTTTTCCAATCTAAATGATGCTGTGAGTCTATGAAATGTCTCCTAGAAGCTGCTTTTCCCAGAGTCCTTTTGAAATTTTCAGCCAGTGCCAGGCACAGGAGCAGATGTGTTTGCCGAGGAAGTTCTCCAGCCATCAGCAGATTTGATGAGCTTGTACTTTGGCTGAGCTGCTGCAAAAAAATGCTGGGCAGGACTTCAAAGGCATATTGTGGAATTTGCAAGAGAAACAGGACCTTGTTGAGCTCGGGAGAGACAAGTAAATTTAAGATGATGATCATTAAGGATTCCTACAGCTAGAGTTGAAAGTCCCTCCCTCACACTTTGTTTTGAGACACAGTGCTCAGAAGTTGAAAAATGTGACCAATGTGAGACGAAAAAAAAAAAAAAAAAAAGATAAAATACAGTAAGCCCTGGAATGACATTTTAATTTTTTTTTTAATTTATACTCATGGCCATTTTTTCATTTCAACAAAAACAAAAGAATATTTTTCAAGACCTGTATTCTGAAACACTGTACATAGTGATAGACTCTTTTCAAGCATAAAGGTAATTTAGTTACAAACTACACATCAAATTGAACTTAGTTGTTGGTGAGATGCAGAATGGGAAAATTTAGGTAGTTTCTGAAAATACTTTTTATTATGTATATTTTCCTTGTAACTTTTCAGTCAATATGATCTGAAAAGAAGTCTTTTGATTATGCTTTGTAGCTAGTCCAGCTATACCTGCACATGTCATTATGGCATTGATCATGATCTCTTAAAAAGAGATGGGTTTCTACTTTCTAGGATGAGTGGAGAAATGATTTTTGCATGGATCAGTGCAGATCTCAATAACTGCCATAAGGCTTTTTCTGCTTTATGCAGCAGATGCAGGGACTGCTCTGACAAAAGAAAAAAACTGATTATTTGAAACTCTTCTAGCAAATCTTCTAAGAACAAATTTCTTGTTACATTTTCTTTGTCAAAAACCTGAACACACAGGAGATGACACAGAGACTACAGAAATTTGGCACAAGTCTGCTGTACCTATTAGAACAAGTACAGATTCCTTGATTGCAACAATAAGTGAAATACTGTTTTGTGGGCTTCAGGGTATTATTGACAGCTAAAAATCTTAGGAAAAGCAGCTTTGTGAATTTGCACAATAATTTAATTCTGCTTTAAATTTTAGAGGAAAATGACATTCTCTTTGAAAAGGAATTTTTTGTATGGTTTCTCTGTGGGCATCCGTGCTCCATGAGCAGTGGTTCCATGGAAACAGTGATGTGCATGGAGAAACCACCAAAACAAAACCAAAAATATAGAGGCTGTGAAATACCCCTCCCAATACTTGTACAGCACTATTAAATGGATGAGAAATGGTCCATTGTCTACTTAATTATTTTCAATACAGCAATGTACCTCTATTAGAAATGTTTGTACTAAACACAGATTGCTTGAACTTTGACAGTGTACTAGCAGCTTATAATTTTATCTTTGAAAAACTGCCATCTGTATGCAAATATAAGGAAAATGTGGAAGCTTGCTCCTATTCAGTTTTGCAACTCAGTTCAGGCATTTTCTGAGGACGTGTGCTATACATGAGAGAGCTTTCAAGACCAAATGAGATGTAGCCAAGTTTTCACTCACTTCCTGGTAGAATAATTAAAAAAATACAGAAGACACATGATTTTATCAGTCCTGAATATGTAAGAATGTTGAAGCAAGTCCTCATGGGATGTATATATGTGTATTCTTCAGCTGAAACGCTTGGAATATGTTTTCCTAATGCAGGAAAGGATGTTTCTGACAACTGACCTCTTGCATATTTATTACATTTTCATGTGAAGATTTTCTATGTTTCTTGTTATTTATAGTTTTCTTTTTGACTTTCCGCTTTTTGAGTAATGTGTAGCACTGCTTTTGCTTCTTGCAAATCAGAGGAAATGTAGAGCTTGAACTGATATCAAAGACTGGGAGAATAAGACTGATCTGAAGGTTGTGGGAGTTGACTTAGCTGTTATAGACCAGTAGATAGATAGGGAGGTGCATGAAGCTTAATGTTCTTGCAGAACATCAAGGCCAAATTTTTTCTTTCATTAAACACCAGAAAGTTAATTTACAGTCATGTAAAAACTGATTCAGAAAGGACATAAGGATGTTCTGAATAATTACACAGAATTATGCTCTTTCCTTATGACTGAGAAACAGGAACAGCCTCACAGGTTCCAGGAACCTGTTTTCTGTTTTGAGTTCCTAAAGGAGTCTATTCTGTGATTTCATGTCCAACAACCTGAGACACAGAAGCAAACTATGCTCTTGGAAGCCGATCAAACCCACACCAACTTCACTGATAATAACAACAGAAAATGTTATTGTAGAGCTCTGCTGTATCATTCAGATTCTACTTTGTACCCACAAGCCTGTGTGACTCTTATCAATACTCACAATTTTATAACACTTGTGGCTGCCCCACCACTGAAGCAGGCTGTATATGGCTCTGATCAGCCTGGCCTAGTGGAAGGTGTCCCTCCCCATGGCAGAGGAATTGGTATTAGGATGATCTCTAAGGTCCCTCCCAAGCCATTCTGTGATGTTAAAATATTTCATTTTCTTCCAAAGACGTCCATGACTTTGGTTTTCAGAGTAATTTTTCCTTCATCATTGCATGCTGTCAAAGCAGAGGAAGTTAACTTTACATTATCTAAAACATACGATTTGCCAAAACAGATCAAGATATGAAACCCATTATCTTGATCTATTTCTCCTTAAATGAACCAGTGGCTGATGATTCAGATGAATATGACCTATCTGTGATGCTTGGTTAAGCCTCAGGTCAACAAGTTACCTTTGGTCAGCCTCTAACCTTACAAGTCTAAGAATTCTGTGCTTTATATGACCCTAGCTAGCTGTTCATTTTAATCCTCTAAGATTGAGTCATACCTTAAAACAATTTTGATTTTCTCTTTCATAATTTGCACCATGGTAATATTTAATCAGAAGGTTAAGCAAAAAAGGAATTAAAAAGGTGAAGAAATAAGTAAACTAATGCTCTGTACAATGATAAAAATATTTTGCCTGTCTGTTGTTACTGCAAAGGATTTCCATATAGCAGCAGATGTTTGAAATCAGTCAGTATATGGAAATGCTTTACAGAAACTTCTGAAATAGGAGCAGCACCTGCTAATCTTCCAACAAAAAATCACATTTTTCATGTCTTCTCTAGCATTTGTGATATGGAATTACTGACTTCACTTTCTGACCTTAAATAGGATGACCTGACACATGGTCCACTTGTGACAGTGATTAATTAGCATTAATGTCCTTGCTTGGTGTTCTGTCAAGAACAAGAGGGTATGGGCTGTTAAACTTGTGATATCCCCACTCTCACACAGACCAGTGCTCTGAGGGCAGAGAGGGACAGAGGGAAAAAGATCTCTAGGCTTATTTTGATGCACCTTAAATGAGCAGCTGGGAAAGGGGTGTCAGAATTTTTTTAGTTCTATTGGAATTTTGGGTCAGGTCTTCATAGACTATAATAATATAATTTTATATATATATATATATATATATATATATATATATATATATATGTACAGTTAGTTCTGCTTTGTCAGTGCAGTCACCACATTGTAGGAATTGAAGATCATTCCATAATAATCAGCAAAACTGAAATATGTTTATTTGTTGCTTTTTCTATCAACTTTCTTTCAAAGTTAAGAATTCTGATTTTTCAGTCTTCTTTCTCCCTGTCTATCTTTGGGGGCCCTGGGGGTTTCATTGGTAGCAGTATTGAAGATCATCAAAGGAGCAGGGCTTGAAGATCTATAGTTTGTTGTTTTTGTAAACCTGTTCAAAGGCTTTGCATCAAATATTTTTAACCTTTAATAAAAAATGCTGGTGACAAAGAGCTTACAGTCCCAGATATTATCATTTATTCTTACATTCCATTTTATCTAAATTAGTTCAGTGGGCCTGTCCATGCCATGCCTGTGCATTTCTGTATTTAGGTACTAAGTAGGTTGTTATCATCCTGAGGCACGTAAATGTACAATATGGATTTCGTTTCAAGATAATTTGTAAACAAACGTTTACAAAGTACATAAAAGTCCTTGGAATATAATGCTTCACAAAGTCAACAAAAGAGTTTATAATAGTTTTAATCAGTGTAGTGTATGGCAGTAGTACAATGCAATGTTGTGTAATATTAAAGCATTCTTTTCCCTCTGTTAATTTTGTTACCAAAACCCACTTGTGATGACTATCAGCTCCCTATATGTTGGTTATTGTGAATGTTAAGTTAACTGCAGGTGGATAAAATCAGTTTTGAAAACCCATTTTCAGATGAAGCCATTAAGTTATGCTGATAGTGATCACTGCACTCCTCTCTAATGTAAAATGTCTCTGGTCTTGCAATGGTAAAAGCATTCTTTGCCTTAAAGGAGCTCTGTGCTGGGGAGGGAGGATGAAACCTTCTCATTGCATCCCACTGTTATGTGCATCAAAAGTGTAATCAAACCCCCAAAGACTGAGTTATTGCAGCTAGACTGTAGACTGCATAAAGTTTGCATGTGTCAATGTCAAGAGAGGCAGGAGACTTGGGGTTGGCAATTGAAACAATATGAGCAATTTTCATCAAATGCTGAATACTTTTTCTCTGTATGCTTGCTTGAGTTAGTTCAAGACTGGCACACAAAACCCAAAGCAACGTCACTGCTGAAATTGCTGTCCATAACACATGAAAATAGCAGTGCTCAGAAGGACACAACAACCTTGAGGGATAAATTCATTTGTAATTCTCACTAGTACTAAGTTTTAGTGAGTGGATTAGTCACGGATAAACTTCCACCTGTCTGCAGCCTCTGCTTTGAAGCTTACTGCTGTTTCTTTTGTGATAGCCACAGGAAAATTCTAGATCAGATATTCTTGTACCTTGTAAGCTGCTGCCTTTGGGTGCAACAAACTAAGTCATACTAATCACAATTGCTGCAGTCTAATACCAGGCCCTGTTGTTTGTTCCTAATGCACCCTGCAGACCTAAAACCCTGTATTTCAATTCTCTTAAAAGCACTTACTTTTGGCATCACCAAATCAGAAAAGGCTTAGAGTACAACATGTAATTCTTGGTTGGATTTGATAGATTTTTTTACATAGAGGAGGTAACGGATACTTCAGAATTGTCAGGCCCATCAGACTAGGGAGAAATTAATTCTGGGGAAAAGGTTTCTTAAAAGCATGAAGCAACTTATCCATGGAGATTGATTTGTAGAGCTTGCAGGCCTGCTTTACTTCAGCTCCATTGAACTATCTCCAGGTATGACATTTTACTGTTCTTGACAGAGAAATGAGGGCTGATGGGAATGTAAATATCTTGGAAGAAATAGGAGTTGTAACAATTAGTTTGACAGAGTAGGCTTGAAAGGTGGAAGTGCCTTCTGTCAGAAAACCCTACTGCAGAGATGGAGCACCCCAGGATTGTTGTTTTCCTGGTGCCTCTCATTTTACTAAGACATATAAATGGAAATGATTAGGCAGGACTTACTGTCAGCATCTCAAATTTAGTTATGAGTAACCACCTCATAATGAAAAATGTCTATTTAGATTTCAGAACTGGTCTTTATGCTGTTTAAGGTCTTTTCACACTGCATGCAATGTGTCATTCAGGTTTTTAGTGTTCTGATTTCAACTGTGTGAAAGTGCTAAAGGTAGAGACAGAGTACAGCCACAAAGATTAGGGAATTTTCCATCCCCTAGTAAGAATTATGCTTAATGTGGTCTCATTCTCACGGTCTATGTACCCCTAAATTCTGACAGGAATAAAATTCTTAAGAGTAACTGAATTCTTCTTGTGGACTACTAATGACAAGAGGAAAAAAAAAATTATTTGTCATTGGAAATGTCAAGTGGAGAAACTGGGTCGTTTGTTGAGCTAGATCCAGTAACCAGACCCAGACTGATTTTTCAGGTGGTATAGAAGATTGTTGTGTATCAAAAGAAAAATCATGAAAAAGAGGCAGTGATGGCAGGGGTGCCTGTTACAAAAGTTATCACCTTCTGACTTAGAAGGTTGATTTTATTTTTACATTATTTTGCAGTCTTGTCTATCTGGTCTGTAACATCAGTAGAGAAGTGTGTCTCTTATTCCTCATTGATCATCCCTGATACATGGTTGAACACCTTATTCCTGTAAATCCTTCTGAAGTGTTCCACACTGGCTTCACCCCATTGTCATAAAGCTGGCGTGGTGCCTTTGAGTTGGGATCTAAAACTTATCAAGAATGTGCTCCCCTCGGATTCTTTAATGTGCTTTGTGAGGGGCCCTTTTTATGGTATCTAATGAGCTGTCCCACAAATGTGCTGAACACTGTCATCAATCCCTTCAAGGTGCTCCTTATTCACTTTCCCTTTCCCTCTAAGAAACAGTTAAATGAGAAAATTTGAGTGCAGCAAGAGAAGTGCTTGCTGTGTAAGCAGCCTTTTTCAAAGCTGTGAGGAGGATGCATGTGATTTCTTTGAGACACCACTCAGCAGATCCTGCTTATACAAAGCATAGTCTTGGTGGTCACCTTCCCCTTTGAAAATTTCAGACAGGCACTCCAGCACTGAGACAGAGAGCACAGGATTTCATTTCTTGTGTCCCCTGATGTTGTATCTATGCTATAACCTGTCACAATCATACAGGAATTTCACAGAAGTCATGGTCTGTAGGAGGTTGTAGCCAAAAAAAGGTTTTTATTCTTGCAGTTCTGCAAAAAACTTGACTTGTTAAATATAGCAATAAATAAAACATAAAAACTCAGAAGTGGACTGCAGCAACACTGTAACAATCCCATTTTCCTCCCAAAATTAAAGATAAGAAAGCTAAGTATCTACAGTTAATGCAGAGAGGGTTAAAAGTTTCAGTCTTAACTCAGATTTTCTTGTTTGAAGTAAAAGAGGTAATTTATTCAATTCTAGGATTTTTTCTTTAAAAAGAGGACAATACTTTTTTCCTGTAGGGGATTAAAGGAACTTCCATAAAGTTTTAAGTTGTTGTAGCAAGAACAGTAGAGGGAATTGCAGGTACCAGCTCTGCATGTAATTTCTTCTACCTTTTGACCAGGGCAGTCAAAAAAGTGATGCTCAGTAATGTGATTATGGTAAAGTTTCTAAATTTTTACAAGTCTTTGCTTAAATGAATCCCTGTTTTGGAAACTGAGTACTGACCAGCCATCCAACAATGACGCACAAAACAAAATTAACCAACAGAGAGGACTAAAATGGCAGTGTCCTTTCTGTGCAGGAGCTGTTGGCTTAACTGATAATCTGAGAAATACTGAAATATTTTAGTCATTGAATGAAGAAATGCTTGTCCTATAACAAACCCCTGGGGCTTGTAACTGACACCATTATGAGCCTTGGCAAATAATTTCCAATTTGGAGTAGAAGAACACAGTCTTACTGTTCCTGTATTCCTCCAGCCTGCCACTACTGGAAATGTCAAGTGGTGGTGGTCCTCCTGCAATTCTCAAATTTAACAGAGGATGTTGCAACTGCTAAATGTTTATGCCCACATACTACCACATATTTGGCTACACACCCATGGATTGGTGATACTACATTTGCATTCAAGCATGGGATAAATTTGTTAGATTTAAATTGCTGAAAAGACCCCATTTCTTCTAATGGCAAAAATAGATCTGTGAGTATCTCCCTAATTCAGATTGCTAGAAGGCAGTTTTTGTTATTTTGCCTTAGGAGTGGTAACAGCTGAATTGAAGTCAGTGAGTTCAAATGTGAAAATACACTGTTATGAATGTAATTTCTTTCTAAGTGCTGGATACATAAATGGATTAGCTCACAAAGATGATTAAGTGTGGTTTTGGATGCCAGTCTACATATTGTGATATGCAGCTCAATCAAAAAAAAAAAAAAAAAAGAGAGATAAAAAAAAGAGAGGCTTTAGCCCCCTAGGCAAAGCTAATGTTGATGCTAATTAATTCAATGGACCTTGGATGAGGCCTGCTTTCCTCAGGGAGGTATTTGTCCTCATTCTTCACTCCTGGAGTTTGTATTCAAACTACTGTATCCTTCTGTCACTATGAACAAAGTTACCTTTAAAAAGTCATCTATGAATATCATCATGGTGACTGACTTTTATCTTAACCCTGTAGGTCAACAGTATAAAAAATAGGAGCATTCAGATTCAGGTCTCTTTGACCTTTTCAGACTCCATGAATCTACTTAATTTTTTTTTTACAGTGGAAAATAATTTTTCTGGAGAAGAAAAAAAACCCAATTATTGCAGAATAGATTTCTTAATAGAATGTGTTTGTTGAAAATGGGAATATCACCCTTTAATTACCATTGTGAAGAGAAGATTATTTAACTACATTGCATTATGGTTTTTTTCCCCACAATATTATCAACAACTTTGTTATTTGTTAACAAAATATTACAGGGAAACTAACCTGCCAGGAGTTATTCTGGGGGATTAGTGTGTTGGTTCTGACTGCCCACACGCCCCTGCAGCAGATCCTCAGCTCTGTTTTTCCTGCCTTCACTGTGGCACCTGGAATTGTGCTGTAGCTCAAAGCTGTTTCCTGTTCATTTGAATTTCCATTAGATGATACAATTAGCTGGTTGGTGCACCCTTGTTAGCCAGACAGATTATTTCCATTTGGATTCAATGATTCTGCCGAAAGCTCATGAAAATGCAGATTGAGGAGCTTAGCAGCTGAAATAAATAAATGGAAGTAAAGCTGTGTAGCAGATCCATCGTGCACCTCAGAGTGGCCTCGCAGCTCCTGCAGCCCCTGCTGTCCCAGGGAAGGTTCTCAGAGAGCCTCAGTCACATCTTGTCACAGACACAGCCAGTCCTGGGACACTGCTCTGCTCCCTGCTCCAGTCACACAAGCAGCCCTGCAGCACCAAAGGGAGCTCTGTGCATTGTTAGCAGTTGATTTAGTGTCTCTGAATTGTAAAGCTGCTGCACAACACTGTAATTACATAGCCAGGTATATTTGATAGTATAATCTAATGTTTTCTTAAGGCTCTCACCAAGGATTTTGTTCTGTTAGCTAATTGACTGTGCACATTCAAACCATGATTATCACAGAAGTAGCTGGTTCACATCTCCCACATTGCATTAGGTTTCAGTAAGCATGGGGGAGGCTCATTCCTTTTCTGAAAAGAGCCTCACAATATACATGTCTAAAACTATTCTAATAAGTAACTGTGTGTCTCCCAAGTGTGTTCATTCCTTCTGCTGTCCCTGGGTTACTCTGCAGTACATTCAACATCAAATACAGATGATTAATAAAATCATATTCACTCAGAATTAGAAGTAGGAAGCTGTGAGTAAGAAAATACCATAGAATTTGCTTAATTCTGTTTGTTGTTCCCCAACTTCAGCATATGGGAGAAAAAGCAGAGTGGGGAATGTTGCCGTACAGCACCCATTGCCCACTGTCTGTGTGCTCCTGTGGCTCTGGGTGATGGGGAGAGCCTCCAGTGAAAGCTGCTCAGCTTGTCATTGTCACCAACCATCCTCAGGGTGTCTCCTCTGGCAGGATTAACTCCTCATGTGGCTGCTCACAGGGGAGGCAGCATTCAGCAAAGAGCAGTATCAGAGCTGAGGTGAAATGAAGGAATTTTTGATTTATTCTGTTTCTCGGCATTTTTGCATGACCTGAGGCCATTCTGGGGTGGCTCTCCGTGCCTGTGTCACAGCACAGAGATGCCAAAACTATCACAGCCTCTTCCTCTCATGGAGCCAGGGGCCATCCAGGTATAAAAGCTATTAAAAATCCCTTCGTGTGTGGATTCGTGCTCTGACTAATCCAGTTCTTTAGATTTGGTCTCTGGAGCTATTCTAGAAATTGAAACTCCAGTCATTAACACACAGAGCTGATAACACAGTGACTAAATTAATTTGTGAATTTATGTTAAGTAAACAAATAAATAGAACAGTAATCCTTACCAAAGGGAAAAAATGAATAAAACCAAAGTCTCCCAATGTATGGGGACTCCTGGCTTATCCACTTTTCTTAATAATGTTTTTCTCAAGTGTGAAAGAGAGGATCATCCAACTGATTAGATTAATAATAAATTTCCATGATACATTAATGGAAAGAGAAGGTACATACTAGGAGCAGGCAGAGAAAAATTTCATAGAGTCATTAATACCTCCATAGATCAGTTCTGAGACAGGATGCTAAATAGTTGTTTTGTACCTAAGGATATGATCATATTTCTTTATGTATTTTAGTAAAATTCTGAATACACAATTGAAGGGGGTTAGAATATAAGAAAATAGTGTAGAAAGTAATCTCACCCCTAAGGAGTTGCAGCTGGGCCTATTATCAAAGATCAGGAGCAGGCCTGGCTTTAACAGGCCACAGCTGTGAGCAATGAGAAGAAGATGCTATAACAGAGTGGGGTGGCTGGGTGAGAGGGGAACGGGAGTCAGTGGCTGCTTTGTGAAGAAGAAAGAGTTAGTGCTGTGAGGAGCTGCCCACGAGAAACAGCAAGGTATGGAACTTTTGTGATAAGGAGACACCAGTATGGAACCCCTGCAGTAAGATGACAATACACCATTCCATGTTTGCTTTGAACATGGATTACTGATATTGGGGCAGGGAATTTCATTGCATTAGTTTGACTGTATTGAGGAAGGCAAAGCTTTTTGGTAATGAGAGATGTTTGGTTTTTTTCTGTCAAGCACCTTTATCAGAACTTCCAACAAAAGCAGTATTACACTCAGACATGATTTATCCTAAAACCAAACAAAGGAACAAGAAACTTTGCACTCAATTTCTGAGACATTTTATGTGCTAAAAGAAAGAAAAAAAAAAAAGGTCTTGTAGCAATGAAATGTGACTTAAAGGGTCAGGAGTGAAAGGAGCAGGAGTGAAGGGAACAGCCTCTCGCCTGCAGAGTTTGGATGGATGAAGGGGAGTCATAACTGGTTCCAGGGTGTGGGGGTGGTTCTGGATCTCACTGGCTCCCTCAGCCACACCTGAACCTTTGTGGGCCCCCACTGGTGTACCCTCCTCACACCTGCCAGTTCCAGAAGGAGAAAAGCCAAAAAGGATTCATTTTAGTGGCTCTTATCTTTGTTGCCGTTTTAGAGAAGATCCTGCCACAGGGGGGAATTGCAAAGATACTTTCATTCTTATTACATATGTTTTTACTGAACTTACAAAGCTGCCAAACCAACTACTCCACTGAGCCCTGAAACTGTGTGTGAGCATGTGTGCACACAGCTTTTCCCCTTACAGATGCTGTTTCCTTATGCCAAAAAGACTGTACAGCTGCTGCTTTGTCACTTTTTTATCACTTCATTCTGTACTTTGATTGAATCTTTTTCAAGTGTCTCCTTACTTCCAAGCACTGGGGGGGAAAAGCATTTCTAAATATATTCAGTTAAGGATTTATATTTGAATCTAATAGCTATTTATATGTATTCCCAAAAGATGCTATTGTGTGTAAGGCAAAATACCAGAAGTGATGAAGACAGGTATTGATTATCACCCCCAAAAAGGCTGGAAGGAAACAGCAGAAGCTGTCCAGCTGGAATCTTATCAGCTCCTGCAGGGCATTCTCATTTTCATCACTGCTGCTGCTTTTTCCTTCACTTTTTTTCCCTTAAATTTGTGTCTTGCACAGCATAGAATAATGATGCTTGGGAATTAATCTCTGATACATTTTGCAAGCTGTAAAAGCTAGCCCTTCCTGGTTGTGGTATAATTCTAGTCTGAAGACAGAGGTGGAACTGGAAGAGCTGTGTCTAAGATCTTAATCACTCTCATTTTGCTCTTATATTATGATGTCTTTTAAAAATTATTTATAATAATTGCTATGGTTTTTATTATGTGATACTTGGCACAGACTCCAAGGGTTGGTAATTCTACTTCCATGCTCATTGCCTTATCAGCTGAATATGTTTTGATCTCTATCTTTGGGACAAAGGGATTAATTTTGTAGTGTAATTGTTTTATTTCCCCTTCATCCTGTGAGAGCTGCTGAACATAGAAGATGTAGAACAAATCAACCAACAACAAAGGTAGATCTTAAAATTTTATAGTTGTGTAGTTAGAAAAAAATTAAATATGAGAAAAAATTCTGGGGCTGGCTAAAAGACAGCCTTTTCACAGAAAACCACAGAGTTGTGGTCTGTGTGCATTGCTGTAACAAAGGTCCAGAATAGGCTGAGGCTCTTGGGGGAGCCTGGATTTCTCTTTCCCAGTCTATTTTCTGCTCTTGCCATTTGCAGGTCATACCAACAGTCTGTGCTCCCAAAAATGCAGGTGTGCACAAACACGCACACAGCTCATTCACATGCTTGGATACCGAGACCAGCACAGAGCATTCATTGCCTTTGTTGCCACCTACAGCACTTACAGGAACATGGAAAAACCACATCCCAGGCCTGCTCCTTGTCTCCAAACTCTATCTTGATGCACAGCCACTGTTATATGTGCAAAGCCCTCAAACCTTCACTGTAAATCCACATAGATTGCTGCCCTGATTATTGGCCTCCCTATCTCCAGCCTGGGTTGGTTTTTTCCAGTTTCTGGTTTGTTCCAGCTTCCCAGCTACTGCAGCTTGATTGAAGTTCTCATTTCTCATGCATCTTAAGCCTTGCACTGAACCTTAAGTCCTCACAGAATCCAAACCCAGAACCTAAGCCCTGTTGATCCTGTCTCCAGTCTCACATCTTTCCAGGACTTACTGCTGAGTGAAACCTCAAGTTTTCTTGTGAATCACACATAAGCAGAGAGCAAAGTCACACAGAAAAGAGATGGATAGAGTTTCATAAAACTTCAGTTATTAGGGATAGGGCTTTCTAGAGAACTCTACTGAGCAGCAGCTTGTTTGCTGGCAATCAGCCTTTCTTTTTTCTTTTTATATTAACCCTCCTCTCTACTTCTCATGCTTGTTTCTCCCCAGTCCATTTGTTTCATTCTCACATTCCCAAGAGCAGCTTAAAACACCCCATAAATTATACAGGGTCCCACAGCCAGCCCTGCGCTGAAATCAGTCATTGCTATGACACAGAAATTCACCCCTTATTATGGGTTCTTCAGGACCTGGAATGGTTCCTTCCATCTCCCATCATTCAGGAACCCGAGAATTCTGTCTTTGGAATTGTCTCCACTACCTCCTCTTTGTAAGAGTTTGTGTTTCTGACTGTGATTTATTGCTTTTTCTGTCTCTTGTCCTTGCTTTTATGCTGAATAGCCTCTAACCAGGTAGCCAGTCAAGCCCAATGTCTTTACTTTCCAGGTTTTCTTGTTGTTACAGGTTGCAAATCAGTACAAATTCACCTGTTCTTTAAAAGCCAAAACAAAGCCAAAGGGAAATCATAAATCTGGGTGTCCGATGAGCCCTGGCCAAGATGACAGAAATGTGTATATCTGCTTCTGATATAAGTTAGCCTTGTGTAATCATACAGACTCAATATTAATTTCACTAGGGCACCTTATTTCACCCTCGCATGTCACTGTGAACCTGACTTGTACATCTGGTAAGGAAGGATGAAATAATGAAATGCTCACAGGTTTGTGTGTGTGCCTGGACTGAGGTCAGGAGGAGCATCAGGCAGGAGTGAGAGCTCCTGCTGCACAGAGCCCAGGGCTGGAGCTGTCTGTGGGATGGAGAGCTCTCTTCCTTGGTTTGTACAGCACAGAATATGGTGCTGTGAATAACCCAGTATTCAACCGTTGCTTTATATTTTCTGCAGTCCTTGTGGCTCTCTTGCCACAAGGAGCAAAATGCAGGATCACAGAGTGATTAAGCTGAAGAGGAAAGGAAATGAGTTTCAGTGTAAGGAGAGTGGCAGGATGGAACAAGTGGCACAAGTGGCTGAGGTGCAGTGGGAAGCTTTTCAGTTCAAGGTCATAAATATGAATCTTTCCCAAGCTGGCAGTGACCAAAAGCCCAAACTGTCTGAAAGCAGCATCACCCAGTAATGACAGAGATTGGAAGCAAGAGAATAGAAAGGCATGAAAAGCTTTTGAAAGTGCCCTTGTGGGCTAATACTGTTACACCAGTGAATAAGTCTCTTGAAGGCTGTGAGTCTGTGGCCATTTATCTGGTAGGCTTGCTATTCATCTCCTCTGAGTGTAGTGTAAATGCACTGTATTAGGGTCATGATGAGAGCAAACCTAAAACGTTTAAATATTAGAAACGGGTTAGCCAGCTATCCAGCAGGAAGGTACAGACTATTGCAAGCCAAACACAAAGAAAGCAGGGAAACAAAAGATAACATTTGGAAAGAGGTGTCTGCACCGAGACTTGTGATCTTTTGACCAAGTCTGCTAAGGAGGAGGGATTGTTCCATGCCATGTGAGACAGCTTTTTCTCTTGCAAAATGAGGATAAAATATTCAGTATTCTTTTAGTAAGTCTTCTCTCTGCTTGCAAAATATTTTATGGACACATAAAGCAAGAATGTATAGAAACAAAATCATGTCTAGATTCCTCAAAAGTTTAAAAGGTTGGTAATAGGGATTTTTTTGTAGAAGTAGTGAAGGATAATTTGTGCTGCTTCTATTTCTGAAGTCTGAAGAAGGAAATATTGAGAGAACAGAAAGTAGGAGAAAAAGGATTGGAATGTAAGACTCAGAGTATATTTTAGTATTGAGATAATTTTGACAGTTTTATCTATCTTGCATTAATATCTCTAAAGTAAAAGGTTGAGGAACTTGCAAGAAGAACTGACAAATCCCAGATGTTTGTTTGTAGTTCACCATTGAAACATCATCTCTCATGTCTGCCTGTGTCAAGGGTCTGAAAGCTGTGTCCAAACCCAGGCAGCAGTTTGACTTTCAGAGTTTGTTTCTTTAGCAGAAGCAGCAGAGTCAGTCTGCACCCATCTTTTGGAAGTATGAAATCCATATATAAAAAAGGAGATAGGCCTCCCTGCCTGCCTTCCTGCCTTCTTCTCTTCCACCAGAAAAGGGAAAAAACCACCACATTTAATAAAAAGTAAAACCCCCTAATTCACAGCCAGTGTTGAACAGGAACATTTTTCTAATCTTGAAAAGGATGGGAGAATTTCTCAGATGTGAAGTTGTAATCATAAAGGATTGGTAAAGCTTAGCTGTAATCCAACAGTATATAGCTTGGTTAAAACCCATTTAAATAAGCAAGGTATCACTGCTGATGGGGAAAAAGGATGAGAGATTCTCCTCCCAATTGTGTGTTTCAGTATCTTTCAAAAACTTCAAAACAATTTTCAGAATTTTGTTATGTGAATTCCTTGCTCTATTCCTCAGGGTACATCTTCTTTGGAGATGCACGCAACCTGTATTTGCTATTCCGTTTTCTGGACAGCAGCTTTACTGAGCTTTGAAAAGAGGATGTTAGCATTTTTTAAAGCCTTTTTTCTCCTTTTTATTATATGAATCAGTGTTCTTGAAGGAGTCAAAGTTCAATCCTCCTGCTGCATTACAATGCCTTTCAGTCTGATATTAGAGAGCGAGTCCCATTTTACTTTGTAATACGGAGCTTCACTTCGGCATTAATTTCATTCGGAAAGCAGCTGCACTTATAATAGATTCCTTTAAAGCAAAATGGAAAATATACATTTATCAAATGACTTTCTTCCAGTAATGCTGCAGCAGTCTTTATTGCATCAAAGTTGTCAGCCATCAGCCCATCTTTCTGAATAAAGATGTGCCAAATCATCGAAGCAGGCTTTATATTGAATAAGTAACACATGAATTCTGTGGTAGGAGGACAGACAGACAGATGCTGTCTCAGCCTGTACAATATGATGTATTTATTTATGTCCACATCACACAGCATTAGCAAATTTGGGGAATGTTTCCTACATGTACACAGCAAGTGACATTACATATTTAAAAATGATGCTTTTGAAATTGTTTAGCCTAAGAGACAAATAACATCTTATCACAAATGAAAGACTCTCAAAAAGAGCTTTATCTTTTTCCTGAGACTCTTTCTTTTTGTCTTCCAATGTGCTATTTATTGGCTTCCATTTTCATCAGTTTCACAGTCCAGTTCCACACAGTTTTTCCTGTTTGTCTCTGTAATCAAACAAACATTTAGATTGAATTTTTCTTTTGGGAAGTTTTTTGTAGGAAAATCCTAGGTTCATTTGAAATGTTAATTCTATTATAAATTTTTAAGTTTAATTGTAACTATTCTGTGAATCAGAATATCCATTTATAAGATGAGAACCTACTGATATTATGCAGAGACACTAGAGTTAGTCACTTGGTTCTTCTCTTTTGACATGCAATAAGGGATACTTCAGCGTTTATCAGGGCTGGTTCTATGGTTTTAATCTAATAAACATATTAAATATGAAGGACATGAACTTGTTGGAGTGGGTCCAGAAGAAGCCATGAAGACGCTCTGAGCCCCTCTGCTCTGGATACAGGCTGAGATTGTTCAGTTTGGAGAAGAGAAGCCTCTGGAGAGACCTCAGAGCCTCTTCCAGTGCCTGAAGGGGCTCCAAGAGAGCTGGAGAGGGACTTTATGCAAGGATGTGTAAGGACAGGAAAATGGGGAATGGCTTTAACCTGAAACCAGGATGGTTTGGCTTAGGTATGAGAAAAAAATCCTTCCCTGAGGTGCCCAGAGCAGCTGTGGCTGCCCCTGGATCCCTGGAGGTGCTTAAGGTGAGGCTGGACAGGGCTTGGAGTAACCTGGGACAGTGGAAGGTGTTCCTGCACATGGCAGGGGTGGCACTGGGATGAGCTTTAAGGTCCCTTCCAATCCAAACAGTTCTAGAATTATAGGACCTTCAGGGACACCTATTGCAGAAATTTTGATTAGGCAGTGGAGATGAAAAGGAAGGAAGATATTTTTAGTTATTCCAGATATTAAGGTTGTAAGTTTTCTAACCCTGCCTGTTGCACGAATAAAGATGAGCAGACCATTACGTACTTATGGCAAAATCAATCTTGAAGAGTCAAAATAAATTTGAAATTTGGACAGTATATCATACCCTTAGCATGATTTTTATCCCATTTACTTATAAACAACAATATCACTTTATTTTCTGACATAAAATGATCCCAGGGAAATTGCACACAATAAATAGGAACAGATTTGAAAGGGAGAGGGGAGATTTCTGCTCTTCTATGCTTTACCTTCCTGCCTTCTTGTCAACCAAGATCAAACCTGAGATGGAAAATAATTCAAATATTGGTGAATATCTAATCCTATGATAAACTAAATGAATCAGAGTAACTACAAACCTGTTGTAATAATCTGGCTTCAAATTCCAGTGTTCTGAGTAATTCTCTTCTGTGCTCACAGTAGGTATAGATAGCTGTAGGGACAGATACCCCCAGTAAGACAGCACTAAAATCAATGGAATTACACTCCTTGGAAATCTCAACAACTCTATTGCCCTAGGTCTCTTTCATCTCTGTAGAGCTGAGAATCCTGATATCTTCAGTTTAATGTGTGCTGGCTAAGCCTTGCAGCAAAACACTCAGGATTTGCAGCAGCAATCAGGAAACCCCACAATTAGGGTAAAGCTCTGTTGCCAGCTGTCTTCTAGGCTGCCACATACTACAGATGCAGCAAATGCCATACACTGGTTTTTTACTGGAGGGTGTAAATGAGCAGATAGTAAAGCAGGCCAGAATTCATTGAAGCTATGGTAATTCTCCTCCCAAACTTACACTTTCCCAAAATTTTTATGCAAAGCTTCAACTATAGCTTCTTCCTCAATGAGCTCCAAAGCCTAGAAATTAAAGGGAAGAAAAAATATCTCCCCCACCAAAAACAAAACAACCCAGGTCCTTTGGTCATAGTTGTGTGAGACTGATCTAAATGATCTTCCCTCCCTGGGGAAGTATCTCTTTCCTTAATTAAGAGCACAGCCACTTGCCCGATATACTGGTGTCTAGGAATTGTCTTGGACATGTCCATCAGCAGGCTTAGGGAGACAGTGTGTCTGTATAATTCATTTGGGGCTTGTAAGGAGGAGCAATCACTTCTTAGGTAATGCATAAAAAATCCTATGTGAATTATAACAAAAGCAGATAAGCAAGGATGCAATCATAACTATTATCTAGAATATAAGCACATGTTCTATATTACATATATAGAACACATATAGATGTACGTATATATATACATAAAATGCACATCTATATATAAAGTATATATCATAATCTTATATCTTTTATATCTTTATTAGTGTATATATCATCTATATATCTTTCTATATATAAAGATAGAATCACAAAATATCCTGAATTAGAAGGGACCCACAAAGTGGATGTATGTATGTATACGTGAGTGTGTATGTATATATATGTGTGTGTCTATGTGTGAAATCTTGGGCATTTGCTTTCACCATCAAATTGCTTCAAAGATTTTGCAGAGTTCAGGGATGCAAGAGTGGTGTGTCAGTTTGTTTCACAGAGAACAGCTGTATGATGTTGAAATGTCCTTGGTGGAGAAGGCTTCAGTCAGGAACAGCCAGGCTGAGTTACCTTAGACTCAAGGAATGCAGTTGCCACTGATCTGTGTTCATGTCATTGAAGCAGTCAAACAAAGTAAATGTATCATGTCCCTCTGCATGGTATATGTAAATACATTGGGAGATTCAGTCTGGTTGTTAGGTTAGCTGCTTAGAGACAGAGAAATGGAAATTAATAATGTAATTAATTTGAGAGTCTTCAAAATGCAGGTGAGTTAAGAGCTGATTTGCCTCTTGCTTGAAAAGATGTGGATCTTTCTCTGTTAAAGCTCCCTAAGACATGGCTATATTAACCTCTGAATTCAGATTTCTATAAAGCACTCCATCAGCGATGATGAGAACAGCTGAAATTTATAACAACTCCTACTCTTGCAAATCTTGGTCAAGAAAAACCCATGATAACCTTAGACTGGGTGATGAATGGGTGATATTTGAGGTATCTTGTAGCTTTTGTCTGTTTTACCCATTTCCCCAGCCCCTTACCTCACTGAGAGCCAAGCTCAGAGGGATTTCACTTTGTCATGAAGATGATTGGAGCATCACTTGGAGATCAAATCCCCACCCTTTTGGATAATGCAGGTGGACTCCCTTCATCAACCATGGGCAGAAAGATTCCTTAGCCAAGTATAACATCTTCCTAACTCCATCTCTGCAGGGCCTCACAGTGTCCCTGTGGCTGCACTCTGACAGCAAATCCATTGCAGTAATTTACCTGGGAGACAAATGCCGTGACACAGCCCTTCCTCTCCTCTCTGATTCGCACAGCCTTTGTGGCTGCACACAGACAGGAAGGGTGAGCTGTCCCCGGGGTCAGCTTGGGACAGCTGTCCCTGCTGTCCCCTCCCAGCTCCCCGTGCTCGCTCTGTGGCTGTGTCACTGCCAAAGCTGAAACCTCCCCGTGTCACCAGCGCTGTGTCGCCAAGAGTTCCCAAACACAGCCCCACTCGAGCTGCCAGGACTAAAGTTAACTCCAGTCCACGATCCCTGTACTGCATTCTGTGTGAAGAGTAGCTCAGATCAAAGGAATGTTTTAGCTGGGCTTTATTCTGTACCATAACTCAGACTCCTCACACTTCAGTGTTAGACCAGCTTACAAATTCCTGCTTTCTTTTGCAGTGCTCTTAGTAGAAAAGCATAATATTGCACCAAGATTTCTAGTCACGGCAGGTTTTGTGTTCTCTGGTTTAGGGAAGAACTCTGAGGCTTGTTTTACATTCCTGAGAAGTACAAGTAGCTTTTACATGAAGAAATAAAAAATAGCAAATAAAGAAATGACAGAAACTTTGAATCCAGGCTTTGCAGAGCTTGTCTTTTACATAACTAATTTTTAGGTGTAATTTTTTGGCAATTCTCGGCAAGTTTTGAGCTTTGTGTGGAGTTGGGGGCAAATTACTCGTAGCTGCAAGATCTGTAGGTTGCTAGATGCAGCTGAATACTATTAATTGTTCTAGAATTGGGCACAGCAAAATTGTGCCTATTAAGTTAGAAACTAAAAAGAAAAAAATCAGGCACTAACTGTGCCAGCTGATTATTCTGTTAGAAGTACAATCTTCACTTATTAAGTGATTATTCCATAACATGATGATAATTGAAAGAAAATATGGGTAATTTTATTTATCTCTTTATTTGTCTCTCTCTTGGCAAAAATTATACAAGTGCAGAGGACAAAGATTTTGAGTCAAATTTCTAATAAGCCATAACTGCTAGTCATAGTGACATTTTTTCCCCCACTGGGAATCATGTTATGCATGTTTCCTTTTTTGAAGAAAAAAGTAGAAGGTTACAACAACTCCTTATGATTTTCTGCTAGTTACTATGCATCTATTATGATTGTGACACTGAAGTCTATACTCTTTTTTGACATGAGAGGAAAAAATGTAAGTAAAATGTTGCTTTCATAAGTTTTAAAACCAGAATTCCCACAGCATTGCACAGTTAGGTCTTACATTAAGCATTTATGGCAGCTACAAATTCACAGCAGGGTTTTTGAGGCAGCAAAAACCCAGAATGAGTCCAATTGACATTTTACAGTCAGAAAAAAGGTTTGAAAATGTACAGCTTATATACAACTATTCTGCATTACATATTAGCCCTCTAAAATAGAACCAAACTCAGCATCGCCCCTTCATGCAGTTAATTATTAGTAAATTAAGTCCTTCAATCATTCTGAACAATGAAGAACATTCAGTCATATAGCGCTTGCTAAATGATGGCCAAAATCTGCCTTAATTTCCACTCTGGAGTCAGTGACGTGCAGGAGGTTGTGGGCAGAGTAAGAGGGCAGAGTCTGGCCCTCTTAATAATTAATAGAGTAGAACAAAAGTGAAGCGCTCATTTGGAATGTCAGTGTGGATCTGCAAAGCTCTGTGATGCAGGAGTTGCACCTCGGGGAGCTCAGTGCTGAGCAGCCCTGTGACAGAGAGGGGAGCAAAACTCACTCCACTGCAGGGCCTTTCTTGAATAAAAATGATTTGTATGGATGGTCTGCAGTTTTGCTGTGAGCCTTGGGGAATGCCTTTGATGCACTTGATTAGGGAACAAGATCTCAACCTTGTACACTCAGTAAGATCTTCACATGTTTAAATACAGATAATTAGTCTCAGTTCTCTCTCTTTTTTCTATTTTTTTTCCTAACTTTCATCCTCATGGTTTTGGTTTGAGTGGGTATTCTTTTTCCCTTTATTTCCCTATTCATTGATTATTAATGTTTGCTTAAATGCCAGCACAGTGCCCTGTTCCTAATTTATGCAATACAAATGACCATGTCTAATTTTTATTTTGGAATATAAGTTGAAGCATGTTTTTCAAAGGATTTTAATGGGGAGTAGAAAATTCCTTCACATCTCTCTATGCAGTGAAGTGCAGAGATGCCTGTTGGAGCTCCAAGCATGCTGAGATGGTGGCTCAGGAGCAAGGATAAGGTGGGAAGAGCTGTGTGCTCACATATCCTGCACAAAGGAGGGGATTCTGTTGGGCTCCAGGTTTGCTGCATGTTCAGCAGGGTGAATTTGCTCTGAGCAAAGTGGGGAGGAGACCAGGCAGAGCAGTTACCCTGGGCAGGGCCAACAGCATGGATACCATTATTTCAAATGTCTGAAATGGTGTGATGGACCCTGGGCTTCAGGATCTGATTATCCATCATCATGGTTAATTGGTCTGTTTTGGACTTATTTTAGTTTAGGCCCATTTTGGACTTATTTTTGTTTATGATTCTTTGCTTTCTTAAAAGATGGCATATTCTGCTAAATCAGCATGTGAGTTTAGCTATGGAGCTGGGTAAATATGTGTGGCTGATTCATTTTTTTCATTTTATTATCATGGATGAAAGCTTGATTTTGAGCCTTATTGAACATAGTTTTGCTCTGATTATGCAGCTCTAAAGAGGCATTGGTCCAAGGTAAATGTTGGTCAAAGTGTATTCCACCATATCTGGAAAATATTCTGGTAGTTTTCATTCTCTCTGTGTTGGCAGCATTATTATTGACTGGTTTAAATTATTTAACTAAGGATTTACTCATTTTCCATATATGTAAATAAATTTCTATTCTCAGACAGGTGTTGCAAAGACAATTCACTTGGTTATCTCATGGACTGCAAACCTGATGTGATAGAAGCAGGATATTTTAGACTGTTTGCTGGTTTTCAGTACATGCCCATTTTGTGTATGGAGGGAAGAGGATCGCAGGCAGGTTCAGAAGTCTGGCATGCTGTTTGAGAAACTCTCATGAAGCCATTTGAAAATGATTGTGTAGGCACTGTACACTCTGTTAATTCTATATCAGATCATCATACAAGGAATGTAAAAGGAGTTCACTGTGCGTATTTATCCAAATTGCTGGTGCTGCTCTAGTTTTGAGGTGCCAAATGCACAGATCAGTGTCTTACCTTTAATCACTCTACTGTGGCACAGGCTAGAAGGAAACACACCCTTCCTCCCCACAAAAACCAAGGAGAACTGCTGTTTGTGTTCTGCTCTGGTGCACCAGTTCAAAATGGCTTTCTGACTCACTCCACCGGTGTCTTGGAGGTGGGGATTGATCTGAGAATCTCTTGCATGAAATGTTTGAAATATTTATCTGAGGTTGAACTGTCAGGTGGTGTCCAAGCCACTCATTACTAGGCAGCAGGGGGAGGCTGTGCTGTCAGAGTTACCATTCTCATAGCACACAGCTCTGTGTATTTATGTGCAGCGTGGTCTGTGCTTTAATGAACCTGGCAATGGGGAGAGATCATTGCAAGGTGTTTGATTTAAATGCTGAAAATTGCAGTCTGAAGGTAGCAGTAGTGATACCCAAACAACATCTGTAATATTCAGGGTCTGTGCTTTCTTATTTCTAGATGCACAATTATTTTTAGATTTTTTTTTTCTTATCTCTTCTTTTTCTCTTGCCTGAAGATTTTTAGTCTCTGAATATGTCAGTGAGTGGCTTGCAACCCAGAATAATTGGTACCTGGTAAATGACCTGTGTTTTGTTTCTTGCTCTGAATCCTGCCTGATCTACCTGAGCTGAGTGAAACATGCCTTCAGGGTGCTACAAAGTTTGCCATGATCAAAGATCTGAGGGCTTTTCTCATGGTGCACCCAGGCACCAATAAACACTCGTCTTACCTCCTACAAATTGTAAGTTCAGCTTTGCTGCAGATTATTAGTATGAAATAAACCATTGGGTGAAATCAGACATGTCATTTTTCCTGTTGTGTTCCTTCTCTTGTGCCAACATTATGCCATCATACAATACTACAGAGCTATGTACAGCCAGGAATGAAAGGTTTCATTACATTTTAGATTCCAGGAGCGTGACAGACATTTTTACATTATACAAACTACCTAAAATTGTAGTTCTTAAACGTTTTCATTGTCTGAAAGGCACATCTTGTGACTGTGGGATAGGAGTGTTATCTTTAGGTCAAATTACTGTGTGCTGAAGCATGACCCAATTTTCAGTTTAATGTGGATCCTATTTTTGGTTGTGCAAAAAAACATATAAGAAATACCCATTGACTGTGAGGTGCTTATTTCAGTTTTATTAAAGAGTTGCTGATTGCAAGTTATGGGATGCTGTAAAATTGAAACTGCCTTATTTAAAAGCATTCTCTCATGTGCAATGGGATAAAGGTTGATTTTGTAGCTGTGTAGATATTGTGTGAGGTTATTTAGATCGTAGTTCTTCATCTGCAGATATTTTCTGTTCTTTCCCTTAGATAAAAGTCCTGACACTTTTACATTTCGACAGTTAATCTTTAATTCTTCACCATACCAATTAACTGCAAACTATTAGAGAAACAATAAGCCATGAATCATCAGCTACAAGTAGGCAGAGTTTAACAGTCAAGAAATTGAACATTTCTTAATCTTAGGTACCCTCAACATCAAAGTGAATAAATCTGAGGTTAAAAAGAAAGGCTATCTGATTCCCCACTGCTTTAGGAAACAACTTATTTCTTTCTCTTTTGTTCATCTGCCAATACAACACAAAAAAAGGAAGGACCTGATTCTGTGATCCTTGATTTGTACAAGAAGCTTTTATTTCTATATCAGCCACACTAAGCAGAATACAATATTAATGGACATTATCCACAATACACAAAATTCATGAGAACAAACACCCTACTTCTGTAAACTTCAAGTTCTTAGGAGAGTCCTCTCGAAGAGGAATACTCCCTTTTCAAGGGTATTATTGAGGCAGTACAGCTATTCAATTAAGAGCCTTTGAATCCTTTAAAAGCTTGTATTCTGCCTAAGTAGGAACATAAAAATATCTTTAGCTTTCACAGACTTACTCTTCTGTCAGAAGTTAAGCTGAGGCTCATGCATGCTGCTGGATCAGAGCCAGACCCTCCTGCATCTTGCAGAACAAAGTTGTGAGATCAAAAGGCTGAAGGCATGTCTGTGGTCAGAGCTGCTCAGGCACTGGGCTGCTTCATCTTAAACCTTTTGAAAATGATTGGTTAGTGCAGGGCTTCCTAAATACTGTCGGCAGCTGTGGAAGGAATAGAGAGAATAGTTCAGGTCATATTCAGAAGTAAAACAGTTGTCACCTGCTAGACACCATTGGAGGCTGGGCATTTACAGAAAGCCAGCTGCTGCGTTTGACACAGGGCAAATGCATCTGGCAGAGTTTCACTAATGGGGTGTCTGTGAGTCAGGATTTCTGTACAGCCTTGCACAGCATTTCACCCTAACAGGGCTCCTGCAGTGGAGCTGAATTTCACATCACTGGGAATGCTCTGCCTGCTTGGAACTTCCTTCCAATTCTGAGTGAAGCAGGCTCAGATTTGGATTTCTGCACCTGCTCATGAGATTGGTAACAGAGGTAGGCTGGGGTATTATGGAGAATATTTTTCTGCAGAAAAATACTTCCTCATCAAAAGTGACAGTCTGAAGGAGAAAGGAGTAAATGAAAAAGACTGTCTCAAACCTAAATTTGGAAATATTCTCAATTGCTAGAAGATATTGTACAAATGGTTTGAAGAAGCTTCACTTCTGTCAAAAAGATCCTTTTTGTTGGTCTTCAAATATTTGGCGGGAGGTGTCTTAATTCAGATTAATTTCTTGTTTCATAATCCGTTCTTAATTTGCCTAATTGGCATATTTTACACAAGTCTCTGCAAACACTAACAAAATATTCAGTCCAACATTGAAGTCCAAGATTGAATTTAGTAGCTGGCATAGCCAACAAATATCTAGTAGCATCCATCTAGATATTTCATGAGGAAATGGTAAAACTTCTAATTTTATGTGGTTTATATTTTTTTGTTTTGATAGTAAGAGTTTCAGACAACTGCAGTGTTACTGAACCTAAGGCCAGTGCTGGTTCCTTACCATTATCTTTACTTTCTCTATTTTTGGCCTAATTCTAGGAAATTCTTTGCTCAGGTATTCCAGAAAAAAACTCACATTTAATCCAAAACCCTCTGGAATCAATAAAATTCTGCTATCATTCTTTTTTTTTCCTTGCAGTTTTGTGCCTGTAGAATTTCCTCTATACTACCAAAGCTTCTAACTTGTTTAAATAAATTAAACAGAAGATTTAATCAAATTCTATTTTGTATCATTAGGAGTAATGAATAGCTTAAACTCCTGCTCTGTTGGAAATGCAGAACTGTTTAATTCAAATTTCAGTATCAACAATGCTGATATAAGGGAAAGAAGCAAAAAGTGTTAAAGGGCAAGTAAACAACAAGTAAAAGTGTTAAGAATTATGTTATATAGTTGTGTAAAGATAAAAGTAAATGTTGAGATGCAATTTTATCTGCATTAAATTACTTATCTACTGTCACATTGGACATGAACCAGAATGAAAATATTTTCTTCTGATCAGGATGATTGCAATCAGTTCACAGGTCTGGAAGCGATCTGAAAAATTCTACTGGACCCTCCATGACCTGAGGGCAGAATGTCCAGCCTGATATTTCCTTTCTGTGAAATTTCCTCATAATTGATATGTTTTCAAGTCTATCAATTTGAAAGAACAAAGGGTTTTTTAATCAAGAAACCTCAATGATCTATTTCTTCAACTTTCTGTGAGAATATCTGTAATCACTTCTACTTCAAAACCAGTCAGTAGATATTGGGAGGCACTTACTGTGTATTTAAAAGCTTTGAAAGGAGTTGAAAAGAGGAGTGACAAGGTGGTGTGAAGGGTTTGAAGCAATCTGTATTTACAGGAATTCTTCCTTTGCAATGCAAATCCAGGTTGTTCCTTTCATGTTTAGGGTACAGATTTTTTCCCAGGCCAGTGGTTTCTACAACCAGGGATTCAAGCAGCTCCTGTTGTCATGATCTTTACTCCAACTTTTCCAGTTCATTATCCTGATAACCTTGTCCATGCTCAAGCCCCCTCTGTTCCATGATGAGCAGTCCCACCTAATGCACAAAATACAGCAGGGCACTATTCCTTTTCTTTTCGTGTCAGAATGGAAAATATAGCCTGTGGTTGGTGTCAGGAGATAAAGGAAAAGAGGCAAGAATAAATCATAGAAAGGGGTACAGAAGTAGTCGGTGTGCCTCTCAGTGTACTTTTAAATTCTGGAAGGATAATTTCCGTAAAAGTGGTGGAAAGGGAGGAGGAGTTGGAGAAATGAGTCCTTCAGGAGATTGTCTGTGCAGGGAGGACTCAAATGCCATTTGCAAACACATTGAGGGAACTTCCAGTCTTAGGTAAGAGATGTTACACTTTTTGTCAAAACAGAAAAAAACCTCTCCCCTTTTCCATCTCACTTTAGAGGGAGCTGCCATCTACACTACAAGTGATGGTGCAAGGAGTCTTTTAATGGGGATCAATAGAATAAATGGATGGGCACATAAAAGAATACTACAGACTAATTTGGAGTTACCAGCAGTTTTTAAAATGTTGATTCCCTCATTTCAGTCCTTTGCCTTTCTGAGCTATGGGCTCATTCTCTGTTGAACCATGAAACTGAACTGTATTTTACATTTTCAAACTGATATTTTATTTATCTGTGGTCGTAGTTTTGTATGGGAAAGTCATAAAAAAACTTGAGTGAAATCCTTTCCCCTCCTTAAAATATATAATTATAAGAACTTTGTATTTCATTTCTCCTGGAGGTTGAATAACAATAACAATTCTCTAAAAGCATTTACATTTGAAAGAACAGTCTTGAAATTTTGATGCTCATTTCATATACCTTTACATCTCAAAGAATGCTGAATTTTAACTTAAAAGTCAATTTTAATCAGAATATCTTCCACTGTTATTGTTATTTTTCTTTTTATATATTTGAGGACAGTTATATATGTACTTACAGTTCTTTCCTGCATGTATAAAACAATTGAAACCTAGATATATTTTTTGGTAGGTTTTTTGGGTTTTTTTTTCTAAGTTACAGTTCAATTTCTAAAACTTTTTCCAGATTTTTCAGCTCTCCACTTCCCATAACAATCTGAACAATATCTTCAAATTTCTTAAGGAGCAGAAACAGTATCTCTCTAGAGCATTACTCTGTGGCTTAGCAGTGGGGGGATTGTTTTGCTGGTTTTTTGTTTGTGGGGTTTTGTTTGTTTGTTTGTTTCTGATTATTTCTTCTTGTTTGCTGTTTATGAGAAAGTTTTTAAAGTTGCATGGATTTTTTGACTACTGGTTTTTGCATGGAAAGTCCAGCATTTTATTTAGGGAAAGTCATTTCTTAACTCATCTTGTAGTTTGGACCTTGAACTGAGACCCTTTTTGTGTGGTGAACAACATGATCTCAACTCTCCAACTAATGCCATATTTGCACTCTTTTTTAAAGTGGTTACTGCCTTGTATTTACAGAAAATACTTATTTACTGAATTGTTGACTCTGGGGTATTACTTTGGTCACAGAAGAATTTTTGTTCTTCAGTTGTGGGATTCAACATCTTCTAGTTATGCACTAAGAAATTACGTTTTTATAATCAAACACAATTATATTTTTAATCAACGATGATATTACAACTTGTAGGACTTTCTGAAGAATGGTGTAGGTAGTTGGCCTGAGATGTAGAGCTACCCACTGCTATTCATGGAATAAAGACAAAAAGCTTTAGCCCACGTGTTTAGGAAATATATTTTTCTGGTTTAGTTAGAAGCTGATATGTAGTAATACTCTGATAGTCAAAAACAAATTATGTCCCCTTCCCTTCTCCTGGAATTACACAAAGTGAATTGTGCTTGTCACTAAATAAACATTTATATATTCCTACCTTTTAGATTATCAGGCAATTCTAATTATGTCATAGTAAATAGAGAAGAGTAATGCAAGAGTTTCCATTTCATGGAAGAAAATAGGAAATTGGTCTCATGGGATGTTCTTCTGATCCAGTCTGACCATTCCAAGCTTTCAACACCTGAAATCCTATATGTGGATAAAACACCAGATGTTTAGTTAAAAAAAAAAAAAACCCAAACCAGTAAAACCCAACAAAAATAAAAACCCCTTCACAACCAAATGTAATGAACACGGTTGTATTTTTCATGGCAGTTACTGCAGCACTGTATGATTTAGGAAGTCCTGTAGAATTAGGATTTAGCAATATGGTTTGGCAAATACAGTATAATGCCATTTAAATCTCTCCCTTGTCTCCCCAGAATCATTTTGTTATAAAGTAGCACCATGAGTGGCATTACAAGGTAAATATCACTACATTCCATCATCAGCTCCCCAAGCCTAAGCTCCAATATATGAACAAAGCTGAAAATGAGGAACTGGTTTTCAGCTCTGTTTAAAAAGCTGTGCTGGTTTTGGCTGGGGTATATGTTGCCAGCTGGGGTTAAACCACAACAAAAACAAACAAAATGAACAAAAAAACCAAACAGAAAGGAATGTAAATGTGCAGTCAGAAGAGATTCTGCAGTTGTCATCCCTGGAACCAGCTGACTCCCACTCTGCCCCAGAATAAGTCCAGTTCACTACCTTTATTTTTCCTTCTGCCTTCTTCAGTATTTTCTGTTTATTTCTGTTATGCTGTTTCTAAAACAGCCCCTCAAATAGCTGAAGATGAGCAAATTGGCCTAGTTGTGAGAAAAAGTTGTTGAAAAACATGGGGGTGGAAATTTTTTCTGGTGACTTTCCCTAAAGAAATGTCATATTACTGTTCCCAGAGGGTGTCATTACATCATTGTCATGTGAATTAGCACCTACTGTTCTCAGAGGGGAATTCACATCTTCTGACTCATGTGGCTTCTTTTCAAGCAAGCATTGGTTACACAGGTAACTTTTTACTATTTTGGTTATTTTCTGAGCAGTCATAATGCTTATAAATTACCTATACAGCTTCTTCAAAGTGAAGCTGAGATTGAAAAGCAGTGCATTACCCCAAACTATTGCTGTTCCCAAAGAAACATTTCTCAATCTTTGGGAAATGCTGCTGAGTGAGAAGGGCACCCATTCTGGTGAATGCTCTTAGCATTTCCTAGACTTTATTGTGCCTGACATTTGAAATAACAAAAGTAATCAGGGAAAAAAAACATATAATTTATATATGTGCATAATTCTGGCCTTTCAGAGGGGATTTAGAAATTAGCCATATTCTGGAGTATGAGAAGTCAAGGGCAATGCCTACCCTTCAGTTTATACAGCTGCAAACTCCAAAATACATTTCGAACTGCTTTGTAGTCTGCTATCAAAGCCTGAAAACACAATGAAGCACTTGAATTCTGGTCCTTGGGGAACACTGCTCTGCACTCCGGGGTCCTGCACCACTTTGCAGTGATGTCTTTGGTGTGAAACTATTTGCAAGTAGGGACTTGGTGTGGAGAGGAGGGAGGGACTGTGGCTGTGAACACACAGACAGGAATGCGCTGGCACAGGGGTGACAGACTGGCATTTCAACCCTGGGCCTTGGCTCAGACAGTTGGTGGATATGGCTAAAAAAGCTAAATAATTATTTCCAAAGCTGAATCCTACAGTCAAGAGTAGGAACTTCCATGTTGCTTTACTTGCAACACACAGTAACTGAGAATCTTGGTCCAGGTTGTCAGTAATGGAAATCAATGTAAATCCACCAAGCTCAGCAGAGGGTTTAGATTCCCATCAGTTTAGCTGTGTGTTATTGCAACTGTACATTTATTAGTAGACTTGTAGCCTTCTTGGAGCAATTGAGTTTGCAGTAGAAAAACATGAAACCAACATATAAGTCATGTTAAGTTTTAATCCTGTGCTCCTCCTTTTCAGAAGTGGTTCACTCGCTCTCCTAATCACAGTGTCTTATGTTGCTGCTTCACAATCACACTCCAAATGCAAATCACTCCACTGGTTTCTTAGTGACAGCAAGCCCTGACAGCAGTAGGTACTTGGAATATGCCAGGAAGATTTGAACAGCTTTGAAATGGTGCAAGGGACACTGTTTTGGGAGATTACAATCAGGGCATTCCATCAGAATGCTTTATTTCCACCACCAGCCCATATGCAATGAGCTAATAAGTGATTGCTGTCTTTGTATCTTTTTATTTGAGGACTAGGTAGAACATTTCATTCAGTGAACAATGATTGTGTCTTCTCAAGGCATATGTGGCTTATTAATATTAATGAAGTTTGCACCTATTCATTTAAAAAATACTTCTATACTACATAGTCACTATTTATCTAGGCAAATTTGGCTTCATCATTTTCTATTTACTAAAAATAATTCTTGTGCAGTTGATTTATAACATCTTCCTGGTTTGTGTTGGGAATAGTTATCATTGTCTCAGTGCCTTGAGAGTGTGTAACCACCTTGTGCTCACTGGAGGGAAGGAAGCTAAATGTGAGTTCAGAAAAAGGATCTCCATTTGACAGCTGTCCATCTGTGGATGAGGAAGGTGAAAACTTAGAGATTAACACAGAAGTTCAACAGGTTTCATTATTGTTTTCCTGTGAGTCTCATTCTGTTTTTAAAGTGTGGTGTAAAATGCCAAGTATGGATTGCAGAGGGGGTCAGAAGGGAGCAAACACTGTGCAGAGCATTTCCATACAAGGGCTTCTGACAAACCCTTCCTTTCATTCCCGTTGGCTCAACAAGCTTCCTCTTTAACCACTTAGAAATTATATTTGTAAAGAAGAAATGAGAAAGGGAGCTCTGCCTTTACAGTACTGAAATGTGTTCAGTGACATCACAATAATTTTTCTGAGTTCTTTTCACCAGTTCCATTAAAAAGTAATGCACCTAAAATACTATCTTTTTGAAATGAAGATGAATATCAGCCAAGTTTGAGAGATAACTGTAGTAGAAAATGAAATAGTGATAGAAATTTCTGAAACTTGGTGAGATGGCCATATCTGCATCTCATGGCCCATGAAGTGTAAGCCATCCCTAAAGGTGAGTATATTTGTAGCAACAGTCCAATATTTGGGAATTGCAGTGAATAATTAGGTGAATCTCAGCTGCCATGCATTGTCCTGGGAAAAAGGATACACGTAATTCTTGGGGTGTACGTAAAGGAAAATTAAGTTCCAGAAGGATAAAATGTTGGTTTTGTATCTTATTTTTCTAACTCTGAATTAATTTCTTCATTATTTCATGCTTCTGCTGCCAGTATATAAAAGGGATACAATATTTTGAAATTAACCTATCCTGTCTCTTGAAGTTCTGGAGTTTCTGAGAGTATGGCTCTGGGATATTCTGCTCTTTCTTAATATATCCTTTTTAAGCAGGTGGCAAAGCTAGTGTAGTCCCCAAGCATGAGAGGCTGCAAACAGAATTTCTCTTTCAAATTTAAAAGAAGACCTCTGATCACCAGCTATTATTTTACTCTTCAAATAAACTTCTTTTATTCCTCACTTATATAATCCTTTGTTGCTCTGTGAATAGAGTCTGACAAAAACGTGTAGTCTCTTGGATGAGTTGCTTTGCCTCTGGCTTAGTCATCTTCCAAGACTACCAGGTTTCCATCTCATGGGCTAATTTATACCATTCCTGATTATCCCAACCTGAGGCCATTCTTTCAGGGACAAAGGCTTTCCCAGCAGCTCAACTAGCATAATTTAAATGCCTTCTAGCCTTTTGGAGTATTCTGCTTGTTATAGGCCACTTGATTGAATTCCAGATATCTTTTTAGTCCAGCTAAACTAGTTTTAGCTGTCTTTCACACAGAGACATTTCTAAGTTCATAGAATCTTTTATTTAGGTAACAGTCCTTTACTATCCCCATTTTTGCTAATCACCAGGTTTTTTCTGTGAGTTTTGTCCTTCTAGTTCTGTAAACCAATGTCCCCTTGTATTAGTGTTCTTTTGGATAAACAATTCATTATGCTATATGCATAAAGACCAGAAATCAACTCTTACATGCTCCCAAATGCCCTTGATTTTCAAGTGTTCCCTGCAGTAATCTGCTATGAGAAAGTTTTCTTTTACTGCAGCTTGAGAGCTGGAGACAATTACTTTGGTCCTGATCTTTGTCCTGGGCTGTTCTTTAGAATGCTTCTATAGATTTGATTGTCTGATTCCCCATTAGGCATCTTTGAGAGCCCTTTTTGGTACTCTGAGAAACCAGGCTTGGAAACCCAGAGCCTGATGTGGGGCTGTGCTGGTGCTCAGTTTGTAGAGCTGTACCACCTGATGTTGGGAACACCTTGCTCTTCCCCAGCAGTTTTGAAATCACCCTGGACTTGAGGTAGCTTCAAGTCAAGTTCAAAGAAAACAAGTTTCTCACAGCACCCAAAACCCCCCAAATGTTTGTGACATATGCAGAAGTTAAAAAAAAAAAAAAAAAGCAAAGTAATATGTCCTTTCACTTTAAACCTGTCCTACCACAATTTCCTTACCCTAATATCACACTAGAAAGTTTTCTCTGTGTTTATCCAATGGTTTTCTTTACACTACTATGGCAGGGATAAAGAAAAAGACAAAAATAACTGTTCCTATGAGTGACACCTACCATTGTATTTCAGGCATCATGGTGAAGAAGAGAAGTCTAACACACTTTTGGGGGAGGATATTTCCTAGTGAGATAAGGCTTCTTGTCTTTGGTGCTCATTTCACAGTTGTGAAAAGAGAACTCAGTCTCTGCTGAATCACTCCAGTAGAAAATCTCATGTTTTCCTTCAATGGTTCAAACTTGCTTATGGATTTCTTTCTAGATTGTTCCCAGCAACCACAGACATTGTCTTTCTCATATATTTATCCTGTTTGTACATATTGCACTGCTGTGGACTGTGATGATTTTCTCTTGGCTAAACCTTCCTGTACTGTTACTTTGTTAAATAAATGTTAAAAGAAATGTATCAAGGATGATTTTTAATTATAAAAGTTCTTTGAAAAGATTTTTTTTTCTCACCTGTATAATTAGAAGACATTTTAAAAGAAAATTTTCCAGTCAATTAGTCCCTTGTGAAGCTCAGTTTGTTTTACAAATTAACCTTTTCTTAAAATAACAGGATGATTTAATGCAAGAGTTATTCTGCTTCTTTCAGTCTGTACTAAGAGTTCTCTCTTCCAGGGATGTACATCCCTCTGAAGTCAATAGGAGATACAATTTAAGTTAATAGGGTTTTGTTCCCTAAAGCTTAGCTTAAGCTTATATGTTGACTGTGCAACACTGGAATACCAAAGCTGTTTCTAGAACTTTGTGTTGAGCTCTGGCTCAAAAAAAAAAAAAAAAGTGTTTAATCTTCTTGCTGAATACTGTCCATGCATATTGGTGGCTGTAACAACTTAGAGGCCACATTTCTCTGTTGGCAGTGAAGGTGTGATGCTCCCTCTGTATCCCACTGTGCTTGTGTGGTGGTATGCAGGGGGGAAAATGGGGAAGGACAGTGGTGTCCCACCTCTGCTCTGCCAAGGTGGCTGTGTGGATCACTTCAGCTGTTTTTAATGCCGGAATACTGCTGGGAACTAAATCTGGAAGAAAATCCTGGGGGAAAACTGATTTAGCTGTATATTGTGAAAATACGGCACATATGAAAAGATCCTGGGACTCTGACTGGTTTGCACATCTCTCCTACCCTTAGGAAAGACTGTAGCTGGACAAACACATCTTTCCTAAAGGCTTATTACTCTATGCTATGAGCAGAGGTGATGGCTGTAGGCAACCTGAATTCAGCTGGAGTTCTGCTACCTGCAGGGGGATTCTGACTGAGCGGGATATTGAAAGCACCTCAGGAGGCTGGGCTAAGAAAGCCACTCTGTGCATCACTCCCAAGTTATTCTGAAGACAAAACCACAGCTGAGGGTTTTGCTTTAAATTATCCCTTTCTGTAGCCAGCAATAATTTTGAAGTGGCTTAGTAGAGGAACTAGCCTTTTATTCTCTTTTTCTTTTTTTTTTCTTTTTTTTTTTTTAATTTGAAAAGTTAAGCTGGGTTTAGGCATAGCTATGAGCAAGTTCTATTGAAGTGAGAAGTCTGGGGTGAGTGGGTAGTTAAGTGGACTTGCATGTAGAGAGTTCTGGACAAAATCACTGATTGGAGCATTTTTTTTTCCCTTGATCCAGTCTCCTACTGGCATTAGCTCTTACCATGAAAGAAAGAAAATGCTGGTTAATGAGATTTTTAAGAGGTGGTTAAACCTGAAATCAGCAGAAGCATTGCAAAATAAACTGATCACAATTTTAAATAGCAACCTGATGCATACAGGGATGCCTGTTGCCTTAGAGCTGTACACTGCCTCTGCCCTGGGTTCTCCACCATTTTCATCCCGGCTGAGATTTCCTCTGGCACATAAGCCTGATCATTTAGTGCAGTATTCACATAAATGTGCCTGCCTGGTTTAGGATGCAGGGTTTAGAGCTCCCTGGCCTTCCCCCAGCCATGTCACACCAGCAGAAGTGCATTGTGTGTGTGTTTGTGTGTGTGCACTGCTCTGCCCTCAGCTGTGAGCGTGGATCACACCTGGGCACACCTGGGCACGCCTGGCACCCACAGCCTGGGGGTCAGGCATGACCATCACCCTGAGGAGGGATGCTGGCAGCACTTCAGGGCAGATAGGGAATAGTTGAGAGTGTGTGTGATACATCTGTTTAATGATCTTATCTCTCCTGGGGGATCTTTTCCAATATCTTGTTGGAAGTTAGATCATTCATACTCAAGGGAGAACATAGGAACAAATTCAGTGCCTCTCTCTGTTAAGTGCCCAGACTTTCCCAGCTCTCTGTTTCTATCAGGAGCTCCAGGTCTTTCAGTGCTCTGTCCATTTGGTCTAGCAATAAGTGCACTTTCAGATTTTCTGCTCAGGGCCAAATAAGCTCTTGTGTGTAAGAACTGCAGTAAGTGGTGCTGCCTTGTTTCCACCCTTGTGGACTCAAGTGACTTTATATGCTGCATGTGGACTGCTACAGCTGGGTCAGTGCAAGGTTAGATATCTCTCCATGATTACCAACATTTTCAAAAAATTAATTCGGTTTGACTGCCATGGCAGTCAAAAATAAAATAGCATGCAATATTGCAATTTGTCTCACCAAAACATGCAGTTTAAATGGGCAAGAAATATGTCATTGATGAAGTATGGTTGATTTAGGTGACACTGGTAAAAATTTGAGAAAACTTTTATTATGTTCTAATTTTTCTATGTTCATTCTTCAGTGCAAGTACTATACTTGGAACTAATTTTCATTTATTACACATTTCATAATACTATTAGTCTGATTAATTAATGCATAATACATCCTGGAGACTAATTTGTTTACTCCTAGAGGGCTCATTAGGAGTTGCTATATGAATATGAGATTAGATTTTAAAGTGAGCCACCTTCTAAAGATTGAATCATATGTCTGCTTTGCAGTAAACTGGCAAATGAAAATCTGGTAATCTATACCCCTCATTGAGATGCAGAAGAGTGTTAAAAGTTTACTGAAGCTAGACACATAGCTGGGCATTTCTCACAGCTAAAAAATACCTATTTCCTTATCACAGGTACAGCTTTACATATTTTGAATCGAAATACTGATTTATTAGGACAATTTGTCACTCCTGTGAATCTGAATGGAGTAGTACATGCATTTTTATTTTGCATTTAAATCCATGCAGTATTCTCATAGGGCTTCAACTTTGTTATTTTACTTTTTAATGGTGTTGTCTAACCAAAACTAATGGATAACTCTGCACTGAAGTTCAGTTTCACCAAATACAGTAAAATTTGGTCCAGTTCCTTTGAGTGCTGTGAGTCAGTCTAGATTTTATTGCCCACTGCTGTACGCAAATGTCATATTGTTATAAAGTTTTGCCCAAATGACTTAATAGGAACTTTCATTTTTAAATCTTTTTTTTTTGTCTTAGCATGAATTCTGAATGTTTTGTAATACTGGTGCAAGCTGTGTGAGGGGGCTGAGTATCATTACAGAAAGAGTCAGTGGTGGCTCCTCTGGGAGTATACATATTTATGTAATTATATATAAGTTCCATATAAATCTGTGTGGGTTTATTTATATTGTGTACATATATTCATAAAAATGCCTTATTCATTGGTACCCACCTAGTTCTGAACCAGTCATTAAAGCTGTTTTCTATTCTCTCTGTTTTCTGTTATCCTTTCAAGTAGAACAGATCAATGCTTTTCCAAAAGCTTTGTTTTAAGCTGTGTTCTCCACAGACATTTGATTTACAAATATTCTGCAGTCATTTATGGTCAAAGTTCTGAAAAAAAAAGTCATTATGTCTTTTATTTCCAAAACTTGGATTGGAAAACTTAGCAGTCAAGATTGTGTAATGACAGCTCTTGTTAACTATGCCGTTTTATTGTGAAAAAACTCCCCTTTTCACAATATTGGGAACCTCATGTTTGAGCTCTGCCTCGATTAGGAAAATGTGAATCCACAACATGAAGAGAGAGAGTTACCTGAGCTTTTCTTTCATCCCCCTGCACAAAGAGTTCAAGCTAAAATAGCAATAACCTACGAGGTCTGAGTTGTGATTTAACTCTCTTTATTCTTCTTTCAGGAAGAATATTTGCATTCCTCTTTATGCTACTGTGAAATCACAGATGGCCTTAAAGTTTTTAGGTGGTGTCCCATTCTTTCTTTTAATCTTTTTTCTTCTCCTCACAAAACCTTTCATCTCACTGAATAGAGATGATTTTAAAATTTATTTTGGAGTCTAGATTCTGAGTGTTAGCCTTCTGTGGGTTATAAAATGTTCTGTGGATGAGTCTGTGGATACTTAGAGAAACATCTATGGTTTATTGCCAATCAAGGCAGTCCGTTTTCTGAATCATCCCAGAAAGACCAGCACAATGCTTTGTTCTGTGCTTCAGTAGATATGATGTTTGGATTTGAAAGAACTTTACCTTGCAATGGTAAACCTAAAACAGGACTCCAACTTTTGCTAGCTTGCTGTGTTAGTTGAATGCACTGTGGAAATCCTTGGCACCAGGGCTTTGTCCTTGTACTTGAAACAAATCAGGTCTTGGGGGGGGAAAAAAGTGGAGTTTTTCTTGAATTATGGAAAATGGAATTGCTCACTAATAGCTCTCAGTCTTATTAAGGTGAAGATGAAACAGAGTCTCCCATCACATAGATGATAGCATGAATGCTTTTTGCTTGTAGGGTTTCTCTTTCTAAGTTTTGTAATAGAAAAGGGTTGAAAAATTACCTGTATCTTTCTAAATTATCACCATCCTCCTAAACCCTATTGTGAGGTAGATTTCCTACTCCAGCAGAGGTCAAGAAACAATCAGTTCTGAATTGAGATGATTATAATACACATAACCTGCACATACAATCTTGTCAACACTATTTTATTTCAGTAGTTATATCTAAAGTCAATTATATGTCAATGAAAATACTTGTGTATTTTATTGAAAACCCTATTTTTTAAGTGTATTCACTATTTAAAACTCCCTGAATTATGTACTACTTAGAGACACATACCACTAATAATTGGGTAGACAATAATCAATGTTTCTGGAATGTCACTGCACTCAAATTGATGGTCAGTTTAAAGGGAAAAGACTTATTGAGAAGTGTCCTATGTTTATTCCTCTGAGCCTTTTGGGTCATTCCAGGGATATTCCAAGAGACACCGGCATTGGAAATAGGACTATTGTGCCAAGGAAATGTGAGGAAGAAGCTGATTGCCTAATTACTTAATATAGTTCAAAACCTTCTGCTCACAAAATTCCCTTATTTCTTACCATCTGTAAACTCCAGCTTCACTGACTGAGAAATACAAAGCCACCTCCACTCTGAGGTTTGAATTTCTACTTTGTTGCCGTTGTTGTGTACAAATGGTCTTGATTTATGCTGCAAATTAAGTCTGAGACCAATCGCTGTCCCTGTGATGTGTTGGCAGCTGCCCAGTGAGTACCTGGAGAGGTGCTTTGGCTCTTTGGGTGTCAGGGTAGGTGCTGTGGAGAACAGCATTTCCTGGATGCTTCTCCTTGACAACACTGTCAGATACACTTAGACTTAAGCCTTGATCTCTGGAATGCAGCAGAATTTTGGTTTTTACTTCAGTGGGAAGAGAATGTGCGCCTGAAAGCAGTTAGTGGAGTGCCCAGGACAAGCTAATTTGTTTTGCTAACACAGTTCAGCTATGTTAGAAAACACTTTTCAAAAAGAATTAAACTTTCCTCTGGTATGGACAGGATTAATGAAACTTCCTTCAGAGCCCATCAGCACCATTCATTTACAATCAAGCAGAGCCATTGCTGTCTAGTGACAGCAGACACTGTCCTGTCCTTATGGAAACCAGTGGGATCTGCTGTGCCAGTGGGTAAGCAAAGCTGACAAGTTGAGATGTCTTGAGAGCTCTTTAGCAGCAGCAGGTATTTCATGTGATTCAGAGCAGGGTAGGCAAAGCTCCTCTTGATGAGTTTTCAGCATCTGTCCTTATCTGTTACTCCACAGGGCTGAGGAAAGTGTTTTACCTCAGCAATACTGCTGCCTGGAAATTCAAGTAATGAGACTCTGGGAATCTTTTTTGCATGACAGTTTTAAAGAAATTAATTCTTTACTATTAAGCACTTGTTTCTCAACTGCCTGAAACTATGTACAGGATAAGCAAAGCATCTAACTGTCATTCAGCAGTGTTGATTAAAGCTTAGATTATTTCAACTGGTTAGAACAATTTGTTTAGCCATTGATATTCTCATGACAGACACCAGAGCTCATGTGCAGGAAGCAACTCCAGCATCATCCAGAAGATTTTGTGTTCAACACTCAGTACTCTGTGCTGGACTCCCCACAAACTATCAGGAGTGAAGGGGAATTCAGAACTTTTCATTCTGTTTTACCAGTTTACAGTCTTCAAAAATTACATTGTCAGTAATTATCAATCAAAGAATGTCCTGCAGTCTTTTTGGGAAGCAGATATTTGTTGTAATGAGAGTGTTCACAGTAAACATTTAACTTAATTAAGCTTCCATAACATAATACAGCATGAATTCAAAGATATTCAGCATTACCTCTGCTGATTTCAGACATGTTGCAGCAGAACAAAAAGATTGGATGTTTTCAATAGCAAAATAACTTGGGTCACATATTCAGCATTGCTATGGATAAAAACCTGTCTGTCCTCTCCTGTGTTTTCCAAGCTGTCCATTCATTTCAGCTCCTTGCTCTCTGCCACTACAAGTGTTTGTGCAGCTGTGCCATGAAAGGGATAAGGGAATTAATCTAGATAAAAAATAATCTAGTATCATCTAATTCAGAAAGCTTTCTTTTATTCTTTGTAAAGTAGCAAGACCTTAAACAAACATTGTCAAATGCAACAATGTTCTTCTCATAAGTGTAGACATAAATGCTCTTATAGAAAGGCATTGAATTTTGGCTCTTTCTGCACACAAAGCAGATTCCTTGCTGTGTTCTAGGGCACTTGTATGACATTATATTAGAAAACCAATTGTTTAAATCATTACATCTTGTCCTAGTTCACTTCGCATCATGTTAGTTTGTCAGCAGTTGGCTTTTACTCCCACGATGGTTTATGAAAGTCTGAACACACCCACACTGCAGACTGCTCCAGGTGAGGTTTTGTGCAGCACAGCTCAGGTCCCTCCCTGCAGGGTGGCACTGCCTGTGCTGGGTGCCCAGCCAGGGCAGGCACTGCCTTCACAGCAGCTGGGCTCTCCTTTGCTGTGTGCCTCAAATCTGATAATCTCATGAGATTTCCTATGGAATTATTCTGGGTTTAATTCACATCATATTCTCAATTCACTCATCTGCCTTAGGGTGATTTCACCCAGAACAAGGCAGCGTGTCACCTCTCTGTCCAGTGTCAGCGCCACCAAAGGGCTGAGTGTGCAGTGCTCCAAAAGGATGCTGTGAATCTGGGAGGTTTTGTCCGAGCTCCAGGGAGGTCAGACCCGGCAGGATCAGCCCTGCTGCCCTGCAGGGGCTGCTCTCTGTGATGGGCAGTCCCTGGGCAGTGTCACCATGCCCTGTCCCCAGGATGGGCACTGCAGAATTCAGGCAGCATTGTTAGGAAGGATGAAAGTTTGACAAGAAAGTCTCACAGATGCGACCTTAGCAGAAAGATTTTTAAATGTAGAGTCTGATGAAGGAATAAAGATGGAAGCAAGTTCTGATATAGAAGAAAAGAATTGCTGAGTCAGTCTTACTGGATAACCAAGGAGGCAAAGGGTGTGTTGGTTGGAAGGGGTTTTTATGACTTAGAGCAAAGGATAAACCTACCTCAGACAGGAAGATGTTTTTACCAAGAAGAAAGATAGCACAGGCAAACAAGCCTGCAAATGTTGCAAGTAGAAAAAAGGTCTCAGAATTTTCCACTGCAAGAAAAGTCAATAACAATTTCTAGCTTAAACTGTAATGTACTGACTTTTAGTGATTGGAGAACAGTAACATGAATATGGTAATTATAGTAGTTATGATAGGCTATAGATAATAGTTAAGGTATAGATTGGTTCTGCTGTATTGAGATGCTCAGCAAAGAAAAGTATAGAATGCACTGAAACCCAAACCAAAGGGTCTCCAGGTCTGCCTGCAGCTGGAGCTGACAGCTGTGAGCACAGGCTCTGTCACCCACCACCCTGGGCTGATGGAACACCTGGGATACAATAAACTGCATTTTGGAGAGCTCCTGGATCCCTCATTTAGGCTCTTACACAGCATCCCTGGGATGGGCACTGCAGAATTCAGGCAGCATCCCTGAGCTCCAGGGAGCTGGGTGGGTGTTTCAGTGTCTGCCTGCCTTCCCTCAAACTGCACAGCCTCCAACAGGTGAATTGCTATGGCAATGAAGGGAAAAAATTGTCTGATGTTATGTAAATCACTGACATGAGGAGTAACCCTGACTGACTAAAGCCACAGAAACATGGCCATTTACACCAATAAGGACAAAATCTTTTCTCTAATCTTGCAGACTATGTACTAAATTAAGATGAACTCCAAGTGGTGTACTAATGAGAAACATGACTTATATGTTTCTTTTAAATTAAAAACAAAATAATTGGTTGGATCTGAGTTATTGCTTGATTTGCATCCTTTAATGTGCATTATAAACTAAAACCATTTTTTTTTTAATATATTGAATTTTTTTTTTCACTCTCTGTACTTAATACTTTCACCTCTCTCCCCGGCTGCCTTCTCTTTGTCATTGTGAGCATAGCACAAGGACAGCTTCAGACAAGAAATATTCCCAGGTTTAAACAGGACTCTGTTTAAAAGTCCTCTTTGGGGAAAAAACATACATAGAGCATAATCCTTCATAATTACATTAGCAAGAGACTGCAGTCACTTCTTTTCACCTTGGCAAATTAGGATTTCGTTAGCACTCTTTTAATTTCTCCAAAGCTTGTCTTAATGAATACTCCAATCTCAGTAGGAGAAAATGGTAGAAATGTTGTCAGATGTTGATTACACTCAGCAGTAAGTATGCATTTGACAATAATATTTTCTTTTAATACAGGTGAAGTGTAGATGGTGAGGTAGAAGAAAAAAAAGGTAAAAACATGCAGTTCTGTAGAGAATGATCTTTAAAGATTTCTGCACTTAAGAAATGTGCAGGTAGGCTGTAATTTTGCTTATCAACTGGGTCAATAATCCATTCATGAAATGTTTTCCAATTTCTTTTACTTTGGTGTTCATTTGGAGGGAAGATGACAGGAAAAAAAGAAGGGCAGGGAACAGAAAAAAAGTCACTTTTCATCACTACAGAACAGTAAAATAGTAATTTTTTCTGCCTGTTGATAGACTAACAATCCTTGAATATTCAATAAAATTTCAAAAATGGAAACATAACAGAGAATCTTCACACTTTAATTTTTCTGAAGCATATGATTTATATAAAACTGTCAAGATTTTTTTTTCATGGCAAAATACAAGGCTTGTTCTAATAAAAGAGAAAGAAAACTCATTCACTTTAGAGGGAGCAAAACTAGATTTGCAATTTTGCAGGCATTACACTTTTTAAAGAGAATTTCCCTCCACTTTTCTATGCTTCCTGTGTGTGCCAGTAAGGCTCCAGTAATGTATGAGAACTTAGCTAAGATTTTCAGTACTAATAATTTTGTTTTCTTCATTTGCCAGACATTGAAAATCACATGCAAAAACACCTTGATGCTCCAAATGCTTATTTTTTATGTTCTTTTTTCCTTCTCCTCCCTTGTCTCCAATATGAAAGTTTCTCAGAAAACTGCCTGTCAGTTTGCACAGCCAGATCTGGTTTCTTAAACGAAGTAAGAGGATTTTTCAGCTGACAGTTTTAATTGGTGTAATTCTCCAGAGCAATAGCTTTCTTCATGTTAGTGTGGATCAAAGTTGGCAGGACTGGACCTTAACACCACAGAGATATTTTCCAGCTGCCTAAAATGCAGTGGAAGGGGTGAAAATGGAACGTGTGCTGGACATCACCAGGCTTCTCACAAACCTGCTGTGGGTTAAGCCCTTTTTCTAATAACTTCCAGAGTCTGGGGTGATGATTTAGCAGTGATTTTCAGAAAGTGCTTCTTCCCAAATCCCCAGTGCTGCTCTCTGCGCTGCAGCTTGTGGAGCTGAATGGGCAGAGCATCCCATTGCTCTGTGAATACTTTGGAGATGCTGTTTCCTCAAATACTCTGTAGCAGTGTTTGGGTATCCAATGCTTAAGGGTTGTTTCTTAGATGGCAGTAGCATGTCTCATTTTCTGTTGTTTTCCTTCCACTGGTAAATCACCATTACTACAGACTGAGTTAAAGTTACTATTTAAAAAATTGGAAACTAAATCTTTGAGAGAGCTGCTGGCTAGGACTTGCAGGACATGCAGCTGAACTGTGTTTATTCAAAAATGGAATTTAAGAGGTCTCTCTGTCTTTATTGAGTTTGCACCTTACAAACAAACCCATCCCCCCTCTGGTGAGGCTTTGTCACAGCACACACACACCTTACACCCCCAGGTGTGCTCAGAGGAGAAAGTGACACCTCAGCCACGCTGTGCTGAACTTCACATCCCCTGTATTTCTTACATGCCTTTGTTACATTTCACTTTGCCCATAAATCTTTTCTCCTTTCTCCCATGTTTTAATCCTTCAAAGATTTTCTGAATCTGTATTTCAGCCAAAAAGGTTTGTTCCTTTCCCTCTGTTTGCCTTCTCCTGGGAGTGCTCAAAGCCCAGGAGCAGATTCAGTTGCAATATTGCATCTGTAGGCAGATGTGGAACAGGATCAGTGATTAATTGCTGATGGGCTAATGGCTTTGCAGTGGCTTAGCCAGCTGTGCAGCAGAGTGCCCTTTGCACACGGATGGGAGTGCTGAACAAGTCCCTTTACATAGCATTTTTAATTTCTTTGCTGTGTTTTAGATATTAACATTTGGAATTAGTAGCAAGTTCAGGTCTGCTCATAAACATGCCCTGTAGATGCAGAGATACAGACATTTAACTGCTATGATATTCTGGAATGAGGGCTGGGAGGAATGTTAGACTGTTAAGAGCTTGTTTGGACACTACAGCTGGTAAAAACACTTAGTTTTTCACAAAGGGAAAATAGAAATCAGAAGTGCTGTCTTTCTATGAGTGTTTCATTTGGAGCTTACCTCAGAGAAATGTGGAAAGTCAAAATAGAAACACTGCAAAAATAAAAATAAATTAAATTTAAATTAGATACTATGCCAGTCTTTCCAAAAGGCTTCTTTTCAAAAATCCTACCTTTCCAAAATGGGAGCTTTGCTAAAAGCCCAGACACAAGGTGAAGGACAGACTGAAGCATGCAGCCTGCTGATCCAATGCTTCAGTGAGAACAGATGGTATTCTGAAACAGTCCATTTGTGATCATTCCATAATAAAGATTAAAGTTGCATATTCCCCAGCAGAGGTGCTTTGGGCAGCCTGCCAACTCGTGAGCAAGTTCTTGGCCCTCCTCTTCCAGCATTTGACTCCTTTTTGTTTTTTTCCTTTTATCTCAATCATACAATTTTCCAATGATAAATCTTTCTATAAAAAGTCAAGGTAATGAAAAGGTTTTATATTCCCATTATAATAGTCTATTAAGTACAGGAGGAAATAGTTTAATTGTTGGAGCCCATAATCTCATGGTGGTGTTTTTAGTCCTACACGTGTTGGAGCTTTCTCTGTTTCCAAGGTGTGTGAGGTTGATAATTACACCCTGAATGGAGGCTATTCTCTCACTGAACGTGTCCTTGTGAGCTGAGAAGTGTGGGGGTGTTAGAACAAGGCAGCAGCTGGAACTGACATTCTAATCACAGTTGGGAGTCTGATAGAATTTTATTTTTTTTTAAGTTGGCTGCAAAATGTTATTTTACTGGTTGCAGTGGAGCTATACCCTGCCAGGCTGTGGAGTAGCAAGCAACCATCTGATAACCTGGGATAGCAACAATGGAAAAATTTTACACCGCTCATAACTACCAAGTGTACAGGTATTGCATCACACTTCTTAGCTTAGTGTGATGTGAATTTTGATGCATTTCTTGTAAAATTGATAAGTACATTTTCAGAGGTCCATTCTTTATTATTTTATTTAGATTTTGTTTATTTTGTTATTTTTCATGTTACTATGCCATGTCAGTTTTAGAACACTGCCCATAAATCATCTTAGCGGTATTACATTTCAAATATGTATGTGTGCAAAAAGGAAGTTTCAAAAGCAGGGCCAGACCTTTGAATGCCCATCCCAGTGTTTTGCAATACTGGAAGAACACAGATGTTCAGGCCCTGATTCACTCAGAGCTGCCTGCAAGGCACTGAGTTCTTACTGTATTTTGATCAAAGTAGATGCTCATTAAAATTGTAACAAATGCTTTGCTTTCACCCTTCCTCTGCTACTTTTTGGTCAGTTACCATTCAGATGAGGAAGCTTTCTCTGCATTCTGTAATTCTTATAGCATTTGCTGGAATTGTGCCAGTTTGCAGTCTGGGGGATGGAGAATCCTGATCACACAGCAAGGCTGCAGCTGAGGTTAGCAAGGATGGATGTGCCCAGCGCTGTGTGCTTCCTTCTCTCCACAAATCCTGGTTTCCTTTTGTTACATAACAAATGCAAATGCCTTCTTACTGTAACTGCCTTATATTATCTCTGATGAGATCTTCTGCCTTCCACCACTATTTTGGAAACCATTAGAGGAACCTTTTTAACATTTAATCCTTGGTTGCACTGCTGTGTCGCTCACAGCAATGATCCCTTGTAGGGAATGCAGGGCTTCTGTAAATAGCACTGAACACTTCTTGGGAACATGGACCAGCATAAAACAAAATACCAAATAAATACATTTGGAGTAATTAATCAGTAAATAGGAATTCTGTCTTTATTTGTCTTCATCTCTTGCAAGAGATAAAAGGAAACTTAAAAGCACTTGGATACTTCCACAGCTTCTTGACTAGTATAGCTTAAATGGTATTTGGTTCTAGTGTATGATATTTGGTTATAGTACATGAGTGTGCAAGGCCAAATGCATTATTGTATTATGCTGTTGATGACAATTTTGTATCTTGAATATACATTCAAGATACATTCACATCATCTCTGGGTAATCAAAAAGTAATTCCAAGTAGGCCACAGCCTTAGAAAAGCAAGATCACTAAATAAGATTAAAAGATCTTTGAAGACTAGGCTTGGATGGAATTGTAATATTTTGTTCTGTTGAAGTAAATTGTGTTCAGTGCTAATAAGAGAGAATTGTACTCATGTTAGAAAAAATAGGATATGACAATTTGTTAGGTTTCTCTCAGAAAATGTCTGTCATTTTCTCACTTAGAAGAAATAAATATTGCTTCACTTAAAATGTTTGAAACTGTTCACAACAGGTACCATTCTTTGTTCTTTGGCTGTCACAGTCTGGAGATCCTTCCCAGAATCATTCCAGAACCAGTTCTCAACTGATCTTAAGAGATGAAGAGGTGCAAAAGTGTGTCTTTTGAGACCAGGTCACATAAACTCTGCTGTTAAGCAAACTAGATTTTGATTCCTGATATCAAGATCCTTGCTCTAAGTGCAGCATCCATTACTAGTGCTACCTTTCTTTTTTTTCCAGGAACTAAGGATCTCTACTAAAGTTGCAAGAGGCCACAACATAAAAGGATTTGCTAGATTTTTTCTAGCAATTACAATTTTCTTCTTTCTCAGTGGTTCCTTGCAGACTTCTTTCTTAATAAGTTATCCATAACCCTCTGCCACACGAGCTTTGTAATGTATCCTGAAATACATCATGATCATCAGCAGGAAAGACAACTTTAGTGTTCTGCCATATATATCCTGACATAGCTGAGTTCCTATGGATGTCATAGAATACTCTGGTCTACAGACTTAAACATTTAAATTCTTCATGGTTAGAACCTAGGAGGAACTGGGAAAGGACCTGACAGCTCTGTTGGGCCGTACTTCTGGAACAGTTAGAAAAAGTGTCACACCAAGTTTTATAAAGTACATGAGCTGAATTAAACAGTAGATATACCTATATTGCAAGGTATAACTGTGTACATTCTTTTTTATTGCTACATGTGAAACTAGAATTTTTCTTTTCCAGTGTAAACTTTGGCCTCTTTCTGCTTCCTTTCTGCTCTTCTTTCTTGTATTTTTAAACCACTGTTAAATTATAGAAAGGCAGCAAGTATTGTACTCTAGGATCTTTAGTGTTCTGCTAGCAGATAGCATCACTCCCACTTACTGGGCTTGGTATTCTTCTTTTTTCTCCGTTTCTCTGTCTGAAAACATTTGCTTTTGGACATAAACGTAGTCATGTTGGTATCACATGAAATTTTAAGTATGGCAATATGGTTTGTGTAATTCCCAGAGGTGTGTGCTATGCCTAAAGCCAGCAGTGATCCAAACAACTGAAACTGCGTAGGAGCGTGCCTTTGGAAATGACATGTAAAGATAAATAGTTTGACACCGGCTCTTTGGTGAATTTAAAATCAGTTAAAGGGCAGTAGCAGATGTCTAGTAGAAGCAGATCTGTAATGGTTTATATCTTCTGAGATTTTTAGTCTTGCATGTTTGATTTAGAGAGGGGGGGGAGAGAGGGAGTCACTGGTGGCAGCAGCAGAATAAACTGACTGTGCACACTCAGGGGAAGGTGATGCTGTGACATCTTCCATGGCTCTGTTTTGAAATTCATCCAGGGTTACTCAGAAGAGAGACTACTTGAGTATCTGTATTTAAATCTGGGGAGTGGACAGTTGTCCTGTTGTGTGTGGGAGGAAAGAGAACTTCCACTGTCAGAAATAATTGTCTCATGGCCATGCAAAGCAATTACTTCTGCTCTCACACTCAGAGGAGGGCTGTAAAACCATCAGAACACAAAAAGTGTCAAGACTAAGGGGCAAGAAAAACATTATATAAATTCTTAACTATATGTTTGTTTTATTAATTTAATCTTTTTTCCCATTCCCTTATTTAGTATTTCAGTTTTATCTGTCCTTTTTTGGCTGATTCATAATTTATATTCTCGTTTATAATGCACATTTTGATTTTTTCTTGCTGAAAACCATTCAGTTGCTGAGCAGAAGCAGATGCAAAACTGATACAAAACCAGAAAGAGCTGCTGCTCCTCCCTGGATTTAGCAATCAGTTAGGCAAGCGTTTACATAAAGAGTACCTGGATTTCTTCTGAGGTTTGGATCTCTACATAAAATCAAGACTGGAATTTCCCTGCGCCTTGAAGTAGGCACTGCTTAGCTACATTAAACAAAGTGTTTGCTGGGAACCTGGTGTGAAGCTTTCCCCTGTGTGCTTCTGTTCTTCCCAGAGCAGGGCTGTGAGGAGCCTGAAAGCAAAGGGATGTGCCAGGGAAGGGCAGCCCCGAGCTGGCACTGGGACATGTCCTTGGGGCAGCCTCTCAGAGCACTGAGCAACAGCTACAAATAGAAGGGTTTTGTTGCCTTCCTGTTTTACACTGTTTGAGTGTTAGTTACTGCAAGACAAGCGCCAGTAGGGGCAAGACATTCCCCACGGCCTCTTTCTTGTGAGAGCTATTAAACAGCTTTTGAATGTGCCTGCACCATCCTTGGTTTGTTTTCCTTTACCTTGGGCTTGTTTCTTTCATCCCTGTGATTTCATGACTACTGTGAGATCACTCTGTGCAAAGACTGATTTAATGAATGGAGGTAGGTCTTCAGCTGGTGTAAATCAGCCTTTAATGTTCTGGCGTTTTGACTGCTTTACATCACTTTCTGATTCAGTGTTTACGTCCAGGCTTAAAGTCTAAAAAACTGAGAATTTAAGTTTAACCATTTCACACTGGTTTACATAACAAATCTTTTGAATCAACAGTCTCCTGGGATCCTAATTTTGGGGTAAAGTTTTCAGTTGCATCCAGGCCAATGACCACAGTGTTATTGGTTGTTGGCCTTTCCAGACAGTTTTTAATTGACAAAGTTGCTTTTAACCAGAAGCACTTTCAAGAAGCACAGTGTTTGCTGCTTTGTGCCTTTGGCCACTGCAGCTAATTACCAAAATGTGCAATAAAAAAAAACCAAACATTTCTGTGCTCATCATCCTTTCCTGTCTGTGATTCATTCCAGGTTGCCACAATCAAGCATTTGTAGCATCACAGTTTGTTACTGCTTAAGTGGATTTGATGTCACAGAATCATTGTTTTCTTCCTGTGCCTGTAGCTGAGAAGGAACAGACTGTGATTAGGAGGGAAGTTGCTTGTGTGATGCACAGGCACACGTGAGAACTCAGAAATCAGAAGTGAATAAAGAAGAGAATAGACAAAAAGAAATAATTTTAAATAGTATTGTACAAAAAGGCAATTTAAAGGAGATGACTGAAAAAAATTATTCAAATGTGGTGTTATATGAAAGATAAAAGGCAATTTGTGCACCTAGGATACCTTTGTCCTAAAGATATGAAGTAGGATTTAGAGTATTTACACCCAACTTGAATTAGTTGACAGCTTCACTACAGAATATTTTGTTGACTTATAGATATATTCAAAGAGATTGAATTTCAGAGCTGAGGAGGTAAAAACTCAAATTCAAGAGTTAACATGTAAGAAACCGAAGCACAAGACTCAAAACCATAGGGTGTTTTCAGAGGTCTCTCCCTGCTAATCCATGTTGAATTGCATCATAACCATTCCATTCCCAGCTCTAATGGGGCCATTAATGCAAATACTTTTTTTTTTCAGAACCCTATGAGAATTGTTATTCTTTTCAGTATTAGATGTCCAGGTATTAACTTTGAAAATGTCAGGAGATACATATGGTGCTTATGATTTAATGATGCTGAGAAGCCACATATTTTGAAGGTTAAAACTTTGTTTGTTTTCATTAATGCCAGCTCTTGTTGAATATACTCTATTTTTTTAGCAGCATTCCCTGCGGTTTTGCCAGTATTGTGGTCAAATAACAGTGGCTTTTAATTTTAGACAGTTTCTTTTCGCATTCATTATTTTACTTTTTCTTTCAAGAAAGTTGATTTCCATGGATAACAAAGAAAAATCCCCAAGCCAAACCAAAGAGATGAAATCATGCTAAACCTTTTTTTGGACAGCTTTTAGGACCATTGGTACCACTAATAAAGAACATGAGGAAGTTTTCCAGTATTTTGCACACTAGCTGGAAGTTCATCAAGCTGTTTCCTTTTGATTCTACAACACTAAGGAGATATGTACTGAATTTTACAACCAGTTAATTGGGCTCATGATACCATGTTGAAGCCTTGTCAGCACTCTGAGAACCATCTCTCCAAATGGAGTTTAGGCCAGGTTCCAGACCTGATGTTCCTGTGAAGGTCATCAGATGATTTCCATGGTGCCACAGGCTGGGGCTCACCAGCAGAAAGGCTGTGGCTCAGTGGGCCCCTCTGTAGTTCATGTTCCTGCTGAGACTCCTTCGTTCCTTGTTTTGATTTCCAGCCCCAGCTCCTCTGACAGGGAGGATGAGCTGGTAGCTGTTTGTTCAGGGTAACATCTGTTATGTCCAGAATTACACGGTGAAACCTCAGCAAGTAAGAAATGAGAAAATCTCCACGTTCAGTTTGTGTGTACTAGTGTATTATATTATACAAAATAACAAAAAAACCCCACCACCACCAATTAGAATGATAATTAGTTTCTCCAGCTGTGCAGGGGGATTGGGCATTTGTTAAGGCATTAGAAAGCAGAGGGACATAGACACAGTCAGTCAAAATCTGCTGTTGATCAGTGTCCCTAGGATGTGCATTTTTATTACTGGATCCAGTCCCAGAATTCTTTGGCTGTGTTTTGCACAACTTTTTCCTCTGGTCCTTGCAGCCTTAGAGCATCCCAACCGCAGCTGGGCTGCCCTGCAGGAGCACACCAGGCTGTGTGGCTGGGGCAGAGCTGCTGCCGGCACCAGGATCTGCTCTGTGCCCTCCCTCTGCCTTTATCAGGGTTAGAGATAATGCAGGCACAGCCAGGTGTGGGGCCTGGCAGCTCCCTGGGGCTTTTCCAGCAGAGTCTCATTTGTAGTGGGCTGTAAGGTGGGAGCCTGCAGAGGGGCAAGGGGAGGGTACAGCAGGAATTGAACAGCAACACAAACTGGTAGGAATACAAATCAGCTCCAAGTTAGACCTGGGTAGAATCTTGAAAGTGATAGAGATGAACTCTATAAAAATTCACTTTATGTTGCAGTAAGGTTCTTTGAAACTTATTCTTGTGTAGAGGATATTTTGTTAACGCTTCACAGTGAGAGCAAAAGCAGAAACACATAGACTTTCAAATAATTCTTCTGAGGTCAAATTAAAAGATTTCTCAGGCTCCTCAACTAATCACACACTCATTTATTAAAAATCTATTTAAAGCATTCCATTGTTCTCTATAAATATTAATGTTTATTTTAATAAGTGCTTTACAGGTTTATTTCAATTGTATCTAAAACCCTCCAGTGGCTAGAAAACTTTGTATTCAAGTCCAGGTGTACAGACGAATCCAGAATGTATTTCTAAGGTGTGGTAGCACACTTATTAATACTATTATTAATGACAGCTATTTTTGTTGTCATTTTTGATGGCCACAAGAGAACACAGAAGCTTGCAGCTGGGATTCTTTGAAGCAACATTCCATTCCTTAGGGAGCCGTTATTTCTATAAAAAACAATGAAATCAGTTAGCATAGGTAATAAAATAATTACACTAATTTATTTTGGCTATTAAGCGTTGAATCCCCTTAGCTAATCATCCACTTGAAGCTGTTACTCAAACTGCCCTGGTTGCTTTTGCCTTAAGGTTAAACATCATGAATTCTTATTCACTGATAAATCTATTTTTAATGAATTCCTGCAGTGCTTTTCTTCTAGTGTTAATTTGAGCATTATCAATATACTGAGGTATTGTTACCCAAAACTAGTGAAGGATATTTCCCAGTGTCCCATCAAAGGCAACAGTTATTTCTTGACTTGTTTTTACCTGGTTACAAATGTACTTGAGGCTGACCTGCTTCCAGTTAGGAAGAGCTGGTTACTCTCAGTGGTGTGACAGGAGACTTTGTTCATGGAGTGTTGGGGAAACCATCTGAGGCCCAACATCCTTCCCCAGAAGGGCCCATCTTCCAGTTCAGGGGGAGCCCAATTCTTGCTGTATAGCCAATACAAATTGTTCTCTTTGATCAATTTAAACTTTGTTTAATTTTGTGTAGTTGTGGTTCCCAATAAGCCATTTAAATGACCAAATAAAAACAAAGGTCAGTTTCTGTCTTAACTCAGAAAATGTTGTTAGTCATGCTTAAGAGAAGAACTCTAGATCTGTCTTTATTTTATAAGGCAAAAGTCCAGGGAATCTGTAAAAACTCTGGTTCTATCCCAGCTTTACAGAATGCCTAATAATTTAGAGACATGAGGATTTGATCCTTCAGAATGTTATTGCTAAAGTAGCATTGAATAAATTGATCATTTTATGCACTGACAACATTCAAACTCTGTCATCCCTAGAGAACACATGATTTTTTGTGATTTACCACCCTTTCCCTTGAACTGACTCCACTTTTCCTCAGCAGACACTGATTCTCTTTAGACTGGATGTTTTGTGTGACATAGATAAACAGATGTATATCTGTGAAATACTATCAACCTGTCTATGATCTAAAATCATTTGAAATCAGTCAAAACTCTTCCAAAGACCTCAAGAAACATTAAATCCATGTCCAGCAGGAGGTATAAACATGACCAAACCCAGGAGTGGGAATGTTTCCAGCAAGGTTTGCCCTCATGTAAAGCAATCTCATTCCTTTTCCCAAAGTCAGAGCCTTACAAGCATATGAAAGAATGAACAATTTCTATCTGAAGCAGCAATCTATATCGAAGTTGGGACTGCAGTGGTAATTTTAGCTGCTTTACTACTGTGTTTTATCAGTCAGGCCACAAAAAGCAACAGTTTCTGAAGTAGTAAATCCCCTCAAAGAACAAAGTTGAATTTTTATAAGTGGAAGAGAGATTCTAGGATTTGGGCAATCCAGAGTGTGGTTTCTCAGGTATATGTGCTTCATGGTGATCATAAGGTTTAGGAAAGGTGTTTGGAATGGCAGTTGTTGGACTTTTGTGTTTGTTTCTGCGTTTGTTTGGATTTTTCCTCATTATGTTCACTAGCAGTGGCTGTTTTCAGACAGTTTCAATGCTTGGTCCTCCTGGGAAATGCTGGGGCAAAATTTCCTTCAAGAGGTCTCTGAATCTAAGAAACCATTATGCATTTTTAGTTAATTAAATGTAAATAAGGAAGAGGTAATATTTATAGGGAAAAAAAACTACTCTTCTAGTAATTGGTCTGCTTCAAAAAAGTGAAAATTTAAAGTCTAACCAGATAAACACAGGTGTGATTAAATTACAGTAATGTTAATAACTCACTTCATTGGAATTCATGAAAGGTAAATGCATGTACAGTTGTTCATTGCTTTAAAGTATAAACTAGTTACTTTAATTGTTTACAAAATGCCTTCCATATTCTATTATTTGTAATTTTGTTGGATAGAAGAGTGCAGGTTTTTATTTACTCTGCAGTAGCAACACAACTGGGAAGAGAAAAGTTAATCATACATTATGGCACTGTTTTCTTAAAGTCTGTGCTGTGGAGATTATTTGGTTATTGAGCATCAAAGTTTTCACATGCATAAAGAAAAAGCTTGAAAATGAACTCAAAATATTGTATGGGGGAAATAAACAAGATTACAAAAAGGGCTTGTTTAGAGGTTGAGCTTTGTAAAGACAGTTTCATGTTGTCAAACAGCTTGCTAATGGTTTTGACTGCTTTTGTTCATCAGTAGATAATTCAAGGTTTTCTTTAAATCTTAGACCTTCTTTATTTTCTATTTTGACAACTGAAGGCAATAGAAAAGTAAGCAGTAAAAAATTAAGAGTTTTCAGGTCAGGGAGTCTGTTCATGTGGTGGCTAATTCAGAAATATCACTGTACAGAATCTTACATTAAATAAAATTAGAACCAAAGCTCTAAGCTCACAGTCAAACAGTATAGTGCCTGCAGATTTTTCAGTCTCCATGAAGCTTTTCCTTTCTTAAAATGCAGTAAAATCCATTCATTTAGAAGCATGAAAAAAATTTCTGTAAGTGATGGATTTAACACACTGGATAACCTTTTCATTAGACAATTATGTGTTTCAGTCCATGGGATATGAAGTGTATATTTTTTGTAGTATGTTTTCAGATGTCAATGACCCTATTTCATGGAATATAAGTCACACTGTGAATTTAAAGATCTGAAGAAAATCAATAGATGAGACATTGAAGACTCTTATAGCAACTGATATTTTTTTTTGCCATTTTTTTCCTCTCTCTTTTTTAATCTTCTTGCCGAAAGCTCAAACCAAACATCAAAAAATCATTGAAAGACTTGGATAATAATTACTAGAGTCTTGGATTTTACTGTAAAGAGCTTTTGTGTCCTCAAAGTATTTGAAGTCCTAATCCACTAGGTACAATACCTTTGGGTAAGACACCAGTAATGTGGGAGAGAGTTAATCCATGGAGCAATAATAAGTATTGCTCTACATCAATATTGAAAATCTTCTCTTACCTCCACAATCAATAAAATCCAAATTGTTCAGGCACAATCCACATTAAACTAGTTAAGACAATTACATTTTTAATAATGTGTGTGCATTTGGTGTTGATGATAGGGGAGACGTTTTCACAGCCATTCCTTTGGTCAGAGCTTTAACCAGAGCTGAGGAAATTGGGCCATCCTTTAGCATCCTTCAGCCCATCATCCCCTTATATGTGTGCCAAACTATCACCTTGTCCTGTTTCTCATCTTTCCCACGGACTTGACAGTCCAGTGCTGGACACCCAAAATTTTAAGAGCCAGCCCCATTCCCAGAAGTGTGTGATTAGGCATCTTAACACACATTTCTCAGAAAAAAAAAAAAGCCTGGATCACCATATGCACTGATTAGATGTAATCCAACAGGTTTAATCCTGAAAAAAGATGCCATTTATGAATACTTTAGTGATTGTAGGGATGCAATTTTATATTCTCTTATTAAAGCTGTTTAGGATTTGCACAGAGTTAGAGCTCTCTGGTTAATTCTCTCCAGCGCATGGATATAAACTATGAAAGTCACTTTGATAGTGGAACATGAGAGGGAGTGAAGAATACAACAAAGTGGAACAACAGCCCCAATCAAACTATCACAGATTTCAAGGACACTTACCCTGCTACTTAGTCAGAATTAATAATCATTTAACCTTTTTGAATGAACAAAACACCAGAAAAAATGGCAATTCTTAATGCAGTATAAATTTAAACAGAAAACTAAGACAAATCAAGAGGTGCGGGTTTGCAAAGTAAATATTTATCAAATATTATTTGTTCAATTTGTTTCCAATCAAGTAGAATTGTGCAGAAAAAAACTGTGAGATTTCATCTTCAGGCTGTATTCAGTTTAATAATGCACATGAGGGTGATCATGCCGACAAGGTAATTAAAAAGGTAAAACATCTGAAAAATCAACCATAGGTTTCAGACTGACTTGGCCAGCATTTTGACTCCAAAAATTTTCCTAGGCTTTCCTTCTTTTCATTTAGTTTGAAGCAACAATTCAGATTTAACTTCCCACTTTAATGCAGTACTGCAATTTGGTTTTGTTTACAAAGTGCCATCCTCCCTTCAGGTACTTTAAAGAGTCTCTTAAATGTTTTCTGAAAGGCCTTGAGAGGTGCAGGCAGGGACTGATGCTGCCTCACAGGCTGTAACTATGTGGACAACATGGATTGCCATAAAGCAGTTGTTAAATACACAGAGTTTAGTGCTGTGCAGTTCTCCAGCTGAGAATTTATAATGCAAAACCTCATTTTGAACACCAAGTGGGAGAACAGGATAAAAATTGCTGTAGATTTGTGACAAGAACAATGTGAGCATCAGACAGATGTGTATTACATTGAGAGAGAGTCTCAAACATGGCTGTGGCTGTGAAATCTGTGAAATCCTGACCAAGGAAGATGAAGGAACTTCCTTAAGGTCACAGCAGGACTTTGTTCTCCCATCCTCCTTCTCTATGCTTCACCTCTCACACAACACTTCCTAAATTTTTTAGTTACCCAAGTTACCCACTTTTTGCTTATTTAGGTGATCTAATAAAATATGGAAACTTTTCAGTATTGATTGGAGGAAGTGTGGCTTAGTGGCAGAATCATTACTTTTTTAATCTTGGAACTGCCAGCCCTTACTAATCTAAACCGAAATTCCGTTTCTTCGATTAAGGCCTGCCATTACTAATTGTTTTTCAATGTTGCTTGGGTGGTTCCAGTTCAAGAAGTTTAGTTCTTTGGCAATATCCTATAGTTGTACATTCTTAGTAATTCATTAAACCTCTGTGTTCTGAGGCATGACCAAAGCCAGGAAAGGGGAGGTGGTGGAAAATCCTGGAACAAAAGCTGGGTTTTGGAAGATAACTTCCAGAAAATAGTGGTTTAATGACTCCATGTGTTGCACATGAGCTGCATCTTTATGTCCACTCATTCTTTGCATTCTTTGCATGTCAGGTGGCAAGCAGGGCTGAGCTTGCCTGCCAACTTCACATCTACTCACGCAGCTCTGGAGGAAAGGTCAGATAAGGATAATGTGTCAAAAGGGTGTAATTAAGATTCAGAAAGATTAATACCTGTGGTATTTAGTGAAATTGCCTTCTAGTGGAATGCTCATCTATTACTTTGATATTTAACATTTCTGCTGTTAAAATGTTAGTGCTTGTAAAAGTACAAAAATGGCGGCAGACGTTTGGTTTATAAACTCTTTATTCCAAAAAGGACCACCATAGGAGAAGCAATCAGCTTCCTGTTTTTTTAACCTGGAACTTTTCTGTGGAAGTCTTTCAGTATTTCCACTACAAATTTGTATTTGATGAGGTTATTTAAATTATGTCAGTCAGTTTGACAGGTGGTGCCAATTTGGGAGGGCAGAGGAGAACATAGCACTAACAGTCTCTGAGATATGTGGAATGGTCCCCAGTAAAATGAAAATGATACATCTGTAGGATGAAGAGGAATAAATGTATTTAATTCAACATTAAGAGAAAGATCTTTTTAACATGATTCAGCACATACTTAATACATAATTGAAAGCAGATGAGCAGCCTCACTGGAGTTTGTGGTACATGGGAGCTACAGTTCCTCCAACTATTCCAGCTACTACACAAACACACAAAAGATGGCACGCTTCCCAAAAAGTTCAATTAAGGTGAGAAGAATACTGGAAACTGACAACCCAAAGGAGTTAATGCTAAAATAGTAATTATATAGGTATGAATATAATAAAGAATAACTTTTTCTTTTCCCTATTCATTATGAACATCAAGAAAGGGGTATTTTTCCCCCCTTTTACACATTTCCTTTAAGTTTAAATGTATGCATAGTACACTGCTGAAAATTTTAGCAAAACAAATTGGAATGACAATGGGCACTATTTTCCTGAATTCTTGTCCATTGTTTAATCTCCATTTTCTAAAATAAATGGAAATTTTGCTTTATGGAGTAGGTCCTGCAAGACATTTACATGAATCATTCTTCTAGAGATGAAGCTGATAATTAAGTGAGTCATACAAAGAGAAATTCTAGATTTAGTCAGTAAAACTTCTACATGACTTTGCCACAAGTTCAGCAAGTCAAGGTTTAGAGTACTGGCAGTACTAAATAGCTGCATTTCTTGTTGTGACACAACATGCCCAGCTATTAAAGTAAAAATTTCCTGTTCATATAAAAATGGGATTTAAATTGCATTCAAAGCAATGGAATTCAGAACTGTCACTGACATCACCACTGGAGCAAGTCTTGTAAGGATTTGCAAGATGACAGCCCAAAATTTCTGCAGCTCTGAAAATAGTATAATTACTGTGTCATTTCACTACTTCATGCATTTAATTGTGGGGGCATTTTATTTACAAAATTACAAATATGTTTAGTTAATGTAATGAACAGTGTGTGTCTGTCTGTCTTGGCCTGGACCTGACTGTATTTCAGCTGAGGACAGAAGGATATTCAACTGTTTCAGGATATTTCTGTTTTAACGGAACTTTCTTTTGATATATTCCAAAGCTTTGGGAAGGTCTTTGAATTCAAGAATCATTTAGGAAAATAATTTATCTATTGGTAGAATTTTAATTCTTTTCTTATACTAGGAAGAAGTGTTCAGTCTTCTAAAACTGAAACACAATTTCTAAATTCTCTTGTGATTCTGAAAGCTGGATAAAACTATGATAATTACTTCCCACAATCACATTATAAGCCTCAACAATACATTTTTTTAAGCGGCTAGAATGGATACAGGTTAGACAAGGTGATGTAGGAATTCAAAGACAGCATCTCTAGGAGTTTTTAAATTAGTGCATTGGTTAGCTTACTGGAGGCTTCACTGTGTAAATCTGGTGGTTGAATAGTATGTGATATTTCTGATCATTGGAAACAGATGTGAAATCAGGAACCAAAACAATAACTTTGATGTCTTGTAAGATTCTGACAAAACTAATAACTTTGTATTCATATAAAAGACAAGGTTATCCCTCAGGCTGTTTTGAGCAAAGTGTGCCATTTGTTCACAATTTTGCTGTAAAGACTCAGGAGCCAGAAATACAGTGTTCTTTGGGGTTCCAGGTTTGTTGTTTGTGTTTTTTTCATTCTTTAACGCATACACCTACTGACTCTACTCAAATGACTCACAGAAGAGTTTGTGGGATCAGAGCTGAAGGACTCTGCTGTTCAGTGCAATTGCTGTGGATGTTCCATTGCAGGCTGCACTTTATTCCTCCATATCTTCAATGGCTCTTGCTGTAACCTGCAATTCTCCTGCACGTGGTGGCAATTGCAGTAACCCGGGAATTGCACTCCCCAGTGCTGCTATGTGACTGCACCTTAAAAAGTGCAATATATTTACAGTTGCCTTCAGCTGCTGCTTTCACAGAAGTCTTCCTGAGACCACAATTTAGTTGGCATGACTCATGAAAAGTTTTAATCGCTGTTTAGCATCACTAAGTTGTTTGTAACTATCAGGCACTGCTTTGTTTAAAATGCATGGAAATTACATATTCATTTTTTATGCTCACTTGAAGAAAGTAACAAAAAAAAGAATAGGAATTAAGGACTAAGAGAAGAGAAAAAGGAAAGAGTAAATTGAGAAAGGGGAGAGATGAAAATTTGTCTGAAATAAATACAGATGTGTTGGTCAGGATTTTTTCAGCTGATTGTAATGGAGAGTTGTGACCACAGAGGCTTGAATGGAGGTCATGGCTGAGTGGGGAGAAAAAGGGGAAAAATATTGAGTGTGGGGTGGAATGGGGAATCAGCTCCAGCTGGAAGGGGCCAAGGCAATCATTAGAGCTCAAAGTAAATTTCAGCTGATGGGTGTTGAAGGTACAAGGAGGGTTAAAGGATTTGCAGCCCTTCCTGCTGCCATTTGTGTTGGTGATTTTGGAACACAGGGAACTTAAAAGGACAGGCTATAACCTGGAAGCTGTTCTGGACTCTGCATCACCCCAGAGTGTAAAAGGCCAGACATGTCTTTTCCTTTCTGCTGATGGCCAGCAAGGAAATGCTGGAGCTGGGCTCTGGACACAGCACTCTGCTACCCTGGAACTGACAAATCCATATAGTAAAGCAAATTATTAAAAATTTTCTTGAATTTTACTTTAATTTGTCAGCATCTGATAGCGAAAGATAACTGTTCAGTGTCATAAGCAACTCATTTTTAATAATAAAGTAGATGGGACAAAACAGCTAAAACACAAAAGTTTAAAATTCATTCAGTCTCTACTCAAGCAGAATATCCATTTAATTGCCAGATATTTGCAGGACAAGGATAAATCCTGTAAGTACACCTGCTGGGATAATGGATTTCTTCACTCCTCCTTTTTATGCAGAAACAAGAAATAGAAATACTAGCCCAGGCATCTTGGCCATTTAGAATCAGAGATGCTTTACCTGCACACACCCAGCTTTTCTATGCATGCAGCAACAACTCTTTGAATTATGTGAGCACTTGCTGCTTTCTCATTACTTCTGTTATCCACTTAATTAACCAGTTGTGTCTCTTAGCTCGTTATAAACTTTTGTTTTTTTGGTTGGGGGGGAACAAAGGCAATTGCATTGAAGACTTAAGAGGCAAGCAGAGGATTTTTTTGTCACTCATGAAGGCAGGATTTGCCTTTGTAAACTGCAGGTATCAAAGCAGTTTTTCTATTCTGTTTGGGCACACCGCGTAGTAACAGGGGGATAAGAGGCAGCTGTGCTTCAGACCACATGAGGTAATTTGCAGACACATTTTAATTGCCTTTTAGAGAGCATGAAGGAGTTCCAAATAGTCTAATGAGTTCCAGCAAACACCTGTGAAATGCTTTTAGCCCACCATGTAAAACAGAAATTAAGGAAGAAATAAAGCACAAATCTAGCATGCGTGTTCTAATGGAGGTTGGGGAGAAAAAATAGATTTTCTGAAGTGTTCACCACATTCTCTAAGACAGAAATAAAGGAGACTACAAACTATTCTTTATATTCATGCCAACAAAAAGCTAAAGAGACAAATTTCAGGAAATGGCCTTTGTAGACCAGTTAATATACGAGCCTTAGGAGCAGAGGCTCGTTTGAGGTTGAATTATAAATGGTTTCAATGCATAAGTCTATTTTTAAGGATTATGTTGTAACTCAGCAAAGCAATTATGGTCTGTCTTAACTTCACTTGGACTGTACCCACTTAAATCAGAGGTGTTCTGGACTGCTTCTGTTCCTCTGGGGATTAAAAAGAGCAGTGGAATCTCATTGCAAAGGACTTAACATTAATTATATTTGTGTCTATGTAGTGTTCTGTATACAGATATTTTTTGTTGGAATTGTGGGTTGAAAACTTCTGGTGGTAGAGCATTTGTTGTTTGTGTTCTATATTTTAACAGTTTAATGGAAATACTACATGAAATCCTCAATGAAGTTGCTCCTTGAGTTGGAGCCTTGAATAACACAAGTTATTTACCCCTGTTATACTTCAGCTGTATGAAATACAACTTATCACCCATCAGGAGTGCCATGAGATTTTGAATGGATAAAGATGAGGGATTTTTCCAACCTGATAAAAAATAAAAAAAAGAAATTTTCGAAAAAAAACCCTATACAGTTTTAAGCCTTATAGGAGGGAGAGATTGTGGACATTGCTGTGTGGTGGCTTGTCTTTCAAAATCTATACTGGGAGGATTTGCAGAAGAAAATTGTCTAAAATTTTTTTCTTTGACATTTAAGAAATGCCTAACAATAACTCCTTTTAGCCCCCAAGAAACCCAGCAAGTTAATGGAAATTATATAGGTTGTACATTAAACATACAGTAGAAGAATATCAATTTGACAGGACAACGTGAATATTTAATACTTGGTATTTGATCATGTGAACTTGCAGGACTGATTTGTGGCATACAGTAATGTTTCCTTAGGCCTCTGTACAGATGTTGCACTTCCCAAATGATGAAAATGCTGAATGTTTGGCTTTATAGGAAAAGGAAGGAAAGTTTGCTGTTTGAATGACATGAATGAAATGGTAGTTCATCTCTAGAATAAGACATTGTGCTCTAAGGCTGCTGTATCATTACTTCCTTAGCAACGAAAAATTCCATTAAAAATAATCTCTATCACACACTTTGTCGTAACTTCTTCCTCACTGGCAAGGACAAAACTCTTTAGGGCACATGAGTAGAAGGAAAATTTTTATATGTACAGTGCATGCTGTTAGCAGAGATACCAAACTGAGGGAGCAAGTGTGGAATATCCATCCCTCTCTTCTTGTTAATCCTTCAGGATTAATGCCCTCTGTTTTTCTGATGAAGTTCAGACATAAGTAGGAGGTAAAATCCATTTTTCATTTCTACAATAGAGGTGGACTTGAGGGAAAAAAACTCCCTATCAGGTACGAATTATACAATGCATTCAATCTGGAATTTTTTTATGGAATTGCAGAAGTTTTCTCCAAAAGGGGGGCAATAGATGGCAGTGAGGTGACGAAAGTACGAAAGTAGAGCCAGCCTGCTGCAGGATTGGCAGCACAGGGTCAGCAGCTGCCCCACGGCCCCAGGGTGACACAGGGCTCCTGGAATGGGTTACACCGGCGCTGAAAGAAGGACATTAACACTGAGCAGAAATTAAAATTAATGTTCCTGCTAAACGGCAGCAAGCTGCAGCATCAGGAGTAACCCATCATGAAACTGGAGGTGAGCCTCCACGCCTCAGGTGTTTATACTTCCAATGAAACTTAGAAAGGCCTCACAAAAATAGGTATTTCTAACAGAAGTAAAGTGCTACATCCTCTTTTGCATATAGAAAGGTCTCTAAATTTAAGAACGAACAAGGCTTCTTATTTTTGTGGAAAGAGAACAAGATTTATATTGACCAGTGGAGATGATTAAAAGTATAGGAGCTCTGTGGTCATACAAAGGAATTGAAGAATAAGAAGTTTTTCAATTATATTGAACTCAAGGAATCTTTGAGTTAATAAAATTCTTTTACTCAGTGTTTTATAATGAGTAACTTTTTTGTGAAATTTTGAAAGGGAACAGTTAATCTGGATCTTTTATATTCTGTATTAAATATCTTGTAAATTTTTTATCTATTTGGCTTACTTGTTAATATAATTGTTTATTTAGTATTCTGTGTCCTATTTTAAATTACTTCCAAGTTATTCCTGCTCAGCATTTGAGTCCTTTGATAAAGTTGATTGCAACCTGATTTTCTATGGTGTTTGCAAAAATACTGCCAATTATTTAATCATAAAATCTGCACTGAGCAGTAAGTTACAAATAATAAAGTAACATGGTAATAAAGATCTGCCCAAGAACATTGCATGTCACTTAAATTAAGGCTTTGCAAGGTCTGTACTTTTAAAACAATAAACTTCACTAGAAATAATAACAGCCAGGATTAATTAACATTTTCATACTCTTTCTATCCACATCCACCTCAGTTTCATTTTCCTTTCATTTTTATCCTCTTAGTGTGTTTTGTATTTCCTCTCTTCCCTTCCTTCACTGTGCTTTTAACAGATTCTTGTTTATGAAGATTCTGTTATCTCTGTTCATGGTTAAAAATTCAGGAACTCTTATGAAAGATTCCTCTCTTTCACCCAAGCATTTATTTTGTTTACCCCCTCCTCCTCCTCTGGCAGGTCTGAACATCTTTCACCACATTTCTCTGGATTTTGTAAAACATCAGATCACACTTTGCTCCAGCCACACCTCTTTATATCTCCAAGAATTTTCATCTTCTTGTTCTTATGTACTTTTAAAAGGGCTAAACACATTAAAGATCAGTAAAACCATTTTTCAGAATTTCATTATACAAGTACCTGAAATAGGTTTGGGAGGCTGTTAAACGCTGCTTGTTTTTATTACTTAAATAAATGTATATCTTAATTTCCTGGTATCTTTTAGAAATGAGTGTTTTATCTTATTATCATCATAAATACAATGCAGTATTACCAAGCAGCATTCAGAAACATGACCTCCCCTTGATAATGGCATTATCACTTTTGAGGATAGCCTGAGGAGCTCCCTGCAGCTGGAATGTGCTGGAATTCTAAGGAAAGCTTTCCTTTGGTCTGTGTTTGCCAGCAAATCCTCTTTGTATAGGGTGATTTTTGTGCTGTTTTCTTTAAAGTGTCCATGCCCAATACTTGGAGAGTCCTGAAGAGATTTAAGGGCTTTTTAAACAAAACAGTTGATATCTCCTAGTCATGTTTGTGAATAAAAATAAGAAGTTTATTTTGAAACTTAAGCTTTCATCTAGTTTTTCTCTGAAATTACAGTAGAAACTCTGTCAAGATTACAGTACTCTGTGCTAGAAAGGTATTCCTAATTTCAGAAAGAGGTTGTCAATGCTGTCTCTCTGGAGTCTGTGGACTATGAAATTCAGTCAGGAAAAAACTCTAAGCTGATACAGATTTGATAGGTATTGCCCAGGCTGAAGAATTGCTGTGCTGGGAGCCTGCTTCAGCAATTCTTGCTCTGGTACCAAGTAGCAGAGGTGCCTGTTCTACTGCTCAGGACTCAGGAAAGGAGAGATAATTTGGGAGGAGGGGATACTATTCAGTTAAAGTAGGAGCTGAAGAAAGAAAAAGTCATCATTCAGAAAGCCCAGTAAAACCTTAAGTAATTGCACTTAGAGAAAAGTAATCAAGGGCCAAGAAAAAAAAGCTTTGAAATACTTAACACTTCTCTGCCAAAATTCATAGCAGCAAAGGATTTGCAGCATTTGGGTCTTACAATATTTATGCCATTGTAGGGTGTAGAAAATGAACAAATAGATGGAAAAACATAATGAAAAGTGGTAGCCTGTTTTTATTCCATGTACTAATGTACAATTGTTAGTGATGGGTGCACAAATGCAGAGATGGGAAGAGAGGGAGGAGGTGTGAAAGGATCTAATACTGAAGGTTGATCTAAATAATACTGATTGATCTAAACCCAGCATGCTCTATACATGCATCTTTAAACAGGATAGATATATTTGTGTGTAGCAAATAACTGCAAGTATCTGTAGCACAGTCCAGAACTTTGTGTATCTCCAAAGAGGGTACAGGAAAAAGCATTAGAATCCAAATTATATCATTCTCCCTGAAATTTCTGATTATGGTAAACTAAGAAAATCTGTTACTTTTTATGCAAATGCTTTGCTTTACATTTGCTTCTTTATTGTTCCCTACCTACTGTGCAGTCGCCCCAAAAGAAATATTAATAGGGTGTAGGAGGAGGGGGAAAAGAAGGATTTACCCTGCTTTGTCTTTGGATCTGTGGATTCTCTCTGGCTAGAATGGATTATTCTTCCCAAGGTTAAAGCCTGGCACCAAAGATGAGCCTGTGTCCGTAGTAAAGACAGGGGAGCTGAGTGAATTGAGTTCAGGATGCCCAGGGTGTCAGCAGATCTGACAGTTTGGCAAAGGCTTAGAGAGGGACAAAGGCAGAAAATGAACAGGAGCCATCTGCTGCTGCTTGCCATGGATGAAACAAACTGGAGTAAGTGATAACCATCCTTTGCCTGCTCATACCTTGTGTCTCCCTAATTGATATTTCTATTTCTGAGTAATGAGTAAATAACATTTTTCTCTAAGAGTCACGCACTGCAAACCCACCAGAGGCTCCTGGGAGGGAGCCCTCACAGATGCCAAACCCTGAGTGGAAGTTGCTGTCACAGACACTGTGGGAAGGTCCTGTGGATGCCAAAACCCCAAGTGAGACAGTGTCACTGACATGGTTGGAAACCAGACAGGTGTATTCCTGCCTCAGAGAGGCCTTGCATCAGACAGACCTTTGCTGAGAGAATTACACTAAAATGGAACCAGGGAGAGAGGGGCAGATGAGACAGAAACTGCTGTTTACAGCCAGTCATAATTAGGAAAAGGACATAAATGTGAATTGCTGTTCATCATCTTCAGTACAGAGTTCAATCAGCTGACTTTTTAAAAAGTTACATGTTTTTCTATTAAAATCTATTTCTATTACAAACATGCATATGTTTATAGCAAAAATTTAGGATGTGAACCTTCTGCCTCTACATTTTTTGTTTAAACATGCTGTCACTCAGAAAAAGTAAATATTACTAAATGCTCCTAGTGAGAGCAGAGTAAACATAGGGCAAATATTTAGAGTTGTTTCATGTCCTTATCATGACTGCTTTTTATCTCTGCCTGAAATGTTAAAAGTTATAGTAAATCACTAACACAAAGCAAGGTAAGTTTTATTTTAATCAAGGCAGAAAATTTGAGCTTTCTAAATGACAGGGATAATATTGTAAGAAGTTTGTTAAAGTAGGCTACTGTAGTGTTCGAATTGGAGTCAGACCTCTGCTGCTGGCCTTCCACCATCAGACCTTTGGAATGTATCATTAAGAATTTATGAATAATTAAGCCAAACCAAAATATCATCTTACACTGTCCTAAATAGGAGCCTCCTTCTTGCATGGTCTTTATTTATATAAAATTAGCTGTCCACATATAGTCCTCTACCCACCATTGATTACCTAATTACACAATCACTCCATCAGTAAATCAGCACAACATCTGTGACCCTCCATGTCACTGCAGTCCCCCTGTGATTCCCCAGGAGCTTTGCAGAGGCAGTTCTGCTGACATAATATATTCATTATCCATTAGATCTGGCACACGCTCTGCAGTGCTCAATTACAACACAATCGAGCGCGGGGCCCGGTGTCAGCCCATGTAATGACTTTCTGATTATCTGTCTTTAAATGATGAATGAAATGAAAATGTACTATTCAAACCCAATGGAAGATTGCTAAAGATGCTAAATGAAAATTTTACATAGAAGCTTTATGGAAAGAGGGATGAGGTTAGAGGGCAAGGGCTTGCCTCACATTCAAAAATGAAAGGTTGGAATCTTTCCTAAGGCACCATAAACATATCTGGTGAAATGGTGCTGCCTTTAAAGGTGTGGTCCTGTGCCCATGTATTTTCTCACATGTTCTCAGTCTCACAGTAATTCATTGGAAGGATTTAAATGTAATTTTTTTTTTTCAATTTCTTATTTTCCTTTTTTGTTGGAAAGATTTAATTGCTAGAGTTAACTGTATGTAAGAAAATTTCTTCAGACTGAAGTTTATTATAATAAAGACCGGTGGAAGGAGTCAGTTCCAACTCAATTTTAAATTTTATGAGTTATGGAGAAAAATGCTCCGCATTGTTGCACTGTAAAATACATTTCTATGTGGAATTCAGAATTTTATAGTTTATTCTTAAAGACAGGAGCAGCAGACTGGCCTCCATTTTATCTTCAGATAACAAGATAAATGTTCATCTTTATCATAAACATGTACTGCTGTGCAGTGCTGTGAAACCTGAGACAATCAATAGTGTAGATCACTGCCAGATGTGGTTTCTTAAACCATTTCCTAAAATCCCAACTTCAAACAGTATGTTATCAAGTCTTGAGGACAAGGCTGTTATCCCATTAACACCACATGTCGGTGTGGGAAATAATACTTTTACTGAACAGTACCCCTCAAAGTAAACCAGATCAAAATGAGTGGTACCTGTCCATGCCAGGGTTATCAATAGATGGGAGATTTGTAAGCAATCTGCTGTTCAAACAATAATGAAGCAGATGTTTGATGGTACAGTCATTTCTGTCTCTGTTTACATCTTCACTTATTTTTGTTATAATTGAAAATCCCATGAAGGCACATGCTAGAGTGCTCTTTGCCTCTCGCTTAAATTAGAGCTTCTCATTTTACTCCCTTCAGTTGAATACTCCACATTTTTGAGTGGTGTGAGAGTTTGATGGGAAATGTAGCTCTGTTTTTTCTACCACAGTGTGGCCAGTGGAAGGGTTAATATTTTTGCCAGAATACCATAGAACTATTTTAAGACTTTTCAAGTGCATCCAGATAAGTTTATTATGATATCTCCATTCTAGCAGTACTTTTAATACTAAATTATTTTCACCTGACACACACTGTGGACAAATTAATTTTGCTCTTTGTAAATCTTGTGTGCACATTCTATGTATTCACTGAGACAGCAATAAATACAATTGCAATACACAAGTTCATGCTGTACAAAAGCAAAGAAAGGCAGTGGCAACCCTCTGGAATTGGAAATAATGTCCAGTTCAGTTCTAAAACTCGTGCTGTAGGGCAGCTGAAATGAATTTGGGTTTAGAAATATTGTCCTGTTTGGAGAGCTTGAGGGAAAGAATCAAAAGAAATGGTGTTCAGCTCACTGGTTCTTCATGATTTTTGACAAATCTATGATTAAATTTCAGATGGAAATTAATTTGGGTTGAAAGTGGCACCACTAACTGAAAAACTACCCCAACATTTCATTGCACTCAGGTGCGTACTTGGGGTTGAGTCAGCCCATTCCAGAAGCAGAAGCATATTGAAAATATTTGTAGCCCCTTAAGAACCTGGAAGCTTCTATTCTCCCCAGGCCCCAGGGTGTCTTTTTGAGAACATGTTCAATAATAAGCTTTCTGATAAAATACAGAGAAATATGCCAAGATAACATGAGGTAGAGAGATGGTGTCAACAAAAAAAGAGACATCCATCCCTTACAAATACACTGGTTTAATCTAAACCAAGGGACAGAGTTGCTCTGGGCTGGTCTCAAGAATCCAGATGGATAATACAACCTCATGAAAGGAAATTGTGGAATCTCTTAAATAGAAAGAGGAGACCTCCTGGTGAAATAACTTTAACAAATAGATTACTATTTTTCATCCTGTTCGTCAGAGAATCATCCTATGCCTCTCTTATTTTAGCTTTTAAGAAACCAAGGACTGATGTTTTTAGAAGCAAGTAAATTCTTTCAGCTGAATAATACCTTGTCAGATGGCAAAAGAGTTGTCCACATGCAAATTTTTATTTTGAATTATAAAGATGTTTCCACCAATTTATAGTACATTAAAAAATAAATTAAAAAACACAATTCCCATAATTTATTTTATTTATTTTTTACTTGACTGTAAAACCCAAAAACGTTTGAAAGGCTGAAATGTCTGACAAGTAATTCTTGTTTTCTTCATTTAATTTTCTCTACTCTTTCCTCATTGGATATAATCCCCAGCAGCTCTGGAGATTTGTAGTATCAGGTAACAAAGCTGGGATAATGCAGCAGAGCACAAACCCATGGCTGTTCCTTAAAAAGAGGATAGAGATGACCTCTGGAAGAATAATGCAATTTAGTGCTGCTTCACTGGATTTACTCCTGTTTGTGCTTGTTAGTGTTAGAAGGCAAAAAGCCAGACAGCAAGGAGAAAAAAAGAAGTGTGAGAAAAGTCAAATCAAGGTAAATGCTGAGGAAGCTTGTAGTAATTTTAAAACCTTCCTATTAGATTAGAAAATCTGCAAGTTTACAAATTAATTGGCATAAATACACCTACTAAAATAATTATTAATTATAATTATATTGGAGGCTAATTGCAGTATCTCTTTCTTCTGTAAATCAGGTGCTGATCTTATGTAAATAACTCTAGTGAAATCTCATGAACAACATATATTTAGTATTTGTTAATGTTAGAGTACAGATCAGAATTTTGTTGTTCCTAGTAATTTTTTTCCTCACTTATTTCTTTTTTTTTTTCCACTTCTCACTGGAACTTTCCCTCACTGGGCCAAGGGGCCCCTTTGGTTGCTGTGCCACTGAGATGCTGGCTAGAGAAATTCCATGGAGTGAACTGAGAAAATTCCAAATACATGGGAATTTCAGTGTCAAGCCCAGGGCTATGGAGTGATGGGGAGTGAATGGAGTGCAGACTGCAGCAGGACTTTCCTGCATTCCTGCTCCTGACACTGAGCTCAAGATGTCACCTGTGCTTTAAAGGAAACCTTCCAATGCCTGGATTTATCCAAACCTGGGATACAACTCCCCCTGAGGTTGGAATTACCCCCAGTGATTTACAGCTCCTGCCGAAAGGCTCCATTCTGTTCCCAAGCTTTGTTAGTGGCATGGCTGGATGATTTAGGATAGAGCCTATCAGAGGTTATTGTGTTGTTTGGATAAGGTGAGGAGATTTCTGCTTGTGTTCCCCGCTCAACCTTGTATCTGCAGGGCATATAGACTGAGCTTTCAGGAAAGAAAGAAAAAGGAAATCCATTGTGGCAACCTGGTGGAAATGAGAGTAATCTTTTAGTGGTCACTGGCTATTTACCTCCATTTTGTTTAACCAGGTACATATAGAAATATACCACCGGTTTTTATATATACATAGATTAAATATATTGACTATACATATATATATATATATATATATATATATATATATATGTAATCAGCTGAGGACCAACTTCTGACATCTGTGGTGCTGTGCAGACAATGAGGCTGAGAAGCACAGCCTTCAAGGACACTCTGAAAAGCTTAAGATATCTGCTTTTCATGATATCAACTACCAGCTGCTCAAAGATGCTGGGGTCTCAAAAGAGTTTTTAGTCTCCCATGAGTAGCTGGAACATGGTGTTGGTGCATTTCAGTGGTATTGGACATCATCTGCTAGCCCTATTATTCTGCTTGCTGGTGATAAAAAATATTTCTACAAGTGAAAACTACAACTGTAAGGTTTATCTCTGACCTTTGATAGAAAAGTGATGTTCCCATTCCTGATCTATGTGTGTGCACATTTGAGAAACCCAGAAAAATGAGTAGGTGCTTGCCAAAGGACTTGTAAGATTCTACTAAAATACACGCTGATAAAGTTAGGGAAACAAACAGAAAGTTGTTACGCTACTAACTGGAAATAGAGTTTCAAGTCTCTTAGTAAAAATAACTTTTCATCTCAAGCCTCATACAGTATTACATTAAACAGTAATTTAAATACTCAACAACTGGAAGGTCAATGTTTCTGCAAGCCGCGTGGGGTTTGTGTGAGTGTTTGTTCCTTGTTAATAGTTGTTCTCAGCAATCAGAACATGTCAAAGCCAGGTTTAAAACATTGGGCAAGTGAATCCAACCTTTACTCTCATTTTCATATTTGATCACTGTTTCCCTGCAGATAAATGAGAAAGACAAGAAGGCCAAATGAAATTTTCTGGTTTCAGTTATGATCTTTTAAAACGATGCCTTATAATCTGATGAAAACACAAAGCACAACAGGCCTCAAGAGCTTAAGAAATAAAGCTGGGTTTATGTTTTCAAAGTAGCAGAGATTCCAGCCTCTCTCGCTGGGTTGTCAGGTTTTGATTGACAATGATTTTCCTACAGTTATCCCCTGCTTCAAAATGCCATAGGAAGGATATTATGCATTCCCAACCTGTCAGATTTGGCTGCCTTACAGAGTGTTCAATTATGCTCTAATCGAATAGCTGCCCAGTGTAGGCCACATAATGACTTCCTGATTATCTGACTTTAAATGATAAATGAAATGAATATGTAACATTCTTTTCAAACACAGGATAGTCACTGAGCCAAATGAAAACTGATTTTATGCCCTTTTGTCTGAAAAAAAAAAAAAATAATTATATTTTATGGTGATTCCATTCAACAAGTAGTTCTGCCGCTTGTTTTGCCTTTATTAAGATAAACAGGGAATGAGTTTTCTAGGAAAATGCTGGTCTTTTTGTTTTCAAGCAGATGCTGAAGATGCTAAACACTGTTTACATTGTTCTCCTTCCTCTCTTTACATTGACTTGCTATAAAGAGCAAGGTCAGATTGATATGATCAGTTCCTATTGGGAATATTTCAATACTTGCTGGCACTGCAACAAGTCTGCTTCAAATAATGTTGTATAGACAACATTAAGGTCTGCATAAATTATTTAGTGGCAATAGTGCTAGATGTTTTTCATTTCCAGTCTATGGTATTAGTAGTAAGCAACCAACACAGCATTTGAAATCAAATAAACCTCTCTCACCTCATTGGGGTAGCAGACATTTATTTTGCTGAAGTCAAAGCCTTGTTGGGGAGGTTCTGCAGCCTCTTTAGCCAACAGCCCATGGTGGGCAGCGTTCTGAAGCACTTCAACTTAGTTTTAGGCATGATTGATTGTGTCAAAGTCATTTGTGAAAATTTGCCCTGATATAAAGACTTAATATAAAGCAGCCTCTGATTTTTGAACACAGTCTGATGCTTGGGGCTTCTATCCCACTAGGAATAGCATGTGATGTAATAAATAAAACGAATATTTGTGTGAAGTGGAGCTCATTTTGAACTTTGTTAATTGAATAAAACTGGCAGCCCAGGCCCAGCTCTTCAATGAAAGATGTACTTGGACCCCATTCTGAGCAGTCCATCCCTAAGACGATTTTGCATTCTTTCTGATTTTCAGCCTAATGTGAAGATGCAACAGCCATGTAAAATTCTCCAACTTGGCTGCAGCAGAACTGTCTTTTCAGTACAATAATTTTACCATTATTGTTCTTATTAGGAAGATCATGTCTGGGAGTAGGATCTCAAGGGCCACTTAATTCTTGAAAATGCTTTAATAATTGAAATATTTGAGAGAAACAACTCCTCTTCAGAGGGCAGCATTTTGGGAATGATCCTTTCCCTCAGAACTTATCTCTGCTGTGTATTGGGGAGGTTGAGGATGGTCCAACCATGGCTGTGTGTTGAGACACATTGTGGTGTGCCTCCGTGGCAGAGCAGGTGACAGAGGAGGCTGCACACCCCCCTCACCTGTGCTTTCAATCCCAGGTGCCAAGGATGACACTTGATGTATATATATATATATATATATATATATATATATATATATAATATTTATATTGCCACAGTTTGCATTTCAGTAGGTGACATTCACATATTGAATGTTTTAAAATATTATAACATAGCTCTTGCATCTTTATGTCATGGGAGGAGCAGTGGAAGGATGTGCTCTGGGAGGGACCATGTCCATGGTGTGAGAGCCTGCAAGAGCAGAGTGAGACAGAAGAATCTGGTCAGGCAGTCTGTGGATGTTGGCAATAACTTCATCAAGTCAGCAGCCTGCCAATAAGAGATGATAGTCCAGCTCAGCTTAATTTGATGTAGTTAAACTGCCTTCCTGTGCTATACAGTCCTGTTAGCGTGTGCAGAGTTAATTCAGCTTTAGACTCAGCTGTATTCCTGTAATTTTTACCCTGTTACTCTGCATATTCTGTTTCTAGGGGCTGATAATATGTTTTATCAAATATGAGAATTGAATTACCTAAAGAAAACTATTTAAGGTTTGAAAACAAATCTTGTGGCTTAGTAGGTTGTGATTCAGGATATCAGAACACTTCTAATATTTTCTCCTGTGACTTGAAAGGGACTAAAGTGATTTTATATTAGGTATAAAATAGCATCTATTTTGAAATGAAATAAGCATTCCTGGATCCTAGAAATGCATGGGGTTTCTAATTAAACTTCTTAGGGCTATATTGTAACACTTCTCCTAGCTACTACCTCACAGCTGGAACACACAACACAGGTGACACTGAGGGGTACCTGAGCTCTTGCACAGTTAAAGTACTTTCAGCTGTCCAAGTTCACTTGATTTTGTGCTGCTGTGCTTGTGATTCTTTAAATCAGCTGGCTGCAGCTAATGAATTGCTGCTGTGAGCGTTGTTATTTCTTTAGTAGATCCGAAGCATGATGGAGGATATTTCTGGCTTTTGATCAGGTAAGGTAGCATTTATACATACAACAAACAAAATTTAATTAACTAAAGAGTCTCTTTATTTTCTTCTAATTTATCTTTTGTGGTCTGTCTGCACTAATTGTTATTATGCCAAACTGAGGTAATTATAGTGTGTGTCTATACTGCTGCAGTGACAATTCTGAGGTACAATGCAGGCAGACCAGGTCACTGTTCCTAACCCCTGCACTCTGCACCTCAGCATGATCAAGTGTCTGAGTGTCTGCCCTGGTAATTTGGGTTTTGTTGTTGTTTCTGTCCTTTTCTATACTTTTGTGTAGCTGCTGTGTTTATTTTAGCAGTGCTTGAGCTGCTTAATCAGAAGTGATGTTTGTTTGTTACACTAATACAGGCACACTTTATCTAATTCTCTGGAATTCAGTAAAGAAGAAAGAAATGTATGTAATTTAAAAGATATTTTAGGACCTAAATAATGTGAAATTAAGAAGAGGGAAAGTGAATTCACTTGTTTCTTAGTTCATCTGTTGTGAACAGAGCAAGAAAAATGATGAATACAATTCTGAAAATTTTGTTTTATTAAACAGATGAGGAGGCTAGGAAAACAATTAAACGTGCTTTCATGTCTCTTTAAAAGTTGTTGTGGGAAGAATGTGCCAATATATTTTTCTATGCTTTATGAACGGTACTATTATTTCTCTTTTGCTTTCATTCCTCCCCATATAAGCCACATAGTCTAATGCACAGGTATTGCTGGTTAATTCTTAGAGGCAAATCCAGCTAAATTAAAGCTTTCTGTTCTGAGCTCAGGCAATAAATTATGAGTTGTTTTATAAAATGTCCAGTTTTGGAGCTAAAGTAGAACATAAAATAGAAAGAAGGATAAAAGGTGGCAGCAGAAATATCCTTAACAGTCTCTCTTCCCCAGTTCTGCAGTATGAAAATCTCAGCTAGACCAGCATGGTCTTATTATCCTTCCTAGTTGTGTAACATTTTATTGGGCTCTAGAAAGGCTAAGTAAAAGTGAAGATCCATGCAAACAGGTCATCATGACCAGCATGAACACAAAAACAGAAAAGTTTTTTCTGAACCTGCAATAGATTAGTGTGTGCTCTGATGGTGTTCATCAGGTAGGCAACATGAGATAAATTTTTCATTTTTGAAGTCTGATTGCACAAGAAGCACAGTTGGTGCAGACAGAACAAAATGGAAACATCAGTAAAGGGAAAGATGACCTGTTGTTAATTCCCCAGAACAAAAGTGTCTTGCTCCTTGATTATCAACAGTGAGAGATGAGGGTTCTTTTGAGAGGATAGTTGCCCTTTTATTGACTCTCTGAATTCAGATGAATTAAACTAAATATCTAACTTAGAGCTGTGTCTGTGTCAGGACTCAGGAATATTGCTGGGGTAGGTGGCATAGTGACTGATAGGGCTGTGTTGGCAAGTTGTGCATTTCTAATTGTATCAGGATTGTTTCCTGTCAGGTTCAATTACTCCATGGAAGATTCAGGCACGAGCAGGAGTCCTGTGAGCTCACAGCAGCCCTCCTTGAGGCTCTCTATGGCCTGCAGCAGTTTTCCCAGCAATTAGTAGTTGTTTAATTTTTCATGTTTGTTTGTTTGGGTTTTTTTTCTTAGTATTGGTTACTCTGTAGCAACATGAAATTATTGATTGCTGTTGGTGTGGTTGGTCCACCAAGTCCTTTGCATTCGGGAGCAGGTTTTGGATATTCATTGGAAATCGTGTGTTGGTAAGCAGGAGGCACAGGAGGTAGTGCAGCACATGGAATGGTAAGCAGGTTTTGAGGAATTTATTCTTGTGAAAGGAAAAAAAATACCAGGGATGTCCCTGAGTCTTGATGTATATATTATAGACAAGTTTGGTTGTTTTTAAAAGGAAATCCAACATGTCTTGTCTCTGGGGCAGTACCCACAGCACCTCCTCCTGTGCTCACTGCAAAGAACACCCCAGCATGGGGACATTTGCTGCTGTTGTCATTCTGGGGTACAGAATGAGGGCAGCAGCAACAAACACGAAATTTCAGTCCAGCAAAGTGAACTCTGGGGTGTTTATTGAGGATCATGAGACTGGACAGTGAGTTTGGAGCTGGGCAGCTGGACACAGAGCTTGGGGCAATGGGGCTGCTCCCCACCCACCACAGCAGCTGCCCTCCATGTGCAGCTGGCTGAGGGCTTGCTGTACACAGGCAAGGGTCAAAATGACCTTGCACTGGAGTAGTGTTTAAAATCTGCTCTTTCATGTTAAATAAATGGGGAGGGGGGAAGGATGGGTCAGATGCTGTACAATGACAATTAGGATAATGGGTAACCTGTCATGCAAATGAGTCTAAAAGGCCTTTAATCATTGGGCCCGCAGGAGAAAGGATCTGAATTTATAACTACTTGTTATAAATGCATTAAGAATAAATACTGGGAAAGGGAAAAGGGCTGTTTAACCTGAAGGAAAATGTGAATAAAAATCCCTGGAAGGAACCATCTGGCCATGATCAAAGTGGAACTGTCCAGCTTACCAGGCACTGAGATTTGCCTTTGAAAACTTCCATGGGGTCAGCAGAGCAGACTTATTTCAAGGCAGAGTGATGGCAGTTGGCAAAGACTGTAAGAATATGGGGTAATTGCAATAACAAAGCATTGTCCAGTTACCCAGCATCTTTTCCACACTATTTCATCTTTTGCCTTATGAAAGGGTGCATCTAAATCAAGACATTCTAGCCCTTTCCACAAAACAGAAGTGTAGCCTTGAAGAATTAAATGTGGTGGGAGAGTAGTGGGTGGCATCTTTGGGAGCAGAGAGGGACTATAAATAATCATTACTTCCTTGTGAAGCTCAAAGGGCTTGAGAAACAAGAGTGAGCTGAAATATTTACTTTTTTTCCCTTCAGCCCTGTCAGTGTTGACATTTGACATAAGGTAGGGGAAGGGCTCTGAGCAAAACATAATGATTATAACCAGCAGCAAAATATATTTCATTGCACAACAATGCTGATTGTAGATTGTTTCATCGTGTGCTAATGATAACCTAACTACTGAAAATAAGTAGAAGAGCCACTAGACATTGTTTTTTAAAGAGGAAAGTACAGCTTAATACAGAAGTTTTATATTTGATTACGGTAGAAATTTTATCTGAAGCCAGTGCCAGTCAGCATTGCATTTAGTTTGCAATAAACACAGTTTTAAAAACCTTGCTCCCTTTGCACACTAACACATCACTTATCTGTACTCCTCTGGTTGTGCTCCCTGTAGACAGCATCTGTCAGATCAAATCAAATTCTTTGTCTTTTTTCTGATGGTCATTTGAAATATGTGTATTCAAAAATACATTTTTGATCACAAAATAGTTATACTTGGAAGCAATTCATCCAGGAAGACACACGAGCTGTGGAACAGTTGCATCAGCAGCTGACGTTCTTTTAATGTGCTTCAAGTCATGCATGAAAAATGCTCTACTTAAAAATCAAAGAGAAGATATGGTTATTCTTATGTGGGATATAAAATTATCTGAATAATGTGGAGTTATTACTGAATTTAAAAAAAAATCTGAAATTTTCAACCATGTATGATTCTGTATCCTGTGTGACTTTGCTAAGTTTGAGGGCTCTGATTGTTTCATTACAAACTTCTCTTTTGATTATTGGGAATGAAAACCAATTAAGACAGGTACTGCAGCTGGGCTATAGACATTGAAGACTTTGATAGGCAACCAAAAGTAAATCTTCCAAAGCTAAATATATATCATTTACCTTAAAGACATTTTTTTGGAGAATGAGACGTCATCTTGCGGTCCTTTACAGTATACTTACTGACAAAAAGCCAGGATATTCAAAGACACAGAAAAAACCCTAAAAGTCACTGTAGTTTCTGAATTTCAAATTAGGAAGAAGGGAAGAGTTAAGTTAACAAAGCCATTTGGTGTTTGTTTTCTTAAGAAAATGGTAGCAATGTACAGGTAAATTGTACAAAGGAAGTCAGAGCTTTGTGCTGTTTGTTGGCAGATTTCAGAACAGGATAGGTGATTTAACACTGAAATATTTTCATACCTGTTCCTTCCAACCCTGCAGCCCCCCCCTCCCCTTTTCTGGATGTAGGTGATAAATGACAGATTCTCCCCGATGATATTCCTGTGGTACTCCAAAATAATTCTGCAGACATGCTAAAAGCTTTTAGAGACTGTAAAACTGATTATCTCTTCTGTAGCTCTTTTCATCTTCAAAGCACTTACCAACATTAACTAATTAATCCTCACAGCATCCCTCTGAATTAGATATCATTGCCATTATACAGATGGAGGAATTGAAGCAAACACTTTGTGAGTGGCTCCTGAGCTCCAAGACAGTTGGTGAGATGGAATTAAGTGAGCTGGAGTGGAATTAGAATGCACAGACCTCTGTGTCCAGGTTCTCTGGCTGAACTGCCCCACCATTCCTCTCTTGGGAAATGTACCTATAGGTATTGGTTATACCATTTCTGTTAATGAAACCTTGCTAGGAATGGCTTTGATGGGAAATTTATTTATAGTCAGACAGACTATTATCTTTTTTAATCCCTCTTCTGCTATGTTTTCTGACCGGTCCAAGTTTGTTGAAAGATGGATGTCTCCTGTAGGATCACTGCTGACTGCAAACGTCAAAATTAAAGAGCAATAAACTGTGGTGTTTAGGCAGGAAGCAGAAAATGGAAAACAAGCCTCATTTCTCTAATCTGAATTTAGTGGATTTTATTTATCAAAGTACTTAGTGTCATACAGTTGAACTTAAAAACATAAAAATTTACACTGCTGCTTTAATGAAATAATCTACATCATAGAAGTCTTAAGTTTTAAAGTCTCAGGTGTGGTTGAGAACTCTCCCATCTCCTTTAGGGGTGTGTTTTTTACCATCTCAGAGGCTGATGAGCACTTGGCTGCATTCCTTTGATGTCTGTGGCAAGCCTTGCTATTTGAGGGACAGTTGGCCAGACCAGATCCTCAGGTGTAGAGCAAGCACAGGGGCTGGTGGGCAGAAATTGGGATTGCTGGTGCCAGGCTGCAGCTCTCTCTGGGCAGCACTGCTGGGCTGTGGCTGCTCCCAGCAGGGTGAGGGGACCCCTCTGCTCCTGTGGCATCACACAGAGCTGCTCTGAGCAGCCGAGGGTGGGGGCTCAGGTGCTGTCAGTAAATACTGCTCAAAGTTCAGCAGACGTGCTCCTAAATTAATATTTAACCAGATTACTACATTTTGTCTGCTTCATTAATTTTTTAATAATTTATGAAAATGCTGTTGATGGAAGTAATATTGACAGGGTGTGTTTTTTGTTTTAGATGCTGGGTTTTTTTAATATCTTCTGGTAAATGGGAACTTCCTTATGAACACAAACCATCTAACAAGCCATATGGGGCGAATGTTCTAATAAGACAACAATTATTAGGGCATGATGCATTAATGTTTTATGTTGTTCATAACTCAGCTTTAAGAGTTTAATAATGGAGATGTGAGGGGAATGCTGTCTTAAGTGTTTATGATTATGTTAATATTAAGACAGTCTAGGAGAGGAAATTGCTTTCAGGTAGTTACTTTTATTGTTTGTGGAGAGAGTATTGTGAAGGAAATGTTCTTTCTGTTGTCTTCCAATAATTCTTAAGCAGTTCTGCTGAATTGAAGTTACAGGAGCAACTCTTCATTACTACAAATCTATGAGAACCTCTTATAACTTAACTTTCTTAAAAATAATTCTAAAGTTGCCAGAGCTGAAACTCTTTATCCCCAAATTACTGGGGAGTAAGATTTCCAGAACTTCCGTTAAATTTTGGAAATGTCAGTTTTTCCTTCTGTTTCCTTTTGTTTGAAACAAATCCTAATGGCTCAGAACTCTTATGATCTTACCTGTGCATTGACATTTGTCCCATTAACTCAGATTGGCAAAGCCACTGATGGTTAAGAGGCTGTCCTTTCAAAAGGTAGAAAAGGATGCTTGGAAAGTTTGGAGGTAGTATTTAATCTACTAGGATAGTTTGAATAAATGTAGCAAGGAGAAGGGGGGAAAAAAAGAGATGAGTGAAATTTTTTAAAGCTGTTTAATTGTGTGCATAAAAAATATTCTGAATGCAGTTCTTTTTTCTCAGTTTTTTTTTTTTTTTAATCTTAAGCAATTGCTAAGTATTCTCCTTTCTTCAAAAATTCACTGAAACAAAAGTGCTTTTTTGTGGAAGAAGAGAATTCTTTGCTATGGATTAGAAACCAACACACTTTAAAGTGGTGGTGTGTCATTTTGTTGCTGTAGGAAGGATGAAAATGAGCTATTTCACACCTTTATGGAGCAATTCTGTGGCCCTCTGTCACAGAGTAAATGTAGCTGTGTGGTCTTCACTTGGCTCCGTTCTTCTGTGTTGAATTTTTGCTCTCTGCCCCTTCTCTTCAAGTCTTCCTCCTATTTTCTGATCAGAACCTGAACCCTGTAACCGCTGAGTCGAGCTCCTAAGGTGCTGAAGCGAGACAGAAGTTGTGCAGTACGAGTTCACTTATGCAGAATTTCTCCTGCCCCCACCACACCACAAACAAATTCACTTATGCAGGATTGTTCTTACTCCCACCATACCAAAAACGAGTTCATTTATGCAGAATTGTTCCTACTCCCAGCACAGCACGAAGTTGTTTGTGTCTCCCTGCTGCTCTGGAGTGCCTGCACGGGGCTGTCACTGCTTCCCCCAATGTTTGAAACACACCACTGTTTATCACAGCCCAGCAGGCAGGATGCTGATCTTTTCAAACAGCACCACTGCACCCTTATCTCAATAGCACTAATATTATCCCCTGCCAGAGCAGACATGATATATTGAAGTATCTGTAACCCTTACAGGATCTCTGCATATTCCTTGAATTTAGCCTGCAGCAAGTCTGTCATCCATGGTGATCCTGATGTTGCAAGAAGCAGCTTAAAAACATCATCAGGGCATTGGTGCTGACTTAAAAGCAGCGTAGGCACTGCTGACCTGTGAATTGAGACATGTCCATTAAAACAGCCTGCCTGCTTTTCCTCCCTCCCTACTGCTTCTTTACGTGCTGGTAGTAGTCCCCTGTCCTTGTTGTAACCCTCTGTAAGATAGAGGTGGAGTTCAGACAAAATAGCTAGAATCATAGGCTAGGTTATCCAATTTTTAAACTGTTTACAATAATTAAGGAAATATATTCCAATCCAGCAAATTCTGTTTAACTTTGGAGAAAACTTCCTTTGTTTTTGCTGATGGATTAAACCTAACACCATAGTTTAGGGAAAAGGACAAGTCCAATACTGCAAACCTTTTTATGTTTTATTATCTACAATATTTGTGTACAGCAGTGCTCAATTACACCACAACAGTGCAGAGATCCAATCTTCCCAATGTAATGACTTCCTGATGATCTGTCTTTAAATGAGAAATTAAAAGAATATGCTGCCTTCTAGCTGCATATACAACAAAGTTTATTGTCACCCAAAATTGCTTTTTATTCCTTGGGTGGGTGGGGAGGTGTGGAAGGAAGGTTGAAACCAGACTTTTTCCTAACCTGTTCTCAGGTTATATTATTGGGATATATTTCCAGTGTTGTTCAATATCCCTGAAATGCATCTCCCTGGAATTCAAAGGGGAAAAGTGGCTGTATGGGGTTAATCTTGGGATTTTACAAAAGAGTTTAGATCAAATCAAAACCCTCAGCTATTGGTGAACCACAGGTTCTCCTTGATCATGTAAGTCCTTCCATCACCCACTCCAGCACGGCACTTCTGAAATGCAGAAATCTGTCACTTCTGAGATAAAGCCACTAATCCACCTCTCTCCTTGACACTTTCTCTGTTCAGTGGGCAGATTTCTTATATGGATATTTTCTGTCACTTTTGCCAGTACTACCTCTGTGTCATAAGCTGATGGCTTTAACCGGTGATTTTCTGTTTTTCAGACTCGACGTGGAAATCCAAACACCTCTCTGTGAAGTGTTTTCAGAGTTCATCCCCTGCTGAAAGTCTCCTCAAGGTAATGCTTGTGAATGACAGCAGGCGTATTGTAAGCTAAATTCTTGAAAAATGTTTCTTGCTCATCCAAAGAGCTTCTGAATTCTATAGTCTGTGCTATTCCTCTCAGTGTCAGCATCTGTCTTGCTGCTTAAATATCCATAATTGTCCTTGTTCTGATTATTTTGGGTTAATTTTTAAATCACACTTTTATTTTCCATGCTGTTGTGCAAATTTTGCAGTTTCATATCTCTGTGCTATCTTTTCATCTTTTGCAGTCACCTTATTTCTTTGCTTGATGTTTTTTCTTTCTGAGACGTCAACTTGATTATTGCCTTTAACTGCTTTTAATTTTTGCCACATCTGCTCAAGCATTTAGTCTATTTCCCTGTTAAAAAATACATTTGGTGTTCATTGCCATAAGCCTGTGCACTTTATTTCTGAAATAGGTCTCAATCTAGTTCCAGTGTGATTTTTATAAAAACTCATTGTGTGGGTTTTAAAAGGATTTCCAATGAAATGGTTCCTTTTGGAATCTTCAGTGGACGGTTTATATGTTCAAATCTTTAAGACTGTGTCTGTGTGCATGTGAATGCATGTGAAACCCACTTCTGTATGTATGTATAAAATACATATGTGTATGTATACATACTTTTATACATAAACAGCTTCAACTCCCACTGCTGCAGTGAAAACAGACCATATAGATATGCCTATATCGCTGAGTGAGGTTCTTTTTTGAGGAGAGAGGACACTGTGATGACTGTGAGGTTCCTTATAATCTATTGATCTGCTTCCTGAGCTGTGCTGATAGGTTTGTGCTCTGCAGAATGAACAATATCCGTTGCATTCCAGGCTGCAGTCGTGGGATTTGAGATCCCTACTGACACTTGCAGCGCTCTGCTTGCCTTGTCCTGGGCTGCCCTTGGCAGGAAGTCCTATGATTTGGGAAAATAAAAATGTGTTATATGTTATTCCCAGTGCTTTGGCTCCCTGGTGAAAATTCAAGACTTAGGATGTAATCAGGAATCTTTTTAAGTGCTTGCATTGATTGTTGTTACTGCCTTGCTCAGGTCTGGGTGCAGCAAGGTGCTCAGTTGCTCTCCCTGCCTCACTGGTTTGCAGTCTGCTCTTGTAAGGAATGGCTGAGGAAGGATTTCTCTCTTCCTGTGGCTGCCCCAGCACTTCTTAATTACTTATTTCTCTGTATTTAGAGGCCTATTTTACAATATGGTTCTTCTCACAGCAGAAAGATCTTGTCAGCAGAAGATTATGGCACATATAAATAAACTGGTGACATGAGGGTTGTGTCTGTCTGCAGCTTCCCTTTGCACTTGCAAGTCAGAGATGCACTGAAAGACCTATTTGTGAATTTTGAGAGTCAGCATAGCAACACTCAAGGGTGTTATTTCAATGATTTCTCTGTTTGGATAGCTAAAGATGATCCCAGGGTTGCTCATACATGCAGGTTACACAGAACTGCCCAATGAAAAACCTGTAGCACATACATGGCACAGCCAGGTGAAGTGTTGTGTTAGAAGACTGAGAAATTTAGATTGATTATTCTGGGAAAGTAGTAGTCAACTTAGAGAAAATTAACCCAGTTGGTGGGGGGAAGGCATGATCAACAACTTAGAGGAACATAAGAGTTACACAAACTGGCAATGGAAATTCCTAATCCTTTCACTTGGCATGTTTCACCTGCTGATTGAATGTTGCCCTGTTGCCTTATCCCCAGGACTGCTAGCCTCTGGCATTTGTGATGCTAATGCACCACAACCTGTAAGCAAGTTGTTGGATCTGATCTCTCACTTTCCTACCTGAAAGGTCATCAGTCTCTAAGTAGGTCTCAAATATTCAAGTGCACTTTTCAGCTAGGAAAACTCAGGTTTTGTGCTTGTGTTAATTATTCAGCACTGATAAGAAGGGGAGAAAAACAACTCGGGAAATTGATGTTTGTATCAGAGGTCATCCCTTAAACTGTATTAATTATATTTATTCCTTCAGATCTCTAAAATGAATTGGTCAGATTGTTCAAGAGGACAAAAATTTGGAAGAAAGAGTTCTACTAGTAGTTTTTTAATAACAAATGTATTAAAAGGAAGTGAACGCAATCCAGATGTGTCCCAAACAACTGGATTAGAATATACAGTAGCAATTCAGAGGGGATATTTTTATACACTGTGTATCAATGGGGTGTATTAATCCAAATTCTCATGAGATTGTAATTACACTTCATGAAAATATACCATAAATTTCAGCAATTCAAAGCCACATTCTCTGTGGGATTTTTGCTGAGATTCAGTTAATAGGAGAGCTCACGGTTTATGCAAAATTGTTACTTCACGCTTTTCTTCTGCTTGGGAATTTTTTCTCTCTATCTTAAGTATCATTAAATGTGATCAGTTCTGTTTGGAACTGACACTTTAGTTTCAATCCCAAAGTTACTTGGTTCGTTTAGGTCCACAAACAACCTCAGTTGAGGAAGGGTTATTGGGTAGCAAGTTTCTTTTGTCTCAAAGTTTCCACTGCTTCTGTCTTGCTTTGCTGCCTCATACAATGCAAAAAATAACACTTCCAAAAGTGCATATTTGTGGAACTGCTTTAGAAACTTAAAGTACATTGTTTCAGAAACTATGGTAAAATAGCAGAAAATAATTTAAATACAACTGCAAATATTGAGGTTGGTACCTAGAGGGATTATAAACTAGGATTTTGCCAATCGTGAATAAAAACCAAAGCTCCTGTAATTGCTGGTGTCCTGTGAAAACATTGGATGAAAAGAATAAAGAATTACACAAGGAATTTGGGCTTCTCAGTGGTAATTGATATTTGCTCTCTAGTGGTCTTAGGACTGTTTTATTTTTGTATTGTGGTGGGGTCTGGTTTTTTGGTTTTGGGTTTTTTCAGATACATCAAATAGACTGTTTTATAATTTCCTTCATCTAACAGTGCTTAGTGCTGTAGATTCTATGATAATGTATTTGTGGGGTTTTTTTCCTCAGAGCTCTTTTCCTGTCTGTAAGTCTTTCAAAAAATATCTTATTTCAGTTTAGTTCCTGCAAGTGTACTACCATTGTAGCACTTTCAAGAAATTTTGGCGAGAATACTTCACAGCCAGCTACAACTATTTATAAACTTGAGATTGTCTTTGATCTTAAATCAGCTTTCAATTACCATTTTATTTATGCTGGGGAGAAAAAAAAAAAAAGATTTAATCATATCCAGGATACAGCAAACTTGGGAGGATGGAGTTATTTTAAGGCTTGTGGTACTAATTATAGCTAACTCATTACCATACATTGTTGCTGGCATTCTACAATACTTGTTTGTATAGAACTTGTCTGGCCATTTAGCATGTTCTACTGTTGGTTCTTTCTTTAGTAATATATGAATTTCTTGATTATTTGAGTTGTGCTTTTTAATAATTGCTAAGATTTGGCTATTGAATGCTGTCAGATTTTCCTTTTTGTAAATGTTAATTGGAGAGGGTAAGGCAGTAATAGTTTTGGATTTTTTTATTTAGCTGCCCAGTGTTCTTCTTGCTCACTGAGTAAACAACAAAAAATCCAACTTGATATTTTAGCTTCCCCTATTTTAACCTTTTCATCAGTTCAGGGAAATTAATTGGAATAGTTGTTCTTCCCTCCAATATTACATCCTGTATTTTAATGCCAAATACATCCTTGTGCCAGTGTCTTTAGCAAAACAGAAAAGGAGGCTGTCCTTATTGCAGAATATTGAGCACTGATATTGTTTTTTGCCATTAAGCCAATGGGCATCTTAAAAATAATGTTGAGGAATAGAAACTCTGTGACTCCTTTAGTAAAGCCTGCAGTGATTATCACAGAAATTCTCCATTAAGAGAAAATTCATTATTCTCACATTAAAGTGAAGTCTCCAAAATGTTCATTTTTCTTCCTGTAATTTTCTTATGCAATAGTGAGGTATCTTTTTCATGTCAGCAGAATGGGAAATTTACGATCAAGGGTTGCATTCACTTAATGTTAGTCTCTGTTTTAAGTATAAAGAGAAGAGACCTGAAGTAGAATATGAAAGTCCTGTGATGGTACTGAAATCTCTCAAGGTGTTAATCAGAAAGTGCCAACAGAAATCTTGAAAGAGCAAAATGCAAATAAAGAAAATAAGGAGAGAGTAAAAGTACCAGAGGGTTTGTGGGATGTTTTGTGTTGCTATTTAAAGTTCAGGGTGGATTTTGGGGAAAAGGTCTTAGAGCAACGTTGCTTTGCCTGTTATGTTACATCAGTGCTGTACATCCACATGATGTACAGCTACTGATCCAACATCATCATCCAACGTAGATGTACATCTTGCATTTAGACCCCAAGCACCTGAACACGTCCTTCCTTCGCCTGCTGATCTAGCAAATATCCATGATAGTAAGACTGAGTGCTAGGCAAAAACATGAATAAAATGAGGGTTAGTAGCACAGCAACTTCAGAGTGAGTGTTTTTGCATCCTGTGTGTATCTGTGATCATGAAGGTGCAGATGTAGAGAAGGGTGTGGTGATTTGTATTTCTAAATCCAGCCAGCGAATTCCACGTGCTTACAAAGGACATGTTTTAAGTAAGAAGGAAAAGCATTATATTCTTAATGTAGTATTTAAGTTTATTTGCATTTTAGTTCTTTTTAGAAAGCTTCAAGTTTTCTCTAGCAGCATTTACATATTTGGATATAAATGCCTTAATATATAAAATACTCCACATTTTCCACAAACTGAAGAGTAAATTCTGTTGTAATTATTTGCTCAAAAATCTTCCATGTATAACTTGGCTGCAAGGCTGGTCATACCCAGGGTTCTTTAGGGAATGTTTACATAAATGGTTTGCTTGCATATCTATTTATAAATATGATTTGTGCAAATGCTGAAATAAATATTTGTTTTCCTTTACAGTATTGCTATTTCTACTTGAATTAGTAGAAGAATAATTAATGTGTAAATATCCTTCAGCTAATACCGCATAACTTTATACCTTCAAGTTTTAGTTTCAAGTGAATAACCCTCAGTCTCTACAGTTTCTTTAAATGTCTAAAAGCTATAGATTGTTGTTTTTGTATGTCACACCTCGGCCCAAAATGAATGGAGAAGTGACACATGACTGATGCTCCCATATGCAGTTATGTTCTTGCCAGTGAAGGAAACCAATAGAAACAAGCAAATACACCCCAGAGCTGTAGTGAAGTCTTTGTTTTTTTGGGTGAGGATCCTGTGATTTATCCAAGAGATGTTGTACTGCAGCACAGTGTGGCTTTGAGAGACAGCTCATCATAATCTCTGGGGCCATGACCTGAGAGATTAAATAGAACGATGAGTTTGTATTGTCAGAGCAATTCTGTCTGGAGGACAAAACATTTTATTTAGAGGGTAGATTGATGGGATTAAAGCTTTGCATTTATTTCCTTTACACACTCAAATTTACTGTAAGTTGTTTTTTATTAAACCAGACACTGGATTGCTAAAGGAATTATTTTAGGACAGATGATTTCATTTAAATGAATATTGAAGGATTTATTAGTAAACTCAGTCCCTGCCATTCCTTTGCACAAAAGCAACTTAATCTTTTCTTATTTCATATTTATTTTAACTTGCAGACTATTTCAAGGAATTGGAGGCATGTAATTCAGTCTCTTCATTCCTTTTCAGCACTAAATAAAGTTTCAATGTTGCAAGGTATTGGAATAATCAGAAATTCAAATAATTCTGAAGTCTGTTTTCTTTAAATGCTTTTAAAAAATGGCACAAATGAATAGTATATATTTTTTGTGATCCCTTTATGTAGCTACACAGCTCTGCAGAATAAACAGATGAATACACATGGAAGAACATAGTCTTTTCACAAATTTAATTCCTCACTGAAAGAAAATTACCTAAATGTTTAAATAACCACTTTACACAGAGAGCCTTTTCATTGTCTTTCCTTTTCCCTGTAGTTCTCAGCAGGTGTTTAAATGTTTTATTTTTTTCATTTCAGACTACCCATGTAAAGGAATACCAAAAAATGTGTTAGTTTTAGATAATGCAAAATTCCCTTTGCTCAGCTTCTCAGTTCATAGTTATCTGTGTGAATTAGAAATCTATTACTGAGCGTTCATTTTTCACCCAAATCTATTCACCAAGCATCAAAACTCATCAGTGAGATGGAGTAATGCCATTTAATTAGTCTTTGATATACAGTTAAATTAGGTCTTAATAAGGGGTAGTGCATCCGAAAATCAATTATCTCGCTCCTCTTAATAAGAGCAACTAATTAGTAGGTAAATCGCCACAGTTCCCCTTTTATCCTACAGTTTTTACAATCTTGTGGAGGAGATTAGGCTGAGGAAATTACTCCCTGGTAGCTCTGAGAAATTTTAGGGCATACCTTAGAAAATGTTTTTCTAAATTAACTGCAGTACAGAAAATAAAAAAGAAATGGGAAAAAAAATTCCATTACATTTCTTGATAATTTTGCCCAAATTGTTTGTGTGAGGAACAAAACAAAGAGGAACAAGGTGTAGCCCTGCCTGATACTGTTAATATACAGTGAGTTTCTGCCCTGGCATTTCTTTCAATGCAGTTATCAGCTACCCCAAATATCTATTTTCCTCATGGAAATTTGTCCAGCTACAAAAAAGGGATACTTCATGGGCCTTACACAGTCTTTACAAAATATGGTTTTATGTGGAGAATGGCTTTCTTTTAGGCAAAGAATCAGAATTCCAAAGCAGAAAATTATTGCTACAACATACAAATGTGGCACAATGCTCATGGAAAAAGCCAAGTTTTATCCATAGGTACCAAAATTTTTATGTGTTTCAAGCAAAAAATGCTGCTTTTGAGATTCCAGGCTTTTAGTTAAGACTTCCAGCTTCTTCAAATGAAAGTTTCTTCTATTTTTAAATTTCTATTCCCAGTTGCAACAACCTAACTGCTGAATAGAGAAGAGCATTTTGAGGATGCTCAGGTTTTCTCCACAAGATCCATCTGTCTCAAATTGCTGCTGGACTTAGTTACTGACTTTGACAGCCCCTAATTTCATCCAGTCATGTAGGGCAATACACAGAATATTGCTACAGATTTGTCAGATTTGTTTCACTCTCAGAACATGGTGTCATTCTCTTTCCTTGGATAATTTTTTAAAAATTTTTTTGTCATGGTCAAAAGTTTGAAGGGAACTCAAGGACAAGCTTGTGATTAATCAACAAATGCAGAGGCTTTTTTCATTCTTTATCTTCTGCTACTACATCCTGCATATACTAGTCCCTTCACACCAAACTTCCTTGCCAAGCATGTCAGAGAGATTTTATAGCTGTGAAAGTGTGATGTGATTGCTTCAGTTTCCCTTATGCTTATTGTTGCAGCTTTTCCAGACACTTTCTGGTGTTAGTCATTAATGACAACACGGTGCCCCCGTTCAGAGAGGGAGAGCTTGCCTTCTGTTCTTTGTTTTTCCTCCCTGCTGCATTACTCATTCTTCTTGTGGAATGAAACGTTCTGCAGGCAACCATTCCTCCCTGAGAGACTTGGTGAGACGATGTGACACCAATTTGGCACCTATTTCTGATTCAAGCTCTTAGCCCAGCCACTGAGTGCATGACCACAGCAGCACCAGAAGCTGGGAGAAGCAGCCCTCCTGTTTGTTTTTGAGCTGGTCTGGGCAGGCAGTGACAGTGTCTCAGGGTCTTTCTGGGTCACTGTGACCCCAAGATTGTTAAAAGTCTCTTTTCCCAGCCTGAGTGCTTGAAGAATGAGTCGGAGATCTCCAGTTCTGGGTCTCGAGGTTGTTTATTGCGTCTTATCCGTAAAATTCTTTCTCCTGCCCTGCCAAGGTCCGTCCAGCAGAACAGTTCCAGGCACTCTGCCTGCCCCAGGGGCGTTGTTATGTCTTTATACTAAGAACTATGTGTACAGTGTTTACCAATACATATCACCTATGTTAGACAGTGAGCTTCTACTCTAGACCAATCTGTAAGTGCCAACATCCCAGCAGAAGATGGAGGCCAAGAAGAAGGAGAAAGGCTGGACACACCCAGTTCCCTCCATTTTGCCGCCTGAGCCCCCACACCAAAAACCCCAAAATCTACTTTTCCACCCTGTGATAACTTCACTAATATTCCACTTAAACTGTGGTGGCTTGCTGATCTTCATAAAAGGTTGGTAATTTGCTCCATGGGTCATAATCAAACCCACAGGTGTTTTGGGCTCTGTGCCAGGGTCTCTGAGCCCCCTGGCAGGGGTTCTGAAGTCCAGGACAGCCAGAGGGATGTTCTGGGTTCCCACAACTGTGGTGAATATCTGACTCCCCAGCCAGTGGCATTTGCAGCAGCAGCTCTGATGTTGTGGCAGTGATCTGCTTGTTGGACATCAGCTTCAGCAGCAAAGAGCACCAAACCAAATGTGTCCAATTTCCTTCTGTGTTCCCTGGAGGTAACCCCAGAATCCAGGCACAAAATGTCCCCGAGCCCTCACAGAGTGTAGGTACCCATATCTGTGCTCTGTACAAGTGCTAATAACCAGCACAAACTGCCTGAGCACTCACAGAAAACACCTGCAGGGAGTGGGGTGAGGGGGCCAGGACAACACTCAACAAAAATCTCCAGTTAACACTACTTTAGACTTGCTTTAGTACTTCATGTGACTTTTCAAGCCTTTTTATCTTTTCTGACCCTCTCAGCAGTGGAGAATTTAGGATGGGCTGGAAATTTTTGTGATCTACTATCCAATCCAGGTGCAGTTTAAGCATCTGTGTTAAACCTCCTTCTCCTGATGACCTCATGTTAAGAGGGCTGAAGGAGATAAAATTAATTCATAGTGTGATTTCATGGCTGTGTTTTATATATACATGTGGGTGTCAAGTTTCTGGATGGACACAAGTGGCAATTATTAAGCTATTTTAAATCATATACATTTTTGGATTTTGCTTAATGTAAGTTTAATGTACTTACTTTGAGTTTTGTTTAATGTAAGTTGGAATGGTGGATTAAAATCATAGAATGGCTTGGGCTGGAAAAGACCTTAAAAATTATTTAGTTCCAACCCCTCTGCCATGGGCAGGGACACCTTCCACTAGGAGTTAGACTAACTTGCATTTTAGTAATGGAAAACTGTGGGCATTAGGGAAAAAGCCATTAAGCATATTCCTCAAATTCTTGTTTGTATGCTGAATTTAGCATGCATGCAAATTCTCTTTAAAAAGTAGAAAAAGTCAATATGCTTCAAAATACAGTTGGAGAGCATAAAACATTTGAAATCCTTTCTTTGATATCTGCAGATAAGATGTAGCTCAAAATGGGGACTCAGAGGTCATCACCTCCCACTCCTCTTTTTCCCCAGCTGAGCATTTTCTGTGAAGGGCAAGGTGGAGCCCAAAGGGGTCACTGGGGTTGAGCTGGGATTCAGAACCAGCTGTGCCACACACCCCTGAAGGGACTTTGTATTACAGCATTTTCTGAATTGCAGCAATAGGTTTGCATCAAACCACTGTCACAATAAATATTAACAAGCTGTTTAAGCTGTTACAAGGTGCTTTTGCAGAGTGAAAATTAATGTTAATTGCTAGGTTTTTAAAATTTATTGTGTAGCCCTGAAAAATAATTGTACAGGTTTATGTTGTCTTCCACATCTCTCTCCTTTTCCTGTTTGCAGTGGAGTTGGTTCAGATAGGACACTTTGTTCTTGCAAAATTTTGAAGGGATGGTGTCATGCCAGTTTGAGAAAGTATCTAAGTCAGCATGTTTGCTTTGAAATGAAATTAATTTTTCCTTAATGAAGATTAGGTGAAGCGAAATAAAAGATATCTTTGTCCTCTTGTCCACTCCCCATTTCAGTAGCAATGCATCTTTACCTGCCATAGGGCATGGTGGACTCATGAAATCACCAGGCAGGACAAAATGCCATCTCCAAAGGCCCTCTCTCTCTTTGGCTCTGCTTTGACAGCTTTTGTTGTGTGAGCCACAGCTCTGTGAAATGAGGTGGGCTCTCCCCCTTGATAATGTTTATAAATCACCAAAGGGATATTATGTAAAACTGAAAAAATAATGGCTAAAATCAACAACCTATGTTCAGTGTCAGGAATTGTCAGCTGTGCAGGTCTGTTCTGTCCCCTGTCATCTCATCTCCTCAGAGGAGCTCGGACACTTTGCTGCTGTCACATTGGCATGGTCACATCATGATTTACATCTGCAGCGTGTAAACAACAGCACTGAGAGCTGTCTGACAAGTGGCAGTTTCCCTGGTAAACAAATCAGGGATGCACTTAGAGTGATTAGCAGGGACTGCCAGTGTTTGAGATGGGGCTGCAGCCTGAAACAGTTTGCTCTAAGCAGATCTTCCTCTTTAGGATTGGTGGAAGAATGAAGGAACTAACAAAAAAAAAATTACCTGACTTTAGGTGTAATACTTGTGTAGGGTTGATGTTTAATCAGTATTTTATATAAAATTATCAGTGGTGATGTGATTGACCCACTGGCATTCTGTGGGTATTATTGCAAAATCTAAGACCAGGATCTTTATTTAATAAGATTTTCCTGAGGCGTTCAGTTGTTCTGTTAGGTAAGTAAAGGAAAGGAAATGTCAGCCTGACAATAAACCCTTGGCTGCAGTTTCAGCTGTGGCTTGGTGCACAAGAAGGAAGGACGGGCACTCTGACGTTGGGTGACAAATGTCACCCCATTGCCCATGGGTGTTTATTGTTATCCTGTCTTTGATAATTTGTAATATGGATTTTTTCATGCACTCCAACACTTAATCATGTAAGCCTTGTCTGCTGTGATCTTGAGGTAACTCTTCAGAGCTTCACCCCTGGTGTCAGAGGCCTGTTTTAAGAGGAATACTTTTAAGAGCAATACAGGTGCTTCTTTTAAGAGTAATACAGGTTCTAAAGCAAAAAGATATTTGAATCATTAGGATGAAATTTGCCTGACATTAAGATGAAATGATCACTGTTGTTTATCATGAATTGTTCAGAATCCCACTCTTAACCTTACTATAATTCAAATTACAATGGTATTTAAAATAACCAGACCTCTATGGCCACAGACCAATGAGTTTCCTGTCCTTTTCCATATCTGATTTGTTTAATCTGCATGTGTGTAAAACACCACCAAAGAAGAAACACTGTGCAAGTATTTAAAAATAATTTTCTGTTGATATAAAGCACTACACAAAGAAACTGGTGACAGAAATAACCTGGATGGCTGCATCCTGGTATTTATTATTCATGAAGGGTTGTTAGTTCATCTAGAAATGTTCTTTGCTAAGTTTGCTGCTTCCCCACACATACCTGTGTGATTTGTCTTCCTATTCCATATCTTCTCCTCAGTGACAATGGGTTGTGCTGATTTGAAGGCTAAGATTGAGATCTGAACCAAGGGACATCACAGGTTGAATGTTTTTATGTATTCCTCTTTTCAGGAAGAATTTGATTCCTGTTCTCCCTCTCTACTTTGAGATAAAGCCTTCTAGCCTCTCTGGGAGTCTGAGGAAAAACAAAAATGTCAGCAGCTGTTCAACAAATTATAAATTTCACCTGAATTTAAAATTTAATTTAAAATAATCTAACCTTGACTTTTTAAATGCTAGAAAGTTTGATGCTTCCTTCTACATGAACTGGAATTTACTTTCCACATTGATAGATGGCAACAAATATTCTTTACTTTGTTGGCTGTTAATCACTTTATGTTTCATCTCTGTGCTTTAGGTAAACAGAACCATGTAAAACAGTAACTGAAGAGTAACTTTATCCTGTTGCTTCCTTGCTACTGCCAGTATTTCATTCCTTGGTGCTTTTTTCCCTATCGTTTCCCACTTTCCTATTGTCTTCTCTTTTCCCTCTTTTAGTTTCCCCCTTTTACCTCTCAATTTCTCTTTAATTTTACAGCCCTCTCCTCAAAACACAGCCCTGTACTAACATGAACATGAAGCAACACCCTTCTCTATTCACTTTTCTGCCCCAAGCCCTGGGGATTTGCCCTCTCCAGAGGGAAAGCTCATTACAAGCTGAGCCAAGGGCAGTGTGTACAAGCACAGAAAATTCAAACTACTCCTCAGCCCCTCTGGCTCTCACTCTGGGGAGGGTAATTTCAGCAATGCACTGCTTTACTCAGTGAAATAATAACACTTTGCCCCACTGTTCAAGCTCCCTGGCATTGGGGAGGAGTAGGATGGAGGATGGCACAGAGCAAAGCAGAGATGGCTGTGGCAATTCTCAGGTTGTTTTTCCACTCTCAGCTGCCTTTGTGTGTGCTCTACCTGTGGCTACAGCTGTCACACAGCTGGGTAAATGTGCAAATAGTAATTGACTCATCTTGACCCATTGTTCCATTTCAGAAACAGGTTATTTAACAAATGAATGTCAAATGCTTTTCCCTGATTCGTGGATTGCACTGCTATTGCAGGGGAAGTGTTGTGACTCTGAGGTTAGAGTTCCATAACAGAATCATTGTGAGTGTGTTACCATCCGTTATGGCCGTGATAAATCCTGGCTCAATGCTACACACTCACCAGGAATCTTAGATTATCAGGGTTTTTTTCTTTTGGAAACAATATTAAGGATGTGTTGTACACTGAGCAGTCTCATTTTATTGCCACCAGGATGGTGAAAATACTCTGTACAATTCCAATTCTTATTTCAGCCTGAATGCTACCCCTACTGTTGTGGTGCCTTTAGACTTTCATTTACAGAGAAACACTTATCAGGATAAGTAATTTATTCAGCACTTTTCACTTCACATTACAGTTATATTATCTAAAGACAGAATTACATAATGCACTCTCAGATATGAATATGGATTGTTTTGCTGCACAGTGTGTGTGTGTGTGCTTTGCCATCAGATATGGGAAATGCAAAAACAAATGTAGCAAGGCAAATATATCAGACATAGAGCTTTTATCTTGCTATGGAGTTCAGAAAAAAAGAAATATTTATTATTGTAATTCATGTCCTTATTTTGATATATTCCCATTTCAGTCAGTGGAAAAATTTTGATCCAAGCACTGAATGTGTGCAGTCTTCTAAATGACATTTATTTAAAGCTCGATGCTCATCTCCTTTTGTGAACACCCCACAATATTACAAAGGTTCTGGACTGTTTCACAGGGACAAGTCTCACATCAGGAGTTATTTCCCTGCCCAGCTTGTGGGACCTCTCCCCCAGCCAGACTCCTGCATCACCCGAGCTCTGAGGTGTTTTGCTGCCATTGATTTTGCATTAGCTGCACCACAGTAATACTTTAAGCTTTCTAGGCTCCTGCTTTTTAATCTTTTGAGTAGAGATGCAGATTACACATCTCTCCCTTCTCTTGTGCTTACAGTCTGCTGCAGAGAAGGGTTATGCACACTTCAAGTAGTCCTGAGCTAAAAGCTTCTGTCACAGCAAAGAACTTTTTCACCTGCCTGTATATACCCAAACTCAGAGAGAGGAAACACTTTGGTCTTCCAGCTCTGATGACTTTGAATCATTTATTTGCTGAAGCTCTTTGTGTCTGTCTGTCCTGCATCGCCTGTTTCATTTTGAGGTCAGTCTGGTCATCACTGTGAGTGTCTGCAGTGTGGCTCCTCTGTGTGACCAAGTGATGTTGTTTATTCCTGTTCCAGTAATCTTTAGGCTATCATTGTGTTTAAAGGGTTTTTTACCCAAAGGGGAATTACAGTCTCACATTATAAGGCTCATTTGGGTCCTGATCCAAGGGAAATTATTATTCAGATGCTCTGAAGAACTGACAGATGTGACAGTATTGTTGTCCTCACTTGTACAAAGTAATTTCCATATATTTGCCCCCTGACCTTTGTCTTTATCATTGATGTTGGATTTATCCTTGCCAGCTGCCCTGTCTGGAGTTCTCAGCTTCCTTTAAATGTTGCTTGACATTTTGTCCATTCTTTAACCAAGTCTGAAAGGTCAGGGACTCCTAACACATTTAAGGTAATATTCTCCATATTTTTGGTCAGAATCTTTCCTCCTTTCCTGTTTTTTAAGTACAGGATTTAGTGAGACAAAATCAGATCCTTCCTCTGCACAGATAATCCTGTGTACTCAAATAGGAGACAAATGTCTGTGACCTATAAAGAGGCATGAAATCATGATTTGAATACTATGGATTTATTTCCTTTTAGTTGTTTGAGACATAGGTGTTCACATTTCCAACTCATTCTTCACAACCATGATAACAAAACAACTTCTGTTTCTGTTGGGCAAGTTTCAGTCTTGCACAGTTGTTGTGTAGGAGGGTCTAAGAAATAAAACCACTCATTTTGTGAACTTGCAATACCCTCATGTGGAACATGAAACAGGTTCTGTCCTGCACTAGGCTGTGGGTTTTGTTTGTTTTACAAAATTAACAACATAGGCAGATTTGTGGCATGAGTAAATTTGTACATTCATTCTAAGCTTACCTCTTGTTTATGTCAGTATTGCATGAGAGTTTCTCGTTTTTTAAAAAAGTATTATTATGTTATACTCAAAAATTAAGCACAAATCTACTTTTTTATTATCTATGGGGTTTATATTCACCTCAGAAATTCAAGTATTATTATGAATGAAATTAAGAGAAATTAGATTTACTATGATATCTTGAACACAACATTATTCGTAGTATTTGTGTAACATATTGATGTAAAACCTGAATGTGGGAAATAATTTAGCCATATTTCTTTTGCTTATCGGTCTTGAAAGAAATCTATAATTAAGTGAGGTACTTAATTTAAATATCTCACCTTTAAAAATCAATTTAAAGTCAATTACTACTGTTTGCTGTTGGGGTAGTTTTTGATGATTGGTTGCATTTCCGCATCCTTGATAATTGTTCAAAAAAAGTCTGCCTATTTTATCTTGCTAAATTTTAGGCACAGATCTACGTATGATTCTGTTTTCTCTGTATTCAGGTGTGGAATAAAGCAGCAAACCACCAAAGAAAAGCTGCATTTCTCCAATGATTTTAACTTCATGGCAGGTTTCTCCCACAGTTTTCCTGCAAAAAGCCATAGTAGTGCAAGTCTATAACTTAGAGGCATAAAATGGTCCTGTCCCATGCAAGCCTTGCAGTTTCAGATTATGGATTATCAAAGCAAGGATATGAAGGACTGAGTATCTGCAGTGTGGTAATTGCCCATAGGATGTGGGAAGATTCCCTCATTCATTAGTCAGTGCGCAATTTGAGAGAAATTGGTGAATAATGTCAATTAGCAATTAAGAGACTTTAATAACAAATTAAAGATTTAGAATCTTTAGCTATCTTCATCAGATATATCAAGTTTCTTCATCAGTTTTATAAGGAAACAGATCCATGGTATTCATAATATAGGCAGTAATCATGCTGACATTTTTTTAGCATATTTTCAATGGATTAGTTTGGTTTAGGATTTTATGAGGTAGGAATATTCTAGAGTGTAAATATAAATATGGAGACAAAATGATTCTGAACAATAAGGAACAGTATCTTTCATGTCACTGTAATGAAAGCAACAATAAATTCTACTTGCCCTTCTGACTGGCTGTAATTACAGCATTGGCAGCAATTCATTTGAAGAAAATTGTTTTGGGTGTTTTACCAACATAAATTATGATAAAAATATTTATGAAACTACTTAAGCAGCTTGTCAAAAATGTGCCTCCTCTGATAAAGAGAAAAAAATGCTATTACATAGCTCATATGGTGATTTTTAGGCTCTTCCTTTTCAGCATCCCTGTTCAAGGAATTGGAAAAAAAAAAAGATTATTTGTTCCTTTGTTTATCTTGTCGAAAGATTATCTTAGTAAAATTTCATAACGAACACAGGAAAGTTCATTGGGGAAAATGGAAACTCACAGAGCTGAGAGGAAATGACTGTGCAGTAACAGCACTGAGAGACCTTGAGGCAAAAGTGGGAGAACAAATGAGATGTTAATCTGCACTGAGATAGCTGAGAAGTGGTCAGTGCTACCATCAGCAGCCCATATAAAATGTTCTCAGTTTGGAGCAGGGGAAAAACCCTTTCAGCATGAGCTCATGAAATAATAAACTGAAGATCCCACATTACTGATAAGTCTGATCAATTATAATCTGCTTAGAGGAAAGCACGGTAGATAAGGGAGCTGGAATCAGATTTAGAGAACAACAATGCTGGGGAAATAGCAGCTTCATTTGGCATTTTAAGGGATGTATTGTTCATCTACTCAACTAGCCTGCAATAAAACCACAAGCTTTGTTATTACAGCATGAAGATGCTGAAGGCCACAATTTCCCAAACTTTGCAGGCAGACAGTTCCTTTGAGATGTATGAGATGAGCTGCATGGTAAATTCCATTTTCATACAGTGCCCTCAGAGTGCACCTTCATGCACAGGTGTCTTCACAGTTTTCCTTTGGTGTTTAGAAAGGGACTAAATATACATTTAATGCTGAATATCTGGGCAACTTATCTGGTTTTATTCAGGAGAAAATAAGTGGAAACCACAATGAAGGCAACATTTAGATTACACATACATATATATTTTGCATACCTACATGCAAATTAACCTAATCATGCCTACATCATTAATGATTCCTGCATGGTATATGTATTTTGTGCCCTTGTTGGAAATCAAATTTTTCAAAGTGCCAGGAAACTCATTCCCCCAAAGGAATAGGCACAAATAAACTCATAAACTTGAATCCATAAAAATAAAAAAATTACAGGAATTACATCACTGAGAGTATTTTGAATCTCTTAATAAAGAATCTAAAATAAAAGGGCAGCAGGCATAGTTGTCACCCAGAAAATAAAATATTTCTATAATCTTTTATCAGCAATCTCTTGAAGGTAACATTGATTTTTCTATGCTATTAACAAGAAGATTTAATCTCTTGGCACCATCTCTGGTAACTTGTTGGGCATTTTATCAAGCAATAGATATAAAAGTGAATCTATTTGACTCCGTTTGTCATGTCCCACATTTGACACACTGTTGGAGTTTCCTAGTGCTGTTTTATTAATTATGTTCATTGTAATCCAGCAGTAGCAAACAGAAAGCATGTTCAGAGGGAATTCAGCTTCAGCACATAAGCTGTTACAAAAATGAAAACAGAGTTCAGGAAACATTAAAAATGCAGCTGTCAATTCAAGTTCTGTTCATCACAGAAAAATGCAAACTAATGAAACTGAGAGAAATGATGACCTATATGAGCATATCCATTTTAAAAGCCATCCAGAAAAGCTCCCACTCAGTAATTTCAGGAGTGATTGAGAGAAGTATGTATAGTTCAGCAGAAATGAAGGTGGTGGTAGCATTGTTTGGATAATTGGTTATGTCAGATATGAGGGGACTGGATAGAGAAGAGGCTGTAAGCATGGACTATACCATTGATTTTTTTTTTGTCAATCAATGCTCCTGAAAAGCAAAAGGAAATGAAAATCTTAAGAAAAAGAAAGTATGAAAAGCTCCATTATATTCTGTGAAAATATATTCTTGTATAAAAACTTGTCATACAAGAAGCAAAAGGGTGCAGGTTCCCTTTCTCTGTTTGCTGAAGTGATGTGCAAAGCTGTTAGATTAACCAGTAAGCAGAACAGTTTATAGGAATCATTACAGACACAGGTGTTTCTTACAAAAATACTTGTTCAAAACAAGCTTGTTTTATAAAACAGACTTGTTAGGAACAGAGGGACTGCTTGCCAGGCTTTGTCAGAAAGGACCAAGGTAGCAATATACTCTGTATTCACATTGTTCTTACAGGAAAATGCTTTGTCTAGAGTTTGAATTTGCACTTTTTCAAAATGTGAATTCCAAAAGTATGGAAGAAAAGGTGGCAGCAAACACTGGAAATCAAGATCTAAATATTATCTAATAGTTTAAAATTGTATCTTTCACACTGAAATATGTTTAATAGGTTGTAAAACTAACACTCCCAACCTGACCTTTCTTCTTTTACGCAGTGTTTTTCTGTCTCTGGTGTGTTTCATTGCTTTTTTTTCAAAATTAATCATAGCCAAAACAAATAAGGCAGTCAATATGACAGCACTTCTCCCTCTTCTCCCTCACCCTTTCAAAAAGACAATCCTTGTTCAGATCTTCAATCCAGTTTGAGACTTGTCCTTTTGCCCATTATGTTAAAATCTCCCTCAATAGAATGTCTCCCTGGTTTGCTTCATCTTCATTGACATCATCTGCAATGACACACCATTCTTGGCCTTGGTTTCTCTTCAGCCTCTAACAAAGGCAACAAATTACTTGTTTGACCTGGCAATTTGTTAATATTATCTCAGTTATTCAGATCTTAAACTGTGTGATGGCAAACCCAGCCTCAATTTTATGTTGTTCATGTAATTTTCTTTTCCCTTGAACCTACCCCATGTTCCTGCATGAATTTTTTTTAGTTAATTTGTTCCTGAAGTTTTGCCCATTATCTTCTCGTTTTGAACCCGTCGATATAAAGGACCACTTCTTCTTGAATCTTTGAACAATAGCACCCAGATTTTATGTAGACAAAGAGTTGAGTATCAGTTCTAGTCTCAACAGCTCTGGTGGTTTTTTGGCAGTTTCAGATAGAAATGTGAAGAAGGACATTGTTTCCTTATAAAAATTTTCTCTGTTCTGCACAGAAGTCTTTTGGGATAGCAAATCATGTCCCGAGCACCAGCTTTTCATATCTCATTTCTATGGCACTGCAGTGGAATTGAACTTTTTCGTTGTAGCCATTAAGGTCCTGAGGGGGAAAAAAAAGAGTGAAGCAACCCAAATTGATCATTTGCGCATTTATCAAAATGAGAGATTTAAAATTTATGCAGATTGAAATTGGATAAGTCAGTTTCAGAATTTCCAATGAATGCAAAGGAAATGGCAGCAGACTGCATCTAAGTCATCCAGAAATTTGGCAGTTTGAGGGATTATGAAGGAAAAAATCTCAAATTCAACATCTTTTTGTCCATTCCATTGAGCCAGAGATGCTCTAGTTAGCTTCACTTTGTTATAGTTTTCACCTGTCGTATCCATTTGGATTACTTTTTGACAGAGGTAAGGATGGGATGGGTGGGCTGAGGTAAGGTTTGGGTTCTGCCTGTTGAGGAGCCAATCTGAGTGTGGGACCAACCATCCCTTCCACCCTCCTTCCTTTGAGGGATTTTCACCCTCCCTGTCATCTTCCACACCAAGCCCAAGGGGTCTTAAACAGTATTTTAGGTAACACACCAAGCATTTCATTTTCTTTAGAAGAACCCAATTATGCTAGAAATTAATAATTAAAAATTATAAATAGAATAAAGAAGAAAACATGAATATTATATCCTACGGCGACGTTTTTCAGCATGATGTGTGGGGAATTAGGTGCAAAAATCCCATTTATGTTAATGGATCTTGCATGTCTAATTCCTCATATAGTACAGTGCAAATTTACCCCCTGGTGTCTTTGATGGTACAGAGGACCAGCACAGAGGGGGAGAAGAGTGATTTATTTGATGATCTGTCAATCATAATGGCAACCACAGAAAATTGCAAAGCTGATTTTAACCTCTCTAGAAACAGCTAGTTAGACCATATGCTTTTTTTCTCTTGCCAGATGTCATCATTCATCAATTTCTCATTAAGAAAATGGCACTCAAAAAAAAAAAGGGGTATAGCTTCATCTTTTTCTTAATTTTTTTTCAATGTCCAGAAAACCAAACTGTAAGACCCAGGATGAGGTAACCTGTTTCAGGAGTGGAAGCACTCTATGCCCTGTATGTTTTGCAACTACAGCTCAGTTTGAAGTGCTTAAACTTTTCATGTAGTTTATTTAAAAGGTTTTACATATTTAAAATATTTCCAAATTCAGACACCATTAAAAAATCTATTTATTCTGATGACCCTTAATCTTTCAGAGTAAGCTAGATATTCAGGGTATAATATGAACTTTATATTTTCTATCTGTGACACTGACTTGGAGGTCACAGATATGTACTTGAGCTCATTCAACACGTGTGAATAATAGGGGGTCTCTTCTGCCTGCTGTTCTGTGTTTGGTATTTTAAAATGAACCAACCAATAAACAAAAACCACTGACAGGTAACAAAGATGTTAACATCAGAATAAGACATTATTTGTTCTTATTTTTTTCAAGGCTATCAAGAGTCAATGCACAAAGAAAGCTTTATAGCTAAGTTGTCATTTTTACTTCTACGCTGGTTAAATTTAAATATAGGTAATAGGGCTTTTCACTTCCTCCCTCACTCTTATTTTTATTTCTTTTTCCTCCCAAATATGTGCTTAAAGCATCTTGGAGAACCACAGGGAATCATTCATCATTTTCCAGATATGACATACCCTCATTTTAAATAACACCAACATGTTTAAATGTTCAGTAGGCTGCCGTTAAACAGCTGTTTTGTTATTAATATTTTATTGCCCTACGTTTTCCAAGATATTTTGACACTTGCTATTATTTCAAATGCAGCTTTTCTTGGAGTTTTTAATGGTTTGTGTATATCTCTAGACAGTTTCAAGATCTTGAAGCTGTCATAACATGTTAAGTAGGCAAATCAGCTAACACAGTAGTTTCAAGAAAGATAATTTTCTTTGCATAACTTCAATCTGCATCATTTTGCATGACTTATTAACAGGAGCTGACTCATTGACAAACAAGGCATATAGCTTATGGAATCGAGAATGGTTCAGAGTGGATGTCTTCAAAAAGCTAAGCACAATCAAAATTGTGAATTTTCTCTTGCTGACAGACAGTTCAGAATGTGCAGAGGCTGCTTGTGGTTAAGATTTCATTGGAAAGCTTTCCATGAGTATATTCCAGTTTTGATATATATAAAAAGTTTATCTTTGCAACTGTCAGGTCTTTATGCGTGCAGCCTCACTCAGCACTTGAAATCTAAATTTCTCAAGGTAGAATGTGATGAAAGTTGCTTCAACATTTTAATTTTCTTTTTATTTCTTCTATTTTAGTTTTTCTGTTCCTGGAGTAACCAGGGCAGTGCAGGTCAGAGTAATGGTGGAAATAGAGTTGTGACTCTTTCTTCTTATAACCACATCCTGTGCATGGGGTCGAAACCATCTTTATGTTGCATTGTGATTAACCTGTGCCCTTCTGCCTCACACCCATCCCAGGCTGAGAGAGGATTCCCAGCCTCTCAGAGCTTCAGGCTGAGTCTGATATGAGCTGCTATCCCAAAGCAGAACACCAAATTCTAGTTGTTTAGGAGCTTGTGTTGGACAAAACATCTGTCCTAGAGGTGAAAAGATTAATGTTTTATCTACTGAAGCAAGCCTCAGTCTTACCTTTTTTTTATAAAATGAATCACAAAGCCAGTAAAGACTGAAGAGTGTTTTCACTTCTTGTGCTTTATAGCAAAACAAAAGTTAGCAAGAACTATTGCTGTTCCTTTCTGTCTGGTTGTTTGTCAGGTGCTGTGATAGGGACTTCAGAGGAGTAACTGGCTCTTTCCTCCACTCCAGCAGATGGTGGCTGTTTTGAAGCTTCATAGGAAGCTTTAGGAGCAACAATCCTAAATCTGTGTTTGAGAGTTTTCATGAAAAGCAAAGAAAAAGCTGCCTGCACCCTTTGAATGCAATTATGGAGGTAGAAGTTGATGCTAAGTATTGGTCCTTTTTCGAGTAAAAGTCTGCGTTCATTTAAAAGAAAATGTGCAGAAGTCTTGAAGATTGATTTTTTAACAAATAAAGGTTTTGATATTTAAATCTTTCTAACTGTCATTTTGCTTAGTAGAAAGGAAGCTTTTGAAATATTTGAAGAACTAACATGACTTACACTACCTGGAAAGGGTGTGAAGCAGAGAAGGGCACAGGTTGATCACAGTGCAACACAAGGATGGTTTTGACCACATGCACAGGATCTGGCTCTAATGATGACATGATGACACTTTGACCAAAGAGAGGTTATCTGTTTTATGTGTTTGCATTACAAGGACACAACCAGAGCCCAGTTTGTCCCTGCTGTCTAGGTGCAGTGCACTGCCCCAGTGACACAAAACCAGCCTTTTGGATGCTGAGCAATTGAAGGGCTTTTTGTCATGAAAGTTCTGTTCCCTGGAAAGGAAAGCACCCTTCAAGCAGCACAAAGGTGATGATGGCACTGCCCTCCTCAGTAGTCCCTGAGCCAGAGGGGCCCTGGCAGCCCTCAGTCACTGCACCAGGTCTGTTGGGCTGGGGATCAGTCCTGCACAGCTCAGGCTCCAGCCTCCCCTGCCACCCCCTGAGTGACCCCAGGAAAGCTGAGGATGGGAAATGGGAATGATAAAACAGGGAAAACTCTCATGTGAACACCCAGAGCCACCCCTGAGGTTCTGAGTGTCTGCAGAAGCAGCTCAGTACAAGGTTCTGAGTGGCAGCACTGGGTTGCTCCTGTGGTCCCCCTGCAGCAGGGATGGCCTCGTGCTGACCTGGGCAGTGACCACAAGCCTGGTTTGATGTGTTGGCTCATTGGGGCTTTTGATTCAGGATGTGATGTGGTGTTGTGTTCTGTAGTGTGATTGTTATCATGCAGTTTGTCTGCCTTTAAAAAATTGTTTGGCTTTTGTTTTGTGCCCCTGCATTTTTAGTATAGTTTGTATTATAGGTGAGCAGGATATCTGTTGGTTTTTTGATCCTTGAGCGTTTTATGAATTAAATCATTAATAAATGGAGTAGGCAAGAAGAGAGAAAAGGAGAAGCAGCACAGTTTACTTTACTTGTCAGGCTCATTTAGAAACCTTTACAGGGCTTTTAATAATGCACTTAATAATCCACATGGCACCTAGCATGCTGGCTCAGTGCAGTAATTGTGCAGTCTGTTAGCCCCCCTGTTCCCAAGGCATGCACCCCAGCAATGATGGTGAGGTCAGTGCTTCATTCTGGTGTTGAGAGATAAGCATCTGAATTTTGTTTTTTTCTCTTTTGTTCTCATAAGTGGAGAGAAACCCCTCAAGTTTCCAACAGCTCTCAGCAAACCAGTTCCTTATGTAGCTTTCTGCCTGAATACAGGGACAGAGAAGACTCCAGTTAGTCAATTTTCTTCCCTTTTAGATGTTTATATGAATAGAAAATTCATCTGAATTTGATTTTGTGAAATTTATAAATCAACTACCTCCTTAAAACAATTTTGAAAATTGGGAGGGGCAAAAAAAAAAATAAAAAAAGAACAGCAGTGTGCTCTTTTCATGGAGTTGGATGTGCAGAGCAGCTGAGCATCTCACAGATATATATGCAGCGGTCAATAGAACAAAGAACAGAAGGCTTTAAGTACTCCTATGTAATTTTGATGTCCTATTCATTCCACCTCCCTGCCATGCCCCACTCCTAGAAATGCACAGTCCCTGCACAGAGATTAAAGCAGAATCAATACAAAGCAAACAGAATGGCCATTTTCGTCTTTTATCCCAACTCTTTTCCGTTCTGCACTAATTTCAATGAATCACTTCTGAAATCACTCCTGAAATTATGTTCTTGAAAGCAAGAGAAATTTTTCCTCTCATATTATTTTCTGAAGTCCATTGTTCTGGGGAGGTGGAAGATTCAAAGTGCTATAAAGGAAAATACCACACCACAAGTTGTACATAGGTGTAGTAACCTTGAGTGATTTTTTTTAATGCATTTTAGCTAGAGATATGGGGACCTGGAGCATAGGGATTACGTGATAGTCTATCATCAGTGACTTTTGAGAAACTTTGAGCAAATATATGTTTATTCTTGCTATCCATTTAGACCATTGTATGATATGAATTATTTTTGACTGGAGATTTGGGGTTTAAAAAGTTCTTTGAGGTGGGAAATCCACATGCCAAGGGTGATGAAGCATTCTATTCTAATAAACAATGAAGACATTTTTGTGGCTTGTTTACAGAGCAGTAGATGCCCATTCACACTGGACATTTTATATGAGGGTCATGATCACCAGAAGTGTTCCAAGCACTTATGAAGTGTTTGTTAGCTGCAGTCAAGAGCAATTCATTTCCTCCTGTGACAGCAGTGGTTTAATTCCTCTAAGGAGGGGAGAGAAAAGCACTGGAAATATTTACTATTTTTAATTGCCCTCTGCAGCTGAGTCACTCACAGATGGAGCAGTATAAATATAAGTTGTCTGACTTAGAGCTGTGTTTTGCTGCCTAGCACTGGAGGAGCTGGATTGACATAAAGGCAAACCAAAATGGGAAACAACCAAGGAACCTGGAGACACAAGGGCCTGTCACTGGGCCATGGCTTGGGAATGACATGACTTTGTGAGCTCATCAGCTTCAGTCATTGCCTTAGCACTCTTAGCTGCTTCAGTGCTCTCTTTGTGTGCTGGGGATCGAGCCCCTGTGGCTGTGACCTGTCCCCGGTGTTCGCTGCAGGCCAGCATTGTCTCCTGCAGGCCAGGATTGTCACCTGCACACCAGTATTGTCACTTGCAGGCCAGGATTGTCACCTGTATGCCAGGATTGTCTCCTGTGTGCCAGGATTGTCACCTGTATGCCAGCATTGTCACCTGCTGCCAGAGCCATGGCTTCCTGGTGAGCAGGGGGAATATCTCAAATGTTGGCTGCAGATGCCAGCACACACCAGCTTAGATTAAGTGGTTTTTGGGGTGCCCAGGCCTGGAACAGTCCTGTCTTACCTTTTTCTGCCTTTAAACTGTGTTTTCACCTTTTCTATGTAGTGTCTGGATCAAGAGAGAATCGAGGGCATGGATATAATCAAAGCATTGCTGGGGAGAGATGCTGCATGATGAGGAGGATGAGCTAGATCACTGTGTGTTTGTAAAAGCACAGAAGTAGCCCAAGGGAAGGGCACAGGCAGTCAGGGAGGGTGTTCTGGTGGGATCTTTGCTCAAATTGACCAAAACCTCTGTGCAATCTCATGCTCAGCATGTCAGTCCTCGTATGCATCAGCCCCATTCCTTCCTGGACACTCAAGGGTAATGCAAGGACAGAGCTGAGGTTTGCCCCTTAAGCAGCCAAATATCATTTCACACTATCCAGTGTTTAATTACCACCTGCAGATGAACATTTTCCAATAAAGAGCCCAGGAATGAGCTGCAATCCCAGTCCTGTACACAGTGAGTGCATTGCTTAGAGAAGCAAAGCTGCTCTGGACAGAGAACATGAATCCCCTGAGAAAATGAATCTCAAGCTAAACTGTAGGCTACAAGAATAAACCAGCAAAGCTGATTTGGGTGAATGTTATAAATAAATAAATAAATCTTCATTTCTAATTTGCATGAAGGATTAACAAAAAAAAAAAAAAACCAAAAAAAAAAAAAAAAACCAAAAAAAAAAAACCAAAAACAACAACAATAAAATCTTAAAAAACATGAGGCCTAGATGCAATTTTATATCTTGGGATTATAAAATAAAATACACAGTGGATATTCATCTAGAATTTTGCTTGCATAAGGTTATTCAGTGCTGTGTAATCCCTTCCAACTCACAAAATCTTGACTTTGAAAATACCATACTCACAGGGCTAAGATATTCAGGTTAGTATTCAGATCTCTTATGTATGTCCAATAATACATTTATTTGAGAGTATGGTAAAGTCCTCTTTTTTTTTTTCCCTCTTTTTTTTTTTTTCCCCTTTTTTTTTTTTTTTCTTTTTTTTTAACAAAGCAAGCAAACAGACTTTTCATGACTCTAGGGATGTGTGATACAAATGAAAGTGTAGATTTAAATGTCCCTCCACTGCAAGAGACATACTGTTCTTTTCAAGTCTCTGTGTGGACTGATCTTTGAAGGACAATATGAAAAAAATTATTTTTTAATGCTTTATTTTCATCCTAAATTAACTTCTTCTTCTCTAACTCCTCTTGACTATTGAATGAACCCAAGGGTAAAATGCAGATTCTGTTTTAATCTTATTTTGCATAATACATTTGCACATTGTGAGTCATGGTACCCAGAAGGAAAGAAGCAGTGTTTAATTATATAATTTTTAGAATTCTTTCTCCTAACTTTAATATTTTGATTCTATTCATTTGCAGCATTAAAAACAAAGCCATGTTTTGAGATATGTGTTGATTAATGGGCACTTTGAAGAATACTGCTGTTAAGTGTTTGTGGTCTTTCAAAAATGCTGTGCAACTTTTGTTTATTTTTGTTGCAGCCAGATAACACAGATGACAAGAAATACACACATGTGTGTTTTAAACAAAATTGTGCCTGCATATACATATTTGTTGTGCATGACATCTCTGTGGCAGGCAAGATTTCTTAATACAGATATTTGGTTCTTTGGAATCTTTGGTTTAATCAGATTTTGAGCAAGCACAAGAAAGTTTGAAGCTGCATGAATGCTTCTCTTTGAAGCTGCCCATATTTCAGAATAGCCAGAGCTGGTGAAGTGCCTCCACAGCAAAGTCTGACAGCACGAGGTGCAGAATTGTGCTCAGCCTCTGCTGGGGCTGAGTTTGGCCTCACGGCTCCTCTTTGCAGCCTGAAGGCAGAGACTGATGTGACTGATGTGATCCAGGACAGATTGCTGAGGTTGGTGGCTCTGCAGTCCAGTTAATGCTGCAGCTGAAACAGCTGGCTCTGTAAAAGGATGAGAAGTTACCCAGAATGGTCAGAGTTCTTCATGTGTGCCTGTGCCTAAGTTGAAATGTGTTTATTACAAGCATCGAAACTGAAAAATCTAAATTTTGTTCTGTTTCATGGTGCATTTGGTGAGTGTTCTCTGTATTAAGGTTGCACACAGTTTTGAAGCTGAAAGTAGCTCTGAAACACTTTGCTGAATGGAATCCTTTGTGTCTGAGGTTCTCTCCCACAAGGGTATGTGTGTGTATAAAATTAAAAAGAATTATTTGGCACAATATGCTACATTTCAATTCAGCAAGGGTCTAAAGAGTTGCTGTAGTCTGATTTATTGTAGAGGCTCTGAAAAACGAGGTTTATATTGTCCTGAGCTATTTCAATGGTGTTGCTGGCATTACACTATAATCCAAAGGACAGAATATCAATCAAGCTAGGATGTACAGGAATGTAAACAAGCTTTAGAAAAAGCATCCAACAGTTTGTTAAATAGACCACAACAAAACAAGTCCATTATCATTGCAAAAATAGCTCTGAATTTAGTATGTCTAATTATCTGAATAGCTTGGAAAAAACATAATTAATCCATCAGCAGTATAGGGTATTCTAATTCTCATACTGGATAGTGAGTTTTGTGATTATGCATATTTTTGTCAATATATTGATATCTCCTAAAGATGAATAAACATTTAGATTTTTTTTTCTCCTTATGGTATTCTTATTCTGGAAGAGTTTAGGCATGTAGTCCAAATCCCAAGATACCTTTTGTTTTATTAGTATCAAATATTCTTTTTATTTAATATGGAGGAAAGATTTTTAGTTTCATTAATCTGATGTTGTTACCATTTTGGGAAACCACCTCAGATTGTGTTGCTGCCTCACCCATCACACCTTTGTGTTGGATGCTTCAAAGCAATGTATTTTATTTACATTTCAATCATGCTGAGTGAGCCCACAGATGCTCCAGTGATTTTTGCAGGGCTGCCCAGTGCACTGCTGGTTTCTGTGGAGTGTGGGATGTGTTATAAGGAGTTCAGTGTGCTCCTTTGCAAAATCAGGGGGATTGTGCAGGCATTGACCCTCCGGCTGGTTAACCCAGCTCTGAGGACTCTGGGTATTGCAGGGGAGCAGGTGATGCAGCTCTTGAGCCACTGCAGCAGGGGCCAGCAGGGTCAGTGTGCAGCTCTCTCTGACAAGGTATGGTGTCTTTTCAGACAGTTTATGTGGCTTCCAGAAGCAGAAATTGTTTCCTGGATTTATATATACACACCCATTAAGGCTCTTTGTAAGTGCTTTTAAATCTGGTTTGTATTCCAAGTGGTACATCCTTTCCCATTTGCTCTTTCTGTTTGCTGCCTTTTCATACAGATAGTACTGGAATATGCTCATCTCTTAAAACACAAACAAACGTCTTTGGAGTTTGCAAATCAAATAATATTGGGGAAGAAATCAATATTTATGTTTCTCCAAGTTACAAAAAATGTCAGTCAAACCAATGCTGGAAAGTAGTTTCAGGTACTTTCTTCTATTTCTCTTTTATTCTACACCCCTTACTTTGCCTCTACCATACCTGCTATTGAATCTCAATTCTCTCATGGCACTGAATGAGCACAAGTGGAAGTGTTACAGAAGTTTATGCAGATGTTGGTGTAAATATATTATCATTCACTTCACATTTGGCATTCAAGTCTTCAGTTTGGCTTCCCACCCTGTACACTTCCATCTTCTGACATGACTGGCTCTGCTCTGTTTCCCCTGAGGTGTGCAAATTCCTGATCTCACAGTGCTGTGTGCTGGATAATGGAGAGACAGCTCAGCAGAGCAGCAGCTCAACAAGGCTCAGCCTCTCCAAAATCAGCCAGCCATGGAGCTGTGTGTGGTGATGACACTTCATCTCAGCAAAGTGTTTTCCTAGTGCTTTACAGCTCTCATATCAGTAGGAGCCTTATCTAATTGCTCTGCTCACAGTATCTGCATGTGGATCTGTTTCCTTCACCCAAATACTCGCACTAATGGCCAGTCCCTCTGCTCCTCAGTGCCTGAGACAGCTGCACATTTCTGCCCTTTGCTGTTGGCTGATTTGTTTCCCTGGGAGCTCCCTGCCTGGTGTGTGTAAGGTATCTTCAAGTGACAAACCTCTGAGAGGACTCTGATTTTCTGAATTTCTTGAGGGCATTAACGTTAAAGCAAGCTTTTAAAATTGTGTTTATTAATTTTATTTATTAAAAATATTTTTAAATTAATTATTATTTTAAAGGTCAGACTTTTTAAAATAAATTTTATCTATTTATTTTATTTATTTTTACATCACTTCTCTCTCCTTTTCCTTTTATTTCTTTCCCTGTTTTTCCTTTTCCGTATGCCCTTTTTACTCCCCCCCCACACTTTTTTCCCCCTTTTTTCCTGTTTTGTTTTTGATTTTCCAGAAATTATATCCTTCTCTGAATTTCTGACACATCTACTTTTTTTTGTTCATTGTCAGTGTGACAAGGGTGATCATAGAACAGAAACCTGAACTGTGAACTGAGTGGAAAATTTAAACAACTTTCTTTACAATGAAGCAAACCTTGTCTTTGTTTTGCAATACTCTGTTAATAAGTGAGTTGAAGTTAGCCTGAATTTTGGAATAAAAAAACCAAGTATTTCACTGAATATATTCCTGAGGGATTTGAGTCTGTTCTCCATTGATGATATTCTCAATGCATTATCTGACTTCTCTTTCAGCCTGGGTGATGTCCTGGCCCCAAAACAATTAATTCAGGCATTTTGGTTGTTACTTTGTGAAATACATGTGTTCTGCACATAGCCAGGTCTGCCAAGCTCCTTCCAAAATCTGTACTTCATCCTGCATGGATATCTCAGTTGCAAGAAAGGTCTTTCTTGCTGTATTTCCAGTTGTGGTTTCCTGTAAGCCTAAACTCAGCAAGGTTTGAGTGTTTGGTTTTAGCTTTGGATTTATCAGCTGTAAGCTACATGGTAAAAGTGCATGCCATGATCATTGTTTTCATTTCTTGTATCACTTTGAGACAGTGACATCCCATCTAAAAAGTGCCATAAATACAAACTGCATGTGCCTAATTGTTAATGTTGTGACGACAAACAGGAGATTTGTATGGCAAAATCACTGGGCTTTGTGACTTCTTCAATAGCCAAGTTGTCTATTTGTTCCCATCTTAACTACAAGAGGACTTTGATTCGGCTCAGTCTGCTTGCTACAAACTTTATTTTATGTAAAGCCTGTTCCATGTCAGCAGCCCTGCTTTTGGCAGCCCCCTCTTGTCCACTTGTGGGCACCAGTGCCCCCATTCCTGATCATGAGCCATTTTTCCCTTTTTTAGGTTATTTGTGTTTTTTTTTTTTTTTTTTTAAGTTGAAACAGTATCTCAATAATTTCACTTCCTTGATCAGGTTCAGCCTTTGATTTATTTTGTGGAATTTCCTCAGTGGTCTCAGGCAGCACCTGGACAGCGTCAGTTCCAGGCCCTGTTCTCACAATCTTGAGTCCAGCTGGCTTTCAGAGCCTCTCACTGGAAGTTAGAACCAAAAACTGGTGTAAAACATGCAGGTGTAAATATGGACCTGTAGGTGCTTTGTTTAAATGCTAAAAAAATCTCAACTCCTTTCCTCTGAATGTTGCACTTTATAACCTGTGCCCAAACAGCTGGCAAACCTTTTTAAAGAGGCAGATATGTTATTGAGGGAAAATGTACTGATAGTAAATGTGGGGCTGAGAATCCACAGCACTGTGGGACTACTGGAAAATGGAAAAAAGCCTTTGGCAAACTTTTAGAAAATGACAATCAGCAGTGGTTAAAAGTTTGTTTTTTTTCCCAGTGATCTGATCCATGGCAGCAGTTTAAGATTGTGCAAGTGAATCTTTTAATCTAGATAGGTGGATGAATGATGAAAATTTGATTTGATTTAATTACACTTCATTTAAGAGAATGAGTCACTGGTCTAACTATGAAAGCTCCTTTTTTTTATGTGGCAGTGTAAATTGAGAAATGTGCAGGCTAAAATGTCAGCATTTGCAGACTCACAGAGAATGTGCAGGAAGTCGTATAGGAGACTGTTCTCAGATGGTGCCTGACTCTTCATTTTCTAATCACAGAAGTTCCTTTATTGTGTGCTTGGATACGAAGTGAACACAGATTTCAAGCAAGAATGCAGCAAACTAAGTTGTGGTTTTGCCTTTTTGAAATAGATTTGATATTAAGTTATTCCTTTCTTTTGTGTAGACATCATTTGGCAGATCTTCTGCATTTCAGGTACTGAAAACAAGTATTTCAGACTTTGGAGAGGTTTGGAGGTTTTTTTGCCCTGAATGACAGGGACAGGATTTCAGCTTGTAGTAAAACCAGAAAAAAATGGTGAGAGGAATATTTATACTACTAGATGTTTTAAGGGAAATGTGAAATTCTGCAAGGTTTTTTAGAACATTAAGTCCTAGCAGTACATTTTTCTACTGGTAACTTGGTAAAAGTAGCAATGATACTGACTTTCCAATACATTTACAAGTAGCATCCAGTATTGTTTACATTGAAATAATTTGGTAAATTTACATTAACCATTAACAATGATTTTAGAATAAAACCTTGGGACTTTATCAATATTTTTATTAACTTTACACTAAAAATATTAATAATAGAGCATGTCCAGGAAACAGAAACTTTTCTTGACTTTTTAAAACAAAAAAAAAACAACAATGAACAAGCAATACAAAATGGCTATTTTTAAATTTCAACAAAGGCATTAAACAATTTATTCTTAATATGCACTATGCATTATTTAATGAATACTTCTGTTAAAGAATTTGTTTGAACACTGATATCACCTGCAAGCTAAAATTATGTTACTCCTGAGGATAACAATATTTTTTTTCTATTCCAGTGTATGTGCAAGCTTCCATGAGAGCAGTGTTTAGATATTTCTTTTTCTTCTATCAAACAGAATTAAACAATTAAATGTCATGGGAAAAAATGGCTCTGCTAAATGCGTGCAAGGGATGGATTGCAGATCTCACTGCTCTGTGGGTGTCTGAAGGTACCATGTCTCCAGGACTGGAAAGGGATGCTCAGCAACAGGATTTTCCATCTCTGGAGAGCATTGATAGCAGGGCTTTTGTCTTGTTAGTTTAAATAAAGTGTACCAGCAAACACAAAGCAAAGCAAACTGAGGCCAAGGGAGGAGAATGGAGTGAAAAGAGAGGAATGTGGGTCCTTATGGGATGAGTGATCTGGGGAATGTTTCCCAAATAACCGAGCGCACGTTTGTTTTCTGTAGTAACAGTTTTTTGCAGTCCTCTCCCACGTTTCCTGATTAAATGTTCATGTAATGATTTGCACAAAATGAGGAGGGTTGGAATTTTCCAGCACTTTTTCTTCACAGTAGACCTTTAAGTGCAGCTGCAGTTAGAAGAAGATTGTAAATCAATATGTTATTATTCCACATATCATGTGTTCTGCTTTCTGCTGCTCTCTCCAACCATTCAAGGGCTGTACCTGTTTGGTGAGATTGTGCCTGTTGTGCATTGAAACCAGCACAATGCTTGGCTCTGCACTGCACAGAGCTGCTCACAGGCACTTGTTGCTGGTCTGTTGTGCAAAGAGAAATCACATGAGCATGGTGTTGTGATATTTTTTTTCACAAAAGCATATTTTGCTATTCAGTGTAGGCTTTTTATACCCAATAATTATGTGAAAAGCATTCATTTAGTGTTATCCTGATTTTCAGAGCTGCTGAACACCGTCATTTTTTCACTGAAACTGAAGGGAATGATCTGTTTTCGTTATCTTCACAAGTATGGCCAGATAGGCACAGTGGAGTGATCCTGCTGTACAAGAATGAGCTTTTTACTCAGATTTTCCTTTCTGCAGTTCATAAGTGGCTCTTGCTGGTTTTTGTCAGCTGTTCTGGAAGAAGATTTGAGCAGTGATCAGTCTCTTAATTGCATTCTACTCTAAATTATTTACATCTTGGTAGAAGAAATCTTTGCTCTCTCTAAATATTCTGCAGGACCTGGTTGAAAATCAGATACTGTCAGAGTTGTTAAAGTGTAAATACCCTCAGGTGTAAAAGCATCAATTCACTCTCCACTTCATGTCCAATAACTCAGCATTTACTTAGGGAAAAAAAAAACAAAAACAAAAACAACCCAAAGGCCCTAATTTAAAAAAAAAAAATTACTATTCTCCAGAAAACAAAGGAACTGTCTGCATTATCCCTAATTACATACTGTGTACTTTGAAAACCTCCCAGAAAAATATCACACTAGAATTACAGAGAAACCAGTTCTCATTATCTCTCTTAGGAAATTAAAGAAATAGCAGTTTGCACAAAAATGTACAAATTTAAGGGGCATTTAAAATGGATCAAAAAGGGAGAAGCCAACCAACTTCCTGTATATTACTATATTTACAACTTCCTGTATATTACTATATTTTTAGGAAAATGAAAAATTTTTTTTTTACTTTTATAAAACTCTGTTTCATTTTCAAAAGTGACTTTTATTAAAAAAGATCTATGCTGTGTAAAGGATTGGTTGGTGGATTCTCAGAGTTCTCATAGATTGAAACCAGTGCACCCTGGACCCTGTGATCACTGCTGCCTCTCTGCTTTTCAAACTGGCTTGAAATGAACTGGTCTGTGCATGTTTAGAATACCCTGCTTCTGTTTTACACTCAGAGATTTGATGTTTGCCTGCTCTGGGAATATCTTTACCTGTGGGAATTAAAGAAACAAAACCCTAGGAAAGAGCCCCAAAAGACCGAAAATTTAATAATTTAAATTAAAAGGACTGTTCAATAGGGACATTTTTATTATTGATCTTTTTGGCACCTCTTCTGTAATTGTGCTGCCTAGAAATGCTTCAGACTGCTCTTCTTTTGATCAACAGATTTCCCGGGAAAACAAGAAATGCGGGTAGTTCTTCAGCAGAATTTGAAAAGCATTTTATTCCAAGGAAACAAAATTACCACACCCTTACCCCCAGATATTAGTCAGGGAAAAGTAGAACAGCCATTAAACACTGGAAAAGGGGATATAAAAATTGATTTTATTCTATTACTTTATAGACTGTTGTTTAAAGGCAATTTATTGATGAAAGAGATTTGCTTCTTTTTCTCTGAAGACATAGTTTTCAAGCATCTGTGATTTTCCTCACTATGATGTAATTCTCAAAAAGGAACCACTTGTAAACTCTTTTTGCTTTTATTTTTTTACACTCCAGATATGGATATGTTTGTTCAGAAATGTAGTTGCTGAATTTTGGCTCTTTATATTAAATACCATGAGGTTTTCTGATTTCCAAGCAACAAGCTTATTCAAAATTTGAGCAGATACTCCTCCAGTGTAATAAAGGATGTGCAAATAATGCAAGGATAATTCAATATATATTTGTCTGTGACAGCAATACTGAAGAGTCTCTAGTCAGCACAGCCTCAAGTGTGTACATCTGTGATTTTTAAGTTTTCATCATTTTACTTCCAGTTTTTATCCACTTCTTTCCTCCCCCTTCTTTTTCTCCACTAATAAATAAGATCATTTAGAAAAGTCACCTTTCCTGTGGATCCCACAGGGTTATTTGGTCATAACAAGTAAGATTGTAATTTCTGTTGAGGCTTTTTAGAACTAATGAAAATTATCAACATGTCACACAGCTGCATTTCAGTTTTGTTTGTCAAAGCCCAGAACAGAATTGATTTTATAAATAGATACTAAATGTGAGCACAGAATATGCATACTGATGAGCTCATGATAAAACTTTGTTTAGAAATACTTTTACAATTTGCCCATGAAGAGGAAAAAGAATTATATGTCAAATAGAACAATATAAAGCAATTTTTTATCAAGTCATTTATGCAACTTCATATCCTTCACAATTTATCTTCCATAAGTGTTTTTTTTTCTTTATTCTCCTTGATGAGATAAAAGAAGGTTTCATGTGTAGTAGAAAGGAATCACATGCTTGGAAAATAGAACATCTTGTTTGACTGTGGCACAGATTCAATGTGTCTGACAGGGGTTTTTAGATAAAGTTAGTTAAAATCAAATTGATCTGGGCACTCTTTCCCTACTTAAAGTGACTGGATAATTCTACTGCTTGTAGAATAATTAAATTTCTATTAAGCAACAAAGGAGGAGGAATAGGTTCTTACCAAGCCTGGTTTCCAGCACACTCTTCACCAGTCTTACAGACCTGATTGATTATTTGGTATGACCTTCAGGCCTGTCTTTAGGATTATCCAAATTCAGCTGCTGCAACAACCTGGAAATATTTTGTCTCCAAACTTATTCTAATAATCAGACTTGTTAAAGTTTATATTTTAACAATCAGATTGTTATTAGTGATGATTGTCGATTATTGATGATTGTTTATTATTTATATTATTGATTGTTGTTATTGATTATTCTAATAATCAGATTGTTAAATATAAAAGCTGCTTGGGTCATGATACTGTGGCACTGGCTAGCAAAGCTGTTTATGTTGAGGAAAAAGGAGCAAATACCAGATACAGCACTCTTTCCATCAAAGCTGAAATGTGCTGTGCTGTTTTGAACGACAGAGCAGGTGCGTGCCCCCTCAGTGACATCCAGCTGCCAAGGTGTGACCTCAGTGAATCCATAAAATATGAGTTTGGGCAAACTGTGCTGGTGATGGAGCTGCAAAGTGGCCCAGTGGTGTGGCTGGGATTGGAGGTGTCACTCTCGAGAGCTCTGCACTCAGCTAATGCTGCTGGCCTGACATTAAAAAGGTTCTTGTCTAAATCACTGGCTCTAATAATCATCCTGGTTTGTGGTGTTTGGAAAATAATGTCTGTGCCACACAACAGCTGAGGATAGCTCTGAAAAAATCAACATCACTGAAGGGAAAGGAAAAAGCTGCTCAAATTCCCAGGTATTGGCCTTTTGCATTGAGCATAACCAGAGTGGCTGGTGTTGTTAGAAAGAACAACAGCAGCAAAAATTGATATATTGTAATTGATCAGAACTGAAATAACATTTGCAGCATGTATAAGGGAAAATAATTTTGCTGGGGGTTTTTTATTTTGTTTTAAAAATTAATGTGTCTTGTTTTCTCATTAGTTTTCATATTATATCAAGAAAAGTCAGTGATTCATTTTCCTTTAAGTTATAGTTTTCCAGCTGTATTTCACCACCAGGTTATTTTGTCACTGCTGTGCTACATACCCTTCTTAAAGTGATTTAACTTAGTAATAAGTACTCAAAACTAATATGCATGGCTGAAAATTTTTGATTCAGCCATTCTGCAGAAGTGAGCATCATCCTTGGCTTTGATTTTGACAGATTAATACCTCTGCCTTCACTCTCTCTAAATATAAAGTTGACAACAGAGCTGATAGATTAGACCTTTTCTTAAGTCCTAAAACCTCCTTTCTAGCTATGAATTTATGTGTGGTACAAAATTAATATGTAGAACAATGGCTGTCAGAGCATGGTTCAAGACTTAGGCAGGTCCTTTTAATTTGGAGATATTAACATACATCTTTCATTTTTGAAGGAAAGATATTTTTAAGTGTTTATCTGCATTCTGTAATTTTGAAAATCTCATTCTTAGTAGTTTAGGCCTGTGAGTTAGGGTAAATAGATGTACTGATGCAAATCCATGGTTTGATTTCAAGTTGGATTGGTCTTTGTAATTCTGTGCCACAAATTTAACAGAAGGTGCCTTATACAAATTACATCTTGTTCGAAATGTAGCTGCCAGAATATTAATTTGAACAAAATATTCACAACCCACATTTTTCCCAACTTCTGGATCTTTTGCTGAATTTTCCAATCTGTTGATTCTGTGCTTCTGTGTATTTCCTGATTAACTGGCAAGTTTTTGAAAAAAAGCCATCTTAGGGATTCCTTGTGTTCCTCTGAAGCCAGGCTGATTTCTGGCTCTTTTGTCATGCTCTTTTGCATATCTGCTGCTTAGTCCAGCACATACAAATGAGTGACTGGTGTTTATTTGTGAGTTATTTCATTTTGAAACAGACTGCATCAATTCATTCCGGCTGATACATAGGCGATTTTTCTAGCCTCACTTAACTAGACCTGAGAGCCTGACTCAGATTTTCTGAGGGATTGAAGTGCTTTCAAGTGGCAGGTGATGGAAGCTGATGTGACTTTCACACCTGAGCTGGACATGGCCCCTCTTCCACATTCTCGGTGCTGCATTCTCCTGGAGAGCAGCTCTGAGTGCAGACCAGGAGATACATCCTGCCTCCCCCTCTGGCCAGGCTTTGGGATCAGATCCCTGACTAATGGGGGCTGTTTGAGAGTAAACTGAAAGAGAGGAGCTTAGAGCTAAAAAATAACATGTAAGCATCTGTCATAGGCTGGCAGAGGGGTATCTCTGCCTGCCACGGCAAGGGAACCTGAGATATAACAGAGCTGTCCCAGCGCTGTGAGTGGGATGTGATGAAATCCATGGGATGGGATGGGATTGCGGCATTCACATTCTCTGAAAAATCTCTTTGTCCAGGATCTTTCTCCTGGGAAGCTGGGAAGCCTTAGAGAAGAATGAAAGCTCTTATCTCATTTGCTTCTCCTCTGTTTTGCTCATGTGGAATGTGTTTGGAGATTGTTTACCCACAGGTGATTGTTCCATTGGATTCTGCTGGGAGTTGTTTTTACTCTTTGGCCAATCAGGGCCAAGCTGTGTCAGGACTCTGGAAGGAGTCAGGAGTTTTCATTATTATCTTTTTACCCTTCTGTAAGTATCCTTTCTGTATTCTTTAGTATAGTTTATTATAGCATTCTTTATTATAATATAGTATCATAAAATAATAAATTAGCCTTCTGAGAACATGGAGTCAGACTCATCATTCCTTCCTTCGTGGGTGCTCCCTGCAAATACAATATGGCATGGCATGGCATGGGGCCATCCTGATAAGGTGGGGTGGGGTGTGGCTCCTACCTCATGTCTGTGTCCAGCCTCTCACAAAACAGATTTCTAAACCAGTTGCAAAGTTGAAGATTACATTAAGGGATATTAATACACTGGTTTGATTGTATTTGGATTGCTTCCTAAGGAGAAAATGTTATTTATATTACAACTGTCAGAGAATGGAAGAAGAATTGCCTTAACAAACGCATTACATCCATGTGTTTATAGATCCAGACTCCCTTAGGGAATGCTGCCAAAGATGATATTCCTCACATTTGGTTTGTGTGTTGCATCTTACAGTAGAAAAATACACACTGTAAAGGCATTATTATCTTCATAAATGAGCTCTTGATTAAAAAGAAAATTTATACGTGCCCTTAAATCTCACTAAGGCCAGGGGGGCACAAAAATAAGCTGAAAATTAAGTATATGTTCAGAATCTTTAATAACTTGACTGTGTTCTATTGCTGGGCCCAGAATTTTAGGAAATGTATTTCTGAAATTATTCAGATGTGGTGCAGTATATTTATGAAATGAACATCCTTCTTCTTTCTTTTTTTTGGGGTTTCTTTTTTTCTTTTTCACAATATACTGATTTTAAAGGTTAGATTTAGCAATATAGCCAAGTTTTTTACTGTGGTTTAATGGTGTCCTGTTTTTTAAAAAGAATAGAAAGTAAATGTAAAGTAGTCCTGTCTTTTATCTTACTTTCAGGATAATACATTTTCCTGTGTAAGCAAGGATAGCAAAATCTGATGTATACATTAGGAAAGCACTGTGTGCTTGCAGAGTTTCAGCTACAGTACCTTAGGAGCAGGACAGGGCTCTTAGTGCTGACATGGAGGGCAGTGCCCGGGTCCTTGGGTTTAATTGTCATTTAAATTTCTGTGAAGGAAGTTCCCATGAAAGATGTGGGGGGAATGGGACTGGGTGCTAAAGCTGAAGCTTCACGTTGACAACATGAGATGTAGTCTCATCTCTTGATGCTGCTCTCTGAGGTGCTGTAAAATCCAGTATCCAATTGAAGTCATTTTCCACCTAGAGGGGGGAATAGTAGATTAAGGAAATACAGACAAAGAAATCTTTTTATAACATATACTTCAGAATTATTTCTTGCATGCTTGATCTTTCCATATTGTTTAAATATGGTCTATATGCTTCAGTGAAATTCTGAAAAAAATTTGGAAGTGTGTCCTGCTGGGACACAGGAATGGATGTACAAATATGTGCTCACAAACAGACTGACTTAATTTTTTTCTCTGCTAATAGATTACATTTTATGGTATTAAGGAAATACCAGTACATTTGAAGGCTGAATTTAGTAAACTTTGATTGAGGGAAGATGTTAGAGATTGTTGAGGAGGAGCAAGGGAGGCTGGTGCTTTCTGCAGCTCGGTGCTGATGTGTTGTTGCTTCCACAGCTGAGAGTGAAGGAGCCCTTTGCTGCCTCTCATTAGGAAGTTATTATCTACAGCTGCTTAAAACAGCAGCCCTTGGACTGGAGGGGCATTGTCTCCATCCATCTTCCCAAGGGCACTTTTCCTTATTTCATCAGGGGTATCACCATAAATGTCAGTACAAGTCACACAGAAATGTCTGCTGGGCCAGCAGTGCTGTAGTGCTGCACTTAAAAGGTGAATTCTCCCACAGTGCTGGGGACTTTAGGGTGGAAAGAAATGTGCTGTGAAGTCCTAAAAAAAAAAAAGGCAAAAAAAAGAGAGAGACTTAGGGCAACTCTAACATTTAGGAATGTAAGGTGCGGTTGTGGGCCCTAATCTGCTGGAAGAAGGCAGATGTCTTTTTTGGTTTATGGTATGAAGCAGGTTTCAAACCACTTGGAGCTGTTAGCTGATAAATAGACAGGTTTTACTGGAAGCTTTTCATGTGAATTTTTGGATTGTGTATTACAAGCAATGAAAATCTCGTAACACTGGAATGCAAAAAGCAATGTACCTTATCAGCTTTTGTGAAAAATAAACCATATTACATGTATTTACACTAATTGTATAATTAGACATTCAAATTACAGTATGTAAATACTTAGTAATCAGCTGAAATTTGCTTTGAAAAACAAGATAATTCCCTCAACACAGGCTACCTTAAAAGAATGTTAAGTTAGGAGAAACCCCACGAAAGTACAATGAGAAAATTAGCCTGCAGTAATCAAAACCTCAATAACAGGGGAGCAATGTGTAATTCCATCATTTCCTTTTGTGTGCAGCTATTTTTAATGATTTGAAGCCTAATCAGGTGATGTGCTGAGCACAGTGAAATAAATAAGAGTTCTCAAGGAACTGTAGAGCTAAAGCCTAGCTAAGGATTTGCCTTATTCCACTAAAAAGGGGGAAATCCCTCTTTTCCTTTGAGGAAACCTCTTGCTCTTTAGGAGATGTCTTGGAAGATTCACAGAGTGAGGAGCTGGATGTGGCAATGAGCCACACACTGAAACCACAGCCAAACACACTTTAAAAGGCAGTCCCAGGCCTGGGGAGTTTTGCTGAATTAGCAGAACACATAGCATTTGTTATGGTTACTCCTTCTCAGCCTAAAGCTGTTCTAGATACAGTGTGTAAATAGAAACTCTTCTCCCTGAGGAATGTTCCCCTTTCAGCGTTAAATAATCGAGCATCATTTTTGTAAATTGCTGGTTGTTGTTTTTGACTGACATGTTTACTCAGATAAAGTAACAGTTTTTCCTCAAAGAAATCTACTTAGTGTCTAGATGACATAAACACATTGGGGGATTTTTGTGGAGGAAAGAATTCCCAAGTGTTCTTTACAGTTCTGCCTAACTCTCTTTCAGGCTTACAGGCTTATTCAATGTTTTTCTTTCCCTACCACTGGCTCAGTTACAGTCTATGTTTCCCTGTATCTGGAAAAAAAGTGCATTTGGTGAGTGTAAGACTGGTGTTTGCTTAGGCAACACCTTCTTGCTGTGTAGACTGAACCTCATGAATCAATTATAGCCTGCTCTGCTGGCTGGCATGAGTGGATGTGATAAGCCACACGCTTTGTTTGACACAGATCTTTGCAACTCTAGCTTGCTTTACTTTGCTAAATGTGGCCCTTGAGGTGGTGGAATGGGAGGTGAGGGGCTGCAGCCACATGACAAAAGTCAGCATGGCTTTCATGTGAGAAAATGTTCTTCAGGGCTACTGACTCAGAAATTGATGGCTAAACCCTGTGTGCTGACACTTCTTCGCTTCTGTGGTATGACAGCAAATGCAAAGAGTGAAGGGCTGAGAGAATGTGGAGATGATGACAATTTTGGGAAAGAGAGAGGGAGGCGAGAGTGTCATGAGATGTACCCCCATGCCAGGTTTTCTTAGCAGATGGAAGGCTTTTAAAATTTAGCTCAGAATTACAATTAAATCTGAAGCAGCAACAAAAGAACCAGTACAGCAACAGCACTAATGCTTTACTGAAATGATGACATGGTTGTATAAGCAGTATTATTAATTTGTACTCAGAAAAAAATAGTAACTATTGATGGTTAGAAACTTATTTTTGTTGTTTCCCAATACCTAAGTGGAGAGGTTTTCATTTTGTGACAAAACTGGAAGATCTCAGACTATTTACTAGACAGGGAACAACTGCATGTTCCTTTCTGGCTATCCACAGCAGGTAGGAGAGCCAGTAAATGGAGCCCTCAGCTCTGTCATCTCACTGCCTGGATCACTGAGCAGCCCTGGCAGGTGCTGCAGCCAAGTGGGGTTTGCAGCCACCCAAGGGCAGTGCCAGAGCATGGATTTCTTTCCCAAACATGAAGTGTGCTGCTGAGGACATTTAGCAGGTGTGAGAAAAGCTGCCTTGCACAGAAGTAGGATGTGAGTGGATCAGCATCATCCCCTGGCTGCAGTGGGAGCCTGGAGCAGCTGCTCAGCCCCAGCTCCAGCCCCTCTGTGAGCCTTTGCCCTGGCATCTGCATTGCAGGGTGCTGAGCATCTGGTGGTAAAAGAGAACGAGACGATGAGCAGTGGCAACTTGGAAATGTTGAATTGTGGTCCTCTTGCCCAGCTCTTGCAGGCTGTGTGCTTGCAGGTTATATATTCAAAAGCCTCAGTTGGGTAAATTCACTGGTAAATTGAAGTAATCCAAGCATGGCAAGAGAACATCCTTTGTAATCCAAATGTGTGGTCAGGATAACCATGAATGTGTTTTGCACAGAATCCATAATGCAGCAGCTTAGAACACAAGGCTTGCTGCAAAGGCAGACGTGGTGAGCAGGGTCTGGAGTGCAGCTGATGGACACACAGGCTCCAGCAGCCACTGACAGGATCCCAGTGCCTTTGGTTTGCACTGCAAAGTTATTTTGATTTGCTACTTGAGTGAAGACAACCTTGATGAAAAACAAAAAGTGACTTCTGGAAAGACTCAGGGCAGTGCTGTGATCCCAAAATAACATGCAGAGGCTGACAAGGCTGAGTCATTCCGCTTAAAAACAGTGTAGTCTCTACTACTGGTTAAGACGCTGAAAAGATTTCTTTTCTTCGACATTTCTCATATTTGGTTTATTATATTCATTTCTAACCATTAACTCTTAAAGAAGATACCTGACTTCATAAAACTGTGCAATAGAATCATAGTGGCATCTGTGGAGTTTTGGGCAGTTTCCCAGTTTTTCTAGGCAAACAATGAATTTTCATGCTCTAAAAGAAAGAACTACAGTCAAGAATTAAAATAGCCAAACAAATCCATAAGGATTTCCAGGAAATCACAATTGAACCCACCATATCAAGATGGCAGTGGCTTTAAAAAAAACTGTCCTTCATTCCAAGATGGGCAAAATTCCCAGGACGGCAGCAAGTTTCTCCAGTAACTCAGTTAAAGGCAATTTAGAACATTTGCTCTGAGACAGAAGAGCATGTTTGAACACACCATAGTCCCAGATCCAGGTACAAACCAAAAAGAGTGTCAGCTCTAAAATCCAGTGTAATACTTCAGTGCTGTGCTCTTATGTCTCCTGCATACAGTGTTTTTGTTTTCATGCCACCAGCCATCATGTATCCAACTGCAGGCTCCTTGCTTCATCACGTGCTGGAAATACAACAGGAAAATACTCTCACATTGTCAAATATTCATTTAAAATTACTAGCAGTTCAGCAGCCAAAACTTGCCATAATGATCTATCTCTTCATAAAACAGGACTTTCTGAGAGTATTCATTTTTGACCATTGCATATTATATTATCATGTCAGTGAAGATAATAATTCTGTGTAGCTTTCCCTTATCTGAGGGGATATATTTGGTCAAAAAACTCTTTAAGCATTCTTATGTTAACACCCTCTGTCTAAAGGGAAACTGATAGCTTAGATTTCCTATGAGAGCTTATCATTGACCCCAATACATGGACATTTAGTAATGGGTTTCCCTTGAGCTTTGCTTATTTTTAATAGAACAAGAAGCTTCAAATCATAGCAATTTGAAAAATCTGATTCTATTTCTTGTAATTTAAGGTGTCTTGTCATCTGTGTATTTGGACAAATCTGTGCATGGTGTGTGTTCAGAGCAGCTCAGTGAAAAGCGGTGTCATTAATATTTGTCCCAGCCCTGCTGCTCTGTTTCCTCTTGTTGTTTCTTGTGTACATTGCTGTCAGTGCTGCTGACATCCTTCGTCAGGGAGACTTGATTAGCATCACTGAGTTATTGGGAAGTGCTCAATTAGCAGCGTCTCACTCCTGGTGCTGACACCTGCTAAGCCTCCCGTGGTGCTTTAAGCGCAATATTTCTGCAGGACTTCTCAGGCCACACGTCCATGAGCCAGATGAGGAGTGCAGCAAGGAACTCTGGTGTGTCTTTGGTGGGAGCTGGCCAGGACACAGTGACAGACACAGGGAGGGGAAGCCTGAAGTGCTGTGAGCATACCAGGCACTTCAGTGGCTCAGAGACACAGTTAAATGAAAGAGAAGACTGGGAGCCAAGTGCTTTGTCCTTAGGTTTCAGTTCAGTCTTTGATATCTCTCTCCCCTTTGTCCATGATAAATGATGATATCAAAAGATTTTTTTTTCTTTCCACTAGGTTCAAGCCCACTGTGCAAACCAGGTTATTTTACTGTGAGGTGAAATTTCAGGATTTCAATTTCATGGACACAGCTATGAAGTGCTGTCACTAAGAATTTGTGTCAGTTATTTGTACTAATTAATAATTCCTGTCTGTGTCATTGTGGGCCAGCATTTCAATGCAAAATATTGCTTCCCAATTTCCCTTTATTAACCATACCCTAAACTTCATTCTGACCAAACAAAAAGGCCAGATTACTCAGGAATGCAGTCTCTGTCAAACTGTCAAGCACTTACAGGAAGAGAGCAATTAAGCAAAGTTGGAAGCAGTTTGAAGGCAGCCTCAGATTGATGAGCAAAGGAGCTTTCCCAGACCTTTGGCTGGCCATGAGATGTTAACACCGTGCAAGCATCTTCTTTATGTGCTTTTTCTCTCTGTGCTTGAAGGTGTTCATCACCTGGTATCTGATCCTCCATCTCATGAGATACCTGGTTGATACATTGTTGGTTTTTTCCCAAATTTTGTATTGTAAATTACATGTACATAGCTTGCCATACTTGGGTGGGGGAAACAGAGTATTTGGAATGAATTATTCACAGTTTTAGTTGTTTTCAAAGCACTGAATAGATTCACTTTTTTTTTTTTTTTTTGCCTGGTGCCTTAGTAACTCTTATTACCTCAGATTTGGGAGAGCCACTGACTGCTTTTATGTGTGGGTGGCACAGACTCCCTTCAGTAGCATTTGCTACTAGAAAGTACATGGGACTTGAAGAAAGTCACTTTTCTTGGAACTGTTAAAAGTAAAATGAATAAAATAAAGGCTTTCAAGCTTTGAAAAGCTTGTTTAGCTTTTCAAAATATTAGCTTTGCTTTGATTTTGGTCATTTTCAAATAGATGAGTATGAAGTGTGTGCTGTCTGCTGACTGTTTTGTGCACTGCTGCGGTGACAAGTTGAGGTTGGCAGGAAGGGTTTCAGCTCAGCACCTTCCCCAGTGCCATGGTGTGCCCTCAGCACAGCTCTCCTTGAGCCCCTTTTGAGCCTCCTTGGTGGCCCCAAGGCTGCCCTGGGGCTCCTGGAGTGCCCTGATAGAGCCCCCGTGGGTCTGGGTGGACTGGGAGCTGAGTGAGGAGTCGGGTCAAGATGCCAGACTGAGGAAGAGCTCACAGTGTCCATTGTCCTTTTCTGACCCTTTGTAGTTCACCCTGAAAGGACCACACCATATCTTCTCCCTGGAGCCCCACCCCAGGGCTCTGAAGAGCAGCACAGCCTGCACCCAGCCCAGCTCTCAGAGATCACACATTTTACAGTTGTTGGGACATAAAAGTCATATTACATCTTCTAAGTATCAGAGAATCCCACATGTTTGCTCATGGTTGGGATGAAGGGAAGGTAAGGCACCGTGGTTTACATGATGAATTACATTTACACTTCTCTAATTAGAAAATGTGAGACTATGCATAGGAGAAAAAAAAAATCTTCTGAGGCTTTTAAATCAAAGGTGTGTTTTAATTTGGATTATAACTAATAACAACTAATATTTGGATTATAACTAATTTCTCTTGACTGCTTTGTAATTCATTTCCTTATTTCTCATTCATGTTGAACTTCCCTGCTTAAAATGTTAGGATTCATTCTCTATCTGAAGTACTACATCCCCCTCCAATAATCTGTCATTTTCCAAATTAATTTTTCTTTCTTCTTTTTCATTACAGTGTAACATTGTTACTTTGTTGACCTTAATTTTGTTTCTCACCATCCTTTTTCCTTCACTTGCCATGTCTATGCCCAATGTTCTTTAACACACTCTCACCTTGTTTAATTGCTGTCCCCTCTGAACTCCTCCAATTCTCACCTCCCTATTCTGAGTCCCATATTTCATCTGTGCCAATTTTTATTACTGCCACTTTTATCTGTGTGTCTCCTTCAAGCTTCCATCACCCTTTGTGTTACCTCAAACCAATGTTCAGGTGGGAATGTATCTGCTCTTTCATTTTTCCTTCCTTCAACAGCAGTGTGGTTAATCCTGCTCTTTCTGATTGGTCTGTGCAGTGAGGATTGAGTTGTTGCTCAGACTTTCACCCTGTTTTACCACTGGTATGAGACTGAGCTTCAAGCCCTGAGAGCACCCAGCACTGCCAGGAGCATGGGAGGCAGTCATTCACAGAGTGCCTGTGTCTCAGGCACTTCCCCGAGTTATGAGTGCAGAAAATGCTCTGCAGGACTCACTAATGAATCAGGATACAGCAGTGCCACTGCATTACGTAATCTTGCATCCCTCGAGATGAATGAATTATGGATACAAAACCATTATCACTTCCTCTTGGCAACATTTTCACTCTGTCAAGCTGTTTACCTGTGACTTGTTGGCAGTGCTTTATTTCCTTCCTCCCCCAGTATATTGCAAAGCTCCTGGAAGCTTTGTATTTGTATTATTTTTTTGTAGAACTGCTTTAATTATTTTTCCTCTGAATTCCCTCTTCCTTTGTTATTACACCATTAACCTCTCAAAGCTTACATTTATTGCTTTATTCATTTTAATAATTTTAGTTCCATGAATGAGAAGTATCATATAATGCAAAGTGTTTTCAAAATCACTAAGAAGTAGAATTGATAATACCAAGGTTCCACTGTATTTATATTGGACTTTCTAATGTGGAAAATTCAAAAGTTTAGAGAAACCAAAAGAAAAACTGCCTTTGTCAAAAGTATGAGTACCTAATTAGAAATATGAACATGTGGTCCTTTAAAATTCTGATCATGATACTGAAAGAAAAAAATTATGAAAATGCAACTCTTCCTATTAATAAGCAAAGTAATTTTTTACATCTCCAACTAAGATTTGAGACTTTTTTTATTTTAATGCAAATGTCCTCTCTTTCTGATCAAAAAGCTTATATACCCTTCCCATGTGTGAAGTTCCTTTAATGGCATCTTTTCAAATATATCATAGTGCATATTCAGTATAATTTATAAATAATGTGGTGTGTTAGGTCAAAGCATCTTATAACATTAAATCCAGGAATGGGAATATGCAATCTTCCAGGCTCTGCTCCTGTAGAGGCAGGCACTGTATTAATCTCCTTTTGGTTTTCATTTTCACTCTTCCTTCTCCTTATAATCCACTTTTGCAAGTGGTAACTAAAATGAACAGAGAATATTGAAAGGAATGAGGGACTTTACAAACAAACCATGGGTCTGCATGTAGATGAAACAATGGGAAGGATTCCACTGATTGATAAATAGAATGAGATTTGTCTTTGCAAACAAACTCTAGGTCTGCTGATAAATAAAATTGGATACTGAGAGATGAAATAAACCATTCTTATGGAAGAACCATCAATTCCATAAGAATTTAACACAAGAAAAAGTATGGGGGGGGATATATTAGAAGGGGTTCTTAGGTATTAGACATTTTGGGAAGTCTGTACCTCTCAAGTATCTCAGCCAATGGGTAAAGAGAGAGGGAAATAAAGCCAAGAAATGAGGATAAAAAGCAAGCTGTGTACTCTAAAAGTTTGAGACACCCCAGGGGAAATGCCTCATGGGCTCTTCCTTTATTTGAATAAAGTTACAGGACTCCTCTGCCTCCTTTTTGGACATAAACCTCTGGTGTTTGTGGATTAATTTTCCTGACAATGGCCTTTAAAAGGCCCAGTGAATTGGTTTCTATTAAATCTGTCCGTGTAGGAACGGGCCAGTGAAACTGGCTCAAAGTCAAATAAAAGAGAGAGAGAGATTAATTCATTTTTTGTCACTACTGAGAGCAGAGTTCAAGCCACACCAGGGAACAAGAACATGATTTACTCACAAGGATGACTTGGATCCATCTCTCCTTTATTCTAAATACCTCTGCTTCTCTATTGTTTTCCTCTTCTTTTTGTTATGTTTTGTAAGATCCTTTGCCTGGACTCATGGAAGATTCTTTACCAAGTCTTTCTGGGATTACTTTGTTCTTTTAACTAGAAATGTCACACTGGGTCAAACAAGTTCAGCAGTGACTCTGTGCAGGTATTTCTGCTCAGCATTTTGACTGCAGGGTTTTTTTCTTTCCATCTGTTAATTATATGTAGTGACTTATGATGGATTACATTAAAACATTTAAAATAATTGGTGTGATGGGGCTGCTATTAGTCACCATTATCACCAAGAGGTGATAATTTTCTGCTTTGTCCCTTCTGTTTGGGGATAATGCAGGGTAAGTCTGGTAATGGGGAAAGAAATGCTGAGTAGATTAAAGAAATGTTGGACTTGATTCATTTCTCATGTGCTGTATCTTCAGTGGTTTCACAGAAACACTCTTCATTTATATCAGTGTAATGTAGGGGAAAATAATTTTCTTAAACTGTACTATTGTATGCCATTCCTCTTGTGTTTTATCAGCCTAAAATGCATATATAGTATTTTTAATATTGATCTGCATATCATTCAAATCATAATCCCATATTTAAACTAAAATATTACCTGTTATGACAGAGTGGTGGTTCATCTTTATGATATTATTTGGTCTTCATCTTTTCTGTTTCCTCTAAGACTTGATATTTTAAATATTTATATATATTTAAAATTCCTTGAGCAAAGAATTTTGTTCTCAGTATACATCAGGCATTCTAATTGATTAGAGTAGAGGTGGGACCTTGAAAAGATGTGGTCTAATATGCTGGAAAAGATAGAATTTAATACAAATATAGTTAAATGAAAGCAGTATTGTACTTTTCTGAAAGAATTTTTTTCTCAACAGGGACAGGTTAGAAAGACAACTCTGCAATTTTCTTAAGATTCTGAAGTTGGTGCAAAATGTAAAAATTACATTTGTGGATAAATAATTAAAATCTATTGCATAGTTTCCTTAAGAAGAAACAAAAATGTTTATAGTTGGAAGGGTGGATGTGACCTACAGCTGTGGCTGAATATGATAATATGATGCAGAGGCTTGTTAATCAGCCTCTGTTGCCTATTTCTACAGGCAACATAATTATTAAGGTGCAGTGTCCCACTGAAGAGCTGAGTACATAATGAAAAACTAGTGATTAATTCACAAATTCTGTCTGAGACACAAATTGCAATATTGCTGTGTGTATTTTAATGTACAGATGTTCCCAAATACTTCTCGTGTTTGATGAAAAAGGTCTCCTGATCCTAAAAACACCCTAAATTTTAGCATAAACTGAAAGTGTACATTAGCCTTGACCTTAGGCTATTTATTATTTAATCACTTGCTTTAAAAAAAGTCATATAACAGTGACTGTCACTTGCAGTGACTGGCAATTGCAAAGCAAGCACTCATAGTTTGTAAAATCATAAGCAATTTATGAGAGTGACAAAAGAAGGATGCATTTGTAATTAATGCTTTTCACCACAGAGCTTTGACAGCTACAGAGGAGGAAAGGAAAGAAGCCATATTTAGGGTAGGGGTGAATCAGTGTTCTGTACATAAGTCCTGCTAAAATTCCTTCCTTATTCTTCTCTCCACCAAAAAAAACCTACTAAAAAAACATAGAAACTAAAAAACCCACCATACAACCCCACAAATCAGAAGCCCCAAGGAAATTTTTGGGCATCTTTGGAATAATAAAGCTGTAGCTGCATTAAAAGAGAGTAAAATTACAGGAGGGAGGACGGGATGTAGAGGATGAATCCGAAGGAAGAGTCAGAAAGGTAAAGGCTGTAAATGAAGTACCATTAGTAAACCATGTAAAAGGCAGGAAGGACATGCTTTTAAAATGCATAAGAGGCCAGGGAATAACCAAAGGAATTGTCAGTCCTCTGCTTAAGAGAAATGTAAGTAGAAGAAAAAAGGTATGTAGAGAGCTGAAAGGCTTAATAGCTATTTTGTGTTAGCCCTTCACTAAAATGATAGTAGTTAAAGGCTTAATGTGCTATTAGCAATAACAGAGGTGAGATGGAATCAGGAAGGAACAGGTTAAAAACTGCCTACCAATTTAACATGGAACACATTAAAATAATCTCTGGAGAGTCAGACAAAGTTCTCCCTGGAGTGAGGTAGCATCAGTATCAAAGCCACTGGCATTTTAATTAGTGGATTCATGGAGGGGAGGGAATTTCACAGGGGCTGGAAATGAATGTCATAGAAGGAAATCAGGCAGGTATGAGATCCTCATACTCAAATTTCACTTTTTCCATTCAGATCTGTAGGCCCAAAGGAATGGTCTGTGCTCTGCAAATCCATTGTTCAGTGTGAGTATGGCCCTGCCTGAGCAGCCTGTGAGCCTGATGTGCTGATCAGTGCCTCCTCTGGCAGTGGGCACTGCGTGGCCACCAGCCAGCCTTGGGGGCTGTGGGGACACCCTCTGCAGAGACCTGGGCTTGGGCTGCCAAATGTGACATGCTATCATTTCCTCAGTCAACCTCCCATTGGCCAGCACTATGATCTGGTTGATAATTCACATTATTTTTTAAAGTTGAGGGACTCGACAATATTGTGCTAAACACACATGAAGAGCAAGCATGAAATCACTGTGGTTGCTGTCCAATCTTTTCTTTATAATTATTTCATAAGCTGCCATCTGTAATTAAGTTTAAAATGTCAGTGGTTCCATAGCATAGTGGTGTCACTGATAATAACATGTACTCAATTATATAATCCTTTCTATTGGGAAACATGAAAAAATCATGGCTGGGAATGCATAATGTTTTTGGGTTTTTTTCAAATGAGAGCAGATAAAACAGAAATTTCAATGGACTTCTATAACTGCATATTCTTATTGTTGTTTGCCTTCCTTTTTTTTTTCATTTTTTGTTTCTGCAAATGGGATATTTTTGAAATTAGAATATTTCAGCATTTTCTTTGTTAAAGAGTCCTCCTCAGATAGGTCAGGTTCCCATTTTAGGCTGAGAAAGCAAACAGCAGCAGTGGGCAGTCATGGTTTTGTTTTCAGAATAGCACATGGGTCATTTCCTCTGGGAAAATTTGTCCAGGTAGTTCAGTCACCTGTTTACACCCTTTCCAGTTTTCATCATGTGGAGGAGGTTGTCAAAATCTTTCCTTTCTTTGGGGGCAGCTTATGCAACCGAGCACATGATTCTTCTGAACCTTTAGGCTGTCGCTGTTAAAATGTTCCATCAAAGCTGAAAACAGCTGCACATCAAGCCATGGCAGGAGCACAGCAGCAGCTCAAAAATGTTGCAGACCCTCCTCAGAATAAAAGAGCATGTTCAATAAAAGGAGAATGATGAGTTTCCCCAGGCTCTGCTCTCCCCTGGGGCCCCTGTGGGAAGTCTGCCATGCAGGAGTGGTTCTCACTCTGTGGGCAAATCACTGGGTTCACCAGCCAAGCACAAGAGGAATGAAGTGCAATTTGCTTCACCCTGTTTCTGTGAAAGATGATGTAAATAGTCCTGGTTTTATAGAATGTACATAGCATGCTCAATTACCATAAATGTAATGGTATGGGTGGGTGTATATATCCGTATTTGTACAGAGTAAATAACTGCAGACCTTTATAGTTTCAGTTGGAAGAACCTGCATCACTTCACTCTTCCCCTTCCTCCCCACACTCCAAGTTTCTGGCCAAGACTATTTTTTTCCATCTCACCCACCTTTAGAGGCCCCACATTGTCATATCCCTGAGTTGTGCTTCTGCTTGTACCTGGGAGAGTTGCTGCTCCCTGTCCAAATAACAGAGGAGGCAAAACTCTCTCTTCTAGGCCGTCTCTGGTGACTTCTCAGTTTCGTGTCCTCTTCTCAGCAATAATTTCTGAGAGCCTCTCATTGTGTTTGTGAGCCCACCTGGGATTAGGTGTTATGTTAACCCACAGTTATGTGTCTGCCGAAGCCTTTTGAATTTCTCTGTAAATGATACAACATGTCTAGAGCTGTACAGCAGCACCTTGGGAATGGGTGGGGTACAGTCATGGTATGCAGGCATGGAGACCATGCCATTGCCAGGCTGTTATTGACTGTCCTCAAAAAGTTGTGGTGAGTGTGGAAAGTTCTTCACTGTAGGAAAAAGTAAATGTCACACCTGATTTGGTGAAAGGCAAGGAGGGTCCCGCAAAGAGAATCTGGGTGTCCTAGTGGAAAAGAAATTGACTATAAGACAACTTAGCCCTCCTTTTAAAGGGAGGATTTGTTAGATGATGTCAGGGTGACCTTCTAACCTTAGCTTTGCTATGATTTTTTATTTCTCTGACTAGGGTAGGCATAGGATTCCCAGCTCTTGCCTCATGAGTTCATCCATTTTTATGTCCCTGTCCAGGAGCACTCCCAGAGCTATCCATGCACCATGCAGACAGCTCACTGGATTTGTTCCTTGCTGCCAGAAGGGCTCTGGGGTCTGTGGAGTGGGCACCAGGAAGCTGCCTGGGGTCTGGGTTCTTTGTATGGTTGTGCTGAAGGTGCTGAACTGTGGCATTTTCTGTCACCTGTGCCTGGAGAACCTGCGCTCCCTGCAAGGGGACTTGGAGACAGAGCAGAGTGATCACTCAGGAGCTGCTCTGGTTGGATTCATCTCTTATTCTTGTTTGCCAACACCATAAATTGTGGCTGCAGCCATTTGGCACTTGCACTGCTCCTTCAGTGGGCACTTGTGTCGTGTCAGGGGAGTTGGATTACAGAACACATTTGAGATCAGTCTGTTTAATGTGTGCTGATATTTCTGCCAGCACTAAGCCATTTTGGGCTAATATTACAGAATATTTAGGAGTAGTGCTCATCTTTTCTTTTGAGGAGGTAAAAGCACGAGGGATTGTATATCTCCAATATATATATGGGCATTAGATCTGTGAGTTACATGTAGTATAGATAGCAATTTCCCTGGAGACACAGTGGGTGACAGTGAGGGCAGGGTGGCCTGCAGATAAGGACTATCTCCTATCTTGGCATGAAATATTAGTAGCAAACATTCACTGTGGTTTTGGTTCTGTACTTTATTTCAAAAGCAGAATTAAATGGCTTTTTTTGCATTAAAACAGATAAGTAACCCTGTCAATGCTTACACTTCATGTAACTTTTCTAGATGGTGAACCACACCAGCGAGGACAGATCATTTTAAGAAGCTCTGTTAAAGAAAGCAGAAACAGAAACCTTTGTAATTATAAACCCTGGTTATGTAAAGTAGTCAGATACGGGGTTTTGGCTTGGGTTGTTGTTTCTCTTTTAGAAGAGACTTGTTTAGAAATCCAAGTGTTAAAATGGAGGATTTTCACTCAGCATTTAAAATTAAATCACCCATCTGATTCCTTGTTGTGTAGAGCTCTGCCTGCAGTGTTTAGGTTCAGCTTGTTTAGCTGTACAGCAGCATTCCTGTTTGCTGCTTGGGTCTTTGAACCTCAGCGCTGCCCCTCCTCATTTCGTTATCATAAAATTCAAAACACTTGACAAGGAAAAGGACTTCACAGACTACAGCACAATCATACTTCCCCAACATCAAAGTGAGGACAGACTGTGAGATGAGCCATCTTGACCAACATGAAACAAGACTTTGACATTGTAATGCATTGACATCACTCTCGTTTAATCTTTTTTTCTCTTTTTTCTCCCTTCTTTTTCTTTCTTTCTTTTTTTTTTTTTTTTTTTAATTTATCTAGGACAGTAAAAAGAGAATATCCTAAGGACATTTTATGACATATACAACCTGTAAGTGGAAGCGGTGTAAAAAACATCTGTATCCACAATTTTTCTTTAAAAACAGAATCAAATCTATCAAATAACAAAAGGGAGTGCCTAGCTGAATCACATATAGGGCCCAATGAGCTGAAGTTTCCTTGCTGGCTACTAAAATTGATTTATTATACCAGTTTACAGAAAATAAATAGCACTGGTAACACAATGGAACATGAAAATACAGAAGCTTTATAGGGTATGTCAAATAAATTCAACTCTGGCCAAAAAATTATCTTTAATAATGACAAAAAATTAAAATCCTCTTCTTTGCTATTCCAAATTCACCTTCAACAAGCTAATGTCTTTACTACTGAAAAATGTAGGTCCTTGAAGATGAGTTGGAAAAAAGTTATTAGAATCATATTATCACTATAGGACAGTGGAATTATTTAGTACCCGAGAAATACCTGTGTTTGATGGGGAGTTCATGGAAGGCAGGCATTTACACACAGGAAAACTGAGAAGTGCTTTGTGCAGTAAATGTCACAATGTCTCAGTTACTGGAAGATTATCACAAGTTTTGTATTAGGCTGCCTGAGGACAAGATCTCTTTGTTAAATGCTAAAATATTTGACTTATTGTGCTTAAATATACGTTGTTGTGATTATTCAATAGGCAAATACACAAAATTCTTTATCCTCAGTGTGACACTCACTGTCTACATGTTACGTTTTAAAAGTGTCAAGAGTAAAATACTGAAAGAAAAAAAATTAAAAGCATGAAAAAGAAAACCTAAAGCATGTTGGGGTATTTTCCAATGCTATCTGCAGCACAGCATGATGTTGTGCTGTAAGCAGGGCTGTGAATGAAAACAATGTAATTGCTTCTGAGGAAAAACCCCACAATTTAAGGATTATTGTAGTTCTAGTGTTTTGACTTTTTTAACATTTAAGGAATAAGTTCAATGAACATATGTCTCACTGACATCTTTGAGCCAAATTCTGTATTTATGGACATAATGAATTTATGAAATATTGGGCAGAATATATTGATGAAAATAGTATGACCAGCATTATGATTATATGATTAATAGATGATTGTATTTTATTTCTGTAGGCTTCTCATGTGTTTTATTAAACAAGCATTTATTATTGGCTTAATTAGAAGTTTCTTTAAAATACAATACAGTTTGCTGTGTATGGAATGTGAAGTCAAAACTTCACAGAAAGATATCAGCCCTTTAAATAACAATGTAAATAGCCTCCATAAGTCAGCTTGAACATAAGTCAGCACAACTCATATCAATAACTGAATTTGTTTTTTCCTTGAGTGCTTTGTCTCTGGATGCATGAGAACATTTCTAGCCCTGTTGTGATAAGTAATTATCTGTTGAATCATTTAGAGCTTGTGCAGTGAAGGTGGCACAGAGTGTACACCCCTGGCAGAACTGATAGGGAATGCTGTAGAGAAGTAAGGCATTGCACAAAAGTAATGATATTTATGTGCTAGGGTTGTTTTGTTTTGTTTTGTTTTGTTTTATGGCAAGCAGCTGCCTTTATCTCACCATCTCATTGTCAGAACATTTATTTTGTATTATTCTGTGCTGTGACTTAGACACAATGCTGTGCATTATGACAGGATGAAAAATATACATTAAAAGAGCATGAAATTAAGATAACAAAGTGTTTGAGTTGTTAGTAAATACAGAAAAGGATCTTGCACCTCCTGCTCTCTCTGATGTAGCCACAAGCAGGCAAGTCCTGCTGTATTTTTCAAGTGTGCTGAGGGTGTGCATGGAGAGAGGAGGAGAATGTTGATGTACAGATAAGTGGTCACTGGTTCTGTTTTAGAAAGGACTTGGAGCAAGCAAAGGAGGAAAGTCTTTTCCTGCAGTAATGCACTGAAATCTGCTGTTGCTATGGTCTCCACTGGGTGCCTGGAAGCACTGATGTACATGTGAAATGTTTTCATATCACAAACATGTTAGCAATTGACTTGATACCAAGCACAGAAAAAGAAACCCACACTGTTCATGCATATCCTTGTTTTCCTCTTTTGTGTATGCTGCTGTAAAGGGAGGGTGTTGGCAGCCAGTTTGATGTCAGGTCTGTGTGTGATTCTTTCTTTGTGCCCATCAGGGTGCCCACAGACTAAAGCCATCCAGCATGAAGAGATTCTTCACATCACAGTTGCAGAAGCAAAGTGCTTCTTGCCAAGCAAAGAAAATACCAACAAACATTACATATTCACATTTCCCTTTTGTTGTTTAATAAGGGAAAGGTGTCCTGGTGATTGCTCAGCCATCAAGCAGGAAAAATCACAACTCCTTTTCTTCTGTTTTTGCTCTTTTGTCAACACAGAGTCTCCTTCCCTCAGCCTTCTGCTGTAAACTACAGAGAGCCTATGGAGAGTCTCAATAGGAGACATAATGGGAAAACAGGAAATTGCCCAGCTCAGTTGCCAGTCACAAATGAAGGCTCTTCTCCTCTTGGCTGCATGTGGGTTCCTTTGTCAGCCAGAATTGTTTCCCTGATGTTCAGAGGCCTGTTTATATATTTGGGATGCATCTCTTTCTTCCAACACTCTGCTGTAAGATTTATTATTGAGTTGTATGCGCGCAACCTGGATATCCCCCTTGGTCTTTTTTGTGGGGTTGTTTTGCTGTGCCAGCTCCCACCTCAGAGGTGTGGGGGTACAGGGCACTGCCCTTGGAATAACCAGTTCACAGAGTGTGTGTGTCAATGAAACTCTGTGTCTGAAAGTCAGATTTGCCTACTTTTAGTGCTGCCTTCCTCTCCTCTCTACTTATACTGTGAGTTTCTGCTCATTGAGAAAAAGAAAATTTGTCCTCTCTTTTTTTTTTTATTTTATCCTTTTGAAGATGACAGAATCCAGATCATGCCAAAATATTTATGGAAATTCCTCCTTCTTTAAGCTTGAGATATCTTTAGTAATCTTTGGGTCTACTAACTTAGTCTGTCTGCCAGCATAAATTTGGCTCAGTTCCTTACATGACACCAAACCACTACTAAACTACTGTTACTATCCTAATCTTTTTTTATATGCCAGTAGTCATAATAAACCAGCAATAGAAATACCATCAGTAGACACAAATATTATTAATTTTCTATTCTGGAGAGGGGGGGTGTTTGTTTGGTTTTGGTGGGGTTGGTTTGTTTTTGTTGCTTGGTTGGTTTTGTTCTTTTTAATTTTGGGGGTAGTTTTTAGGTTATTTGTTTTTGGGGTGTTGGGGCTTTTTGCTTATAATAACAAAGAATGGAAATTGAAATAAATATGAAGCCTTCTCATTATTTTGGACAGGTTTGTTCTCAGCCTTTGTGTTCATCTCAGTGGTAGGTGTGCACTTTTACTGCTTACAGAAGTGAGCTGTAGCGTGCTGCAAATCTATATATGTGTATATATATAGATAGATATAGATCTAAATATATATATAGATATCTATAAGTTTTTTTCCTTCACATGGAGTCCATCTTCAAAGGAGTTGTCCTTTCAGGAACTTGCTTATTTTTCAAGTATTTGGAGGTTAATTTATTTCTTATAGATAAAATTATAAATGTAGAAAATCAGGCAATGTTTCAGCAGTGTTGTTTATGGAGAATATCCCAGTATTTTAGCAAATATCCACTTCTATGTCTCCTTAAATGTGTAAGTTGGGCACAGCCTCCTTTGCTGTCAGACCCTTTACATCTGAATGCTTGTCAAAATATTCTCATACTTGGACTTCTTAGTAAATATAATATATAGTACTGTATGTAGATAAAATTAAACCTTTTTTTGTTGCACCTGTAACAGAAGTATCTAGGAAAAACATAAGAAACATGTAGATGAACTCTCAGGCATTTTTCTCAAATTGAAGTTATTTTCCCAGTAAATTCTGATAATGATTTTGTTTAGTATGTTAATTTAGAAAGTATTCATACAAAGCTTATATATGTATTAATTTATATTTAGGGTACTGGGAACAATCCTTATGTAGCTCCATATTAGACTAAAATGTGATTTCTGTTTTCATTATAAGATATGAATTTATATGACTGGCTGCTCTAGGAAGTTCTGGTAAGGGTTTTCTAATATATTGCTTGGCAAAATAATCATACTGTATTGAATGAATTCATACATTAGCATGACTCACATACAAGGCTGAGCAGTTGCACAGTTAAGCCAGCCACTTCCAGTAAATAGAATTCAAAATCTCATGTTTATTTTAATTTTATTTACTGTATTGCATATGCATATTTTCATGTTTTTCCAAGTAAACATTATTACTCCCCCTGCCTGCACCACTCTAATTGGAAGATAGGAGTGGCACCTTCTCAGATGGCTGAAAAACAACTTTCTCCAGTGGAGTCATATTTTCCGGAAACTACATATCTTTTAGAAAGCAGCTCCCTACATGTAAATCAGTATGGAAAGGTAAAGCTGAAAAGCTGCCTGGTAAAAAACAGTTAAAGCTGTTTGACCACAAGGTCTGGTCAAAATATAATTGTTCTGTACATGTTTGTCCATTTAAAGAAAAAATAATTAAAAGTTACGTGAAAAAAGGGAAATATTTAGAGAGAAATACAAGCACAAGATACCAACACATTTGGAGTCTTTGAAACTCTCCTGTTCTCTTTAGGAAATAATTAAAGTCTTATTGAAAGAAGTGCTTTTCAGATCACTGTATGCAAAGAGGATTTTGATTTCAGATACTGGATTAAAATCTAAATGTTTTTCAGGATACATGGTTATGCTGAATCTCTTTCAACTCTTTTCTATATCTTAAGATTTCAGATTTAGAAAATTATTGTAGAATTTAGCTTAACCTTTGGATGTTCCACTTTCCAGTGAATGGGGCACAAAGGGTTCACAAGCATCTTCAAATATCCATTTTTTTCAGCCCACTCTCCTGCACAAGGTGGGATACTTGTCATCCTCCACTCTTGCCATCTGCCCTGGGAGGTGTGGCCAGAATCTGGCAATTCCCCAGACACAGACTTGGACTGTAAAATTGTATTCTATATTATAGTCTGTAATTCTCTGGGATTACAGCCATGCAGATTTATGCTCTGTGGTTTACTTTTGATAGTTGAGGCAAAGGGCATTGAGGAGGTGACTTCTTACCATCTGAGAAGCCTCTCATTTCACTCTGGTGGGATTCTTGCATGTCATTCTTCTAATGGACTCTCCCTGCTGTGCTCAATAGCAAGCTTGTTAAATAAGATTATACACTAATACAGGACAAGTGGAATTTATTCTATAATTTTTTTAAGGGATGGGTAGGGAGAATCATTTGCCATAGTGTGTGCTAGAAAAGCATTGTGGAGTTTCACACAGTTCCTAACTACGGAGAGGTGCAAGAAAAAATTGCAGCAGGGATTTTGTAACACTCAGGGAAGGAGAGGTTTCTGGGATTAATGTGTCATTGCTGGGGATTAGAAACTTGCATTTTTGTCTCAAATCACAGCCTTGTTTTCAGTTCAGCTGAAGTTAAAGATAATTTGGAGCAGTGAGAGTAATCAAAATCTTGGCTTGCTTAAACTTCCTTCTTGTTCATTTACCTTTTGCTATAATGTAGGGTGATAGAATATAAGAAAATAAAGATGATGCAGAAAGTAATCTCACCCCTAAGGAGTTGCAGCTGGGCGAATTATCAAAGATCAGGAACAGGCCTGACTTTAACAGGCCACAGCTGTGAGCAATGAGAAGAAGATGCTATAACAGAGTGGGGTGGCTGGGTGAGAGGGGAACTGGAGTCAGTGGCTGCTTTGTGAAGAAGAAAGAGTCAGAGCTCTGAGGAGGTGCCCACGAGAAACAGCAAGCAGGTGTGGAACTTTCGTGATAAGGAGACAACAGGATGGAACCCCTGTGATAAAATGACAACACTATGTCTGACATCTTGTAGGATTTTTTTTTTAAATCCATAATTGTATCTGATAATAGCATCATGTGATATTCTGGGCTGGCAGGGACCTCAGGATCAAGTCCAAACCACCTGGTTGGAGCAGGGGCACCTTTAAGGTCAGTCTTGCAAACCTCGAGGGACAGGGACAGCACAGCTTGATCAGAGCCTGAACATCCTGTGACCCCACCAGGTTCTGCTCTCTGCAGTGTCCAAGGGGAAATGAGCTCAATCTGAACTTTGCTGAAGGTGACTTGAGTTACAGAGTCACCTCCAGGGTCTCAAACATTATTTAGGAAAACATTTGTATCAGGGAAAAGAAGATCCAGGTGAAAGTGACAGAGTCTGGTAAGAACAAAGCCCATAACAATGAAATCAGTGTTTGTAAGGGGTCAGTTTGCAGTGTGGTTGTTTCATTGAGCTGAGTTCTGCGGGAGTTCCTCAGATCACCTGGAGTTATTCAGACTGTCTCTCTAATGAGGATTCACCCAGGTGATTAGTCCTGGAAAATCTAAAAAACAGGGGCACAAGGGAAAACACATTCTCTGAACTGACCGGGTGTATTCCTCCATAGCGGGAACTCTGATGGGGTTTCTTGGTGGGTTTTGAGTGACTGGCAACTTCCAAGCAGTAGTCCTTAAAGGAATTTGTACTAAGAACTGATAACTTTTGTAAAGCATTTGGACAGCTGGGGAAAGAGAAAGAAGAGGAACAAGCAGTCTAAGAACTGTGCAAACAAAATTTATGGGTGAGAAGTGATTTTCATGCTAAGTATATCAAAATTATTTAGGATATGCTTATAACCACATCTTGAGATTTTTTTGTGTGTTATCCTGTTATTTTTTTTGTGCTCACAACTGAAAATGGATGAATTTCTTATCGCAGGGCCCACATCAGGGTGGACACTAGAAATAAAATTAGTTGGGGGTATCAGTCCTTAACTCCAAGTTCCAAAATTCACTCAAGGTGATTTAAATTCACTCAAGCTGCTGCAAACCCTTCCTGAGGGTCATCACTGCTGCAGCACCAATGCCAAGGCACTTGTCCACACTCCCCTCTCAGCAGCCAATGCTTCTGCATTTCTTTCATTTTCAGACATATTAAAAATTTATCACAAACATTTAAAGGAGAAAAATGCATTGACTTTTCTGAAAGCAATTTGTTAATTAACATCAAAGGGATGAAATTTGCCTTGCATTGCCTGGTGAGTGGCATTCTTCCATCCTCCTGGTTGCTATGGGGATGAAGGAAACTCTTGTTCCGGGTCACTCCTAAATTTGCACATGAAAGCATTAGAGATTACTGCTGTCTAATCAAGTTATATGGAAAAGTTTAAAGGGAGGTACAATGTTTTACAGCCAGCAACCTTCAACAGAATAAAACACAATAGCTGCGAAAAAGGATTATCTCCTGCTTTTAAAAACATACTAGGAAAGTTCAAAATGGTATGAAAGCTTTTTTAGCCAAACATCTTGACTTTTTTTTTTAATGCTATTTTACAAATGAGGAATGTAGAAAACATTTTTAATAGAGAATTAGTGTAGGCATTGCCGAACTCCAGGGCTGTCTTCAGCATAATGAAGAAGGGATGTGCTATGCATTCATTAAATGATTTTACTTTTGAACTTCAGATTCTTCTGTGTCAAAGTCCTTGATATTGTCACATCAGTACTGAAGTACAAAAAAATTTTACTCCGAGTATGAACAAAAATCTCAAAAGAAAAGAAGCCAGAACTGACACCAAACTTCCAATGGGAGCCTCAGGAGGAGCCCAAACCCTGTGCAGGTCCTTCCTGGCAGGGGTCTGTGAGCAGCACGTGCAGAATTCCTCCTGCCCATGAGAAAGGGGCTCTGCAAGCCTTTAGGAGATGCCAGGTGCATTCCAGGGCAGAGAAAATGGGTTTGGGCATGAGCTTGTGGTTTTATTTTCATGTGTGAATTAGGCTTTTTCTTCCTTTTTATTTTTAATTGTTGTTTTGTCGTTACTTGTTTTAGGGTTATTATTTTCTTTTTTTTATTTTTTTAATTTTCATGACTTGTGGGTTCCAAATAACATGGCAATCATTTAAATGCTTTCTTAATGGAAAAGTCTAAAGCTTTACCAGCAGTACTGTAAACAGCTCCATTACAGAACAGAACATGAAGTTACCTTAATTTTGAATATTTATGATTTAATAGTACTGCTCAGAGATCACAACTCAAGAAACATGATGTGTTCTTCAAGTTATCTTTTAAATTCAATATAAACAAGCATATAGTGTCCTTAATTATACATGAGGATACTCTTGCTATAAAATAGCATTGTTGTCATGGAAGCAATCAAGACTCAGCAACAAGGAAACTGCGTTTGATTGACCAAGGCTGGTTCCAACAATACAGTGAAAAAATATCCATTTTAAAGTGACTGCTGAAGGAATGGATCTGCTTAAATGTTGGCTTAGTTTCCAGTACTAAACTGGCATTTTTCACTGGTAAATCAAAATATAAGATGTTTTTGTGATGGTACAGACATGTACCACAAAAATGTAGGAGGCTGTTCCTACCCACAGGTGCTCACTAAGGAGGGCTGGGCTGCAGCAGCAGAACACTGAGTTATACATCCATGTTTGCCTGGATGTGAGGAAGGGCCAATTCAGAAGGATGTGTTAGTTAAATACATCTAGTAATCTGTGTCTTTTACTGTCCCATACTACCAGGAGATTGACATCTAAACCTCTTGATTCACTTTCTGATGTTTGCTTCTCAGTTTGAGATTTTTATGTGTGATTCTTCCCCCATTACTTTCCCATGGAGCAAAAATAAGCTTATTTTCTAGATTAGTCTATCTGATCTATTTGTCTGATCCATGACCTAGGTCCAAAAACTATTTGAGTTTAGTGAGCTCCTCTGTTCCATGTTTTATTGGCTATTTTTTAGCTGGGTTTATTTGTGGAAGGACTGTTCTTTGTATGAAAGTGGCCCTAACCACTTAGAAGCAAAGATATTCTGACATGAGTAGGCATATTTTCTGTTCTTCCTTTTAGAAGTGTTTTGTCTACACCAGGAACAAAAGTGATACAGTGATTTTAGCTGACCAATTGCACATCATGAATAATGCAGAGTGAAATGAATAACTCCTCAGGAGCTCTGATGCTGAGATATGTTCTCACCCAGGGTCCACTAATTGTGATCTGATTCATATAAAGTTGTCTGCTTATAAATGTATTGTGAACAAAAAAAGGAATACAATCTCAAACGGTATAGTCAATAATTTTACCAGCTTCAGTGGCAACTTTTCATTTAAATTCAAAATCTTGTCCTTATTCTGTGCCCTATTTTGATCTGAAATGATAGAATTAATTTTTTTCTGTATTCAGCATTTAGGAACCATCCATTTCCCAATTCAGCTGCACAGCAAATCCCACTGTTGGTTACTTTTTAAACACACAAGCAAAACTACTTCATGAAAATGTATCAGAAGGACTGGATATTTACTGTGATTGTTCTTCCCTTTCTCTGAGTTGCTGAAGAGAGGAAAAGAAAAAAACATGTTATGTTCCCTTTAGCCCTTTTCACGTCCTTGAAATATACAATTCTATGTAATAAGCAATTGATAATTCTCAGAAAAAACTGTGGTTATGAATGATGAATAACCACTGCATCATGTTGCATTTTCATTTTTATTTTCAAATTGTGATTCTACACTCAGAACTGAGTATAGAATGGATATATTGATAATGTAATAGGAGATGAAAAGAGGGTTTGGGTTTTTTTTTTTTTCTATTTTAAATCAGTGCAAGTAAGAAAGAATGGTTACTTAAGGAATGACTTTTTTTAGGAGATGTATTGTTAAGGAATGGAACCTGAGCAGCTTACTAAATACCTAGAGAGCAGAAGAGATGAAAAAGTTATTGAGAAGAAAGATGGGGTTTAAAAAGCAAGGGACAGAAAGCTGACAGCTGAGGGCCTGCGTTTCCCTGGGTTTTTTCCCCAGTGGGTTCTGGGATTCTCATGTGGGAGAATGAGCAGGTCCTGAATTCCCCTTCCTGTGCCTTTTTCACAGTGTCAGGATATGGGGAGGGGGTTGAGAGGTGAGGGTGGTCTTTTGGGGCTTGCTCACAGCAGCCAGCAGTGAGGAACCAGGCTGATGGTTTCACAGGCTGCTCAGGGATCAGTGGAATGAAGTAGGATGATCCAGAGGTCACTGGGAGTATCAGTGCTTGGTTCCCCTTGCACTGAAGTTGGGTGATCAATACATATCTCTGTTCACAGAAATTGCTTAAAACATTTTAAGCTCCTTTCATCCCTCTTTGTTCATATTCAGAGCAATTTTCACAATGGCAGAATTTCACAGAATCAGAAAAAGGAGAGAATGTGGTGCTGCTGGTTTTGTGCTGAACAGCACCAGCTTCTTCTGCCCCTTCTTCACAGCCCCTTGTCCAGCTGGGGCAGCTCGGAGTGCTTCACTTCACAGCAATGCTGCCCATGCTCCTCCCAGCCTGAAGAAAATTAACCCTCAGTTAGTTAATCCCACTGTTCAGGGACCTTGGTGACAGTGGCAGGTAGAGATGTGAGCACTTCTACTCTTATCAGCATTGTTTTAGAGCTGGCACAGGTTTGCAGCTGTGGGAAAGTTCATTGCTCACTGGCAGGGGCTCACATCCCAAGCCTGAGGCTGCAGTGGGATATAATTAACACCCTGTGACAGTCTCAGAAGGGAGTGCAAAGACCATCTGAGCTGGGGAGGCTGAAAAACCCAGTTTCTGTTGCAGCTGAGATCTTCAAGCCTGAGGAACTTTGCTGAGAGCGTTGAGAAGTCAGCACTGCTCCTTTAGCTCTTCTGCTGATAGTCTGGATATTGGGGACTGAGACTGTGGAATCTCCCACCAGCCTAAAAACATCTTTTCCCTAATATTAAGTAAATTATTAGAATAATAAAAATGTGGCATGTAAGTATGAAATGCATGAGAACCTTCGCAGTTAATAAAATTAGTTTTGATCCTCCTAAAAGGAAAAATAAGGCAGAAAAAAATTGAAACAGCACTGTCTTGCAGCGTGAAATCTTTCTGGCATTGGTGAAGCAGGCTGTGTTCCACCTCTCCCAGTTCTCATTGTTTTTTTCCAGATTTGTTACAGTAATATTGCTTTTTCCAGCACTATATTGTTGTGATAAATGCGTGCGTGTTTTCTTCAGCCCTGAGTTTTGGCTTCAAGGAATCGATTCACGCTGGTATTTTTCACAAATAAGCTATTATAAGAACTTCTGAGAGAGAAAATAATTTTAGCTTTCAAAATGAATTGGCTGCTGAGATGAGGAGCTGGAAATGTCAGGTGTGGCCCCTGCAGTTACCTTGGACTTTCAGGGTCATGTGCAGGCACAGAAGTCAGAATGATTTTGCCTTCCAAAGGTGCTGGAATCCCTGAGAGTTCATAGCATTTCTGATTTATTTCAGGTAGTTATTTTAGGACTGAATCTTTAGCTTCTGAAAATATTTTATATGCTGTTTAATTGCTGCAAATAGAATATAGCTTGGCTGTTTGTTTGATTTCCCTAGAAGTTGATGAATTTTGTGTGGCATGCAAGACTTTCCAAAATACTCAGAAAATGAAACATTCTCTAGTAGCTCCTTACCTTCTGCTTGCCAAAAATCAGATAGACTGTCCAGTTTTCTAAAGGTTTAATGGAATATAATCACTAATGATTTGCTAATTTTTCTCCTAAGTGTTTGGTCATATGGCAGGCTGTGAGAATGAAATGGAAACAGAAATACAAGGGAATGCTGTGAAGTAACAACTGTTGCCACACTGTATTACACATCCATACAGCATGTGTTGAGTTTGCTGTCTGTGAATTTCCTGGCAGGTTCCATATTTCAGTTATTTTGCTTTCCTTAGTCCATTGGTCTGAAAAAGTAGAAGTAAAACTTCCACCTTTACACAGTGGGAACAAGAATCATAAGTTGCAAATTACTGCATTAACTTTTGAGTTACTGCAAGATATCAAATATACACACATCATTTCAGAGGCATCCCCCAGGTTTTTGTTCTCTGAACACTTCTCAGCTCTTTCCAAATTAAAGTGACTTGGAAGGACACTTGTGAATAATAATATAAAATATAGTATTAAGAGCTAATCCAGTTAAATCTCCATCAGAGTCTGTAATTCTACCCATTTGTCATTCATGCAAAAGCAGATTTTTCAGGCACAGCCTTTAAAATGCCTCAGGTTCGTTTTCCACTCTTCCTTAGCTTGTAGCCCCAGAATAAAGAAGGAAAAGTGCTGGTAATGTAGACAGAAATGAAATGTGTTTGTTTCTCTCAGCTTTTTTCTGTGCTGCGTGGCTCACAAACTGCTGTGTACTTGGCACTAAATCCACATGAGAAAGTAGAGTTATATTGTGAAATGGCAGCAGTTACTGCAGCATGGTTTCAGGACAAACTCACAGCTGTCAGCTCTTGGATCAGTCAAGTGTGGAGTTAGTGCAGGGAAAATGTTTAGCCTCAAGAGGGAGAAAGCCAGCTGCCATGTCCATTAGCACCCTTTGTTGACCATCCAAGAACACCAGCAGCATCCAAGGCAGCTCTGTCCCAGCTCTCTTTGCTGCAGGGAATTATTGGAAGATGCCCAGTGAGTGAGCAGAGGATGGCATGGGTGCAAATAAGGCAGAGGTGGAAATGAATTTATATTTTGAGGTATAGGTTGTTTGATTCTTTGGGCATCCTCAAGTGAGACCTAATCTGCACCTGTCCTGTCAAAGAGAAAGGGATTGTTGAAACACAAGACAAGAGCAGAGAGTCCCTTTGCCCTGCCTGGCAAATGCAGGAAGAACAGGCCCCTCAAAAGGATAATCAACAGAATGTGCTAATGTTTGAGCCAGCACTTTCAAAATCCTCAATTAATTTTGGGGCTGAGGATATTGGGTGCTCAATCTGAGCACTCCAGCTGCACTTGAATTATCTGAGAGCATAGATGCTTGGGATCTCCTAAAATGAGATCCCAGCTGTTTCTGGTTGATAAGTCTAAAATTAGTAATCACTTTTGTCAATTTTATTTTAAATTAAAAATTAAGTGCTTTCATTCATTATTTGTATTACATCATAGCACTTGGGAGCCCAGTCACAAATCAGGACACTGCATTATTCAGTACATACAAGCAAAGAACAAAAGATTGTTATGTCCCAGAGACCCTACACTTTAACTATAAGACTATTTATGGGAAAAGAAGTAAAGAGTACAAGGATTTATTAGACCTGATTCATCAGAATTGTTTCAACACAACCACAGGACTAAGCAGTGGCCATCTCATCCTTTGTAAAATTATTTTGTCGTTGTTTTGGGTTTTTTGTGGACCTTTTTTATTTAAAAGGCAAAAGTTTAAGGAAATATTGAAAAGAAACAAAACTCTTTTGGATGCCATGTCAAGCTGTGCATCTCTCATCCCATGCACACATTGCTGCAGTTGGTGTGCACAGTATCCTCATCCTTGCAATGGATGGATGTGGGTGGTTTAATTTCAGTACTGTACAAGTCATTCTTTGGCTAGATTTTTAACAGTTTCCTCTTTCTTTTTTTTTTTCTTCCACAATTCTCCCTGGGACTATAATCAACAAATGAAGCATTATTTTTGTGTAGATTATAGTTGTTGAGTTGAATAATAGCATGAGGCAAGACAGAGAAATTGCTGTTGATGTCCAGATAAATATCACTTAACAGCAATTCTCAACTTTAAAAGTTAAGAGAAGTTAAGTACTAAGGGGAAAAGGGCACAGCTGTGATCAAAACTCACATATTAATGCAGTGCATTTGTATTCTGTACTAATTTCCTCTAGAGAGTGTTTGTGTGTGTGTCTGTGCATAGAGTTGTGTTTTCCTGGATTGTGTGGATGGATGAAAACAAAACATACAGGGAAATATCTGAGTACTTTGTTCTCCTTTTGTGTAGCACTGCTAATATTCCCCAACTAATTCTTGTTATAAAACTGAAGCTTTGTATTTCAATCCGGGAAAAAAGAAAAGGCATTGTTTAAAAAACAATGTAGAGGCAGGAATTTGAGTCATGACAGAATGCTGTAAACACAAAGAATGAAATCGTAGCAGGTTGCTTGAGTGTGGTTATGTCGAGGATGGTGCATCCTCACTGCTCTAAGTACACACTAGATAAAAGAGTATTTATGTGTGCACTTATAACAAAAGGAGAAATCGTATTGACAATGTGGACAAAGAATTTTTGAAGAGTTGTTTACTGTTTGCTGGAGTAGAGGAATAGTACAAAACCTCCTATAGTATATAAATGTGTATATCACCATTTCTTTATCATTTTTACTTTTTAATTAAGTTTTATTAATCAGACCAAGCCAAAATTCTGAATCTGATCATCATATTTGGATGAGAGGAGGAAACAGATGTGGATTTTAGCATTCAAATATGTCCTGGCTATCTGACTGGCTCACTGCTGGCTATTTTTTATGGCTTTAATCACTTCCTCAAGTACATGACACATTCTTGATCTGGGCCACCAACACTTTTCCATCTTGGCACAAAGCAATAAGGAATTATTTCTCTGTGTAGGTGCAGGTGCAATGCAGAATTATCCAGAGTGCTCATGGCTTTCTAATTCAAATGAGACAATCACAGAAGGTTGTACAAATCCACTAACAGCTGAGAACACCCCTGAAATATCCAAGTAAACATCCTACAAGGAGTGTTCTCACATTGACCCTAAAGGCACTTTTATACATCTGAAAGTTTCTTGTGAAGCTCTGTTTAAAATATCATCTTTACTTCAGACTTTCTCGTCTTCTGCAGGACACTCTAGCCCTGAAAAGCTTTCTTATCCTCCTACACTCCATATTCAGCTTGCTCTTGATTACAGTTATTTCACCCCTGTAAGGATTCTACTTCCAAAAATACATATAAAAGCTTTTATTTCTGTGCTATTCAGCAGAAAATAACCACAGCATGGAGGCCACAGAAAACTGTGTATCCTGTTTCCTGCCTGCATTAAACAGTGGAGAACTAAAGCCACCAAACCATTCCCACCCACCTCTGTGTGTCTGTCCTCTGCACACCTGAAATGGAGATTTCTGTCTCTAATAGGGTCTTCTACTGGATTTACAAAATCTGATCTCCATACTCCAAAACAACATTTTGTCTGGTTTTTGAGAAAACTCCAGACTCAATGTCTTTCACAATCTTTCAGTGAGGGTCTTGTTTCCAGTGAGGGTCTTGTCCTGTCAGAAAGAAAGAAAGAAAAAGGAAAAATGTAGTTCTGGCTTTAAATCCCTGCCCTAAACAAGATGGTTTAATCATTTTAAAATAATTTTCTTCTAGATTATCAAGGCTTTACTTCCAGTTTTAGGTGGGGATCCTTCAGCCAGACTTAAAAATACATTTTCAGGAAGGTTCAGCATGTCTGAGTTGGTCAGTTCCACAACTTCCAGAGGAGATACTAATCCTGATTGTTCTCAGTCCAGGAAGAAGGAGACAGAGGGGACAATAGAGCAAACTGCCAAATGGTCAGGCTTATTTACTCGGAACTTCTTTTATTTTTCCTTCAGGAATTAGAATTCCTAGATTATCTTTAGGTGGTTAAGCAAGAAGGGGCAATGTTTGAGAATCTCTCAGTTTAGCTGAAAGGAGACATCCCACATCCTTGTTTCCCAGAGAGTGATTGTTATTAGAAATAAAACAATTCTATTAAAAAATGTGTGAACAACAGTGCAGTTTATCAATAGTTAGATATGGCTTTAGTGATTTTTATTTCCCATTAGGTGATTTGAGTACACTTTAGTGGAATCAGACCTAAATATTTATTTTGAAGGTGTTGTCAATATAACAAATGTGAGGAGAATAAAACTGCAGGAAGATGTTGCCATGTTCCTGCTAATTAATGGTTTTAGAAAGTAGAGACACAGTAAGTGGCTATAGAGGGAGGGGGAATTTTGGCCATTCAACCAACCCTTACAGCAAACCTATCTCTTTTAAAATTTTTAATATATTGACATTTTGCAGCAGGAAAATCCAAGTGATATATTTCTCAATGGAGTAGAATTTTCAGCAATTTCCTACCACTGGATGATTTTTTTTCCCTTATCATGGATGTTGGTGACCACTGTAGCCCAGTTTTGAGTACAAGCTCGTTTAGTGAAATTTGCATCTTAATATCTAAAAAATTTTCTGTGGCATCATTTGATTTTTATTTCCTGCATGGTTTTTAAATGTTCCCACTTGGTCACCTCTGCAACATATTAAAGAACACTCATTTTCAGAGCTGAACACCAGCTTTTCCTGGCAGTTCATTTACTCAGCAGCCTTTCCCCAGCCCTCTCATTCTCTGGTCTGTGTGTCCCAAATTAGCACCCGAAGCTCCACAGTGCAGAGGAGGGTGATGGATGAGGCTCTCTCTGGGTTCCACTTTTCTGGATGCTTTGTTCATCAGTTTGATGGAGTTAGAGACGGGATTTTATGTCAGAAAGGTCATGTAATCTGATTTCTGCATCTTTGCACAGAGTAAGTCTTTATCTAATTATTCCTGTATAAGAGGAATGACTTGCTTTTATAGGTTTTTATGAATAGTATATTTTGGAAATCCATTCAGTCTGGGTTTAAAGATTTTAGGAAATGAGAATGTAAAAATTCACTTGGTCATTTTTTTCCAGTGATTAATTGATGTTAATGTAACATGTCATTGGAGTAGAAAAAGAAAAAAAATATTCTGGCGTGACTATAATAGGAAAATTCTCAGCTTTAGAAAAATGAGATATTTCATTGTGTTTAATTTTTCCTTTTATTTATTAGTTACTGGAAGTTTTTTTATAATCTGAATTGGAATTGAAATAGGCTCTAGTAATAAATTCCATTAACTATTCTCTTTATTATCTAAATAACATCAGAACAAGATCGTGTTGGTTTGTGTTGAGGATTTTTTTGTTTTGAGAATAATTTTAGGATTTGTTTGGGTTTTTTTTCATTGTTGTTCTCTGTAAAGGAAGTGATAGAAGTAAGTGATATCCATGGGGTTTTTTTGAGTTTTTACAATCTTAAAACATGTCCTTCAGTAAAAGGATGCACATATAAACCAACACAAGATGTATATTTAGGAAAGAGCAGCTACTGCAGAGCAGAGCTCTCTGAGATTTCAAAATCTAAGTGGGGTGTTTCAAGTAATATTAAGGTTTTGAACTAAGACTGCATAGGATGAATTTCACTGACAGGAATGTGGAACTCCAGTGTACACCTAGGAGTGTTTAATAATAAGATTTAAAAAAAAAAATACTTTATTGTGTCATTCACAATTCAAAGACAATCAAAAACAACCAACCCACAGTATCAGAAGAGTTTATTGCCTTAAATTTTATGATGTTTTCCTTACAAACTGTTGGGGTTTTTTTATTAGAGTGAAAAAAATCCTCATGTATTCCCCTAATTCAAAACATGCAAGACCAAGCAACTTTGTGAATTTTCTTCATCTTCTCATATTTTACTAATTTTCTTGCTACTGTAGAGAAGATGGTAATAGAATGGGCACAACATTCTGGGAAAAGCATCTAAAATTTCAAATGGTGGTAGGAAACCCCTGAGGAAAAACATTTCCATCACAAAGTGTTCTCTTTTCAAGGAATCTTTGAAGTCTGTCATAGGACTCCGCATTCAAAAATCTCCCTGCTTTGTTTCTTTTTTAAATTAATAATTTGAACATTTTGGGGGCTTCAAATGTTTACTGGTGATTATTAAGACACTGAAGTACTGCAGAAGACTCATGAGGCTGCATATTTACCCTCATAGCCTTTTTATATTTTATTTTGACAAACCATCAATTGGAATTTTTAATTCAAACTATTCTCAAATGTTACAGCATTTTTACACAGTACATTATCAAAGTATCTAGGCCTTTGATAAGGGTAATTAAACATGCCAAGTTTGTTTCCACAGCCCTAAGTCTGCAATTGCTTCATATTTCGTTCTGCTTATGGCTGAATTCAGCTCTCTCTGTTTATTCCCAGCAAAGCCAATGGCATTGCTCCATCCCACTAAATGGGGGGATATTTATATCAGAATTCATGATAAACAATTATTTTGGAATAGATAATAAAGGAATGTGCATTAGAAAGTGCAATCACAGATAAAAAAGGTCTACATTGATTATTGATGAGAGTTGTCTGATTAGAACGAGAGTGTTGTTTGTCCTTTACTTGGGGTGATGGAAGAAATAAAAAGAGCATCCTGATTTATCTGGAAAAAATATTTGAATAAGTTAGATGAAATTATAATTTTAAAAGAAATTAAATGTAGTATAGACAGTGCATTTTAACCAAGTTTAAATGCAGGTTTTGTGAGCTTTTACAAACTCATACTTGCCAGATAGTAAGTGGTTGTTTTGAAAGAAACTCTACTTGGAATTAGAACTCAAATGTTATGCTTGTGAGATCACTTTCCCTGTCCTTAAGCTGGCACTAAGGTGTTTTTGTTTTTTTTTTTCTTTTTCTAGCCAGGGAATGGCAAGGAATTTTCTAACATTGTGTAATTGTCTTGGTTTCACAACATAATAGCAGCTTTGTGTCACACACCCTGCCTGATGCTTTTTATTTTCTTTCTCTTTGGGAGTGCTGGGACTGCAGGGGCCTTGAATTTGTCATTGGAATACATCCTAACAAGAATTTCAGTTCACAGATCAGGGTCCTCTTTATTTTAGATTTGTGTAGAAGCAAACAGATTGCAAGTATTTTAATAAAAGCAGTAGTGATAGCTCAGGAATAAGGTTTAGACTTGGTGTCTGTGCCAGGGAGTACATTAGTGAAAAATAAAAGCATGTGAAATGGCATGCTACTGACATGAGCTGATTATGATAATGCCTTAGTACAAATTTTTGAAAATCAGATACCGCAAAAATATACCATTAACTTTATGTTAATAAAATATTTTGCTTGATGCCTTTTAAATTATTCATTTGAAGTAGTCTAAAAATATAAAAGAACTCTTATTATCATTCAATTTACATGATTACTTTAAGTTCACTTTTTTGGTTTAACATAAACAGAGGATAAAATCCCTATCAAGGTTTTAGATATTTAAAATGTATCATTTTTATGCAAAAATTGGAGCCTGTTAGGATGTTAAGGTTGTCATTAGTACAAATATAACTCCAATTTCTGATTTGAAACTATTTTACACATAGAAATTACTGTGTTTGCTGATTTGTCTCATTATTTCTGCTTTGATTATTCATATACTCTTTTGAAAAACGCAGTTTTACAAAATAAAAGCTAAAAATCTATAAACTGACTTAATACTGCTAGGACCCTTTCTTGTCAGTAATACAGGAATCAAGGGAGCCAGGGAAGGAGACATTTGGCTTATTGAATATGGGAGTTGGTATTTTCTAGGTAAGCTGAGCTTTCTCTGACAGTGGCATCAATCCAAGTATGGCTGAGGCACACTAGGGCTCACCAAAAATTTCTAGTGGTGCAGAATTTATTTTTTTTAATAAGGAGGACCTCATCAGCCCTAGCAGGGGGGCTGAGAGAGCTCTCTGCATCATCTGCTGATGGCTGAAATTTGGAGAAGGCGTTACCTTACCCTCTGCTGTCTCTGACAGTGTGACATCACAGACTCAAACAACCTTCTGACTTTTAGGATCACTGTTGTTTCCTAGAACTGGTGACAGCTTCTAGAGGCTCACATGATTTTTTTTTTTGTTGTTTTCCCTTCTACTTCTATTTGACCGTGAAGTCTATTTGCTTTGGCTATGCAGACAATTTTAACAGCACAGACTTGTCCTCGGGCTCCTGAGTGTGGTTTGTCCATCTCCAGGAACACTCAGTCCCTGGAACACCAAGGCTCCCCCTCCGCGAGGCCCTGGGGCTCAGCAAGGGGTGGCAAAAGGATGCTGCTTGCAAAAGCCAACTCTCAGCACTCAGTTTTGTAGCCACGAAGAGAATTTTATTTGGGGCTCCCTGTGGAGAGCTGTGTGCACAGAGGATTGCAGGGCTGGGGAGATAAACCTTGGCCCTGGAGTGCGGCCACGAAATGAATGAGGCAGCTCTGCAGTCACTCACAGGGGATCCAGCCTGAAATCAACTCAGCCTGCATTGCCATCAGCCAGCATATGCAGGGGATTCTCACAGCTGCTGTGCTCAAGCCTTGTTTGTTGGAGGAGGTCACAGAAAATAGATGGTTTCATTTCTTATTTCTGAGAGTCATCTCTGCTTTCTGTGCTACAGACTTAATCCCCACCAAAGCCACTCTGGCTGAGAAACACTAGACAGTGTTATTTCCCTCTGATTAGCACTTTTTCCCAAATGGTTGTTTAATCTCCATATCTAGGTTAATTTGAAATAGCAACTGAGAACAGAGACTTCCAAGAAGGAAGGAAATATATTGTACTGCTTTGCTAAAAAATTATCTTCACAAAGTAAAAGCAGTTGGATGAGGGGTTCACTATTAAAAGGCACTTTCCAGGCCTGCTACCATTCACTAGATCAGGATTTACAGACAGAGAAAATGCAGTAATTCCTAAAGGGGGGTCCAGAAACAAAATCTTTTCTTGCTTTAAACTCAGAATTCATCTTGTGATGCATCATATCAGGTCATGTCAGCCAAACAGGGACTTGGTTTAGTGATGGCCTTGGCAGTGGTGGATGAACATTTGGACTTGGTGATCCTAAAGGTCTTTTCCATCTAAGGGGTACTATGATTATTCCCTGTTAGACCAGTTTGGATCCATCAGCAACTTTCTTAAAAAAATTGAGATCAAAGGGGAAAAAACCCAAAACCTTCAGCATTTAATACCTATTTCCACATTCAGTTTTCATCTTGCATTGTACAACTGTCTTAGCTGAGAGTAAAATAGGCTAAATTTGGTGCTTGTACACTACATAACCTTACTAGCTGGAGAGAAAGGCTGTTATGCAACAAAGAGTGATTTTACTTTGTGCATTATCTTCTAGCTTCAGGAGTTTTTTAAAAGTTTGATTTGGTTTCTTTTTTAGCTCTTATTTTCTTTGTTACTTTAGTCTCCTTTTCTTTTGGTCAGCTCTCACAAGGCTCACGCCAAGGTGTGAAATGCTCAGCATTGTTTTGCAGCAGCATTTGTCTCTCTGGGAGGAATCAGAGTTTGTTTCACTGGCAACTCTGAAATCACCTCTGGGTCTGTCATGTGGTTAAGCTGCAGATGGTTTGCATGAGTTGCTTGTTTGAACTGCATGAAATGTCCCTCTGGAGTCTGCTGTGATTCTGAGGAATATATGCACTATCAGCCACATGAAAACCAATCCATGTTTTACTTTTCTGTGACATTAATCCTCACTAGCCATAGGTTTGGCTGTACAGTTCAGCTGCTTCTTCAGGTGAGGGGAGAGGCACTGGTGGGATGCCATGGGGAGCTATAACAAACCTTTCACAGGCATCACAGCCTGTGGAAACCTCAGGAGATACCACTGCAGATAGCCAGGGATGGATGGGGAGGAAAATTCTCACAAACAAGTTGATGTCAAGTATCATATTGGAAAGGAAACTTTTTCACCCTCAATGGATTGCCAATGCAAGGGGGTTTCAAATAAACACAATAAGTAGTTTTCTCCTTTGCAGTAGTTTTTACAGGATGAATTTTCTTTTTCAGAGGAGTATATATAAAACAGATGCTGTGGTGGTCAGGCTGCTTTTCTTCAGCACAGTAGCATTTTTATACTCAGCCATGCTTGATGTGAAAGCCACAGGCAATGCTGCAGCTTGCTGTTGATGGTTTGTCACTCACAGAGTTTCCCTGGCACAATTTATGTATATGCAAATACAACGGCTTGTCATGCCACAAGATATTTTAAATGTCAAAAAACTCTGGTTACCCTGTACAACAGCAGAGGATTACAGCCTTGCATGGCATTGTGGCTCTGAGAGAGATTACAGAGCAGCTGAAACAACAGTCATGCTTCACTTTGAAAATACAGAATACATTGAGGAGGAGAGGGAGAATTCATAAACTGAATTTATGAATTTATGGCTTATGAAAAGTGTTCAGTTATCATTTCAGGGGTCTCATCTCTAATTATTGTTAACCTAAGATACAGCACATTGTGATTAGAGACAGCAGAGCAATGCTTTCAAAAATTTTGTTCATCATTTAAATGCTGAATAACCACACCTTAAAATAATCTCATTATGCGAAATATTGACCATTTTTAAGGTCTGGAGAGAAATTCCAGAAGGGAAATCCCTTGACTGCTCAGTCCTTCTGAAAATCTCCCATTTATTCTTATCAAACTTCAAAAATCTCAAAATACACAGATTTGTTACTCAGATTAATTTTTTAGCTATCTCACTGATTTTCTAATTAAATATATTCTTGCTATTTCAAAAATGCTGATTAATAATTTAGATTCCAGAGGCTGTAACTCTAACTGAATGTTGGAATCCCACTAAAATGGGATGTTTAATATGATAACATGAATAGATGGCTGGAACAGGAGGACAGAAGACTAGGCTGGACAAACTCTGGGTAAATAAGGTGCTAACTGAACTGCTAACATTTCTGAGGTCATTTAGACTTGGAATTATCAGTCTTAAGCTGTAGATGAGATGCACGAGTGGTTTGCTAATGATTTGGTTTCAAGAAGTAGTGGCTTTGGTGTGAAAATGTGGAAGCCAGCCTTGTTGCAATAGCTGGCTTTCCTACCTTAAAAATGTGTACTTTCATCCTGTGGCACGACACTCGAACTGCAGGACTGAGAGTTGTATTTCTCCTTATTTTCATGCAAGAACCAACCCCATGCCTCAACTGTGTGCCTCACAAGGCAAACTGTGGTCAGCTGTCACACTTCTGTGATGCTCTGGTGACAGAAGGTGAAAACATGGGGTCTACAAATTACAGGATACAAACTTTGCCTCTACCTTATTTCCTTTATCTCTTCTAGGAAATTGTAAATTAAAGAGAGAAGAAGAGTTTCTGCTTTTCAGAACCTCACAGCTCACACTGACTCTGGGAGTCTGGAACTGTTTGCCAATGGCAGCTTGGTTTTATTTGTGTGGAAATTGCAGAGCTCTGACATTTGTAGTGTGATTGTTGCTCTGCTCAGGTCTTTCCCTGATATATTGATCTGTGCTTTCTTTCCTGCTAACAAGGTATTCCATCCTCATTTATAAATGCTTGAAATTAGCAAAAGGCATCACCATAATATTTTGGTGTAAACTGGGGATTTACAAATTGCTCAAAGGTCATAATGTGTGTAGGAAAAAATGTGCTCTGGCTGCCAATCCTGGCAGCGTTCATCCAAAAGGAGAAGCACCTCCCATGCAAGCCTAAAGTATGGGCTCATGTTCTGAATTTGCTTTCCCCTCTCATTAGTAATGATAGAAAAAACATCTTTGGCAAAGAGCTGCCTTGCATCGTGCTGGAGAGGGCAGGTTTTGATGCAATCCCACACTCTCCTGGGTGTGAAATATGCTGGGAAATGATCCCACACTACCTGTGACCAGCTGGGGAGTCTCCTGTGCTGTACCAGCACCAAAACAAGCTCAGGCAGGTCTGTCCTGAGGGAGGAGCCCTGCACCTCCCTCCTCTGCACCATACGGAAGAAAAGCAGATCATGTAGAAATTAAAATAGCAGCTTATGTGTCTAAAATATATTCAATATATTTTTTATTAAAATATAAAATATATTATTTTTATAAATAATATTGAATAATATTAAATATAACACAAAACCCAAGTCAGTTTATAATTTATAAGGAATTGGTTGAGGATGTCTTGCAGAAGTTGTACAGATGCAGATCAAGATGGTTTTTTTTTTTTTTTTAATTTCAGCACTCATAAAGTTTAGTGGCAACTTCTGAAAATGTTTTGGGAGCTGTAGTCCATATCTCAATTGGTGCATGTCTGTACTACCAAAAAAAGATGCATTTTTTTTCATATTTGCCAAGAAGAGAACCATAAAAGCACTCAACAGTGAGTGAATGATTTCCATGCTAAATCCCATACATTACCCTTCACTTCATTTGGAGAAGTGAAATTTCTCACTCATAAGAGACCAGGCTGTTGGGACTTAGAAAATCTGTGCTGATCAGGATGATAACAGACTGTGCAATACATGGAAAAATAATTTGCCAAAAGCTTCACTAGCAAAATTTTTGCTTCATTTATAAATTTCAGACCTAAAACACTACCAATGTTCTCTTAAGAGAAGAGATCCTGACTGAAATGTAATATGGATTTCTTCTAACAACATAGAGGATTAAGACAGCAGGAGAAACGAGAAGTTTTACAGGAACTGTTTATTTATTAACCAAGGCACATAGCTGGAAATGGAAATAGATCAGGCATGCTGGCAGATCATCAAGGATCACACAGGAGTTTAACATGGCTTGACATTTTTCAATAGGATTCTGTTTCATAACTATTGAGAAGTAGTTGTTGATAGCTGCCATAAAGGAAGAGTCACTCCCCATCAGCAGAAATTAACAGCAGTATGAAAAAAATATCAGAATTCATTTTGGATGTCAATAAGTAAAAATAAAAAAAAAAATGAGCATGAATGTATGAACACAAACTTCTCGTTGCTCTTAAAAAACCCACAACTTTTAGAGACACTTGGAAATGTAGAGAATAATAGATGAGCTGTTTAGATGCAAAAAGAATATTTAAAAAATATATTCCAGACGTTATTTTCAACATCTTGGATTATCTCCATTTGAAAATTAGCTATCAAACATTTAGCTACCAAAAAAAAAAAAAGGAAAATAGACACCTGCTTGCTTTTCAGGTTTTTCTGCCATTCCTTTCTTTCTTTTTTTCTTAAACTGTGACTGAATTTCTAATGGTTTATTCTTCATCCACCCCCAATTTACTTCCATATATTAATTCATTTAAGGCTACTAAAATTACTGACTTGCACAATAGTCAGAATTTTTAGCCGAACACAGCGAGCAAAAGTCTCTGCTTGAATATATGACTGAACACGTGCTGCTAAACCAGCAGCACTCAGCTGAGTGTAATAGCCAAAAATGACTGGTGCAGTCACAGTTCATGAAGTCTTGTTCACTTGATGAGGGAACCTTCATCATGAACTTAATGCAAGAGAAATCTCTGCTGTTTAACATTGCAAGTCCCTCAAATGCACTCTGAGGCAGCACCTCGCTCTTTACTGTCCTACAACCTTTACCAGACTTGAATTGTTGCACTCACGTGTGTTCAGTTTCTGCTGAGTATTTTCACTCAATAAATATATATAAACTGTTTTAGCATTTATGTTTGGTTTTGACCTTTTTCTTCAATTTGAAATTCTTAAGTATGTTGAGGAAGAAAACTCATGAGCAGAGTTACTTGAATTTAATTTTCTATTGTCATCTGGTTGCCTCCAAGTCCATTTGCAAGAGTAATAGTTTAACTGTGAACTGAATCTTTTTAACAGATGTATGTATGATGTGTGTGTGTATTGAGAAAAAAAAATGCAAGTCTTCATCCCAGTTCTTGGAGAACTGTTGTAAATCTTCATCTGACTCACATGGCCAAATTTTTCACATGTAAAGATTCATCAGAAACCTCATGTAATTTCTAAGTTCCTCTGTAAAAATGTCAAAATTTTTTTTCCTACCAGAAAAATTGCTGATCCAAATCAGATTTTCAGATATTTATCCTTAATAAAGGGGTACTAACAAATTCATGATACTAAAATATTGTGACTTTGCAGGGGGTGATTATTTTGATGAGGAAAAGCACAAAAACCATCCCCTACCTCCGTGTTCAGTTTACAGACTTTCTTTAGATGAACTATTCTGCTCTATTAAAAAGGATAATTTTTCTAAAAACATGTAGGAAGGAAAGAAAATGGTCAAAACCCTAGCTATTACATGGTTAGCTAGAGAGAGGAATGAAATTCCTACAAGTGTCCAAGTTTTAATAAAAACTGCTAATGTCTTTTCTATTTAGATGCACATAAAATAAACAGCACATCAAATTTAATACATACATATAATCGATGATCTGAGATAAACTGTAGCCTTTATTCCAAATTTGTAAGCATTATTCTCATTTATAATTGCATTCTCCATTGTGAGGCAAACACAATAGGAATTCTCATATTATTAAAAAAAAAGATATAAAATCTAGAGGACAATTATTCACTGTAGTTGCCAGTAATCTTCCAGAATCTTTTTCCTTTTGTGCAGATACTCCCTTAAAAGTACATTAATAAAGAGTAAATCTAAACAAGATAAGAAGAGAAAATTAGAAGCCTTCTCAATACATTTTCGTCCCCACAGCCGGAATTACAAAATAATTTTGTTTCTTTTTTCCATTTCTTTGCTGTTGCCCAGCCAACACCTGAGGGATCACGAACAAACCTTGGAGTAAGTAATTAAAATTCAAAGCCCCAGCATTCAGATAGTTTTTACACTTTCTTTTGCTTCCAACTAGCAAGGAATTTTCCAGACAAGCTTTTAATTAACAGGTGAGCTTAACTGATATGTGAATTTTCTTTAAATGGAAAGGATATCAGTGAGAAGTGTGGCAGGACTCTTTCATACTCACAGTTTAAGACCATTAGTTTGTTTGCACATTGATGAATGTTTTCTTTAGTGAATAAATAAAACTGAAAATACAAGTATTGGGAAGAGGTGAGGCAGAGTTAACTGGAATTATGCTGATTTTCATAGCACCTCCTCAAAGGAAACTCTACCCCAGCTCTGACAGATTAGCCTGTGGTCTGCAGTAAGAAACAAGTGATGGAAATTCAAGCACCATGAGCAATCTGTTTTGCCTAAATAAACCTTACATGATTTCCTTAGGTTTGATCTAATTTCACCTGAGTTTGCCATCTAAAGTAGAGGTGATCACTGGATTTGTGTTCTAACAAGAGGAGATTCAGAGTGGTGAATCCACCTGAAAATAAGAGCCACCTTCTGTACATGGCCAAAAGCCTGGCTGCAATGTGCCAGGCTTTATACCTATAAGCATTTATTTCTTTGGAATTAAATGTGAGCAATGACTGCTACAACAATGTTCTAGTCAAATACATATAATTTGGGGTTCAGACAAGAACTTCAGAACTCAGCCACACATCTAATTACCAGAACACCCTGAGTCTCTGTGCACTGACCAGCCAGGGAACACGTTGCCTGCCTTTTCTTCTAAAACAGATGGTGCTTTCAGCGTGCTGTAAGGTCACCAAATTCAAGCTGTTACAAACCAAAAACCAGCTCCAAAGACGTGCAGCTCTCCCAGAGATGGCTCTGCCAAGCAGCCCTCTCTGCTGTAGTGTGGAGGAGCTGGTGCACTGGGCACAGTGGTGGCAGAATGTCACCGAGCGGCCGGGAGGCTGATCTAAGTCACTGCCTGGGACTGATCCAAGGATTGCAGAGCAGAGGCTTAAAGCCACCTTCAACTCCCCAGGAGTTGAATTTGGCATCGTAATTCCAGCCCAAAGAGCTGGCTCAAAGCTTTATGAAATTGTAGAATATGTGAAAGCAAGCTGTGAAGATTTAATCCAGATAATATCACAGTGGTATAACGATGGGCTGGGGTAGCAACTGGGAGATTTGGCAGGGGCTGTGTTGCAAAATGGCCAGCATTTCCTTCCTCAGGATTATGATTTCTTTGTTAAAATAAAGGATAGGTTGTTAAAACAAATATTTTCAAAGAATTCACCGTATACTGAACAGTGAGCACTGCTGTACACTGAGAAACAAATTAATGAATCAAACATTGCAGCACTATCCACAGGGGCTCGTTTAAAAGCAAATGCATGACAGAGCTGGAAACCAGCTTAAATGCAAATGAGCGAATGTGATGAAATCTGTAATGTTTGATTCATTAATTTGTCTCTCATCGTACAGCAGTGATCATTGTTCAGTGTGTGCTACTAATGAAAGACCTTTATAGGCAAGGATTTCCAAATTTATAGATGAGCTTTAACAGAGTTCTGTCACAAAATCCTTCATGGCCATGAGATTCTTGCATCTGTCCTAATTAGTTTTTTAGCATAAGAATTTAATATATATATTAGTTTTCTTATTATGCAGGCTAGCAGATGGAAAGAAGGAGAGCCAGCATTATCTGATCCTCTAATTTTCAAAGGCCACCAGCAGCTAATATGTTTAAAGGAGAAAAACACTGGAAAAAATAATATCTTGGCTATGAGATGAAAAGAAAAGCCCTCCTCCCACTCTTTATAAACAATTACTTTCCAGATTTTAATCTACTGATGAAACATGACTAAATCCCCAAAAGGGGTGGAGGAGGGTGTTCGGTGTTATTGTTTCCCTTTTATAGGAGTTAAACCATGAAATGTCAATCTGACAGATACAATGGTAATTTATATTTAGTCCTGCACAGCAGTGGCATCAGCCTCTGTCAGCTCCTTAACTCTCAGCCTGTAGCTGTGAGTTGTTGTTCCCATGATTCTAAACTGGGAGCCGACAGGACAGAAAAGAATTATCAAAATAAACAGCCACTGTAAAGCATAACATGAAATTTATCAATTTAGGTTCTAATGGCAAACAAAGTTCTACCTCAGTATCAGCATTTGCATCCTCACCTGCAGGAATTTGTATAGGTTCCTTCTTGTTTGTTTTTGCATTTTGCTGGGATTCATCAGTGTGATGATGGCTTTGGTTAGCAAGGATTGCCACGTGGCATTTTGAGGGTTGGGTGGCACTAACCTCCCAGTACACCAGGAAAAAAGAAAGAGAGAACTCTTTTGTAGCATATCAGCAGCACAGAATAAAAATCTGGCTCAGTTAAGAACCACATTTCCAAGATTCCTACTCCAAATCCAAACAACATGCACCAGGCCAATCTGTCTATTTATTTCCATTCTGTATTTACAGTGTGCTGACATTTAGGCAAGTACAGTGCTAATTGCCTTGCAGGTACCTCTTGGTATTGACATCTGCAATTAATCACTAAGCAGGCAACTCTGGATTCAAACATTCTGATTTTGATCACGTCGCCATAGAAATGTGATATATTTACCAGCTTCTGGAGCCCTTGTTTTCTGACAGGACACTTTCTGTTCTCTTGGCTTTTTTCTGAGATTGCAAACCAAGATGTCAAATAATGTCTGCTAGAAAACAGCTAGGTCTTGGGGGCAGCTGGGGGGAGTTGTAATGTCATTAGTAATGACATGTAAAGGTTTTTCTGTGAAAATGACTGTCTAAAATAATAGAAAATCTGGTTCTGCTGTAAACAGAATTTGGTTTTTTACAGTTTGCTATATACTGGAGCAAAACAATACGCGCTTTTTCAACGCTTACCAAAATTATTTGAAAAAGAGGATTGAAATAGGCATTCAGAAGTGTATGAATTATGACAAATATTTCCTCAGTGAAAAGTTTCTGAAGCCTTCTGTCTGGAAGTGTTCTGTCTTTTCTTTTGTTGGCTGGGAAAACAGCCAACAAAAGAAAATAAATCTGCGTGCAAAGATATCAAAAAGTAAATTGCATGAAAATTTTATTTCTGTTTTCTTATAGCATTAGACTTCAATCTTTTTTTGCCTAAATCTCTTTTTCCATGTATAGCTTTTCATGGCAGTCAGTTAGTTTTTTCAGTTTGTCCAACACTATTTAAACTTCATTTCTCTACCCTATCTTACTGCAGACGAATGGCACTGTGTATTCTCTGAGGATTCAAAATTATTTTCAAATTTTTAAGAAGAAAATTATTAGCTAGTTCTGTTCTGCTAAAGACAGGGGCAAAAATCCTCCTCATGTCAATGATTCAAAACCAAGACACAAGAAAACTGCAGTGTATTTTGCATGAAACCATAGCTTTACCTGCTGTTTTCCTTTAATCTAGTTAAAATTTTATTTTGTACCTGTTTTTCACCTTAGAAAACTGGAATTCCATATAATAGCTGCATCTTCTACCCTTGAACAACTATGACATGTAATTAATTACCTATTGCATGCCTCTCTTTTGAATGTATTATTTCCTAATATCTGCAATTAGAAATACAATACTTAGTGGGCTTTCCAGCCAGGGCACAGTGGTTGTGTGGCTTCTCTCTGACACATCAGTTGTGGTTTCCCTGGCTGGGGCTGGGAGCAGGGTGGGAAGGGCTGAGCAGGGGAGCTGCAGTGTCCTGCAGGTGCTGCAGAGGCACAGGGAGGGATGCAAGGGTGCAGAGCAGGCTCGGGAGCTGAATGGAGGCAGCCACTGCTGTGCTGCTGCAATATTTATTGTCTGTAACCACTGAAATTGGTTCCACAGCATTGGCATCAAAGGGTTAACAGGGTTATAGTTGATCTTGGTCTTAGTGGGATTTTTTTTGTCTCTCTTATTTTGTAGTTTTTGTATTGTTCATTTCTGTCTGTTGCCGTAAAGTCTTTGAAGTCCTACCTACCGTGCGGGGCTTTTTTTCTTCAAAACAGTTTTTGCTTATTTTGAAATTCACAGCTCCATTGTGGCTCTTATGTTGATAAAGCATTTTCTCATGGTTCTGTTTATTTCCATTTGTGGATCTATTGCTTCTCCCCTGCATGTTGTTCCATTTCTTAGCAGCCTCTTTTCACCATCTCTTTTAGCATGTCCAATCCTTTACATCAGTCTTTTGGAGGGTTTAATTCCTCAATTCTTCCTCTGATGGTATCAGACCTGTTTATGTTACCAGGCACAGGCAAAGAATTATAACTTGTATGCCCTGTTCCGCTTCATGCACATGTTTATTAGGAAGCTGGGAATGTTGTGAGAAGTTGCAGTAGCCATTGCCTGATGCAGTGTGCAAAAATTACAGTGTAGTAATTCAAAAATGTGTTATCTCAAAAGAAGGTTGTTCTTAGGAACTTTTCCTTGATTCAAGCTACAGCAGGTGGTTTTAGCTAGTTAGAGAAAACTTTTTAAACTTTCTTCTCTTAGCTAATTTTAGGTATTGTAGATCCTTTACAAATTGAAAGGTGGTATTGCTAAACAACGGAACTAAATGCTTCACATGCCACTAGAGATTTTATTTTAGCATCATCCAAAGCGTTTCCACTGAACAACAAAACATTGCACTTTTCTCTTTAGTGACATTTTATTTTAATGTTATGTAAAGCAGCATTCAAAAGGAACAGTGACCACTCCTAGTCCACAGTCTACATCCAAGGACATTTTTAGTTTTTCCAAGTGTTTATGAAATAGCTTTGTAGCTTATGCATAGGCATGAGAAAACAAACCAGATATAACAAAAGAGACTTCAAATTAAAAAAAAAATAAAATTACAGTTCCTTATAAGTGTTTCCAAGGCCACCAATGTGTACGTTTAATACCTTGGAAGGTATCTGGGAGGGTTTGCAGGCTCAGATGTGGTGGTTGGTGCAGAGTGCCCCATGGGAGCAGCCTGGCACAGGATCTCTGAGCTCAGCCATGGGTGTCCTCAGGAGCTCAGGGTCCTGACAGGCTGTAGCTGCCTGTGCCAGCACTGCCAGGCTGCCCTGGGCCCTGGCTGGTGTCAAAGGGACTCTGTAATGCTGGCCCACAGGGGCCCAAGTGCAGAGTGGTTTGTTAGTTTTGTTCTTGTCATTCTTCTTAGGGATTCTGCACTAAACAGGCCAAAGTGTATGAAGAAAGGTTGAACGGGTAGTTGTATCAGAGTGTAAATAAAACTGGAACAATTTTTAATTTAAAAAGTTTTTTGTTTTTTTTTTTTTTTAATTGAAGCTGACCTGTGAAAGATGATGAGTAACATGTAAACTCCAGTGAGAAATTCTGCTGTCATGCCACCTCCCTCTCCAGGAGCCCTGACATAAGGAAAAAAACCCTTGCTCTGGGGGTAGCCCAGCCCTGGAGCAGGTTACTCAGGGAGGCTCTGGAGTGTCCATCCCTGCATTCCTTCAGGACTGGAATGACCCCTGTGTTGAGCTCAGGGCTGGAACTCCCTCAGTCTCCTCCTGCCTCAGTTGTTGTCCTGTCCTGTGTTTGCAACCCCAGATTGTCTGTGCTGCCTTTTCCAGCAGGGAATTGCTCAGAAACAGCAGCACAGCTCAACTCCCAGCCAGCATCTTCCCATAAATGAATCTCCAGGTCGTTTGGGGAATAACTGGGACAGAATCAGCTGAAAGCCCTTGTTGAAGGTCACCATACAGGCACTTGCAGGGCTGGTGACAGCCAACAAATCTGCGGCTCCCTTTATCCATGACACACTCCCATGGGGTTGCAGAGGGGCATGGCCTGGCTGGAACTGTCCCTGAGCCACATGGCATTGTGCTGGAGACCCAAAAGGAGAGCAGCTCCTAAAGGATGATCCTGTGGCTCCTCAGCAGGCCTGATTGGTTTGGGGATAGCATCAGGCTGCCCCAGGCTGACTGGCTCCCCTTCTGGGCTGGCTACTGTGTTCTGGTAACTGAGCCCACTGCACCATCCTCAGTTCTGTGGCCTGGACTGCCTGAGGCCATTGAGAGGGGCAATGTATTCTATGTTCTGTGTTCCTATGATACAGAGGTTATTAGATATTTTTTAATTATATTTTACATAAATATTTCTGAGAAAACCTCCAGTACTAAAGCTGTCCTGTCTGTCAGAGAAAGCACAGGAGCCAGTTCTGGTCTCTGAACCAGTCATCTGAAAAGCCTAAACTGCATAAAAACCCCTCAAAGTGAAGTTCACTGTGCAGTACATAAAACTAGATGAGCTGCAGCACCTTATCACAGTGTTCTTAGTGCTTCTAGATATTTCAGGGAGTGCACAGGAGCTACCCTGGGACTTTTCCCAAATTGAGTGTGTGCTCACAGCCAGTGTACCTGTGTTACAGTGAGTTATGTTTGGTGTGTGGTGCTTCTTAGAAGCTGGTTCTGGTCCATAACTTACCCTTTGTGTAAGTTATGGATGTTATTAGCAACAGAAATTGATCCCCTGAAAGCAGCAGAACATGAATAGATCACTTCTGAAGACTCATTACCAGGATAAACGAATACAATGTATTATGTTTTGTAATGGGTTCTCTTATTTAATTTTTAACTACCACATAGTTGATCAATCAAAAAGCACTAGCACTGTCCATTTTCCTCTTGTGTAAAATTTAATTTAATATTTGTGAAGAATCTTTAAGAAATAACATCAGGAATTGCAGTAAATGTTAAAGACATTCTGGAGAAAAACCTCAGAGACTTTCTAGTTAGTTAACTGGTCTTGAGTTTTCCCTCTTTGTGTTGTAAAACACAGGACTAAACCAATTTGGTGTTTAATCTCTAGAACAGGCTGTGAACCTCACCTGTCTGTTTTTGTGTCAGTGCTTACTTGACTATGACTACAGATGGGAAAAATTGAATAGTAATAAGTCTCTTGCCTCTATTCAGTATGTGATTTCTCGATGGTTTATGCTATTTCCATATATACATTTGCCCAGAACTAGTGTTTAAAATTACTTTTTACTTATCTTTGTGCCTCTAGACTTTGAAGTAATACTTCAATGGCAGCTGAACTGAGACATTTTAACAGGGTCTGAACAGACCTCTCAGTATTCTGTGCCATGCTAAAGAAGTCCTTTGCTCTTGGAAGTTTTATCATGTAGGAGGTCTTTAAAGGCACAAGTTGAGGCTGAGGCAGGAATAAATCCTGGCTTGTGCTGATGATGTCATTGCAGTGGTCAATAAAATACACGGAAGCAAACTCTTCTCATGTTACTGAGATCAGCTAACCAAATCAGGATACACGAGCAATTAACTCTTTAATTAAGATGAATGGATGACATTAGCCCTCCTTAAACCCTGCTCGTCAGCATTTACAAATAGAGAAAGACTGATGTCTCCTTCCCCAGAAATCCAGCTTTTATTCTTCATTCTCTGACAGCATCTCATTCTTTCCACTTTGTAAACAAATTCACTGATGAACACTGCCAACCACAGAGATTTAAACAGCCCTGCTCAATCAGGGCTATTGCTCACAGGTGATGTATATGGATTTAATCTATTTTCTTGGCAAGTTGAATGGAATCTATGTTTCTAATTAAGAAAATATAAAGGGCTTCTGATGCCCAAATATATAGGATCACATGAATTCAATGAGCATGACGTGTTAGAGGCCACATAATTAAGTACTATGAAAATTCTTGCCTTTGAAATGTGTTATTATTTCTGACAAAGGTGTATGTGTAAACTGAAGGAATAAAGTCTCAGTTTTCTGTCCTTGAAAATCAGAATAATCTGTCTGGAAGGAGATAGATTACCCCTCCCTACTTTTAATGCATATATTGCAGTATGTTTTCAGAATCATTCAAATTTCCCAAAGATTGAAATGTTATTGCCCTTTTGTTTTCCTAAAAAATTGTAGTTTTCCCACTAATAAAGTCATTTTCTTGCTACTTTCTATTTTAATGACATATGGTGCATGTATAAATTCTGGAAAGGAGTAGTCTTTTTTCCTGCTGCCTGTATTCAAATAGGATACCCTCACATGTGGGACTCATATTAGAATCAACATAACTGTTGAAAATAGGAATTTATTAGTGTTTGCACTAAAATCCTACATCTGTATAATGTTTTCAGGAACCACTTTTATCTGTAGCAATGTTACTGTTGGTAATTTTTGTGAAGCAGATTTTTGTGAGACAATATTAGAATATTGCTTTTTAGTTCTGTAGCAAGTTCTTTGTTCAGAGTCAGAAATGCAGAGCATGTATTTAAACCGAGCTTCTCTAAAAAACAGAAAGTCTGTGTGACATCTCCTCCCACAGTTGCATTGTCAACTGGGGAAAAAAAACCCAAGTTCTTGTTTAGGTGCAGCAAAAACCAGAAAAGTTCTTCTTTAAACATAGATTTTTTGCCTTGTTGTTGGTTTAACAACATTTAAGAGTAATTTTCTTTTCAACTTTCACATAAACTTACCCACACATTAAAAATAGCAGTCCAAAATTTATTCTAATGCATCATCTCTCTGTCCTGGCCTAATGGATCTTTAGCCTTCTGCTGGTGTCAGGTGCATGGAATTATTCAGATCATTTTCTGTGATGTTCTGTTAGCCACAAGCCCCATCCCATGGGTAATTCTTATGAGATGCTTTGCCAAGAATGCTTTAGGGGCTTTTTATTTAAAAAATGTCATTTGAGAAGGTGGAGAGGAACATATAGGAATGCAGAGGGAGGTAGAAGGGTTAGGAGTAAATAGCTGATTGCATAGGGTGCAGAGAAGTTGGTGCAGTCACTGTCCTGCCCTTATCCCAGAGGTGTTGCAGAGGGACTTCCCACTCCTGGTCCAGATGCATCCAGAACTGGCTTTGACTTTGCTTAATCCAGCAAAGGAGAATTGAAATTCTTCCCCAATAGAAACAGAAAGGCACAGTATAGCAGAATATTCTTGATGCCCTTTTCTAGGTTCAAAACCAATGGAGCCCTTTATGAAATGGATTTTTGATCTCCTGACACAGCTGCCTGTAGTGAGGCTGTGTGGGACATGGGGCAAGGATGAGACTGGAGGAACAATGGCGTCATTTGCACTGTGTAAACAGAAATCCCCATTCCTTTTGGGGTTATGATTTGCCCAGCAGCCTCCCTTGCAGTGCAACCACTAACCTGCATGGGCAAGTTCTGGCTCCAGTGTTTTTCCTGCTGTGTGGCTGCTGCCATGCAAGACTGGAACGTGGGGACACAATCCCTGCAAGCTATTTTTGTCATGCTGTCCACATGGCACAGGGCCTGGGAGGACCTGTGATATATTTATGACATTGTGCCTGCAATACCCCGAGCCTGAGGCAGTCACCAGCAGTGCTGTCTGCAGTAGGACTGTCTCATCCACCATCAAAACACCCTCACAGAGCAGCTTGTAGCTCTTCCCTGAAAATAGAAAAAAGGTGCAAAACTTCCCTGCTCAGGGATACCAACACAGAGAAATGTGGTTGGAGTGGTGGGGGGATCAGCGGAGGAGGTGGATGCTGACAGGGAAATAGCCATCTGTGTTTCAAGCAGATTTTTTGGATTCCTGACAGAAAATGGAATAATGCAGCTATTTGAACTGCCCCATGATTGTCTTACCCACAAGTCCAGTCAAGTGAGATTTTCTTTCAAAAAGCTCCAGATGATAAAAAACCTACACGCACAGAGAGAGAATTACGAAGGGCACAAGCCCAAACTACACAGATTTTATAAGTGAACTCTCACAGTTATTAAAATGTTTTGGCTTTGTAACAGGATACAAATCTGCAGTTTTGCCAAAACCTGGATGTGAGGCTTGTGTGGAGGTGACAGTGTCAGTGCTGGAGCACGGGGAGCAGTTTGGCACGGGGGGCTGCTGACGTGGGCAGAGCTGCCACACACGTCTGTCTGTCTGTCTGTCTGTCTGTCTGTCTGCTCTGGGGTGTGCTGGGGACAGCCATGCTCACTCCTGTGGCTCCTTTTGCTGGGCTGTTGGAATCCACACTGATGGCTTTTCTAGCAAACTTTTTATAAGTGAGGAATGGAAACAATGTTTTATAGTATTAGTGGCTTTTCAGTGTGTTGGTATAATGACTTCTCATAATTTTAATGCTTGTTTATCATTAGACTTTCCACTAAATTCCCATGTTTGGATTGAAATTTTCATCATGTTGAGTTTAGAAGGCTTGAGAGGATTGCACTGGGTTGTGAGGATGCTTTTAACCTCCAAGTCAGCCTTCCCTGGGGTTATCCCTGCAGGTCAGTGCCTGTCCAGGGCTGCTGAGTTGGCAGGTTACCCACGTGCCATAGCTGTGGTTATCTGTGGTCATTATTGGCTTTAGCACTGATAGCTCAGATTGAAATATCAGCCAGGACACCAAGCACAGGCTGGGGCAGAGCACAGGCTGGTTCCCTGCCAGGCAGCTCTGCTGGCATGGGCTGGGGACTGCTGCCACCTCTGGGTGCTCCTCTGCCACCTCTGGGTGCTCCACTGCTGCCGCCCGCCTGCAGCACCAACATGGATTTGGGCAAAATAATTCTCTGTAGTTATGACTTTGCTGTGAATATAAGTGTTGGTCACTGCTTCTAGCAATGGCCACAGCTTCAAGATGAGTTTGAAGTATTTGGCCTCCAAATCCACATGGTCACATCCCCAGAGTGATGCTCACTTCTAGAGGCCAGGCCTGGAGTGAAGTTCTAAAGCAGAATTTAGTTCTTTGCCGTCTCAATCTGAAGTCATTCTGCTCCTTGAAATATTAATAGAAAAAAAATTGGAAATTTCATATGGAATCCTATAACAGAAAATCATTGATGACAATTAAAGATGGGCATGGGACTGTAAAAGCCCAAGCAGCTCAGAAGTAAACCTGTTCAGAAATTAATTAAATGTATGCATCAGTTTCTTAAAGATTTTTGGCAATTCTATTGCAGTTTAAGTCATGAGTTTAAATTATTGTTATATACACCTAAGCCTATGTTTCCCTATAGAGATGTAGAAACAAAAATATTTTCAAATTCATGTATTTATATATGTGGTTATAGGGTAAAGGAGCTGAACTGTTCAAGTTTTGCACCCAGCTGGTTGGGAAATCAGTGCTTATGAAAAGGCAGCACTCACCACTTATATATTTGTAAAAAGGTAAAGTGGTGCTGTTTAAAAAGGTAAGAGCACATTAAGATGGAAGACATAAAATAAACAAAAAGTCCATAGTGGAAATGGAGAATAATCAGAAAGAAAGTTGATTATTTCATTTTACAACTGACAATTCAGTGACGTTTCTGTTTTAATATTATGTGCAAGCCAAACTGCCAGGTTTTATTTATCATCTGCTATAACTCTAGCTCTGGTCCAGGGTACTGGAAAAACCTCTCTTGTAGAGTTTTACCTCTTTAACCTCAAATGAAAACTGGCATTCCATCTGGATAGTGTCCAATGTGTCACATTTTGGTAGTCATCAACCAGTTTGCCTTATAAATCAAGAGCACTGATTAAATAATCAAGATTTTTGAAATGCCTTGAGGGAGCTGAACGTTTTTTGCATCAGTGATTAGTATTCAGTGGCAATACTGAAATCTATTTGAGCAGCAGCTATAAAACTGCATTTTGCATACTAGGCATAATCAGAGAGATTATATTCAGAAAGTGTGCTTCCCCTAAGACAGCAGAAGGTTATGACTTTTGCCACGGCTCCATTGTTAGTTTAAGTGAGCTTTCTCCTTGCGGTTGTTCAGCCCTTCATTCACCAGAATAAAATCTTTTCTGTAGCTGTGTACTGGGAAAATGAAAACTTTAGGTAATAACTTTCATAGGGCAGCTGGTTAAAGAAAAGTGTAGCCCCTGAATAGAAAGCAATTTTAATTAAAGATCTTTTTAGTTATTAAAGCTTAGTTTATATTGTGTCATTTCTTTTGTTGTTGCAAGTTAGCATTTTGTCATTTAAATCATTTCCCCAAATCACATATTACTGGCAACAAGAGGGGCTGCAGTTTACAAAAGAGACAATAGTTATTGGCTGCAGGAGAGACTGGCTAAGAAATAAGTTATTGTTCATATCAAAAAATAGAATCTAAGCGTTGCATTCAGTAATGAACTTGTAAAAAGTACAGCAATATAAATCAAAAATGCTTTCTGGAAAACCCATGCTCAGGCTGTGCAGAACTTAGCAGGTTGTGTCAGATGTTTCTGCATCTCTCCTCCTTTCTAAAGGGGGATTCTGCCCCTCTGGGACCTGAGTGAGAGAGCAAACTGCCCCAAAAGCAGCAATAACACATGCTGAGCTGCCTGGGGGCTCAGGGCTGCTCTGCACACATGGAACCTTCCTGGGCAAAGCTGAGCATGCAGTACCTCCTTTCTGATCTTCCCAGCTCCCAGACAGACAGGTTTTAGCCAGGTGAAAGTGTCCCTTGTTACCCTTATGATGGGCTGCAGAGTCCCTTGGACAGTGCTGGATTTTCCTAGACTTTTTAGGATAGCATGGATGGTGTTAAAAAATTATATTTAAATTTCTCTTACCTCAAACATTTAAAAAATAATAAAAAAAACCAAAAAAACAAAAAAGTCAAAACCTTGCAACTGTCAAATGAATGTTCATGCCTTGACATGGATCCATATATCTCATGTAACCTTGCAGTGTGATGTGTAATAATAATTAACACAGTCTGCATAAGCGGGCTTAATGCATGTTCATCACTGGCCTGGAGGTGATTAGAGGTGATGGTGTACAATGATTTGCAAGGGAGAATGGAATTATGATTTGGGGCTGATCTGTCTCCCTTCCTAGCCCTGCCTTTGATGGGTGCTCTGACAGCCCCATATCAATTTGGAGCCCACTGGAAGGCAATGGTATCAGTTCCAGTGCCCACCCTGCCAACAAATCTCCAAACCTGAAAACAGGGGGGGTTTGGTGTCGCTGCCTCAGTTGGCCTTAGAAACATAATTACTTTTCCTGCAGGTATTGCTTGTACCTTTAATTTATCATGACTACATCAATACCTTCATCTGCTAAACCCAGAGCTTTCTCCCAGGACATGCAGAGCCTGAGTTCATAGTCTTTTCACTCACGCTACTCTCACACTCCAGCTGAGGTTCTGCCATGTGCAGAAGGGGATTCAAGCCCTATTCCACAGGTGGGGAAGGGCACCAGAAATATCATGGGCTGTAGCACAGGGAGTCTTTCCTTTCGGCTCTCACAGCTCTGCACTGGGTCTGTGCTTTGTGTTAAAGGTTCCTGGTTAAAAACGGCAGTAGTAGGTAAGGAGAGGGATGTATGTGGTGAGGGAAGTGGGATGAGCCTGGCGTGGCCCCAGAGTCAGGCACATGGATGGGTTTCCTGAGAGCCATCCCAGCAGGCTGGGAGCTGCCTGTGCCCAGCGCTGTCACCTCCCCTGCGAGCAGGGGCTGCCTCAGGGGGGCTGGCTTGGGCCAAAGGCACACTGAGGACAAAGTCAAACATGCTCACACCCAAACCTGCCCCAAGTGTAACCTCTGCCCTCCTATCTGCCCTCCTATCTGGTGGAATCCTCACTTCCACCAGGTGGAAGTGCTTCCCTGAATCCAGCCTTCAGGCATCATGGCACACGCTGCTCCAGGTGGGACACTCAAAGCATGTGCAGTATTATCAGATTCCACAATGAAAGGAAGTGCTGAAAGGTGCTGTTGCTGCATTTTTTTGACAAACACACGAAAACATTGCTATAGACACACGCAAGATGCAGAAAAAGCTTAGGATAAAAGTGTGGATTCTAATAACCCTCCTTTCTCCTTGTCCTGTGATAGGAGGAATTGCCAAATAATCTCCGTTGTGGTCAAAATCATACAGTCATTAAGTTGCATTTTCTAGAGTACTCAAGCAGAAGCTGATCTAAGGTGAGAAAAAAAAAAACGATTAGGATGTAAATGTAGATATTGTGCAATTTAAAACACACGTATTTTTCTAGTGCAAACTCATAGCTAATTCCACTGGCATGTAATGTGTTAGAGTATGTGGAATGTGATCTCTGCATGTTCCAATTGAATACTTTTTCATTTCATACAGTAAAGTGGAGATTACAGATGTTTGATCCTCTCACAGGATTGTTTTGGTGTTTGATGATATATGTCCTTCAAGTGCCCTGTTTGTTGGTTATCTGATATTGATGCAGACTTTGCTTGTTTTACTTATTAAGACAGGAACATTTTTACCCTCTCTATTTCACTCTGATTTAAAAAGAAATAGCATACTTTATGAGAAGTTCAGCTACTTACTTTTTAAGTTCATTATTATTCAGCGCTGTTAACTTCCAAGCTACTGCAGTTACCGATTTACTGTTAATCAGTACATGATCTTCTAGTGTGGCTAAATCCTCCTTGTCTTTATTTTCCTAAAATTAATGCCATATAACAATTTGTCATTGACCCTTGTTTCATCCCTTTCCTTTATTTGATTTCATCGTGTTGGCATCAAGCATTATGGACCATTAGCTTTTGAGGTATTCATATTTTTTATATATATATTTTGGGTCAAGCTTTACAGACTTGTCATTTAACTATCCTGCAATGCCACTTTTCTACACAGTGATTCCTTTCAGTTGCTGTTCATTCAGTAGATCTCCTCTCTCCCTTACAGGCTTACTGCTTTGCCTGGAAGTGTTTTTCTCTGGTTTTATGGCTGCTTGAGAAGCAGCTGCTTTTCAAGTGTTTCCATGGGCTTCCAATTCAAGCCTTCTGTTTCACCTGAAATATATGTACTTATCATTGGCTTTATTTGGGTGTCTTTTATTAAAGACTTGGTGATTTTTTTTTTTTTTTTTTTTGCCCTAAATTGTGATATTTTCATTCTTCAGTTAAAGTACATGAACAGAGAGGATTCTTAACAAAAGGATGGAAAGAAGTTTTGTGGTTTGGTAGAAAAATCAACTTTAGAGATTTAAGGGCTAATGTGCTGGGTACAAAACATTACTAGCTGATCTCAGGAAAATTCTCTGTTGAGGTTTGTGAATGTTTTGGTTGGGATGAGCAGAGAATACTGAGCAGAGCCCATTGATGTGGGTATTTAAATTTGTGTGCCTCTTAGCTTAATACAGAACATTAAATTACTCTGCTGAACAATTAGGCATTTGTAAAGGAAAATAGATACTTATTAATGGGTGATTTGCCATGTTTCATCCTCTCCACCACAGACATGCTTACTATTCTATTGTTTAGCATGCAAAAAGTTCTCTGCATTCATTTACTCAGTTATGCACCTGAAATCTCATTCCCTTTGTGTCTGTACGTACAAACATTTGACTCCAATTTTTAAAATGTTTTTAAGTTATAATTTCTCATAATTCAGTAGCAGTATTAGTTACTGTATTATTGTGAGTAAATGTTATCCTTGTGGTCTCTGCAGCACTGTGTCCAGGTCTGGGCTCCCCAGTAGAAAAGAGATCTGGAGGTACTGGAGAGAGTGCAGCAAAGGGCCAGGAAAGTGCTGGAGGGGCTGAACCATCTCCAGCCTGTCCAAGGGAATGCTTGGAGGTCCCAGGAACGTGTGTGAGCTCCACAAGGGAGGCTGTGAGGAAGATGAAGGCTTCCCTCAGTGCTGCTCCAGTGGCAGCCCATGGCAATGGGCACTAAGTGAAGCACTGGGGGCTCTGTGGGGGTCACTGTGAGGGTCCCTGGGCACTGCAGCAGGGTCCCTGCAGTATTGGAATATTACCAATACAGCTGGATGGGATGTGCCTCAGCTTGTCTGGCCCTTGCTGCTTGACCAAAAAGCAGCAACTGTGGTGTTTCACCCCACAGACCCTTTTGGCTGGCCGGGTGTGCGGTGTTTCACGTCAAAAACACCTTGGCTGGCTGGATGTTGCAGCTTGGTGCTTGGAGACAAGTGCAGGCCTGCAGGAGCTCTGGAGGTGCTGGGATGGAGCTTCCCCCCATAACAGGGGCTGCTCCTCAGGTTTCCCTCTGGCAGAGAAGCTTTAAGGTGATGGTGAAGGAAAGGAGTCGGTTCTGATGGAGGGTTTGGATCCAGAGCTTTATTCTGGCCCTCAGGCCTCTGAATGCAGCACCAGCTCCAACAGAACTCCCTGAGCCCGTGGGTGCTGCTCCTTTTAACCCTGGGGAGGGAAGGGGTAGGGAGCCACCAAGCAGGTACAGGAGGGGAGGGACAAAGGGACAAAGGACACCTGGATGGCCCAATGTCCCCTCGGGGACATTTTGAATTCTGCCAATCACTCAATGCCCTTCTGGAATGCCAGGACTGACAGACTGTGCTCAGCAGGGGTCAGGAGGGATGACTGACACACCTGGCAGGGAATTATCAGGGAGGAACCTGGAGTATCTGAGGCAAACCACGACATCACACCGCAACACTGCAGGGCCTGGGGACATCAGGAGCTGTCTGGATGTTCTCCTGGGCAGCAGCTCTGAGGTGGCCTTGCTTGAGCAGGGACAAGATGATCTCCAGAGGTTCCTGCCAGCCCCAGCCAGTCTCTGATTCTGTGTGACAATGACCAAACTGACCAGACATGGGTAAACGTAGTGAGAAGAGCAGATGCCACCTTTCTGCTGACATGCATGGCTGTGTTGTTTACCTGTGACTCCCAGTAAAATATGGCCACACTGCAGCAGTTAGTTTGATAAAACACCAGTGGCTAAAATAGCATTTCTAAAATGCACATAAGAGATGTGATGCATTGTAGCTAAGAGCATGCAGATTTCTTTCAGTGGTATCTAAATGTTTCTTGTTAGTGAATAAACCTCTTTTTTCCCCTGATACCAGGGAACCAGGGAGGCACTAATAAACCAGGATTTGAAGAGGTTGAAAAGGAAAACTGCAACAATAAGTGGTCTGAGTTTTTTAAGTGTTCTATCTATTGGTAGTTACTTGTAAAAAACTATCTTAGAATTAATATATTCAACAAGTAACATAAGTGATGTAATTGTACAAGGATCAAGCACTGTTTCATCAAGGGTTGAAGTCCATGCCCACTGAATGCAATAGCCAGACTCTCATGGGCTTTAGATCAAACACCAAATAAAACAGTTTGATTAGTGCTGTTTGACCAGTAAAACTGCAAGTCTGTGTGAACTTAGCCTTATGCTGTGTTTTCAGCATATTTAAAATGATTCTAACATAATGCTGACATGCTATAGAACTTCAGACTAATGGACTCAGTGTATGTCAGTTTTAATTAAAACAAATTTATTTTAAATAGGTGGATGTTTGTATCTCCTTTCCGATTGACATGATACAAATCTTTATCACCTTGCAAACTCATGTTGTCCATGCTAGCCTGACTGGGGAAGTTGTAAATGGCATGTAATGGGACGTGTATTGTCACAAATGCAGCTGCTCAGGGCAGGTACAATTCCCAGCCCGGGCACAATGAGGAGAAAATTCTGCAGGTTGTGCCCAGACAGCAGCACTGACCACACATCTGCAGCTCACAGCTGTGGGAGGGAAAACAACACCAACCACTGATGAAGTTTATAGAAGGATTGAAAGGACAGAAGCCTGAGCTCCCTGTGTGCTCTGGCAGCCCTGCCTGGAGGGGTGGAAGGTTTCTGTCTCTGAGAATTGTCCCAGCAGTGAAACCCTGCAGTGGCAAACCAGGGCATTTGGTGCATTTCTGCTCACTTAGCTGTGTTGTTTCTCCATGTAGAGAGGAGGGACAGCTCACCTCCCTCCCAGAACCACTACACTCCAGCTGGCAAACACTGCCAGAGCTGAACAATCCTGACAAGTATTTATAATCAGCTATTGCAGCTGTTCCAGCTCATTCTTTGCTTTTGTAGATCAGATTTTGCATTTAGTATTTTCTTTTATGATTTCATCTGTTATAGGAGCTAGATTATTCACAGATTCACTCCAAATAGTAACAACAAATTATACTACCATTAACAGAATTGTATTGTGTTTCTACTAGTAATGAAATATTTTTCCACAATTTAGGCTACACGAAGTGGAATAAACAGAAATTCTGCTATTCCTTGGTGGCCCTGCTTCTTCTCTATAGGAGGCAGTGAGTCTTTCATTTCAGCTTGCTATCCTCAAAGTTCATGCTATTTGGAGGCAAAGCTGTGGATGACAAACTACAAAGCTGACAGGAAAACATGCAAGGTTGATATATAAAACAAGCCACACTGCTCGTGCTTTGGCTGTCATCACTGCTTTCAGGAAAATGAATAATACTGCCTCAGTCCAAGGCTCCTTAAGAGTTTCTTCAGCTTCCATGGGGGATATTACAATTCCTCCTGTCTAAATTTGGAACCTAAGAGCTCAGTTTTCTAAAACAAATTCAGAAAATAACTCTTTTTTTCCCCCCCAACCAAATTCATAGAAGAAAATAAGCTTGTATAACTTGTTCCCAAATTGAACAAAGCTAACAGAAATTGATGGTCCCTTTCATGAACTGTGAAAAATGCTGTGGATATTTCTCTGGTTTAACAACTGAGTGAAAACATTCTCTGTTCACCACTTTCTCTCTGCAAATTTTGCTGCAAGTACCAACAGCTTTACACCAAGAAGACCCAAAGGAATTTTCCATCAAAGCAAAACTGTGCATCACATGAGCAGGTGAAAATGTGATGGAGAAAGGTGTGATGTCTCTGTAAATTTAACCCATGCCAGCCTCCATCTAATGTGCAGTATTTTGTTTTATTTTCAAATTCCTGTGCATTTAGTAATTGAACATTATTCTTGTAGGGAAAGTATTGTTTGGCATTCATGTACATAATGATATGCTAATATATCCTTAAGAAAAAATAATCAGAATTCATCTTGTCTGTTAACATGCTTCGAATTGTGCATGTAATAGAAATGGATGTTTAAAACATCTTTATTTCATTATCTCATTTATTATATTGTAGGTTGGCAACTAATTAGTATAGATATTTGAAGTTATAGATCGAGGAAACTAAATTAGTGCTCTATGATATAATTAATCATGGAAAACTTTTGTTCAGCAGCTAATCTATCAGCTACTTTGCTTCTTGTTGATGCTCATAACTTTGATTAAGATTTTCAGTACTTTATTTAACATCATAGCTTGTTAATATGAAATTCAGTGATTATCTACTGTCTCTGAATAACATTCCTGGAAAAACTTGCAATGAAAACCCTCCTGGTGCTAGACTTCAACAAGAAAAAGCCTATAGAGAGCACCAAGGGCCACTCTGCCAGCAGTCCCTTAGCAAAGGATGCCTCAGGGTATCAGAAATGCTTTTCATCTCTGCCCTCCCCTCTGGTTATCCTCATGTGCTTTCACATGTTCCAGCCATGAAGTATTACAGCACAGCTGAACGTGCTGGAAGAAAGCAGCAATCCAAACCAGGACCAAGATTCTTACTTTGGAAAGCACAGAAGGCAGGGCTGGGGTTTGTGAGCATCCCTGGAGTGCTCCCTGGTGTCTGGGAGAGCAGGACAGGGGAAGTGCAGGTGCTGGGTTCAATGGGGATGAGACATTTCTCGCTTTTCTCATGGAATTGCCATGCTGTTCCTGTCCTTTCATCTACCTACTGAGAGGCAGAAATACATGGTAAGATGTCAGAATTCAAAGTTAATTATCCCTTCATAAAGTTCAGAAGAATTGTCCTGAACTTCTCTGATAGAGTGAGTACATCAGTGGGCAAGGGAAGGGCTACAGATGATATTTATCTGGACTCCTCTAAAACCTCTGGTACACTCCTCAGCTTCTTAAGCAAATACTTGCTGGTGTAACCAAAGCTACTATTTCAGAAACTTAATTACCCTGCCTATTTTCATTGCTGGTATAATTGTAAAGACTTATTAAACTGTGAAACTAAACCTTTAAGTGCCTAATCTGAACACCTTTTACTCTGTAGGATTTTATCCAGTTAAATGGTAGCCACTTGCATCTTTCAACATATGAATAAAATATCTGAGCAATCCTTTGGAAATGCCAAGTAAACAGAATGACAGGCTATTGACCAGTCACTGGGAAACACTGTTTATTTCATTTACTGAGTGTTAGAATATTTAAGTGAGTTGTTTTTACTGTGACATGGTGCTATTTAGAATATGCCAAAAGAAAATAACTATTTTTAAAATTTTACTTTTTGTTGGGATAACATACTGGTAAACTTCTAGAATCCCCAGTTGTTGGTTTCACTGAGTCTTTTGTGTGAGTCTTTTTGTGCATTTTGATGTGAACATAACCTATCTTCATCTGTTAACTGTGTATTTATGTTTGATAGTTACTTACAATTCATGCCCCAGTGGTCATTTATATAATTTTACTTATCCTGTCAGCCAGCTTTGACATTATCACATGACTCCAATTTATTTGCTTTGACTCATGAACAGCAAATAGGTGAAGACTAAGCAAAGCCAAAAAACCTTTTTAAGAATAACAAAGCAGAAACTGATATAGTAGCAATATAATATGTATAGCAAACACTTTCTCTTAACCAAAATCCCCTTTATGGAATGTTTGAAAATCTTCTGGACAGATTGCCTGCTAAAGCAATATTTCTGGCTCAAATAATGATATTAATACAATTGAACATGGATATTTGTTATAGGAAACCATAAGTCTTTAGAAAGTAAAACTAGTTTTCCTGACTTTATTTTAGTAAGGGGTTAGTATGCTTTCTTGTATATATTTGAAGGCTTTTTTTCCTCCCATATACCATTATACTGGGTTTACTTATTGAAAAAAAGTGGCAAATGGCATACAAATAACTATTGCATCCTGATGAACTGCTTCAGGTATCTTTCAGGACTTTATTTTGAAAATTGGATAATGAGGAAAGGCTGTGAAAACACCCACAATATTTGTAAGAGCAGAAGGATACACAAAGTATAAATGTAAGATTTTCCCTTCTGTATATTCAGATGGATTTTGAGTTGCATTGTGTTATTATAAGATTAATATTTGATATTACAAGTTTGTATGATACAAATTTCTTTAAGCACCAGGTTTGTAATGTGCATATAAAGTAAAATGCATGTATGTGGAACAGGAGGCTCTGTGAGGCCGCAGTAGTTTACAGTTAGGTCTCCAAGATATTTATATTGTAATTTACTAGTTTTCATTTTTTCTTAACGTTGCTTGAAAACAAAAAGCCAACTGCATTGTTTTACAAAGTACACATTAACTGTCCATTTTACAGAGTCAGGAATCAGAACCAGAAATAGGTGAGCTCAGAACTCTGGTTTTACTTCATGACACTGCTTGATTTCTTTGTAAAAATTTATTTGCATGGAGATCATCAGTAAATAATCATGACTCAGCACATGAATGGACTTCTCCTTGTCAAAATTCCCAGTGCCATCAGCAGAGCCTCCTTGGAGGGAGCTGTGATGCGAATGGTAGCACACAGCACAGTGCCAGTTGGAGGGCTCTGAAAAAACCCACAGAGTTTTGATGTTACAGCTCCTGGGACTTTTCTGTTCCAGCTCCTTCATTGCTGCAGAGAAGCTGCACTGCTAATACCAATGGTGGGAAACAGGGAACAAAAATGCACTTTATGCTTTCCCATTAGGAAATTAATATGCCTGTTCTCCTCCTTAGGCCTTGATCTCACCGTGAAATTAAAAACATGCAAGTCATAATTCTACTTAAACACATTTTTACTGGCATCATTGATGGCCAAACGTGTCAGTAATCAGGCACAGGTATCATTACTGTGTATGGGCTCACAAATAAATCAGTGGAGGTACAGGAATTACAGACTTGCAGCAGGATCACCTGCTGAGGGCCAAAGGGGATCATTACACTGTGTAACCTGACCTTCTCTCCAGCATATCTGTCATTTCATCCATTTACTCTGTTCTGAGCCCAATAACTTCTGTTTGACTAACACAGCTCTTCTCTATTTGCCTTTATATTGAGTTTCTTGGCCAAAAATCCATTACCATTTTAGTCAGGTCTGCCATCACCTGAAAGAACTTTTGAGGATTTCTTGTACTCTATTAGAAAGCTGCCACTGGGAAGGTGGGACCAGGCTCCTTTTAGAGCAGTGATTATCCTTGAGTTTACAGCAGGCCATGATCAACAGTGTTTGTGTCAGGATTTGGGATTCTTCTGAGTGAAATATGAATCAAAATACATTACTGCCTGTCCTAGTTTCTTATTTGCAGATTTCTTTTAGGAAGTATTAACCATTTTTAAAGAAACTGGTCACATTAGTAAAAACTCAGTGGTTCTGCAATTTTCAAAAGAAACATGAAATATTCAAAACACATTCTGTCACCATGCAGAGCCTTCCTCCCAATCCTTTTTTTTTATCTTATGTAATTCATAACAACATCTGACAGGCCCCTGCTAGCTTCAGATGATTTGAGAAGGATTTTTAAACAGGAAAGGGAGATTTGGGCAGGCATAGATTTGGACTGTGTGGTTGCTGCCATCGAGGTGGACATTGCCAGCATTCTTCAGCTTCCCAGATGTATATTGGCTCAGGAAATCACTCTTGTTTAAAACAGCCATCTCCTCCAGGCTGTTAGAGAATTGCATTCCCAGAATTTATTGTTTGTCTGTAACAAACTCTTCTTTAATATGTATTTAGGAGAAATGTCTTTACATCCCATATATCATATAATCTTTTTTTTTTTTCCCAGGGGAATTTTAGGTTAAACAAAAATATTTTTGATTATCAATATATAAAGTTAAACTATTTCAGTAAATTTGATTCCTGTAATGCGTTCCTTAAGATATTCCTTATCTTCCCCATAAAAAACCCACAAAATAATAAAGCAAAGAGCAGCTATCCCTCTTATAGATCTCCTTGTAACTGAAGAGAGGAGGCTTTTATCTTGCTGGCTGGCTTAGAGCTGCTCTTTACTCCCTGTAAAGGTAATGAAGACTCAAAAATACAGCTGGATCTTTTAAATTAGGAGTCTCACTCTGTTCCTCACAGTACAGTTTGTGTTCCTGCAGACACTTGAGCCCACTGGTGTGAGCACCTGTGGGGAGCCTGTTTGTGGATGCAGTGGCAGAACCCAGCCCCAGTTGTGTGAAATACACTGAAAGCACAAAATTAATCCCACAAACTGGCATTTTTTCTGAATTCTTTACACACTCACTCAAGAGTGGTACAATATTTTCAACAGCAATAAGGAAAACAATGGCACCTTCATGCACAGGCTGGGGAAGGTTTTTATCTCCACAGATGAGCATGAGAGATTTAAGCATCTTGGAAAATTAATTGGAGGGGAGCTAACAGTTTGAGCACGCTGCTCATGCCTGCCATCACTTCTGAGAAGTTGTTTTGTTATTTATTTAAAGGTGATCGTGCCTTTTTGGCAAACCCATTGCTTTCAGGTGTTTTTAATATATTCAGGGTACAAAGTATGTGAAGTACAGAGATGTTTATAATGAGCAGCAAAACTCAGAGGTATTTTATTAGGCTGTGTAACTATTGCTTGATGATTACTTTTAATTGGTGAAATAACTAATTTATTTCTTTAATAATTTAACCTACTAACTGCATGGCTTTTCATGAAACATCCCTTTTGGATGCAACTAAAGCCTTTCTCAGTGGTTTTGTTCACAAAATTTTAAATTGATTTCTGGTATTAGTTCAGAGAATCAGAGAATTATCACTTAGTTAGGGTGGGAGGAGACCTTTAAAGGTCATCTAAGGCCAACCCCCTGCCCTGAGCAGGGACATTTTCAACTGCAGTAGATTGTGTAATTAATATACATCTCTAGCAGTGTACTTATGAGTCTTCAGTAACATGAAGCTGTTTTTAGCAGCTTTTTGGGTGATTTTTTAGAATGAAATAATCTTTTTCAACCAGCTCCTAAACACCAGTTCACAGAGAAGCAATTGCATTATTATGATATCTATTATATATCTTTTGTACTTATATATATATAACACTTGATAAACCTGAGAGCAGTTGTCTCCAACAATCTGAGAAACAACTAATTGATTTAGTTGTTTTTTTTTAATTAAATGTATCACTGTGAAGTCAGACCTAATGAGTTACTTCTTCAAATTATTTTCCCTTCTCAGACTGTTAGAATATTTATACAGAATTCTGTATATTTTCTTGCATCTAAATGAGACCATTCTTATTCATAACCTATTTAATATGAAAACCTATCCTCTGAAATTGATTCTAATATAGAAAGGTGTACACGTGCACTGATATCCTTTCCTTGAGCAAAGCAGAAATTACCTTATTAATCATATTCAATTGTTATGGGCCTCCACTCTGAAAGAAGTTAGCCCACATAGAAAACTGGGCTTCACAGGAGTAAATGCCCCTGCGGAGATTTTCCTGGCAGGGAAAAACCACAGCTGCCACACTCCAAAAAGATTTTGGTAGACCCAAGAAGAATGGATTCGTATATAGAAAAAAAACCAAACCGACCTGAAACCTTTAAAAAGAAAACAGACCAAAAACCACACACAAAGATCAACAACAACAAAAAATCTAACTTGAAGGTATTATTTTAGTCAAGCAAAGATTAATCTCTTTACCCAGTTAATCTCTACAAATGCAGTAGAAGTTCCATGGACAGAGACATTACAGAGTTCAGAAATCCCACCCCTAAAGCACTGGCATCTGGTTTTAGTCAAGTGTTGAATTTAATTTAAATTACTAATTTAATTTATAATCTAATTTAAATTATTTAATGAATTTATTTACTAGTACTTTGAAAGTATCCTAGGATTTTCTTGTAGAAGTGCTCATTCTGAGGGAAGTAATGCATTAATTTGGAATCCATATGGACATTAGTCTGCTTGTATTCTCTTAGCAGAAGAGAAATATTAGAAATAGCAAAAAAAACATGAGGCTATGTCATCAACTCTCCCTCTTCTTAAGAATATAATTAACAGAAAAGGACACCTGGATATTTTGTTAATATTTATTAACTCAAGCCACCCTGCAACTCATTACTGAAGTAATGACCGAGGACAAATTTTGGGTTTAATGGATGGAAGAGGGATGCTTTAAGGAAAAACAAATAAATTGGCTATCCCTTTTCTTTTGTGGCTTTTTAAAAATAGAAGCAGGTTTGTTGGTTTGTCAGTGCTCATCCCTCCTGACTGGCTCCTCCTTGCCTGGCCAAATCCAGCCCTTGGGTCAGTGATACGGATTCTTCCAAGTGAGGAGATTGCTCACTCGTGTGGAGCTGCTCTCAGCTATGCTGACCTGCTTCCAGCTTCATGTGATGAGTTATCTGGAGACTAAAACATCTTATTGGATGGTAACACAGACAAAAATAATCATAGGAAAAATCCTATTATCAGATAAATATTTTTAGTAATGAGAGAGCAGGATGTAGTCATGCAAGATGCTTAATCTCAAGGCCAACAACTCTTCAAATCACAATGCAGTTGTAACATTTTCCATTTCCAAACAATGAGCAATCAAACATTAGCTAATTAAATGCTTTCAGTGGTGAAAGAAAATATAAAAATACATGAAATTATCAAATAAAAAAACCAAGTGACTAATTTGTCAGCCTCAGCATCACTTTACAAATAGCAGCAGCCAAGTTATCCCTACACTGCATATCAATCAATTTTACTTTTTACAGCTGATAAGATATTCTCTAATTAAATTATGTTTTAATTGCCTTTGACTTTCAGTGCAAGGAAAATGACAATATGCTTTCCATGAGAGTACTCCCTACTCATTTCTGTATGCTGTGGCCGTCATTATGCAGTTAACAGTTGTTCCACAGAGGTATCAAGACTCCACATTTCCTCCTGAAATAAATGTGATTTAGAAAGGGTTATTTTCTATATGCTAATATAATTCTTTTAATTGTTTGCAACACTGAGGTCTGCCCACTTATAGTCTATTGCCATTCTCAGAGTTTTTCAAGCAACATCTCCAGAGCCATTTGATCCAGTGTGTGACTGCATTTACAATGAGAACACCAGTCCTGGAAAACACAACCTCCTGGTTTCCACACTGAGTTCCTTACTAATTACCTTTCAAAATATTTGGTTTTTATAAGGCTACCATGAAGTGCATAGATCGAAATCATGCTGCTGCTTTATGATATGATAATTAAGTTAATTATAGCACAAAAATGCGTGTCAGTGAGAAGGTGCCAGAATTAGGGCAGGAGACGCAGCTCAGGCTCAGCACTGGGACACAGGGGATGCGCTGGCAAACAGGGCAGGCCCAGGAGGTCAAGAAGAATGAGCACCCTTCTCTAAGTGTCTCTTCTGCATCTGCAAAGCAAAAGGTGGGGGGAAGAAGTAGCACTGAACGCACAGGAGTGGTTTGGGTGAAGGCGTTTTGGATGATTCAAACCAGACTTCATCTTAATTCAGAAGGAAAGGAAGGTAAGCAAGCTGTAAACAAACACTGCTGCAAGATATGAAAGCAAAACCAGAAAAACAGTAAAGAAAAGACAACTTCTTTCTCTGGGCTTTGAGATAAGCAGAAGGAAGGAAAATTTGAAGTGCAGCCCTACTGCATTTAGTTGGGTCTCTCACCCAAAAATTAATTTCTACACCAGTTACAAAGAAAACATCACCTCAGGGTTGTACATGAAGGCTTTGGTCACACTGTGACACAGTTACTCAACATTTCACATTTACCTGTTGCCGTATGGACCTGATAGATGCTCCTTAAATGCTTGATTTACAAATAAAGTCAGAAGTTGTATTTTCCAGCCATTCCTCCAGTGAGCAGATAATGATATAGCCAGTGCTGGGGTATTTGATGTAAGTAGTGGACATTTCAGTCACTGCATGAGTCCTTAATCTCCCTAGGATTCAGGAGAAGAAAATTATTTGATATGAGAGCGTTTGATAGTACAAGTTGTATTTAACATTTCAAGGCTCATTTGAATCAGCTCAGCTCACTGAGCTGCTAAAGCACACAGGACAGCACATCCTGTCCTGAGGAGAAACCTATAGATGTGTTTAGTAGCCTAAAGGTATATTACAAAAAAATGAGTTGCTGAAGATGAGGCCCAAAATTGCATTGGTGCTGCTCATTTCAGATGTGATCTGACAGCCAGGCCTGGTGCATTACAGCACAGAAGGGTGGATGGATCAGCAGCAGAAATACTGCTGAGCTCTGTGGTGCACTGGGAACTTCTCAAGACATAGATTCTGTTATGGCCCACAAGTACCTGTAGAGCACAAGTTAGTGAAATTTCATATTGATGAAAAAATGCTGTATCATAACCATATATTCTGAGTTCATTTCCCATGTTTTACTCCATGAGGATGGTAGAAAACTTGAGTTTTTACTAGTGATGTGCAGGCAGTAGCATCTGCTTCCTGTGCCTTGGCAAAGGACTAATTGTCACAGACATCTTTTATGAAAAATCCTTTCCTTAAGATTTTTCTTCTTGAGAAGCTGAGAGGCTTCACGAACAAAATGTAAACAATGATTATCTGCTGCTGTGGAATGCAACAGGGGCATCTGTGATTGGTCTCATGTGGTTGTTTCTAATTAATGGCCAATCACAGTCAGCTGACTTGGACTCTCTGTCTGAGCCACAAACCTTTGTTATCATTCTTTGCTATTCTATTCTTAACCAGCCTTCTGATGAAATCCTTTCTTCTATTCTTTTAGTATAGTTTTAATATAATATATATCAAAAAATAATAAATCAAGCCTTCTGAAACATGGAGTCAGATCCTCGTCTCTTCCCTCATCCTCAGACCCCTGTGAACACGGTCACAACTAATGGCTGCTGAAAAACACTTCCTGTAAGCATTCAGCCAGGTTCCTGCCCTCAGCAAATAAATGAATAAGGATGTTTAGTTCTACCCATGTTAACACAGTGTTTTGTAACCTCAGTGTAAAATAGAAACAATTATTTCAAGGGTTATGTATTTTGTGGTACACTGAGTATGGAATACTAACCAAAGGTTTTATGCCATTAGAAAAGTGTGTATTTGAACTTCTCAAAGAGCTTGGCTTCTGCACAGCACCGAGGCTTTCTGGGCACTTTCTGCAGGTCTCTACCAAAGTGTGTGCTGATAACGGAGAGACAATCCTGAGGCTTCTCTTGGCTGGCCCATTCTCAGTGACCCAGCGGACAGATTTTGCCAGGGGGTTGTTTCTGTTCACAGGCCCGAAGGCTTAAACTTGCAATTATTTTCTAAGAGCAGACAGCTTTGGACAAGACATTTATTTCTGCTGGTGGTTTGAAGTGATGGCAAAGAAAAGATAGAATACCATGTGCACGTTTTCTTCTCATGGTGTTTCTTTGAGAGACAACATGAGTCAATGGTCTAAGAACCAAAATTTCACAAAATTCAGGGAGATAAAAAGATATTTTTACGAGAAGTCAGACTGCCTGATGTATCAGCTTATATTTGTAGAACGAATAATTCTACACAAGAGTGTAGAAGCACAAAAGGATATGGTGATACATCACCCAGTTCCTGTAGGAGTTCTGCTCCAAGTTCTGAGAAGTCAGTAAAATTTTCTGTGTTAATTCCAATCAATTGTGGGTCATGTCCTAGATTTATAATAATTACATTTAAAGTGTTGTGATTAAAAACAAGCCTTAGCTTTTATAAATGCAGTAGGAATTAACACACACCTTACAAGATCTTTCACAAATGCAGTCAATGTGCATGGGTTTAATTTTTTTAATATGTGTTTTTTTTTTTCTTTTTTAGGCAATAATCAGAATCCAGAGGAAAAGGTTGCAATCTACAGGAAGCTGGTAGGTCAAATTTTAAAATTATATAAATGCCAGTACAATTAGAGAGAAAAAAATGTAAGCGGTAAGGTAATGAAACTTGCATTTACTGGATATTCAGAGAATATGCAAAATCATTTAAATTTACATACTGAGGGGGTGAAAATGTGGTTTAGCAGAGGCAATTAACATGAGAAAGTAAGACAGATGCTGTGCAAATAATTCATAATGAATAATTTCTTTGCTCCATTATGTGTTTGCAAGTTTTCCAAACAAACTAGTTTTTCTGATGTATATGTTCAAACTGTTTGCTGAATAATATCTATGCATAATTTTTTATGTAATTCATTCATAAGCAGAGCTTTTTGAATATTCAAGCTCTTTTTGAATGGGTATGTAGGTTGTGCAACACATTTCTCTTTTCCAATTGGAGAAACATGACTTATAGGTTCTGCTATGAATAATCACAATATTTAACAATATTTGCTTCATTATTTTACCAAACATTCCTGCTAGTAAACTCATTTGTTAAGATAATCATGGAAAAAGAGATGCAAACAAAAGCAAATAAATTAGCCTGGCATCCTCTCTTTTCTTTCTCACTTGAGAAAAATAATTTGCACTGTCCATAATTCTGTTTGTCTTTCATTAAAATATATGGGGAAGCTGAAAATGCAAAATCACAGTCTTAAACAGACTTGAGTTTCCAATGGCTGTGGAGTCACACTCACTGCACAGCTCCAGCCCAGCCCTTCAGAGCTGCCTTTGGGCCCCCTCCCAGAGAGGCAGGCCCTGGGATGGCTGAATCTGCTTCCCTTCCATGGAATCTGTGTCCCTTCCATGGAATCTGTGTCCCTTCCATGGAATGTGTGTCCCTACCTTGGAATGTGTGTCCCTTACAGGGAATCTGTGCTCCTTCCATGGAATGTGTGTCCCTCACAGGGAATGTGTGTCCCTCACAGGGAATGTGTGTCCCTTACAGGGAATCTGTGCTCCTTCCATGGAATCTACATCCCTTCCATGGAATCTGCATCCCTTCCATGGAATCTGCGTCCCTTCCATGGAATGTGTGTCCCTTCCAGGGAATCCTTGTCCCTTCCAGGGAATCCATGTCTCTTCCAGGGAATCGTCCTCCCTTCCAGGGAATCTGTGTCCCTTCCGGAAAATCCTCATCCCTTCAATGGAATCCTCCTCCCTTCAATGGAATCCTCATCTCTTCCATGGAATCCTCATCTAGTCCATGGAATGCTCATCCCTTCCATGGAATCCAGGTCCCTTCCATGAAATCCACATTATTTCCACGGAATCCTCATCCCTTCCATGGAATCCACATTATTTCCACGGAATCCTCATCCCTTCCATGGACTCCTCCTCCCTTCCATGGAATCCTCATCCCTTCCATGGAATCCACATTATATCCACAGAATCCTCATCCCTTCCATGGACTCCTCCTCCCTTCCATAGAATCCAGGTCCCTTCCATGAAATCATCATCCCTTCCAAGGAATCCAGGTCCCTTCCATAGAATCCTCATCACGTCCATGGAATCCTCCTCCCTTCCATGGAACCCAGGTCCCTTCCAGGCAATCCCCGTCCTTTCAGCAGCCAGCTGGGTGTTTGGAGCTCGTGCCCCACAGCACAAAGGGCAGGCTCCCATGCAGGAGGCTAATGAAGATAAACACACTGTTTGTTGGCATGCAAGGTGATTAATTGCCAGGGGCAATCTTAATTATGCCAGGAGCAACAATCGGTGTCAAGGACAGACACCAAGTTTTGTGTGGCCCATTGTTAGACATGGGTTGGAGTTTGAATTTGAACATGAATGAATTAGTATGGATTGTGTCTTCTTACAGAGCTGCCACATATCCTTCATTATATTTAGTCATATTTATTTGGAACACTGGAAAAGGTTTTCTTGAAGTGAAGCAGGTCATCAAACCTGGGAGACTGCAGCATTCTCAGGATAAATTGTGTATGATGAACTCAAGGATGAGTGAATTCCAGTTCCAGAATCTTACCAGCAATGTAAAGACTGCATTTGATTTTCTATATTTCATTTTTTTGTACAAAATTTTATACTGAATATATTATATTTCAGAGTTTCTATATCAGTTTACTATTTCAATAGTGATAATTTGGAAAAATGTAACATTGGTATTAGTAAAATAAGTTTCAGTTTCCTCAGGAGACAGTGAAAGAATTTAAAGTTCTCTTTTTGAGGTACCTATATATCCCATTTACATGCTCGTATTGAGGATCTGACAGTCCCAGTTTACACCTTTTTTTCCTGAAATCAGAAATTATGACAGGAATAGTACAAAGGATCCCCTGCACCTTTTTAACCCTAATAGGACAGAAGAATGCAGAGAACATATAAATACAGTTTCACAAATGTCGGTTCTGCAAAAGTGTATCAGTGTGAAAATGTGCTGTTTTCACATTTTACACTGAATAATGTGAGAGCACTGACACAAGTATTTTAAAGAACTGAAGTATACATACATGCCTTTGGAAAAGAATAGGAAGAATAATCTAATAAGATAACTTGCTTAGCAAGTGCTGATGCTAACCAGCATTTTCAAGTTCCTTTGGAGGCAAAGAAATAATTGCTTTAATGAGCACACAAAATGAAACTGTTTGAAAATACAGAAAAATTACAGTGAAGTGACATTAAACCTAGAAGGAAATTGTGGATCCCTAAGTTGGCAGATTTTATATGACAAACATGACATTTTTAAAAATGATATATATCTATTAAAATAAGAAAACAACAGAAAAGAAAACACACATTAAACCAATCTTGTTGAGTAAATATTCTCTTTATTCCTTGGATTACTTGCATTCTCTTCCCTTTTTCAGCATTTTAAATTTCAACTTTATAAAACATCCAGATCTAATAAACCCTTCAATTAGGTTTTGGTTTATTCCTTCCTATTTATCTACAGTTAAAAAATCATGCTCCATTAGTGATGAAAAAATAATTTTTTTAGTGATTATTGGTATTTTTGGAACCTTAAAACACACATTGTAGATTATACATCCCTGAAAACATACTTCCTGCTCAAACTTCCCACTCTTCTATGGCTGTTTTAATTTCTTTTTGCACTGCAGGAGTTCATACTGGTAGAAGTGATAAATGGACGTGTTTCTTTGCATTATACATATTTACAGCAAGTAAACTGTGTCTACCATATCACTTTATAAATCTATTGCCCAGTGCTGCTGTAGCCAATGCATTAAATATTGGGCTTCTCGGGGACTGCTCCGTGCAGTTTAACACAACAGATAATGAAAGGAGATCAGGCATGAAAAGTTCCTCTTTATCTTGCACCTTTCCTCACACAAAGTAGCTGATAACAGCTAAGTTCATCATCCTTCTTTCATACAGTATTCAGGAAATCAGGCACTTAAACCACGACCTTCACAGAGAGAGGACTGTGTCATCCTCTTTAGTCAGTAGCAAAAAAAGGGCTCTGATCCTGAATGGAGTTGTTGGATTTTGTCAGAAGATAAATTAAGCAGCTGAATACTTTTGTGTGCTTGTGTGGAAGTCTTTTTCAAGGAAATACTTTGCATTTAAAGAAAAGAGGGCATAAGAAGGCACAGAACATAAAAGTTAGCAATGAAAGATGGGGCCAAATTAAGATTGAACAGAGCAAAAGTAAAATTAACTAACAGCTTCCTTAAAGACCTACCTCTAATATTTAATTATTTTATTAAAAATGCTGTGCAATGCCAGAGAATTCATGCTACCTGTTGGAAAAAAAATATTATCCCAATTCTGAAATATTTTTCTATTATACTTCATAATGGGAAGTAAGCCTGTGAAAGCTAACATATTCACTGATCTGTGAAAGTATTTTTAGACAACAAATTCCACTTTCCCCACCCTCTAATTCCTCCCTCAGTCTCCAGAGTGTTTTTTTATTTAAGGAACAAATTCTGTTGGTGAAGTTTGCATTGGCAGTTCATATAAGGGTACATGTGTATCACTCACAAGGCAAACTGTCACATTTGTTTGTCTTGTTTTGTTTCTTTGTTGGTTTTGGTGGGGTTTTTTTTGTTTTGTTTGCTTGTTTGGTTGGTTTTTTTTGTTTTGCTTTTTGGTTTTGGGTTTTTTCTCATCATTGTGCCCCCAATTATTCCTTGCATTTTCACATGCACCTTCCAGTTCACAGGCTCCCTGCTGAAGCAGACTGCAAGTTTAACATTGCTTTTGAGGCTGGCTTCAAATCTTGGACTGACTGAAGTAATTTCAATCTTATGTAAAATAGCTACCTCATCCTTTACCCCTTCCTACTTGCTTTTTTTTCCTTCTCTGTATAATGTTCCAGATATTTTATTCTACCGCTTGTGACTAAACCAATCTAAGTGACCTTTCACTTAGACTAGGTACTAGAACTGTCTGTGTGTGGTGCCATTTACCTAAAATCAGCCTCATTCCATCTCGTGCAGAGTGTGTGTCTGTGGGGTACCTCATCCACACCACTTCAGGCAGAGCTGAGCTAAACCCACTCCTGACATCAGAAATAAATGTTGAATTTATCCTCAGCTCGCTTTGTCAGTGAACTCATTGTTGCCATCCAGAACACCCCCTGACCTCCACGGTTTTTATCATAATCACCTGGTGGTATTTTCTCCTGCTCTCAAAAACCATATACAGTCAAGTACGTAAAGCAAATAATTTTTCTTAATGTAATGGCTACAACCTCTCAGTAATTGCAGCAGGAATGCAAGTGAAACTGTTCATCCTCTGTGGTGCCAGAGACATTAAAATGGCTGAGAGAATTAGCCCTGCAATTACACTCAGACAGGAGCTTGCCAAACCAAACTGAGGAATAGTTAACAACTGTATCTTCCATTAATGTTACAACAGCAATGGCAGTACTCAGATTTCAGTATTTGGGAACTGGCATCTAAAAAGTCATTGGAAACCAGTATGACTCCAGTAACTGGGTATGCCAGAAGAGGGTAAGAGACCTGGGTCCTGATTCACAAAGTAAGAATGGCCCTGATATTTATGTCTTTATTTAACAATTGTATTAGTGGTTTAGGATCATCACATAAGCATTCTTAGCACAGTAACTACAGAATTGGTAGGAAGCAAGGCATCCTACCAATTCTGCAACAGTGACACCTAATTTTAACACCCACAATCTGTTTTCTCCTGAGAGCTGAACAATTTAAACACAAAAATTCTCAGTGACTGGTGAATTCTCCTCTTGGCCAGCCAGATGAGCAAAGACTTATCATTTGCTTCCAGCTGGTACTAATCCACTTTACACTTTGTTGACAGCCATAGTCTTCCAAATTCCTTTCAACTATTTATGGTCAGCTGTAGTGACAAAAGAGGTCAGGTGTGTCAGTTCAGAGTTTGTTGTGTACAGAACACACACCATGGCATACAGGTGGTGCTCTGGGGAGTTTTGCATCCACTAGGGATGGCTGTGCATGCTGAACCTGCTCATCTGCAGACAGAAGTTCCTCAAAGTACAACAGCATTCCATGCCTATAAAAGTCTTCACATTTTCTTAACTTTCCACTGAGCAGGTGGAAGGACTTTCCATCTTTTTTTTTCCCCTCTTCTTCTTCCAAAACTGCACCTTTGTTGATGGCTTTGCATTGTTGAGAGCTGTTCAAGCACATTGCAAGTGTCTTTCTACCTGCTTGGTGCTTCCATTTGAGCCACTTCAAAGACAGGCCATCATTCTTACAATGATAACAGTAAGGCTGTCTATAAAAGGGAAGGGAAGAAAAAAAGGCTAAAGAGACTGGAAACTACCTGAAAATACTAGTACAATTTCAACACCTTTCTTTTCTTCTTGTCTGATGAATTACACACAGCTTCTGGCAATATTTAGGAGGTGACACAAACTCGCTTATTGCAATGTCAAACATACACCACACTTACTGAATTACCAAAAAAGGGAATTCCTGTGTGTTAAAATTCTGTATCATGCCACTCCTTTTCTGCTAGGGGCTCACTACATGATAAACAGCTACTCCTCCCATACCATGGTGTGGTTACTTCTTTGGAACAGAGAGATATTCATATGTGTATTTTTTTACTATTATTAATTTTTCCATAATTTCTTACTATTCAATTGCAGATATAGGATTAAGAATGAAAATTGGACATTTAAATCAGGTGCACGACTGACTAATGATATTGCAGTATATATGATAAAGGAAGGAAATTGTACCAATTAATTAAAATAATCCTCTTTACAACACATTAAAACATTTGAGAGGCATTGTTCAGGAAGATAAGCTCTCTCTTTATTCTGAAGAGTCCTATGTTGTTACAATGGATCATTGCATTTCACAATTTCCAGCTTACAGGTTTGGAAAAAATCATGATTATCAGCTGGAGTGACCTCTTGTGTGATGCTAGCCAGTGAACTTCCCCCAGGTAACCACTCCATCAATCCTGTAACTTACATGTGAGATGCAATATAACTTCCAGAAAGATCCTATTTTGAATCTAAGCAACACCAGAATGCATGTTCCATAGGTAAAATGCTCCTGTTACTAACAAGCTGCACTCATAAAATTTCACCTTCATTGTAAAATGTATTTATATAGCATCAGCTTCCAGAAATCCTTTTATCATGCCTGTTTTGATCAAGCTATAGCAGTGTGTGTGGTGGAGCACGTACATACTAATAGAGAAATAATGATGTATAGAGACACACTGAAAAATCAGCAGTTCCAGGTTAGAAAATTCAAACGTGTGCTTAAAAGGCAGCAGGACAGGCATCCAGCAGTTACCACCAGTAAACTGCTAATCTTTCTTGTTGCCTCCTTTCTTCTTTCCTTTCAAATCACACTGAAGGTCAATTTTTCAAAGAAGTGTGAAAAGAGAGAGCCATGGCCCTTCTGAAAGTGGACAAGATGCTCTCCTGTCAGCAGGCTGTGTAAGTGACAAGGTGATTCTGAGAGAGCCCCTGAAGGCATTGAGGACTGGAGCTGGGAACATGTGCAGGCTCCAGGCTGTGCCTTTTCAGCTCAGCCATGGAGCACTGGCTGATGCAGTAACAGCAACGGGGCAGTGACACAGCTGCAGTCTCATTCCCCAAACACCTCAATAAAAGCTGAAGAAATACACTTATATTCACTTCACATTTGCTGCCTGGAACTTGTTCTTGAAGGTAGGTGTGCACATTCTTTCCTCCAAAGAGCTAAACAGAGCTAATGTATTTAAAATCTGCTAAAGGAGGAGTAGCCTATGGTCACCACTTACTGACTAATCCAGTAGTTAGAGACTTGGATAACCCAAGAAATTAGGTGTTTGGGTTATTCTCGGCAGCCTCATGCATATTCACTGCCACTCCCAGGAGATTACCCTTACCTGCAGATAAAAGGGATAGAACAAACCTGCCTTCCACTGAAGCTGTACCACCACATCTAAAGGAATCCAATATCAATTTAAACAGAGCACAAGAGGAAGAGGAAGCATGGTTCCCTGTCTTCTGTTAGGACACTCACTTTAGAGATAAGACACAGTTATTCTTCTAAAACTTACATTAATTGTCTCTCAGATATTCTGGATTTATATAGTTAACATTAATCCTGAATGTGGACACAGAGCCAGTATTCCCACATTGTTCATAGTGATACTGCCTCGACATGTAACTCCTGGTTATTTTTGTTTTGATACTCATCCACTCCCAGCTGTCATCTTCACTAACCCAGAACAGTAGGAGCATGTACTCAGTTATTCACCAGGACAAACTAATGCTGCTTAGAGTAAACTGCCTTCCAGAAAACAATCCCCCAACCTGAAATGTCACCCATGTTGTTTGTCACTAGATGCCTGACCTTGACTTCACCAGCTCTGTGGAACAAATGAGGGCACCTTACCAAGGCAACTGGCTTGGTCTGTGCCAATAACCCATATCCATCATAATTGACCAGCAACAAACCCTTGCTGCATGGCATTTAATAAGCCCTTTGCTTGTTCTCTCTCAAATCACTGGTCTGTTTAAGTAGCTTTGTAATACTCTCTATGTCACTCCAATGAGGTGAAGATTTCCAGTATTTTTAGATCAGATGAGCTGAATGAATTCTGAATTTTGTTAATTTGCCTAATCATCATAAGCATCAAGTCAAATGTTTTATGGGCTGCTATTACAGACTTTCCATTACCTTTTTCACTGGTACTTACATCCATCATAATGTAGTTTGACAAGATTTACTTCCAAGCTCAGTGTAATTCTGTCTTTCTTTCCTGATAGGGACAACTCATTACTTAACTGCAACTGTCTTTTTAAGACTTCTCTAGCATTCATTTCTGCAATCTAGTTTATTTTCAAGCAGAAATGTTATTTCCAGTAAAATGAGTGCCACAGTATACCTGTACACAAATTTCTCTAAAGAATCAACACATCACCACATATACATTAAAATCTTGACCACAGCTTTAGAGACAAGGACACATCTTGAAATCTGTGAAATGCCATGGAACGAGATGAGGCCAGGGAGAAGTTGTAGTTCTGTGCATCTTCTTCATTCCTGTGAATAGATAGAGTCCTCAAGCAACAGCATTGCATGTAATTTACCAAGCTCTACCAGTATGCTCAACTCTCCCCTTTTCTCAATTAACCTTGAAAAGCTGAGAGATGCTTCCCTGCTGGTTTCTGGATTGCCCCTTAAAACTCTTGCTCTTTGTTGACAGTTACAGAACTACAGTTGCAGTTGGAAAATTAACTCTGCTGTAGTTTCTCTCTAATCAGAAATTTACAGTGCACTTTCCCCAACTACAGCGAATCCAATGTGCTCCAGTTTGCTGCATTTCTCTACAGGGATTTTCTGTGGGATGGAATAGTCATGAAGTCGATCTGTGGCACTGTTAGCCCTGCTGCTGTGCACTGCCCATGTCATTTTCACTGCTGTTTCTGATTCCGGGCTTATTTCAGTCGCTACTTTCCTCCTGGCCTTGCCAAAAATACAAAGTTTTACAGGTTGCCATAAGCTTGAGCCTTGTACTTGGTCACTCTCTTGTTTCCTGATCTACTTTACTTTAACACTTATGTTTTTGGTGGTCTGACAGATGTGTAGCAATGTGGAGGGAGAAATTAAAGGGTAAATAATAGTCAACGTTTAATGATTTCAGAGGAAAGATAAGTATTCTGTGCACAATTTGGAAGTAACATTATGTAGAACACGACGATTGAGGCTAAAGCAATTCTGATCTGCAGAAGTGACAACAGTCCTTGGAACGGCTCTAACTCGTGGCAAGAAGATGGAAGCGATTTTTGAACAAATCTTTTTTTTCCCTCTTGCCCAGATTTTGTTGTCGCCTCCGCGCGCTCCTCGGGATGCGCAGCGGCGGCCGCGGGAAGGGACCCTCCCCTCCCGAACGGCATCCCTTCCTGACCCGCATCCTCTCCTGACCCGCATCCCTTCCTGACCCGCGTCCTTTCCTAACCTGCATCCCCTCCCGAGCTGCATCCTCCCCTGACCCGCATCCTCCCCTGGCCCTCATCCCTTCCCGGTCCGCACGAGCATCCCGCCGCCCGAGACCCGTGGCGTGCCCGCCTCCCGCGCCGCTGCGGCAGCGCCCGGCCGGGGCAGGGGCCCGCTGTGCGCAGGGACGGTCAAGGCACCAAGGACGCGCTGCCGCCGGCGGCTCCGCTGCTGCCGCTCCCGTCCCCGTCCCCGCGCCGCCGCCGCGCGCGCCCGCCAGCGCGCGCCCGTGCGCCGAGCGCGGCTATTGGCTGCGGAGCGCGCGAGCGGCACCCGCGGGGAGCGCCGTGCGCGCGCCTCGGGACCGCGGCTCGTGCGCGCGCGCGCGCGCTCCCCCCTGCCCGCCCGCCCGCCCGCTCTCCCGGCGCGCGCTCCCCCCGCGGCCGCGGCTCCCGCGCTCCCCGGGGGCGGCGCGAGGCTGAGGCGCTGCTGCCGCCGCCGCCGCCGCTGCTGCTGCCCGGAGCCGCCGCTGCCTCCGCTCCGCTGTCAGCGGGGACGGGACGCGCAGCCAGAGCGCAGCGAAGGCGGGGAAGGGCAGGGAAGGAAGGGGTGTCCCCTCCTCACTGAAGGAATCCGCACCGGTGCGAAGTTATCGCCCAGAGACGGTGAGAGGCGCTCGGGCTGCTCAACCTGCTGCCGCCGCCGCCGCCGCTGCTGCCGGTAAATGCTCTTCACTTCATACTTGCCGACATGCCCGGGGCTCTCATCCCCTGTCCGCCGCAGCGCTCGGGGCTCCGCGGCCCCGGCAGCCCCCGGTGTGATTGCGCGGTGGAGTTGCCAAGTTGGGATGTGTGTGTGGGTGTGCGGGTGCCGGAGCCGCGGGATTCAGCACTTGGAGAGGTCATTACTGGCATGAGAATCCTCCGTGCCTCCGCAATAACTGCCGCTGCTGCCCATTAATCCTCATCCTTAACCGCTGGTATTTCTCATGTTTTCACCGTGTTTTAATGTTGTCTTTGCTTTTTTTTTTTTTTTTTTTTTTTTTTTTTTTTTTTTTTTTTTTAAAGCTGCTGGGGTTTAATTTGTTTATTTACTTTCTTTCCCCCCTTTTCTTCCGAGATTGTAGTACAATGTTATTATTTATTTCTTCAGTGTTTGCCAACAGTGTGGGAAGGTATCGCTGATTCAGAAACTATTGTCCACAGTGCGTCTCGGCTAGGAACAGGCAGCAATAGGAGAAGGCAGGCATTTGTATTCCGAAAGGGAATTAAAAAAAAAAAAAAAAAAAAAAAAAAAGAAAGCTGCTTTGCATCATTGCCGCAGATTTGCGGGCAGCACGGCACGGAGGGACGGTGATATTTTGTTGTTTGCGAAGGTAATAACCAGCGAAGCGCTCTGGTGTTTCACGCGTAGCCCCGCGGTTGAGCAGTGTGGGAATGGCTGTGGATGATAAATGCCGGGCTGTGCGGGCAGGGACTGCTGGCAGGGATCGCAGCCGGCGCTCACACCATGTACCGGCGGGCGCTGACACCGGAGCGCGTCCCTCACACACCTGCCGTGGAGTGGCACCTGGACAAGAGGCTGCTCTGTCTCCTGCACGCACCCAGACTGAAATTTAAATAAGGTGCGAATTGGGCTCTTAACTCTCTGTCTTTGAACCAGACTCCTTTTTCAGCACTTCTTGTTAGGGTTCTTGTGTAAACATCTATTTGTAGCAATTTCGGGAGATTTAATAGTACTGATGTCCTAATATGTGCTTTCATGTCTTTTTGTTTTTTACTTCATGCTTAAGTGTTCTTTCATTTTCAGAATGAAATGGCAAGTACTGTCTGTGTGTGTGTATATGTGTGTTGCATAAATATTTAAATATTTATATATAATGTTTGGCTTGTACTTGTTTAAATTTAGAGAATCTTGCATTGTGGGGAGGAAACAGGTATTATAACAGAATTAAAATGCAGGAACACAGAATTAAAGGAGACTTTGTTTGTAAGGTTTAGTTGTGTAGTTAGAAGATTATGTAAGATCAAAGACATTCAAAATGCATGTGTCCTAGAGAAGTAAAGTGCAGAAGGAGCAGCGTTCTAGCAATTTAAGAATAGAAAGCTTTGCTGTAACAATACAGAATGCAAGCTGTCAATAAGTCTCTGTAGCCATCCAACATCCTCACAGGGCACTTTATGGAATGCTGCTTAAAATCTGTTGTAATTAAACCACAGTCTCTGTTAAGGGCAGAGTTAATGAAAGAGCAGCAGCACCTGTTAGTATGGTTACTTGAGGTAAGTGTAATAGCTTACAGTGGCTGTAGAGACTCCAAAGTTTTTCTTCAAACTTCAGAGGAATTGAGAATGATTCTTTCTGTAAGATATTTCTATTTGTCATTCAGCTGCACAGAACCACTGTACAGAATAACAATTGGTCTGTTCTAGGGGTAAAGTCAGTTTTTACAAGGGGATGACAACCTAACAATAAGGAACATTTCTTGCTTTGTCAAGATTTAAAATATATACAAACAATGTATTTGAGCATCATTTTCCTGTGCTTTGGCAAATCAGGTTGATGATTAATTTGGCTTGGCCCAAATGCTGAGGTTCCTAGTTGCTGAGTAATAAATAAAAACTAGTCTTACATTATACCCATATAGACTGTGTGGTATTCAAAAAGCCAACTGTGAGGTCTGAGCTTTAATTCATTTAAAGAGGAAAACTTTTCTAGCTGTGGTTTCTTAGTCTCCTGGCAATGCCTGAGAACTCAAAGAAGTTTTTTTTAATCCAATTATTAACAGGTTTACAGCATGTTTTTTAAAGAAAAAGTTTTGGTCCAGATAATGTTTGAATTTTTATTCTGCTTTTAAAAAAACATTTCTATTACGACAGTGTTCATAGGAAACAATAACATTTTAGTCCTCTACATGCTCATTTTTAATAGGGATAATTAAAATAATGGTCTTTCTGTGTCATTAGCTTTTAACTGCTTGTGTAGCACAGGGAGAATTAGCACGTGAGCATCACTAGTAATGTTTTCCTGTAATTAAACTGAACTGTATTTTCACTTGTAATATTTCACACTAAAAGTCAAAGCTGCAGGTAAGAATTGAGGAAGTGCTTTCTCTTGTTGGGTCACAGACATTACCAAAGGTTATTGATTTGAGGGGGCTAATAGTTGCATTTCTTTGCCTTTTTAAAGAACAGTTTTATTCCTGATATATATATATTTGTACATCAACTTTTCATACATGGACATGGTTTTGCCATTTTCCTGTCAAATACTGACATTTTTGTTTCTGCAGTCAGAGTACATTTCCTGTGAACAGCTTTACTGTTAGTGAAAGTCATGGTGTTACCTGTATTAGTGATTGTGTGCTTAAAATTATTTAGAACAACATAGGAAAGGGAAAATGTTGAGTTCAATCAAGTTCAATGTCTAGACTTTCTTGTCTGAGAGGTCAAACTCAACTGAAGGTCAAATTAGATGAAGACAAAGCTCTAGCCACTATTAGAGTACTCAAGTCAATATACCAATGTTTGTTTTGTGTTTGTTTGCATTTTACTGTGAATTTAATCCCTCAGTCCTTAATGTTTTTGGCAAAAGATGCACATAGGAGCACCACTGAAGTCCATGCTTAAAGATAAGACCAAAAATTTATTGGGCTGCTCCTTTAAACAATAATATTCTTTTATATAAATGGATAGTTCTAAAAAGTTTGCCCTTCCTTGCCCTGGATCTGTAATAGAAAATACAGCCTTACAATATAAATTAAATTCATTTCTGCTAAACTAATTAAGATAAGAGATGTTTTAGTCCTTACTTGCTCTTTCAGAAGGTTAATATTTAATGGAAATGGCAAGTTTTTTCCCAGGCTTTTTTTTTTTTTTTTTTTTTTTTTTAACTGTGCTTTACTTACAGTTTCACAAGATCCTTATCAGGAAGAACAGTTTAATCTAATACTCACTGTGCTACAACAGAAAGGAAGGGTTTGCTGATACTCAGTACAAGCAGAGCTGGTCCCCACTTTGTGCCCGGAGGTGTCACATCCCAGAGCCTTCATGCCAGCCGATGGTGACTCATCTCTCTAATTTCTTCCTGCACAAAGCAGCTCCTGCACAGAGTGCTCTTGGTGAGGTACGGAGTGACTCTGGCTGTGTCACCCTGTTCCAGCCACAGGCTGCTCCAACTCTGGCTCCCGGCTGTGGCTGCAGCCTCGCAGAGCCCCTGCTCCTGCTGCTGTCAGTGTTCCCTGCAGCACAGCCTCCCCCAGTCCACACAGCACTGAAAGGAGACTCTGGGCCATCCTCTGTTAGCTCACTTTTGTCTCACAATCATTGCTCTGCACTGGGATCCCATAAATGCTGGTGAAGTTCAAATACCTTGGTTTAAATCCACCTGCCTCACTAACTCAATATAACCAGATAGACTTTTCGGATAAGCAGGAAGCGTGCTAAGCTTAGATGTTATCCACTTTTTATTATTTTTAAATAGGTTCTTTTTAGTTGAATTGATTGACATTCAGTGCCAAATAGTAATAAATTGTCTACTTTCATCTTTATTGCTGAGCATTAATAACCCAGTAGTCATCCAAACAGGGATGTAATTGTAAGATTTTTAGTGACAAGCTGCACAACACTGGATTACAAACTTTTGTGTTTAGCTGAGCAGGTTGGGAATGGATACATGGTGCACACACTGCTTTACACCAGCGGCTGTATTCAGACTCATTCTGGGCAATAGTCAGGGAAACAACTATCATAAGTTGCCTTTTTCTTTCCCTAGGAGCAGGTTTTACAGAGGATACATATTTATCTCTGATGAATGGAAATAAAGTTTCACTTTGGAATGGTAGGTTGGCTTTAGGCGTTTTTTGGTTTTGTGATTATGTTCTTTGAGTTGTTTTTGTTTTAACTATAATGCAACTCAATATGGCTAAATTTAGAACTGAGTGTCACCCTTTTTGGTTTTGGATAATAGAGTCTTTATTCTTTTTTTTTTTTTTGTGTTCCGAAGAGACTTCTTACCAAAAACACAGGCAAAATATTAACTGTAACCATTCAGAACTACAAATCTGTGTTAAAATAATATAAAATACATAAGTAGATGCTCTTGGAGGATTTTCTTAGTAGTCTGGGGCACCCTGCCTTTACCTTTAGTAGCATCCTTTAAAGCTTTGAATTGGTCTCAGTTCTCCAGATTTATCTGCTGTTTCTCAGCCCACACAGGCAAGGAAAACACCAGGGCTTGTTCAGAGGGGTGGTGCAAGGCTATCTCAAATCCTTAATGAGCATATCATGGAAACGCTTGAGGAGGATAGAAACAGCTTTGGGTGCAGTCTGTGTGAGGAACGCGGAGAGAAGGCCAGGCTGGACCTGTGCACTGGCCGAGGAACAGGAGCAATGGTTTCATCTCAGGTGCTCTTTGGGGGAGCAGTGAAAGTGACAGAAACAAAAGTGTCTTCTGCTGCTTATCCTGGCTGGTGTCAGGCACAGGGACAGCAGCCAGTGTCAGTTTTTGAACCAAGCCCAGAGGAGCTTTTCCTACCTGTGTGCCCAGGTACAAAAGCTGAGCCTGTCTCCAGGTGAGTGCTGCTGTGCCTCCTGGGAACTTTCAGGTGTGATCCCTTAACTCTCAACAGGGTTCTTTCTTTTTTTTACTTTCTGTTACTTTTGAGGATAACTTTTAGGGAAATCATGTTTCCTAAACAATTGATTTAGGAGTGTTGGTTCTGCTTGGTTTTGAGTGGCCCTGTACAGTGTTGTCAGCTGTGTTGTAGAAATCTGTCTTGTGTTAAGAGGTGTGGATAACTGTATGTAAGTGGAAACTATAAAAATTCTTTCATGAAGCCATTGTGTAGGAGTGTAGGGCTTAGATGTAAAACAGAAAAATACAGGAAATCCTACTAAATATAAATAATAGATTTTTCCAAAGCTTTTTCTGAGTGTAATTGCCTAGTGACTTTTCTAATCTCTCTAAAAAAAGGAGAATTAGTTATCATAATAGTGTGCTCCAATATTTGTGCCACATACTAAAGCAATGGTAAGTACCTTTTCCAACAATGACAGCAGAAAATAATAAATTAATATTTACAAAGGCAGAATACCAGATATTGAAATATAACAATGACACTAGAAAGAAGCTTTCTGGTCTTGAAAATAAAGTTCACTTTACTTGCCAGTGTTTCAGTAAATACAGTGTTAGATTCAGATTCTGGAGGTAAAACGAGTCTACTGAAATAAAGTAAATATTAAATTCATCCTACTGTATAAAAATACATTCCCTGGGGAGAAGTGTTGTACACTTTATGCTTGCCACATGAAATGAGTTTTCTGAACCAAATAAAACAAGTGGTATGCAGTTCTGCTGTCTCTGTGCAGATACCTAATTGGCCATTACTAGAGATTTAGACATTAAAAAAAAATATATATATATATATACTTTTCATCCTAGTTCCTGATTACAGATGCTGTAGGGTTGGATGTGCATGTGCAGGCTCTTGGTGTGTTTGGTTTTGGGTCTATGCTCAGGGACATCCAGAGGGTTGTGTTCCTTCAGGAGGTGGCAAGAGCATAGCCTGGAACACAGACCTTTCTCTTATGGCATGTTTTCTATTTTGGGCACTTCTCCTAACTTTTCTCCATGTACTTTTGACATAGAGAAATATTTTCACATTGTCTATGGTTTTTGGGGAAGTGAGCTCTAGCTGGTTTCTGGTTTCCCATCAGAACATACAAATGTGAGCATCCACAAAAATAAGCCTTGAGAAGGTAGGGAAATAGTTTTCTCTCCTACTTCAACATAGCTGACAGCATTAAAATCAAAAGGGTTATTACTTGGCCTCACAAAAAAGATTTTTTTGTCAGACCCCTTCTAATCACAATAAAGTTTTAGGCAATCTTATTTTATAGAAGAATATTTGAATGAGTTGAAACTTGATACATTTAACCACAGGTTTGAGTAAACACAAAACTACCATGGAAGTGGATTAGCAATTTTAGTAATCTTGTAGCAGTTTGTGGTGGTGTTTCTATAAGTGTTCAGTTACCTAAAACATGACTGAGTTTATGTAAATATACATGTGACACATGGGGGTCTAGCTTGCAATGGAGATACAGAAAATTCCCATAGTGAGTGGCTTTTATCTATCCCTAAATATCAGCTAAAGAACACACAAAAACTCTGTTAAGTGAAACTGTAAATTGCTGTTGAGAGTGAAGCAATACAGCAAAGCTTTTTAAAGAAAGTTTACTGTTTAAAGATTAGTGGGTGCCTATAAGATGATGGAACAGGAAAAAATCCTGTTAGCTGTTCTCTTAAGTTCAATTCTTAGTGTCCTTCTGGACTTGGTTTTGGATCTCTGGCTGTTGAAAATCCTTGAGAAAGAAAAGCACTGTAAAAGTATTTCTGTCAAGTCACCTGAAATAAATGCATATGCTTGGTAGTTGAGTCTTTTCAGGAAAGATTTATGGGAAGTCGACTGTCAGGTAGATTATTAATAATCTAAAAAGCAAGGATAGTAATAAAGATTGGTGTTGTAGCCTTGGCTACAAAAGGAACTAAACCTTTTTTGTTTTAGCAGAGAAGTCAGCTTGCTTTCCTTCTCTCCTTGCATAGAAGACATAAGTCTTCTCTTTCCCCATCTCTGCAGCTGCTTGTTGTGGGCACAGAGCAGCCTGAGCAAAGCTCTCTTAGTGCAGTGCTAAATTTGGAGGTCACCGCTTTATTAAGCAATTCTGAAGTGTGTGGTATTGCAGTGCAAATCCTAGCTGACACCCCTGGCCTCAGCTGTGGAGTAAAGAATAAGCTGTGCTGCTGTCTTTTCTTTCAGCTTTTCTACCTGCTAAGGAATGCTGACTGAAACCCAGAACATTGTCACCTTCTTTCCTCTGTGCAGCATACCTGAGGCTGAGGGATGACACCAGAGTGGAGCTGCACAAAATATATTTCAGAATGATGGCAGTGGCCAGGACCAGTGCTGAAGCACAATTTGCTGCAGCATTTTTCCAGGCTATCAAAGTCACAATTATTTCAGTGCTCCTTATAAAGCAGGCCCTCTGGAAATATCATCATGGCACTTTGTTTCAGCATTGCAGGGCAAAGGAGAGACAGAGATCACCATGTGCATAACCAAAATGCCTTGCACAGGAACAAAGCTGAGATAGTGACTCCTCAATGGATTGCTGTCATCACTCTCTTCCTCCTGCTCCCTTCAGATCATTCCCCAGCAAGGTGCCACCCCTGGCTTCAGCAGCCTGCCTGTAAACAGCAATCTCTCTCCCTCTGGGGCATGAGGAAGGGGAAAAGGAGAATAACACAGGGATAAAAGTAACCTGGATAATGCCTCAGTGCCCGGGGGTGTGTGTTTGTGTCTCAGATGCCCTTGGGGCTGTGGCTCCACCAGAGCTTGGCTGCTGTGGGTGAGCCCCTGCAGACCCCTGAGCTGCCCTCAGAGCCTGCAGGGAGAGCTGCAGCTCCTCTGCCTCTGTGCCCCTTGTTGTGCTTCCAGTGAGGATTAGGAACTGATGAGCCGAGTGAGAGAGAGCTTTCCCTTGGCTTGCACAAGCAGATGTCACTGCTGGAGAGAAGTGGTGAGAGGTGAGGAGAACCTGTGGATTGCCTGTGGAGTATTTATTCTTCTATTGGAGTTCTAATTACCTTACTGCAACTCTTCTTCCATCTCTCCAGTAATCCCAGCGGCCTCTCTAAGTTCTTCTAGTTCAGCTGGCATTCTGTATCAGCCACCTCCAGGCTTAAATTGCCTTTCTTTTTCCTTTAAAGTAGGAGTAATCACTTCCCTCTGTGTTTCTTAGTCCAAAATATAAGCCCTTAATAGATTTCTCTTTTACAGAGCAGCTTATGCATTACCTCCATGCCTGTCTCTCTCCCCATAACCTTCACTGACTGTGAACACTAGAATTTATGCATTATCTGTTCTGTAGCTCTTGTGTTACAAGATTGAAATTTGCAGGTGTACCCCAGTTAGCTTTAGGCCAACTTCCAGATGACCTTTTCCCACACAAGGATACTGGAATAGTGAGATCTGTGTCATTCTCTTTGTCTCAGCAGTCTGCTTGGGAAAATCAGAACTGGGAGTCTGTTGATTCTCCCCACATCGATGCTCATTCCCTACTTGCCTGGTGGTTCCTTGCAAAGGAGACAGCTTTTCTCATTCCTCTGCTCCTGCAGAAGGGAACACTATGAAGTGTGGGGTTTAGATCCTTTGTAAAGCTGCAATGATTGCTGCTTTGTTCTCCCTCCATTTACCAAAGGTTTTCCATCTTGCCCTGGGCACAAAGAGTCTGTGATTATTTAAAATTTCCTGGCCCCTGGAATGAAATGTTAGAAGTCTGATGTGTAGTCAGACTGGGTTAGTCCTTGCAAAGAGGAAACCTGGTGGGTATTCAAAAAATATTTAAGCAGCTTTCTTGAAAACAAGTAACTCATCCCATGTATTATAGAATAGGAATGTCTTTAAATTTGCAATGTAAAAATAATTTAATAAAATGACAGTTAAGCCTGAATTAGATAAGTTGTACTATCAGGGTCTGATCCTGAAAATAGTCATTATTGCCCTGCTGTTGTTCAAATGGCTGTGCATGGCAAAGGATCACCTGCTTAGGGCAGCCTCTACTAGAACACGTTTTTCCTACTGTTGAAAACAAGTAACTCATCCCATGTATTATAGAATAGGAATGTCTTTAAATTTGCAATGTAAAAATAATTTAATAAAATGACAGTTAAGCCTGAATTAGATAAGTTGTACTATCAGGGTCTGATCCTGAAAATAGTCATTATTGCCCTGCTGTTGTTCAAATGGCTGTGCATGGCAAAGGATCACCTGCTTAGGGCAGCCTCTACTAGAACACGTTTTTCCTACTGTTGTCCATTTGCAGTTTAATTTATACATTTCAAAGAAGGACACTTACAAGATGGTTAGATGCCACTTCAATTTTGCTAATGAAATGCTGTTTTGTACTTAGTAGACCATAATATTGGCACAGCAGTGTTGTATTCATATTGTTGTATAATTATATTTCCTGAGTCTCATACCTTCTTTTGATGTTCGTTGTGGCTGCAGATCTTTATCACGTCGGGGTCACCAGATGTTGTATTCATATTGTTGTATAATTATATTTCCAGAGTCTCATACCTTCTTGGTCGTTTTCTCACGGCAGATCTTCACAGCAGTGTTGTTGTTGCTTCTCGGTCAGGGCTCCTCTCCAAGGCTCTCCCTGATCACCCCACCCCCTTTTATCTCAGTTACCTCCATGGGCTACAGCTGCTGCCCAATCAAGGACATCACAGCTGCAGCCCATTTACAATAACTAGAATCAGGGCAGGGTCACTAATACAATACAAAGATCTTTCACTGCCATACATATATTTACAATACATAAGTTAACTCAGGCCCCTACATTTCCCCCTTTACTTTTAGCAACTTTACAATTACAATAAACATATCTGTCCCAGCTCTCAGGCTGCCACAGCTCTCGGCTGACAGCTCTCAGCTGTCTTTAAACATACACAAATCCCTAGATGTTCCCAGGCTCTTCTCCTCAAAGGCCATAGTCTTACAGCTCTCTGAAAAGCCATAATCTTATAGCTTTCTGCTGTTACAGCTCCTTGATTTAAAGGCCTTACTATATTCTAGAGTCCCAGCTCTTAGGCTGCCACAGCTCTCAGCTGTCTTTTCTTCTATAGTCCCAGCTCTCAGGCTGCCACAGCTCTCAGCTGTCTTTTCTTCTATAGTCCCAGCTCTCAGGCTGCCACAGCTCTCAGCTGTCCGGGGGATTCCATACCTTCATTTGATGTTTGGCTGCACATTCTTTATCACGTCGGGGTCACCAGATGTTGTATTCATATTGTTGTATAATTATATTTCCTGAGTCTCATACCTTCTTGGTGGTTTTCTCACGGCAGATCTTCACAGCAGTGTTGTTGTTGCTTCTCAGTCAGGGCTCCTCTCCAAGGCTCTCCCTGACCACCCCACCCCCTTTTATCCCAGCTACCTCCACGGGCTACAGCTGCTGCCCAATCAAGGACATCACAGCTGCAGCCCATTTACAATAACTAGAACCAGGGCAGGGTCACTAATACAATACAGAGATCTTTCACTGCCATACATATATTTACAATACATAAGTTAACTCAGGCCCCTACACAGCAGAACCTATCATTTATAGCTGGTAGGTATTATTTTCAAACTAAGCAGCAAGAAACATATATATGAGCTTGAACTTGTGGTAGTTGAAGTTTATTTATGCTTTGTAGTAATTGTAGTGACTTAGGATCAAATCTTGCTTATCCATGGTACAGTTTTAGCTGGGTAGGGAGGCTCACTTCTTGTTTCTAGGTTTTTTTCTTTATAGAAAAAGAGAAACAAATGAGGCTTGGCACCACACATTGCAAAAAGAATTGCTGAGGTTAAAGAAAAAGGTGCTCAATATTTGGTTTGAGATTGCTTTCCATTTAGGCAGTGTGAGCAGAAGTGAAACCAGTGGCTCTCATGGTGGTTCAGGAGCAGCTATGTGCTACTCCATCTGGGTCTTGCCTTGTTTGCAAAAAAGGACCTTGGCAGGCATGGCAGATGGAAGCACTGTGGCTGGTGGGCTGTTTCCTGGGTCCAGATAGTAAACTAGCAAAAATGTGATTTAAAAATGTCTTACTGTCTTCCTTCTCACATCACTTATCTACTCTACACTTAAGTCTGGCACAGCTGGATGTAAAGCTCCAGGATCTAAGCTCCATAACCAAGGGTTATCTGACTTAGTTCAGTCAGTGCATGAATATTTTGGACTGTAATTCCCCAAATTTGTTATGAATGCATCTGTCTGTGTCAGAAGTCATGGTAACCATATTCCTATGTATTTTAACATAATGCTTTCTGTATCAGGTGCTTGGGTTATTTATTTTCTGTGTCAGGTGGTGATCATTTATGTCATGACCCTAAAAGGAATCTCCCTTCACCTCCCTCTTTCCCATTTCCCTACCCTGCTCCCCTTGGCCATGACATTGCTGGGGAAGATTTAACAGGAATAATTTAAAGTTTGGAGTTGACTAAATATCTAATTGCCAGAAGTTGTATGTGTACTCAGTGCCATTTCTTCTGTTTGTATGAACTCTTATTTGTGTCCGCTACCAGTAGATTATAGCTAAATGCTGAATGTTAGGAATTGATGTTTTTTCCCACTTTGATTACTTGCAGATCCATAGAGCTGTTTATTCATCTTCTCTAGTTAGCAATTATTTAACATCCCAGTTTGCTCACACAGTAAATCTGTAATAGCTTTTTGTATTATGGAAAACAATCCTTCCTTGGGTAAGAAAACAGTGCTTCAGGATAAGCTAATGGATTGAAAAATAAGTTTATTCTCCACTTAGAAAAAGGGCTGTTACAGTCCTGCAGATAAGGGTCTGCATCTGTTGCCTATGAAGAGCAGACAAAATTCTGCTGGTCCCTTCACACACTCAGCTCACAAAATGTGCTCTCCTTTCAGCCCTGCCAGAGTCTGTGCATTTGGGAACTGGATTTACTGCCTGAAATGTATCAGTTTTGTGAAAGATGTGTGCCTTTGGGTTTGCTAATTACACACCTTTTGCAATTGTGATTTTTTTTTTGTTTGTTGCTAATTGCGAATGTTTCAATTAGAAAGTGTTTTGGAAGATGATAGAAATTGGATGATGTTCTAGTAGTGTAGGAGGGAAAAAATTAATCCACTTTTTAATTTCAGATAAACAGCTTTATTATATCTTCTCTCTTTGTGATTAGTCTGAACATAGACAAGAGTATTTAAAAAAAAAACCAACTAAGCTGGCTGTGTTATTTTGGAAGTCTGTGGCAGCAGGATGGCCCACTCACTGGTTGCTTTTAGCCCATTATGGAACCATATTCCTCTTTCAATTGCCAAGGCTCAGGTTTGGTCAAATGATGTTTAGCCCTTCTCTGTAAAATCCTTCAAGGCTGAAATCCTTTGGTGAGCAGGGCTGGATGTGCCTCCCTGCTGACCAGGGCTGTGCCATACAGGTGCCAGAAGCTCCTGTGCCTCCCCCAAATTAAAACTGGCTGGCAGCACTAGAATCCCAGTGTGACCTTGTTCCCCGTGTCCTTGTCATCTCTGAAGTCCTGTGTTGACTAAAATCTGAAATTCTGGAATACAAGAGCTGAGCTTCTTTTAACTCCTGGGAGGCACCTGACAAGGAATATTTCAGTCTTCTCTGACTTAATCCATTATCCCCCTGAGTAATGGAATACAGGGGAATAATGGAATACTGTGGTTCACAGTGAAATATGGGGTCTCAATGGGAAGCATGTTTTTGGGAGAACTGAGTAAGTTAGATCTTGGAGCTGTCTGCTTTTCTTAAGTGGTTTATTTATAGCTGTCTCTGAGTCTGTTGCCTGTGAGTTATCAAAGACTTTGCAAGATTAATTTGCAGTTTCATTGCAGAGAGTAGCTTCTTTCACCATGAGACAGACTTTTTTCCCCCCTCCTCCTTCCTGTGTCTGTATATTGCAGTTAAGGACACTCTTATCTTCTCTTCTGAGTGTCATGACTTACAATGGCTGAGACATTATTCCTACATGGAAACCTTAGCCAGAAAAAAAATGCTTAACCTGGCTGCTCAGTTCCCCCAGCTGCCATTTCACAGCTTTTGGGTTCTGTTCACTACAGTTTTGAGGTCCACAGGACTTCTCCTCAGACCTTCTTATCCTTCTTCTTTTCCCACTTTCTTGCAGGAATTGCAGCCCAGAAAGATTATTTGTTCTTTACCCAGTTGGCACAGTTCAGTTCGTGTACCCTTTGAACAACCCTGCTCTCTGTGGGACTTCCTTAAAGCTTTCACCAAGTGAGACTGAGGTTAAAAATTAGAGAAAAGAAATAAACCCCAAACCCCAAATCCCCTTTCAAATGGTAATAGCAACGCACAGTGTATCTGCAGTGGCTGTGAAATCCTCACCATTACTGATATTACAGCACAGGCTAGCCAGCCATCCATCTGGGATGATAGCATTACCATTGATACTGTCCTGCATGAAGGGGTCACGTTAGAAAACTTTGCAGTGGGGATCTCTCCCAGATGTATTTTTCTGCAATGTACTGGACTAGCACTTCATAATAGAAATAGGTAGATTTAAAGAGATGTCTACCAAAAACCCTCTAACTTTTTTCAAGGTGTGTTTCTAAAGTATTTCTCAAGTAACTGAACTGGAATTTTGAGTTAGGACAGCTGAAAACATGGATAGAGAAGGGTAAAAATCTTGTGCCTGGATATAAAAATCCTTGCAATGACAAGGTAGGATATTGTGTTGTTTCCATTAAATTGTTTTTTCCTTTTCAGGCTCCCTATCTAAGCAAGCACTTACTGTATGGAAAGAAGCTAAGATCATAAGATAACTTGTACTGAGCTGATCTGTTCATGCTGCAGCATGGCTGAAATTTTGCAGTAATAAGTATCTGTATATCCCAAGCAATTCATTTGGCATCATGTACCCTAAGAACAGCATCCAAATGGCTGCTGAGGCTTCACCAAGCACCATGTAAATACAATGACAGTGTCCCTATTTGGTGACAGACCTGAGGTGAGAAACAAAAGCCCAGAAAATGAGCTCATGATTTACATCATACAGGACACTGCGAGGAGAGGATAATAGCAGCAAAGTCTTCATGGTAGTCCCTGGAACGCACATGAAATGGAGCAAGATGAAAGATTTAAGCTATAATAGCTTTGTGAGGGAATGCCCTGCCTCTCTCCTTGTTTCCCTGCATTGCATCAGTACTGATCTTTTTAAAAGTGGAAATAGGTGCCCTCTGTGACTACCACTGTATCAGTACTGCAGAACAGCTCCTTGAACTCTGAATTCCACTGAGGTATACCCAGATGCCCTAGATAGTGCTGAGGCTTTCCCTGGAAAACAAAATAGCTCAGGAAAAATGACCGATTATCCAGGCTGCCATAACCTTCCCACATACTTTTCAAATATAAATTACAGTGGAATTAGCAAGTAAAATATTGGACACTGTCTCTTTTAATGCTGTCCTTTGAAATTAATGGTAATGATGATTCCCCAGTTTGGAGTACATGGCAGTGGCTTTCTAGTGACTAATTGCCTCAGTCAGTAATGTAATAGATTTTTGCAACATGATAATGAAGGAAATTCTAATGAAGGTCAGATAGCAAATGGCTACTGAATTGTTAGTTTAAAAAAATCTGTCAAAATGTGTAATAATGTCTTCAGGTTTTGTTAGGAAGGCTTTTTGACCCCTGGTGACAGACGTGTGATCATTAAAGGTATTTCAGTGATTTTGTGAGAAAACCAGCCCTGTTCTGTCAGGCTCCTGAAGAAGGGAATTAATGCTGCTTAGCTTGATGCATGATGTTGAGGTCCAGCTGGATTTTCAGACCTTTTAGGGGAGAGGCCTTTTTGAAGCTGCCAGGGCTGTGAATTCTCATTTCCTGTGTTACCTGCTGGCTGAACAGCCATCGTGGGCAGCTCCATGGCGTGATGCAAGGGGAGAGATCACTGTGGAAACACAAATGTTTCCCTCTGCATGCCTTCACTGGAGATGACTAAATCAGCCATTAATGATGCAAGAATACCTGCCTTTTAGACACTTTTGGCTTTGCCAGTTTGTAGGGTTTTTTGTGTGCAATACTGTGAGCTGTTCCAGCAGTGGGATTCTGCAGGGGGTCGTGGCAGTGTTGATTTGGATTAATGGATGAGGCTTTTCTTGGTCAGGTAAAGGACTTTGACAAGGACATTGGAAGGAATGTGTCATGTCTTGTAAACAATCTTGGAAATGCATTTCTAAATTGTGGCTAAAATCAAATGTGTTATTGTAGAATATTTTCCCCTCATTTGCATTTGTGAATCATTCATCTGTTTATCATCAGCTGGTGGTATTTCTGTAGTAAGTGAGTTTCCATTAGAGAACTCATGATGAAGATGCCTTTTGCTGTGATTCGGTAGTTCAGAGTGAAGGTAATACTACAAAAGTATATTTCAAGGGAAGACTTGGTCAGCAATCCTACATAAAACCCTTGCTTCTCAGAATGTGTTTTGGAGAAGCACACCACCATACAGGCTGTCATTTTTTCTTGTGCTGAGATAAATTTGTTTGGCTTTTAGAAGGATATGCATGTATGCATATGATTTCCTTCAAAAAGAAGTGGGTGTGGGAAGTTTCTGATTATTGGTTCTGTGAAGATGGAAAAGAGAGTCTCAAATTTGTGTTAAGAGGAGGTATTGGTTATAAGATTATCTGTGAATTAAATAACTCCTATCATATCTATTGAGCTTTTTAATACTAAAATATTGTTTCCTAGTTTGAGATTGGTATCTGAAAATTGGAAAGGAATACAGATATTTTCTATTTTTAAAAATACTAAGTCTTCATCAGATACTAAGAGACTTCTAACAGTTGATTAAAAAATAATTATTTTTTATTCAGTGTATTGGAAAAGAGGGTTATGCCTTACTTCCAGATATAACACAAAATCACAATATAGTACAAAGTACTGTATAGTACTTGATTGTACTATATGTGCAAAATATTGCATTAAGATTTGCTTTTTTCAAATTAAAAAGAAATCAGGTTAGAGCTGCTGCAGAAAAAATATCTGTGTACTTCAGTATGTTTCATTTAGCAATATGTTTCATTTTGTTCTAGCAAAACTAGGCAAATGAATACATGCAATCTGCAAGTCTTAAATAATTTTACTATGTTAGAGAATTTAGAAAAAAACTCTTACAACTTTATTAATTTAGTTGCTCATTTTCTAAAGCATTTCTCCCTTTAATTTGCTTCTCTGTTACACTTTCACAATATGCATTTTTGGGGTAAAACCCATCTGAACAGATTTCTCATACATCTTCAGCGTAGCGATTATTTCTGCACAGTGACTGTTAAATCCTTGATTATGCTGTGGGAAAAATGTAATAAAGTCACCAAGTTCCTTTTCTGAGGAGGAATAGCTGTTGTGTTCTGAATAAGTTTGGTGTGGTGCTTATGGAGCTTTCTGAGGTGAGATGTAAAGCAGGAAATTTATATATTGTTTAGCTGCTGCACTGAAGGTTACAAATTCGTTTGCTTGTTGCAGCTATGCAGAGTGACAGGAATGCAGGTTAGAGGGCACAGAGTTAATGGTCCTGCTGGCTCTGAATTGGTTATGGTCCTAATCTCTGTGATTTTTCTTGTCTGTGATGCAGAAAACTAGAGAACGTGTTTTGTCTGTTGAGCAGTTCACGCTGCTGCCTGATGACCAAGGCATGTCAAAAGGAATTGCATAACATGGTGTTGTCATCTAATATTTCCCTTTTGCTGGTGCAGCGTGAGCCAGGCCTGGCTGTTGGCAGAACTGCTTGGGTCAGTTCTGGACAAGGGCAGGAGTCACTTCAGTTTAGTCCCTGTGGCCCTTGGAATGCCCTTGATAAAAGGAATGGCTGCCATGCTGCAGCTGCCCCTTGCTGGGTCTGTGTTTGAATCACAAACTCACCAGGGTTGGAAGAGACCTCCAAGGTCATGGAGTCCAACCTTTGGCTGATCCCCACCGTGTCAAGCAGAGCAGAGCTCAGAGTGCCACATCTGGGTGTTCCTTGAACATCTCCAGGGATGGGGACTCCCCCACCTCCCTGGGCAGCCCGTCCCAAGCACCCTTTCAGTGAAGAAATTCTTCCTGATGTCCAACCTGAAGTGCCTCTGGCACAGCTTGAAGCCATTTCTGCTTGTCCTGCTGGTGGTTCCCTGCAGCAGAATGAGAAGGTGTCCCCTGAGCCTCCTTTTCCTCAGGCTGAACGCCCACAGCTCCCTCAGCTGCTCCTCATGTACTTTTGATAACTAAAGCAGAAGTACTCAGTGAATGGATCATGCTGGCTCAGGAGGGTGGGAATTCTTAGATTTGGTATTGGGGTGAGCTGTTTTCTCCTCTCACTTGATGCTGTTTTATTGTTTTATTGGCATGGTACCCCGTGTGAGAGGCTAAAAGAGTGGATGGCGATTCCTAAGAACGGAGTATTCATTTTGTAATCTGTGACAAGCTGACAGAACATGAGAAAACATGATGGCCTTTCTCCCTCAGACATATCTATCTGTCTGGGGGTGAATACACAGCCTGTGACAGCAGCCTGTGCAGATAAAGTACATGTGATGATTGGATACACAGGGATATGCCTGGCCATCTCCAAATTAGATGTATAAAGTATTGTGGGTGAACTTTTTAAACCCAAGTGTGTTGGCACAGGTCTTTCATGCACACTTTATGAACTTTCATACTTGATCTCAATCTGCTGGCGCTTTGAATTCTGTATGGAATGGTGAAGCAAGGTTTATTCCATTATTCTCACTGCCAGATTCTTATTTAGTGGACTTTTCATTTGTTGTGTGTGCTTGGAAGTGGAATATTGAAGCCCAGATAGTTGTACCCTGATACCTTCCCCCAGCTGAAAATGCAGGCTCTGCCCTTAGCCATGATTTCTCTCTCACACAGGATGTGGTAAGTGTAGCAAATGCCATGAATGAACTTAAAAATCTCATCTCAGCTGCAGCCAACTCTTTTGATAGATCTGAAGAAAATAAGGTATTCCTTTATCCTGGCCACTCGAAAGTATCATCTATATCATCCAAAATTTGCATAGTAGGCACATCATTTCAGGGGAGCTTGGTAATAAAAAGTGTGTGGTTTATCACCTTGGTTAAAGGTGATACAGTTCAGAAACAAGGAGTACAAGAAATAGGAATTCTGTGTGTGATTCAGACTGCAAGTACTATGGATTTCTTTCATTCTTTCACACTTCACAGAAAATATATTCTCAAAGAGACTGTATTTTATAATACTGGAAAAAAAAAAAAAAGCTGCAATAGCTATATTGGATTTTTAAGTCAGCTTTGATTCCTGCCCTGCTGAATAGAAATGAGCAGTCTGATGTGGAGTCTTCAGAATGCTTCACAAGTGACGGTCAAACACCTGGTGTTACATCCAATGTATGGCAAATAGCTCTGCCTCTGACAAGTGCTCATTATTCCACCAAAGAGCCTCATTTTTGGTACGGTCTCTCATGCAGAATTGTTAAGACACATGAGAAGAAGCTTCTCTTTCCTGTTTCCTTCCCAGTATTTGAGACAGATGATGGAGAAGCTAACATTTCATGGTCTTGCTGCACTTTCTGTTGCAGGAGATTTGAATGATTGCATCCCCATCTGGTCATTTGATGGGAACATTCTGAAGCTTTAGCAGTCTGTTTAGATTCAATGACATTTCACAGCTTGGAGAGATCTTCCCCAGCATTACTGTGCTGTCTGATTGAGTCTGCATTTACCAGAGATTACAGTTGTGATTATATAACCAAGAGATGCAGGCAGATAGATAAAGATGAAAATCCTTTGTATTATTTGGCTTTTATTTTGTTTTGTTGTGGATTGTTTTGTTTAGCTTTTCCCTCACAGATTGGAGTTGAATGTAGAAACTTGAGAGAAAGAACTAGAACACAGACTAGGGAAAGGAAGGCAGTAAATTGCTGTTGGAAACCATATAAATCAGGGGTTTTGAGAAGGTGTATTGCCTTACTATCTATATATAGATATAAATATATATATATATTTGTGGATGTGCCTACACACATATGTGGAAAAGCTTACAATGCAAATGCCCTTGCTGTGATTTAAGAATATTTTTTTTCTAGAAAATGTTCTTTGTTAGCTGTTAATTTTTATCTGGCCATTTTTTATTTGCGGGAAGATGGTAGGGTAAGTAATTGTTTTGCAGTAGAAGAATTCAAACTTCATTAGGAAAACATAAAGCTATCTTCTTTGCCATCTTATTCTTTATGGAAGCAGGATTTTATACACAGCCACATTAATTACAATTAACTATAGCATTCTAATTTGTTGACTTTATTTATTCACAACTCTATTAGAGTTAAACAATTAATGGTAAGTTGAACTTTAAAGTGGATAAGAACGTCATTCTAAGCTGTAATAGCTTAGTGGATGAGCATATTGTCCTAAATTGGCTTAGCTGCATCATTCAATGGTTGTTGTATACAGGCTGTGTAATTATATGATGACTGAATGCTATTAAACCTATCTCTCTCTCAGGCACACACCATGATATCACAGCAAATGCTCCCAAAATTTCCAGCTATGAAAAAATGTTGTTAGCACTATCTTTAAATGTTCACTGGATTAATTCTAGATCAATTTGCAAAAATATACAGGTCAGAGGATTTCATTTATTCCCTAAATCTGGTTTTGCAGGTGTGTTTACTGTTTGGCAGCATTGTTTTCCAGTTGCGCTGGGAGAAAAATTATTTTACCATTTGCTCAATAGCTTTATTCTTTTTCTATACGCTTTCACTTACAGAGGATTTGCATTTGTAACACGTTTTTCCATTTAACATGCTTTATATTATTGTAGGAAATGGAGAAGAAAAATCGCCAAGCTGTTTAAAAATTCAAATAAATACTTGTTTGTCCTGTGAGTTACATTTGAATTCATATTTTTTTTCCCAAACTGCTAAGTGCAGTGAGGACACAATCCATTGATGAAGTAATCAGTTTTCTAAAATAAAAATATGCTAGCACACACAGTTTAAAATAAATGTCTGTAGGAAGGATATTTTCTCTTTGCATTTGCATTAATGTGCGTGGGAAGGATATTTTCTCCTTACTTTTGCATTACAACCAGATGCACACACACACTCAGACAGAGCTATTTATCTCTCTGTATTTATAAATATAGGCAACTCCTTTCAAGCCGTAGTAAGGCAGTGTGTGTAGTGGGAGCAGTCCAAGGCAGAAATAGTGTGACTGAAAACAGCTGTTGCATCCTGGCTCCCCCTCTTGCTCCCAGGAGAAATAAAATGTTGCTTATCTCCAGACAGTAGTTGATTATTTTCTCCTCTGCACTGCCTGGCTGTTAGTGGGCTCATGGAGGAGCTGAGCAGAATCACAGCACCACATGCTCTGCGTAACTCCAGAGAGGGAATTGTGCCCTTTGTAGGCTCTTCTCTCCAGCAGTGGCCTACACAGGAGAGTGACTAATTCATGCTCTCTGACCTTCTGCATGTAAAACAAGCAATATTATCATCCTCATTTGCACTGCTTTATTATTTGCTCTAGTGCTGAAACCCGAGGTTCACAGATGGGTTTGAAGCGCCGCTGTCCTGGGCTCCGCCTGTGCAGGAATTGGCAGGGGCTGCCCAGGAGGATGAGGGATGATGTAAAGAGACTCCCGAGGGATCCAGGGGCTCAGGTGTGCTCCCTGCTGCCCTGCTGCATGCCCCAGTGCTGCTGTGCTTCCCTGCTGCTCCCCTGTCCCCCGGGATGCCAGCACCCCCGGGGCTCCTGCGCAGCCTCTGCTCTCCTGGCTCACCCTGGGCAATATCACATACGAGGGAGTTAAGAGCTGCCTTACCTCCTGCCTCATTTCATAGACTGCCACAGCCTTGAGAGGGGATTATTTTGTGTTTAACCTGCTGTCTGCAAATCACCCTTAGCCCAGGTCAGGCAAGGGACACAATGCTGACTGAAGGCAGTCAGTGTCCAAGCAAAACAACAGCAGTGTTGCTACAAAGGGTGTAAATGAGAAGATTCTTGATCAGTTTTTAACTAAAAGATTTCAGGAAGTTCTCCCTCACCCTCCAGCTGTCATCTGACCTGTAGGTTTTCCTGGCCATCTTTCCTTTTGCATCTAGAATCTCTTATGAGAGCTGTTGCAGAGAACCAACTTCTCAGTGAAACAGCATTTACTGCCTAGCCTGTTTGTCCTTGGCCTTAAAGGAGAAAGTTGTTTTCTTCCTCTCCAAAACTAGTTTATTTCTTATACCAGAAAACAGTGCAGCTATTCTGTAAATTGATGGGTTTTGTCACTTTCTAGAAGCTCCCTGTCTGTTACTCATGTTGTGTTCCCTGTACTTACCTGCCTGTTGGCGACTCCTCCCTTCCCCTTTGGGTGATTCAATGTTTGTTTCCCAGCATGAACTCTGTTGTTTTTTTGGGTTTTTTTTTTCTGAACTTAGGATTTTTCTGTCTTCATCCTTGAAAAAGCATAGTTGATACAAATGTCAGAAGGGGGTGGGTGTAGGTGGCTCCAGGTTGAGCAGAGCGCTGTGGTAATAACCATCCTGTGAACACCAGGGCTTGGAGCAATTGACCTCCATCATCACAATTTCAGAGTACAGAAACACAGGGTTCCAGAGGCAAGTCAGAAGCACAAAACAGTAGGTCTTAATTAATTGCCATTTTAAATGACACCTTTCCAAATTTTCTTTTGACTCTGGTCCTCCCTGTTCTTTGTTGAGCAGCTCTCCAGAGCTCTCTGTCAGTGTGACTAAGGATGCTGAATGTCATCTTTATCAGATCACAAGATCACCCTTACCATGAGTGTCATTACATCCCTTTTTCAGTGCTCTATCAAGAGCATCTTCATCAGGAAACCATTTTATAGCAAGGTTTTAGTGTGTTTTTCTCTTTGTCTGTCTGTTTACAACTGGCACAACAGCTCTGCTTTTCTCTTTGGACATGAATGGCATATCCTATAAGAAGTTACTCCTGAAGCTCAAGATGGAGCTGGTTTTGCCACATCTCAAGTACATTGTGGTCTAAAATCAGGCTGTGTTGCTCCATAGTCAGCTGGTGGGCTTTCCCTGTGGATTCAGATTTGGAGGAAAAGGCAGGCTAGATGTGGCACCATGACCCCACACTCCTTTATTGCATAAGAGGGAAAACTAAGCATGTGTGCTCGGAGGGAACAGATGTGGGCATTTAATTCTGTTGCCCTGACCAAGTGATTAAGGGAATTAAACCTGGCCCATTCCATTATGCTGAGTGTCCTTACACCCACTCCTGTTTAGAAGCAAAATGCTGCTTAAAGTGAAGAGTTATTGAAAAGCAGAGCACAAAACAAACATTATCAATCACACAAGTGACATCTAACCTCTGTGCCTAAACACATGCCTTGATGAATACAAGATTTCATTGCTGTGATCCATTGAATTAGACTTTTCAAAAAAAGAATAGAGTGAGACACCCATTTGAGCTGTGCTTTGTGATTAGACTTCATGAAAATTGCATCTATTGAAAAGGAGTAGGGGAGTAAATGCACACAAAAATTACAGTGTGTTTTCTTTTTATATTTTGATACTGGTTTTAAAAAGTATTGCTCTATGCTTTTCTATCAAGTTTTGTCCTAGGGTGATGGTTTAGAATTTTTAATTTAACTTTGTCTGCCATGACGAATGTAGAGAGCTAGACAGCTGGGAAACTCTAAAGTTGGTTTGAGAGGGAGTTGCCAAATACTTCCACTCTAGTGAATGTAGCAAACCAAATTTTACCAGCATACCATTGATTCTGCTTGCCGAAGTAAAAGCACAGTGTTTTTTTAAAATATGGGTATGCTGATAATTTGAAATTTTTCATAATTAAAGGACCATAATATTCCAGAACTGCTCTCCTGTAATATTAATAGATGGTTAAAGATGGGCTGCAACCTTCAACTTCAATCTTTGGAACTTTGTATAATGTGGTGAATATAAAAGGAAGGGTTACCAGCACCTTGACTGGCTTTTCAAAACATGAAGTATTTTTAGTTAAACCCCAAATTGTGGCAACTGTGTAACTCATGAGATGCTCTTATTTATTAGGATAGAAAATTGACATTCTCAGCCAAAAAGAGATGGAAGGCAGGGAAAGGGTGAAAGTGGATGGCAGGTAAGATCAGCAGCAGTTCTTAATTTACCTCTTCCATCAGAAGAGAGGGTGCTGTGGTATTTCTGCCCTACCCCACCCTTGGACATGCATTATGCTGGGCAGCCACCCCAGGCACGTGGGTGATCAAGAGATGTGGTGGTTCAGGGAAATGGCCTCAAAATCTGTGAGGATGCACAACTACTGTCATGTCTTCACCCTGTCTTCAAAGCCTCCTGCCTGTAGGTGATGGCAGCAAAAGACAGATATCCTATTCTCTCTGTTCTTCACACTCCCTGCTTCTCTCAAGGAAATATTGGAGTTCAGCCCTATGACTTTCTGAAGCTGTAGCTGCAGCATAAAAAATAAATTGCAAAACCTCCCACATGTTTCTGAACAAGAGCTGTGAAACTTGTCTTTGCCAGTTGTTTCATTCTAATACTCATCAATATCCTGAGCTAGAGGAGACGTGCTGGAACTGCCCATAGCCTGAGCAGAGGAATGCTGCAGCTGTTAACTCCTGAACTCTTAACTAAGTGGTGTCATTGAAGCTCTGTGGATGGAAATGTTGGTGTTTGAATTTTACAGAAGCTGATAGCTTAGACCACTGCTCACTAGGGAAGCATGTTCAAGTGTATTTTTCAAGTGTTGATATATTAGACTGCTTAATTTTATGGTCCTGTGACTGAATGTAATTAATAATTTTAAATTAATTTAAAGCAACCTACTTAGCATTCTGTTTTAGTAGGAATTAATGCTAGTACCTATTTTGTTTTTCTGTGCAGAGTTACTTTACAAATACTTGTTTTTGTTGCTGCTGTTTGTAAACAACATGAAAGCCTTTTATTTAAAATGGAAAAAAAGGTTTCTGTTTTTCAAAATTGAAATGAGTCTAATGAGAGTATTTGAACAGGAACTATGTTTCAGCATTAAGGAATTAAAACTAATTTTTCTTTTCCTTGCTTGTAATATTCTACAGAGTAGTTAATGTCAGACATTTCTTTTCAAGACATTTTGTTGGTTCTCTTTTACTATGGCAGTACCTGCAGCCTCAGGTTTTGGGCATATCTTAGACCTGTTGTTCTCATCATACCTTTTGAGCTCTTCAAGGTGCAGTGGTATTTGTCAGTCTTTGAATCAAAGGTGTTTCTACACAAATTTTAACTTTACATATCAGGAGCAATTATAGGCTAACATAGTTGGGCTTTCACTTATTTTGGGGCTTGTTTGTGTTGATTCTGGCTGTCCTTTATTTCTGCAAGCTTTGCAGCACCACATATAGACTTATATAATCTTTCAGCCTGCTGAATTTAATAATGATGAATGCAAATGCAACAGGCTGCTCCTCAGTTCTTAGCTGGAGGATTTTTGAACCTGAATCAGCTCTTCTCCACTTCTTGCTAGTGCTGCTACCATGGCTGGAACAAGCTGGAGAACCTCTGGAATTTCCTCCCCTGGGCCCCAGAGGGATGGCCCCTGACTGATGGGAGGCCTGGGTCCATACACACCGTCCGTCTGTCTGTCCTGCCATGTGTCTGAGACCCACAGGAGTTGTGCAGGGAATTGATCAGAACAGAAAAAACATGAAGGGAGATTCAGAAGTATGACTTGTGTTTTTCTAACCTCTAAAGCAGTGTGGACTTATTTTCCTTTCTTCTTGTGCAGAATTTTAGGTAATATTCTGGTTTCTGACAGTGGCCAAAGGGGCACATTCCTTCCAGTGTGCTTCTGTGGGACAGTGGGAGTGTTGGTGAAGCTGTGTGGGGTGATGAGTGTGGAAGGATAGAGAGCTTAGGAGGGTGCATTTATGTGTGTGTCCATGCATTTATTTCTGGTAACATGAGTTGTAATGGAAAAGGTACAATAAATTCTGGGGGTTTTGGTTTAATTACCGTGTTTTTCTAGTTTCAGGACAATTTCACTTTGAAGTGTCCAGCTGATGTTACACATGGGTGGTCTCTCCTAACTTTTAGTTGCTGTCTTTTGCCACATGAATTTTTGGTGTGTTCTATTAATCTTGCAGTCGTTGCCCTTCTGGTGGAATGCTGTTTGATTTGTATCCTGCAGGATGTTGGAAAGAATGGCAGAAGGAAAGACAAAATGCAAAGTTAGAAGAACAAGATGAAAGAAGAGTCTTGGATCAAATGCTGCAATAGCAAGCAGCATTTTCTTTTTATGTCATCCTAAGTCAAACACAAGGTAGAAATACCTGGGATACTTCTTGTCTAATAAACTAAACCATGAAACCACTGTGGATCTATTCATCTGCTGCAAAGAATCCTCTCTGCTGGTTATTGTTACTGTACTAGGGAAAGGAAGGAAAAAGAAAAGAGAAAATGCTTCATTTTTTTTCACTGCTGTCATCACTCATCCTAATGAGGACAAAAAAGGTTACCTCTACTAGGAGCATGATGCTTTCATGTACTCTGAAACCCACCTGCTCACTTCTTAATGAGAATGTGAGGTTTGGAGATGCTGTGATCGTGTTAGGTTATTTCTGAAATACATTACACAAGAAATAACTGTCAGCTGCCTATTTGGTAACCAAGACTTTTTAAATTCAGACATCTTGTGAAATGCTCTTGAAATAAATTTTGAAATCCTTTATTCTTACTGGTTTAGACCTTGTCAAGTGTCAGGCATCAGCAGTATTTGAGTCTTGGGGATTTACAAGTTGCATTTTATGCAAACATTTTTCAGCATCTGCACATATAATATGCAGTAGATATGTAGGTATATGTAAATAAATATTCAGATCAGCATCGTGGTTTGAATTTAGAGAAGATGTGACATCTATGAGCTTACAGAGATTATTAGTAAGATGAAACAATTTTTCATAAAGTATTTTGACATATCTGATCCATAAATTTCACCTGGTGTTCTGCTTCTGAGTTTGTGTATGTACCTTGAAGTGTCATCACCATGCTGTGCTTTACAGCTGGGGTGTAAAGGGGAGTCTGAAATTATTAAGATGAGCAGGATATAGTTTTATTTTGAGACTGAAAGCTGTGGATGAATTTAGAGAGGCTTTTTTATTTTTCTCCTTGGAAGTTAGGGCATACTGCACACCATATTTCATACAAAACAAGACATACAGCTTGTTTTTATCTTGCACCTGTGTGTTATTCCACTTGCTGCTAAGTGTAGAAAACATAAAAAGTCTATCTGTAAATTTCAGTGGTTAAAATCGTCTCAAATCTGATAGAAACAATATATTATAACTTCATTTGTGGTCACTGGAACCCACCAACTGTGTGAAAACTTTAAATTTGGAGATTTTCCAGTGACTATAAAGTTACGCAGCTTTTCCAAGTCCTGACTGAACATCTTTCAGCACAGGGTGTTTTGCTCCACCCTCTCCATTTGGTTCATGTGGGCATTGCTCCTGCTAAAAGCTGCACACAGAGGAAGGAGATCCTCCACAGGCAGCTGCCAGATCCTTCCAGCCCTTCAGGGGAAAACCCAACTCTTGGGCTTCCTCAAGCACTTCTGCACAGAGCAAATCTGAGTTGGGACCAATTACTGTCTTTGTGTCTGTAGGTCATTTAGATTAGGCAGTTCACGGCTGCTTTTAGTGTTTATAGTTTTGTTTCATTTAATTAGCCTGCTTTATAACTTGACCTTCTGACTTCCAGTGAAACACAAGGGTTTTTTTCAGCTTGCTTGATAACAGATAGATCTGGCTGTTCACACAGCACGTGGGTGTTTGTTTGTTTGCTTCTTGGTTACTTACATGGTGTATGATAAGAAATCAGCTTGCCTGGGAGGCACAGGTTTACAGTAGCAATCAATTGCTTCCTCTAACACAACACAGTTAAACTTGATGGAAGAATTGCTTAAGTTGATTTGTGCTGAATAGCTGTCCGTTGTCAAAAATTCATTATGGTCATTGGCCTGCTAATAAAAGTAGCTCATAGAGCAAAGTAATTTTGAGTTAGAGGAGCAGATGTAGGCTCATTAGTGTCAAGGAGTTCACCATCAGGAGTTCAAGCTGAGTAATGATTAGCCAATGCAAAGTATGACTTAAAATCTTAACATTCTGTTAACCCTTGCACATAGACATCTTTTAAGGGCCAGATTGACTCGCTAATTCACAATGCAGCCAGTGTGTATCAGACTGCAAGAGATGGCAGGTGGGGTTATTGGAAGCTCAAGCAGAGCAAGTTAATGCTCAGTGTAGAGAGGGGAAGTGAGGGCATATCATCTTATCATCTTGCCCCCTCCTCCCCCATTTTATCAAGGATTGGGAGGGGGATTTGTGCTCTTTGTCCCTTAAATTTTTTAAAGGTCCCTAAGCAGTGGCATAGGCTTCACCCTAACTGAAAGTAGGCAGTGTGCATAATCTCTTCATGTGCTTTTGGATTATTTTATGTTTCATGTGAAGGAAGTAGAAGGAATTGAGGTGACATGGCAAGATTTGGCTGTTACAGCATTGTAAATCTGTCCTGGCTATGGCTGCTGGTATTTAACAGATTTTTAGGTTGATTTGAGATTCTTCACCTGATGTTTCTGGTACAGGAGTTCTTCTGTTGCCTCTGAGCCTTTTACCAGCTCTCCAGCATTTAGAAGAAGCACAGCCTGGAGTGCAGGGACTCCCACCAGCTTTGCTGGGACCTTGGAATAACAGGGAAATGAATACAATACTGCCATAGCTTGCTCCAGAGGGTGCTCACCTCCTCCATTGAGTGAGTTGTGCTACTGCTCTGTGTGGGCAAAGTCCAAAGGCCGTGGCATAATTACAATAATTTCTTAGGCATTAAATTTTGTTTAAACTCAGACATCAGCTTGGAATCACTGAATGAAGAAACACATGAAGATTTCTAATATTATTGCAGCATATTTCCCTAGGTCATAACAGAAAGATTAATGTTACATGAAGATTTTCATAACAAAAATTCATATTCTGATGAAAAATAGATTGTGTTCATGACGTGAAACTACTGGAAAAGAGTCATACAGTCATATGTTAGAGAAGTGTAACATTTTATCCTTCAACATATTTTTCTTCCTTCTGTATATTTTTTGTTTGCTTTCACATAAGTATTTCCTGTATCTGGTAGATAAACTCAAAAGAAGGGTTTGATAGGTATACACTGGACAGAAATGCCTCTACTTCTGAAACATCAGCATAGCTGTATCTTCTCATTGCCTTTTAATTGTGATTTAGCTGAGAGCTGAGGCACAGTCCCTTCCATTCATCAGCACTGAATCAACTCTGCAAGCTCTATACTGAGATTTAAGTGGAGAAACCTTTATTTTGAAGCTTGCCAAACTCCACCCCTGAATTTTCTTTCTCTTGTAGCAGCTGATAAAATCACTTAACACCTCAGGACAATTGGAACACTATTTCTAGTGGTGATTTAAGTGATAGTGATAATCTCTCTTCCTGCTCCACTGAGTGAATGCTCTAAGCTTAGGTCTGCACACAGAAGTAAAAGGAATATTTCAAATGTGTTGTTTGGAAATATGTGCCTATTGTTTAAAACTTTTCTTCTATAAGGATTTAATACAGCTTTTCTATAAATAGAAAGTTGTTTTGGGTTATCCAGGCTATGAAGACAGAGAGGGACACAGCAATGGGAGATTTAGTTGGTGCTGGTTGAAAATGGAAATTATCACAATTCCCATTATTAGAAAACTGCAAAATAGAACCATTAATATATAGCAAAATACATTTGCAAAAAACCCCACTAAGAAACAAACAAAATGCTCTGGACTGCAAAATAGATAAATATTCAGGATAGTTATAGATGAAATTTAAGGTCACATTTTTGAGAAAAACATTATCCTTTTGCTCAAAGATCTGATAGATAACTTTATTCCTCCCTTTCACTCAACTGTATGTCTGTGTTTATCAATATAAGTGCAAATATCTTATTTCTTAATTAAATTTTTTGCAGAAAATATGCTTTAGCCATACTTATATTCCCATATGGTCACCTAGGCGCCTTTTTGTGCTTGTTGTGCCACTTCTGTGACAACCACCTACACTGATTTATGATAAACAAGAACACTTACTATTAGATGATGATTTTGCAAGAAGTGTATTTTCTTCAGTCTACTTCATCACTGTGTTGCAACTTAATTTTGCCTTTCAAAAAGCCCATTTGTTGGCCCAGAATAAAACTGTCATGAGCTCAGACAGTGAAAAGCATCTCTGAAAAAATCAGGCAGATCTTGATCTTTTCCACCTAGGCAGTGAGAGCATCACTCATCCCATTCCACTGGTCTCAGCTCTAAGGGTGTAACAGAATGGAAGCTCCATAGGACAAGGAGACCACAATTTTTATTTTTTCCTGTTTTGACTTTTGGGTAGGCAATGTGGAAAATGTTAAGAAAGAGAAATCATGGGTCATTGTAGAAATTCCTGTAATAGGATTTTGTGACCTGAGGAAGTATAAACCTATCAACTGCCAGGCATAACAAAAATGGGAAGATAAAATTAGCTAGTAAGACATTGCTTTATTCTCTCCTCCATTTTTAATAATTTTTCAATTGTCATCCCAGGCTCTTCTGTCTTACACATCATAAACTGTTAAATAAAATGAAGAATAGCATTAATGTAAGCTATTATTACAATGTGCAGTAATATTTGGCTCAATAAATGAACTGCTATCTGTTACAGTATCTGTCAGAGATTGGGACAAATATGTTTCACCCACTGGTCTGTGTATGGTGCTCTGAAGAGAATTTAAAATATGCATGTGCCCAAATTTTTAATTCTCTATTTACATGTCTGAATTAGTAAAAGAAAAAGTGTGAGTACATTAGTATTTTAAAGATATTTTTATAGAATAAGCTTTCAGCACTCAATCGGGCTAGAATTCTATATTTAGTTTTCCAGTTTTATTAAAGCAGGGAGATCTGTGTAAATTACAGCTAGATACTCAATTTACCCCTGAAATCCACGTGCTCTGGGCTTACCTGCTGCAGCTGCAGTGCTGGCTGGGGTGTGTCCCTCGCCTGAGCCATTTTATTTCACCCTCATCCCTGCTGTGCTCAGCTCGGGGCACAAAGTCATTTACAGGCTGGATCTTACTGCAGCCATGGGCTTGTTTAGGATCATACAAAAAGCTTTATTATTTTTTTTTCTCAGTTTCTTCCTTCTTTTAGCAGGCTTGGTAATATTTCCCTGAATAATTTTCTGCTTGTCAATTGTACTGTGCTGCTCTTTCATTAACAGAGAAATGAGTATTATTCTTGTTAGAAAAAGAGCTGAAGTCTTATATGGGTCACAAATCCTGTTGCAGTTTCTGGAATTCAGACCTGCTTGTCAGATCAAAGCATTTAAATTCCACCAAGGTACTCCTCCTTAACTTTGACTTTGTTTTTGCCAAGGCTGCATATATTGCACAGTCATATGAGACTATTTGGATATTCTTTCACTAAATACTGGCAGTGATCCATGGTAGCTGATATTTACATATTTGTATTTAAATGTTGGTGATAATATGTCTTGTTCTGTTAACCTTTCTGCTAACTAGTGATGGGATTGTGTTTTAACATTGCTTTTACATTACACCTTATTCAGCTTCTGATGTTTACTTTAAACAAATCTTTTCTTTGCTTCAACAGCACTGCAACAGTATCTACAAAGTTATATTAAATATATATATTTGTATCTATATAAATAAACTAGTTAGGTTAGCACAGTTCAGTAAGACCCATGGAAGTTAGTTCTGACCTCTGAAATAGAAGGTGCCTCTAGGGCTGTTTTAAAGACACAAGTTTATTTGCACTCTTCTTTCCTCCACTCAGAGCTCTTTCTGAATTAGTTTAGATAGTGCTTTCTGGGGAAAGAATGGGATTTTTAATAGTATTTCTGTGGACAATATTTTTTTCATAATTAAAGGATTTCATTACTTGATTCTAAATGCCATTTTCCTCTTGACATTAAAAGGGATGAGTTGATCTCCAAATGAAGGAAAACTGCAATTTGAAGTTAATATTCAGTTCACTTCACATTATTATGAATTTTTACTTTTTCTTTTAGTGCAAAAAAACCTAAAATACTTAATTACAGCTAAAGTCAAGACTAATTTCTTCCCACATGATTCAGACACTGGTCTCACTATCCTGACCTTCATTAAGGTGTTTTTCTTAGACCTACTCATAGAGCAGGGGTATCAATTCCTGGGCTCTTGCTGGATGATCAGGTAGCTGTGATTGCCAAGTTTGATTTTTAATTTATTTAAAAAAAAAAAAGTTCTTTCTTGGTTGGTCATTTTTTCCATTACAGGCAGCAACTACTGGAGGGTGTTTTCCCAAGGCTTGCATGGAGGTGATCTAGAAGCATGAGATTTGGAGTAGCTCTAGCCACCACAGAGGATCTTGCCTACCTCACTGCTTCATGTCTGTGCTTCTCCAGCCCTGGAGTTTATTCTTTACAGAACTCCCAGCTGCTGGCAGCTGAATGCCTTCACCTCTTCTACTTTTCCTCGTGTTTTACTTCTTTCAAAGTCCTTTGATCAAGAGAGCCCAAAGTTCAGAGTGTGCTGCAAGCTCTTTCTTTCCCCTTATGGAGGGAGCTGCCTGTCCCTTGGGGAGGAGGGTGCAACTCAGTCACATTTTGGAGACCTGCTGTAAAACGTGACTCTGATCTATTGTCTTTATGTCTAATATAATACTCTATTTACACAAATATTTTGAAGTTAGCTCAAATAGAAAGGTTAAAAATTAAATAGATTATTTATGATTAACTATTCTGCCATGTGTGAATAGTAGAAGTATATTGACATCTGTTAGTGAGGTAGCAAAGAAACAAATGATGTAAATGAGCATAACAGGATTAATAGTGATGCTTATCTGGAAGTTGTGGCAATATGAGCAGATTGCTTTAAGAATGAAGCTTTTTTTCCTGAGGACCTAAGATGGATAAACAGATTTCTTTGGGATTTAAATTAAGTATCTCACTATTTCTGTTAACACAGTGTGCCCAGTTCTGCTATGATAGTTTATCATGCACTTCTCTCGTGCTGAATATTTTTCTCTGAGCTTTAACCTTGGAACATATGTCATGCTGTTATAATTTTCATTAGAAATGATTATGTAGAGCTGCTGATATTCACTAATGAAAAATCAAGTTCTTGAACATCCACAAAAGTAGGTTTAATTTACACGTCTTTCATATATACATGTCAAATTAACACCGATACATTCCTGTCAAATTATGCCTATACATTAATGTGCTCATTAATGACATCAGACAGAAATTTTATATTTGGATATTTTACATTCCTAGAGTTTTACTTTGTATTGTTGTCTGCATTAACCTTGTTAAAAGCACTGAACTTGTGCATAACAGTTCTGTCACCACACTGAAATTCTGTTACTAAGTATTTCATGTCTGTTTGCCTTAGAGAAGTTGAACTGCTACCTGTAGGTAGCTTTTGAGGCTGAATTTGCTGAGTACCTATGTCTACAGCAGTGAACCAATGCACAGCCCTCAGCTGTGTAATTTTAGAATTTGGTGTCTTAATAAGATCAAATGAGTAATTGCACACAGCTCAGCCTGCTGCCTTCACTCACGTTGAGTTGCAGTCTACACTAGGATTGATTATAGGGGAGGGAAGTGCAGTGCAGCATTTAAGAGAGTTGGCATGTTTTGGGGTCTTTGTTTCAAAAACCAACAGCACTGGGTAATGAAAACTTGTTTCTAACTATTAGAATCAATCAAATTAACCAAATATGGATAGCTCCATGGTACTTTTTTTTCTTTTAATACCTAATGTTTTCACATAAAGCTCTTAGTGCTGTGCTTTTGCTGAGCTGGAGGTATGTTGTAGTTCTCTGGAGAGGTGGAAAACAGCAGCTTTGACTCTGTCCCAGGGCAGCTGCATTTGTAGATGGGGGTTGTTATCAGGGTCACACTGTTATCAGGGTCACACTGTTATCAGGGTCACACTGTTATCAGGGTCACTGCCATGACCCTGTGGTCAGAGATAAAGAGCAGGGCTCAGTGGGCTGGGGTGGCTGGGTTTGTCTCCTTGTTTTCACATGGAATGTCACCTGAGCTCTGTTGCTGGGGTTTTGGCAGTTCCACAACACTTTGGACAGTTGGTACCCACAGCCAGGGTGTTTGATCCACAGCAGCTCTAAACATCTCCCTGCCTTCCATCAGCTCTGGACTTTAACAGAGGTTCAGGTGTTCACTTTAGTGGTTCTCTTCACCAGGATTGTCACAGGAGTACAGAATGAAATACAGTCAGGAAATGTGTAAATGGCACTGAAAAGCAGTATTTGAATGTTTTTCAGCATCTAAAATCCAGAAAAATGAGGAATGTTCAGACTCTTTAAGAAATCATTGCTGAGTTACCACAGTCTCTAAAGGCACTTAAGGATGTTAAAATCCTATAGTTGCCTCTGCATAGGCAGAATCAAAAAAGTCGGGTCAGAAGCAAAAAAAAACCCTCTATTGTCTACAGTGGATTTAAAATTGAAAGACATTTTTCTGTGTCTTAATGTCCTAAGAATTTTAAAAATCCAAAAAAGGGTCACTAACAATGTTAATGCATCAGCACTTAGACCATGAACTCATCTTGCTGTGTCTGTTTCACAGTTCTGGACAGGACTTGGCATGTTCATGGTGAGGACATGGTTAATGTCAAGGACATGGTAACATCAGATATTCAACCTATAATTAATTCCAAGACTTTCCATGTCTGTTTCTGTAGAGAAATCTTCTGTTCTGGAGATAGACTTGGAATAGCTGCAGGTTGAAGATCCAGACATTAGTGCTGGGAAGGATACTGTGAATCTTTCAAAAGTGTCATTTATAAAGAAATAAGCAATAGGGATGTAATTCTCAGTATGTGCAGCTTTACAGGAAATGAATCATGAGCAAGCTTAATTTCAGTATTTAAAGAAGTTCAAAGGTTTGGCTGACAAAGGTGAAGGTGTAGCTATAACAGCCCTTTTAGTAAGACACTTCTTCGCATTGCATGACATTCCAGTTTGAAAAATAGCACTGCCCTGTATCAGTGAAGCACAAGTTAAAAGGATTAAGAACTGGCCAACTGACAAACCTAAAAAATTAGTCATAATAATAGAGTGCAGCTCCATAGGGATCAGCACTGTGCCTGACACCATTTAACAGTTACAGCATTGATCTGGAGGACATGGAACTGTGGTAAAATTTGCAAATGACTCAAAGATTACCAAATCAGTAAATAATGAGGGCAGGGAGTAATACAGAATTATCTGAACTGATCCTGCCTGTATTCAGCCATAATTTTGATTCAGTCACATGCTAAGCTTTACAGCTAAGAAGAAAAGGCATTTTAAGTTACCATTCCATCCACTGTAAAAATAAGAATAATAAAAAATGAAATAATGAGAAACTTCAGGACTCAGGAATGACAAATCAGCAGAAGTTTTATCCAATTGCAAGAAAGGGCCCCAACCATCCTTACCTGGTTAGACAGAGAAATGGAGAGTGCTGGACTGACCTGTAAGCATTAGGATCAAGTACCAAAGGAAAGGTGTCATCCATCTCTCTGAATCCTTACATCTAGAGTAGGAGTTTTGCCATTGCTTAACATGGATTCTTGGGCTCAAAGCAGAAATCACCAAATGCCACAGCATGTTAATGTGCAGGAGGTCAGGCTATGAACAAGAACTGCCCCTTCACCTTGAACTGCAACTATAAAAACTGCTAAGTTGACTCACAAAATTGTTTGAGAGACTTCTCCTGAGAAGCTGTTGAATCTAATGGGAAATTATTTCTCCCTTTAATTTAAGGTTGAAGCTTTATTTTTAGCTCCACTAAAATGTGCCTTTTCCCACATACTAAATTTAGACAAATTAAATTGTCATTTTTTCTGGCACAATAACATGCTCATCTAAAATGCTGGGCATTTTTTTTTGTTGTTGTTTGTTTTTCCTTTTAGCTTTGAGGCAAAATGTGTATACAAATTAAAGGCTTTCCAGAATGAGATATGGTTTTCATATACTTTTGTGACTTGTGATAAGAAGACATTTTGGCCTAAGAATGAAACTTATTTTTGGCACAGAGAGTGAACTTCTTTCAAGACATGGAAAGTAGGAATATTTATTTCAAAATGTTTTAAGAGCAGATTTAGAGTCGAAGCCTGAACACCTGTTGTCAGGCTTATACTAATCACCTGTGAACTTTTAAGTAGGGTGACAGAGTGCTGTGTTGTGCTGCTCACGTTCTTAAGTATCTTCACAGGGACTGAAATTCTGTCGTGGCAGTACTGGAAATGTGGAGGCTCTTGCCAGTCTTTTCCAACACATTTTGTGGTGGCAGATACTCTGCACTGTCCCTGGTGTGTGGCATTCACATTCTCTGAAAAAATCCCTTTGCCCAGGATTTTTCTCCTGGGAAGCTGAGAAGCCTCAGGGAAAAGGAAAACAGTTCTTATCTCATTTGCTTCTCCTGTGTTTTGTTCATGTGGAATGTGTTTGAGGTTGTTTACCCACAGGTGATGGTTCAGTTGGATTCTGCTGTGAGTTGTTCTGACTCATTGGCCAATTGGGGCCAAGCTGTGTTGGGACTCTGGAGAGAGTCACAAGTTTTCATTATTATCTTTTTAGCCTTCAGTAAGTCTCTTTTCTGTATTCTTTAGTATAGTATAGTACTCTTTAATATAATGTAGTATCATAAAGTAATAAATTAGCCTTCTGAGAACATGGAGTCAGATTCATCATCCCTGCCATCGTTGAGACATTCCCTGCAGATACAATACTGGTGTCTCTGTATTTTATCTTTACCTTGGAATTTCTGTGCCTGAGCCCCTGCTGGGAGCCATCCCAGCAGTGGGGACAGAGCAACATCACAGGGGGACTGACAGACCCCTGCCAGGTGGGGCTCAGCCCCAGCAGCATCACTGCCTGCTGAGGGCTGCAGACCAGAACCTGCCTGCTTCCCCTCTTCCCACAGCTGCTTTTCCCTATTTCCCTACTCAGGCTACTGGGCCCTCATGCTGCTCAGAACTGGGGGGCAGTCGTGTCCCATAAATAGGAAACTGCCAACTTCACTTGCTGAAGGTTAAATTTTCTCCCATAGTCAGTGAGATATTTCAAGAATGATTCAGGCTTGGGTGTAGGTTAAGGAAATATTCTTTAGAAGTTTTACAAGGAGTGTAAGTGCCTATGGCTTGTCTGCCTTTAAATTCCTAACACTTGTGTTACCATTCCATCCACTATAAAAAGTTTTCTATAAAGTAGTATTTTTAGATATAAAGATGAACTGATCTCATCTCCGACTTGAAATTTTTTTGTAGTCATTGAATAAAGCAAAAATCAAGGCTCTTTTATTCACCTTTCTACATGTTTTGTTTTGTTGTGAGCTTTTTTGAAGTATGGCCTGGATTTGTTGTTTCCCAGTCCTGACAAAATTTTAATTTGCTTTTTAAGTTAAATTGCAATGTTCTTTCAAATCACCTTCCAAAAGAAGGTTTAGTTAGAAAGCTATCCAGAGAGCACCTGCATGTGGCAGCGCTGTTTGTGGAAGAAGGGAATGGCAGGGTGGGAGAGAAGCTGTTTTTCTTGTGAGTTAATTTTAATCTTTGGTATATTTCCATTAAATGCGATGATTTGAGCTGCAATAGGAATAAAAATGGTGTTCATGTATTGCAAGACAGCAATGAGTGTGTCCTGCTGCTGAAAACTACAGGTGGAATATTGCAAGGTCATTACCTCAATAGCCTTTAAATGAAGTGCACGGTAATAAGATGTGCTTTGTTTTCTATAGACTGCACAAAAAACCTATTGGAATCCATAGGAGTGACAGGGCAAACACATGATGAGATTAGTATTATGTTCAGAAGAACAGTAAAAAAAAAAATACATTCCCTCAGGAAAATTGGAGTTGCGTAGTGTGAGATTGTAATACAGCCATGAAAGAGCAGAGCCAAGTAGGAATTTTCTGCTCTCATTGAATAAGGCTCTACAGATCTTTTATCTTGATTCAGGCTCACATATGGTTATTATGCTGACTCACTTGGTAGTCCTATGATGTGAGGCCTGTTCATATGAACCCAGACTTGTAAAAACACTTGAGCTTTTCTTTAAAGAAAGGGGGAACTTGGGACAAAGAATTTGATAACAACAAAGCGCCAACGGTACAACGGAGGTGTAGAATTGGGTGGCAAAGGTCAGAAGAATATTCTTGGTTCTCTTGTATGAATTAGGGCAAAAAGAAACATCTTGGAAATAGGACACCAGGAAATATCTCTTTGAGAAGAGGCTTTTTATGGTATTCCAGTGCAGAGCATGAAGTAAATCTTGCTTGGAATGCTTGTGTCAACCACAGCACCGTGGAGGTGCTTGGAGTGTAGTCTGAGAAATTTGTAAAATTCACACCCAAAGTAGGGTTTTGAAGTCCAAGTACACCTGAGCAGCTGAAAATAAAGCACACAGCATGACTATGAGCAAAGAGGAAGTTCATTTCACATGTGGTGACCCCAGATGAAGAAGGCAAACGAGCTCACACAGAAGAGCTGTGCTGCTGCAGCACATTCCACAGCTTGCAGTTTTGGCCAGTGAATCTTGTCAAAACCCAAACCCTCATCATTTCAATGCAAGGGAAAAGGAGAATATTCAGATTTTTGGAAACTTTTTTTAAGACTATGAGAGGTTCAGTCTCTGCCTGATTCCCTTCATAGCTGAGAGATGTGTGATAAACCTTCAACCCCCTGCCACACAAACGCCCATGCAAAGCTTTGAGGTGGTATAAAATCCTTGTGCTGAACACGAGCCTTTGGCTATTCCACCAAATCAGGGCTCGTCCAAAAATGCACAACAGTGCATTTTACCAGCCAGCACCATTCTCTGAGTTCTAGGATGTGACATCAGTGGGTTTTGCACTTGACTTTACCCATTAACCACTCTCTGTATGAGGAATGCCACTGGTTTGCTGGGATTCAGGGCATGCTTGAATGACATTAATGGCTGGAGACTTGCTGTTGGAGGGGAGGGTTTTAATGACAAGGAATAGCGAGCAAAATCAAGTAATAGTTGCAGTTATAGCAGTCATACACCATTAGATAACATGGCCAACTCCAGCCAAGCAGAAATTATAGCATCATACAAAAATAGGACTGGAGATGACTCTAAGAGGAATTCTGGTTGGTTTCTTGCCTGAGGACAAGATACAGTCTCTTAATGGCATTGGCATCAGCTATTTGGCTAAGCCATTTTTAAAGGCCTCAAATGATGGTCAATTTATGAAACCTCTGTCCCACCTATCATTCTCCGTCATTAAAAAGTATTTCATAACCTCAACCTTTACTTTGGTTTGTGCAATTTGCATGCTGTTACTGGCTTCATGAATATGAATAAACCTTTTCCTTTTCTTCTTACTCTTGCATTATCTGCAGTTGAAAGTGTTTTATCTTATCCTATTCCCTTCTTCTACCACATCAACTCCTCTTTAAACTAAACAATCAAGATTTTTTCAGTCTGGTTTTATGTAGGTCATGTTTTGTCTGATTATCTTTGTGTCATTCTTCTGGACCTTGTCTGGCTTTCCTTGTTCTTGAAGTGCAAAGCTGCAAACTGTGCAGAACTGTGACTGAGCAGAGTTGGAAGGATTATTTCAGTCTGTTTTCTTGTTTATACAGCCCTATATAAATATAAACATAGTATATATTTAGAGAGTGAGGAACAGCATGATATTGTTGATTCATGTGCAGCTTGTGATCTGCCACAGCCAAAAGCTTTTTTTTTTTTTTTTTTAACTGCAGAATTACTTGTTTCTTATCTATTTGTGTGCAGTTGAGTATTTCTGCATAAAGGAAAAATCTTGCCCATTTTCTCACTGTTGTGGGTTCTTCTCTTCTGAAACATTTCGACCATATGTCAAGATGAATTTTAATTTGAAACCTGTCCAGTAGCACACCACCTCCTCATCTTTATGTTGCTTCTAGATTCTCCATTTTATTCTGTATAATACTAGAATAGTTTAGTTGGAAGGTTGTTTGTGCAAGTCCTTGCTGCAGCTGCTCAGTGAAGGTGTTTGTTGCTCTAGATCCAGCACACATCCCCACAGATCTCAACACCATGCATTGCATTTGGTCTGTGACCCCTTGGAGCATTCTGGAAATAACTTTCTCCCTTTTCCCTGTACTTGTCTAACTCGACTGTGCTTCACTAGCTTGGTCAGCTTGTCCCTTCTGTTGTCAGTTAGGAGGTCAAATTGTGAGATTTGCAGAGGAAAACCACTTCAGTTTCTCAGTACAACTTTACTTCAGGGTTAAACAAAAGCTTTAGGTAGTCCATGTAAGCATTGACTGGCTCCTATGTGGGGGATTTTAATCTGGCTTTTCCTAGAAGCACTACCTGGTTGTGAGCAGCATGTTGTCAGGGCATGGCTTTACTATTTAGAATATAGAATAATTCCAACTGCATCTTCCCCTAAGTTGGGAGAAGTCAGCTCCCTTCACACTGCCAGGCTTTGACATTGTGGGAAGAAGGGGCAATGGGAAAAATGTATTATTGGTAATAGTTGTTGCTGTAAATCCCTTGTTTTGATCCAATGCCCATCAGTTTGAGGTCAGGGGAGCTGCCTGATGAGCTGGGGCTCAGAGGGGCTGTGCTGAGCTCTGTGGGAGCTGTGTCCAAGGGAGAGGGAGGCAGAGCTGGCATGAGAGGAGCTGCAGTTGGGCTAGCCCAGCAAGGAGGGGTTCTGGAGCTGTATCCTGCAGGAACAATGACCCAATACTGTCAGGGACTGGATGGAGAAAAGCCATGGCCACGTGTGCTCTGATGGGCTGGGTCAGGGCCTGGGTTAGCATTTGGTCCTGAGGCTGCCAGATACTGTGGGACAGGTTCTGGTGCTGACATTTGGCTAGATAAGCAAACTCATTTAATATCAGAATTACAGATTTCCTTAACAAAGACCAAGTTACAGGTACTTAATGGATTAAAGCAATGTCTGCTGCTGTACTTTTTTTTGATACAAAATGTTCTGTGTGCTAAGCATGCAAAAGGAGCTTAATGGCAAGGTTTGACTTAAAAAAAACCCCAACTTTTTAATAAGGTGTGATTCATCTTTGCTATTCTCTAGTCTAATTAAAGATTAAAAATCCACCACAGAATACAAAATTGTAACATCATTCTACAGTTGCATAATTTTGTAGCACTTAAAAAGCATCGTTTCTAGTTCCTTCATTACAAGTAAAGTATTTGGATGAGCTTGAGTATCCTGTACTGCCCCACATTACAGTTTGCAGTGCTCATACTTTGCTCAGGTCACATTCCCTGATAGTCCTGCTGCCCTGGTCTCAAGTGGAGGTCAAGGGGACTCGATGGAAAAGATTTGCAGCGATTTGGGAAGTTTGGGATCAGGAAAAGCACAGCCTTTTGTCATGGATGTTCCTGTTTGCTCTGAAAAAATGGATGTTTGGCTTTTCTGGAAAGCTGGTACATTGCTGCTGATCTGAGGTGATAAATACTGCCTTGTGATTGCACTGGGACACAGAAGGCAGAAGTATCAAGATCTTTACCAGTAATATCTGCAAAGCTCACTATTGGTGTGTTTTGGGGTGGGGGAGAAATGCTGAGGAGATAAAAGCTAAAGTGTCCTAGGGAAATTATTCGTCTTTACAGCCTGTATCTTTCTCTGAAAGACTGTTCTGAGAAACTTAGCTGTGTTCTTTATGGGGTGTTCTGTTCTAGCATGGTCTTTTAGGAGATCCTTCCTTGCTAATAATAAAACTAAAAAACAATTGCAGAGAAGGACATCAGTCCTTGTAGATGAAAAGATTTTTTTAAATACCTGAATGGGCAAAAGAGCTGGATGTTTTTTTTTTTTTAATCTGGTTACAGATAGCAGCATTTATCATTCAGCCAACCAGAGAGCCTTTCTGCAGACATCCTAACAAAAAGCCCTAATAATATTTTTAAAGCAGATTAGAAATAATCTCGCTGCATGCCCTTGCCTCGGTGACCTGCTGGTTTGGTGCTTTCTGGCTGGGCTGTGATCAGAGGGTGTTTGTGAGGGTCCCCAGGATGAGGTGAGAGATGAGAATCTGACTCCATGGTCTCAGAAGGCTGATATTTTATTTTATTTTATTTTATTTTATTTTATTTTATTTTATTTTATTTTATTTTATTTTATTTTATTTTATTTTATTTTATTTTATTTTATTTTATTTTATTTTATTTATACTATACCAAAGCTATACTAAAGAAAGATACAGTCAGAAGGCTTAACAAGAATGAATAATAAAAGCTCGTGGCTGACTCCTCAGAGTCCGTCACAGCTAATGGTAATTCGTCATTGTAATATATATTATAAAATAATTTGTCCTAAAGGAAATTATAAACCACAGCATTTTGTGTACTAAAGCCAGCATTGGGCAACAAGCAGTAACAGGCTGAGTGATAAGGAGGGAAATTCAAACACCAGGAGGACACTGTCTCCAGAGATGCATATTCCAAGGGATTTTTTTGTCTGACAAGACCCCAGCAGTTATTCACCAGTTCTGAGAAACACAGTAGAAGAAAGAAAAAACTACAATAATGTGCTAAAGAAGGGCCCCTTCCACAGCTCAAAAGACTGGGTAAAACAAACCCCTTAGAAATGACATCTGGAGACCCATGGGGACTTTGGTGCAGTAGAGGCCAAATCCTGGCTATCCCCAACTCTGATCGCCTGGCTCAGAGTCAGATTGCTTGTGGCTTTTTCCAAATTTATACTTCGATTATTTAATAAATTTCCTTGAGTATTAAATTGGAGTATTCATTTATAACAGACATTAAGTAAAAACAAATCACATGAAACCAACCAAACATCCACCTGTTGGTAAACAATGTCCAGACCACATTCCAAAGCAGCCAAACACAGGAGAAGTGAATCAGATAATGATTATTTACATTTTTCTCTGAGGCTTCTCAACTTCCCAGGAGAAGAAATCCTGGTGAAGGGATTTTTCAGAAAATGCCTGGTGAAGGGATTTTTTCAGTGGTGACAGGAAGCAGCGTTTTGGAGTGTGTGAGGTGGCCCAGTGCCTTTATGTGCCCGTGGTCACACAGAGCCAGGCGGGCAGAGCACGGAGCATCCCTCTCACTGTGACACTGCCAGACAGTGACAGGCTCGGGGACACTGAGAGAAACACAATACTGAGCATCTCCAACACTTCTTTTGCTTTAATTTGATCTCAGTGTCTAATTATTTAGTACGATTCCCTTGTTTACCATGTAATTATAGCTTTAAAATCTGTTTGGGTTAGCATTTAGATTCTCTCCATCCAAGGGGATCATAATATTGATGGAATATGTATTAGCCTGTTCTTGTGAGCAAAAGTAATTAAAAATATATCTTTATTATTTCTCAGTATGATAGCAACCTATAATAAATTTTGAAATGAGCTGTTCAAACAAAATATCCAAGTAATGTGCTTCTCTTCCTTTGCATATAGAAAATGAAGTCAAACCTCTTTAGTTTTACAAGATTTTAATTAAATTAAGGGCTTCTAAAATGACATAAATTACAGAAGTGAAGCATGAGTGGTTTAGTACTGGGAAAAAAGTCTTGACATCAAAATTTAAACAGTGTAACACAAACATTAAAGTGGCCTTCAACAATGACTTGAGGATTAGAACTGTGGATATCAAGAATTGAAGGATTTTCAAGGAATAATCTTTCTGTTTTGATCATTACAAGCTAGTACTGATATATTTGACCTACAGAAAAGCTTTTCCCTTTAGCTATGTGCCATCTAATAGCTTTTATTGTTATTCTCATTATAAAGAGAACGTCTGTAAATGAGTGCTTGAATGTTTGCTATTTTTCTCATTTGGCTGTGGTATCATTGGGAGATAAATACAGAAAAGTAATTATTATTCCAACTTAATAATACAAGTTTGTTTTTAATTTACACACTTCCTAGATAGTAGTAGATGAAGATTTATATTCTAAAATTCTGATTGCTGTAAATCATCTTTTGAAGCTTCAAGCGTGGTACATGACACATAGACAAAGCAGAAGACACTTAATAGTGCTCTAACTCACACTGCAGGTAACTGAAGTGATAAGGTAGATTCAGAGATAATTCTTATCTTTCTAAGCTCCTACAATAAATGGAACCCTGACATTCTTAAACTGACAGTTATTGTTTTACAATATAATTTATATTAGGGTTTTTGAAGAGAAGTATTTTATTACCCCATACCTGTATATTCAGACACACAGCCATGCTGCAGGAGAAAATTCCAAATGCAAATTCTGGTGATTTTGTCTTTATAGTCTGGAAAATTCATGGGGTCAGTTTCTGGACTTTAAGACTGAATGTTGCTAATGGAAAAAACCCTTTCACCTGAATGTCATAAGATTTAGTAAAGCAATACTTGTTTCTAGTGAAACAGCAGTTAAAAATACTCTTAACTTTTTTGTTTTTTATTTATTTTTTTATTTTCTCCCTTGGTGGGAGGTAGCACAGGCATGGGCATTAATGGTTCTATTTACTGGTTATGCAGCACCCAGAGAGAGGAGTGCTCAGTAACTCTGCTCATTCTGTGCTTCCCCCTCGTCTGTCCTCAGTAATGATATTCAGCCTGTGGAGGGGTTGAAATATCTGCCTCATATCTGAAGACAAATTTACATTTCACTCCAAACACCTTAATTTAATGAAGGTATTATGCTGTTGGTGGGTACTTAATTATGCTAGAGGCAGAGCTGAAATTTAATACTGTTCCACATGCAGGGAAGATTTACTAGTAGCTTATTTTCAAAAGTCCTCTAAAAGACTAATGCTTATGCAGTCTACTCTTGTTTTTTAAAGCAGATTAGAATAACCCAAACTTTCATAAATAAAATTTCATTTTAATTGCTCAATGAAGATAATGTATGTCTTTTTAGATTATGGGCTTTTGAGGAGATATCTGGATTAGCTGGCTCTGCAGCAATGATCAATGCAACATTTGCTGCCCTTAGTATCTAAACCTTGATGATTTACACCTAAACAAATATAATCATTCAGGACAAGTAATGCTGGATGTGCTCATCTTATATATAAATCAAAGTGACAATTTGAAAATTATTGCAGAGCACACCTGTTGGTTTCTCTGTAACAGTTCCTCTCCCACAGCAGAATTCTGCCTTTTTAATCTCAGTTTACCGTGTTCTTTCTAATAAGAGGACACTACTCTGAGATATCATTTCTGAGCTTCAGAAACCACAGCATCAGAAGTCACAGCACCTTCTTTTCTGAGGCTGTGGGGTCAAGTGTGGTGGCTGCTGGAGGGGTGTCACTGTGATGGGACATTGCTGAGAGCTTGAGACTCCAGGAGAAGTCAAACAAGCATTTATTTATGTACAAGTACTAGAATATCTCTCCAATTACAGTGAAAATCGGTCAGTAATTAAGAAATGAGCCCAGCAGGGCTGAGCTGTGCTGGCCCAGGCTGGCTGGGAGGGTTGCTCAGTTTGGGATGGCCACTGGAGGCTCTGTCTGGGAGGGTGTCACTGCTCCAGCAGCCCCAGTTGTGCACATCAGCCCAGCTTATCTCTCTTTATGGGTCAGTCAGGCTGCTCTGGCACAGCTGTTCTGCCTGGAGCTCAGTCCCAGCCAGCTGCAGCCTGAGGGTCACAGCTCAGGGCTTTAGGGAGGTGCACGCTGGACATTGTTGATTTGTATTTCCTGTGTTTCTACCCCTACACTGAGGCAGTTTTACTTGTGGCACTGAGTGAGGCTGTCTGGAGATATGTCTGGGTGCAGGGCAAACAGAATGGCTTAGAATGTGCCACAATACACAGATTAAATTTACACAGGACAGTGATGTGAAAATACAAGCTGGAATGCTGATGGGAGATGTCATAGTAGGGTTTATTGATGACAGAGACAGTGTAACTGAGAACTCAGTGAAACAAAAAATTGCTGTAATTAATATCAGCTAGTAATTTTATGTTAATTACAACCAACAATTTCTGCCCAGTGCATCAAGCTACTGTACTGGGGGTTTGAGTTTTTTACTGCTGCTACTCTGTTGCCCAGGTAGTGAGATGTCTTGTTTGCCTTGCTTTGTTCAACTAAACTTGACAGCACCGTTTCTTCAGTTCAGACCTTTTCTAATGAAGCCTTTAAAACAAAATCTGCTGCCATTTTGGGGGTACATTTTTTTATTCAAAGCTATCATCTCATTTAAACGTGTGACAGTTTCATGCCTGATAACTTTCCTAGCACTAATTCCTTTTCACTGAGAACCAAAAATGACAGTTCCTGAGTTCTAGATGTCCTGTTTCTTGTCACTGGGCAAGAGAATTAGACTGAGTGACTTCAGCTGGGGAAACAGCTGCTGTAGTTCTGAGCTCATTGCTGGCTTTTGGCTACCTCAGCTGTAAATCATTCTGTTGTTAAAAGAATCCATTTTGGAGTTTTACAAGAGAAGTCCTCACAGCAGCACCAAGTCCTAAAGTAGAGATATTTTTAAAAGGTGAGAAAAAACTTTCTAGTAATTTCAGATATGTTTCACTGTTACTGGAGCTATTTATATTTGGGGGATTTCTTGGTAGAAGGAATTTTTCAGTACAGCAGAACTTGGAGTCAGTGTTTCTGAGAGAGCTCACAGTGAGTTTTGTACAGCAAGGGAGGTGCTATTTCATTTGGGCTGCTTGCCCCTTGCTTAAAAACACGTTTACTTCCTGCCTTCAACTAGTTGGAGAAGGAGAGAAGTTTTGCAGCTGTCTGGCTGTTGCTCCAAAGCAGAAGGTGTGTGCTGTGTGTTTCAGCTGCAAGAAGCCCTGCAGCAAAGTGGGTTAGTCCCAGGAGGAGGCTGAGGGTGTCATCATTGTGCAGGGACAGCAGCTGAGGACAGGGGACAAGGGACACTCCAGGCTGAAACTGCAGTGGAGGCTGGGTGTGCTCCACATCAGAAAGTGCAATTCCACATCCCTGTGAAATAGCAGGGATGTGGCTCTGCTGTGCAGAAAGAGGAGAAGGTTGCCTAATGGCATGTCGTGCTTTCAAGATTTGATTTAATGCTTTTGCCATAATAACCAAAAGACTTAAGCAAACAGCTTTGATGTTTAATTCCTTCTTTGCTTTGAGACAACCGGTTGTTTTTTCTGGGCTTCCAGCACATTTTACTTTGAAACAAAAGAAATTAAAATCCTAAAGAGACTTAGTCTGGTATATTTTTCTTTTCCCGTGAAGCATATCCCTTATGTAAACAGCTTAGGTGAGGAGCATATTATATTGGAGTTGGGACCTCAAAAATTACACTGGAGAAGTGGCAAGTCTCAAAAACAATATTGTGTACATGATCAGCCTCGTAAACAGTGAGCTCAGGATTCTGGCTCTGGGTTGCTGTTAAGCATCTCGGACAAATCAGGGCTGCAGAGCCAGTCTACCACTAGTGGAGAAAAAAAGATATCAGCACATTGAGGGAATGCTGCAGAGAGCAGGGATCTGGGGAATTTGGAAGAAAGGGAAAGGTGGTGGAATAAGCTGAAGGGGCAGAGTAGCCAGCTGCTTATTTTGGAAGCTAAGAGATGTGCCATTTGCCAACCATGAATATTATCTACAAATCTGGGGAGATATGGAAGGATTTTAACAAGTCACAAAAAGTGAGATGAAAGTGCCGAGGTAATCCCTATTTAAAACTGCATTTTGGTATATTTTTTGTAAATATTAGTATTATCGTACAGATTGCTGGAGCATGTGGCATGTTTGTTTGCTTGCCACTTGTCTAAAGCAGCATACTCTTCAAAACATTAACAGCATATTTCTCTCGAGTTTTTAACTGTCATAAAAATGTTTTCGAGCAGTTTAAAACAGGGAATAAAACAACTGCAAGATGTAATCTCTGTCCTGTTTAGAGGAAGCAGAAAGGAAAATAACTTTAGCCACATTTCCCTGCAGATGTTCCACTTGACTATTGAATTGATATGGTGCACAAGAGATGCTTATGCAAGTGATATTTGACAGTGCCACCTATTGCTGGAAAAGCAGAACTCAAATGAGTATTTTTGTTATAAGCATGCCTAAATTGAGCAGAAAAATGAATTAATCTTTTAATTATTACAAGGTCATTTAGCCATGCAGATATAAGCTTGCCTTTGTCTTTATGTCTATGAAATGGACTGCACTTTTGAAAACTGGATTTATCATACAGTTGCATCAGATGGTGAAATAAATTTCTATTCCAGAAAACTTGCAACTATTGGCACGTGGTTGAATGCCAGTGACTGTATTTTCACTAAATCTGTTAAGCCTGATTGTTCCTCCCCCTTTAATTGGTGACAGAAGATTGATCCTAAAAATCCTCAAACTGCCTTAGATTTAGCAAAAGACAGGAAGTTAGTTTTTTCCAGTGCTTGGAGTTTATGTTAATTTGAAGAGAATAAAACGTTTTCTAGCATGCTTCCAAAATTTCTATGAAAAGTAACTGGCTAATGATGAAAATTCTTTGAAGACAAAGACTTAATGATCTGGATGCATCTTAATGCTTCCTATCCTTTATCTGGTCTTTCAGTTAGCCAGCATGAAAGCTGATTTCTCTACCTGCCCTTTCAAGGATGGTATTTGTTTTATTATAGAAGTCTAACTAATGCTAATGGTAGGAATAATGAAAGATTTATAGGGGCAGCCTGAGATCAATTTTAAGTTTTAATTGTGGTTTTTATTTCTGATCCTTCTTACTGCCTCAGTCTTGTTGCTCATCTCTATTAGAGGGACGCCCAACCCTAAACCTCCTCCTGATTTTTGGCTTGTAATCTTTAATGGAAAGAAAAAAAAAATTCTCTGTGTTCTTTTTTTCTTGATGGATCTAAATGACAAGGTAAGAGCAGGAAAAGATGGAGCAGTAATTTGCTCTTTCTCAGGTCCAGGCAGGTGTCTCTGAGGAGTTTATTGCAGCTTTACATAACTAATATTCTTTGGCTGAAGCTGCCCTCCTTCCTCAAAGATAGACCAGGCTTCTGTTACCCCTGCTGAGCTCCTGAAGAACTCGATTGCTGTGAAGCTTAAGGGAATCCAAGGAAGCAGCTCTTGAGTATATTGGCATCTGTAGATTTAGAGAAGGTTCAGAAGGAAAAAAATAAAATATCACCTGCCCACCTCCTGACCATAGAAAAATGGTGTGGAGAAATCTGACTCCATCACCTTCGTTAAGTTCAGGGCTGAAATCTAATTCAGCCAAAGTGAAAACTGCTTACTTGTTTCATGGATGGATTTTTGAATGCTCTCTCTTCTCGAATCTCCTACTGAATCTCCCCTGCACTATGTTCCTATGCACTTAATCTACTTCATCATGGCAGCTACCTGGTCTCTTGGTGTTCTTCAGTTCACCCCTTTGGTCATTCTCTTGTTCATTCATCTGCTCTCCCCCAACCACAGAATCAGAACCTCTGAGCCAAGCCAAGAGACCTTCTGTCACCCTGTTTTTTTAAGTTTTTCTAAGCCTTCTGACGTTTACATTCTTGTAACGAACTTTGTCACGTACTTTATGTAAATAACTTATTGTTTTGCATTCTTTTATGGAGGAGCAGAAATTTGATGACCTGTTGATTTGTCCAGTGTCATTGGAGAGGTGGCACTGTCACCTTACAATCCACTGTCACTTTTGGAAATCTATAAATGCTAGAGTGAGAATTTAAACACATTCTTTTTTACCTTGGAGAGCTGCATGTCCACGTAGTTTTATTTCGTGTCCTATAGCGACAACGTTCAATTCTAGCTGTGAAATTTAAACCCCCTTTTATAACTTTCCCTTATGCAGATTACTCTGTAGAGGTAAAAAGGAGAACAACTCTGAGTGATTAAATTCAGTGTTTTTGGAGGGTCTGGGTGCCGAATGTGCTGAAGTTTCCTGTTCCAGTCCGAGTGTGGGGCCAGCAGAGGGCACTTCAGCCTGGGCACGGGAATGCGCTCGAGGACGCCTTGGACTAAAAATGGGATTTTTTTTTTTTCTTTTAAATATTTATGAGAGACATTTAGGCAAGAGGTATTTCTGTCTGATTGGTGTTTTCTTGGCACTGTCTCCTACAAGCTAGCTGTGGCCTAATGCTGTTGTACAGTGGAAGAATTTGGGAGCTAGAGGGGAAAAAATGTTCCCCATTTAGGTTAAGGTGTGACTACTGAAAGAAATGACACCTTTGTTGTTGACCTTCTATCATCTGAAATTGAACATAATGATGGGTGTTAAAACCATCCTTGAAAAGCTTTTTTTCCCCAATGTAAAGCTTCTAATCTCTTTTTAGTTGTGATTTGATTTACTCTTTTAATTAAAAAGCAACTGAAATTAGAGAACACTACAACCTACTAACTGATTTTTGTGGATGGTGGTAAGAGTTACTTAACAACAAATCACAATCTATTTCCCCTTCCCATCCAGTGCCGATATTGTTATCTTGTAGTACAAGACTAACAGATGATTATATCTGCCAATAATGCATTTAACAGGAGATGACAAATTTTAGTATGATAAGAAGCACCTCATGCTCTTTCATTTGTCCCGGTGTAAATCAGAAGTTACTGCCTTGGATTGAAAAGATTTATTCTTGTGTAAGAGCTTACTGGTGTAAATGAGGATAGTCAAGCCTGACATGTGGTGATGTACCAAATTATATTACAGGATATTTAAATTCTGTCTCCCACTGTGAACAGCAGGATACCGTTTTTATCCTTCCTGTTGAATGCAGAATCACTTTTCCATTTATAAATCGAGGCTGAACAGAGCGCTCTTGGTATTGGCTGTTCCTCTGTTACTCCACATGCAGAGTATATTGAGACACCTGTTCATCCTTGTAAGGCAAACCACAAACAAACCAAAATACTTTCCCAAAACAAATTGTTCTGTGATTAGTGGAACTAATGAAGCTTCACTGCCTGCAGGTTTCTGTCCTTTATCCCCGCTCCCCTCAGCAAGCCTCCCACCAGAAAGCTTTACTGGTTTATCTTTGCTCATATTTACTAGTATCTTTCATGGGATCATATTTCATGGGATCTTCCCTTTGTCCTTTTTGCCCTGCAGTAATGCCAGTTCCTCCTGCCCTGTCACCATGCCTGGGATGCTGGGTGGGAGCTGCTCAGGTAGCCTCAGATATCTCACAGGGGAGGATAATTCAAGTCTCTTGTTTTACCACCTGACAGATTTTCCCAGCACTCAGGGCAATTTAATATCTTGAAGGTGATTGCCCTCTGTTCAGTTTCATAGAAGTGGACCAGCAGATATTAAGAGTTTTTATTCCCTACTCCTTGTTCTGATGATTGGTCTTTGGTAGACTAATTTTTTTTTTGTTGTTAAATTTCTGCTCTTTTCTGTCTTTCTCTTTTGCTTTGCAAATCAAGTGCAGTGGTTACCAGTGATGTTAACTGGATAGAAAGCAAGCACAGATCAGGAAAGGAGAGTTTAGCCCCTTACTGTTTTTTAAGGGCATATATGCAACTTAATATCTTGCAGCTCTTGCACTTGAGGCCAGCATGAAATGGTTGGCTTTAAGGCATACCAAAAACAAAAGTGGAAGATGAATGCTGAAAATTTCAGCTGGAAAGAACTTCTGGAGTCCTGCCAGTTCCGTGTACTTCCAGAATCCCCTCTGGAGTTTCAGTCTGGCTCCCTGTCCAGACAGGGCCCACCAGAGGTTGCTCAGGACACATCCAGTTGGGTTTGGAGAAACTCCATGGATGAGACACCAGAGCCTCTCTGAGTGACCATGTCCAGTGCTGGACAGCAGTGTTTGGGTGCTGTTTGTGCCCACTGCTCCTTGTCCTGTCTGTGAGCTCTGTGCAGGTGCACCCTCCCTGCAGGACTGTTGAGATGGAATTTTAATTTTTTTTTCATATTACAAATGGTCAGCCACTCTGTTTATAAAGTCTTGTATTTCATCTGGGTTTGTCTTTTTTTCATCAGAAACATCTGTTTGGATTTCTGAACATCTGTGTGCAACTCACAGTATTCTTTTCTAAACCAAGTATTTTTCAAAATATTGAGCTTCATTTGAAATTCTGTACATTGAAATTTAGATACTAATTACATTTTCCAGGGGTTTATTACCTAGAAGTTGAGCTGTCCTTGTATGTAAGGGCATTTAAGATTTTTTATTGTAAAGGGGAAACCATTCTTGCCTATTATTAAGTTAGCAAAGCCAGGAGCAATTGGTATACTTTTAAGCTCTGCTTCATTCAATGGCTATGTATAGATTCACTATCTTAGCTTTTAATGCTTGAAAATCCTATCTGAGTGTATGTATGCTCACTTCAGTGCTACCCAGCAGTCAGTATTCAAATACCAATACTCTTAAGCTTGTTTAGTGCATTGAGTCTTTTCTGTTTTGCAAAAATGAAAACATGCACAGTATTTTTTTATCAATATGTGTTTAATGAAAACACCTGCAGGTTTTAAAATTGTCCTGTTTGCTCAGTGCAGAGTGATAGAGATGGCTGGGAGCAGAAGAATTACACCAAATCTCCTAGTGGATATCAAATTTTCTCTTTGTGTTACTTTCCCAAAGGCTTATTAAAAAAACACACCAAGCAACTCACCAGCCAAAAAAACCCCAAGACAGACAAAACAACCAAACAAAAGCGTCTTGAGAAATATTTTTTAAATAAAAAAGATTTTTAGATTGCAACAGTTACCATATAAACATACTGAAAACAAACGATTTGCAGACACATAAACTACAGTCAGTACTTGGATGCCAGCAAAGAATGTGCATGTGGCTCTTCAGGGATTAATGAATAAATATAATTATTTCTGTAACTGAGGGATTGTTGATAAGTCATAAGCATTTCCACATGGCACATTTTATTGCTGTGCTGTATCAAGGCTCTAAGCTGAGGAATTGATAGGTTTTGTAAGAGTTGAGGACAATAATAAACAGAACCTACGTAGACAAAGTAAATATATCTTTAAACTACAATTTATAAAAGTATGTTACTTTAGTCTTAGGATAAATAACCTTTATCTAAAAGACAGCAGACAAAGTGCTGCTTAATTCTCTGAATATTGGGTACTGCTTACTTTGGGATCATTTTGGAAGGAATAGCCAATACGTAGGCCAGATTTTTTAATCATAATTTTGAGGGGTTTTAATTTTTAATTAACAATGAAAGTTCTTGCCTTTTCTCTTGCATAGCTCAGAGGTGATAGGACTTGAAAAAAAAAAAACTTAATACTAAAATATTTTATGATTTTAAAAGGCATTATGTATTTATGTACATCATTCTGTAAAAGTAATTCGATAAAAAGATCCAATAAAAATAAGGAAGAATTTCTCTAAACTGCTTAATGAGGCCTAATAGAAATCTGAATTTCAGATCACATTAGGGTTGTCATATGCCCTAATTTCAGATGACAGCTCTGGCTTGCCATGCAGTTGGCCTTTTATTTTGTGTCAGGAATTAACCAACCGTGTGTTCTTACACTGTTTTATTAGAGCTACACTTAAAAGATGGGAAAACTTCATTACAGTAGTTATGTTAGAACACGAGTTACACAAGGGTGAATAAAGGCAGTTTCAGACCATATTTTGGTATTTCAAATATGGATAAATAGAGAGGAATGAAAAATTCCTTCTAGTTTTCCCCACTTGCTGCCCATGCAGGGGAGTGCAGAGTGCAGGTGATGCTCATTAGCAGCAATGCATCAGCACCGAGGGGCTGTGCTGCTCCTGCAGCTGCTGCTGGTAATGGGTGACTAATCCTGATGAGGCACAGAACACATTCACAGGTGAGACAGTTGTTGATAATGTGTAGTGTTTGTGACACTTCCTAAAACAGTGTCTGGTTGAAGGAAGGGGATCTACTAAAAATGTGAAAGGGTAAAAAGTAATTGTGAACTTTGCAGGGTTTTTTATTGGGGGGGGTTTTTGTTGGTATGTTTGTTTTTTAGGTTTTGTTTCCTTTTTAAATTTGCTGTTTACTGAAGGGGATTAACATCTTGTAATGCCTCTTTTTCAGTGCTGTGTCTTGATTCTGTGCCTTTGAATCACACTATCCTGTGGGCCTAAATAAATCAGGTGATACATAGTGCTTGAAGTACTGACAGTATTCTGGGGTTGGATGAACAGCTTGGGGAAAGGTGAAAATATCACTTCTTGTCTTCATTTGCCAGTGCAGAAGGCATTATCAAAATGAGGTGTTAGTTATCAGCCAAATCATTGCTGTCTGTCTCTGTCTGGAGTTAGAGGATGCCAGGAGGGACTGGGAATACGAGATTGGCAGCCCTGGCTCGGATCGATGGCCCTAAGTGGATGCCTGGGAACAGGACAAGAGGCAGTCATAATTGAAATGCCACTTAGGCTTTCCCAGGCCTGCAGCCCTTTTGGTCTGGGGACTTTTGGAGCTGGATGTGGCCTTGGCTGCTTGGGAAGCCTCAGTGGGGCTCTGCAAGGAGCTTTCTTGCCGTTGCTTAAATCCTTGTAAACTTGTGGCCTCCCCAGCGTTCCCTAACAAATGTGCATTTGCTGTGTAAAGAGCTGTCTCTTTTAAGGAGGGGAGAAAAATGGAAAAAAGAAGAATTTTGAACCAGACTACTGCTAGTTCTGTTTATGTCTCCTGGTTTTTGTATGGATAGAGTCAGGAAGGTCAGAAAACGTGCCTCGTGGCTTTCTCTGTGGTGTCCTTGCCTCTGATGGTGGCGTGTGGTCAAAGGGAAGTAAATTCAGTGCATTGTTTGCTGTTTTCAGTGCTCTCTGGGGTGCGAGGTGCTGCCAGGGGGCACAATCCTTCCTGGAGGCACCCAGACAGGGCAGGGGAAGGTGGGGCTGGTGTATTGCTGCTTCCTTCTGATCTAATCAAAGCACACCGAGACTTGGACCATTAACATGAAGGGCTGACCCACCGTGGTGGAGTTGTGCTGCTCTGGACAGTTTGAAGAATATACTCCTGTGCAGGATTGCATAAAGCCAGAGGCACCTTTCCCATGCCTTCAAATGCACATTTCTGCAGAAACTCAGTTTAACTGCCCTTCATCTACAGAAAGGAATGTGTGTTTATACATACACACAGTTATGTCTCTGAATGAGAGACTCTGCTGATGTAACTTTATTCATCCCTTTTAAAGAGACAATATACTGCTCATCTCAGTGAGCCTGTAAATAATAATGCTTATCCACAGACTGTGGTTGGAATTACAGTTACTATTGATTTTTCATAAAATACTGTTGGAATAGTTCTTAATTTAGTGGAATGTTAAGCTTTGCTTATCTCCAGCCCCAATTACACTTGTACTCTAGTGGTGTCTGGAGATGGTGCTGTGAGTGGGTGCAGAGTCCCCTTTATTCCCTCTGGAGAATGGTTCCCAATGCTTGAAGCTGCCTCAGGGGCTTCCACCATGGTGTCTGGTGCAATGTAAGGAAGGGAAGAGCAGGACTTGATTTTCAGGGTGTTTTGTGATTCAAGGCTCCAGGTCCACCTCGGGTGGTGCTCCCAGCAGCACTGAAGGACTGATAGGTCAGCTCTTCTCCCTGCCCTGCTGATACTCCCTTCCCTTTCTGGTAGCCCCAGTTCCTGCCATCCTCTGGTGAGCTGTGTTTGGCCTGATGAGATCATCCCCCTTGTCTGTTCCCTCTCCTCATGTTCCCATTTTTACCCTGACTGTCTCCTGCTGTTTGGTTCTGGTTACCATATTGCCCATCTTTGAGGCTTTGCAGTAGTTCTGGAAGTTCATTATACTCTGGCACTTCCACTGTAAGTTTTATTATTTTCTGTTTTATTTTATCCTTCTTTATTGGAAACTCTCAGAGTAAATACAGTTATATTTATTTTCACGCTTACAAGTGGAGCTCCTGATTAATTTCTTCTGTTTATTGTCTACTTGGCTGTTTGTTTCTATCATTTCTTTGAATCAGTAATTGCTGGAGTTTATGCTGTGGTCTGTACTCTGCTGAGACATTGATTAATGTTTTGGTTAGCTGAGCTACTTAAAAAGAAAATCTAAACCAAAACTCAGTATCAAGGGAGAGTGGCCTGGGGCCTCACTGGGTCACCAGCCATGACCAGCTGTGGTGGGCACAGCCCAGGATGTTCTGTGCTGCTCTCCTGCCCTGTGCCTCTCATGCATCTCACTCAGACATTTTCCTTCCTCCTTCCAACACCTTTTTTTTCCTCTTGAGAAATGAATGAATTCTTCATTGTTGGCCTCTTCTTTACTTTCCAAATTATTGATGGATGTTTTGTGTTTACATGATGCTTTTCCACTCCTTTGTTTGTTAGTAAACAAGAGGTATTATTTGTAGGTGTTAAATACACACTATACCTGTTCTGGGGAAAAAAAAAAACTAATTTCTTTTCAGATATATATATATATTTTAAAATACATAGGAAAATATTTATTTTAGTCATTTCTTCCCTAGAGTTCTTTGTGCCTTTTCCTTTCAGGTTTTTCCTCTTGCAATTTTAGGAACTCCTGATACCCTTGAACAGGACAGAGCCTTTGAGGTTTGTTATCCAGGGCCTTTGATCTGTCCAAAGCTCTGGTTTGTAACCAGATACAGGCCATGGATGAAGCGCCCAGCAGTGGTGGTGAAGGATGCAGTTTCTCACTGAGCACAGTTTTGCTTTGTTACTGTCAGCTGTCCTGATTTATTCGTGCAATGGCTTCTTCCTACAGCTGCTGCATGTTAAACAACAACTTTTACTGTTATTCCATTGCATTATCTTTAATTTCTGTGTGAAATCATGGTCTTCTTCATGTTTGGATTACCATGGTGCTTCCTTCAGCTTCTGCATTCTTTCCTGGTCCTAGGATACATATTTCAGTAGACATGTCAGACTGGAGTATATTTTGTTTTACTGCTTTTCTTTTTATTTGGATTAAGGTTGCTACGTCTCTGAAGATATTACAAAGTTACTTCTGTGGTGTATTGGGGTTTTTTGTTCTGCTGTGATTCAGCTGATTTTTTCTCTCTGCCTCTTGAAAGCAATGCTATTAGATGCTTGCCATGATTTTTTTTTCCTGTTGCTGTCATTCCCATTCTTCCTGACCTCATTCAGAATTTCTCTCGAAAACATAAAGTGTTGTCTTCAACTATTACTATATTCATTAGAAAAAAGGATGCTGATTTTAAGGTAGACATTTGGAAATATATCTGTTATGATACATACTTAAGAAATTGATAGTGGCTTCCTTTTAGTAATTTAATCTTTTTTTTGTTCTAAAGCTGTAATATATTGAAAAAACTTATGTTTACAATTTCATGGCTGTTAAAAGCTTTATTAGTATTATTTTTCATTACCCAGAATTCAGTTAATTTCCATTTACTAATCTGCCACGTTCTCTTATATCTTTTGCTGACTAATAGGAAGACAAAATGTTTGGCCTACAGCTCATAAACTCAATTTCCATTATATGTATTGATGTCAAGATGAGGAAAAACATATTTTGAAAGTTTTACTCCTATTTGTCAAGGGTGCTATGTTATGATCAATATCACTTTAAGTAATTGGCATTTGTATTAAATGTCAACTGAACAGAAATTCTAGACATTCTCTGATTTGGTGCATTCAGAATTTTATAAATCATTAGTTTAAGTTTCTATAGGATGATAACTCTATACATTGAATATAAAGTATGCAGTGTGCATACAAAGTGAGCTGATATGAAAGTACCAGATTTGGTATTTGAATGCTGTGCACCAGTTTTTCTTCCAAGTCATCTCTCTGCAAGCTTGTCTCTGTCTTTATTGGAACACTGGCTACATTACAAGGCAATTATTCAAGTTGCCAGAGAAAAAGAGGCATGTGTGGGGATGGAGCAGTGAGAAAAGTCAAGGACTTCATAGCCAAAACACAGATGTTTAATTTGAATTTGTCCTGGCCTTTGGGTGAAGTTGCATGATGGTATCTTTTCTTCAGCACCAGTGGTGCAGTGCTTTGATCAGGTGCAGTCCCAGAAGAAATCAGTCTTGGGAAGCCACCTGGGGTGGTGTTTGTGAGATCAGAGCTGTGGGTTTGGTTTGGGTTTTCCTCCTGCTGAAATGGAGTCCATCAGGAGCGGGGGGGGATACAATATAATGCACACAGTTTTTCTCTCTTACACTCCAGCTGTGCCATCAGCTGTCAGCACCTGATGAGGACACTGCTGTGTGTCCTCTCTCCTGCCCCGTGTGCTGGCACTGCCTCACAGGGCAGCAATGCACCAAACCAGAGTGGGGAACTGGGGCTGATTGAAGCTGTGGCAGGAGGACACTAAACAAACAGCACTGGTTTGGTGAGGTGGCCAGTCAGGCTCACAGGTGCCCATCATGGGTGCTGGCTCAGAGGAGCCAGATGTTGCACAGCTGGATATAAGGAGGGAGTGAACACAAAGCTGGGTGACTGCTGCTGCTGTGTTCCTGTGGCTGCAGCCTGCAGGAGAGAGGGGAACTGCAATACCTGCATGGTGACAGATATTTCTGCATTGGCATGGCCAGTAAATGTGCACTTGTCCCTTATTTACAGGTTGTGTAAAAATGCTTGTCACTCTGAGCTTACAGCTGAAGGCACCCAGACCTGTCCTGCAGCATGCAAAGTGCTGTGTAATGCCAAATGCAAGGAAAATGGGCACGTGCTGTTCACAGACACTTCTTCCATCTTCTTGTGCCAAATCTCAGCCAATTAAAGCAGCACTGCTCTGGGGAGCAGTGAGCATGGAGGGGTTGGTGCTGAGCAGCAGCAGGGTGAGTCAGGGAGGCTGCCTGGCCTGGGGCCAGCAGTGTCAAAAATGAGCAGGAAATTGATTTAGGGAAGCTCTGAGTACCTTGTGCTAAATGATCTATTGACTAAGAGAAAAAAAGAAATTAAAATTAAAAATACTACTAATAAAATGTGGAGTATGTACCAACCAGGACAAATTGTCTGTGTTATGTAGATTTTGCTGTTCCCTGGCTTTTAGATGCTTGCAGCTGTGATATTTCATTTCTATCATTACTGTGTGTGTAATCTATAACCTTCATCTAAGAAACACGACTCATTAATTAATCATTACCAAGGGCAAGACATGCAACAGCATCAAGTGTGCCAAATCCTCTCTCAAAGTTTTTAAGTGTCTGACTGCTCGTAGATAGCATCTCAGCAGTCCTGGCAGATTACTCTAAAGGACCAGATCTTGCAGCACATACTAAATTTATGGGTTTTTATATCAGTTCTTCCAGTGGCACTCCAAGTAATTTGCAACTCTGCCTTCCATTTATTTAACCCTCTCCGTACTGCTGCTCTGTGCCCTGCTGCTGAGGTTCCTAGCGCTGCTGGATGGCTGGGATGAGGATGGCAGCAGGGACCTGAGGGTGGCATTGGTGCAGATGGGCAGCCCTGGAGTTTTCAGTGCTCATGATGTGGATTATGGCATTATGGAAATGGACAAACTCTGCTGCACTGTGACTTCTCTTCTGAGAAAGTGCTCTCCATTTTTATGCTGCTTGTGTAGTACCTGCTAAAATTATTTTTAAAGAGTCTGGTATTCTTCTGAAATGTCTGAAAGGAGCAACTTCATTCCTTTTGGCTTTGCTGCTTTTCTTGCTTGGTTTGGCTTGTTTGTAACTATTGGTCGATGTTTACAAACACTTCTCCCCTGCTCTCTTACAGAAAGCTACTGCAAGGCAAAAAAATATTGGAACTTGTTAGACTGTATTTTTAGTCAGTCTTGGTAACAAGTACTTTATTGACAACTCTGTAATGAAACATGAAACCTGTTTTGATTTTTGTTAACTAATTTTCTACATGGATTTGTGATGGGGTTTTTTTTGTTTATCTTGTTTGGTCTTTGTTTGTTTCTTTTCTAATTCTGTTACAGCTGGCAAGTTTCATCTATCTTTGGACCTTCCACATATAAAGAGGACAAAGGAAAAATTGAGAGCTGAAATTGTAGCTCTACTGCACTTTTTTACAGTGTCATATGCTTTTACATCTCTTGTGACTTTGAAAAGCTGTGAACTTAATCCAGCCTGATTTTTAAAATCATTTTTGCATGATCTTGTCTCTTCCTCATGCATTGTTCCATGGGAGGAGGTGACTCCAGCAGCACAGTGGCCTCACATATTATTATTTTAGCTCTCACATATTAATTATTCTTTTTATTGGTAGCCCATCAGTGTATCTCTGTAACCCAACACTGTTCTTATGGATTTTCCTGTTCCAAATCCAGCAACTCCTGAAATAGTGATAAACAAGCAGGGGAAGGTATGAATGAATTAACAGTTATTAGCAAATACTGTAAATGGCACAGAATTACCAAAGCAGGAGGGAGGTATTAGAAGTATAATTTCCACTTAAGCATAGGTTGATAGGATTGCACAAAAGAAAGTAAGCATAATAGTGAAAATAAGGAGATTATGAAAGTAAAGACTGCATCCCAAACCCTAATTAGTGAGGTTATCTGTATTTCAGCTTTCACATTTGCTCATTAGAAGCACTGTTTTTTTTTTTTTTTTTCACCTTGATTCATATTCTTAGAAAATCTTATGCCAGGATTCTGGCCATAAAGATTTTACATGATACTAATGTACAATGTGTATCCAATTCTTTGTCTTATTAAAAAAAAAAAATGCTTTATGGAAAGCTGTTGGCCTGAAATACAATTATTCCTATTCATTTCCAGGGAGATAAACCTCAGCAGTTAAGCAGTGCTAGTACATCAAGCTTCTTTTTTGACCAAAAATAAGTACCATTAATTTAAATTCAGTGAAAGACATGGATAAAGCAGTGTTAAATGCTCTCACTGTTAAAAGAAAGTAGCTTAAAAGTTTCATGCATAACAGGGGAAAGCATTAGCTTGTCTTTATAGGCTTTTGTACATACTTAGGATGAAACAGTTGGCTCTAATATTGATGGTTAACATGTCTGTTCCCCCACTCCAGCCTGTGAGGATTTTGTATTTTTTGGGTGGGCTGCCATCAATTATTTTAATTTCTTTGGCAGAATAACCAATCACTTCATCACCCTTATTTCCTATTGCTCTGTTTCATAATGCAAGCTGACACATATGTTTCTTTCAAAGTCATCTTACATCTGGTTTTGGCTCTGCCTGGGTCGTTTCATTGAGCAGGTGGAAATTGCTGAGGCAATGGACATATTAGGTAATACTTGTCTTTCCAAAACACTTTTTTTGGATAATAGAAATTCTGAAGAAAATGTGGAAATCAACAGGTATCAGAAGGTATTGCGTACTGAGAAAGAAAATAATAAATTGACAGAGAAAGTGAAGTGGTGACATCTAAGGCAATTTTAAATTGAACTTTTTTGTATTAAAATGCCCAGTGGAAAAAGTGTCACAATGCTAAAGTTTTGAGAAATGCTGCTTAAGTTCATCATGTCTTTTTGTTCTTTTGAACTGAGTAGGGAAGATGTGGTTCTTTCTTATTTACTAGTTGAGCAGTGTAAAAATTAAATTACTGAGCAATCTCTGTGCTTGAGTGTCTGCATTTGGGACGAGGAGGAGGGAAAATAGGAGGCATATGGAAAAAGGAATCTGCAAGGTTTATTTCTTACATCTGGTGTGGTTAGACTGTAATCCTTTTGGTGGTTAAAAACTGTAATAGATAAATAGCATTAAATGAAGTTTAATGTTAAAACCTTTGGTTATTGTGAGGATTTTACAGGTTTTTTGTTTTTTTTTTTTGGGTGTTTTGGGTTTTTTTAGGGGTTTTTTGGTTTTTTTTTGTTTTGTTTTTTTTTTTTTTTCCTGAAAGTTGTTCTTATTTCTTTGTGACAGATCCAGCTTGGTTTTCACTGCCCACCACAGTAAGAATTCCCTCTCACCTGATGAGCTAAAGACACGACCCCTCAGGACTGCCAGACTGAGCACTGCCGACTGCCTGGTCAGTGAGTACTCACAACCTGACTTGTGTGTGCTGTTTGCTCACAGATGTGTTTGTATATTGTTGGCCAAAGTGGTTCCATCTATGCTTCAAAAGTGCCTGGGAAGATCTCTGCAGGAAAGTGTTTTTGTAGAGGAAAGCAATTTTTCTCAGCACTTTGCTTTAAAGAATCTACTTCAGTCTTTTCCAGCCCAAGTGAATTACTTCAGAAGGCCCTACTAAAAGAAATCTGCTTTTTTCCTGTCTACCTGCATGTTCATTTGTGGGCATTGCTCATCCTGACAAATTCAGAATCAAATGAGGGTGTTAGGAATTTATTGCTCCTGGCATCAAAATATTTTTTACTTCACTGGAATGAGCCTTTTGTTCAGATTCTGAACACAAAAAAAATATTTAGTCTGTATGACTGGCTGCATACAGTTCTATATCTGTGTATAGACAACATATGCCACGCAGAGAACAGAGAAAGAGAAGAAACCTTCCCATTATCTGTTCTTTCATGGTGTCTCTAACTCCTGGTCAGAATGCTCACAAGACACCCTACAATTTAATTACTGTTGTACACATGCTCTGGGAATTCAGGTAATTATATAAAGTACCACACTTATCCCAGTGTGTCCAGCACTGGAAAGGGGCTGTCCTGCTTAAGAGTCACTCAAGAGTAATGGAAACATAACCTTTGGTTGATGGATTCCCATCAGGAAAAAACCAAAATCAAACCCTACTTATGTTCCCAAAAAAAAAAAAATCTGTCCTCTTATGGATTTTAATTTTACTGAGAATAATTTTCAGTGAGACACCTGAGAATTCTTACTCGAGTAATTTAATTCAGTGGCAGTATTTCATGGGAAGCTCCTTCCAGATTGTGCCTTTTCTAAATCTCTCATTTGGAGTTAGTTTAATATAACATTTTAAATTGTTTCACTTGTCTTGAAAAGCGTGGTAAAATAGTTGGGTTTAGATATGGCAAGCACCAAATTCTGAGGAAATTCTTTAATTCACACTGAAAAAAATCAACACGTTCTTCTGCATTGTTTGCAATGGGTCATTTGGTTGTCATTACATATTTTCTACTGGAAGGTTAATTTCTGTCTCCAGGTCTGTACTTTTTCAGTTTTTAGGCCATTAAGATCCATGCTCCATACTTATAAAGTAAATTACTCCAAGGGTCTGATCTTTAATTTTCTTACACTACATAAAATTTGAAAATTTAAAGTGATGAAAACAAGATACTTCAGTATAAGGAATCCTTCAAAATGAGAAAGAAAATATGGAGGGTTGTGGCGGTTTTAAAATTTATTTTTAATATTTTACAAGTCTAAGTTTGATGACAGTTTTCTACCAGTTCTGTGTGGTTAGAAATATGAAATAGTGGATTCCTGAAATCTGTGTTGACTATTATAGATATATCTATCTGGGCTATATATAAGTTATTTGTATATGCTCTGTGTCTGTGTTCCTGTATTTAAGGGATGTTCATAACCCATCTTTAGGTAGGTAAAGAACAGATTGACAAGTACTTCCCACAGCAAATTCCAGGAGAACAAGCATTAAGTGATAAAAGATACTGGTTCCAGAAGCTCTCAGTTTTGCTCTGTATCTCAACAGCAGTTTGTCAGGGAAAGGTTGCAGAAGTAGGTCCTTGGTGAGAATTTCAAAACACCTGATAGCTCAATCTCAAAATCCCCTGCTGTAGTCTTGGTTTGTTTGTTTTTTGCTGTCTGTTTTTTAAAATAACACCAAATGATCTCCCAGGGTCAGACAGTAAGTCAGTAACAAAGCTGAACATAAAACCAAATTGATAATTCCCTGCAGTAATTGAGGTTGACAATATGCCTGCTTAAAACTGTCAAAATGGTGGCTAGATCCTGTGCATTGCTTATTTTCATTGCTCTGGAAAATACTGAGGCCAGGAAGGATTTTCAGGTACTGAAGAAAAACTTTTCTTCTTGCTCCCATCATATGTCTGGGGGAGTTTGCTTTGGGTTTGAGTCCAGACACAGGCTGGGACATGGAGCTCAGTGCTGTGTGTGAGGAGCAGAGCTTTCCTTCCCTGGCAGTGAAATATTTGCTTTAGAGGATGTCCAGCAGCTCCTCCAGCTGGGAGAGGCTCCTCACTGAGCCCCAGGACAGGGGGGGAACATGAGCACCTCCAGATCCCCTGCAGCATGGTGCAGCAGCTGATTTGGGTTTCATTCTGGGCCTTTGGGGTTCTGGGAGATGGTCTGTCTGTAGTGGGAGTGTTCCTTAGCTGCAGGTTTGGGTTGGGAATTTGCCCTGGGTTCTGTCCCAGGTGCTGGTGGCATCACTTGTTTTCAGCCTGCTGTAGGTGCTGTCTGTCCTTTATTTCATTCCTAAACTTGTGCATTTCCTGGTGTGATGAGAAAGTGCTGGGAACTTCCCAGTTAATTCCCTTTTATATGGTTTGCCCAGCCCTTCAGCACTGCCTGTTTCTGCCTTATGTTCTTTATGCATCTGTCAAAAACTCACTGTCAGCCCCCAAACCACTGTTGAGGCTCATTTCCCTCCACTGTGCCCTTCTCCAGCATCCTCTGTGTTCTTCAGAGGCCAAGGCTGTGACATCAATATTTCAGCATATTTGTTAGGTTCTTTTTTTCTTTTTTTAATTTGATTTCTTTTCAGCAAAGGCTCCTATCATCCCATCATGGTGGATCAAAGCTTTTAGAAAGTAACTACCTTAGAGGAAAAAGCTTAACTTCTTGAACAAAACCCTTCTGGACTTATCCTCAAGGGAGGACTCAGTTTCTTAGCTTTATGCATCTTGACAGGAAATTTGTGTCTTCTGAGGGAGTTGGAAGAAAACAGCCTCTTCATCACTGCCAGCTTCTGTGCTCCTCTTAGTTCCAGGTCTGGAGGATGCAAATTTTTTGGCAATTTTAGTGCTGCCACTCTGGAAAAAAAAAGAGCATATTCTATATGGTTTGAAAACCTTCTGCAAACTCCCATTGGTATAAATAGTCAAAACTGCTTGAGCAAATTGCTGAAGAAGCCCTTTTTTTACTGTCACTCTTGGATGCTCCTACCATGTTGGGTTTATTAGTTTGCAATGATTTTGAAAGGGAACAGAAGTTAACAAATGATACGTTCTTAAGTATTTGTATCTTTTATTTCTTAGGCAACTCACAATCAGGGCTTGATAAGTATTAGCACTCACAAATGGAGCCACAAAACCAATGCAACTTCTGCTATTGATTTTTCTCCTGAGTAACTCTTGGTAGCAAAGGCAGGTTGCCATCCTGTGTAAGCATCAAACTTAGAGTAAATTACTCTAAATTATAAACTAACCAATAAATCAGCATTGCTACAGTGTTGTCCTCCCATTCCTCCCCCCCATACCTGAACTGTGTATCCCAAATAAGAATCAATGTATCAGAAAATTGTTTTAATTTTATTTTTAATTTAATACAGAAAAAAATGAATGATCTTCTGGAATTACCAGCAATAATTAAGCCTGGTGAAAGAGCAGGGGCATAAATGCAATTAAAATTGGTCATTGTAATGTGATAACTACAGAAGTAGAATTAAGGTGTTGCCCATGCTTTTGTAAATTTTGCCATATCACAAAATACATTTTTTTTACATTTTTGTCTTTGTTTGAAGTTCTGTAAGATATTAATGGGGCTAACCAATTTTACAAGTGGTTTTAAATTAATCAGGACATATGCCCACACATTGGCCTTAGCACTGCAAGCATATTTGTTGGGAGAGGAATTTGTTTGGCAGCATTCTTTAAGACCCACCATTTGATATGAAGGAGATGAAGCACTGCCATTTCTCAAGTACTGCATGAGCAGATGAGAAATTGAATATTACTTTGGATAAATTCAGGCCTCTGTCAGATGTATGGAAGATGGGAATAATTCAACCAGAACAGTAAGCCTAGGATAATTTAAAATTAAATTACTGTATCTTAAGATATTTTAGTGGACTCTGGATATGAGTGTTCAGACTGAGAAGGATGTAGTGAGAAAAACTAACTATATGAAAATACCAAATTATCACTAAAGGTCAAGAAAGAATGTACTGGAAAAGATAACTGGGTGTTTGAAGTCCTGTTGTTTGTTTTGTTTGGGGTTTTTTTTTACTGACTACTATGTAGCATACAAAGTTGAGAGTTGATAAATAGATGCTGATAATATTTGCTATTTTATGAGAATTCTCTTTGAGTCAGGCACAAGTTTTATTAACAATAATGTGCATTCTGTGCCATGACATTGTATAATTCATGTATTCTTCCAATACCTCAGTGGGATATGAGATTTTGTGTGAAAAAGGACATTGTATAATTCATTTATTTTTCATAAACTTGAGTGGGATATGAACCTCTGTATGAAAAAGGCTCTGTGGGGGGAAAAATATTTGAGTTTTGACCTTTGATTTTTCTAACTAAGGGCAAGTTTTAATATATGTCATAGTTTTAAAAAGAAAATTCATCTTTTGCCTTCTGTGGGAGTCTGGGAGTGTGGGTGAAAGGGTGGGGGGAAATGCTGTGGGTATTCTGGCTGGCCTGGAGTGGCAGCTTGAGGGTAATGTTAGGATAATGTTGGGATCTGAATGCTTCTTAAAGTGAGACTGAAGGGGACAGATCTTGCCTAGAAATTCCAGAAATGACATTTTGTGCATTCTGGGGATATCCTTGGAGAGCCCAAAGAAAATAGTTACAACTCATGACAGATTATTCTCTATAAAATAGTCTCTGTAACCTGCTACAAGCACTGACTAGGGGTATCTGGCATGAAGGAAAATGTAAAATCCTGTCTGTGGTGCACTAATCTGCCCTGTATTTATGGTTTTATTTCTTCCTTCCTGTACTGAAAACTCAGCACTGACAATTCTAGATTTTTGTGCAACTGATTTTGAAGTCTTCCTGGAAGCTTGGTGGGATTTCAAAAGAAGTTCTGTGTGTTTGAGAATGATGTAGACCTTCCTGTTTGGTGCTGAATCCTGGGCTGAACTATTTCAGAGTGAAATAGTTTCCCTGTGAAGGATCCTATTTCCCTGAGAAAGGGAAAGGTTCTCAGTCAGCATCTGTCCTGGTAGAAACCCTCTGTCTGTAATTACTTCGTGACTGGAGTTTGAGGTGCTGTGACTGTGTGGGTGTCTGATAAATGGTTTTGGGGGAACAGAGCACACATATGAGGAATGAGTGGATAAAGCTGCATTTCAGTTCCATTCATTCCAGACCAGGCTGATGCCTTTGCCTTCATGAACAGCTTATTTTTGTGTATTTAACAAAAAGGAAAAAAAGGAAATCTTTATGAGAAGGGAATATTGGTAAATAGATGTTATCTTTTAGGTTTTTCCTTAGCTTTTTATTGCACTGTTTTTGTTTCTAGAAGTAACAGATACAAATAAAAAATACAGTTACAAAATACACTCTGATTGTGAACAGCCTGAAATTAAATCACAAGTTAACTTCTAGTGAGCAGCCTGTTTCTTAGATAGGATCTTCAAAAATCAGGTGTCATAGAAAGAAAACAGAAGTAGATAAAAACTAAACTGCCATCACAGTGAGAATCAAGATATTCAGTGTTCCCTGACTTTGTTGTATGGGAAGCATCACCCCATCAGTACTGACAGCTGCATGTGCTTGGTGCTGAAGCTGGGACACGAGTGAGGGACAGTGAGCCTGAGGAACAGCTCAGGGGTCACTCTGGAGATGGTGGTGCTGAGTGCAGGAAGGGAGAGAGGTGAGCAGGGCACCTGCAGGGGTAACTCAGCTTTGCACACCAGGGACCCTCCAAGGGTGCTAACCTTGATAGAGGAACGTGGCAGTAAGGGCTTGGGAGAGCCCTGTGCCATTCCATGGGCTCTGTGAGCCAACATGACCCATACCACAAACAGGCTTTGTTCTGCACTCTTATTCTGCCTTTGGACTTGAAGCTGTGTGCAGGGAAGGTTGTGTTTTGCTAATTGTCTTCAAGCTGTTATTTACTCTCGGTGTCACTGGGCCTTCTGCAAGTTTGCATTGACATAAATACATCTCACAATGTTGGCACCTTTACCTGAAATGGGAAAACAGCATGGTTACTATTGTCTTACATCATCTACTGCAGAAAACCAAAATGTACCTCAGGGTGAGTTTCATCAAATTAATTTAGAATTATAAAGTCAATATAACTTGGTTTTTATTTGACTTTACCTTGCACCTGTGCACTTATTTTACTGCAGATGGGTCTAACCTTCCTTTTTGAGCACGTGCAGCAGAAGCAGCTTTGCTTCATGCAGATCCTTACTGACCCAGCTTTTTATACCCCCTGGCAATCTGCTCTGTGCTTGTACAACACCAGGTTAATTACAGCCTTGTGAACAATCTGCCTACTGGTAGAGAGATTTTTTTTTTTTTTGTTGTTCTTTTGCTTTACAAGACTGCATCTTCTTATTTTTTTCAATATTAGCTTTGTCATAACTGTCACATGGCACGTTTCACGGCCAGTTGAAGTTTCCCTCACTTTAGCAGAAATCCAGCTTATTATGCAGATACCCACTTTTGAGAATGAGCATCTGCAGCTACTCAAGACACAGAGATGCTGGTGAATGTGTCTAGGCATCTTCATTTGTTGTGCTGTGTTGTCCCTGAATAAATATGCAGAATATCTGGCAGTTGAGCAGTCACAATGCAAAAAGAGAAACACACTGGTGTTTTGTTATGTGATAGCTGGCTGTGCCACTGATTATAAAGCATGTAGCTGAACCTAAGGGGAAGAAATTTTTCTTTTTAAAAAGTATTCTAAATATTTTTCTTATCTCTATTTTTTTTGTTGATCTCCTTAGCAACAGAAACAGATGTTTCTTTTCTCTTAGTCATTACATTCAAAGAAAGTAGCTGCTTCAAAAATAAGGAAAGCAATTTCTATGAATTGGGTAGCTATTAATTATTGCCAAGATGTTTTAGGATGATAATAAGACATGCAACAATTGGCTTTTTTCTTTAATTGAAATATAGCTATCTAGTTAACCTGTGCTGGTAAGGTGAGCTAAAATCTATCTGCTCTTATAGTGCAGTTGTGTGATAAAGACAAGAGTGAGCTTGAATATTTCTGGTTTATTGAGGAGATACATAGTATCAATGTGCACCTAATGTTTTATTAATTTATGACTTCAAAGCAAGTCAGTGAAGAGTTTGCCTTGAAGACAAAGAACTAAATATGCATGGCCTTACAAATATATATTTTTGTATGTCAATTTATGATATGAAATGGTATAATTAATTTTAAATGTGGACTTTGTTTTACAGTGATGCTCTTTTTCAAATTTCTGTCTTTCTCTGGACTTCTATTGTACAATTTTAAGCTTTTACTTGGATTTCAAAAGGGTTTAATCTGATTTTCATCTGTATGGGCACAAGTGCCTTCCTAATTCACAAGAAAGTGGCACATGTAGATGAGATTTGAGAGAAATGAGTTAGGACTGCAGAATCAGGATATGGACTCGTCTCTGTCAGCCACGAGAAACAGAGTCACCTCTGAAGTTTGGAGAGAAGGACTTCTGCTCCCCTAGTCCTGAGTGATTGTCATTTAAGATAACTGCGTGTGTATGGACCCACATTTGTGCTTGAAAACCAGTGCAAAAAACAGACCTTCATTCCTGATAATGTTAATGTGTTTAGTTCATCTCATGGAGTTTAGTAACAGTGTTGAGGGGAAAAAGCAGTTGTTCAGATGGGTGAAATTGGGCAGCCTTACTCTCAACTGGGGCTAAACTGGCTGTTCTTTTTTTTTTACAAGCACATTCTCCTGCAGCATGCACATCCACAGCAGGAAGAAGAAAACAAAGCCTTTGACATGAATTTACTTCAGAAATTTACTTCAGAAAGGACCAGCAAACTTAGAGAAGGAACAGGTGAAGAAGATTGGTGTTATGGCACAGCCTTTAATCACAGTTGTTACTCTCCCTGATGTTTTCCTTTTTCTTAGTCTCCCTCCAACCCTGAAAATAATAATTCTGACTGGGACTCCTTTAACCACATGTTGGTGGCAAAAATGGTTTTGAAAAGCTTTACCAAAGAACCGTCTGGAGCACGTGAGGGCCAGGAACACTGAGAACTTCCTCCATGGCAGAGCTGATGAGCTGGGAGGAGCAGTGAGCAGCAAAGCCTGGCTCTAATCCTTTCACCTGGCCAGCACACCAGACACGTGGGCAGTGCCCAAATGCTGCTGCCCTCAGTTCAGCAGGCCTTGCTGCCCCTTAGGTTCTGCTAAAGCAGGGCTGGAACCATCTGCATTCCAGTTGGATGTGCAGAATAATCAAAAATACAAATATGAGACCATCCCTGATTGCTCAGTAGGTGCAGAGTCTTGGTGTCTGCTGTGGCTGGAGGTGGGCACAGCTCCCCAGGGGTGGGAGTGCTGCAGGAAGCAGAGCAGCATGGTTTGGGCAGGGCTGGCTCTCAGGGAGGATTAGCACTGCTGTCTGCCCACCCCAGTGGAACTTCTGTGAATGGCTGAGGAGTAAAGGTGTCTTGTGGGAGGACCTCAGAAGGGAAAACTTTCATCAGCTGCGGCCAGGGACAGTGCTCCAAAAATGGCAGGAATATTTATTGCAGCAAAGAGTCTTAGAAAAGGACAAAACCTTGGTGTGTAGGCAGGGAGGAGCCTGCAATGGGTATCTGCTTGTCTGTAGGCAGTCCTTGCCTGATGCTGGCTGCTGAGGGCATTAAGTGTTATTCCTACTCAGTGTTGAGTTTACTCAGTTTATTGTAGGTGAAACAAATGTTGGCACTGTGAAATAAGAGAAGCTAAATGAAATCTTACTGCCAGGGTCACCTTCTGTAAGTGAAATTCAAACAGGTGTTATGAGCTCTTTGGTCATGCTTTCCATGCCAGCCTTTGGTTCATGCTGGCTCTCACCCAGCTGAATTATTGGAGTAGGAGGCCTTTTCTGGGGAGCAAATGGTGCAAATTCTGATGCACCAAATTCAAATTCTGATGGTGCAAGTTCTTTGATGATAGCTGCAGGTAAGCAGTGAGGCAGCCCTTTGCCGCTTGAGGCAATAATAGCCATGAGTGTGGCTCTGTGCAAGACACCCTGTTCTGCAGCAGTGCCTGGAAGTTGGGGACTTCAAAGTGGAAAAGGACTAAGCTGGTTTGTGATAAGAGCAGAAATTTCACTTCCCTGGTGTCTCCTTGGCTGACCATCCAGCCATTTCAAATGTTTCCCTTGGCACCAGTTGTCTTGATGCTTCCTGGGTTTTGGAAAATCATTTCTTACATATTGGTGGACTTTTTGAATAAATGTGGATCATTCCTACAGGGTATTTTAGAGGAAATTGAAGATTTTCTTTCATCCTCTCTGTTTGTTTCATATGTAAGTTGTCTGTTACTGCCATAGATTTGCTTACTTGAATAAGAGAGAATTTAGAAGAAAATGACTAATTCTTTCATCATTCAAGTGGACAAAAAAAAAAAATAACACTGGCTAAAAAGAAAGTGGTCTCAATGCCTGCACAGTTTCATGGACACAGCTCCTCAAATGCTGCCATAGCAATTGGGGGCCTTTTTAACCTTCCTGGTAAATCACTCCTTAAGATAAAATAGCTGATAATTCTGCAGCTCTTCATGATGTCTGTCCACAAGTTATTTTTAAAGACAGACTTGTCATGAAGAATACTTCTTTGATATTGAAAGAATGAATTCCACTCAGTTTAACGCTAATGAGAATGAGACATGTAAAATCAGTATTTTGAATTATATGTGAGAATATAGGGGTTAAATATGGCCTCTAACTGGACAGAATATTCATAATATCTGTTGAGGGGTTTTGTGCATGAGAGATTTGTGAGGGTAATTTGTTGAATCAATATTCCTGACAGGCCTGTTTTATGTGTGGTTTGTCTGGGGCTGGGAGAGGATTGTTTTGGTTAGTTTGTTTGTTCATAGTCTCATTTTAAGGAACAATCTGAATTAATTGCCTTAGGTTGGTTCTGTTGACACTGTTTAGAGTGTGGTGACACTGTACTCTTGGAATAAAAGAAAATATGTCAGAAAGAAAGAAATGAAGAGTAATTGTCTTCAAATGTTTGGCAGCAACCACTCCAAGACTTCATAGTTACGCTAAGTTGAGGGTAAATTTTCAGTAAAAAGATTGCATACATTAGAATTACAGAACCCAAAATTAGGTACTGATTTTTAATTTTTCAATTTTACTGTAGTGATTATTAATTATAGTGACAGACCCTAATCAGGCACATGTCAACACTGAAGACCATTTTTTGTTATATATTTCAGGTATGCTCTTAAAAATATTACTATTTTGAATAAACTTGCAATATAAACACTTTCATAGAACCGGCTGTTGTGTGGAATTCATTGTGCTCTCTAGAGAAGTGTAGAATCTGTGGAAAAATGCTTTTCATCCACCAAAGGAAATAGGAAATTTGACAACATGCATTTGTCTACAAAATGCGAAGCAATATCTGATGAAATATGCTTTGTCAATAAAATAAATTGCCAAACAAAATGTAATCCTTCCTCAAAATGCGTTTAGCCTACACAGTGAAATAAGCCACTTCCACAAAGTGCATTTGGTTGCTTGAATTATTTTGATTTGCTGTCTATCAGAATCTGTAGATAGTGTCTTGTGTCTTTTTTTATTGTCAGACACTCTATATCAACCTTTTTTTTACTACATATAGGTAAAATACATTTAATTTAAAGGTAGACATTAGATAAGACAGGTATAGGTATGTACATATATGTACACATATATGTATGGAGTTGTTATAAATTAAAAGATAACTTGGGGTCTGTTAAAAATAAATGTATTTGGCTAAACAGAAATTTATTGCTAAGCTTTTGCATCTCATGGAAACAAAAATAGACAATGCTACAATTGGAAAAGACATTGCAGGTCTAACTCCTTCACCTCGAGTACAAATATTTTCCCAGTTGTGTCAGGAAGAAATGTAGATAGGAATGTGTTTATTTTTATCATATGTAACAAAGTAGAAATTACTTAAAAAATGTTATTTTATGAATTAGCAGCTCTCTAAGCATACAAAGCATATTTGTATAGAACTGGTTGAATTGCACCACTGCTATTCCCTGGACATGGTGCAGTGTTCCAGGTTCTCCTTCCAGCCAGGATGTTTCTGTAGGTAACTTAAATTGAATGGAGTGTGACTGCCTGAATAAATAATAATGTAATAATTGTTGAGCTATTTTTACGTTAATTTGGAGGGCATTATTATTCCTGTCCCTTCAGCTCCACGTTTCTGGGCTAGCACAATGATAATACATTATAAAATCCATGTGAGCATGGCACAGCAGGAAGATTTGACAGAAAGCTCACTGAGCAAGCAGCAGACTGATGTATATGTGACATACAGGAGCTGTTTTTGTCTGAACAACTTAATCACTGAAATGAGAGATGAGCCCAAGTACCTGAGGATAACTTGGGTACTTGGGTAAATGTCAGGGCTGTTGCATTTTCTTCTGTTTTAGTGTAAAGCAGGATTGCTCACTCTTTCCTTGTGTGATTTAATGCAGTAAATCTTTATGTCTGAAAATTATTAGCTGTTGTAGAAGAAACTACGTAGTTTTAAATTATGGGTTTGAATTATGTATCATTTAATATTTTATTACATAAATTTATATAGCACAACTAATGAAATACCAATTAAAAAAAAAGGAGTCATTATTTTTTAAATGTTGCTATTGAACATCAATCCATTCTTTTTGCTTCAGCTTGTTAGTGCACCAGTGATTAAATTGCAATTACACTTCCCCCTAATATATTTCACAGTTAAAACACCCTTGTGTTATATGAGTTTGGGTAACAGGGGTACTGCCAGAGATTAGGGCTGCAAAGTTGGGCTTGAGGCATTTTTAGCTTCTGTGTATGAGATAGCAAGGTTTATGAATTGGTGCTTTCTGCATCTCTTCAACCTAGATTTTGAACTTTTCCACCATGTCTGCTGACTTAGATGAAAGGCTAAGAGATCTCAGAGATAACTAATTCCCTGCAAGATGGCAGAGAATTTTAAATGGTTGTGTGATGAGGACCTCCCAGAAGAGAGAAAAGATTTCAAAATGCCTCAGCTCTAGAAAGGTGTCCATTGGTGAATGCAGCTGTGGGGGCACCAAATTCAGTCAATCAAACACAGATAAACACCTTTTATATCTGATCAACTTCCACTGCTCACAGAATTAACAGCTTTTGTTGAGAAATTAGCAATGCATGATTTAAAATTACATATAGCGTTTGGGTATTTTGGAGTTTTTTGTAGTTTGCACATCTTGCTTTTTACTACATTTTCTAGCAATATCTCACTTTAAATTACTATGTTGAGTCTTCATGAAAAATTAATATAAATAGTGGGGAAAATTAAGTGAAAATGTGTACGGACCTGATAAAAATTTGGTGAGGTTGTAGTGTAACTGTAGATAATTCCATATCCAGTCTCTGAGGTAGTCTCTTGCAGATTCTGCTGTATATTTGCCCTTGGATGAAGGAATAAAGTATCAAATTATTTCCCATTATATTGAAATTGATTAGAGATAAACAATATTTGAGTTTAATTAGTTTCAAGGAAGCCTAATAATTGGAAGGCAAAAATGAGTGCTATTCCAATCCCAGTGTTGAAAGTGTATAGAAAATGCTGGAATTTTCTCCAGTTTAACATTGCATTTAAGCATTCTAGTTGTTTCACAAAGAGAAAGGAAATGTGCCTGTTCATTTAGGTTTATTCATAAGATGGTATTACAGACAGAAAAATGGATGCACTTCAGGAATAAAATGTCCTGCATAAATTTTTAAAGTACATTTCTAAAACCCTGAAATTACGAATATTAAAGCAGCTTTATACACACTGTGTTAGAGTTTTGTAGCAGCTGCCTAAAGTGATAGCAACCAATATTTTTAGTCTTATTTTTTCTGGTCCTGTTTTATTCTCATTTTTCCTGGTCATTCTGTGTTAATGTGCTGTCCCAAGGCTTTGAGTGTCACTTGATTCCCTCTTGCAGCAGTTCCTTACGCTCAGGTTCTGTTCTTTGAAGGAAATGATGATAGAAACAGATGATATCTGTTGAGCACTGATAAGAACTGCATGAAGAGAAGTATTGGGAGTTGCTGGCCCTGAGCATTGCTGCTGCGGAGCACAAAAAAGCAGTGAGTGCATGGTGGTGTTTGGCCTTGGGCTCCTGCATGGTGCCACCTGCTCAATTCATCCATCATCACCAACACCAAACATCTTCCTGTCGCCTCTCACTGACAGGGGGGTAAGCTGACTCACAAATATTGGTTGCCAAGTGAACCAGGATCTTATTTGCCACTAAAAATTAGTAAATTACTGAATTTGTTTATATTACCATAACATTGATAGCATTGCTAGATGTTTAAAACTCTGCAGGTAACTTACTGAAGACCTGCTCTCAAACGCTTGGATGGGATCCTGCAAGGATTTCGGCATTCACTCTGTAGTTATTTCGGTTGGGGTTTTAGTGCATTAATTATTTGATGTGCCAGAGTGATTTCTGTCAGTTTTAGTTTTCAGTGCAGTTTCTCTGTGCTCTGTGACACAAACTAAAGCTGGTAGCAGCTCTTTTGATCTGAGGTTTTCACTGTGGTGGCTTTGCAGCTTCTTCAGCCATGAGCTGCTTTTGGTGGAGCAAGCCTGTGTTTGCTCCTCAGGAGTCAGCAAATTACTCCATAACATGGAAAGGGCCTTAAACTGTAGTTTTTGGTGTGCACCTGAAATTTTCTTCTTTCCTTTGACTGTGCTGTTTTCTGTCACAAAATTTGCCAGGGACCAGTGGTGGTCCCCAATGTGATGAGTGCTTTGTTTTGCTTGGGTTTACTCTCTGAATAGGCTCCCAGCATCCATGTGGGTACAGAAATGATATCCCATCAAACTGGCACAGTGATAATGCACACCTTTGGAATTTCTGTCTTTTTCTTGTGTGCTTGCCATGTTTCAGTTCCTGCAGGTTTGGGTTTGGGGTTTTTTTAAATGCTGGAGTGGACTTTCATGCCTGTGTTTTCAAGTGGCTGTTTTTTAATTTCCCTTCTGTGTGACTGTGACTGTGTAGGAAGGGGCCCAGGGAGCAGTTCCCCATTGAATAATTCCCCTGAAATTCCCCTGCCTCCCCTTGCTTTCTCAACATTAATTGTTGATTTGGAAAGAGTTATCAAAACCAGGAATTAGATATCACAATCGAGATATTTCTATTTTCAGTCTTTCTCTGCCAGTCGTGGTGGTTCTGGTTACACTGGAGTAAAATTTTATGATGGTTTTCTTAATATAAACCTTACAGTGTGTGTTGAAGACAGTATGTTAGAACTAGGATTTTGAGACAGTTCAGTTTGTTTCTTTTTATATTGAGATTCTTCATGAAAAATGTTTGCTTAAAAGTGGAGGAAAATGTATAATATTTGTGAAAATCAAATGATTCTTGATAACACTGGGAAGATTCATTTCTTGGGAAAGGGTAACTGCAGTCTTAATCCATAACTTAGAAAGATGAATCATTTGGAAAAGAAAGTCATAATAAACGTTCATTTAATTAGTTTTGCAGAGGAAAAAAAAACATGGTGAGAAACATTGACATTAAAAGAAGTATAATTTTAAATTAAGCTCTAAATGAGAATTGCTGTATTGATAAGTTCAACAAAAGCAAGTGTCTAAGGAGACTTCAAAAAGCAATGTGTACAATTTATCAGAGTGAAATAGCTTTGTGCAAACATGTATTTTGGCAAATTATTGAAGTGAGCATTGTGAATGCTTTTTTGAATGGAGTGATATGCAAGCCTTCATCCAGGAGTTAATATATCACCTGGAAAAAGCACCAGCTATCTCCATGCAATTTTCAACAGTATGAGCATAATTGCAGAAAGACCAAAACACAGCCTTCAAATTAAGGCAAGGAGCTTACAAGAAAAATTAAACCACCAGAATATAAATGGATTAGCAGAAGAGAAGTTGTTAAATATAAAGAAAATTATCTAACATGAGACTGCTTACTATATGAGTTTTATATTAATATGATATTATTATGTACTGATTGGTACATGAACATATTTTTTTTTAAATAAATTTGATCTGAAGGAGTTTCATTGACCTTATGTACTGGGATGTTGCATCTTGTGTTCTTTTAAAGGTGAGATTGTAGAAGCAGTACAATGCAAACCTGCGGTTAAGTCCTTGAGAAAGCAATCTGTTAAAGCAAGCAAGGCTTTTATCTTTTAAATGTTTTGTTATCAAAACATAGCAAAGAACATAAATATATACCAATGCTTGTTGTTCTGATCCATTTCTTTTTAAAGATGTTTGGTTTGTGTAGGGAGAGTCCAAGTGATGCCATGTTCAGGTGCAACATCTCAGTTTGTATCCCTCATTGAAAAATAAATATTTCCAACTCAAAATTAAATTACTCTACTGTGGGTAATTAATTTCATGGCTGCAAATGACAAATCCTCAACCAAACCAAGACGTTTTTTGTCTGAATTATTGCCACAGTAAAGGGAAGCAGTGAAATAACATCTGCCCTGGGTGAGAGAAGGGAAGGTAGTTTGAAGTCTTGAAAGCAGCAGAGACGTGAAATAGTTATTGACGTGAATGAGTAATTGATTGATCAGGTAATAACTATCCTAATTTAAACCTGACAAGGAAATTGATAGTTGATATTGTTAAATATCCTCTAATGAGGCAGAAAGGAGATGGAAGAAAGGCAAGAGTGCTGTGAGTCTGGTGTGAGAGTGGCTTTGATAAACAAATGCAATGTGGAATGAATGGGAAACAATGGGACACCATTAAAGGTACAATTTTCGAGTCATTTTGTAGACTGTAGGCATTATGTCCAGCATATACAATGGAGGAAAATGAGGGAAATTACTGAAACTAGGAAAACATGGCATTATGCTGTATTTGCAGAGTCTGCATGTGCCCTACATTGTCATTACCTCCTAATTATTTTAAATGAGCTCTATAAAAGCATTATGCCATTCCTAAACTTCTTGGTGAGTTTAAGCATCTGGATTCTGATTTTTTTTTTTTTTAATATTTGATGTCTGTATTTGTCTGTTTTATCTCACATCTGATCCATAGGATTTGCAACTAATTAATAGATTTACCACTTTATAAATGTTAGTGTGTAATTTCCACTTCTAGGTAAGTTTGTGAAAGAGATCATAAAAATGACAATAACTTAAATTCATAGATTATTTTTTCCCTTAAATTATTGTTGGTGAACTGTCATAATGCCGCAGAAAAGAAGGCAAAAGTTACTGCTTCTTGCAATTGTCTAATATATGCTTGTAATTTGGTAACCTGCTCTCCAGGGTAATTAAAGATGTAGTTTATTCCCAGAATTCTAAGGGAAAGGATCAGAAATATTTCACTGAAGGACCAGACTATGTGCATTAGCCCCTAAGTATAGGGAAATAAGTTTATGGCTTGTAATAATTGTGATAATCATTGTGCTTGGGTAACTAAGAACCTTTATTGATCATGTTAATTATTAACAGCTATTGAGGATGCATTCTAAAAATGTTCCCAAAATTAATCTACTGTACTAAGCTTTTATTTTCTGTATTTCTTAATGAAAATAATTTAAAGGAATATTAGAGTTAAAATCAAATAGTTTGAATTATGAAAAAAAAGGAAGTACTCAGTTGCATAACTTTAAGACTAAAGAGCCTGTGCTACTTCAGAATTTGTGCATAGATTGCAAAAAGAAAAGGAGCTGCAGTCATAATTAGGATGATCTTTTATCCCATGTGGTTAGAATTTTTTTTTGACCCCAATGCAAATTCCAATTGCTTGAAACTGAAGTTTTGTGTGTTTCTAAAATTAACCAGAGCTAAACTGTGTTTTTCTAAGATAGTATTCAACATGTTATCAAGCTACATTTTTTGTAACTATTGCTTTGGAAAAATGGGAATTTTGAGTGGTTTTTATAGGCTGCTCCACTGGGGTTTAATGCAATTAAGAAACATTACTGTGATACAGATCACACTCAATTATAATAGTGGCCATTATGGAGGCAGAGAATGCTAAAAATAAAGTAGTTAGGCACCAATCTTATGTTCATAGTAGAAAGAACAAATACCATGAAAGTAGTATGTATCAATAGTATATTGAAAAATTATTTGGTAATCATGAAAATATGCTTTGATGGCAGAGTTACTCAAGATCTCTCTGTGCCACAGAACTTAATAATTTGGGCTACAAAAGTTTTACTATTTTTTGAGGAGTTTCCTATAGGAATTTGTTGCAAGAGGACTTGGGCTTTCAATTGCTTATTTAACTGAGCCCAGTGAGTGCAATTGTAGAACAAGGTATCATATGTGAACTTTAATAGAATCCTCTTGCAAGAGAAAAAGAGGATGTTCTAAAGAAAGTGAACCAGCTCCAGTGAGGAGGCACATGCTCAGATATGGACATTATTGGGAATTACATGAATGAGGAAAAAATTATGATGATATATCAGTGGCTTCCATCATCTCTTGGTCTGAAGTGATTTTCTTTTATCAATGCATTTTTTCTGAGATAATGGCATCTCCTGAACCAATCAGTTCCTATTGCCAGTGGCACTTAGCTCCTGTTAGCGCCCAGTGGAACCATCAGCTCAAGTGAATTAATCTGTGACAGGCTGGGTGAAGGACAGCAGCATTTATCATCTCTGAGCTCCTGGCTCCCAGCAGCACTGCCAGGCTGCATCCCTGCTCAGCAAAGCCCTTCTCACCCAGTGCATGAGCAGGATGGCCCATGCCTGCATCTTTGTGTCCTGTTTGGCTTTTGGAGCATGTGATAACGAGGAGTGCACAGCAGAACAGGCTGGCTTGGTTTTTACAGTTGGAACGTCCTGTTGAAACAAGAAATTTTAGAACTAGAGGTGAGAAAATCGAGGCTGTAAATAAAAAGACATCTTGCAAGACTGCAAGAGCAGGAGAAAAGAAAATACATAACATCTACCCCAACAAACTACAAAATTATCTGAATATAGTAAAAAACACTATAGGCAGGGTAGTTAAGGAGGCAGGCTTGGTATGGACTTGAAAAGACCATTATTTTTCCAGTTAGGAAAATGTAATATTTGTTCTGCTTAACCTAGTACCTGGGGCACTTTTAAGGACAGAGGATAAGGGATGCTTATTTAAGGATGTTTATCCTTGGGTCTTAATGTGTGGAGCTCTGGGTCTATGCTGTTTTCCTTGCTTCTGCCTCACTATTCCTGTCTTCACATCTGAACTTTAGACTGACTTCCTCTACATTTGATAAAGTCCTAGGCAGATAAATTCTGCCAGTCTATGGGACAGACATGCTATAACCTCAAGGGAGGGCTGCCATTATTTTCCCCAGTGGTGCAAAATGGAAAATTTATTGGCATCTCATGTACATTCTCTCTGTTTGCTCATATGGGTTTTCTTTGGGTGGATCTCACAAGGCATCCTGTCTGTGGCAGAGATTCCATACCTGTGGCACTGCTGAGCTCATGATTAGGCAGCCGCAGCCACAGCCACTTCAGAACCTCCCTGAAGAGTCTTGCAGACCAAGAGCAAGTCTAAGCTGTTGGAAGTTTGTGTACCAACAGGTAAAAAAAAAAAAAAAAAACCAAAAAAAACCCAAAACAAAACAAACAAAAAACAACAACAACAAAAAAAAAAAACAAAAAAAAAAAAAAAAAAAAAAAAAAAAACAAAAAAAAACCAAAACAAAACAAAAAAAAAAAGCAAACTTGAGAATTAATCACATTCTGTCCATATAGTGTATATTTCTTCTAAAGGATTCTGTGGTAGAAAGACTCCCTCATCCACAGCATCCCTGGAATGAAGCCTGCTTTCCTGGATTACAAGATTTTATTTTATTTCTTTATTTTTCCTCCTTTTTCTTGTTTCCCTTGTGGTTAGAGCATTTGTTAAGTTTCCCTCAAAGGAAATGCCTGATTTTTCATAACTGGAGAAGAATCAAATCTAAAGTGATTGTCATTGCAGGAAGATCTGTGATTGTAAATGTCTTAAGTACCAGTTGTCCTTAATGGGCTGCTTTGCTTCTCTTAAGGATTTTCTTCAAGAAAAAAAAGAAAATAAAAAGAACAAAAACTTGCCTTCATGAGTGTGCATAAGTGTCCAAGAAATCAAACGATACTGTAAATTGTCTCATATGGCAAAGAATTCTGCTGTAATATAACTAGCTCGTTAAAACTACACCTTTTGATAGAAATTTTAGCATTTGAAATGTAATGTCAGAAGATAAAAGATGAGAAAAACCTGAGATAAAGGTACTTGGTTATGAGTTAGGCTTTTTTGGTTTGATTTTTTTGGTCAAGATTTTGGCTTGTTCCAGGTAGACTGTGGGACAGTGAGAGAGGAATGGATTTCTCCAGTGTCTGTCACGCCTGTGCTTTTTCCTTACAGATCTCTTCTAGAGTCAGTATCTGCCTTTGATTGTATGTATTTTTTAATTCAGATGCTTTGTTTCAGTCTGACTAATTTAGTCCTTGTATTTCAGTGCTCCTTCCTTCTTCTGGAGCAGTTTGAGTGTCTGTGTGGCTGCTCTGTGTGTATGAGGGATGGGTGCAATCTGCACCTCATTGATTAATGCCCATCTGTGGTAATGGTGACTCAGCACTGGCATCTCTCTCCATCACTAATGATATCTCATAGGGTTGGTTTTGTAGCAACACCTATCTATATAATGATTTAATTATGTTTTTGGTCAGGGTCTGTCTGTCAAGTGATTTGCTGCTCTAATATCAATCATTTGAATATTAGTTCAGTACCTTCTAAGTAGATAATGTCAAAGTATCAGACTTGCAATCAAGCTGAATTGAAGAAATTATCAAGTCGCTCTATCAAGGGGCACATGCAATTCAGTTGAAAAAAACCTCAAGTTTTATGGTATAGCCTTTAAACAATTTATGTGCTTTCTCAGATTCCTGTGTTTGTGTCTGGTTGTGGGTTTTTGTAAGAAGAATAACACCTGACATTTTTAAGCTTTTTATCAGGGCTCCTAGCAGGTTGATGATCGTTGGCTTGCCAGGGTGTGTTTTCTCCCTCAGCTGCCAATTGCACAGAGATGAGAAATAAAAGAAATGGTTCTTTAATTTGCATTTCTCTCTAGCTATCATATTTCAGTGAGCCGTGAAACACTGTGGTCTTTGGTCTTGGTGTACCTGTAGCCCGAGTTTAATCAGGTATTCAAGAAAAACCTTTAAACCTGGTGGAGATGCCTGGATTCTACAAAAGCCTGGAAGGTGGTCCTAAGTTTACTTTCTACAGGATGCTGCTCTGTTCATCAGTTAGCTGTTGTTCAGATGCTGAATAGAGTTTGATATCAAGACTGGCAGTAATTGTGGTTGTAATGAATGAATCAATGATTTTCAGTGGGCTGATGCTGTATGGGAAAATAATAATGCAAACAAATTGAGAAAAAATACTGCCTCAACTTCAGTAGAGGCAGTCACTGTCATAGTTAAAAGAATCAAGTGGAGCTCATTTATTTTGTGAGAACTTGAGGAAGGACACTCTCGGCAAAGTGTTATCTTTCCCTATGCTGATAATGGCCACTGAAAAACTGCATTGACACACCCAAATCTGAGTCCTTTATTGGCCAAAATGCAAACAGTGCAGGTAATTTAGTGAAACCAAAATTAACTTTTTCCTTTTGTTTGTGATGTTCTTAGACCTTTATTAGGAATAATTGCTTCTTCAGTAGTACACCTGGCTTGAATTAAGCTCCATGCCATGTTGTTGAGAGGGATTCATTTTTGTGTGTATTGTTTTGCAGTTTGGTAGTAGTTCACTCCTCATGTGCTACAACAAAATAGATAATCTTAAATGGTGTAGATTTGGCTTAAAGTTAAATATTTTGGAGGTTTGATTCATGGCATTAATACTGTCTTAATTTTTCTAAGCTTCTTGCTGCAGCTAAGCAGGCAGAAAATGAAGGCTGTAAATATCAATTCTGTATTCACAGCAGCATTGCTTGTTCCTAGCACAGGGTTTAAAGGAAGCTATATACATCAAATAATTTGTATGTATAAAGGCAGCTCTCAACTTTTTTTAAAATTCGTTTGCACTGTAAATTATATTCTGGTTCTTAGTCTGACATTTCAACCCTGTGATCAACATCTTGGGCAATGTCAGAAATCACCCAGTCCAAGCTGAATGGGAGGATGGAATTGTGCCTGAGGAAGTCTGTGCTTTTCTGTTCACCAGACACTGTGCTAATGGGCAGTTGCTCCTGTGATTGCTGTTTTCCCCTGTATCCAGCTTAGCAGCACTTCTGGCATGGATGCAATGGATTGTGCTCAGCCTTTTGCAGTTAGATGTTAAATGTCACCAAGCGTGACACGTCCAAGGGGCAGTGTTCACAACCTGCTCTTGAATCTAGCCACATAATCAATCTTTACTTTATTAGTGGATACCCAAATTAATAGTAAACTGAGTTAATTGATGTATTGTCCAATACTGTTGTTTAAATGCCATATTATTGACATAGTGAATAAATCTTGTGACTATAATTGTATATTTGATTTTGCTTTGATATGACTGGGCTCATTTGTAGAGCTGTTTCATCACACAAACAATGCATATGTTTGGACTTGTGAATGTCAGTCTTTTATATTTGTCTTTTATATTTTCAGACTAAGTCAGTTGGCTTTTAAGTAGTCCTTTGGTTGTCTTCTCCCAGTTAAGGAGTAATAATTTAAAGACTTACCTGTCTCCTTGTATCTTTATGGAAATAAGATCAGAATTCATTGTTTGGAACACCTCTGCCATTGCTGAGTTCTGTAGCATGTCCAGACACCATTGATTAATACAGAATTGACTTCTGTCTTCTTTCTGCTACTTGGTGACTTTGAATTAGAATATGCTCACATTATCCTTGTTGTGGGTTTCTTATAAATGGAATTCTGCAACAGAGAAGGCACCAAGGCACTTTCCATCTGCATGGTCAGATGGAAGGAATGGTTAAATAAAGGAGAAGACATATAGGTAGCAGGCCTGAATCAAGTAGGGAGGGGCTGCTGATTTTTTTTTAAGGATCTGATCAACATGACCTGATTTTTGACCCATCTCTATTGAGGAAGTCAAACAAATCCTCATGCTGCAAGAGTTAAGAAGTAGTGACATTGAAACTAAAAACTATCTGTAAAACTGACACTCTTGCTATGGCTAGAAACTGATTTGTGAGTTGAGAGAGCAAAATCTTCATTATTTCTGCTGCATTTTATTAACTGACCAATTCATATATCCTGCTAAACTTTAAAAACATGTTGAGACAAATGAACTCACCCAAAAAGGTTCAAGAATGAAGTAAAGACTACATGAAATAAAATAGCTTCTCTATTTGAGCAGCATATAGAATGAATTCACCCTCATCTTCTTATCAGATATTTGTGCCATTTACAAATGCAAAATGACTGTGGGAATTGCTTAACAAAATGGCATGAAATTCTACATTTGAAATAATATTTCTTTTTATTTTTTTCTTGTGGAAACATTCTTGTACTTTAGAGGAACACATTAATTTCTTAGTTCCCAATGCTGCGTGTGCATGGCTGTGGACCCCCAGGAACTCAGGAGTGCCAGATTCCTGACTGTCCTCTGAAAGCAGAACAGATATTCTGCTCTGCTGTTTTTCAGCAGTAGGCACAAACCCAGACATTGTATCGTGGCCAGGGAAGCACAAAGCCTTCATTGGCCATATGGCCCTCTGGGGACCTGACAGTTTTCCTCTTGATCCTGTACCCTACTCCAGTGCTTGCCAGTCCACAAATTAACCTACCTTTTCTGAAACTCTCCCAACTGCATTTGTTCCTAGCTTGGGGAAGAATTCTGATAAGGATGTGTATTTTGTGAGGCCTGCTTCCTTCCATGATTCAGAGCTCGCTGGCACTTCTTTAAAAGAAGGATCAAGTAGAAGCCCTCCGGCACATCGTGCCAAACCTTTGATGCCACTGTCTGTCACAATCCGGGAGCACACTGACATCCCTTTCAAGTGGGCCAGGAACAGAATCCCCCACCTGCTTCCTCCCGGTGCTAGTCACTCTCACATGGTGACACGCTTCTTCCCTGGCAGCACTGGCTCCTGCTAGCATTTAAAATTTACCTGGGGCACTTGCTCTGAATGTCTCTGGTTGTTTGAACATGGCTTCTGAAGCTCCTTTTACCTCATGACTCGGAAACCGAAGAGCGTTTCTGTTATCCTGAGAGAAAGTGAAGGGTGCTCTGCCTGCTCTTTAGCTTGAGTCTGAAGTTAGTGATTGTCTAGGTTCTTTTGCTGGATATTTTTATTAATGAATTTTTGTTGCATCTCTTCCAATCCTGAAGACTTTTGAGAAACTGACAGTTTGCCAGTTCACTTACAGAATTGCTGTACTATTACTTACAGAATTACTGTAGTATTACAGGAGTGCCACTCCTGCTGTTTTCTGTATTAAAACAGGGTTTAGGAACCTGTGACCTGCAGCCTGGGAGCAGCTGGATGGCAAGAGGGGCCAAAGCCATTGGAGTTTGCTCATCATGGTGTATTGGTGGCATCCTGTAGTTTGGATTGGGGGGATCTATTGAGCCTCAGTGACTGTATTGAGGCAGAGCTCTCACTTGGGTGAAAAAATGAATTTTTATTGAGTGAAAGTAGATTTCAAAATGGCCTGAATTACTCTGTACTTTTAAAATATGAACCTCTACCAAAGCAAAAAAAGGTTATTGGAAATTCAGTCTCTGAATTGCCAATCCTCCTTTTTGACAGTTTTTTTCCTTGCTTTCCCTGGTGCAGTCCCTGACACCAGCTTGCCATTCTCAGGTCTGGGAGGTGTTGGTGGCTCAAATCACGCACTGCCAGGTGGGTTCTGTGCCCCTGCAGGTGCTGCCCAGGCTGTGCTGGGGCAGAATGAGGGCAGCCCTTTGCTCTCTTTGCCCTGTTCCTGCCCTGCTGCCTTTCCCCAGTTCCAAACCCACATGGAACAGGTTTGGTACCCTGTCCTTGGACTCTGCTGGCACACATGGCACAGGCTGCTGTGTTTGGCAGAGCCAAACAAAAATGAACACCATTTTTAAAGCACCACTACTAGGAGCTCTCTAAAACCCTGCTCATGCTGTTATTGTGCTCCAAGTACATTTTCTCTCTCCACCCTTCCTTCCTTTCCTGGGTGAATCCAAGGAGAGTGAAGTTAAGGTGGTATTGGCTGCTCATGCTCTTGGGAAACATTCGATTTTTAAAGTGAGGATAGTTCTCTTCCCTAAACTGCCATTTGGATAGACCTACTTACCTTCACCAAGCACTTTAATGAGATATGCATTGTATTTTATTTTTTCTTAATGCAAAAAATCTCTATGGCATAATTAGAAACAGAGTTGCACTTCCTGTTGAGACTTTGGAAGAAGTTGTAAGCATTGCTTACCTAATGGAAATTGGCAGCCCTTCTGTTGCTGCATTTTCAGGCTGTTTTACTTCGTCTAACCAAAAATAAAACTGAGGTATTTTCAGGCTGTTTTACTTGGAGTCAAACTGAAAGTAAAATTGAGTTATTTTCCTAAAAGCATTCAAACTTTCTAATAATGAAATATGAAACTCCAGCTGAAGTTCAATGGCCTCACATTTAGATGAGTTGTATTTTCTTTGAAAGGGAGGGTTTGAGCCATTCTTTCTCATAAAAAAATAGTTTAAAAAAAAGGAAAAAATAAAGTTTGCTTTATAGGGTTGTGTTTCTGGAAGAAACATAGGCTAATATCTTGTATTCAAATACACTGATTTTCCCAGGGTCACGAGTTTTCTCATTAAAAATTAATTTATCACTTTTATTTTATCATTTGCCATTGTTTTGTCTAAGGCTCTCTCATTTTATTAAAGAAATGTCTGCATGTATGTCAAGGTTTGTACACAGAGTTTGCATGTAGGTACCTAATTCTGTTAGAAATTACTTCACATGCAAATGTTCAAGAGCATTTCCTTTATTCTTTCTGGAGCATTGCAACCAAACGTGCTCAAGTTAGTCTGTGTGTGTCATGCATTCTCTCATAACTACAAAGGTTATATCTACTTTTTTTTTTTTTACTTCGTTTCTTCTTTTCCCCTAAAATGGATTTTGGGAGGGTATGAGTGTTCTTGGTAGACAAAGTGATCCCATTTGGAGTCATATATATTTTTCTTTTTAGTTTATTTATTTGCTTATATGTATGTATATATGTATATATGTGTGTATATATACACGTATGTATATATATACACACACACATACATATATGTGTATATATATACATATATGTGTATATATATGGCTCCAAATTGGATATAAAGATATTTATTAAGATATTTATTGATGTATCTTTATAGATAAATATATAAAAAATGCATTATAAGATATAATCTTAATATAAATTATATCTTTGTGTATAGTTATATGAAGAAATAAATATATAAAACATATATATAAATATAACTATATATATCTATACATATATATTCATAATATATGTAATATTAGATATTATGCTATGATTTTATATATATATATGTGTGTCTATATATATATATGTATGTATGTATATATGTGTCTATATATATGTGTGTGTATATATATGTATTTTTATATATATATGTGTGTTATATTCAGTGCTGGGAAGTTCCTGTGCATGCTGGATGCAGATTGAGATGTGTGGTAGTGTCTCTTTAAGGTTACTGTGAGGACTAAGGACGTATGGAAATGATTCACCAGGGCTGCCATTTGTCTCCAGGTTCCTGTAACAGGGAGATGATCTCAATCTGCCTTCATGCTGTTAAAATGATTCATAAGCCTCCCAGCATTGTCAAATGATGGAGTATTATTGCACCCTCTTAAAGTTGGGCACTGAGATAATTTGGCTGATGTTGGAGAAGGAATGCACCATCACCCCTGTGGCTCAACTTTCATAGAATAAATATGGCACACTGCTGCTGCTGTTCTCCTTGTGTGTGGAAGAACAATTAACATGTCAGCAAAGAAGGATCACAGAATGTTCTGGCTCCTTCCTGGAAAAGTGCAATTCCACACTGAGCTGCATTTTTGAAGTTACTGAGCAAGATTCAAGGTTTTACCTCCAGAGTATCAGAGGAAGTCAGACTTATGTTTCATATGGAAAGATGTTACTGAAGTTGGAAGAACTTTATCACTGTATTACTGTAGCACCATCATATGTCTTAACAGGGCACGTTTTTATTGCTAGAGGTAAACAGGATCTGCAATATGGTTACAGCCGTGGAGTTGTAAAAAAAAGGGGCTTTTGTTTAGACATAGATAGCTATGATCATAACTTCTTTTCTTTTTTAGTTAAACAAAAAATGTATCAACTGTCCACAATAACTCAGGGAGAACTCTTTGTGAGCTGAAGATTTCCCTTCTTTTTGGTTGTAGGAGGGATATTATGAGAGATACTGAAAACGTTTTAAGACTTGATTACAGATTGGCATACTTTTGGTCTTCTGACATTTATGACCTTAACTGAAATGATACTTTCTTTCTGTGTTTTCTCCTTTATTTGTTTGTTTTGTTTTGTTAACCCTCCTACCCTGGCTTGTTGAGGGGACTTTGCTGGTGTGTCCTGCAATGTAAAAAGTTATGGTGAAACACAACTATTTCAAGTTCATAGTCTGAAATTTACATGAGAGAAGCTGTGAATGGATTAATTTCTATTTCTATTTAAAAACTCTTGTCAATTTTTAGCAGATATTTCTGACTGGTGAATACATTTCTAACAGCAATGTGGAGATTTAGGTTTGGTGCAACATGAAAGCAGTAGAAAGCAACTGTTATGATTTCTTACTCTCCGAGTGAGAACGAGCAGTGAGTGATGGATTCTTCTCAGGGTGCTTTGGATTTTATTCTAAGGTAGATACAGATTGCCAGTGTTAAAATAGTGATTGGAAGTTAAGTGGTAGTGGATGAGAAGCAAGTGTAGGTTCATGTTAGTAAATGTTCTGCATAAGGCAAGTGGGTTAGCCTGGTTTTCATAAACTAAATCTATTTCCAAATGAAATGGTTGCATAATGTACTATTTTGTAAAAAAAAAATTGGAAATTAAAATCTTAGAATTTGAAAAAAGGCAATAGTCTGCACAATCTGCAGCTAATAACTCTGCCATATATTGAATAACGTGTGCAAAATGCTAGTAATGTCTTATTTAGCAGAGCAGCAGTCTTGTCAGACAGCATTTCAAGTGGAGTTTGTGGAACTGTAGCACACTCTTATCTTTGATAACACCTCTCTGTCTTGAAGCATGCTTTCTAAGCCATCTAGTTCAAAGACAGTTCTCTTCTGAAATACATTACAGGATGTCTTTTACCTTCACTTCTACTTGTGTTTAACCCAGAGGACCCTGAGAATCATAATTTCTATAAATCAGAGCATACATTTTAACAGTAAGATGACTGCATCTATCTTGAGAAAGATTTGTTACTTCTCAAGGGTTTCCTTAGTGCAAGTGCAGCTGCAGGTTGCCCTTGTTTGGGGCTGTTTGAATCCTGCTGCTGACGCAGCTGAAGTGCTCAGTGCCGAGGAGAGATAGACATGCCCTTAGTTTATATTGTGCTGTCACTGAGAAAAACAAGATAAATGTATGCCTTTGTACTGATAAGGAAGTGTCCATAGCATGTAGTCAATCTTTTAACTTGACTGCTGTGGTGTACCCTGCTTGCTAGGTCTTACCCTTCCCTGAGTGCAGTTCTGAAATCCAATAGTTTTGCCTAAGACACATCAGGTAATTCTCATCTCCTGTGGCAATGCCATACCTTCTGTTTTGTCAGAAATATTTCCTGCTGTACCCTGTTTCACTCTGAGGAAGAGCATGTGATTATGTAATCACTCTGGATAAAAAAATGGCTCCATCTTCTTTCAGTAGCATCCCTTTCTGCATCATGTGCATGGTAAAATTTGTGTTCTGGAGCCTTCAAAATACCAAGTGCTTCGAGTTTCTTCACTTCAATCATAGTGACCACGTACTTCTTTTTATCTGATTAGCAGTTTTTGGCAGTCCTGTCTTTCTGAATTTTACCCTGAAAACTCCCAGCCTCAGAACTGTGCCTGAAGATGCTGTGCTTTGAAGGAGTCAAGGTTTTGCCTCTCAATTTCTAGATGAATGTAGTTTCCTAAGAGCTTCCTTTCAAGGCTCATCAGAAATTTCTGCCTCACTGGATTTTTAACTTACGTATTTCCCACCCTTGATTGCTTGGAGGGCAATTCTTGCAGCTGCTGGCACTGATTGGTTTCTAAATATAGGGAAATCTTGCTGCAGGAAATTTTGAGACAGATCTGATAAAAGAAAAAGGTGAGAAACTCTGTTATCAGAAAGTGGTGGTTGAAGGTCAGTTTTATGTGGGCTTCTGTAATTTATCTAGCTGCTACAACTTGAATGAAAGATTAAATTTACCCTTTTCTGTGCACATCTCAAGTAATCAGTCTTTGGGTGAGGAATTAGACCAGATTTGTAGAATTAGTATTTATCTTTTCACTTTTGATTAAGGTGGACTGCTAAGTAGCATGGGAATTCCTCTGGGATGTGGCTTTTCCCTTTCCCCCATAGAACCTTGCAGGGCTGTTTGTCACCTCACACTTTCAGGGTGCACCCTGAGTCACCTGTTCTCCTTGTCCACAGAACTTAAATTCTGCATTAGTCAATAATTTACATCTTTTTCCTCAGAATGCCTCTACCCCCTGCTCATTAAAGTCACTGCCCTTGCAGCAGGTGTCTGTGGGGCTCCATTGCAGAGATGTTAAATGCAGAATCATTACTTCAATGTGATAATTTTACAAACTTTAGTGCAGGAGAAAATCTTCTGCAGTAGCCCCAGTGGCTATGGCACCTCATGTGAAACAGTGGTTGCTTCCCCCTCTTCCAGAGGTCTTGTTTTGCAAAGGAGGCAGACATCATTTGTTATGAAAGAATAGATTATAATTAAATTCAGATGGTTTATATATAGAAAACCACAACAGTCAGGAGTTATTTTACCATGTCACAGCCTGGCAGCTTGATTACAATTACTCTGCACTTAACCATGAAGCATCATCACATTATTTTTCTTCTACCATAGAAATACAAAAATAAATACACGATTGTCTAAACATAGGAGGACAGAAAAATGTTCAAGAGTGAGCCTATTGCATGAGGACTAGAACCTTCTCACTCCTGGGCACAGGAACTGTGGAAGCAGCATTTTCTTCTTTTCCCTGCTCTAAGGGACACTTGGAACAGTTCACATCTGCATTTTCAAACACAAGAGACTTCTGAATGAGGAGCCTTGAAGAAGCTTCCTGTAGCAGATCGGTGGAATTAACCACTTGTGGGAAGCATGACATAAAGATCATTCTGAGGGCTTAGGATGTAGTGCAGTCTGAATTGGTGCTTGGGACAATTGTGATGAAAGGTTGCCTTAATCAGAAAGAGATGACCGCTCTCTGGGAGAGGACTGGAAAGAGAACTAGAAGATGAGCATTATCCTAAGCAATGAATAGCTGCTGCTACTGCTATGAAAGCAAAAAAACCAGGCACAGGATTGGGTTCGGGTTTTGATGGTAAAGCTTGAAATTTGCAATCATTTGATAAGAAATGAACTTTAAGAATTTTGATACCTGTGATCTGTTTGTTGCTACTAAGGAAGAGTAAAGCCAGGCTTTATAAAATTATTGCAATGTTTTATGAGACTGTTGGAGAACTTTCAAATGCCGTCCTTCACCAAATTGTTTGTTTCCTGGCTTTAAATATGATTTTCTCTTTGAAGGATATTGCAGTCTATTTCACATTGTAACTTAAATGTTAATTCTTTATTTTATAGTTTTCTTTATTGTCAGTTATATACTTTCTTTTAAAAGTGTATTTCAGTCCCTAATGCAGTTTTTTCTGTTGGACAGGAAGGTACATTCTCTCTTAAAAAAATATAATATCCTAATAATTAAAGTAATAATAGTGACTAGAGAAGCAAGATTGATGGAAATGGTATTATGCAGGGTATTTTCTGCCCCAAACTTCTTTGTTCATTCTGTTATCTAGAGCAATAAGAGTTCTCACATTTGCAGGGAAAATTAAGAAAAAGGTGTGTCAATGTGTCCATAAATACACACGTGTATATCAGACTCAGATAAACTAGTGACAAGCCTTGGGAATAAACTTCTAAGTAAACCCTAAAATGAAACAGTCATAAGTACTACCATTATTTCCTTTACTCTGCCTTTTATCTTCCTTTTCTCATCGTGGGCTAGAAATGTTTCATATCCAATACCAGATCTTAATCATTCATTATTAGATAAAACTCTTTAATGTTCTCAGTGTTTGTCAGGGCTGCAAAAGGAATGCAACCACCTCTGATTAGTCACAATTTTGGTCATCTTCCCTTTCTTTAAATTTTTCCTAGAGCACCATGCAGTCCTTTCTGTGTATTTTTTCACCCCCAGAGCACTGTTCCCTTTTTTGCTGCAAAGATCAATGCCAGAAGCCTGATGCAATCCTATTATAGCAAACCAGTATTCACACACACAGCGAGCAAACACTTTAGTAAAGAAACAGATTTAAGTTTAAAGCTTGCAAAGGATTACTACATACAGCATAGAAAAAAATCTTTTTTTTTTTTTTGAAAATAATTACAAGTATCACAAAATGATCCCTTTAATGTGAATTAAGCACGTCTTTGTGTCTGTAATAAGTATACATTTAATTTTGATGAGCTACTTGCAAGTGAATTTACGACTGCTAGAAATGAGGATGCTTTTTTCAGTCACTTGTGTCAATTGCAGGGTAATTGGCTGGTTCTTCAGAGGACTTGTGGGAAAAGCTTTGGAGTACTGTCAGCATTTGACTATGCTGTTTTATTTCCTTACTGTAAAGTACCCATAATTCAGCATAAGTCGCAGGCTCTAACCACAAAGATTATTTTATGCTAAAGAGCCTCTAAAAGCAAGGTCAAAATGCTGCCATGTGGACTGGGTGGAAATTTCAGCTACAACCTGTGTAAAAGCTGGAGAAGAGAGTGAAAATGAATGCATGCTAAATAGAACCTCTCAGTGCATGTTGTGTGCTCATGTTGATAGAATGAATGCATTAATCAATGAGAATGTACATATGAACTAAAATGGAGCTCTATTTTTACTGGCTGTTGTGCTGTTGTGTGAAAGAGGTGGTTGATGCAGCTGAGAAGGCAAAGTTGTACATCTCATCTTTAAATCCTGATGAGCTGCTTCAAGACAGGCAGCTATCAGAAATCCTGAGGTGGTCGCTGTTTGTGCACGTGCAGTGCAGCAGGAGCATTTTGGGGAAAGCTGGACTGTTTTCCTCTTTTCATCTAAGCTGTTGTGTCTCCTGGAGGCAGGGGGTGTGTATGTTACAGAGCAGTAAAAGACCATAATAAAGTGTCAGCATGAATTTTTGTCCCTCCTTTTATCTGTTTAAGACAGACCATTAATGTTATTTTAATAAAGTGTTCAGTGGTTGAATGTTCTGTTACAAATGCAGGGTGAAATATGTTGTGATACAGTGTGCTCTGGAAGAATATGAAATGGTTGGATAAACTTGGGTACTTGGAAATAATCTTTCATTCATTCTGATTTTGAGATGAATACTGTTAAATAAGGCTTTCATTAGCTGTGAGTTAATTTGGGGCAAACTACTGCACTTAATATTTAGTAGATGGAAATGAAGGTGTCTCATGCTGATTGATTTTATTTTGCTCATATATTTTGGCCATTGCTCAAGCTGTGGCATTTTTGATAGCAGCTAATTAGGTTCATTCTGGGAGGATGGACAGCCCAAGTGACTCAGCAGGGCAGAGGTAAATTACTTCCGTCCATCCTGCTAGGCTTGTTAGCAAGTCATGAATATCTTGATTATTTTCCCCTTTTATTATTTGTGATGTTTCAGTATTTTGTTCTTGTGACTCATGGGCTAAAAATTAACCTACAAGAAGATTTTAGATATGTTGAAGGTGATTATCTTTCTCTTTGCAATATCCCATAAACTAGCTCTGAAGTTTAGTGGAAAGGTGGGTTAGTGAGCTGCACTATGGCAGCTTTGTGCTAAAATCTCTGCAAAACTTTCCCATGTGAAGACCAGTGATATAATTAATTTGCCTTAGAATAAATTCTGTATTTCATAACTGGTTTAAAAAATGAAATGTTAGAGAGTTGTTAACGTTGTGAGATCTTTGAGGCTTAGAATCCTTTGGAATCAGGAAAAGGTGCAAAAGGCAGAGGATTTCACAGGTTGACACTATTTTGTGATTTGTGTTAGTGATTGCAGGAACAGAACTGGTATTACTAGGGAGACAGTGAAATAGATGCTCAGGGACAAAGTGTTTTTCTATTAAACACAACCACAGTTTACATAGACAAACTGGTCATGCAAACCAAACAGTAAAAGCCATGCTCCTAATTTCTTTCTCAGGAGAGGCTTTTATGATTTTGCATTATGTTTTTCTTTAGCATTCATCTAAGGTACTTCAAACATCTAGGACACTAATTGTTCAATAAGCAGCACCTGTTCCAAATGAATACCACTCCAAGAATATTTGCTTTTATTTACCATTTCTTCCTGGATATTGATAACTAGCTGGTCATGCTGTTTGCTAAGCAATGTCTTTGATTCTCCCATGTATTACCTAAAATATCTATTGGATAAGAAAAGCTGCAGTGGTGCCCCAGGGGTTTGCTGAGATATCTGAGATCTCAGCCTGTTGGTGGGCCACGGTAACAGTGGCAGAGGCTTCTGACTCTGAATTTCCTGTTCACATTAATTAGGCAGAGATGTGAGGTTATCTGGAGCAAAATGAGTCAGTGCTGGTCCTCAGCACACAGCTCCCTGTGAAAAATCTCATTCTGCTGCTGGGCTCTTAGCATACCAAAGAATTTTTTTCTTTTGAGTTGAAATTGTTCTGGTTTTTCAAGGATGACTCAGTAAATTTCCAAAGCAGATGTGCCTGGTGCTCACCCATACAGGCCAATCTGTAACCAGCATTTGCATAACGTCTGCACGTTCAAGGCCTGCTTGATGATCTTTTAAGATGATGAGAGGTTTTATTTTAAACTAAATATAAAGCCACTTTGAACTATGAGCATAAAATATTTAATCAAACTGAAATGCCTGGTGTGATAGATTCTGCAGGCATAAGACACATTTGCATAGATGCTGGTTTATGTTCACAGGTGGAAATTTACTTAAACTTAATGTTGTTTGCTTGAAAAGACGACTGTTTTTTTTTTTCAGGGAAGTTTTTTAAAAAATGTATTTTGTGACAGTTTCTCTCTGTGAATGTTAACTATTTCTGAATTCTGACTTAAAGCATCTTCAGTGAAAGTGCTTTTTAAACATTTCTAGCACACAGGTAGGTGCTGTGGGTGCACATCTGCTTTGGACCCTCCCGGTTATACGGAACAGTTTCCTACAAGCTGCTCAACAAATGGATTTCATGTTATTAATCCTCCAGTGCTACACTTCTTGCTTACTCAGGGGTAGATTTTTCTCTTGTTTTTAAGAGGGGAAGATGTGCAGACCAAATTGCAGTGCAAAAAAAGATGTGGACAGCATAAATAACAAAAGTATAGAAATCAAAATGGCCACTCTGCTACCCACATTTCAGTGGTTTGAAAATATTGTTGTTATTATATATGGAGCAATGTTTTCAGGAAACAATAACAGATAACTGCAATCACTGCTTTATTTTTCTTCAGTTTATTTATCTCAACTAACACTGAATGGGTTGTTATTCCTCACAATCTTCTTTGTTCTAGCAGGATTGATGAAATCTGATTAAATATTACTCAGCCCAATTTCAGTAGTCAGCTTCTGGTAATTGCTTTGGTTACTAAATACCTGACATGAACTTTTTGTTTCCCAAATGGATTAGATTATCTAAGCACTCAGTTCCCTGTGGGCATTGAATTTTTCAGCTCATTTCCATCTGAGTTTTAATGCTTTTGTAACAATGAAAAAGTTGGTTGAACTGAAAATGATTGATATGACTAAAAAGATGTCTGAACCTTGGAGGGTTTTTAGTGTTATTTTTTAATTTTTTTCCCTAACTTCTTACATGGCTGTATAAGAAATGCCTTCTAGACTTAATGAAGGAAAAGTGAAGCTCTACTTCTTATCATATTAATACAGTTTGGGGTTTCCCAAGAGAGAATTTCTCATTTGTCTCAAGGTGATTTTTTGTACTTAAGTTGTCTGAATGATAAATAGTGCCCTATGTAAGTTGCTGCTGTATATGTAACAAGGAGTAATATTGCATTTGAAAGTTTCTGATAAAGTGGAATCCAATTTTGCATGGAAAAGCTAAGATGAATTTTAACCATTGTTCACTGAAATTTCATCAGTCAATCGGGACTTATTAGGAAAGGAAAAATTATTCATTTAAACCTTTAGTGATTAGGGACTGACAAGATCATCAGAATCACTTATTTTTAAACAAAGGTACAATTTATCTTAATAAAAAAATCTCAATGTAAATATCTATTACAGATACATTTGCATATACGTGTGCAAATGTATCTGTAATAGATATTTACATTGAGATACATACACAGCAATATATATAGTTTTATACAAAATTCTGCATTGTTTAGCATAAGGAGATTAATTCTGAATTGCTTGCTAACTAACATTAGTATGCAATTATTTCTGTCAAAATGTTTTTAGATATTTTTTTGATTTTAATTGGTCCCACTTAAGAAGATGGTGGATGGAAATTTACTGGCTTAGCTTTACAGGCAGCACAGTTCATCCTCAGAGAGACCATGACACCCAATCCCACAAGTAAAATATATGGCACACATGGTTTTGCAGTAGCTCCAAAGAAAGCTACTCTGACCTGCACTGGCTTGGATGGGCAGTTTAATATTTGCTCATAAACTGAGAGTTTTGCATATGGGTAAATGATAAAATATTCTCTGAAGCTCTGAAGCATGCATCAGAAACATAGGGCAGGTTATAAAGGACAGAACTGTTTCATGTGTGCAATATCAAAATAACTTTCCCAGAGCTAAATCCAGGAAGAGAAGGAACCCAGTGGCAGTTTTATACAACACTTAGCCAAAGAGCTGGCATGAAAAATACCTTCAGCTTTGTTCCCCATGTTGCAATGGGGTCTGTGTCCTGAAAATGAGTAAATGTGATGCATGTATTAAAAATACTGGCTATGAGCAGGAAAAAAAGTCATCTGAGCCTATTCTTTATAACCCCATGCAATAATTACATCATAATATAATATTGTAGTTGCACTTAGTTTTCCAGATTGCTTCACTCACCAATTGCCCTGAGTAACTAGAATAAAAATTGTATTAGTTAGACTAAATTCTGAATGTGTTGAGGGTAGAAACAGCTGATAATGAAGATGTCTTAGAGGATTGTTGAGTGTCAAACAAGGTGTTTGTTTTTTGATCTTGCAGCAAGCTTTGCTTATGGCATGGCAGAGTGGTTGGCAGGAGCTCTGGTCCTCTGGGCAGAGTTGAGCTTGGGAAAGCCTTCAGTGCAATGGGGAGCCATTCTGCTCTGTGCCCTGGCTGCTCCACCTGGGGCTTGGAGCAGTTCCTGCTCTTCCAGCCAAGCCCTGCAGGCTGGTTCACGGGCTGGCTGTGCCAAGGGCAGGCTCCTGCAGGGCTTGGATCAGGCAGGGACGGGGATGTGCTCAGGGATGTGCTCACCCATGCTCCGGAGCAGCAGCAGCCCCTCGGCCTCCCGAGCCTTGGAGGAGCTCCCCATCTGTTCTGTCTGGAGAGAAGAGTGGAGCTGTTCCTTGGCCTGGACAGAAGAGGTGGTTGCAGGTGAAAATCCTGAAAGCTATTGCATCCCCAGAGGCAGCTTCAAGAGTAACCTCATGGGATTTAGGTGTGGTTGCAGGCAGAGGGGCAAAGGAGAAGGGCGAACAAGATGCAGATTAGGGGTTTGGTGATGTGGGACTAAAAAACAGAAGATTCAAAGGGGAAATGGCAGCTCTTGTAAGTGGTGAGAGCAGAGATGCAAATTTACAAGGTATTTTTCCCACCAAACTGGGTAGTTTCAGGGCCTCTGGAGTTAATTGGTGTTATTTTTATGCCTCCTTTTATGTAAACTGCTTTGGCATTTGTCTGTCTCAGTCTCCAAATGAATCATTTACTTTTTCCACCTGCTGCTATCACCTGTTTAACTCTTCTGCTTCCATTTTCATGCTTACATCACTTCCACTTCTAATTCTTTATTAGCTTGCACAATTTCAGAGCAACTCAAAAGAAGTTTCTGATCTCAAACTCCAAATAGTCTGTGAGAATATAAAACATACATTATGTGTCACTTTTCAAGGACACACTGTACAAGTGGCTTGCTGTAATCTGTTCTAGGATGCTTACATTTTAAAAGGCACAAGATTTTGATAGCTGATTTTGTTTCTGTGTGTGACTATTTATATTTTTAGCGCATTTGATAAAGTACCATTACACAACCGACTCTTGGCTCTGGTGTAAGGCTTTGTACCAATGTTTTTAATGCTTTGCAATGTGATTATGTAGCAATCTCTAGGTGTATTAAAAGCAAATTCCCTTTCTACTGTGATAGCTAAGTCATCTCCACCTTTGTATCCTCTACCTGACAGACCCTTCCCGTCTGACTCAAGTTTAAAACACTTGCCCTAATTTCTGAAACTTTTCTTTTAAACTGTATTTAAAACTTTCTGTTTTTAACATCCTCCTCTTTTCTTCTTTGCTGACTTTGTTCCAGTCTTCATCTTATGTCTGACCCACTTAAGTGCCTGTGACTTTCCCATTCTACTGCCTATAATTGAAGCTGTTTACTTTGCTTTGTGCCCAAAATACCCCTGTCTCTTCAGATCTGTTTTCAGACAGCAAGAGCCCTCTTTACTTGTAACTCAGATTCTCCCACAGAGGACTTGTCATTGCCACAGTGGCCGCACTAAAATCACCCACACGTGACTTCCAGCAGCCCAGTTTGTGCTGAAACTGAAATTCTTTCATTTTTTCTGCCTCTTTAGCACCGAAGAGATTTTTCATTTGGTGATATTCATGGTGCACTTCTTCTGCCTTTTTTTTTTTTTTTTTTTTTTTTTTGTCGTGTGTTTGTGATGCTGTTAAAATGAAAATTGTAACCTATTGTATCTTCACTGTGTGATGAAGCAAGGGCTTGTGTTCAGCAGGGCTTGGGAATATTTTTTTTTGTCTCAATAAACAAACCCTGTAATTTAACAGGGTTTTTTTTTTTAGTTTTGCTTTGTTTTATGACATTTACAGGAAGGTAGCAACTGTAGGGCAGGAATAGAAGGGGGATATTTACACACCTCTTCTTGCCTTGTAAGTCCATCACTGTGTTTTAGGCTATTCTCCCAGTGGGAAAGTGTGAAGTGTAAGTGCAGGCAGCAGAGTTAAGCTGGAATGTCCTGCAGAGATTCACTATCACAAAGGGTAATGCTGCTTTATTGATCCTTGCCATACCGGCTCCCACAGTTGTGTTAAGCCTGTAGCAAGTGCAACCTTTACAAAACAAGATCAAGAGATATGCCTTACCATTTAAGATGAATACTGGCTTTAAAATAGGATAAAAGAATGTGTCTTAGGCATGACATATTGTTGGCATTTTAGTGTATACATGATAAAAAATCCACAGAGTAGAAGTTTGTATTTATTGGAATAATTCTTTTTTTGAGCCCTGCATCTTTGAATACAAGTGATAGGGACAACTATTTTTGACTTTGACCAGACATCCTAGAGAATTCACATTCCTATTTCTCCTCATTCTGCAATATATTATATAGTCATAATTTTGTTACCTATACTATAGGAGTGAAAAAGTACTGTCTGAAAATCTAGCAAAGACCATCATACATTTTTTGCAAATATTTTTATTTTTTTGCCATTTCTCTGCAGTACTCAATTCCATTGCTGCAGCAGTTGCCAAAGATGTTGATAAAATTTTTCACTGGAGCTTGGTTAGAGCATTAGCTCTAACCCCAGGCTTTCAAAAGAATGCTGGAGGGCTTTCAGTTTTTCAGTGCAGATTCTTGCTTCCAATGTTGGCCTGCACTTATAAAGAAACATATTAATGTGGTAGACCTTAATTTCTGTTTTGAAATTCACCAGTAAAACATTGAGTGCTTTAGATCTGCCTGTACTCTGTGTCTGACTGGACTGCATGTTGTCTTCAGGTGACTTAGGCAGAGCTGGGGGCTTTAAAAGAAGGAAATGAAATAGGGAGATTGCTCTGTTCAGGTTGTGTTAGTGGAGATTTGTTGTCTCCAGCCCAGCCTCAGTGCCTGTCCCTGGAACCAAAGGCCTTTTGTCCTTGAGTGCAGTGCCCAGGCTTTGCTTTGCAGACCTTTACAGCTGTGGCAGGAGATTTTTTACAGGATGGCCTTGAGGCAAAAAGAAACACCTTCTGCTAAAAATTTTCATCTTGAAGTTATTATGACTGACTTGAAGAGAAATGCTCTCATCCACCAAACAGCAATGTAAAAAACAGAAGAAAAAAATCCTAGACAAAAACAAACCAAACACCACAATAACACAAAACAAAGAACCCCAAAACACCCAAACAAACAAAACCCTCAACCAAAAAACCCTCACCAAACCTAGATACCAACACATCTGTATTTCTTCACTTTCCTTACTACACTTACATTACTGCTTGTGCTCTCTAGCAAGGTGCAAACAAGTAATATGTGACCTGTACTATAAGAAAGTTATGGAATTTCTGTATTCATATTATGGAAGCAGAATTATAAAGGCTGCTGGGAAATTCAAAGGTTCAAATAAAGCTCTGGTGATCTCAGTCAGTTCTGTCTCTTGTGAGTAACACTGCTTAATCACATAGAGGATTTGTCCAGATGAGGAGCTCAGCAATGAATTAGGAAGAATTTGGAGGCAAACTTCAGTCAGGAGTAAGAGCAAATACCTGTCAGGAAAGTCTATCTCACCCCCTTCTACTGCCTCAGCATGGTTCCATCTAAGAACCTTCTGCCTGAAAATTGTTGCAATGAATGCCGTGAATAAACATTGAAGTTCCTCATATTCAGCTTTGGACATAATGAAAATAGTGCAGTGCATGGACTGCAGTGCAATGATGCTCTGACCACACTGTCTGCACAGGTTACTCTCTACCAGTGAAACAATAAAATGCAAACAGGTCATTGACTGTCACTGAAGTCAGGCTGAGCACCTCAATGTTCTTTTTGTTTCATATGATGCAGATATATTTTAGAAAAAAAATTCTAGATTAAATGGGTTGTTAAAAAAATCGATTTTGAGGGCACAACCCCCAGGTAATAGTATTTGATTCTGTTATTTTGACTGTGACTAGATTAAAAAAAAAAATCTCTGGTATGTACATGCCACATGAATGAAACGCACAGAGCTTAGAAAATACAATGCTATGAAGTAACTGATAAATAAGAGCAGAATTCACTATTTTCTTAAATAATTTTACACAATCTGGAAGCAATTGAGAGAAATGTTTCATTGTTTTAAAACTTTTGATCCTCTATTGCTAATGCTGCATTAAATCAGTACTGTAGTATCTAATTATTATTATAATATTGTTGTATAGTATGAACATAATAACATTAAACTATTTTACTTCTGTGCTTAAAGAAAGGAAGGAGCACACCTTAATAAAGCTCTCCCTTTTGTTTATGATCCAGATTGCAGGTGTGATAAGTTCTAGCAGAATTAATTAAAGTCTGAGGGTGAACTCAGACCTGGAAGGGTGGACTGGAGAGATACTGTCTTAAAATGCAACATGTAGCTGACAGATAATTTCCTTGTTAATTTAATTAGTTGGAACTTTTTAAAGGGTGGTTGATAGCAAACATCAAAACCTGCCTTCAAACAGGCAGCTGTCAAGTATGGGTGCTTAGGTGAGAAATGTTCCTGAGAATGTTCTCATTTTTACCAGTGTTTATAAACCATGGTTGGCTGTTGTCTCTTTTCAGGTTTGTTCATTTTACTCTGCAATGTAATCAAGAATATTTCCAGAGATGGGGATAAGATGTTTGGATTGGTAAATTGCAACCAAGAAAGTTGTTGTTGCTACTGTTCCATCAAAAAGTTGTGGGCAAACCAGTTAAAAAGACTGTGCTGGAAAAGTAAAACTAAATAAATTAAAACCTCCAGTGCTTTTCAAAGTTACTAAACTGTATTGAAACTTTGGGTAAAAACACATTATGTGGTAATTTTAACACAAACATTAAAACCAGTCATACAGTACAGCATAGTCAAAATATGGAACAGTTGCTAAAATACAGGAATTCAGGCTTTAGGGAAAAAATGTACTGTTATTATGCCTGCCCTTGGAAATGCACAGCAATGTGCAGCACTTTCCTGATCCCCTAGAACCTTCCACCAAGCCATTAGTTTTTCATATTGTTAGAGGAAGCCACACATGAGTAGTTTTGATAATCCATGGCTGGAAACTATTCCCCCTCGCAGTCCTTGGTGTGCTGTGTGTGCTGCAGGCACAGCTCTTGTCCTCGGGTTGCTGTGTGAAAAGCAGGAGGTGACAGCAGGAATTTCATCCACCCTATTCCCAGGCACGTTGTGTCCCACATTGTTCCCTCCCAGGTTTGAAAGGGGATGCTGCAGTGACCAATGTCACTTGTGAATGGGCAGATAGTGCTCCCAGCCCAGAAATCTGCACTTGTGACCTTCCTTGTCCTGAGAAAAAGCTTTCCAAGGGAAGAGCATGGGCTGAGGTGAGTAATTCCATCAGACTGGAGGCAACAAGTGTCCTACAGGTTAAGGACTTGCGTAGGACAGCTGCTCCAAAGCCACTGACAGTGCTTTAGCTGTGTGTTTAATAAAGAGGACACTTCCCATGGAACTGGTTAGGGTTTGGTGCTTGATTTTTAATTAACTCATTGCATGCAAAAGTATTAATGATATTCTAATAAATGGTGAGATGGTGATCAATGGCATACTTGTGTTTCAGGGAAGCATTCTGAATAATTATTCCATTCTGATATTCTGGTTAATTCAAGTTGGGGTTTTTCCATCTGGATTATTTATAGGTAGCACAAGGCACATCTTTTTGAGACATTCCAGTCTGCAGTGAATATATTATGCTTTTATGTAGGAGTATAGTAGTAATCCTTTAAATTTGGGTAAATAATATTCTAGAGTCATGATATATTGAGAGAAATGCTTTGAGTTTTCTGATGTGGTGGCTTTCAGAGAGGTGCCTGTATGTGTTTGCATGTCAAGGATTGCAAACTACAGATAAGGTAAAAAAAAACTGATGTATGAACAGACTTAAAGCTCGCCCTGACCCTGAGTCAAATCACTTTTGAGATTTGGAGGGGGAAAAAAAAGTTCCATATTATCATTTTTGCACAGCTTTGCTATTTGGTTCCATTAGGGATTGGAAATGTGGAAATATTATGGAGTAGTTGCTGTCAATCTGAACAAAATTGAAATCTCATTAGCCTCTGTATCAGGTGAGATCTAAAAGCAAGGTCTTGGCCACTTGTGGTCATTAAAGAACTCACTCATTGCTCACAGGGGTAAAGGTGTTAAATACAGTGTCTTGGACAAATTCCAGCTTGTGAAATTAGGTTTGGCCTGAATTCCCTTCCAGTTTAGTACTTTCCTTCTTGTTCTTAACTAAAGTGTAATAATGTTTTGAATTATTAAATGGATTTAATGTGTCTCACATGTGTCCTAAGCATGACTGCTTTTCAGTGACAGGAAAATTGTGATGATAGTGTATGTTAGACCTTAATGGAGTAATATAAACAAAAAATTACAGCAGTCTTAAGTGGAAACCACAGTGTCAAAGCTTTACTATGCAGCAGTTTGGGCATATATTGCCAAAAATGTATATATAGGGGAATAAAAGTACCTTGATTCCAGCTTCCTTTTTTCTGTAGCTCAGGTAGGTTGGATCTATAGGAAAAATCAGAAACATGTAATGAAACAGAGGTTTACAAGTGGAAGAGCAGAATCTCTGCAGTCAGAACCACGACAGTGGTGTAACTGAGACGGGTACAAGGGAAGGAAGAGCTGTCTCAAGGATGTAGAAATGTAATGTACCAAACCTGTGTGCTTGGGCATCTCCTTGTACTTCAGACATGGGCACCTGACCAGGTTACTGCAGAGTCCGTCAGGCTGTTGGCACGAGTCACCTGCTCTGCCATGACTGAATCATCATATTCTTGGATCATGATATTTATTTTTTTTGGTCATTTATGGACAAACTATTGTAAATCTTCATGGAATACAAGTAATCACACAGCAATACCAGGCTTTTGATGCAGCATATTTACACCAGATTTTATTTTCCTTAGTTTGAATGTTCCTTTCAATTAGTTATAGTGATATTTTTTTTCCTCTTTTACCTTTTTTTTTCCTTAAAGTAGTATCCTGTTTTTTCACACACTACCTGTTTTCTACACCCATCCACATACTTTTTCATTCAGGCTGTTTTAACCTTTGAATTATGCATACTCAGCTTGTCAGTCAGGGCAACTCTTGCAACATTTCAGTAGAAATTACTTCTCTAAGTCTTTTCCTCAAAGACATATTTCTGCTACATTAGAGTCTGCTTTGAAATCCAGTGAGAATACACTACAGAACCAGAGAGCAAACACATAGATAAGTAAAAAAATATATGTGAGTATCTGTTGTTAATAGTAGCCATTTTGTAATACTCCTAGGAATCCAAACTGTTGTTCCTCACATGTTTACAAAATTTCATGCATTTCCTTCTCAATCTTTCCAAACATACCTTATAGAGAACATACAGTTTCTTCAATATGTTATTGTTCTTCCCATCTCGTTTTAGAAAATAATTTGGTAAAGCAGGTGAAAAGTAAGCCAATATTATTGTGAGAGCTGTAAAAATAGGGGGTGGAGTATTTTATGATTTTTTAAAGTTGATTTGAAAGTATTCAAATATACAATTATAGTTGTTTAATTTAATGCTGAATTTAATGTTTGGAAAAGTAGGGGAGAGTGAAGTGATTGGGGGTTTGAAGGATGGGAAGGAAAAAAGTCCATCTGATTGTCATGAGAGGTCCTGAACTGGTTCTCCACAAAAGTGAGAAGTAATTGCTGCACTTTTATTGTACAGCCACTTAGGTACTTGGCATGCATCCCAAAGAGACAGAACTAGGGAAAGTAGCAGCCAGTTCTCCCTAAATACAGTGAGAATTTCACTGTTTTGAGGGGTGACAGAAATGTCTGGTTGGTTAGGAGCTCATCATGATGGGTCTCAAGGAGAATTGCATTTCCCTCTCATGGGATAAATTGGGCATTATGACTGTGTCTTGGTAGATTCAAAACTGCTTTTGTTCTAACTGGTTTTAGAAAAAATATTTTCTTAGTCATTCCCTTTCCTATTTGATAAGAAAAATAGCAAATACAGTGTAAGATTTAGGAAGTTGTGTGATGTTTAAAGCAGCCAAAATTTGTTTTGCTCTGCTTTGTGTTCATTCACCACAGCCATGACCGACTGTGCTGGGCTTCAGTCTGTAACTCAAAAAGCTGCAAATTTACCAGAGGAGGTTTGGCTCTGTGCCTCCAGGAGCTGTTTTGCTGCCACTGATCTAAATCATGGTGTCTAAGCCAGGCAGATTAAAATGCTCACATGTAGTTTTTCAGGTACTCCATCAGAAACTAGACATTTTGCACACACACGTCTATGTGTGTGTGTATATATATATATATTAATGATTAATTGATTGATTTTTAATAACTACCTTCTGATATATTTTTGTTTTCTGATAAATGTTTTGATCTCTGCTGAAAGAAGAAATCTATTTTTTTAACATTCAAAACTATATCCAGCAATTTCTTTGTTGAGCAAAACAATATTATTTATGCTGCAATCCAGCTAATCTATTAGCTCCAAGTTGAAATCATATTACCTTTCCTCACTTTCTACAATAAATTCTACTTTAGACAGATTTTCTCATAGGAATGGCCAGCATCTCTAAAAGCAGGGACATAGGTTGAATGTTTAAGGTAAGGTGGGTTTAAAGTGAAAATACCCTCGAATATGTTAAATATTAACTATTTTGTCACATGTAAAGACATGAAGATAATAAATGGTAGTGTTGCAAGGTAGAAATAATATTTCCAGTGCAAATAGATGTAAATGTATTTTATTCATTAAAATTTAATAAATTTAATGTCCAGGGTTCAGTAATTAATTTGCCACATGCTTGAGAGTACTTAATAGCCCTACTAGCTAAATTAGGACTATTAACTGATTTAGATTTCAAGAAATAGTTAAGTGTATACATGATGGCACCACTGGTAAAATAATTTGGCAATGAATTGTACACATTAAAGCATATGTTCAATACCTGACATAAGTATTGGATAACTAAACAAATTTGTGAAAATCTAGGACGAAATCATGAGGAAAAGTGAGAGCAGAGGCCAACCTTCCTGGGGATGTTACTGTAGGGGCATAGCTGGCAGAAGTGGTGGGGTTGAAAGCAGAACAGAAGAGGAATTTTCTAAGAAAAATGAAAAAGTGAGTCCTGTGAAACACAGCTGTGAAAGTGTTCTGCCTTTTATCCTGTTTTATCCTGGTGTGAGTGGCAAATGCGAGGGGTAGGATCTGTGTAGGAGCTTCTACTGACTCTGCTGCTCAGGCTTGGTGGTTAAAAATTTGTATTTGGCTGTATGATTGTGCAGCCTCAAATCTACTGAAATGAAATCATCTCTCAGCTCTTCTGTGCAGAAAAATTCTCCATGAGGCAGAGACCCCAAAGTTCAAGTAACTAAAGTTAACTAGAAGGTTCCTCTAGACACAAACACCCACACTCCACCCTACCCTCAATTTTCAACGTTTGCACAGTGATTGACAAAGGTGTTACTTTATTTCACTTTTAAAAATAGTGGAAGCTGAAGAACAAAGGTTATGTCTTAGTTCTGTTGCAGCATCTGCTGACTAGGACACCTCCTTTCCATGGTTAGTCATTGAAATGCTTTGACTGATTTGGGAAATATGGCTCAAAACTTCTGTGAAATTTCTTGTCAGCATCAGAGTAGTGAGTCCCAAGTCTCTTCATTTCTTGATTGCACATATTAGACATGGGTACAGCAGGCTGACAATGATTTTACTGCAGAACTGGCAATAATGATAGGTTAATTTTAAACACATTTAAATCATCATTAAAAACTGGAATTCTCACTGTACTCACAATCAAATGTTTTCTCATCAAAATCTGGAGATGGAAATTACACAGGATGGAGTAGTGTTGCTCTTGATAGCCAGCCTGTAGGAGAGTAGAGGTTTGTGGTCTGTGAATGGATGGACAAAGAAAGGTTTGAACATGGCTGAGTTGCAAAACCCCACAGTCAAAGGTGTAAAAGCCAGCTGACATCAAATTTCTAGGAAATCTTAAATGCTAAGTATGCTAAGTATGACCTGTTAATATGAGGTCTTCCCAACACATATATTGTCTCTTACAAGGTTTCACAGCACAGACCTTGCTTTTTTAGAGTAAGGATCCAAAGCTCCTGAAGGTTTTGCAGGAGGTACTGGAGCATCATGATTTCCATCAGATGCAGCATTTACCTTCATCTTGTTTTCATGAGGGGTTTGGTTGGTTTATCCTTCCTCAGTGAATTGGGTTTTTTTTTTAGTGTGTGGAGCTGCTGGTGCATCATTTATATGTGTGTAATACCTGAGTGGCCCACGTTTTATCTTCATTTCCTGCTAATTTCTACATTTAAATATTAACTAAATTTCAAGTATTTCTGGATCAAAGTTTTTGAGATATATTAGTTATTTTGGGATTAGAAAGTCATTTATCGCTGGTGCTTTGTTGCCAGACCTGTGGGTCTTTGTGTCTTTTCATTAACATGCTTATGGAATAGAACCAAATGTGTGGAAACTTGGAATTAGTCTTTCCACTGTATGCTAAACAAGTGTTGCTGTTGCCTTTTAAGGGAGTGTGGTTTATTGCTGCCTTTGGGGCACAGGGAAAGGATGGAAGAGCACAATGGTCAGGCAAAGGCTTGTGCTCAGGTGATACCAGATATCAGTGAAAGACTTTTGGAAGACTGAGACTGTTGAACTACTCCAGAAAGGCCTAAAATTGGCAGACACTGGAAAGTGTAAGCTGTGTGCTTACAATGAGGTGCATAAAACATAAAGCAATATTAGTTTGTATTGTCACTGCTTTACAAACTACTTTGTCACAGCCACCCCGAGCTCCAGGAGGAAGCCTGTGGTCCCAGCTGGCTCATTGATCATATGCCACTAGTTGGTGCAGCACACACAATTGAATTGCTTTTCCCTCAGGGAAACAGTGTCTCCAGGTGTGCTAATAATAAAATTAATAGCTTAGAGAAACTGCTTGCCACAGCAGCTGTGGCTTTACAATGAGAGGATCGATTCTGGTGTTTAACTGTCCTAATTCCACAGTGGATACCCGACTCAGCCACCGCTGAGCTACGTTCAGGCTCACAGCTAATCAATACAGCCCTGATTTAAAACAAAGAGCCAAGATTCCGGATTAGAAGTCTTTCTGAATAAAAGGATGTAGGTTAAAACTGTCAACACCCTTCAACTACTATCTTACCATAAAAGTTAGGAATGCTTCAGCTAGTGCCTCCACTGGAAACAGATGTGATTCTACTGACTGTATCCCACTCATTTTGTGAAGCATTAGCTTGTAAATATTAGGATGTAAAATGGCACTTAAATCGTTCTGACCTGCCATTTTGTAGAGCTTCATGAATTCTGATTGTAATTGATAATATTACTTCTGTGTGAATAATGTATGTGGTCATACACCATAGTTATTACTGTCATAGAGCGCTGCTGTCAGTAGCCACAGATGTGACTGCCAGCAATGTGTCTTGAGGGGCACAAATGCTTTTCATATTGGATTTTGAGAAGATCCTGATTGTGAGTGCTTATAAATGTCAAGGTTTAGCCTGTGCATGGAAGAAAATATGCATTTTTATAAGTTGATAGTGCAAAGTGAAAGAGCATTAAACATTATTGGACATGGGGCTGAAATTTCAGTGACAGCTTCTTAGTTGCAAGAGAAATGAGAAAGACATTGAAAATCACAGCTTGTTTGCCAGAGTTGGGTAGGGTTTGTTTGCTTGTTTTATTAAACTTGCAATTTGGGCTGATCAGAGCCTTTATTGTTCTTTGTCTTGCTTATGTCCTTAGATGACAACAGTTCCACCACAGCTACCTACCACAATTTAGCTCAGCGAGGGAGGGAGCTCTGAGGCATTTCTGTCAGCCATTAAACACAGCAGCTCCCTGCAGGGGGAAAGTAAATTCTCCTTCCCTCTCCCTTGGAGTCCAGTGAAAGGAATCAAAATCACTTCTCCTTATTCTGGTGGCATTCGATACCACCAGAAGAGTGTGGCTTCATTTGATTCTTGCAAATTTAGGAAATTAAAGCTAACCATAAGAAGAAGTTTGAGAGTGCTGCCCTAATCTAGTGGTAATTGGGGGTGGTACCAGACCTAAAAAAAAATAAAGCAGGTGGGGAAGGAAGGGCTTCTAAACAAATATAAGTGTTGAAATGCTGTTCATACCCTAGCATAATGAGAGCAAAACCAAGCCTCTTTATGCTGTGTTTCTAAGGCAGATAACTTTAGGTGGTTGCTGAGAGATATTGGGAGGAATGCTTTGTGGTTTTGATTGTTTGAATAAATAAATTTGTTAGGAAAAATGTTTTTGAGTTACTTAAATACACTGCTGGACACAGGCTTCCAACGGGGAAGCTCTTAAAGGTGCAAAAAGTCATTAAGCAGCAACCAAGTTTTCCCTACGTGGGGAGCATGGCCTGTTTAGGAGGGCAGGCAGGTTCAGCCAGACTGGGTGGTGTTTTTCTGAGGCAGCAACTTGAGCTGGTTGCTGAGAGATATATTGGTGTACTGTGGCATCACCTCCCCAAAGATCTCACCAGCACTCTCAGAGTTCAGCTGCTGTCCTTGGCAATAAGGAGACTTGGTGGGGAAAGGAGACAGGGACGAGAAGACCCAATAAAAAGCACATTTAAAAGGGACTTCAGCCACCTCCAGTGTACACCAGTGGGTAAAGCATTGCTGGTGTGGATGGGGAGCATCAACAGCAAGGAAGTGCTGGTGGTTTTTGCAGGCCTGAGATGTGCACAGTGCTCTTTGTCTCGTGACTCTGGCCTCTATTTGCTCCTTCTGCATTGCTTATTCTGACAGATGTGAGAGAGGTCTGCACTTATATTTCTATCAAGTGTGTTTCAGTGACTTTGCTTTATAATAAATTGCTTTAATTTTTTCAGCCTCTTAATGAATTAAACAGCGTCCAGAGATAAAATGTCTCAGGATAAATAGTTTCAAGAGAGTATCCAAGGCCACGACTCAATCACTAATTAGTTGTTTTTTTCTTTTCCTCTCTGCGTCCCAGTGCCACACACACTTTGTACACAAAGGTTGAGGGCAAGAGATGAAGATAAATGTTAACAGCAACCAACTTTTCCTAAATAGGGAGCATGGCCTGGTTAGGAGGGTGGGCAGGCTGAGAATGAGCCTGTGTGCTGAGTTTCTGAGGCAGGAACTTTAGAAGATTTCTGGGATATATTGGTGGGAATGAAGGCAGACCCTTGTGGTTTTGATGGTTTGAATAAATAAATTTGTGAGGAGAAATGTGCTTTGAGTTCCTTGGATACGCTGCTGGACACAGGCTTCCAATGGGGAAGCTCTTAAAGGTGCAAATTGGAGTTTGGTCTGTTGCTTCAGTGCATTTGCAAGTGGTGGGACTGAGAGGCTGGGAAGCGTTAGGAGATCTGTAGGATTGTGTTCTGGAAGAAATCCAAGAAATTGGTTTCATCTGAAGAACAGAGTTCAGATGGGAGATTAAAGAAATCGCATCTTTACCACTGCATGAGGCTGTCCATCTGAACTAGACGGCTGCATGAGGGGAGAAGCTTAGAGGTCTCACAGAGATTTTTAAGGTTTTTTTCCAGTTGGTGTCATTGCAGGTGAAGTTTTCCACTAAGCTATGGAAAATTTGGGCTACATTTCCAGTCTTTTCTTAACAGCTGCAAGCTTTCAGCTCTTCATTTTTAAAAAAAATTAATTTTCAAGAGATGAGTGTATGCTGCAGAGAATTTTTTTCCAAAACTTTTTCAGGTAAAGCATATTCCTCCAACATACGACTACAAGTTGCTTCTTCACTCCAAGTTATATGGATTTTTATGAAACAATAATATTATTGTTAAACCTCCTAGTTGTGTGAGAGTCATTTTTACATAAGAAAATGTGATGGTATTGTGTCAGTCACATTGCAGTAATGCCAAAGCATGGTATTGGCCAAACTGGTTTTTGTTCCATTAGCAAATGCCATTGAGTTTTTTATGGTGCTTTAAAATACATTCAGCTTTAAGAGAACTGGTTTTAAAGCTGCAGAGAAGCATCAGTAACTGACTAATAAAGAGACATAATTTAGTTTTCATTAATATTACACTTACAAGATTAAAACAATGAATTTTTATTAAATAGACTTGTAGAAGAAGTCATTTTGATTAAGACACTGTCTTCATATAATGGATGTTGGTTCCATGCAGAGTAATGGATGAAAATTGCCGCTAGGAAGAAAAAAAAAAAAAGGAAAAAAATGTGTAGAAAGAGTTGAAGAAAGAGTTGAAGGCAAAGGTTTTCCTCCCCGGCTTGCCAATACTGACAAATTTGATTTGTCTGCTTTTAATTTTATGGAGTTAATAGTTGGCTTAGAGTAATGAAGTATATTTAATTTTTTGTAGAACATCTATAGATGATTTGCTTTAGACCTAATAATTTTACCTGTTTTTTTGAAAGTAAATTTCAGCTAGCTCTAGAGGGTTTTAATGTTATGGTGTAGTCTTGAAAGTTGCTAACAGTCAGTTTAAAACCACCAAAAAAATCCTGAGGAGTTTCACTGGTACATTAGGATTGAGTGTGTAAATTAGAACCAATTTGTGGATGTATTTGCAAATTGGTCTCAAGGAAAGTCCCACAAGCACAGCCCAGTGTAGGACACATATTTGTAAATAAACCCTGTCAGAATGCCCTGGAATGCCTGCGTGGAGCTGCTGTGAGGCTGGCATGGCAGGAAGGGATGGGCTGGGTGCAGGTGCAGCTCAGGGCTGGCATGGCTATCTCCTTGATAAATTTCAAAGGTTTGCTGTGAGCAACAGAGGTGTTATACTTCTTAAATATCTTGTAAAATATGAATCTAAGCCTTGAATTGAGTTGTTAAGCTTTGTTCAAGTAATCTGTCCCTCCTGTAGCATCCAGTATAACTTCCCAAAATGGAAGGTTTTGGTTTGTGATGGCATTAAGAAGATAGTGCCAAACTCTAGGGGGATGGAATATAAGAAAATAAAGATAGTGTAGAAAGTTATCATACCCCTAAGGAGTTGCAGCTGGGCCAATTATCAAAGATCAGGAACAGGCCTGGCTTTAACAGGCCAGAGCTGTGAGCAATGAGAAGAAGATGCTATAACAGAGTGGGGTGGCTGAGTGAGAGGGGAACTGGAGTCAGTGGCTGCTTTGTGAAGAAGAAAGAGTCAGTGCTCTGAGGAACTGCCCACGAGAAACACCAAGGTATGGAACTTTCGTGATAAGGAGACACCAGTATGGAACCCCTGTGATAAGATAACAACCCCAAACAAGTGCAAATCCCTGTCTTTGATTTTTTTTTTTTTTTGTTTTTTTTTTTGATAATTTATTTAGAAATAACCTAAGTGCCATTTTGGTTTTGAAGAACAACTGAATTGTATAAAAGTGGAGTATTTTCATTCATTTATAGATTTGGGCTCTAGGAAGAAGGTGTTGCCAGGGATTAAGTGTAATCAAATTCCAACTCTCATATCTTAAAAAATAATTCAGCAAATGAATGAAGGACAGAAAATATTTTCAGTTATTTCTACAATATATGGCTTTGTGTTGCATTGAAAATGCCAATAAGCTGCAGTTCAAGAACAAAAGCATGGCAAAGAAATGTAAGTTCACAATAATTCAAAGGCCATGGTCTTGATTATCCTTTCAATGAATAGATGAATGACACTGAAATTTTATAAGCCTTCTGTGGATATATTTTTGTCTTACACAATGACTGTTTATTCTCACTTGACTTCAATGAAATTATATGACAGGTAAATGTTATTGTTAGTTACAGTCTGAAATACTTTTCATCAGTGTTGTCACTTTAGTTTTCCTGTTGTTCAGACCCATCTTGCTGGAGAATATAAGGCTATAATACTTTTATAGGGCTTTTTACTATTGTGTTTCCTGCTACATTTCTCATCTTCCACTGGAGAGCCAGAACTTTGAGATGGAGGATCTTCTCAGATCTTTTCTCTATCCCTGATTTCTTTGCCAATTGTCTCACTTATTTTCTGTCACAAAAAAATGCTATTACTTGATTGCACATCAGAGTTTTTGTCCATCAAAATGAAAGGATGTGCAATCCATACTGTGCTGGAGTACTTGCAGGAGAAGCAGCACTGCCAACATGGATGCTCAAAAGGCAGAGATGGAAACTGCTACGTGTTACTGCACCAAGTGACTTGGAGGAGTCTTTCTTAGGCAGTTAGTCTATCAAAATAATTTTTAAAGAATAGTAGTATTTTTTAGATAATGTACAAAAGATAAGGTTGGCATGTAATTTCATACATTGATTCCCTAGACTCATGTGGAACATGAGCCTCATAGGAAGGGAAAGCAATTATGTAGAAGCTTTAGGTCATAAATGTGAAATAAATTCTCTATCATTAATACCAGGTGATGTCAATCACTTTTCTCTTGCAAATAATCTCTATAAATAGAGCAATTACTACATAAGCAGTCAATTATAAACTCTTGCATTGTGGAAAAAAAACCACTGTACATTGGCTTGTTGTCATTTCCAGAAAGGCTTTAACCTTTTACTAAAAAATAAATAAGTGATTATAATTCAGTGGGAAGAAGCTAGAAGAGCTGTTAAAAGAGAAGAAGAAAGTGATGTTGCATAGGATCCCTTCCATAGGATGTAGGAACTCCTTTAGTGTTCCTCAGCCGAGTTCTGATTCTCATTATTTGGATTGAAATGCAGAGCCTTGGTCTTTGCAGGGCCATGGGGGCCACAATTACAATTTGTGTAGTGAAGGGAAATGAGTTTTTTGAGTTAAGTTCCTCAAGCCTTTGTTCAGCAGGGTGGCACAACACCAGGCATTCCAGGACTGACACAGCTCTGCAGCAGGTGTGGCTGGTTTACAAAACTCTTTTTGTTGTTCCTGAGTGACTTTCCCCACATGCCTTGGAAGAATCCAGGCAGTCACATACTGAGTGATGGACCACAGTTTCAGAAATTAGCACTCTTGTGTGCAATGTTAACATGATACACCAAAATAGCACCTCCCTATTATTTAACATCTCTGTAGATTAAACTGATGTTTTGGGTAATTAGAGTCGGGGTAAGTAGTTCTTCCTGTATTCTAGTGACACAATTGGTTTCTTCTTCCTGTGCTATAGAATTAGGTGCAGCCAATGTGTGTTGGCATTGTGGAGCATTCTGTAGTTATGGTTGGGCACCACAGACTCTGTGGTGGCACTTGGACTCTAGCATTGTGGAGAATTCTGTAGATATGATTGGGCACCACAGTGTCCCTGCTCTGCACTGGAAATGCCCAGAATAAATAGAAAATTTAAATATTAAAATGTGATGTCTCTACTACTTGGAAAGAAGGAGCTTGTAATACACATCTAGAACATCAATCTCCTAGAAAGGAAGGATAAGGTCAGTTAGATACAAAAACTGGTTCTGAGGGCCTCCACTGACGTCAGATATGTTTGCAACAGACTCAAGTTTTAGAAAGTTTATTAATTATAGTGAGGGAGCAGCCACATGCTCCAACTTTCATGTACACATCTCTGTGCTGTGATTCTGAGGCCTCCTAATCGACCATTGTGCTTTTTTATTGAGTTGGGATGCTACTTCCAGTACTCTGGAATGAATACAGTAAATGTGTGTGCATCATCAGTGAAACCTGGGCAGAGAGGTCTGATGCCTCTTCATACATAATCAGTGATTCTTGGGTCCTGAAATGTCTGTTTCACAGTAAATGTGTTGTTCTTGTATCAGTATTACAGGAAGATCTCTTCTGCCTCCCTGTTTGGGGGTGTCCTTAAATGTGGAAGAAACTTCACTGTATTATGTATATACACTGTAGTTCTCCCTGTGGAATAACGTGACTATAACTGATGTGCTTTGTTCTTATATTTATTTATTGATCACTGTACTGAAAGTTTCCCTGCCAGCTCTGTGTCATTGGTGCCTTTGCAGGAGGCTGACTTGCCTTACCTGGGAAACCTTCTGGAATTGTAGTTCAAGGGACTGTGGGAACCAGACAAGTTTGCCTTCTAGAAATAAAAATTGTAAAAAGTGAGACACATTTCCAAAATTCTGTCTAGGAAAATAGCTGTAGCCTTTGTTTATCTGTGGTAGCTACAAATAATTGTGACTACTCCACGGTGAACGTGTAACTTGATAGAAGCATTTAAAGGGATCAAATGATTAAAGTGAGCTCTTCAATCAAACATATCTGTAGACTAAAACAGGCTTTGGAAGTAAACACGAGGTAATTCTGTTTCTGAGATGCAGAGAAAAGTGAGGTCAGCACCTACACAGGAGTGGGAAATTGTGCACTACCAGAGCATGGGGTGTAGTACTGCAGTCTGCCTTCTGTTTGGTAAGCGGTTCCAAATAACACTGCTGGGCTAGAACACAGCTTTATGAATAGGAAATTTAATTTTGAGACCTTTTGTGTATAAGAAATGAAGTTCGGACGAGGTGAAAGTAAAGGAGGGAAGAGATGTGTTTGTTGCTTAAATTATTATTCAAAATGTTCCAGTTGATTGTTTTGAAAAACGCCTGGAGTGAATGAGATGCAGAGGAGTGGTTGGTGTTTAATTACACAGGACTGCCACCTAGCATCAGCTCACAGCTCTCAGCAGCTCCAGACTTGCAGCAGCATCACTCCCGGGTTTTCACTGGAATTCTTTTTTTCTTTCCAACCTTTATTGGAGTATAAATGTCTGTGCTAAAAAAAGACAGCTCTTACATGGTAAACCTCTGATATTAACATTAAAAGCTTTTTAATTCAGGCAAATGGAAACAGGACTAGTAAAAGCTTTTTTGTTAAACAGATATAATTTCAGTATAGCTAATATTAATGGTTTCCAAATTTGCCTAGGTAGATGCCGTGTTAATAAGTGTTACTATTTCAGCAGTTCTCAAAAACCAAATTTTGCATTTAGTATTGTTACTGTTCTTTCAAATTCAAGCATAAACTGGAAAATGAAGAAATCTCTTCATGGCATTAGTGCATGTACCCCATATTTACAAATTCCTAAAAGGAAGAATATCTGTGGGATCATGATAAAGAGGACCACAGTAATCAAGACAAGAGTGATTTTGTACGTGGCAGCACCTAGATATTTTATGTTTGGAAATTTGTGAGATTTTTCAGGACATTTGATGCTGACAATTAAGGGAAATGCCAGGTCTCAGTCATACATCCTTTTATTCTGAGTATAGCACAGAGTGAATTAATCCTTCATATTTCTCCTAAGTGCAGTGGGGAGCCAGGACACCAATGAAAAAGCTGTTTTACCTGAATGATCTGTTAGTGCTTTGTTCTGTTTTCTTATGGCTTATAGTAAGTAAAATATGAAAAAAGAATAAAGCTCAGAAATACCAAAATATTGCATTTAGATTGATGTTGTATTTAATGAATCCTTTATAGGATGTAATACCAAGTGTTAATCAATAGACATGCCAGAATAACTTCCAATACAACCTTGTAGAGTTTTTAAAATTAATTCTTATTAAAATTATTGACTTGTTGTGACTTACTGGGATTGCAACTGGAGCAGTTTTTCATCCTAATTAGGAGGTTAGGTTCCACTACTCAAACTGCAGATAATAGTGTAATGATTGTCATCTGGAAACATAAAAATCAATGTGAGATACTATCAAAATCTGGCTGCCTGTCACAAATTATGGAAATTGCTCACGGTTTTAAAAACACTGCTAAACGGTGTTTCCTTTTATTCTTTATAACATATTCAAGCACAGCTACTTGATAGAGTGTCTATTAACATAAAGCAAGCATCAAGTGGTGCTCAGATAGTTAAGGCCACCTCTTAATCTGTGATGTAATTTACAAATATTTTAGGAGAGATATGGAAGAGTCTTCCTTTTATACTATTGAAAATCAAATATCCTCTTTAAAATTTTGTAGCAGAATTGTATTTCAGTTAACACTGCTTTGTTTTCTGGTCGATTATATTTGTTGATGCAGTAAAGAAACTGGAATGTGAAGATAATGGCCACACACATGGCTATACATTTCCCTCACTGGTAACATCAGGAGAATTGGAAAATTTTAGGTCATTCTATAGATATATATTCCATCTTTTCTTTTCCAGTTTTCACACTGCAATGTCAAGGGGCAGAAATGAGAGAAAAAGAAAAAAAGAATGTTAGTTGTCACTGAGGCTGTGCTTCAGTTAGAGGTTATTTATAGTGATTTTGTTTTTAATATTTGATGTACACAGACCTTTCCTTCTCAGTCAGGTGTAACACTGAAAACTCCTCTGCTATAATTGCCTTTGGAGGTCCATGGGAGGTTATAAAAACAGAATACATGCTGTTTGATTAGTCCATTATAAATTACTATATATTTTCCCATTCTGTCTACAGAATATATTCTCCCATTTTCTTATGTTAATAATGGAAAAAGCAGTGTTCTTCATTTGAATGTTAGCATATGTCATGTGTAAGGGGAAATGAGGAACAGAACTTTTGGGTTCAAATGGAAACTGAGCTGATGCTTTCATGCAAATATTGACCAACTTGCTGGGATGTTGGTCCTTGTCTCTTTGGAAATACCTTAAAGCAGCTCATCTCAAGTTCTGTGATGAAGCACTACAATTTCTAGGTCCAAATCTTGTATCTTATTTTTCCTTTCTAATTAGTAATCTGTGTGCAGGTGGAATTGCTGACAATCCTTCATAAAAGTATTTTAAAAAAGAACCTGCAGCTGTAGAGATGAAAAAGCTCAGAATCACAGACATTGAGGGATGGGGGCACATGTGTTCAGGGACATGGAGATTTTATTGTTCACCATTGCTCAGAAATTCAGAATCCACTGATTTGTAATGTGTACTCTGATGAGTTGACTGAAATTTTAAGTGCTGTATTTAAATTTTAATGCAAACAAATTTTTGACAAAACCAAGACTTTTACCGGTATGCAGCTTTGTGTTTTCACTGAAAAAGAGCTTTGAAAATCATGATCCTACCCCTGCTTGGGGCAGAAACTGGCAGAATCCCCAGCTAATGCAAATCAACGTATCTCCATCAACTCAGTGGAGGTGAAGAGATTTATGGGAGCTGCAGAAATAATCCTCATTATCTTTGTGTGAAGAAGATAAAACTGTTTCTGAAGATCTACACAGTAGATTATGACATTATTTGGAAAGGGTTTATTAACCTTGCACTGTTAAACAGAAAATAGCTTCTGGTATCTGATATAAGAGGAGATAAGATTTAAAACACTTGAGAGGGAAACAATAAACAGCCCATGGTGGGCTTTGGAGAACATGTAGTTGTGTCCACATCTGGATTCAAACCTGCAAGCTGCTGGAGTGAACTCATTGGTCAGAAACTTTTTGAGCTGCTTGGATGCTGAACCAGAATTTGTTGGAAGAAAGCCTCTTCTACAGCAGCAGTGCTATATTTCAAAATGTAAGTCTCATTAAATTCCTTCTGATATAAAACAAAGAAAATTGTGAGTACAATAATTAGAAGCATAGTAAGCAGCACAAGCTGCTTTTCTCCATTAAAGTGTCAAATTCAATCTTCAATGTGAAAACAAAGCAAAATATAATTTTAGTGAAATGTTTGGGGAGTAAAAGAAGGAATATTTTTGTTTGCAGACTCCTTAGAGACAGTTAAGCATTAGCTCTGTCAAATACCAAATTATAGGTGAATTCAGTTTAAATTATGTGAACTATACATTCTTTGAAATTTGCCTAAAAAGACTTGCTATAAAACTAAAGCTGTGAAAAAGCTCTTTTCAAACTGGGTAAAGCTCCTGAACACTTTTTGTAAGTGGCTGCACATGTTTTGAAAGGATTCTAGTAATGCCTAACACCTTCCAAAGTACCTTTCCAGCAGTGAAATTCATATTCAGCACATCTGGGTTCCTACAAGACTTGCAGTAATAATCAGATTGGTTAACTATACTTCTTTTTTTCTAAGACTGATTTTAATGTTTTAATCTATTTGAGGCAGATAACTCAATTGTGTGTAAAATCATATTTATTTGGGGACAAAAGGGAATTAAGTTTTGATAGGGAAAAAAACCTACCTTTCAGAGAAGAAAAGTCCTTAGACTTCACTTTTTAAGGCATGTTCAGCATACTTATAATTCATTATTTTGGTCAGCATTGAATATGGAATTTATTTTAGTGTATTTTAGATCCAGGATTGCAGTTGCAAGTGTTGATAAGTATTGTAGGTACGGGGATAGTGCATTAGTTCTTTTTCTTTCATCAATCCATTTCTTCAGTTGACTTTGCCTGGCTAGTAATGATTACTTCAAAGAGCTGCATTTAAATGCACACTGTAGAAACTCATTAATTTTGAGTAATTTTGGAAATGCACATGAGGAAAAGATGAATTCTGAAAATCTGTGCTATTGTCCCATGCTGGATTCATTTATAAAGAGAATTGTTGCAAATGCACTGCACCTGGAATTTGTGAAATCAAGAGAAAAAAGGAGAACAGTTTCTAGAAATGCAGATGGGCTTGGGGAACACTCAAAATTAAGAAATTTATAAAAGTTCAGGCACAAAAATGGGTCAAAATCAAGTAGCTGAACCCCCCAAAATGTTAATGAAGTTCTGATTACAAATAGAGAAAAAGAAAGTCTTGTAATCTTGTCAGTTCACTGCTGTGAAATGTGAGCATCAAATTCCGAACTTTATTTGTTGTGGCGTTTTCAAAGAAATTATTTTATTTATTTTAAATCTTCTCATTTTACCTGCTGCAGATTTTGTACCTAGCTGCCCATGGGATGTGTTTTGGGCACCTCCTGTGTTACTGGTTTTGTTTCACAGCTCTGATCTGGAGCAGAGCTCTGCTGCCCCAGATACTTTTCCATTGTGGTTACTTTGTGTGGTTTTACTGTGCCAGGCTCTCATGTGAATACAGAGGTTTGGTTTAACTGTGGAGCTTGAGCACAGCGTTTGTAATCTCATGTGGGTGTGTTTTAGTAGACATTTTGGGAGTTTTTCATGACATGACATTTTTCCTAGGTTAATTCCTAGTGGGAATGATAAGGAAATCTGCTTTTGGTCCCTCTGATAAATGATGTTATTTAGCAAAGTGAGGGTTAGCCTGGTTCTACATAGATAAGTAGAGACTTATCCTTAGACTTATCTAATTTCTGGAATTCTTAGGAAGTATGGACAAATCTCTCTATAGAAAGAAATAACTTCTAAAAACATTCTGATTCTTCATTAAACAAAATCTAATTAACTGATATGTCACAATTTCATGTTGAATTACAGTTTTTAAGTCACATATATTTGAAGTCCTGATCTGACCATCTGTCTGGTGATGCACTTGCACTGTATCAGAACTAACATTAGTGCAGTCTAAATGGAGGCATGGCGCTGTGGACCAGTTTGTATTTCCTTCTTATTACTCAAAACTCAATTTCTAAATGGGACATTTCCTAATTCTGTAGTCTTGATTATTGGAAAATATTCCAGCAGTCTCATGTAAGTTTTTTATATTGGCTATAAAAAACATTTCAGATGGATAAATGACTTAAAGAAAGGCACATAGCTATGATTTTTCACCTGTGCAAAAAAGAGGAGAGGCATTGCTTGTTCAGGCTAGAATTCCTAAGCTGCTTTCAAAATTTAAGCCATCCCACCTGGAAAACTGAGGATTCCAGCAAGATCTTATGGAAGCATATAGACTTCTCAAGATATTATGGAAGTATATAGACTTCCTTGAATATATTTCTAGGAAATGAGATATAAATGGTTTATTTTATGTTTAAGAATCACTCTTTTCAGTTAAAGGTTATTCCACCTCCATAAAATCAATTGCAATTGAGGTTATTATAGGTCTTTCTCTTGGGGAGTTACCCCAAGCATTGAGATCTGTGTGTTGTAGAATCTCTCATTTTCAGATCTTCTAATATATAAATGTTACATCAATTCAAAACTGCAGAGATAATTCCAGTCTGTGAGCTATTCTTAAGAAATTGTTTTCCTTTCCTTTTAGTTTTTTTTTTTTTCATTTTATTATTTTAATTCAGGACTATGCTATCAGGCTACTTTAAAAATATTGAAAATTGAAGCTGAAAGTTGACCAGAAGTTGAAAACTAAAACTAAATAATTCAAAATATATATTACATGAACAAGGGTTCATGCAAACTGCTTTGTCTTTGACAATATTTTTATGAGAATGATAAAAGGGACTCAATGCCAAACTAAATAAATAACATGTTTATTTAAGAGAATACCCACTGCAGAAGTTCAAACAAAGACATTTTTCATTTGTGTATGTTTAACAAATCTTGACTAAAACTTACTTTTCAATGAAAATTGTGAAGCTGGACAGTCTTAAATTGCTGAAGCTTGATTTCTGTTCCCAGTAGTTAACTCTTAGTGTGCTTGCTCAGTCTGGGAATTGTCTCTTTTTTTTATCTTGCCTCTCAGGAAATGGGAATGAAACTGGACAGCTGAGTGATGGAAATGGAAATCCTTTGCTCTTATAGTAGCTGAAATAAAAAATAATGAATCATGTATCTTGAATGCTGTTAGAATTGAAACCAGTATTAGTGGTTTAAACACAGGCTCAGTTTGGTGTTGGTTGTTTTGTTTCTAATTGAACAAATACTTGTTTTCTTTTTCTGTTTGCAATTCCAGCTGCTTCTCAAAGCACAGAACTCTTGTCTGTGGGAAGCTGTCTGGTTCAGGGAGTGCTTTTCCCTGGAGGAGCAGCAATTACTGATGGAGGGGTGTTCACTGCTGCTGCCCAATGCCCTGCACATCTTTTATCCCACCTGTAATTCTGTGTGAGTGCAAAGAGGAACCAGCCTTGTCAAGGGCTGCTGTCCTGCAGGGAATCTCCATGGGAGGGCTGGAGGAGATGTCCCTTTGAGTGGCTTTGGCTATGCCACTGACCAAACACCCAAAAACACCCTGGTCACTCCTGCTTTTTTTTGGGTAGGAGACTCTTTTTGGGAACTCTGAGGGATCATCACTGTCCCCTGCCATGGGCTGAGCTCACAGATCCACCCTTCAGGGAGCTGCTTGTCACAGTCCCACCACTGCTTTTGATGAACAGCATGTGCGCATCAGTGGCAATGGCATCAAGAAAGAAATTTCTTTTCTCTCCTTTACCTTTTATTTTTTATTTTAATAATTCATGAAAGTTTTCATGCAAGTTAGAATTTACTGAGGTAATTTGGGCAAATGAGTAAATTGGTAATGGTACATAGATCATTTTACTCTAGGTCTTGATATTGACCTAAAATTACAATCTGATGGCTCTTAATGTATATGAAAAGCTTTGTCAGGTATCTTTTCAGATCTGTTTGCTAGTAAATTAGGTTACGACTGTTCATAGTTTATTGATTTCAGTTCAGGATAATAAAGCATTTATAGTATTTGGTTCCAGTTTCCTTCCTGCTCTGAGAGGCACAGATACAGGAGATTCTTTTCCCCACTGCCTGTGTGGGAGGATGACCTATTGCTCAGGGGAGGCTTTGAACAGCAGGGCTGCTGCACTTTGCTCTCCTCTGCCTCAGTGACTTCTGTATTAAAATAAGGGATTGCAGTGCTTGTCTTGGGGAAGAAAAGCAGCTCTTTAAAGGGTGGAGCATTATTAAAATCACTGGTGGAAGGTGCAGTACGATGTTACTTAGAGCACACTTTGTCCAGGGGACTGAGGTGCAGCTGTGACTGCTACCAGAGCCAGATGTGTGTGGGGAGCTTGGAATGTTCATGAGATGTTCATGAGCTTGGAAATAGACTCTGAAATTCTGGATAGCCCAGCATGGATGGGAACTCACCTGGCCCACAAATGGGGGAGTTGCAAAGGAGGTGGTTAATTAGGACACTTTATTGACTCTGCACATCCCAACAACTACCAGCACTAATTCACATAATGGATATCAGTAAAGGATTCCTTCCTTCACAGCTTCTGCTGGCCAAGTGCTCTCTCTCTAGTCCCAGGCCTAGTAGCTCATGTTCTCCACACTCCTGCTGAGATTTAAATACAGCAGAAGGGTACTTACCAACCCAGTGACACAAAATGCCAGTTGATTTTAGCTCATATTGGCTAAAATCAGTGAGCCTTTTGAAGTCTGGCGGACAAAATTGTACAGGGAGAGAAAACACCACTGACTTCTGTGGGTTGTGGGCTCACACCTACAATCCTACTCAGAGATGGAAATAGAAATTTGTTGGTAAATTACTATAACAACTTAAGTTTTGATTTCCATTTTAAAAACTCTTTTAAAACAATCCTTAGATTTACAGACAGAATAATGTACCATATGCCTGTGTATCACACACAGATCTCAAGTTGGTCATTGGCCATATATCTATAGGAAAGGCCCAGATGAATGCCATGCTTCCTGGACCTCCAAACAAAAGACAAAATCTTCAGTGAAAAGAGAATAGGCCTTGTATTGATTTACATAACACAGGAATGTGGCTCTGCCTGGTGGAGAGGTGAGTGTTAGAGGTTATGATTCCTTCTCATGTTTTGTTTTCTTTAAATTTATGGCAGTGTCATCTCAACATATGGCAGAGTTGTTTTCTTTTAGGTTTGTTTTCACATTTTTAAGGGACTGTTTCAAAGTCAACACTGTCAAATGACATTTGGAAATGAATGAGCTTGCAGTAGTGTCTTGGGAATTGTGATAGAGCTTGTGCTTCTTACTTTTGTTAAATTGTGCTTTTAGTTCCTGGGCATTTTCTTCACTCTAGAACTGTATTCCCTCAAAGGTCTGTGCTGGGGAACTGAAGAAGGAGCAAAACCATTTTATTTTATCCTGGTACAACACACAGTGTGGCTGTAGCAGGACCCCACTGCAGTGTCAGAATGCAGCCTCTGCCTTAATGTGCTCCTCAAGCTTGGAATTCAGCTATAAACCTTCAAACTTAGATGATTTTTTACTTGAAAAACCCCTGGCTTTGTAAGCCTGCATGCTCAGCTTACAAAGCTTGCCTTGTGTGTTTGCTTTGCAGGCTGGTTTCTAAAATAAATAGTTCTTTTGGTTCTTCCTATTTTTTGATGGTTATGGAATTTTTCCTAGATTAAGACCCTCATAGGCACACTGAGGCTGGAGAGTACCTCTGGAGCTCACCTAATCCAAGTGTCAGTGTTGAACTGAGACTGGGCTCCTAAGGGCTTTGTGTAGTTGAATCGTGCAAAAGAGCAGAATTCCCCAGCCCCTGCAGCAACCACTCCAGTGCTTATTTGTCCCCAGAGGGATTTTTACTCACTTCATTTCTGTTCAGAACTTCCTGTGCCAGTTTGCACTAGTGGTTTCTCACTCCCCTTTGGTTGCCTCAAGTAAAGCCCCATCTCCCTCTTCTCTGTGGCCTCACAGGGACAGCAAGGCCACTGCTGGCCATTCCTGCAACTAAACAAGTCCAGTTCCTTCATCTCTCCATGTAGCTCCCATGTTCCAGTCTCTTGAGACACTGACTTCCTTCCCTGGACTTGCCTCAATTTGGGAACATCTTTCTTGTTTAGTGGGAGAACTTTGTGTGTTATGCCTTCTGTAAAGTACTGCTAAAAATAGTAGTACAAAGAAACCATTTACCTTGGTAGGTAATACAGAATTGGAACAAAGAGAGCATTTTAAGGCTTGTGTTTAATTTACAATAAATTGGTTACAACCACAGAGAATTCTGGTTTCACAAAGTAAATTGTATTAAACTGCCTTATTAATTTTGTTCTTTGTACTTAACATCTAATCCTCAGAAAAAGAACTGACTAAGCTTTGGACCTACAGTTAATTTTCTGTTTTGAGAAACAAAGCTATGAACTTGTTCAAACTTGTCCAACATCTTTGGAGTATAGGGAATTTTAAACCACTGTGAGTTTCATATACTGTGGATGGAGATCAGGATGTCTCTGTGGCTGTACAGATACAATAAATACTTAGTTTAAATCTAGTGTCTTCCTTGAGGGGATAAATTTTATTTTGCAAGAACCAGTGATAAAACTGAATGTGGTAGGTGAAGCAGAATTTGCTTTGAATTTGCTTTAAATGCTTCTTGCCAAGTTCCCTTGGGTTTGATCTCTGTCCTTGTCACAGAGAGCTGATGCTTTTGCTTGGAAGTTCGACCATGGCAGTGGAGGAACGTTGGGATCTCTGTGCTGGATGCACAGCAATCCAGGCAGCAGATGGCAAAATTGTGGGGGCTGGCTTTAATGCAGGGAGCTTAGAGCTGTGAAAAAATTAGACATTGCAGCTTGGTTATTGTTCAATCTGTGAAAGGGCAACGTAAGAAAGGACCAAATGGGTTTTGCAAAGATTCCATGCACTTTTAAGAGCATTTTTAAACTTGTTTCTCCTTTCTGACTGATCCTGCTTGGTGAAACTCTGGCACAGATGGTGGGTTGGAGAGGGCTGTTGGCATTTCTCATGTGGCAGCTTCTCTGCGCTCTCCCCACGTGAGCTGCCCTGTTCTGGGCTGGTGCAGCCTCAGCCCTTGCTGGCTGTCCCCAGCTGCCTCCAGGCACCCCCTGTGGGGTGTGGGATGAGGGTGTCACACAGGGCTGAGGAGCCAGGATGGGCTTCTCTGTGCCAGCCCAGCCCCATGAGCAGTGACTGGTGGCAGGGTGACACCGAGGAAACCCCTCACCCACCAGCAATGCCAGGCTTTCCTTGGAGACACCCACGGCTAGGAGGGAGTGAGCAGGATGATGGTCCTGTGTAGGAAATCTGCAGTGTGAGAGTGAATATGAGAGTACATGTTCTGTCCTGAATGATTAGGTAGATAACAGGAGATAATGTCTGCTGAAGCATGTGGCCTTTTCTCCAGAGAGATTTTCCTCCGGAGGGACCGGGGCCTTTTTCTTCACGATTTGAGATGGAGCAGAGGATGTAGTGATGTCTGCACAGTGACTGTACAACATTAGGAGATATTTGCTGGTTTTTTGTGGTCTTGGATTAGTTGATTTTCCAGAAGTGTGTTTTTCTTGACTGAGGTTATTTAAAAAATTCCATGAATCAAGATAACCCTCAGTGTTCTCTTCTGCCATGATGTTATGTGAATAAACCCTGCACTGCAGATTTGGATGGACCAGCTTTCAGGGTGGCAAACTCTCAGTTCCATCCCTGATGACCCCTTGATGTGTGGACTCTGGAAATTCACTTCAGACATTTGAGTTACAGCTGGTCATTTTATATAATGGTTGTGTTCATTGTATCCATCACTGCAAGGTTTAATTAATTTCTATAAAGCAATTGATTTTCCTTTATTAAAAGATGGAACAACATTTGTTAGCTGAGAATGTTCCAGAGTAACTTACTTTCTTCATTATGCAAAGTTTCATTGCTGGCTGAGGCGATCTAGAATTTTAAATGTTTCAGCAAATACTTGTATGGAGGCTGTTGAGAAATAATGTCATCCATTCTGTGTGCCTCATCACGATGTTCTGTTGTTTTCCATTCCTATTTCTTTTTTCTTTTAACTTTTTCTTCGCTTACCTTGAACCTTTAAAACAAAGAATCACTTCAGGAAGCTGTTATTTCTGATAAAATCTATGTGTTTACAAAGGTGGAGAACTCACAAGAAATAAGTACCAGTTCACACAAATAGAAACGCTCTCACTTTTTTCCTCTTTTTTTCCCCCTTTTTCCCCCCCCCCTTTGGTTTTCTCTAATAGACATCAGAGCTTAGCTGAGTGGACTATTCACATGTGTAATTTGGAATAGTTTTATTGAAATTCTACTAAATACTATTAACCATTTTAAAATATTGTTGATTTTCCTTACAATATAAGTTTATACAACCTTAACAATGATCTCTAGTAAAGCCTTCTGTAAAAAATATTTTTAGATTGACACTGCTAGTGGGGGGAAAATGTATTAAAGGCTCCTGTTAATAAGCAAATGAAAATTGTTAGTATCAAATTGAGGCAAGAGAGGTTCTGTGGAAGCTTTAAAGAAAGAAAGGGACTGTTTCTTAGACAGAATTAGAGAAATTTATTTAAGTGCAGACTGAAAAACAGGTGGTGTTTTTGACTGAAATAAGTACCTAAACCCATAACTGCTTGCATGATTTCTGCATTTGATGAGTTTTAAGAATAGTCCTGTAGAGGTCTGAAAATAGCTAAGAAACTTCTTGAGCAGCACGATCATCTCGCAGTAGGATGAGATGTGCACAGGAGCTTTGCTGATCTCAGATTCTGGCAGAGTTCCCTGCACAGTGTATTCATCTGTAAACAAGGAGTGGAAGGCACGTTCCTGGTGTTTCTCTCTTGGCTGATTTTGTACCCAGTGGTACAGGTTTTGCTGCTGCCAGCAGGAGTGGAGCTGCCCAATGGGTGTAGAATTAACAGAGTGTTTTAACATAAGGAAGTGAAAAATAATTAGGAAGGAACGGTCTTAAAATTCCTGGCATTGGACCTTCTTGGGTGCAAGAGAAGTATAAATCCTTTGATATTTCATTTCTCCAAATTGATAGCACAGTGATTTATTTAAAATCCAAATCCTTGAGTGCAATATGGAAGCACAGTGCCCAGGAGCTCCCAGAGACAGCTGATGGATTAGCGTGGGTGGGAAGGAAAAGGCTTGTGGATATGGACACTATTCAAATCCCTCATGGAAACTCTGGCCATAAATAAGGTTCCTGAGAAAATGAAAAGATAAAGGAGCCTGACAAGAGGACAGCACGCTGGAAAATGCTGGTTAGTAATTAAATGAACTAATAACCAGGTGCTGGTGAAAAAAAAAAAAACAGAGAGGGGAATGGTTGGAGCACAACTTATGCTCCAACCTGCTTGATGTCTTGGCTCCATTGCTGGTAAGGTTGAAAATCCCATTAGGTAAATTAAAGACAGCATTTTACCTAGGATTAGAATGAAATAAGTGCATCACCCGTGGACAATTAAATAAAGCAAGTTGTCTTCCCTTGTATGGGCATTTAGATCTGTCTCACTTCTATAAATGTGGATCAGTTTGATCAAAGACTTAATCAAAAATTATTTAGACAATTACTCCCTGTTTCAAAAGTATTCTCTAGTGATAGGAAACTATTATACAGAATCGTTAAAGCATGCTTAACAGCATTGTCTTAATTATACAATGATAAATTATTCTACCTTTCTTCATTAATAGCAGTTTAGCAGTAGATAATATTATTGTTTATTGTTTCTAGGCAGTGGAAGAGTAACAGTGTTCTGTAGGAAATTAGATCTAGCAAATTTAGTAGTTTGAAGTGACCAGTTTGTATTTGATCTTTAAATTGTTTTTTGAACTTGTTCAGCTATACCAATTTTAAGTAATTATATTAATTGAGACCTTGGCTTTTTCTGTTGTTTTTATTTATTTATTTATTTATTTATTTATTTATTTATTTTATTTATTTATTTATTTAAACCTGGCTGCATGGAGTGATGTAAGTATTTAGATAACAATTGTACTGAGAGCAGGAAACCAAGCCCTGGAACTTGGGGTTTCAAATGTGCACCAAACCCACTTTGTGACCTCGGGTGGGACTTTAATCTTCATGGTGTTCAACCTTTGCTGTAGAATAAGAATGATACACATTTAGCTCTCCTGGCTGTTCAAAGTCTGATAAGTATCTGTGAACAGCTGTGAGTTGGTAGTGGAAACATGTTATGCCTGAGTAAAATAATTTTTTTTTTCTGGAATGGGGGATAGTTAAGGCCTCACCCAGAAAAGAAGGAAGAACATTCTCAAATAGGAAAAACTTGAAAACTTGCATGGTTTTGCTTCTATGTATCTGGAAAGAAAAGATTTCAGTCCCTTTTGTATAACTAGCAATGTTCTGCTTTGTACCACTTTGAGGGATTTATAAGCCCTTCCCTGAAAAATGAGCTTTTCTCACCTCTGAGTGACTGTGACACAATCTGCTCATGGCTGCTGTAGCTTCTAGGAAGGGAATCAACAGGAGAGTTGATGATCAGCTACTGAATTGTGTGCCATCCCAATAATATTTTAGTGAATTTTTCACAATTTTAAAGAAAAATCAACTAAATATACTCTGTGGCTATTGAGGCACTAAGTGAATATTGTTTGTGGAGTTTTCTATTTCTCATGCTCTCAGAGAGGGACAAGGACTTGATTTGTAGCAGCTGAACACAAAGACTTGGTTGGTTCATGTGTTCCATGCTCTGCCTCAGACCTGGGACACTGCAGATGCTTTGCTGATAATTAAATTTTACTGGTGTGGTTTCCAAATCCATGGTGCTCCCCAGCTTGTGCATAAACTAGGAGCCACATTTAAGAACACTGATGGCTTTGTACCTGAATTTTGTGAGAAACAACTGCTCACTTTGAAAATGTAAAGAGGTGTTTTAAACCTTAAGAAAAGCACAACAAAGGACTACATAAGGAAAAATTCACAGTGCTGGGAACTGCCCCTCTTGGATGCCACGTGGCCGGTTCATCTTCAGGATGGATGCTCAGTCTGTTGTACCCCTGGGGTTGCATCAGCCAGCCCTGGTCCCTCCCACAGTCTGTCAGGCAGCTCTCCTTTGCCATTGATCAGTGGAAACTGCTTTCTTGTTAACTCAGGTGTTGCCATGCCCACCCCCTAAGCACCCCCAAGCTTTTCCATCCCCAACTGCCCCATGCAAGGGACACCTGTGCAGCTTCTTTGTACCTGTCCCAGACAGCCCAGGCTGTGTGATGGCAACAATGCAGGGGGAAAGGGAACTGTGGGGAGAACAGAGGATATCTAAACTACTATAACATAACTATACATCACTAAAGCTTTCCTTAGTATTCACACAATAGTTATCCCTTAATTGCAAGAGCCAATCATCTCATTATCCATCTCTAACAAGCTTTTCCAGCTGTGCTCTGAGAAAGAAACTCTCCGTTTGTCCTTGGTGTGAGCTGTGGTTCAGAGGCCCCTGGGGACAGGGGAGAGCTGGGCTCACATCCCCTCTCCTCCCCTGCCCCATGGAAAGGGGAATCCATTCAGGGGAGAAAAAGGGTTAATCCTCAGCAGTCAGTGAATGATGGGGCACTGTTTGAAAACTGTCTCTAGCTCCTGGGCTTTTCCTCCTTTCTCAATGCCACGTTGTTTTCTTAATGGAATGCTATTTTCATAATAGATTTAAACAGTTCTGGGATTTATAAGATGTTCCTGGAGTACAGAAATCTCTGAAGATAGTCTAGAAATAAAAACATGTATATTTAAACATAAAAATAGATATATGGGATAAATATTTGGCTCAGTGCTTGATTTTGTTAAGTGTACCATTTTTACTGCCATTAACCTGAACATACTTCCTAGAGCTTTTATTTATTAAAAGGAAAAAAATAAAATGTTTTTTTTCTACAGTAAAGCAGAACACAGAATGCCTATAAGCATTGTGTGTCTTATGTTACTTAACTTGAATCATTTGTCACAACTGTTCTGACACAGCTGTTTACCATGTCATACTAAATATATCTAATTTTCAGCTTAATATAGAGTGGCTCACTAAAACAAAAATTCAGTATTTGGACAGAAAGAAAAATAAGAATTAAAAAGTTCAGAAGAACAATTTATCAACAAAAAATGAGGCTACACCAAACAGACTGTCAAAATATATTTTGGTTTTTGCTGCAAAACCAGCATACTTGTCATCAATATTACTTCGTCTAACAAAGTGCACATATTGTGGTGCACTTAACTGTAGTATTTAGTTCAAAATTTCACTTTGTTTATTGCCTCTTTTTTTTTTTTATAGACAGGGTCCAGAAGTAGAGATGTTCTTTTTCACTAATATTAAAATCAGGAATAAATACAACAGTTGAGTGGCCATTTTAATTTTTTGCCTGAAAATTTGTATGGCACCACAGCTGAATTGTTGCATTTTCTCATTTTGAAAAATAGTCTTTGCATAAAATAATGAACAGCATTTGAACATCTGAATCACAAGCCTATTTCCAATTGCTGCTCCTGAAAAGGAGTCCAGCCTTTTATGGAACCTTTTTTTCAGATTGGTACATGGTGTGCTACTTCTTTTAAATAAAAAAAAAAAATGGGGAAAAAAGAAAAAGGCTGTTTCCAACACTGTCTGCACTACTGTAATGTTTTGATTTAGTGTGCCAGGTGATTTGGGGGCGCAATGTAAATGTGAGGTTCTTTGTTTTCCCTGAACTTCCAAGTGATTCCTGGGCTCTGTGTGGTGTGAGTGGCAGTTCTAATGGCCCTGTACATTGTAATCATGTCAGGATCATTACAAAATGCAGCAAACAAGCCCTTACTTGAGTTAGATAAATGTATGAATCAAATTTAAATTTACAGAGAGTTTTAGCATAGGCTTCTCTAAGCCATTAAAATTCATCTTGAGCCCTCCCTCCATGCCTTCTATTGATTTGCCTGTGCTAACACAAAGAGGAGTGGTCAGTTTTTTTCAACCCCCTAAACAAAAACCTATTTTTCTTTTCTCTTCTCCTTAGCTTTTTCTTCTCTTGTCCTCCCTCTTTGTTCCCCCTTGTGTGTGTTGTCCCTTCAGGACGTGCAGTGTTTTAATACCTTGCACTGCCCACAGTTAAAATTATGCTCTCATTAGAATTGCCAAAGTCATGGGCAGGTACGCAGTTGCTTTATAGAACCACAATAAATCTTATCTTGGATGAATTGTGAGTCAGAAGTGTATTACACATGTGTAAGTTGGGGCACATGGGGTCTGTGTACATCAGCAGCAAGTACAGCTGTGCTATTTATTGCTTTAGATTGGCTGCTATGGGTGGTCCAGATGAGCTGAGACTGTATTCCTATGAAACTTGGCCAGCCCTTTAGCAGGACATTATAAATAATAAATATTTTCTGAATAAACACCTTTCTCAGAAAATTAGTCAGACCTTCTGTGTTTCTGAAATAATTAAACCAGAACTAAATGAGAACTTTTGAAGCCACTTGTTAGTGGTTGTACTGCTCTGTAGTGTAAGTGGGTCAGGATGAGCTGTATTAGTTAAATCCTTTGAAACAAAAGAAATTATTAAATCAGTTATGATTTAGGTCAATGACTCAAAATAAACCATTCACAGAGTGCCCTTGAGACAGACAAGTCAAAGAGTATCAGGAGTTCTGAACTCAAATTGCATCTCACCATTATTCTCTAAGCAAAGCTATCACACCTTACCTTTCCAGGAAAACAGTACATAAATATTTCACTGTCTAACAGGAAAGGTGTTTAGCACTGAATTGAATCAGTATTTAATCTATTTAACATAAGAATGAAAAAAAAGTGAAATAGTTTTTCTAGGAGTGTTTCACAACTTAATTGACTGTGTTTTAAGGCATGTATAGTGATACCATTGTCTAAATTTTGAGAATGGTTTGAGCATGATGCTCTGGAACTGGTTTCTGCCTGGCTGCCTTAAGTTCAAATAAATCCCCAAAGCACAGGTGAGGAGGAGAGATTTATCCCTGCGAATATTTTCTTGTGTTCAGGTAGATGTATTTTGTCTTAGATGCTTGGGATTTGTCCTCAAGTAATGGAAAAATAAGGAAAACAAAAAAAATAAAACTATTCTAAAAATATGAAAATTACATTGAACTAAACTTCCAATAAAAATGTTATCATTTTATCTACAGCATTTGAAGGACCTTCTAAAATTAGTAAAGTTCAAGAAATTTTTAATAGTCTGCTGTCATAAAATCAAATTATTCACCAAGTTATTCTGATGTCTGATTCTTGAAACAAGGTTTTTCCTTATGAAAGATCAAAGTAAAGATCTTGAGACATTTCTACATTTATTTTTTTGTTTTAGCCAGTTGGAGTTACTGTAGCACAGACATTGTGTCTCACATTCTGCATATACAGATGACTGAGGAATATTTCTAGGCATGCTCAGAAGTGGAACAGTGTCTTACCATTTCCATTTGTATTTGCAGGGGAATTGCACAAAACTCTAAAAAATAATTGTTATTGAGGGAACAATTTCAAAAACTCTTGTCTTCCTGAGAAGATGCTTTCATAAGCTAATGTCCTGGAAATGCTCAGATGTTTTATCTCAGTCAGAGTAAATCCTTCTTTTAACTACAGTAACAAGGAATTAATTGTTCTTTCAGAAACAATAGAAATCAGGCCAGACAGCTTTAAGTATAGCAGTCATAAAAACAAAAAGCTGTTTGTTTATCTGAGCTGACAGACAATATAGAATTCATATGGAATGACAGGCTTTTGTGCTGAATAGCATCATGAGGGCTCCCAGAGAGTAATTGGCAGGTTTTGCTCCATGCTGCAGTGTCTGTGTCTGTTTCTGTGTTTATAATTGTGATACATTCATATCTGGATTTGATGAGAGAGTATTAAAATGGGATCAAAGAGCCAGGCATTGTTAATCTAAATGATCATATATCTCCTGAAACTTCAAGAAATTCTTTATGCCACCAGCGTTAAAATGCTTTATAGTTAACATGCTTTCCAGTTCAATCAATATTGCAGCACCAAAGAGTTGAACTAAAAAATTCAGATATGGGGGAGTCAGCTTAGCCACTCCATGTTCAGAGAGCTGAGAAACAGCAATGTAAAATTTCTCTTTAATCTGAAGTTATAAAACGAACCTTAGTGGTTTCAAGTGCCAAATGTCTCTGCTTTTGTTTTGGCTTTTCTGTAGGTGTTGTTTTGGGACTTTTTTTCCTCTCTGAAGTGTTAAAAATAAATGAAAAATAAAGAAAAAAGTAAGCATGTTTACAGTTCTTATTCCTCACAGATTGCAGAATACCTGTGGGTGGTTTAAAGCAGCTGTTTCTTGTGGTTACCTAACTTCTTTAAAATACAGAAAGGAAAAAAAACCTAAAAACCGAAAAACCACAAGGCTAAATGTCAAATCTAAATGAAGGCAAGAAACCTTTTCTCTAGGTCACCAGCTCCTCTGGCCAAGTACATTTATTCCCTCTTAGGCCCATAATCTGTTTCAAAAAGCAATTATTTAGCCAATACTTGTGCCAGTGCTGTGACCTCTTTTCCTGCAGGTGCAAACAGCTACCACAAGGAAAGGCTTGGCTGCCTTCTGCATGTTTTATCATCCTCTGCTGCAGTTTGCTCCCTTGGTGGCAGAGGTGGCAGGAGGAGTCACTGCTGAAATGCTTTGGTGGTTTAAGCAAAGCTCCTGGCCCTGGGCACGTTCTGCTGGGGGAACCTGGACTGAGAGGGGACAGGGACAAGGAAAAGCTCTTCAGCTGTCCCAGCTAACTCACCCAAACCATCCTTCAACTCCCGAGCCATGTAGAGAAATGCAAGATGTTTTGTTACAATTTTTGCTGATTAGCAAATCTGAGTATTTTTTTTATGTGGGAATATTTTATTTCCAGCAAAAAAATTTGTCATGAGGATTTCTCAGGACTGGCACAGACCTGGGCATAGAATGCCATGAGAAAAAGACATACATACCAATGCCAGCTGAAAATAATTAGTACCCCAGTGGGTAGAGTGTTTGTGCTTGTACTGTATTTCTTTTCTACAGTAGCTTTCATTTTGCACTTTTTGTATGCTAACAATGCATATATTAAAGTCTATATGCTACAGTAAGGGTGTCCTAATTAAGCACACTGTAAAAAACTCTATGGTCCATTGAACAAGAGGAGATTTAGACAGTTTTCAAGCGCTCCAAGTGCTGAGTTGGATAAACTGGTTGACTTATGGGGTGGTGAAGAAGCTCATCCAGTCACGTTCTGGGGTGCACAAGAGCAGCCAAGCCCCAAAGTGTGCTCAGACACTCACACACAGGAATGTCAGGGCTGGGACAGACCTTTGGAGAAACTTTGTCCACCTTCAGAACAAGGCCTTGGATTAATATTAACCAGGGGCCATAAAATCAGTCGCTGCTGCTTGTGAACATGTTGTTAAAGGATAATGTCCAGCTCTGTAATGCATTAACACTGAATAGGAATAGTCTCCTCTTTGGAGCTCTCCTGCATGCTTCAGTCTTAATTGCATGCCTTCCTGCAGGAAGAATGGAAATAATTAAAACTGATTTGAGTCTACTTTTGTTCTGTTGCACAACAGAAATAAATATTGCTCTGTCAGTTTTGTGTTGTTACCGGAGTTCAATCAAAAGATGACAGTGTTATTGTTTTATCATTGTTTTTTAAACTCTTTGATGATACAATAATTTGGATAGAATGCAATTATCTTATAGCATTTAATTTTTTGCTCCCTACCCATTCTGGTCAATTATTTCAATTTTTTAGAGGATGCATGATGTGGACCTTCCCTTTGTTCTCAATCTGTGCCACATTGTTCTTCAAGTACAAGTCAGGAAAAGTAGAATAAACCAAAACATCGTGGCAGCCTTACTTACTCCTTTCTCATCCTTTCACGTTGCTAGGTGGCAGTGAGTGACCCCAAGCAGAAGAGTGGCTCTCCTGGCAGCACTGCCTGGCTCAGGAGGATGGACATCAAGGACAGGAGGCACCGCTCGCTGACGCGGGGCCGCTGCGGGAAGCAGTGCCGCTACACCAGCTCCTCGCTGGACAGCGAGGACTGCAGGGTGCCCACACAGAAGTCCTACAGCTCCAGTGAGACCCTCAAGGCCTATGACCACGACAGCAGGATGCACTATGGCAACCGAGTGTCTGACCTGGTGCACAGGGAGTCGGATGAGTTCCCAAGACAAGGTACGTTTGCAGTCAGGACTGGTTCCTGTTACGGTGCTCCTCAGAGGGCAATCTGTTCCTTGTTAAAGCATCTCAGTGCTACCAGGAGTTTCAATGAAAGAGCCCTAGGAGAAAGTTCTTTCTTCTCTGAATTCTGGTACTTTTGAAATCCACAATTTGTAAGAGAGCAAACTGAGATTCACTGATCAAAACATCTGATAGATGCAAATGCCATGACCCTTAACCAGAGGATGTCTTTTGCACGCATATTGGGGTTAGCCAATGTGCTAGCTTGGGATCCTGCTTCCTAGGTTAATTTTGGAAATGATAATGGCATTTTCACCTAAATGTGTCTCTCTTTAACACAGATTTTATTGAAAAGACAACTAAAACACTGTTACGGTAAAAACCCATATGGCCAACATACATTCATTATTCATCAGGTGCCTTGGAATTCCTTTCCTGTTCCTGAATGCTGGGTAACTGAACTGTGGGAATGGGAGTGGTGATTCCTCTGATTTCATGTTGTCACTGCTCACCAATATTACCCACCCTTGACCTCATAAAAACTAAAAGGAGGAAACCCATCGAATTCCTTTTTTAATTGGCTTTAATTGAATATTGCAGCCTACAACTAATATTTGAAATAACCTGCCCATATGAACTTGTAAGCTAGGGGATTTTATCTCTTATTTTATAAAATGGTCCTTGTTAAGTCCAATGGATTAATGAATTAACAATGTAAATGTTTTTACTTGAAAGCCTGTAAATGTGCACTGTACACACAGAATTTTATTCTCATTTGGGTATTTTCTTGGCTCAAAAACTTGTAAGTTTCAGTGCTGAAACCATTAGTGAACATTGCTTCATAGGAACTGTGTTTAGTCATGTGGTTTACTTGCCCATATAGCCAGGCTAAATTGGCATTCAGTCAGTGATTAGATATGGCATTTGAATTAAAAGCCTTGGTTTAGTGTCAATTGAAGAATCAGATGTGGTTTGTACCAGCTAAGATACAGGAGGGCTTGATGGATAAATGCATAGGTTTTGTGCCCTAAAATGGAAAGTAAATCATCAGGTACATCATTTAAGAATACCATAATTTAAATGCAGAAACTCTTCTGGTTTAACTCTTCTTGTTAACAGCATGGGATAGTTCTCTGCTGCACATTTTTGATGTTGTGGCTCAAGCAATGGGAAGTTACCACACTTGTTGTGGAAATTCTTCAGTGGAAGGTCATTTCTAATACCTGGTATCACGTCACTCATCTTGTTTCAAACATTCTGACAGCAGTCAGTGTCTGTCTTCCCCTTTCAATCAAACTATCTAATAGTTAGTGTTGATAATTAAGGCCTTGTCTAATCCCTTGTTTCTCTCACATTTGTCTGCAGACACGTGGGAGTGTTTGCATTGTGCTTGGTCTGTCAAACACCCAGCTCTGTTTTCTGGGGTAATCTCTGTTCTTGGAGGTTCTTTCTTTGCTTAGAGGTGTTTATCTAAGATAAAGCATCAAAGTGCACCTCGAACCTCTGAGCTGCTCGAGCCATTTTCACTGCAGTTTGTTCTACTTTACTGCACAGGAGTCATCTAAATATTACTTTTCCTTATCAGGATGATTGATGCTTCAGCTCAAGTGCCTCATTTTAGTTTGCAGGTCATTATTCAGCATTTCATAATGGTCTTTTTCTCTTGATTACTGATTTGACAACTGTTCATCCTCCCCCTTCTCTTAATGTGTTCTTCTCTGCCCTCTTTACAAAGGGGAATGCAAATTGTTGGTAAGTGAATTGAAACACTCAGATTTTTTTTTTTATTATTGTTATTTTTTCCCCTACTGGTTTGTGTTGTTGTGTCTAAATAAATAGCGTTTATTTTAGAGAGCCAAAGTAATATTTTTGTTAGATAATGAGCAGCAACTCCTTATTTTCCTGCTTTTGTTAAGTTTAGAAAGCAATTTTTTTAGAAAATAAGTCTGTGTGATGATTCTTTGTATTTGAAAGCTGGATATCTTTCTGATTGAACACTTTTACTGGCATGAAATTCGAGAAAATATGACAGATCTAGATTAAGATTTGGTAGCTGTTCTCACTTTCTATATTAACATTAGATGGATAAAAATGTGGTTCATATGTGGAAGTTCTGTTCATTACATCTTGTGCATCCAGTTTCCAGCTGCAGACATCTAAGAATTTATACATCTAAATTTATTCTAACTTTGAGTGGGTGTTATGATGGGATTAAATTCTATGGGAAATAAACATGATTAAAACAGTCTTTAGAGATTTTTTTTGTTCTTTGATTAGAAAAAAGCTTGAATATTTTTAAGCAATTGCAGATATTTTCTAATAGAAAAGCTAAGTAGTTTTGACTTACTGCAAAATATTTGGTTTGACCATGGCACTGGAACTATTCACAGCTGTTTTGATCTGCTTCTTATACATTACCGGTTTGGAAAATCTGTTAAGATAAAGTTGCATTCATTCTGGTTTTGTTTATCATGGTTTGTTAGCAAAATGCTAATAACAAAAACTATATTCAGAGCTCTGAAGTCTGAAACAGTTCTTGCTGGCTTGTTTTAGTGTTTTTGAGAGATATGAAGGTTGTTCAGCCTTTAAAAGAAGGTTTTTCCTGTTCACAGTGACTGATGGCTGCTACTTAGAGGCAACAGCTGCTATTACAGGTGCTTGGGCTGATCAGGCTTTGTCTCGCTGCTCATACTCCCAATAACACCAAGATGAGATCCTTGATCATCTTGTCATCAAACCTGAGTCAGCCTCAACTCTTGTGTTAAAATTAATGTATCCCTTCAAAATCCAACTGAGCTTTGGCAATTACAGTTTTAATACTTCTTCTCCAGGACCTGTGACCTTTTGAAAATGAAATGTTTTGATAGATTTGGATTAAATACATTAAATAAAATTTCTGCCTAGAGTGAGAGCACATTCATAGCTTTCCTTTGTCATGCAAGGTTTTTGGGTGGCATTCTGCAATCTGTTGATTTTCATTATATCTGTGCAGTTGCATAATCAAAGAGAATTTGGGGTAGAGGCAAGGTGGCAGATTCTCTGACATGGAATCAGGTTTAGGGTGGCTTGTGTAGGAAAAGGCCTCAAGACAGCTCTCCTCTTCTTGCTAGCGCATGTGGAACCTCCACTTCTCCTAAAATCAGGGCTTACTTTGGTTTTAATGACCTGAGAGAAACAACATCCCAGTGTAAAATATGTGTTAGGGTCAGACAGCTCTCTTCCATTTCTCCTCTAGAACGCATGGACTTACTGAGAACTAAAAAATTATAATTTGTGTACCTTATTTAATAAAGGAAAGATGCTGCATAACACCTCCCTCCCTTACGTTCTCCCTCCCCAAACCATGATAAGGTTTTATTAAGTGATTTAAAAACCTGAAAGCACTTTTCATCTGTGCTTTCATCTGTATTGAAGTTGTTAATAATGGAGCAATGTAGCAGTATTACTAAACTAGCAAATAAATGAAAGTAGAAACCTTCAGAGCAGCCTTCTGTCAATATGCTTTTAAGAAAGGAAAAGGTAAGAAAGTCAAACCCAAACCTAACATTCCTCCTCTGATTTATATTCTAATATCAGTCAAGTGTCCTTTTGAGATGTAATAGCAATAGACAGGAATTAAACCAAAACTTTGTGCATATTAGAGCTGAGTCACAATAAAAACCAGAAGAAAATGTATTTAGAAGTGGATTTTCAGGGAGACATCATGGGATTGACCTTCAGTCTTTGGGGTGCTTTCTTTTAAATGTGCACACATTGTTTTCTCTTGGTATTTTGTGTATTTTGGTTGCTTTTGTTGTTGCTTTGCTTTGTAATGTTTGAGGGTTTCGTTTTGTTTGTGTCTTTGTTTTCTTTTGATTTCTTTCTTTCCTTCTGAGCAGCAAGCTCTGTGGTGCACAAGTGGTAGTTGAAATTAATTGTGATAATCTCTTCCTTTTCACTTCCCTTACGTTCCCCTTCTCTCCTATTTTTTGGCATTTCACCATTTTATATTTTCATCCATTCTCCCTTTGCTGGGTGTGCTGGGGTGCTCGGACCTGCTGGGCTGGCCCCTGGGAGTCAGAGTCTGACCTGGGCTAACAAAGGCTCATCTTCATCTCTCCTCACCTGCTGGACCAGTTGAGCAGCTCTGATGGGAACTCCAGTAATAATTAATAACACCAGTGCTGGAAAACCCAGCACTATTCTAATATTAATATGTATTTGTAGAATAAACAACAGCTAGACATAGTATGAGAATTCTCTGTACACAAAGTTTCTCTCAGGGAATAACTTTTTATTCTCAGCAGTTTCCCACAGCTGATCATTATTAAAAATCAGTATTTGTTCACAGTTTAAATTAGAGACTCAGAATGCAGGGATTTCTGAAGCAAGTATATAAGTTTATGTAGACTTATGCTCCTTTTTTCCTCTTCTTTACTCCTTTATTTAGCTATCAAAAAAGAACTACTATTTTTGCTGTTTCTCTACTGGACTCCTCATTAGTTGATGATTAAGTTAAATGAGGTTCTATTTTTTAAAACCATTTGCAAAGTTACATGCACATTGTATAAACCACATGTAAAAGGAAAACTTCTAAAAAGTAGATGTTATCAATGTGTAGTAAGCAGACACTGAATAAAAGAAAAAAATTAAAACCTCAGGTCTACTCTAAAATAGGTTTAGTAACCATTTTAATGTAAATACCTTTTCAGAAAAAATTCAAAATTAATAGGAAATATGATTTCTATGCTTCATAGTTTCAAATTTCTACCAAATAAAAGATCTTGTGCTTCAATGAAAGCCATATTTGTTCATCTTGTAGTTCTGGGGCCTGACTGGGTGTTGAACAAAACCTTTCCTTGGTGAATTTTTTTCCCCCCTCATCCCTTTACTCTGCTATGTAATAGAATTCTAAGACTTTGGATACTCAAAATAATAATTTTTGATCCTATAAACCCTTCTCCATTTTCTCAGACACACGTGCGCACACACTCTTCTAAGAACTTTGTTTACACACGTCTGTGGATGCTTTGTCTCATACTTAAATCTACTGTAAAGGGAGATAAGGTACTCCATGGAGATGAAATAATAGTTTTTAAAAATGAACCTTTAACTGAAAATGATTTTTGATTCGTTCTAATAATGAAAAAGGCTCACATTTAGCAAATCTTGCAAATTTGTTCCACCTTCTGTGTCTTGTCTTCCAAAGTTCAATTGATATTTTTTAGCATCTGGTTTTCAGCAAGATGTGTTTGGAAGGGAGGCTGATTACTTGTAAGTGTTCTCAAACTGATGGAGAGACTCAGATTTTTTCCTAATACACTTATTAACATTGAAATGTCAGATTTAGAAAGCTTTTACATTTGATCTGGATTTGAATTGGGCATCTTTGTCCCCGCATCCTAGGTGGGTTCCAGAAAATGAGTTTTTACATGTAGCCCTGAATTGCTTCAGTGAACATAATTTTGTTTCTGTGAACTTGAGAACCCCTCTAAGGGTTGTTTTCTGATAAAGAGCAATTAGGCCATTTTCCTTCTCCTCCTCTTTTCTTATAATACAGGAAAAAAGAACTATTTAAATATAATGGAGTGCAGCAAATATTTAATATACATCAGCATTTATTTTGGATTTTATATTGATGAACTGTCCAATGCCACATGTTTTTAAAGTCTGCATCTTCAGGAAAAAAAAAGGATTAGATATTTGTATTTTAGTGGAGTGTGTGGAAGATGGGTTAAGCACCAGAGGGTATTCACTGCTCCAATGCATGAGTCAGTTTTCAGCTCAAATGCATTGGGACCAGGTTTTAGGTGTATTTTTGTTTTCTCTCTAATTGTCTTTTCTGCTTTATTTTTTTTTCCCCATGTTGTTTTGAAATGTCTTACTACTGGGGGCAAAATTCTAGACTCAGTGGACAGCTGGTTCATCCATGGTGATGATTGCTCTGTTTATATTTCCTCTGCCCTCCCTGTTTGTTCTCCTAAAACCTCCAGTGCATTATGTGATTTCTAGAAACTTTTAAAATATTGTGGCTGGACCCAATTGCACACACTTTACTCAGTAAGAAAAACATAAGGAAAGCTTCAAACAAATAAAATACCACCCAGAGCTCATTGTCTTCCTTAGAGAACCATGGAGGTTTTGGATTTGAGTCCAAGTGCTGATGACCAAATCATTTTATGCCTATAAATCAGTCGAAAAACAAAATGATAAGGAAGTATAATTGGGTAAGCAGGGCCCAGCATTTGTTTTGTTTTGTATTATTTGTTTCTGGATTCAGAGTTCCAAGTCAGAGGATCTGCAGTTTCCTTCCTTGACCTGCTTTTGGGTTGCTCATTAACTTTCATCAGATTATTTCTACATTGATCCCAGTAATCTTTCCTTGAATTAAGCACATTCTGAAGTTCTGGAAATTTCAGTAGACCTTGAAGTAGAAGTAGATCATGAAAATCCATGATTTGCACTGATGGGCAGTGGCTGTGGGAGCTCAGCCTCCATGGTAAAGCAGATGCCAGCTTCTCTCTGGGTTTTGGAAAGTGGCTTCAGTTTTAGCCATGAGGTCTCATGATGCTCTTTTCTGTGTTATTGGAAAACCCACGAACCCAGTGTTTTCCTGTACAGATTTAATTAGATTCTGCAGTTCAGTCAGTTGTGTGTTCTGTGAGCTGTCTGTCAATCTAAGCAGAGCTCTTCAAGCATCTGCCTGTGTAATGTCATCTTCTGTCATGAATTTCAACTTGGTGGTGGTTTCTAAACCCTTGCCTACCTTTTAGGTTGTCTCCAATGGAACTGAAATATGCCATGGCAATGCCCTATATGCCCCAGTGATGTGGATAAAGACAGGTTGAAGTTAGTGACTTGTATAAAGGTGGTTCTTTGACACTATTTCATGTTTGTAAATCCAACTTCAAATTAGCTTTTGCTGGTAGCAGTCAGTTCCTTTTGAGATGCTCATCCGTTAAGGTTCCAAAATGGTTTCAGAGTCTGGATAGCTGATTAGACAAAGTAGCATGCAGATGTCTTTATGTATTGCCTTTTTGCCTTTCTTTCTTTTTTCCATGTGAGTGCTTAGCTGGAAGTGACTACAGCGAGTGCAAAAGTACGTGTCTGTGAATGCAGACCATATTGGAAACAGAGATTTACTGTCCCAAAGTGTAATGCTTACTCAGCCATCTGATGAGATTTGAGCACTAAACAGTTTGAGAGGGATGCATAAAGCTGTTTTATTACAAGATGCTGTTATGAATTGTAGCAGCTTTCCTTATGCTATGCTGCTGTTGCCAAACAAGTTGCATGAATGTAAGCAGTTTTATTTGTAATTACTTGCTCACATTTCCTTAGAATAGTTGGGTTATAGGTTTGTGATTCCTGCTTCTCTACATCCTGTTTAATTCAGAATGAAAAGGTATATTTTTAAAACTGCTTGGAAAAAGCCTCTCTGAGGAATGCTGCTGCTAATATGGGAGGTGGAGTGAGGCTCAGATGTTTTTGTGTGTGGCAGAACCTTGTTAAAATGGATGCAGATAGCTCAAAAAAACAGTTGGCTGTTTCTTCATAATGCAGTGAGAAGTAAAGAGATGTTGTTTTAGCTGAATTTGGGCAAATCCAGAAAATAGAGGAATAAATCACTCACCTAAAGAAATGCTGTGGAAAATACAGTAGTTAAGACCTATATTTTTTTTCCTAATCTTTGGTCAAGACCTGGATGTTACAAACTGAATTTAATACTTGAAACTGTTCTTGACAGGGCAGTGAAGGCAGTTCTGTTTTCTTGCTTATGTGTAGCTAGAATTGCTTTTGATGATGCTGCTGGACTCTGTTTTCCTTAAGCAGTCAAGTGTGTTCCTTATGACAATCCCTGCTTTCACAAAGTAACACAGTTGTTTGAAGAGGATTGCAAGAGAGGAACAATTTGATCATCAGTGCTGAAATACCTCACCAGTGTAGTTTGTCCAGTGCAATTTTGAATGTTGAGTCTTGGTCTTCTGTTGATTGCCTTGCAAGATTCTTCCTCAGCTTAAAAAACCAATTTGTTTGGAAGAACTTGCCAGTATCTATCTGTTTTATTCCCAGCATTGCTCCTCAATCCATGTTCGGAGCCTAGGTATGACTTCGCAGTCATGGTAATTTTAGACATCTTTTAGCAACCTATCCTCACTCTCATATTCCTTCTTTCCTTATTGCGTCATTTATCCACTCCCAACTCTGGACTCTTGGTGCTTGCTGTTTGCTGTGTTTCTTCTCTTGGCATGTTTTTCCAAAGTCATGTGTCACCTAAACCTCACAGAAATTTTCTTTTACAAGGGGATGGCACCAAGCACTGCAGCTGAGGGGTTTTGTTTTGCAGTTCCACCAGCACTTGTAGAATATAAAAAAATGTCTAATGCTAAGGAAATTTGAGCAGCTGGCTAACATCAGCTGTATTTTTCTACTATTCCATGTGAAAACCACAGAATAGCCTGTGGTCAGTTTTACCTAGAAGAGAGCAAGCTGTCTGTGGAAACAAGTAGAAATTTTGAATATGAAATTGATATTCATAATCATATTTGATTATATGAAATGGTAAAGGCTCAGTTGCAGATGACTCAGTTCAGTACAACTTGGTCTTCTCAAATACATTAATCAACTCCATTTGTTTCAATACTGAAGTAAAAATTATCAGTATTTTAGGTTTTGCTACTAAGACCAGAAGCAATGTTAGATAATTTAAAAAAAAAACCCATCATGTAGAACAAATTGCATAAATGTTATTCCTTCAAGCAAATGGCTACTCTGTGGTAGCTGATCTAGAATTGTATATTCACTTTTAAAAATTACTTCCAGTAGAGTACTGTGTTTTAAGGTTGGCAGTTTATGATGATGTATTAAATATTATAAATATAATAATAATTTTTCATATTATGTAGTTAGAGTGCAAAAAAACTTTTTATAGATGGCAGTCAATTTGATTTCATAGCAATATCCGATTTTCCTTTGAAGTTTTTCTACTCCTGAGATAGGCATTTGGATGATATTGAAGAAAAGCTAAAATGGTACTTAGTCTCTGTGGGGTAAGTATTACCTTTGACTAAAATAATTTACAATATGCTAAAAGTTTACTACACAAAAAGTGATAATCTGGACTTTATTCTTGTTTATATTATTTTACCAAGGAGTTGGAGAGGTGGAAAGAGAAGTATTAGTCACATAGCTTCTCTTTTTGGGGGGTTTGGGTTTAGTTTCTAGTGTTTCTGCTAAACTTGCTGGAGATATATTTTGACACTAACATTAAAGTAATTACAGCAAATAAAATTTTGTGTTTGACTATGCAACTCAGTGTGTGAGCTCCTGTTAAGTTTGCTTCTAAATTCTTACAAGAATAAAACTCGTAAGGCATTATTACCACTATGTGCTTCAAGCACTGAATTTATAAAGTGGATTGTTAATAATATGAGGAATGATATATCACAGCTGTAATGCCATGTCTTCCAAAGTTAATGAATACTTACAATTTTCATAATGAAAAATTAAGGTTAAAGTGGTTTATAAGACTGCCTACAGATCCAGCAGAAGTCTAATTAGAAGAAAGAACATTAAATTTGAAGTACTTGGAAATATATATTACCTAGAGTTATATATGGACTAAAATCCTGCACTTGTATTTAGGATTGCTCAAATGTGGCCAATTCTACCAGAACACAGCACAGAAAACTGAAATGTTATTTGCTCTCTGAAATCGCTGTGTACACAACAGATTGTGGGTTTAGATGTCTTCAGTACTTCAGTTATGTGATTCTCTCTTGTTGACTCAGTGCAACAATCTCTCATCCGTGTTTGCCCGTTTCTTTACAATTTCTGAAGTAAAATGAACCTTTGTGCTTGTTTTTCCTATTACCAAAGCCTAATGAAGCTCTCGTTCCTGTGCTGGGGCAGTTTGGGGCAGGTGCCACGGAGCAGGCAAATGAGAGGGGCTGGTTTGACATAACAAGGTGTGTTTGAAAAATCCCACTGCCCGGAGCTGCTGCCACACAGCTGGGGCTCAGCTGGATTTGTGGAATTCACCCTCAAAAAAATCCTTGAGCTTCCCAGGTGATGCTCAGGGCACGAGGAGCTGCTGTGCCATGTTCCACCTTCCTGTATGGGGCAGGCTGGGAGGTGTGTGTGCTGGAAGAGGGCAAACTGCCTTCTCACAGAGGGAGAAAAGAAGGGAAAAACCTTCCTGTTTGCCCAGGCAGGAGGCTGACAAGGTAAAAACCACAAAAACTGAGATGGTGTTGTGATACTGCACTTCCCTCAACTTGTTTTTGCGTTTTGTGTAATGCAGAATGACTGTAATTGAGAATATATTTGGGATAAGCTGCCTTTGTGGTTATCAAATATGTCAGCTTTGCTTTTTTATGTTTATATGTCGGGTTTGTAACTCTTATAAGCTGTTATTGCATGACAGACTCCTCCATCTTAATTTCACTCTCTTAAATTCATCTTCTTGCTTCATTTTTTTGACAGCATAACAATATTACACCTTGATCCCAGTGTATCTATCTCACATGGGGTTTGCTGTGTGGTGTTTTTTGTGGCCAGCACTACATGAGCACAACAGTCCTTGTCAACAAAATTCTTCTGAAGTATTGTTTGAGAATGAATTTTTTGTTGATCTCTCTCTTTTCTCATTATGTCTACAGCTTGCAAAAGCATAATGGAAAGAATTTATCTAGTTTTTCTCCACTATCTCTTTTACTCCTGAGAATCTTAGTATTCAGTTTAAGGAAGTGTGTCTCAAAAAATATTTCAGAAGCATGGCAACTTATCCTCTTAACCATACAGGTGTGATATTTATAAACCAGAAACTTTGGCATTTTAAGACTTGATGATGATGATCTGTAGAATAAGAAGGCAAAGGAAGAACTTGTAATAAATAGAATGACTTGATGGAATAAAGAAACAGAACCCTCTGGGCAACCCTTCTATTCAGATAAATAGAGGGAGTGACCATTTCAGATAGAAAAGAAAATACAGTTCTTAGGTTATTTATCAGGCATGGGAAAGGCTTGTTTACTTGTGTTTGCACCAGGGATCTGCAAACAAATAAATGGCTCAAACTGATAGATTTACCTTAGATCCTCCTCAGGTGATGGGAATAATGTGCTGCAAGAGGGGAGTTATGGTTGCATATCAAAAAATGCTGTTACAGAAATGCACAGTAAATTCCCACAAATGATTAAATAAATTAAGCTGCTGGACACATTTATGGTAATGTTTTCAAAACAGGAATTAAAATCCATGTCTCTGGAGGTCATATGACTACTTAGCAAGGAGGCAGACTCAAAGTTATTGGTAGTGTCAGTGAATAGCAAACATGGTTTTTTTAAAGCAAGATGTATTGTACCTCATATGTTTACCACATTTTGTCCAGCAGTATAATTTACTTAATGCTCTTCAATATTCCTGGGGAGGAAAAAAAGGTGAAATTGTTTGGCTTAAATTCATCTTGTTCCTATGTAAGAAAATGACTGAAGTAAGTACGTCATTCATTGTTTGTTCTTGTAAGAGAACCTTTTACAGAGATGTTGGCTCTCAGAGGCCTTAACCATTTCAGCTTGCAGGACAGTGGGTGAAGTTGGGCTAAATCTCTGCACAAACTTTACCTTTTTAGCCTGAAAGGTATCCTGAAATACTGAACAGTATTTTTCTGTTGTCAGCAGCTCCAAGAAGAGAGTTCTGTGGTTTGGTTCTGCACTTGATCTTTGGCAGCCACAAACCTCCCGTGGAAGAACCAAAGGAAATCTTTTAGCAGAGTGAGCAGCTAAGGATGAAGCAGACCCTGTTGCATAAGAGGGCAAACTGTGATTTCTTATCATTTAACTTCCTCCTGTTCCACTTAAAAACATTTTCCTATGGACTATCTTCAATTTCTTATGACTCCAGGTTGTAAATTAACATATGGCATAATCTGAAATGCAGATGAGGGGAGAGAGGGCACTTGTGGAAAGTGGCTTCTTGTCTTACTGTCAAGGAGACTGTTATGCTTGGAGTTTTATATTTCTGCTGAAATCCATAGATATTTTTGGATATGCAGGTGGTAGAGTGTGTCTGTCAATTTTTCTATTTTTTTTTTCTCTCAATGAATTCTTTGCAAGAATCTTGGCCAAATATTTTGAATGCATTTGTGGTTTTTCCTTTTTATCTCTATATTCTCTATTCAATTACATCATTTTTTCTGATTTTTTTCATCTCAGTGCTCTTTTCTTAAAGATTTCTAACCTGTGCAGAATGATACTAGTAAATAAAGACTTGTAAAATCACACCAAAAAAAAAATCTAGTGAATTTAATAGAAGTGAGAGTATCTTCCATATTGAAATAGTAAAGTAAATTTTCAGATGTGAGGATAGATGTGGAAGAGAGCAAGATGAAGAGAAGGTGAACAAGGCTGGTCAGGAGCAATGCTGAAAGAGGCTAAAGAACAAAAGGTGTCAGTTGTGGGCTTTAGGGTGCTAACTCTGGGCAGAAGCAGCAAGAAGAGAAAGCATTAGCAGAACTTTTGGAACGAGCTCTTATCTAAATTAATACTGATATATAGAAAAAAAAAAGTGCTGAGGTACCTGGGTTTTTCTGAGGCAGAGTATGTGGTGCTTTATTTTATTCACTGAACAAAATTGAGCTCTTCTCAAGCTCAGAACATACCAGGCAGTGTTGGCACAGCCCTGGATGAATTTGGAATTGTGCTTGTGCCGTCATCTTTCCCCACCTAAATTTTGTTTTTTACCCACAGTCTGTATTTGTCATATGTGTGGCTGAACTCTGAGAGACTGGAGCTTGAAGTGCTGCGCTGATAGTACCTTTTTAAATTCTTTTTCCTTCTAATAATTAACCCTAAATAATTAATAGCCAGGGTATATTTGAGTTCTCAGTATAAAGCTGTCACTTTATTTTTTAGCATTTTCATTATGGCATTATTCATGCTTGATTACAATGATTTTGGGTCTGTTTGGCTGCCAGTACTTTCCATGGATTTTAATTCTCTTCTCACTTTTCAGTTCTCCTGTGCTGGGGCTGTGTTAAAGCAAATGTCATTTTCCTAATGGGAGGTGAAATTTCATGTCAGCAGGACAAGCATATGCTGAGCTTGGCTTTATTTCTTCCATAAGAATGTCACATTTTATTCTTCTAGATAGTTTCATATATATATATATGCACACATATCATAGTTTTATGTATATAATTGCATTTACTATTTTATACAGGCATTCTTCTTACCTTCAGAAAGCAAATGTTATTGTAGTTTCTGACAACGAACATTTATTTACTAAGGAAATAAATTTTACTTTCAGAGCCTTTCAATTAGAAAGGAAGAAAAGCAAACTGATTATTATGAACTATAAAATTATTCAGCACAGAATACCAGTAGATAATCCAGGGCACTTTAAGATGCAATTCTTTTTTCATCTATTTAACAGGCCTCTAAATGATAATGAACTTGTCTTGATGTGCCTGTTAATTTGTGGTGAAAGGTGATAAATAAGAAGTTACTCAAGATTTAAAGTCTAAGAAAAACAACTTGAAATGCCTCTACTTCATCTTTTATGTAGCTAGAAATGATATAAAATGGAAGAAGACAGAGGTGAAATGCTTAAGAATGAAAAATGTATAGATTTTAAGTAATTCATAGGTTTTTTCCTGAAGAGAACAAAAACTAAGATTATATATGTCATTCTGATGTACCAAATCCTATTTAAATAATTGAGATGTTTGGATTTTGTTATTTTTTTGTCTTACTCTAACTCACATATTACGCCAGTGGGATAAATGATGTTGGTTCATTCCCATTTTACAGACAAAGTGCAGGAGAAAAAAGATTAAGTGAGTTGCTTAGGGGCATGAATAACATTGTGAGCTGAAAAAGGCAAAAAAATCTTTGCACTTAGATTAGTAATCCATTTTTATTTATATTAGCTAATATTTCCGCCGTTGGTTTTTTCCTTTCTTTCTCTTGTCTGTGTAGCATGTATTCTTAACTAATCAGAAATTATTTTGCAAACTTCTCTGATTAGTGAAACTTCAAATTATCCATCAAAAGGGAGAGTTCCACTTCAGTTAATTCCATGTGTCATGTTTCTTCTAATTTTCTTGTGTTTCTGGAAAATGCTCATTGCTTTTATCCATCACAAAAACTGTAATAATAATTTAGAAAAATAAAGATTAGAGTGCTTTATTTTTTGTTAGAATTTAAAATTACAAAGGTGAAGTCAAAGACATGCTTTTTCTGGGTTTTATTAACATAGGAATTACTCCTGTTCAAGCATATTTATTAACATAATTTGTTTAGTAAAGATCTGTGAAACTGCTGGATTGGGGAGAACAAAAGATAGTCAAAGAAGTAGGAAAGGTTGGCATCAAGAGAGACAATAGCGGAGGCTCAGTGAGGGCTCTCACACCTTAGGAATGAGTTGTGAAATAAAAGGGAGAAGGAGAGAAGAGGAAAAATGAGCTGAATTTGCACAAATTTTTAAGAGTAAGCCATCTAACTCTAAGTGTGAATAACATCTCAGAAGTCAGTGGTAACCATTTCTTTCTTTGTGAATCCAGATTTATTATTCTCCTAGGGTGACTCCCAGAAAAATGTCAATAGGATTTGACTGAGCACGTTTGGAGACTTTGCATGTTGGCCAAACCCAGGGTTCACTAGGGAGGATCTTTTCCAGAGACAGAATTTTTTGTTGATCCTGGGAGTGTTACTCTGAACATGGACCACAGGCTCCATGACAGTGGCACTGTGTTCCTTGGAGTGTCCTGTGGTGCCAGGAGATCCAATTATAAACCCTGTTCTTTTGCTAAAAGGCCACAGGTGGAGTCAAGCCCCTGAGCAGAGCATGGATTTCCTTGTTTGCCAAGGAAAGAAGAGACCCCGTGCACCATGACATGGATATGGCCCCTGCACACTGGGAAGCTCTAGCACAAGATTTTTTGCCACTCTTGGCCTCTACCAGAGCAATTTTTGTCATAATAGTCAATGAGTTCCTTCATGGTTCAAGAGCACAAGAAAAATTGTGTTTGGAGCGTGCTGTCGTGGTCACTCGATTCTTTCTAATACTGTTACTGATAACAGCTTAAATTGCTTGTACCAGTATAATTTGCAGTCCCATGAGCAATTTTTATAGTGTGTAGCAAAAAAAAAGAAGTTGCAGCTAAGTCTTCTAGATGGGTTTATTCAGATTATAATATCCATCTAAGCACTGTAAATCTTTCATTGCATTAATTAAAAAACCTGTAACAAAATGAATTTCTCGTTTCCTGAAATTCAGGGCACATCTCCCTGTAAAAATAATCGTTCCTTCTGGAAAATTATGGAGCCAACCTTGATTTAAAACATAAAGTGAAAATACAGAGTTTTGAGTTTGTTGTTGTCCTTTGGTCAATAATCCTTCTTTCTTCTGATCTGTAACACAGGGGTAATTTTAGGAATCTTTTCTCTGTGTGATACTTCAGTATATTCATAAAGCATGATGTAGTTTAAATATGGGCTAACTGTGTATGTATGGATTATATGTGTGGTGGCCAGTCTGATCTGTCTGTGGAGAGGAGCTTCCTTATCCTTTCTTATCCATTTCTTGAGAATGCAAGAAAATATGAGTTATCCTCAGGTAACTTTGCACCACAGCATGAAGTCTTTAGAATTCATGGAACTTTAGAAAAAAATGCATGCAAGAAGTATTTTAAAATCCAAGTAATTTGAAATGTTCATGGTCAAACAAAACTACTCCATTCATACATAGTCTGATTAATTTAAAAATATGTTTTTAAAAGTTGAAACGTTTTACATGGGGACAGTGCTTGTAATTATCAGTGCCAGCAAGAAAATTAAAGTATAGGTATATCTAAATGAAGACACTGAGAAAAAAAAATCATATGGGTTTAAAATACTACTTAAACTGCATGAATTCACTCTTATTCATTATTTTAGTGACCTTACTTCAGTTTCATTAGTTGATTTTTGGAAGCTGTTACATCAAAGTAAAAGTTATTACGTTTCTAAAAATCTACATTTGTAGGTATAGGTAGGTATACTTAGTTGTTTAATTTTTTCAGAACATATGTAACAAAACCAAGAAATTTAAGCCAACTTCTTGGCCATGCTTATTGCATTGTAACTCATCATTAATTTCTCTTCCAGCCTGAAAAATAAGCTTATTACTCTTTCGGTTTGGAGGTGCCATCAACAAATTTAGGTCCAAGGGTCATTGCCTCTTTTCAGTTCCTGTGCATGAAACAGAAGGAATCAAGGTACACCTGATCCAGTCCTCCATCACTTAGGACTGTGTGTAATGCAGCTGTGGGTTCACAGCAGCCATCAGCCAGGAAACTGCGTCCCAGGGAAGGTCAGGCTGTGGTAGGAGGGTCCAGAAGTTTATAGTTTAATACTGACCTTCCTCCCTTTTCTGTCTTGAGCCATGCCCTTCACAATATGTGGGATCATTTAAGTGCTATGTTGTGGCTTATTTTTTGTTTCTGGTGAGCTGGACCAAAGGACTGGAATTACATTATATACATTATGTACATTACATGCTTTTTTCCCCGTGTTTCTCAGGCTGGAATTGTGTTTTCCTTGTGTTTACAGTTTTCTGTTTCAGTCCTGATGGACATGATGTAGCAGTTCACAAAGTGTCTGTTTCTGCACCATGCTGCCATTAAAATAGATGTACAACATGCATCTGGTTCAGAATTCAACCTTTGACTAAATGGTTAATCTGAGTAAAATTTAATCTAATGGATATTTTTTCATACCAATGTTTTATTTCATTCTAAAGCAGGAGGGAAGGATTACACAGTGCTTGGTAACTTTCCTCCCCCACTCGAGAGGATTGCAGGTTGAGTGGGAAGGGAGCCAACTCCTGGTTTCACGTCCTTGCAATTTCTGCTGGACTGTTCCTGTCAGGTTATAGCAGATATTGTCATACATAAATGGATTCAAATCAAATAGAAATTACTTTAGAGTTTTTTTTATATGAGTGTAATTCACAAAGCTGAGTCCCTATAAAATCCTATTAAATTCTGAAGTCTTTTTTTTTTTACATGTACTGATACATAGAGCATTGCAAGCCTTCGTTTTTTTATAATGGGAAAATGTTTGGGGAGATAAAACCATAAGCTGTAACTGATCAAATGCTGGCAGATGAGGATTTTGTTTCCTAGTTGATTCACCTCCCTGTCCTTTTTTTAAGCTTGAGAAATCACTTAGAGGTGGCTTGAGAGTAGAATATGGCTCATTGATAGGGAGGATTTCGTGGAATTTATGGTGGGAAACCGAAAATGTGCTTCAATAAGTGAGGAAAAACAAGGAGAGGAGACTGAGGTGTGGGAGCAGATGTGTTTTTACTTGGGTCCATCCAACCATTAATAAGCTCAGATTTGAGTCCTACTGGACTTTAATTAATAGCCCTCCGCTGGGAAACACAGGCTAAACCAGTGGTGAGGAATTCCAAACAAAAAGAGCTAATCTGACAAGTATTATCTCTACAGGCATACAGAGAAATAAATGCTTTGTTGTAAGAAATGCACCATAACTCATCTGTGACCTTCCTGGCTGAAGCAACAGCCTAGGGAGGGTTTTTGACTCTCAAAATGAGTGCTGTGCTGTCATTGCTGCTGACTGTGCTGTAGCTCACAAGGTCTGCTTCCTAATGTCATTTTACATATAGAAGAAATGGATTAAGCTGTTCTTGAAGTTAGCTTCAAGAATGAAACAGATGCCATGATCTGGGATTCCATAGTGTTACCAGAGTTTGCCTATACTGGGAAAAAAATCAGAATACTTGGTAATTGCATCTTGATGAAATCTCTACCACTGAGGCTTGACTAGTAAACACACACTTTATTTTTTGTAACTAAAGATGGTGTTCTGGTTGCCTGGCTTTACAGCAAAAGGCAGGACTCTGGGTAGGCTATATTGACTATAACTGTGTCATGCAAATGAGCTGAGGGAAATTTACCCCTATATGCTTATTCTTTTACAATACCTTTAAAATTCTTTTAAGAGGAGCAAAGATTGAATTTATTCTATTAGGAAATTGCGTGGTGTATTTTCTCTTTGTGCTTTCTTTTTGCAGAATGTTTTCCCTGTGCTTTTTCATATTTAGAACCTGTCTGAGTTGGAAATGGAAGCCTAAAGGTTTTTTTGACAAATTGCTGAGGTCTATTAATTTGTATGGTTCGTTTGTGCTCTCCATAGTCAAACTGAATTTTCTGGTGCACACTTTGGTTGTGTAGGAAATGCAGTTCTATTTTAAAGTGATATCTAGTCCCTGTAATATTTTTTTTCCTATCTGTGTCAATGTACTTGGAAGACTGAGTCCCTGTAAGGTTGAAAAGAGTCACTTCAGGAAATAAAAATAAATTGTATGTGAGGAGTTTGTGAAGAGAAGCTCCAGTGGCTGGTGAAGGCTCTTGCAGGAGTACTGAGGGGAGGAGAGGAGCTGTTTAATGCCAACTCTTCCTGTAGCCTGTCAATTTATTCATGCAGTGGACCTTGCAAGCCCAATCCACAGATGCTATTTTCTGCTCCTTACTGAATAAAACTCAGTGCTGGGTCCTGAGTGTAAAGATTAATTAGTCAGTGAGTGTTAAAGGTCTGTTAAAGCCATTATGGCGTGTGTCCACAGAGACAAATAGGGGCTATAAAACACTGTGTTCGAAACCTAATTTTACATGTGTATTTTTCATTAATAATAATGATGGTAGTAATAATTATGGTCTTTTCATTCTGAAAGCTCTCCAAGGACTAAATGCATAGTGCAGTGCATACTGTGTAGGAAGGATCATGCTTTCCATCACTGAAATGCAGGCTGTCAGAAGGCAGCGATGGGGAGCTCAGGTTTGTGTTGGCCATTGCTCAGGCCGCTGTGCAGTGCAGCTCCTCCAAGGAAGCTTCTTCTGCCCACAACTAATTGTTTCCTGAGCTGAGAGGTGCTAGAAAATGTATGTCACTGCTGAAAATGGCAAACAAAGTAATATATATAATTATCTAGATTTTATTCTTTTTTTTCCAATTTGACTTCAAAACCATATCCTTCCAATTTGTTGCCAGCTTTCAAATAAGCTTGGACTTAAAAAGTCAAACATTCAACAATCTTGTATCAGAAATTTTTAGCTAAGTTAATAATTTTTAGCAATTGGCATAAATGGGAAGAATTTGTTTGTAAATATAAGCATATGCACGAGTTGAAAATGCTCTTGCTCATTTCTTAGGACTAAGCTGCAACTGTTCTGTGTGCACTGAAAATGAATGTCAGCATTACCAGCACCTTCAAAACTGAAATACTCCCCTTTGCATGTTTTTCAGAGATCTGTGGGGTTTAGTGGCATTTTTGTGTAAATGTTTGGTGTTTGGGACCGAAGCTGAAGGCAGCAGAGATGAGTGAACTAGCAGATAGAGCCAATCTCTTACACTTGCAACTGTTCCAGCATGCAAAGCTAGAACTGATTGTGATACTTGTAAAGGTATTCCTTCTTTTCTCAGAATGAGACTTAATCCGGGAAGGAAGCCTTTAGAAACCTTACCAAAATTTGGGTTCGTTTACCCCATTATGTCTAGCTATGGGGTCCTTTTGATGGACACAACCCTAATTTACAAAACTGACTATAGATATTCTCTGTCTGGTTATTAATGAAGAAAATTGTCCACATGATTGGAAGGGAACGTCTGTTTTCAGTTTGGAAACTTGTTTTGTACAATGTTTTCATCACAGTGCCATAGTTGGATCAGGAGATGCCAAGGTGTAATTAATCAGAAATACAGAAGGAAGGAAAAAAGATGGAATTTTTCATGTAAAAGCAATGGACTGTCAGGTCAGATTCCCATTGTTTTTGTCAGAATGCTTTCCAGACTCCTTCAGACACACTGACATCTTAGACAATTTAAAAAATCTGTTGGTTCTATCCAGGGGAGAATTCAGCAGTGTGTGCAAAGGTGGTTTGAGGTTTCTTCCTCTCTTTGAGGTTGTCTGACTCCTTAAGCTGAGGGAAGCCTTGTTCCTTTAGGAGAACAGTAAAGTGTTGTTTCAGCTGTTGTGTTGATGTCAAACCTGGGAAGCACAGGAAAGAAATAGAAAGATGTTGATTTGTTGAACAGGCTTCCAGCACAAAGATGACTGAATAAAAATGGATAGAGATGATGATTGGTTTGGTGTCTGTTACATGAAACTATGGGGCAGCAAGAAAAGGTTATTCTTGGAGAGAAGTTGAAGAGGGAAAAACAAAAAGAAACAACAACTTAGTGGTCCTTGCCACCGTTAGATTTCTAACTACAAATGATAAATAACCAGTTATGTTTTGGAGCCTCCATGGATAGTCATTCCAGAGGCTTCAAGAATTCAGCATTCTCGCCAAAGAAATGGAATTAATCACTCACTTCAGCAATATTCAGTATTTATATTAGCCAGCGAATGAATGAAGTCAAAGGGCTAATAGATCTAGTGAGCACAGCACTTGCTTTTCAGCTGCAGGTCAAGCAGCAATTGCAGATCTCTGAGGAGCTCCTTTCCCAGTGGTTTCTGTGTGCTGAGGTGACTGACAGAGCCAAGGGTGTGAGTGGCAGCTGTGCTTGTTCACCTCATCACAATGCCTAATGCTGCCTGAAGCCCTCCCCAAACATTTCACATCTTGTAATGGAAGCTCAGCAACTGTGGTGTCATCTCTTATAATAACATTAGTTTATAGGAACATGCTTTATTCTAAGATAGTTACCATAAAAAAAGGTATTTATTTTAGGTTCTAGTTCATTTTTTAAGTACTTTTATTGACATGTGTAATATTGATTTTGGAGGAATTGTGAGGGCTGCAGAGGACTTGTGAAGAATGAGTAATTCAGAAGATTTTGGATGCCTTATTTGCCTTTCATTTGGCAATCCATCAACACTGGAATAATACATGTGTTAAAATTAATTCTTGGGTGTGACAGTGTTTTCAGATATGTGCCAAGGTACTTGGCCATAATTCCCTAGTTCTGTGTATGGAGTCATTCTTCACAAATATTCAAAGTAGTTACAAAAAGTTGCAATTTAGGAAAAAAAATTGTAATTTACATAGGGCAATCCATAATCAAAAAATTGCAGAATGGGAGAATGCCTGTTTATAGTCATAAGCTTTGATTTAGTTCTGGGCTTTTTCAAACACTTGCCCATTTTGCTCCATATTTGTTGCAATTCATGTTGTTGTATTTTGATGCAAATCTTTATTGCTTACCAGATTAGAGAAGCCAGGGCAGGCCATTAAGATGTCTGAGAAGGAAGAGTGCTCGCAATATAGCAGGGTCAAAACGTGTTTGTAATTTGCAAATAATAAATAACAACAGTAAATTTTTTTAACAAGAAACATTTCAGAGGGAAAAACAATGTCTGAGTAATCTCAGTGACTGAGAAGAGGCAGTGATGTTCTTTGTAGATGGAGGGCAATACCACATTGTGGTTTTTTCATCATCTTAAGCTTCTAAATCTCCCTTTCAGCCTTTTTCTGCGAAATTGGACTTTAATGTTTCATTATTTACATGTAATATGAATTCAGTCCTCTTAATAGTTAGTCTTCTCTCCATTTAATTGTTTTACTGTGTGCTTTTTGTAGATATTAGCCTTTCATTTTTATTGGCAAAATAATAAAAAAATTGAGTGCATTTTGAACACTACAAATTAAGCTAATTTTTTACTGTTGCCTTTTAAATCTTAATGATGTATGTATTATTGTATAAATCATGTGAATGGCTCATGTATAACACTAATAATAGCACTACCACTAACAAAAGAAAGCCAAGTTGTGAGTGGTGAATCTTATATACTTTGTGTATGATTATTTCATAGGGAGTAGAGACTAATGAAAGCCAGTAAAGATGGATAATTTAATGCATACAGCATGGCTAGCGAATCAGGTGCCAGAAGTTGCATCTTAATTTAGGCAGATATTTTCTGCATTCCTTCTAAAAACCTCCACAAATACTACAAATGCAGGTTGTGAATATAACATTGTAGGGTAGCAATTTATTGCACTATAATTTTGTTTATGGCACTACTGATCAGCAGTTTCACTGTGGTGCCTTAAAGCTTGACTTTTATTGGAATAGACATTTTGTGGAATAGCAATGACCAACAATTACATAGTTTTTGTCATTTTCATATGGGTATCATTTATTAACAGCAATATCCAAATTAGCATTTCAGAGGTTTTTTTCAGGCTAGGTGGTTTGAACTGCTCCTTCTCACATGAAAGTCTTAATTTCCTTCACAGCACGGACCTGTGAACTGTAGGAAATGACTGTGGGGGTCTGTACCTGATAAATCTGCTTTCTAATGAGGGTCACAGCAATGTGGAGCTCCTTGGGTGGGAGCAGCCCTGGCTCAGAGCCCCCTCTGCTCTGGCCTAGGGTGGGCAGAGCTGGGCTGGAGGGGCTGTGCCAGCAGGGCAGGGGTGCAGCTCGGAAGGGAAAGGGAAGGAAAAAAAGAAAAAGAAAGAAATGGGAAAGAAAAAAAAGGGAAAAGGAGAAAGGGAAAAAGGGAAAAGGAGAAAGGGAAAGGGAAAAAGGGAAAAGGAAAGGGGAAAAGGAAAGGGGAAAGGGAAAAAGGGAAAAGGAAAGGGGAAAGGGAAAAAGGGAAAAGGAAAGGGGAAAGGAAAAAAGGGAAAAGGAAAGAGGAAAGGAAAATGGAAAGGAAAGGAAAGGAAAAAGGAAAGGAAAGAAATGGGAAAAGGAAAAAGGAAAGGAAAGAAATGGGGAAAAGGAAAGGGAAAAAGGGAAAGGGGAAAAGGGAAAAGGAAAGGGGAAAGGAAAAAGGAAAAGGAAAGGAAAGGAAAAATGAAAAAAGAAAAAGGAAAGGAAAGAAATGGGAAAAGGAAAAAGGAAAGGGGAAAGGAAAATAAAAAGGAAAAAAGGAAGGGGGAAAGGAAAAATGAAAAGGGAAAGGAAAAAAGGAAAAAAGAAAAAGGAAAGGGAAAATGAGAAAGGAAAAAAGGAAAGGGGAAGGGAAAATGGAAAAGAAAGAAGTTCCAGGTTCTGAGGTGGAGTGACCCAAGGGCTCGCCTGTTCCTCCTGAAGCTCCACCAGGAGCTGTTCTTCTGCTGGGGATAGAGCTGCCCAGGCTCACGAGGGGCCCTGGGGGTGAGCACAGGACAGAGCCCAGCTGAGCACAGCCCTGGTGGCCCTGGGAGCTCTCCTTTGTGGCCCTGGGTCGCTGTGTCCGTGATAATGAGATAGAATGGACATCTGGGATTTGGCCTCCTGTGACAGGGTGAGGTGCTGGGGCTTTGGAGTTAATCTTTGACACGTGTCACAGTTGTTAAGGTAGGTATTAATACAAAATAATACATTTGTGTAGTGTTCAACTTTCCTGGAGCTGTCTGTCAGGAAGTTCTGAAGTGGATTTCTTTAAAGACTCCCTGTCTCCTGAGGAAAAGGGGATGAAGCAGTGTGTCCCTGGACAGGATCTATGACTCATTATGTCAATCAAATTCCACTTCAGAGGGGAATAAAGAGATTTGTATCTCAAAGCTGTGCATAACGACTTCTTGGCTTTTCATTTCATATTTATGAGCGGTTTACTTTGAAGTGTTTATCAGGCAATACGCAGAAACATGAGAGAGCATTGCCTGAAACCATGTTCAAGTGTCTAATCTGTTAAATGCTTGCTGAGCAGGCTAGTTCATCAGTGCATGCAATGCAAAAAAGAGAGGAAAAAAATAAACTTTCTGGGGTTTTGAAGCAGAATCTTTCTATTAACAATATTAAAAGGATTAATAATGCCAAGCATTTTGAAATAAATGTAATATATGAAACTTACAAAAGTTGGTTATGTTCTGTGTTAAGTAGATAAATAGTTCTTTGCTTGAAAGGAACCTTGGCAATACTTAATACCAAAACTATACAGTGCCACATCTGCTCTTAAGATGGGAGTATGCAGTATCCACAGGATTCTCACTGCTAATTTAGAATGCTTGAGGCATTCATAAGAGCAGGCTGGTGTAGGTTTCTTTTTCCCCTCTAAAAAGGGCATTTCCTGATAACAGGAATGTTGTAGGCTAATTTAAAAAAAGCAGTGGCATTAGCCTGCAGTGGAAACAAATTTTGAGCAGTATTACCCATTTGCTGTGTGCTGTGCCTGCAGTGGGACTCTGAAGAGGCAAGTATTGTTAAATAGGTCAAAAAATTAAACCCCATAATTTTAGGTAAAATGGAAACCAAATGGCAATGTTGTTCTCATTTTCCTTTAGCTCCTTTAGTGGGTTGGTTACCAGAGCCCATATGCCTCGTGGTGCTTGTTCCAGTTTCCTGTTCACAAATTTTCTGCTACCGGTGCTCTCCAGTCAGGCTTTGCTAATTCTGGCTGGGTGTGACTGGCCCAGGGACTGTGTGAGGTGGGGGCACAGCCAGTGCAGCCCCAGCCTGCAAACCCCCCTGGCAGCTCTGGGTGCACGTGGGCAGGGCAGAGCTTACCTGGGGGAGCCTCTGCTCCATGCTGTCTGTGCATTTAATTGGAAAATAACTTCACCTCCAAGCTCATTTTCAAACATGTTCTTCCACATAGGTAATATTAAGAAGGATCAACAGGAATATCACTAGTTTGGTGCTTGATTTTTACCAAAATTTTTTTCACTAAAATATCTTTTCCCCTTACAGAGAACATATTGGAATGGAAATTAACTTGATTTGTGGGTTCCTGCTTTGGACTTCTTAAAGTTATCCCTGAAATAATTTAGAGGACTAGAGCTTATCTCAACTGTACACTTCTGATTATTTTAGCTATAGATTTCTACTGTGAGTTCCCAGGTCAGAAACCCTTGGAAACTTTAGGCTTTTCTCACTTTTTTGGATGCAGGCTTTTCTCTTCAGGCTTTCCTGTTCAAGGATGAAACTGTTCTCTCCTTGACTCTGTATCCATGCACATTGTTCACCCAATTCCCAGTTTAAAATCAACAAGAAAAAAAAAAACAAAACAAAAAACCCAAAACAAAATGAAAAGCTATGCAAAAAAAGGACCCCAAAGCCCTATAAAAGTTTTTCTGTGTACAGTTCCCATAACAAAAGTAAGTTGTAGAAGAACTTAAATCCAAGGGTAGTTTTTTGACATGTATGCCTGTTCTCTGTTCTGAAGTCTTTAAAGAGATAAAAAAGAAAATAGAACAAGCAAATGCCTTTGAGAAGTACAAATCTGAAATTTAAATAGAGGTGCTGGCATGCACAGCCGAATCAGAGTTCATCAGTCTGAAAGTGATGGATAAATCTGAATATCCAGAGCCCGTCATGGTGGCTTAAGCCACCTGAGGCCACCAGCCAGCTTAGCTCATGTGCCCTGTCACACTGGTAATTAAGAACAGAATTTTTTCTGATAAGACAGTGACTGCAAGGCCACAGGCAAGAGGCATCCAACAGCACCGGGCAGTGCTGCTGTCAGCATTCAAGTCATGGGTGAGGAGTCTGGCAGCAGAATGGACAAGCTCTCATCCAAGGCATCCTGAAGCAGCAGAGAGGAGAGGGTTTTTTCCCATCCCTGTTCTCCAGTGCTGTCCTCACGTACTCCATACTCCCTTTGCAAGATTCTAGGTTCAGAGCTGCTTGTGACTCCCATATAACCTAAAGGGAATTATGTGAACTAGCCTAAAATGCTTCTTTACAAAATGTTGGTAGGCTGAAAAGTGTGAACTAGTGGGAGGATTAATGAATAATCCAATCTAATCTCTCTCTTGCTAAATCCAAAGAGTTCTGTAATTGGAGTCTGCAAACTCAAAAATAATAACGATGATGATGATAAATAAAAAACATAATAATGTAATCGTATGATGCCTAGGCATACTTGACCTTTATCAGTGAGATGTGAATTTATCATTACACCTGATCTGCAAGGCACTTATGAAGCAAGTAAAGGCACTTAGCAATTGAGATGACGTGAGTGTTAAAAATAGTCAGATAACACAGCCTGCACAGTAACTCTGTTTCAAACCAACTGAATTTTGGTCTGATTTTGTACTATTTTCTGTATTATCTCTTAAAAATAATGCCTCATAAAGATTTTGGGGTTAGGCTGTAAATTTTTTAATGCAGACCTAAGTGACAGGCAAGCGTAGTATTTTTTTAATTACTGGTTCTTGTGTAGAATATTGGATGTAGGGGGGGAAAATAATTATTTTTAAAGTCTTTTTTCAGTTTGTGAAAATCAGTGTCAACATTTTCCCCTATGTAAAAGATTATTTGACAAAATTGTTGTTCTAATTGAGATATTGTAATAATTCCTCTTCAGGGGATCTCACACTGCCACCTGTTAAACTTAATGCAGAGTGATGGTGGGAGCTTGAATCACTCTTTGGCACACTTGCATGTCCCTCTATTATTAACCAATAAAGTCAGTGCTGGCAGTCCTTCAAATCTGAGACAAAAGTGAGAGGGAAGGGAAAACAGAAGTGCAACAACTGGCCCTATTGTTCCAATGGAGTTTTATAGAACAAAGATGTAGTTTCAAACAGCAGAAAGTTTGAATAAACAGAATCTACAGCTGTTTATTGGCACATAATGCAAATATTTTCTGTTCATTGAGGAAGGGAAAAGTAATCTAAATTAAAACACTGAAATTCTAAACCACTGAAACACAGAGAAGTGTAGATGAAATAGAGAAGCAGTTTGCATTAACCAAGGGGAATTGGTGTGCTGAGGTGGGAAGAGAACCTTGGAACAGCCCATGCCTGCCAGCACTGCTGGGTGCGACAGGCTCAAGTGTTGGTGTTCAATGTGGGTGCACACAGACCAGGAAAACAAAATCAAACAGCAGCATGTTGTGACTGCCTGGAAAACACTGCAAGGCAGGGAAAAGAGGTGCATGGGAGATGATATTTCTTCCCCCATGGGTCCTCAGGTGCCTGGTATGACCAGTGAGCTCCAGCAGTGGAGCTGGTGTCTCTGCAGTGCTGCTGCTGCAGCCCTGCAAGCTCTGGGTGTGCCAGCCAGGCAGATCACTGTGCTTGTGTGCTTGGGGTTGTATGTGCAGTGTGCAAACAGCAGGCATGGGTAGAATGAAAGAAATCCTGTATTAAGGGTTTCTGTTTTGTCTGGAGCAAAGTTCAGGACCAGTCACCATCTGGATTGGTGCCAGCTGATTCATTCATAATGCCACAACTGACTGGCTGATGAAAATAACTAATTATTTAGCTAGGATTGAAAGTGAAAAGCTGAAAGCAGTTTATAATTCAGTCAAATAAATACAGATGTTTCCTGATCTCATATAACGATGACAATTGGTGAATAAAAGAAGATGTGGTTGTTTGTAGGTAAACTTCTCAAAGAGCTTCACCTGTTTCCCTTGATATCTGATTATAAGATATTTACCTTTTACTCTAAAATTATAGTGCTAAAATGATTTTAATTTAATTATTCTCCAAGTCTGGCATGAAGTTTATGTGGATTTTTATATGGCTTTTTTCAATTGATGCAGTTTTCAGTTTAAAATGTTTATTTGGGAACCTCTTCATTTTAGATCAATTATTTTCTCAGTCCTCAAAGTCATTCATATTGCTCTACTGATGATGCTCCTAGTAGGATTAGAAATGCAGAGTTAAAGGCTGATATCTCTGTCATTTATGAAATGTGTTAGGAGCGAAGTCATTCAGAATATAAACACAAGTTCTCAGCCGAATAATGATTTAAACTTTTTCTTCTGCTGTACAAGTTACAATTTACATTACCCTTATTTCTAAGTGACATGGTATTTACAGTGAAGAAGCACCTTGTGACTAAAGAGCTGACAGCTGCTAGTGCTCAGAAATCTTTATATGTGCCTGGGGACCTTCATAAAATATAGAGTAGCCGTGTTCCCAGCTTGTGAAGCAAGGTAGAGAGAAACAATTAAGGTTTTGTCTGTGTTGACAGCTGATTCAGGTTTTTTGAGAGTTCCCAATTAAACAGTCATGGAAGTATGAAAGCTTATTACCATTGACTTCTGCTGTGTCTTGAGAGCACAGTTTATTTATCAAGTCATGAAGAGTGGTTTGTCTTTTGTCACTTTTTAAATCTTGATTTAAGATTATAAAAATAAGGAAACGGCTTTATGTTAATTTAGCAAAGTATCAGCAGCTCATTTATCTACTGGTTGTTTACTGCAGATTTTTGTAGAGCTTTTTCTTAATAATTGAACTTAGTTTAGTGTATCAGTGAAGATAAACAGCCATACAGTGATTTTATCAAAAAAGTACTTTATGTGTATATATATATAGAAAGAGGGAGAGAGAGAGATAGTCAACTGGAAATCAAGGAGAACTCACTGTCCTTTTCTGACACAATTGAAAATAACAACAGCAGACCTAAATCTTCTGAGCTAGACTAGAATAAAAATGACATTTCTTTACTAGTGAAAACTGACTTTAAATTCTGTGGGACCATGGTTTACTCATTGTACTACTTTGTGCCAAATGAGCCTAAGTGTGCATTGCAACCATGCACAGTCAATACAGATACTAAATGGTAGCTGTCCTCTACTGGGATTGCGCTTGATTCTTTCCTTACATTGTCTTTAAAACTGACTGCTTTTCCAAGTTTACTTTTCCCATGGAGCTGGAGTTGTTTTTCCTTCACAGGAAAATACTATGCTTGTGTGAAGGAGATATTATCAGATGTTGAGCAGGTTGGTTAACATAAAAAAACCAGATTGAAAATAATTCTTTCTGTGTTCTTTATGCTAGCTATCACTTTAAGTACACAGAAAGTCCTAATATTTTCTTGTGTTTCTGTGATGGAATTTATTTAGAAATTCACTGTCTCTTAAAAGGAAACAGGCATTTAACTAAGTTATTGCACAGTTTGATCCATTTTGGGGCTGGGAATAGAAAACATGCACTCTAACTCTTTTTCATAAAATTTTATGTAAAAAAACCAAACAAACAAACAATCCCAACCACCACCTCCAAAACCCGCTATTACTTTGATGGTGTTTGGACCAGAGCTGGGGAGTTTACCAGAACTTCATGATTTGCCATGAGGCTTCACTTTCTGCTTTTTCTCTGCTGCTTGTAAAGGAAAAGGTAACAGGAACTGAATTTTAATCTCTTGGGGTTGGCTTGTTTGGAGACTGGACAGGGACTGGTTCTAAGATGAATGCTGGAGAAAATCCCTCATGTTGTGTTGGTTAAACCAAGGTATCTCCATGCTTTGAATGGGAGATTCCAAGTCTGGGACTCCTTCCCCTCTTTCTGTCTGTGCCTCTCTGCTGAAATCTGAGTGCAGAAGTGCTGGGAGCTCTCAGGTGTGCCCAGGAGCTCAGCTCTGAGCAGGGCTTTCCCAGCCCTCTGCTGCCAGACAGAGAATGATAGAGGAGGCTCAGCCTGGAATTTTCTTTCTGCTGGCACTTAATCAGCAAGGAGAAGGAGGAGAAGTGCACCCGGGGAGAGCACAGAAGGAGAGCAGAGCAATTGCTTACAGAATTGCAAACATCTGTCTCCTTCAGGTTTGAGAATGGACAGGAATGGTAGGAATAACACATCCCTTTATAATAAATGGAGCTGTAGTTCTTTTACCATTCTTTAGAGCTTGGAAAAGTTGGAAAGATGGGCTAAGAAAGTAAAGTGTTAGCCTGAAGGGTTGCATTTCAATGTGGGCTGTGTGGGGTAGATAATAAATTGTCATGTTTGCTACCCAGCTCCAGCCTCTTGTCTTCTCAAATCTGATTTTGTCTTTAATCAACACCATCAATTGAGGAGAAAGCCATACATGTATACTTTTCCCTAAGCCAGAATATCATCAAAATCAGGTTCATCTCCATAAGGTGATGCCAGAAATACAGCTGCTGGGATAGGGAGGAAAAGAGAATTCTTACACCCTGACCCTGTGTAAGAACTGCTCAGCAATAGCTGGACCCTCACAGCCCCATACCAGCTGCAGAGAAGAAAACCAACTCTATCCCAGCCAAAAGCAGTCCAGCCTGGGCACCTCAGAGTCAGAAAGGAGCAAGGCAGTTTATAAAAGACTGTTTAAGAATTCTCCTGTCATTGATGGGAGAAGCTAGGAAATGAACTTTACATTCAAACCACACATTCCAACGTGCACAAACATTTCTGTTTGCTGCTTCTAGTTAGCTTGCTGCAGAAGGGACCAGAGCAGACTGAATTTATAAAGAACTGAGCAAAATTAGGTGTGCATCAGAGGTTTTTTTAAAAAGAGAGACCACTTCCAGAGATTGGACCTAAATTGTGGAACTCCTGCCAGCAAAATCATTATAGCTGTGAACATAACAAGAACTTGAGAAAGGATGGAATGTCTTAAAACAATATATTTGTTATTCTTATTTTCTGTAACTGATTGTAATAGCAAAGATTGTGAGTTATATTTATTCTTTTGATTTTAGACTTAACCCAGTCTTGAACTTGATATCCTGTTGAAGGCAAATTTATCTTATCTGTGCATTACTGGTTTCAGAGATCTTCCTCTGAGGCATCTTGTAGCGATCACAGCTGGATTAGATTAATCTTCAGAAGGGCAATTCATGCAGTTTGTGATCAGCCAAATGAGACCTTTGCCTAGGGGTTAGGTGAAAGTAACCTTTGCTTAAATGGTGATGCTTTCTAGGCTTAGCAGGGATAATGAGTATAGTAGTACATCATTGAATTCAACACCCTGTTACTAAGTGTTTATATCCTAAATAACTGAAACAGTAAATTTCTGCACAAGGAAGTGCACTAAAGAGATAATAGAAGTCATGTCCTCATTTAAAGGAAAACATCTATTCTATTGAGAGACTATTCACAGCGTGTAGATTATGGGCAATGATGATCAAGTACATAACATTATATTACACTGCTAAACTAGAACACTGCTGATCTGTTTTTGTATGAGAGATTATGTTCACCTTAAGGGAGCAGCTGGGTTTAACTGCCTTCCTTTAATGAAAATCATCTAGTGGTTTCTGCAGGAGGGCATGAAGGGACTGAGGATGGAGACTGCTAAGCTCTGTTTCACGTGAAAAAGCAAAAACCTTGTGAATTTCTATTTTTGGTGCTGTGTTGTTCAAGGCAAAGGAGTTTCTTTCTTTTCCACCAATAAGGATCTGATGTTATCTATCTCTTTTCTCTTAGTGTCACCAGCAAAGTAGTAGATGCTACAAGAATATGAGAAAATTTTAGTGTGCAAGAATGGATTCTGCCTGCACATTTCAGTCCTGCTTTGCAGGCGACATTTCAGGGAGGGGCAATTTAGTTCCTCTCAGCTCCCTGCAAGGCCCAGGTGTAGGGGGTGATGTCTCAGGCTGTAAGAAGCCAACCCTTGCCTGCCTGCTCGTGCTGGCAGTGCAGTTTGGCCTGTGGCCCAGCATTCTGTCTGTGGGCACACAGCAGAGCAGTGTGACTGGCCAGGGCATGGCAGGCAGTGGGACTGCTGCCCTGCTTGTCCCCTACAAGTTCTTGCTATGCCTGGGCTCCCACTATCAGATGATAAATCCTTGAAGGAGACACTAAACCTCTACCCCAAGCCGGGCTGTGCCTGCCTTTCCTCTCTCCAGTCCATGAGTGCTGTGGTTTGTGCTGGCACTGGGGCACAAGGGCTGGGTTGTTCCTGCTGAACTTTGTCGTCAGGATTCCACATGGAGTATTCTGGGCTGAGTGGACATGGAATGGCTTAGGTATTTTTTCATCTTTTGTAAGACTATACTTCATCTGCAAAGTAAGATTAGGATGCCCAAAGGGGGCAGCCAGGATGGGGAAGGGCTTTGAGGGGAAGCCATGAGAGGAGCTGCTGAGGGCACTTCATCTGTAGAATTGTAGAAGAGGGGAATGAGGAGAGACCTCATTCCATGTACAGCAGGGTACAGAAGGTCCCCTTTCTCATGAGGGGAAGGAGGGGCAGACACTGATCTCTTGTCTAGGGTGACCTGTGACAGGACCCGAGGGAATGGCCTGAAGTTGTGTCAGGAGGTTTAGGTTGAACATTAGAAAAAGATTCTTCACCCAGGAGATGTTTGGGCACAAGAGGTCACAGCACCAGCCTGACAGAGTTCAGGAGGTGTTTGGACAATGCTCCCAGGCACAGGGAGGTTGGACTGTCCTGTGCATGGCCAGGAGTCAGACTCAATGGTCTCCTTCCAACTCAGCTTATTCTGTGGATTACTGGAAAAATTATTTCTGTGCATCCAGATTTTATTTATCCTCTATGTGAATATACAAGGGTGAATATGCAAGGTCTGCTGGTGGTCATCTGATGGCGTTAGTACCTTAATGTGCAATAATGGCTGAGTAAATGAGAGAAAAATGTTAGTGGAAGCAGTTCATATGTCATTCAGGACATGTGGCCAGTTTCATTGTAGTAAACAGGGCATGTAGGAGAACATGGGCCAGAATAAGAAAATGTCTAAAGAATATAACAGTAGTATTTTTATCTTCCTTTTCTCAGATTTTACAGTAAATGCAGGGTTAGGAAAGTATCAGGAATTATAGAGATACATTTCTATATTTTTAGATGTGAAATGCATATCTGAAAACCTCTTTTATATATGTATGTATGTAGATGTTAAAAAATGATTATCCAAGGACAAGTTATTCTGCCATTATATGCTGCCTTACAGAAAAGTCTCAAATAATATTTTGCAGAAGCAAATGACACAAGTTAGTATATAAAACTAATTTAAAATCTACCAGCAAATAACATGTCTTTACTTGATGGGGAAATTTCTAGAATATTTCATGTCTACCATCAGGTCATAAGACTATAAAGGGATTTCTGAGAAGCAGCATAGAAAATCCTTTCCCAGAGGTTCAGAGGCTGATTCCATTTGTGCTCTTGATATGATCCACTTCTCAATTTTTTAAAAATTTTGTCAGTTACTGGAAAATGCCAAGTTCCCAGATAATAAAACTCAAATGGGTGAATGAGTTCTGTGAATAGTGTATTTCAGTGCCTATGCCATTTTCCTCAGACAAAGTAAGAACAGGATGCTAATCAAAGTGAAATCATCTACGCTTGTAAGGGCTGTTAAAATTTACAGAATATCATCAAAATGTTTACTGTGTATGTACAACAGCTTAATTTAGCTAATATATTCATAATTTAGACATGCCACCAGCAAACAAGAAAATTTGAAAAACTTCATTTTCATTATGAGTTTAGTAATTTTAACGTGTATCTAATGTCAACATTATTCTACCTGAGGTGGACTACTATGATTGAGTTCAGTCCACTTTTTATATTCATTTTTGTTCTATTTTGACCTTTTTATTAATAAGTCTAACCTTAGTTTGCTTATATGGCTGAAGCAAAACTAATCAATCCAACTGGTTTTGTTAAATATCTTCTACTGAAATAGCACATGATTAAAGTTTGCATTTTCCTTAAGAGTAACTTTATCTGTTGTGCTAGAACTCTTCACTTATTAAAAAAAAAAAGGCAAAAAGACAACAACAGCAAAAAATCTCTAGACTGCAGTGCACTTGAAAAGCTCATTTTTAGGACTGTTGAGTTCCCTGCTTTTGACTAAATCACTAAATTTCTGATTACTACATTAAATATTAGAAGGTAGATAAAATATGCTCCAAACTAGAAGGGTTTGGGTTAATTTGGAGCTGGCCTTTTTAATGTAATATTTTTCTATGTTCTTTTTACACATAGCCACTAAATGTTCCATTCCTTGGGAAGCATTGTCTGGTGAGAATTCTTCCCCTGGTGCTGGTGTCACTGTGGGGCTGTTTGACCTCAGGGTGACAGAGCCACGTCCAAGCCTGGTCACTGCTGGCTGAAGACATAGGTCAGGCTTCCACAAGAAATCCATCCCCTTCCTTTAACTGCTGACCTTCAGGAATAAATTTAAACTGGGCCCTAGTTTCACATTTTACGTGTGTGCACACACCCCTTATCCAAAATGTGCTTTGGCAGTTCAATATGAGACTGGAGAGGGCTGATACAGAAAGGGGAAGCAGATGGCTTCAAAACTCTGAGCTTTCATGGCTAATCTGAGAAAGAAGTTCTAATACTTAAAAAAAAAATCTAGTTACCTTCTTTATTAATAGAAGACACTTATTTGTGTGTTTTATTTAGTGTAGGAACTTCCCTCGTGTAGCTTCATTCTAACAAAGACGTAGAGGAAAAGGAAAAAATAGAAATGAATTTTGGACTAAATAAAACTGCTCTTTTAGAAGCACAGACCACAGATCTGCTTTCCCTGTGAATTAAGGAATTAGTTAAATAATTGGAAGTAATATTGCCAGCAACTTCAGTCTGGTTTTTGTTTTTAACCCAATGTAATGAAGCTCAAATTACTTGCCTTTTCAAAATCTTTGAAAGCCTTAGAGACTAGTGAATATTTCCCTTTATTTTTTTACTGCCCTGTTCATTACTGTAGGAAACAAGTACATAAGCAGAAATCAGGCAGTAACTCTGGACTTTGTGAGAACCCTGGGGGACTCTGAGTGCTTTAAAAATGTATAAGATTTTGTCCACTGAGTCGTTATTAACTGCTAAAGGTCACGTGTTTTGACATTGTCTCAGAAAGTTTTGTCTTTAAACCAAAATGACCTCGTGATTTTGGTATCGATTCATTCTTTCTTCTGGAATATGGGGGAAAAAGAAAACAGTTACAATGTAAGGTCTATCTTGATTTCTTTACCAGATATTAAATTGCCAGTTTCACTAAATGTAAATATAAAATTGGTGGCAAAGTTCCATGTTTCCTCACTGATAAAGTTGCATTCTTTCACTATCTCTGTGAATGATTTGTGTATGTGAAAATGAGCTTCATTTTAAAAAATTCTCGTTTTGAGTAATCAAAAGCTCATGCTTTGTTCTACAAATATGAGGTTACATACACACTGAAGCAGATTGTGTCATTAGCACTTGTCATGAGATTTATATTAAATGATTAATTATTTGGGGCCAAAAGAGTAGCCTAGAATTTAGAGACCTTTCCTACCTATGTTTTGTATATTTCATCCATTTTAGTTACATTCAATATTTTCAAGGTTAAGTCTTGCTATACCATTGCACCAAAGATTTCTGTAAGTAACTCATTGGCATACACCAGAACTGAGCAAAATTAAAAAGAGATCTGATATTTTCAAGCTGAAAATAAATCCCCTAGATTTTTAAATGACTTTTTTTTTTTTTAATTTGTTTTCTAGGAACAAACTTCACCCTTGCAGAGCTGGGGATCTGCGAGCCGTCTCCGCACCGGAGCGGGTACTGCTCGGACATAGGGATCCTGCACCAGGGCTATTCCCTGAGCACGGGCTCCGACAACGACTCGGACACGGAGGGAGGGATGTCCCCAGAGCACGCCATCAGGCTCTGGGGCAGAGGCATCAAATCCAGGAGGAGCTCTGGCCTGTCCAGCCGCGAGAACTCGGCGCTCACGCTCACCGACTCCGACAACGACAACAAGTCAGACGAGGAGAACGGTAGGGATTTACTTCAGTGTATTCCTAATTGCTATTCCTAACCTTCTTAAAAATGCTCCACTCTGCTTTCCAAGGTGAAGTTTGCACTTTCTCAGTTTGACTAAAGCTGGTTTTTAATGTGTTTTGTGTGGTATTCACATTCTTTGAACATGATCCCTTCACCCAGGGTTTTTCTCCTGGGAGGCTGAAAGGCAGAGAGAGGCCTCAGAGAAAAGGAAAACAATTCTTAGCTCATTTGCTTCTCCTGTGTTGTGCTCCTGTGGAATGTGTTTGGAGATTGTTTACCCACAGGTGATTGTTTCATTGGACTCTGGTGTGAGTTGTTTTGACTCTTTGGCCAATCAGTGCCAAGCTGTGTTGGGATTCTGGAAAGAGTCACAAGTTTTCATTACCTTTTTAGCACTCAGTATCTTTTCTGTATTTTTTAGTGTAGTATAGTATTCTTTAATATAATATAGAATTATAAAGTAATAAATTAGCCTTCTGATAAGATGGATTCCTCCTCATCATTCTCTCCCCTTGTTGGGGTTGCCTGCATTTACAATAGTTTTGGGTTTTTTAGCATCACTATCAGGAAACTAGTATATGTGCATCATATGATAGATATTATATTTGATCTTACAATTTACTTTTCATGCCATAATCTGTCACAGAAGTTTGTGCTCCGAGTATTTTAAATTAAACTTAATGATGAGAAGCAGAAAGAAATTTCCAAAGAGAAATAGTTTTTATATGTGATTTTTCTACACAGCTTGAAGTAATATTAATAATCCACAATATGCTGATAGCTGTAACAATGATGCTAATTCGTAACAATCAGATTTAATTTTAGGTATTTTTTCCATGGTTTTGAAGTTGTAAAAACAATTCTTTTGCTCTTTTATTACTGGTATTGGGGGGGATTTTGGAAAACAAATCTGTGCATTGGGCTGAGGCAGAACATTTGTGTTTAGTGTGGTTTAGAGTCGCAGAAATTAAACTTTGGGCACAGCACCAGTCACTTGTGACCAAACAGCTTGGCAGTAGAAGCAGAGTCTGAGTATCCTGTGTTCGGCACTGTCCTGTCAGGTGCACACATCCAAATTCACATCCTTGGTGTGGGTCACCCTCAAGTTCTTACCTGGAGAATTTTCTGGGCTCACATAAGTTTCAAGAACTCAAGACAGAAAACAGTACAAAAGGATTTGCAGGAATTTGTCCTCCATCTATAGGGTGATGAAAGTGTGAACTCAGCTTAGTTGAAACAGAAACAAAGGGGTTTGGATCTTGTCATTCTGAGGAGGTGAAGAGGAACCTCCTTAACATCATCAACACTCAGAGCACTGTTCCAGCAGCATGACACCAGCTCTCTCTAAGCATATTGGGGTAAAATTCTGTTTGATACATGTTGGGTGCCTCTCAGAAGAGCTTTTTTGTAGGTGCTTATTTTGGGCTCCTCCCTGTAGGCACTGACGGTTGTTGTGGTTTCAGCAGAGTGGGTGTGCCAGGCTCTGGAAACACAAGCAGCTGCTTGTCAAAGCAAACAGGGCAAAATTACAGTTTATATGTTGATAGGAAGAAGTTCAGCAAAGTGCAATTGATTTTGTTTGTAAAAACAGTCTTTTTTGTTGATTTCAATTGAATCTTCAAGTAATATATCCTCTCCATTGGCATAGCAGGATACATTTCTCCATCAAAACTAAGGAGGGAATGTGCATTTACTAATAATGGTTTGTACAAGGAAGCCCATGTTTTGAAAAGAATCAGTAACTGGTTAATTGATTTTTCCTTTTAATAATACCATTCACAGAAAATATGACAACTTCCATTGATTTTAGTACAGTTTTGTTAAGGCTTCTGAGCGTAATTTCAAATTAAAAACCTGACTAAGAATTCTGGCATTATGAAAGGATTGGGCTTCAGTGCTGTAGCAGGAATTCACTTCTGTGCAGGTGGTTGTCTCCATTTCAGTGGCAGCAGTGTGTCACACCTTTTGTCTAAGAAAACATAAAGATCTCAGAACCCACTTTTATACACACTGTCACAGACTGATAAAAGAATGAGTCTGTTCACTTGTTTTTCATTTTCCTCCCCATAATAAGTGAATTATTTAGTAATTGAAAATACGGTGCAGTGAATCCATTTTTCATGTTTCTAGCAATGATATTAATAGGAGAAAGAACAACATGATCAAACAGCAAGCAGGTAATAAACCAGTATGTGGAATTCATTATGGGTTTCTGTGAGAAGTGTTTCTGTGAGTTTGGTTGTTTTAAAAAAACATCACGCAAGTTTGAAGCAAGTGTTGTGTACACAGAGGTGTTAACTTCAGTAAACTTTTTAGCCTTACTATCTCACAAACCCTGGTTAGCTCAAAAATCAATGCTTCTTCACATCACTGATTTTATGAAGTTTTGGGATACATTATCATATAGATTGACAGTTGCCCCACTGGTTCAGCACCACAGTATGGACACTTACAAAACCATCATTAATTTCTCACACTTGTGCCCAGCAGTGGTTTTCTACATAATAAACACTGTGTCCTTCAGAAGCAGATCAATAACCTGCTAGGTGTTCTTCCTGAGAGGAAGTAACAAGAATCTATATTTCAAGAGAAATTTGTACTCTGATATGGTTTCACATTTGCAGGATACCAGCATTAAGCAAGACATTACTTGGTATGAGGCTTTACCCATTTATGCCTAGCAATATTAGAGGGAACTCATGTTGCTCACACCTCTGAATTTATTGAAAGTACTGTTAAAGCTTTTTCCCTGATACAGCTCAAGGGTTATGAAAGAATAGTTCAACTCTAAAAGATTACTATTTTTTTTAAATATTGAGATCCTATCACAATTTAAACTTTCAAAAAGCCCCAAACGAAAAACCATACCTCTCGCATTTTTTTTGAATCAATAAATCTATTTTGTCATCTCCAAGTAGCACAGAGGAAGCTTAATTTCTAAAAATTGCTCCCATTCAAATCCATTCACAGAGCTTGTGACCGTTTTCTCTGCTTGTAGATTTTGTATGATTTAATTTTATCATTAACCAGAATGCTGTGAACCTTGAAATATTAGCAGGCTTGGAATGCTTATAGATAAATTGAAATAATGGAAGCTCATTAAGTTCCATGTTTTACTTAGTATACTGAAATTCTTCCTAACAAAACACCTTACTGATCTTTTTAAACCAGTTATATTTTCAGAAGTCTGATTCGGCTCTAAATTCTTAGTGTATCTTGTAGTTTTTGCTGCTGTCTAGATGTGGCCATCTCTTCTTTAGACAGATCAATTCTGAATTTGTTACACAAATCTGTCATCAGATCGGTACTCCATGTGATTTACTGGGTTGTGAGATTTAAATAAATTAATTTTTTTGGATCCATGCAAATGTAAAAAGCCGGTTAAAAATACAGATCACCTCTAATGTCATGTGCCAGCTTTGGAGAGAGAATCACCTGTGGGGATGCAAGGTGTGAGCTACAGGGGATACAGCACTGCTCCTCAATGCTTATTTTTTTTTCTTTGATTAAATCTTGTAACTATTTATTCTGAAACATCATGGCAAACTTCTCAAAACGATTTCTTTTTTCATCAGTTGCAATGTTGTTTTCTAAGCCTACAGTATTTCTATTTCCAGAGTAAAGCTTAGGGACTGGTCATGTTTAAGTTTTGACCTTGAAGCAACTGCTCTTTCAGGGTTGGTTTCTTCTGCTTTTGGTTTTTTTTTTTAAGTTGAACTGAAAATTATGTTCTTCTGAAAAATATAAAACTTTGGAAAATAAGGTAACTTTTGGTTTAAAAATCCATGAAAATGGAATGATCATACTTAAGGCGCATTTATGTACAGAATCTTCTTGGAACAGATCTGCAATTTTCTCTTTTTCTGCCTACACTGTTGTTGAATGACCAGTTACAGGCTGTTAGGAAAGCAGTGAAATTCAAGTGACATAAGGCAGATGGGAGTGAAAAGCTGAACAGACCAATAACAGAGAAGAGAAGAGATAATCTTAGGTAGAGCAAAGGAGGATGGAACAGTAGGATATAAACTCAGGGCAAATCTTGGTTTGAGTCCTGAAATGAACTCGTTGGCCCAAAGTGAACCCAGAAGGAGGATTTTCAGTTTGATGTGAATCTAGATCCTGCTATTCTCCTCTTGTAAAAGAGAAAATTTAGAAATGTTGGTAACATTTTTTGGGGTAGATGGTTGTTCCCTTGGCACTTTTTCTACTAGTCTCACTATTGTATATAATGGATAGATAATGTGCTGCACTGATATTTTCAGGTTCAATATCCATCAGTGTTTGCTATTTTAGATGTACTGGTGGCAATGACTGTGATTATTTTTTCCATATTGCTTTGGTGGTGCTTTTTATTGTAGTAACTAAAAGTTGGGTATCAGACAATACCTTATGTGCATATCACTTACTAAATGAAAGGGTACCATGAATAAAGAAAAAAAAATTTGGAAAAATTATAAGGTAAAATATAATAAACTGTATTTGTGTTGTGCTTCTGATTGCATCTCATGAAAAATAAGGTAAATTTTCTTTTTTTTCTTTTTTTTCCCTGGTGTGAAATTTTCAATGGCAATTTCCTACAGTAACTTCTCAAATGCATTTGTAAACTTTAAAATCAAAACCTAACCCACCTCATAATTGAAACTGACCTCATGGTTTATCATTGTTTCAGTTTTATGAGCAGTATAATCTGAGCTTTTCCTGGGATGTTGTTGAATAGTAAACTTGGAATTACAATAGAAAAGATGTTACTGCATCAGAGAAGTTTACAAAAGGCACCAGACAGATGACAGCCAAGGAGTTTATTTTCTTACTTTTACTGTTGTAATTTTGACATGTTGTTATCAATATTTCATTTTTAATTTTTTTTTTCAGCTTTCTATTTCACACTTCATAATTTGCAGGAAAGATTATAGCAACACTGTGGTTCTGCTCTTGAGACTATTTTGGGTTTGTCGTATGCATGCTAATGTGTCTGAGTTGTAAGGGAGTAGAAAGTAAAAGCTTTTTATGCTGTTAGTCCCAGAATTCTGTTTGGGTTAAACAAGTGGGAGATGCTTAAAGTTCCTCACCAAGAAATATTCACTTTCACCAACAGGAAATACTTTCCTTGTTAAAAGGGGATGTTTAAATAGTGGTGATGCAGTTGGAGCAGGTCTGTGTCATCGTCAACTGTGTCTATGTGGGAAACAAAATATGCCCTCGTAATTTTGGGATAGAATATCGATATTTTGGGATAGAATATCGATATTTTGGGTATGAGGAACAGCAGGGGAGATGCAGATTCGCTCTGTATGGCATAGTGGAGTGCTGCTTTCTGTAGGGAGAGCTGTCTGGGAATGTTGTGTCTGTTTCTCTCCTGGAGCGACCCAGGTAGCCTGGGAACAACAGGAGGCACTGATCTGAGAGAGGAAGAGCTGTCACAGCTGTGAGATCTGTTCCTAGCTGAGAAAGTGGCCAGATGGTCCCAAGGAAATGATGGGATTGAAATGAAATGTCATACACTCAGAAAATGGCATTGCACACGTCACACATCACCGAGGCTCCTGCAGGAGGAGAGCTGGGGAGGTGAGCTCCTGCATGGGCAGGCTTCAGCTCTTCTTCAGGAAGGCTTGTAAAGTACTTTGTAAATGACAAATTTAGAAAGTCATTAAGCTCAGTATCAAAGCTCGGTTGCTTAAGTGGATCCAATTTTGATGTGCTCTCAAAACCTGAGGGCACTTCTGATAGGAAGTGGTTTCCTAATGAGGGAATTGACTAGCAGGAATGACTTTTAAAGACTTAACTACACATAAACTCAATTTGGTCCAGGTAAATGGCTTATGTATTCAGTGAAGAGAGAGTCTAGATGATGGGGTTAAGGACAAAAAGTGGATATGTGGTGCTGGTAAACTTTAAAGCCTTGTGTAAGACAGGAATATGAAATGACAGTATTAAAAAGCTTAAACATTTGTTGCAATTTTAATATAACCCAACAAGACTGTAGTGTAGGTTGGCAGGATGATGTGATGAATTACTGCTCCACTGTCTGGTGTATATTGAAAGAGCTCAATAAATACTATCTGGAACAGAGTGCTTGATGGTATTCTAGAGATTAAGGATGGAGATGTGGCAAGACAGCTCTGCTTTGGTGGCCTACAAGAGTAAACCCAAATGCCATTTTGATATTGAGTTGCTCAAAGCTGGCATTGAGCACTTGGGCAGCCTTTAGATTTTCTATTCAGGTCAGTGTTGACCTGGGAGTTGTACAACAGGATCTTGGGTTTCATCCTCCCAGAGTTAGAGGTGTTTCTAGCACTCATGATTACAGGAGGAATGGATGGAATGCTAAAACAAACAAGCAGAAAACCCATTAAAGCCCACAAAAATCTCAAACCAAAATAAAAAATCCTCCTGTATATGGTGAGGTGAGATCTTACACCATGAATGTCCATGCTGTTCTCCCCCATTGACATCAGTCAGGGCTTCAGCACCCGGAAAATTTTCCATTTCCTCTGAGGTGACACCAGTCCCATTCTGTGCCCTGCTCTGGCACAGCATCACTGGGCTTTTTGTCTCTATACCATTCAAGAGCCTGCTGGACCTGTATCCTGTTTGCAGTCTCTCTTCATGATGTTTTTTTTGGATAATATGAATGACCCCCTCATAATCAAATGAACTAAGGCAATCAGGAATTGAGACCGAGGAATTGAAGTCCAGTATTTAGCCAGGAAACTGAGGAAAACAGAAATATGGGCTGGTGAATTAAGGCTATCAGGAAAATACTGCAGCAGCTGGGTGCAGAAACTGCTGAGGTTAGCTGGGATCTTCCTTTTTCCTGAATTCTAAGGAAAGAGCTTTTGCCTGCAGCTGTATCTACATCACTGTGTGAAGGTCACAACATGGAGAGCTTTGAAAAAAAACCCTCTCAAAATAACCACAAGATTTTTCAATTATTATTTAATCATGAGCCTTTCCATCTAGTAGAGAAATGATGAAACTGTTTAACAAGAACTCCATCACAGCACATTATTCAGTTTGTCAATTATTAGTTTTATAAAAGAAAACTTAGATTATATAGGTCACCCAGGTAAGCAAGCAGCAGCGCCTTTGTTCAAACCATAACTGAGTTAGAATAATGCCTTTTTATTCTTTTCTATAAAAGAGATCTGTGTCTGATAAAGCCAATCCAGCTTGGTGCTAAATGCATTGTATGTGGCTGATGAATGATAAAACCTTTGCAGGGAGGTTTGCAGGTTTGTCTGTACTTGGTGTTTAACTAAATTTAATAAAGTGAAACAAAACCCAAGTATTTTACTTTTACTTTTCCCTTGTAAACTGAAGCGCAGATCATGGAAATCCATACTCTGGATTTATTTTGTCTTGCCTTTCAAAATGAAAAATGTTACCAAAAGCTTCCTCTAAATTCATCACACCAGAGACTGGTACCTTTCCTCATGTACAGTATCCCACAATTAATATTCTTCCTAATTACAAATACTTGCATACTTCACTGATTAGTGCATAATTACATCAAGGTACACACTGCTTTTTCTAGTCAATACTTCATTTATAAAGCTCAGACTGAGTCTGGCCAATGAGCCCCAGTGCTGCAGTGAATGCCTGCTGTCACACGTGTAACGTGACGTGGAGGTGGCTGTTTAAGTGTCATTACATTTTCTAAATATTTCTTGGGATGTGCTTTGTGTTTATGCTCTGCACACTGTTCTTTTCAAGGAATCTGTCAGCTTGTCAAAGGCAATGGGTTTGAATTGATTGTTAATGTGATGTTGAAGTGTCACGTCCTACTCAGGCAGGCTGGAATTCCCCTTCAGATGGAAAATGGATAGGAAAGGTTTCAGATGTCTATATAAGATCAAATAGAGCTTTTTGAAAATAAATTATCCCATAACTAATGAGTTTTGAAAGATACTATTAATTTTTTACTCTCTTATATTATAAAAATTTCTTCACTTAGTTCTTAAGTAGTAAGTTATAAAAGATGCTTCCTAAGCTCCGGTCCTTAGGTCAAAGGAGAGAAAATCTAATTAATAAGCAAAATTTTGTTGGTGGTGGTGTTTGGGGTTTTTTGTTTGGGTGGTATTTATACATAAAATGTTCTTTTGTGATGTTTTGCAGAAGCTCCTGGCAGAGCTGAATGGCTTCTGTCAGATATACTATAGGAGCAACCTGAAAATTAACTTTTTTCTTTGCTTTTAATTTCCTTATATTTCACACAGGTTAAAAACAACTTTCTGCTTAATTTAAGCTTTTACAAGTCCTATGACACTTTCCTTCCTTGGCAGTGATAAGGGAAGTACTTTTATCTATTTGTTCAGCCTCTCTGTAGCATCTGAAATCGCTGACTCTCCTCTCTACTCTCTTCCTGTAAGAAGCTCAGGGGATGATTGGCAATGATTCAGGAAGGCTGAAGCTCTGCCTCTCAAATCAAGTGAGAGGTTTCTTGTGAGCAGCTGTTTGTCCACTTGCCTGTTCAGTCTTTGGCTCACAGACCTCTCATCAAAGTTCTTCAACACCTCAAAAGCTGTTGGTAGCACCACAGAGACCATGCTGAAATCTGAACCATCTGTGAACAACAAACACTATCTCTGGTAAAAGCAGAGGACCATTTTTTCAATTTCTATTTTGTCTCTCTTACAGTTAAAGAACATCAGATTGGGCTAAGCCCATAAAAGAAAGATGTGATGATACTGGGGAGATGGAAGTACCTTGAAGAACTTGTCTTTTCCTAAAGCTACCTGCTCTCAAAGGCTTGCTATCATTGTTCTTAAAGCTAACTCCATTTTTCAGCTTGCAGTAGGACTCCTGTCCATGTGAAGTAGCTTTAAATGTTTTTCCCAGCCCAAATAATTGACCCCCATTATGTGCTTCTCTTTGTCATCAGAGGGTGCACTGCTGTGATTTTCCATGTTCATGTGCTAAACCCACTGATTTTTGGAAGAGGCACTGCTTCTATGTGGTACTGCTCCTTTTAGTTGTGTAAAGAAATGGCAAAAATGTGGCCTTATGGAGAAAACTGGCAAAAGAGGTATGTGTAGATTGAAACAGTAGTTGGAACAACCCAGTGCTAAAACAGGGCTGTTTCCCTGGTGTCCATTCGGGTTTCTTACATTTCATCAGCACCACTTACACTGCAGTGATGTACAAACTCATTCCTTACCCTGAGAATAACCACAAGTTTCTGGAGCTCAGGACTGTGCAGCAGAACAGCACAGGTGTCAGAGGAAGAGGCAGTTTTATTTGTGAATAAAGTCCCAGAAGGAGCTGTAGCCACTACAAAGTAAGTTGCTAGTGTATTCCATGCTGGCTCCTGGAGGCACCTGCTCTAAAATTGAATGTGAGTAAGATCCTGAGACTTGTATGTATTGTTTGTTCATTACTCTGTGCTTGCACAGTGATTGTCCATCTGTGCTCAGGTCTGAAAGAGAGATTTACATAAGCTGGACTCTAAGATACATGATTCCTGGAATGTATCACAAGTACAGTTCATCCCCAGAGCACATCAGACTGTATTTAGATGCAATACCAACTCATATTTACACCTTCTGTCCTTTGATATTTTCTCTGGGCTCCCAAATGCATAATGCAGCAATCTGGGTAAATGAAATAAAAAAGATGAACTTATCAAGCTTGACTTCCTATAGGCTGAGATGGAAGAAGATGCTTTGTAGTTTTTTAGTTTTCATTTTATTAAGAAGCACGCTAGTATTATTGAGGGCCTTCAAATAGCATCTCTCTTGCAGCTGAGCAGCTATTCAGTGGGAAGGATGACTTTTGTGGTTTCTGAAGTTGTTATAAATATCTCAGGAACTGCTGACTGTTGGAGTCATTCAGGCTTCTCAGTAGCACGTTGCTGATGGGAGAAGATCATCACTGAGTGGGTGAAATTGTATTTGCCTGAAAGTCCAAGGAGCCCATGGAAACCAAAACTTCCTTGCCTTGTTTGCCCTGTTGAAACTGAGATCGCATCTTGTAAAAAGGCATAAAATCATTCCATTACAGCAACATGCCTGTAGGCAAGGCACAATATGTGAGCATCATTTGTTTGCTCAGAGCCATGACTGTCATTCAGAAATATTGAAAGGTAGCAGTTGGATTTTTTCACACAAATGGTTAAGGGACTTTTCTCAGCATCAAATTAGTGTTCAAGAGTGAAAATATAGCTTCTGTTTCCTCAGATGCTGAGTTGTAAGAATGAGTAATCGTGATTCCTGGGGGAATTTATTTTGTTTTTTTAACTTGAGTGGCACTAGATAAATAGGTTTATCAATTTTCCACAGAAGACTTATATTTAGTAAACTTGAAATGAGATGAATTACAGTGAAGTTACTCCTCTTTCCAGTTTTCTTTAGGAGGGGAATTATTTTAAGGAGCCATGTGCTATTTATACCTCCCACATAATGCTGTACCCTCCAGCTATATTACACAGTGTGGATATGGACAAAACAAGGGATGGCTGTAATTGCCTGAGTGACTGGAGTTTGTTTTTTTGTGGTTCTTTTATTTTTTTTCCTATTTAAGATTGTTTTGCTCAGTGAAACATCACTGACTCCTGTGTTCAGAAGTTTTTTCTGATCAGTTTTGTTCAGTGTGGGGCAGGAAGGATTGGGTCAAGGTTAGGACTCTGACCAGAGGGGCAAAGGAAAGAGGAGTCCAAGGAGGTTCCAGGTTTGGGGCAGCAATGGAACACCACGTCTGTGAGGGAAGGAGGAATCTGCCATCCCAACCAGCTGCTCCCCATGCGTGCTGGGGATGCTGCTCTGCAAAAACAGCCCAGAGCAATTCAAAGAGTAAGTTCTGAAAGTTAATATCTATATAAATTCTGGTTCACTTTAAAGCCTCTTTTAGTACAGCAAACTTCCCAAGCTGCATTTCTGAAGCTAATAATGTATGTAAATCAGTTTCCTTCTTTCACAGAGTTCTCTACATTTTCAGTATTAAATAGTGAAATAATAATCCTTATGTGCCCAGTCCTGTCAATATATCCCTGGGCAGCTTCTCAAAGGCTCCTTGAGTCTCAATCATCTATATTCATTTGCCAGTTCTAATTTTCTGGATAATTACTGCATATTTCAAGACCACTTCTGTTGTGATACTTAGCCAGATTTAATTCTTTCAGATACTTTATTTCTTAACCTATAATTTGACTTCCCTGAGAGTATTTGAAGATGGGTATGCATATTCAGTCTAGTCCTACATTTTGGGATTGAATCACACTCCAAGTGTGTCCTCTGTCTCAATCAGGACTCCCTGTCCTGTCCCCTGAAGATTCCTTATTTGTGGGCTAAATGTCCTTCACAGCAATAAGGACACTTTTTACATAATGGAGTCCAGCATCAGCTCTTGTGGGTGACAGAGTGCCATCTAATCTTTCCAAATGAAGGTTTCTATTCATTTAAAGCAGAATTTCTCATATGTTTTAATTTTTTTTTTGTGTGTGTGTGTGGTTTGAATTAATTAATTTCATTTTGCTTTTCTAGGTAGCAGGATAGATGAAGACAGTCTAGTGTGATTACAGCTATGTGGGAGTTTTAGAGGTTTTTTAAAGGAAAAAAGATTAAGAGACTTGTGATAAATGTTAGGAGCCTGCCCTATAACCACAGTAGGCAGACATTAATAATCAGTGTTTTCTGTGTTATCTTCAGTCCAGCTGTTTTGCTAAAGATCCTGAGAAAACACTCTGGGTACAGCCAGTACTGCAGTGCTTCAGCTTGAAGGCTGGAGCTGAGGGGGAGGATTTGGACAGAATTCTGAGGAGTTCACAGTCAGCATCATGAAGATAAACAATTCTACATGGTGAAGAGCAAAGGAGGTAGCACATCACTGTGCTTTTTCTGACTTTGGTCAGTTCCCTGATATATTAAAGGGTTTTTTCTAGGTTTTTTTGGTTTTTATACTGATACTTTTCACCATATTTTCCCCCCATAATTTTCAATCCTGGTAAAAATATTATGGCATTTGCCTTTGTCTGAAAGATAATTTATTCCATTTTCCTGCATTTTTTCTAATGTAACATAGTGCCTTGAGTTTAAGACATTAATGTGGTTCCAGATAATCTCCTAGTCTTGTTTGACACGTGATGGCTTAAAAGCACTCTTTATAGAGCAGAATATTACAGTATTAATGTGCAAAGTGAGGGTTATTCTCTTTCTCTACCTCTGATGAATTCTTTGCATGGCTTAAAACAAATGGAGGAACAGATCATCTTACAGAAATAATGATCATCTTAGAAAAAACCATCTGAAGAAATCAATATTTTTCTTTTCCTGACTTTTGTCCCTCCTTATTTGAGTCTAGTTCATGAAGTAATGGAGTGTTAAAATTCTTCAGATCACTTCTGTGGTGATAAATTTTGACACTCTTTCAAATATTGGTTTCATGTATTTCCTTTTTGTTAGCCTTCTTGTGCCGTATGTACTGCAATATAATTTTTTCTTAGCTTGAAAGAAATGTTGCTTTTTTTTCTGCAAACAAAATCTTTTCAAACCATTTTAGATTTGAAGTATTTCTTGAGTTTCTCTGTTATGTCTCAGAGGAGTAGAACATATGTGGCAAGTTCTCCAGAAAGAACCTCTCAAAAGAACATATTAAAGATGAAATATAAGGATTTTTAGATCAAAAGGATAATGATTTTTTAAAAATCTTTACTATGTGATAAATTAATCAGAAGGTATTATAAAGATGTACAAACTTGCACAAGGAGAGAGAAGGAAGACAGGGACTTGGAAATGAGTGCAGGCACAGAGCTGGAGACACTCAGGAGCTGGTTGTGAACCAGAGCTGTAACCCAGGCACCTGTCAGAGCCTGAGCTGGGTCAGAGGGAGCATGATGAGGGAACTTGGAATGAGCTCAAACCCTCATTTTATCAGACATGGTGTGTGCCATGATAATCAGGGGCTGTTCACACCACGGGCTCAGCAAGGGAACATGGTTCTGCCCTCCTGTGATTCCCTTAAAGAATAAAAACCCAAAAATGATGCTTAAAGCTGAAAGTAATCAGCTAACATACATCAGTATGAACCCAAGTTGTGTATTTCTGACAGGAATTCTAACAGACTTGACTCTATAACTGTGAAAAAAAAAAGCTATTTAATAAAACCCCAACAGATTTTCAGAGCAACTAGACATATGTATCTAAAAGAAATGCTGGACCAAAACACCTCACACTATGATAATTTCTGTTTCAGATTTCTTGTGTGAGCATGTATATGACTCATTCATGCTTTAAATGCAGTTGTGAATGCATTTATCATTTGGTTGGTTAATATTTTTTGCATTAGAAAACAACCATAGTGGAAGCTGTTCTAATAGATTAGCTGCAAGAAAAGCCAGCAGCAGGAAAGGAGAGTCTATTGGAGATTCTGACATCAGATTCATAGATAAGCCAGGCCTATACCCTCAAAACAAAAATACACAGTAATTAAATTTATATTCTTTATTACAGTCTATCTAATTCTCAAGATCTATTTTACTTATTAATGACAGGCTGAATTCCACAACTCTCTGAGCTGTTGTGATGCTTGTGTTGTAACCACAAAAGGTTGTAATTAGGTTTAGTACATCTCAACATTGCAAGGAACATTCTTTAACATTCTTCAAGAACTGGAAACTAAAATCTTGGTTCTGCAAGTCTGTCAGCTTTAATGAAACAATACTAATGGCATTTCAAAAAGGATTTTGAGAAATAATCAGAGAGCAACTTCATTATTAGGATTGATCAATAATAATGAAGGAAAATTCTGGTTTGTCTGCATAGAAACTGAATTTATGGCAATGCAACAAAAATCTGATGGTTGTAGGTCTGGAACCTGGAATAAGCCTGCGCAGCTGCAGCAGTGCTCAGTCTACCAGAGTGAAGTCCATACTCCATTTATTTGTGCCTAACAAAGCATTCACCAGTCTGGGAAATGGCTGCAAACCTGATGTAGTTTGTTCTGTATCCTGATGGTCTGAAAATACTGACTTGTCTTTTAAAGAGTTTCAGAAGTCTGAGGCATTAAAATGTCAGAGGCAATATTTTTTATAGACTCTTTTCTTATCTAATTGAAACATAAAGTCCAGTAAGTGAATTGTGATAATTTTATACAGGAGATTGTATGAAAGCTCCATCCCATTTAGGTAAATGTGTTTTAGTGCTGTTCCTGAGGTGCTAACACAGAGCCCTTGCCAAGCAGCCCTTTTTAGCAGTCACTAAAATAGCTAAATTTACATGAACTCAGCTTAAACAGCTAAATTCATGTATGTTGAACAAGTGCTTGAGTTCTGCTTCACAATCTGAATGAAACATTTGAAAGAAAAATCATGTCATAGTAATTTTGTTACCTGAGGATTATTGGTCACCCAGGTGTGCTCTCACCTGGGACTGCAACAGGCAGCACCTGATGTGTGCTCACCACATGGGCTTGAGTCACAGCTGAGGTGGTGTCCTGTGAGCCTCTGAGCATTGCTGCTGTCACTGGGGACCCAGTGAGGTTCCTGCCTTCCCTGCTTGACCTCCCCTTTCCTCAGTGTTTTCTTGGCCCTTCTCCCCCAAATGAGCAAGGATCTCATCTCCTCCTAGCATAACATATCTTCCTTTTCTTCCATGTTCCTCTGGACATGTTTGCTGCTTGTTTTGCCACTCTTATCTGTCAAGTTTTTGTTCTCACATGTGTTCCTATGCCCTTTTTGTCCAACTGTATCACAGCTCTGCTCTGGCCCCTGTGGGGTTAAATATTATTTACATGTTTCATTGAACTTCATTACAGAATGCTTCAGCCTTATTGCTGTTGGTGCTTCTTGCAAAGTTAAATGTGGAAAAGTGTTCCTGTGCTGTTGGTACCTTGTGCCAATGTTACCTTGTGTAGGGGGATAGAATATAAGAAAATAAAGATAGTGTAGAAAGTAATCTTACCCCTAAGGAGTTGCAGCTGGGCCAATTATCAAAGATTAGGAACAGGCCTGACTTTAACAGGCCACAGCTGTGAGCAATGAGAAGATGATGCTATAAAAGAGTGGGGTGGCTGCATGAGAAGGGACCTGGAGTCAGTGGCTGCTTTGTGAAGAAGAAAGAGTCAGTGCTCTGAGGAGTTGCCCACGAGAAACACCAAGAAGGTGTGGAGCTTTTGTGATAAGGAGACAACAGGATGGAACCCCTGTGATAAGATGACAACAGCATAGAGCTCCTCTGGCAGAAGGCAGGCAGCCTGCCTGAGGGATACAGCATCCCCTGCTTTGGCTGGGCTGTCCCAGCACAAAAGAAAAAATAGCTTAAAATGCAGTTTTTAAAACCATTTCGGTTAAATCTTTACAACCTTTATATAACCCATTTCTGTCTATGGTGTCCAGAAAAAGGAGTGTCACAGGGATGGTGGCCAGGAGCACAGGGGACAGTGCCACATGGATCTTTCACTGCTTGAGGGGCACAGGTTGGGTCAGGAGCCAGGGCTGGGTTAGGAAGGATTGGATTAGGAGTGAGGGTGGGTTAGGAGTCAAGGCTGGGTTAGGAGTCCAGCTCTCATTCAAAAGTGCTTTGATTAATACTGGATTGATACAGCAGACAAGCCTTGTAGCAATAAGTCATAGGACTTTGGTAATATACATAGCAATTGAGTGCTGAAATCTGGTTTTGCGTTTTGGAGGGTTTTTTGATTTTGCTTTGTTTGCTGTGGATTTCTGCCATGCCCATCACTGTACATCACTGGTTAATTTCATTCCGCTCAGTTCTGAAGTGCTGAACACCATGTGCCCCAGAGTCAGAGCTGGGGCTGCCTGTGATTTCAGTGGCAGGGTGCTCACCTGAGAGCCAGAACCTCCCTGTGCTCCTGCAGCAGCAATGCTGAGTTATCCCCATGGCTGAGCAGGGGCCATTAGTCCATTGATTGCTGCTCCTGGCTGCCATCCTGCCTCATACACGGTTTGAAACAGATACTCAGTGACTTAGGAAGTAGATGCACAATCTGTGCATTTATCAGTGGGAAGCAAAGAGTCGTTTTTGTTCTGACACAGGTGAGTTACTGCTTGTGTGGGCTTGAAGGCTACTGGCGAAAAAGATTTCCCCAGAAAATAACTAGACAGGAAAAATGAGCTGGGCTTCTCAGGATCTGAAGTATAAAATATGCAAATTACAAGAATTTGGCATACTGTCAGGCTTAGACTTTTTCCCTTGATATACAGAATTTGTGTGACCTGCTCAGTCAAGCATCCTATTTGCAATAGATTTTTACAATGAAATTTGCAAGTGGCTTCCTTTTTATATTTTCTCTTCTTTTAGCGTGAGCATTTTCTGACAGAAATTCCAAGTCCAGTTTGGAGCATTATGTTATGCTTTAGACATCTGTGTCCTTAAAAGTGGAGTGAAAATACAAGATGCCTGTTTGAATAACACGGTGTCACCAGCAGAGCTTGCAAGTGATGTGAGAGGTGATGGTGCTTCCTTATGCTTCTCTCATCACACATCATGTAGTACATTTGGGCACGTTATGTGGGTAGTTCTTTGAAAAAAGAATAATAAACAGGTCCAAGATGTGATGTCAGATCTAGTTAATCAGTGTACTAGAAATACATTACCCTAAATCTTGGTTAGGAAAATAGTAATCAAAGTCTTGAGTTTCTTTTCATTTGGAGAGACAGATGGCATATCTGCTTAACGGCAAATATCCAAAAGAAATTTTTTTAAAATCCTATCTTTCAAAACATGGCAATCAGAATCATCTTGGAGAGGAACTATTAAATTTAATAAGCCATATGTTCAGTGAATTTGCTTATTTTGTTCAAAGATGTAGACATAGAATTCACCTCTGTGTCCTTTTGTGAAAATTAACTGCCTTATCCTGTGCTACACAATTAAGGTATTTAACCAAGTTCCAAATGTGCAACATATTATTAGCCAAACACAGCTACTAGTTTTCACGTTGCTGAAATAAATGCATTTAGGTGAACAGTCTGCAGTTTACTAGAATTCCCTCTATGGAATTCAGCGTGTTTGAAGATCAGATTGACTGGCAGCTTCCTTGGTATACATAAAACAGATCTAAAATTATTTCAAATAGAAATTCTCTGAGGATTCTATCATCTTTGCCGTTCTGTTGTACTGAAGATGCAGATGTGCCAGACTGTTCTGCAGGATTATAAATGCATTAGTGAAACTCTAATACACTCTCTAACAAATATATGCAGTGCAAGAGGTTTTCTTAGCCATCTTGTACCCACTCATTTTATTTATTTCATGTAATTGGCATGTTGTTCTGCTTTTATAGCTTGTTAAAATGAGATGTGAAAATGGCTGTAGCTAATGGCTGCTGGAAATCTTTTCCCATGGTAGGAAGGAGGAGAAAAAAAAGGCATTGCAGATTTTTAAAGCACAGAGCTCTCCCACCGAGAAGCAAAGATTAAAAAAGAAGGATATAATGCATTGCTGTGTGTGGTAGAAGAGAGTTTTAATGACCTTGGATACATAAATGAGCATTGTAGACAGTGTCCAGGCCCTGAAGGGGCACCCTGTGGTAGGGGCAGTGCCTGAGGCAGGGCTGCTCTGGGCTGTGGTGCTGGCACTGAGACAGATGTGCTGGTAGTGAAGGGATTTTTCTTTCCTTCCGCAGAGAAAATGAAAAAAGAATAGGTGGAATGAGGTGTTCTGAATGCCTTCCTCTGCAAAGTGCAGGGCTTGGCTCCCAGAAACTCAGACAAGGTGAACGGTGGGCATAGCTCAGCTCCTCCTTCCCTGGAGTCAGGGCACTCCAGCCCAGTGGGCGGACATAAATTAACATGATTTTATTCTGATTTAGCAATGAGCTGTTGAGGTCTGAGCAGTCAGAAATCCATGTGAATGTCCAGTGTGTACATCCCTAGATTTAAAAGAAGTATTTCTTGTTTTTCTCCTGCACTACACTGTAGCTACTGTCACATTATTTCACGTTACTTGAATTGCTGTCAGGAGAAGCACGAAGTCCGTCGTGTGATTCTTAAACATTTAGTTTTTAAACTTTAGTGGCTTTAGAAAAAAACTGAAATTTCAGTGCTGTACACCATGATTTTAAATGGTTGTTCCTGTCTTATCAGCTCTTGGAACATGAAAGGATTTTAGTTCCAGGATTTGACCTGAGAAAGTGAAAGGCAGCAGAAGAACTTGGCTGCATCAGTAGTCTTCTCTCTCACTAAGGGCATTGCACTGTCTCACTGTATCTAATGAAATGAGCAAACTATTTTTATTTTTCCACCTGATCTAGGCACCTGTTGTTTGTTCCATGGCAAGACATTCAATTGCAAATAGAAATAAAATCAAAATTTCCTCTTGTAAAAAGCATATCTTGCAGAGCGCTTGTTTTCTTGTATCTATACTTCCTATACAAGAGAAAAATTATTTGGATACTTAAAAAAACCCCACAAATTAAGAGTTTGTTTCCCTTATAAAAACATTTCTGGAGCTGCTGGGAAAGGGCTTGAGTTTTGTTCTGTACGTACATATCCATTATTTTTTAAATCATTTCAGTGTAGCATTAGATTTCTGTACAATAGCATAGCACCTGCTAGATGTGTTCCAGAGAATGATCAACTGTTGTGTGCCTGTTCCCGTGTAAAATATTGGTAAGATGAAGTATATCAAACACATTTATCTGCTGCAAATCAGTTTGTCTCAGAAAAGACCCAGTTAAATTATATGGAGCCTAATTCTTCTACTGATATACCTTCTGAATTTTATCTGATATACTGTATTTTTCTTCCCCAATAGGTCAAATGAATCATCCTTTACTTTCTCTTTTAGAACAGACAGTAAAAGTAAATTCAGCACACGCCATTTGTGTATAACTGGCGTGATTTACTGCACGGCTGAATATAAAATCATAAAACTTACAGGACATGGTTAATACATAACCATCAAAATAACAGAGTGCAATTCTAAATTTATGAGGCTGAACTTAACACTGAATATCAAATAAGAACCACATTGATTTCTGTAGCGCATGGCTTAAAAACACATTAGGTGGCATAACTGCAAGACAGTACATTGATTTAAGCGTAAAATGCATAGCACTCAATACTTCACCACCTAACGCTCCCCAGTAATGAACAAAGCTGTTGTATATTGATGAAAGGAAAATTATTTGTTTTGTTAGATTATGGTACTCAAGCAGATGCCTTGCTTTTAGGCTGGGTTGGCATAATTGGAGTCACTCTTAGTAACAAATGACGTTGGACACCTGAAAGGGAGGGTACACGGTGAACTCTGCATAATGTGTTTTAAGAAATATGTATTTAGTCTGGACTTAATGTAGGTCTGAATTCAGGCACCCTTGTTTCAGGGAGGGTACTTTGGCAGGTACAGAAGATTAATTGCATTTTCGAGGCCTCTAATTGCCTTTAAAATGTTAAACATTTGCCTTCCTGAATCATGGCCAGAGAGTAAGTCTATAAATCTCTATCACCCTTGCTCACTGAATTTTGCCAAAATGAACTCTATTTACATCAGGAAACACCTTTTTTGCCATATTTAAGGCCCCAATACATAAACTGCTTCACCAAGTGAAGAGTTTCATTGACTTTAGTCTAAGGTCCCCAAAACATAAATTGAATTGGCATTAACATTTCCTCTAGATTTAGTCTTAAGTAGAAAATTCCGTGTGGGGGTTGAAATTGGGTCTTTTGAACATGATTTTCCCACAATGCATTTTATCCAGAGTGGTATCCTTGTCCTCTTTACTGCTCCAGTAGTGCAAAGGGGACTTGAGGCAGCTCAGCCAGAAGCCTCAGGTGAGGGTGGTCCCTGTGCTGGGAGTGGGAACAGCCAGGTGCTGCAGTGAGTTCTGCCCTTGGGGCCTCGTGTGAGAGAGGGCTGCTCACCAGCCTGTGAGAACAGGACAGCAAAACCACCTTGGTCTTGAAGGACTTGAGTTCTTTAGAAATACAGATGTGTCTAATAGCTCCAGCTGTGCACACACACATTTGTGTGTTTTGGATTTGCTGTACCAAGTGTGGCTATTCCTGTGTTTGGTCTGTGGCCTCTGGCAGGGTGTGCCCTTTGGGGTGTGTGCATTTTGTAGCTGAAGTAATCAGATATCAGCTCCAAATCTGTGTTGCACATTCAAAGCATTCACAGTGTGCTGCATTGATTGTGAATGTTTTAGAAGACAGATTGGATGCAGTCATGTTCTAGTCTTGCTTACATTTTGGGTTACTTTTTTTTTATCCTGCAAAGTTTAAGTATTAGTCTTCATGACATGCAAAATGGTCTGAGGTGTTGGAGAATAATGTTTTAATCATCATTGACATTTTCAGAGAAGATTAAAATTTAATAAAATTAATTGTCCATTTTTGAATGGCTCACTTTGCAGTTAATCACACACCTTTAGCTTCCCCTGCAGATGGGTATTTCTTCCCTGCAGTGGTTTTTTTTACCTTGTAACTCACCTGTAATTATGATAATTGATTAAGTTGTTGGTTATTATTTTTTCTTCAAATTAATGGAATGTAATTTTAAGTTATGCTTAGTGTGAAATAAAATGCTTTTTTTATCTTGTTGAAAGAACCTTTTCTAAATCAGTGGAAATACTTTTTCTTTCTCTTTTAAAGGAAAATCTCCAACATAGTTGAAGAATATAGCTTGCTGAGGTTATATTTAATGGCAAGTATAGAATACATTGTTTTCACTGCTGTGCATCTCTAGTAATATAATTTGAAGTGCTAGGGCCCTTTGCATCCATTTCTGAATCTATTATTAGTTGATTAAATTAACTGGCTGGATCAGTACAGTGAGAAGAGACACAGTAATGATATTACAGAATTAGTATGCTATGATGAATTGTCAGGAAAAGTAACTGTGACAGCCCTGTGGCCATATGCACTTAGCCATGCAATTTATAGTCATTTGAAAAGCCAAGGACTTTTCAGTTTTGGTTAGGAAATTTGTTCTTGCTTTTGACAGAAGTTGAGGGATATGTGAGTCTTGAACAAGAGGGGGTTTACAGTGCCAACGTGAAAAGAAACTAAAGGCTCTCCTCAACTGCTAGCATTTGGATAATTTACAAAGAACAAGCTTCAAAAAAGGATGATTTTATTGTAGCTGTGCCAGTTCTTTTTAGATTATAATATGATAGTGCATAGTATATAATAGTGTGGTTCCTTTAGAGTTGTAGAAAATAGTATTGCTTAGGGTCAGGTAAAAGTGAATGCAATCTTGTATCACAATCTCAGTAGTTATGGAGCACCACAAATTTTGGTACAGCAGCAGTAGGGCCTTTTTAGGAGGACAGTAAATACAGCTGGCTTTTATTCTTGCAATGATTTGAGGCTATTTAAAATGCCTTATTTTGCCTTTATGCAAGTATTTGTAAGTAAAATAAAGATTGCCAAACACCATCAAAATCACTGGTAGTTACAGGAGGTAATCAGCATGTGAGAGTTGACTCAGGGCCAATGCTGTAGCAATTCCCACTCTTTTCAGCTTACCCTGCTTAGTTGCTGGACACTTGGAATTTAAATTTAAAAATCTTGTCATTTTCACATTTACTGTATTGTGGGTTGGCTCTCTCTGTTTTATTCTTAATCATTAAAGCCAATTACACAAATATATTTTCAAAGTAGTAACAGGCAGAGCCTGAGTGTAAAAGCAAGTGGGCTAAGACAAAAGACAGCAGATTGTGTAGTTAGCTCATTCTTTTTGTGGGCCTAATAAATGGTTTATCAGCAGCACTATGGATCTGTAATCTTTGCTGAACATCAGACTAAAATTCTTGTTAAACTTTATAAAGTGGAGTGTTAAGTCATTTTTTCTTAATATTGGTTATGTCAGTTCAAACTTTTGGAAAGAAAAGGAAAATGTGAAATAGGTTTTTAGCAGTTAAGTGACAGGATGTAAGAGGAATTGTTAATCTTACAGGAAGCCACTACTGTGGTGGTTACACACAAGTGTTGGTCCCTCCTGGGACATTTTCCTGGTCTGTGGGTGCTGGGGATGATCCTCCAGACTGCTCTGTTTGCTACCTGGTGCCCTGAGAGCAGAGCTGCTTCTGTCCCTGTGTCTGCCCCAGCAGATTCTCCTTAGCATATGTTGATTTCAGCCTTAGGAGGAAATACAATTTTTCATTCTCATAAAATAATTCCACTTTCCAATTTTAATTAGAGAAACATTTCCTAGCTGCAGTCTGAGGCTGACCTCTAAAGGTTACTTGGTCCATGGGTATGACATAACAGTTTATACACATGATCTGATCAATTCCACTCCTCTCTTCCTCTGCTTTGCTTGCTTTCTCATTACAAAGTTTCTCTTAGTGTTTGAGTCTTTTCTACCACAGCTGAAGCCCTTTATTGCTTGTTTTTTAAATGAAGAATGGGTTTTTCCTACTGTTTAAAATTTTCTTTCTTAATTTAATGATCAGATTAATTCATAATCTATTTGAGTTATATTAATTTTTCAGAGTTAATATACTAAGCAAAACATTTAGCATTAATACATTCAGAAGAATAATGGTCTCACCACTGTTTTCAGTAACAAGAACCAGCAGCAGTTTTGCTTTTTTACTGGTAGGCATCCTACAATTAATAAAAAGTTAAATACTGCTGTTAATTCTGGTGCTAAATAAGAATACCATTTCTACAGTTCTTAAGTTAAAGCAAGTAGTCCCTTGACTTCAAAGTAAAATATCTCAAATACTCAAAAAATTAAATGTTACTGGCTTAAATGCTTAATTTTCTAGACAAAGATATAAGTATTTTTCAAGCAACAAAATGTGTTGATAGGTCTCTCTATTTGTATGGACTTGCCTGAACAGAATCTTCCTTGAAGTTGTAACCTAATACTGATAATGGGGTTGCTGGGGTTTTGTTTTGTGTTTTGCCTTTACCTTTACTATAGAGCTATTTAAAACCATAGTCTGCTAAGGTAATATTTCCATAATTACTGCATTTAACTCTTCAGATACTGATCAGCCCATGTTTCACTGACATTTTGCCTTGGTCTAAAGCTTTATTTTTGCATTTTGTGAGCTTTGTACTGTTACCTGCATGCAGCCTCTGTAACAAACACTGCAGTCACATTTCCTAATCTTCCTGATCTGTGTATTCATAACAATTAGCACTAAGATACTCTCATGCTTATTGGCAATGGTAAGTTCTGGGTGTTGCAAAAAACCCTCTAAACAGCCAACAAAAAAAAACCAAGACTAAAAAACAACCCTCCCCCCACACCACAGCATAACAGACAAGGTAGTATTTCTTTTGAGTTATTCTTTTTGCCACATTTACAGCATCATTATTTTAAAGTACTTTTCTTGGTGTTCCTATAGAAGCAGCTTCTGAGAATAGATGATCAAAAGTTGCCCTTGCAGGCTGCCCTTGGTTGCAGTGGGTGCTAGTGAGTGTAAGGCTGGAGCCAAAATTTAAGCTAAGTAAAATTGAAAAGAGGCCCAAAATGAAAAGGATTTTATTTTTTATTTGCCCTGCTTTTTATTGCAGGGAGTTTCTACAGTTAGGGTGTTCGATTTGGGGTCATGTTACACTTGGGTGAACTGAAGTGATTAAACTTTGGTTCTCATCTCTGATTCACCCAATATAGAGGCAGATAACCTTTTAAGATCTTGCTTGTGAGTGTGCATGCAGAAGTGCTTGGTCCTTTTTGCAGTGTGTAGTCAGACTTCAGAGCATTTGTGTTTGGCAGTAACTATTCATAGACAGAGATCACTGTCTAGGAAAGAGCTGTGAAAAAAGCCAATTGCTTGTTTTTAAAATTTTAAAAGTTTGATTGTAATAAAATGGTTATAGAAATAGTAATACAATTAGAGTAGTAATAATTTGGACAATTTGAATTAGGAGAATATGAAACAATAGAGACAAAGAGTTACAGATGTCCGGGTACCTTTTCTGGGTAGCACAAGCCCAAAAAAGGACCCATGTTAGCAGAGGATTAACCCTTAAAAACAACAGCCTGTTGCATATTCATACACCTCATGCATGATGCATAAATTCCATTCAAACACAGGATTCTGTCTGGTCATTGTCAACAACTTCTGAATCCTAACATCACCTTTGAGGCAGGAAGAAGTTTGTTTCTTCTGATAAGAGGGCAATAAAATCTTTTTCTCTGAAAGATTTAGGTGTCCTGTGGCTGCTATCGCAGTCTAAGTTCTTTCTTTAAAAAAAAGTATCCTGCACAGCATCGTTTCTATTTTAACATTTCTTATAACCTGAAACTGTGTTTAACACACTACTTAAGAGAATTAATACAGCATTACTTTCTAACACAACACATATAATATTCATTTTAATATTTGCAGACGTCAATCATAAAATGCACATTTTCCACAGAGCAAAGCATTATTTTGTTTAGAAAGGAAACAAGAAAGAGCTTTGTTGGTGGAAGCTGTTTGGGATATGGGCAGTGCACATCGGGGAGCTGGGACAGGCATCTGCTCCCCACTGCTGGCTATCAGGTGCCGTGACCCAGCCAAGAGCCTCTCGGCTCCCCAGTGCCTGCACCACTGTGCTAAACACTCCTCAGCAATAACAGCCAGTTCAGGATGCTCGGAAAAAATATTGCCCAGGATATTTTGTCACTGTGCTCTGTATTTGGAATCTAAAGAGCACTTAAACCTGAGCAGGCTGATGATAGTTGCTCTGAAGAGTCCACTCTGGCTGCCCGTGGAAATGAATGCCTTTGATGTCCGTGCACTGCAGAGAAACGCAGTAAGCAGCTAAATGCCTTAATGCATTCTGCCACCGAGCCTTCTAAAAGCTTCCCTGTGCATCGTGGAGCTTGTGCAGGAAGGTCTTCACTGTCAGCAAAGCAAAATGAATGCCTTTAGCTTTAAAGTTTAAATGCCTTGCTCAGCAGGGAGCCCAGAGAGATTTGTTCAACTGAAATGAGCTTATAATAAGGCTTTCATCCTAAGATAAGTAAGGACAACATTCAGTAGCTCTGTACTCCCTCACCAGAAAATACAAATAGCTTTCTCTATGTGTTATGATGCTGTTATTGTCTTTCATGTGATATGTTGCAATTCATGCTAATAGACATTTTCCATTGTGGGCTGAGGTAACGCCATGTTGTAACTACATTACATTTAGAAGTTCCAAAAAATCAGAGTTGCAGCTTACAATTAATTGCTTTGTTTATTTTACCCCCCAGAAACGAGTGCTAGGATAATATCTACAGAAGGATTTGCAATAGCAAGGTATACCAAACCATTTAATTGTGCTCAAGCTTAAAATGCATTTAGAGAGATTCATAGCAAAAGAAAATCCATCAGTGGCTATTACCACTCCTGGCTTAGGCAGCCCCAGAGTTGCAGATTGCTTGAGGCTGAGTGTGTGGGAGCTCTCCCTGTGCTTGCTGCTGCTGGAGATAAGGAGCTGAGCACACTGACCGTTTGCCTGACCTGGTGTGGCTGTTCGTGTGTTCTCACTCCTCTATCTGCTCATTTTCTAGCCCCACCCCAGCCATAATTATTCCTTCTGCAATCAAGGGGCACTGTTTGATCTGCAGGTTTCAGCTGGGATCATTAAAATAGCACTTATGGCTGGAGCCTCTGTCCACTCTTGTTTTTCGTGTGGTGTTTGTTACAGGGTTTCTGAGTCCCTAATAAGCTGTTAACAAGCTGTCAATTATAGTGCTCATGCAAATTAGTGAATCAGACAGTGAGGGGCTGATGTGTACAGTATGCTATCTCAGAGGAGGTAGACTAAACCCTTCTAATTTTCATCACTGTCCTTGCAAAGCCATCTTCATAACAGCTATAAAACAGGCATCTTGTCTTTTCCTTGTTATCATGTTTACAAATTGAATATAGTAGTTAAATATCAATTATTACAGGTCATATTTTGTGTTAAATACCAGGCATCTAAAAATAGAACAATGACATTTAGATCCCAAGGACTTCAATGGATCTGTCTTCGTGCTGGTTTAAATGTCTTATTTACAATTTGCTGGATTTCTGGGTTCACCAGAATCATCTTGCTTTCAATTCCACCACTGCCTTTGTATTTCCTATTCACTTGTTTTCAGTATATCACACTTTTGCTTGAAAATCCATTATTTCTTGGACTCTTTTTAACTCTCCCCCAAGGACTGCAAGCCAGGTATAAGTCTCTGTATACCAGTCATCAAAACTTCTCTGGCTGCTTATTTATTTTTTTTTCTAAGTAATTCTCAGAAATGAAGTCTCATAGCTCATACTCCTTATCTTGGTCAGGGCTCCCTCAGGAGCATACCATAAACCTAATCTCTTTCAAATTCTCCATCAAAATATCAACATAAATTTATTTGTGCCCCCCTTGGTATCCATTAACTCTTGGAATACTCACCCAATGTCATTTCATACCCTGTGTTACTCCACTTGGCTGTGTAAGCACCGATCATTTTGACCTTACTAGTTCCAGTTAAAATTCAAATCCTGCTGGTTTGTGCTTACCACTGCAATTTTTTTCCTCTGTTTTGAGGAAGTAGAACAAAGTAGCAATTGGTTGACTTTGCTGTTTGACCGGTGAGAGTGAAATTACTGATGGAGTACAAGTATCCAACATGTGACTGTGGTGTTTGGCAAGATTTCTATTTAATAAAACCACTGGAAGATTTTAAAGGGAGTCACATAGAAAAAAAAACAAACTACTTTTCTGAATTTTAAGGTGAATTTTAAGGCTAAAATTATCATCAAAAGACTCCTCATTTGTGAGTTTCTCTTAAGTATGTGTGCAATCATAACTGAGAAGGGGAAAAGGTAGGTAACCTGGGATACAGTTGTGAGTGGAATTAAGTCCATGCCTGATTGTTCTCATCTCAAGTGGAAGTGTAAAAATTTTAGGCAATTCACAGGCAATTATGTTTTATGGGGGACTGCATAAATAAATCAGATTTCAAAAAGCACAATTCTGGCTTTGAAAGGTCCTTTTGAACAGCCAATTCTGTTTGTGGGCTCATACTGGAGCTATGTAAATCCTTTTATTTAGTTCTGCTTTAAATAGGCAATTGGTGTCCTGGGCTTAAGCCTGTGTCAGGGAACCAGAGAGCATTTTAGTTGGGAGGAAGGGCTGGAGATCATCTGGAGGTCACTGTCTTCTTCAGAAAGTCCTTTTTTCCTCCTGCCACGTGTCCCCCACCGCTGGGCAGACACTCTGAGCCTGCAGTGGAAGGGCTGTCACCTCAGTGACAGAATGATCTGGTCACCCTGACCCAAACCTGTCAGCAGCTGTAGGACAGCTGGATCAGAGTGGAGTCATCTTCCAGCCTGTAATATTTGGCTCTTGAATTTCAAATATTTGAACCCAATCTTAGGAGTGCATAGGCATTAATTTAACTAGAGTTAAATACTCTTAACTGTATTCTGCAGAAATTGAGTGGGTTATGTGCCTGCTGACTCGATTCTGCTGCATTAATATCAAGGACTGTTTTTCTTCTGTGAGCTGAATGGAATCAGGATCAAGAGCTAAGTAAAGTTAAACAGGCATTCATATTCATTCAGGAGCAGTACAAAGTATGCATTCAACTTGGTGCCATAATTTTTGTGTGATATCTGGTAAGCTTATTACTTAGCAAGAGCTATTAGATGAAGTTAGGCTCACAATTACAAGGAGACCCAATCAGGCTTTTGCTTCACAGAGCATGGATGACTGTAGGAAGCTGATTAGGATATTTGTAGGATATTAGTGGGAGGCTGAGGACTTGTCATTCCCTTTTCTGAAAAGATGGATTTATTCAAAAAGCTATCTAATTGGATAGATAATTGATTAACTGAGAAATTATATTTGCAAAAAAAAAGTTGTCACCAGTCTGATAAAAAGCTTGTCCTTTACAGATTTTTGGAATATAGGGACAGATGTCTTCCAGTTATCATTTCCCAGCTGGAAGCCTAAGAAACAAAGGAGTTGTAAGAGCATCATACTGTCAGGATGTGTTCAAAATTACTTTTTTTTTTTTTTTTTAAATAGTCAACAACAACTGGCTGCAGCATCTGGCATTACTGTAGAGTTTTCGAATTGTTAATTCTACCAACTTTAGGTTGGAATAGCATTACAGACTGAAAACAACACAGTTTCTCACTGCTTTTCTGTTTTTCTTGAAAACTTGTTTTATTTGTTCCAAATGTGGATTTTGTAGTTAAAACAGGAGCCTTGGAGTTACTGATTAAATGCTTTGGGGCAAGTGGAGGAGCCAGAGATGGTGATAGCATGGCTTGTGTGGAAATAGGCGGCAGGAATTGTGTGTCTCATCCCCTGAGGCTGCTGCAGGGATCGGTGGCAGCGCTTTGCCCTTTGCTCGCAGGAGTGCCGAGCTGCTGCTCACAACAGGAAAACCTGCAGCTTTGCAGCTTTACCTGCTTCAGTGCTCTCTGAACGTTGAAAGGCTTTCTTCTGTTCTCATGACCATGAGGTTTGGGGTGGAGTGTGTGGTTGGATTTTAGGGTACTGATTTCAAAGGTTTCTGACCCTGCCAATGATGATCTGTATGTAATGCAGGACAGACTGGAATTCAGTCTATGGCTGAGTAGGCTTTCTAGTACTTCCCAAAAAAAAAACCCCTAAATACTACTTTTATGGGGTATTCCCCTTTTCTTTTGAGTAATCTAGTCTCCAGTCCTGTTTATGATGAGTCTCTGGGGTCTAGTGCTTCATATTCTTATGTTCTGTGTTACTGTGGTACCTGGCTGCTTTTCATGCATTTGCTAATTCCCATTTCATGTCCAGCCATCAAATGTGTGTATAGTTCAAGGCACAAATTGAAAGGCCAAATTTAAAAGTTTGGTTTGGTTGTTTTTTTTTTTCCCTCCTGTTAAACCATCAGTTAACTTAAAATTTCACAGGCTGAGTCTGAATGCTTTGCTGTAAATCAAAAATAGCTGCATTCAAATGAGCAAAGTTGTGAATGGAGATAAAGATAAGTAATAGAAAACATAAGGAATGTTCTAAAAAAATGAATATTACAGAATCTCCCTCTAATTTTGTGCAGAGAAGCACTTAGCTCTTAAGACATTAACAAAAAAAAATACAAACTTAACAGCATTAGGGGTTTTTCATGTTTTACACTTCTTGAACATGGACTAAATCAGCTGTGCTAAACATACTTATTAGTATTCAATTTATTTCCCAGTGTCTTGAAGAAACCATGCTAATGTTTGGACTTCTCAGTTTGTTTTTATTTCATAGCAGGAAGTTGTATCCACATAAGTGAGCATGCACTGAACAGCAATAAATCATTATTTCTCAGATGACCAATATCAGCAGGAATCTCATACACTTCCCTGCTGGAGTTGATTTCTAAATTCATTGAATAATTATTGGTGCTGCTTTTCATATGTGACAAGCATTCTTCTCTCTGATTCTTCTGTTAAGTCTTACAGTGATGTTCACACACAACCCAATGTGCAGGGATTCTTATTTTTGTGCCGTGGTAAAAGGAAGAATAAGGAACCCACATACATTTTAAAATAAGATCTCTTGAAATACTGAGAGCTTTGTGCTATGCAGCTTAAGAAAAAAAAATGAAATCTGACTCAGATTATTTTAATAACTTTTTAAGCATTGTGGTTTATAAAAATGCAGATATTTTATTGAAATGTTAATATTCATGTAGTATAATGAACTGTTTTTGTCAGGAAAAATAATGTTGTACATTTTAAATTATCATAACAAAAACACAGTGGTACAGGGTAAAGTGTCTCTATTGAATGCAAAATTCGAGGAAGCTCCCAAGATTTTAGCAACAGTTATGCAGATGGGAATGATCAATGGCTGCATGAAACTTTATCTTTTGCTGTAGCTCCAACACCAATTGTATCAGTGCCTTTTGGAGAACAGCAATTGTTTTTATAATCCGGATCAGAAAAGCAATCTGAATTCCAGCTGGGCTCTGTGTCCTGGGATTGTGTTCCAAAGCAGGGATGGGGAACAGGGGGCTCTGGGGCTGAGGAGGCTGAACCTGCCCAGATCTCAGGGATGTTCCTTCATTGCAGCTGGAGTGAATGTCACCCCATCAGCACCAGCTGTTGGGGAAAAGGCATTGGTTCTCAAAATAAAATTAAAAAGACAGTTCTTCACAATTTAAAAATAGATCTGTTATAAATGTTGGTTAAGTCCATAACGTCTTTGACTGTCAGAACTGTACAACAAATTACGGCTTCATTAATCAAAGGGTTAATTGAATTTTTAAATAAAACACTGCAGAAGTTCTCTATGGAAGTGAGACATCAATTCACTAGAGGGGAGAAATCCTTTAATAGCCTGTAATTTAAATAGTTTTCCACCAAAATGAATTTATTGGATATTGATTGGCTCCCAACTCAGTTTTAATACTGATTAAATATTACAACTTCATTTCAACACATCTGCTAGCTCTTTTTTACCCTTCCCTCTTTTTTTTTCCTTTTCATATATGAAAACCTGGGCAATTCAGTTAAATTAATTTTAGAAGTCATGTTTAGGATAAATTAGGTTCAGTGAGAAAATCCACTCTGTTTGCAATGACTTTTCTTTCTTCCTTGTTAACTACTGTTCCTTTCTTAGCCCATGGCTTATGCCTTCCAACCAGAGAGAGCAATTCTTCAAAGATTTCCTTTTCTGGAAGCTGCTTCACTTAGAGCAATCCCATCTTTTCCCATGTGTTTACCATATTATCTCCTGCTGCTCTCAAAGCCAAATCCTTGCAAGCCAAAGCAACGTTTAATTTTCTCAGGGCTCTTAACTGTTGAACATTTCAGAATTTGAAATTGGCTTCCATAAACTAAAATGTTGTGGATTTGATTTATCATCAGTTAATGTGTTGTCCTCCTGAGTGACAGGTGGAATGTTTCTGACAGTGCTGCTCCCTGTTTTTTGGGTTTGTTTTTTTTTTTTTTGTATGGCCTGTGTTGCTGGCATCGCCTGTCTATGTACAACTAATTCATCAAAAACAGCAGAAATCAATCGTATTTTATTTCTCAGATTATTCAGTGAATTTCCACATGACATTTCAGTCACTCTTGGGGTATCAAGAGAGAAAAGAGAAGGTATATACGTATATATGTTACGCATGCCCACAGATGCACACCTGTCAGCCTCAGGCAAGTTGTATCAATTAGAAAACTTGAAGCTTGACTTTGCCCTGGTGTCTCCTGAAGCAGAAATGCCTGCGGTGCCCAGGAGGGGGGTTTGGTGCCCTCTCTGCAGAGCCAGAACGCACAGCCTGTGCTGCAGGAGCTGGGGAGGTGCAGGCAAGGAAAGCAGTGATGGGGCTGCTCTTAGTGAGATGTGTGAGAAACGAGATTGAGGTGGAGCTCTGAGGAGTCTGGCCAGGCTGGGGAGCCTCCTCAAGCTTGCTTTGTGCAAATGCAGCCTCATTTGAAGCACAGCTTTGGCTCTGTTGTGATGGAACTGAATTTCTATTTCCTTTTTCTGTAATCATCTGTAGAAGGCATAGAAGTATTTGTTAAGAAAAGCTGTAATTATTAAAACATTAATTAAATCACAGTTAAGAGTATTTCATTTGATGGTCTGTTAGGTTAATAATGACTCACAATTAATGTTGTTGTTTGTTCCTTGAGCATTCAGCATAATGGGATTTTTTTTTCCTTCAGGGTCAGACTCCAAGATACACTTCATATTGGAGGGTGGTTAAGGCTTATGGTACAGGTTAAATAACTCCTAAATGGATGCTGTGAGATAAGTTTTGTTCCTTTTGCCCACAAATGATTGAGCCTGGCTCAGTGTTGCATTCCCTGAGATGCTGGCTGTGCATGGCCAGGTGGTCAGGGGTGCCCACATCACCTCTCTGGGCTGGTGAGAAGGGGGATGAGGCAGCTGACAGAGCCCAGAGCTAAAGCCAGGATTGAGGGTTCAGGTTTAGTGCTGGGCTGGGGTGAACAGCAGTGTTGGACACCTCTAAGCACAGTTATTCTGTGTGACTGTCTATTATTCAACAAAATACTCTTGGGTCTGGATAACATGTGAAAGTTAAGGTAGCCCTTCTGGTTGTGATCGCAAAGAGGTTTTTAAATGTCTACTTTTTCGTTATTCAGGAAGGTTTTAAAAATCCTCAGATATGTGCAACATGCATCTGCTTCTGCCCTCAGTGCATTGGTGACCCCATGCTGTGAGAAACTCCTAGCTGTAAAATTTTAATAGATATAATTAAAGTATCTGCAATTCTAGTAACATTGGCTTATACAGCTTATACCTATGCATCTTTTGTTGCTTTTTTGCCTACATTTACGTGACTCTGCACTTTTTTCCATGTAATATCTTACACCTAAATGACGTGTTGGAAAGAGCTCTGAAATAAAAGGTTACCATAATTTCCAACACCCCACAAGTGTCCCTAAATAGAGCCACTCTCCCCAGTCAAGGTCTGCTGCTCCTTTTCCCTTTGACCTCACAGTCATTGATAAAAATTTTCAGGGGTTTTGTTTCCTTTTTATGAGGGAATGAATATTTACATTTTCCTCTCTTCGATGCAGGCAGACAAACACTCAGAATGGCATTTCTTATCTCCTTTCCATGGCGCTGTATTGCAGACACTCAGTGTTCCTGGGATGTTCAGGTTTGTGATACTTTTGGAAATAAATTTGGCAGCATTTCTTCGTACATCTTTTCCAGTAACAGCTGCAGCTTCTTTGCCTGTTGTGTTTTCCTTCTGTGATGGGTTGCAGTCAAGTGCAGTTATGGGAGATGGCTGCTTCCGCCTGTAAGTGTCGAAGCCAAGCAAGTTTTGGCTAAGTTTTCGCTCTTCTTTCTTCTTTCTCTTTTCTTGTCATTCTCTCCTCTCTTGTGTTTTGGCAGTGTGCTGTGGAAGCAGTAGCTTCAGCAAATTTGCTACAGGGGAAAAGGCAGAGGCTGCCATTACTGACTATTACATAGTTAATACTGATGGGCTTTTTCTGACAGTAAAGAGCATTTCAGGTGTTAAATCTGCTCTGCAGTTTTAGAAACATTTTTGGTTTGTATGGATGCTGAGGGTCTATTTCATCCCCGATTTTCTGAGGGTAGGACGAGGGGCCATATGGTGGATGCAGAACGATGGGACCTGTCAGATCAGAGAGTTTGGCAGGTTCCTATCCTCACAGGGTGCCACATTCCCTGGAAGGAAAGGGAGGCAGGAGCCAGCCTGGCTGTGCTGAAGGGGTGCAGGTGGAGCCCAGCTCCCCTCAGGATGCTGCTGGGGGCAGGGGATGCTGAGCTGACTGCCTGGGCTCAGCATGGACCGTGTGGAACCAGTGACCTTCAGGAGGGTGCAGCGTTTGGTGGCTGGGTGGCAGTGCCTGACATTTAGGGCAGTGTCAAGGTTGGAGGCAGGCAGTGCTGCAGATGGTGATTGCAGCCCCTGCTAGAAAGCATGCTTAAATCAAAATGTAATATCTGATGCTTTTAGCTCTGGGTGTGTGTTAATCAGCCATGTGTGTAAACCAGGATGGTGACCTTCACAAACCCCTCAGCCATTAGTTAATTCAAACAAACTAAATGTTTGACCAATCGCATGTACCACAGAGGTTGAATAGGTGAAGAGAAAAGAGATTAGAAGCTTTATGTGTATATAAAAATCACCAAGTTGAGAACTGTAATAGTATTCAAATGATTAGTTTATATCCAGATGGAAAGATGGTTCTTTTTTTATGCATAAAGTTACTGTGACATAGCAATTTATGCCCAAAGGCACAGGTGTGATTGTGTAGCAGCAGGTTCATAGGGGTCTGTTGGTTTTGGTTTTGTATTTTCTCACTTAAAATACACATAATAATAATCATAATGTCTTTATCAGTTACTAGGGTGTCTTTATCATGCTACATTTTTAATGCAAGTTTTAAGAAATTCAGGTTCCTTCTGTTGCTCATGTAGTACACTTACTATGTATTTATATATATATATATATTTAAATGTACTGTACCAGCAGATAAGAAATCAAGCTCACCTTCTGGTTCAGATTTAATGGTTTACGTCAAGGTAAAATTTTCACAGTACTTAAGTGAGATTTTTTACATGCCATCAGATGCAGAGAGGAATTTCAGACTCCCACTAAAATTGATCTGTGTCCAGAATGAACATTGCCAAATCATGTAGGTGCTTCAGAGCATTTTACCCTGTTCCTTCCCATATTTCATTGTTTGTGTGCAGTGACTTGCTTGAATAAATCAATTTCTGTGAGTTCTTTTTTCCAGGAAGGTCTCTGTCAGGGGTCTCTCTCTTGTCCTGTACCGTTATTCCAGATTGTCATCCCTGCATAACCTAAATGGGGAATGCCTCCCCAAAACCGTGTCTCCAGAGCAGTTTGGATCTATCCAAGCAGCCATTCTTGCTTGTGTAAGCTCTCCCTTTTTTAGCCCATCTCTCAAAGGGGACAAAGCCAGCAGTCTCCCTTTTCTCTGCTCTGTACCCAGAGGCTCAGCTCCCTCTCTGTGGCCAGAGCAGGGTGACCTGGACCAGTGGATCTGATCCCTCCCTCCTGAAGCATCCAGGGAGGGCTGTGCCCTGGGCTGGGTCTGTCCCAGGGTGGAGGAGCAGCAGCTCCTGCCTGCCGGCCCTCCAGGCACACCTCGTGGCAAGGGGAGGCAGAGGCTGGGAGGAGCTGGGCTGTGCTCAAAGGCTTCTGAAGCTGTGCCCATGTTACCCTGCCCAGTGACTGGGAAAAGGCTGCACGCTGCAATTGAGCAATGAACCTAAATTTAAAACAGCAGCTTCCTGCACTACTTGTGAAGATTTTTGCACTGTAGATTATATGATTGGCTTGTAGTAATTTTTTTCCAAGGGTCTAGCCTACTCTTAAAAATTTGTCCCTTACGTCCTCTTACTCCAGCCATTTTCACTCAAATAATTCAATTAATTAAATAAATTGTACTTCTTAAAATAGAATTTTACAGATTAACAGTCCTCTGCAACTAAATTTTAATAAACATTAAATATCTTCTGACTTCACAAAACTAGAAGCCTAATGATAAGCAAGTATCTTAAAAAGCCTCACAGTATTTAGGAGTCTTTATATTTTTAGCAAGCTCCTTTCACTATAATCGGTAAGCTGCATTCTGCCTTTGATTTACTTTCTCTAACTACATTGATTTCCATAGCCTAATATATATTTAATTTGTAGGGATGTGATTGCAGCCTGTATTACAGAGCTTTTAAAGGACAATAAATTCCAGACTATGTTTTATAGATTTTTTTATTATTTTTCCTTTTCCAAATATTTTTAACCACTGAGGAAGGTATAATTTCTCATTGTTAGATTCCCATGCATTTTTTATTTATTGCAGCTTAGGTTGCAGTGAGATAGAGTGGTGTGCTCACATTTTCCATTCTGCTTTCCAATGTAGTTCTCTATTCATAAACTGTTAACCTGATTTATAAACTAATTTTTTAAAGAGAAATTCAGGTGGTTACGCATTTCCTGAAGTTCCTTATTGCTCAGTTGACTCCCAGATATTTGGGGTGTACAGCTGATATGGCCTTTCTTTGCAGAGAAGGAGATAAAAACTGCAGAACACTGAAAAAAAAAAAAATAGGTAGTTTGGGATGTAACCTAAAAAAAGGAGTTTATTCCCAAATCTAAAGATTGAGAGGGAAAAGTGGAGGCAAGTGCTGGAACTACACTATCCAGGAGGACTGTAGCTGGTGTGGATATCCAAGGTCATTCCAACGTTCTGTACATGTGGATTGCTTTGGTACCCACCTATCTGTTTTCCTTAGGGTCATAATGAAATGTCTTTGAATTTCTTTAGTTCTGCCTCATTTTCAGCTTTTATTATTTAAGTTGTGCTGGATTTAACAAATGCTGTGGATACCACAGGATATAATGACAATTTTATAGAATTGTACTTAAATTTGCATTTTGTAATTCAGATTTCTTAGCAATAAGATAACATATGCCTTAGATTGTAGACTCCCACTGTATGGGAATTTTTATAGCTGTGTTGATTAATAGTATTGACATAGGCTGTGTCTTTCCCTAGAAAGGATAGCCAAAAGAAAGTTAAATCTGACAGCAAGAGAGAGCTTCCAACCAGAGGAGTGAGAAGGAAGTTTGAAAGGAGGTGGTTTGTGATTTAGCACAACTAATGATTATTTGGATTTAAGAAAAGAGGTGAGGAAGTTACTCTAAGCAGAGGGGCTTCACATGGCAAATATGTAAATCAGTTATTGCCAAATATGGGAGAAAAAAAAAAAAAAAAAGAGAAATAAAAAAAGAAAAAGTGGCTTAGAAATTTCTTTTCCAGTCCCTGCTTGTCAACATGAAACATCTGCTTCAGCAGTGCAGCTTGCACTGACACCGAGCACGGGCACGGGGAAGCTGCTGCCCACACCTGCACACCTGAGCTGCCCTGCAGTCATTTATTACCTGGCTCTGAGGGAGGGAATGTGCAGGTTAAACTGCAAAGGGTTCCAGTGAACTTGGACAAGCATCACATATGGAAATGAGCGTTGGCACAATTAATTTTTGTTTGTTATAGCCTTAATGTTGCTAAGCTACAGAAAGAAATGGATCACGCTGAGGAAGTCTACAAGTTGCTGACTGTTTGCACAGAATCTTTTAAATATTACACTAATCCTGTGCTATAGCTTAGCTTTTATTTAGTGTAAATAAAATGGGTTCTTTATGAAAAGCCACCATCTTAGTTTTAAAATATTCCTGTCTTTACTTGTTATGAGAAGACTTGTACCTATAAATAGCAAAACAGCTTTGCTTAGATCAGCTGCTTCATCAGAGGAGTTCTTGGTCAGACATGTACAGGCAGGAATATGATCAACTCCTCTATAGTGGCAAAGAACAATACATTTTTTATTTAGGAATTGCACAAGATTTCATTTATAGCTATAAAGGAATTTCACAAATAACACAGTCCAGGTTCAAACTCACAAATAAATACAATTGAACTATGTCATGTTAATAATATTGCTTCCCAAGATGAAGTGCTTAACTCCCCCCATGAATTCCCAGGGCAGATATGGATTATTAGAGGTTAAAATACAGGTGAGTCCTTATGGTTTCCTAGGCTGATGGAACAGCCAAAAGAAGAAAGGTGAAATCTTGACCTCAGGATGGAGCTGAAGTCATCTATGAATGCTTCATTTCCTCTGCATCTCTCTCCCTCACTCTCCCACCTTAACACAGCTTTTGATACTTTAGTAAAACTAAAAATGGGAGCTTGATTTTTGTTTTCTCTTTCTGCATTGACCATAAATTTAATTTTGATTTGCATGATGACCCAAGCTCATACTGAAGACTGAAAACATTTTAGGGAGGGAGTAAAGACAGACCGTTGATGTTTCCTTTTTTACATAATCCTCATGTTTTGAACTCTTTATGGAATTGTTAAAAAGTCTTAACTATAGAGAGCAGAAATTGTCATACAATAGTAAACAAATTTCAGAGTTTTAGAGTGGCAGTAACTGCATCAAATGTGTGAAGTACTTTTGTTGTTTACACTTCTGAAAAAAGTAGCATTAGAGCCTGAAAGTATAGCACTTGGTCTGAAAACCTCTTCTTGTTCTCCAGTCAAAATTTACAGCTCTCTTGCACAGCAGAGACCTCTGTCTTTGTATTTTTCTGTGGCCTCAGCTTATTTGGCAGTGCCTTACTTTGGAGGACAAGGAGTATTCTGAACAGTCACAGAATTTTCATCTGTGCTTTCTGAATGAGTTTCCTCATTGTCTTAGAACTGTTACAAAGTCTAATGAAACAGATACAGTGTTAAACTCTATAAATGTGTCATTATTGGGCTTTAAATTTATATGTTGCATCAAATATATGGGTTTCATTTCAGGGCACATTAGAGGAGATACTTAGGTGGTATCTCCTCCAGAAGTAATTAAAATTACACTTAATGTTAAAATGCTGTATTAATTATTTCTGGGCAAGGTACTTCCTTCTGAAATGCATTCGTTCTTTTTAGCAGTGGAAAGCAAGTACTCAGCAAAAAAGGACTTCCAGTAAACTGAATATTTATCATATAGCAAAGTATTACAAATCAATTATTTAAACCATTGTTATATTTTACTTCTATGAATATAATATCTTCCCAGGTGATTTATTTTGTAGATGCTTAGACATGCCATTCACTGTCCCACGGGAGCTGGACTCAGAAATCAATTTGTGGCTCTTAAATATTAGATAATTTTAATTTCCTAGAAGGAATAAGAACCCATATGTGCTAACAAATGCATAGGTGAAGAATCCTTGATGCTAAGGATGCAAAAAAAAAAATCAGTCCATGGTTAGCACATGAGACAGTTCAGTCAGAGCCAGTAATGAACCCACTATACACATGGCGTGGTTTCAATTACAGCTTTATGTGAGTAGACGGCATGGTGCCAGAAACAAAAGATTGAAACAATTTAAATGCTTCTCTTCATGGTTCAGATACTTGAGCCTCCGGTTTCTGTTCCCTTATTAATGTTCACTTTTATCTGTGCAGAACTCAGGCTTGGAAAATAGGAATTCACTGCTTGAATATGTAGAATGTCATCTTGTTAAAGGACGCTGTAGTATGATCTGGTAATATATCACTTAGTTAATTATTTGCTGTGTGATAGTTGCCTTCAAGGTTTATGTGCTCAAGGTCAAGAACTATATCTAGAAATTGCTAATTTGTCCCAGTCAAAATTAGAGAAGTTCTTCTAATAGACAGTTAGCAAAATAAAGGTCGTAGTCCCCTCTTCATATAATTACTTAGCAGTTAAATCACTTGCACCTCCAGCAGTGTCATCTCTTGGCCACCTCCACAACCTGAGGGAGGGAGGGAGGCAAGTCCTTGTGTCTGCAGGAGCTGCAGTCTCTGTTGCTGTGGTTGGAGGAGCCTCGGTGCCCCTGCTCTCTGGGAAAGAGGAGCAGTCTCTGTTTGAGGCTGTGAGATGCTCGGGGCAGCCCTGGCTCTGCCCTGTCAGGCTGCCAGCCCCACGCTGCTGCTTTGGGTCAGGCCAGCAGCGCCAGGGCTCCTGCTCCAGCTGATGGCAAAGCCCTTGTGAGGTCTTTGCAGGCTCTGTGTCATGTTAGCTTTTGCAGCATCGTGCCTCTGTGGGTGTCATGGGACACGGAGGCTGCAGAACAAGTGTTTTTTGGCAGTGCCAAGCACTTCATGGAGACTCTGCAGAGCCACCTGTCCTGGGCTGCCCAGCAGAGAGGGACCTGGTGACATTCCTCCCATGGACCTCTGCTCTGTTCATCTCCATTACAGAGCCCGTGGCTCAGGAATGGAATGAGAATTAATCACTTTATTAAGTGCTCTGAGATGTTTTCTAAAGATTTTGAGCACACTTTTAATGGAGCCAAGGCTTCCTAATAGCCTCAATTTATTATTTTTTTTAAACAGGCTGTTTAGGCATAATAGATTTTCAGTTGTAAAGCTTATTAAAATGGAAGAATAATATAGTCAGGTTTCCAGTTGCCACTACACGAGGTTATTGTAATGATTAAGCAAAGTAGGAATTGTGGAGTATTTAGTACTTTTCTTCCACTGAAATCATTTAATGAAACTGAAGGTCTGTAGCTGTGAGCAGGTTTGCCTTGATGTATAAGTTGGTAGTTGGTAAAGCTTATTTGCTATGTACAGCTAAAGCAAATTAATAAAAATATATTGGAAAGGTAATTATCTATTTGTCTACCTGTATTAACATTTTAAAACAACTTGCTTTATAAAATAAGCTGTGTTGATGCTTATTAAATCCAGTGATGCATATTTGCTTTAAAAAGATTGTATTTCATCTAACTGAGTTTGTCAGTCACTCAGAGTTGTTTAACTGCCACCATTTTTTATAGAGGACTTCAGGACTTTGTAGGAGTCACTCCTTTTTGCCATTCCAACATGCATTCTGTTATCACTTTTCACTGGTTTGTCCTCTCATCCAGGGAGATTTGCCTGCCACACGTGACCTCTCTCACACAAACATCTGACATTCCTGAGCCAGCCTTCCTGGCTAGGATTCATCCTAACTCCATGTAAAATGGCTCCTGCTGCTACAAAGAATTTGTTTTTTAAAATACTTCCTTCCTTTCCCCCAAAGCAGCAGTAAAATGTCATAAATGCTGGATAAATATGGGTTTGGGGGTGCAGTCCATTGTAAATGCTAATGCTGCCAAAAATAACATCTTTTTAATATCTGATTTCCATTTTATTAACCTTGCAACAGCGTGCCTTGTCTTTAATATTGCCGTCCTTTTCTTTCTTCTTTTTTTGTAAGACCAGACCATAACCAATATCTAATTTTTTTCAGTCTTGATTTCTTGTTCTCTGTTTATCACAGTTATTTGTTCAAATCATGGTGGTTGCTTCCTTGAGCTTATTGTCTCTGTTTTCTAAATTGACACTTGCCATTGTTAAGTACTGCAACTTCAATTTGATATGAATTTTCATATCTTGAAATGGAGAATCAGGGTGAGAACTCTGGTTCATATTTGCGACTTTAAACTAGATCCAACTATTTTGTTCTTGTTCTGATATGTAAAATATAAAATAAGTCATTTAACTACGTGATCCTTATTTCCGTAAAATAGTTTTGTCTTTTGGAAAAGGTTGAGAGCGAAAATATGTAAGTGAACTGAGTTGTGGAGGTCCTTGTGGAATGTGAAATGTGTTTGGAATTAAGACTTACACCTTCATATCAAACTTTTGTCTAAACTTTCTGCAGTAACCTTCCTTTCACTGTATTTATCACAGTCAGGCAAAAAAGTTCTGCATAAAACTCATAATTCTCAGTTTATCTTTAACTTTGGGGAAAAAATTACTTTTACTTTTATAAAAAGTGAAACATCAGTTTAATTTTTACTAGATATATCAAATTAAGATAGAATGGATTCATCTGTACTTCCTAAAACAAGAGAGGGAAATAACACAGAAACAAGTCTCTTTGTTCTGTATGAAAGAGAATACTTAATCACACATCAGCACAGAATTAAAAAACATAGCAATACATGAAAGTATTCTTTTTTTCTTCACTGAACAAATTAATTGCCAGCAATGGAAAAGAACTACAAAGTGCTGTTTAAAAATAAAAAATACATATCTTAAATTTAATAAACAGGAGCTAGCACAGTTAAAATGAAGCTCCAAAAATCAACTAGCAACTGGCAATTGGTTTTGGGTCTCATCAGTTTGAAATACATATCAAACAGCTTTATTGTAAAAGAAAATTTGAATGAGTAATTCTACATGCATGATTTTCTGTGGCAGACTCAGCGCAAAAGCTGCTGTATAAAAGTCAAATGGACACTCTTCCAGCTTAATTCATTTCATAGCTGAAATCTGGCCAAACTGGAGGTATTAAGCCAACTAATATTCCTAGTAATGTTCCTCACAATATTGTTGTGCTTTTGTAAAATAGGTAGGAGTAATCTTCAGTATTCACGAGGAAGTAGCATTTGTCTATTGCTAGGTATGCTGACAAGTGTAGGAAGGGGATAAAGGGAAGAGATTATTACCAAGAGAGTGAGAAGGAGGCAGGGTAATTACCTCCTTATCCCCTTCCACTGACCTACAAGACAGCAGGATGTAACACAAATATAAGGGATGTGAGCTTATCTTGCAACTGGAGGTCTCTGAGAAATTGCAACATTTATGCTGTGTAGTCATATCCTTCTGTCTTTTTGGGGGGTAGCATGACCTTAAACATGATATTCAAGGAATAATCACTGGAGTTAATTCTGTCCTGCAGATAGATTCCATTCAAGTCTGCTTGTAAAAAAAATGGTTTTGTTTTTTAAGATTGCCAGTGTAAAATACAAAATGTTTTCATAAAATGCAGGAACGTGGACAGGTTTGAAAAAGGTTCTTCGGGAAAAGAAAAATCCCCAAAATTCCTGATGAACATGTGGCTGGTACGTGCTTTACACTTCCAACTTCCCAATATTGAGAGGAGAGCTATGACTGGGTCAGGGCTGGCCTTGGAAGGATCAAATGTAAAATAACCCAAGGGAGAGCGGGAGTTGATCTGCAGCTTATGAAGATGAAAATTAGAATTGACTATTGAAATAGTTTGGAACTTATCCTGATTTCTGTGTCTTACTGATTATATTGGGAGTAAGTAGTCAGTCATATTTGTCTTCTGGCTGTATTCAAATGTAGAGAACATTTTTCAATAACAATAATGTGTGAGGTGCGCATAAAAAGAATCTGAGCTGCTGCAAATTTTCCCCATAACACATAAATAGAGAAATGTACATTTAATTAGCTTTCTCTCCTTTTTTAAGCACTTTTTTATGGCTTAAATGCTTATCTCTAGCATGGTGCTGGTATTTTTAGCAGCATAGTAAGGGGGTTTTTACTCACTGTCATACTACACATGGTTCATCACACTGCAATAGATCAGAATAGATCAGATCTAGCTGCATGACTAAAATTTTGTGCCAGGTTAGCCTGTCTGAGATGGCAGTTTAATTGTCCTGAACCACCTTCATACTTGAAGATAGTAGTTTATTAAAGGAGAAAAAAAATATGGCAAGATGGAGCTTTGTGTGTTGATCATAGGCTGGATGACTAATGGGGATTCACCTTTCTAGTTTAATCAGTTTCTCTTCACTGAGCAACACCCATCAGCTCTCCAAAGTGTGTGTTTTTTGTGGTCTTCAGTCAATACTATTTATAGCAAACCAAAATTTTGCTGTGTGGTTTAGTTTCAAGCATTTTTTTTCAAGCTAGCAAGTGGGTTGGTTCTGACTTCCACTGGTCAGGGCTGGTAGCAATTGATGAGAAGCAGATTAGATTACTGCTTAATGATGACGTCTTCAAAAGCCCTGGAGTGACTGAGGAAGATAAGTCCCAGGGAAAATCAATGGACTCAGGCTCTGGAGACAGTTAGGTGAGAAGAAAATGTTTCTGTAATGACCTAAATGGTCCCTCTCTCTCGTGGTCTCTCAGTTGTAATATACAAGAGAGAATGGGTCTGTGTAAAAATATCCAGCATCTCTGACCATTTTAAGGCTGTTAAAAGTCTGAGTGCTAGATGTTTATCTGATTACTAACTCCTGCTCTTACCTAACTTCAGCAGCAATGGACTAAAGCATTTCTAAAGTGGGGAAAGAACAGTCAAAAACCAGAGCAAGCCATAACAAAACAACAAAATTTCCCTTCAATTGGACTAGTGGCTGTACAGGTGAAAAAGAAAAAGATATGTATTTAAAGCCATACACATTATTGTCTAGTTCTTTGGGTTCTTGGCTTTATCATCTTTAAAAGGTTGGGGTTTGGTACTCATGCTCGTTTTAGGCATACTTTTCAAAAGGACATTATTTGCTCTTACAATTTGCCAGGCATTCCAATTTTCTTATTTCTAGGTGGTGGTTTTCAGTTCACTCCCCTTAATCATTTATGTGGTTCTTAGGTTGGTTTTCTGTGAACCCTTTGAGGAATTCATTGTTCTCCTTCCTGGCCTGTTAAGTATCAAGAATAAATGTTCACTGGCACAGTGATGGCTCAGCATTCAGATAACGAGGAGGAAGAAGGGAATTCCAGTCCTGGTAATGTTTTTCAAGAGAGAAATTAAATTTTTTCCAGAGATAAATGATCAGTCATGTGCACTATGCTGGACAGTGGCACCAGTGTTATGTTGCCTTGATATTTATCTCTGCCTTTTGAGGTTCCTTGAGTCACACTCCTGTGTTACAGAATTTAAACAATGGCGTAGAATGTTATTTTCTGCCCTGTTACAATGTGGCACAGCACAGGAACTGTTTCCAGTCTTCCATGTTCTCCAAATTTATGCCTTTTTCTTGGTTTATATCTTGGTACCATGTTGAGTTCCTGTTATCCACCTATTGGATATTCCAAGTTTGGGGTTCTAAGCCTATATTGGAACTATATTGGGATTTTCTTCTATTGCAATGACCCAGGAAAGCTCTGTGGGCAGATAAAATACCAATTCATTGGTTTCTCCCTAGGATTATAAACGTGAAGATGGGGCCCTGGCTGAGGCAGTAGCTCCACTGGAATACTGGGATTTGCATAAAAAGAAATGTTCATACACTGGGTGACAGTAGTACCTATGGCATGGTGGTTAGATAGCATCCAAATGGATAAATTTATTTTCTTGCTGCAGTATCACTTCACCATTTTGGTGAGCCCTTGTGTTACAGACTGGAGAGGGCGACAGAGATCCGGGAAGAGCTTTGTCCAGGCTGGCAGTGAGTTGGGGAAGGAATTCTAGCTGTGTGCTGCTGCTCAGAGCATCCTCTGTCTTTGCACCAGACCAGCTCCATGGCAGAAGGAGAAATTGTTATTTCTGATAGTGTTTTATGTATTGTTGTGCTGAACATTTTAACTGATGCTTCTAACAACAGTGCAGCAAAATGTGTGTGCAGCCTCAGAGATCCAACTGAAGGGCTTGGTGCATAAATCTTATCTTAATTGCAGCTTGCTTGTCAAGGATGGATGCTTGAAATAGAATATTCAGTGGCTGCTCAGGTGTCTTCTTTTTTGTCTAGCTTCGTACGTTGACCTCCTTTTTTCCTTTTGCTATGAATTGAAATTCTGCTGGGATAGGAATTGAGGAGAAGATTGTGACTAATTTCATTATCTTGCCAGTAGAAAACATTCCATGTCATTACCAAGGGATGAAAGCATCATAATTTGTGATTTTAGTCAAAGTATGAAGTCATCTGGCCACCTGAGTATTAGCTATGATAAACTTGCTGTTATTTCACTGTTGTCCTTCTATAACATTTTAAATGCTATTGTAATGAAGGTGAATGCAAGGTTACAAAAATGGGCACAAAAGTGAATAAGAATTTTGTTGAGTTTTTTTTCCGAAGAAATGCTTAAGACTTTTCTTTCTGTGTTAAGAATAACATTTTTATTTTAAGTTTAAGAGAACAAATTTGTTTGGGTATAACTGTAGTCTACTCTTTTAGAAAAAAAGATTACTGGAGAAAGGCTTCTGGTAAAAGGAAGGATTCCTCTTAGATGGGGAATACAAAAGCTAACATTTGTTGAAATGTAATGATTCATTTGAACAACCAATTTTCTTAATAGTTTTTTGGTTTCTGTTTTTTTTTTTTTTTTCCAAAGATCACAAAATGATTAATAGGTTGATCTAGGCTGCATTCATATTACAGTCTAATTCTGCATTTTATATTCTCCAATGTCAAAGAGCTAAAAGTTCAAATCGGACTCATTTTCATTATCAAGTTAGGGGTGGGGAACCGTGAATTATTCACCTCCACTGAGGAGCCCAGATTCATAAATCTGTTCAAAGGAAAGTGAAGAAAGGTTTCTCACATGTCTAGAAGATACTAATTTATATCATAATTTCAGTGTGTAGAGCTGACAGCCAATAGCACTTTTCAGACTAAGGCTCAATGTCCTTTCACCGTTCACTTTCCCTTCACTGGTATTAGTAAGAGGCTGATTTCTTTCAGAGTAAATTACCCTAAAATGTCTAATTCTATTTTTGCTGGACATATGGACAAACTAGGTAATTGAATAAGGGAACCAGTATGGATACTCTGTGGGTGTGAGCATGTGCTGTGATCCAGAGCAGGATCCTCTGGAATGGTGTTCTCTATGGTTCTCATATGTCATGGTGATCAGGCACCTTTTTGGGCTCTTTAGATATTAAAAATAGGTGTTGGGGAAGTAATAAGAGGATGAGTCTTATTTTGACAGTTCGTACATCCTTTTAAAAATACCTGATATGTTTGTGGAACAGGAGAAATTAATTCAAACCACAGTTTGTGTCTGTTTTCCTTCATTTCCCTTGAAACATTTATCCTATTTTGTCATAATTTAAACATGAGTTAAATGCTCTGCATTCTTGAAAATCAAGCAAGCGAAGCATGCAGATTTGTTTCTCACCATGTACATTTTCTGACCAACTGTCATCAACACATTTAAACTGTGCTTCATGTTGGATTGAATTAAGAGATTATGTTCATGCATAACACTGAGATCAGTTAGGCTGTATTCTGAGCTCCAATTTTCTTCAAGTTTTGGATAATTCTGTTGATTTAATGCAGAAAACTCAGAGGGGAAAAATGGTCAGTTTTTCTTAGACCACACGTGGATAATATAGAATCATCCCAAGCCATGTAGAGAAGATATTTAACAAAATAATAAGTTCTGAAATAAAAACAAAGCAGAAAATACCTCATAATTTTTACACACATGATGTTTTAAATGCCAGCCTATTCAGCTCTCTGTGAGTCATTTAACTGTTCTTTTCTAGCTTTGAATATCAATAATGACAAGTTTCCTGACATCTGGGTTAAGGTGAAGCTATTGTATCTGTCAGTTAACCTCCTTTTTGTCAGCCTTCCATGCTGATAATTTTGTATATGTGGCACAGTCATTAAAGTATTCACTGTTCTCTGGCAGAATGAAAATTTAGGTTTTCCATTCAGTGTGAAGGTATTTTTTACTTTCTATGCAAAATCTGTATGCTAATCTAATTCTAATCTATAAACTGTATCCTAAGCTGTCCGATGGAGGCAGAGAGAATATTTACCCTTCCTCATGAGTGATGTAAATTTTGCAAACTTTATTGGTAAGTACAGCAGTAACTAATTATTTAGCAAATATCATCATGAAAAGTTTATTTCACTGACAATATTAATGAGAAAAAGAAACTATGAATGCAGTAGGTATATTGTGAGGTATTTCATAAATACATAAAATACTTTCTGTCACTTTATACTTGTTTTCAACATATTTCACTTCTTTACAGCTTGCATAATAAATTAGTGACTTTTAAATGTGTTCTCCCATTGCTCGTGGCATCGTGTAGGTTATTTGGTTTAAAGTAATTATGCTTCATCACAGATTTATGTTCCAGTCAGAGATTCAAACACTGTTGAGCTCTACGGTGTATGAATGATTGCAAATTTTCAAAAGAGGAGACTTTTTGAAGGTGTCTGTGTGTTAAGTTAAATTTTTGAATTATTAGGAACATCAAAGCTCCAGCATCTGGGTCAGAGAAGGACCTCCACAGAACTGCTGTTTGAAGCCTTTCATTCTTGACCTCCAGGACTGTAATAAACTTTTAATAATTTTCAAGGACACTTCAGATGCTCTGTCAATTAAACTGCCAGGCAAGCTGTTTTCCTGTTGGCCTGTGGCCACTATTTAATACAGTCATTAAAATTTAGTTTTAGAAGATATGGTATGACACATGAAGTGTTTTCATCAAATAGATTTCCTACAAAAAAAAAAAAGTCAAGAAAAAAAGGAGGTAGAACAATTACTAAAAAAAATAAAAATAAAAAACCAACCAGAATTACTGTGATCTTCTAAAGGAGCATTTTAAGTGAATATGCTTCTTGGTGACACTCTGCTTTTGTAAATAGCTCATAGGTGGAATATGATAAAAGTAAACAATGGGCTTAGAAGGACATGTTATCCTACATAACTGAAATGTTATTCTCTTGTCATTCTGGAAATCCTCATGTAGAACATACAGTGTTGTGGATGCATTGAAGACTCATCTTTTTTTTGTTTTGAGATATATTTCCAATATTGAAAAGCAGAATATTGTGATGAAACCAGAAGTCCTTCTTCTGGAAGAAACTTCTGGAGGTGCTGTGTGCAGATGGAAGGCAGTGTTTTCTCACTGCTGTTGCAAGAGATGATAATGACCAAAGAAGCAGAGGAGGACTTGAGTGCTGTTCCTTCTTTTGTGACTCTTGTGACTTTAAGGATATTTTTTAGTCTTTTTATTTGTTTTTGCCCCTTGTCTGAGTTGTAGGGTGGCAGGACCAGCAGTGACATCTGCTATCCCCGAGGATGCATTGGACTGTGAGACATGGGTGTGTAAATTTGTTCAGGGCCCTTCAGTGGCCTGTGCTGTGCATCTGCTGGTGCACCCTGCTGGTGTTGGCTGTGGTTATGATGCCAAGAATGGCTACCTGGAACAGAGTTAAAAGAATTGAGTGGGTTTTTATTAAAGGCCTTTAACAGTCAAAAGCCTCCCAGAGGCTACACCCAAGATGGATGATGGCTTTTTAGACAGATAAGTTTCATCTATTAGCATATCAGAGGTTAATTGTCCAATTACAGCTTCAGGGAATGAAGTCACATTCCCCCAGTTTGCTTCCACCCTGATTCACTTTTGTTTGTACTTCTCAGGGCCTGAGGCTGTGATGGTGGCCTGGGCTCCCAGGCCTGGGAGGATTGTCCTGTCTGACCAAGCTGTGAGGAGAGCTTGCTGACACTGCATCCCTGCAGTGCAGGACAGGGTCTGATAAGCATAAAAGCTCAAACTTCAGGCAGCAGTTAAAGGGCTCAAACACATCTGCCAAGGGGGCTGAAGTGCTGGTTCCTCTCACAGGATTTCTCTGTGAGTGTAACACTCTCCAGCTCCCCTTTGGCATGAGGTAAGGGTGCTTCACCCTCAGTTCAAACACTGGTGGCACTATCCAAATAGAGATGGGGAAACATCTGACGACATGGCACTAAAGTAACCTGTGCTCTGTTTCAGCAGAAATGGAGTTTTATTGAGGCTCCATGTTGCTTGGGCAGATAGTTTGATTTAATGATAGACATGATACTGGAAGGAAGAGAGGGAGTGATAGGATGGCACACATAGCTGAGAGAATCTTTCAGCAGCTAGTCCTTTTGGAGGGAGAAAACAACAAAATAAACAAATCCCATCAAAGAAAAAAACCACCAACCCATAACATTGGTACTGTCTTGTTTTCAAAGTTTGGCCTTTATTTCTGGCCACAATTGACAGCGTATATGAAGAGAATTCTTTGAAGCTTATGATCTTATGATCTTGATAGGGTTCTTTTGTTCAGCTTCATGTGAGTGCTTACGAAGGCCACAGTTTCTAAACTTTAAAATTGAAATCAATAAAGCTATTTCCTTGGTTCTGAAATAACAGCAGCTGATATCCCATTCGTTTGGGAATGGAAATCTTACTTCCCTTCTGGCTTTATGGGAGCTTTAGAGGACTCTTGAACCCCATCATGCTGATCTCCTCAGATGGCCTTCAGAGTTAATGTTTTATTCTCTGTGCCTCACACTTACATTTGTAGTGCAGGATAGCAGAGGTTGTACAGTCACGTTACCAGGACTTGTGTTGGGTTGTTGTGCATTGTCTCCTTCCCTCCCTCTCCTTCTCACTAAGCCTCAGATACCTGGATTCTACCTCCTGGAGTAAGTGCAACCTTCTGTCATTTGCTACGCTGCAGAAAATCTGCTTTACTCTGGACACTACAGAATTATTTCTGTTTTATTTTATTTTTTGGGTTGCTGCTCGGTCATTCAATTGGTCGATTTTCCAAGACAATATGGAGGAGTGTGGCTTTGTCCATATGTATGTATTTATTATTGCAGGCATTAATCTCTTGCTTTGTGCACTTTAGCTCACAGCAGCCTGCCTCTCCATGAAGTTATCTTTCCTTAAGCGATCAGGTTCTGCAATCTGCTGCTTATTGCATCCTCAAAAGCGTGATATAAATTCAAGTCAGGGACATTGTACTCTAGTTAAGGGACTGAAAGGATCGTAAAGAAAAATGAGAGGTATAGCAAATGTGTTTCCAATCTCTGTAGCATATATAATAGAAGGTTTTATTCTGCAATTGTCAGAGAGGATCTCATTAGAGCTCAGACTTTCCTGTTCCTGAAAAAGTTCTCATGTTGGGTACTTTAAAGGGAAGAGTTCACAGAGTTAAGATTTAAGGGCATAGGCTCCCTTCCAATACAGGGAACTGTGATCACAATGGACTGAAAAGTTCATAAGCTGTTTTGAAGGCACTAGTAATATGTACAGTTTGCTTTATTCAGAAGCTCCTTCATGATGCAAGTGCACCTGCAGAGCTGCAGAAGGAAAGGAATTTTCCATTCCATTGTCGTCTGCTGCCTCCAAAGGCAGCGGCCTAAAAATAATGGACTGGATCAACTTTAAATGGATGATTTTTTATTTTTCCTTAATAAACTTTCCAAGGCGGGCTGAAAGGTTGAGGAGCACAAACCCCTCAATTTGGGTAGCCCAGTGGAGGGAGCCTTTGAGGTGTGCAGAGCTGGCAGCAGCCCCCATGCCCCTCTCCAGCTGCAGCTGGGGCTCTGTGCTCACCTCTGCTCCTGCAGCAGGGCAAGGCTTCCGCAGCTGCCTGAGCTCTGCCATCCTGAACCCATCCTGACTGCTGGAAGTATTGATAAATTGTTATATATTTCATAAAACCAGCAAAAACGAACAGAGAAATAAATCTGAAAAACCCATCCCTTGGATCCCTTGTTCTAAGCCTGACAACTGGAATAAATCAATTATCCCCAAGAATCTGTCTCCCAGGAGTGTTTCAAAGGGAAAGAGGTGTCCCCAGACAGTACAGGTTTGAGTTCTTAAGTAACATACTGAAATGGAAGTGCATTTAATAATTAGATACATTAAATGAGGAAGGGAAATGATGGTTGGAGTTTTTGACCCAAGTTCAAGAAGGCTTCTAACTTTAAAAATGGCATTTTTCAGTTTTTATCATTTTAGTCTACTATTTTTTTCTTGCTTTCCTTTTCCATTCCTTGTCCCTTCTATTGACCTGCTGAAATGGTTTATTCATAATATTTTTCCCCTTTTATTGAAAAGCCTGCATGAAAGGGTTTTCATTTTTAAAACCCTTCTCTTTTTAATATTTAGAATTATCAAAGCTCCTTGTCCCAACAAAATGTCCTTTCCCAGGTGAGTGCATGTCTTAGAGGGAAGATACGTTTTGCTGGTGCTGTTATTTGGAATTGGTTTGCATCATAACACAGTAAAATATTAGTGACTAAGCTGAGTAGCTGGGCCTTTTCCTTTAGTCTGGCTGTTCTTCCAAAAAGCCACTTAAACATCATTTTTCTCCTTGCAATAGGCAACCTATTATCAGTATAGTGCTTCTTTTTCTAAACTAAAAATAACAAAAATACCATACATTTCTGATCCGCATGTGAACTGTTCTTTCAGGTCTTACAGATATTCGTGTTGATGATCTTGTTAAGCCTTTTCAACAAATTAACATTATGGGAAAAAAAAAAATTCAGAACCCAAACCATGAGATTGGTCAGCTTTGGAGAGTCCCAGCTCGAGCCTGACATAGTGAACACTTACCATATGTTTGATTTTAAGGAACAGTTTGATAGTTTCCTATGATAGTTTCCTAAATGTATTTATTGTAATTCACAGATGGGTATCATATTTAGCCAATGTGAGAATAATCTTTGAAAAATCTGTTGCTTTTTAAAATCAAATTTCTGAACTTGAAATATACTGACAACACATCCGACAGAATCCTGGAAGCTGATCCTGGTAGATTAGGTCACCTTGTTCTAATATGGAAAATAGTTTTAAAATTCCTAATTCGGTGTATTTTGGGATAATGATTAAGTGCTGTTTGGGCTTACAGTGATGCATCTAATTTACATGGAAATCTCTTCCATATTCCTCCTAACTGCAGGATGAAGCCATTATTGCAATAATTTCTGAAGTTCTAACTTATTTTACTCATTTATTTTAATTCCAATTTCAGGCTGTAATCCATTCAGAACAAAATGTGTTGGAGGAATGAGCTGGTCTGAGTTGGTTTATGGTCATAGCTATTGAGGTGAATTTTCTTGAATATGCAAAATAATATGAAATAAGACAAACTTAGCTTGGGCTAAAAGGCAAATAATTGCTTCTATTTTGTAGATGGCATCAAAGCTGGAGACTTGAGCTGGAGGGATGCTCTGCCCATGCCCCATAAAGGTGTGAGAGTGCTGGGAAATGGGCAGTTCTGGCATGGGGAGGCAGTTCTGGCTGAACTGGGCACCTGTGCTGGGAGCTTTCCCCATGGAAAAGGTCTCCATGTAGATAATTTCCTATACAGACAGATATGCATGTCTGCATGGATATAAAGATCTTTCTTGCTCCACAATACTGCATGTGCTGAGCACTGAGTAACTATAGCATTTTAGCCAAAGAAATGAAGGCTTGGAGTGTTGCTGTAAACCTTGGACTGGTCACAAGTGTCAGACTCATTGCTATCAGAAAATACTTCTGTGGGAAATGACTAAATCCAGAGAGAAGAGCCTGGACAGGGACCAGGATTGACATTTGGGCTTGATGATATAACGAGACTTTAATAAGCCAGCAACAGACAGCCTCACAAAATGAAATGAGCAAAGATTGCAAACACAGAGATCAGTTCCTTGGATCTTAAATACAGAAATTGTACTAATCTGTATTGATAAAAATTAATTGCTTATTTTATATGGTCCTGATGTAATTACAGATCAAGATAACATTTCTTAATAAGGCAACATAGCCTTTCAAGTTTCAAACCTTGTGAACTATTGCAGCCATGGCTTTGGGAGAGCTGGAGCACAAGTTCTGTTCCTTCTTCATTCATTCTGGCTTTTCCCCTGCCCTCTCCCTCTCATGTGCTGCCTGTGCCCTTTCTGCTTTGATTCCATTTGTTCTGAGATGCTACACTGGCTCTGGGGTCACTTTATTTAGGCCTGAGTTTAAAGTCTCTCAGTATTGACATTTTATGTTACAGTGTTTTGATGGCCATATCAGGCCTCCAGAAACTTTTATTTTCAAATTTAAGTTCAGTAAACTGGCTTTACTGCAAGACATGTGTGAGTATGCACAGGTTTATGGTTGGAAATGTGCTCTGCAGAGCCAGGTTTATTCAGTCCCTTGAAAGACAGTGATACTGGAATCCTTCCCCAGAACAGGTCAATGTCACAGGGCCTTCAATCAGCAGAAACAAGGAAAATTAAGAAGTGAAAGTTTTGAAACAAAGTACCATTTCTTACCTGTTAATTTCTGAAGATGTCATCTCAGGTCATTGTAATGTTATTTTATCATAGTATTTTTACTGTGAAATGTATAGGAGGACTGCAGTGTGAGTTGTTCATTACTATTTTTTAATAATACTATTTTTTAAAATAATGCTTGAATTACTTTTTTTTTCTCACAAAATATCCAGTCTTCTAATTCAGGTCCTGTTTGCTCTGATTTTGTTTTATCTGGATAATAACTAATAGAATTGCAGGTAAACATAGTCCTGAAAAAATGAACAGGTCTTTAAAAAAAAAAAAAACAAAACCCTGTCCAAAATTTAGGTGTTAATTTATAGCAAGCAGGTCTGAGGGAAACAACAAGCAGACGCCCTACACAGATCACTGAAGATCCTTTTTCCTCTCTGTTGCTCAGCTTCAATTTTCTGTGAAGTCACTGTTGCACTTCTTTTCTGATTGCCCTGGTATTTTAAGCTTTCTGCCAAAATAGGTGCTAAAGATCTTTTGTAGAACAGAATGTGAAAGAAAAATAACACTTGGAGGTACACTAAAGAAGAAAAAAGATCATAGCCAACACTTTTTACTGGCCTTGAGAAAACTCTTTTTTGTGCGCATTAACCTCGCACATCCCGTGTGTGTGCAGCGCACGTGAGCCCTTGTGGAAGGCAGGGCTTGATCAGAGGGCTCTGCCTGGGGTTTTGCAGTATTTCACATGTAACCTCTGAGTTTGTGTGTTTCCTACATGTGTAAAAGCTATAGCTGAAAAACGGGAAGGATATATCTTAAAAAAACCCCCAAAGGTTACTTTAATTTGGTTTGCAACAGTTTATCACAAAACTGATTTTAAAAATTCATTTTCTTAGTCACACATTTATTTGACAGCTCTAAGACATTTTCTCCCTAAAACAGTTCAGGTGTGTCAAGGAAAAATAGGGATTCTGAAAGGATTTGATTTTTTAATTTGTAGAATTATTGTGTACTTGTTTTTTCCTAAAATCTTCTCAGACCTCTCTGACTTCATCAAATAAAATGAGGGGGAAAAAAAAGGAAAACAAGGAAAATTAATAAAAAAGAAGTGATGTGACACTTGAGTTTTAGTAGTGGGAGGAGAGCAGTTCTAAATCACTGTTTCCACAGAGGCTTTTTGCTGTTTTTCACCCCCCTTTTTGCTGTTTTCCATATCCACAGCTGTTCCTTGTCCATGCTGTAACCAGCACTCCAAAGCTGATTGGTGACTGGAGGTAGAAGCAATAATCAACTAATGGCAGGAGGCTTTTAACATCATTTTAATGATGTTAAATATGAGGAATATAAAAAAAATGGGTATCTCAATGGCTGTAGTCACAAATACATCTGTGTTGCTGTTTTCCTCGCTTTGTTTTGTTTTTTGTAAAAACTCAGCATTGTTTCTTCTTGTTAACATGAGGTAACTGGAAAAAGTTTCATATCACTGTTCACCATTCCCATTTGACTTGACATTTTGGTCGTTCAGATGAGGCTCTAATAACCTTCCTGAGCTCTGCTGCCTCTAATGATGTCCATTCAATAAATGAGATTTGGGCACAGCTGCCATGCTAAACAGTGTACTTGTACATAATTGCAAAAAACCACAAAAAACAACTGCCCTGAGAATTAATATTTAGCATTCTAGTCAAAAATATAATCAAAAATACATTTTTTTTATAACAAGTACAATTGCCTTGATAGATTTTTTTTTCCCTTTGAAACTTGATTATTTTGCTGACATCACTGTTTGTCCCTTTGTCTTAAAGTGATAGTGATTCAGAAAACTTGCTAATGTGATAATTCAGTTTCCTGTTGACATTAAATTTGTCTTTCACAGTATAAGCTGTGGACCTGCAGAAAGAAGGCCCAGAGCACTGCAGAGGTTAAGGCCTTTCTGGCCCTTTGGAAAAAGAAAATTAGTATATGTGAAAAATTCATATAGAAAAAATAGGCAAAATATTTTAAAAAATAAAGGTACAGTAATCCTGCACTTTTTTTTTTAGTAGTTTTCACACTTTTGTTTCAGTTCTTTTTCATGCTCTACTAAATGATGTTTTGAGGAAAGGCACCAAAAGATATTTTTACTGTAGGACTAAATGTGAGAAGAACCTAAGTGGCTGAAAATGCTCCTGGAGAGAAAATGAGAGAATAGATGCTCCATCTGTGAGGATTTTCTTGGTTGCCACAGCTCTCTGTCAGGCCTTTTATTTCTGATGTTCTGTGTTTGTAAACTGGTAAGTTTTTGCAAATTCAGATGGAGCAAAAAGCCCTTTAGCCAATATTTGTTTCCAAACAGCAGGAGCTGCTGGTGAGCATGTTGGTGACCTTTGGTGGCTCCTGGAAATGCAGGAGCCGAGAGTGCAGTGAGTGGCAAAGGCACTGCAGTGTGCTTGGGGAGTGGTGGCAGTGTGTGACAGCGTGTGCTCCCAGCAGCTGAGCTGCAGAGTGCCTGCAGAGCTCTTCCTTGGGGTGAGCAGGAGAAACTCAGCTCAGCTCTCACACAGCTTGGGCAGTGGGGACCCCCAAAGCCAATGCCCTGTGTGCCAGATTGCTGGGAGACACTGTGTGAGCAGCTCTGTAGTGGTACCTGAACATTGATCAATCCAGCAGATTATTGACATCATTCTCTGGCATATATGTTTTCCTCTGGTGTAAGACTGTGTGAATATACACAGGCACACACATACATATATCTAAACTGTGTATATATGTATATCTATATATAGATATACATATATATACACACACATATATATATATACAGACATATATAAACTGTTAATATACAGTTATGTGTATAGTGTGTATATATATACCGTTATATATATTTACACATATATGTGTATGGGAGTTTATAGAGTATATCATATATATATATATATATACTATATATATGTATACTATTTATATATATAGTGTGTATATATATATACTATATATATATATATATATATATATACACTATATATATATATACTATTTTCTCTCTATATATGGCATATATAAATTACACATATATAAATTCTCTCCATACAGGCATATATAAACTGTGCTTATATACATTTATGTGTATAGTGTACCTATGTATATATACCGTTTTATTTATATATATATATACATATATGTATGAGAGTTTATGGAGTATATAGTACATATAGATAGTGTATAGACTGGCCATGCAATCACAAATAAATTCTGTAAAAGCTGATTTTCCTCAGATCACAAGATAAGAGAAGGGAGAAACTCAAAGTTGAGGAAAATACCCTACTCGAGATCCCATACCCTTTCCAATACCAAGCCATACTGGTCAATAACAGATTGATATTGGGAACATCTAGCTGGGTGAAGGTTTCCTCCATAGATTTGGCTGCATGTGGGTCTTTTGCATCAGAATGTTTCACTTTACATTCTTAAATGGGATCATGTGTGTAATGATAGGAGTGAACAAAATGGGGCTTGCTTCAGCAGAGTCAGTGCCAAAAATTGGCTGCTTTAAATTGGAACTCCCAACCTGAGGAAAAGCACCCAGGTGAGGAGAGCCTGGCAGGGAGGAATGCAGGGAGGAAATTGTACATTCCCAGGGACATGGAGGAATACTGGAAATTGTACATTCCCTGGACATAGAGGGATGCTGGAAATTGTTCATTTCCATTGACATGGAGGCATGCTAGAAATTGTACATTCCCATTGACAGGGAAACTTTGGCCATTCTGAGGGTCCAGGAGTGGGGAAGAGCCTTCAAAGCACAGAGTCCATGTGGAGAAATAACCAGTGTGAGTGTGATGTGGGGAGAACCCAAACCTGAGACCCTCTCTGTCTGCATCAGCACTCTGAATTTTAGTGTACTTAATGACTTTGGGCCTGAATGGCTGTATTTGGGATACAATTGGCACCTAACTATTTGAGCAGTTCTAAAGGTCTGGCAACATTGAGACAGCTTGAAATGGTAAGAAGGGTTTCTTTGTAAAGACAGAGACAGACTTGGAAGTAATTTATGTGTTTGTTTAATGGAAAAAACAAAGCATTTTTAACAGCTAGTGAATTACTGCCTTGTTTAGAAGCACAATTGTTTTTTACATCCTCTGCCTGGGTATGGCAGCAGCTTCTCCCAATGATATTTATATGTTAATAAAATAGTGAAAGAATAAAACAAAGACAAGGGTGCATTTTTAACCTATATTGCTTGTATTAGATCCTGCTTACAGACAGTTAATGGGTTTTTTTCCCTCTCTCCAGCTTTATACATTGAAAAATAGTTTCAGGAATAATAAGAAAGCTTCCTAAAATTTGTTTTCAGTAAGTTATGTTCACCTTTTAAAAAAATAGTCTGTAATTTGTTAATCTCCTTTCCCTGCCAAACTGGTTGTCTTATTCAACAATAAATTGAATACAAATCTTCCCCCAGGCAGAGAGACAGAATACCAACCCCTGAAAGTCTGGCAGCTTAATTGACATTTGGTGGTAGCCTAAGGCACAAGTTAATTTCTACCCTGTTTATATGTACACATATACTTTTCATAAAGCATGCAGGCAGCACTGCAGATAAATTAAGAGTAATTCATATTGTAGTTCCCAGGTACACACTTGTTGAACTGACATGAAACCATTTCATTTTATGAGGGAAGGTGTTCCTCACAATTAAGCAAATCTGTCAGCCTTGCAGGAACAGTGTGTTTCCAGGCAGCTGTGTGAGGTTTGCAGAACACTATTTTTATTCAATTGCCGTCGAGTGAATACAGCAATCCTGAGAAATGAAGCTGAGGGTTTCAGACCTTATTCCCAGAAGATGTCCCACCTACCTGAATGCTGCTGTTCATGACTAAGAAATACCAGACAGGCTCTTGGGGCAAGAAAAAACTTTATTCATAAAAGAAGTTCTATTTATGCCTTACTCAGGTAAGTGCTAGGAGAGCTTCCTTAAAAACGCATAATCCACACTCAGGTAAGAATAGCAATGCCAGGGCATTCAAAGGTTAATGGAGGATTTATTCAAAGTATTCTAACTACATTTTTAATTGTGATCTACCTCCTTTGCCTATGTAAACTGAAGTCAGGGAATGAAGTCTAAGCTCCAGTAGTAAAAGCTTTGCAAAGCAATTGTTTTGTTCAGTTCCAGCTGTGGAGTTGGTCCATTTCAATTCCTGTACCAGTCCTTCATCCTGTTGTGATGAAAGTTCTGGTTTGTAAGGCTAATCCACTGGAGCTGTTTGATTATACCTATCAGTGCTATAGGCAGAGAAAATGTTTGTGAAACTACTAATGTAAAGTGCAGTATTGAAATAGATGTGCACAGCTACAAAAACAGTATCAGTCACCCTGAGAGGGTTGGGTTTTTTTCAGTCAGTAAGACTCTGTGTGCTTCTGAGTATGAGCACAATGGAAGGAAAAAATATATTTTTTTCAAGTACTATAGCGTACATACCACTGAAAATCCCATTCCTAAGTGACAAGCAAGCAATAGCTTTGAATTGCTCTAGTTCTTTGAGTGAAGTTATTCTTTTCTTTCACAATACATATTGCTTTATTTTGAAAAAGTTCTATGTGGGAAAACTGTTTTGATGATACAAGTCATCAGCTACAGTAAGATTCTTTAGTAAAGAATTCATGGGGTTTGGACATTTTTTAACTATTCAGGGATGACAAGAGGCAGGTATGGCAGGAACCCTGTAGGAGCAGCACTTTTACTCAGACACAGGCACAAAGCTGGAAATCTGCTTGATGATCAGAGCTGCAAAAGTAGCAAATAAATTTCTAGAGACTTGCTGCAGGCAGAGTCACAGGACATGGGGATGTACTCAAAGCACATTTGGCAGCAGTGGGATTTGAGAGTCTCCTGCTGAGGGAGGGCAGTGGGACCAGGTGTTGTTCCCACACATCATCGGGATCTCGGGGGTGAAGTGGCAACTGCATCATTCCAGCAACTCACTGAAAGTTCTCCTTTAGTTCTCACTCTCTGTAACACTCCTACTCTGATTGTGATAGTATTCATCAGCATACCTTTGATTAGCCTTGCTCAAAGATGCAAAGGAAAAGAGCTCTGTGAAGTGGCAGCTGATGAAAGAGAAGCCGGGCAGTTGCCGAGCACGGCTGTGACACCAGCTGTGTCCCCAGCTCTCGGGGTGTCCAGCCTTTTTCTCCATTCCAGTACAAAGAGCAGGGTGGCACACAGAGGTTATCCTCTGAGCTGGGCTGTCAGCGGGGCTCAGTGCCTCCTCACTGGTGCTGATCCCCATGGAAGGTTGTAGGAGTGTCGGCAGGTAGGACAGGGACGGACAGAGATGAGAGATCTGCAGCCAGGTCAGGACCTTGGGGTTTATTGCAAAGTGCCTGGGGGCAGGGCCCTGCTGGGAGCTGCCAAACACAGCTCAGAGCAGGCTGAGAGAGGATGAGAGGGTGAGAGAGTAAAAGGGGTAAGAGCATAAAAAGGTAAGAGAGTGAGGTTCCCATTACAATACAATAAATCTACTTCTGTGTTGAATATTCTAATTCTCACAAACCAGTCTAGTACAAATCCCACAGCATTTACATACAGCTTATAAGAATTATTGCATTACCACACTGTGTTACATTTTAAACCCTAAAACCTCCTCTTTGGGCCCCTTCTGCCAAGCTGTAGGGTCTGCTCTGACCCTTGGGCCTATCTGCAAGCAGAGGGTGTTGTTCCATCAAAAGAGCATCACCTTCAGCCAGCCACACCATTGTTTTCCAGTTGTTCAGTTACTAAGGTATCTCAAAGCTTGCTTTCATTTCAATCTCGTTTATAGTTTATATTCTCAAAATCTTTTGCCAGGCAATCATATTTATAAGGCTTTCCCGTTTCATCTTCCCCAAGAGAAGGTGCAGCAGTGCCTGTTGGGCACTGAGAGCTGCCCACAGGTGAGCCACAAAACCCTCTGTGCTCTGCTGCTAAAATTAGGTCTGTGGATAATTTATTACCTACTTGTCTCTTGAATAAATTACACATACAAATCAAGGCAGAAAAACTATAACAAGTGTTTCTTTTGGCTCTGGCAAACAGGCATGTGTGAATCTCTTATCAAATATCTCACAGACTGTTCTATTTAGCAACTCCTGGTTGTGAACAAGTGATTCATTCTTGTAGCTCTTGTCTTTTTAGTACAAACATTAAATATTCTTTCACTTCCATGACAATTTAGAAATTTTCTATTATATTTGGCATGTCAAAGCCAACCATGATTTATAAAAAACATATCAGAATTTAGTTTCAATGAAACTGTAGCTGTGGTTAAAAAATCACAGTTATTTTGCTTTCATTTAGTGTATTTTGCAAATTTCCCATGTATCTTTAACATAAAGATCTTACATTATGTTGTAAGTATGATATGTGTTTACTAAGGCATTTTCTCCAGTTTCCCCAGTTTTCCTCTCAAAGAATTTTGAGGTTGTTTTTGTGGTGTTTCTTTTGTCTTACAAATATTCCTGTAGGTTTCTTAAATGTCAATAATGGAACCAAATGAAAATAAAATGTAAATAAAGGAACCAAATGAAATGAACTTTGGAAATTGCCAAGGTAATGAATGCCCCATTGATTTTGTATTAAGCTACACATGTACTTTTTACAATACTGCATTAATCAATAGATTTTTTGCTTAATTTAACTTTTCTAAAATCTTTTTTCTCATAGATATTCATGTGCTGTCCTTGGGTTTGCTTTAAGTCCTTGGTGCTGCACTAGGTCTGTCATCCTAAGGATGAGAAGCACACTGGGAACGCCTGAAATTCTAAAAGTAGATACAAGATCTCTTTCTGTGATGAAAACTTAAAGCAGTTTTATTTTTTGGAAGATATTTAAAATTGTTTAATTTAAAGTTTGGGGTTTTTTCCTTGAATTTGGGTAGCCTTTGGCCAGTTCAGGTGTGTGGGCTCCTTTCCAGGTGTGCCAGGCTGCTGGTGTTCCCTTGGCATGGGCACTCCAAAGCTCTCAGCAGAGCTCCTGCAAATGCTCCAGGTGCTAATTAACCCTCCCACTCACTCATTTTGGTGCCAAGATGATTTTTTGCCTTTTCTTTACCTTTTATGTAACTTTTATCTATCCTCAGTATTCTTAGCATGCATACTTGTAATCCCTTAAGTCTGATAACATAACCCTAATATCTTGTTAGGCCAGGAGACCAAACATCCTAAAGGCCTCATAGTAGGAGGCCAAAAAACCCTCCACTATCTTGGGAAAGCAAGGTTCCCTTTAGAACATATCCTGCGAACTGGAGATTTGGCCCATCCAGGGAGGAATTCCTCCAAAGGGAGAGTAACACACCATTCATCCAGGCCTCCCATCGGGGCACCCTTGGAGATGCTAATTTAGCATCTCTAATGCTAATTAGCACCCTTAGAGATGTTAATTTGTAAGGTCTGTAAGTTGTACACGCCATCCATTGTGGGTGTGCATTGTGGCAATTCCACCTTGCTGAAGTGGGTGCCATAAAGGTCCTAATTAAAATACTGAGGTAAAAACCCCTTTTCCCTTAACCATTGCCTGTCTCTCCATTTTTGAAGACCAGGAAAAGGCATCAGTTTCAGTCCAAAATGTCAAAAATCACAGGGAACTTTCAAAAAACCCACCCCTTAGGAATAATGGGCTGGGATTCTTGCTGTGGTGAATACACAAAGTTAATGGTTGGTTTCCACCAGTGATTGTACTGGTAATGGAGCAGAGCAAAAACCCCTCAGTTTATACAGCTGGAGCAAATCACCTTAGTTTAACAATGCTAATGTTCCTGAAGCATCTCATGCCATCTCTTTTTTTGGTTTTTTGGTGAGTGGGAGAGAAGTGCATTTTATTTTGAGTTTTTAATTTCAATATATCTATTTTATAGTATAGCTTAATTCACAAATAGAGGAGTAGATAGTACATGATAAATAATTGCAATTATTCAAAGTAAATATTTTTAGGAAAAATTGTAATATCTTTGGGAAAATATGTTAGGTTTCAATCTATGCAGAAAACATGAGATTTAAACATTCTATCATAAATCATGCTTAAAAGGAATTTAATGCATTAATTATCTACACTATCCTTTTGTCAGTACCACCTATATTCAAAGGGAAATATTGTAATTACATAGCCAGTACATCATTCTTTTATAACATATTCTCAATTACAGTGAATTTTTACCATTTCCTTTCAGACTTACTAGCAGTTGGTAAAGATTCCCTAATTTGCTACATAGTAAATGTGCTATATAACATCCTCTCCCTATTGGAATTTCATAAGAGGAAAAAAACCAAAAGTGGAAAAAAAAAAAAAAAAAGAAAAGGTTTTTATAATGAAGAGGTTTCTATTCACTCTGCTGCTGGAGTGGGGGAGACTAGCAGTCTAAAAAAATCCAATTATGTGTAATTTGTGTTATTGCTAATGTAACTGTTATGAGTAGGATTTGAAGCTGAAGCCATGCAGAATGCTACAGTAAAATACAGCTAATATATTTCTGGGAGAAAAGTATTCCGACAGTTTAAACTGTGCTGACGTTTATAATCATAAAGTTTCTAATAAAAAAGGGTTCAGTGGGATAAAATTTCCTGAGCAGGAGTTTGTATAATATTTAGAAGTAGGGATTTGTCTGCTGAGGAATTGGTGAAGCTTCTTCTACAGTGTGGTTGTACTTCTCAAATTCATAGTAATCCACAAGTGTGGAACCAGCTAGGATTTTAATAAGGCACATAATACCTGGATTAACATTACTAGATTCCTCAAGCAATGCATTTTCAAAAACAAATCAAAGGTACCCATCTGGTAAAACTTCTAGTCAATGTAACAATGGCTGTGATCTGTCAGTCTGAATCTTGGTGTGTTATTTTTCTTTTTTTTTTTTCTTTTTCATGTTGATTTCAAGATTATGTAGATTTAGGTAGCCAATGTTCTCCTTTCTTCTTGTAAGGATGGTTTCTTTTTTAACATGGGTAGCTGGGGTATCAGTCCTGTCCCTAAAAATTTCCTATCCCAAATCTTGATTGAGTTGTTCCCTGTCAGCAGTGCTCTAGGTGCTTTGTCCTCCTTTGGGACACACAGCTTTACAAAATACTAGTGCAAAAAGCTACCATCAAATTTGTGCAGTTTCAGGGTTGAGAAATCAAACAGCCCAGTGTTGGGGAGATCTAAGCTAACAGATCCAGCCTTTCACAGAGGCACAACATGTCTTGTGTTTCTATTTGAGGTGTTTCTCAAGTGTCAACATTTAAGATACTTGAAACATTTATTTTGCTTCCTTCTTAATGCTACAGTAAGCATGAAAACTTTGTAATGTTTGCCTTAACTGCTGAGGCTGGTCAAAGGAGGCACAAGCAAGCCCTGTCCTTTGATTTCAGTGTTATGTTTCTGATTTGAGACTTATATATATTATATTTAGGCCAAGGGTTATGCACAGTTTTCACAGAAATATGCTGAGGCAGTTATCCTGAATCATTTTAAGGGATGATATCAGTTTCATGCCTGTACCATTTCTATCAGGCATCATAATGAAGAATGAAAAAGTTTAAGCAAGGTAAAACTCGAAATTATGCAGCTTTTTCCCCCTAAAATTCTGTTTGCTCACTTTTTCCTCCTAAATAAAGTGAAAACTCCCACTGAGCAATCCTGACTGCAGAATGCTTTCTCCGTCTCAGGGAGCTCTTGAGGCAGGAGGCACGAGGCCTCAAACATTGGCACACTCACTGTATGTAGGTAGCTTTATATAAACCAGATTGAAAATACACTTTTAAGCCTCACAACTTCTGTTCAAGCTCTTCATAATCTGTCAGCATTAATGCCATTTTCTCTTTGGATTGGGCTAGGATTCTGTTGAACGTGTTGCCCAAATGAGTCGGGGGAAATCTCTGTCCCTGCAGGCACCTGGTGCAGCCCTGGGCAGGTCAGGGCTGACCCCAGCAGCTCTTGGAGGTTATCTCTGGAGTGGTCCTGCAGTCCTCTTATCTCAGCCCAGTCAGTGGAAAAGGAAGTAAATGGAGGATTAAGTATCAACAATAAAATAAATCAGAACCCAAATCAACTGGAGGTATTTCCAATCTTTTACAGTACTCTTATGTTAATTAATTGTTGTGTACCTGGTGAGATCTTCCCTGTTCTATCAGCTTAAGCTTGAAGTTGTTCCTTTTCTAGTGTTTCTCTGTCATCCTGATGAACAAAATTTTTATGTGAAATTGGTGACCTCTGCTTTTCTACTAACCTTTATTTCTTTAGTTCAGATTTTTGTTGTACTTTGATTGTACTTTGCACATACTTTCATTGGTCTGTACTTTTCTTTTTCTGTTATGCCATAGGGTTTTCTGAATGAATAATACTGCTTTGCAATTCCTAGTCATGTTTCTTAATTTTACCTTTTAAAAGAAGTCTATTCCATCACACACGACTAGCAACACTGGGTTTTTGTGAAGACTGTGCTGGGGAATCTCTCAACATCCTGAAGTGTCTTCTCCCTCTTTGGGCTCTGCAAGGTTTCAGAGGCAAAGAAAATAGATTTGCACAGGACTTAAACCTGTGCTTCCTATTGAGACAACTTCATTTCCTTTACTAAGAAAAATCAATGAAACAAATTTCAATATGGAGTAAGATCCCCCTTCACAAACAGCTGGTGGGGTTTTTTTTTGATTGTTGGAGTTTTCTTTAGTTCTGAGCTCACTGATATATTACAGCTGTTGCAACCATCCCACAAGCTTTTCCAGTCCCTCTGGCCTGTCCAGGGTGATGCTTTTGAAGATGAATTCTGATTCCCCAGAAGGAATCAAGAGGACCCATCTCACAGCCATGCCTTTGTTACTAAATTTCCTTGAACTTTTGCCACTCTGGCCCTTTGGGAGGTGCCTGGTGTGGGCTGGCATTGAGAGGCTCTGGGAGCAGTTTTTCTGGGATCTCTTACCTGCATTCTGCAGTTCTTGTTCACATTTAATCACAAACTCTGTGATACTGACATGGTGTGCTGGATGGTGTTACTTACCACGTCTTGGTGTGAAATGAATCCATTACAAATCACTTAAGTGTATAGACCATGTAATTTGTTTTCTATTCTTGTTATCAGTTCAGGGAAAAAAAAGGACTCAGGCAAAAATGTCACAGAAAATGGGTTGTTGTTAATGACATTGCTGTCTGGTTATGGGAACTGGGAAAATGATACTGGTGAATTTACTTCAATGCCTTGTGTCCAGGGTCTGGGATGATGTGTGCATGACAGGTACATCAGGAATGGAGCTCTGGTTTCTAGCCTTTCTTCATGAGTTACTCTGTTCTTATGGGTTGTATCTGAGAAAAAAACCCCTAAAATATGGACAAGCAGGAGTGGTAATGGGAGCAAGGAGAAAGTGAAGAACAGAAAAGGAAAGGATTTAGAAGATTGGCAGAGAAAATATCATTCTGAACAGGCGCAGAATAGAGCAGGAGATAAGGCAGAAAGGAACGTGGTCGTGAGGCTGTTGAAGGAAGGATTTATCTCACCAAAAGCAATACAGTTTGTCACACTCTGCATTTGCTAAAGCTCATTCAGTATTCGTGATGATATATGGAAATAATAGTAGAGGGAAGAGGAACACTTAGAGTGTGAGACTTTTCCTTTCAGCTGTGTTTATTTAAATGAATGGGAAACCCTGCCATGTGGTAGACTTCTCAGATGAGCTTCTTACAAATTACTTAGTACTCCATAACTTAGTACTGATGCAGTAATTCTTTCTCTAAAAGCAATTATTTGTATGTATGGAAGTGTCAGCAGCCTGTGATGTATTACAGGCAAGTGCAGTGTGCTGCTAATAGAAGTTAGTCTGCCAAATTAGCGAGGCAGAGCACCATGAGAACTGGTGTGACCTATTTCTGCATTTCTTATGGGAATTCAGAGGAATCGTTGTAAGAGAATCTTAGACCCCAGATTGCTTTCATAATCAACTCCCCAGCAGTGGGATATAGAAGATACCAGCTCACATGGGAAGAGAACAATAAACAGGATTTGTGTGTGTCACTTGTAACTGTAGCTGTCGGGAATATTCTTTCTGATTTCATTTCTGCTTCTCATTTTCAAGAGATTAGGTTGTTGTTAATATGTTGACAGCTACTGCTTTATTTATTTTACTCTAGTATTTATCCTACAAATTTCATCTCCCCTTCATTGTCTGTGTTGTCTAGAGTGAAAACTGTATTTTATGAGAGGCCTTTTTTGTGTAATGCATTTCTGTATGGATTTCAGCCATATGACTGAAAAAGTACCTGCTTATGTAGTCTAATAGAAACTTTCACAGATGGGAGCCAAGGTAATAATAAGGTAATAACTGAATGTACTGCTACTGCTGTAGCTTTTTAAGGTGTTGTCTTCAGTTGCAAAATATGAATAAAGTACAATACTACTAGAGGTTTACAGATTTTAAAAAGCAAAGCCAAGTATATCACAAGGCCAGGTGGAATCGTGCAGCAAGATTATCTCTTGCTTTTTTATTCTGCAATGTTTCAAGGACTTTTATTTTTCCCCCTTTTCCTGTTGCTGGCTTCAGAGCAGTGAATGCTGTAGGTGGAGGTCTGGTGCACCTCTCTGACAACTTTTGTGTGTTCCTGATGCTTGATGGTGGTAAAGAAATGAATCAGGATAGGGAAAATTCTTTGGGATTATTATGGGGTGAAAATACATTTGAAAAACATTTTAAGCATCTCTTAATTAATTGAGAACTCAAAAATAGCTGGAGAAAATGCCTTCCAATCTCCACATGATTAAATAATCCTTAATGAGAAGTAGGTCCTTCGTTAGACACTGTGTCTGGCTAATTGAAGAAATCATTTCTGAATACACTCCAGAGCACAGGAATGAGTGAGCGTGGCCTATACATGAAGATGTTTGCCTTTTACTGGTATTTACAAGTTGCTAAATGAATCCTATTTAACTGGCTCTGCACAGCCAAAATAGTGTTGTGGTAATTGTACTCTATAACTTGAGGGGGTTATTCTGCTTCAATGTAAAATTGTAAAGTTCAATGTATTTTTTGATTTTATTCTGTGCAGATCATTTTTGCTATGAGTAATTCATCTGACTACTTAGATATGTAGAATCTTAATACTACACAACATTGATTTTCCTTTTTGTTCTATTTCCTGGAGATGAAGCTTGTCTTAAAGCCGTAAGATGAAAACTCATGTGCGTTCTGAAGGATAAAGTATTTCTTTAGCCTGGCAGTGAGCAGAAGGGCTCCAATACAGCACAGGATTGGAAATCCTGAAGTTAGACAAATCTGGGAAACACCCCCAAGCACAATCTCTGGTTGAAATTGAGATTTATTTTTCCATGTCCGTGCTTTTGATCGGAAGGAATTGCCTGTGGGTTTCCTTTCTCCCTTGGTTGTTTTGTTTAACTGAATTCCTTATTTCTCCCCAGGATTGTGTAGGTTGGAGCAGACAGTATGGGGCTGAGTGTGATTTGGTCATTTCTGTGTTCATGTCACTGTGGTTCCCCCAGTAACCAAAACCCTGCAGCTGGTGGGGAGACAATGGCTGGGCAGAAATCCTGAGAAGTCACAAACTGGAGAGAATGTTTTGAACATGAGTGTGTCCCTTTGCCTGTCATTTGACCAGAAGTTTCCACTGGGAAAAGTCCTTGATCTGGTACAAAAATGAGAGGTTGAAGAGGAGAAGCAGTCATTTTCATTTGTGAGGGCTGAGATGATCACTGAGAGTTAGAGAGTTATAGAGTACAATCACCAAGACCATTGCAGGTACTGGATTCAGAATATTTGCACTAGTAATTAATAAGATGTATTGGAAAAACCATCACAGAGGCTAAGAAAAATTCATAAGCACCACAGGCTGTCTGGTATTTCCCTTTTGGAAAAGGATGCAGGGGTGAGTTTGAGAGTTTAATATCATACAAGCAGAAGTTAAACCAAGATTGTTATTGAAATAGAATATAATTACCCTGTTGCAACAATGCTGGAGTGTAGCCTTACGAAAAGCAAAATACTGTAACACAAACAACACGAGAGAAAAGCAAAGCCTTGCATATCCAGGAAAAAGCAGTGCCCGTGTTTGTCAGGCAGGGAAATTGGGCAGCAGAGCTGTTTTACTTTCCTTCATTAAATTGGTGCTTGGCTGCATGTGCAGGGAAGAGAAGAGCACTGGGCAGCATCACCTGCAAGGAGCTGCCTTCCCTTGCCTGGAGGGGAATTAGCTCCTGCTGTTAATTACCTGTTCATGTGCAAAGGTTCTTCCTGGAAGGGGGAATTGTCAGGCCAGTGGGACTTTGGTGCTTCCATTTCTCATGCAGCAGGAGAAAGCCCCTTTGGAGCAGCTGGAAAGGCAGCCAGAGGAGGGAGTTTGCCTCACTGAAGGGATGGCTGAGATTCTGATGGGGCATTTTCTGCAGCCAATTGTCAGTTCTGGCTGGCTCCTTTCCTGCCCTCATGACCTCCTAACCTTCCCTTGCTCTCTTAAATCTGCTATTTTTCAGGGTTTCCTCCTTTGGTTTTTCATGTCCCTCTTGCATGAACTGGTGCTCTTGCTCAGAGCAGATCGGAGCAGAGCGTGGCCGCCAGGACTGTATCCTGTCCCTCCTGCTCTCGTGTCCCCTGCTGTTGCCAGCAGGGCTGTGGTGGGCATGAGGAGCCTGGTACAGGCAGGTACAGGGCTGTTTGTTGTGGTTGTGCTGCTCTTTGGTTTCATTTTCTGTACATACAGGTGCTGGGTGCTTCTCTAAGGTGAGCATCCTCTAGCAAAGGGGCAGCAGGTGGTTCTGTGCCTCTCCTTTCAAGGAAATCTCTCCTTTTTACAGTGACTGGGCTCTAGTATTGCTTGGTGCTAAGAAAATACTCTGATGAACATGTATAGCAATTGAAACAACCATTAATGTACTAATTATCTGGTGTTTTTATTGACATGCACAGCAGAACCGTGCCTGTAGCTCCTCTCACCTTCACACCCCAACAGATTTCTGTTACCATTTTTCCAGTCCAGCTCTCATACACAGGGAAGTGTGAAGTACAAGCAGTGCTTTGTGAGAGTGTTGAAAAGGTTTTCCTTTAGGGATCCCAGAATAATAGGGGCACTCAGTGTTTCTCAGTCCTCATTTGAATGTAGTTTTTGCAAATGTTTCATTTTAAAAAGTTCTTTCTGATCTGTGGAAATAAACGTAGATACTCTGTCCAGGTTCTTCTGGTACTGGTTGCTGAGATTGCTTCAAAGTATGCAAACCTGATATTTTGCATGAACTGAGGATTGCAGGAAGTATGAACCAACCAGCTGTAATTTCATAATAAGGCTGCTTTCTATTCTGAAGTGTTTTGGCAAACACTAATTTAGTTGGGAAAATAAATAAATAAACAAAAAATAATCAAGCAACTGATTTCCTGATATCAAAATTGCTTCCTATAACAAGAGTCAAGGATTCTCTTGAATACAAGGGACTTTAACGATGTCTGGCTTGGTATTAAGATAAGTGTTTATATTCAAATGCAGAAAGAAGAGTTGCTCTTAAAGCTGCCGGTTTAATGGTTTCGTCTAATTGAATTCTTGTTTAATTCTTAGGATGAAGAAGTGATTGGCTTAGGTTAATTCAGAAATCGTGCAAAAGTTACTCTTTGAAACCATTTTAGGATTTTATTTTCACATTGCTAATTAGCATTTTGAACACTATACATGCTCTCGATTCTAAATGAACTAAAAAAATTAATGCCGAGTTAAATTTGCTTAAGTTTGGGCTGCACCTGTTTAATCATTCAGTCAGAAGATGTACATGGGTTTTACTGCATTTAAAATCACTACTTAATTATTAATACTATTAAAATGCTATTAAAACCTAGCGAGTTGCTAGCAGCCCTTTCAAAAAGTATTATTGGATCTTAAAAAATATGGGGTTGAGTAAAAGAAGTCAGGATTGCATTCTGTTCACTTCATTTCAGTGCAGTGAAGCCTGATACTGGTTTCAGGTGGCAACATTGCTGCCCATGCCTGTAGAATTTTCTAATGCTATGAGATGATGACTGGTGATAAAGTTTCTAGTACAGTACCAAGAGCAAGGAAAGGACAGTAAGATGGTGACTTATAATTACATGTATAAATTAAACTCTTTGCTAGAGTCCTGTGATTGAAACTCATTACTCTAACTTTATTGTTTGTTGTGAGTGTAAACTACAACCCAATTAAATTAGAAAGGGTGGTTTGATGGATACTCACAATCTGTGGGCTTTTGGAAGGGGAAAAAACCTTGTCAAACAGTTCAAGATGGTCTTGTTGGCTGTGCTTTCTAGTCTCTAACCCAAACAAGTTAATGGATTGAACTCTGCAGCAGGAAAAAAAATAATTGTGTTACATGGGATGGGATGTACTGAAGCCTTCAAGGAGCACTGTCTCATTTTTTCTGTCTGCATGGAATTCTGCTGTGTGTTCTCTTATGAGTGGGTATGACCTTCTTAGAGGATCACAGAAAATGAGTCATTTGGGATGTCCCCAAACTTCACAATCAGCAGTATCAGGTCATTCTGTGGCACAGGAGCATGAAGTTCTTACCCAGTATCTTCTACCTGGTTGGACTGGCCATGCCTTTCTTAGATTTTTATCTTTTTCATTTGTTTGTTGTGGGGGTTTTTTTGGGATTTTTGGTTTGTTTTTTTGGGTTTGTTTTTTTTTTTTTTTTTTGGTTGGTTGGTTTGTTGGTTTTTTTGGTTCTTCTTTTTGGTTTTTTTTGGTCTGTGGCTTTTTAATGGTAACTGCTACAGAGTGATGCTGGCTTTGTTCTCAGCATGTTAATTACAACATTACTAAACAGATTCCCCTGGGTGGCTCCAGGGCCATATTAGACCTTGTGAGGTCCCTGTTTGTACCACGGATAGGCAGGTCCTGGGCTCTGTAGATACAACATGGGGTTTCACGAGTCATTTCTTTGGAAAGATGCAAGATATTGTCCAAGCCTTGTACCAGAAGTATTATGGGACACTGACATGGGCAGAGTGAGCTCCTGCCCTTCTTTCTCAAACCTGTGCTTGTGCTGACACTGAACTGGTGCCTCATCAGTCTCAGTCATTAAAGTTGGTGGGAAGTCACTTGGAAAAAGTTAGCTCATCCCTTCACTAAATGCATTTCTAGTCTCCTGGACTGGAGACTAATACCAATCCTTATGGTTAGAAAGGTATTTGAAGTCCAGATTTCCGTCTTGTTAGAGAAAAGCATTTCTAAAAGTGGCTGCACTCAGTGATCAATCAGTTCATATCAGTTCAATCAGACCTTTGCTAACAAGGTCCTCCTTAGGGTATGGTGACCATATTTGACCTTGATCTTTGTGTCAACTCAAAATATTCATCAAAAGAAGTTGAAGAAGGTTTCTCTAGTTTTAGCCTGACAACAATAATTGAAAAATGTAATTTGTCACTCTCCTGAGTAACTTTGATACACCAACCATGTGTTCTATACGTAAGTTTTATTTGTAGTAGTTTGAATGCTGCATTAATTTTCTTGTGAAAGACACAGTTGAGAAATAACGAACCCCAAATACTTCTATAATTGCAAAGTACTGCTGTGGCATAGATTTATCTATTACTGGGGTCCATCTTCTGCAGCATGGCCTTATCCATGGGCCACAGTGCCTCCAGGGAAGGACTTGCTGCTCCACAGCCAGGGATGCTTTGGGCTGGACCTGCCCTGCTCTGGGCTTGGCCATGGCCACAGGCAGGCAGGGTGCCCCAGTCCCGCCTGGACTCACCCTCTGCTCACTGTCCCTTGGACAGGAGTTCTAGAGCAGCTCCAGCCTCTCCAGCACAGGTGCCCTGGCCTCCTTCCAGCCCAGGTGTGTGGCCATTGCTGTTATCAAACCGTTCCCAGGCACAGCAGTGAGAGCAAAACACAGCCACTAACAAGCACTGGACTCCAGCAGCCAGGCAGGAGAGCCCCATGGCAGGCACAGGAGCTGCTGATTAATAGCCAGGCTGCAATGACAGCCACAAATTCCACCTGGCACATCCCAATCAAATCTGTCATTATCTCGAATCCTTTGAGCGCCACATCGAGCACCAAAACCGACTGTCATAGTTTAACCCCAATTAAAAACTGGACCTCACACAGCTCTCTGCTCACCGGTGGGATGGGGGAGAGGATGGGAAGGGTAAAAGAGAGAAAACTTGTGGTTTGAGATAAAAGCAGTTTCAGAGCAAAAGCAAAACCTGAGTGGAAGCAAAGGAAAACAAGGAATTCATCCACCACTTCCTATGGGCAGGCAAGGAACTCATTCACCACTTCTCCAGGAGAGCAGAGCCTCACAACACACTGGTGCCTTGAGAAGACAAACACCATCACTGTAAACATCCCCACTTCCTTCTTTGAGAAAGATTTATACCCTGAGCATGATCCCATCCAGTGTGGGGTCTCCCTGTGGTCACTCAGGTCAGCTGTCCCTGCTGTGTCCCCTCCCAGCTCCATGGGCACCTCCAGGCTCCTCATTGCTGGGCTGGGGTGAGGAGCAGGAAAGGCCTTGGCTCTGTGTGAGCCCTGCCCAGCAGAAAGGAAAACATCCCTGTGCTAGCAAACCATTTCCAGCACAATCCAAAACACAGCCCATACCATACTTAGAGAAAATGAGCTCTACACCAGCCAAAACTAGCACAGTAATTTATGAAAAGTGTTGCATTTTATTGCTTCTTTCCAGTCTGTAAACTTTCAAACAACTTCATTTATTTTTCTTCTAATCATGAACATCTCTGCTCAATTCCATAATGTATATCCATTTAAGTAGTTTTTTAAAATATGCATTTATCCCAAGCTTATGGATGGGTTTACAAAGATGATCTTCCTCATATTCTAAACAGTCTCTGTTTCCCATTGCATATTTTAAGGAATTAAATTCTCCTATATGGATTTGTTTATTTTAAGGTACCTTTGGATATGTATTATAAAGAAATGGTTCCTAGAAATGACAACAGAATTTATAGCATCTAGTAACTCTAAACAGCTCAATATTGCAATTGTGCATCCAAGAAACCTGAGAAATAAACTAATATTTTAAATACCAGGCCTGTTTATGGCATTGCAGGAATGATGGCAATCATTGCAGCTAAATACAGTAATAGAGCCTGTCATGGCTTTAAGGCAGCTGCAGCACAAGTGATGGCCCTAAGTGCGTGATGATACTTTTGGAAAGAAAGCACCATGTTTCTGTTTGGGTTGGAAGGTTTTCTGACTGATGCTAATGTAGAAAGGAAAGGACTGTGACAAACAACAGAGGCCCTTACCCTGAGAGCATTTGCATTCCTCAGCCAGCGTGGTGAGCTCCACAAGGGCACTCACATACAAGTCTTATTTGCAGCAGGGTTGCCAGATGCTTTCATGATCAGCCATTTGCCATCCATTTCATTCAAACATCTCCCCAGACCCTCTGCAGTGCCCTGTGCACGCTGAGCTGCTGCTCAGGGAGCTCAGTGGGTCCATCTCCCTCCCTGAGGGTCCCCTGGTCCCAAAGGATTCTCCTGCCACACGTCCCTGAGGGTGTCTAGGAGGGGTCTCAGTGCAGTGGTCAGCCTGCACTGCCCAGTGCTAACCCTGGGGAACAGCAGCTCTCCTTACATGGTCCATGGCCTTTGGGATAGAATTCCCTTGGCAGCTGCCCCCTTGTCTCTTTTGTCCTGGCATAAGGTTGGTGTGTGGCCTGTGTGTGGTTTCTAAACCCACTACAGAAGAGCCTGACTGTTCTCAGTCTGTATGAGCCAGGCAGGATTAGATGAGCAGCGAGTTTAGGTTAGTCCTGCATCTTCAGCTGTGAAAATAAGAGGCAGGAAACATATGACGCTTCAGAGGAAAAAAAACAATATGAACCTCTGAAATCCTGCCTTCCACTGAGAGAAGGCAGACCTCATCTTTTTTAAACAATTTGAAAGTATTTTAATACTTATTTAATATGTATCTCTTTGAGTTTGTTCTCCTGTGTTACTTTTCTGAGTTTTCTAGGGCTGAGAAATTGTCCCTTTGATGGAAGTAGAGGACATTAGTATAGGCTTTACAGGCCTTGTGGAGCTTCTGTAACCCAAGTGAGAACTTGAAGTTGTTGCTAAATACACAACATGCACTAATTAATGTACTGTAAAGTCAGTTACTCTCAATTGACATTTTTCCAGGAGAGAAAATAGAAGGTAGAGAGGTTTTGCTTGGTGTTAGCTGTATACAGCTGTTTGTGCTGCTGTACACCTGCAATCACAGCCAAGCCCTATCTTCACCCAGTGCAGTGTTGAATCTCTTTCTTTACATTCTTGCTGTGTAACTTTTATTAGTCTTTTGTGCGCACTTCTTCTTTAGAGAGCTGGAAAATAATGAAGTTGCTCTGATTTTGTTGCTGTGTGAGTGCTCTATCTAATCATGAAGCTGCTTCATCTTAATCTCTATTCTAAAGGGCCTTTTCTTTATAGCAACTACCCAAGGAAGATCTACATGCAATCTCTATTGGAAGCTTGCACATCATTCCATTGCTTCATGAAGAATTTATTAATTTTATAAAGTATGTCTAAGCAATGCATCAGTAATTTATGAAGCTTCCATCATCATTTTTGCAGACTGAGGGCATGTGGGAAATACCATTTGTGCCACTGGAATGATGCTCAGAAAACAAAAATGAATACATCCACCAGGCTGTGTTACAGCTGTTTCCTACTGCACCATTTTGGCTGCACTTCAAATATGGAAATCCTCTGGATGATTTGTTCTTGTGAATGTAATATCTGCACAAAATGAGAGGGGTGGTTTTTACATCTTGTTGTATGTATTTAAGGGTAAACTTTGGTGGACTATTTAGTGCAGTAGTAACTGGAGTGGGGAACTTTATATGCTTGCTAGTCTGTTGGCATTCTTGCACCAATGTCAATCTGCTACCTCTGCCTGTTTTTCCAAGTCACTGAAAGCCACACAAAGTGCCCTTCATGGCCAGGTGAGGCTGTGCTGGGGCTCTCTGTGGTCCAAGGGGAGATTTATGGGGTCCCTGTATCCCAGCCAGGCTGTACAGCTCCCACCTGGACCCCTGAGACACAGCACAAAGTTATTTTGTGTGGATAAAGAAAAAACAATACAGTTCTGATATCAGTTGTAAATTCACCTCTCTGGCCTGGGGCAGACTGGTTTTTACAAGGTCAGCATCTGATAAATTTGTGATTGGAAAGAAGGTGCCATTTGTTCCATTTTCAGTGAGCAAAGGAAGAAAAGCTAAAGATCCTCTTGAGACAATTAAACATTTCTCATTAGTTAGTTGCCTGGATTAAGTCTTTGAAGGAATTGATTTATAGACATGCTCATTCACTGGTATTGCCTAGCAATCAACTTGAAAAAAGAAAAGAAAAATGTATATGGTCCTTTTTTTCTCTGGTTCTTCTTTTATGTGCTATGGAAAACATTAAGATTATTTCCTTGAAGATCTGAGCATTCTGGACGTAATTGGGGAATTGGTAGGGTGTAAACTGTTAAACCTCATGCATTTTAATTTTAAAGGGCCATTGCACTACTATTGTCATTTAAATATTTCAAAAATTTTGTTTCCAAACCTGAACTTTCAGTTCCTGATTATTTGGTGTTTACTACACAAAGGCTGTAACTTATGTGCAATAATTAGAAGGTTGATTGTTCTCCAACTGAAAATTTAGGCACTTGCTTTTCATTTACTGACATTTCTTTGGCAACGCTGTCAAACTCCTACCTACTCTCTGTAGGCAAGTGATAAAAATGCAATGTTTACAATAGAGGTATTTTAAAATGCAACTTAAATGGTACCTATAGCAAACTAACACAAAAACTTCAGTGTTTACATGCACTGAGCCCAGGCTTCACTCCTGGAAACTTGTGTTGCTGAAGTCAGTAAGAACACATTCAACACATTTTCCATGAAGCTGGGAAAGGGCTTCCTTTCCTTTATTTCACCTTGACTCTGAAAAAACAGAAACTTGGAAGAAGTTGTTGTTAGAGCAGGTTTCATTTGATCACGAGACTAAAAAAAAGTATGCATGAAAGCCATCTGTTGATAATTGAAAGAGTAATATCTGTTCCTAACACTTCAGCTGGATTATACTAATAGAAATTTGAGAGAACAGGCAGGTAGGTGAAACAGGTTTAGAAGCAGGGATATTTATCCAACTAAAGCAAGCTTGTAAAATACCAATTTTTATAATTCATTTTTTATGTATTGAAATACAAATCCCAGTGAAAATAGAGGCCATGCTAGAAAGATGTCTTTGAAGCTTCTTTTATTTTCATCAAAATAAGATATAGTTCTAATGGATAATGTTTTCTGGCTGAATGTGTGTAAAAACATGCCTTGAAAATGTCCAGTATCTGCAGGAATATCCATACAGGAAGCAAAATACCCACTCAAGCTATTCTTTAATATCTTTTTAGAACATATGTTTTGCACTAGGTTGTAAAGAGCTGACAAGTATCCACTTGGTATAGAAATCCCTAATTATACATTAAAAAGCTTAATAAAAGAAAAATTCTGAAAGTGCTTGGAGATGATCTTGTGTTCATGGCTGAATGAATATCCTTGGCACCAGTGATCTCCAGTTCACTGAAAGGGGAAATCAGGAATGCTAAATAATTAGCTAAAGGTGCTCTGCAGATTATAGATTGAATGCTTGTGATACAGATGTACCCACTGCCTGTGTTGTATTGTTAATGAGCATTGCAAATAAGTCATATAAATCATATTTTTAGCTCAGAAAGTGTGTGCAGGTCACAGGTTTTCTGCATCATGAATTATTTTGATTGTGATTGGAAGAGGTGGGTGTGTAGAATAATTTAGATGTATTCATCCTGAGGTACTCTGGTTTTTCCAGTTTCTTATGGTTGTGGGGTTTTTTCTTCTAAAGAAAGACCAGGGTGTATGGCCAAGGAAAATGAAACTAGTCACCTTTCCCACCACCTACATGTATGCTTTAAGCTGTAATAATAGAGGCGTTTTCTGTGTGGGCTGCACTTCACTGTAAGTCAGGGTAGCTCCATTATATTTGTACTTTCTAAGGCATTGGTGCACACATTTTAGTTTAGATCCTTTCTCTGGTTGTAGGGATGCAAACTGGAATTTCAACACGCTTGCTCTTTCAATTGCTTGTTCCCTTCTTTTAATGCAATTTTTGAACTTCCTGATTTTCTTAATTAGGCTTTGCCAAGTTCGATATAACTGTTAAAGTTTTAATAGCAGAGAGAAAAGTAAAAATGCACAGGGAACATTCCTAAAGTTTTTATAATATTATCTAAATATGGAGAAATTTAACTTTACATAGTTCTAAAAATCCAGAACCTAAAAACTCTGACAGAAAATAACATGAAGTATACAGTTTCAAGGTTAAAGGCTTAATGAAAGGATTAGAGTACTCCTAGGGGTATTTTGTAGGCACCTGTCCTATGTTTATGAGTTCTGCTATTGAGAAATGCACTCCAGGTTTACCCCTGCTAGGGAATATTTTGTGTTGAAGCTGATGCTTTCATTTATATACCCACAGGATTTATATTCCCACGTACATACAAATATATCACACACACATTCTTTTATGTGTTCATGTGTCCACATGAGCATCAGAAGATCACAGTTTCCCCCACAAATAATGTGACTGCATTTTTCAAGGAGCTTTTGACACTTTGGGTTTCAAACCTGGCATTCTGGATTTTTACATCTCCCAGGTCCCTTGAGGACCCCAGCCAGCCAAGCCTGGCTTGTCAGTCTGGCTTTCCCAAGGATGTCTCTTATTCAGATTTTCTGGAAGTTCTCACCTGGCCTTTTCACACGTTTTCTGGAGTTCCCTCATTGTTGGGCCATTTTACCTTCTCTCCTTCAAGAAAATAATTAAAACCTTGTTCCACTCCACTGAAAACTAGTAGAGCCCAGTTGATCGGGCTGTTCTGCATTATTATTCAAGATTGTAGATCCTCCTTCTGTGTTAGAAGTCATGTATTGTCAGAAGATGTTGCCTATTGGTTTTACAATGGATTTATGAAGAAAGACCGATGCTCTGTATGTTATTATGATTCTTATACCTGATATTTCTAAGGTAGCCTTGCAGAAAGGAATAGCTCCTTCCCTTTGCTAATGCTCTGTCATTCCTCATCAGATCCCAATGCCAGAAACCCAAATGGATGTTGCTTCTGAGGCTGAGCTAAAGAAATCCTCTGTGTAGAAGTAATTTTCTATGCTCACTTTTTGGAGTTTAAAAAGTAAACAGCATATGTCCAAAAGTGTGTGGGAGGCGAAAAATGCATACGCTGAACAACTTGTGTGCTTGACAAAGCATGGAGCAGCTAGCTGCAGAACACAGTGCTGCTCCTGCTAGCATGTGCTTGGCAGGAAGGGAATAACCTCAGTAGAGGGTGGGAATCATCAGCAGTCCAATGGAATTATTCTGAAATAGTTAACTCACATAAAGCAAATGTCATTATTTTTTTTCCCCAAAATATTGTTTCTGTATATTTTGCACATGGGTTTGTGTCTGATGCAGTCCTTCTACTAAAGATCCACTCCTGTATTTAGATTCAGTCTTAACTTGATGCTCACAGATACCAAAACAAATGCTGTCTCAAAACCAGGTATGTGTGCAAGTGCACATTTGTGCTGGGTATAGAGATGAGATATTTTTTCCCCTCACCTTTGGTTTAATCATGTGAGGAAAACTGCAGAGCAATTGGTGTGGTGTCAGTTTGGGAGACCACTTTCCCTCCTTTTTATTCCCCCCACACCTCCAGATATTCTCCTGTTAGTAATGTCCAGTTTTAGTTTTAAGTCAGCAATTTTATTATCAGTCAGAGAAAGCTCTTCTGAAATATGGGGCTTGCAAGAATTATTTTCTTTTTATTTCAAAACTACTTTATTCCTAAATACCAATTACAGGATGTCTTTTTTTATTACCTTTTGAGGCTGTGGGAGAGGCTCTGTGCTGGTGCCATGAAAGGAGTGGTTTGGGTGGGTCAGTGCTGTGCTAAGGACGCTTCCAGCTCCTGTTTTGGGAAGGTCTGAGCACAGTCAGCCTGCCCACACAGAGGCTCTGTGCCGTCTGCGCTCACACCGGAGGAGACGGAGATGGGGCTGCCTTAGGTGCTCAGCGGAGATTTTCTGCTGTAGTTACTGCGCTGTCAGGCTGGCCCTTCGCACAGCCGAGCGCATCATTAAGAAATTTGCATCTTTTAGCAGCAGGAGTGGGACAGATCAAAGGCAGGAATGATGAATGCCCCTTTGAACCAGGCAGCCCCACCCCTGAGGGTTTGTCCGGAGCTTCTCCTCCTCTCCCGCAGACCTCGGGCACCGGTGTCTTACAAAACCTGACTTAATGACTTGCTGCACCGCATTCACTTGCTGTACATTAATGAGGATTTTTTAGTTGTGTTCCTGCTTTTTGTCTCTTTTAAGACTACTTTCAGTGTTTTAGCATCATGTTCAAAAGGCTAGTCAGATTTGTGTGCTCGCAGCCTCATTAAAATTCTGTTCTGCACATCCTCTGACTCACACTTTATAATCTATCAGAACACCTGTTTTCTTTACAATGGCCACAAGGCAGCTCAAAACACTGTGGTATTTAGCATTTAATAATGAGCACAAGATATGTATTTTTTGACACTTAAAATTTCCTTTAGAAAAGTGTATGGAAAAAACTGTGGTTTGAATGAATTATCTGACTTTTCTCATCCTCCCTCCCTTCCTCCCCATATTTCCTTATTTGAATTTTGACAAAACTCAGTAATTCTGTGACAAATGGAAAACTCCTGCATGACATAAGGCAGTGGTCATGAGGAACTGTGGTGGAATCTATGGAGCAATCTCTTTCCCTACATTATTAGCAGTTTTTAAATTTCTTAGGGCAGGAAGTGATTGAGATTTGTATCTACATTTAAATAAGAGCCCTTCACAAGCAGCACATTGTAACTCTACCCCTATGAGGATGCTTAGAAGCTTAAGTATATTGTTAACATCTGTCTCTTTATCATTCCATTACTTAAATCAATAGTGGGCATTGCAGACAATTTTTCTTTTAGTTACAGGCTTTTGGAATTGTAGTATTTTGCTTAATATCAGCCATTTGATACAGAAGCCGTTTGAGGGCTCAGCATGGGGTGAAAAATGTGATCTCAAAGGGCAAAAGCCTGTCACTGTTACGTAAGTGAAGAATCATTTCCCAGTGGATATGAAATTCTCTATCTTTAGTGCTCTAATAGAGGACATACTGCAAGTTGATTATTGTAATCCTACAGTGTTATCTCATCAGTGAGTGGATTAAGGGAGTTCTTTCTGCTGAGGGGTCAGAATAAACATTTTCATTTACTCCCTGCTGTGTCACAGACAAATAGAGGTGTTATCTAAGAATGTTTTGCCACACATGGTAAACATAAGTACAGTAATGTATCAGTGATTCTTCTTCCAGCTTTCCACTGTCATATGGAATAGAATGGATGCTGACAGTGAAGTCAAGAAATGGTCACTAGAAGGGGCACATGTATTATCATCCCTAATGTAGAAGGTTGTATTCCTCTCCAATAAATTATCTCACCTTGGTTTGGGCTAGTAAAGTTTCAGGTGTGGGATGCTGAATGTCATTTTTAGCAGGAAAGTGAGTTCACTGCCTTAGCTGGTCCAAATATCAAGGGTGCTGTAAAGTATTTTAAAGGAGTGAGTTAAAAAGATAGGGAAATGAATGTGCAGGTGGAGGAGATGAGTATCACAGGCAGCTTTAACATCCTGCCTGTTGGAGAACAAAGTTTCCAAGGAATCTCATGCTTAAGAAGGCATTATGCATAAGTTGTTTATCCTGTATACTCTTCCAGGGAATTTTCATAAAACACCATAAGGAGCAGTGATTTTTCTTTTCCTGATAAACATTGTTCTTTCTGAAAACTGCTGCTCCCAGGATGAAACCCCCTTCTCTGAATGAAATGATCACAGGGTACATTTTCTGTGGAGGAGCTGCTCTTGGTAAGCCAGCAGCCAAATTGTGTGTGGCATCGGAGCAGTGGGAAGATCAAGGGTGGCAACAAAAGCAAAGGGAGAACCAGTATCACATGAAAGGACAAGACCTGGAGGTGCCTAATGCAGAGGGTTCCTGAGCCTTGCAAAGCAGGTCTCAGCTTAGCTCTGGTCTGAATCACTGAGCAGCTACTGCGGGGATTTCATAAATGGAGGAACCCCTCTCTGAAATGGCTATGGACTTGTTAGCTTTCAGTGATTCTCAGAATGGATTTCTTCCCTATATGGCTTATATATCTGAAAGATATTTTAAAAATAAATGGGTAATTTTCATGGACAATACATAGAGAAAAAAGGCAACAGAACACAAAATTGCTGGGGAGTAGTGCCAAGATTCCATAACCTGCAGAGTGTATACCTTTATTTCTTCAAACAGTGCAAAATAGAGGATGGATGTCTTGATACATAGTGAATAAAGTACACAAAGGCAACTGAGCTCAAAATTGTGTCTCTGTAGAGGAAGAAATCTTGAGCAAATTCTCTTCTTTGTGGAAGGAACAGGATCATGACCTTTCCCTCCTAAGGTGCCTGTTGAACCCCATCAGCTCCCTTCCCTGCCAGCAGAGGTCTGCAGGATGATCAATTCCAGCAAGGCTGGTGCAAGACCTCCCTGCTCAGCTCCCACCCCTCCTCTCCCTCCTGCCTCCTGTGATCCTGGAGTTGAGCAGGTGAAATTGCACAGGTGGAGTTTCCACATCCGTTTATAAACGACACAGTTTGGGGTTTCTTTGTCTTTGTTTGGTTGGTTGGGGTTTTTTGGTTTTTTTTTTTGGAGGGGGCATTTTGTTTGCTTTTTTTTTCATTTGTTTTGGGTTTTTTTTTTCAGACTGGAGCAGCTCCCCTAAGTCAGCTCCTCAGCCCCTGTGTTTGCAGTTGTGTTTGAGCAGGGGAGAGCTGGCAGGCCTGGCAGGGATGAGTGGGTACGAGAGGAGGAGGGCAGGATCTGTTTACACTGGGTTCAGCACTAGCAAAAATTACAGCATGGAACTGCACTCTCAGCAGACAATTTGATTACTGAGGCACTGCTCCAAGCACATGATTTATCCACGTAGCTCAAAACAGATAGGAATAGAGCCAGTGTGCTAATGCAAAGTAAGAGTTTCAAATAGAGCTTAATCAGATGTGACAAAATAGAATGAAATATAGACAGAATTAAACAAAACATGTGAGTGTTGTATAAAAGAGTCAACTTAAACCACTAAACAGAATAAAACATAAAATACTAGTTACATGACACACTAAAATCTGTTTGAATGTGGTTTGCCACATGACAGGTTTCATTATATCATTCATTTGACAAAAACAAAGAAGTTTTCTCCAGAGCCTAAAAGCAGGAGTATAAGCAAGGTCACTGTGTATTAGATTTGCCAGTGCAGCAGAGCATGGCTGGGGAAGCTCTGAGGACATCACACACAGCTCCTGGGTGAGTGCTCAGGCTCCAGCAGTGGCTGGCACAACAGTTTGCAGGATAACTTCTGATGCAGGAATCAAAACTTCACCTAAGCTGATCCAGCTGCCAGCTCTTGGTCTTTCCAGTTCCTATCAGAGAAATGCTTATGGAGTACTGTGCTGGCATAAAACAAACCTTGTCAAGATTTCTCTGTGTGAGATTTATGCAGAGTGAAATAAAAGTGTGACATGGACACCTGATGCGTGAGTCTTCTGTATGAAGCATGACACTTGGCAAGGGAGACAGCGCTGAGCTCTGCAGAGCTGCCAACTCGCACTCATTTCGAGTGACTCAGGCATTTTTTCCTCTTGGTTGTGTGCAGACATCCAGCTAAATAGCTCCTGAAGTTAGAGGGGGGTTTGTGCAATGAAAGATTTTCCTGAAGTATTTTTTTAACAGTGCTTCTTGAGACATATGTTTTCCTTCTGTTCTTTAATCACAGTTAGCCTTTCCAAACATAATCTATATGGATTTTGAACATGAGTAATTAGAAGAATACATTATGCTTTTGTGTCCTTCTCTTACAGAAGCATAAGATGATTTGGATCATTGTTTTTTGTGTAAAGATCACTGTTTCACTGGGGAACAGAGGACCTAGCCTGAACTCCAGCTTAGCAAGTCTTAGTTAGGGAAAAAGAGAAAGACAACCATATGTAAAATCAAGAATTTATTGTTAATGTAACAGAGCAGGCTAATAAAAAAAATTACTATTAGGCCACATGCAGCTGTTACAGAAAAAAGAGGAAAGGGAAGGGGAGAAAGCCATTACACAACAAGTCTCAATAAATAAAAAAGTAATATATAGGGGGATAGAATATAGGTAAATAAAGGTAGTATAGAAAGTAATCTTACCCCCTAAAGAGTTGCAGCTGGGTTAATTATTAAAGATTAGGAGCAGGGCTAATGTTAGGAGGCCACATAAGAAGAGTGTTATAACAGAGTGGATTGGGTGGTTGAGGGGAGCTGGAGTCAGTTGGCTGCAGTGAGGACAAGGAAGAGTCAGTGTCCAGAGGAGCTGACTATGAGAAACATCAAGGGGGTACAAAACTCTGGCAATATGGAACCCTTGCAATGTAATGACAACAGAACTCTTGCACTATAATGACAACAAATGGCCATTATTCACTTATATTCTATCCCCCTACCGTAATACAAGTAATAAATTTAAAATTGTTGCATATACTACTGAGCACCTACCCCTTCCTTTCTCATGTTTAGCTGCACTCCCACTGCCCCTGGGTGCGAGGGCTGTGGATTTCAGCCTGCAGGAAAGTTTTAGCGAGCCATTCCTGTTGCATTCCTGTTGCAGGAGGAGTATGGCACTGCTGGCCAGGGCTCATCTTGCTCTTTGCCTGGGAAAGCACCAGGCTGCTGTTGGGGTTTTTTCATCCTCCTCACTCGGGAATATTTGGGGTTCCCATAAATGAGTGAACTTAAACCACTAAACAGAATAAAACATAAAATACTAGTTACATGACACACTGAAATCTGTTTGAATGTGGCTTGCCACATGACAGGTTTCATTATATCATGTCATTCTGATGTGTTCTTGCACCTTGCTCCTTCTCCACAGATCTGCAGCTCTGTGTAACACTGCATTTGCTGTCTGGGCAGTCTGTGCTGTGTGTCACAGACTGTTCACTGTTTTCTTCCTTGCTCTTAAAAACTGTTCTGTCCCTCCCAGGCCTGGACCTGTGGCACCTTCACAGTGCTGGCGTTTTCCATGTCACTCTGTGCCCTCCCTCTGCAGTCAGACTGGAGCTGCAGCATCACAGTAGGGTCAGAAATATGGAATTCTGCCCAGGCTGACCACTCATCACTGCATTGTCTTTATAAATTGTGGTTATTTCATGTGACTATACAAAGCTGAGGACCTATAACAGTAATTAAACTTAGAATAGCAGTTGGTTATTAAACAAAGTAATCATTAGAGCCAAAAGCAAAGCTCCAGTGAGACAGGACAAGGCTGGCATGGCCAGAGGCATGGAGCCTGCCACCCCACAAACACTGCCAGAGCCTCTTCTGCACGAACAGGTCAGCAAGAGCTCTGTTGTCTGCTTCCCCCAGAATTGCCCATTGCTCCTGTCATCCCTGTGTGCACTTATTTATACTTAGGTGGGGCTCATACTCATCTACCTGAGCATGACAGGACAGAACAGCTCCATGGAATTCAACCGTGTGAGGTTTTCAAAGAGATGGAAAATGAATGCATATGTTTTCTTAAACTCAAATAATTTCTGAATGAAGACTGACATGAATTCTTTGTGTGCACTGAATGTAAAAACAGTTAAGGAAAAGGAAGTTTGAAATAGCAAAAATGCTGTGAAAAATTGCTATTGATCACCAGAGTGACTCTTTCAAAATCTATCATGTTGAAGTTACAAAAGGAAAATCAGTCATGTTAGGAGAAGCAATATGTCAATACAGCTGTATTTCAGAATCCTGGTGCTGCCAGAACTGCTTTGCGCCATTGGTAGCAGTATCTAGAGCCATGTTGGCACTGCTGCTTTAGGGGCCACTCTGTCGTGCAACCTATTACCATGGGAATTTTACTGTTAGGTCAGGAGTTCAGCGTGACCAGTCCAGCTTCTCTTTCTGTTAGTCCTAGGGCACTGGACTAACAATTTTTTTGGTAACAAATGTTTTTGTAACCATTTATTTATTATTTTTGTAACCATTTATTTATTATTTTTGTAACCATTTATTTATTTTTTTGTAACCATTTAGTTTTTGTAACCATTTATGTTTTTTGTAGCCATTTGTTTTTTGTAGCCATTTATTTGGTTTTTTTGTGGCCATTTATTTATTTTTTGTAACCATTTATTTTTTTGTAACTATTTATATTTTTTGTAACCATTTATTTTTTTGTAACCATTTATATATTTTGTAACCATTTATATTTTTTGTAACCATTTTTTTTGTAACTTTTTTGGTAACCATTTTTTTAATATGTATATATAATATGTAAATTGTCAAGGGGAAAAATGGAAGCCTTGGAGAGCTATTGGTGGCTGCACGAAGATTTATAGAGTTTATTATTTTTATTTAGGTTGGATTTTAGAAAGGGATTGCTCCCTGTGAGGGTGGGCAGGCCCTGGCACAGGGTGCCCAGAGCAGCTGTGGCTGCCCCTGGTGGAAATGCCCAAGGCCAGGCTGGATGGGGCTGGGAGCAGCCTGGGACAGTGGAAGGTGGCCCTGCCATGGCAGGGGTGGGATGGGATGGGCTTTAAGGACCCTTCCCACCCAAGCCATGCTGGGATTCCATGATAGGAAGATGTGTGACTTTAATCAGGTTTTCTTTTTCTCCAGAGCAGTTCCTACCATTGACCTTCCCATGAGTGTGAGGCCAGAACAGACTCACACTGCACAGAGTTAAATTGTGGGAGGGCAGGCTTAAAACAGCTGCACCATGACAGGGGCACACATATTTGCTTAATTTCCTGAGCACAAACTTTCTGACTTTTTTTTTTGTTTGCTTTTTGTTTGTTTGTTTTTGAACACATCCTCCATTTGATCCATTAGGAGGAACATTAAAGCAGAATGTTCAGCTCATTAAGTTTCAGTCATGCAAGACTTTCATTCTCGGAATAAAAGCTTATGCACTTGGAAATACTTGAAAAAAAAAAGAGAATGTAGAAACTTGAACAGTTCCAAGGTAGAGTGGAATTGTGTGAAAGACTAAAATTCATTAGATAAAAAATAGCAGGCTCCATGTGCCAGAAAACATTAGGAGAGCATGCAAATGCAATTGGGTTTTCAGTCTTTTCACCAAGGTGTGGAAAGATCTGTAGCTATGTGAATCCAGGCTATTAAAGACTTTTAATACCTGCTGTTATTCTTTGACAGGTGTATAAAATCAGTCTTCTGACAAATTCTTCTCCATTTATTATTTTGATAAAAAGTTCAGTAATTAAACTTTGCCAATGAATGTCAAATTTCAGTTAGTGGAAGAGAGAGAAAATGCAGAAACAATCATTTATTCCACAATATAATGCCATTTCATTTTCACAGAAAGTGAGTTTCATTATCTTAGAACTTAAGCTATTACTCTTTCTCTAGACATTTAAATGAAAAAATGTTTAGCCATAACAGAAACTGTTTTAAGAATTTGCTTTTATTTTAAGAAAGGTATTTTTTTTTCTTATTTTCTCTTTGTTTTCTGTGTATCCTCTTCTCTGTTAAATAGATGAAGGATAAGTAGTTTGGCTTTCTAGAGATTCAGTTAATTCAGTATTTTGCAAGGAAACAGCAGAATTAGCACAGAAAGTGGTGAGCTGCTGCAGACAAGCCTTTCCTAAGCATAGATGACGGCTGAGAAAACGACTCTTATAAAAGATTCATTTTAATTAGTGGATTTTTTTAAAGCCATACAGTGAGTCTGATTAGCCCTACACTACAATTCCATACATTTGTGCTTTAAGAGTGTCAAGAAAGCAGCTGAAATTAAAAGAATAAGATACTGGATATTAAATATTTTTAATATATTAATGAAGTATGCTTAACAGGTTGTAAGACCGATGTAAAACAGAAGAACACAAAGGTGCAGGTTATTAGTATGCCACACATGAATGATGTAGGTTTTCTTTGAAGTTGCCTATTAAAAAAAAGAGGGCTTGTTGCTTGAGCTACATGTTCTCTGAGAATAGATATATTCCTGTCCTTCCAAGACTTCTCCTAATTTTGCATAAGTAAAAGCAGCTTTCAGAAGGAAAGTCTGGTTTGTCCCTTGATCATTCCTGGTAAAAATGTTTCTTACAGACAGCTTTAGGACAGCACTCCATCCATGACACAGTGGGTACATTTTAGGGATGAGATAGGACAAATTCTTTTGGGGCCAGAATGATTTCTGCAAGAAACAGCAACCTGTGTTCATTCAGCCTGCACGTGTGCCTGACATGACTTCTCACTGGGGCTGCTGCATGACCTGACTGAGTTCTGGAAGTACTGGCAAAACTTTGATCAGAAACATTCCAGCACGGACCATTTTGGTTGTTTTGTGCCGCTTCAGAATGCCCAGTGATTCATTTCAGTTTTAGAAGTGATCTGTTTGAACCAGTTTCTGTGTTTTGTTGGAAAGATCTTCATTGTATCCAATGCAGTGAAAAACTGGATTTTATCCATTCTCAGAATCAGTTGTACATCCCTGAGCACAGCAGCTTGTCCAAGTTCAGTGACTATTACAGTCTTTTTATTCCTAACAGCTTATCCATTTGTCCAAGTACCTCAGCTTTCTTGCCTTTTATCTCCCTAGTAGATGCACCATAAATACTGTATTTGTGAGACATTTGTCTCTAACCAGTCATTTATTTTACAGATCAAAGAAACAAATATGTTGTGATTCTTTTTTACTTCACAGTGTCAGCAGAGCATGAATAGATTAATATGTGCAGAACTCAGAAATGTAAAGTTTAATTATTTACAAGCATTTTAGCTCATGTTAATTGGCAGCTGAGTGCAAACCCTTTGTTGCCCAACCAAACAAGTCTTGACTCTGCAGAAGCAGTGACTGCACTTATCATCCAAGGACAGAACCCGGTGCTTTTTACAGTGGAGCTGCTTTTGGTGACTGCTGTCACTTCTGTCGTGGACTGGGAAGGAGAATGAGTCCTGAGGCAAAGCTGGGGAAGGTTTGCCATGTGTAAGGGAGGGTGTAACAGGAACCTGAAACTCCTGGTGTACCAAAAAGCCCACTGGGATATGGATGTACTGTATCATGTCACATACATCTGTCTTGGTTGGTCCTTGCTGCTCTCTGTAATCTCAGGAAAGCAATCACTGTCTGTCTGTCTGTCTGTCACACTGTCTGTCCCAAGCTTTATCCACACTTGGACTTTAATCAGAACTTTGCATCTCTATAGCTGTCTGTCACCACAGTGACCTTTAGGGTTATAAAAGGCAAAATTTGTCAGTATGTGAGAGAAGTTAACCCATAATGTTTGTCAAGGAGGGAACGGTAGTTAAAGGTAGAAGGCATAGCCATTGTAGCTGCTGTTAATGTGTTTACATCAGCAAACAAACAAATTTAAATGAAATCAGAATTTGCCCCTGAACTTCAGTGTGAAGCATACTGTGATGCTTTAATTATTTGAAGTTAGATAAAAGTATCAAGCTAATGTGAAGTGTAAATGACTGTCTCAGGATAAATAGATATCGAAGAGCTTATTCTTCTGTTGAGTACATGAGAAATGAAAAGCACAGTGTATTGGTAGAAAAGGCGGTTTCTATTTCAGAAACACCTTTGGGACTGATGAACTGCATAACTTCAATCTGAAATGAAGAATTTTCATTGAAAAAAGTGAAATGCAAAATTGTAGCTTCACTTGTCACGTATTATCTTGCCTGTGTCTGTTTTATTCTTTTTTCAGAACTTGCCTTTTATTATCGTTTTAATCACCTTGATGGGTGTTATTAGAATCACAAATGTCAGCCTGGGGAAAGTGAGAATCTCATCGTTATTTTGTTTCAATGTCACCTTTGTCAATTCATGCTTAGCTACTATTTAAAATTTTGGTGCCAATCCTGTGATTAGATTCCAGGTGTGATGTGGCCAGTCTTTACAGGTGAGCAGTGCTTCAGTATTCCTGTTTGGAATTAGTTTCTTCATCGGGAATTATTCACCTTAATGTTTTTTTTTCTTTAAATTTTTTTCTTAGACCTTAGTATTTTGATAGATAAATAGTTTTGTATCATTAAATGACACAGATAATTTGCCCTGGCAGTTTGGAACAATTTTCTGTGCATGATCACAGGTAGATATTGTTCAACCATCTGTAATACAAATTTAGAAGATACTTTTCAGTACATTATTCTAGCATACCAAAATCTTTCCTGGAAATGATCATCACAGACAAGAACTGATATTCTCAGCATCTGCTTAAGAAAAAAGCTATTCCATCATTTGTATTTTATTTGGGATACATTTGAAATGAGATAAGTTTGGTGAATTATTCAGAAATGTAAAGGATTACTCAATAAAGTTTTGCATTGTTAGTTTCAGTGCATTGAAGATAAACTATTAAAAAGAGGGCCCAGTTAACGCAGCGTAAAGATGATGCATGAAATGTGACATCTCTTTAACACTGAGAGAAAACACTTCCCTCCATTGAGTGCTTTACAGCTAATGCAAAATATTGACACAGCCCTATTATACCAAACAATAGACTGCTTTCAGAAAGATAATTTTATAGAAGGGGTAGTATCATGTGATCTTATTAATATTTATGAAATATGATAACAGAAAAAAGGGAATTGGGATAGCGCTGCTATCTTTATAGACCCTATCCATTTCAGCTTCAAAATGTTTTTCATTTCACACATCAGACACTAATTAGCAAATATCTAATTAGTGTTAGAAGAGTAATCGCTCATGGGAGTTGTTGAGGCTTTGAGCTTTCATGCATGCAAAAATAGTGCCACTTTAGGTACATTTGTTGAGGTACAGTAACTTTAACTTTTATTTTTCTCTGAACTGCGTGAATTAAAAATAAAAAGCGAAATTCAGCTCCAATAATTGGGGGTGGGAAAATGAATGCATTCATAAAGAGTGAGGCAAGATCCAGAAAAATTAAAATTTAGGTATTTTCAAACTTCTGCAGATGCTGGTAAATTCACTAGACCAAACAGAATATAATATTAATTTGATTTGATTCTGCTTTCCAGGTGAAGGACTATCTGTAGTGTTCCTCTTTACAGAACAGATAACTGTGTATACCCCAAATGAGTGGGACACAGAATGCAGCCAAGGAGGGAATAATCAAAATGCTCTCAGAATTCTACTGTTTTTAAGTTTTATAGCTCAAGTGTGTCATGGTGATAAGTTTCTTGTTATGAATATTAATTATTAAGTTTTGTGGGTTTTATTTTGCATTTTCTTTTATGAGAGACATAAATTCTATACAAACAGAATCTACCTTGGTAGTTATTTTGTCACAGAGTGGATAAATACATCTTAGCTAGAAACAGTGTTCAGTACAGAGCATTGTGCTTCTGTCATCATCAAAATTATGAATGTGAAGGAGGAAATAAAACCAACTATTTTTCACATCTGGTTTTAGCAACACTTCTAAGTTCACTCCAAAATAATACAAGCAGGAGCCTGATTTTGAAAGTAGACAGACTGTAGGAAATGTATGAAAATAATATTAATGATAAAATATTTAGATACTGCTTAAATATGCAACAACATATTGAAAAATGCTGCAGGACTGAAGAATTAGTCTTTTTTGATTCTGCAGAATTTGATAGCACAACCCTTTTTTGCTCAAATTCCTGAAAATTAAATGTCTGTCTATGGAATCTGGGTGCATTCTAATTCATATTCATAAACATTTTTCAATAAGTTTTTACTATCAGTTTAAAATTAAAGATAATGTGGATTCAAACTGTTGCTTTTAGATGGAGAAAAAGCAATTCATCTGTGATCTCCACTGAATTGATTTCCATTTCAGCAGAAATGGCTTGTCCTGAAGTTTCAACTGTCCTCAGCAGAATATTTCCTCCTAATGATGCAATATTTGCACAGCATCAGATTGTCATACTCTCCAGAATCTGCTTCCTAAATATTACAGAAATGGAATATTTTGTTGAAGGAGCCAAATGGAAAACAGATATAAATAAACAGCATAAAGGCTGGATGTGTTTAATTTTCCTCCTGTTCAGGCAGCCAGATCTGCATGGGGTTAACATCTATATCCCAAATTTATTAATAAAGCTGCCAGTTGGTCAACAATACAAAGGAAGTGACTATCAATATCAAGTGTCAGCTTTTTAAAAATCTTACCCATCATATTGCTGAGCAAATATTCCCCAGACTCAATCCCAGTTGATTCTTAATTACAGGGATTTTTTACCTTTTGTTGGTTTCTATCCTAGCTTCTTTTAAAGCCACTGTGAATTCCTAAGCTTGGGTTACTTGTTACAGCAGAAATTTTTAAATATGTGAATAAAAATGAAGTGTGGCAAACAGCGCTTGGATTACTGTGTGAGGACTTAATAGAAATGTTGGGGGGGGGGGAGGAGAAAAAAAAAGTTTTGAAAGAGACCTCTGGAAAATGAAGGAGATGGTATTCCTGTGCATTGAATCTGGGAAAATGGGAAAATGAGTGTGTTTTATAGGAGCTTCCATGCGTGGCTTGACAGCGTTATTGGAAATGGACTGATTTGCACTGGTATGGTCTGCTGATGTTCTTTGCAACTTAAGGGGGCATATCAGCACATTCTTTTCATCATCAGAATGATGCTCAGATAGTTTGCCTAATGGCAGTTTTCCATCCATTGTGACTTTTCTAACTCTTACCACTGTTTACAGTGGTGATGCTCAGCCCTGACACTCGGCTCAGAACTGCAAAGTATTTCCCTGGGAAAGGTTGCTGCCACCAGCCCCAGTTACAGATGAGAACATGAAAAAAGAGGCAGGAAAATTATTTGGAGGAAATTTGAGAACACAACCTTCTTTTCCGAACCCCAGTCTGCTTCTCTGTTCACTTGTCCCCACTATCTCACTATCTGTACCAGCAATTAGACTCTTACTAAAATACTAAAGCATATACTGCTGGGTTGAGGTAAAAAAAGGTCTTACTTTAAAGGTTTTTAAGGTTGTAGTTGGTCAAGAATTGCTGTAAAACAGAATACATAATGCTTTTAGCATTTTGATTTCTTTTTAATACATATTTAGTTTAAATTTATTAGATATTGGAAAATTCAACACATGAAGGGTTTCTTCTATTGAATAGTGATTTTCTTGTTAAGTTGAAGGGTTTATTTTTATGTCTCTTTAAACATGGGAGGAGTATTTATTTTCTTTCCTCCTCACGTTTGTCAGGACAGGGCAGGTTTTGTCAGGACAAGAACTTTGTCATGTAACTTTTGGAGGATGTCTGTATTAAAATTCCACTGATACATGGAAGAAGAACCAGGAATGCTGCCGGACTCTGGCTTTCTTCTTTCCTCATATTCTGAGCTAATCATCTCTCTGTCAATTTGAGTGTCCTAATTTATAACTCAACACCTGTAGGCTCTATTCCTGCTCCCCTTTCCAAGGAACTGACATGTCAAGGAAAATGCAAAAGCAACCCCTCCATGGGTAACAGGGATACGGAGGCACTGTGTTACCCTCTCTTCAAAGGATCTCTGGAAATGCCTTCAGTGGATCCACTCCTTTGTGCCATCTTCTAGTTTGTGTCAGTCCATAGAAGGTGATATTATTTCATTTTAAACCCTTTTTTTTTGTTTTAATCAATGTGAGGTGTGCTCCGTTTTTCCAGACTTATTGTTCTGTATGGACTTTATGTAGCAGAATAAGAATCAAAATAAAAATAATGAAAATTCTGGAATTGTTGCACTGGGCAAAACAAAAATAATGATCAAGAATACCTTCATTAGTAATGTTTTTCAGCATTTGTGAGATTTCTGTTAAGTCAAGCAGATGGAATCAGGCGTGTAAACATCAGTTTATGGAATATTTGCAGGTGTTTAACATCTGTCTCCAGCAGTTGATAGTACTTGCACACAGCCTAATTAGGAAGGTCAAAAATCAAAGATGTATTTATAAAGCAACAGTGACCAGATCATAAATATGAGTCATAAGCAGATTCTTGATATCACATGATGATTTACTGCTTGTGAAAAAAATGCCATTTTATTTAATGTTTCTCCTATTGTAAAGATATACTAAAAAACAATGTTTGCTCCTGATGTAGTGACATAGTTAAGACAGTTAAAGCAAAACCATTCCTTTGGGGTCTCTATTTATTGTATTTCTTATATTTAGATTATGTTAACCTTGTGGGTTTAACCTTCCCCTATTACAAGAAATTACCCTGAGGAAGCATTTCCATAAATTTCAAAACCTTTATTTAAGTCACTTCAGGGCATGGCTTCACCAGAGAAAGAAATTTCATCATTCCTTAACTTTTTGGGTTTGATTCTTGAGAAAGTTGATTTTGAATAATCTGAATGTACTTTGACTTTTTGTACTCTGTGTATGTTGAAGAAAAAAACTTGAAAGTAAGGCATTTTGTCTTCCAGAATTCATGGAGGTGTCATTAAGGTTATTCAGCTTGTGGAAATTATGTGTTGCAATGTTATGTCTTAGTAAAAAAAAAAAAAAAAAAAATTAAAAAATGGGACATATTCCAAATTAGGAAAAAAATGGATCTTTTGATCCAACCCAAATGCTTCTCTGAAAAAGAGTTAAAACTGAGTTGGGGTCATGAAATAACAGGTGTCTACTTATTGAAGGTGATAAACTTGATAAGGAAACGGGAGCAGCTGAATGTTGTCACTGGGGAAGCATGTTTGCCCTTTTCAAAAGCACAGATTTTAAGTCTGGAACCAATTGCAGAAATGCCCTGGCTTGCCAAGATATGTAGATCACAACTAGAGCAGGTAAATGCAATTTGTATCAGCATGTAAATCAGAGAGTGTGATTTTAAGTACCCTTAAATGAATTAGATTTGTCTCATAATATCCCTATTAAGCAGGTAAATATCACTGATCCTCATTATTTAGAGATCAGGTGGCATTAGCAAACACACATTACATTTCAGCACCAGTTTCCAGCTCGTCGGTTTGAATGTAGGAATCGTTTTGAAATCAGTTGTGAGGAGTTCTCAATCTCCCATGTAATTACATCTCTTTATTTTCTATTTCCTGTTCTGTAAAGTAAGAACAGTAATACTGTGTGCAAATTCAATACAGAAATTTACAGAACAGTTTTTGCTGCTTTTGAGGTCTCAAATGGATATAGCCAAGTGTGTGGGACTGTTCTGAGGAGAAATTCTCCCTGTGTAAAACTTCTTCTGCCTATAACCTATAATATTTATTGTTATAATGAATATTATAACAATAGAATATTTAATCTCATTATAATATAATTTATTACATTATCATAAACTTTATTATGTTTATATAATATATTATATGGTATCATAAATATAATTAATAATATAAAATATACATTATAATTATAATATAACATAAATATTCTAATTATATAATAGTTATACAAATTATATTTAAATATATATAATGTTATTTATATAATAAAATATATATTTATGTAAACTATTATCTAACATGTAGATAAATATAAATATATAATTCTAGCTATTTTATATGTATTATATTTTTTTTTGATGGGTACTGAATCCCAAATCTTTCTAAGACTGCTGTGCCAGCATCACCAGCTTTAGTTAGTCTGCAGTTATTTCAGTTTCTTCTACAATCAGTACAGAACCACAATTAAAGCATGTAGAGAGTATGACAGTATACTCAACATACAAAGATTTGTATTTAAGACATGCAGAACAAAATAAGAAAATCTTTGGTTCATATTTATCCATAGGATAATTAGATTTGCAGGAATTTATTTGTTTTAGGAGACCACCTTATTTATTTCTCTCATGTAAATGAATGCTTCTAGCATACAGCCTCAAATAAAGCCCCCTTATTCCAGACTAAAATGTAATGAAAATATATTGGTTTGGTTATCCCTGGCTGTGTTTACTTGCTTGATCTGAAGTACAACCAGGTGGTTCCATCTTCTTACAACAATTTCACTTCCCTTTCAATGAGTGTGGCTCATTTGAAGTTTGTGAAAGGCATATCCTTATGGAATTCATAGGATTTCATGTTGTGATGCAGCAAGGAGACTTGCTAGAAATTGCCTGTTTCAGGCTGATGATGCAAAACTAGACATCTGTTAAATTAACATCTATGTAACATTTTTGCCTTTCAGTCAAATGCATTCAAAAAATTTAAATGTTTTTTAGCTGTCAAAACAATCTGTCACAAGATATTTATTTTTTTTGTATAATGGGTTACTTAAGGAAAGCAGCATATGGCTGAGTGAGCTGCACCTATGCTGCAGCTTGCCCAGCTCTGCACTACCTGTGAACTACTGGAAGATGCACAGGCTTAAATGATTAATTTTTAAAATTGAAATTTAAAAAGCAGAACTTTATACTTTCTAACGTGTTGGATCACTTTATAATGTATGTTTCAAATTTAAAAAAAAATTGGTAAAGAAACCTTTGAAATTGTTGCTCTGCCTTTTTGTCTTGGAGCAGTCCTGAGGATGGTAAGTACATCCTGCAGTAAATCACAGTGGGAACAAGCCTGCATTCACCTACAGGTTTGTTTCTTTCCTTAATTTAAGCTATTCATTACTTCTCATGTAGAGGAGGATATAATAACACATTAGCAATTACAATTATGCATAATTTTAATAAAAACCTGTAATAACAGGTCCTAATAATGACCAGAACCAAAAAGCCTTTAATGCAATATATAGCACTGCATTGTACAGGGTTCTCATTCATCAGGCTCTGGCTTGTGTTTCTTGGTGACATTCTGGGGCTGCTTTTATGTGCCACTTTCAGTCATGTAGCCATGTGCCCTGCCCTATCCTGCAAGAATAGCTCTGAGATGTTTCCAGAGTAAATTCACAATGAAATCCTGGCCTAATTGAAGTCAATGGGCTTGCTACCTCCAAGTCAGTGAAACCTAAACTGACTGCTTGCATCAGTGTTTTCTGATAGATAGGCATACTAGAAGTCCAACATTAGAGTTGTTTAAGTTATTTATTTCAGAATTTATTTGTATACATTTCTTCTACTTAGGTTTTGATTTGTGTATGCGGGGATTTTATAATGGGGGATTGTGTATCCCCGTTGTAAAATGGGGATTTGTTTTGCTTTTTTTCAGTCCCAGGGCACATAAAACCTGTCTGAATGTGAGATAATTTGCTCTGGGAATATTCAGCAGCTTTGCAGAGGGGCAAGATTGGAAGTTCTGAGGATGTGATGTACTTAACCCCTAGGGAGATAAGAAATGTGTCACCCACACCATTACAGCCCTTCAGGGAGCATCTTGTGTTGTTCATTCATGGTTTAATTTGGATTTAGGTTGAAGGCAGGAAGAGTATTGTATAAATGTAGGCACACAGTTTGTGGTGATTGGGAGTGGGGCTGGTCCAGCCTCATCCCTAATGGGCTACAGCTGTGTGTTCAGGTGAATGATATTGGAGATAACGAGGCATGGAGAGCCCAGGGGCACTGACCAATCACACAGGGAGCAGAGGGCACACAGGTGCAGGGCATCAACAGGAGGGGATAAAAGGCTGGGCTGAGGAACAAGAAGGGCAGAGCCTTGCTGCCCTCTGAAGTGGCATGGTGTTACTCTGTGTGGATGAATACCTGACGTTTCCTGATAAGGTAAGGTGTTACTCTGTGTGGGTTGAAGCCTCCTGAAATTGTGTGATGGTATCTGTGTATTGTGGCCATCTCAACTCTAACATATAAAAGTATTGCAATAAGTCCCTGTATCTCATTAGTTATTAACACAAAACTGTCCCTTCCCCAGAGGGAGCTCTGTGGGCTCCCGTGTCACTGTGGTGTTTTCAGAGAGGCAGCATTTGAATCTGGAGAACATATGGGGACAGAGACTATGGAAATCATTCACTTAAATGTCACTTCTGTCTTAGATTTGTCATCTAATTTTAATATGTTGAATGCCATGAATATGTTTGATTGTGGTTTGCTTTACAGTGAGTTGTAATTTTTTACTACTGGCTGCAGCCAAAATACATCCATGTTCGTTATAATTATGGGGGATTTTTCAAAGCTCGTTATTTTATTTTTTGTTTGAAAAATATGCTGTGTGTCTTAAAGGTGCAGAAACTGTTCTGGGGTATTTTAGAAACCAGTTTACTCTTGTAAAGATTTCATTATAGTGGGGAAAATGGGTTTCTAATACTAGAGAAAATGCACATTTTAAACATTACATTGTAAGCTATTTTACATTGCTAGAGCCCTGTGGACTTCAGTGGAGCTTGTAGCATTTTGGGATTTTGGCATGTGGGAATAAAAAACCCCATCCAACCAACTGGGCATCTCCAGGTAGCAGTACCCTCTGTTCTCACACCTGCTTGGAGCCTCCTCCTGCCCCAGCTCTGCAGCAGGACACAGGCTGTCCTGGCCACATCTGATGGAACAGGCAATTCCAGGCTTGTGGCTGAGCCCTTCTGGCTGTAGGGAGCTCATCTCTGCTCATTTGCGGTAGTCAGTGAGACTTTTAGGCGTTTCAGAGCTTTGAGATTGACACAAATTTGTGTGTACCTAGCTGAGTATTTCAAAGTACTGACACAGAAGCAGACTTTCTTAGAGACACAGGAAGAATGTACCAATGTTAGTTAATTTTTGATTTTTAAAGCCGGTGGTATAGAAAGTAGAACTTTTGTTTTCCTCTCTGTCTATTCTTTAGGAGTCATGAGATACTTTGAATATATGATAACTTTCACGTGTTGACATTTTTAGTCAGACTGTGACAATCTGAAGCATGAGCCTTGGCTTTTCTGGGCAGAGGTAGATTGGCAATAATCTTTAATAGAGGTGACAATAATCATTACAGCCATTACAAGGCTGCACTGCAAGTCCACTACAGGAGCAGGAGGTGCAGGTATTAACAGCTTGGCTTCTTCCTACACTGCTTAATAAAATGAAACCTGTGCTTTTGTTTGATATGCTAATAGCAGTCCCTTTTGTTTGTTAGGGAAATCCTCAGTTTGCTGCATCTTCCTTCTGGTCTGACACACCCTAAGCTGATCAATGACAAATTGATCCTAAATATGCCACCAGTGAGTCCCGTCAGAGTGAAGGGTCACTGTCTCCAGCTCACCCTGCTGCTACATCGGGGGTCTCAATTTCACACTGGGAAACCCCCACAGCACCCATTTCCCAGAGGGGTTTTTGGAAAACCCCACTCTGGTTTTGGCCAGGGTGTGCCAAATCCTGGATTTCTCTCACCCTCCTCTCACCAGCCTCACTCTGTGCCTTCTCTTTCTGTTCCTCCCTCTGCAGGGGCACACTCTGGCCAAAAACGGAGTGGGGTTTTCTAAAAACCCCTCTGGGAAATGGGTGCTGTGGGGGTTTCCCAGTGTGAAATTGAGACCATGGCATCCCCACCTGGCAGGCCAGGGGTTGGGGGGGTTTCAGGGTTTGTGCTGGCCCTATCAAAGCCAGGCAGGCAGCAGAGCCTGAGAACCTCCAGTGTTATGGAGCATGGCCAATGTACCTCCAGGCTGAGGTATAAAAAAAAATCTGAAGAGTAAGAAAATGGTTTTTAAGTGCTTTTGCCTTAAAATGTGTTCTTGGCTTTCCCTTTATCTCTCTTCTTTTTTCTTTTTCTTAAATGAATACTGTTCTGAAGAAGCAGATTTTGGGAGCATTGTGCTGGGAACAAAAGGATTCTTTCAAAGACTTGTTGCTCAATCTTGTTTACAGGATTTTTCTTTTCCTGAAGACTTTTAAAGTCTTCTCAATTATTCTCTTCCCTAATGTATTCATATTTGCTGGGATAAAACTTGCTCTATTTTGAGGAGGACCGCACCAAGTGCAGTTCTTCCCAGAGTTTTCTGGGTTAGCTGAGAAAACTGGCAATGGCATTGTTTCCCCTGTGCCCTCCCATTCTCACCATGACTGCTGCTGCTTTCTCTCTTTCTCCTCTGGGTCAGGGCTGCTGCTGCTTTCCCCTTGACCTCCCAGCTCTGCCCTTCCTGACCGCCCAGCCAGGCGCTCACAGTGAAATCTCAATGGTCAAGGTTGACTCTAAACTTGGGCTTGAGAGCATGTTTTCCTTCCAGCATCTCTGTTCTAGCATAATTTCCATGTGTTGTGACTTTTGAGGTGCCCTGCCTTTCCTGCCAGGTGTGTCACACACACCTGGGTGGGCGAGGAACAATTGCACTTGTCCATGTGGCATTAATAATTATGATCATAATCGTCTCTGGGAATACATTAATGTTGATTCCTTACATATGCATTAGGTTAACACTTAGCTAAATAATCATAATTAGCAACTTGGAAATTTTGTGCAAGCATTAGTTATTAAACCCTTAAATGAGTCCTGTGAGGTGTCATTACCACCATTATATAAACTGAAAAAATTGACCACATCAAAGAAAATTGTCTTTCCCAAGACCCAGCAATGAATCTCAAACTGAGATGTGATTTGATCTCCAAGGCTCTGTTTCAGCCATGGATTCTGCATGCTTTAAAACACTGACTCCCAGTTCAATGTAACTTGTCTGAACAATAAAAAATATTGTTTACATTCTGTTTTCTAGATATCATAGAAGAAATTAGTTGTCAGTAGTAGCCCTGTGGTTTTTTTGGGGATCCCTACTGCAAATAAAAAAATATTTTTGGGGAATTTAGGGTGGCTTCTGTATAACTCTATTAGTAGTTGTAACCTTAGGTGTTGTTTTCTACTTTGAAATAGAATTACTGAAGCAAGATATTACCTGAAAAAAAATGACAAACTCTGCTAGAATGCTGTTGAAAGTTAACCCAAATGGCACAGAAATGTCATACATAGCTGATTATAATCGTGCTTCTGTGTAGATGTTATTTTTGTATATTGCTCTGGTCTGTTTATAACCATTAAGAAGGGAATTATGCACAGTAATGTGTCTAGATTCCAAGGAAGTTATTTGGCCTGTACATTATGATTTTTATTTGTTGCTTGGCCGCAGGACAGCATATGGAGTCATTATCCACTTAATAACTGAGATAGCTGCAGCCTCCCTTCCCCCTGGGGAGCGTGGGGCTGGGGGGAGGCAGCATCTGTCACCTGTGCAGACAGACTGCGAGGGGCAGGGTCACCCAGGGCTCCCCTCTCTGCCTTTTCCAACAAGAGTTCTTTGCTTGTGGGCTTTTCTGTTGGGTTTTTAAGTTTTTTGTGGGTTTTTTTTTTTTTTTTTCTACCTGGAATATGAGTTTGCTAGGAAGGTGTAAGCACTGCTGTGGGAATGTCTCTTTGCCCGAGTGCAGAGTTCACTCCCTCCTGCCCTTTGTGGCCCAGCAGTGTGTCAGGGACAGTGGGGCACGTTTGAGTTCTGGGAAGTTTGTGTGCCAAACGTGAAAGATGCAGCTGGGGAGATGAGTTTGATGTACTTTGAGGCCGCAGAGGAACTGGCTGAGTTAAGATTCCAAGCTACTGATTTGCTTTCAGACTGAAACAGTCACATCTTGAACGTGGTCTTTCTAGCCAGAGCAAAAGTATTTCCATGTTTGCATATTGTTCTTTGGAATATGTACTGATTCTGCATGTCCTTGTCTCCCTCTGTTGTTCAATTTCCTACTCTTTTTTGTGTGCTTTTTAATGGCTTTTATTGGTCTTCCTGAATTGTAACCGAGTTGCTAATGGGGCAAGTAAATTTTAATAAGGTTTTATTTGATTTTAACTTCAAGTGTTCAGCTAGGGCTCGTGTAAAAGGTGGCTTGTTTTTTATGGGCTTTTTTTTTTTTTTCAGCAGCAGTGTAGCTAAAAATTCACTGGAATCCTGTGTTTAAAATTGTCAATCTAAACTGAAAACTATAGTCCTTAATTGTTCACATTACTAGCAGCCATCAGCTGTGCTCATTTTGGGTTTTATGCATGAGCTAAACCCATAGTTTATACCTGGGTCTCTGAGAAAATAAAGTATCTGTTTCTCCAGGCACCTACAGCATCAGCCTTGTCATGCTGATGATTGTGGCGAGACAGCCTTGCCATTAGTGCCGGCCCTTTGGCATCTCTGTGCTCGGTGAGATGCTATTCACCGCACATCGCAGCCGCAGTGCTTTCCGAAGGATCCCCGCTCTGCCCTGGCCGGAGCAGTGTCTGTGCTCAGCCGCTGTCAGTCCTGCTGTCTCCCAGCCCCGCTGCTCTCCGCAGGGCCGGCCGGTGCTGCCCTGGGTGCCCGCGGCGTTCCGGGGCTCTGCCGTGCCGCTCCCCGGCCCAGAGCAGCCATCTCCGCTGCTTCTAAAGAGAATCCGTGTGCCGGACCCCCAGGCAGGGGTACCGCCGCTCAGTGCCGTCCCCAGCGCCCCGGCTGCGGTTCGTGCATGCGGGGACAGCGCCCGCGTATCCCCCGGTCCCGCGTATCCCAACCGGTTCCGCGCATCCCCGTGGATCTGTGCGCACCCCCCATCCTTCGGATCCTCCCCGGTCCCGCGCATCCCCCGGCCTGTGCGCATCCCCCGTCCCTCGGATCTCCCGGTCCCGTCCCCCGCAGGTCCGGGGGCACCGCCCGCTCCCCGAGGGCCGCTTGGCCGCCGTTCGGGGCCGGGACCCGCAGGCTCTGCCCGGGGCCGGGAGGAGATGGAGCGAGGCTGGGCTGGCAGCGGGAGCGGCTCCGCTCCGGCCGAGGCTCAGCCCTCGGGGGCCGAGCTTCAGGGGAAAAGAGAAGCAGGAACCATCCTTCCCTTTCCCCAGCAAAGGCAACAGAAAGAATTCAGCTTGCGCTCGTGTAAAAGGCGGTTTGTTTGCCCGAAAGGTGGTTTGTTGTGGCCCAACCAACAAAAAGCCTCCTCAATAGAAAGGTGTCCCCCACCATGGGAGGGGGATTGAAATCAGATGATCTTTAAGGTCCCTTCCGACTCAATCCACTCTATGATTATATGAAAGAAAAAAAAAACCCCGCAGCCAGAGCTAAACTCGGAATTTCTGTCTTCTCTTCACTTTTCTCTCCAGGCAGCAGCTGGGCTGGGCAGGGGGAGAAGGGAGCACTGGGTGCCTGTGTCCCACCACCTTGGTGTGGAGAGGCTCGGGCTGCAAAGAGCCCAGCTTTAAGCAAATGCTGCTTTGGGGACAAATGTCCCCAAGTGAAACCCCCAGCCTCCTATCCCTCGGTGTGGATGCAAATTGTCCTGCTGAGTGTTAAACTCAGTTTCAGTGGTTCTGTGACAATCCACTGTGTTTCTAGCTGAATAGCTTGAGCAGTGGCATCGTCCTTATTTGCCGTTTCAGTAAATATCTCACCTCATAACAAAACTTGTAACCGTGTTACAGGGTCAGTGAGTGTGCAGCTCTGGTTTGGCAGGCTGAGCCTCCCTGCTGACCCTGCTGGCAGAGGTGTGGCAGTCACTGGGGCACCTCTGAGCAGTCCTGGCAGCAAGGAGAGCTTTCTCAGAGTGTGACACAGCAGAGTGCTTGGGTGTTTGGCTAATTCTGTGAGCTGCTTTGAGACCTGCAGAGAAAGCCCTAGAGCTGGTACTGCAGGTAGCTGCCCTACCTGCAGGTTCCAGGGCTGTGTGCCTGGGCAGGAGGTGCCTGCAGCCTCTGATGGACACACCTGGGCAGAGGGGAAGGGCCGTGATTTCCCTGCCCTGGTGTCCCTGCAGTGGTGATTGAGTCCCTGGGTCTGCTCAGGGGGGCACAGCGAATGGGCCACAGGTGTGGGCACTCGTCAGCTCTCCACTCTGAGCTGGTCTGTGCAGCCCAAATGCCTCAGGGTCACCGTCACAGCCAGAGTTACACGAGGGTGGTACGAGGCCCCACAAATGCAAGGCTGTCTGCTGCTTTTCCATGGATGTCATTTCAATGCTGTAAGTAAGAAAAATGTTCTTGTCTTTTGTGTTGGGTGGGTTATCCAGGACAAAAAGTTTCCTCCTGTTATTTTTATGGTAAACATTTGTTTTATCTTGTGGAGTTTAAGCATCAGCAGGTGCTGGAAGTATTTAAATAACATCCTTTCACTGTTCTTAAAGGACCTCTTGATAAACATAAATATTTATATTCTGGTGAATACCAGAACATGCATTGGAACTATTTGGGCCTTGGATCAGACATTGCTTGTGATGTTACAATGGGTTTAGCTAATGCTTAACACACTGAGAAACGTTTTGAAAATGAAATTCACAGTACTATGTGCTTGTTCACACATTTAGTTTCTTTGTCACGAACATGTATTGGTTGATGACAATTAATAGTCTGTGAATTTGGCTGACAGCAAACCTGTTAGTTGAAACAAAAACTAGGTGCTATAGTAGTGATAAGGGCAACAGAGTGCTGATTTTATGCTTTATGATTTATGCTTTGTCTGGCTTCACTCATATCCTTTATGCTAAAAACCCCCAAAACAGCAGCAGCATGGTATTGCTTTAGATTATTATAGTTACTTTGAAACCTTAATCAGCAGAAAAATCTATAATGAATAAGGTTATATGAAATTTCATCAGGGATCCATGTGTTTCTCCATTGAGTTCAACAAGCACAGTTTAGATGGAGATGAAAAAAAAACAGCAAAAGAAAACAGGAGGTTCATGGAAAGAGGAAATGGATGTTATTAGACAATTTGATCACTACAAGATTGCTTGTCTGCTTTGTTGTTTGGGTTTGTTGTGTGTTTGGGATTGTTGTTGTGGTTATTTTTTGGTGTTGGGTTTTTTAAACAAAATTATACCCCTTAATTGTTGTGCTTTTGGTGCTCACTAAGATGAGCACTTTCTGGGAAGTGTGCATGGTGACTCTGTCACGTTGTATAGTGTAGTTATTATCTATTCCTGGCAGCTTCCAGTGGGGTTTTTTTAGGTATTCAGAACCTGAAGTTGCACCATTTTATCCCAGATTTCTTAAGCAAGGGTGAGGTAATTGTCAAAGAGCGTTGGCTGTTCAGCAAAGTTTCGAATTGCGTCCGTGACTGTCACAGGAGAGAGCACGTCAAAAATGACAATGCCTGTAATAAACTGGCTGGGTGAAAAATAGTAAAAGTAAAAATAGTTCTCTCTTCTTTTTGTGTTAATTACTTTTTCACTTTGTCAGAAACTGTTTGTGAGAAAGCTTTTGCTTTAATGAGTCTGTCTTCATAAAGTTGAAGAACATTTCAAATAACAGCCAGATAGTTCACCCATGCTCTTAGTCAGCTGTATAAAAGATGTGGCACAGTCTCAATTGAGTTTCCATGGAATCAAAATCTGTATGTTCTTAAGAAAAAAAAATCTAGGAGAAAATAAAAGAATGTTATTTTTAAATTGGAATCTTTCATAAATATAGTTTATAATTATTACTGATAACTTTAAGAGAATGAATATATCTAAAAAGCCATATCTTGCTATTTATAATCTGATCTGGTTGCATTTCAGAACTGTGAAACAGTTAACATAAAACCAGACCTAAAATGTGCATTTAAATATTTTTTTTTACATTTTAATCATCTGTAATATAATGTCATAGTCACTTTTTATAGCATTTTTAATATGCATATGCTTTTTTGAACGCTTCTGTTATTTTTTAACAATTTACTAAAAATACTATATCTTAAAATTCTGAAGGGTCAATCACATCAAGCTCTTGCTGTTCTCAACATTCTAATCAGCACTTCACATTTACCAATTTTATTTCTTTTTGCTTCAGTGCACTTTCTTAGGGGTATGGCAGGGATAAAGGCAGGAACAGCTTTTGTGGTTGATACCACAGCTTTGCCAAAAACAGTGTCCTGTGTCTGATGAGAGCTGAGGAAATGCCAAATTAAGGTTGCTTTTTATGCCATGTCAACCCTTGTTGGTGGAATTTTCCTCCGTGTGCTGTTCCAAACCAGATGGGGAATAAACCAAACTTTCCTGACCCTGCCTCCCCTTTTTCTTATCAACTCACTGGCTTGAGTCATAGTCTAGATACAGCATGGAGGTGTTTAATACAAGAAGCTTTTGACTCCTATGGCAAGTAGGTTTTGGTTTATGAGATAAGTGGAATTTTAGGTGTTCTGTTATGGTATACAAGTCCTCTTGATCATTACATGGAACAACTTGAAGCAGTTAATGAATTGTCAGCTGTTACTAATAGGGTGTAGACCTAATCCTGTAAGACCTCTGTGCTATAAATATAGTGGGAAAAGTGGAGTTCTGATACAAAAATTGTGGATCAGGACACAAGTAAACAGGAGCAAGTTTGAAAAATATAAGACCTTTGTTACTGTTTTTCATTTCCTCTGTAGTGTCCTGTATTAGAGAGCCAATTTTGTGTTTTCATCTTGTAATTTTACTCTGAAAGTAAAAACTTAGTAATTTATAAAATACTCATTCTGAAAATAAAATTTCTTCCTTGCCTCCATTTTTGGTCATCTCTTGCAGTCTTTTGGCATCCTTGGCTCATGGCATGAATAAAACTTGGCTCCAGCAGGGCAGCAGGTCTTTGTATCCTGACATAAAAGCAAACAATTTTAAAAGGTTTATAGATGTGGTTCTGTGCTTCCACATTTTCAAGGAAATGTGCTTGTGTCAAGATCAGCTGACAAAAAAAAAAGAGTTTTTTGATTACCCTGGTTGTAAGGCAATGACAGCAGTGTCCTTCTAATTTGTTGACATCCTCCTGCTTTTTGCCATCTGTATCATAGGTGTAGCAAAGCAGTGTCTATAGAGGCTGGAATTGAATTCACAGCAGAAATAATCTCAGAATAGAAGTCAGCCTGAATATAGGTCAAGTTAGTGCACAGGAAACCAACACATCTTCAAAGCTGTGGCTCAGAGAGTGCTCAAGGGTATACTTAAGGTATGAATGTTGCATATTAATTCTGGGGACTGGGCAGTAAAACTGGGCTTTGTTCAGTTTCTAAGTGTGTTGCCCTGTACTCTGACATAAATTGTGTGCTCTGTTGCCTCAGCGTAGATTTGTATTTCATGTAGAGAACTTCAATTACCTAGTAGTGAAGAGCATGCTTTAGGAGCCTCAGTGCTCTCTTGGAAGCCAGCCTTTGTCTTTGCGGGCAGAACCTGCCTACAGAGCATGGAGGAGCTCTCAGCCTGTGGCAGGAAGGAATTAGGCACACCTGAACCTTGCAGGTAAATTGTTCTTTCCATCCCTAATGCTAATTGAGGCACAGGAGGTTCACCTGAACTGGCTGCTGTTCAGGCACAGATGAAAGTAATTGGTTTACTGCTGGTTTAAACAATGTAAATCTTCTGTGGGAGATACTTCAGGAATTGTTTGAGCTACTGAGGATTCTTGAAAGGCCTCAGCATGTGACTATAATTGGAGAAAAATTCTAAATGGAAATGTATGAAGCAGACAACAAGTTGGTTCTACAGAAGTCTGATTCTTGAAATGTCGTTTTAATGCGTATTCCTCTATGTTTTTACAAATAAATACAAGGGTGGGGTGGAATTACATGTCCTTTGAAAATTCTGTACCCAAATAGTCAAGAATGTACTGATTATCTCCTATTTTAGTACTTTAGCAGAATTTATAGAAGTACTGATTTCCATTCATTCATGAAATGATTGGTTTCAAAACATATTAACACTTTTGTTTATGGAATATAGAAAACTAGAAATTAACTATGTAAATAAAATAATAACTTAGGTATTAGTTATTATCACTTACTGAGTAGGCAATGATAGGAATCAAAGATTAGTTTCAATAGCCATTAAGAAATCTGCATGAGTCATTACAAGCTGCTTTTGCTGGGATTTTCTTTTTGTTTCCTTTTCAGAACACTTGGCTATCCCTTCTATCATGTAACACAGGCAGTTGTAGATCAATTTGTTCAACCATGCATATAGTGAGTAAGGTTGTACTGTTTGGACCAAATGGAGGTCATAAACAGTTTTAATTTATAATGATGCTATCACATGTATTCGGTTATGCTCAAAAAGCAGAGTTTAAGTGGTTTTATTATTCATAGCAGCAATAGCATCACAGTTTTTCTTCACCCTGCCAGGATGTTGTAGCTTAGACTTGCGCAAGGTCTTTATTTTGTGCCTCTCACCACTAAAATTATGTCTGATCCTGATGCTTCTTTTACCACACCAACTGCATTTCTCATTGTAAATTGGGTGCTGGGTAGTTAAATTTAGGCAATTCAAGACACAAGGGATTTTCTTGCATGCTCTGCCTTCCTTCTAGCCCTTCTGCTCCTCCTGTATTCCCTCTGAGCAGTGAACAGATCCATTCTAGGGAATGGAGGCTGGGGAGAGATGAAGGGCCACACTGTGGCCTTATAATTTTATAGTGCTTGTGCTGTTAGAGATCCACAGGTATTATTGAAACAGGGTTTGGGGAGATGAAGGTGCTACATTTTATTAAACCAACAGATGTAACTGGGGGAAAAAAAAATACATGCTCTCAGAGACAGTCTGTCTTCAGGTCTGAAACAGAGGAAACAAAACCAAAAGGCTGGAAAAATTAATGTTGTGTTTCTGTCACCCAAATAGATAACTGGCAAAGGAAGTCTTTGCTAGATGTAAAATAGAGAAGGATATTGCTAAGAGAAAGTGATCATCGGCCCTTCTGCATAGCCAGAGCTTTTCCTTCAGCTCTAAAGGACTTGTAATGAGTATTTGTGGCTAGGAGTCCCTGTGATGGGTGTGGGAGCTTTCCCAGCCATTTGCCAGGTTGTTGCCCCATCCTGTGCTGTGTGATGCCCCATGTGAGGCCATGTCTTTTCCTGAGGCTTTTAGGGGCTGGATTCAGCACCATTGAAACACAGCAGTGTGGTAAATGTTCTAAAATTGTTCTGTTCCTCCAGAAGTTTGGGTTCGCTGAGGGTGTGTTTGCATGTGGACTAAAACACACAGCAGAGCTATCCAGATTGCTGGCAGAGCAGACAAGTATGGTACCAAGAGGCTTTCTGTGATTAAACTCAAACCTGGCTTCGTCAGGTAAGATTGAGGGGAAAGCTCTGATTTAGTTATTTTCTCTGTAATGGTGAAAGTGTAAGAAAAGGTCTGGAAATCAGCTATTTATATCTCTGCACAAAATGGCATTGCTAGTACATTTTTGTGTGTAGTTATTTTGTAATGGTGTGGTGCTGGTCTGCTCCTGCAGTACTGCTTGAGGAAGCTTAAGTGGAAGCACATTTAACAGCAGTAAAATAGAGTTTTCTCACTCATGTTCATCAAAGCCTTGCCTGTCTTATGGAAATGTGGCTGATTTATAGAGTAACTTCCATAGGAGAATGACTTGCCTTGCTCACTGGAGCTGTAAGGAGTCAAGCACTTCAGTGTCCAAACACTTTTAGTTTGAACACAAGGTCAGTTCTTATAGAAAACAATTTATTTTCTTCAATGTATAAGCTCATGCTTGGTTTTAGCCATGCAGCCTTATGCCTTTCATGAAAACAAACAAGCTGCATGCATGTTCTCAAGTTTTTTTGTTGACCTTGGATGCAAATGCAGCCATTTAATTCCATTGTGAATTTGTAGATAGGCCTGTGAGAGTGAATAAATACTTCTAGAAGTACTGTATGTATGTGTTTGTATTTCCTGAAAGTTGTTGTCATGGATATAATCTAGTACATTGTAAGAGATGTGGAAACTTCTTATCAAGACTTGCATGAGAAAAGCAATTTACAAGTAAGGGTGAGAAAACACAAAATGAATGGGAAACAGGAAAGATCTCTCCCCTAATTGTTCCTGTTTACTCATTTTAAGCAGAGGAGCTTCTTACAGCACTTGGGACTTATTTTTGCTTGTTTTCTTTTCAAAAGGTAGTGAGGCAGTTCCTTTAGAGTATTGACTAATAATACTCTGGGAAAAAAATGCAATAACTAAACTCATGCATCTCTATTTCTCCCTCATCTTTCTCTGGGAAATTTCAGGTGGTGTTAATTTCCATAAAACAGGAGACCTTTAAAACAGTGTAAGGAATCCACTGGACTCCTTACAGCAGCAGAGCAGGAAGGAATTCCTGATCCATCACACACACTGCTGCTGTGTTGGGTCAGCTAGTGCTGCATTGATACACATGCAGAGAGATTTAAAAGCCCATTGTTCTCGTGAATATTTTTGTCCTTATGGTAACTTTAAGTTCACATGATGAAAGCTGCTTAAGAAGGTTAGTGAGAATCTGATTTTAGTGGATCTGTATTTAAGTCTGTGGATTCCCAGTCCCCAGGGATCAAAAAATAAGAGGTGAAATGCTGAAGCAATCACAAATTAATCAATAGGTTGGGGTTTGAAAGTTTAAAGAGTTGTTTTGCAAGTGTTGCTATACAGATATGAAAACTGGATTCCATCTGTCCAGAGCTTACTGTGATGGTTTTTGGTGACAATCTGGAGGCAAACATTCATAGAAAAACATTAATTCTTACGAGTTTTGTGATATAATAATGATGTGAAATTACCTGGGGTTGAAACTGACCCGATTCCCTGATAATAATCTGTGAATCCATCCATATAACCTCCTCTCTGGAACTGGAAAACCCTTACAAAAGAGAATACCAAGTTATTTAAAGCTGTTGCAATATTCCTTCAGGCTACCTGAGTACCTTCAGACCCAGATGCCAGAATGTGGCACTGTGTGGCTTGCATGAGCACTCTTCTGCACAGTCCAGAGCTAGATCCAGATTTTTTTTACATTATTTTCTTTTCCCTAATGCAGTTGACATGGTAGGATCCAACAGCCCAAATAGGGTGCTGCAGCAAAGAAAATATGTCTGTTTTAAGGTTTCTTCCTATTTAATGTTGGCTTCATGTAAATCCTAGAGTGGTTGTGGTCTTGTGTCAGTTCTGCAGACAAGGACTTTGTGTGCTTTGGGCCAGCTGACCAATTGCCAGTTGGCATAAAGCCCATTTGCCTTGACCATGTAAAGGTAGATGGTATGGACAAAGCAAATCAGAGGCTGCCCTGATGTTACGTGTTGTGGTTAGGGAAAAGACCTCCAACCAACCGAAGACCCAAACAATCCACACACATCCCACCCTCATCTTGCATGAAAATGAACCCTGCTTGTATGAGGACTAAATGTGTTGATCTCTTCTAATGGGAATTCAAAATTAAATTTGAAATTTGGGCTTTAGCTTGTTACTGATTTTTAAAAAACATTGGAAATATGAATGTGTCTGATGCACTCTTTTAAAAATGTTAGTCCTGGGTCCAGTTTCTTCTTCTTCTACCACTTTAGAGCAACTTCATCTAGAAATTCCAGGATTAATAAAATTGTCTGTAATACCTTTTTTAAAAACAGATTTATCAACGCTAATATGTTTTGTTGCCATGATAACTCAGTTATCAACATTAAACATTTGTTCAGTTCATTTGTTTATCAGTGGCAGTTTGTTAGTAGTTATAAGTAGAATTCCATCTGCCAGTTAAACTATATTGTAAATTAATGGAGAAATTAGCAGCTCCTGTTTTTTGGGGGGGCAGGGGGAGGCGTCTCTGCTAATGAATATATGAAGTTAATTGCATTTAAATGCATCTCCAGGAGCTGGGTGGGGGGCAGCTCAGGTAGGCTGCACACGAGTGTGCCAGTCAGGCGCAAACAGGCACACACTGTGATTATCTCAGTTTTCAAACCTGGAAGAGACAAGAACGTGTTGCTAAATGAGAGAGGCAGTATGTCATGCTCACTGAGATAAAAACAGAAGCTGCCAGACACTTTGGCTTTATTCTGCGAATTCTTTGCTTCGAAACTCTCCTCTTTTCTTCCGGCTCATTCTGCCTGCCGTTCTCATTCTCCCTCCTTCGCTCGCCGCTGTCGCGATCCCTCTCTCATTGTTCTCTCCCTCTTGCCCGTCTTTGATGCACATACGTTGTCACATTTCATTGACTCTCCCCTCTTCTCTGTTCTTACACTCACGCCTAGTGGTGCTTCAGCCAGAGCTCGCAGCCTCTCCGCCGAGTTTTAGTCATGTGTGAAGCTCAGTTTGATCGAGCGCTCCTTTTCTGCCTTTTCGCTCTCGCCAAAGATTAGAAGGTGGCGTCACATCGCTCCCCGGCTTTTTCCCGCAGGAGGGACTTAAAAGGGACAACAAAAACTAATCACTTCCAATAAGCGTTTTCTTGCGAAAAGGGGACTTGGCTGTGCGATTCGAGGCCGGTGCTAAGGATTGGGAAGGCTGGAGGATGCTTCATACTGCTAACAAGGGAAGGAAGCCTTCAACTGAGGCAGGTAAGAAGTGTCTGAATCCCAGTGTTGTTTTATGGAGTGCTCGCTCGGAGCGGCGGATTTCAGCCCTCGGTAACTGAGGCAGGCAACTGCAGCAAGAGGCAGCATCGGTGTGGTATCAGATTCCTTTTGTTTAACATGTAAAGTCTGTGCTGGAAATTGAATTAGAGATGGGGTTCTGAGGGCACTGTGTTCACAATGACTGCTTGGTTTTTTTCTCCCCCATTTTCTCTGTGTATCAAAATAAATCAGAGAGCCAGCTTTTGTGAAAGCTGGACTTCGCTTAAGGTTAAATTCAGCGCTGAAATCTCAGTGTAAGAAAAGCTTTAGAGTCTTAGAACCCTCAGGGAGCTTGCATTCTGCAATTTGATTGCAACAGCTCAATTTAAAAAATGATTTACTTTTTTACAATTTATTGTAAGGTAAAATCTAGCATTGAGTTTGGATCTAGGTGAATATGGTTTGTTTGCCTGGCATTCTGTCGGATGAATAGCTATACCCTTTCAGACATACTGCAAAACCTATTTTGTGTTTATGTTTTGTAAATTGAGATTAAGTAGCATCCTGAATGAAATACGTGACTAAAACTCATAAAATGCATCTGTGTTTAGTAAAGCAATCACCAAATTAGAATAATGGATTTATGTCAGTTGTCAAATGGAGTTAACTCTGAAAGTGCTGTCCACAAGTGCACTTGGATTACAATAAAGGGCTTTCTGTTTAACAGTTATTGAGAGGAGCTAATTTATCAGGCAAAGCCTATGAACTTAAGTCTTGTGATAATATAAAATTCTATAGCCTAAAGGGTTTGTGGTTTTGGGAAACGTGCCCTTTTATTCTCTATAAAAATACATTAAGGTTTTATAGGGATTCAAAAGGCAAAAATAATTTTAGTAAGTGCTTTTTATTCACAGCTGGAATATTTAACTATTGGGATGCCTGTTTCTGTTCATTACTGGCTTTAGTGCCTTTTTTTCTCCCTGCATTTTACAATTGCTCTCTGTATCAGCAAACTGACTCAAAATAGGAGGAAGGGATTCTGAGCAGCAGCGATATTCTGAATTTCATTGTCACACTGAAGAGTGAGCAAGCAGTCAAGGAGAGTTAGACCATTATTAGGGCTCGGGAAGGAAGCAAATCCTGTTGTAGTGATCAGAGTTATTTGCCAAGTGGAGCACTTGCTGCCTGGCTCTGAGCAGAGCTGGGAGAAGCTAACTTGGTGAGCTGTCATCAACAGCGATGGCTGGGCAGAATGTCGTGGTGCAGAGCTACAGATGAGCACCTGCAGAGTGAAATCCATCTGTTCACCTGAGAACTTTGGTCCTGCTGCAGGTTCCCCCCAAGGCTGGGTGCTGCCTGCAGCCCCCTGAACGTGCAGTGCCCCAGCAGGGCTGGGTGTGTGTGCAGGGCTGCCTGGAGCCCCCAGGGCAGCACAGTCTCCCCTGGTGAAGGGCACTTCAAGCCCTGCTCCTTCCTCCAGTGGTAGTTATTCATTCACTTTCATCCTCATACAAAGGCACAGATTTTTTTTTTTGTTCCTAAAGACTTGTGATCAGAACTTGCGAATGTTTCGCTGTTTTGCTGTGCATATTTTTGCTTCTTATCTATGGTTTTGCTGAACTTGTTTATTTTTTGGCATTGGAATTGCCGCTCCAGCTCTGTTTCACCTTTCAAAATGTTTCTCTATGTTCTTCCAAGTTCTTTTTATGCTTCAGTTCTGTTTAGGCACATGTTGGGTCAAACTGAAATTAGGAGTAAATTCTCTGACAAAAATAGAAGTTCTGGATGTAATGTGGTACTTTAAATGGTATTTTGTGACTTAAAGTATATATGCGTATAAATAGTAGATGAATTCTGGTAGGAATTAGTCATGAAGACTGAGGTCCTTATGAAATGGCAGGAGAGCGGAAGGTTGAAGCTGAGCCACCTTGATGTGCTTGAGCCCAGAATGCAGGATCTGAATTGCAGAGCATTTATCTCTGCTTTTGGCATTTGCTAACTCTGCCCTACTAGATGTTAAATGGGTGATTAATAGAAATAGCAGCATTTTACTGATGTTCCAGTAGATGTTGCTGGAGAGCAAAGTTAAGACTCTTCATCTAGAGAAAGAAATGCAGTGAGATTACAAAAACCAAAGAAAAACCTGAAGGCTGTTGGTAGTTCCATACTATGAGATCAATAATTTTTACATCATTATTGTAGATGCTGTTCCATCTGAAAACCTGAAGAGACACATGCTGAAACGAGGCACATGCAAATACAACCATGTGTCTTTTTTAAAGGTTTTTAGTTTTTCCTTACCTCTTCAAATTTTATCACTATTATTGACAATGTTTGATCTGGATTTTCTTAAAGGAAGGGCTGAAAGAACATCCCTGAAAGTTAGGGGCATTTTTGTTGTGCTTTTTGTTTTGTTTTAAATAAAGCCATAAAATACAGGTGTTTAATTATAAACTAAGATAAGATAAGTAAATGCATGCCACCTCAAAATTAGAGTTCTAGTACAGTAGAGTTGCTTTCCTTTGAGAACAGCAAGAGCTTACCAAATCAACACATAAAAGACAAAAAAAAAACCTCTTAATTTGTATGTTATTTTATGTGTGCTTTTTTATCTATTAACAATTGTGAGTTACCATCTTCTTATGTGATTAAATTCTGAGAGAAGCCCTGATGAGTGTCAGATCAATAAATTGGAAGCACCTAATGGCAAATGTGTGAATAGTAAACTGTGATGTTCTATGCTAAAGCTACTGGTTTAATTAATCTGGTAAAATGATAAAGCAGTCCCAAAGGAGTGGAGGATTTTAGTACACAGGCACTAACTGATGCAATTTCAGGCAACCACTGACCTCTATCTGTGGGAATATTTATTTTTGGAGGTGATCACCAACTGTAACTGATTTCAAATTCAAAACACTAATGTGTGTTGTGTTTCTTTAATCCTAGCTTTTCATGTAAAGCAGGATAAATATGCAAAACTTAGGCTAGTCATGCTAAAAATACAATCTCTCTGTGTGCAACTGGTTTGTACTTATTTGTACCTTAAATAAAAAAAGACAAACTAGAATTGTTTGAAGACCTTTTAGAGAAGAGATCTCAGTTTATATAATTAAAATTACTATGTTTGGCTGAATTTTATGATACATAGGAGCATGCTTTTATTTTGTTTGTTACTTAATGTGTAAGAAAATTTCAACTTTAGCTTATAATTGGGGAAAAAATGTACATACAAAATGTGTGCCAGATCTCTACAGTCACCTCTCATGTAATTAGCATTGTATGCTATTTACTTATTGTGGTTTAGATTTAGTATTTTTATGGGGTTTGCAGATGCATGTGCCAAAAAGAAGCTTTATGTTGATTGGAGTTTTGTTATTGTTGTTGATTTGGTTTGGGATTTTATTTCCAATATAGGTTTGCTATTGCTAATAGGGATTTCCTTAATGTTCTGCTTCTTTAATTTATTGCTCAATTTGTGCCTGCACACAACTGTGTACATGCTAAGGTAATTTCTTAACCTTCAGAAAACTGTCTGTGTACTTGGTATGCCGAGGAAGTGAAATCTTTCTGCATTTCATGAGTATAGTTTAGGAAATGTAACACTGAATGTATTTATTGAATGGGGAGTAGTTTTTGTTTTCAAACTTAGTAGTTCCCACTATTTTAGAGACCATTAGCCATGGCCATTAAATGTTGTGTCTCAGTCGGCCATGGCCCAAAGTTCACGAGCACTTTGACATTTTTAAAATTCTGCGTCATTCAGAAAAATAAGCCTGACTTTTTCCAGTGAGAGCATCACCAGAATTATGTTCTCGTACCTTCCTCACTCCCAGACTTGTCAATTCAATGAAATGGTACATAATTTAGTTTAAAAGACTGTAATATGTCACCAGTTTCTAAAGAGAATTCCCTGTTGAAAACATTGGCAAATTCAGTTTAAAGGCTTATGACACAATATAGCCCTAAGGAATAAACTTTTATCTTTGTATTTCTCAGTTCTCAAAGTCATGAGGAGAAAAGCAAGCATACTTGTATACTGGAACTTTATTTAGGATGTCACTCCTGAAAGCTCAGAATAGCTACACAAGGTCAATAATTCTGGCCACAATTGAGTTTAGTGCCATAATTATCAGTAGCAGCAATAGTGCATTTCTAGGTTTGTCTCTGGATGCTTATTTATGTGTAAACAATATCAAAAATCTGAATCTGTGTGTTTTTATTTAAGCCCATTTGAAATTTAAAAATACTTACCTGGTCTCACGTTATTGGAACTGAGGAGGAATAGATACCTAGGAATCTGCACTAAGTTATTGACACATAAAGCTGGGATGTGTACACAGGAAAATGTACTACAGATAATAGTAATTTAATGACTTATTTGTGAGGCTTGCATCCATATCAGAGACTATGAAGTACATATTAAAATATGTAAATAAAAATGCGAAAAAAAGTAATTTTAAAAACTAGAAATAGGATTTGGCAATGAAGTCATCTTAAAAATCTACAGGAGGACATGGTTGTATATATTTTCCTCATTAATGATGCAGTAACTCAAAGTATGGGATGTAAGTTCTCTGAGCTGGATTGTGTAGAATATATTTAGCTAGCAGAGTTCTTACTCTATGCATGCAATTTTTGAAGATACAGAGATCAGTTGCTATCTAGAGCTTATATTGATTTAATAAAATTCAACCTGTAGCTCATAGCTGATTCCAAATCAAATAAAATTTGGATTCTGTTATCACATGGAATATGATTATAACATGGTAAAACACTGCATTAGAGGGCTTTATCCCCCTGCCCTCAAAAATAATTTATTTCTAAAAAGTGAACAAGCTTTTTTGAGGAAGCTTTTTTGGAGCAGGCTGTTGTTTTCAGACTGTTCTCCTAAACTTACCATTGTCTGTGAGATTTCAGGAATAAAATCATATGGAAGCGTCTTATATGTGGGCCTTCTCTATAAAACATTGGAAGCGTTGGAAAACCCAATATATGTTTGCTTGGAATTTTGTTATGGAACTGAATACTGAGTATTTTCATCTGGAGAATGTGCCTTTGAATTGTCACCTGTTAATTTTGTATATATTTGTGCTAATGCCTCTTGTTGTATTTGACCACACAGTCCCACCAAGTAATGGCTCTTAACAGTGTCAGTTATTCTAACATTGTTAGGGAGGAACACAGTCTCTTCTGTTCCCCTCATTTCTCTTTGTTACTGGATTAATGTCTATTTTGAATAGATTTTAGTTGACAAATTCAACTCCTTCAGTCCTTTCTGTTTGGTCTAAATGTCAAACCCAACACAGGCTTTTGTGGAGGATTTTTTTTTTTCCCCAGGCAGCACAATGGAGACAAGGAATCTGCTGCAAGATGTTATCCTTTGGTGGGAGAACAAGGCTTCTACTGAGCTGGGAGAGACTGGTCTCCTCTCCCCACACACAATAATGTCTGTTTTTCAGTAATTCAGTGTGTCCGACCTGTAGCACTCCCTCCCCAGCAGATATTAATGCTAAATGAAACCTGGTTTATCTCAGTATTTATATCGATATTCATAGTTGTAGCCTGATTCTGTGCATAACTGATAAGGTGTGGTGTGTTTGCGTTGGAAGGACACAAAGAGAAGAGGGGAGAAAAAACAGCAAGAGATTTTTGCAGGAGAGACACCATTTCTGAGAACAGTGTGGGATTAAAGTCAAAACTGTAACATCAGAGACTGAATGCAGATTTCTTTTAAAGTCAACCTATTGTACTATTGCTGTGGTGTGAGTGCATGGACATAAATAATGTATATGTGCTATACATATATACATGCAGTCTCTAGAGGTCAGTAGAATGTAAGGAATGGACAGATGTTCAGTTTTCTAATATGAGACTTTGAGATGCAGCATATCAGTTCTTGCAACCTAGGAAAAGATGAATATGTTTGTAATGAAATTTGGAAGAGAAGTAATTAATCAGAGTTAACAAAGAGCTGAATGGGGGAGAATCATGTCTGTCGTGTTGCGGAAATGAGTGTAAATTATTTGTTTTGGGCAAATTCCTGATAAATGCTCATTTGCGTTCTGAGAAACTTGACAGAGATCCAAAACATGATTATTGTATTATAGCTCATTATAGTGCATCTCCTTGCTACCTTTTCTGAGAGGATCTTGTAGAAGGGCTGCAATAAAATTTAAAATGGTGTTTTGAGACAGCACATGTCAAATGCAAAGCAAATCAAGGCTCCAGTGTGGGCAATGTATTTTCTCTTCCTGTTTACCCTGTTAGCCATGGCCAGCCTTAAAACATCGTTTCATCCTTGTTCACCACTTTCTAATATGCAATCTTCTGCGTTAACTGATCATTTGCGGTTGAAGGTTCTGTTTTCTTTTATAAAAACTGTTTGCACACAATCACAGAATCATTTAGGTTGCAAAAGACCCCAAGATCATTGAGTCCAACCTGTGGCTGATCCCACCGTGGCAGCCAGACCAGAGCACTGAGTGCCACACCCAGCTGTTACCTGAGCACCTCCAGGGATGGGGACTGCACCTTCTCCCTGGGCAGCCCCTTCCAATGCCTGACAGCCCTTTTTGTGAACAAATTCTTCTTCATGTCCAACCTAAACATCCCCTGATGCAGCTTGAGGCCATTTCTCCTTTTCCTGTTGATGGTTCCCTGGGAGCAGAGCCTGCCCCTCACCCGGCTGTGCCCTCCTGTCAGGAGTTGTTCAGAAGGTCCCCCCTGAGCCTTCTTTTCTCCGGAATAAACACCCCCAGCTCCCTCACTTGTTTGACTCTCCACCCCCTTCTGCAGCTCCATTTCCTTGTCTGGACATGCTCCAGCAGTACATTATCCAGGCTAGAAAGAAATCCTGACTCCAGAGTCAGGCTGAGTCACGATGACACATCTGTATTGTTGTATTGTAAACAATGGGGTTAGATTTAAGTGGAGTTAGATGTTAAATTGTTTTATATATATAGATCAAGGTCTTTAGAAATTAATGGTTCATATGCTCTCCATTTCTCTCCATTAACAGGCTTTTTGGGTGGTATTTGACATCTTTCTTCTGTTCATGTTGTAGTTCTGCTTTGCCTTGTGAAATATTGATAGGACAATCCCTGTCATGGAATTAGTTAGATCGTCAATTCCCTTTTTACTTGCCTTCTGGTTATTTTTGTTAGTTTGCCTGGAAGCTATGCTTCAAAAATCTCTGTGATCTCCCTAGATATTCTGGAAGACATCTTTCAAAGTAGTTTACACAACTTGTTTTAATGGTGAGCTAAACAGAGCCAATTATTGCATGAATCACTCTGGTTTTCTTTTTTTGCTGTTCTTTGACTGTATTGAAAACTTTCTATAAGAATTAGATGTGACAAAATGAAGTTGTAGAAGTGGATCTCAAACATCAATGTATCTGCTTTTGCAGAAACAGGAAAGCCACCCGCTCAGTTTGTATTAAATTTATGCTTTTAACATAACATTGTGACGGTCATAAAATATGTACTTGGGTTCATCATTAATACATTGTGATAAATAGTGAATATGCATTGATGTTAATGCAGTCTAATAGTTCTCCACATAAGCAGCACATAAAACTTTGAAGATCAGCCCGGTTCTAGTGTGTGAAGTTGCAATATCTGATTATATGAAAACATCGCCTCTGTACATGGTGAAGAACTGGCTTCCTCAATTTGAAATTATGGCAGACCTTTGGGTTGAGTTGGTTTATGATGATGTATTTTATTTTGCTTTCCTGTTGTTTGTATGATTAGGCACAAAATAATTATATTATAACAGTAATGGTCCATATTTTTAGCTACAAAGTCTCTTACCTACCTGAGAACTGTGTTAATGTTTGTGGGGACAAAACTGAGTTTCAGAGTTATCACTTCTAAAAAACATCTGTTGTCATATTGATTGTTTCCCCCCCTTTAAGAAGTGCAAGCAAAAGAATAGTGAGAAGGTGAGGATTAGACTCAGCAGCATTGATGGTGGAGATGTAGCTTTGGTTTCAGGAAATGAAAGGAGTGGATTGTTCCTTATATCCCCAGTCAGTTACATAAGGGAATGGGAAATTAATGGATACAGCAAAAACAGAGATAAGATTTTGTATTTTTCTAAAAGGACATTTACCTTTCAAAAATACATAAACCAATGGTTTTAAACAATAATAAACAGCAGGCAAAGTTAGTTTGTGTTGTTCACTCTATGTTTCAAGGCATACTAGTAGGAAATGCTGGGTTCTTTTGAGTTTACAGCCTAGTAGGCAATCCAGTCATAGGTAATCATAATATTAAAGAATGGTCTATGTAATTAGCTGTGATTGTGGAGAACTTGATTTCATTACTCAGTTGGTCCCATAGTTCTTTGTTGAGTGTTTTATTTCTTTGTGAGAAGAGGTGTATGCTTAGAAAACAGGACAAAAGTTCTTGGCTTCTACAACAAACACCACAGAACTCTGAATTATGTGCAGACTTGAATAACCATGAGATCTGGATTTAGAGAAATATGAAATGACAGTAATAACCAGTATCACTGTAAAATTACAAATTATTTCAATTTAAGTGATTTCATATTTCTGCACACATTTTTAAAGTCTGTCACCATAAGCTGTTGACTTCATCTTGAATGCATTCTGCAGTCTTGACAGTTGAGGATTTGTTAATACTAAATCAGTAATTGTTGGCTTTGAAGAGGGATCCAGCATCTTCAGCAAGAGCTTATTAAACTGTAAAATATGGATTGCCTTTACCCTAATGGCCTCTGAATCCTATTACCATCCCATTAGAGAGTGTGGGATTTTAGTAATTCTGTTGTTGTTTTCAGTGGGCAGCAAGTACAATGGGGAAGGGCAGGGGTTAATGCAATTCATCTCCTGTAATAGTGTAACAGTGAGTCCTTTATCATTCCGTGGGAGTTTTTTCCTTCCTGCAGGGAGAGTGTCTGCAGCCAGAACAAGTCCCCCACGCCCAAAAACCCACCAGAACCCCTCGAGGTTTCCTTCATTAGCACCACTTTGTAAACACAATAGAACTGAGTTGATAAATAAGTGCCAAGCAGGCTGTGGTATAGGAGAGTTCTCAAGTGCAATCATTGTGCCAAGAGGTATATTGAAAAAACTCTTCAGACAAGATCATTATTTTTTAATTATTTAATTGCATCAATGCTGTAGTATTCTGATTGGTTTACAAATATATGGAAGCATCCTATTCCTTTCCCCATAAATTCAGTATCAGAAGTGTAAACCAAAATGTAAAGGAAAGGAGGAGAAAACAAGTGGTAGAGCAAGAGTGAAACTTTCGAATATAAAATAATGATTGCTTATTTTGATCTGTATAACCTACCTCCAATGATAGTCTTACTAGACGAATAATCTCTTTAAAGTTTTCACTAGAAAGGAACGTGAAGCATTAGCAGTTATTAAGAGGGAGTAGAAGAAGTCATGCACAGGGGGTTTGTCTGCCTTCAGTTGTGCACAAGGCCAATATGTAAATTTTTTCAGCACCTGATATGATTTTTTTTCCCCCCAAGTGTTCTGTGGAGATTGATTTGACAGCTAAATTCCAAATGCTAGAGGCAACTTGCTTCTGATTTCAGAACAGGATCAAAAAGGGGGTGATTTCAAACAGATACTGCAGAATCAGCTGAGAGGGACCTGTCAGGGTAGCTTTTCTAATAAACTAAATCTGATACACTGATGTGCATACTCTGTTGAATAGGGGTTAGTTTGATTCATGAGATGCTTCCAGCTAATAATTTTCTTTTTAATTAGAGATAAAATGGATTGTTAGTCAGGGCAGTTACTTTACCATTATTTATTTAAGAAAATAGAGGGTATTTGTATGGATTGGAGTCTTCATAACTAGTTTTCCTTTGTTTTCTTCAGTGTTTGTATTTTGTTCAACTGTTGTGGTGCCTATAAATACAGCAGCTTTATTATGAATAACCAAGATCTTGTGTGCAAACAGTGAGGGGGGTAGAGCATAATCTGATAGATGAGTGACTACTGCTTAAAGCTTAATGAGTAAAGGTCATGTGAACAGCCTTTTATGTCCTTCCTGTGTTTATTTGTGCCTTTTGCATGTTTGGCAACAGAGCCCAAGAAAACAAAAGAGAGACGTCCTTATAGAGGTGAGATCTTTGAGATCAAGTGCTCTATAAAAACTGATCAGCTCATCTTTGCAGTCTTCCCTCATTAATTTTGTGGGCCTTTGCAGTTGTTGCACACACACACTTCCTCCTCTGTGGCCAGATCTGTTTTCTGACACTGGTAGTGCTGGGTCTTGGAGAGAATTGATTGATTACCTCCTGGTCTTTCTGCATTCATTCCTTCCCAGAATGGAGCATCACCATTGCTCCCCCTTCCCATGAGGGCTGGAAAGAGAGAGCCTGGACTCATCTGCTGTGGGAGTTGCACATGGATAATCTGTTCTCTTAAACTATAAAATCAGGGACCAGTAACCCAGTTTCTTTCCTGGGGAATAGATAGGTTCTATTTTACAGGCAGTGAAATTTAAATGCCTGGCAGTATGCTGTACAAGTAGGTCAGTGTTATAGCTGGAACCAAGTCAACTGATTTGTCAGAAAGCTATTTTCCCTCCTGAAAGCAGCCTCTTCTTGACCCTGCATTGGGTAGAGTCCATGTAGGTCAGTCTAGTTCTGCTGAGTGCTGAACAAGTCTGTGGGAAGGTATGATCTGCTTCCTTGAGTTAATAATCTAATTATAGTCTGCTTACAGAAAGCTGTAGTATCTAAATATTTTAAGGGTTTTCTTCTTGCTTATGAGCAAACTTAAACAAGATTCTACTAGAAGAAATGTGCTTACTTTAGAAAACAGCTTTGTTCTACAAAATCTCAGAATGGATCTTTGTTCTAATCAGTAGGACCTAGGTAATAACAATAAAATGAGAGAAGATATATTGCATTTTTATTGAGGTTTTGTTTTCATTTCAGAGCATAGTAAACCAAAAAATCACAAAGTAGCTGTACTGGTATAAATCCCAATTAATTTGCAAACTCTGATGTATGAAAATGGTGGGGCTCAATAAACAAGGTTTTACAATAAAGGTGTTCTAAAAATAATCCTTGTAATCACAAAATCGTAACCAAGGGCAGTGTTGCAGTACTTCTGCTCACACTTTGTGTAGACCAGGGAAATCATGACCAGCAGCGACAGAGTTTGCTTTGTGCAGGTGCAGAGCCCAGTGTGTGAACCAGGACCGTCTGAAAAGCTCATTTTTTTTCAGGGATGTGATGTCCAGTAGAGACATGAAGGATCTCAATGCTGTTGCCTTCAGCCCTGCTCCATTTGGTCAGTGCTGTTTTACGTATCCAACAGGGTGGTGCAGCCTCTGTGATCACTGGAGATGTCAGAACACGTGTCTGGTGTGCTTCCTATACAGCCAAGTTTTAATTTGAAGCCCTTATTTTATATTGGATTATGATTTATAGTGCTACACTTTCTTAGGAATATAGTTAGTAGAAGACCTTTTCCACAAAAAGCCACTTATTGCAACATTGCAACTTTTATTTCAAACCTACACTGAGATATATATATATATATATGTATATATATATATATATCAGTGTAGATTTGAAACAAAAGTTTGAATTTTTAACATATACTTATATATAATATATATATTTTGTTTATATGTTTTAAATTGCTGACTTAGAATGCATTGTATACTGGGAAGTGCTAGTGTGGATTTGTGGTGTTTGGGGGTTGTTTTTCGAGTACAAGTTCTATTTTAAGTACATTGTGATTAAACTGAAACTACATAAAGAAACCCAAACTTTAAAACAATTAAGTTTATTTTAGTTGGCTTTTTGCATCTGAAAGCTGAGCTTGTACTGTAAGTACTAAAATTAATCTGCCATCAAAATCATATTGTCTAAACATTTGACATATGCCAGAGAGGTGGAGAGGGGAAACAACAAACAAACAAAACATTTGTGCCAAAGAGCTGCTTTTTAAATTAGCAAACAACATTGATGTCTCATCCCAAATAAGAGAGCAGAATCTAATAAAGCATATGCAGTATTTTCATTTTAATCTGTAAACTATAACTGGGGAAACACTCAGCAAAGGTGGAAGTAGCCAAAAGAGAGGTTAAGAATTGCTTTGTCAGGAATGAAATAAATTTGATGCAGATTTAGTGGTCAGTTGTTAAACCCTGGACTAATAATTTAAGTGAAAGGTTGCAATCTAGTTTCTGTAATGTAATGAAAGAGTGTACCTGACTATTGAAGATCATTGATCTAATTATTAATTGTTCTTTTGAATTGAAATTTGTTTCTCTCTGGGCTTAGTAACATTTTATTGTACTTGAAATTGGCTCAAAAGGAAGATGGAAATCCAAACAAGTAGGCTCGTCCTTTCAAGCCCCCCGAAAAGATTTGATTGCTGGAAGGACCTTTCTGCAGCTGATGTGATTTTTCTGTATACTTGAGTTACTAAAGAGTTCTTCATTTCAGTGACAGATCAAAAGTCTTTCCTTGGTTTCAGTTGCATGGGTTTGCATGGGTTTGCATGAAGGATGAGGCCCAGAATGCCTGGCTGCTGTGGGCAGTGCAGGGACAGCAACCTGCTGCCCCCAGGTGTATTTCAGGAGATGCCCTGTGCTCCTCTGGGTGTCCTTGGCTGTGACATTTTGTCTGCAGTGGACATGGAGCCTAAGCAGGATGATCAGTTGTTGTTTGGATCACAGATTTGCTCTTGGTCACATTGGAAATAACTTCCTTCCAAGAACTAATTTGGGAAGGGTAGAGCCTTGTTATGCAAAGGCAGGTAACATGAAAGGTTGAGCTTATCATCTAAGAAACCCCCTGAAAATTAGTTCTTGCTTTCAATTTTTTTATCCTGGCATGCCACATGGGGGAAAAGCCAATAAGCTAATTGAGTCAGGATTATCTTTGTTCTGCTGTAAGCCAGCAGAAATGTCTGTTATTTTTCTGAAAAGGTCTGCTGAGGTAACAGGAGGCCCAGGATTGAAAGGTGCCATCCTGCTCCTGCCTCCCACCCCTGCTGTTTTAAACAGCAGGAACTGCAGTTTCACATTGATCAGCTGAAAAGCCCAACCTAAGAAGTTTGAGAGATCTTTTCCCAGGGATGTCGATTTGAAATTGATGTTTTGAGGGCAGAAAAATCTGCCCACCTACAATTCTATTAATAAATAAGAAATGGTGATTAGTTCTTGAGATTTTTTGCGTGTTGGTGACCAGCTAACAGTCTTTTCACAGAAATGTGCAAATTGGAGTTTTTCTTAGCTCAGGTTAACTGACCAGTGGGATTGGACCTTTCAGAGAGTTTGGCAAAGGACAACAATCTCTGTTGATGTTTGTCCATGTCAGACTCAAACTGATTTTATACAGGATATCCCTTTTCTGGTTATGGGAGCTTTACCAGCCATACTTAACCAAGTTTAACTTGTTTGATTTCTTGCTTAGAATTTCTCATTAGCTTGTCTAAGCAGGGAGCCATTCTGGCCTCAGAATGGAATTTTCATTATTTTTGTATCATTCATGATACTCTGAATTCATTCAGGGTTGTGTAATGCAATATCCTCTTTGCCAAGTAGAAGTGCTTCCTATGCAATCTCAGCATTGTGTTCCAAACCCTTGCTCAGCTGCAGTTTTTGTACAATGTGTTTGCAATACTTGTATATTTAACTAGAGCTCTCCAGATATCAATAATTCTGTGTGGTGGCACATGTGGAGTGTTTTAATATTTATTCCTTTGCTGCCTTCCGATGGGGGGAAAAAAACCCCTTTCAACTACATTAACACAAAGCCTGTCTGCATCAGTTGCTCTGCTTTTTAATGAAAACATGGAGCTGAATTTGTGAATGAGTTTGTATTCTGGTAACTCTGGCATTTGAGAGACAAAAGTGACACTGACTGCAGCAAATTATCTGATTCAGAGAGAAGGTTTGACTATTCTAGATGCTTCTGACTGTGTGAAAGCCAGACATTGCTTAGACTTTTATGAAATGCCAACATTCTGACCATCAGAAAGTGGAAGAGTCACTGTTGGCTTCCCCACTGTAATCTTTCTCCTTTAGAAAGGGAAAGTTATCTTCAGTACAAATACTGCTGTTCCTAATATGTAATTGTGAAGCAATGTTCTGATATGTTCCTTTTACTTCCTCAGCAAAGTTGTCAGCACAAGTCTATATTAACCACTTACAAAACCCCTCTGGATGTATATGGAAAAAGTGGTGCATAGAAAAATTAGAAACCAGATTTATAAAATGAGAATTTGGGGAATTGGCAATTCCTTTTCAGTCTGAAGCCAGTTAATTTAGAGTGATTATTTTGATCAGCGCTATATGGAGTTAAATCCCTCTCTGGATATTTTCATTTTCATTCTTCACTGCAATTTTGAATGCATCTTTCAACTAGTAGAGAATTAATTTGTCCTTTTGTGTGTGTGGGCATTGGGATGATATGTAGTCTTATTTTCTTGCTGTCCCATTTGCTGACTGCCAAAGAATGGAATGTACCAGTGGCTGATTTGATACCAGGAGAAGGAAAAGCTGCAGAAATACTGGCACTACAGTAAATAGGAAGGGAAGATGCTCTTTCTGTGCTAGAGGTGTGTTCTGGTAGATGCTGGCATTTGGGACCTTGCCTGCAGGAAATGTTCCTGTGCTGCACTGGCTTTGTCCCCAAGTCCAGGTTAAAAGTTGGGAGCAGTGAAGTCACTGCTGTCCGTTTGTACTGCTGCCAGTTTTTGTGATATGTTGTGTGTTAGCTTACAGATATAATCCTGATAAAAGATATGTCCCTTGTCTCTGTGACACAGTTTAGAGAAAGGGGAAAGAAATAGGGGAAAAGCAAGCAAACACCAAACATAGGCATTGTGCTGCTGTGCAGCAGTACTGTGGATTTTGGCATGTTGTGGGGAAAATCTTCATCTCATGCCTGAAATTAAGATCTAAAGGGATATTTTGCTCAGACTTTGTTTTCATGTGGCTTGTTTTTCATACTCCAATCCATTGACAGCACTTTCCCATGCATCCAGCAAACTGTAGGACATTGCTTTTTTGTGTGAGTAAAGTGGATTTCACCTTGAAATAATAAACACATTAGGAATTGTTTGTCTGTTTAGGAAAATGTATGCTTCTAGGGTTTTTAGGAGTTTTGTTCAAGGTCTTTAACATCAAATTAGCAAAAATAAAAGGTATATTAAAATCATTAGAGAGAGTGAGTTCCTGCTTTTACGTGAGCTCCATTTTCTCCTGTGCTAAGTCTCCTGAGATCTGTAGACACTCAGTGCCAAGATAACATTGGCACCATTTTCTTATTGCCATGGTGATCTTCAGCTCTGCTGAATACTCAAGGGAGACCATGGTGTTTTAAAGCAAGTAGAATTTTAGTAATTAAAAAGGCTGGAAGGAAGGGTCTTTCTAAATTTTGCCAGCCTGGGTAAATAAGGATAATGAATTATGTCTGAATAGGGGAGTTATGAGTCTGCTTTCCTTGATTAGTACAGACTATTAGATTAGAAAGGCTGTGAGGGTCAGAGTGGGGCAGGTGTGGTCTCCAGGGTCCCTCAGTGCTCAGGATCTGAGCTGAGATCCCGAGCAGTGTCTGTGCTGTGCAGAACAAGGCTGCCCTTTGTGGGAGCAGGGCTGGCAGAGCAGAGCCTGCTCCTGTCTGCACTGGGACTTAAGGGCACCAATGCATTCCAGAAGATTTCCAAATTAATGCTCTTGCTTGGAAGTTGGCCTCCTCCTTTGTAGGCTGTTGTATTAAATGCCAGTTTTGCACTTTACTGATGGCAGTGGATTTTTCAGGCTCTCCATCATTTCTCTGTCGTGGCCCAGTTTTCATTTCTCTCAGGCTACAGCATGAGTCAGCATTTGGGATTGTTTTATGGTACTCTGATATTCCTTCCACTTTTGCTTTTTCCTTTTTCTTTTATGACCCTTTCAAGCTCACCAGTCAGTGCACAGAGGCAGTGTAAAGCATGCAGACAGGAAGGATGGTGAGATAACTGATATGTTGGGATCAAAAACAAAAAGTTATAAAATCTCTGTACCAGCACAATTTCAACCCTTTATTTCAGGTCAAATTTAGCTTTCAGCCATAGTAGTTGTTTTTGCAAAGCTGTGTATAGTCTTGAAAAAAGACAGTACAATTTGTCTTTTGCAAAATACACTTTTTGCAAGCAAATAGGCATTTTAAATGAAACTTAATTTTTTTGTGTTAAATGTGGATAGTTTGTCAGATTATTTTGTCAGTTCTTTTTAACTCACTCCATCCATATGCTTTTGCCCATTGTTATCTCTTAATACTGCTTGTGATTTGGGGCAGGGGCACTCTTAAGTACTTTCTTCATAATATATGATATTTAAGTTTGTTACATTGCAAAGTAGAAAAAGCAGGCTGGGTTCTCCTTCAGTGTACAGTTTAGTCATGGCACACCTGAAAGCTGCCTATTGCTCTTATTAAGTGTTAAGAGAGATTCCAGTCCATATTAGATGTTAAAAACCAATGTCCTTATCAAGCCAGATTTTAAGGCTTGCTGGTGCTTAAAGCAAGCTACCCTGGTGACTTAAGACATACATATATGTGGTTCTTCAAAACAGCATCAGTGTGCAGTTCCATCTTGATACTGTGAGATTGTGAAAAAAATATGAAAGATTTGGGATTAAACAGGAAATTTGTATTTGTATTTGGTATCCAAAGTGTACATGCATACTTACTGTTTCTCTTACTCGGTTGTGTCCTCAAAAATATCTGTATCCAGGGGATAGACTCTTAGTTCCTTCAGTGGTCTCCAGGCTGGAGCTCTGGAACAGCATTGCTGAGGTGGCAGCAAAGGTTTGGCAGCTTTGCACAATCTCCAGCACAGGCAGCTAATGAAAAAAAAAATGCCAAAATTATTGATATTCTGGGGGCAGTAGGAAGCAGGTGCTGTGCCTGTGTACAGACATCCACCCTGGGTGTTCAGACACCCACCCTGATCCCCCAGCTCCTCTGGCACCTCCTGGGGCTGCTGCAGCCTCTGCCCCTCCTGTGCCAAGGTGGGGAGCAGCACAGTTCCCTGCTGGAGGGGCAGGTGGGCTTGGAGAGCTCTGTATCAATTCCCCAGGACACAGAGCACCTCTCCCCAAATGGTTCAGGCTCTAATTAGTGGGCACAGAGCCCTGCCAAGAAATGTATTTCTGGCAGAGCTCCACTTCACTGAGTGGGTCAGGATTTTGCTGATTTTCACTGCTGTACTCTATATGTGATTGATTTTGTTCAACTGAATGTAATGCCCTGGTCTGTTTGTTTTGTAATATGAGCATATGAAAACTTCATCTTTAGGGTAATCTTTACTTTTTTTTTTTTTTGTTTGTTTGGGGGGTTTTTTTTGTTGTTGTTTTATTTTTTGGTTTTTTTAGTGGGATTTCAGTTTTTTGGTGGGCTTATGTACTTTCAAATATTTTAATGGAAGCGTCCATTTAGGTACATTAGAAGCTTACCAGCATTTTTACCTATTTGGATTGGATTTTTTATTATTTAAAGACCACAGTCTAACTATGCTCTAAATTTACCTCCTTTTAAAAAGGATAAACCTATTACTTGCCTGGCTCTGAGCAAGGATTACAGGAAATAAACAAGCCAAAGTCTCTATCTAGTTATTTTTAGCTTAACTATACTACTTTTCTTCTTATTTCAGTTCAAGATGAGATGAGAACTGCAAATAGCCTAAATTAGTCTGTAGCATTTATATCTTGTTAAGTTTCCTGCTTTGGAAAATATGCAGGAAAATGATTATACGTGGTATTCATCTAGAGGCTGATGAGTTTGTTATAATTATGAAGGTAGATGTAATGAGATGAAAACATCTTTCTTTAGGCTCTCTGAGGAATTCCTTCTCTCCATATTGCTGTTGGGTTAACTGTTTTCTAACCAAAGCCTTCCTCAGCATTCACTTCTCATGTTTTGGGGTTTCCTCAGTTCCTGCTTAGGAAATTGATTGATTGGCAGCTCTGCCATTAGCATTTATAGGTGATAACTAATTAAATTCTACATGCACCTGAGTGGATAATAAAGACCCCTTTGAATCTCTTTTATTATCACAAATCTCCAGTGTAATTATCATTTTACCATTATTTAGCATGCTTAATAACTCTTTGTTGGGTAATTTTCTAGTTCCTTCCAAAAGACACCGAGATATAAGTGTGTCTAAAATCTTGTACAAAGTTATAATATGAAGTTTGAGGTTTGGTTTATGCTTCCTTTTATCTTTTGGGGGAGAAAATTGGGTTTTTTCAGCTCAGTGTTTTTCAAATAACTTGATAATTCCTAAACTGTGTTCAAATATCTGATAGGCATCATGAAGCACTTAGGTGAGGAGACTGGAAGATGTGTGTGGATTCAGTTTATTGTTTCCTTTAGAGGGAATAGTGTCAGCAAGGAACTAATGAGAATGGGACTATGAATATTTGCTGTTTGAGGAATGCTGAGTTTGCTTAATATCACTGTCAGAGTAGATTAGAAATTGCTCTTTTTATTTTGTTTGTTTTGATCATGACAATTTTTGTTTGTGTGGTGGTAATTTATTTTTTCAAGGCTGTGTCCAAAGTCCTCCTTTCCCCAAAGGATTCTACCTGTTTTTTCCATATGCTTTTGTTTATGTGTTAGAAAAGTGTTTATGTGTATATTTACATGCAATTGCCCAGATATAATCTGTGCAAATTCTTATGCTTGAGAACTGGTTATGTGAGGATATTTTCATGTGAGGAGAGCTCTGGACAAATTGACTGAGATTGGCAAAATTTTTTCTTCAGTAATTGATAAACTTGTAGCATTTTTATAATATAATTTGTCTCTGTGTGCATAAATTTCTAGAAATGCCTGTTGTTCCTGTAACTTCACAAAGGTTTAGTTGACTTTTATGTAGCAATAGCAATTTCTAAGGAATGTAGGGGCTGGGGGTGTCTTTCTGTTATTCTTCATTTGTACTGTACCTGTAGAAGAGGCAATTTTCAGGGAGTCATGCACTGAATATTTTGGTGTCAACTTTTATGACAGCAGAAGTTTCACTCATTATTGTAGTTTATTCACATACATCCACATCTCTTGTAAGGTGAAGGTACTCAAGATTTCAACATAAGAAACAGCACAAATTCTTTCTTTACAAGAAGCTGTCTTTTCCCTTAACTGTAATCCCAGACTCTGCTGTCAGTTTTCTAAAGCTTCACATAAATTTGACCTAAATAATAATTTTTCAGATATTTAGGTAGATATTTTTTTTATATTTAGATGCATAGATATTTAGTCATTATTCAACTTTTATGCTCATAGTAATGCCCAGCCATGTTTTGCACCAAACACAGACCTACCTTCTGGCACAGAAGTCATGTTTACATTCTTGACAGCAAGTTGAGATCACCACCTGATCCAAATGTTTATTACAGAAGGAAAGCAGATATTTGAAGAGAGACTAGTCAGATCTCCTGGTGTGTTTTTAACATGCTCTGTATGAGACAGCCATTCTTGGGCTAGACCAATTTCTGACTAAAGGTAAAGTGAAATCTTCTGGTGCCCAATTTAAACATGAGGTTCACAGTTTACCTAATAACTAAAGATACAAACAATGTCTACCTTTCTTGGTTTCTTGACTTCCCCACATCCATTTCCTTAATCCTTGAGTCTCTTGATGTGATGTGATGATATGCTATAGAAAAAAGAGAGAGGGCAATTTTCCTGCAGTGACTAAAGCAGTAAATGTGGATTTGCGTAGCAGTCAGAGAGTGAATGTCCACTCAGGCTGGGGGCAGTGCATTTACAGTGGGTGAAGGCTTTGTCAGACAGCTCAGAGCTCCCTGCAGTTTAGGATGTGAGTGACTTTGCAGTACTGGAGGCTGTCTCAGCTGTTGCCAGTTCTTACTGAGCTTTGGGGAAATGCACAGCAAAAAAGCCATGCAGCATCAACAGTTCTAAACCAGATTCTTGCTTTCATCTTTGCAATCCTTGAAAACAGAAGTAATTGCTAATAGGATTGGGGTGGATGCAGCTGTGAGAGTAACTTGGGGCAGGGCTGCCCACCTCCCTCAGGTTTTTGTAGTAGGCAGAAGATGAGTGTGGTTTGATTTCTCTCATTTTCAGTTAGTACAGCTGCTTTCTGCCTGTGTATCTTAGGGTTTTTTTATCTTGAATGGCGTTTTCTTACAGGCTTTGGGTTTTGGCAGCAAATACTCAAGATCTAGGAAGGAGATGTGGGCAAGTGTGCGTGTGCTGATTGTATTCTGCCTCACGGACTAACTCATGTTTCTTTAAGTGGAAGAGTGACTTACATATTGCATTCTGCCTTGGTCTGCATGAGACTGTTATTCAGGAGCTGTTATTTGTTACTTCACAAATGCCTTTGGTATAACCTTCCTCTCACATAATGTGTTAAGTTCCTCGGCTAATTTCTTTAAATTCTTTTGGCACTGAACACTGTGCATTTGTATAAGTGACTGAACATAGAGAACTTATTTTTAAAATGTATAAGCATGTAAATCTCACTGTTGTGATTATTATTATTTTCTTTTTTTCTTTTTTTACCAACACCCAAAATATAAAAAAATAATTGGCGGCTGCTAAGGCTCCTATACTGCAAAATAAAAAAAATCATATGCTTTGATTAGATTATATTATAATTATTATAGATATATAATATAGATTATAGATAATATAATAGACATTATAGATATATAATATAGATTGTAATCATTAGATTAATATGCTTTTAGATTTTTCTGTAATTCGTGCAGAAAAAGTTATTAATTTTCTATGTTTTATATGGTAGAGAGTAAGGGTCCTACTTTTCTCTAGTTTTCTTTGTTTTGTTTTTGGAAGCTCTGGTTTATTCAAAATTTCATGAGGATACACAGATCTATCTTATAGATACATCACTTTGGTCTTTTCATCACGATTCAATTCTGACTATATATTTTAAGGTGTTCTGGGTGACAAAAGTCCTTGGAATGTTAAATAATTCTTAAATTAAGTATGTCTTTGTGAGAACCTGCATCTGTGGAGCTCCCAGTTTGTGTTGATAGCCAGCTGTATAACTTTTGCTTCCACGTGCTTTTACTCTGATCTTTTAATTTAGCGTTTGGTACCGTTGACGTTTTGCAAGGACTTTAAAGGACTTCTTGAAATAAACAGATGCTTGGAAGACCAGGCCATTTGCCCCACCAGCAAGGATGAAAACTTGGTGGTGGAGCTCTGGTGTGGCTGCCAAAGTGACCTTGGTCGGGGGGAAGATGACGGAGTGCTGTGCCGGCCGCGCCTGACAGCAGCGTGATAGCGGCGCGCGTGACAAATCGCTCACATTAAAATGGGGGGCACTTTCGGCAGCACCAGCGTCCCAATCCATCAGTCCTGATTACTACACAAACGTCAGCCGTGGCACAGAGCACATTTGTCAGGGGGAGTAAAAAGCAGTTGTTAGTAGGAGCGCTCCCTGTCACGGTAATGGACTGAGGCTCGCTGCGGCGACTCGCGGCAACCGGCGCGTTTGCAAATGGCCTGAGCAGGACTTGGGGAAAACACTGCACAGTGGGACAATTAAACAGGCAGGATTGGGAACTTCACAGAAAACACTTTATTTACACTGTACAGTGGGACAGTTAGACAGGCAGGATTAGAAACTTTACATAGTGATGATTGAAAAGTTTCTTGAGTGCCCAACACGACGGAGTCGACATACAAGCAAGGCCAAAAAACATCAATCCCTATGAAATATGATATGGCAGAACTTTCCTGCTACAGCAGTGGGGGGGATCTTCACCCTAGAATCTTTTGTGTTAAGGAAGTTGCACTTTGTCTAATTAATGATTATTTTATTTATATGTGCTTAATGGATATTGTTGCTTGCCTGCTTCATTCACTTTGCATGTGCTTGATGGATTTGCATACTCGTCACAGAATGCAAATAGGATCATCCATTTGCACATGGTGTATATGGATAAATGTTTTCATTAAATTATCTGTCTGGTACAACCAGCAATGTTGTGCCAAAAAGTGAGAGACTGCTTTCATTCAAATGTCAAAAATGGAAGTTTAGGCTCATGTGATCTTTCTTACTCTAAGCCTATATGTGTGTCTGCTTTTTCAGGCTTTCCTATTTATATTAAAATTTCAAGGAGACAGGGCAATACTGAATGTGTCAGAGTTCAGTGCTTAAAATCAATAAGTTGTAGGGGACAAGCTGTTTTTCAATTTAGTCTTTTTTGAACAAATACTAGTAGGATCATAAAAATATACACACTTAGGTTTGTACATAAGTTTGTTGTTTCTTTGAAAAGAATGTTCATTTCTTGCAGATTTCGGGGGGTTTTTTGGAAAATTCACTGATCCTTTACCTTGCCAGTGCACTTTTTGTTGAGACTGCCAGAAAGTATTGAAACAGTGGACACTGTCACTGTCACTGTCCAAGTCCTCTTTAGGTTTTGGTTAGAAATACTGCTTGCATATCTTCAGAATTTCATGCTGTGCTCAAAATATTCCATAAAGAATTATTAAACCAGGCAGAGAGAAAATTCATGAGACATTCCAACCATCAAGAATATTCTCTAAACCATTTGCATGCTTATCCTTAGTCACACTGTATTAGTTTGCCATTTCTCTTAGCACTCTAAGTTTATACTTTATGAACATGGTGAATTAAGGAACTTGATAATGCTTGCTTTTCTTTGGAAAGGTTGACCTCTCTGATCATATAATAGTAAGATATTGCTTCAAGGGGATAAAGAAATAAATACTTGGTTTCTCTGTATTTTAAAATGTATGTGTATGAAAGAATTCCCTCAGTAAACTTAAATCTGAGGGACAATTTTGCTCCATACCATTCTTGTTCAACCTTTATAGTGCATTTTGTTAAGAAAACAGCCAGAGGAGGCAAAGAGATCTTCAGACATGACAATTGCTTGAAGTGGTGTTTGCAGTGATGGAAAAGACAGCAGTTCCCCTAGGAAGCAAAAACAACCTTACAGTTATTTTATTTTCTGTATGTACACATCTGAACAGCTGTAGAGGAGCTTGAGTGGGGAATCATCACTTTTGTTGATGTTTGCTTTGTCTTTTATTTATCTCTGTCTGTCTTCCAAAACAGCTGCTAACTTGCCAGTATTTTGGGTTTTGGTTTGTTTATTTCAATGAGATAATATGGAACTTTTACTTTCTTTTCCCCTCCATGAAATAAAAGAGAGTATTCTGGACAAAGTGAAATTAAATTTTGCTTGAATACTGGTTTCTTAAATATTTTACTCATCGTTCCTTTGCTGTGGATCATGGAACAGCTGTGTCCCTGGCCAGCAGTGTGTCCTGGGTTGCAACAGGCAGAGCATTGCCAGCAGGCCAGGGAGCTGCTCCTGCCCTGATCGGGACTCACTTGGAATGTTTTGTCCAGCTTCATGTTCCCCAGTACAAGAGAGACCTGGAGCTCCTGGAGCAGGCCCGGCAGGGCATTTCTAAGGTGATTTATGGAGTGGAGCATCTGGGTTATGAGGAGCGGTTGTGAGAGTTGAGTATAGCCAGGAGAAGAAATGAGCCAGGGGACCTCATCCCTGTCTGTGAGCGTACGCAGGGAGTTTAAGGAGGCATTTGGATCTAGGTGAGCAGACTATCACCTAAGATTTAGATGCCTCTTTTCTGTTTTTTGATTTCACAAATTTACAACTCAAATGACAGACGTTTCAAATGTGACAGTGAGAGGGTTGTTTGGCTTTGGTTTTGTTTGACATTTGATACAACAAGGAGAAATAAGGAGTAATAAATAAGAGAGTTCAGCACAGGAGTCTCTCTACATGAGCATTAGCAGAACACGGTGATGAAAGTTTTTGCAGACGTGGAGTATTTTGTTGGGTTTGCAAACATCTGTGTAGCCATATAAAAAAATTGTTTTTTCTGAACTGTTGAAAACCACAATGACTAAGTTAAACATTAATTATATAATACTTTGGTTGTGAATGGGGAGCTTTGGTACTAAAATCTTCTGATACCAAATTTAAACATAAGGGTTCACAGATTGCCTTTGGTAAGAGCTGAGTCTGAGGTGAGTTGCTGCCAGCAGGGATGGCTTCACTGAGAGACCACAGTGCAGCAAGAGGGCTTCAGAGTGACTCATCTGAGACTGGGGATTCTGAAATGACACTCTTAATCCCTGTGGATAAGATACTTGACAGTGCAGTTTACATATTCCCTCCTAGTAATCTGAAAAGTAGCCGTGACACTGGCTCCGGCGGGAGCTGCTTGGCAGCTTTCCCTGTGAGAGAGAGAAGAGGTGCTGCAATTAGAGACAATGGGATGTGGAGCAGGAATACAGAGGGAAAGGCTGCATTTTATTAAATTCAATGTTTTCATCAATAGCTAAGCAACAACCCCCATGTAACACAGTGAATTAATTGTGGAGAATATTTGTTCTGCCACACGCTTTCTGTGTAAATACTGCTACCAGCAGCACAGGCAGCTCAGTGCTGTGTTCAACATTGCTGTGAAATACAGCTGTGTGAAAAGGGCGCAGTCAAATTTCTGCTCCTTTTATTTCTCTCCTTGATAATTTTCCTTTCTCTTTGAAGAGGAGAAAATAAGCTTGAGGCTCCTTGCTTTTCAAACGTGTGCACCACATGTAGTTGTTCCATGTATTAAATCTCTCTTTTGAAGGGTTTGTGGGTTTTTGTTTGACTGCTTTGGAGTTTGTTTTGTTCTGGATTTTTGGGGGAGAATTCTTTTTTACTTTATGTGTGCTAGATTGTCCAAAGGTTTTTGTAAATAATGGTTTCCCTGATAGAAGTCCTAAAAATACAGCATGATTCATGACAAAAACTGGCAATTATTTTTATAGTAAGAAAATAGAAATTACTTGTTAGCTAATTTAGCATTAAAATATATTTTGGAGGGCTGTTAAAGCTCTGATAGGGGCGTCATTCTGTGTTTGCTGAAATACTGTTTGTTTTTTGTGGTTTTGGGGTCCTTTTCTTATTTTTAAATACCACTCATTTTCTAAAGTAGCATCTGCAGGGCAGGCCATGTATTTTTATGATGCTTATTTCAGTTCTCAGACTTTATAATGCTACCCAAAGGCATGCTGTGCTAGCCTAGAAATCCACTTTTTGTGTCTTGTTGTGTCTGAATAACTAGATGAACCAGTAATAGCCTGAAAGTACATCCAGGGTGAGCTTAGGGTTAGTAAGATAATGGTGTCTTTGTATTTCACTTGAAAATTGTTGATTTGTGAATTAAGCACAGAAATAGCAGCTGGGATGTTTTATGGCAGGAGTTATGTGAGCTTGGAATGGGCAGCCGGGGTGTACAGCACAGTAGGAGCTTTACATCTGCTGCTGCCTTCTCAGTGCAGCAAGAAATGGGGCTCTCATCTTTCAGAGCAAGTGTCAGGTCTTAAACTTTGGAAGTAGCTCTCAAATTAGGCTCCTCTAGTGAAAAATAAATATAACTGAGTGCCTGATTCTGTGTGTGCATGTTCTGAATGCAGAGAGCATTATTTGCACAGGGCTGAGTACAAATGGAGACTGACAGGCTTTTTCTGTGTCCAGATGATGTTAACCAGGAGCCAAGGTAGAATTTATGGCAAACTACACTGAGACTTTAAACCCGGCACTTGGAGGAGGACATGACTTGCATTATATCTTATTTGTGTGTTAAGAATTTACTTCATTTTTCAGTCAGTTCCTTTTTGGCTCCTTGAGAAAACAGAGAAGGTCATGCATGTGAAATGTTGGTGGAATTGTCTGAATTCCCTTCCACAACTGCAGTTCAGTTTATGGGATTTCTCATCCAGGCCCAGGATCCCATTAAAAAAAAAAAAAAAGTTAATATTTGAACATCACAAAGACTTGCTAAATTTGTGACAACCAGTATAATGCAAAATAAAAACCCTTTAATCCTGTTCTCTAAGTGTGGCTACAGGTGTGGAAGGAAGGTTTGTGACTAATATTGCAGGAATGATGCTGTCTATGGCTTCTGGAAGAATTCATTCCTCTTCACTGGTCTGTTTGCAAACAGTTTTAAAAAGGTGGCATATCATCTGTTTTCCTGTCACTTCAAAATAAGTTTGAGAGGTGCAGGGGAGAAGGGATTGCTTCCCTTTTTATCACATGTATTTATTAAGACTATGGCTTCTCTAGCAAGTCTCATTTTTCTTCATGTTCTTCTGAAACACTTTTTTTTATGCTTTTCAGCTGGAAATCTTCACTGTAAGAACTGTCATAAATAATATTTATACAATAATCTAGTATTGATAGAGTAGTTTTTAAATGCAGTGTAGCTTTGTGGTCTAAATGATTGAAACATACAGCTGAATTTATGCCCTTTGAGTTAGGTGAGATGTTTACTTGTTGGTTTACTGAGTGATTTCTGAAAGACTTAGTGACAGTTCTTAAAAACCTACAGAATAAAACTACATAGCACTGTCTCTTAGGATAACCAGCTCTCAAGATTATGGTCCTGAGGGATAAAAACCTTCTACAGTACCTTTCATGAGAGACTTGGTGTCCTCCATCAGGCCAGGTATCTTTCCTTTGTCTTTTCATGGTAAAGATTAATTTCATCTAGTACACCACACTGAAATCCTTTCCAAGAATGCCAAAACCCTTTTAGCTAAAGAAGCAAATTTGAATTTGTTCTTAATTTGCTCATTACAAATTTATGTTGACTGTTCCTTATCTTCACTTCCTATCTTCACAAAACTCATGTTTGGCAATTGGTTCCATGTCATTTGATATCAGAGTTAAGCTGACAGGTCTATTAATTTCTTTTTCCTCCCCTTCTCTCACTTTGCAAGGCAGGTATTGCTTGTGTTCCTCAGGGATGCTTCACCTCTCCAAGTGTTCTGAGATAATCACAAATTGGTTAGAGATTTTTTTTTTTGGTTGTTTTCTCAAATATTTTCTCAAAAGCTGTAGGCTCAACTTTTGATATTATGGATGAGAAGATATTTGTAATGCCTAAATATTATTTTATCATTGATTTCAAAAAAATTGTACAGAGTTTTTCTTTTAATTGTAAGTTCTACTTATAATGCAGTCCCTTTTTGAAGATAAAAGCAAAATCTCTGTTAAGAATTCATCCGGTTTTAGCACAACTTGGCTTCTTTTTTTTTCCTCCCTTATACTTAAGGGGTTTTTTTTTATTTTTCCTCTTCCTTACAGTTTCTGACTCATGTTGTGCTTTACATTTCTAATGATCAGGAATAAAAGTACAATGTATAATCTTATTCTGTTATTAACAGAATTAGCATAAAAAAACCCCACAAAGAAATCATGAAAAAATTAATATAGATGTTGTCAAGATGGAAATGAAAAGCGTTTCTAACAATTAGAGTTCATAACACACAGCATGAATGTAGCAATTGTTCTGTTATGGCAGCTGACTCGAATTGATGTATATACAATTAAAACCCTGAAGAACTAATTTTTAAACATTCTTCTCATATGTGAAATACTTTGCTATCCACAGGGCTTTTGTTTGGACTTGCTAAAAAGCTCTCATATATAGTAAAAGAACTTTAATGGAAAGAATTTAAATGCAGAAGATTGTAATTTTTTTTTTGCCAAGTGCCGAACTTGCACATTTAATCCCCCTGTGATTAAAACACTTAAAGGTGCACTTACCTTCCTGTGTGAGTATTCCCATTCTCTGAAATGAGCCTGCTTGTGCTTAAAACATTTAGCAAGGCCATATGAAAGAACAGGTTTTGTGCATTGTTAACTAAATAGTACTGATGAGTATATTAAAATGAACATGCCTACAATATCTTTGACTATATGCCCTTGTTGCTCCCATTGTTCAAATTTGAGATATTAAAAGAAAGGCAAAGCTATCTGCACCCTTTAGAGTACAGCAAAAGAAAAGAAGCCTCTCATCATAAATATCATTCCTTCAATTGCATTTTTCCACCCAACTGGGTAATTCTGAAACTCCAACTCATGCAAAGGAGAAGAGTGAAAAAAGAAATCACACTTGTTCTCTTGTGCCAGCCATTCCATAGTAGGTAGAAGGTTGTATTTTATGCAAATGTAGTTGCTGTTTTTTAATCCTTATATTTGTAGTAAGTTTTTCATTCAGCTTCAGTGAAGTGTTGCAAGGCTCAGTTACCTGCCGTCCTGTACCTATTAAGAGTTGAAGGTTTTAATCCCTGTTTAGCTGTTTTTGTAAATGTATTGCCACTGTGTACTTGCAGAGTTCCAGATAGGCTTTCAGACAGATTTTTTGTTATTTACTGAATAAGCATAAATTGTCATCACATCCTATCGGAATAATATGTAGTATTGATTCTATAAATAATCTTCCAGAATATTTACAAGGGAAGGGTAAATCACCTCTACTTGGTATTGGTGGCATGGTTAGACTTCTTTTAAATCTGTGCACTGAGTTCTTAATGTGTTTTTTGAGGTCTATCAGTTGTGTTATGTAAGTATAGCAATCCATGCCAAAGTTTAGAAATCCAGTCTCTACACCTGCTCTTTACTGAAATAACTTTACACATATGAATATGTTGGTAATTCCTGTCTGATTTTTCCCCTAATTATTATTTTGAGTTCATAGTGTTTAGAATATTTAGTACAAGTCTTGAAGTATCAGTGGCAAGAGAAGGCTCTGAGGAGATTATACCAGCAATTGTCATGTGTTTATGAATAATGTAATTTTCTGTCCTTGTCTTACTGTTCTTATTATAACGTGCTCTGAAATTTTACCCCATCCAAGCCAACAACACTGATGCCACGTGGTGAGCTAAAGGACTGAGCTGGGGGAGGTCTTTGGCTGTTTGTTGAAATCAAGTAATTCCTAGTAAGTTGTGGCTTCATATTAGCCATAATAATCTGTGTGGGTTACAGATCACAGCATTAGCTTGAAAATGTTAATGTCATTCTAAAAAGTTGCTTTGTGACTATTCTTTTTAAGGAAGACAAACTCTTAAGTTTCAATATGCAATAAAGGTGCACAGACAGTAAAACTGGTTATGCTGGTGCTTACTTTCCTTGTGCTGCTATAGTCACACTTGGAAACCTTTGGGGTCTTTTTCTTGTTTTGCAATCTGAATTATAGAAACACGTCCTTATCTAGGTATTCCAATGTCCAGCAGCTTGTGGTTAATAGCTTTATCCCATGTTTTTATCCAAAGCCTTAAACATTTTCCGTCATGTTTTTGATTAGGGCATGATGATTTTTGAGTCCCTTCCAGCCCAAACCATTCTGTAGCTGGTTGTGTGAAAAGAGGCTCTTCCAGTTTTTGATCCTGATCCCATTTCTGTGAACAAAGCATGTCAGGAAAGTGCAGGGCAAGGAAAAAGGGCTTCACTCTCTGAAAACAGGTTTGCTCCCTTACTTTTTGGTGTCAAGAGTCAGAAATTCTTGCATGCCTAACAAGACTCAACTAGGTGAAAGAAAAGCACCTAGATTTCCATCCCAGATGATACCACCCTAAACAGGATACAGTTCACAGAAGTATAGAAATGACCACAAAGTCGTGTGCACTTCTGTAAGTCTTGTTCCTCTTTAAAGCTTGCAACAGCTATTCAGTGGGGAAGTAACTTGCCATGCCTAGTGAATTTTATAATCATTGTGTCATTTGGAAGAGCTCAAATGTCACTGTAAGGAAATAAACAGGAAGAGGTACTACAGAGAAGCAATATGGAATGGAAATGGGCTAAGAGGATATAAATGTAATTAGCGAAACACATTTTCATGACTAGTAAAATTAGCACCCATTTATACATGTTATACACTTGAACCCTTGTTGACACCTGAGGCTGGGAAAATATATCTGCTAATCAAAACATGTAATTATATCCTATGAAGCTGAAGTAACGCACCGAATCCTTGCTCTTCATGGTGTTAATGATTTGCGAAACTCATTTACCCAATCACCTCGGTTTGTCCTTTCTTGCTGTATTTCTGTTCCCCAAAATAGTGAGGTCAGGGACATTATAAAGCAATTAAATATTAGATCTATGGAAGTATGAGCATTGCACAAATTGTTAGATGGTATTGATATTAGAGAAGGTGCTCTCAATAGTGGGGAAAAATTCCCTGCTTATAAAATAAGCAATGCAAGATGAGTTATTAACTTGCTGGAGAGGTAAAATTCCTGTGGAGCTGTAATGTAGTTGGGATGGTTGGTAACTTGTAATTTCCCACTGGCATGACCTTGCTTTGCTGTCTTCAGAGCCCATATCTGCATCTAATTGAAGAACATTAAGGTCTGACACAAACATAAAGGGGGAAAAAGTATAACTGATTGGCTTTTGAAGTGGTTTGGTCCTATACAGGAGAAGTACTGAGGAAAAATGGGATATAAAAAATGATCACTACATTTACATCATGATATAACAACAGATGAATTTATTTTGGTTTATAGCCCAAATCTAAAGTAGCACTGTGGAGATGTGAGAGAGGAATCAACTTAATGTAGAACAATTTATTTATTCTGGCAATGGTGAAGTGTTGCTTCAGTGAAAGGGGTGCTGCCATAGCCACGGACAAGTTCTCTTGCAGCTTTTGGTTTATGTGGGTAGGTAGCAAAAGTGAGAGTTGGGAGGGGGGGAAGGGTGCAAGGAGGGTTTAGAGTTTTGTGTTGATGAAAAGTACAACCAGAAATTAATTTATTCACAATAGCATTAAAATCATCTTTAGCTCTTGCAGTTCAACAAAATCTTCATACTAGTTAAATTTTAAAGATTATTGTAAAACAGGAAATGCTTCTGCTGTAGCATGGATGTTATCCTTCTTGATTAAGCAGCTCTGGCAGGTACTTTTAAATAACCAGTCCTAAATACTCTTTTTAACCACTTTGGTTTTCTATATCTTGCTGTCTTAAATGAACCAAACAAGAAGAGTTTTTATAACAATTCTGCTTTACCATTCTTCACTTGCACCAGTTTTACTGACATTCAATGGGAACGTTTACTTTCTATGAAAGATAATTAAAATTTAAAGCTGAATAAATAAAGTATACATAATGTTTATTAATCCTGAGTTTCTGTGAAGAACAGTGTAGTATAAAAGTGAATTAACTAGTGCAGATATATTAGCTTATTTAGTATTAAGAGATTTCTTAGAAAACTGAAAATGTGCAGAAAATTTACTGCTTCTAATATTTGAAGGTAAATTAATTCAATGTATCATAGTTCTGTAGATATAATCTTCCTTTGTACCCTAATTTCACGTAAGGGAAACTGTGGCAATATTTGCATGTTGTATTTGCTATATGCAACATAGTTACTGTCCTGAACTTCCCACTTAGAGGCATTGATCTCACAGTTTTAGATGAAGACTCATGGAACACCACAGATGTTTTGAAAAAACACACAATTTAGGTCAACAGAATTTATTTTAAAAAAACTGCTGTGCCTATCTTGAGGTAAGACTGGAGAGTCTAAATAAGTTATGAAATAAATAGAACTGGTATGGTAACATGTAATTCTACACTGAATCTGTACAAAAGACATCTAAAGCAGGAATGTTCTGTTCATTACAATTGTGCATCTACTGGAATTGTTGTAGGTGTTCTTTCAGTTGGTCCTGTTTGTGATGGGATATCTGGCAAATCCTCTAAGTAGTAACATTTACAGTAAAAGTTATTTCAATGTTGAGACTACTTTAGTTCTCCATTTTAAGTCCTTAGTTATGATTTCTGAGTGCGAGTTTATAACTTGCTGTCCCTGTATACACTGCTTACCTCAAACCAGTGATGCCAGTGATGTGCAATGGAATTTGAATACCTGTGCAAGGAGTGGGCTGCTTGGACATTCAGAATCCAGGAGCAATGCCAGAGGAATTGGGTGAAAAGCAGTGGAAGCTGAGTCACAGACTGAGCTCTCTTCAGAGGGAATTGTTGCCTGGGCTGCACTGCTCGCACCTTAACACAGCAATGGTTGTTCATGCTTAGTGACATTTAAATTTAACATTTTTCCTTCCTTTATCAATTTATATTACCCAGTCATGCAAGAACGTATTTTTTTTAGGGAGGCTGGTTTTGCACTCTCTTCTGAAGATTAAAAGAGCAAAGTGTCTAACACACAGCTTTAATCTGCTCAGTTCTGTGCCCATGTTGTGCTTGGTGAGGCCATGCTGCAATGAAGTGCTTTATTTTCCTCCTGGAGTCAGCAGAGAGTGGCAGATGCTTTTAGATATTTTCCAGAGGAAGACCATTCTGTCATTAATTCAGTCATTTAAGTCAGGTGGACGAGACCTCCCTCTGAACACATCTCAGGAGTGCTTATTTCTCTCCTCTGACTGCAGAGAATAGATTTGGCTTATCTGTAAAGAACCTGGCCATGGTCCAAGTGCCTAATTCAGGTTAAGATCCCACCTCTATGGGTTCTTATTGCATGCTGGACTTGTTGACCAGCAAGTAAACAGCTTAAAAAGATTTTCTCAGTGTTAGATGGTGAAAGGAAAGGTCATAAAGATGAACTTTTAGACATTTGTTTGTGAAAGGACTGAGACATTGCTCTCTTGATCCTTCCAGAACTGGTGTTTCACCCTTTTGTGAAGTATCACTGTCTGTGTGATTTGCCTGAAGGCCTCTCTGTGCCAGATGATATCTAGGGTTTGTCATGACTGACAATAAGAATTTGATATGTGAACGTTTTAGACGTTCCAAATGCTTGTGATGGGGTCAGACCACCAAGTAATTGGGAGGGACTAGTGAAGATGTCAGAGTGCCCTTGGTTGTGTGATCAATGTTTGTGTGAGTTGATGATACTCTACTTGGTGAAATTAATCCCGAAACACATCCAGAGGTGAACTCTAGTGAATTTGCAACTTCCCCTGTGAAACAGAAGTTCTGCTCTGTCACAGTTCCAAGCTCTGTTTGCTGTCTCCTTCAGAAGAGTGCTGGTTTTACAGCTCAGTGCTTCACGTTGGAACAGGGTGAGTAGCTGTATGGATTTTCTCAGTGATAAACATAACTCTGTCCAGGAATGATCTAGGTTTAAATTCTAGGTTCAAAAACCTGCCTTTGCTCCCAGATGATTGAATACAGCTTTTGGCCATGGGTGACTAGTGGCATGTTTAATATCTCAAGTTAATGACCCAACCTGCATCAGAGGTGTTGTGATAAAAGCAGTGACAATTGGGCGATCACTGCTGGGCTGAGGCAGGTTTCCAGTGACCCTTCACTTGACTCATCTCCTCCTGTCTTTGTGTTATCTTTTCTTATTTGGCAGATTTTACACAAATTGAAAGCAGAAAATTATTTCTTCTGACTGATATATTTTGGTCCTATGGCTAGTACTAAAAAAGAAAGTCTAAAAAAAATTACTGGCAAGTGAAAATTCTTATTATGTTCTTAAGTTTATCTCTTGTCATGTTTTTACATCAGCTGGCAGAGAAGCTGTGTGCAGTATTTTATACATGAGCATGCTTGCCTTCCATCCTAATGCACTCTTTGGATCTGCTGAACAGCAGGGATGTGTTCAGGATTTGTGCCCTGCACAGAGAGAAGGAGGAGCTTGCACAGACTGCCATGCCAGGAGGGCAAGGAAAGGAAATTCAGGCTCTGGACAGGGCCAGCCCCCTCCCCTCCCACATTCTGAACTGAGCCCTAGTGTTTGGGCAACATCTAATCCTTGATCCAAAGGATGTGTGATGTGTCCAGTTTATTTACCTTGGAGGAATAAAATGCTCAGCTGCACCTATTACAGTCTGAATGTATTTCTTCAGGCCAATCTTCTGGTTCCTGGTCCTTGGAGCTTTCGAGTTGGTTTTTTCCCAGCTCTAACAGAATTGTAATGTTTGTTTTCTCACCTTCTTGGCTGTCTTTTCAAGTCTTTGATTCCAGCTTTTCCTGGAGGTTTTGTATTTTGTTGCTCCATTATGTGCAACGTGGAGTGTGCAGTGGAAAACTAGCTGTGAACATGGGGTAGTTTTTGTAGGAACATCTAGATTGAGCCTTGGATTTCTGTTTACACCTAAGGTCATTCTTGTGTTATTTGTATTTTTTATCTCTGGCTTCTTCCTGTGCTCCCACTCTTGCCTCCAGCTCTGCTTCTCTCCTCATGCTGGGATTGGCAATGAGACACTGTGCTAAGGCAGTTTAATTGCTCCTATTCATACCCTAATGTTTCTTCTCTTATTTCTGAGATTACTCTGACCCATTTATTGCTTTGTTCTTCTTTATATGACATTTATGGACAATGATGGACACTTTAAAAATGGACAACCATTGAAAATTTTCAAATGTCAGCCTGTTTCAAATACTATTTAACACTTCTAAAGTTCAAGACGCTACTTGGCCTTTTCTTGCTTTCTCTTTAATGAAGACTGAAATTTCTTCATTCTGTTCCCAAAAGCAGAAGCATTTGATGTAGATTAACACTGACTCTACTTTTCAGACACCCTTCTTCATCCCACAACGGATCAAATGTATAGGATCAAATGGCATCATTTTGATCAACTAAAATATTTGGAGATAAGCTGTCTGTGAACTGTCTTATGCTTTTGGCATTTCCATGGTAATATATGTGGAGGAGGAGAAAATCTGACTTATACATGTTTTCCCAGTCATGATTTGTCATTATAAGTGAAGATTCTTTTAGGTAATGTAGTCAACACAATTAAAACTAAAAGGCAAGTTTGGCATGCTCCCAGTTTTTGCCTTTCTGAAATATTATTTATACAGAGTGAGATTACATGAACTTCTTAATTGCCAGGATTTATAAAAAATACTTCAGTAAGCACTGATATTTCACTAAATACACAATTAATTTTGTATGATGCCATAGTTCTGGTGTGTGTGTAACAAAGGGCAGAGTGTTTTTCTGGATTTTTTGTAGGAAGTCTGGGGATTCTGTGTAATAGCACTGTCTTGTGCTATGGTTTAGATGGCTTTTATCTATCCACTAGAAGCTATTTCAGGATAAATTGACAACCTGCACTGTGTCTTTTTACTCAATCACCTCTGTGTGCAGAGTGCCAGCAGTGTTTTCAGAGCAGCACTTATGATAAGGAAAAAGTAGGCATAAATGGGCTGCTGAGAATTTATTGGGAGTCCTCATTCTGTTGATCAGGAGCTCTGCCAACACAGCGACTCCTCTGCCTGTTTAGTGAGCAGGTAGAGCCTTTTCTAGCAGAGTATTTCTCCTCCTCAGAGATAAAAAGGGTAGAATGAACAGGAGCTGAGACAGCTTGTCACTGCTGAATCTTGTCCTGACAGCTGCCTTAGCAGAATGCATTTGATAAACTGTGATTGACAAAATACTTGAAAACTGCAGCTTAAAACTGAATTTCTGGAGAGTGTGAAAGTAGACAGGATAAAGTAAGAATAGTCTTGTGAGCACACAGAGCTGTCATCACGCACATAGCTCTCTTTAAATTTGAAAAATAGAAAGCTGTAGGGAAACCTAGACTGTCCTAATATAATTATCAAGATCATTACTGAAATTGAGCCTTCATTTGAAGCTAGGCCCTGTGCTTGTTTACTACACAAAATCTAATGTAATTTAATTCAGTGGTAGACAAGGGGCAAGACAAGCAAAAAGAAAATCAGCTATGGATTGCTGTGAACCTTTGGAGTCCATACATAAATTTTTAAGTTTTATGGTCCATTTTCATACTAAGAAAGAATTGGCAACAGTGGACCTGATTTCCCTGACTTTACATTTGTGGTCTGAGAACAATTAGTTTCTACTTACTGCAAATTAAGCTCATCATTTCCCAAAAAGAAAACCCTTTTAATGCATCTTCTCCATGATTGGAAGCACTCAGAAGGCTCTTTTGCTTAGGTGGGTTTTCTGCTTTATTTCAAATCAATGTAATCTCCTTAATAGTCTATATAGAATGTTATATGTCATTCCACGAAACTCTGAAAATTAATTACATCACTCCTGTATAAACACTGGGATGATTTTCTAAGTACTTCTGTGTATATTCAGTTGCAAGCAGAAGAAGGGGAGTCACTGCCAGGACTGCAGAGGGCTGTGCCAGCGAGCAGAGCACCGACTCTGTGGGCTGGAGTCATTACACTGCACTGCCACTTGATGCATTTGTTGGTATTTGTTCTATTTTTCATTTGCATTTAAATTCCTGGGAAGGGAAGATAAGATAGAGGTAAACAAATGATGTTTATTTGCTCTTCAGTTGAGCTCCTACTAGACATGTGACTTAGAGAGAAAACATTGGGGAAAAAAAATGCCACAGCATCTTCTGCAAAGCATCACACCTCCATTCATTCTCCAGCAGACTTCAAAAGACACTTCCCTCAGGTTTTAATGAAAACATAAATCAACAGGGAGTAACTAAAATTATACTTAAAGTGAACAGGAAACTAGGGCAGTCACCACATGACTCAGTATTTGTAGCTTGGATAAAACATTGCAGTGTTTTTCACATCATAAATACCTTCTGGTAGAAGAGAAAGTATTATCTATGTTTATTTCCCATCCCCTTTGAGTCAGGGAGTGTAATGCTTTCTCTGTAACTGTGCACAGCATGAAGCTGTGATGTGTTTGGGTGTGTGTCTCTTGTCCAGGGCAGTTTTTCTGCTTTTTGTGCAGTCTGGGTGCTGAGGGCTCCATTCCATCAGGAAACAGATGAGTGTGTTTGCTGTCAGCCCATGGTGTGTGCAGAGGGGAGCAGCTGCCAGCACGTGTGAGGAAACATATGTTGTTACAGGAAAGAGCTGAATTTATCTGGGTTTTTTCTGAGCATTACAGACTCTTCCTGCACTTTGTTGTTCTGTTCGTGGTGCAAACTTGATTTTGGTGGTTTTTAGAATGAGCAAAAAATACTGAACAGAATTAACAGAAAAGTACTAGAGTGATTGATTTCTGTATGGCAGTATAGTGAAGACAAAGATGTTGAGAATTTCCTGAATAATCTCACAATGTAAATGGTAGGTGAAATGGATAAATGTTGAGGAATTATGATGGGCTTTGAATTGTCTATTAAGATTCAGGAAAGTTATGTTAGTACAGCAGTGGACAATCCTGTGGAAAGATACCCATGCGATATTACAACAATGCAAACAAACATAACAAAATGAGGAAGCAGTGGGAAGTTTATCTAAAGAAACCAGAAAATATTGTCACTGCCACTATAGAAAGGTGTGGAAGGTCCATAAACATTGAACAATATGTTGAATTCTCATTCTTTCCTTTAAAGATCTATACAGTTGAACTGCAGAAGGTAGTGAGATGACTTAGCCAAAGTATGGCATAGTTTCCATGCGAAGTATAACTTTAATATTCTTCAGTGTAAAAACCACTGGTGACATAACTGAACATAACATAACTCTGCTGCGGTGAATGACATAAAAATGTGAAAAATGAATGATTGCTCACTGCCTGTATGGAAACTGTTCCACACGAAATTAGCAAATGGCAGATCCAAAATGAGCAAAAATCCACCTCCTGTACATTCAGGGCTTCTTGTCCCTAGATGTTGTAAATACTATTAATTTACAATGGCTCAGAGACACACTTGAGGAACTGATGGAAGAAAAATCCAACCAGAGCTGGTGAATAAAATTTTTAGGAAATTGGAGAGGCAAGCTCCTGGAGTTGCAGAGGATATTCTCAAGTATTACTTTCATGTATTTATTCTAGTTTTATACCTTTCCCTGGGCTAGAGAAGTGATAGAATATCTTTGATATGATTCACTACACATTGTACTTACATTCTTTATCAAAGAGTCCTGAGAATAGTTTTGTTTCAAAGCTATAGGTGAGCTCATTATAAAGGCTGAACAGATATTTGGTAGAGTTTGAGATAGAAATCTTGTTCTTCACATCTTTTTCCCCAGCAAAAACCACAGTGAAGCAGTAAGCTTGTCTTCTTGAGCGTTGTGTGTCAGTTCTTAGTTCCTCAAAATTGTTTACAGACACAGATGACAAATAAGATCTTACCAAATAAATTACTTCAGAACTGTAATTTGATTTTTTTTTCACTAGTAGAACTTGCTGCAGAAAGACAAGAGAGATCAGAAAGTAAAAGTAGGTTTAAAGGTGGTTGAGGCTCATCAATTAATTAACTTGCCATAGCAGTTTAAAAACAAACAATAATTCTTAACAGTGAAGAACATAAATGAATAATGAGGAAGACAGATGCTGAAGTTATTACTTGAAGAGCTTTGTTTTGTTTTGTGAGGCACTGCTATTGCTAGAACACTGATGTCAATCACTTTCTTTGTGATTTTAGGAGCTTGCTTGGTTTTAAATGAGCAATGAGCTACAGAGTTAGAGGCAGACAGGGTGTTGTAGTGTCTGTGTAATATTCAGGTTGCTGTAAAAATGAAGAGCAGCTACCCTTAGTTTTTCCCTAATTCTATAAAAGAAATAGGGAAAAATAGAAATAGGTCAGAAAACTTTTACTGGTTGACTTATCCTCTTTTCACACTTTCAAGCTGAAAAATACGTATCCTGAAATAAGGAGAAAAATTATTTTTATGGAATTACTTCTAGGATTTAAACTGATTTTAGTGTTCTTGATAAAAGTTCTTTAAGCAGTTTTGTGTGGTGCCAAAAGTGAGGAGAAAAAGCAGTGGGTGCATGGGTGCCTAAATTAAAGTGTTGAGTGTTTTTAGTACAGTGCATGTGGTTTATTCTACATTTTAAATTTTGCACCTGACAGCCTCTGTTGTAAAATTTCATTTATGTGAATTTTTCACCATATTTATGTAAGGATAACCAGTTTAGAGACATAATTTTGATCTAAAACATAGTCATTGGCACAGAGTAAAGAGTTATTTGTGAGAGTCTTGCAGGGAAAGGTATTAGAGAAAGCAACCATAGAGAACCTTCAGTTGCTTCTTGAAGCTTTTCTTAATTTTTAATAAATTATTCCCATCAGAGTTGGGACTTACATCTCCATAATTATTAAATCATGACTGGTAACTGAGTCATTGGTCTGTATGGGGGTACTGAGCCATTCCTAACAGCATGAAGTAATCGTTGTTGAATTGACCTTTACTTCAAAAGGCAAAGTAAAACCAGAAGGAAAAAAGTGTTGGAAGTTTCAATTAGAGTTTTACTTTTTGTGTGAGTCAATGACCATGTTGAATTAAGAGGCAGTTATGAATATTTTAGACATTAGGGCTTGGCTGTTCAGGGGAATCTGAGGAGATTTATCAAAATTACCAGATACATAGTGGCATGATCTTAATGTGATATTGTGAAATTGATTGACACTCCTATGTAGACATAATCACTTGGACTTAATAGGGCTGTACTTAATTCTTTTGGGAGATAAGACTAATAGAAATCATTTAATTTGACTTAACTGAACCTAAATTTCAAGTAGATTTATTTAATTTTGACTTCATACAGACTATAACAGACTTCTACACAAAGCAATAGACACATCTCTGCATTTTAAGTACTGATCTGAATTATGCATGTCTCTGTGATTCTTATGGTAGAAAGACATCCCAGTGCTTTTAGTGCTCCATGGGAAATGAAAACAAAACATTTAATTGTTTTTAATTTTAATTTCTGTGTTGTTGTCTCTAATGTGGCTAAATACTTTATTCTCTGTAAAAGACATGGACAGTGCCCTTGGAAACTCAGCTCCTGGTTCAGTAGATCTGTTGCTTGTCATACTGGTAACATTTAGGAAGTTTTAAATTGCAATGCAAGTAGAAACTTCTGCCTCCCATTTTATATCCTTACCTTTAGGCTGAGGAGAGAGAAAATGGTGTATTTGCTGTGGAGTGCATTAAACTAAAATACATTTTCAGATATCCTTGAACTGCACTGGAGCATTTTCCTTTGTAGTGTTTGTCAATTCTGCAGGAACGTTGAGTGGTGTGTTAACATATTATTTTGTGGAAGTATACTCTTAAATATGTCTTGTGGGTGTTTTGCATTGGAGAATAATTGTGCTTGAGAGCTGCCAGTACACTCTGAAGGTAGAGCTTTTTGAGCCTAATTGAGTTGTTGAATGTGCTTCGGAGGAGAGAAAACCGAACACAACTTTCACAAAAGATCAAACAAAACATTGGATATAAAATGTGCAATAGAACATAATGGAGTAATACAGCAGAGAGTAATTCTGCCAAGACAATATGGGAAAAGAAAAATTTTGTGGCCTTTTTGTTGCAGAGCAGTTCTTATTCCCACACCTTTGTGCACAACTTTTGTATTACTGGGGTATTTTCTAGCTGGAGGTGGTGTGCACAGGGGTTGAGTGCTGGGTGAGCACCATCTGCCCACCAGGCATGGTCTAAAGCATTAGGGTAGAGTGTGATGGGGAAAAAATCCTCTTTTTTGAGGGCAGAGTAGAGCATTAACCTGTCTGGTACTGAGAGACTCTTCTGTCACTTGCTATGGGGTTTGTCCTGTTCCTCACTCATCATAATGATGGGCAATAATCATTGAGCAAATATCAATGAAAATGCCCTGAGATAGCAGCAGAGGAGAAAATTCTGCTCACAGAAACTGGTCAGTAAAAAGGAAATCAGATATATTTAGGACAGGTCTCAGCCACACAGGTGTGACAGGAAAGGAGCAAGGGTTTATTACTGGATGTTTTTGTGTAAGTATGGGGAGGGAGGGAAAGCAGCTTGAGAAATTTAGGCTATTTATTTGTAAGGCTTTTTTTTTCAAGGTTTCTGAAGTGCTACTTTATAAAAATAAACCAGCTTTTTATTGTATATTACTAGTAAAAATTGGGTTATGCCACTTTGATAAATAGAAGAGGAAAAATGAGAATAGAGCTTAGGAGGATGTTTAGGCTCTGGTCATGTTTAATGTCCCACAGTAATTTTTTAGATCAATGTTGACATAAGACTTAGGGTTGGAGGAAGCAACTCTTAGAAAAAGTAAGGAAGTTCTCATATGTACAAAAAAACCCCCAAACAACCCAACCATGAACAATGTGCTGTCATCTGACAGGGTGGAACACATCTTACATGATTGGTTACCCAGCTTTTAGTGATGCCAATTGGAAAATGCTAAACAGCAAAATGCCAGAATACCTGTGAGCTGATTAGATTGGAAATTAATACTGCATAGCAGGAAGCATTTATTTAAACCATGGAGGGGAGAATTTCAAAAGTGGGAAACAACTGGGGATGAGGGGAGAGGAGTGATGCTTGTTCCTGGATTGCTGATGGCTGTGGGTGGTTGGAAGGACAGCTCAGAAGAGGGATTAGAACAAAGAACAAGGGGATATTTGGGTATTTGACAGCCTCTTTCCTGGGACAGAGACGTGTCCTGTGGGGCCAGGTGTGCTTTGCACTGGGATCCTGGGGAGCAGAACCTCTGGCTGCTGCTGTCCAGATGTGATTCCCAGCTGTGGGAGGGATTGGGTTCCTCAGAGTGGCAGCTGCCCTGGGAGCCTGTTGGGCTGGGAGGGAATTTAGAGAAGTATTTAAAATATGCAGAAGGCAAGGAGCTGGTCCAAACACTGTATTCCTCATGGGAGGGCAGGTCAGGAATTGCAGTGGCTGTTTTCTCAGTTTTCAAAAGGTGCTGCCAGGATTGATACTGGTATCAGAAATCGCCTCTAAACTGGGGCTTGAGACAGCAAAATAAACCTGCTGTTCACTCATCTTTGAAAGGCAAGGACAGAAAACAAGTTCCTTTCTCCCTGCCAGTTACTGTGGGAGGAGTTGTGTTTTAAGGGAATGTAGAGGAGGAGCACAGGAAATCCACACAGGTTTTACATTTCCAGATATAACTGTGGTGTCTGATAGGGACAAAAATTAACTTAATGTTCTAAAGATTTACTTACAAAAGATTTTCTTTTCCTAATTTTTGTTAAGGCCAAAGATTGTAGGTCATATTCTTCTCTTTGCTGCCGATAATTGCAAAATCCATTACTGTCCCTTCAAGATGTTTTTTATAAAAGGCTGTACTAAATCTGAATAAAAGCCTAATAAGTAGATTAGTTAGAAGAATATTCCTCCTGAGGATGGTTGATTCCAAATGTAGCTGCTAGAGATAACCCTAAATGCAATTAGGTTTAACTCCCTGTGAGTGTCAAAGGAAGGTAATACCCATGGAGAGTTCCCTTCAGATGACACTATTTTAAAGTGTCTTAACATTGAAATATGCTTTCATTTGGGCATTGGTGACAATTTGTTTGTTTTTTGATTTCTGGAGTAACAGTGCTTGGCAACTTGGGCTTTAGCCATTAGTTTTAGGTGCTTCCCAAAAAAGAGGGATGGTTCAGCTTCCTTGGCTGAGCAGTTTGTTGTCCTCATCTGTGCCCTTTATAAGGATAAAATACCCCAAGGTGGCCACAAGCAGGTGGAAGAGAAAATAGCAGATTCAGTAGCATACACAAGCTTAAAGGGTAATGTGATAAAATGTCAATAGATGAGTTGTTGATGGATTAATTCTGGTTTTCCTCATAAAAGAGAAATGAAAGCTAAAGCTTGTATTAAAACAGAAATAGAGACATTAAAGATTTTGAAACTTTTCATATTATGGGAGGGATGTAACAGAAATAGTATAATTGCAAACTACTAAAATGGTTTAATTTAGCTGTGAGTACTGCAGAAGAATTGCAGTGTATTTAAGAGTTTGGTTCCAGCTTCACTTAGAAAAAGAAAAGGAAAAAAGCTTCACAAAACATTTCCATTACTTCCTCTTTGATATATTCCTGCACATGCATGTGTTTAGTTATATTTCATTTCTCCCATTTTTTAAAATATGAAAATAATACCAACTTTTAGTATTTTGCTTCGGGGGAAAATTGCTGGTAATACCAAAACAAGAAATTTGCAATAATTTTTTATTAGCTTTTTTACATTCATATCCACAGTGCTCTGCCCTTCACATTTCTTTGCTTGACTTGGTTGTTCTTTGAATGATCTTTCTTGTTAAGTGTTCCCGAAAATCTTTTTTTTTTCCTTTCTTGTTTTTAAATCAGAACTCTGTACCCTAAAAGTAAAGCTGAAATAATCAGATGTGAGCCAAAGTATGCAAAAATGTCTTACAATTCTACCTTAGCAAAATTTAACTTCATGTATGGTAGGGAGACATTGAGCCAGTTCAGTAAACTCTGCCTGGTTTTTATTGTTTGTAACTTGTCACTTGAAATTCCCTTACCTTCAGAGAAGAGATGTAAGACTCGGGGTCTGCCATTCTTTCACATTATTGCACTTGAAGCAAAGCCTTTTTGCTCCTAACAAATATCTAATTTGTTGTCTAGTGTGCAAAGTGATTTGTTTTCTATTGTTTTGGTCAGCTCTTTTTTATTTGTGTCAATGTGTTGCCTTTTTTTCCTTGTATATAATAAATTGCTGTGTTTACAGAACACATTTTCACTGTTGATTTGTTTAGGTGTTGGGTGAAAGGTTAAATTATTATCTTATAAATATTATGAAGGATTTGAGCATGAGATGCACCAAGTAAAATTATTTTCCAGTGAAAAACAAGAATTAGAGTGACCATACATTAATTTTTTGTCTTCTGGTCTTGCTGGTTTTTGCAAGGAAAATCATGTAAATGAATAAAAATAGGTTTTATATTTCCTGTTCACTACATCTGAAAATTTTCCTAATGTTATTATGAAATTCAATAATACTTCTCAATTGATTTCAAGCTTTTCAAATGTAAGAGGACTCCTTGATTATGTCATGTTTTCAAAATCCAGGATTATTTCAGTTCATTTTTTTAGTCTAAGAGAGAGTAAATTCAAAAGTAAAGGGGGTTTTTTGTATGTAAGTATTAAAAATTGTTTTCCTAAAGATGGAGTTTTTATAAGACAGAAAAGAAAAAATAATCTCCTTGCAACAGTAGAGTTTCACTGGTTCCTGTCTAGTTGAGATTTAGCAGAATAAGCTTGATTATGTTGAGAGTCAATGTAAAAGTAATAATGCTGCTGCAATAAACTGTAAGAAATTATTATTACAGCTGAAAGTGTCCATTTTCCAAATTTATCTTAGGAGTCTGTTTTTACAGAACAAAAATTATCTTTTAAAAGGATGTAGTGACATTTATTTGACTATAGGAGTAATGGATAGTACACTGCAAATAAATCAGTGTGAACTTAAGCACCTCCTGTACAGCCTGGATGGAAACTGCTGGCCTTTGGGTAAAGTTCTACCCAAAGAGAGATTTGAGAGAGATTTTTATGCACTCAGGCCTTTTTGTGGTTAATGATGCTGAGAGTGGGTATATGGACTGCCTGCAAAGCAAGATTGCACCAAACCTCTGCTACTCAATCTGCCTTTTTATGCCATTGATAACAAGATAAAAGAATTCTCGATCTCTAGATAATGAAGAGTAATGTATTTTACTGACTATTGAGGAATGCTTTGGGTGGGAGGAGGTGAAACATTCTATTGGTTGTTGTACCAAAGATGAATGGAATGGAAGAGAAGGAGGAGAGCCATCTCTAAAATGTTATTTGTTTTATTTCATTTAGATTTTCACACACACCTTTCTGAGAAATTGAAAGACAGACAGACAAGCTGGCAGCAGCTGGCTGAGACAAAGAACTCTCTAATACGTAAGGTTTTTATTTTGCTTAAACTGTATTCCTTGTCAACTTAGAACCTAGTTTAGAACTTGTGTGTTGTGCAATGCTTAATCTTGTTCTGTCTATGTTCTGTTTGTTATGTGTTGTGGGATTTTGGTTGGTTGGGGTTTTTATCTTCCTGGGAATTTATATTCTGTTGAATAAACCTGATCTCTACTACTCATTTTCTATCTCATTGTTCGGTATGACCTTCCTGGTTGGATTGAGCTAATTTAGGGATTTTTCAGTGGGAGCCTGGGCTGGGTGGTGAAGGAGCTGTTTTCCTTGAGCTGACTGTGCTTTGTGATGAGGGGCTCATCCCATGAGAGGAGGAGAGCTGAGGCATGGAAGAGATGCCAGCTCTGGGTAGCCACAGGCATAATTTTAAACAAAATGGTACCTGCACCTGGATTTTCACCAAGGCAATTGCTTATGTTGTATTCCATTGGTAAGGTTTGCGTGGGACACAAGTTTCTGCAGAGATTCTTCAATCAGACTTTTGAGTGAAAGATTTAGTGATGACTCTGCATCTTCAGTCTTGATTTGAATTCTTTTGTTCTAAGAGGATGAGATTCAGACAGCCACACTTGATGTGCCCCTGAAGTTTTGTATCCTAGGGGCTGTGCAAGTCAGGGAGTTGTGTTGGTTTTTGTGGGTTTGTAGGAATTGTGCATTGCCAGCCAGGGGTTTTTGAAGTATCACTGTTCCCCACACACACTCACACTTTTGCTTCCTTGGGAGTAAAACTCCTTTGGGAGGAAGAGGATGTTGGGGGAAAAAACCTGCAATGCACTTTTTTAGAAAAAGGAAAAGTTGCCAGACTGTAGTAATGTAAATCAAAAGACATCTCAAGGAATTTTAGTTCAAAGAGAATGATTCAGTGACATCTTCCTCTTGATATTTCTGTAATTCAAGAATTATTTTCATTAACTGGATATGTACACTTATACTAACTATAGTATCAGCTGTTTTTGATAAAGGCTTTTTTCCTTGACTTGGCAAACTTTACCTTGTGTTTGATTGCCTAAAGAGATGAAAGATGAATTTTGTTGTTTCATTCCTTTCTTCCACTGCACCTCTGACCTAGTACATACATGAAAGATGCCTTTCTGTTCGGGCTCTTTTTTTAAGCACTTAAGTAAATGCTTTGCAAGATGAGGGCCCTAACCAGGATTAATACTCTGCTTGCTTAATATTCAAATGAGACATAAACCAAGGTTTTCTCATTGCCCTCATTTTCTGATGTACTTCTTTCCATAATTGCCTGATTTTTGGTAAAAACTAGTGAATGGCATTTTTCTTTGAATCTCAGACAGTGTCTGGACTGTCTATATAGTGGAATGGTTTCTTAAATCAGATTCTGGAAAGGACTGAGCATCTGTGACCATTTCCTAGTCAATGCAGCCCATGAGTGTTCAGTGTGTTTTCAGACAGCAGATAAGAACTATTTGTTGTGTTTCCATGCTTCTTAGAAGCATGGGAGCCAGAGCTTTTGGTAGAGGAATTAAATTTCCATAGTGCTGTTGTACAATGCTAAAAACTGCCCCAGGTAATGTGTGTATGGTTGGTAATAAAGAGGAAATTAACAAAGAACAGAATTGATCCTGTACACAGCTCTGCATTTCTGAAGCATTCATGATTATTGGTGTTGCAGGAGGATTTTGGCACAGGTGAGGTGAGTGGGTTATGCTATTTATGCTCTACTATATCTCAAAGAAAATGCTTGAATGCATTTTCCAGGATCACAGACAGGTTTTGCCTAACAAATTGCATCCAACTGAACAATGTCTTTCCTCATTTGAAGCTTTGAGGCTTTTATAGAAACAAAATACTCTTTTGGTTTCTCTTTTGGTTTGCTTCTTTTTCCTTGCAACCTGATACTCTTCCCAATTCAAACAGATTTTGATTGATATATTTGCTTTCAGTTTTTGGTACTGTGTTTGTTCAGGGCTCTAGAAAGCAAGAAGAATGTGGAAATGTACTAATAACTATATCACAACTCAAAAATACTTGATGCTTGCTATGGGCTTGATTTAAACATGCATTTAAGAAAATAATTGAACTGAGACAAGCAACAAGAAAGCAGTACCTTTTATGACTTTCATGAGTCTCGTTTCTTGGACATGCTAAATCCGATCTGAGTAGTGAAATAGTTTGTAGAATGCTGTGAATGTGGTGAGAAAGGTGCAATGAGTTTGCTGACCCAGATATGCTGCCTGACAAGTATCAGCCAAATCTTTGATGTTAATAATTCCAGGGACTTGACCAAAAGCAAGCTTTATCTCTGCTGCTTTTAAACAGTGCCATAGGATTTTCTACATCAATCTGGATGCTGCCAAAACCAGGCAGATGGCACTAACCTTGGTTTAGAGCCTCAGCTGGCTGAGAATGCATCCAAATAGTGTTGCAAAGCTTTCAGTGTTGTGTCAACAGGAGAGAACTCTTTGTGTCACCATAAGAAGAGCCCTCAGACTTTGCATTTCAAAGGTACCCAGTGCTCATCTAGAGCAGGGATTGCTTTGCAGTGCTCTAATAAAATGATGGGTTTCTTGATCTGCTCTGCCCTTGCTTTGCCAAGGTCAGAGATGCCGCTGGTGCAGCTGCAGAAAAGGAGATGAAGTGCTGAACATGGGAGTTGGAATGGTCAGTGGCTCAGAAATGCAGGCAGGAGGATTGTTGTCAGATGTGTGGTCTGGCTCTGGAAGGAAAGAGAATAAAATTGTCTTACAGAAAAAACACCTCCCCTCATTAGTATTTGGAGTAGTTCTAAATCTCACCATTTCTGACTGCTCCTTTTCTGGAAGAAGAATTTTTAGTAGATTTTAAAAACTGCAACAAACAACCCACCCCAACCACCCCCAAAATCTCAAATCGATGTCAAAATAAGAATTTAGACTTAAAAACAAACAAAATAACCAGACCAGCCCTGGCTTCTTTTCAGAGCTGTAAACCAGTGTAACAAAATTCCAGCTAGTTATCAAAATGATTCATGTTTTTTAAGCATTTCAGAAGTATGATGTTGAGTATATATGTGCGTATGAATATATATGCATGCATATTTATTTAATTATTTATTTATTTATATAAAGAAATGTAGAAGTGGGCTGCTTGGGGTATGATGTGAATAAGACCCTGAAAGGCCCCATTAAGTGATAAAGGCAAAAGGGTCAGCTCCTGGTATAGAGTGTACAACCAGCCTGAACTTGAAGGCTTGACAGTGAGGGGGAAAGGACTGAGTCAGTCAAACCTATTGCAGTGCACTAACAGGGGATTTTTAGGTTCAAGTTCTAGTAGGTGTTCTTTCAAAACAACACAAGCAAGACCTGGGTTTATCATGGGATTTTAGCAGTGATTTCTTAAAATAGCCAAATCTGGGTTGTGCAATTACTCTTCATGGAACTGTTTTGTTAAGAAACTGTCAGCTAGAGAATGCAATCCACAGAGGCAAAAGTGTGTGATAAAATAAAATAGCAAGAATACAGGGAGTCCTGAGGGAGAAGTAAAACTCTTGCTGAAGAAAGAGTCCTAGAAGAAAACAAGCAGACAGTTCTAACAGGTGCCTCTTCTAGGAGCAATGTTACAGAATTTGAACAGCACCAGTATTGGAAATAAAGGATTTGAAATTTGCTTAAGAAACAAAAGAGGTTGTGTGATGAAGGGCTGAGCTGCTGGCAAAGCTCTCAATCACCTCAGATTTACACAAATTGATCTCCTGTGTAATGCACCATGTCCTAAAAACTAGAAGCTACAAACAGAATACATTTTACTTTTTAAGGGGTTCTGTGACAGCTTATAAAAAGCAGCTCTTTCACTTTTTGCATGAAGTTTCTACCTCAAAGATACTGATGAAATAGGTGACAATTTTTAACGCGAGCTGTGACAAAATAAACACCATCTGCTAATGTTGGCTTACTCCATAGTCCTCTCATGCTGGGTGATTTTATTTCACCTTTTTTCAGAAATAGTTAATGACACATCTGCTGTGTGGTGGAGGTGCATTTTTGGTGATTAAATGTGGACACAGGATCCGAGAAAACAGTAACAAAACTTTTTCAGAAAACTGAAGAAAATATCAGTGCCATAAGGAGCCAACAAACTGTGTTGATAGCTTTTATTTTTTTTATTTATTTTGACCTTGTTTACTGTTGGATCAAAAATTTCAAATTATATTTGTTCTTTCAAAATTCATATTTATGATGGAAGACTTCTCATTTGGCCTTTATTTTACCAAAACAAAAACCTTGCCAGTAGGATATTTGTAGTTCTCCAAGCAAGCCTGGTTTTGCAGGGCATCTGTGAGTCTGGGGGTGTGGGGTCAGAGCAGGTTTGGGTGTCCTGGGGGATCAGGGTTAGATTTGCTTACATAAAAGAATACATTTAAGGGAGCATAATGTACTGTGGGAGTTGGACAACAAAATAATGGGGTTAGCTCCGGGTCCAGTTGAATTTTGGACAAGACAAAATTGTATATACATGCAGAGTTGCTTGTTTAGAGTGTGTCTGTGTCCTGTAGAGCTCCATGAATCCCTCTTGCCCCCGAGCACCACAAGTGTCGTTGTCTGAGTCCCTGCTTTGGGCAGACAAAGTTGTAATTCCTGATGTTTTCTGTCAGGCTTTGCTTTCCTCCCTTTGGCAGAGCTCGGTGGTCCTGTGGTTTGAAAATCCCCCTCGAGTGTCCCTGAGGAGCAATCTCTTCCCATCACCACAGGACGTGCCAGTTTTCCCTCCTCAGTCAGCAAGGAGAGTTCTTTGTGATGGGAATTCCGATTTAGCGCTTTGCTGCAGAGGCATTAGCATAATGATCCGCAAAATTCCGAGCAATTAGGCTGTTAAACCTGTGTTTACCCTGCCAAATCGTACGTCCCGATGCTGTTATCAGTGTGAGTAGATTTTAATAAATCCAAATAACTAAATGTCTGCATCTCCATGTGGATGGGTGGATATTTAATTTTAATTATTAATATTTAATTTTAAGATTGAGATGGAAATTAAAACCATGGAAACCTTAAGAGAAAAAAAAAAAAAAAGAAAAACAAACCACATTTGGTTGTTATTCTCTGGTAGGTGAAAAACCAGGATGGAGACGTGAATTCTGATTCTGTCTAAAAGTTTCAAGTGAAAACAAATTCATTGTCTTTCCTTCCTGGGCCACCAGGGTCTGTTGAATGGTATGAAATCCTTGTCCTCATTTTATGTCTTCATAAAACCACAAAAACTGAGTTATGTAAGTAAAGCTCTATACAGTCCAAGAAGAAAATTAGATCTGGGAAAAAAATGCCAACACGCTATAAATATTTTTTTAAAGGAATTGCTTGGGGTTTTGTTTGTTTTGTTAAGCCTTGCTTTAGCTCCTGATGAACACTGGCTAAGAAAATATTGATAGAAATATTTGTAAGGGTAAACATCTGTACCTGTAGGTATTGTTTTGCTGTTGTTCAGACTTCATTAAATTTATCATTTTGATAATGAATGCATAGAAGTGCTGTGAGTAATATGTCATTAATGTTAATTGTTCTGATAAAAGAAAAAAAAGAGCAATCTGACTCTTGATTTTTTTGTCTTTACAGACTGCATAGTAATTAAAAATTGGAATGAGAATTCATGCAATTTGCTCAAGTACATTCAATAGTGAATATTTGAAGTCATCCCATGTTCCTTAGCAGTGATGAACAGATTTACATCCGTTAAATACTTCTATTACAAACCTTTTGGCTTGACCTCATCTGTGTAAACATTTCATTTATGAATTATCAAACCTCTTTGAAAGACAGCCTTATGTACGTGTATTATCATTTATGGTAATCAGAAACATTTTTCAAGCTGCTGTTCATGAAGTAAGGGTGAAAAATCCCTTGCTTATTCATACCCATATGTATGCTGTGAAACTTGAGTAAGGAGGGAGATAACAAGGACTGACTTAAAATATAAATTATATGTATATTTTTTACACTCGTGCCATATTTCCATAGTTTAGGTTTACTTCAATCCAGTGTTAAAGGTAAAAGTGGGGCAGGTCAGAACAGAGTTTTTTTCATCAATATCCATAGCTTGCTTTTATAAAAACTCTTTTGTTCAGATTAGGGACTGGAAGTGAAGGTGCTTTACTCCAATCTGGGTTTGCATCTGTGGCAAAACTTTTATAGCCTCTAACAGATTACATGATATATTACAGGGTATTTTAAATATGGAGAAGCAATGAGGAACTGATGGCTGCACATGGTTTTGGACTATGTTACTTCCAAACCCTTCTGCTTATTAAAGAATTTTGCTTTAACCATGCAAAACAGCACTCACAAGTTGTCAGTGGAAGGCCAAGTATTTTGATAGAAATGTAGTGGATGGTCTGATTGGATCTAAAGATTGAAATCTGTTTGGGACAATAAGCAGAGGTGAAAAGCTGACTCACATAGGCCATGTCTTGATATCCATTTCCTTGTTGGGATAAGTGACCTCAGTATTTGCAACCAAATTCAAAGCATTCCTCCTGTTGTTAAGACTTACAGACACAGCTGATAAAAGTTTTTCATGCTTCTTCAAAATTTATGTCCTTAAGCAGCATCATTGGGAGTTAGTATTTGATCCTGTATAATTGTTTAGATTTTGTGTGATGGTTCAGCAGCATGAATGTGCTTCAGAGAGAGTTTTCTGGAGTGCTTTGCTCAGTATCTGCCCATGCTTGATTTTACTTATTAGAATAGAAGCTTTCTCAGTTAAAGTCTGGCACAGGGAAATACTGTGCCTCAAATCCCACATGGCCTGAACTACCTGGTCCCAATTAATGAAATATTGAATGTGGTGTTAATGCCAGGAGGGCCCTGAAAGGACTTAATGAAAATTACCAATATAATCATTTTCTAAAGTAAAACATGATTTTGATATGATTAAATAGAAGTGGGAAATTGAGTGCATTTTGGAAAAGTAAATGAACTTCAACAAGGACAAAAAAGCATCAGGTGCCTTGTTTCTCATTACAAACCAGAAATCTTCATTTCTTACCTATCCAGACTGCAAAATCTTCAGTCTTTGAGCACTGTACAATATTCAATTTTAGGGCAAAACTGTACTACTGCCCTCCCTTCTCTTTCCACTTGAAGGATGGTTGGTCATTCCTAGGATTAGTTGGAGAGGTTTCCTCCGAGTCTGAGTTCTGAATTTCACTTTGTGTATCCTGTGACAAGATCACCATTTAGGTGAACACCTGTTGGTTCTTTTTTCAGTAGTAAAAACTGCCTGTGCACCCTCCCTGGCAGCTTCTTACACAGCATAGGCTGAACAGCCACGAGCTGAGATTGAGCAAGGGCCTGCTTTAGTCTCTGGAATTGACATTTTCAGAGTAATAAAAGGCATCTCTTCGTTTAGTCACCATCACTCCTCATTGTCATAGAAAGCTTTATCAAAATAACAGCACTGCACTTAGGGCAGTAAGGATTGAATTCTTCCCTTTTGGATCTGACTCAGAACTGGCTTCACTCTAGATTGATTTCTGACCATTGTCTGATTTAAATTTTGTAAAGAACACGTGAGCTCCATGTCTTACAGGCTGATATCAGCATATTTGCAGCTTAAAGTTAGGGTTTGTATCAACAATCTCTTGAATACAGGAGGAAATTGAGACTAAACCAGGAAATCAAGGCCATAAGTGCCCTGGCTGTGCAGTGCTTCTACATGTAATAAAGGCTCTAAGATGCAAATTCTGCAGAGGTAGATTTGAGGTAAACATGTTTTGGGTAGATTTAGGAATAAGATGGATAAGGATAGATTTAGATAAAGAAGATAGATAGGACTGATGTGTTTTGTATCGACTGCTGCATTTTCTGAGTCACTTGTGTGATGTGCATTATTGGCATTCCATTGCAGGTGACTCAGATGGCCAAGTGTGGTGTCAGGAAGCAATGTCATGTCAGGCAATGTCACTTCCCAGAGTGGTTAATACAGTGCTGCTGCTTAGGTAATGAAGCAGTAATAATGTGAAAAGCACTGCAGATGTTAGCAGTTACAAAAAATGTAAATTATATTTGCCTTCCTTTACTGTGCTGATTTCAGATCTGTCCTTCCAAATCCATGATGATAGAAGAAATCAAATTGTCTTGAGGTTAAACATGAAGTAAGGGGAAAGGAGAGAAATATCTCTTAGGTGTGGGTACACAAATACACAAATACTTATGGAGATCTGTGTGGACAATATTTTAAGTCACTAAAAATCCAAGCACCTGAGCTGCTTCATATGAATCAAGAAATGTTATATAAAAACAGCTGCTGCTGTTATGCAATCTTCCTAGCTCTGTTTTCCTCATCAAATTAATACAGAAAAACATGGTTTTGTATTCTGAATATGTGCACATAGTTGAATTCCTTGTTCAGCTTTTAATTAATTTAAATGAAGTTCTAAATTTGGTTCCCTGTCTAGGTTTCTGCTTATGACCATTGTTTTACATGACAATCAAATTAGCATTTAGAAATTCCTTTTCCTTCATTGTTCTCAATATAGAAATACTTGCTTAAATTATTCTTTAGTTCTTGCTTCTTTCTAACCTGAACCTGGTGTTGAGCTGTGCTGTGAGAGCCTGTGCACAGAGAAACCCTCCTTGCCTTATGTGCTTAGAGCAGGGAAACACAGGCACAACTCTTGAAGTGGTTCCACTTAATAGTGACAGAGGAACACTTCTTTTAGTTGGGGAGCACTGTGTAACACAACTTCAGTTTTGTTTTTCAGATATATATGCTAAGGGTTCTCTTCTTGTTTAATTTCTAATAGAAAAATGTACAGAATGTAACTTTCTGAATTCGCAGAAAGACTTAAACTTTAGAACCTGATCTCTGTCAGCTTTTCTCTTTCCTCCATAGTAACTGCATGTCTCCTTTTCCTCTGTATCTTGTATGTGGCAATTATTACTGTCAGAGACATAAGGTAATTAAGCTGAGTTTCATATTGAGGGATGTGGGCTAAAAATAAATAAACAATCTGATTTCATCATTTGCATCTTGATAAGCTCCAGCTATCAAAAGTCGAGGTTATTTTTTCTATTTCACCTTGCATTTTTTGGCTCCCCAGTGCCATCTCCTAGCTGGGTGCTGTGTGGCAGAGCTCAGCTGCTGCTCCTGTGCAGGCACAGGTTTGTGAGTGTCAGCAAACCCTGGCTCTGGTTCAGTGAGTGGGTAATTCTCAGTCATTAATTTGTTGAAGCAGTGTTTGAACCTATCAGCTTAAACGTAAATCACTTCTCAGGCGTGAGGCACCAGAAGGTGCAATTAAAGAGGCAGTAAAATTAGATTGGGTTTAAACTGTTGCTTTTTCATAACTGTAGGATGCAAACACAAAGTTTTTCTTCCATTATGGGGAGAGTTTGCATGTCCAGAAATGCACTGAAGTGTTTTATGCTGAGTGTGCTTCCTAAAGAAAGCAAGGTAGTTGAGAATGATGGGGTTTTTTTCAATTTCTTATCATTTCTGATGTGTCCTTTAAGTTCTTTGATGAATATTATAAAAATGTAGAATTAAAATAAGTAAGGCTCTTTAACAGGTGCTTTGTTGAAGGCTGGATAGGAATAAACTCTGTGGCACTTCTTTGCTAGCTGAAAACCAGCATCAGTGTGTGCTGCAGGCACTCTGACATGAAAAACAAATTCCATTAAAGAGGCAAACCCTGGTTTTAGTGAATTTGTGTTGTTAAATATGAGATGTGCACGTCCTTTATGAATTGTTTATGCCCACCTCACCAAATCTGCTGCCTTTGCAGTGCTTTTATTGCTCAGCATGGCTCACCTGCTCAAAGGCTGGTGTAGGGTGAGGACGTGTTGAGTGTTCCCAAATCCCATGGAAGGGCAGGCAAAGGGCCCTGATCTGCTCTGCAGGGCAAGTCCTGCTCTGCTGAGTGACCATGGCCAGCCACAGTGTGTAGGTAATCTATGGTAAACATACACAAGATATAAACTGTGTGCTAAATGTACTCCAGCAGCTGTTTCAAGTAATTCCTTCTTCAATAAACTGAAGTTTTTAAAAAAGTGCAGCATACGCTTTGCATTGAATTTCAATCAGCTAGTTAAGGCACTCAACAATTAATACTCTAGAGCTGAAAATTAATCAAAAGTGAACAGAACTGTGTTGAAGAAAACCAGTTTATGTATGGATGGAAAAGAGCACTGAGGTGCTAGAATTTTTTGGTGGTTTGTTTTTGTTTGATTTGGGTTTTTTTCTTGTTGTGTTTTGTGTTTTTTTCCCCTGCGAATATCATATATATGGTTCTTTTAGTTTAGTGCACAAGCCAAGCACATAAATCATTCTCTTGGCTGCTTTTAAGGACAGCATTGGCCCTTGCTGGATAGTGCTACCTAAACTAGCTTTATCTACACTGGTGTTTGTGTGCTCCAGAGCCCTGGAAGCACAGGATATTGATCCTTGTCAGTCTTAACTACCTGCCAGATCTTAAGTTAATCCAAGATGCTTTATTCCTGCAGCTAGGTCAGGATGGGGTTTTTCTTGGCAGAATTTTTTGTGGGTTTTGGGGTTTTGTTATTGTTATTTTTTTTTCTATCTCATACTGAGGTGTTCATACACTCAGTTACGTTGTTGACTGTGTACTACACTTTGAGCTTTCAAATATCTTTAACAGATTTTTTTTTCCTAGAGTGTTGCTATTCAAACTATTCCTATGAAGTTGCTTGAGCTGGCTTTTGACAGTTTAATGTGTTTTGTAGAACTGGAACTTCAATTATAATTCTTCCCAATTTGTCTGTACTTAAACATCTGTAACCCTGGAGTTCCATAGCTCTGTGAGATTGTTCAATCTTACTTTAATTTTCATCTTGATGTATTATAAATTTTACCTGGCAAGTAGTAATAGGAGGCAGTATTTCAGGCGCAGTGCACCTGCTGCTCTGTGTTGGTGCAAGCAGCACATATTTCAGTCATGTGACGAAATACTATTGCTTCATTTCTTTCTAAAGGAAAAAAAGAACTGACCTCAAAGAAATGTCAATATTAGAATTTACAATTCCTTGTAAATGCAATAGTTCATTTTGAAAAAATGCAAGATTTGCATTTAGATATCAATAGAAAATTGAAGACAGAATATTAGTAAATGTGCAAGAGTTGCTGAAAACATAATAAATGGAGAAGGCAAATCCTTATTTCTAACTCACACTTTTCAAAGATATTTTATTATGTGAAAATGGCAACTATTGCTTTTATATATGCTCTTATTAATATATGCTCACACTTCTCTTCCTTCCCCTCCGTGTCACACACAGATAGGGAGAGTCAGGATTGCTGGCAGATTGCCTGTTAATGATAAGTGGTGACACTTCCTTTATGTTCATTAAAGGCTTTCTTCTGATGGAGATAAATAGATAAATGACATCTTTGGGGTTACCAGGAAGATATGATTTCATCACTCAGTAAACAAGCTTTGAAACAGTGTTCCTGATTTACAAGTAAGTTATGATCACACCAGCTCTGACAGAGAGAAACGTTTATCCCAATGCCTGAAGCTCTGATGCTGGAGTCACTTGAACATTGTGCCTTGCTGTCAGCTATTTCAGATGGATTTTGATAAATAAAAAAGTCTAAGTTCTAGAAATAACCTTCATTATTCACATAAAGGCACGTTGCATAATTTGTCTGAACATAGAAACATAGTGTGCATAGGGTAGAATGCTGATTGTTGCTGAAGTCTGCACGTGGAGCCCATGTGCTTGTGCCAGCAAAATTTACACCTCTTATGTCATCAGTAGCAAAGGTGGGGGCTCTCAGCTCATCTTTCTTTCTGCTCCTATTTGAGGCACCAAAAATAGATATCTGAGGTTGCAAAATGTGGTATTCAGGAATGAGCTGAGCGAGGAGCTAACCTTATGTAGCTTCAAGATTGGCTTTTGGCCATTCTACTGGATGACTTCAAGAGGTCCATTTCAACTTAATTGTTCTACAGGTCTGTATTAATGATCTCCCTGTGACTTGGAAGGGAGATAACTAATTTGTGTGGGACCTGTAATTTGTTTCCTGAAATCCTAATAATCTTGACCTGAGTATAGGCCCTTCTGTTACTGAGTTTTTTGATACCATTTTTGGAACTTCTCATCTGTTCAGAACCCAGATCATTGCTTGGTCCATTGTAAGTGCTGCAGGTTATTCCAGCAGTGTGAGTAGGTAAGAGGGATAGACCCACCATTCTGAAATAAACCCCAAATTTAGAGTATTTCCCAGCACGGATATTTATATCATCAGAAAAATCTCATCTGATCACCAAGTGCTGTGCTGCACATGAGACAGCAGTACTGCAACTTCTGTATTGGTCAGACATTAAACTGTATGAGGGTGCCAGATGATAAACTGCTGTTTTTTCCCAGATGCACAGGCTTTAAAGGCAGCACTGTTACTATTTGTAACTAAAGATTCACTGCCTCAGAACGTGATGTCGGTTCCATACATAAATAGGATTAAAAATACTAAAATCCCTCTGTAAGTAAGTAATTAACAAGCTGTAAGTGTTCCTGTCCCTCCCACGTTGTAGTGGGGAGAAGCAGCTGATGTTTGTGTGGTGGCACATCTTCAGGACACATGCAAGGTGCCAGGGAAGGTGGGCAGTGATAATTGCTGTACAGACTGGCAGCCTGCCAGCCCCAGAGCAACATTTCAGCCTCAGAATGTTCAATGTGAATTTGCAATGGTGAGTTTGGTGCTGTGCTGCATTTCACAAGGCACTAATACACTGTTTCCTTCATTCTCTTCATGTTCTGTGCCAGAAATGTTACTTGACATACCTGATGTAAGAGAATTGTGGCAAAGATTGTTAATTTCTTGCTATTTCTCTGACAATAACAAGCTGATGAATTCTTTTGTTGGTGTCCCAACATGGATGGCCACATGTACTTTTGGGATGTGTTACTGAAAAGATAAGTAGGTCTGTGGGAAATCAAGCCAAAATGTTTTGCCAATGTTCTTTTCCCTTGCATTGGGAAGGTTTTCCTAGCTTTCAGGATTTGGCTCTTCAGGACATGTTTTATGTTTTCATTGTTATTCATAGCAATTTCTTTCCATTGAAATGAGTAGCTATGGTTACTGGATGGCTACTGCAGCCCCATGCAGGGAGGCTGTGAGAGGGGTTAATTGTTGTTTGATGTATGTTTTCAAACTGCAGTAACAATTCTCCAGCTTCTAGTCTGAGCTCTTATTTGTTGGGAAAATAAAATGTGATCGCAGAAGTTCCAGAAGCCTGCCTGAAATAAGGGCATTTGGTAAAGGGTGATGTTCTAATAATTGTGTTAAGCCCGTTGTGAAGAAACATGTATTCTCTTTCTATATTTCATTCCATTGAAAAAAGGAAGTTGTTTCAGTAACCTGTCGCAGTTGCAGGCTACCATGAGAAATTGAAAACTTTCTCAAAATAAATGTAGTAGTGTTTAGACTACAGTGGGCCAGAGTGTTTGGGAGAATTCAGATCTGTCTGATGGGGAAAGGACTTGAGAAAAAACTGAATTAACAGTGCTCATAAGACATTTCTCACTGCTTTTAAGCTTATAAGATAAAATTGAATTTAAATTGTTAGGCCCATGTTCACCATAACCTAAAGCAAAACAGCTGTTATGCATCCTGTATGCAAAGGGTTTGAATCAATCCTGTGAGCTCCTGTGTTCTGTCGTGTATTTTGCCTACAGAGCCAGGAGATCCATTTAAAAAGAAAATCAGGAATATTATGTAAACCACTAGGGCTCCTCTGCATTCCTTTGTGAGCAAAGCAGCAACAAACATCAGCATGCACATGGGGTGCCTGATAACACCAGACATTCCCCAGGATTAATCTTGTTCTGCCATGGGGAGTGCAGGGCTGCTGTTCTGTGCCACACAGTTCTGCAGCTCCTGTGCAAGGTGCCATGGCATGGAAATGGGGCTGTATCAGAGACCTGGTGATATCAGGGTCCTGTCTGGCTGCCAGAGCACCTTGTTGGAGCTGCAGGAGCCTACATTTAAATCAAGGAAGTCATTAAGCTATTACACATTAGAAGATCAGCAAATAATTTCAGTGAATTTTGTATTTTTATAGTGTGTGTGTACACTTATAAAACTCACAATAATCTACTTGCTTTTATGTTGTTTTTATACATATTTCTGGTTTCTACTGAAAAAATATCCTGAGTAGTTAGCATGCATAATTACATTCTTGTTCATTGATTACTAGCTAGAAAACAGCGAAAGTAAACAATGAGATTTCTCCTGATGACTATCTGTTGATTTATTGGTAATCAGAAAAACAAATATTTAAAAGTTTAATTGTTGATAAATAACCTATATTATAGTTTTGATGCATCAATTGATGTGTAGTGTTTTGCTGCAGGCTGCCTGATCAGTGCCTTCACTGTACATTTCATTTTTTAAACACATAGATGATGATAAGGTAAATTGAGGAAAGAAGATATACATATGCTGAAGGGACATAAATAACCTTGAGTTCAAGGGTAGGATGACTAGTCAGAAGCAGAACATAGTGAATGTGGGACATTTTGTCAAAGGTAACAGTTACAGCAGTTACTGAACACAAAGCTGCCTGGGACAAATAATAGAAGAGTTTTTATGATGTTAGAAAAATCTTCCCATTAACTGAACACAATATGCAGGAGCAAACATATGGATTGGTCTCATTAAGAGCAAAGACATTTGTTAGAGATAAGCCTCAAAGGGAAGGAGAGAAGTGGCATTTTTCTTTGGGAAAGACAAAAGAATAATGAGGTTAAATTAGAGCAACATCACATTATCACACTGGTGGAGCCTGGACAAAGACAGAGTACAATAGCCTCACTCTGTGTGGAAAAAAAAGAAAAAGGATTGAGTGTTAGAGGCACAATGAAGTTTTGGTTGGTTGGTTTTCACTGTTAGAAAGCTGTTTCCAGTTTGTTTGGTGCTGTCATTCTGTGCAGTTTGGGCACTGCTGGTTCCACAGTCAAGGCTGTCTCACAGACTGTCCAGAAGAAATCCTGAGCATTGAGTGCAATGTTTCTCTTGCTCCTCGAAGGAATGTGCTTTTATTTTCCTTTTTCAAACATGTTGGTTGTCAAAGCCTTTATGTAGTCCTTGGTCCAGGTTCTTGGAGCCGGGTTCCTCAGCTTTACTTGGTGAACTGTGGCTGTTTCCCCTTGTTTTGTTTTTAGTTACAGTAACTTGGGGATGGATGTTGGTAACCTGTGTGTGGAATTGTCTCCTAAAATCCTCTTTCTTTGTCTGACTCAAGGCATGTCACTGCAGTGTTCACAAGCTGTGTAGGGAATGCAAGTGTCTAGAGCAGTGTTTAAGTGGCATCTTTAACATGGAGCACAAAAAAAATCATTTACATGTTACCATCTGAATTTCCACTGGCGCTGTGTGACTTAGTCATCCTGATGTTAGTAAATGAAACAGAAAAAAGCAGTAATAAAATGAAAATAGAGAAGAAGTTCCTGTGTTGGTTTGTCTCCCTTTCAGCAGGTCTGTGAGTGCTGTTAGATGTGTGTAGGGGCACAGCAGGACAGGTTTGCTTTGTCTAATCTCGGCCAGAATTTCTCAGCCAGGTAGGCTTGTGTTTTCCACATTGATCCCTGAGTCAGGCAGACAGGTGCTCTTTATCATCCTCTGGTTAAAATAAATCCATTAGTCTCAGCTCTTCCTTCTCTGTGTTTTCAGCTCCCTTGTCAACAAGCCTGGGTATCTGATGTGCTGAGCTCCTTTCCCTTGCTGAACTCTCCAGTTCACTTCTTTCTCTCTCTCTCCCCCACAGTTGTATTCCCCTGCATCTTAAAGAGTTCATTTAAGCAGTAGCAGACTTACAGAGGAATTTTAATATGATCTCCCATTATGGAGATTTCAATCTGTTCCACAATCACGATTCAATCTGTTAGCTAGATAAGAGTTTAAGAAATTTTTTAGGCTTTGAGAACTTTGTAACAAAACGAAGCAGTTTAATATGCAGTTAGCAATACAGTATAATATTTACAGTAATGTAATTGCAGGGGAAGATATTGCTCAAATTGAGATAATAATTTAAAGGAATCAAAGATATAACTTAAAAATTAAAAATAAATCAGTTATATTGAAGTCTTATAAGAAATATATGCCTTAAATATTAAAAAGAAAAGAGGAGAATGGAGGAAGAGAAAATAATTTTTAGTTCCTGAAAGTCCTGTGATGAGCAAAATCTTTCTTGTAGCTGGGATACATGATGTAATAGCATAATGCAAAATGCTGAAATATCATGCTGCATGCAGCAGGACTAGATTGTGCAAAATAAGGCAAAACTGCCCCCTGTGCACCAGTGTAGTGCTAGTGTGGGATCTGCTACCTGGCCTGAGACTGTGACCATTAGGAGTGATAAAACTGATTGTAGTCATTTATTTATTTATTTATTTACAGAAAACAGTAAGATTTTTTGAGGCTCTAGTAAGCACAGTAGGCGACTAATAACGTCAAAATTTATCAGAAAAAGTCTCTAAAATAATTTCACTTTTTGTCTTCTGCAATTAGAGGATACAGTTCACATATGACAGCGTTTGAATATCCTAAGTATGTGTGAAGAGGTGAACATTTGATCATTTTGGTAGTTTCAGAATGAGTTGAATGCATGGTTACACTGTCTCCAGCACACAAACAGATTGATAAGGCAGATCAGATAAATGAACTTTATTAACCTCCTCTCAGTGTTAGGGTATTCACAGTTTCAGAATTGACAGAGAGCCTGGAATGAGTCAGATATGAAAAATCTGTTGAAAATTAAAACTTTTGGTAAACTTCTAGAACAGGTTCATCCAGAAGGTATTTCTGAGGAAAGAAAGCAGGGATAAAAAACATGCACAATGAAGTCTAAATCCTGGTGTCTGGAGCCAAAAACAATCACAAGCTGAGTCTGCTGGTGAGTCAGAGTGGTAGTCTGGAAGGTGGGCACTTAAAACAGGGATTGATGTACCAAACATTGGATCCTCAGAGGCAAAAAAAGGAATTCACCTCTTTGAGAGCTTGTCTTCAGTGTGATGCTGTCTTGTTCTTGAACCTGAGGCCAGTCTGAAGTCACTCTGTCCTCTCATGTTTGCTTTTCTTTCAAGGGCATTGAGCTGGATTATCTTCTCTTAAGTGGAATTATCAACTTCATGTCTTTTATTGATTCATGAGAAATATTTTGAAATATTGTGATTTCAGTTCAAGCGAGAAATATTTTGATGACAGTGTTTGCCATCCTCATAACTCTGTCAGTGTCTATTGTGAGCTAGAAGGAAAAATGAGTAGTTGTGGCTGGGTCAGATAGCAGGAATTCACAGAGAACTTGCTGTTCTGTGCTGCATCCAACAAGGTCTGTCTTCCTTTGAAACAGGGATGACCTCTCTGACTGGATACCAAGGAGGTTCAAAACCCTCTAATTTTCCTTGAAATCTATTTTTATCATGATCAGGGACAGGCAAAGTTAAAAAGTACAAGACTGACAGTTCAGCAAGGAAAAAAGTGTCTTTACTGAATTTTGCAGGTGTTCTGTAGCAGAGTTGAAAATTCTTCTGGTTTTCTGGGCTTTGTCACTTTTATTGTGTACAGCATGTTTCCAAGTGTTCTTTATTTATTCAATTGAATGTCTAAAAGAAATTAATTAATGAAATTCGATGCAAAATCATAAAATTTCATTAGCATCAGTGACTGTTACTGTCATTGACAATATCATAACTATTGGGAGGAAAATATATATTTAATGAGGAGAAATTGTTTTAAACTTGAATTCAAAAGCCAATATAAACTGCATATGTAAATGTATTAAGCTGTGTGTATACATATTAGAATTATTTTACATGAAGCCAGGTACAGAGCAAGGGTCTCTCCGGGTGACTTAGATAAAATCCCTTTGCATGATTCACATTTAGAATCTGAGCACTGACCTATTCTCCAGAAGCACTTTAGAAAATTCTGAAAAAAATTAATACAATGCCCACTGTGTGTAATGCCCAAAGACTTGTGGAGGGTGTGCACAAAATCTGTTCAGCAGGTGTTAGTGCTGCACTTTTGTGAATGCTGTCTGCTGCTCTAAAGAGAAATTGTTGTGGTGACTCAACTCCCGCAGCTGATGCACCAGTTCTGTGTCTGTGCCAGATCCTCTTTTAGTTTTTAAAAGTTCCCAACTGGGAATTCGTACTGGCATGGGGAAAAAATAGAAGTGGGGAAGAAATACCTTTAACATTTGAAAGCTTTGCTGATTTTCCCAAGGTCTCCTACTGCAAAGAATAACAACATTAAAGAAGGTAGGGTGTTAAAATATTTTCAGTGCTGCCCATGTTAAATGTGTCAATCATGTTGAGTCTTCTCAGTTTTTCACAGTTCTGTTTGTTTGAGGAAGATCAAATTTGCACTTTTTATAGCATCCATCAACTGAAATCTACCATTGATTCCAAAAAGGTGTTTGACCCTGAAAAACCAATTACTTCTACTCAAATCAAAAGACAAATGCGGAGGTGTTTCCATGAGTAAAACAGCATTTTAAAACATTGTAAAGTGGAGCTAAGAAGGTAGCAATAAAAACACTTTTTTTAACAGACATATATTTTTAAGCACTTGTCAGAAACATGAACCTGGTGAGATGTGGAAATGTCAGACACATTACATGTGCAGGACGTGCATTTGGCATTTTGCTGTCAGCAGGGGAGTTCTTCTACAGCTAATTCCTCAGGAACCACACGCTGAGTGTGTCTGCAGGGAGGAAGCAGGGCTAGGGGTAGAAGCATATATTGTTTATTTTGTGGAGGTGTTTTAACAGGATTTTTTCCTCTTTAAGAGAAGACCATGAGTTATGTCAGTCACGCTGTATGAGAACTTTGTGGAGTTGGAATAAATTCCATATTTTATGCAAAACATGAGTCAAGCTGTGCAGCTCACTAGCACAGGTACAAATGGGCACTTTCTAGTGCACTGCATGTAAAGTGATTAAGAATCCTGTCTTACAATTCACATGTGTTTAATAAATATTATCTGCTGATGAGCTGCTGCCTTTAGCATGCATGGCTGGGTTTTATTGGGGTCCTCTCAGCCATAAGGAAGGGGTGCAGGGGCTGAATCTCTGGTTTTGCCATTTGAGCTATGTTCTCGCCTCTCCCCTCCTGTCAGTTGTGCCAAATCTTAGCCCTGGTTGCTGCACTATTGACGTGAGCAGGGACTGTTGGCCCCAGAACAGCTCTGTCCCAGCAGGGCCATTGGTGATGCTCCTGTTGTTGGCTCCAGCTGTGGGTGTTTAATCTGACACAGCTGTCACAGCACATAGCCTGAGGAGCACGGTGAGGGAGATGGGATTTAAGTATCACTGTCTGTTCAAAACCAAATTTCCTGCAGGACAGTATCGCATGAAAGCAATATATTAATGAATACACAGAATATAGGGAGTGGTTACAATTTCTTTATACACTGTTTCCCTTAGAGACCTTCATAAATACACCAAAAATGCAAACAGTTATGATTTTTATCCTCTTTTAGGCTGTAAACTCTAAATGATTGAATCAGTATTGTCTAAATTTAGCAGCAGTATTAAATAAAGAAGCAACAGTGAATGAAAATTCAGATTCATATCAAATAGTTTCCTTTCCTTATTGCATTTTTTTTCAAAATTTTAATATTTATTATGGTTATTTCATATGATCACAGTTACCACTGATAGGAAGGTTTTTTATAATATGGTCAGAATGCACTGAAAAAATAAGGCCTTGTTTATCATAAGGAAAATTAGATATCACATTTTAAATGATCCTTTGGTTCAGGTAGATGTGATTTTAAAGTTCAACCTGCATGAGGAAAAAATTATATAGACTTGAAAGTTGGAAAAAAAAGTCTTTTTCAAGTTAGTGAAATGTTCTGTTACTAATTTTGCTCTCATTAAGATGGTGTTTTTCTTATGTGAATAAATTCCAGTAATTGAGCTCATCTTCTTATGAATCCAGAGAAGGCAGAAACTGAAAGGAAAAAAAAATCCCTTTTTGTTTCTCTTTTTTTTTTTTTCCCAGGATTAGACCAAAATTCTGATTACTGTGCATTACAGCATCACTGACATCAAATAGATGCAAATACTGAACCAAATTTACTCCAGCAGTAATCATTATTTGACTTTTCATGTTCTACAGCAGGACTGTTTTTGCTGTACTTAACTGTAGCTAACTACACGGGGAAAATACAAGTAGGAGACAGCGAATTTTTTTAATCCTGCCAAATAGTTCATTAGTAGATGAAGGAAAAATTCTTTGTTGCAGAAGTTTTTAAAGGATCTCTAAGCAGATGCTTAAAAACCTGTGTAACTTAGTGGACTGCACATCATTGTCGGAGGAAGACATGAAAGCTGAATTATCCCTGTGCTGCACTTGAGACAGCATCACTGGTCCATATTAGTAAAAATGACATTTTTTGTAGAGCCACCAGGGTGTTGTCAGGCTCTGCTGTTCTGTTCAGTGAGTGCTCCTGCTCCCTGCACAGCACATTCCTGGTCCCAGCTCTGCCTCACCTTTGTGTGTGTGGGAAACAGCAGGGCTTGGGACGGGTTCTTGGGCTGCTGGGTCAGCTTCTCCTTGTGGAGCTCATTCTGTCATTGCCCTGAACATCCCTCGGGACTGGGGAGTGCAAGGTCAGCGCTCCCACATCCCCCAGGACATCTCTGTGCTTCATCTGTGCCACCCTTCTTCCCTCTGTGTGCCTTGGTGTTCCTGCTGTCACCTTGTGCAGCAAGGGCAGTGCAGGGATGGTGCCTTCTGCAGCAGAGGTGACTCAAATGTAAAGATATATTGAATTTTTTGTTCAGTGTTGCAGTCATAGATCTCCAAAGAGCTGAGCAAAGAGAAGTGCAGGGTGGTGAAACAGGACCACACACTCTGTGTGATGCAATAATTGTTTGTAGCCTTACTGTGGAGTAGAATTGGATTAATATTCTTGGGATTCGTCTTCAGTTTTTTTAAATACAAAACAGTAACAATTATTAATACTTGTTATTTTTATGTCACATTAGGATATAAACCATAAAGCAAATGATTCTTCCCAAAATTTGCCTCTGAGCAGAGAAGGACATGCAATGACACGTAGGAGAAGGTGGGGAAAACATTAGGTAATTGCATTTTATAAATGGAATTGTCATTTCATGGAAACACCTTTTAATTTCTTTTTTGTAAGCTGCATAAATTTAGTTTGGTTTATTGCCTTTCTCAAATGAAACCTAAGCACAACTGTAAGTAGTGAACTTATTGAGGAAAGAAATTCACCAGCTGTAGTTCTTCAGTGTGCTTGGGGCTAGCCTGAGGACCTGGCTGTTCCTTTGAACCATACTTTGATTCCCACTCTGTCTGTTGGGCTCAGAAATGAAAGTAATTTTGACCATTTAAACTTCTGGTTAGAGCAAAATCTTTATTCTTTGGTGGCATAAAAGAAGTAAGAGAATTTGATCATTTTGGGATGCTTCCTGAGAATTTCAGTGACACCTCCAGATCCTCACAACTTTTTTATCTGGGGGGTGAAATTTTTCATTGTAATTTTAATATTTGCTACAATGTGCAAATATGCTTAGAGTAATATTAAGAAATAAATGGCAATGTGTGGGGCTGAACTTCTTCAGTAGTTGGTTCTAGGGTGGTTTTTTTGGTTTCTTATTTCTGAGGAAAACATCTAGTACTGCACCTGTAGCTATATCCTCGTAATGGATACTGAGCACCAATGAAGAGAAGGAATAAATGGAAAAGTGTTTTGAATCCTTTAATGTTTATAAGTAGTGTCATTTTCAAGAAGCTCTCTGTAACTTTTCTGAATGATGGTCTGAGTCAGCGTTAATGGGATTTGAAGATGTGATTTCATGGTGCTCTAATTATTTCAATCCTCATTTTCAGACAATGTTTTATTAATGGCATTGTGTTAAAAGCCTGATAAGTTACTCTTAAGTGTTGCAGGAAGAGGGGCCTAATTAAAAAAAAAAAAAAGAGAGAAATATTGTTTGCACTGAGGGTTTCATGGGGGGTTGTTTTTTTTTTAGTGGGAAACATTACCATTTAAGACATTAGGTGTATGAAAAAGAAAAAGAACTTCAGTGATCACAACTTAACCCTAGTGCTTGATCCTTCCCTTGCTCATGTTTGTGTCTCAAGTTGTTTAATAGAATGCTGGAATGGCTGCTTTGTTCTTCCAAACTCATGATGCTGGTATTTGTTTTTTCCTTGTTTAGTTTTGTTTCCCTGCAACTTAGAATTTGCAGTGTTGAGCTTATCAGATGATCAGTAAATGTCAAACAAATCAAAGTGTTGCTGCCAGCAGAGCTATTGAAGTGCCTCCTTCTGAATGTGACTGTTTTTAATTGATTCCTGAGAGGTCAAAATAGAAAGTGCCAATGCAGGAGCATCAGGGATTCATGGAAACAGGCCCCAGCAGTCCAGCTTTGTTCTCCATGTCCTTACCCATGTCTCCTTACCTTGAGCAGATGTGAGCACCTGCTTGTGCTCAAATATATAACCACCCTAAGAAGTGCTTAACATTGTACTACAGTTTTAATTTTGCAGGGAATCACCTTATCTCAAATCTGGGAAGACATTTTGGGAGAGCATTCCCTAAAACTGGGAAGGGAAGACATTTAGCCGAGTAGCACCCATCCTTCAGAAACAGCAGGGACATGGCTGCAGGCTCAGAGCTGTGACCATGTTTACAGGGGCCTCAGGTTGAGGGAAGAGATGAGGATCTGACTCCATGTTTCAGAAGGCTGATTTATTATTTTATGATATATATTACATTAAAATTATCTTAAAAGAACAGAAGAAAGGATTTCATCAGAAGGCTAGCTAAGAATAGAAAAAGAAGGAATGACAACAAAGGCAGCTGGCTCAGACTCTGTCTGAATCAGCTGACTGTGATTGGCCATTAATTAGAAACAACCACAGATGCACCTGTTGCATTCCACAGCAGCAGATAACCAATGTTTACATTTTGTTCCCGAGGCCTCTCAGCTTCTCAGGAGGAAAAATCCTAAGGAAAGGATTTTTCATAAAAGATGTCTGTGACACAGAGCTACCAGCATAAGGTGCCAGTGGTGCTCCTGCTCTTCCCTCTCCTGCATTCCCCCTTCATCTCAGTGATGGCAGCTTGCTCTTTGCTCATCTGCTGGATGAGGAGGATTGCATGTGCTGCATGGGCTGTGCTTTCTGCTCCTTGCCAAGCTGGAAGTGGTTTTTTGGTAGGCCAGCTGTCAGCAGAGCACTCTGGAAGGTGGTGATGAGATTGCTGTGCTCCAGCCCTGGGTGCCAAGTGCAGTCCCAGCAGCCCTGCCCAGCCAGGAGATGTGTCCTGTGAGTCACCCACAACCCTTCTGCAAAATTATGGCTCAGCAGAGAAACTGGGGCAAGAAAAGGGTGATATTTACTGTTCTTTACATATAGTGTCCTTTGAACTGGTGACAAATGGCTTCTGTGTTGGTTTTTTCCTAGTCCTTTCAAGATTTAACTCCTCTGTTGGCTCTCTCTATTATTTTTTCCCTTTTAAACTGGCATATTATTTTGATTTTCACAAAATTACAAAAATATTGGTCCTAGGAAGTTTCAGTTTAAAAAGAAGAATTTTTGATTCTCTGTGCAAAATGTGGTTTTCATGTTTTGCATCTCCACATTGCAACCTGCCTGTAGACAGCAGATAACCATACAGTCCATCACAGCTTCCATACTAAAAAAAAAAAATGGTCAAATCAATTTAAGCTAAAATACAACTTTTTGTGTTTTGATGCTACTTCCCACTCTGATTTATCAGAATAGTTACATTTGCATGTCAGATGTAGAAAGATGATGATCCCAAAAATCAGGCTTACTCATCTGTGTAATCATTTTTGAGCATTTTCTAATCAGAGATGCCTTCTGCATTAGCATTGGTGATTTTCAGTTGCACTGATACATTTGTTCTGTATTTGTGATTAATAAGCTGCTTGGAATATTTTTCCACTTGGCTGTGTGAGTTTTCACCTGTACAAAAAAGGCATTGTTACAGAGGCTCCAGAGTATGTCCTCTGTGTGTTTGTTCTTAGTGATTTCATATTCCCAAAAAATACTTGGAATCTGTGGGTTTCTGAGAGTCTGTTTCAGTCCTCTTTGCTATTCTGGTCTCCACTTGCATACTGGGAGGGAATAATACATATTTATGATTGCTGGATAAATGTTCATGCTCAGTGTGTCAATGGAGAGCTCTACCAATCCTGTGCTATTTTTCCTACAACTGACTGAAGTGTGCATGCAAATAGATATGTAGATGAATTCTCCAGCTCCACAGTAAACATCCACTGCGAGCTTTATCTACTACAGGCATAGAATGATAAAGCTCTGGCAGAGAGATTTCACCCACAGCCTGAGATTGCCATCCTGGCACTTGTGCAGTGCCCAGATTCCAGAGGTGGTGGGGAAAGGGGCTGGGTTTGTGTTTTTTGGTGTGGCAGAGCAGCCTTTGGGTGCAGCCAATGTGCCTTCCGTGCTCAGCAGAGTTTGGCAAGAGGGTGGAACTGTGCCTGTCAGGAGCTTCCCCACACACAAAAACAATGGAATTGCCTAAACAATGGAATGGCCTAAAAATACCCAGAGCAGTCGCTAATGTGCTCTGACACTGCCAGGGAGGTTACTGGGGAGAAGAAGCCCTCATGTTTCAGTGTACAATACTAGTAAGCATGCAAATGAGATGTTGGTGTTTTGTCTAGATGATTCTGTGCCTGTCATGCTTCTTTCCATCAACAAGGTTAAAGTATATGTACAGTTAAATACAGATCTAAAAATAAGAAATAAGAATTTTGAAGGGCAGGTTATGGACTAAGGCTGACAATATCAATGAGCTTATTTTTTATAAATGGATTATTTTTAGAGGCCTTTTAATTTTACATCCTTAGGCTACACCCGCATCCTTTTTAAAAAGCCTTTTTGTGGAGTTTGGGGGATTGTAACACTGAGGCTTTCAAATAATCAGCCCCTTCCAGGAGTGGGAGCTTGAAGCAAAATACCAAATAAGGGGGTTAGTCAGAACTAACAGAACAGAACATTCGTGACTCAGTGGATGTAAATAGCACCAGATTCAACAGGCTAATAAAGACTGGCATATGCTAATATATTAGAGATTAAAGGAGGTGGCACAAGTGACATGCTAAGGCAAATTGCATTGTTCTGCCATTCTATAGGCTCCAAAGAACCTCTGGCCCAAGGGCTTAAGATTCTTATTACTTGAAAATAAGGAAATAAAGATTGATTAATAGCATATCATTTATATTAGTGCAAATTAAGACAAGATTAATTCTGAGTTAATCATCAGTAAAATAAGACAAGCACAGGGTGATCCATCCTGCATGCTTCATCTTGGGATGGCATGGGAGAAATGCCCCTGATTTGGTGTGCATCTCTGTCCATTAACTGCAGAGGTAACTGCTGGACTAGTTATGATTAGGGAACTATTTTTAAATTAGTTGAATCAGTAGAATTAGTTGAAGCTCATCCTAAAGATCTGAGTTAAGACAGAAAAGCATGTTTCATTTGGAATTCTCTCACAAGTTAAATGCTCTGCTCTGTCCTTTGGCATCAGTTGTCTTCTTGTCGCCTTGCTTCTCCATGGAGGGCACTGGGAGACCAGAGGTGCTAATTTTTTACTTCTGTCACTTGAATGCTCTTTGGAGTCATAGCTTAAATTTGGATATTCCCAAGACTTGTCTCACTTTGCAGATACTATCAGGAAACTGGATAAGAAAGAGTAACCCTACTTGCAATCTTTTATTGACTTATCTTTTATGGTAAATAAGTTTAACATCTGCAAACAAACAATTTTTAAAGCCAACAGCAATGCTAACCTAGAAACTGATTTCTTAAAGTGAAGAATTAAAATACTTTTGGACAACAGCATTGATTGTGATTGTCATGTAAAGATGTTTTTAAACAAATCTTGCCCACAGGAGCAGTATCTTGGTAGAACTTCAAGAAGTCCTGTGCTGGTGCACAGTGTGCACAGTTGTGCTTCTCAAAAGAACACTCAGGCTAATGCAGGAGAGCTCTTCTGAAGAAATATTTGGGGCTTGAAGACAGCACAGACACACATAACCATTTTTGAGTTTATCTGACAGTCTGTCCCCTGAAGTTTAGCTGAGAATTCTTTGAAGAAATATTTTCAGTGGTTTGGGGCTGCTTTGTCTTTGAGGTGTTTAGATTTGGCGACTCAGATTGTGAATTTGGGCTCATGCTGGCTGCAGAGGCTCAGGTCATGGAGTAGAGCTCTAAGAATTCCGTAGAACTAAAGAAAGTAGGCTTTGGTAGGGCTGCCAGTCAGCTCTTCCCTTCCCAGGTGGAGACTGGCAGTGATTGCTCCCAAATGAGGTCACTTTATCCAGCTTTGTTCAGCTCTCTTGGCAAGCCCCATCCAGTGCTGTGCATCCATCCCTGCCTTGTGCCCCCTCCCTGTGTGCCACAGCTCCTGGGCATCACCTTCAGCCTCTGCCCGGGATGTTCTGTGCAGCAATTCCCTGGCTACACCAAAGACTACACTCAGGAGTCCCAAATCTCTGCCAGTTGCCTTCCCAGGCTTTCCAAACTCACTCATTTCAGGGTAAAAGTGGTATTTGGTGCAGTTAGGTGGTATTTCCTCCCTTTCTCATTCTCTGTAAATCAATGGCCATTTTTTCCACTCATACACTTCCTTCTGATCATGGCCATGTCACAGATCACTGTATTAACTTGAATTTATTCCTGATTGTTGCCCAAACTCTGCACAGTAGTAGACAGACACCTGAGGAAGGTTCTGAAAACCCTCCCTTAAGGGCAAGAATGTGTAAAGTGCCTCTTGTTTCCCCTCCTGTATCACTCCTCCAGTTGCAGCTCCTCCTCCTTTACATTTGTTTCAGTCTGTGTTGTGTGCTTGTACCCCCGGGGCTATGTTAATATATTTACTGACAGCTATGGTAAAAATTGAGTTTTACAGATGTGCATGAGCACATATGCATGTATAACATTATACTGTATTGCTTCAGTTTTTAATTTCCAGCCTTGTATTATCTATAAACAAACACACAGCTCATACTTAGTTGCTTGACAAATTTTGGTTGCAATTATAAAGCAGAAATGTAATTGTCATATAGTCTTGGCTATTAATTCTTAAGGCAGGTGTCAGGCACTGCTATTTTGCATTCCATCCCTCCACCCAAACCCACCACAGCTCTTGGGTTGGAAATGTGTATCAGAAACAGTGGCAGCATTTCCAAATCCTTCTATGGAGCCTTTTAGAACTTAGAGAAGTTTCATCACTGGAAATTAAGCTTTGAGAGGAGAAATTCTATTTTATTTGAAAGTCTTTTAGTGCATTTAAGAGTCTGGAATAATTTTTTACCATTCAGTAAAAATGAAATATCTCTGCTTTATAAACCTACTTCAGGGGGTTTTTCTGTTTGTGGGTTTTTTTCCCCTCCCCAACATTCCCTTTGAAGCTTACCACTTGATAGATTAGCCCAGTGCTAAATAAAATGCCCTTATTTTATGTATAGAAGCTTGGTAATTATTGCCAAAATATTCTTAGTGGCTTGTAATATACATATAATCTGATTAGTCCTGAATTCTGTCTCAGTGAGGCTGTGGGAGTAATCCAATTGGTGCTTGTTTACCTCTGCTGCTCCTGGTGCCTCCAAGGGTGCACAGCAGGCTGGAAGGAGGGCAGCAGGGCTGGGCTGTGCTCATGCCTTGGGGTGGCATCACTGCCCACAACAGAGGCTGGACTGAGTTGAAAGAAGAGAGTGGGTATTTATTAAAGGCCTTGGGCAGTCAGAAGCCTCCCAGAGGCCACACCCAAGATGGATGATGGTCACGAGTTTTTTAGACAGATATAAGTTTGGTCTGTTTGCATATCAGGGGTTAATTGTCCAATTACAGCTTCAGGGAATGAAGTCACATTCCCCCGGTTCGCTTCTCCCTCCTCAATTCACTTCTGTTTGTACTTCTCAGGGCCTGAGGCTGTGATGGTGGCCTGGGTTCCCAGGCCTGGAAGGATTGTCCTGTCTGCCCAAGCTGTGAGGAGAGCTTGCTGACACTGCATGGAGTTAGAGTTGTACACTAGTGCAGGGCAGGACCTGAAAAACACAAAAGCTCAAACTTGAGGCTGCAGTGGGGCTGACCCTCTGAGGGGATGTGAGACCAATCCAGAGAATTTGGTGTCTGTGTCAAAACTGCCAAGCCTGGCCGGGCAGTTCAGCTCTCAAGTCTCCCACAATTACCATGAGAAACCTTTCCCAAAGCTGGAAATGTGTCTCTGTCTCCGATCCCACAAGTCCGTCAGTAGGACTTACAAATGCTGGTTTCAAGGGAACAATGGTCAAATGTGTGGGTGTCAAACACTCCCCAGCAGAGATCAAACTGCTGGAGGTTTTGGACACTCTGTGTGTAATATGGAAGCTGGAGTAAAGACCAAATCCATGGCATTTTTCTGTTTTCCAATAACACTTTTACCACTTTCCTGGGATTTATTAGGAGTAAATAATTAGGAGATGGAGGGGAACTCAGAGCTCAGCTGTAGCTCTTAAAGTATTCCAATTTCTTCTCCAACTCCTTCAAAGGAGTCCTAGACTTCATTGTATTTAAAAGAATTTAACAATTCTTTTAGTAATTCACATCTTGCTCAGGCTTCATGTTTTGTTAGAGCCTCGGCTTCATCTATTGTAGCACAATGTTGATTGCTTCAGGTGCTGATCTTACAATTAAATGAAATTAGGATTACAGCAGTAGAAAGGCAGACAGGAAATATCCATTTTTTTGTGCTAGCATATATATATAATAGATTTAATAAATTCAAACTGTACATATTGGTCCTCATTAGCAATTCAATCTGCCTTCAGTAATAATCAAATGTACATACATTTATTAAATGTAAAATGTGTGAATCCATATGCATCAGTACATGTATGCAGTGGTGTTTAATGCCTTTTGAAACTTACATATTGGGCATCTGTTCCCATAACGTCAGGATTACATCTGAAGGAATGTATTTGTACACCTGGTGTGTTTTTATAAATTTCCATTGCTTGTGAAATTTTAGTAAAAGAAGAATTTTCTGGCTCTGAGTGTAACTGTGTGAGGTGTGGTGATGTGGTTTGGGTAGGTTACCCCAGTCCCAAAGGCCAGCCCAGGTACATGTCCTAGAAAAGAGTGCAAAAAAGCAAAAATCCTCACATATCTATTTTTTAGAGTGCCTTAAGCTTTAATATAAAAGTTTTTAATTTTTCTTGGACAATGAGTTTTAAAACATGTAAAATTTTAGCTGCAAACACCGAGTGTTTGGCAGTGTGGAAACTAAAATCACAAGATGCAAGATTAAAGTTTCATGGTAAATATCTGCTTCATTGTGTTTTGTATTCATTAAGAGATAAAAAAGGTCTTTTTCATAAGGATAAAGAGATCAATTGTTTCAGTTTACTTGTTCTGCTAGCCAAAAAGAATTCAGATATTTGAAGTGTTTATAATACTTGAAGAGGGATGTGTGTGTTTTTTGTAGTAGAATTTGGGTTTTCAAACTCAGGCTTCTTGCATATTTTGAAGTTATAAATTGGATTTTAAAAAAGACAAACATTTATATTCTGTCTATATGGACTATATTTTTTAAAGATACCAGCACTTCAAAGGAATTTACTGCAATGTACCAACCTGTATCCAGCCTAGCAAAATGAGTTCAAGGTATCCTGGGGTAATGCTAAATGAAAATTATATTTGTGGTGTCATAGCTCACAAAAGATGGTTACTAATGCATTCTTTATTTTAGGAAAGATGTAAAGGTATTTATTTCCCTTTAGGTAGGAAGATAAGAAACAGTATAACTCAATAGGTGTTTGATGGAGATACTCCATGTAAGATTCCTGTCTGAGTGAAGATGTGCTGGTTTTCAGTCTGCTGGAACTGCTGTGTTTGACACAGGGGGTCTCTTTTAGCCATCCAAAATCCCTTTCCTTACTGCAGGATAAATTGGGTCTCAGAAACAGTTATATGTGCACGAGTTCTGGATGTGGGAAGCATTTTGGGGGTGAGGAGTAAAGTTCTGCGTTTTTTTTTGTTTTTTTTTTTTTTTTTTAATGAAGCCAGAGAGATGGAGAGATCTGCTTGATAATAAAGCTTAACTTCAGTGCCAGCTCCGTGCTGTTACAGCATATTACTACACAGCAAGAAATGTGGCACAGATGTTGTGGCAGCCATATTTTACACCCTCCAAAAGGTCATGTCGCTTGTTATTACATTCAGAATCAATATTAAGTGAGCGTTCCAAATTTCAGCTGTCAGTTGATTTTATTGCTGCAAACCAAGGCTGAAAGGTTTTCAACTGTGATTCCAGCAAGCTAACAAATTAATAATACAGAAGTATGCGTGGTGGAGCAGGTGATCCGTGTTCCAGCAGAAAAGGAAGTTTAATTGAAAATCATAGGAGTCAGAGCTGAGATGTTCAGTCCTTTCGCTGTACCATGGGGGACGTGTGGTGTCTGTGAGGACTCCTCTGATGGCCACTGGCAGGGAGGGTTTGCAAACAGAGCCACTTGTGTGCTGCACAGTGAGCTAAAGCACACATTGCCTTTGTGTGTGGGGGGCCTTGGAAGATATTTCCATCTCTGACATGTGGAAGTCATTTGCATGTTCCTGTGTTCTGTGCACATGTGACAATTGTGCCTTTTTGTCTCTGGTGACAGCAAAAGGGGACAGGTCTGGGTGGGGAAGGTGGTCAGTGGTGATCCAGGAGAGCTGCAGCTCTGAAGGCTGAGGTTATACCTGTGCTTTCACTTTTCCCCAAGTTAAAGATATATTCCAACACAAAAACACTTTTTGGAACAGAAATGTTCCTGTCATTCAGTGGGGCTTGGCTTGTAGGATGAGCTCTCATGAGCTTCAGCAGCCACAGTGCTCACAAAACCTCTCTAGTTTGGTAGAGTGATGAAATTTTTTAAAGCTTCCAGATGTTCAGTATCTCTGGTGCTGCTTTCAATATCAGAGGCTGAGAGATCAGAATGAAGAAAAACACTTTCAGCTTGGAATGTCTCTCTTGTTCTCAGTAGGTGTTGAAGTCACCTTAGCTAGATGAACAGCACCATTTTCATCTGATCTGTCCCATTTTGTTCTTTCTTCCCTATATTCAGATAGTTTCATTCTGCCAGTTTGCATTTGCTTAAAGACTTTTCTACAATATGTGCAGTACCTCTGTGGCTTTGTTGCTTTTCCTCCTTCTGTTCAGAAATAGTGGATTTTGCTTCACATATCTGTGAGGGATTTTTCTCCATTTTAGAATACAACAGATCAAAATTGCAGCTAATCTGCAACAATTCTCTTACATTTTGCATAAATTTGACATTATTCATGCTACTTAGTGTAAATTCTTCAGATAGAAGTTTATGGTCCTTGAAGCTAAACATGTGAAAACAAGGAAAGACTGTAAAGGAACTGCCAAATTTAAATGAGACCAATAGGAGAGACAACATGCCTTCACATCTGCCTTTTGTGTACTTTTTCCCCCCCACAAATTGGGGTGAGGGGGATTAATTTTTAAATTTTAAACTACCTTCTTATTTGTGCTAGTGCCAAGAAAAAAGCAACAATGCAAGAGTGTAACTACTGTTGTACATTTCTGCCTTTAGAGACATAAACAATCATTTATCCTGAAAATAATTACCCAATATAGGGAAAGCTTAATATCAGTTTCTTCAGTACAGAGTTTTGAGAAATAAGGGGTTAATATGAAGGAGATCGAAGAGTGAAGGGGGGAGCAATGGGGCAAATGTATTCATATGCCAAAGGTATTTTGCTGCACCACTTTGGACAAAGCATAAATCATGGTTATTTAAAATTTGCTGTGAGGTTCAGAGAGCTGATTGAAGTTACCCTCAGTGTTACATGGCAAAGCAGGGCTGGTTCCAGCCTTGCTGCTGCAGGGAAGATAATTTCTGCCACTGCCATTCTTATCCTTCTCATTGTTTTTGTTTCCTCAGTAACAACTGTAGCTATTTGCATTTGCAATGGTCTTTTGAGACTACAAGCCCTGAAAGGATCAGGCATTTGTAGATACCTTCAGTTTTAGTGAAATGGCATTTTCAAACCTTTGAATAAATCCGCATGCCTGTTTTCTTCTAAAATGCAGAAAGGAAGCTATGGGGACATGAAGAGACAATCAGGGTTTGGGTTTTTCCATCAGAACATCTTTATATAGATGAGAAATTTACTTCATAAGTTTGAATGGTAGCATAAAATGATTTTATCTAGTGCTGTCACTTAAATCTAGATAAAAGCTTATGTCCTCTTTTCCTTCTGTGTACCTCAGTGGAGTAAATACTTTAGGTTGCATGGCAGCCAAAATCTGGTGCATTAAAATTTACAGATGGTAAAAGGCATGTCTTTTCATCTGCCAATGTGTGATTCAGATAGCACAAGCAGACTTCCATCCACTTGACCGCACTCGAGTTGGCACAGCTTTCCTTCTCACTCCCTTCCCAGGCTGGTTTGGTAAAGCAAAAGCACTGATGCTTCTGGGAGAAGAGGAGTGTAGCTTTTAGAGTTAAAGTAATTAAAAATAATCAAGAAGTATTTATAGAAAGATTAATTTTTGCGTGTTTTGAATTCCGTGTTTGCCAGGAGAATGCATCGTGACTTGTTTGAATCACTGTCTTTCTTAGAAGATAATACCATCTTCTAAGTAATTGACATGTCAGAATCCGAGGTCAGGTACACATTAAAGTAGATGGAACATCTTAATCCCACTAAATTAAGTCAAAATTGTAGAGCTAAAGCTATAACAATATCAAATAATTTCATTTGTGTTAGCAGTTGATGAAATGTATGCTTAACCCTATTAGAGTAAGCAGAGACTGTAGTGACATCCAATTATGAAGCTACAAAAATAAAAGTTTGGTTAGGTTATTTTTTTAGTTGATTGCTTAAGAAATTGATAAAATTTTTATGGGAAACTTTATTGCAGTGTGGAGTTTGTTTAGGAAAAAAGTGTTCCTAAGCACTGGAGGGTAAGCGCATGGATTATTGTAGCTCCAAAGGACTCTGCGCACCATAATGCATTCTCAGAGCCTTGAAGTTCTTTCCACAAAGGTCAATTGTTCATTCAGCAATACACATCAGTCTCTGTGGTCTGATTTGTGTAAGGAATTGAGATTTCTAAGATGTAGACTTTTATTTGATGGAGCCCAATGGGGTGCTTGCATCACGTAGAGCAGCCCTTATCAAGATTTAACAATCAGCATGCCACATGGAAAATTCAGAAGCACTTATTATGCCACCTGTAAGATTTTGATTAGTTTAATTATAAATCACTCTTGTTCTGATTTTTACTTACTTGCACACGGGCTGATTGCAGCTCACCACTAGTGTATGTAATACAGTGGTATATTGTACTCTAAATTCTGATAACCACTTTTGCAAAAAGACCTGTCTGCCTCCTTTGGACAATTACATATGTTGGTAATCTGCTCTTTGTGGTTTTCTTTTTATTACTTAAATAGCTCTGTGATAACAATGCATTTTTATTAGATCAGAGATGTACCTAAGTGATAGTAGGACTGTGAGCAGGAAATCTTGAGAAAATGAGACTAAATTGAATTTAAAAGGCAAAAAATCAAGGGGCTTGTAGCATCTGCAGTCCTGATCATGTTGAATCTAGAGGCAGGAATCAGAGTCCTGGGTCTTCTTCTGTTTGTAGAGTTCTTGGAGGCAAAAGTGTTCTCCTTCCTCCTGCTGACCAGGTCTGCCTTCCTGCCCCTCCTCCTGGTAGGAGAGCTCTTTGATTAATCTTTGCCACTTTCCAAGCAAAACTCTCATTTCCACCTGTTTGTACACAGCCTCAAGGCCAGTAATTCTGCCCTTTGTGACAGAGTTTGGTCAGTCAATCCTTTACAGAAACCATTTGGACTGAAGGTGGAATAAACATTGGTAACTGAATTGTCACTTCAGGAAATGCTGGACTTAAGTCAGGGACTGTGCATCAACAGTTGGGTTTTATCTGTTCTTCTCTTGTAAGCTTTCTCTGAAGAGAATCCAGGTACTATTTCCCACCCATCTCATTCTGGAAGCAGTTTTGTTTTATAGATTTCTTTAACAGCCCAGAAGCCCATTGTTCACTGGGCTGTCAAAGAGGAGATCCATGCAGTTTTCAGAAGAATTGTGTCATTTATTGCACACTCCCGGGTTATATCCCCAGAAGCATGATAAAACAGATTAAAAAACCCACTTTTTTTTTTCAGTAAATGTAATCACTTGTGATTCCTTTTTAATTAGATTTTTTCATCTGTTTTGTGCTGGCATGTTTGAGTGTTTAGGCTGATTTGCTCTAAAACTTGTGTTTCTTGAACCCTGCTCTCCTGCCACTGACTGGCATCACTATTACAGCAGATGGTGAAGGGAAACCATAAATTTATGGAAACTTGTGAACTTTCTGGGTTACCCTCTAGCTAATGCATATAAATGATTGAAAGAAAAAGTTTTAACTGGATGATGTCAGTGTGGAGTTCTGGAAGCTCCTGTATTACTGTATTTCCATTCTAGTTTTGAATATTTGGGGGGGGGGGGGGGTGGGGGTGTTCAGTCTTTTCAGGTTTTTTGTTTTGTTTTCTGTTTTCCCAAATTTACTCAATGTTTTCTCAACTAAATCACACAAACATTCTGCTTTTGACAGTTTAGCACTAGACATTCACCTCATTTCTTGAGGTGTTTGTAGGCAGCACTCCATGCCAAGCTTCTAGCAGCCTGTGTTGTGGCAGTAGTAGTTTTGTTGCCAAAAAATTCACCACTGTCAGCCTGTCAAGAGCAAGATGAGATTGCTGATGGTTCCCTGTCTGGAGGAAAGTCAAATGTCAAAGATCACTGGGAGGATTTGGAAGGAGAAAGGAAAGCAAATGTCTTTCTTTCAATTAAAATGTAACTTTAAAAGGGTGTGAAGCAAGAAACTAGAAACAAATAACTAAGTGAAAATACAATTGTATCTTCATGGGGCTGTGGCAATTTAGTGGTAGCTGTGATACTGCATCAGAAATGGTCAGTGACCATTGGTTGCAATTAAATAGAAAATGTAATAATGTGGTAGTAAAAATGTATACATATATAGTGTACAGGGAGAGGGAAAGAAATCATCAAAACCTCTAAGAAATGTCTGGGGAAAATGGAAAAGAAATTAGGCTTGTTGCCAGTAATGTTATTATTCAGAGACAGTCCAAAATTCTTTCTGTCCCCAGATTGCATTAAAGGACTCATAAAAGCAATTAACATGTAGACTATTTTTCTAAGTCACTGGAATTTTCAGCATCTAATTACCCATTATGTAATAGCTGGAAGCCAGCAGATAATCTCAAATTGTTGATGCCCTAGGATAATTTAAAGTACTTTGGTAGTAGTTGGGTTCACAAAAAAAACCACCAACAAAAAAACCAACCAAAGTTGTTTGTTTGTTTGTTCAGGTTTTTTTAAATGTATGGATTTTCCTTTAGCATGAATGTGTTCATTTAAAATTATTTCTTCTCAGGCTGAACATGAAATGATTCTGATTACCTTGATGTTATTGGCTTTTGATCTTGTTCTAGTGAATTAGAAAAGGGACAGGAAAAACAAGAGCTTGTTGAAGTGATATCAGAAATTATAGAAGGCAACTGGGCAAAAATTATTCTGTCCAGTGCACTCTAGTACCTGAGACAAGGTAAGAGATTTCAGTGGGTTGTTCTTGCTCTAAGTTTTAGCTTAGCTTTTATCATCATTATATGGCAGGCCTTGAATATCTGATGACTTAAAAGAAATTCTCTAATGACAAACTCTATAAGTCAAACAGAAAAAATGAGAAAACCAATTTTGTGATCTTTTTCAATGCCCATAGTCTGATTTTCCATAGTGTATTTTTGTTATGAAGCTGCTACTTTCCATCCTCAATAATACATCAATTTGTTTGTTACATTCTAAAGAGCAGTTTTCATCTCAGTGGTTATAAAAAGTATTTTTGAAATAATCTATAGTTTTTCATATTTTGATTAGTGCTACTATTGCCTTCATTGAACTATTTAAACATATTATAAATATATTCCAAAAGTATAAGATGTGCATACATACTTGCTGAATATGACTGAAAGCTACACTTGCTTATTAACTTATTACTTAAAAAAACACTCATCCTGAATTGCCAAGAATTCTGTTTCTTGGCCTTGATTTTCTTTTTCCTGGATTTTTTTTTTGTGCAATAATACAATTTTATAAGTCCCTTTTTTTTTCCATTAAAAGTAAATCTTTGAAAATAACAAAGATGAACAAGCCTGATAGTGGTCATTTATTTTCTATTTAAATCCTTTGTTTTCTTATTAGATTGGTGTCTAATAGAGTACAATGAAGAGGTTATGGTGCCCAAAGATTAAGATGCTTGTCTGGGAGTCTAAAAACATTTTCTGCCCATGTGTAAGGATCACTAATGGCATGATGCATGTGGAGTGTCCCAGCACGGCCAGGGGTGTGGGAACCAGGAGCTGGGCCCAGTGATGCTGATGGATCCCTTAAATTCAGCATATTCTGATTCTGTTTCTGCTCTCAGGCAGGAGAACAGTTAGCTTTCAAACACATGATAAGCATTCATTTCATCAGCTCTACATGTCAAAAATAGGAGGCTCTCAAAGAAATGGCTAATGAATAATATTTATTATAACACTTGGTCAATCTACATTAAAACTTTGGGGTGGTTTGGATACTGAAGGTCAGTTCATTAAATCAGCTGCTTCTTATTTTTCTTGCATCTTGACCCAAATGTCAGAATGCCAATGGAAACCTCCCACTTGCTGAAGTACCTGTCACCCTACATGTGATGGCACATGCAGGAGGTCCAGAAGAGCCTCTGCAGCCTCCCTAAAGTGAGGATTTCCTAAAAGTGTGAACAATGTAGTGCTTTGCTTGCTGAGCCAGGGCAGTAGGGTGGCTGTTGTGAAGGGCAGGATTGCTGCACACTTTGTGTGGAGAAATACAGCGAGAAGGAAGGAAAGAGGGGAATAAGATGTGTTTGTGATGTCACAAAGGCATAAGTGAATCATGGAGCTATTACAACTTCTCATTCAAGAGCTAATAGGTAGGAATCAGTATAAATATTGATTTACTATTTGTTTTAAACCACTACTCCTGAAAGGTGTGATGCTCACACAGCTTCCATCTTGATTTGCTGTTTTTTCGTCATCTCTGCTTCATGAAGGTAACTCTGATATAAGCTCCTGTGAGTGCTCCTCAGCTGTACTTTGTTTTCACCTCATGACCTGGAGAGTTGTTGCATTTTTTATGTACCCTGTATAGAGTACTAAGAGCTTTTCAGTGGCTGATCCCTGCCCTGGTGGGCTTGTGAGCCACATCAGGCACAGGGGCAACAAGGAAGACTACCTAGGAATATCTATAATTGTCTTTCACTTTCATAGCAGAAGGTTTCAATGAGTTGATTTATTTGATTCTCCATCTCTTTGGTTTTGATGGCTGTGTTTTGTAAACAGTTGTGAAAAGACAAATTAAAGAACAGGATTATTTGAAAAAACCACAGCTATTGTGGCAAATGATTAAGATCCAGTGGAAGAAATGGCTATTCACTTTTCTGCCAGAATGTGTGTTGCTTTCTGTGAAGCAGAATACCATTTTTAAAAAATATAAACTGCAGTTACAGTATTGACAAAGAACATGGAGTCGTGTTCCTCATTTGAAACATTCTTATGAATATTACAGTAGTTCTAACACTTTAATATTAAATATCTTGAGTTGGATTGATTCAAGGTTATCACAGTGGTTTATGTTTTTAGGGCTTTGAGAGAAGCAGGTGAATTTAGCTTAGCATTTGCTACTGTTTCTAAGTTCCAGAGATTTTATTACTTCTAAAAGAAAATCCCAGTGATTCATTTTAAGCCTAGAACAGTAAACTTTGATATAATTAACAGTTAATTCAGAAATTAAATGAATCTCCATATTTAAAACATGGGACTCTATCCAACTGCAAACATAATAGTAATTGTTCTCTGCCTTGCTGGGGCTGCAGGGTACTAGCATAGGTTAATATATCTTAGTCACACACTTCACACTGACTAAAATATTATTATCAAGGTGTACACTGAGCTGTGACCTGTTTAGGGGAGGCAGTGCTGCTCCTACTGAGAAGTAAAAGAATTATGATTAAAGCAAGAAACTTGTACTTGAGCTGGAGGCTTCTAGTGCATATGACACCAAATATGGAAGGAGAATTTTGAGATTAAATTTTGAGTTGGTAGGGGGACGTTGCATTATGTAGGCAGTAAACATTCTGAGGCATAGACTGAGAAATCTGCAAAAAAAGAGAATAAATCCCTGGAAGCGAAATAAAATGCAGATTTGAGAAGGTTGGGAATTTCTGCATTATCCAAGCACCACGTTTACAAGTTGCTCTCCATCTGTGAGCAGTGGATGTAGGATGCAGGTCAGATCTCTGGCAGACAGCAGTTCTCAGGAGCCAGTAATCCCCTCTGTCACTCTCTTCTAAATGCTATTGTTCATCCAAACTAAAATGGTGCTAAACTGCAGCCTGCCAGCATTTCAAATATAAAGATTATCAAAAGATCTTAAGCTAAAGACTGGAGAAGATTGACAAGTGCAAAAGCACACATCGTTCAGGATTCGTTCCTCCAGGCGTTCACTCATAAACTATTTTCTATTAAAAGAATGAAACACAAGCTGACAACATGAAGACAGGAAATGGCACGGGTAAGCACAACAAATGAAGCCAGAATTGCAAAGGTACATACACATCAATAATGAGATTGAGAAGAGGTGTGGCAGCATTTCTGTCTCATCTCAGAGGCCTCCAGTGAGAATATTTAGAATATTATCAGCCTCTCTGTAAACAGATACAGAGCCTGGTTTTTCTGAGTTTCAGGTCAGGATGGGGCTGTGACAGCTGGGAGGTTCTTCCACTCTTTATCATGGTTTCACCTTGAGGGAGGTGGGGAAATGTTATATTTATCTGTGCAAATCTTCTGCAATGTCAGCAAACAGCAGGGTCAGTTAAATACAAGTTTGGGTGAAAAACAAGTAGCATGCTGGTAGACACAGAGTGAGGCTTGAATAGAACTTATTCACTGAATAAAAAGAGGATATAAGGGGATAAACAGGGCAACAAGTATCTCATGAAAATGATACAGCTCTGTGAAGCACTGTAAGGCAAAGCCCCTAACTGGGTCCACTTTGGGTCATTGTATTTTTGTGAATTGAAATTCCTTGCTCAATTCCTCAGCACAGAGGATGGGAGCTGTGCTCCTGCCCTCTGACCAGGACCAGGATTGACTGGTAAATGTCAAGGAAGGTCAGAGACTTGTGAAAAGCCCTGTAATGATGGGCTATCATATGTGCTGTGGGTTAAGTCCCAAATGATACAGAGCCTGGCCATTTGTAGATGCCCAAGATTGCTGCTGCTTGGAATCCACTGCAGCTTTTGGTTCAGCTTTGGGTTGTGTTTGAGCTGCTTCAAGATGGAGAAGCTTTCTGTAATGGTGACTGCACCTTGCTCAAGCTGTCTTTATTTCAGAATGGTTTTACATGTGCCCAGAATACTTTAACACAAGTTTGAGGGTCCTAGTGTGGAGAATCACTTGCTGATTGATGGAAAAAAGGAAGGCAAAGAAAGGTTGAGGTTGGACAGGGAGGGGATGGGCTGGATGATTTGTGATTGTGAGCTGTAGTCCACTTTTCTATCACCAACTACTCCATGAGCTACAGGCATTGGAACTGAAGATCACTGAAGATTTGCTGCATTTAGAAGGTGTCACTGTGTTAGAGTTCAAAAACACATAATCATGGGGGATTATATGCGGTGCTTTTTATTAAGAGCTCTGGGAATCGGGGTATGTTCAACCCAAATCTGACTCCGACCATACATCCGAAGTGATCATGTTTTATACTCTATTGTTACATACCTTTCATGTTAATTATTAAACTTATATTGTTCTATTGTATACATAAATTTAGCCCCTCTCTGAATTTCCAACATAGTTTCTCACTATTCTTCTTATGGTTATATAACAATTACATTTAATTACTAAACAATCATCACCTCTAACAATTACATAATTTATCATACTGCTTACGCAGGGGCAGTTGATCTGGGAAAGCACAAAGCCCAACATTTTAGATTCTATCTTTAACTTTTTCCAGGGTTCCACTATCAACTGAAGGTGGTACCTTCTAAATGCAGCAAACCTTTTATCCCTCCACACAGCTGTGCTGGCAGCACCCCTACAGATACTGGCTGTGACTGTGAGCACCTCTGTGCAGGGTAAAATATGTGCATATTTTTCATGATCTCATTGCAGGATAAAGTCTTCTAGAGAAAAGTATGCCCTGTGGGGTTTTTTAGGACATTATGCCAGGATCTTTGAAGAAAGGGTAACTCTGCTTTCTGTTTCCTTCCTGTCTTTCTACTGGAAATGTCTCTATGTAGTACAGGCTTCAGCTGACAAAGTAGGGCTTCTCAAACAGCTCTTTGTCAAAGGTTGAACTTTGATGATTAAAGACATCTAATCAAAATACAAAGCTGTTTGCTTCTCCCAGAATACACAGGGGGAAATAAAATAATACTGATTTTTCATGGTTTTTTGTTTTTTTCCTAGCTGTGACACTACTAACATTTTGTCATTAATACTTCTCCTAATGAAAGTATTAGATTTAGTGTTTACAAAGGGAATTTCCTCCTGGGGGAGCCTTTCCATTATCAATTCACATACTTTTTATTATGCTTCTAACAAATCCCTGCCATTCTAACTGCAATGGACCTGAGATTAAAATCAAATAGTCTCCCCTCTTGTGCTCTTCCTTAATTTGGGAAAAATAAGAAGGAGCCACAACAAGTCAGTAGAACTTCAGAGCAGATCCAGTGAAATGCCTGGTGCTCCATGTTGCCATCCCAGTGTAAGCTTTGTGCAGCTGGACCCATTAGTGTCCCTGGTTTACAGCTTTGAACGTGTTTAATAATACATCTAGCCAGCTGAGGGTCCCTTTTTGAGTGTAAGACACTCTAAATGTGAGATTTTGCTCAACTGTGTGATGAAATCAAATAGCATGCCTGCAGAAACCATGATTATTATGTGTATCCTTTGAAAATTTGATGAAGCAAGAGAAGTAATTTGCTGTCAGTTGCTATTGCTGTAGGAAGTCACATTTCTCCCAGGATATTGTTCAGGAATTTATTTTTTTAGCTTGAGCACAGGTATGTGTGTGTATATATATTTATGAAGTAAAAGTTGTCATTATGGAATATTGTGATATTAGTGTCTAACTATTATTAGGATAAATTATTACATAAATAAGCAACACAGCACTAAAAGGATAGAAGTGGTCAGGTCTCTTTGTTCTGCCATGGGGTGGTTTTACGTACTTGACTTAATATTTTTTCTTTTTTCTAGAAAATAAAGTAGCAAAGTATGCATACTGGAGGGATACAGAAATAGCAGCACTCAAAAGACTTTTTAAGGCAGAAACAGCCTCAGTACCTTTTAAACTGAAGTACCATTCTACTGTAAATCTTCAGCTGAAGAGAGGAAAAACAGTTTTCTTTTTTTTAAATGGGAGAAGAAGAACAATTTTCCTTCCTGGGTAGAGTTGGTTGGAAAGCTGTGAAACCTCCTCAGTTGGATGAACTTAATGCTTTTGAGTAATAGTGTACAATTTCTTTTTTTCCTGTACATTTGCAAGAGTTGCAACTAAAGGGCAAAATCAATACTTTTATCTAGCATTAATTTGTTAATAATCGTGTGGAAACACTAATTAAATCCAGTCTAAACAGCTTATTTTTCATTTTGCACACATCTATCCCTTAGTGGTTTTTTTTAAGGCTTCTGGTACACAGCATGAACAAGTTCTGTGTGTGTCAGCAGAGCAGCGACCTCATCACCGGTGTGAAACTGAGTAATTGTTGCTTTGTTTGTAGAACGTGTTTCTGTTTGCAGCTTTCCTGGCAGAAATATATTGGCCTTGTTATGCTTTGACCATAAAACCCCAGATAATTGTTAGGTAATGAGAAAATTACAAATAATCTGAACCCCACCACACACACACAAAAAGCAACTGTTGTAACGCGGTTCTGTGAGTGCTGTTGTGTCGCGTCCTTGACAAAAGCCAGGACTGATGGATTTGAAATTTGATTGATTCGTAGCTTTCATCATCCAACCAATAAATGCCTTGCAGATATTCACATTTGCATTCCTTTGAGCTTTCTGGCTCATGGGAAGCTGGGATGTGGAGAGGTGTCCATGCACCTTGTATTGTATTTTCTGTGAGAGGTGACGAAGGCAGCTCTGCCAAACTTAAACCAGAAGTTGTGCCATAAACTTAGGGCTCACAGACAAGCCCTCAAACACTCAAAAAGGTCATTGCAGCTCATTTTGGAATCATCTTCCCACATCTAGACTTTTTAACATGCCTTACAGGCATGGCAGAGCATGCTGCATTTTTCAGAAAAGCTGCACGTGATATCCCCTAACAGAAACGTCTTGCAAAGGAGAATTTCAGGTTACTGAGATGAAGAAAACGGGTGACACCAAAGAGAGATAGCAAATGGATCTGGTCTGTACAGGCTGTTCCCTCCCAGTCATGCCATCTCTCTTTAATTTTGACCAGCATTAGCAAGATTCTAGATTATGCAAACAGTGTAGCAATAAGTTCAAAAAATGAAAATTTTCCTCCTTGAAAATCAGGTTTGAGACATTATTTCCAAGAATGGGAGTGGTTACATTTATTCAGTGGTGATTTGCAGAGGCATCTGGAGGAGCACCACGTTCCTCTTTCCAAGTTTCAGAGGATTTTCTGTGAGCAAAGTGCTCACGTGGTACAACTTTAATTTACTTCAGTCAGCTTTATAGATAGAGAATGAGATATCTAAGTCTCAGGGGTGGTAAATATCTGCAGAAATGTGAAAGATAATTTATTGTTGTATCTTAATTAAAACCATAATTAACAAATAAACATTTTGCTAATAACATGCTAACAAATTTTCTGAAAGGTAATATAATCACAGACTTGATTCCTATTTTTCCTTCACAGTTGTGTGTTTCCATTGGCATAGATTAAAAGACTTGTAGGTTTGGGTTTGAGTTTTTTACTTAATATTATCATAGTTAGATTCTGGACCAGAATTTCTAATTAAAGATCTGAAAGTTTCTTGGACCTGGAGGAACTATTGGCTTTTCTGCTCTCCAGTGTGTTTTGAATGGGTAGTAAATGTTCTGTCTGCAGCCTAAAGTCAGAAAAAAGCCTTTTAATATACTTTGAACAGAAATAGAAGCAATGGGTATCTGTTCTGCACTACAGTAACAGTAGGAAGTATAAAAATAAAATATTTCCAAGTGGCTCAGTCAACTGGCAATTGGAAATTAGCAGTCCTTTATAAAAATGAAAGGGGGTGTAGTCTAAGATATTTTTACATAAATTATATTTTGACACAGTAGAAGACTTGGAAAAACAGTGCATTTGTAGACTGGCTGCAAAAACAAGTTGGTAAATCAGATTTTTTTAATAGTACACTATTATCTGATTTTCACAGATTATTCAGTTTTAAAAATACAATTGTTCAGTTAAGCCACTTAGAGCTGTTTATTTTGAAAATCTTTTACATGTGTAAATGGCTTTGTGATTCTAAGCAAATTAGAGCTCTGGGAATGTAATGCATATTTATTAAATGTTTTGGCCTGTAGAAAATGTTTTCAAAGGCCTTGTTCTCCCACAACATTCTGCAAGTACACGCCAATAAAAGAGCATCAGCCTCTGCCTGTGTGAAGCTAAGAAAAGAACTGACCTGGAGGAATTAGAAGAGGTGATAGAAGGACATATTTTGGCTGGCAAAGTCAGGGCTTCATGTTTAATTTACAAAAACATTAAACTTTTCATGTTTAATTGAAAGGAACAGTAGAATGTTGGGATTTACAATCCCAGTGATGCTCTGTCAGAGCCACATGGTGGTGGCACAGCTGCTGTTCAGGCTGCAGATGTATAGGAACATTTTACTAAAAATTCCTTTATTTTGGTTTCTGAGAGGAAAAAAAAGGGGAAAACAGCTAAGGCAGCAACAACAAAAACAACACATTAGGCATGCACTACTAGTCTAGCTAATTCTGGCAGGGCTATTAGCAGACATTTAGGCAAATCTATTAACATTTAGCATCAGCACAAATGCATTCGACTTTTCCTCTCTCTGGCAAAATATGCACGGCCATTCAAGGGAGAAAAAGGATATTTGAGCTGTTTCTTAAGTAGTACAGTCTAGATGGGGAAAGGGTTTAGGAAATTGTGACTTTTAAAAAGACACTTCACTCAAAGGTGTTACTTTAAAAGGGAGAGATGTCCTAAAGAATTATGCTGATCAGGTATCTGAGCATCACCCCTGGTTTTAATTTTTAAACAGGTCTTCAGCTTTCAACTCTTCTAAGTCTTAATTTTTTTTTTATGCTTGGAATTTGGAATATCTTTTCCAGCTGTATACAAAGTTTTTTTAACAGTCAGGTTTTTTATGCAGTCTTTTTTAACTGCATCCATTGTGCAGTTCAAGTTAAAAATATGTTCTAAAAAGTTCATTTTCTAAGATATACCAGACAACCATACAGCGCAACAGGCTGAATGGGTAGCTGCAGTAATTGTCTTATTTTTGACAGTGACAAAGGGCAAATGCTTTATTATAAGTCATAAAAACATCTATAAAGTACACATATTGTAATGTGATGCTGTAAATGGGGAAATTCTTCCTAATGCTAGCTGAGGTGTTTTGTGGGTTGACTGACATGAAAAGTTAGATGAGAGAAAATTCCTTTTCAACTTTGTAATTAAAGGAAAATACTTTGGAAAAAAGTTTTCATTAATTCTAAATATTACAATTATTTCTTTAAGGGCTGAAGTGCATACCCTTTAGTCAAGGACTCCACATTTTTTAAATGGCTGGCAGTGAAGCCCTTATAAATTTATCAGTGAAATTACATTTCCTGTTTTACAAGGAAAACAAGCAAATCATCATTATTCAAGTGTTGCTGCTTTTAATAATTTCAGTTTGCATTTTGTTGGTTGTCTTGTTCTCTGAGCTACCCAGCTGGCCACTTGACATCAGGAAGGAGAATTTGTGAGCCAAAATAGAGGATTTCCTGTGTTATTACAGATATTTCTGTGTCCTGCTCTCCCTGTTTCTCTCCTCAGTGCCCGTGGCTGGTGTTAATTCAGTGTGACCTCTTGGTCTTTTGGAGACCCCAGAGCTCCCAGGCACATCCATAAATCTTGGTGCCTGCTCAGGCCCTTTCATTTTTCCAGCTGTGTAAAGCATGAATTTGTCAAGAAAAGATTTCTGACCAAGTGTAGCATGCATTTTTTTTTCCTGTAGTGAGAGTACTCTAGATTAATTTCTGCTTTTTTTCTCTGTCTCCTACTCCACTATGTGGCCAGGCCTGATTTTCCTCTTCGTTTCAGTTCTTTATATTGAACGTAATTGGTGGAGGCTCAGCAAATAAAATACCAAGTCTTGTCTGGGTTTTTTTATTATGCTGATTAAGGAACAGATTGTGTTGTAGGACTGTGCTGTTAGAATATCTGGGGTCTGCTATAGGAGAAAGTAATGGATTTTGACTCATTTTACAACTCCACACTTCTGTTTTGTCCTTTTCACCTTTTCCACTGTGGTTTGCAAGTCTGTCCCTAACCCTAACCTTTGCATCCTTCAGCCCCTGGGAAGGTTTTATGTTCCAGGGCGGCCCAGGGCTGTCACCTGGATGGAACCATGGCCAGGAAAGGGGACGGATGGATGGATAAAAGGATGGATAAAAGGATGGATGGATGGATGGATGGATGGATGGATGGATGGATGGATGGATGGATGGATGGATGGATGGATGGATGGATGGATAAAAGGATGGATGGATGGATGGATGGATAAAAGGATGGATGGATGGATGGATAAAAGGATGGATGGATGGATGGATGGATGGATAAAAGGATGGATGGATGGATGGATGGATGGATGGATAAAAGGATGGATGGATGGATGGATGGATGGATAAAAGGATGGATGGATGGATGGATAAAAGGATGGATGGATGGATGGATGGATAAAAGGATGGATGGATGGATGGATGGGTTCCTCTGGTGCTCTGTCACCCCCCCCTGGGCTCCCTGCTCCTCTCCCCCCCTGCAGGGCCCCACTGGACCCAGCTGCAGCAGGAGGGGCTCGTGCCCCATGGAGAAAAGGGGAGCAAAGCTCAGGGATGTCCTTGTGAGCCCATGGGGTCTGAAATTCCTGCAAGCACAGAAGGGTTCCAGGTATAAACAGCTGGAAGTGTGGAGTTTCTGGGGCTGTGCACTCCCTGCATCTTCTTTCACTGACTGCTCTCCAGATGAGTCTTTTGCTTAGATCCTTATTCACCTTTTTATACTTTTATTATTAAAATTCTGTGTGACTCATGGGTATAAGATGCTATAGCCATTCTAAATTTTTTTCAGTAAATATTCTGCCTTTGCTTATTTAGCAATTCAATTCCTCAAGCCATTGCTTTGTTTTATAATTTTTAAATAGTTTATTCTCTTTCAGTGAGAAAGGCAAGAATCACATTTATATGAACCAGATACTTTGTTATGCTAACACATATTTTGTACTTAACAAGTACAGATTTAAGTGATTATTTATATAAAACGTGTGAGAATAAATGCTTTCTCTCTTGAGACTGAAATTCACGATTCTGAATTTTTCTACATCTAGCAGCTAATGATTTAATTTGTATTGGTGGCAGTTTAAATCCTGTCACTGCTCAAATGGCATTGACTGCTGCTACAAAAATATACAACCATCAAATTATCCCAGATTGTTGTTTAAAAAAAAAAGTAAAGAATCAAATACTTAATTTCTCAATTAGATATTATTCTTGTAAAGCGAACTATTTATATGTAAAAGAAGAGTAAATAAATTATTCTTCTACAAAATCCTTCAATGTATTTCAAAAGTCAAATTTGTTCTGCATTGCTAATGTTATATTTCTGGGTTTCAGAGGATATGGGACCTTTTAAGCTGTCTTAAATTTTATCTGCCACCTTTTGACACATTTTGGAAAGGCATAATGAACTTCTGTTGAAGGCAGCAGAATTTGAAAGTGTTCAGCAGTGTCAAGCATGATGCCAGAAAGAGTGCAAAGTCTTTTAAGTCATAACACAAGTTGATCTAGAAGTCCCCCCAAAGTTTTCTGAATTTATTTTTTTGGCTCATATTTCGCATAGGAGCTGATTTTCTTCCAGCACATTGTAATGTGTTTCAGAGATTGTTCTGACATAATCATGGACATCCCAGTGCATCTCTCTTTAATATAGTATAATAGAGTTTTAATAAAGCAAGCATTCAGCATTCCAAAGCCATGGAGTCAAATGCCAGCTATTCCCAGAGCTGGGGTCACCTGGATTTTCAGTGCTCCTTCTCTTTGGGTCTCCTTGCTGACAGTGACAAGGCAATGGCTCACCTGTGCTGCATCCTGCTTTTGATTGCTGTCCAGAACAATAGTGAGCAGGTTATTGCAGAAAGGCATGCTTAGTTACCTCTAGGTTGGGGTAAAGCCGTGTTTTCCTGCCTTGTTCCAGGAAAACATGGTCAATTTTCACCATGTTTGTGGAGATATTTCAATTTGAATGCTGCTCTGTTAGAGGCTGATGGAACAAACTGAGCTTTGACTTACACGAGAGGCAAACTCTGGCTGAATGTTAGCAATCCAAATATCAGAATAATTCTGCAATCACAGCTGTCAGCCTGTCCTCAGTGATGAATCTGTACTATTAAACATAATATCATTGTGAGAATTAAGCCTCTTTTCTGCCTGCTGTCTGTGAGCTGGCTGCTCTCCTGCTCTGTGGTGGTGGCAGAAGTTGAATATGCATGGCTAAGTTTTAATAATACCAGGCAAGGAATGAGCTGAATACTACAAACATTTTCTGTCCTAATAATTCCTGTAGATAGGAAGGCCATAGCTATTGATGTAGTTGTTAATTACTTTGGGGTTTTTAAGCCCATATCAGGGGTATAGTTACTTTAACAAATCTTAATCTAACTCTTTCAGTGGAAATATTGAATTTTAAAAGTAGTAGTTACTGGTTGCAGCATGACTTCGTTAGTATACAGGAGAATCATTCCTTGGTGATTAACATCTATTCACATCTTGGAATGCATTATGGGCTCTAAATTATCATAGAAATTAATGCAATCTTCTTAAAAGGGTTTAAAATATGGTAATAGATACAGCATACCAGCACCTGCAGCTCAAGGTTCCAAAGTTATTTAAGTTGGATATAATTATATTTATTTTGCAAGCATCTAAATGAGGGGAGAATAAGACACAGAGTTTAATAAAAATTGAAAATATAGGCACTCAATTAGAGGTCACGACTTTTAAAAATTCTCTTTTATTTAACCAAAATATTGCTATTCCTGATGCATATGAAACACCTTGTCCATTTTAAAGTTTGAAACCTGTGGCAGAATTGTGACATTCCTTGCACTGACTTCATACTAGTGAATTCAGTCAACTGGGTTTCTTTTCATTGTTAAATCAAGAAGGAAAATTATTACATAACTTTAATTTTTCAAGGCTGCTGTTTCTCACCTGTGCACTGTGCTCATATTTTTTCTAAGGGTCATTCGCAGATTAATTTTCCAGTAGTCTAAAAGGACAAGATGTATGAAAAACAAATTGGGCAGTGCCTTGAAACTCAGCTTCTGGTTTCTGCTGTTGGAGTAGCAGGGAGCCAACAGTGGTACCTGAAAATGAGCAGGTACAATTAACCTGGGGCTGATGTCCTGTGGAGATGTGGTAGATGGATGCATAACTTGATCTAAACTTGCCTTCAACTCCCATTCTACAATTAAATTAACAGAGCTAGCCAGGAAATAATAGTGAGGGGGTTTTGCAAATGACTATGATTATTTCCCTGGTGTAAAAGGAAGAAAATATACATGCATATGTGTGTATGTGTTTCTGTTAAATATCTGTGCCATAATAAAAAATATCTCCTTATTCTCTATCTTCTTACTCTCTAGATGGTTCATTGAGTGAATCCCTGCTTATCTTTAAGATAACAAGAAGACATGCTGACATTTGATGGCAATGTTCATTGTGCATAAAGTGGAGTGTGTACAGCACATTAAGTGCAGAGTTGGAATGCCAAGAGAGATTTACAGATAACAGAAATTAGCAGAAAATGTTTCTTATTACCAGTAGAGAAAAGCTGTATTTTAAGTGACAGCCAGATGCTTGTTTACTGTGATTGTAATGCAATGGTAATATTCTGTTCTGTGGGCATGGTGGCCACTGAGGGCGTGGGCAATTCAGGGACACTTCAACCCCAGCCTGTTTTCTTTTATTTTTACTTTTTTCTGAAGTAAAATTATGAACAGTGCCAACCAGTAAGAAGTAACATAAAAATGGTAGCTATTTAATGACAGATCTTGACTTTTGGTGGAGGGAGTGTTGGGATATGTGTGTTTTGGTAGATGTAGTACAGAAAACTAAAATCTTTGCAGTATCATTAGATTACCATTCATAAGTACTTGTGTTTCAATTTTCTCAACATTCCTTGAGCACTAGAGGCTTTTAAGCATCTGTTGATATTGTATGATGATGTTAATGAGATAGAAAAACAAGTGTTTTCTGCATAGGAATGAGTTCAGAATATTTCTGTCCCATTTGGAATGAAGTTTGAATTACAATGTAGTCCTTATGTAGATATCTTTGTCCAGCTGTAACACTTGAGATTTACTTTAGCTGCAAGTTTGAGACTAAAAGTGAAAGAAGTAAAAGAGAAAAGGGAATAAAAATGAAGGGATTAAAAAATGCCAACACACCACATCCTACAACAAAACAAAAACCAAGAAAGGTCAATAAAGAGTCTAATTACTAATTCATCTAACTCATTCAGAAATTGAACTAATTTTTTTTTAAAGAAAAATGGCTAAAACCAATAACTAACAGTTCATTAGGGCAATTTTATTACTATTTGTATCTCTTTTATTTGGTTTTAACCTTTCTCTTTTTGTGGAGCTATTAAAAATTAAGGAATAGAATACTTAGAGATTCAGATTTATGTTAGCTCATGGTTTTCACCATTTTAATGAGGCCAAAGCAATAAAGACTCTCAACACATCCTGAAGTCTAGATGATGAATGGCTCTTCCACTGATGAATTACTGTGTCATGCTTCAATCTTTGAGTTGCTGTTTAATTATGAAAATATTAATTTCTACAGTTAGGAACTATTCTCTAATGATTTACTCTTTCTCAGAAATATGTGTGCAAATGTATTTGAATAAAAATCAAAGTTTTTCTTCTTGGCAGGAGGAGGGTTGAAGTGGCTGAATTATAGAAAATGTTTCTAAGGTGTCATCGATTTGGAAATAAATAAATAAAACAAATGCACACATGTGTTCAAATACATATACTCAGGTAGTTCAGGCATGTCTCCAGAAAACTGATCATTAATCATATATAGCAAAGTTACAATGAGAACTTAGCAATTTGCAGCTGTGCTATTTCCCTAATGCAAGGTTAAACATGTGGTGGACAAGTAAGTGCTAGTTTTAGTGAAGTGTGGATAGTAATTATCACCAATTGATCTTTCCTTAATGGCTTCATTTTGTTTTATTTGTTTTACTTGATTTGGTAGAAATCTATTGTGAATCAAGCTCATAATTGAAAGATGGTGCTTAGGATTTGCCATTTCATGATCCTCAAGATTTCTGATTTTAGGCCTTTATTTTTCCACTTTGTTCCATTTTATTGCTTTGAAGAACATGTGAAATAGCAATCTGAAAGTGGGCAAGCCTGATGCCTCTGGTTCACATCCACATATGTATTAAAGTTTCTATTGTGAGCTGTAGGATATAAAAATAGAATTGGTAAAGACATGTATGATTGCTGATGTATTCCTAAGGGAAACTGAAGTTGCTCAAGACAGAAATACCACTCCTCTTCCACTTTGGAGCACTGAGAGAAACAAATCCCAGGTAGTTACCCTCTCTTCACTCACAATTCACATATCATTCACAAGGGAAAAGGCACCATCAAAATAAAATAAGTATTACTTTCTGTGACACATGCGGTTACATGGTTGGTCTGAAAGTTTTATTAACAACTCACATTTATATATTTTTATGATACTTTTAAAATAGTGAATTATGAACGATTGAAACTACCCTCCAGCTTAATTGAGAACCATTATGTCTAGTAATTGCCAGTGATTTCAGAAACAGCCGTTGTTCTCTGGCCTATTAACATAATTTGAATTTTTTATTGCACTTCATAATTATCTGTTGGAGTTAAAAAACAGGCCCATTTACTGAAGTGTTTAAGAACAAAAGCCCCAAATGGGCTGGATAGTGATGTATTATTTCTATTAACCAACCTTGCTGGAACCGTTTTGTACATCAGTTTCTGATGGGGTCATGACTTCTGATGGAAGAGGAGGGTGGATTCTCTAGTTTTCATTTTACTAAGTGTAGGTAAAATGGCATCTTTTAAAATTGTCTTTGACTCTTTCTTACCTATCTACTCCACTTATTTCTCAATCCCACTTTTATATGATCTCCATGGTAGCTGAGAGAAGCATTATTTCAGCCTTAGACACTTAACAAATTTCATCTTTCACCACGGCAAGTTAGCAAGGACAGAAGAAAACTTGGCGCCTTCTTAGTTCATAATAGTTTTAGATCAAGACCTTTTTTCAGATCTGTGATTTGTAGTGAAAACAAGCTCCTTATCTATCACCCTTCTGTGTGCTATAATAAAATAAATCATTGAAACCTGCTGTGCTATTACTGGTTTTCCCAACACATGATAACATACAGCATGCTCTCATTTGTGATTGTAAAGCCCTGCACTGACAGGGAGATCTCCTTGTTGTTCCTATTTCTGTCAGCATTCTTTGTAGAAATTGTTTTAAGCAGGTTTTTCTTTCTGGAGCATTTAGACCTCAAGCCTTCAGGTAATCTTCTCAATTAGTCCCTGGGGCTGTAGAGACAGGAAAGTGAAGTTCTCTTAGCAGCTAAAATTGCAGGTTCTTGTTAAAATTAAGGTTTCAAGCAATCTGGTGTTGGATGGGGGAAAAAAAGGAGGGTAGGAACAGATGAAAGTCCTGGACTTCTGTCTGATGGTAAGGATAGTGAAATATGTGATCTCCTTCTCAGAGAGGATGGTAACTAACTGTGCAACCCTCTGGCAGTGAACACTGCTTCTCTCTATATTGAGCCTCTCTGTCTTGCTAACTTCATCTACATTCCCTAAAATCCATCAAACCTTGTGTTCAGCCTTTGTAGGGTCCCAGTGGAAAATCTGAGGAGATTTGGAAGGTATTGGAGAAGGGGCTGGGCAGAGCGGGGACAGGCAGTGAATTGCTCTGACCTGAGCCAGTTGCTGATTTAGGGCACTCAGTTAATAAATAACTGAATCACCCATCACCTGTTGCTTCCTTCTGTGGCAGAAACATCTTATGTTGCCTTTTGAATTCATAGTCAGAAAGCACATACCACAAAATTGGTACAAGATGTTGGGGAAAATCCTACTGCTGAAAAGACAGGCTTTGCTGTGAGCAAGAGAAACACTTGCTAAGCAGGTGTAGGGTGTTGTTTGTTGTGTTTGAGTTTATTTTGGAGGAAATGCTTTTCCAATAACTTGTCTGAGCCCAGCTGTAAACCTGAATTCCAGACATGAGCTTTCTGCAAACTTTGAGTAGCATCAACATAGCTGAGAGGATTGTAAAAATCTCATGCATGCCTTGGCCTGTGGCAAAATTTATATCCAAAGAAGCCCAGAGATTTCTGAAGGTTTTTCTCAAGGTATGTTTTAGACAGGTGCAGAGAAAAGAAAGGGAAATTTTGTGATGTCTTAAGTGGTCTCCTATCACCGAAAATCACTGAAAATTCTAAAATAAATGTTATATCAGTGTGGCTCTTTGTGCTTTAGTGTAGGAGGCATCTTTTGGAGGACAGCAGGGAAATCACCCTTAATTAAAACTGGCAATCTGGAATTGTTTATTACTTTTATGATAGTTTTTACTGTGGGCTCCTGGCTATTGTTACTGAAGCAGAACATGGATCATATTGGCATAAATCAGGCTAACTGGTTTTGCCTTGCAGGACGTACTTTTTAATGCCTCCAGCTCGCTGGTTTGTTGATTTTGGGTTTGTTGTTTGTTTGTTTTGTTTTAGTGACATCAATGTCAAGTAAAACATATAACTTCCTTCTCATGGCCAATGAGAATTTTTTCTGAAAATAACTCAAAGATCAACTCTTGGTGGTGTTAGGACCCCACATATCCCAGTGTGCATACACATATACTTGTGTGTGTGTACGTCTATATTTGTATATGTTTATAAAACATCCATATAGATGATATACCCCTAGGTCTTATATATAAACTGAATTTTGGGGTTTTTTGATAATTTTTTTCCCGCCTATTACTTGCAGCAGAGTAAAGGAGGATCCTTTAACTGGGGCCTGCCTGGTAAGGGTTACCTACAGTAGCCCCTTGGGGAGGATAAACAGCAGAGGTTTTTCCTTCCTGAGACTAGTACTCTAAACTGTTTAACATCTATTATTTTATAATTAATCTGGAGATCTGGAGCATTCTTTACCCTAAAGATAGTGAAATGCATCCCATTTGAGTTGTGGTGCTTGTTATGCTGGCATAGTTTTTAAATATACTGCTCAAGATGGGACTGGTGATTGTATATGCCTTGTAATACACTTGTTTTTATTTTTCACTCAGTCTCTGACTATGTTTCAGGCATTTTATCTATTTTCGGCTGTGTGCTATGGATCAAGAAGATATTAGGTCTCATAGGAAAGTATAAGCAAATGACCCGGAATCTTCTTGTCATTAAATTTTACAAGGTGTTAATTATAGGCAATTTGGTGTTGTTGCAAATTTGTAAGTTGTTGATCAAAGAAGGAACTGAGGATTTTTTTATCTTTCAATGACCATTCATTTTCTAACGTAGAGAGAGTGATGTATTGACTCTCTTACGTGTCTACATATAATATATATTAAATAATTTATATTTCATGTATGCTAATGTGTATATCTGATTAAGCTTGTAGGGGTTTTGAATGTCTTGCACTTTTGTGTCTTTCAGAATTAAGGGCAGGAGTGGATGATCTCACTAATAACAGTAACATAGTCGCTTTCTTTCTCTTTGTTATTAAGGGAATATATTCCGTGTTATCCATAAGGGATTACTACTTTGGAGATCTTAGGGCTTGGTCTGACTTACATTTTCTTTTGTTGCTCTTATACATATGGGAATATGATAAATAATGGTGTTAAGGTTAATAAATGGATGCCAGTCCCTAGTTATGGCACCTAAAAGCACTTGTAGCATCTGGCAGGAGTTGAATGGCTGCTCCAACCCAGCAGACAGTAATTCTGTGTGCCACTGCTGTGATTTGTTGTGGGGTAAATTCTGCAGTCCAAGGTGAACCTAAATATTGAAACAAGATTGAGCACACTGGAGAGGTTTTGTAGGTGTTGATTGTAAAACCAAGTTACTGTGTAGAAAGTTTGAAAAATGGCAAGTGTTGCATACTGTAAGTGCGTATTGTTTCAGTTGTATACCTGTAAAATTACATGGTGCAAAGGGTGTTCTTCTGCCCTATTTCCCTGCCTCACTGCTGACAGGTGATGCCAAGGTAGTGCCAAAATCAGCTGTGGTGTGTCCTGGGATTGTTCTGCAATTGTTTCATCTGAATGTGAGAGGCAGCTGTGAGAGGCAGCTGGTGTGCTTAATGTGGGACCAAGTTCTTGTTGGCAGAATTGCCTTTCTTCAAACATTTATTTGTAACCACAGCTATAAACGCAGTAGTTGAGCTCCTCTTACCCTAAAATACCAGCATAAATGAATATTTGAAATATTTATCCAGAGTTAAGAAATTCAGACAAGTTAGAAGTTGTTTTTTCTGGTGTGGAGACCTGACTTCAAGCAAGGGTAAAAAAAGAAACAATCCCAGATTATTTAAGTACTTTTTAATGTTGTCTGTCTCCATTGATAGCCTGAATTTTTGACAGCAAAAGCATTTACAGTTCTATGCAGTTCATCTTCCTTGACTGATTTCTCCATAAGCCTTCGGCTGAGTTTAGTTATGACTTATAGCTTGAGCATGGCATTTGGGAAAAACAGAAAAAGTAGTATAAATGTAAATGTGAAGAGCTACAGCTCATTCTGTTTTTGAAATTGTTGGTGTGAAAAGAACTCAACAGTGTTTTATTTAAACAAGGTCTGCTTCAACCTTGATTGACTTGCAGTAAATTGCCTGGTACGAGAGGCAAAAGGAAGTGGATAGAAAAATGGCAATCAACACCAAATGTTTCACATATTGATTGACAAGCACCAGAGATGTGCTAGAGTAAGATAAATTGGCTAACAGAGCCCATCTTGACAGCTCCTGAGATGGGAAAATTGTTCCTGTTAATTTGCTGCTGGGACCTTGTCATTTATGGGGATATATATTTGAGTGCCTTCTAATGGTGTAAACAAACTTTGGATTCCTAAGTAGCAAATTTCAGCTTCAGTTGCTTTAATTTCTCTTTGTCCATGTATTTCTGGGCTGCAGTTTTAAAGTGCTTTAAGACTGAAAAGATGAGAGAAACTGTCATTGTTTTAAAGATACAGTTTGTGCTGAAATACAGAACGGTACATTCAAGCTATTCTGTAGCCTGTTTGATTTTCAGTGGGGTTTTGGCTTTACCAAAAAGCATGGAACAGAGCCCATTTGTTGCAAGGGAAGAACATGTATCTTTATTCCTTCATTCTGGCAACTTTAAGTGTAACTATAATGAAAAAGAAATCTTCTGATTTCTTACCTTTTTAACACATCTAGTTTTGTGCTTCCAAATGCCTTTTAATCAGGTTACAGGTTATTTTAGTACTGCAGAATCAAGACCCATTTTTCATATAGTGGCCTTTCATGTCTGCAATTTCTTTTCATTAAAAGGAAATTTTAATTTCCTGTATTGGTCTCATGGAGTGCCATTAATTATGGGGATACACAGCAGTGGTAAAATAATTAATGGTCTGATCACTGTTATGTTGCAGTCTGCCACTCACGTTTTATTTTGGCTAAATCTTTCCACATAAAGGGAAATTTGACACAAGCCTTCTCACTTAAGAAGAAACAGTTTTCAGTTTTCATGTAAGAAAAGTGAGCAGATTCCAGTCTTCAGCTAAGGTGTGGTCTATAGATTGTAGTTTATATTCTGATTCTTTATTTGAGTCTACTTCCCAAACTCTGAACTAGAAATCACCTTAACAAAGATGGAAATATTTCAAACCTTATTCAATACTAGGTGAGAACAAAATTTTATCTGCTTATTTGTAAGTGATTTGGTAGGTTGTCCGTAATCCTATGCTGGGATACATTGTGTATTCCTTAAAGGGTTAGCTGGGCCTAGCTCATGTATGTGATGGTATTTCACACTCCCTTAGATTTTAAATTTCACTTTGGGTCCAGGCTGTTTTCTAGGCCTGAGCACAGAGGATTGTCCTGCACTGAATGAGCACAGCAGCCTGGTATTGCAGTCAGGAAAAGACTGCAGCTGGGGGAGCAATTCAGGACTTCAGAAAAGTGCAGAAGCCCTGGCTGTGCTGAAGGCAAAAATAGAGTTTGCATTGACTGACGTGGAGGTTTCACTGTGCTTTGCTGTTAAATGCTGGGATGGGTGTTCAGCCTGAAGGAGGATGTGTTACAGGTGTGTTAACTTCAGCAGGGGCACACAGGAGTTCAGTGTAAAATACCACAGCAATCTTACACATCTGCAGCACCTGTTAAATGTTTAAGTTAAATTCTGATATGCTTTTGTGCTTTGGAAAATCCCACCAGTTACAGAGAGGACTGGAAAGTCAAACTTTTAGTTTGCTTGTGCACCCAAAACTCCTGCTCAGTCAGTCTGGGTGGTGTAAGAAATGCAAAGCTGGATGTTGAGAGAAGAAACCAAACGAGGCAAGGAAAATGTAAGTCTCAAGATTATGTCATGTAAATTCAACTATCAAGAATAATTCCCATCATTCTGTTGCTGTTCTAACTGCACCTCCCTATCTGGCAGCACTAAAATAAAAACATCTCAAAGAGTGTGTCACAGCAGTGGGACAGCACTAATTCAGGACTGTGTTCACCACACATTTCGAAAGCAAATAGCAACACCATATTTTAACTGTAGGTGGAACCAAGAAAAGTAGTCTTTAATAGCCTGAAGCAGAATTAGCCAGAATATAGCACTAGCACATGATAGAGCAGATTTTAAGCATATTATTTAAATTATTTGGCCATTTACGTAATGTGGGTCATGTGAAGCCTTGTTTTCATTTCTCATTTTTCCTCCAGGAAATGGAGCTACTTCTTTTTATTAGGCTCCAAAGAGTCAACACAAATCCCTTAATCATTATCCAACTCCCACCAGTTAGTACTGACTAGGTACCACTCTCACAGAGTTGTTAAATAATTACAGGTTGGAGTTTTCTCATGTTTGTTCAAGATATTGTTATTTATCCCACCTATTAGTGGCTCCAGGCACTTGAAATGCTGAGTGTTGCAACATCCCTGGAAATAAATTTCTCTAATAGACATAAAGCCAACATTCAGGGATAAATGCAGTGCAGATGGTGTGAGTGGTTGTTTAACAGTACTTGGAATTTCACTAAAATTAGGTGAAGGTAAACAGAAGGTGTTTGGATAGTGGAAACAAGTTTGTAGCCCAGCGCAGTCTGAATTCCTGGTGTCCCTGAATGAAGATGAAATCAAGTACTTCTAGATTGATCTGGGAGGGAAGATTTCACAGGGTGCCTGCTAATTACCTACCCAGAGCCTAATTACCACCCTTTTGTTAGTGGAATTCCCTGACATGAATGTTTAGCTGGTAAGATTGATAAACAGGGAATTTTCTTTCTTCCCAGTTTTTAAAAGCTGCAGATATTATTAAGTTAGCATAAAGTTCATTCACATATGGTTGTGGATCTTCCAATAAGTTTCTTCTAAATGCATTCCTAATCTTAGAATGTTATTTTTGTCCCACAAGGAACAGGCAGCTCATAAGTTGTTACAATTTAATGTTAGTTATAGTTAGTTCAGTGGAACCTTTTTTAGGGAAGTTAAATTCTGCTTGGTGTGAGTTTTGCTCCCATGGATTTGTCTCTGGTTTTCCTGGCTGAATCAGAGGAAGGATAATATTAGAGGAGACATTTTGACTTTATGAGTGATGGGAAAAAATCATTGAAACAAATTACTGTTTTCCAGCTATGAAGGTATCAAACATATGCCAAGTAATCAGCTTGTGAGTGTAATAGGTTCATGAAGTAAAAGGGTTTTCTAATCTTATTCACTGATGTTTTTCCCGAGACAGCAACAGCTTTTATAAAATGAGGCTTGTAACTTCTCATTACAGAATCTAATCTGCCCAGAAGACATTGAACAGCTGCAGAACCCTAACATCTTCTAGCTGTAAATTGCTTTTATTATTTATCTTTGTTTAACTAAAAAAGAAGGGGGCATCAGATGATTTAACAAGACAAGAATTAAGTGACATTAGCTTTTGACAGCAGCAAATTATTCCTTTACATACTGAATTGGTTTAGATAATTCTGAAGTCATGACTGTCTCCTTATTTTTAATATCCAAATTTCATAAAACTGATACATTTTGTAGATGGATTGCTTAGAAAAAATAATTTAACTTCAGCACTGGAAGTCAGAAGTGATTGATTTCCAAGTTAGTCTCATTCTCCTACAGAGTTTTTGCAATGATAATATCTTCTGTTGGTACAGTGATTTTCATATTCAAAGATTACACATGTGCAGTACTGCAGAAAATATTAATCATGTACAGAGGTCAAATGGTTTAAAGAAGATAACAAAGCTTAAACAGGCTTCTAGAATGGATCTGTAATAAAAAAACAGGGATCAGGACTGGCTGGTGTTTCTTCATCTATCCCTTTTCTATTATCTGCAGTTCTCAGAGTCTATTCCTAGTTGTGCAGTAATGGTTTTACTTCAGAGAAGAGGGAAAAGAATATATATAAAATATGAATATATTTCTATGTTTTGTTGTTTTGCTTTTTGTAAAACAAATAATTAAATTTTTTGAACAAATGTTGAGAAAACTAAGCAAGAGGTAGGGAGTTACTAATTTTGTTAAATGGGAAAAACACAAACCTGTGGTAGTGAATTGCCTTTGCTGATTCACTGTGGTATAAATCACAGGTGATGACTTACGGTGTCTAAATCTCTCTTTTGCTATTCTCTTTTAATTGTCTCAGCACCATTTTCTCTTTGCCTGGAATGATGAGATGGCATCAGCTGCATCCTTAGTGGCCCTTAATGTCTGTTGTGATGCAGAAAAATACCTACACACATCAGAAAACAGGTGTGGGCTTTTAGAAGGACCATGTTTTGTCCTTTGACTTTTGTGAAATAGACTCTGTGAAAATCTTTTTCTTAGCTTGGCTGGTTTTGTGCCTGTTTGCTTTTGGAGATAGGAGCTTCGGGAAGACTGGAAGTACTTTTCTTCACTGATAACTCTCTGTCATCCAAATCCTGATTTATATCTTTTTCTTTTGCTCTTTTTGAATCCTGTTTGCCCTAGAGAAGTAGTGCAGCAGTTTAGGCAAGAGGAAGCAACTTGGAGCTGAAGAAAACGATCATAGACTGTTTGATTCCTTTCCCTCTTTTTCTCACATACTTCATTTGGGGCTTTTGTTTCGTCTCTCCCTCTTGTAATGCCTTGAGTTTCAGTTTTCGTGTTTTTCTCAGATTCTGTGCTGCTTTAGTGTGTAGCTCTGAGCTTCACAGTGAGTGTCAGTGAGTTCTCTCCACAGGGTGGGTAAAGAGAACAATCCTTTTCCAGCTTGACCAAGGACAACTGTTACAAGCTCCAGGCCCAAAAATATAACCGTATAATAAATAGCATTATAAATAAATGGTGAATTGAAGAGAGAAAAACAAGGAGGATGGAACTTCATAACCTAAAGCTATAGTTGGAATGTTAACTACAATATGAAAAGGGACCAAAACTTATAAAAGTGAGAGATTTAATGACTGATTGTGATGGTGTTCACAGGGGTCCGATGATGAGGGAAGATATGAGGTTCTGACTCTATGTTTCAGAAGGCCTGATTTATTATTTTATGATACATTAAAACTATACTAAAAGAATAGAAGAAAGGATTTAATCAGAAGGCTTACTAAGAATAGGAAAGGAAGGAAGCATGATGACAAAATCTTGTGGCTTGGACAGAGAGTCTGAGCCAGCTGACTGTGATTGGCCATTAATTACAAACATTCACATGAGACCAATCACAGATGCACCTGTTGCATTCCACAGCAGCAGATAATAATTGTTTATATTTTGTTCCTGAGGCCTCTCAGCTTCTCAGGAGGAAAAATCCTAAGGAAAGGGTTTTTCAGAAAATATGGCTACAACTGGTCATGCATTTTGGGCTCATCTTGGGTGTAGCCCTGGCTGGCCTCTTGTGCTGTCTAGGGAATATCCATTGAGGCCTTTTAATAAATCCCTACTTTATTTTTTTACTCTGCCTAGCCTCTGTTCTAGGTCAGCCTGCTCAAGGCAGCACTAGAGTGCAGTCAGGGGTTGAGGGAATGCTCTGCACAGCTGGCTGAGCATTGCTGCTTGCTCCTGGCTAACCCCTGGGAGCTGTCCTGCCTCTCCTGGGAGCAGCCAGCACGGCCTGCTTGGCTCTGGGGGGAAGAACTTTCTCCCCTGGGCAGAGCTTTCCCTGCTGGGGCTCTGCTGGCCCCCAGTGCACAGAGGTCAGTTTAGCTACAAAAATCACATATGCTGCTCCCCATCCGTGTCGGTTAAATGTATTAATTCACCAAGTAAAAAATATTTATGTTCTTTGTGCCAGTTAGGACAATATATATTTAATTTATTAAATATAACACTCTCTCTCTCTATATATATATATATAATATATACTAAATATACATATATATACAATATATATTTATATATAGTTATATAAAATATAACTCACAATATATATATAGTTATATAAAATATAACTCTCTATATATATAGTATATATATATATATATCTTTAATATATATATATTAAATATAACTCTTGCCCCTGCCTTGAGAGGGCCCAAGCCAGTGGTGAGCAGTGCTGTGCATACAGATTAGAAGGAGATATTTTTCTTCTTCTGCAGAAGGCAATTTTTCTGGGGAGGAAGAGGAGAGTCTGCTGAATGTGCTGTACCTCAGGAAAGTTTCGCCTTCATCAGCTGCCTGCTAAATTCATAGTGCTTTGCACTGCAAAAATGTGCACCTTACCTATCTAATTGTTTCCTGACACATTTAGCAGCTTTTCTCATTCTTTACAGTGAACTTAGCAATGCTGACAATGTAGGTGCTTCAGTTTAGGCTGACTTGAAAACGTAGTGTGAATGTGTTAGGTGGAGGAGGCTGTGAGCTGTTACAGGTCCTGCCCCTGGTCCTTGTTCTGATTCTGTCCAGCTTTCCTGATGGAAGGGGGCAAAGGAGGCCGAGATCTGATCCTTCTCTTTTATCACCTCCCGTTAACATCCCCCCATTCCATTGCTAGATAGCCCTCTGTGTATAATTTTGGTGTAAATGAGCAATGCAGCAACTGCAGTTAATGATCCTGTCCATCAAATAAGTCACTAACATAATTTTATGGGATTACTTTGCACAGGGTCCTATACTTTGTATTGGTGTAACATGAATATCAGCAGCTTCAATCAGTAAATGTCAAAATCTTAATTGCCAATTAAGTATTTTACACAGTGTTTCTGATGCCATCAGTTATGGAGAAACAACTCCTCTGCTCTCACTCTGCCTCCTCAGCTTCCTGCATTAACACTTGCATGCCACTACATCTTCCAAAGAGCTGCTTTTTAAAAACAATTACCTTAAAGTTTCCCTTCTTTCTGCAATCTAACCTGCCAGGGATTGCACAGGGAGATGTTGGCTTGTGTCTACTTTTTCTACCTGAGCCCTGGTCCTTCTGACCAGAGCTGTAGAACAAAAGGGCTTTATTGGTAGCAATTTATGTGACTAATTTAGCTTTTACAGGGCATTTCTGTTTATTGGCTGCTTGACTGGGCAGATATCCTTAGAGAAGAACAGAGCAGTTATATGATAACCCCTTGCTAGTGAAAATTAACAGCTGTTGAAACTTTTGAAAGCTGATCTTGCTTATAAAAGCCTGTACATATAGGAAGATTTTCTGTCATAAATGTCAGTTATCAATATGCTGCCTAGGTGTATGACAATCATGCTGAAATGCACAGGGTTGAACACTCTACACAGATGTTTGCTACACATATCTAACCTTAGAAGAGAAATTCTGCTAGTGGAAAAAGCTTGAGAATTCCATTACAGATACAAGAAGCTTTGACATCAGTATTTACCACACCTGGGACTCAGGGGTGGTAAATGACAGGATTGACTGAAATGAGTAACTTAAGAGTGTGAGATGGCAACACATAGGTTGTGATCTTCCCTCCTGTCCAAATTAATGGCAAAATAGCTATTTAAGGAGTCTGGATTCATCTTTATACCTGTTAAAATAACATGGTTTGGATATTATGCATGTCTATCTAGAGTTCTGTGGGTAACTATACTTCAGTATATATAAAAATGTATATAAATATGTGCACATACATATTGGAATGCATTTTTTTCCATAATTGCTGCACAAAATTGTTAAATTCCAGGGGTTTTTTTTGTTCCCTATTTGCACCATGGTGTAATACAGAGGCCAGGGTTCTACACACATGTGGGCTTTATTTATCCACAAAACCCTATAGGTCCTTTAAAGGAGGAGGAAGAACAGAGAGTATGAAAAGTGTATCTCAAATATCCTTCAGTAACTGATGAGCAGCTTGCATCTCTTCTTTGATTGTGTCTCTTATTTATGTATATTCATGCTGGGAGTGATTGCAGGCAGTCTTTTTTTTTTTTTCCTTTGTATTTTTTTTGTCCTTCTGGTGATGGTGTGGTCTTTCAACTGAAGTATCTCTTTTCCCAATGTTGTTATTGTGATTGAGATGAACAGGACTCTTCTTCCCTGTCTGGGCTTGAGACATTACCAGCTGTGAGCATGGTCTGATTTCTGAATGTAGGTTCTACAGCAGATTTTAAGCATTGGGGACTTAAAGTGTAGCAGTAATTGAGCAATGGTTTCATAAAAATTCCTGGGCTGGTGAAGAAACATGAGCCTGATTTAAAAGGAAAATGGAATATAGGTGAAAAGAGGGTAAAGAAGGCCCTTGCAGGCTGAGGTGCTGTGTGGTGTGGAAGCCCAAAGCAAGCCCAAATCTGAATGAAGAGTTACCACATTTCTTCCTTCACTCTCAAAAAGCAAGATAAGAGAAATGACAGGAGAAAGGGGTGGGAGGAGAGGAAATTTGTTTTTTCTTCTTGGCTGCTTGCTTTTTGAAAAGTGCCTTACGAGTGCTGTATTCAGTATCTGTACAAGTCTTTGTCATGCATGAGTATATGCAGTATGAGCATGCATATGAACAGATATTGGGAAAAGAACTGATACAATTCCCTTTTGAAAATGTAATATATCAGCTTTAAGCCTGGTTCCCTTTCTAGCATTTGTATCTGGTTTATGTTTCTTTGACTGTGTTACACAATTACATTATTGCTGTCACTGTAAGTATCCATTACATAGGATTCTGTCAATGCTCACCTAGATAAAAAACTTGTTCAGAGAAGCTTTAATATATTACTATACGAAGACAAATTGTAGGAACTTCTATTATGATTTAACTTTTGAAAACAGCAGTGTAATAGAATATGATGTTATCATATGTCACACCATTTTTATAGACCATAGGGTATTGCAAATCCCATTGAGAAGCAATGGAAATTTAGAATATTTTAAAGAGCTGGGAAGTTTCAAAATATGACTGTTGAGATGTCTGCAGACACATGAATGGGTGTGACAGGTTTATAGAACATGCAAAGCTTACTCTGTTCTTTTAAATGTTACATTGGACTTATTTGACCAAGATATTAATGTAAGTATGAATCAAACCCCTCATTTCTCACTTATGAATGTATAGTAACAAATAAATTACATATATGATGCTCTTTATAGCCTAACTGCATCCCCACATGTTGGGACTTTCACAAGCCATTCTCTTGACTGGTGCTACAGATAGTTACCCCTTAGATTATCTTTTTAGGGCAAAAAAGCTTGATGGAGTCTTTCTGTTCCTGTTTAGTAATTTTTCAATTTATTTCCCACCTAATTTTACATAAATCTGGGTGTCTTAAGAGATCCTGTGTGTTTCAGGGGCGGGGAGTGGAGAGAGAGAGAAAATGTTTTTTAAGAGTCCCACAAAGAGGGTAGGTAAGGCTGTAGTGGGAGTTTAATGTTTAGTAGATGCAAAAAAATCAACTTGATAGACCAAGAACGTCTCAACAAGAAAAATTTTAATTAAATTTGGCTGTTTATTGGATGAGGATGGACTGGCAGTGGGTTCTGTGGCTCACAGGCATCTCTGTTTTGCCATTAGCACGTGATTGTGGGCAGATCTTCCTCAAGAGCAAACTTCCCACCAAAATGATGCCCCATTTTAACAGCTCCATGCCTTCTGATTCCTCCCAGCTACAAACAGAGCTGCAGTAATTAGACATTTTGCCTTTTCTTCAGGGACTTGGGCTGTATTATTTCATGATGGTAACAATGTCATTACCATTCTTGACAAAAGAATTCTCAGGATTTGAGGGTTTTTTTTTCATTTCTCAATGTATTCTGCAAAATTGTACCTAAATTGCTCTAAAATACCATATGTAGTTTCCACAAAAGGAAAAAAATCTTTTCCTTCATCTCATACCCTCACACATCCAACAGTTTTATAGTATAGTAATACATTTCCATATGATACATGCAGTCAGTGCAGATTTAGAATTTATAAAGCTGCTTCTTTCAACTTCACAGTGTTGAAGCAGAGCCAGAATATGTGAAAATTAAATGCACACAGTGGGCACGAGTGTCACGTTCCTGTCAGAGGTGTGTCAAACCTCAGCCTCTCTGCTTCTTTGTGCACGTTGCAAAGAAATAATTAGAAGCTGGTTTTGCTCAATCACATCCCTGGAATGTTTAGGATTTTCTGGTAGTATTTCGTAAGAATAGCATAATCATGAATAATAACAGTAATTATTCCTATCATCAATATTAGAATTATTTCCTCACAAATGCAAGTCCACAATGAAAATATTCAATGCATATTGAATTTTCTGCTGCATAAAAGATTGCAGATGGTATTTACTATGGAGTAGATTAAATCCATTTCTGTCATATAATATCTTGGTCATTCAGTCTTATCAATTTATCCAGGACTAAAAAATTAATAACAAATAATCATAAAACTCACGTGCATGTGTTCTAGTATTTATTTTATTTCAAAAGTTTTCGAAGGGAAAAAAGTACTTCATGTTATTTGCTGGTACCAAGCAGTACAAAGTTGGTGGTTTTCAGTATCTACGTGAGCCTTTGGTATTTTGCTGCATCCCAGATAAAATTTATATGTGGGAGTTGGAACTTTTCATTTTCTTGCCTTTTTTCCCCCCTCATTTGGAATTTAATGTGTGATTCCATATATTTACTTAATGGTACAAACCTTAGAGTAATTCATACAAAGTGAGGGGTCCTTGATTCAAGAAAATGAAGGTATAACCAGTGAGAAAATCAGTGTGTATTTTCTCTCTACTGTTTCTTTAAGAATGATGGAAATAAAGATACAGCATTTTATGTAGTTTTGCTGTGTTTCAACATTTGTAGCAGATCTCTGCCTTACAGACTTTGGCAGTATCACAAAGGTCATATTTTCTTACATTTAAATTATTCATGAAGAGTTTCTTCAATGTACTAGATAAACTTGCAATGCAAAAAAACCCCACCACACAATGAGAAAAAAAAACCTGTCTTCATCTGTGTGCATTTGATGGAATGGATTAATGTAAAGTTATGAGAGTTCACAAAAGAATAGGATGCATAATTATGAACATTTTTGTTGTTGAATTGATATCACAGCTTTGTGTGACCAAGACCATATTGTTGCTGTGGGCTGAAGTATTTCATACCCATTAAGGATTGGGCTTCAGGGTTGGAATTAACCTGGCTGGGCAGGAAATTGTGCTCCTACAGCTCTGGTGAGGAAAGCAATGGGAGAGGAAGGACAGCAGAACTGAGAGTTGCCAGCCCAGATTCCAGTTTAGCCCATCTTTAAAGTGGAATAATTAATTGCCTTTCAGTCCTGCTGTCCCCTCCTGTCACATCTCTCAGGGGGATCTGGGAAGGTCCAGAGCATTCTTAGCTCAAAGAAAGCCCTTGTTGGGCTGTTTGCTGCCTCTGAGAGATTCCTGTGCTGCAGCAATTTTCCTAGTTAAAAAAACAAAAAAACAATCAGCCCACCACTGTTATTTTAAGAGATGTACAGACGTAATGTAATTTCAGGGAATGTGACACAAAGGGCCAGGCAGGTACCAGTGGGGAGGCTGTGGGGCTGAGCGTGGCAGTACTGGAGTGTACCCACGGAAGGTCACAGTGCCATGACTTGGCTGCTGGGGTTTTTCCATTGCACTCATTGCTGATCTTTGATCCCTCTGTCCTCTCTCCCAGGTCGTCCCCTTCCACCCACGTCCTCGTCCAGCCTTCTCCCCTCTGCCCAGCTGCCCAGCTCCCACAACCCTGCACCAGTCAGCTGCCAGATGCCTTTGCTAGACAGCAACACGTCCCATCAAATCATGGACACCAACCCTGACGAGGAGTTCTCTCCCAATTCTTATCTGCTGAGAGCGTGTTCGGGGCCACAGCAGGCTTCCAGCAGTGGTAAGAAAATTGCAAACATATGGAGTTTGTTTGTGACATGTTTGTGCCAGTTCTAAGCCTTCTTTTTGAATGTGTGCAAATGTGTTCTTGCATCAGCAGAAAATTGAGAGCATCTACGGAAATGGGGCAAAGAAAATCTTACTGGTTTATTTAATGGAAAATTCCTGGAAATGCAATGCATCATAGATGGTGTTCCTTCATTTTACTGTAGAGGGATTTTTAGTTTGAAGTATGGTAGGAGCTGTGTAAAAAATATTATTGAATTCTTGTCATCAGAGGGATTTATTTTTCAAAGTAGGTTTCCTGCTCCTTGTTGCATCTGGTAGGAGAGAAATGTACACACAATGGTTCTTTGTTCTGCATGGGCTAATGTAATATATCATTTGGTGATGAGGTTTTGTATCTAAAAAATGCATGTTGCTTCTGCCAGTCTGTGTCTGTTCTTGTTTCTGAATCTGTCTGGTTCTGTACTTACAATGTCACATTTAACTAAGATCTGCTATTTTTCAGCAAATTAATTCTTGTCTTTCAGGCCACTGTTTTAAAACATTTGCAGCTCTATCACTCATGGAATCTGTAGTGCCTAGGGTTTTCTTTCTTCTTTTTTCCTCTCTTTTCATTTTTCTATTTTAATTTTATTAGTAGGTGCTGACTTTTCATTTTGACAGCCAAAAACTGAGTGAAGATCCAGTCCCTTTTTAGAAATACAGACAAATAAAAAGAAGCTATTCTAGCACCTTTCTTTTATTATTAGAGATACATGTTGTGTGTTATTTAACTGAACACAGTAGGTGTGGAGCTTCTATGCAGTTTCTGGTCTGCCCAAGGGATAAATTTGCTGTAGTGAGGGAGCTCTGGAGGTTCTGTATGGTGTGGGACTGTGGGCTGCACACCTGAACACCCTCTTTAATGGGGGCTGTGGGTGTGGTGGGAGGGTGAGCAGGCAGCAGAATTTGAAACAGAACATTCAGAATGGACATTAGGGATAATTTTTCCCTAAGCATTGGGTTAGAGCAGGTGGCCCTGGGAGCCTGTCCAGCCTCTGTGCTTGGAGCTTTCTGAGAATGTGCTGGCTGAAATCCTGAGCTACCTGCTCTGACCTCAGAGCTGCCTTTGCTTGGCAGGGCACTGGGCTGGGCACCTGTGGGCACAGAGTTTGTGGTGATTGGAGTGGGGCTGGCCCAGCCCATCCCCATGGGCACAGCTGTGAGCAGCACTGACAGCAATGAGCCCTGGAGTGCCCAGGGGCACTGAGCAACCACCAAAGGGAGCAGAGGGCACACAGGGGCAGGGCATCAACAGGAGGGGATAAAGGGTTGGGCTGAAGAACAAGAAGGGAAGATGTGTGAAGCCTTCTGATATTGTAGGATGATACTCTGTGTGTAGTGGCTGTCTCAACTGCAACATGTGCTGAACCTCCTGGCACGCCTTCCATCCTGAATTATCCTTTAACCCTGTTCAGGCATGTTAAAACATCATTGCACAACGAAATAATAATTGTAGGAGGATAGAATATAAGAAAATAAAGGTAGTATGGAAAGTAATCTTACCCCTAAGGAGTTGCAGCTGGGCCAATTATCAAAGATCAGGAACAGGCCTGGCTTTAACAGGCCACAGCTGTGAGCAATGAGAAGAAGATGCTGTAACAGAGTGGGGTGGCTGGGTGAGAGGGGAACTGGAGTCAGTGGCTGCTTTGTGAAGAAGAAAGAGTCAGTGCTGTGAGGAGATGCCCATGAGAAACACCAAGGAGGTATGGAACTCTTCCAATTAGGAGACAACAATAGGGAACCCCTGCAATATAATGACAACAAATAATTCAGAAATTGAATGTGCTTCCTTGCTCCTTGAGCATATTGGAAAATATTATGCCACTTTTGAGGGGGTTTTAAGAGATTTCAGGTGATCTGGGAGCTGCAGGTCTCAAAATCTGTAATGGACAGCCCTGTAGAAGCCATGGAAATGGGAAGGGGGGTCAGGAAGTGGGTGTGATTCATTCTTGAGGCAGTGTAGTTTCATGCCTTAGAAGCATTCAAGAGGATTTTGCAGGGCTCAGCCATTTCTGGAAAAGGGTGATTCAGCTGATTGAAGGGTCTTTGTGTTTTCAAAAGGGTCTCAGCAAAATCTGTCACTAAATGCCTTCAAGGAAGCATTTAACCTAGCACAGGGTGAGAGGGAAGGTTCCTGCATGGTGAGCAATTCTTTGAAAGACAGTGAGCAGAAGTTGGAGCTCCCCAGTGAATTTTCACAAGACATTAAAATACTCAGAGAAGATGGTGGAGTAGGAAAGCAGGTGATGGCAGGGTGCTAAGAACAAGGTCAGCTTGTGGAGATTGACAAAAGCACCTGTGAGTCCAAGTAACAGGGAAATAAAATGACAGGGGACCTCAGGGCAGAGAAATGTAAAGGGATATTCATGGGAAAGCAGCTCTGGTTGGTGATGGATCACTACCTGTGGGCAGGGAGGATGCCTGCCTGTCTCAGAGCTCAGAACAGGGAATGCTCGCAGCTGAAGGAGGGAATAAGGGTGAGAGGACTCTGTCTGAAAGGTGTGGTGGATCAAGCACTTGATGAGATTTTAAAGGGGAATGGAAAAAGTAAATGGGAGAGGGATGAAATAAGGAGAAGAAAATCAAGGTCAGGGAATGTGAACTAAAAAAGAGGCTTGGTGGATACTTGAGTAATTACAGCCACTGCTGGGACTGAGGGAAGCAGCATGGCATTTCTTAGGAAACCAAATGAAGGAAGTGGCAGTAAAACAACGTCAGAAAATTTGATGGAAGAGCTCTTTATGTTTCATTTTAAATCATAATCACTGTTTCTTTGTATCCTGAAAAGCTTTGTGCTTAACAGTTGTTTCTGTGGGCTGACCCAAGGAACTTTTCTGGCATCCTCTGATTTGCTTTGCTTTGTTTATTCTACATTTTAAAACTTTTTTCCCCACATCCCATTTACTTCTTTAATAAACACTAATATAATATATAATGACATTTAATTTTCAGAGTGTAAGATGTAGGTGTCCTTTTAAAATATCTTTTACTATGCACACATGCATAATGGCTTGATCACCACAGAGTGTTCTGTAGCATGAGTTATTCTGGACTTAATGGATCCTCTGGAAAATAATGAGCATTTCCTAGTGGTGTCACTTTTTTTCTTTAGTTCTCACAATGTTTCGTTTTAGAGCTTATAAGAAAATATGACAGATAATGACTTATACATTAAATTGGAGAAAGTTACTACTTTTTGTGGCTTATCATTATCCTTGAAAGATTTTCAGAGTGGCTTTTACTATCTACATGACAAGAAAACATTGACCATGCTCTGGTTGTGGTTTTTTTGTGTTCCTTTATTTTTCTTTTTGATTATTTTTTAGTGTATTTTTTTAGTTCCTTTGGAAACCTAGCAATATAGATCCAGACATTTGAATTTGAGAGACAGTAATTAAATGTAAATATTTTGCTTAAATTTGGGCTTGGGTTAAAAAGGAAGATTTGTAGATGCTTATATGGAAGGCTTAGATTCCAGATAATCGACAATTATTCATAACTTTTTGCTAGCTTTTTCTAGCTGCTGCTTTAAATATTTCTATCCCAGTCTTCAAAGTACATGTTGAATATGAAATATTTGAAATATTCATATTGAATATGAATACACAACATGAAATAGTGTAATCTACTAATTACACTATAGATGCTTCCTCTTGTTTGTCTGATTGGGTACTTCTCTTGCTTCAAGCTCTGTAATTACAGGTGAACACAGGTTCACCTGTGTTCCTCAACAGGTTTAAGATGAACCTTTTTGGGTGTGAGGGGCCACTCATCCCCATGTGTTGCCCTGTGCCCTTCACAAGAACCGTGCTCAATATATATGGAAAAAAATAATTTGTCTGAAAAAACTACCTAATCAAATATTCTATCAAATGAGCCATCTATTGTTGATATTATGAAGGCCTTTAATCTACAATAAATCTTTGTTAGAAATCATCAGAAACTCCCAGTTTGAGAGAAATGTGATTATAGCACTCTTAAAATGACATTGCATTATCGGGGTGATTGGTTTATCATTTGGAGAAGCGACATCAATCATAACTAGCATAACCACCCAGTAAATGAATTCAACCTTTCTGCTGCAGAACAATGACACAATAATTGCTCAAAATCAAACTTGAAATGAAATCAGAAAATGCACTTTCTTTAACTATGATGTTAACCTAATGGAATATATTATTAAAAATCATGTTTGAGGAAGTTCTATGTAATTAAAAATATGTGGAAATGTATTCCTTTTTTCTCTCATTAGAACCTGTTTCAGCTGCAGGATCATTTTCTATGCAACGAGATATTATGCTGGTTTTAATTGAACTCCCATCACTTACATTCCTCTGCTTGTATTTCTTAATATAATATGCAGCACAATTATATGTGATGAAGGACAAGAGGTTTTTGAAATCTAGTGCACCTGCTGATAGTATTTGGAAAAACACAAACATTGTAGAAGGAAATGAGACCTTTTAGCCATGAAAAGTTAGTGGGTTTTTCTTTTCCCTTTCAAAAGAAGGTCAGTTCCTGCCATACCTATTCCTGAGATGGTTTCCTACAGGTAACAATAGGACAGGTTTATTTCTTCTTCTTGTATGTGTTTAATATAATTGTTTTGGTAATATAACTCAGCTTGTTGAAATGCCATTTTAATGGCTTCAGTCAAAATACAATATAACAGGCTGGTTCTCAACCTTTTGTGGAAGAAAGAGAAGGGGTTTTTTTGTTTGCACTTTTGCCTTTACTAGAGAGGATTTATTGCTGTTAAACCAAACTTTGAACTCACAACACAAAACCAATTTGTTTGTTTGTTCCTTCATTTTTCAGTCCAAGTAAAAGACACAGGGTAGACCTACTCACACATTAGGTTTTCATATAATGGATCTGTAATTGACACCTTCATCAGCTTCAACCACTCCAACAATGAGAAAGTAGAAGCAGAATGATCTCTGGAATATTTTGGAAAATTCCGAACTGTGGTTTAGATATTGTCATGATTGCTGTCAAGAACTTGCTGAAGTTGAACTGCAAGGAGGGATGGTACCCATTTTTTTGGTGTTAATGTGTCTTTTTGGCTCAGAAACAGTGACACAAAGCATTTGGCTCAGCGTAACAATATCAGCCCACGGAGTTGTTTGGACACTGCTCAGAAGGCAGGGTTTGCTTTGATTTTTTCACAAGCAGTTTTTGGCAGCAAGGAGAGAAGGAAAGAGAAACAGGTTGGCTTGAAGGAAATAATTGTTCTTTAGTGTTGTCTTTTAGTTAGAGTTGGGATAAAGAATAAGACTCCTTTTTCCTATGAGCCTGTTGTGTGGAAATATTATATAAAATATCAATATTCATTATTTTTAGTATAAATATCTAGATGGATCTCCTGTGTTCCATAGGTACTACCTGTCTATAGAATTTGATTATTATTAATGTGTAACTACCACCACCTCCATGCAGTTTAATCAAGTTTGTAAAAATCTTTTCTGAAAGAAGCCAGAGCTTTCATTAATACACTGTAGCTGGAGAACTTATTTTAGATTCTCTGCTGGGAGTGCTTGGAAGTATTTGTTTTATAGCCCTCTTACAATCTGGCATCAAATAAAGAAGTATTTCCAGTTTCTACTCTATAATGCAAACCAAAATGCAGAACTATTGTCATCTTTAAGAAATAAATGAATCCTATAGAAAAATGATTGCATCCCTTCAGATGATGAAGCATCACCCCCTACTGAATGGAAACCTCAATTTTCTGTACCTGTCAACCTACAGGACAGAAAATACATTGGCAGCCACAAATATTGAGAATCCATAGCTTTATTTATTTCCTTTTTTTAATCCTCATGAACAATTGCATTTGTTTTACTTAAGAGAATAAATAAGAGAGTTTGGATAGCTCAGTAGGTAATGGGGGAGAAAAGGAATTGGAATCTTCCTCCCCTTATCAATATTGCAGCTGGGGCCAGGAGAGAGGGTGTTGTTTTACTCTGCTGCTTCTTGTTGGTTCTTGTGTTTGTTTACTTTTGGTTTGGTTTTGTTTGATCTCTGTGCATCCCTTCTGAGGTCAGGTAGGGAGGAACAGCAATCCGAAAGAAAATTTTGGCCTCCTCCACCATCACTTTCCTGTCATAGCTGCTGTATTTGATTGAGATTTCAGGAGCATCTTTTGGAACATCTTTCAGAATATTGCACTGTAGAATTTGTCAAGTTATTGACAAATTAACTGTTGTCAGGGGCAGCAACAGTTAAAATCAGTTAAAGTTCCAGGCCCGGGGTTCCTAAATTATTTCCTGTGCTTTCCTATAACTGTCTCCAAAAGGCAGCCCTGCATTGCAGCTGTGTTTGCAATTCTCCTGAGAAAGGGTGGCTCTTACTCAATATATTCTCAAGGAAATGCCATAAGGAACTTGCTTCTGATGTTTTACAGCAATGCAGAAAAAGGGTGATAGACTGATATTTTTGTTTCCGTTTCCAAATTAAAAGTAAATTATGTGTTTGTTTCTGCTATAGACCCAGGCCTAGATTTGAGTCTGTAAGCAGGAATGTCTCTGTACATGTGTTGTTTAAACAGTGTGTGGTTGTAGCAGCAAGGCCTTCAAACAAATAATTTTTTTCAAAATTTGTTTCTAATACTTCTCTAAATCCTTAATGACCAGTTGCATTCCCATTCTGTTACATCTCTTGAGCAGAGTCTAATTTTAGAGCTTAGATCTGGAATGAGAAATGGAGGGAACAGCATGACCAATGTGTTCCCACTGAATCTGAAGGGTGTACTTTTTCTAAAGTATCAGCTCCATGTTGCTGCAACTACTACTGATATTATTGCTGCTGCTAATCTCTGTACCCTGTGTTGATGGTGCCTGCAGATGTCTGAATTTCTGCCTGAAGACTTGATTCCAGATAGTAAGATATGGCAGGAACATTCCATTTATTAATTTATGAATTCATAATAACAACAATCAAATCTCAAACAGAAGGTTCTGCGGTAATAAAAATGATAATGAATTACAAAAAGCTGCAGAATTGAGAACAGACCTGAATTCTGTTGTTTACGGGGTTTTTTTTAGCTCATCATGGTTTTGAGAGTTGCAGATATTTTTTTTTTTTTTTTTAAGCTGCTTTTGATTGTTTAAGGTTTGTAAATGTGTTGAACTGGGAACCTCTGTAGCAATAAAAGCCCCCCCAGCAATCAGCTGCAGCACAGACTTCCCAAGTTTCCATTTTTACATTTCTGTGTATTGCTGTTTTCTGACAGCTTCCCTGATGGCTGGGACACACCTCAGTGGCTGTGGCCTTTTCTCATTACCAATGCTTATTCTGTCTCGTGGCAGCTTCTTAGACACCACCAGTAACTGGGAAACTTTGGAAAGCTGTTGAAGCTTTTGAAGCTTAAAGGCTTGATGTTGTTGCTCAGTGTCATTGCACCAAGAAAATCAGTGCCTACGCTTGGTACCTCACTTGAAAACTGAAAGGCACTGAGAATACTGTAATTTTAAGCAGAAAAATCTTTTTTATTCTTTCCTTTCTTTTGTATGCTGAGTCCAGATGCTGTTTGTGTGTTTTTCCTTTGTGTGTAGAAAAGGCTAAAAATGTTCCTGCTAACAGTCCCTGCTGTAAGTGATGCTGTGTGGGAAGAACTTTTCATGCTTTCAATATTTTTTTCTTTTGATACAGTATTTTAAATCTGCATCTCCCTTTCACTGGCAGTGGCACAGTCCTGACAACTTCCACAGTGGATAGTGCTGCTGTTTATGTGGAAAGGCAACATGTAGAAAACATTTCATGTTTTTAGGTGCCTCCAACACAATATTGTAGCTGACTGAAAGTGACGAGTTGAGCGTATACAAATTGTTTGCACTTCATGGCTATAAAGTAGAGAACCTAAAATTTAGGGTATCCTTTTTTCAAAATATTTTGCAATATTTGTATACAGAAGGTTCTGTGGGTGGCTTAGTTGGTTGGTTTTGTAACAGCAGAAAGTTTAATAACTTCCTTTTTTCTCCCCATAAATCCAAATAAGTGCCATTATAAACACTTGAAAGCAAGGAGACACTTTTCATCTGAGTCAATATCTTGTCTTATGGATTTTCTGATTTTGATATGCCATACACTTCTGGTTTATTTAAATGATAAATTGTGCATTTATCTAGTGCTTAATTATTACTCCTAGTTATAAAATTACATTAATGGATTTACAGTTTTGATACCGGTTTCTAATATGATTATATATATTAGCATCTTATCAGGCAAACTGTAAATATATGCCACCTATTTATCACATTAACATCTCCAGAAACTGAGTTTGTCTTCATGTAAAGCACGATTAAATCAATCAAATTAGGATTTTTTCCTTCAGAAGATACTCAGTCTTATTTTAAGAAGTAAAGGAGTTGGGAAACTTCTGCACATCACTGGAGAAACTGATCAGTGGTTTCTAATTATTCTCAGTGTTATTTTTTTGCTTGCCCTATTAATGCCTTACTCTTTGCCTGGCAGTTCTCCCATGCATGTCTGCAACATCCCTTCAGCATAAACAGCAAGAAATCTGGACTCTGTCATTTTACTCTGAATATTTTTCCTTTGTGTTTCCCTGCCGCAGCCCTGCTGCCCTCTGGGAGCCCGCGCCCTAAGAGGGTTTGCACATACAGCTTGATTGGTGAAAACAGCTGAAAACAGAGCTCAGCCAAGCAAATTATCCTTTCCTGTTGCTTCCTAACCCAGCTCTTCAAATGCATAAGCCATGTTGTAAGGATGACTCCTGTCTTCTGCTCAGTGCTTCTGCAGACCGGGATTTTGTCTTTCTCAGCCTCAACTTCAGCTGCAGGAACTGCTACAGTGGGAATGTAATAAAAATCTGAGGTTCCTCCACTAAACAGCTGCTTTATTTTGGTGCATTTTTACACAGATTTCTCCTGGGAGAAGCAGCAGATGTTCAGATGGACTGCACTCAGAGCTGAGTGTGCTCTTGGAAGGGCTCTCTGGTGATGCTCTGGGCTCTCACTGTGTCTGCCCTGGTGCACAAAAGTCAGGAAATCCAGTGCAAGTCTTGAACTGATCCAGTTCCTGTGGAGTTTGTAATTCCCACAGTGTTTGAAATGATTGCAGACTAAAACCACAGATGAGGGTTTTTTTTCTCAAGGAGGGAAATCAACCAAACACTGCCTTTTTTATTACATGGCAAATGTGCATAATTCATGTTTCTGACAGATTGTTACACAGAAAGCCGAGGACTTTGAACGTTTGTAGAAGTTAATTACTGGCCTGAGTAAATGCTTAATTTTCAGATAATTTCACATCAAGGCATAGAGGGAATCTTTCTCCATTTTATCAGCTCCCAAAATGATTCCACAGCTCGTTCTGTCTGAAGGAAATTTTGTCTCTTGCTCTGTTCCGTTTGTTTGGATTTTGTGTTTTCTTCCAGTCTGTAGCAAGGCTTCACGTGCTCCCAGTTCCCCAGGTTGCTTTTATTGCAGTGACCTTTTCCATCCATGCAGGATGCTATTTGTCACTCCTCTCTCCTTGGATCCCTGCCTCTCCCCACCAAGGTGTTGTCTCACACGTTGCTCCTGTACAATGGTTCCTTTCTGTCTAATGCACTTGTGCTGGGTGTCATGGGGCTGCAACAGTGGGATCTTCAGAAACTGAGCTTTTCTCTCCTTTTATTCATGTCAGGGGTAATGGTTTGTGAAATAAATAAATAAATAAATGCACACCTACAAGCAGAACCAAAACAGCATCCCTACGACTGTAGTGATAACTGGTGCTTATCTTGTGTAGTTTGGATCTGAAAAAAAAGCAACCTAGTAAATCAAAAGGAAGGAAAATTGGCAGCTTAGTATGGAAATTGGGTTGTTTTGAGAGGGTTCCTTGTACCTGATGCTCTGCTAATTTAGGAGCAATAGCTAGAATACTGTAGAAAATGAGAATGACTTTTTATGAATTATAAAATATCATCTGTGGGCATAGAAACCTTTACACCCCAAACCCCTAAAAGTTGGGCCTCTTACTGTGCTGATAGATCTTTAAAAATCTGCAAAAGAGGGATTGGTTTGCTGTGAATTGCCTTGCCCCAAAAGCTCCATTTGTAATAACAGAAAAGTTCAGTATTGTTGAATTACTGACTCTCTTATTTCAAAAGGTCCCTCTTGGTCTTCAGACCTGGAGAACAGTTATTAGTATGGCATTAAATGGGAAGTCCCAACTGCAAATCCACCTGATTCAGGAAGAACTCAGAAATCTGGACTTTAATAATGTGTTGTGAATTAATTAAATCTGTAATGTATATGACATGATAATTATTTTGGGGCATGCAAATAGCTTATTCTACTGGAATCAGCAGGAATTCTGTACGCTGAACACCAGGCTAACTCCTCAGTTAAGTAATGAGGTGTGAAATGTTCTACCTAACAAAGCAGTGTTGAGCATGTTTGTTAATACTTTTTCCTGCAAACAGGTGGATAATTGTTTTACTTGGCAGAAACCTGTCAATTGTAGTCACTAGCAAATATGGAAAGGTGTAAAATCTTTGTTAGCTTGTGAGCTTCAGGTTTCTTAAAAATAATTTTAATTGAAGTAATTTTTAAAATTAAAATAATTATAATAATTTGTAAAAGTTGAGAGAGTCTGGTGAGTTGGAACTCAAGTGGTAGAGGATGGCTGTGAGTGATTCTCTCAGGGGCTGAGACTGGGCAAATAAAACCTTTGTTACTCTGCCATGAAGGTTTCATCAACTCCTGGCACCTGCATTTCCAGCTGACCTGAAAAAACTTGCTGTAAAACCATAACAGAGTAACATGGAGGCCAAAAAAATAAAAACACTATTGATAAGGCTTAGGAGGGATGAAGGAAAAAATCTGGGCTTTTCCAGTCAGTAAATTTGGTTAGGAAGAGTAATATGAAACACTTCAATCTACAGGAGAATGTGGATGAGGTTTTTTCTCACTCTAATTTCAACCTTTGTGGTTTACTTTTCAGTGTGGGTTTAAAAACAGGAAAAACACGTAAACTGTCAAAATGAAAGGTGAAAATATTGGCTTAAAAATGAAATGGTTCTGAATTTCAAAAACTAATTCCCTAATGTTTCTTTATTTTCCAAGTCTGTCTCTTCATTCTCTATCTCTTTTCAGCTAAAAATGTAGCAAGATTCAATTAGATATTTGTGAAAAGTTTGTCTCCTTGTGGTCTGAAGCAGGCACTAAGCAGAAACCAGCTATTTATTCTAAAATCCATTAATTTAGTGGACATGTTAAGGCCAATCAGTTACACTTGTGAGTGTTATGTGCAGCTGGAGAAGATGGTAAAGAGAAAAACAGGGTGCCTTGAAGAAATTGAGGTATTTCCAAGACTTTCATTTCTAGTTTGAGACTGGCTTGAAATCAAGATGGGATTAGGAGGTTGTGGACAGTGAAGTGTATGAGCAGGCCGAGAACTGGAGGTTCTGGTACTGCAGAGAGGCTGGTGAGAGACTGTCCTTACAGAACTCATCTAAGGCAAAGACTCAAGACTGGCAGCAAACTCCCCTTGCCCAAGGGCCCTGCCAGCAGCTGAAGGCCAGCCCATGTCCCAGGGGCACAGCCATCCTTCCAAAGGATCTACAGGAGAAAGGGCTAACACCAATCACTAGCAGTTGTCATCCAGGTGTACATAGATGGCCACAAAACCTAGTTCTTCCTTCGCTTTCTAACTACAGGCCAGCTCTAAATATCATTTCCCTCTCTTTATTTTCTGCTGTTGACTGCTGGAAGCATTCCACAGCCTGGATTCCTCAGTCCCTCTGAGATCATGCCCAGAAACGCAAATGCATTAGAGACTCTTGTTTCAATTTCTTTTTTTGGAACAATTTCCATTAATATCCTGCTGTCACAAAGCAACTGGTGCTGTTTCACAGCTCTTTATCAAGGCAGTTTTATTGTGGGGAGCTCCAGCAATTGCTCATTGAGAGCAGGAACCCCCCAGCGCCGCCGGCTCTCGCGGGGAGCACCGAGGGCCGCGCTGGCTTCAGCCGGTGCCAGCTGCTTCATGTTTAACATCTCCGTGGCTTTGAGCAAATTAGGGCTGCTGCTGGATCCTGCTGGATCAGCAGCCTCTGCATCCACTGGTTTCTTGACAGCATAGCATAGAGGGGTGTTTTCTTTATAGAACAGGCAGGTTCGATTCAAAATTCCAAGTTCCTAAGGGATGTACAGGCACAAATGCAAAATCTGGATGGCTGGTTTGGTGTTTGTTTGGTTTGAGGAAAAGGGTAGGAGACCTGGATACCTGTTTGTGTCAGGTTGTTGGGGGATGTTTGAATATCCACCTTAAATACTTTCTCTTTTCTCTGCAAATCTTAAATTTTGAACTGTTTTTAATAACCAATCTGTTCAGTTCATTTGATTAATGAAAAATTCTGTTATTATAGGCATATATTGAGAGGATCTACAGAAATATGACCGCTAGGTTTAAAACTGAGTAAAATTTTTGCTGTTGAATTATTTCTCATTTCCACAAAATGCTCTCAGATGGTTTTATGAGAAAGCACCTAAAAAGTTTGAGCACTGTTCTGAAATTGTATTATTTAAGATTCTGATTTCAATTTATTGTTATCAAAACTAGAAAAATATTAAGTAAAGAGAAGATAAAAAGGAGATCTTCCCTGTTTTTTCTAACCCCATCATGTGTTTTCTAGCTGAAACTCTCTCCATCTCCCCCTGTTAGTCTCCAGTCTGAGCCACTGTTAGATTTGTGTTCCTTTTCCAGGCCTGCTTTTGTTTTTGCACTGCAGGGCAAACACTGAGCAAATGACCTGGTAATGCCTCAAGTTTGAGTTTTTGTGTTTTTCAGACCCTGCCCTGCACTAGTGTACAACTCCATGCAGTGTCAGCAAGCTCTCCTCACAGCTTGGGCAGACAGGACAGTCCTTCCAGGCCTGGGAACCAAGGCCACCATCACAGCCTCAGGCCCTGAGAAGTACAAACAAAATTTAATTAAGGGGGGAGAAGTGAACTGGGGCAATGTGACTTCATTCCCTGAATCTGCAACTGGACAATCAACCCCTGATAAGCATATGGACCAAACTTCTATCCGTCTAAAAAACTCATGACCATCATCCACCTTGGGTGTAGCCTCTGCCAGGCTTTTGACTGCCCAAAGTGTACCTGTTAAAGGCCTTTAATAAATACCCACTCAATTCTTTTAACTATGTCCAGCCTCTGTTGTGGGTGGTGATGCCACTCCAAACATCACTGGGTAGGAGCTTCTCTTAGCAGCCCAGCCATGAGTGGCTCTCCAGGCCACTGTGCTCCTGTAGAAACTGCCCACTTCATATTTTCATAAGATTTAATGCTTTCTTCCACCTTTGCTTTGCACTTTGGGATCTGTTGAAGGTATGAGACATGGTTAATTGAATAGTTTAACAACAATATTTTGTGAATGTTGCTGAATATTCCAATGAGTGGAGCTCACAGGGATGGAGAACATTCAGAGCAAATTGCTCAGGTGGGGAAGGAGCTGTGCCTGGGCTCAGCCTGCTCTGACAGGCTCCATGAAATGAAAGGGAACTGATTTTCTTACAGCTCTCCCAGCTGCTTTTATTAATCTGTGTTATTAGATGATGGTTAAAGGCTCTCTAATGATTTCTTGTTTGCACCCTATTCATCAAAATTCACATAATGAAACTGCTCGCCTGCTTTTATTTGTTCTTAAATCTTGTTTGAGCCTCTAACTCGGTGCCTAGTGCTCCTTTTGGCACTTTTTCATGTGGCAATCTCCATTGAAAGGATTCTCCATAGCTGAATTCTCACTGCTAGCAATGTGATGTAAGGATACTAAACCCACTCATAGTTGCAGGTGATGCATATCAGAATATGGATTGTTTTTGTGTTGTCATGATGGAAACCTTAAGGAGTTTTTAATACATTTTTATGTCACTTTTTTTAGCTGAAAGTGTTAAAAGCTTATTAGAGGATCTAAAAATTAATAGATAAGCAAGGTTGAAATAGCAGGTTTACTGACTGGTCCACTGCAAATATTATTTATTAGTCTGGACAGTATTATGAAGTTTTTGAGTTTAGAAACAAACTTCAGGTTTCTTCACTTCTGTTGAGCTTGGTTGGATCCTTTTTATGAGATGTTACACATTCAATATTGATGAATACTGAATCACCAGGGGGAAAAAAAAGGTTGAATTTTCTCAAAGATGAGACAAAAAAAAAAATACAATTTAATCCTGTTGTTTTTAATGACAGTGAAGCTAGATCCCTTTTTTGAATATTGGAAAAGCTCCTAAATAGCCATTGGCACTTACTCTGGGAATACTTAAATGTCAGTGGCTCAGAGCACCATAGAGTTCTGCTGTGTCATTATAGAGGATGGTTATACATGAACATAACCCCCATGGTCATGTTCTCCTTCCCATCCATCCAGGTAAATAAATGCTGTTACCCAGAGAGGAAGCAACACATTCCCCTGCACGGTTTATTTATCCTGTATTTTGTCAGTGCCCAGCAGATGGTGGAGACTGTGTCTCAAGTTAATGGGAACAAAAATTGCATGAGAAATGCTATGTCCAGAGAAATAAGTCACATAAACTTAAAAAAAAAAATCAATTAATATGAGCCAAGAAATGATGGAAAGGTGGGTGATGACAGACATTAGTGATGGCAGGACTTTGAGGCATTCTTTAAAATTATATTCTGTGCCAGATTTCTCATGACTTGCAGCTGTCATTTAATCACTCAAATCAGCTTTTAGAGTTTCAGAGGGTCAGAGGAGACAGAGTTATAGTTCATTTTGAAAATGTGCTCATTGTTCAGGCAATTGCTCTTAAAAAAAAACTTACTCCACAGTATTGAATGAGCTGAGATTTGCAATTTTCAGATTTCTGCCCGAAATCATCTTTGTAGGAGTTTTACTTTAGTCTTATGTTGCCCTTTATTGAAGGGAATAAGGAGTCACGTAAAGTTGTCCCCAGATCTTTTCATGTCAGAAATGATGGGAAAGCATTTCATACACGCTTTATTCCCCTGTCTGATGCTGGCCAGAAATTCTATCTTACACTTGGAAATATAACCTTGAAATTCATTAGTCTGGTAGCTGGGAAATGTACAGATGGTGGGGTTTGGCAAGCCAGGGAATTTGGTAAAGGTCTTCTCTGTTTGAAGTCAGTGATTTGATCGTTGATTTATTTATCACTGGTTTAGTGTAATTTAAATGAAAACTTAATTAAGCGAGCGTTGATTAAAATTCCATATGAAGAATGTAAATGGTAAATGATAATTAAGCTCAGAATTGCTAAAGTATTGAAAATAACAGAATGTCTCCCATTACCTGTCTGGCTGCTTTTTTTTTTTTTTTTTTTAGCAGTACCTCTCCAACTCCTCTGCTGTCTTTTTTCCAAAAGCACTTTTATGTAATAGTGGTCTGTCCTACCAAATTATAGACTGGTTTAATTACAAGCAGCTCTTCAAAACCCCAGAGTGAACCTCACGTTTTCACAATTATATATATTAGTTCTTAGGCATTTCTGCTGTTGTCATTTATCAAGGGCTTGAGCTCATTCAGCACCAATAAACAGAACCCAGTCTGTAAATGGGGAGAGGTTGATATTTAGGTTTAATGATGGAAATGTGAGCAGGAGGGTTAAGGTTAGAGAGCCAAAGCCCTTGAGTTTATTAAAGAGGGAGGGTGAGCAGAAATAAGGAAATGTTGTGTGGGGCTGAATTAGAAATGCCGCAGAGTGCATTTGAAATGCATTTATAGCTGCACTTGACTGAACCTGTATGAACCTAAATTATGTCTGTATGTGTTGGTGTGCCTGTCCACATCTGTCCATGCTCACACATTGTAAGTATATAATGTACTGTATATAATCACAAAATATAGACAAATAAATATAAATATATCAGAATGTGTGTAAGAATAATTAGGGTGGAGAAATCAGTTTGTTGGGTATTTTTTTTTAAATTAGGAAGAGTCTGGGTATTTGGGAAATTGTTCTGGACAAAGCAAGGAAAAGGGCATTATCTGTAATTAGAAATAATAATCTATAATTGGTTCATTTGCCATATTTCTACAGTTCTGATTTAGTTGAACAATGTGATCATTATGCCACCAGTTTTCAATAGAGGTGTCACAATGAAAAATAATTGCAATATTCCACAATATTAACTGTACCCTAATTGCAAAAGTTTTGAAATATAATTACCATGAAAGCTAATGCGACAGGGAACATTAAGCATAATTAGTGTATTTTAAAAAAGGGGGAAACTGTTAGAAGCTTGTTATTGTCTCATAAGGTAGCTTCAAATTAGCTGGATGCAGAGCACTTTCATCTAGGTTTTCTATAATTTTGGTTATTAGCACAGACTGCAATAAATTTGTTTGACATAGCCCACACCTGCTAACCCTGCAGGAAGGAATTTCTAATGTGCACGGGACCCAGGTTCCTCACAGAATCTGTCACAATTTCCTGGGAGACAGCATTGGGTAAGATTTAGGGGGGGTTGGCTGTGGGGGTGTTGTTGTCAGGTTTGTTTTTTTCATATACACAGCTACACTGCTCAAATTTCACTGTGTTTTAGGAAATTTTCTGCAAAAGACTCATTAAAATGCTGTTACGAAGCACTTTAAACAAACATTCATTACACATCAAAAATGTGCTCTGAGAAGATTTGTCATCTATTACTTATCTGTTTTCTCTACAGAACAACTGCATGTTTTTACACAGAGCATGAATGTTCACCCATACAATTAGAATTTATTTTTTGAAGTAAAGGAAAACAATATATCACACCACTTGTGTAAAAATGTTTTTGTGCCCAAATAGCAGGGGAGAGGATCCAAGCCATAAGAAGCAGTGCTGGCTTTCTGTAAGATGAAATTTTCTCTAAGAAACATCTCGGAGATTTTCCTGTGGATTTTTGGTAATGTTTTCCAAGTAGAAATTTGGTGGTTTTCTGGTTTTGCTGTGTTTCAAAATTATTGAAACTGCTTTGAGAATAAACTAGATACAAACAGAAATATAGAGAGGAACACCATTATTTTTAGTGGACGCTGTTTGAAGAAACACTTCTGTTGCTTGTTCTTAGATTACTATTAAGCATTGAGGTTAATTTTATCATCTTTATTTGTGGTTATTGCAGATATGTAACAGATTTCTTATTAGAAGGAAATTATGTCATAAATGAAGTTTTGGATTGGATAGTGAAAAAAAAATTCTCTACAATCTTCTCAAATTAGAACCTGATACAAATTTTTGGAAGCGTAATATATGGAAAAGTTTTATTTTCAGTTTAACTCAAATGACTTAATTTCTTCAGTGTCTATCAACAGCAAATTGCTCTAACCTTGCTTTTAGAGCATTTAAGATCTTATAAAAACTTGTAGGAAAGGTTCTTGGTGGGTTTTTTTTTCCCTCATAAGTAATTCTTATTTAATTTAAGCCTTAGACAGAGCTTGTTTCTGTGGAAGTAATGAAAGTTTAAAACTGAGAAAAGGTGCAGAAATCCAGGTGATGTCTATAGAGAGTATTATGGAAGTCAGCCATCTGAAAGCAAGTAGGGAGACTAGAAACCTGTTTTCCTTGCAGAAGTTAAACTGATTCATTAATTCAGCCTAACCCCATTTTCTGTCCTTTTCTCTGCGACAAGGTTGGTTTTTTAAAGTCCTGTTAAACCGTGGACATGGAAGTCTGCAGGTATTTCTGAGTAGCCATTTGGTGTCTGTGTTCTGGAGGTCAGGAAGCCTGACTGGAGTTTTTCCAGCTGGGAAACAGCCCTGCAGAGCTGGCAAAGCAGGGGCCAGGATCCCAGTGAGGGGTGGGAGTGTGATGGAACACTCAAAACTGATCAATTCAGTCAGGTAATATTAGGGAGCGTGCTGTGTTGTCACTTATATCAATTAAATTTTCTTTAATAGAGCAGATTACAGAGCGGTCAGTGTTTAAGAAACTCAGTCAAAATTTGTAACTTACAGTAAAAGGCAGTAAAAAGCCTACCTGAGCTACAGAAGAATGCGCTTACATTTTCTAAAAGGAAAAACATTTTTCACTTTTTAACCTTTTCCCCTTCATTTAACTGGCTATAAACCCATTTTGTTTTATTTTGTTTTGTCCCTGCGACCTTTACTCTTTCCCTCAGCATGCAGGAACACAGCCCTGCTGCAGAAGTTCCTCCCCACCCTGCTCAGCCCCTGCTCCCTCCTGCCCAGGGCTGAGATGCACCAGCCTGGAGATGGACTCAGGCTCATCAGCGGTGCTGACAAGCAGCAAGCCTCAGATCCAGGCTTTTCCAAAGATCCCCCTTTTCCAAGTGTCTCAGTAATGATGCCTGCATTGAGAGCTTCTGCTTTTGATTATTCACCAGAGCTGAGACTTGTGGGCAAAACATTGCCTTCGTTTGGCAGCTCAAGTCAGCCCTGCCTTAGCTCAAGCTGAGCTCCTTGCTGTGAGCAGCCATGGCTGAACAGCCCTGTCCCTCCCAAAAAGGAGTGACTGATGTCACTTCCACAGGAGACTGACAGCTCTGACTTGAAATGAATTCATGTTTAGAAAGTACCTCGTTCTCATCAAAGTGCTGCACAGCTTCATGGGGTTGTTACCTGTATGTGTGTGCCACCTGCCAAAATGCAGGACAGACTTGGCTAAAAATGATGTTTGGTCAAGAGAATCTTTGTGATTACTCAGAGAGTGCCACAGGCAGCTGTAGAAGAGTTCATTCACGTACAAAGCCTGGCACAGCCTTAGTTTGGTGTCTGATTTTCACCCCTGGTTGCCATCAGCCCAACACTGAGCTGCCTTTCCTGGCTTCAGGCTCTCCCTGCCTTGGTGCCAGCTCCAGCAGCTCTGTGTTTGTGTCCTCAGAGCCCCTGCCTGGCAGCTCAGCCAGCCTGGGACAGGGTTTGGTCCCTTGGAGAGCTGGTGTCACCCAAGGGACACTGCTGCTGTCACCTGCCAGCTGCAAGAGAGGGGCTGCACTCCTCTCTTGGCAGCACTCTGCACTTTGCAAAAACAGCTGGAAAGCTGCACTCTTAGAGATATTTGTGTAAAGATGAGATTCTAATGAGCTCTGCTTGGGATCCACTGTCAGGGTCTCCTTTGGAGAATGTCCTGCTCTTCCTTCTCTTCATGTGTGAGTCCAAACTGTTTCTCCTTGCTGACCTCTGTGACAGTGTTCACAGGGGTTCTTGGATGAGGGAAGAGATGAGGATCTGACTCCATATTTCAGAAGGTTGATTTATTATTTTATTATGTATATTACATTAATGGTACACTAAAAGAATAGAAGAAAATATTTCATCAGAAGGCTAGCTAAGCTAAGAATAGAAAGGAATGATAACAAAGGTTTGTGGCTTGGACAGAGAGCCTGAGCCAGCTGACTGTGATTGGCCATTAATTACAAACAACCACATGAGACCAATCACAGATACACCTGTTGCATTCCACAGCAGCAGATAACCATTGTTTACATTTTGTTCCTGAGGCCTCTCAGCTTCTCAGGAGGAAAAATCCCAAGGAAAGGATTTTTCATGAAAAGATATCTGTGACAGACCTCTCTGGAGCACCTGCCTCACTGTGCCTCTTGCTGGTCCTTCCTCTGATGGACTCTGTACTTTGCTCTATCTCTTCTACTTTTTGCCTTTCTGTGCTGGTTTTGTTTTTTTCTTTCTTCTCACCTCCTACTGTTCTTCCTTCTTCCAGTTATCAGTGAATGGTTCAGTTCTTACTGCAGCCATGGCAGAATCACAGGGCCTTCAATCACCAGATATAAAATAGGAGAGATGACCCTTCCTAAGTAACTCAGGGCTCTGCTTCCCTTTTAAAGATCAAGTCTGATGTATTTCTCTTGCAAACAACTTTAAGCTATGTGCCAGACTTGCATTGATTCATTATTTAGTGCTTACTGTTAACTCCTTGGCTTAATTCCCCTGTTATTTATTATATAAAACATTATTTCATTAACTAGATTGAAACAGATGAGAGTGGAGAACAGAGCTCTGTCAGACAAATTTAAATGAGTATCCAATATCTAAAATCAAGCTTCAGATTTTCATGAATTAATCTCCATTTAAGCTCCCTCTTTTTGCCTTCACTCTTAAACATGTATGCAGCCATCCATGCACACAAAGCAACAATTGAATACTGATAAGTGCAGAATTTTTCTTTTTAAATAGAGCATTTTTTAAGTATAAAAGGCTTGTAATAGAAAAGGACCCTCAGAACCACCATGACAAACATTTGTTCTTACTATGCTCAGCACATCCAGCTATGAGAGATGCACCTTATTGCCTGTTGAAATTGTCTCTGAAATGAACATTCTCAATTGTGGTGCTCAGAGTTTGTGGTTTTGGAAGGATTGCTTTGCTGGGAGCCTCAGCCTGGGGAGCTGCTGTGCCTATAGGAGCACTCACAGCCCTTCTGATTGTTCCTGCAATCTCTGTTGGAGCATTCCTGGGTAAAGGGAGAAAAATTTTGTTCTCCAGTTATTTGGGGTGGGTTGTGGGTCTTTAACTCACTATATTTCAGCTTTCTCAATGATTTGGAACAAAAGAGAACAGACTGGAAAGAAAAAAATGCATTAGGTCTGTGAGCCAGGCACCTACACCTGCCATTCCCCACAAAACCTTTGCCACTGGGTTACAGGGGATGTCCTTTGGTTCCTTTAGAGCTCACCATGCTGTTTGTAGCAAAAGAAAAAGTCAGCATTTTAATCTTCTTCAATTCTCCCTTTCCTTTATCCTATTCCAGCACAGTTTACTTTGAGAGGGTATTAAGATGCCAAACTCAGCTTGCTTCACTCTCTTCATTGAGAAGTGTGATGCCTTTGTTAATTATCTTGAGAACTAATTTTTTTCCCTTAGCTCCTAAAACACACAGGTCCAAGGGAATATCAGTAACTAATTTGTGTTCTTTGTGTTCTGTGCTTCGCAGTGTGTAGGAATACACCATCCTCTTCTCATTAAATTTTCTACTTATTTTTCATGTGGGTTTCAGGACATTTCCTGGTGGGATTTTCAGCCATAAATAGCTGTCCATTTTTTATTCCCACCAGCTGTGCCTTTGAGGAGCAGGCAGCAAAGTTTATGAATCACTTCTCCCTGACAGATAGCAACAACCACAATATTCTGCCACAAAACTCTGTTCAGTAATTAAACATTAAGCCTCTGATGCCTATCATCATTCACTGCCAAGATCCTTTACAATCCAGGTTTGCTATGTTCAGGTAATGATATTAGAGATGATCATTTGTTCTGGAAATGTAGCTATCTGAGAAGAATGAATTTGCTGAAGTCAGAATTTCATTTATGAGCTGGCTTTTCAGGACTTTCCTACTAATGCTGACAGTCACCACACACGAATATTTATTTAGTTAAAAAACACTCTGAACGTAGGATAATTGACAAAGAGTGATGAAAAGAACAATATTTAAAACTGTGGCATCAGCAGCAGTGTGTAATATAATGCAGAAATCTGCCTTCATTCAATAAGGACAAATGATCCAACAGCACTTCAAGCTTTGGGCATCATTTCCAAGTTAATCTGCTCTGCTTTGGTGTCAACAGAAAATTGAGATCAACTCTCTAGCTAACAAAGCAGCTCTGGAAACTTCAAATAAAAATTCGAACTTGTAACACATACAGCACTGTTGACAGAAACTGTGAAGTCTGTCTTCCATCAGTGTATGTACATAGCTCATTTAACGTTATTGTGTTGAGAAATAATGAGAATAACTCCCAAATAAATTAATAGCTGTGTGTTGTTTGGTAGCGGCCACAGCTCCTGCTCACCAGCTGAAGCTGTCAGTCTCTGCTCACTGAGAGTAATTTTCTATTTTACAACAAAATGGCCAAAGAAAATAAAACACACAGAACTTTAAAGGATCTGAAGCCTAAGCTGCAGAATCAAGCCTGGAGAAGCCTCTGATTTTCAGGAATAAGGCTGGCTGTGCCCATTGTGCCAGAAGCTGCAGCCCTGCTCTGCCCCAGCCCCATCAGCTTTTTGGCCAGCCTGGGAATACCTGGGCAGCAGGGCACCCCTCCCACCCTGCTCCTGGTGCTCCTTTTCCAGCTTGGCTGGTTATTCAGTGCACATTCTGCTTCTCTGTCTAATCCTAATTCTCATTTCCCTTGCTCATCTTCTATGATTCTCATAAACTGATTTCCACCCTTTAATTTGTCTGGCTCTGTGTCAGGTTTTTTTCCTGTTTGGGTTTTTGTCTCACTTTTCTCAATAGTTTTTAGTCCTTCTTTCCTCTACTGGGAACTCCAAATATCTCTTTTCTCCCTTTTGTCGGGTCTGCCTTTCTGTCTCGTTTCTCTCAGAACCTTGCTGTGTTCTCTGGTTGGCTCCATCCCCCTGACTGACAGCTTTCCATTTCCCAGCTCCTCATCCTCAATCTTTTTTAGCTCTCAGTCCTTGTCTCCCTCCTTTCATGACTAATAAATGGCAGCATCAGCCACCCCGAGATCCTCAGACATTCAGGGGATTCTCCCTGCTGCAGAGGATGAAGAAGAAGGACTGCAGCTCTCTGAGGAGGTGTAGTGCTGCCACATTTCTCTTCACAGAGAAAAGCAAGGCACAATTCTTCCCAAGCATTTCTGAGATTCACGTTCTCTGAACCTCAGACAAAAACACAGTTCTTATCACTTGCTGTGCCTGTGTTGTGCCAAACTAGAATGCAATATGGAGATTGTTTACCCAAACTGATGGTGTTTTGTTTCCTTGGCCTGTCAGAGCCTGGAGTGTGTGTGGGGATTGTTGGGGGACAGTCATGAGATTCAGGGCAGCGTGAGCAGAGTGAATGCTTGGCAGATGCAGTTTAGATGAAAGGCATATAGTTTAGTTTAGTATAATAAAGCCATTAATTAGCCTTCTGATATCCATGGAGTCCTCCCCATCATTCTCTCCCCTTCTTCAGAGTCACCTTTGCTTTACAATAGTGCAGCACCATGTTAACCCCTTCCCTTCCAGGCTTTCCTGCCTATTCCATCACCCTGCAGGTCATTCTGGGTGATTCCATCACCAGTCCCTGGAGCAGAGACAGCCAGGGGAGAGCATGAGGCTGCTGCTGCCAGTTTCTCATTATTTTGTTTGCATTTCTTCTCAGGTGCCCTGGACAATGTGATGTTTGTGAGTTTGTGTTACTGCCTGTCCCAGGCAGGGTTTAGAGGAAGAGCCCCCCTGGCAGGGCAGAGAGGAGAGCCTGTCTGTGATCCTGGCAGCAGAGTGTTTGCAGATGTGGAATTTGGGCAGCCAAGTGGAGCTGTGGTGCCCATGGGCACAGGGATGGCAGGGAGCATTTCACCAGTGCTCACTGCACCTCCACAGCCCTGCCTGTGCTGCTCAAACACAATGCTCCTTTCTTCTCCTGAGCAAGGCAAAGCAGAACGTTCCTGCTGCCTCTCTGCCAGGAAAAACCTGACTCCTCCCAAAGCAAGGCTAGGCAATTTCTGTAGAATGATGACCAGGTTGTTAGGGGTGTTCTGAGGGAGAAAACCAGAATATTCACAGAAAAGATTGATAAATGGTGGAATTTGTAGTGTATGGGGTGTATGTACAGATGGAACGTTGTCGAAATATTGGTAGACATGTAAATTGATATATTCCTTTGTCATTCAAATTCTTTTATCAGTTTTATTAATCTTTAGAAAAATGGCAGAGGAACAGCTACATTGAAATTAATCTTTTTATTTACATCTTTAAAAATAAGGCAAGTATTAAGAATTCCATGTGCAGAAAATAATAGAATGCTTACAAAATAAATATACTTTTTTTCTTGGAATGATGATGAACAGATGCAGTATTTCAAACAGCTCTATTGCATATTTAAATCTCCTTTTAATATATTTCTAGGATAGAAGCAAAAATTAAAACACTGAAAATACAAAGAATCAGTGTTGTTTGTTTGTTTGTAAATAAAAACAAAGTTGACATGAGTAGAATACAGAATAGTTGTGAATGGAAACCTTAGATTAGAAGACAGATTTGGCAGCTCATGTTTCTAAAAAGAATACTTGAAAGGAAAATATTATGTCTTTCATAAAATGAGATTAGCACAGCTAATTCTTAATGCCCAAAAGTGAGATTGCCTTGCAAGATGTTAGATGTCAGGCAGTATAATTGCCTCATAACAGAGTTTTGAACAGTAACTTCCCCTAGTTATAGAGAGCCTCCTGAAGGACTCAAACACAGCAGCAGTAATGCCATCTTTTATTAATCTAAAATCATTCACCTAATGTCTGGGGACTGTATTTCAAATAGGAATTGCATTTCAGACTTGGAGGAATAAAATGTACATTTTCATTTTCCTGCACCTCCTCTCATCTCTAAATGTTTGAAGGCAGGAGTTTGAGATGTTAAATAAGGAGGGGGATATGGGTTGGCAGGGAGCTGTGCTGATGGCCACTGGCATCATTTATTATTGCAGTCTGAGCATGGCACCACCTCAGGCACCTGGGCTGGGTCATTTTTGAAATGCACAACGTGGTGCAGCATCACTTGTGTCACAGCTGGAGGTGTTTCTGGGGAGATCTGGGGGTCTGAATATGCACATTTTTTGGTTAATTTGGTTTTGTGATGGTTTGTGCTTGCATCAAGAACTTGTTGTTGACAGCTGGATGGGACAACCCCAGATACAGCTCGAAACCTCAAATGAGTTTTCTCCCAGTATAGTGGCACTGTGAAATTTTTTTGTGTACAGAGCTGTGCTTGACACACTGATTCCTACATATAGCTCTTGATAATTTCCTTTGTGACCTTTCTTCATTAAGTTAAACTCAAACTTTTTCCCATAGCAAAATAAACGTTTGGTTCATCCAACAGTATCAGGTAGACTGTCAGAAGTAAATCTTGGGTAGGTCTTTTAACTGATCTGTTATTAGGTCACAGTTTGGATGAAACTATTTGGGTTTTTCTTTCACCAGGGCTAGAATAGTTATAAGATTATTTAAATGAGCTTTGAAACCTTATAGTTCATCTGGCAAACTGCTGTAGGGGACTAGAAAACATGAAGGGAACAGGCAGAGGAAATTCTGAAAGCAATTAGAGAACCCTTCTGACAGTTCTTTCAGCAGATAAAAAGCCAGCTTCCTGGGAGAAAGGAAAGTGTCTCCTGGCATTGGTTTGTGTCTTATGGACAGTTGTGTCATTAATATGCAAATGTAGAATGTAGAGGAAAGCATGTGTTGAGGCACTTGCAGATTATTCAAAATTTAAATAAAATTACTGGGAGTATGAATAAGATTTTTTTTTTTTTGTCTTTCAAATCTAGCAGTCAAACTTTTTAAAGATGCTTCAGTATTTTGCTTTAAAATCTAACTACTTTAGCCATCAATCCAGTGATCTGAATTTTTCCATATGCATATTCATGCGTGTGTTTACATATTTGTTTGTTTATTGCATCTGGTACTTGGGTAATGCGTAATTTCTATTTCTCCCTTTTGTCTGGGGGCCTCTCATATTACATTTAGATTGTATCCTTTATCATTCCAAATTGACATTTATGCTTTTACTGCTATTGTTTGCCTAGCTGCTCTCTGGTAGGGATCAACAATTTGTTTTCATCTGTGTCACTTGGCTTATCTCGCCGTGCCCAGAGCTGCAGTCACACACGGGGATCGCGTTACGGCTGCCCCCGCCCCAAATCCCGAATCTTAATTGCTTTTCCAGTTCGTTTATAGGAGCACAGAGACAACAGGCTGGGAGAGACCGGCTTTGACAAAAGTAATGTATGCCGGTGCCTATGAATAAATAAATGCCATTTACATAGAGGAATACTGTGGCAGCAGAAGGGGAATCGCAGAATGAAAGCTAATGATGGTTTAAAAACATTATTCCCTTTTCTTAGCAGGGAGCTGAGTGAAGTCCAGAGAGCTGCAGAGCATGGGCTGCTCTACAGGTGCTCTCTCTGTAAACAATAGGTTTTGTTTTAATTTTCTCAGTTGACTGGCTTGAAAACTTCTCAGTATAAATGGGAATTAAACAAGAAATGTTTGAATTTCCAGCGGCCTCAGGAAGCTGTGATGCTCCCTGTGGATTCTTTGCTTTCTAATAATCATTTTAACAGTTTGTGTTCCATTCCTTCCCCCTATTCCTTCCCCTGTTCATCAAAGCTGTGATGTCAAACAGTTTAGGAGGGAAGAAATAGTGGCATAATCTGTGTGGTGACAGGTTTGGAGCTGTAAGCAAAGGGCTGGAGCGAGTCAGTTTGCTGCATGGAGTAATGAATCCCTCTCTGTTGGGAAGAGGAATAACGAGGGCAGCCAGAGCAGGCGTGGAAAGGGGCTCTGCAGCTCCACACCGATCAGTTCAGGTGTGCAAGCTGATAATGGGAACCTAATAAAATAATCAGAGGTAGAAATGAGATCGCTGGGGCACCTGCCTGCTCCCTTTTGCTGTGTGCAACCTGTGACCCACCACAGAGCCTCCCAAAGGTGCCTCAGTGACCCTTCTGTTCTGCTGGGGGTAAATTCCATGCACCACAAGGGCACCGTTTGTCACAAACTCTGATGGTGGCACACTGCCTCCTCAGCAGGGAAACAAGCTGCACCTTGCAGAAGAGCTTGGTGTGGGAGGAAAAAGCTGCTTGCGTTCCTCTATATCCCAGGATAAATGCCAACTGATTAGAAGGTGACAGTCACCAGCCTGGGAGGAAACAGTGCTGATGGATATGTTTAGGAAGGAAGAAATCTCTGTCAAAATTTGAAGGAGTAATTGGAGAAACGTCATAAGGAAGTGCTGTGTGCATTTAAACTGTTTATTGAGTTACTGATGATGGCAGTGAGATATAAATATATATATATATGTGCATGCATATATATATATAAAGACAAACAAAGATAATAATCACCTGCCTGGTTCAGGTCTGCAAGCTCTACCAGTGTGAACATCAAAGCAAGTGAATACATTTGTGTGTTTCTTTCAGCAGTGTGTCTCAGTGGCAGTCTTTCCCACTTCCATCTCCTTCCCTGTTTTTTTTTTTTTTCCTCTTTTCTGATGTAACCATTATTGTTGGTTTTACTTAAAGGAAATAAATACAGTTTTGGGGAGTACATGATGTTTAGAAAGAACATCAGAAAGGAAATAGATTGTCCTTTTTCAAAGGTGTCCTGCTCTGTGGGATGGGAGTGGAGGCTGCTCAGCAGTGTGCCTGTGCAGGCCTGACAGCAGACAGATAATTCAGGGACCACAAATAAATGATAAGCTATTTCTAGCTCTTCCAAATCATGAGATTCTTTTTTCTTTACCACATCCCCCACAGAACTGAGGCAGACAGCGTGCCTGTCTCTTCCAGCCTTCTTAAATGTGAATAAACAATGCCTGTAACACTGTAGCTCTTTAATTTTTGATCTTGAGAAGCTTTATTCTGTTTTTATTGCACTGTCTCCTTGACCAGCAGCTTTGCTTGCAGTGCACTGGGCATGTAATTGCTTGGAGTTAAAAAAATCAGATGTGTAAACTAATAACATTTGGAGAACAAATGTGTTCTAATTGTTTGTGAACTGCTTAGTAGGAGCTTTGTGAATTACCAAGAAATGAGAACAGAAGAGTATTGTCTCTTTCACTGAAAAGTTATGAAGTGTTAGAAAATTGAAGACAATGTATTATTGTTTATCATTTATGACAGAAATTTCAGTACTTAGGCTGTGCCTAAGTGATGCCTTTGTTATTATTTTGCTCTGATGATGCTGCAGTTCATGTGAGCAATATCCAGCAATAACTGCCTTGACTCAGAAGCGAAAAAAAATAATTTATATAATTCACAGTAGCTGGATTGAAGAGGAAGCTGCACCATTTCATAGCAGTTTATGTTCAGGTATAAACTGTGCTTAGAACATGAACACAGGACCCCTGCACTTGGAGATGGAGGTGCCTCATTCCCTTGGACAGCTCAGGGATCCTTTGGGGTGAACCAGAGGGAAAATGGTGTTTCCCTCAGAGTGTCCCAGCCTGGCCTCTGCCCTGGCACTGGATTTTTACCAGGCTGCCCACGTGGGAAAGGCCATGGAGTGGGAGGTGCTGTCAGACACAGCTTCAGGAAATGTGATTGTGTTCACAGGGGTTTCAGGTTGAGGGAAGAGATGAGGATCTGACTCCATGTTTCAGAAGGCTTGATTTATTATTTTATGATATATATTATATTAAAACTATACTAAAAGAATAGAAGAAGGGATTTCATCAGCAGTCTAGCTAGGAATAGAAAAAGAAAGAATGATAACAAAGGTTTGTGGCTTGGACAGAGAGCCTGAGCCAGCTGACTGTGATTGGCCATTAATTAGAAACAACCACATGAGACCAATCCCAGATGCACCTGTTGCCTTCCACAGCAGCAGATAATCATTGTTTACATTGTGTTCCTGAGGCCCTCGGCTTCTCAGGAGGAAAAATCCTAAGGAAAAGATTTTTCAGAAAACGTGTCTGTGGCACTGGGATTGTGCTCTGTGAGGCCCAATTGCAAATGCAGAGCTCTCACAGTTTTGGGGAACGTTTTTTGCTGTGGCCCTGAATCTCAGCAGGGTATATGTGTTAAGGTCCTTGGAAATTCTGTTTCCTGTGCTCCCAGAGAGCCCAGCACAGCTCTGTCTGCAGGGGGGACACTGGCAGTTCCCAGGCTAAATGGTAATTCAGGTTTAAAAGCAGCAGTTGTGTTACACAGACAGTTCTTTGCTTGTGTCTCAGGGCTGAGCAGGAGTGAGGCAGGGGGATGAGGGATAGCACAGATCACCTTCAGTCGCTGTGAGTGAGTAAGGCTGTGCTTCCCAGCTCGGCTCATTTCTGATGTGTGCACAAGGCATGTTCTAAGGGAGCCCCTGGTTGTCTTTCTCTTCTGTAACAGGATGCAGCACTTGATGTCCAGGCATAGCACATACGCTGCATTTTTATTTCCCTCCATTGTTATGAATTGAGAATGTTATCCTGGCATATTCACTGCATTATGCTTTTTTTCTTGGTCTGCTCACAAAAATTCATCCTTCCACACCTTTTTCTTCTTGGTGTTCATTTCAGTAATCAGCATTTAGTAGAAGAATTTTAAGTTGCTTTTGCATTTGTCAACACTGAATTGCATCTTCTGTCCCGCCACCTGTTACAAAGCTCTGCTTCCCTTTGAAGGATTGCCTAGTGCATTGTATTTTAATTATTTTTAAGAAAATGTGGTTGCTTTTAGACTTAGCAAGATTTGTGTCCTTTGTATCTTCTCAGTTTTCAAGACCTTTTGTTAAGAATTCTCTACTAGACTTTTTCCATTCCTTAGACATATTCCATATAAAAATGTTGAATTCACTGCCTGGTTATTATCCTTTTCTTTAACAGCTATGTATTCCTATTGTAAATTCCTGATCTACATGTTTGAATCTAATTTTGTTTGGCATTACAACTCATATATCAGTACAGAAGAGCTCCTTGATCTCCAAAATACCTACTTTTTCATTTTTTATATGCTAATACATGTAATATAACTCTGCCCTGTGATACTGTAGTGGTTTTTAATTAAGCAATCCTTAATTCTTATTCTTTGAGCAGCTTAGCCATCTTGTTCTCAAACTTGTTCAATATTCTTGGTTTTTACATTGTGTAGGCCTTTGACATCCTTCTCAAACTGGCAGTGCTATACCTGCTGTGTTCTCTGCTCAAGCTCAGTTTCTGATGTCTCTTGGGTTTGTCTTTATTTCTGCTACTATTTAAAAAAAAGGTGGATTCAATTAATATGATACCTAATATTTTCTGAAAGTGTTAGCATCTGGTGGCTTTCCTTGTCCCTGTCTATCTGCTAAGGGAGAAGAAACATTTGAACAAGTCGTTGAAGTTAGTGATTGCAGTTGTCACATTCCTTGATCATGGTATTGTTTCCTTATGATTAAATTCATTGACTTGCTCATGCCTGTCAAATATATGAATTTACAAACCCTGTATTTCTTGGCCTTCTGATACGAAACCTAATTTGGCAGCTGGAGTCCCTACTGGATGTATTTTCCACAATATTTAACCTGATTTACTTGTGATGTGGAACAATCTTGTGCTGTTCCTTGCATGTTTGACCTGTCATTTAGAACTGCTGTATCACCAGCACAAACAAAATCTGATATTGACTCTTAGACCATGAAATATTTCTGTTGTTCCAATCTACAATTTCTTCTCCTAATGAAGCAATGGCAGTAACAAACCAGAGAAGAGATTGCATTCTCAGTTTGACACCAGCAGCTGTATCAGACTCTTTGCTTAAGTTTGCATTTTCTTTAACCAGCAAAGACATACCTTGAAATACAGTTAGGTAAATTTAATTATTTTTGCCTGCTTCCTGTAATATTTCAAGATATGTGAAAATGAATCACAATGGGGGTTATCATCTGCTTTCCTAAAATCTATAACGTTTATAATGGGTAGATATTGCTTTATTGCATTACACAATTTCTTACACTCTTTTCACATCATAAGTCCTTTTATTTCTTTCATTTTGACTTGGAAAGCTCTGCCCAGCTTGAATTATTTTATTTAAATCTTAAAGTTTTGCCTTCATCAGAGTTATCATTATTTCTTTGTTCCCATAAAGAAGTTTTGAATTGTTATCAGCTTGATTGACACCACCCATTTTGGGTGACAGATGGGCATGTGCAAACACAGTCCCATCCAGGGAATCCTGTTTGGGATTGGATACAGCTGAAAAAGCAGCAAAACTGCAGGGGCATGAAGCCCTGAGTGCTGCAGGATAGAGATCCCAACCACTCTTTACAGCTGCCATGAACTTAATGTGAAATAATGTTCAGACGTCTTAAAGGAAAAATAGGAGCTCCATATGTGCAGCCTCTATAGGAAGGTAATTTCTGGAGAGAAGAAAGAAGAAGAAATTCATTTTTACCATAGGGAATCTTTTCTGTATAATGACATACAAAAAAAAACCTGCAAGGAATTTTGCAGCCTACAGAGTGGAATTCTCTTTCATGAGAGCACAGGCCCTTGAATGGGGAACTCAGATTGCACACTGAGAAAGGAGGGAGCCAAGCAAGTGTTGTTAATCCTCATCAGAAGCATGCAGCCATGAGCAAGTAAAACACTGAAGGCATATGTGCTATTCATAGTTTGCCCCATTGATGCAGTTTTTGCATTCAGTTCTCAAGAAAATTTATTTTACTATCCAATTAGTTTTTATTTTACTTCTAGTGAATTTTCATAATATTAATTACCAACATAAAAACAAAGATGCAGTGCACTGAAACAAATGGATGCTTTCTTACACTTAGATTAAAACATTACTTTTAATTGTTTACAGTGAAATCTCCTTGCTGTCATGCTGGTCTTAACAGGGTTATAAACTTTTAAGTTCTTAGAAGGAAACACAGAAGTATATTATCTTCTAGCTATGGTGTAATCCACCATTAATTACCCAAATATTGCTGCATTTATACTGTGTCATGTACTTATCAAACATCTACATGACTCCTTAACTATTTCCAAAACAAGAGTCATTATTTACCCACTGTGAAAATAGCCTTGTGTTAGTGGTATTAGAAATCATTAGCTCTATTAAGTCTGTTATCAGCTCTGCTAGCAGCTGGAAATATCCTGCAGCTCAGGAGGGCTCCAAAATGTTCCCCACTCATTATATTCTAGATCACTTTGTTTTCTTGTACACTGGAAACAGATTATAATCACATTCAGCCACGGGCAAAAATAGAAGCTGACAACAGTGGTAGGGAAAAAAAAGATTTATGAAACTTTTCATTGCTTGGGGCACCGTTTTGAACACGATAGCAGTGTTGTCCCTTAGATAGTGAAGAGTTCAGCTATGTCTTTCTATCATCTTGGTGTTCCATGTCTCAAAATGACAATTATCACGCCATAAATACAGCCCAAAGCATTACAGATGTCTGTAAGCAGAATCCATATTAATTGTTAATGCATAAAAAAAGAGATGGCTCAGTTTGTTAGCTTAGGAAATAGGAGTCTGGGTTTTTACAAATATAGAATAGCACATAGAAATATTAATTTTGTCTTGTCATTGGTTGCTTAGAGTAGGGTTGACTCAAAAAAATGGTATCTTGAAGTGTTTGAGGTTCAAAGGATTCCTTTATTAGTCTTTTCTCCTTTGGATGAGGCTGGGCCTCCAAACAGAACATGTTAAGTAGCAGAATTTAAATAATTTCTTTAACATGCCTTAAGATCATGGGTTTGGTTTGTTTTTTTTTTTTTTTTTTCCCTTAACAGAAACACTGCTTGCAAAAACTGTTCCTTCTTGAGAAAGAAATAGAATTTAATTTTGCAGAAGCTATAGTGGTGAAAGAATAAGGATGTCTCCATGCAACTGTCTTTTACAGGTGCACAGCTGTGGACTCCCTATTTTCTAAACCCCCTGAAACAGTATTGGGGTTAAAGAAGGATCTGTCTTAGGAGCTTGCAGTCATGTCTCTGAAGTAGGAAACACGATGGTACTGCTGGGCTGAGGGGAAGGTTTGTGTAACACAAACTGCTCTCATCTAACACTAACCAGAAAGGAATGGATTTGTATCTGTGAGTAATTACAGATATAGATAAGTCTGCAATGTCTGAGCTGGCTCTGTGTGATCTAGGTGTGCCCAAAGTGGGGAGCAGAGCTCACCCTGCTCAATTCTGCATTCCTCCTGCCCATGCACTTCCCTTGTCCTGTCCTTCACTGCTCTCCTGGTTGTTTCCCTCTCTTTTTTATTTTTTACTCTGAATCTTGCCTAATGAAAAATGCAACTGTCTTGGAGCTCTGCACCATTTTATTTCCTTCTTTTCCAGCTCTCCTGGTCTGCCTTCGTGGTTGTGTCCCTTTGTAGCTCCCTCTCAGCTGAGGAAGGTGCAGCCAGTGGATCCTGTACACCCCTCTCCTCTCCCCAGCCACATTGCTGCTAATTCCTCTTCCCTGCCTGTGCTGGTTCTGGGCTGAGAGGGCTCTGCCTGCCCCAACAGCCCAGTCTGGCCTCACCAAGAGCCTCAGGCAGAGGTTTTGCTTCACCTGCTCATCATTTGTTCCCCTTTTTGTGCATCAGAGTGTTGCCCTGTGTGTAGCTGTATGTCCAGATACCTCTGTGTACCTAACACATTTTAATGTGAGATGTATAAATCCCATCACTTCAGAAATGCTATTTTAGCTATGCTCTCCTTTTTGTTGATCACCTGGGGTAAATTAGTGTAGGTCCAAATCAAACTGAAGCTGTAACTCTCCCTGTTGTTCATGTGAAGAGCTGAAATCTGCATCACTTGAGTTTCTGTCTGAGCATCATCTGAAGTATTTATAACCAAGGCTCTAAAAATGTTACAAAGATAGTAGCATGCCATTTCTCTTTATGCAAAACCCACTTTGCTATGACATATCTGGAGCAGAGAAAAGGCTAACATGCTTATTTTGCCAGCTAACCTAAGTGAACAAATAGGTACAGAAAGATTGGAGTGGGAATTGTTATATTTTATGTGATCAATCAGGTTTTGAAGCAGGCTGAGAGTAATTTGGTATTGTGCAGGGATGTCAGAATTCCTGCCAGTTTTGCAAGATGTTTGAATCTTTGCAAGAATGGAAGCAACAATTTTAAGCAGAATTATTTGATTAGGAATCAACCTATTGTTTCTTTCTGCTTTCAGCTGTAAAGATACTTCACAGACATGGGGAAATACAGGAAAGAGAATGGCATTAGGGATGAAAATTACCAATTTTTTATCTAACTAGGAAGCGTGTCCAAAATTAAGATGGAGCATCTGATTTGTGTTTCCATGTTACAAAAAAAAATTATAGACCTTGATGGTACTTGAAAAAATTCCTCAAACATCTAGAACAAGGCGTGCCTAGTGAGTGGGGATTTCATATCTGTAGCAGATGCTACAGAAATGTTTGGGGGTTTTTTTGGCTGTGGACATATTTTAAGGATACTACCTTTAAAAAACACAGATCACTGTGTATTTCAGCAATGGAATCATAAGAGGTCCTTTATGTTTCTGTGGGTGAGAGCTGGTTTATCAGTGTTTTTTTGTTTGACTGAGTGTTTAAGGTGGATGATCTTGGAGGATGGATTTTAAGAGGTGAGGAGCCAAGGGGTAAATCTCCTGAACTATTGATAGCAGGACAGGGAAAGAATTAAAAAAACACAAAAGAAAAGTATGGGACAAAACCACAACCTTAAAAAAACCCACAATCCTAGAAGTAATAGGTATGAGTAGTAGAGGGGTGAGAAGGAAAGGAGCAAAGGTATTTCATGAAGAGTTTTCAGACCCCCTTAGAGTTCTGGCCCTGCTCCAGCCTGTTGTTCCTTTGCATATGATGCTTCAGCTTTATAAAATACATCACACCAAAGTGCTGTGTCTTCCCTTTCTCACTCCCTTTCCTTCTCTTCTCCATGTTTGAAAGACTTTGTGTGTCTCTAACAAGATGCAGTTCCTTTTTTAGCACAGCTCAGAGGTGGAATTTCCCTTCCTGCCCTGGGGGGTTGTTGCCCACTGTGCAGATGGACATTGCTCATGTTCAGCACATCCTGCACGTTGCTGCCCTGCTGGGGAAGCCCCAGGATGTGCTGACCCAGTGCCCCTTTGGGCTCTGCAGCTTTGCTGTTTGATGAGCAGGGGGTGACTCAGTGACCCCAACACCATCCTCTCCACTGGACTCTGTGCTCAGCTGCTGGCTCATTGGGTACAAAGAACAACTTTCCTTGAGCTTGAAGTTAATTTCTTTGTAGTCTGGAGCATGAGCACAAATGGCTGAGGCAGCTTCCATGTCGTGTGGTGGCTCCAAAGCACAATGAAGTCACCTCAGCCCTGTGCCAGGAGCAGGGGGAGTGTGGCTGGCACCAGCCCCATGCTGCTACCCAGAGTGCTCCACCTTGCTCTTCACATCAGCCTGTCTTTGTCACTTGCTCCTAAATTTGACTCAGAGGCTGCTTTAGCAGCAGGTTCCCTCTGTTCATAGGGTATTTTGCTGCCAAAACATACTTTTAATGAGAAGACCAGCTGTTCTCCCTCAGGACCGAGCTTCCACTTGCTCCTTAGTTTGCTTCTTAATTGTCTTATCACTGATGAATAATTTAATAATTTCTCTTCAGTATTTCATAAATTTAGAGTCTCAGTTAATAAAAATATAATGTACAGCAACAGAGAGTTGGTTCTCTTCCCTTCCAGTCGTGGCACAGCTTGTCATATTTCCATGAGCAGTGTCAAACAATATGCAGCTAAATTGAAATAGTGAAACCAGATCAAGATGTCTATCAGCATCCTACACTGATGTGCAGTTTGGGGTTTATTCCAGACTATTTTATGATGCAGAAAATCTGCATAGATCAGTCTTCAAGCTTTAAGGATGACTGGCTTGCATGCCCTGTAGAGAGTAGTTTTTGCTCTTGTATCTCTCTTAAAATATACTCATTTCAAGCTAACTTGACATTAGCTTGAAAATCTAAACCTGCCCCATGGGTGGGACTTGTGTTATGTATCAAATAGAAAAATCTCTGATCAGCTGTGGGATGTTGGTTAGGGGGTTTTTGTTCCTCTTTTTTAACAGGTGTAAGAGGTCTGGCAGAACAATACTGCATTTCTAGATCTTCATCCAGTGGAGAAGCTTCCTCATCTGTTTCTGCTTACTGAGAGGTGTAATTGAAATATTCTGTTTAAAAAAAAAAAACAAAAACAAAAAATACAAACACCCAAACCAAAGCTGTTTGAAACAATAGTTAAACGTGGGACACTTTTTATTAGCACCCACTGGAATTAATTTTCATGTGTTTTAGTTTATTGTGACTGGAGAAACATGTCGGATGTTGAAGGCCTGTTGGAAGAAGATCTGGGTGAAACTGGTGGACCAGGGTTTGGTCACACAATTCCCTGTGATTTCTCTGCTCTCTGTTTCAGGAAAATTCCAATAACATCCTTTCCTTACTGGGTTTGTTTGTGGAGCATGTGAAAAGAACACACAGCAGATCCTGTAGAGAACACGAGGTGTTATCACTATTGTTACATTCTGGTTGTTGGTATTGATCATTTCCATGTGTGTGTCGTTGACTGCAATCACTTTTGGGAGATAAAAACTCCACAGTCAAGGTTGCCACAGTACAACATGGTTTGGTTTAAGATCCCTTTCTCTACCATGTTTAACTGCCCAGTTTAATGTCTCCTCTTCCCTCCCATGTTTCTGAATATTTCTTTCAGGTGCATTCATTTGAAATGAAATCTTTTCTATATGGGCATCATATTTTTTTAGAACTGTATAAGAAAACCCTATTTTTAAAGAATTATGTTAAAAATTGATACTTCTTCCTGATCCATGTCCATGTAGCCATATTCTGATAGCCTTCTGAAAGTGCAGTTTGTTATTGAAATGAGTTCCTCCATTAGTGAAATTGTCTGAGTTGATAAATGAGTGTGAATTAAAATCTTTCACACATAACAGATGAAAAAAATTACTAAAAATGAATGGATATCTTAAAATATTATTTTAAAATTTGTGAGGTAACTTCTGTTGGTGCGGAGTTACAGCTACCCAACAGCAATAATTTATTCAGATACATTTATTTTTTTAAGTAATTTGATTTTCATTCATTCCATGATAAGCATAGACACCTAGTAAGTATCCCACTACCTAAAACCATAGATATCTGTAATTTACTGGTAAAAACATAACAAAAACAACTTTTACTATCAACTCTACACATGTTTAGGGGAAAAGAAGTCCTCTGTGCTTTGGAATTTCTTAAGCTTGACAACACATCTGTTCCTAAATGTTCCTCTGACATTGTGGTTCATAGAAGGTCTGTGAAGAAAGGTCTTGATGTATTAAGCATGTCTCTGTGGAAGATTTAACACAGAGTTTTCTTGCATATTCATTTAGAAATAGGAAGATTGTGTGCTATCATTCTGTATCCTAGTTGTGATATCAAATTAAAATAATGTTATTGGATTTTTCAAATATAGAATTGCAATTTAATATCTGCTGTGTTAGAAGTGTTGACAAATTAATGCAAATGGGCTCATTCTTCTAGTGGGTTCCTGAGAGGTGGAAACAACAATGGCTCTCTGAGACTCTTCAAAACTTGTGGAGGGGGAGATTCTTGTTCCAGGTCTGTCAGACTAAATCTGATCCAAATTTACTGCCCACACTGTCCAGACATTATCTGGAACAGACCAGGGTGTCAGTGAGCTTCTGCTCTCATCTGCTGATAGCTCCTTGCTGATCTGCCTGTGGCCTATGCATGTATCACATTTAATTTCATTTCTCTGTGGGAGAAGCTTCTGTAGGAAGCTCTTTGGACACCTTTGTTTTGTGTCTTTGTCCCCTCTCCTTTTCTGACTTTTCTTGCCCTATATCTCAAAGAAGTCAAATTGTCCGAGTAGTTGCAGAATGCTCTTCTTTCCTCCTCTGCCATGATTTCACAAGCCAACGTCAATGTCAAAAACTTTTCTTCCTGGTTGGTGGGTTTGCTGAAATTCATCTATCATATTATGGTTTTACCTGTCCTGAGCCTTTTCTGTCCAAGGGATTCCAGCAATCCACACTTAGGGTAAAGCAGAGATTTTGTTTGTTTCACACCATTAGAAGAAGCTGCTAGCAATTTTTGCAGTCACAGAGGTTTTACCCAAATTGATATCTGGATTTTTAACTACTCTCTAGTCTCCCATGTCTTTAGTTGGATAAAATATTGTGGTCATCCTCTTTTCCCATTTTATAAATTCTTCTTTAGTTGTCACTGTCATGATTATCAATACAGCATGGCACTTGAGAGGTGCATGGCACTTGTGGGCTGTTTCCTTTCGGCTGTGCTACAGAGTGGATGTTTTTTTCACTTTCTTTTCACAGTGTTAAACACCACGTAGTTCTGTGGCAGCCTCAGACATTCTGAAGGAAGAAACAGTATATAATGCAATTATGGTAGCTGCTTTTTCCACCTTGAGTAGGAAGTGGAATCTGTTTCCTCCTTTCTCAGTTAATACCATATTTCTGTGGCTTTGACTTTGCATTGCTGGGCTCAGAAAAATAAAGCCATGGCCTTGAGATGAGCCAGGCCTGTGGAGCTGTGCTGGGGTGAGGAGCTGGGGTGAGGCTGTGCTGTCAGAAATGAGTTCAGGGCAGTGATGGACAGGGCTGTGCTGATCCCTCTCCCCTCCACACTGGGAGCAAGCAGCATTGCTGAAAGGCATTTCAGGTCCCTGCCTCCTGTTTGTTCTGGTAATGTGGGAGCACTCCAGTGGCTGGTGCCTGCCAGGATGATCACACAGCCTCTCTAGGCTGGGAATTGGATTGCCTTCCCATGCTGGAGAGGGGAGAGCAGGGCAGATCCGGAGTGGCAGCCCAGAGCACACTGCACTGCATTCTGCTGTGGGACAGCCTGGGGAGCTGGGCAGGGGTGGCACCAGCAGCACAGCCCAGGAGGTGGGAAGTGATGGTGTTTCCTGTTTCACTATTTTGTAAGCAATTGATGGGCCTTATTTAATTTTTTTAAAAAATGGAAAAGATCCATAGCCTGTCAATGCAGGACAGCTCCCAGCCAGGGAATAATGTGCTCTGACTCCATGATTCAGCAGGCTGAACAGTTGCTTTATTAATATTACTATTAATATAATATATTATTATTAATATATATACACTATACTATAACTACACTATATTACATTAAGTTCTATTACATACCAATACTAAACTATACTACTAAGGTACTAGAGAAAAACCTGTGACCCCTTACCAGGCAGTCACAACACATCTTTGACCTAACTGGTCAATCAGTCCAAACAACCATCAGCAGTGTCTAATTAACAATCTCCATAACACATTCCACATGTGCCAAACAGGAGCAGCAAGTATAGATAAGATTTGTTTTCTCTCTCTGAGCTTTCTCACTGCCTTCCCCAGGAAAAGTCCTGGGAGAGAGAATTATGTGTCCCTCGGTTCCAAGAGTATGTGAGTACCACAACAGCCCTGTTCTTCTCTTCCAGCTCCCTTAATAGAGAATTGCATAGAGGTTCAATGTCTTGGTAAGGATTGAGTCTCTGCAAGATGTTAGTAATGCTATTTAGAGAAGACAACACTTGATTTTTCTACCCAAAGTTTTCAGTGGGCTGTTTCCTTTCTGCTGTGCTGCAGAGTGAGTTTCTAGCTTGCAGGAGATTTTTCCATGGTAAATGCAGTGGTAGGGAAGTATTTGCTGCAGTGCTCCTGAGAGAATTGCTGGCTATCACAAGCTCCATGGGTGCCTCATCTGAGTGATAAATTGTGTGAGGCCTTTCATACAGCACTTCACCATTAATTACAAATTAATTTACTCTACAATAAAACACTTTTCTGTATTTTATTCATTAACCCATGGTTTCACCTGAGTAACAGAATCTTGTTGTAGCTGAAGATAATATCTCTGATACCTTGAAAAGTCAGGAAACTTAAACACGACTTCTTATCTGAACAGTTTGTTACTTTCCTTCTTTAGTCCAATAACAACCAATAAAGAATTCAAATGAAATCTCACTGCCTGTGAAAGAAATGCCAGTCATGTAGTATTGCAGCTTGCAGTACCCTGGAGGCAGACAAATCCTTGTTTCTGTCTTGTACTTCCTTGTATCTTGCCTGCTTTTAAAAAGAGAAATAACCCATTGAAAAGCCTGATCCAGGGCAATGTGTACATTGCATTGTATTTGCTTTTCTTTACTCTAGAATTATGCAACATTCCTCTTACTTTTTCCATATATTCCACACAAATTATTTTTACCTGTTGTACATGTTGAGAAACAGATGGTCCAGGTAGTAAATAACTGGCTTCCCAGGAGCTATGAAATTGAATTCTCCCAGGTAGCTACTCCAGGAACCCTCTATTTGCTGGTATATGTCAGTGAGCCTTCATGTTAATGATGCTTATATATCAGTATTTATTTCCATCAGTTGATTATCAGTTGGTTCAACCCTAAAAGTAAAACTGTTTTTAATTAATATTTTCATGCTTTTTGAGGGCCAAAGGGGTTATATTGTAAATAATTTGGGGAAAAAAATGGTTAAACCCTGAAAACCCATTGAAGAACATTGTTGCAAGATGGAACTTGCTGGGTTTTTTTCCTTTTAGACAACAAAAATATTATATTTTTGTTGATCCTGCTGTTGAACTGAAAAAAAAAATCTAGATTGGTGTGCACTGTGCATTATGGTGAATTGTCCTAAGGCAGTAGTATAAGATGGAATAAGAAAAAAAATTCAGAAGTTGAAAAATTTAGTGCTGCTGGGAAGAGATAATACTGCTTGAGAAACAGAGGAATTACGTGCTGCTGAAAGCCTGGTTCAATATATTTCGTTTCAGTCGTAGTTCAGCTGCCAAACTTCTCAGTGGTGCAACTTGACCTTACAGATTCTTCAAACAGCAGAAAGATTCCAAATCATTTCTCTGCTGATAGACCATTCCTTCTCTCAAAGAGCTGCAGCACCTAGAAGCTGATTTATTAAAAAGCTGTTTCCTAGTAGATCTTCTTTCTGGCATAATTACTTTAGAAATTTATTTTGAGAGACTCGTTCTGGTGTAAATTTTTTAGGAGATTGGGTTTAACAAAAAAAGAGTGTTTTGGACGCTGTGTAATACCTTCTGTGACACTTCTGAAATAATCAAGGTCGTGCATTGCATTAAACCACCTGTGGCTGGCGTTTCTTTTGCCCCTTGGAAACCAAGAGAGTTCCAGCTCAGTGGGTGATGCAAGATCCTCAGTGCTGCTGTAACAGCTTCAGGGATGACTTTCTATTGCACCAGACCAGGACTCACAATTAATTGGAAATTATGGCACAGTTACTCTTATGTCACCATGACAATTTTCAGGGTCCTCCATAGGCCAGTCAGAGAAGCAGCAGCTTTCAGGCCATAATTCTATCAGGAAAATGTCACCAGGTTCCACTGCTGGCCTGAACATTTCTGCTCGGAAATTTCTGTCTGTTGCTCAGAAAAATCTGTGTCTTCATTTTCACTTTGGTGTGATTCCCAGTGCTTCAAATTGTTTGAGCTCAGGCAAGAATTTGTCTGAGTCTTTAGACAGGGTTCAGCTCTTTCCCATTCTGCAGAGCCAAGCCTAGAGAACAACATTTACCTTTCTGCACTAGAATGTTCCATAGTAAAGAAGACAGTAATAATGAGCTTCATTGCTTAGAAACAGAACTGCCTGCTTTTCTTTTTAGTTCTTCTTACTTCAGTGCCTTCTTCAAACAATAGTGTGAATAGTGCTCATGTACCTGAGCTGAAGATAAATACATCCTTAAACTCTCTGAAATATGTTTCATATTTATATCAGTATTTGGAAACTAAATTAAAAGATAGATTGAAAAAGATATGGGATGATTCTTTTTCAATTAGAAAGAAGAAAACTCCAACTTCTCTTTCAAAATTTGAAATAGTGTGCCTACCTTTCCATATATGTATAACATACACACATATACATATGTAAAGTACCACAGGACAGAGTCTGCATAAACATTATTATTGAAGAGATGTCATTTGCCACTGACCAGACATTATTTCATGCAGCCCATGTACCTCAGGCAGTGTGATAATGAATATTTAAGTGATGTATTTCAACAAATGTAATTAGTACATGGTGTCTCAGGGAATACTGTTCTTTAGAGCAGTGAGTTTGGACCTTTTTGCAGGTGACCCTCACTTGAGAGAAGTGGTTGTGGGACTGTAATCCCTTAGGTTTGACTCCTGCTGAAGAGTCCAGCTTTGCTTTTGCTTGTATGACTGTGCACTGGATATTGTGGGCAAGAAATTGAGTATTTTTACTTTGTTTGGTTTTTTTTCATTGGTTTGGGGTTTTTGTGTTTGTTTCTGTTTATTTTTTTTTTGTCAGAGCAACATTTAATTTTGTGCTGTAATATTGTGCTGGGGCCATGGCTGCAATGCACTGGCAGACACTGATAAGTGACTTACTGTTTCATATCACACATTTACTGAATTTTCAGTTTGAAATGTACAGTCTGGGATGACAGCCAGTCATTCAACCTATTCTTGCCTCAAAGAGTGTAAAAAAAACCAGGCACACAAAAGAAGGAACACCTGGCAAATGTCTTGGGTTTCAAACAACAAGAGAGAGAGGTAATGGTATCCATGGTTAGGAGTGAGATAACTTTCTTCTGTACACCATGTGTTGAGAACATTTTCAAAACATTGAGATGCCATTTAGCTATGGCCTAGCACGGAACAATGCAGAGAATGAAGCAAACAAACAGGAGAACTGGAGCAGAGACAGCACAAAGCCCAGCCTGCCATGCTGGGCAGGAGCCCTGGTGCCACCCTGCCAAGGTGCCCAAGGATGGGGCTGGGCACAGCAGCTCCTGTGGCACTGCCACCCTGCTGCTCTCCCTGACTCAGAGCGATGGGAGCTGCCTTGGCAGATGGGTTTGGCTTGGCCCTGTGGTTCTGTGAAACAGCCCTTACTCACTGGGGTGCCAGAGGTGGTTTCCTTGGGAAAACAGAGCGGCAGAGGGGTTTGAATAAAGAGCCAGCAGTGCTGCAGACAAGGTTTCTAATGCTGCCTGACAAGGGTTGTCTGTGGGCTTTTTAATGATTTTCTTTCAATTCATCAGCTACAGTTCTGGGTTTTGGTTTTTTGGTTGTTTTTTTTTGTTTGTTTGTTTTTATTTTTGTTTTTTTGTTCAGTATTTGCATTGTTTAAAGCATAAGGAAATAGCTGGGTCATTGTTCATTTCAGAAAAATAATGCATGTTTGGGTTTTTCCTTTTAGTTCTTTTGTGAAAAGGAAGGATGAGGAGGTGTAATGGCTCTTTAGCATTTAATAATGTCACAGAGGATAGTTCAGCACATTCCCACCTCATTTGTGAGGTGGGAATCAACTTGTTCTCCTCAGATCATTGTGTCACTTGGATTTACTGCATGAGTTGAGTGCACCAAAGCCTGGGAAGAGCTATGAAAAACTATTTGATCCAGCAGATCGGAATTTTCTTTTGTATTCTAGTCAGCATTTGGATTGTAAAAAGCCCAGCAGTGATGTTTGGGAGCGTGTGCTCAGGAGCTCTCAGCCATCACTGGTGTACCTGTAACTTTGGGACATCCAGGGGCTCTCTGTGACCCCTGGGGCTGCCAGGCTGTGCCACAATAGCACTGCTATTGAATGTTTCACCAGATAAAAGAATGAACTGAGCAAATTTCTGGGGTTTTATTTTTTTTGTTTGTTTTTTTTTTGTTTTGTTTTGTTTGGTTGGGGTTTTTTTTTTGGTTTTTTTTTTAGTATTCTTGTTCCGATTAAACCCTACTAAGTCAATTGGGTAGCTTATGACTGCTTCAAAGCTACCCAGATCAGACTTTGTATTCTCAGATTACTTAATTACAACACAATTTACCCTCACTCAACTTCTAATTTGCAATGAGTGTTGCTGATATTCTTGACTGCAGTAAGATCTCTTGAAGAATGACATGTTGATTATGTGGACACCAGGCCGTGATTTTTTGGAAATGCTCAGCACAATCAATGTGTACTAAAATTGATTGGAATTAGATATGTTGTCTGTTTGTGAATTTAAATGAGAAATTTGAAAATATTTAAAAGCCTAAGTGTGGAGAGTACCAGTATTTCAGATTTCCAGGTCTTTGATTTTCACTATGGTTTTAAAAGACTTTTCCTTAAATTCTAAATGTTTGAGCTTGTGTAGTGTATCCTGGTGAAATGACTAATTCCACTAATAAATGAGAAAAGGCATAATTTCCTCAGTATTGTCCCCCAGACCAATACTGGCTACTGCTATACCAAAAATAAAATCCATTTCCTGATATAAAAAGCCAGATGTACTCCATCAAAACAATCATTGTGTCTAAGCTTCCAAATCAAATGCAATTTCCAGGGGCCAGAGTGTGTCATGCCATGGGATCCATGGGGCCAATCCCTCTGGATCCTTTATTATGGGACAAGTGATTTCCTCCCCTGGACTTGAGAGCTCAGCAGATTTGCAGGTACTGCTGGTGAAGTTTTAATTTAGGCAAAGATGCTCTCAGAGAAGCGCTCACATGTTCAGATATGAATCCAGTTTTATATCCCTGGCAAGTTGAACAGTGTTGTCTCCTGCTTTTGATTCATTTGAACAGGTTTATGAAGAGGCAGCACATTAAGCTTTTATCCCTCTCATATATACACAAGTGTGTGCATGTCCCTAGTTAGTACTTTTTATATATATAAGCTTTTATACATTTTAATAGAAGCTATATAATATTTATATGATGTTAATATTGGTGTTTGTTTATTTTTCTATATTAAATGCTACATTTGTCTTGCACCAGGTTTCAGAGTTTTTGCAGCTGCAGTGTGTGTTCAGTTACCTCTGCAAAGCTCATTTTGCAAAGTATCCTACATTTACTGTGTGGGAGCTGAATCTTGAGGCAGATTAAATAATCTGTGGTAATTTGATTTCAGCTCTTTTATAGTCTTACGGAAATGCTGTTCATTCTCATTGATGTGCACTTGGCTCACTTTTAAGAGCAGCCTCCATGGTATTGTGGTGACAAGATTCAGAGTCTTTATTTAACTGGTGCTACTGTGGCTCTCAGAGCAAAACTGTTTTGTTTATGTGGGAATGACTTTTTTTGTACTTATCCTTGAGAAGGAAAATCTGCATCTAAAGTAAGTTGAGAAAACATGATGCACATGAATCTTTTGAAGCAACTATTAACACAAGGGCACATATTTGTATTTTATCACTCATAAATATTCACTTATTGAAATCCAAGCATGCTTTGTTTAAAGTCAGAACACAGACTAGGAGAGTAATTCCACTTAAGCTTCTGTGCATGTGGATATTGTCCAAACATATTTTCTTCCTGCTGTGTCTTGCTCTGCATGCTGTTGTGGAATGGCACAGGACCCAGTACAGATTACTGATTTGATGTTCTTGGAGGTCCAAATGGGGATTTTAAACATCAAACTTTATTGGCTAAACAGTCTTTTTTATGCTTAGATAAGACATAGCCAAGGATAGTGAGGAGAGCTGCACATATGATGGCCTTAAAATTTAGGATGTGTTCATAAAAGGTGACTTTGTATTTCAAGCAGCTGACATTCCCACAGGGCGCACGTTCTGGCAACAGACATTCCAAAAAGATAAAGAAACTGCTGTGTAGATTTAAGGCAACATGGGGAGGATGCAGAATTTATTATAATTCATTTTTTAAAGTTTCTTATCAGAGGAGAAGTTATACTTGCCTTGTGCAAGCCCCAGGACACCTGGCTCCGTTCCTCAGCAGCCTGTGCTTCCCTCAGACATGCTGCACATGAGCAGCCTCTCTCCAAACCTGCTGCTGTCTGCTCCCTGGCTGTGCTGTTGTTAGGAGAGGCTCTTTGCCTGCCTCTCCCTGCCCTGGCAGAGCAGTGCCAGCACACAGCTGCCCCTGGGCTGCTGTAGAACCCTGGGCCAGGCTGGGAAATGTTCTGAGATCCTCGAGTCTGACCCTTAGCCCAGCCCTGGCAGGTCACCCCAACCATGTCCCCAAGTGCTGCTGCAGCTCAGGGCTCCATGCCAATGCCAATGAAATATCCTCCTGCTGCTCTGTGGTTTGAGGTTGGGGTGTCATTTTGTGTCTATTTTATTTGGGTTTTTTTCTTTAATAAATATTGGCCTTCATTAACTTACAGTAATTACTCAGTTCAGCAGCTTTTCTAGACTTCTTTGTTTCATGTGACAAAGATCAGTCTTGCTGCAAATGATGTTTTGTGATGTTTTCTTTTTATTATTTGATTCATTAAGTACAATGAAGTACTTTGCTTCAGTTTCTAAAAACAAACATGCATCATTAGAATTATCATTTCTCTAGTATTACTGATTAATGTTCACTAGAAAACAACTTGATACAATGTCTAAAGCATACAGTTCATTATAGTGTTTGTTTTCTTTATTCTCTTTTACTGTTTTTCTGTTTTTATTAGACATAAATTATTGTAATGTGTGGAATTGCACATGAACTTATTTACCAGTCTACATTTATGTTTAGAAAAGTGACAATGTTAGAATGACACCTGCTTATCAGATTTTCTTTTCATGTGCTGTTATTTTAATACATTTGCCTTAATGATTAGAAAAAAATATTTTTCATTATCAGTGCAAGCATATCAGTACTCAAAGAATGAGAAAATTTTATATCCTTCTTTATCCCTAAAAATATCATCTGTCATTTTTGAATGAAAGAGTCTGAAAGAATTGCATAATTTCCAGATCTTGCTGTGTGTTTGTGATATTACTAAATAGAAAAATACAGGCCAAATCCTGATCACATGGAATAACATGAAAGATACCATCACTGCCTTGCTGCTCTCCTTTCATATTTGGAGTTTAATCTTCTTGTGCTGGCACAAATCCTGTTCATTTGAAGCTGATTGGTAAAATACAGTGAATGAAAGAAGATTGATTTCTCTGATTAAGTTTTATAGGGGCCTACAGACCATATTCTCAAAGGCTATTTTTAATCCATTAAAGCTCATCTGCTCCAAGTCCCTGATAGAAACAGAGGGGGTAAATTTCCTCCCTGGTAGATGTAGGGAATGGTCCAGCTAGGCTGCTGTCCTGGCTGCTCCACTGAGGACACTTTCTCCAGGGAGAATCCATGAAGAAGTATTTTAAAATTTAAATAGAGTCCTTGTCAACATGCCAGCTGTGCAGGCTGGAAGCACTGTTTTGTGTTCATCTCCAATAATGACTGCTCTGATTTGCCCACCCTTTGATGCCCACAGGTCCGAGAGGCCCAGTCTCTTTTCCCAGGCAGCGGCCCCTTGAAAATGCCGAGGAGAGCGGTGCTACCACACACATTTGTGATTTGTTTCTCTTTTTCTGTTTTAGGCCCTTCAAACCATCACAGCCAATCGACGCTGAGGCCGCCTCTCCCTCCTCCTCACAACCATTCCCTGTCCCATCACCATTCCTCCGCCAACTCCCTCAACAGGAACTCGCTCACCAACCGCCGCAACCAGATCCACGCGCCCGCGCCGGCGCCCAACGACCTGGCCACCACCCCCGAGTCCGTGCAGCTCCAGGACAGCTGGGTGCTCAACAGCAACGTGCCCCTCGAGACCAGGTGGGTGCTCGGGCCATGCACTTTCTCTGAACACGCTCCCTTCACCCAGGGTTTTTCTCCTGGGAAGCTGAAAGGCAGAGAGAGAGGCCTTAGAGAAAAGGAAAACAATTCTTCTCTCATTTGCTTCTCCTGTGTTGTGCTCCTGTGGAATGTGTTTGGGGATTGTTTACCCACAGGTGATTGTTTCATTGGACTCTGGTGTGAGTTGTTTTGACTCATTGGCCAATCAGGGCCAAGCTGTGTCAGGACTCTGGAAAGAGCCACGAGTTTTCCTTATTATCTTTTTAGCACTCAGTATCTTTTCTGTATTCTTTAGTATAGTGTTGTAGTATATTATAGTATTCTACATAGTATTGTATAGTATTCAGTATTCTTTAGTACAGTATTCTTCAATATAATATATTATAATAATGTAATAAATTAGCCTTCTGACACCATGGAGCATCATTCTTCCCTGCCACAGGGCTCACCATGCATTGACATTAGGTGGTGGGGATGGACACCCTGGAGGATGCCACTGGTGGTCCTCCAAAGCACACAGAGAGCAGACTTGGTTTGCTGGGAGTTGTTTTTGGTGTCCTCTGTGTCAGAGGTGGTTTTTCTGACACAGCATGGGGAGTGAGTGGCATTAGAACAGCCAGCAGCCCCAATCTGCTTTGCACTGGAAGGTGCACAGTGAATATCACTGCTCACATCCCATTTTAAAGCCTTTTATTGACTTGGACCTTCCTTGCATATACAACTCATGCTATTAATACAGCGTATTTATATCACAGGCTCAGGGACAACTTAGAATTCATATTGGCTGTGCTGCTGAAAAATTATACATTTTGCGTTTCCTGAAGCAACAAACAGAGGCTCACTTGACATTATGCATTTTGGGAGACTTTGAGAAACAATCCAAGATTCATGACTGACAGTACTATAATTTTAATTTATACCTCATCCAGCATGCAAGTTCATTTTAATCTCTTCTGTACATGTTAACAGCTTGATGCCTGTGGGGCAAACAGCAGCATATAAATGAAGAGGTGCAGCACTTAGGCCTGACAGAGAAATAAATAAATAAATGCCTGACATGCTGCTGGTCTAAATATTCTGGTTTGTTGTCATTTGGGGTATGGAATGTCAAACATATTTAACTTGCACTTTAAATAGCAGAGTTGGCAGAGCTGATCTCTCAGAATTTAAAATTAGCCATTGTGGTGCTGAATAAAGTGCTTGGAAGAGCAGGGTGGTGTTGCTTGCCCAGAGAGTGGCAAACACAGGAGCCAGGTGGAGGAGCTGGGCTGCTGGGAGCGCTGGCTCCTGCCAGGGTTTCAGCTGCTTGGTTGCACAACAGCTTCTGGGATGTTGTGTTTGGTTTGCAGCCTCCCAGGGCTTTCGTGGGGCTCTGCTGGGTCACACCCCAAGGAAGGAGACCCCAACATCTGGGGGAGTTACACCCCCAGCCCAGCCCCTCCAACGCTTGATTAAAGACTGCTCCTCTGGTTTGGAGCTCTGGGAGGAGCTGGGGCTGGGGCTGACAACACCAAGGCTGGTGTTACTCCGGGGTTAATCAGTGGTGGGTCACAGCTCCATGGGGAGGAAATGAGCCTGGAAGGGGCAGGGAGTCTGTGCTGGGCTGGGGCGTGCACAGGGCACACCTCACTTTGTCCTGCTCCCCTAAAATGGAAACACGGGTGCCATGAAGAAGTGGAAAGCAAATTCACGTTATCCAGAGCTGAGATGGCCAAAAAAGGAAGGGAAGGGTATTCTTGCTTACTGAAGGTTTGGAGCTAACTTTGGCCAAATTAAAAAAAAAAAATTTAAAAAAAATCCCCAAAACCCCTTAACTCTAAACTGCTGCTTCTGTGAGAACCTCTGCTACTTTCTAGAACCAATTTGGACATCCTGAATTTGTTATTTATTGGTAAGAATTACAAGGTAGAAGTGTTGGTCCTTTTCAGCCAGATTAGTTCTTGCAGTGTGGTTCATTGCCCAGTGTTAGTACCTGCTTTTAATTCTGGTGTAGAGTGGCCATGTGCTGTGCCTGGTCTGCCTCTTCCTGCATGAAATTGTTCTTGGGTACAACAATGCATTAAATATATCATTTCTGAAGGCTCAAGACTGTCCCAATTTACCAATCACTTTGCCTGGAGGGAGTTCCTTGGTATACTCACAAAAGGATTCTTTGCCATCATCCTGAGCCACAGCAGTGGGCATTTGTTTGGCTGGGATTTTTTACTGTCTGATTTTGTACCTATTCCCAGCCAGAGGTGACTGTGAATGCCTTTACTGACTTTGGTTCTTCTCTTTTTTTCTTATCCTGCAGCCTCTGGGAGTGTGTTTGTACATGACAAAGGTTACTTTGTGAATACTGTTATTTTTGGAGCTTGCAGGATGCCCGACAGTTAATTGGAGCTTTTTGGAAGACAGGTTTGTCACAGGCAAGCATTAAGCTATTAGAAAATGTCCTGGCAGAATTGCCATCTTCCAAAACTATTCCAGAGCTGCTTCAGGATCGATTTTAGTTCTTCTCTGAAATTACACACCTGACAGGGCTTGATGACAAGTTTCATCACAAGAATATTAACTCAAAAATGACTGAAACTGATGCTTGTGAAATCATTGAGACTTTCAGAATTAGCCTGTAATTCTTCCCCCTTAAAACTGGTGTTTCATCTGCATTGACACCAATAGCCACAAAAAGGTATATTTTTGGTAACTTTTTACTGCAGCATTTACTTTAAAGCTTTACCTTGTTGCAGAACACTGACCCCTCTCATGCTACCCTTCACAGTGCATGACTCTAGTTTTTTTATCTTGTTATCTGTTTATTAATCTCAGTATAGGAGCGCTCAGGAGGCAAAGCCAGCACTGAGAGCACCTGCTTTATCAAGAGAGGGTTTCATAACTCTCAGTTTTCATCTTTCAGTTGCCTTCAGTAGATTCTGCTCTCTACTGACAATGATGTGCAAGTGGTCACGTTGGTGATTATGAAACAAAAGGTGGCACCTGAGCTGTCTGAAGGGAATGCTTTGTGTCAGCACTACAAAACTCAGATCACAATTTAGATTCCAGATGTCTCTTTATCTAACAGTACCAAGTGCTGAAACCATTGAATAATACAACACACGTCTTCATGTTGTTTTTTTTTCTTTTTTTTTTTCTGGTAAGAATATTTTAACCTTCCCTTTGTTCCTTTGCTGTCTTAGGCAGTTTGGGCTAAATTCAGACTGTTTGGAGACATCACATTTTCCAAATATATCCTTTATCTCTTGTTTCAATATTGATTGGAGGATGCTAATCACATTTGGTTTATTTTCTTTGTGATGTAAAGGAAGCTTTTACTGCTTGCACATGTTTTTATGTGGCCTTTTCAGGCAACTGTGCTCAAATCTTTGTGGATCCTTTGTGGTGCTGTATTTGTTACATAATTCCATTTATCCGTATTGCTGTAGCTCATTGCTTCTAGTGGAGTTCTGAGTTTGCAACATGCCTGTGCAGAGTTCCTAATTGCACTTATTTAGAGTTGTAGAATGATTTGGGTAAGAAAGAGCTTAAGGATCACCATGGGCAAGGAACCTTCCACTAGTTCAGGCTCCTCAAAGCCCTGGCTGACCTGGCCTGGAACATTCCCAGTGATGTGTGCTTGATTTTGGGGTGGTTGTTCCTGGTTCAGGTAAACAAACAGGGGCTGTGCCTTCCCTTCCCTGCTTTATGGCTGCATCAGGCTCCCAGGCTGGCTGCATAATCACTCTGTTTTCTTTGAAATAAGGGCCTGTAATGGAAGGGTTGAAATATCTCTAAGTAAGGACACAGTAATGCATGGCTGTAGCATTTTTATGGTGCTATTTTTATGGTTCATTTCTGCAGTATTTAGCTGCTTTACCTTTAGGCTCAGAGCTGCTGTTTAATGCTCTTTAACTTTTATTGTCCTCTTGCAGTGTGTTTCAAAGCATCTCCTCCTCCTCGTAACAAAGTGCTGGTTTCTACCTTCTCCAGTTGAGAGGTGTTCCTTTATTGCTGCTTTAATCATTGCTTTCCAGGGGGATGTGTGGTGAAAATGCTGCCTTTGAACATCCCAGGGTGGGTCTCCTTCCCTCCCGACAGCCAGAGGGGCAGAGCTCTGCTTTAAAGCTGGGAATGCTTTGAGGGCACAGGGAGGCAGGGGTGGCTTTTCAGGGCAGGCTCCTGGGGCTCCTCACACAGCAGGAATCCCCTGGGATGAGAGCCCCACATGGGCACTGGGGTGACTGGTGAGGGAGGGGAGCAGAGGAGCTTCCATGCATGGATGTTTCACTGAGATGGTCTGGTTTATTAATGCCTCTTTCAGTACTTTATATTGATGTGAAAATAATTGTTACCATTATAACTAATAATACTTAATTCAGGAGAAAAAAAAAGGGTAGAATTAAATAGAAATTACTCTTATTCTTCACTTCTCATTATTAGCCTCGTAATTTGAAATATTTTCAGTCCAAATCTTTCAGTTGCAAAGATAATTTTATATCTATAATTTCTTTGTGTTGCTCACAAGGATGTGATGCTAGGCTTTAAGGAATACTGTAACATCCTAGTGTTTCTTCTGTGATTCAGGAGAAAGGATGATGGCCACCCTTCTGGTGATTATGAAATAGGTTTCTTTAGATCTTGTGGACTGTAGTATAAGACCAGTGGTCCAAATCTGAGGTCATTTGTGCCAAGTTCAGTTTAAAGATTGAGAAATCCAAAAATTTAGCCTGAAAAGAATTGCTATGAACCTTAAAAGAGCTCTTCAAAAGGCTATTTGCCTTCTCCTGGGGTTCAAGCTGCATTTGTTACTTTGCCAGCCAGGTTCCAGCACAGTCACTCAGGTGAGCCTGAGGACAGCAGTGAGATCAGAAGGGATGGAACAGCAACGTGAGCTGATCCCAGTGTTCACCATGCAGAGCTTGAACTCAAAATTGTGGGGTAGCACAGCTGGGAAACATCTGCACCCAGCTCATTTCTGCACTGCAGTGAGCTGCTCCAGCTCATTGCAGTGCAGAAATGCACACAGTGCACTGAGCCTGGGCACAGCCTGTAGCAGTCAGGGCAAAAAAGCCAAGAATAGGGCACTGAGGAGAGGGATGTAACAGTGGGAGAAAGCAATATTAATTTTTTAAGAAAGAAATTAAGTATCTGACATGTCTCTTTAATACCACGTTCACATTTTGTACCACGTTGGGGTGTCAAGATCAGCTGCAGAACTTCTGAACTGAATATATAAACTTGAAGTTTCTGAATGCGTTGAAGTTCCAAGCTACAACTGCTCTCTGCAATTGTCTGCCTATTTTCAATGATGTCTCAATATTTTGATATCTTTGTACATGATGCAAAATGTTCTGGAACAGAACAGTGAAACAAAATTTCCTTTCCTTTTGTTAATGTGATTTCCTAGGATATGTTGAGCATGACAAACAACTACTTGGAGCAGTGAAACGAGTCCTCACTCTAATTTTGCTTTGTCTTTTGTGACTTTCTCTTACCATTTACTTGCAGCTACAGGTTCACATGCTAGAGCAGGTTCTATCTCTGAGACTGAAGGCTGGGGCAAGAACTGACTCCATTCTCTTGTTCCTGCATGTGAAGGTTGCAGAAAGGTTGTGGGGAATTTGCAAATAATTGGAATCTGCATAGATGGATTCTGGGCCTGTCTAAAAATCAAAAGCACTTTAAAGAGTCAAGGAAAGCACAGTCAGAAGCATCTCCAAGGACTTTAAACACATTTGGGCCATGTACTTGGAGGATACCAAAAGCACTGTAAAAAGGTCATTTTTAGCAGGCTGCTGGAGTATCATTTTCATAACAAATGAAATATAGGCATGAATAGGAGGGAGAAAAGGGGGAAGGGAACACTACAAAAGCAGGATACATAATGATGATTCAGAAAATCGATCTGGATGTACTCCCACTCACGTACACATAAGCTCAGAGAAGTTTTTACTGATTGCAGATAATTGCATGTTTTCATGATCTTGTCGTTTGCATTTTTAACTTCTGGGTTGTGCAGAGTGAACAGGCAGCATGAGTGACTGCACAGGAATAGACAGGCATGTTTAGGGTCTTTATGAAGAAAAGTCTAGAATTATGTGACTTTAGTTCCTCTTTATTTAAGCTTATGTGTTGACTGATAAATTTCTCTGAGTTTTATTATTCTGTTCTATGACTTATAGAATTGAAGTAGCAGTGTTAATACTTTTTCTTTTTTTCTTGTTAAGTGAGTAGTTGAATGAAGAGACAGTGGAGAGCTTCCACGTATGCCTTTTAAAATAGAAATGTTTTGAAATGATGTTCATTAATTGATGTAGAAAGTTAAAACTGCATGGACCCATTGAAATGCAAAACACTGTTATCATAATCCTCACCACTGGAATAACAAATGGAGGCATTATTGCACTTCATCACTTGGCACTATGCAACAACTACTCAGAACCTATGGCAAAAAAAGACACAAGGTTTTCTGCTTAAGAAGAGAAAGTTCCTGTAGCTGAGTTGATTCAGAACTCCTAAATGTTCCTGGATCTGTTGACTGATCCTGTTACACTTTCATGTACATACACATGCAAAGACCCTGATTTTTTGTGTTTATGTGTGTAGCGGTGCCTGTTACTCTTTGCTAGGCATTAACCAGCAGTTTGATTGCTCTGTTCCTGGAGAATAAACAGTAGTGCAAGAAGGAGATTCATCAATTTGAAGGGCAAAGCTGGCTATTGACTGGCTAACTCCCACAAAAGCTGAGTAGGATTCAGGCAGACAGGCTGAATGCGTGGGCTCACACCTCTTGCAGAGTACCTGGAATCTTTTGGACCACAGAGCCACCAGTCAGGAGGGTGATGGGTGGCCCTGGAGCTGCTGAGCTGCCATGTGCATGTTCCCCTTCTAGATTTTATGCCTTTCCAAGTTGGTGTTCTCCATCTCAAGCTCCTGAGCTGCTCGTGATCCCTAGTTCAGCAGTCTCTGTATTTTGTATAGATATATGTCTCTATATTTTCCACCTCACCTCTCCCACAGCTCAGCAGTGTCACAGCTCAGCAGCCTCTGAGCACCTGGGGCAGGGCAGGGCTGTGGGGACAATCCTGAGCCAGGAGCACGTGGTGAGAGACCCCAGAGAATGCTCCAGGGCTCAGCTCACAGTGGGATTAGGGAGAGAGAAGCTGATAAAAGTGGATCCAAGAGGATCTCAGCTTGCAGATGAAGAGCAGGTGTCCTGTGGAGAGGTGCCCGCACAGAGCCATCACTCAGTGCAGGTGTTCTGCCTCTGTGCCTTTGTGAGCAATGCCTGCTTGCTTTTGTTTCATGAAATGACAGACCAAGGTGCCCAAAGGTTGGCACCTGCCTTTCTGTGCACCACCCTGCCCAGCTGTCAGGCACTGTTCAATTACTGTGCTTCACATGTCCAGCTGTGCCTTGGTTGGAGGGTGGCAGTGGTGACAAGCTGGCCTGGTGCTCTCAGCAGCCTGTGACACTGCTCTGCTCTCTGCAGTCTTTAGAACACTTGGCCTGGGCGTGTGGAGAACCCAGCCTTAAGGAATCAGCCAGGGTTTTAAGGAGCTGGAACTGCTCTGGGTGCTGCTGCAAGGGTCAGGAGGTGGCAGTGGGTACAAGTGTGGCACCAGTGATACTGAGGTGCTCATCCTGAATTACTGTTCAGTGTAGTAAATTCATTTTTTCCCCTATTACTCTTTCTTAGTTTCTGTATCAGTATCTGCAGCAGGCTGAAAATCACTGAAATGGCATCATGAGAACTGTCCTCTGTTTCCACAGGCATTTATTTGGGTGTGGGGTGCACAACACACAGGTATGGAAAATGCCCAGTGGATTATACAGATGTGTATTTAAACAGCTTTCCACTGAAAAATCTGTTTTGCTGAGTTTAATCTGTGGATTTGACATGATTGAGACAATTTCTTGTAACTATACCATTTAAACACAAATAGATAACACTTGTTAGGCTTTATTGATGGCTTTAGAGTTCTAGGGTAGAAACTTCTGTGCAGTTTTGCCACATCAGCCCTCAGCTGTGGAAATGTGGCTGATGGTCCCATGTTTTCTGCAAAAAGCTGAGAGAACATACAAATAAATCTGATCTGGGGAAAGACTGAGACACAGGTAACCAAAGCTTGCCCTAGTCTACCCCTCAGAATTAATTTTTCCATAACAGGCATAAGAACAGCTCATGGTTTTCTTCAGGCTTGGTTTCTTTTTGTTTGGAAGTCAGGAATGTTCCATAAAACTTCACTGTCTGAATTTGGCAGCCACTTTGAGGGTTCCACTGACATAAAATGACTCATGGCTACTTTTTTGGAAGACTTTGAAAACTGCAGAAGGGTTTCTTTTTAATCACAATGAAAGCCAGTGTATTATGTTCTATATCCCATTGTTTTCTGCTAAGAATAAATGTCCAATAAAATGATAGACAGATGTGATTTTACCACAGCTTGAAGATATTTTTAAGTCCTAGAACAACTAAATTGAGCTGTTACTATTCTCTTGACCTGTAGCTTTTGTATTTATTAATTACTATTAAAAACCCTATAAAGTATAAAAAAAGACAATTTAAGCATTACAATTCTCTCTATGTCTTTTTTTTCTTTTTTCATACAGAATAAGTTTAGGACAGTATGAGGAAGGAAAAAATGCAATTTATGTTAGAAAATGTCTTTTTCTTCCTTTCTATTACAGTTTTTCATCGCAAAACCAATTTTTTTTTCCCTCCACTCATTCTTGCAGTGTGCTGCCATGACAATCTGTCCAGAAAGGAGGGGGGGAAAAGCTGATTGTTCTCTCAAAGAATATGGAAGTTAATACAGTCTCTGTCAGACCACTATTCCCTGAACACCAGAGGTCCTTTTGACCTGTGGGAAAGCAGCACATGCTAGGGAGAGCTCTGAATTAATGAAGAAAGCAAAACAGAGCTTTTGCCATTTGCCATTAGTGCACAGGGCAGTGCTCAAATGTCCCCTGGAAAGCTCAGCTTTCCCAGATGTCACCTTTGGGGTGACCCCACAGCATCAGGGCTGGCAACAGAGGGGGAGAAGTCTGAATTCTGCAGTATCCTGAGTCCTGGAGAATCCCAAATTCTGCAGCCAGAGCCTGGGAGAGGAGAACAGAGCACAGAGTGAGCTACAGAATAAACTCCTATTCTGTGGGCAGCACCCAAGCTCCTTCCATAGCTTTCCAAGGTCACTGAAATAACAGAATCGTCGTAGGCTGGCAACCATATTTTGTGAATTTTTCAGTGTGGAATTGTCTTATGGATCCACAGAAATAAGGGAGACTGGGCTGAGACTTAGCAAATTCATTCCCATGTTTTCAAAACAGAAAATTAGTCCCTGTCTAATTCAAATTGCTAATGCTTAATTGTGAGGTAGAAAATGTGTTTTTCGTAATTTGTTTGATAGGTGAACAGGTAAGACAGAGAATACAATTTTTTAATTCTTATATGGAGTGTATTTGAAATTAAGTGAACTGGTACAAATCAGATCATTTCTTTTCATAAGCAGGCATTGTAAAATGCTCCCAGCCTTACCACTGTGAGGCTGTAATTAATGTTGATAAATGCTCATGTTCTCTCTGTGCAGCTTCAGCCCACAGACAATTGGTTGTACCAGAGCATGTCAAATCTCACATAAAAATATGGCTATAGATCATTGGCTTTAGGGACAGAGTTGAGACAACTCAATTTATTTCCATTACTAGCTGAATCTAGATTTAAAACTCTGGGGGTCCAAGTGTTTTGTCCATTATGTTCCCAGTTTTTCTGGGGTGCTTTGCTGTGATTTAGGGTTCTTCTGCTAACCTGGCCCCCAGCTTTGGAATGCACTGCCAGTTTTCCAAAGTGTCTTGGGGGACATTTAACACATCTTAGTTAAATGTCTTTTTTAACTTTTGAAGGCAGAACTTGTGTACTTTCAGGTGGTGAGATGTCTGATATCTGCACTTTGTCAGGTGTTCTCGTATTGAGACAATGAACATTCAGCTTTTGAAATGCCTGGGTAGGACAAAATGTGACAAAATTCAGGGTTTATCCAATGACATTCTTTCTTTTTTGCTTTGAGAATGACATCTTCTCCTTTTCAGTCAGCTTTTTCTTCTTCTACCAAGTCCTGATTAGTTTTAACAATATCATAGAGATCCTGTTTGCATGGATAAGTGTTTTGGTTTTCTTTATATACTTTATGTATCTCAAAGTGGATCACAGTGGAGCTGCTTTTTTGTTCTACTTTTTTTGTCTTCTCACATGCAACAGGATATGATTGACATGTTCTATTAAAGCATATCTGGATATTCATTAATTCAATTTTAATGGGAGCAGAGTTTCATTATATATCTGAGTTTACTTTAACAATGCTTTATATTAAAATTTCTGTTGGTGCTGTAGCTGCCTTCTCAGCTAAAGAGGACATAAAATTCCTGGGTTTAAAGGCATTTCAGATAAAGACAGTTCCAAGGACTGCAATTTCGAGTTTGGTTCTGAAAGATCTGCTTTGGGGCAGGGAAAGGGTGAGAATTGTCTGTTGTAGACCCTTCTGTCCAAACCTGAGAGGGTCACTCCTGCCCTGAGGGTTCAGAGGAGGAGGAGTCCTGGGATGAGGCAGAATTATCCTGGATGAGAGAGGAGCTTTCCTGCCTGCCTTTGTCCCACTGGGGCTCTCTCCCTCCTGGCTCCCCCTTGCTCCTCGTGCTCGGGGTCATTTCACTCCCTGGATCCTACCATGGAAGTGATCTTGTGTTCCAGCACTTGGGAGCAGCTGGAAAGGACCAAACCTGCTTCTGCTGACCAATTAATCAGGTTCTGCCCAGACAGAAGGAGCAGAACACTCAACAGATCTGGTGTGGCACAATCAGCCCCACAACATTGTTTTACCATCAGTGACTTTAATTGGACTGTTGCAAAGTAAATAACCATTCAAAATAAAGGATTCAAGACATCAGGTTTTCTTTATTTCTTGCTTTCTTTTAGCTGAAAGATGTTTTTCATAATTTAAAAGGCTGCTAATTTTAAGGGGAAGTCTTTTAGCATTTGCCTTTATTGCTTTTTTTCATAGATCACCTATGATGTGCAGAAAAGGATTCTAACCCCTAATATCCCTCACTGATAAAGAGAAAAGAAGAGTGGCTTCATTTGTTAAAAACTCCCAATGTTTCTGTGAAGTAACTGGTTAGAATTAATCTGAGTTTGATTGCATATCTGAGGCCTCCAAAGCACAAAGAAAAATTTATAACAGTGGATAGATATTGCCATGGTTTTTGTGTATTTTCTACAATAAACTAGATTATGGCCACTGTTGAAAGGGATGTACAAGGCCACTTGAAGTTTAAAAATCAATAACAAAGGCAATGTCAAAGTGATTTTTCATGTTCATTAATGGAGTTTATAATTGATTTATTAAAAAAACCCACAAAAACATATTTTAAGAGGTTGTCTTCAAATGGAAACATGTAATCAGAAATCTGGGGAGCCTAGCCAGCCTTCCTTTTACTGTCTTTTACCTGTATGCAAGTTCTGTGCAATCTCTTATGCTCTGGGTTTTATTTAGAAACAAATATTTCAAAAAAATGCCTTTAAAATCACTTGTGGTATTCTGTAGAATAGGTATACACTAATCTATGCTTGACAGTAGGCACATTCATGATGGTGGGCTGGAAAGCAGACTTGGGAAACACATTTCAGCCTCCAACTTCCAAATTGTTGTTGTCAGTGAGTGACATGGATTTTAAAGCTCTAACAGGTGGTTTGAGAGTGACATGCTGGATTGTATCTGAATAAAAATGTTCAACATATTTTACATTGGAAGTCAGACCTGGGTTATTTTAGGCTGTGATTTTGATTTTGGAGATTACGGAGTGTCTTCATTCTGTTTGATTCCAAGAAGCACTTGTTTTTCAGAGCTGTGAAGGGAGAGGGTATGGAGCAAGTCTTCGGAGCTCTCTGTCCTAAACCCAGTGATTTTCTGTAAGACCACAGCCTTTATTCTGTGCTTCTGTTTTTATTGTTTACTGGGAACTGTTTGTAGTCAGTTCTTCCCGACTGTGAGAAGTTAATGTAAAGAAATCAGTCTTCCAGTTTGCTTTCTCCATTTCCTCTGTCTGGAATATGTTGACAGCATTTTCTGAGATTAATTTGAGTGTATTCTATTATTTTCTTCCTAACCAATGTATGGGCAGCTGAAATCCTGGTTTTATCTGCTGGGTCATGTGCTGTTTGTAATTAGCTGTTCAAACCAAACCTGCGTACTGTTAAAGCACAAAATCATGGTTAATTCTAATTCTGGCAAGATCTTTTCCTACAGGACTATGGGTTTTGCTCAGTATGCTCTCAGTGGTTTTGCTGGGAGCTTTTGCCAAGAGTGTAAATGAGACTCGGTTTGGTGTTCTTAAGACATTTTTTGAGTGGTGGATTCCAGAGGGAGCTCCCAAACATGGGTCATGCTGGTGTTTTAGCTGGTATGTAATCAAGTTGCATCTAAATTCAGAAAAGATTAAGAAAGATATCCTGACACTGTATTTTATTGCCAGTTGTTAGGATCTGGTAGCGAAAAAAAAGGAGAATTTTCATTTCTCTATATGTTCCTACAAAATCTTTTTTTGTTGAATTTACCAGGCTGTGACAGCTGGAATGGTACAGGAGTAGGAAATGTTCTCTCTTAACTACAGGACTTGCCATTTTCAACTCTGTTCCATTTTATGTTTTTCAGGCATTTCTTGTTTAAGACATCTTCTGGAACTACTCCACTGTTCAGCAGTTCTTCCCCTGGTTACCCGCTGACCTCAGGAACAGTTTACACTCCACCTCCCAGGCTGTTACCTAGAAATACATTCTCCAGGAATGCATTCAAGCTGAAAAAGCCCTCCAAGTACTGTAGCTGGAAATGTGCTGCTTTATCTGCAATTGCTGCTGCAGTCCTGCTTGCCATCTTGCTAGCATATTTCATAGGTAAGGCTGTGTTTCCTCTCTCCAATCACATGGCTGTGTCACAAAATGAGAGTTCAGCACATGAAAGGATGGTCAATGTGTTTTAAAAATGTGTGTTCGCAGTGAGCAAAGAATATTATTATTCCTTATACTGATTAATGAGGGAAAATCAAATGTTCCAGTCACGTTCACTGTTGTAAGAGCAGTGGAAGCAAGAAATTGATTCAGGATTCTCAACGTGCAGTGTTAACTTTAGGTGTCAGATATGCACATCTCATAAATGGTCCAAACAGAGGGATTTAATGGCTTTTTGATGTAGTGGCATATGTTTAAAAAGTATTTAGAAAAAAAAAATTGATAGGTGGTGAATTCATATAAGGAACAGAAGCCAGTGGCATTTGAATTCAGATATTACCATCAGTTCTGCCTGTAGATAAAAAAAAAATATTTTGATTACTGGTTCTCAGCCTATATTGGTCTATGTGCCTAAATCCTGGTGGTGTTACATTTGAATCATAAGGTGATTCCATTTTGCATGCAGTTCTTTTCTATATTCCACTCATCCTTAGCATTTTGTAAGGAAAAATATAGAAACCCTGAATGTTGTGTTTATTTCCCATGATTCATATGTGAATAGTGACCACACTTGGTTCTAATCCTTTCTGTGGTTTCTGAGATGTTTTTAACATGCTGCTGAGATTTTGTCTTTCTTAATTTAGTTAATTTCATTAATTTCTGACTTCCTCACCCTGCCCTGGTCTCTCTCATTCTCTGTTGTTGTACAGGTCTTTTTTTAGGTGTCTGCACAAACCACCAGTGTATTTGTACCTTTTACAGTGCCTTTAACAATATGCTGATGACAGTGAAGTGCTGCATGCTCTTTGAGTAAATGGCAAAATTATGGTAGCTTGACAATATTTTCTGTTAATACTTTCCAGACCTATTCTTTGTGGGATTTATTTCCTCTCTGAAACTATTCTCACATATAGCACTCAAAAGATCTATATAAAGATGCGCTGAGTTTTCTCTCCTTTTTCTTCTTTTTTTTTGATCCTATATAACCTGACTCTTCAGGATAGACACCATTTTCTAAGAAAACCCCATTTTTCATACTAATGAGCTTCCATATATGATTAATTTATACAATAATAGGAGAGAACTGTCTGCCTATCCCTGCTGTCTGTTTAGTCCAGACCTACATCCCAGCACACTGAGTACTACAGATCTAACCATCTCTCTGTATTTCCCCTGTAGAAAGCCTCAGAAGAATAACAAGCTTAGTTTGGTGTCTAAATGAAAAGATTGGAAGGCACATAATTCATTGAAATTGACAGTTATCATACAGCAGCTCCCTGTTAGAGTGATTATGCACATGGGAAATGATATACTGCAAGTTGAACATTTTAATCATGTGCATAACTTTGAAGTGATGGATTATGAAATGTGGTTTTTCCTTGGTATTTAGGTTGCTGTAATCTTAAGCAAAGCTTTGCAACGTGGTTATTGCTTTTTACACTTTCATTTTTAAGACAAGAGAGAATGTAAGGAAATGTATTGACTCTTAATAATTGATGAATGATCTATCATTTCAAGGAACGACATAACTGATCCATTTTGACAGAAGTTTTTGAGGTCTTCTTTCCAGCTGAAAGAATGATGAGCACAATAGAGCTGGTAGTGAACACAACAAAGAAGGGTTTAGGAGAGAGTGTTAGCTCAAGGTTTAAATAATGAGAAGTTACCTGACAAGCTTCATGCCATACATAGGAAAGAATAAGTACATGTCACAACCAGAAAATAGCTGAAATTAATCCTATGAATAAACTTGATACATCCACTTTGATCATAATTTAAAGTGATGGAAGAGAGAGAAAAGAAAAAACAAAAAAGCAGTGCTGTAGCCTTAGATGCATGAGAACAAAAGAAAGGTAAAAGTGAAGTGCTTTTGGTAGGCCATTTATTAAATTAATTCCTTCACTCTCAGCAAAAAATCATACAATTCATTGCACATGACAAAGAGCAGGAGTAGGACCATCAGCTATAAACTAACCCTTGCTGTCCTCCAACAGTGAGACTTAAGGTGCTAAATCATCTCCTGATTTGAAAAAAGGAAAGGCTTTGAAGGTGCTGCTATTGTATTTCTGCCTTACATGTCCACAAAGAAAATTTCTTGCCCTCTACCATAGCAGAGGTTCCATCAGTGGGGTTGCATTAGCTAAAAGTAAAAAAATTCATCAAAATTTGCAGCCAATGGTTCAGCCCCTTAGGTTTGTCAGGGAATCTGTGGGAATGTCACTGTGTCAATGCTGGTCCAGACTCTTGCAGGACCAAATGCAAAAGGCAGTGATGGCAAATATGGGGTAAATGATATTCAAAGAGTACTTTGAAGTTCTTATACTCCTCAGGATTTCTAAATAAATTGTCTTATCATAAAAGAGATGGGAGAATTGATATGGGTGGATAATTGAAAAAAATATGTCCACAGGTTTAAACAGGGGGTTTTGAGATTGCAAAAGATTATGGCTGGCATGAAAAAAATTATGATGAAGTGATTTAAAGAGAGAAACAAACAAACAAAAAAAAATCATACCTGATAGAAAAGAAAAAATCTTTTTAAAATTATTAGGCATTCCCATTGCCTTTCCTCCAACACATAACTAAAAATACAATGAATGAAATGAAAAAGCAGTAGGCTTAATGCTCTAAAAATAAATTCATAGTGCATAAATAACCTTTGGAACTTTTTGCCACACTACATAATTGATGTTAAATAAAGATATTACTGAGATTTTAAGTTAAACATTTGTCAAAATAATGGCAATATGCCTTGTTAGAAGGTAACTTGGGGTTTTATTTTCTTTTTTAAGTTGCATATAGATTGATTGTTTATATCATAATATGTCATCAAAGTCTGGCTATTTAGGTAGATTCTTCCTTTTTAGGCCAGTCAGTACCACTATTATCTGAAATTTTCTAAATATCTCTCTGCAAATTACCCTGACTGATGTCTGGGAGAAAATTCTGCAGGGGTGCAGGGTGCTAGGGCACCCATTTGTGCAGAATAGGTTGGGTTCTGTGTGCAGACATTTTCCCTCTCAGACAAACTGGTCTGAGTTCCTTGGCACCGGCAAGGTTTCTGCAGAAACTTTAACACAGATCAAATTCACCAGGTTGAAAATAAAGCAGGTGAGTTTTGGTCATCTTATTAAAGGACTAGAGAGCAAAAAAGTGCAGATGGGGTGTGTGAAAGAGCACTCTAAGATGTTTCTATGGCCAATTGTTGTACTGTTTTTAATAGTAGAGAATAGGAAAAAAGTCACTTCAATTAACTTTTCCATTACATGGCATTCACAGGGGTGGCTGCACATTTAAAGCCAGGTTTGTCACTGCTCCCTGTTTCCTCAATAGCCAGATGTGAGCAAAATTCAGAGTATTATATGCTAGTATTGCACAGCCTTCTGGTAAACTACAGCATGCAGGATGGAAATGAAATTGTCCCATTCCTCCCTGAGACTCCTGCACCATTTCACAGAGCCCAGGAGTAATTCCTATTATCCAGGGGTGACATATGAAGAATGTAGAAGCAGCCATTCAAATTAGGACATGCTGAAGATATTGGGCTGCTGGTAAAACCCAGTTACAGGAAAGTAATTTATAAAGTGTCAAAAGGAAAGCATATAGCACACATATTGTCTTTGTCAGAGTGTTCACTTCAGAGGTTAAGGGAGTGATGAAAGCATTTGTCATGTTAAATTAGTTTTTAGCTCTTTTGATTCATGCTAAAGTTGGAGGAGAAAAATATAAAAAAGAAGAAAGAAGGAGCGTAAGAAGAGTCACCTTGCATTTTTCACAAAGTAATTGCTGCCAAACATAAATACCACATTTTTGTAAGCCCCTATGCTGCTCTGATTTCTGCCAATCTATCTGTGAGCATCAAAGAACATCTGACCATCAACATGTCAGTACATTAAAAATATGGTAATTTAAATATTTAGACTTTCCTGTAGGGAAAAAAACCAAAACCCTGGACTGTTATTTCCTGTGGAAATTAAAAGCTGTGATGAGTTTAAAGATGTTTCACTTGAAAATAGTGTCTTGATACTCACACTGAAACTTATAGATATTGATGCTATTTTTATCTGCTATCATATACAAGAAGATACAAGAAAAATTAAAGAAAAATGACTTAACTATGAGAGCAGCAAGCTTGCACCACACCTTTAGTGCCTATGTTGCACATGAAAGTATTATTAGTCATTTATTCCTCACTGTTATTTGACCTTAAAGACACATGAGGTTTAAGATAAATTTCAGGTTTCTGCATAAACTTGAAATAATATATTCACTTCAGGGCCACAGAAAGGACTGAATTGCCAAAGGGTCTGGCAGTTAATTAAGCAAATGAAAATGTCCTTCTTTTAGAATTTGAAATAAGAACCTGAAAAATAGTTATTCACAGACTATAAGATATAGGGAAATAAATGGTTAATTTATGTAGTTTTTTCCACTTGTACCAAAGAAGTTTTCCTTTGTTTGTGTAAGAGTCAGACAAAAAAAATCTATTAGGATTTCTGACTTGCAAGTAGAAGTCTCATCTTTGCATCAAATATCTGTACATGGTACAGTTTGCATAAAATTTTATCCTTCAGGTGTTGATATCAACTTATTTTCTTCCCTCAAATGGGTCAGTTTGTAAGAGCTTGGATGAAGTCTGTTGTTCATTCATGTTTGTAAGTTCTTCCACACCTAAATCAGGTTGTCTTTTTGATTCTGATTCCATAGATGAGGATTCATCAAAATAGGTTGCTGAAGTGCCTGTCTAATGCACCCATTGGTTTTCTATTTCTCTCTCTCTGAGTTGTACTTTAAAAGCAGGACCTTCCATCTCATTTGATTTTTTTATCTTGCATTTGTTTATTGCTTGTGCAGTCAGAAAACCACAGCCTTTGTCTTGTCCAGACTTCGCTGAAATCAAATTTGCTAGACATTTTGGAAAGCCAGACTGAAAAAGGGAGAATCATGCAAGGCTGGAACCTCTGAGAGGCAGAGGGCATCTGGCTGCCAATCACTGCAATCAGATTCACTTGAAATCAATGTAAACCAAGGGAATGCTGCATCTTGCAAGATTAGCTGATGACAGAAGGCTCTGTTCTTAAATTTGCATTGAAAATAGGTGTCAGTTAGGGGCAATAATTAAATTTTAGAATATGCCTGTCATATTTTAAATGTCACACATTCAGTGATTCTTATTGACTGCTATCAGTCAATCTGAGTGAGAAAAGCGTGGTAGTAGCTCAACGAGCTTGTCTGATGCTACCTCTGAGGAGTTTTAGGAAAAACAATCTGGCTTCATTCCATAAAAAACAGGTGCTAGGATTGGGAATTTTGGTGCCTCTGTCCAGAAAATTCAGATGTGGCTTTTTAGCCTAGCAAGTGTCCCTTCCCTGTTCCACAGTCCAAAGGTGTGAGATTCATTATGTTACCAGGACAGTTCTCCTGGAGACAAGCTGCTCCAGCTGCGCTGTGTGCTTAATGCCACAAAGAACAGGAGCACTCTGACATGAAATTCCTTGGGTATGGTTTTCCTGGGCTTTTCCTGAGTCAAAAACCAGAGCTTGATCCATAGATCTGTTCCAGGAAAAGCCAATGTACTATTGTTTTGCCTAGCAGAGATTTTGGGAGAAGGAGAGGAGGAGGATTTCAATGTGGAGGGGCAGGCTCACAGCCTGGGCAGTTCTGTCTGTGGGACATTTTCATACCATGAAACTCAGCAATTCAAACTGGAGTGAGCCCAATGTTCCCATGACTCCCAAAGTGCTGTCATGTGCTCAGCTTAGTGTGGGAATCTACAAAATCAGAGGGTTTTGGGAAAGCTGCAAAAGGCCCCAGAGACAGCAAAACTGTGATTATAGCTAAGCAGCAGCCATGAGATTGGTCAGCAGAAAAATTATTTAAAAAGTAGAAAAGCAAAGACAAATAGAACAATGGTCTGTGTATTGACGCTTGTCTAGAATAACTCGCTAAGCTACAGAAAAGTTTATCTAGCAAGATATTAGGAAGTTTGAAGATAATTAATAGAGATCTGTGCATTGTGTTTTAAGGCTTACAAGCAGGTATTGTATTTGAAATAAGCAAGCATTTTTTTAACCAAAGGTACATGTGCTTCTCGTGGTTGGATAGAACTACTGTCAATGTGCTTTTGCTTTGTGTGATTGGTCAAAGAACTTATAAAGTAACTTGTAACATTAAATTCTTGGTCTGCTGCTTGGGATGTGAGCTGGTGGCATCTTCCCATTGCCATAACAATGTAATGAGACTGGTGTTGGAAAATCAAACAGCTCAAGGCGCGTTCCACAGCAGCCCTGTCCCGTTTGTGATTTGTACACGGACCCCTGGCCAGCCATACTCGGCTCTTGCTGCTGAAAACCTTTCTTGTTCAGCTACCAGGCTGAGCACACTCTGACGCCTTGGCAGGAGACAGGGACAGGGAGGATCACAGAATGTTTTCTTCCATGTGTCACTGGAGTTGTGCTTTCAGGGCACGTTTTGGGTTGTTAATGCAAATTGCACAGCACAATCTAGGATGGGCCTGAGGAAATGCTTTTTCACACATGCTGGTAGTGCTCCCCAGGAGCTGTTAAAATATATTGCTTTCAACTTGAGTAAAGAAACACAACTGCCTGGCCAGAGCTTGCTGTCCTGGCTGTGCCTGCACTGCTCAGAACATCTGCTTGGCCAAGGTTAGTGCCAAGGAAATGAGCACTGTGATGTGACAGGACAGAAATGGCCAACCCAGATATTACAGAGATGCTCTTTACAATTAGTAATTTATTAGTACAGTGATTATTTATATAACAGAAACATTGGGTTTTTTTATTCATAGCTGCAAGAATGGCTTCCTCAGAGGTGCTTTCTCTTTTGTCTCACAGTTGTGAAGTACAGGTTGTACTTCACGTGCCCTTGCCATCCTCCCATGCACAAACTAGAAAATATGCTGGATTTGATGATGGCTGCGTGACAGAGCCTATTCTCACTTTCATCACTGCAAATACCTAATATTGTGAATGTTTTAGTGGCCTAGGATTTAATCCCAGAACACAGCTTTGTCAGGGCAAAGAGATAGCAGAGATAAGGAGATGCAGAATGAGAGTTGCAGGAAGCCAGGGGGGGAAATGATGAAAAAACGCTGAGATATTTTAGTGAGACATGCTTTATAACCCAGCCCAGCAAACTGAGCTGAGGCCATTTTTCAGGGAAAGGGTAAGCATAAGGGATATTGAAGATTAAATAATGCCAAGTCAGAGATACCTATCAAATAAAGCTGTGGTCATTCTCTCTGAAAAGTCAATGTTCAATACCAGGGTAAAATGTCTCATTTCTTCCTGGGGAGGCATTGCTCTCTTAGCAGTTATTTAGATTGAGATCACCAGTTGATCATTTATAGATTCATTTATATTGATTATTTGTTGCTGTGTTTCTTTGTTGACTCACTGTGTTGTTTTGCACTCAGTGTGCTTATGGATTTTATTTATTTAAGTATAGCAGTACATATTTGCCTTTAGGAACAGAAATATTGCTCTGTGGGCTCATAGAGTCTTGAAAGATTTGACATGGATTTTGTAAGTGTGGCTAATGTAGCTCTTAAAGCAGCACTATGAATGCCTTAAAAAAAACCCACAAAAATACTTAAAGGTACTATAAACTAATAGTCAAGGAATATTCAAGGAACTTGAAGGAAGACAAAATAAAAAATCGAAATTAAATTCAGTTTGTGAAAATAATAAGATAGGGTAACAGTAGGGAACTTATGGAGCAAAAGAAGTTGAACAAATTGAAAGAGAAATTACATATCACAGAAAACTTTACTCATTAAGTAAAGCTTGAGCACAGTGATTTAAAAGCTGTTTAAGAAACAGTTTTCAGGTTTATTTCAGCTTTTGCTTATTAAGGGTTTAATTTTATGTAGTGTTGCATCAGCCTTTGACCTGCCTTCTCATGTCACTGCTCAGATCCCAGCCATCATATATATTCTGTATGTCCAGTAATAAAGTCATTGACTTGGCAAGGTCAGACAGTTTGAGCAGCTAATACACCAAATTTGTGTGATGCTGTGCCTTGTTATTAATTCCTTACAAGATAGCCTTGTAGCTATAAACAGGAAAAATGACATCCTCTGTGACAACCTGTCTGACCCCCAGGACAAATTCTGCACTCCAGATTTGGGTTTGCAAGGTTATAGGATGATTTGTGTTGGAAGGCACCTCTGGATGTCTCTTGTGCTCCAAATGGGTCATCTCTTATGTCCACTCTGCTCCTGCAGAGCCCCAAGGACAGAGATTGGGTGTGGCTTTATCTTCTTCATGACCTGGAGGTCCAACAGGCTGCTTTGAATGGGTAGAGGCAGGCCAAAGATTATTTTATTTAATTATTTTATTTATTAGAGCAATGTGCATAGAAAAGAGAGGCTCCCTTTTGGACTGGTGCATGTATATTTATAGTCAGCAAACTCTCTCTGAATTTCTCATAATCATTTCTGACATCAGAAGCTTGGATTACAATGCCAAAGTGAAGAATGTAGTTGGTTAGAAAAATCATGTTTTGACTTGTATGTTGAGCAGATTTGATAATGAGAGAATCAGTATTGAACCCCACTGTGTGATTATAAAACACTCTTAATGTCTTTATCTTGGCTATTACTAAATAATTACTAGGAAAGGCAAGCATTGTATTAATGCAGTTCCTGAATGGAAAAGGAATTTCATTCTCTAATGTTGATCTTACAGAACCTTACCTAAAGCTGTAAATATGCTCTAGGTTTAGTTTGTTTTCTTCTCTGGGGTGTCCAGATTTATCCCTCTGTGTCATATTTAATTTTTAAAATGTACTATACATAATGCATAACAGTGCTGCAGTTAATTGAATTTCAAGCTTTATTTTAATTTGCTGGTTGGTTGATCAGCTGATTTCCTCCAACATTTTTCTTACTAAACACTTTCTGAGAAAAGCACAGAATAGAAAATGTTTCCACATGCTGCTGCCAGTGTGGCAGAGCAGGTTCCCCACGTGCTGGATAACAAGGTGTGTCTGTGGCACCTGTGCCTTGCAGGAGCCAGCCTGGAGCAGACAAGGCTCTTGGAAAGGTCAGACAGCCTGTTCCATAGATGCTGCCCATCCCTGCATGTTCACAGCTGTTTTGTTTCAATTTGGGTGTACTGCACTATCCCTGCAGCTCTCTTTTGTATTTTCTGTATATTTTCATTTTCTTCTTTCCATTCACTTATTTCTCCTGCAAGAGGCTTCCACATTCTGCGAGGTGCAGGTGGCTGCAGGTCTCTAATGCAAGGAGGAATGAACTGGGGGTGCAGAGGGTGAGCAGTGAGCTGGGGGTGCAGAGGGTGAGCAATGAGCTGGGGGTGCAGAGGGTGAGCAGTGAGCTGGGGGTGCCGAGGGCGAGCAGTGAGCTGGGGGTGCCGAGGGTGAGCAGTGAGCTGGGGGATCAGAGGGTGGGCAGTGAGCTGGGGGTGCAGAGGGTGGGCAGTGAGTGCAGAGGGTGAGCAGTGAGCTGGGGGTGCCGAGGGTGAGCAATGAGCTGGGGGTGCAGAGGGTGAGCAGTGAGCTGGGGGTGCCGAGGGTGAGCAGTGAGCTGGGGATGCGGAGGGTGAGCAGTGAGCTGGGGGTGCCGAGGGTGAGCTGGGGGTGCCGAGGGTGAGCAGTGAGCTGGGGGTGCCGAGGGTGAGCAGTGAGCTGGGGGTGCAGAAGGTGAGCAGTGAGCTGGGGGTGCAGAGGGTGGGCAGTGAGTGCAGAGGGTGAGCAGTGAGTGCAGAGGGTGAGCAGTGAGTGCAGAGGGTGAGCAGTGAGCTGGGTGTGCCGAGGGTGAGCAGTGAGCTGGGGGTGCAGAGGGTGAGCAGTGAGCTGGGGGTGCCGAGGGTGAGCAGTGAGCTGGGCGTGCAGAGGGTGAGCAGTGAGCTGGGGGTGCAGAGGGTGAGCAATGAGCTGGGGGTGCAGAGGGTGGGCAGTGAGCTGGGGGTGCAGAGGGGGAGCAATGAGCTGGGTGTGCAGGGGCTGCTCAGAGAGCCCTGTCCATGCTGGCTGCAGCAGAATGCCAGCGATCCGCTGCTGCTGCTGCTCAGGATCCCAGCTTCACATAAAAAACTGACTTATGTGCAATTGTACTCACAGAACCTCCAAAACCATCAGGAGATTTCACTTCTCAATTGGGATCTTTTTTGCTACAAGTTGCCTCCTAAATATGGAACCATGAAACCCATCTGTAATTCCAGGGGAGCCAGTGCAATCCAAGGCAGGTGGGCTGTCAACAGCCTCAGGTTTTGCTCCTGACAGTTGGAATTGGAGTTGTAAGGGTAATATTTTCTTTTGCAGAAGGAAGAGACTCCTTCTGTCACTAGAGGATTTCTGTGTTCAGTTATTAAAAGCTTTAAAAGAGAGGTAAATAGTGCTTGATATGCTGAGAAAATTAATGAATGCTAGGAAAATGTCAGGAGTACACAGCGAGTATCCCAAGGTAATATAGGAGTGGATATGAACTTGTGACATTTTTGTTGGTCTGTGGAAAATGCAAAAGAACCTTAGACTGAAAGAGAAGTGAAGCAATTTCACAGCAGGCACACTAAAATTTCCAGAGCTGGGAAATGGAGCACCAAAGCCCCATGTGTACCTCATGGTGATGGGTTACTGTGCCTTTAGCATCCAAACCTTTTCCAAGGAGAGACCTGTGCATGTTGGTAAGGATGTGGTGCAGGGATGGGATCTGAAAATAGAGAATCCTGTTAAAACTGGCCACAAGGTAGCAGGGGCATCACGAGAAAAGAGATGCAATTTAGGTTCATCTGATTTATTGAGCCAAAAATTTATTTTACCTGTTGTTTCTTTTTTCATACATATCCCCCTTTTACATCATGAGACTCTATTAATAACTGAAATGCAAAACTCCAACCACATGAGAAAAGAGAGACCATAATGGAGTCTGCTCATTAAGAAAAGCTCAGGGATCTGATTAATCTTACTCTTGCAGGGGGAGTTTGACTTTTTTTTAAAAAACATTTCAATGTTATTTTAACTGTTAGCATGTTGTCTTCATGGCCAGAATCTGGACCTTAAAAACATCAAAGTTCTTATGCAAGTGTTTAGGGATTTGGTGCTTGGCTCATGAACAGTATTAGTCTTCTCCAACCAGCAGAATTTTTCTGCACCTCTCGAGGCTTCCTGAAAATCCTAAAACAAATAATAGAAAAATAGTGATTTAAAACCTAATTTCTAATACAAACCAGCTCTGGCTGTCTAGATGAAGAATAAGCTTCAATAAATGGGAGACAGACGCAGCCTCTTCAGTATGAAGAGTAGCGAGGATGCAGAAATAGAAATAGGTTTTTCATTACTTGAGGGATTATGCTTGGGCCAGAAATGCCAAATATTCTGTGGACCACAGCTGCACTTCCAGTCTGCTCTTGTATTAGCTGGTAATAGTAAAACAATGATGTGGTGCTAGAGACAGCTATTTGTTCTCAGAAATACAGAAAACTTGCTTTCCCTTTCTTTGCTTGGATTGCCACCTTGTCCTCCATGGCATGTCCTAAACTTGTGTCCTATTGCAGTAAATGGGCTACAAATTAAAATGTACATTCTCCTTGAGCACCACCTGAGGATGCTCCTCCAGCTGCCAATGTGCTCCCTTAGCCAATCTTTCCTTCTGTCCTTGTGACACTCCTTAGTCAATTCAGGGGCTCTTTACTTCCTTGCACAACTGGGTCAGGGCAATTGCCTGAGCAGCAATGTGCCATCCATTAGACCTGCAGCAAGGAAGGGAAGGGGCTGCTGTCCTGGGAGCAGGGAATTCAGAGATGTTGAGGAAAGCAGCAGGATCCACCCTGCTCCTCCACTGTTTTTCTGTCACTTGATCAGCACTGCTCACTTTCATATTAACAGAGAGAGTGGGAATAGTTTTGTTTTCAGGATGTAGCTCGGTGGAGGGTTTCACTCAATCTCATCTGAGAATATTTGTAAAGGGGAATTACTTAAGTTAAAAAGCTGTGGTTTTCATCTCTTTAGATTTTTTCTCTTAGATATCTGACAGAATGAGCTTTATCTTTTGCTGTAGGCCAAATAAAGGTTTAACAACATTTAACACCGTTCTTTTTATCTTTAGATTTTTTTCCCTGTCAAAAAACTATGCATTTCCTGTCTATAAAAACCACCATGAAAGTGGTCTGCTTAACTCCATTTCCCCATGCTATGAAGCATTGTTTTAATATGTTGTTTGACTTTTTACACTGAGCAGTCATAAATCATTCATCTTTTCTCCCATATTTACCAGTAGAAAACTGTAAACAGCTAGAACAGAAAAAGGCTTTTAAACACAATTTGCTTAACATTGCTTTGGCACTCCTGGAGTACCAAATATACAGCAGGTACCTTAGCAGTGGGAGTTTTCTCTGCTTTGCCTCTCTGTGTATTTCAGTGTAAAGATTCCTGTGTTGCCCATGGTTTGAGAAGCCAATATTCAGTACAGAATTCAGTGTTGTAGTGAACTTGGAATTCCTGGAATTTGGAATTTCAATGAATGTGGTCTGAAGGAGGAGAGCTTTGAGTAGCTACTGTTAGCAGGGTGGTGGAGTTTGGAGGTGAGGAGTTCAGTGCAGGGCAGCTGAGGGGTTCAGACCACCAGGCCGTGCAGGCTGCCAGAACAATCCATGCATCCCTAGGTTCATTCTGGAACTCTTTTTGCAGGGCCCCATTGTCACAGGAGAAGCACAAACTACAGGTTGTGGATTGTGCTGCAAATCCTGCTCTGGCAGCTCTGCTGCTGGGACCTTGGATTTCCAGTTTGCCCAGTGAGTGCCCTTGCCTGGGACCAGTGTGGGTCCCTGATGATGAATCGTTTCCCAGGGATGGAGCAGCACAAAGCCTTGTGTTGCCTTCATAAAATCCATCTTATTTGCTACCTTTTGAGTAAGGAGCCTTATTCTGAGCACAGATCTTTGCTCTTCCTAATAGAAAAATCCAAACTAAAGCTCAGGGCCCAAAGCTTAGGAATTCTCTCAACAATTCTCTTAACATATTTCCATTTTTCAGCTGTAAGCTATCCTTTACATACTTTCAGCAGATTTTGTTTTAAATGCTCTCCATTAAGAGTTTCTGCTGAGTGCTACAACTTGCATACTCTGAAAATCCCAGAGCAGTTTGCAAAAGAGGTAATGGCTGCATGTACTGCACACCTTGCTTTTTCCTGAGTGTAGTGGTGACTCTGGAATCGTCAATATTTTTTATAGCTGTAAAAAGCAGTTTCCTTAGCTCAGTGTTCAGGGATTTGGCACGTGGGTAAATTACTGAACACAACAGGTCACCAGTAAACATCTGTGTGAATGTAGTTAGCCAAAATTTGTGATTTTTTTTAAAATCCAGTTTTACTGTGTGAACCCAAATCTTTCTGTTTTCAGAGACAAAAGATTTTTATAATTTCTTGCAAGGCAAAACAGGTCTCAGACACCCAATGTTAAGATTTGGGGGTTTGGAGGTAGCAGAAATTCAGCCTTTCACTTGGCTTAGTAACATTGCTCATGAAAATCTTGTGATGCAAGAGTAACTCATCAGAGGGCAGGAGAATGGCTGTGAAGGCAGTTTGGCTCTTTTGAGCGCTCACTCCTCAGCTGGTCCCAGTTCAGTGCTCAGGCACAGGGCACTGGTAGGAAAGGGAAATGTTTGCCATTGTGTGGAAGGGAACGGTGAATCTTTGTTTTCTTTGGCTAGAAATTTAAAACCAGTCATTTCCTTTCTTGGCTGAAGGAAAACACCAATCCTAGATGGTTCCCCCTCCCTTGCAGGGTCTGTAAGACTGTGGGGCTTCTTCCCAGCCCCTCTGCTGGGGTGTCCTTTGTTATATGAGATTTATGCCAATGTGCAGTGTGCACTCAGTCTTCAGCAAGTCACTAAATTTAGTGATTTATCAGTGCCAGCTCTGGGCTGGGGAGGCCTCTGAAACCCATGAGTGTCACCTCCATGAAAATATCCCCTCTGTCAACTCAAGAACTGGGAATCCTGCAGTCATTAATCCCTGGTTTTCAGCTGTATAAATGCCCCACGTGCCATTTACGAATGGAGACGTTATTGCTGAGCATGAAATGCCATTTCAGTTTGAACTCTCTGACTGGCCTGCTAAGATAAAGATAATGTTATTCTATGGTAGTTTTACCTTTCAAAGCTTTTTCTAAATATAAGCAGTTTTTTCCCTAAAGCCTTTTTGTGGAAGTCAAAGGTCTGGATTGAAATGGCAAGATCATAATAGAGTTTGGGCTGCAGATTATGAAAAGGCCAAATTGGTAGTAGACAGAATTATATTTTACATGTCTCTAGCTTGCTCATTGTGTTTTTGTACAAATACATACAAATTGAACTGATTTCTCTATAGATTTTACTGATGTATTTCCCCTGCTTTTTGTTGTGTGCTGCTACATGCTCTTAAGTCATATCCACATAGTACTTTGTAATGTATATATACTTTACTAAAATTAAATAATATTATAATGAGCTGACAGAAATTATGAGCATATTTACCCTACTTTTTAGCTTGCTTATTTCATGTATTGCTTCAGAGTTTTAGCCCAGGCCCATTCTTGAAAATTGTCCATATGTACTGTTCTGAAATTTGTTAGAAATGCACATATCAGTAAAGTCAGGAATGGGAAAAATTATAGTTTGTCTGAACTTTTCTGCAGCAGGGGAGAAGTTTACAAAATTAGCTGTGACAGTAACTGGAAATAGTTTTATTTTCTTTTGTGAAATTTGCAGTATCTTGAAGCACTCAGTATTTTTGAGGAATCTAGTACCTATTTCAACCAATACTCGTAATAATAAAATTGGACTCTTTTATGAGGAGAGTGTTCCTCAGACCCTTTGTTACTGCAGGCTCAGAGCATGCTTTGGGTAAGTTTAAGTGTGGCTTGGGGTCACTGAACACTAAATCCAGACTGTCCCAGCGGATGTGCAGATCAGCTGGGTCTGCACAAAGCCACCCTTCCTTCCCTGTGCAGGCTGCTCTGAAAGAGGGCACCAGGGAATAAAAACCTTAAAGCACAAGATATTTAGGACAAAAGCAGTCTCTCACCTTGACAGAATGGGTTTAAAACCAGAGAAACTCGGGCTGGAAGTGCTCTTGTGCGCCTCTGAAGCTTTGCGGGCAAGCGCTGTGTTCCCTGGCTGAAGGTCAGCTCAGCCTCCCGTGAGGCTGGGCTGGGGAAGGCAGCAGGCAGAGCAGATTGTTCCCTCTCTCCTGCCTTGGTGCAGGATGCTCTGGATGTGACTGTCCCTGCCTGCCCTTGGCACCGCTGCCCGGTGTCTCCCTGGCACCATCAATCTGCTCTGCAGCCTGGGATGCCACGGAGGAAAACAAATAGCCCCGCTCTCCCAGCCAAGGACTAACAGATGGGGCCAGCTCTGCTGTCCTCTCCTGAAATCCAGCTAGAAAATGGATAACCAGCTTTTCCAACTGAAACTGGAATAAGTGAGGCCCAGATCTACAAAAGGAATTTTGTGTACCGCTCCATAGCACTTGCCTTAAGTCAATAGATTTATTTGATATTTTCTTTTCCATCCTCTACCCCCCCCACTTCCTCCCCCAAGATTGTATTTCCTTATGGGTGTTTTAATTCTTAACAGTCTGGACGTCCTGATGACCCAGCTATTGCTATTTCTTTTTAGAAAATGCAGTTTTATTTATACCCTTTGATTTTATTGAGCAAAAGCCCACATTCTGTGGTGCTCTCATAATTAAACAGAAGTTTGTGTAGAAGCCAGTGTTGTAAATTTTGTTTTCCTTAAGAAAAAGAAAAAAATAGCATCTGATTTAAGAGCAGTGAAAAATTTTGTAAGTTTTATTTATTTGTAAAGCGATAGCTGCTGTGATTGAAATTAAACATGGTATCATGCTGCTTCTGATTAATTCTAGCACAGAGGAGCCAAAAAATAACTTGATTTTTCTGTAAATAGGCTAAATTAGCATCTGGTAAATAATGATAGTTGGAGGAATTGAAAAGTAAGACAAAAGTTTTATTTTCTGCTCAATGAAATTACTTAGTAATTTTTTTAAAAAATAATGCTTGAAGTTAAGGTTATGATTCACTGTTTTGCAGAATTGAGATGAATAATACTTAATGCTAATTTATCTTAGAAGCATTTTACTGTGGGGAAAGTAAATGTTATTATTCCTGCACTCCAGATGGCTAAACTGAGTTTCAGTGATATATTTTACATTACTGTAAAAAATGGATCTTAGGTCTGCTGGTTTTGAGTGTCTTTTGAGGAGTATCAGCCTCTATATTCTGATATTTAAAAGTATCATAAGAACTAAATGTAAGGAAGAGCACTGCATTTCAGAGAGAAATCACAGCCCAAGGTGGTGAAGTGTGATAGACAATTGGTGCCTATTGAGACAGCAAAGCATGACAGGCAATTCCTGGCTGTTCCAGGCAGCTCAGGAGGAGGGATCTCTGTGTGTGTGTGTGTGGGGATAATGGAGAGAATTCTTCACCAAGTGCTGGAATGATAACATGACCTGCTCTATACTCACTCCTCAAAGAGCCCTACGTGTTCACATCACATTTGGAGCAACGTTTTCACAGTGTTTTCCCTTATAGTAGGCAAAATCATTTATTCTGCTAGCATCTCAACACCTTTACTTGTGAATAGTTAACATTCTGTAGTTATTGTATTGAAGAACACCAGTATATACTTTTTGAGTTCTGGTGTTCTATTAAAAGTGAAGGTGAGGTGTCGCAGACACATTTTATGAAAAATCCTTTCCTTAGGATTTTTTCTCCTGAGAAGCTGAGAATCCTCAGAGGAAAAGAAAACAATAATTATCTGTTGCTGTGGAATGCAACAGGCGCATCTGTGATTGGTCTCATGTGGTTGTTTTTAATTAATGGCCAATCACAGTCCAGCTGTCTCAGACTCTTGGTCAGTCACAAGATTTTATCATTCCATTACACTTCTTTCAAGCCTTCTGATTAAATCCTTTCTTCTATTCTTTTAGTATAGTTTTAGTATATAATTTTCCTTTTATATAATATATATCATAAAATAATAATTCAGCCTTCATAAACATGGAGTCAGATCCTCGTCTCTTCTCTCATCCTGGGGCCCCTGTGAACACCACCCTGGTGAGGGGCAGCAGAAGTTTGGGGATCTGTGTGTCAGAGTCCTTTGCCCACTCTCCTGCTCTGCCTTGTTCCCAGCTCGTTGGATTTTCCCAGGTAGCTGTGCAAGGAGAGGGCTGTAGCCTTGGGTGGTTCCAAATCAGTTAAATCTTCCTCTGGTCTCTCAGGATGCAGGACTTGCTCTCCAAGCACAATGTTATCTATCCGGTTTTATTTCGGCACCTCAAGTTACTGTCTGGTGGGGCAAGCAGTTCTTCAGGCTGTTTTCTGGGAAATTCTGCTTCTTGTGGAAGTGCAGCTGTTGCTGCATCATTTTCCTTCTGTAAACTGAGCAGAGGGGAAGTAGAAATCAGCATTGCCCAGCTCTGAGCTGGTTCTGTTGAGAGGAGCAAAGCCCCTGGCTTTCAGTCAATTCTTTCTGCCAGAATATCAGTTGTGACACCCTTGGCCCACACTCAGTGCAAAGTCACTTTTTAATATTGTTTTAGCTGAGTTATATCCTTTATAAGTACAAAGCAGTAATTTTTTCAGAGGAGGAGTGAAGCTGGACAACTTGAGGAACCATTCAGTGCTATGCCTATTCTGAGAATAAATGGCAAGTACCAGGTTCTGGGACCATCAGTCCAGTGTCTTTTATTAGCAGAATGGTCAACTTAAAAAATTAAAAAGAGTTAAAGTGCAATCTAATGTGGCAGAAGGTGTAAAAATAATAAAATATTTTACATTAATGCTCCGGTCTGAAGGGAAGAAGACAAGCTTTATTCTGTTTTCGGTACAATTCGATGTTCACAGAACAAGGACAGAGAATGGTGTGTTATTTCTGTTCTCTGGTTTTCTTTTCAGACCTCAACCCCCTAGTAAAGTTTTCAAAATTACTCTGCTTGAACAGTAATCTGCTTTTTCCCACCTTTGGTTTACTCATCTATCTTCCAATGCTGATACTCCACACTCCTCCTTTCAGTGCTGTCAGGAGTAGGAGTGGCTGTGCTTTGTGTTTGTGCTACTGTTAGTGATGATAACGTGTTTTCCATTTAAAAATCTGCAGGGATCTTCATTCTGATTCCAAGGAAAGCAATTTGTACATTACTACTGGGAAAAAAAAATAGGACTTTAGAAAGAAAGATAAAATATAATGAGATGTGAGTGTTAGCAGTACCTGTTTGAGTGTGATGTCGACAACTCTCTCAACATTCCCAAATTGCTTTTAAAATTTTTAATAGTTTCTTTTCTGGAGAAGAAGTGAGTATTTTGATCTTGACAATACAATTGTGATTTCCTCCAATTATGATTTTCACATTGCAAAGGTGCTTTAAATCACTTCTGTTTCCCTAATGCAGATTAATAAAACTAGATTTATTTTTCTTGATCGCTAGCGTTTGTAGAACTTTATTCAGTTTCTTGGTAGCTTTTTATTATTTGATTTCTCTGTGGAATTAGTGTAAAAATTACATGTTTCCTTGTTGATGTATATGAATGGAAACACAGCTGGGTATGTCTTATTTTAGTGTTTTGAAGATTGCTCTTTAAGTGCTCGTGTTCTGGTGCCACAGCAAAGTTATGCAGTGAATGGTGCTGCTGAAAAATTCAATAGCTTCAATCCACAGCGTTTGTGTGCCTCTGCCTGAGCCTTTCTGCCAGCAGGTCGCATGTGCAATGATAGTCAGAGTCCTCCTCCTTCTTCTCTTTCCTCATCCTCTCCCCAGGTTCCATAAATTCTGTCAGTTGTCACCACAGCAGGTGTCTTATGGCAGATATAGTCCCCAAAAATGTGAATGAAGTAGCACATAATTTAATGATTGATTTACAAAGCGAGCGCTGAAGGGAAAAATGCTTCTCCCTCTGATACCAGCCGGCAAGCACTAAATCACCAGCCCTCGCAAAGGTGTAGTGCAGCCATCCACAAGGAGAATTTAAGGCAAGCTAAGGTAAGCAGCATGCTGTGCTTGCAGCTGGGAGCTGGCAGAGGAGGGTGAGGGAGCAGAGCCAGTTTCTGTGCCTGAGCAATCCCAGGGTCTGGGGCAGGAGCACACTCAGCCATCCCTGCCCTCCCCAGCACGCTGGCTTTGCATCTCTGCCACTGTTCTTCACAGTGCTTGTGCCAAGAAAACTTGTTACTAGTGGCAAATTCATATGAATCTTCTAGAAAAACAGGATTTTCATGCTTTGTTGCGTAACTTTCTGCCACCTCAGTCTCCAGGGTGCCAATGCACCTGGGCCGTGCTGCTGGGGCCACTGAGAACTGCTCAGATTTTTGGCTGCAGCATTTGTCAGTGTTTCTGATGAACCCAACATGAGGACATTTAACAGGAGCCATTGCTAAAATCGTGTTTTGCATCTGCTGCACTGATATTTACATTTGCTGAACATTTGCACTGCTTCCCAAGTTTATTTGATGGGGTTTGGTCACATTTCTGGAGTGGCAGGGCCCACGTGTTTCCCATTTTTCGGGGAATAGGCAGCTTTGGCAGGGCTTCGGGCAGTGCAGAGAAACCCCCACTGTGCCAGTGCCCTGCCAGGCAGGGGCTGAGCAGCAAGGGAGTAATCCTGAGTTACAGGTGCAGGGGGCAACCCCAGATTTCTTGCTTCAGTCTTGTATCAACTGGACACATCCCTGTGACTCTGCTGTCCTTGTGTCCCACAGCTGGCAGTGGCTGTGCCTTCCTGGGCAGAGCTGAGCTGCTGCTTGCCTTCTCATGGCAAAACTGCAGCCTGCTCTAGTGTAAACCAGTTTTCCACACAGCATTAAGGATTGATTGCCATCTAACACATGGCCAGGGTTGGTGCAGACCAGGCCCTATGGTTTTCTTACAGCCCCTTTGCATTTTCCTATGGGGATTTAAGTTTGCTTTCCCCACCTGCAGTGCAGCACCATTCTTGGCTCACACAGGATCATTAAGGTGTGAAAAGATCTCTAAAATCCTTGAGTCCAACCCTAGCCCAGCACTGCCACATCCCCACTAAAGCAAGTCCAAACAAACTTGGTTATGCCCCATTTTGGCAAGGAAGGAACTGTATGGCTTTCAGCCCAATTCTCACAATAGCACTGGGAATAATGGGAAGCTCCATTTAAAATTATTTTTTTAAATCATGTATATATTTTTTAGGTTAAGATGAAGCATTTATTTGACCACTGAGTTTCATTTATTTTCAAGCGTCTATATGAGTGGAGATAAAAAGCAGACTTTGATGAACATGGACTCATTAATAAGAGGGTGTATTAGGAAACCCAGAAAAAGACATCTAGCAGGCTGAAGCCACTTAATGCCATCCAGTTCTTCTAGCAAGCAGAGGCAAAAGAGCAAATTCCCCATCCATCAGTTTTCCACAGCCATGGGCCCTGTAAATATGCCTGATGGACAGGTACAATCTGAAGGTGTTGTGTGTGCAGGGCTCTGCTGGGCAGGGCTGCTCCCAGAGCATGAAGCTGGTGCTGGAAGTGCCACAGGGCACGTCCTTTCCTGCAGCTCAGGGCAGTGCAATCACTGGAAACCATGGAATGTGTGACCATGGAATACTTCAGCCACTGTGGGGATACTTTTCTTTTGATATCTCCTGTAATGAAACCTTAATATCCTTGCCATTGAATTTACATGACAGATCTAGCAAATAGCCTAGAAAATGCTGCCATTAATAAAGGAATCCCATAAGGACTGGGTGCAGATACAGGAAAATGTGTGTTATGGCACCATTCAGCAAAATTTATTCTTGCAATTATGGTCCTCAATGCTGGCACACCTATTCTTAAAAGTCAAGCCTGCATTCGTAGACTTCAGAGGTTTGTTTCCAGCATTCTCATATTGCAAAGGTTGCTAAGTTGCTAAGATACAGGCAGAAAGGTAAGTTTATTTAATACATTTTGTTGAATAAATTTTATAAAATATGACTGTGGTCTGTGGTTCACTAGGTTATATCTGAGGCTATGCTCAAGTGGAATTGTCGTGAAAAATAGTATGGACTTGATTCATGATTGCATTATTCCTCTTCCACACTGATATAGCTACATTGAAAATAATTGACTCAAACCAATGGGGCATGAAAAAGATGCAGGGATGAATTTGGCTCTGTTTCTCGGAATGAAATATGTGCCATTTTCTGTTCAGCATTTGCTGTACCTTAAGAAAAATCATAAGGCAAATTACATCAAATCACACTATTAAAGGAAGCATTTTCTTGTTCTGTGCAGTCGAACAGACCTGAAACATTTATGTGTTCAGAATTTTCTCAAAAGCACACTTTTTATCCTTGCCCTGTGTTTAAAAATTGATAACCAAGGGGAAAAGCTGTTGAGGTACAAAAACAGGGGATTTTTTTTATTGTAATTGTGTCATCTGCTGCTAAAACATAATTGAACTCAAGGTTTGCATTTGCAAATGACCTTGACTAAAGTTTTGCAATTCAAAGAATTCATGCAATGACTTGGACTGTCTGGAATTTCAGAATCCCTTTATGGGGCAAAACCTATGTTTTACTCCTAGTGAGGACCCTGTGTTTGAGAAAGAAGCTCTATCTGCCTCTCATGGGATGATTTTAGACTCTCTTTACAGAGAAATTCAGTAGAGGAAAGCAGTTCCGAGAGAGGCTGAGTGATCTTAGGAGTCTTGTTCTCGCCTGTGGGGGCGAGAGTTCTCCACAGAGTTCTTGTTCTAAACTCTGGGGGAGTACCTGGCTTGCTTTTGGGGGTATTCTGGAACCAGCAGCCCTTCACTGGCCACAGCTCTGGGAATAATCTTCACTCCACTGCTTTGTGCATGTGGAAACTGGTTTATGTCAGGGGGATGACATTGCTGGGTTCGTGGATGCCGCATCTTCCAAGCACTGAAATAGTCCCTACAAGGGCAGAGATGGAGCACGTGTGCTTGGGCACAGAATTCCCTGGCTCACACCACTGTGCTGCCTTGGAAAGAATAAATTATGTATTTCTGCCTGTCAGTCCCCTTTGCTCCCTCCTGTCTTCTTTCTCCCTGAAGGGAGGCTGCAGGCTTAGATTTTCTCCTTGATTCAAGTTTTTAAACTTTATTGGAAATTTCTGAATGCAAGAGGAGGGAAAAGAATGAGAGAATGATTAGGTACCTTTAAGGGCCTGAAAGTGAAAATCCTCAGTCTTAATTTCTCACCTTTAAGCCACTATCCATTTGCTTCTTGAGTCAATGTTTTCCCAGAAGAATTAGTGACAAAAGCAGCTTGTGTGTGGATGGCCCCTCGTGTTCCTTGGGTCCCATCCCAGGGGTGCTCACCCAGATGTGGATCACATGCTGCCTTGGGACAGGGACTGTTTCATGCACATCTCAAGTACAATCACAAGTTGATTGGAATATATGTTGTTCTTTCCAGACAGTTCTTTACAGTTTATCCTTTAGGGATCTTTATAAGGGCACAAATCATTGCCTTGTGATTGCTATTCAGAGTAAGCTGCCTGGCTGTATCTGACAGTGCCCTTCCCCAGATTCCCCTTTCCTGTCTCCAGCTGCCTCACCAAGCTGCATGTTCCTGTGAATGTACTCAGGTAGGACAACAGAAGGAGGAGAAGATTACAAAAATAATTTATCTCTTTAAGAACACTGATCCCCAGGTAGGGTAGTTCCTTGTACAAACAACATGGGTGCTGTTAAAACCCACGGGCAGGAGAAGGAGGCTCTGGTTATCTGCTCTGCCACTGCTCCTGTCAGGGCTGTCTCTGCAGACACAGGAGAAGGAAAGGACAGAAGGACCACAACCACCTCCACAGAGTCCTTGCTTCTTTCTTTCAGAGTTCTTGCTGCTTTCTGCAGCCCACTGTGAACAAGAAGGCTTTGGCTGTCAGGCTCTGCATCCTCTGCCTGAGGCTCTGGCTCCTGGTTCCATACCCAGCCAGGTATTTGTCCCAGTAGTTTTTCAGCTTGTACCTGTCCATCAGACATACTTAGAAGGCCCATGGCTGTGGAAAACTGATGGATGGGGAATTTGCTCTTTTGCCTCTGCTTGCTGGAAGAAGAATTGGATGGCATTAAGTGGCTTCAGCCTGCTAGATGTCTGTTTCTGGGTTTCCTAATGCACCCTCTTATTAATGAGTTCATGTTCATCAAAGTCTACTTTTTATCTCCACTCATATAGATGCATGAAAATAAATGAAACTCAGTGGTCAAGTAAATGCTTCATTTTAACCTAAAAAATATATATACATGGTTTAAAAAATAATTTTAACTGGATCTTCCCATTATTCCCAGTGCTATTGTGAGACTTGGGCTGAAAGCCATACAGTTCCTTCCTTGCCAAAATGGGGCATAACCAAGTTTGTTTAGCAGGCTTTTCATGAGAGTCCGCCCTTACACTGAAAGCTCCTATCCTGTCACCTGTTTTTAAATGCTTCAAATGTAGGAAGCCTGCTGCAGGTGGTATCAGTAGTTTTACTGATCTGAGGCCTTGGGCAAATTCATTTGAATTGCTTTGAAACTGCATATTCAAAATTCAATAAAATAAGAGGGTCTGATGGTGCAGCTGCAGCATATCCCCTCCAGCTGGGTTAGCTGAGATGTTTCAAGGCCCTGGACTAGCAAAGCCTGGGTGTGATGTACAGATTATACAGATAGCTGCCAGGGAAGAGGTTTTGGCAGGCTGGGTACAGCGATACCCCCTGCCAGAAGACTTGGGAGTGAGTTACAGTGGATTTCATGCTACGTGGCATCTTTTGCTGCCTTTCCTGGACAGAAATTTGTTGGTGCAATAGTGGCAGCAGGCCAGGGGGAGGGGACTGCCTCAAGGGTAAAGGGATGGAATGTAGGAAAAAGAATAAACCCAAAAAACTCCAGTTGTTTTGAAAGTGACTGGCTATCCTGAATGCCTTGGTCTGGCTCCAGAATGAGCTGTTCTGTGGGCGGGTTTCATTAAATTGCATTCAGAAATCATATTTGCCCTTGGGCAGATACCCTTGCTTTTATGCACAGTAGGCAAGTCACATGCACTAAAATGGAATTCACATGGTGCTTTAGTCAAAAAGCTAATGTCAGTCATCATACCTTTTATGCATATCCAGTCCCTTGGTTCTTTATGCCCATTTAAATATGCAGAAGTGCTTTTTATTATTACACTGCCTGTAAAGTATGGAGATAGAGATATATAGGCCATGTAATTTATTGCAGTGTAGACTCTTCTCTGCATATGTATTCATCACATAAATTAAAATCATGGGCATAAAACATTTTGGTCGGTGGGTTCTGATTTTCTCCGATTTCTGCTGTTAGACAGTGGAAGTAAATCCTTTATGTGCCATGCATCCAGGCTTTCCAAATGACTCCTTCAGCAGCAGTACAGGGCTTATCTTTGTAGCATTGTAATGCTGGTATCCTTGTGAGCATCACAGTGCTGGCACAACCAGCACAGGCCCAAAGGTGAGACAATCAGAGAATACACACAGGGACATTATTGGAGCACCAGCTCGTTGGACTGCACAGTATGTCCCTCGTTATTGAAAGGGCTACCATGAAATTTAATTTAGGATTTTACAGACACATTTTGAATTGGAAATCTCTGTAATAACTTTCCCTTTGCTCAGCCTTTTAACTGTGAAATTCAGTTGGGGAGTTTTGAAGCAGCAGGTAGTGTCTCAGCACTCTAGAGGGATTTCGCCAGGATTCAGCTAAAGTGCTTGCAAGTGTCATTTCCATATTTAACTAATTTCAGTTTTTAATTAGCTCCATGTGAAAAATGAGAGTTCACGCTGAGCTAAGCTGTCAGCACAGAGGCTTGTTTCCTTTCTAGCCTCTCAGGACAATTACTGCAGCATCCCCTGGTTTTTTCAATGAGAGTGCTCAGCCACTGCACGCTCCGTCCCTCCGTTGTTCCCTGCCAGGAGCCGGGGAGTGTGTTGTGTCTAGCTTGCTAAAATGGAGAAGATAACTTCTGACAGTATTTCAAATGTGAAATTGGCTCAGCAAAGGTTCAAAAGAACTTGCGAGGTCTGGCTCTGAACCATGCAGCAGCACGGAGTGCTCAGAGCTCCCTGGCACTGTGCAGTCGGTGCCATTGTTGGAGCAGTGTCTGATCCCTCCAGCTCCATCCCTGGCCAGCACAGAGGGACAGCAGCTTTTCCTGCTCCTCCCTGGGCCATCTGCAGCCCTCCGTGAGCAGAGCAGTGTCCCAGAGGCTGGGGGGAGAAAAGAGTTGCCTTTGTGTAAAATTCCACCACATAGGATAGGCATGGAAATTTGGTAATTCTGCATCTCGGCTCAAAACTTCCCTGTGAGGACCTGAATGCAAATGTTGAAATAGTTCTTGAGAGCAAAGTGAGCGGTGCAGTTCATGTAAACTCTGCAAAGCCATGGGATGTGAACAGATTTCTGAAACAATTTTATTAACTGATAGCAATCCTGAGTTACATTTACATGCCAGCCACACAATGCCATTATAATTTTTGAAAGAATGCAGTCATTACACTTCTAAAATTATATTTAAATGGGAAAATTGGTGTAGCTGTTACCTCAGGGATGGTTTTGAGTTGTTTGTTTTCTTAAACCTGTCCTATAATGTGAGATTTTTAAAGATTTATGAATATGAAATATATGAAAGTATCTCCATTTTCATTTTTGTTTATATCCTAGCAAAATAGAGGTTGTGTGTATTTTATTCTTCACTAATTAGCATGGACAACCACTTCCAGTAGGCTGAAGCAGATTTTCTCTATTAGATCATAATAACAAATGCATCTTTTTCAAATCAGGATGGATGAGGAAAAAAAAAATCTCAGCTGTGGGACTTCTTGTGCTCCTAATGTTCGTAGTGCTGTGAAAGAAGAAGGTAAATACATTGCAGAAACTTGTCAGGTACAGTGACACTGAGGAGCTCCTAGTCATTTTTCTTTTAAGATGCTGAGGAGCTGCTTTGATACTTGCTTTCAAGCTGAAGCAAATTCTTTAAAAGATAAAAAAAAAAGGTAAATAAATTTCATAGTGAAAAGTGAAGCTGAAATTCTAGATAGATTTTCAATGTAGTTCAAGTTTTGGGGTTCCTTTAAAATATAGTATTTACTGTTACATTCATCAAAGAAAAAAATAAAGATATATAATCCTGGTTTGAGTGCCAGCCAACTGGGTGTAACAGACATAAAGAAGGAGAACTTGAGTATTAGCAATGAAGCATCAGTGTGTAATTCTAGCTACCATAAATATATATATATATATATTATTTTTTGCCCCTTGTAGTGTGAGTTATCTTCTCTTTAAAGGATAATTCCTGGTTATTTTATTGCTATTACTAAGTAAAGCTGTTCCATATATTATGATTGTATTAATCATTTAACATAACTCAGTTATGCCTTACAAAGTGCATGTAATTGAAGGCAAAGGTTTCTGAGGGTGTGTAATCTAGCTTGTATTTTATCCCATGACGCTTTAATTAGTTGTATACAGTGATGCATGTGCTAATGCATTACAGCTCATGTCCAATTCACCCTGCAGGTCAAACCACTGAGTTTTTGATGGGATGCTTTGCTGTTGTCTGTAGAAAACACTGGTTTTTTCAGGCACTGTTATGATAGTTGCAGTCTCAAATACTTCAAATAGAGCAGTTCTGAAGTGGAGCTGTGCCCACTGGAGTCAGTGATGGTTTTGACCTTGGTTACAATGGGCCTTGATTTTAACCAGCCCTAAATGGGCTGATGAGGAGTATCCTGCGCTGCTGACCCCAGACAGTGCAGAGGCTCCTGCAGCATTTCCTATGCAATACAGAAAGCTTCATTAAATTGATCAGGTATCAGATGTTCTGAGCATTAAACTGGCATCATTTTTCTGTTGTGGACAGCAGCTCCATCTGCAGCAGTGATTTCTGCAATCTCTGCAGTGGTTAGTTTTGATATACCAAGAAGATCAAATTGAGCCAGCCTTAAAACCCCATCTTCTAAAAGGCAATTTGAGACATAAGAGATAAAGAAAATTAATACAAGTATTAATATTTAATTGTATATTTGATGTTCCTTAGATTAATCAGGATGTAGGTGTCCAAATTAAATAAAAATGTTTTCCATTATTAATGGTGCACAGTGCTTGAAGTGGACTTAGACTGTGGTGTGCACTCATGGTGTCTCTTCGGATTTCAGAGGCACAAACCAGCTCCTGTTCCTGTATTGGCTGATGAAATTGTGTAACAGATGTTTTGGTGATGCAACTCATAATCATATATGAGCATACACACACAGAGGAATTCCTTGTGAAATGTCTATTGCTGCAGTCTGAAAACTCACAGCTCTGGCACTTCAAAATAAGGCAGTGATCTGAAATTAAAATCCTGGCACCATGAAACCCTTCACTGATTTCTCGTGTGCTTCCACGTTGGTGTGATCACACAGAAATCCTGTCCTCACTTGCAGCTTGCATTCCCTTAGCAGCTCTGCAGTTCTAGAGGAGAAGGCACAGATGCAGGAGGGCCAGCTTTTAGTCTCTGAAAACTATAACATTTTGCTGTAAAACTTTTTTTCCTTTTTCCTTGGAAGGTAACATGAGCAAACTTTAGAATAAGACAGGTAAAAGACTGGAAACAGTTATAGTAAACCCATTATGGGAAATGATTAACAGGAATCATGTAAGGACAATGGAAAAAAAAAATTCTCAAAAATGTAACTATAGTCCAATTTGATAATTGCTTATTTCTTTCAAAATTGCCACTAAAAAAACAACCCACACAAAAGAATATGAGTTACAAGACTGTAACTGATTGACTATGTAAGATACTTATCAAATTTGTACATTTTATTTTCATAGGTTTCTATTCTGGCACCATAGGACATCTAAATCACAATACATTAATAATGGCAGCCTTTCAAGGCTTACAGAAAGTCTCAATCTGCTTAGATGCTAAATACAATCTGTACCTTCATGTCAGTATCAAGATATGATTGAGGCTAGGTTTATATATACACCTTTTGAAGCACATTGTGAAAGAAATATAAACAGCTTATAGTGTTGAAAATGAATTAGAGGCTTTGGGAGAAGAAATCATATTTGCTTTTCATCTTTGGATTTATTTCCTCTTTGTAATGAACTTTTAACTCCAATAATTACTTTACGTAGAGAGTAAAACCTTAAACGTTATCATTCATGCAGTGTTTTAAATTGTGATTTTATCAGGTGATCACATTAGGCCATTCTGTATCACTTCTATTAAGGGAAGAATATACTTTATGATTAGAAATTACCCTTTTTTTGTACTGAGGACAGAAATTTGACCACTGAGTAATGCAGCTTCACTTCATTCAGTGTATGTGAAGGAGCAATAAAGCTGAAAACTGTTTTCTTAGCAGTGTGGCTAACAGAGGTTGAGTCAAGGTCTGAATGCTTTGGAACAGTGAGATTATTAAAGTCTTGTTCAACATGTTTGTAGAAATTAGGGCAGTTGCAGTTTCAGAAGATGAACGTAGTTGAATAAATGTTTGACGTGAAATCCCTTAGGTTTATGATCAGTATTAAAAGTAAAGCAGTTATTTTAATTCTTGTAAGTTCAGGCCTCAGTGATTTTCAAGAGTATTTGTGTCTATATTCCTTGAAACACCAGTTTCAAGTCTCATCTAGGTTCTTCCTCCTCTTGGAAACAGAATAAAGACAAGCTGGGTACTTTGTTCATGATAATGGTGTCTTTTAGGTGTGAAATTAAAATTTGATTCAATTTGCTTTGTATTAACACTGAATGCTCACAATTGCTCAAAAATAGAGCAAAATTGAGTTAAGAGCATCCCTTTCTGCTCTTCTAAGCCTGTTTCAAAAGTGGCAGTGTTTTGGCAAGGCTGGTAAAGTGGATATTGTATAATGTGATCTGGGATCCTCCAGGCTGAAAGAGGCTGTATTGGGTAAATAAAAATATATACACTTTTCTTATTAGTTACAGTCATCTAGTTCAGATGCAAGACCAAAAAGATTGCAGCCTTGACTCCTGAAATTGCCATGAGAAGTGAGTTCACGTTACACAGTCTCAGGAACTGATTAATCGTGTGCCAGTTCTCTGCACTCTGTACAATCTAAAGCCTGTCATGAGAATAAATGAGCAGTGCACTGTATTCTGCTTCTCTTTTAAGGTCTTTGTCATGAGATTCCAGATTCTGAAGGCAGCACGCAATGCTGTTACCCTTCTCGTGACAAAAAGATTGCTCAAAGTGGCACAAAATCAAAACATTTCAGTAAAGAGGAGGGAGAGAAGCAAAGTGGAGGCCTGAGCCAGGGATCCTTCCAATCCCATCACGGTGGGGACTGGGAACAAACACCCACCAAGGTACAGCTCGTAGGGAGGGTACAGCAGGGAGACAAAACAATTCCTGGGCTGCAACTCTGCTTACCCAGCTTTATCCTGGGATTTGGACACATCTTCCACTTCTCCCTGCCCCCAAAGGAGATGCAAGTGTGTGTGAGCTTTTCAACTATTTTCGGAAGTAGAAAAACTGAAGATGGAAATAGAGGAATGAACTTTCAAAGCGTTGCATGGCAGATAAGCACACAAATCACATTACTCCTAATGGGATTTGTGGGTATATCATTCATGCTGTGCTTTGAAAATCCATTCCATTCAGTTTATTGACGTGCACAGGGAAATAAATCAGTCAGCTTGGAGGGGGGTGATCAATTTGAAAAAAAAAAAAAAAAAACAAGCAAACTTTTTTTGGGTCCCCCTATTTCTTCTGTGTGAACGCAGTGACAGTGAAGCATCTTATAGCCCTTCTTCCATCTCCTTTTAAATCTTAAATAACATTTATCCAAAAGAAAGCAATTAATTCCTAGCAGAAGTTTTCCTGCTGCTGACAACAATACACTCACTCATAGATCCTTTCTGGTATTTCTATAAAACGTTTCTTGGGCTGGATGCTTTAAAGCAAACATCTTGTTCTAAACAGTTTATTGTCTAAAAGAGTTCACATGCTGAGGGTGAAATTATGCCCAAGGATTTCTTTGTTATGTTTAAGATAGTGTCGTATCAGCTCTGCTTTCCCTTGTATTTTCCAATGGTGTCTGCATTTCCCTGGTGAGCAGAGGGAGCACAGCTGACACTGAGCTCATCCCTCTTCCACAGCAAGGACTGTCCAAAGCTGAGGGTCTGCCTCCCTTCCCCTGGCTCATGTCCCAGAAATTTGGGTGCTGGAATTCCCAATTCCCATGTCTGTGTTTATAGGAATGCTCTGGGTTCTCCCTGCAGCAGTGAGGAGGCCAGAGGGAATGGCAGCCTGAGATCCCTTACACTGATTTTTATTGAACAATCCTCACAGCTTTCCTCCTGAAGCCAGAAAATACACTTTCTGTTTCAAAAGTTACAAAATGTTGCTGTTGTTGTTGTTGGTTTTTTTTAAGTATAAAACTATTGCAGATGTCAGGCACAATTAACAAGAGTATAAACCTGTGGCTGGGTAACATATAGAAGCTTGTACATGGGTAGCAATATGAGCTTAATTCAATTGATAGAGAAGTGGAAAAAAAAACATGCAACAAGATATAAAAATACACAACAGTGCCATTATAGTTAATGGAATTTTCCATTTTTAGCATTGTAAACTGCAAAAAGTGACTCTGAGAAGTGAGAGGTCTTGTTCAATGTTATGGGCAGGATAAATAACACAGCAAAATGGTTCTTTATTGTGCTCTCTAGGTGCAATACAGGCAAGCCTATTGTTTTAATGAAAATAGTGGTATCTGTAAATTCTGTAATTGAAGTTGTGGATTCTGATAATGCTTTATATGGAGTTCCCAAATGAACTTTTAATTTAGATTTATTACAAAAACGTAGTGCACAGCAAATAGCATACTGATGATTAAGATGAATTGCTGAGAATGAATGACCTTGAAAATAAGCCATCTATTTGTTGTTGAGTTTCAATGGTCACAGTCAATAAGCAGGACTTTTTGCATATATTCCACAAAATAAGTATTAAATTTACATCAAATCATCTATTTTTGAAATGCTACTTTAACCTTGCCTACAAACAATTGAGTGGTCACAAGTAGAAGAGGCAATATAATCAAGAATACATCCAAATGTTTTATATGAGCTCTGTAGGATTCTGAGTCATTAATATTAAAACACAGGTTCATAAATAGCCTAAGTACTTGTAGTCCAGAGAGTGATGCATTTTTTTAGCTGATCTTTGATCTCTGCTGTCAACCCTGTAGAAGTTAAATTCTTATCTGCTGTGGCCCTGAGATCTCCAACGAAATATTTTGAAAATGCATCTCTCATAACTGACTCTGCTGTGCTATTAATTAGATTATTTCCCATTGTACTGATGCACAGCTACACTGGGTTGTGACACCTGTGCAAAAGTTGTGGCACATCAGCAATTACCATTTATGTACTGCATTCTCTGCCCAAAATCATGCTGCTTCTAGGAAATGCTTTATGGCATTTAAATCCCAGGGTTTGCCTGAGTCATACTAAACACTCCCTAGATTGCCAGGCCTGGTGGATGGGTAGGGTCATGCTGCATCAGCTTGTATCAAACACATCCAGAAACACTGGGACTGCTGGAAACACTCCAGAGTGCTGTGTATGTGTAGAATCAGCTGTGTTGGGTTAGATATAAGTCAAGTTATCCATTTGTGTCCAGCACCCAAAAATGGTTAGCTTGTTAGAAGGACAAATCGTGTATGTACTTTGCCCTACTCATTCTCCAACTTCTGCTCATTCTGAGTCTTTTCGGAGAGGAGAAACAATAGCATAACAATACTACTTGCTTTGTTTATACTTCCCATAATGATTAGATGTTTGGCTTACTTGAGATTATGATCTAGCCCAAAATTTTCCTTGATATTTTATATTAGTCAGCTCAGAATTCATTATTTTACATGTGGAGTTAAAATTACTCCTCTCCAGCATACTTTATTTTACGTGTTTGAACTTCATCTGCCAATTTGTGGCCCAGTTGCTCAGTTATTTTATGTCCTTGTGCAGTTCTCAGTCAGGTCTCTTCTTGAATAATGCATTATCAGCAGCAGACTGTGCCCCTTTCCCTGCTTGGCCTGTTTTCCATTTGGAATTCTATCATAGCTATGATAGATTTGGACTTTTTAAACTCGTACTTTAGACATTCCTGTAGACAATATAACAAAAGTGGCAGATGTCCACCCAGCAAGCCATGTGGCTTTTGTTTTGTTTTTGAGAAAGGCGTGGGAACGTGATCAATTTCTGTGACATCTCTTGGATACCTCAGGAGAACTCTGGCATCCTTGTCACGGTCACATGAGGTATTCAAGGAAGAATAGAAAGTTCTGACACTTCTGAATTTTAGGAGGGACGTCATTGTTCCTCTAGCAAGGAGAGGTGCTACTTGCTCACGTTGTTTATTTTAAGACTGCTCTTTTTAAGCAGCAAGACTCATGTTCTTTGATAATGATATTTCAAGCACTTTAATATATGTTTAACAGGTGGATTGCAGACTAGAGCTCCTGGAGACACTGTCCCTTTCTGCCAATAGCAGAATATGAAAGGGCATAAATATAAATGTGAGCTCTCTTTGACACACCTTCCTTAGCCCTTGTCAAGGACCCCTATCCCATCACAGCTTCATCCTGACAGGGCTTGTACTGCTCCTGCTGCAAATGTGGCTGCAGGCTGGCCAACAAAACTCTTGAGCAGAAGGTGGTGCCAGTCTCTTTAAATCATCTGTGATTTATTGAAATCCTTGTCTGGCATATGTGTTGCCATGTCCAGTTTTTATGGGAGAGGGCTCTTACAGACTGTCCCCAAAAGGAGCACATTCAGTGCAGCCCATGCGACACAGCCTCCCTGTCCTCTGTTCAGTGCCTGTTCATTGTAAGGTACATTAGCAAAGGATGGATCTCAGCTGCGGTTTAGTTCAGCAAAATCTGATCATTTGTGTGTTTGGGAACTGTGTTTCAACCTCTTCAGATATGAGGAGCTGGGAAAGACTGCTTAGCACTCCTCAGCAGAGCCCTGAAAGCTCTGGTCAGAATGGAGTGGAAGGTTTGCAGCACTGCACAAGTTTTCCCCGTGCAGTTCCCCCATTGCTCTTTGCTGACTTTCAGCCCCCTGCTATTCCTGTCTCGGGCATCTCTTGAGGAGAGCTTGTCAGCTGTGATGGATTGTGCATTCATTCTGTAATGGGGGCAAGTAATCACCGGGGAATAGGCCTAATGCACTCGTTTCACTTGTGACTTGGGCTGAACTTGAACCTCTTTCTCCAGAGGAATAATAAAACTTTAAATTACTATGTTTCTAATCTTTTAAGTAACTGTTATTTTGTGAATAATAATTGAGATCAGTGAGATCAATTTCTGGTATTCCTCAAGTTCTGCTGCAGGATCAAGAAGTAGTAACTAATAAAGGACCATGAGTCTCATCTTAGTAAGATTTAATATGAGTAAGTATGCAATAATGTTTAATTATTTTTCAATTTTTGGAGGGGAATACATTTATTCTTTTCAGGTTCTTTGGGTACCCATCTATATGCACCTAGAAGTGCAAAATACTAGATATCCTTTGCTTCATACAAACATTGTAGTGCCCTAAAACAATGTTCAGACCATGTGAAATAAAAAATAGATGTGCAAATAGGTCTGTGAATATAGATGCTATGAAATTACCATTATGCTGAGATTTATTAGGTACCTTTTGTTTCGTCATGTCTGTGATTCATTGGACCTGGCTTGGAAATTAATTTGATGTTGCTGAAAACTACATAATAAATAACAAGAGTTGCATCATCATTCACCTCATGAGTGGATGGAAAGAAAACTCTGAACATTTCTGCTCCTATAACACAATGGCCTTGGAACAGAAAATGTGCTTTTAGGGTATGTTTGTTCACGTTGTTTGTGATTTAATAGAGTGATCTCTTGTTCATATGAAAAGAGGTTGTCCTGCTCCAGACAGACACTGGATATATCCTGACAAAGCCATGTTTGATGGCTTCATTGTGGATGATGATAATTCAGGGGTTAATAAGCATGATAGTTGGAAATTAAATTATGGAAACATCCTTAATTCTCTTCAATTGTATAATCTTCCCATCTTTTTGAGTTGCTTAGGGAATACTGAACTTTCCAACAAGGAAGCAGTGTGTATTTTACAGACCCGTACTGGGAGGATGCAGTAGGAGTGGGGGAGATGATGGATCATTAGCCTGCATATTTCTCCCTTGAAGAAATCAAGGAAAGGGCTAAGTGAAAATCCTCATTGTGCTCTGCCTATTGGCAGACACTGAGCTGCACTACAGGGAGATCTCCAGCTCCCAAAAACACCAGAGGTCTCTCCTTTTAGAAGTACAAGGTCAAGAGTGACAAGAATACAAAGACAAGACAGAGAGCTTCCTGAGCTTGGGAACCACTGTCCTTCAGACAAAACTCTGACTGGAGTGGGCAGTGGGTTCATGGCCAAAATGAGAGAAGACCAATGAAAGAGGAATGTGAGGACACCACTGAGTTTAGAGAATCTCAATATAATTTGCATGTAAGTTCTATCAATTTCCTTTGGATTTGTGTATCTTTTGGGACTTCTTAAAATAATATGTGATTCACTCTAGCAACCTCTATCTTATGTAAGTCTTAGACTGATCCTTGGCAGCTCTGCCACCTGGAGTGATGAGCCAGGTCTCTGCTTTTGTTCTTGCTGGGCATGCAGGTTTAGCTTCCAGGTGCTTTTGCTCTCTGTATCTGTATGGTGCTAGAGTGGGAGTGAGAGGTTGATTATTATTTTTTACTTAAACCTCAAAGGTTTTTCTTCAAAATTATTGTTCCTGAATTATCATGTCTTAAAGAATATGAATACACTATTCTGAATTACTAGATATTAGTGTAAATGAACTCTATAAATTCTGACAAGCTTAGTGTTTGAAAATCAAGTTGAATATAGAAGAACTTTGAAAATATGCTTAAATGTTGAGGTGGAGGAAAGCAAACACAGAAAAATAATACCTGTAAGTACTCTGCAAAAATATAATTTGTGGATACACAAATTGTTATTGGGAAAAAAAGCAAAGTCAGTTTCAAACTAGAAAAGAACAGCAGCAAAACCAGCAAACAGGCACAAATTGACTAGCCCAAATTTCTCCTCTGAGACACATGCACTCAACTTCTGTGTGGATCCCCACATTTCTAATTAAACGGGCTTCTACTTATTCCTTTGCTGGAGGCATTTTGTTTGATTAACAGAAGGAAAGGTTAATCATATAAATTTGCCATCTCACAGCGTTGTGAGGCAGCAGAGAGAAGGTTTCCCCTTGTTCCCCCTGCTCAGCTCTGCTCCCTGCTCAGTGCGGTACAGACACAGAGCTTTCCCCTCAGGCCCCTGTGACACACTTTTCTCCACTCATTCCTGGTGGAAAGGGAACATTCCTGGTGTTTGTGACTGCAGCTGTCTTAGTGGAAGTTTGCAGATCACCTCACGGGTGTGGGAGCTGTGCAGGAGATCCTCAGCCTCCGCCAGGGATGGAGCAGACCTGCAAATCCCTGCCCCGTTAGGAAGGAGCTCTAATTGCTCCTACCTCACGTGCATCCCTGATTAAAACACAGTTATTAATGAAACCATGGTGTGCTTGGAAGCAGATGGATCACAGGTAGTTTTTAATACCATGTTAATAAGATCTTTTATAATTCCCTGTCTGAATTTACCTGGTAATTATAAGGTAGCAACTATAATTTTCTTGGACAGACTATTAGTTGTGATTTTTTTTATCTCTCTGTTGTAAAGACTGGTTCACACTTGAAGCAGCAGGCTTTCATCTCTGCAAGTGACCTACATTTATGGTTATGCTTACAGTAAAATAAAAAAGGCAACTTTGAATAGACACACTGAGAGTATAAAACACAAAAGTCTGATTCTCCTTTGTGACTTGTTTGCATTGTGGGGCTTTGAAATTCACTTAATCTTTATGTACTCTTGGCTTTCGGGGCTGGTCCAGCTGAATCTGGTGCCTGTGCAGGGAGTGGGAATTGCTGAGAGCACAAACACCCTGAGCTGCTCTCTGCTGTCCCAGCCCCAGCACAGCTGCCTCTGCTCAGTGAGGATAAGGTGCACTTTGCTGGGGTTTGAGCCTTGTGAATGATTTTTCAGTTTCCTTTACCATACTTAAGGAAAAAAAAAACATTCACTGCTTGAGATTAGAGTAAAATAGCCTTTTAATATGTTTGTTTTGGCAAGACAAGTTGTAATTGAACAATTAATTTGATCCCATAGAAATTTATTGTCTATTTTCCAAGGTTTCTTAAACATTCTGTACAAATAAATTTTGAATAATTTCTTTGCAAAACATCCTTTTCAGGTTCATGTCTGGTATTTAACATACCAGAGGTTTTAAGGTATTTTTTGTTTGTTTTTCTGAGCTATTTTGACATAATAGAAACAAAACTTGCAAATTCAGCATGAATATGAAATCTGGCAGCTGCCCTCTTCACAGAAAAGGTCTCCTGATTTTAGTTACTATTCTTAGATATCTGCTCAGACATTAGCCATAGGATGTCCAGGGGAAGATGGTGTTAGGAAAGATATCTCGCTCCCCTGCTGCTTTTGTCAGAAATACAGAGGTTAAACTCTGCATAGATTGCGTGCTAAGAGATTTCCAGGGGTTGGGATGGATGGATTCTGGGGGTGGTGGGGGATGCTTTTTGTGTTCTTGGGGCTTAGGAACGCACATGTGAATCACTCACATCTAAATGGACTCTGAGGTTATCTGAGTGGTGGCTCCAGCACTGTAAATGGCAGTTTCTGTGAGGAGTGTTTTGTCTCTCCTATCCCTAAGATTTAGTCTTTGAACAGAGTGTGTGGCCACTGCTGGGCTGTTTGTAACCACTATAATCACTTTGAATTGGATGCAAAATATCTGATAATCTTGTGTGGCTCTGACACTGCAGAATAGAACAATTCTAAGGGTGCCCACAATATTTTTTTTTCCTGCCTGCAAATTGGCAGTGAATCCTCTCAAACACCTTTTGACATAACTGGAAATGCTGTTCCCTGTGGTATATAGGTTACATACATCCTGTGTAAGCAGAAAGATGCAAAGAAAAGGAAAGCAGCAGCTTTGGTGGGCTTTATCCCTCACCGCTGCTCTACTGTACTGAGAGTGCCATGGGGATAATGTGATGAGAGTATGCAGGTAGCTGTGTTTATACAAGGTGAAGATGCACATAAATCCACTGGCTGAATGATTCAGACCTGTCAAGTCTCATGCATTATGCACAGGACTTATTCAATTAGCCCTGCCACAGTGCCTAATAACTCAGGCACTTGTGCAGGGCGTGCTTGGCCTCGCTCCCACTGCTCAGCTCGAGGTGCAGGTGCAGCTGCACAGCCTCTGACATGGACACACGGACCAGTCCCTGGCACAGGGATGGCTGGAGAGCCATGGCTATGAGCAGGCAAACCTTCACTGCCCAGGGATGTTACGGGATTTGGGGCAGTGGTGTCAAAAATCTGGGAGGTGAAAGGATTGGAGCAGCCCGGGCTTGGTCAGGGAAGCTCAATCTACAAAATGAAGATAGAGGCTCTATAACGGCTCCAGAGTGAATGAGAGTAGGGGCAGGTTGGGTGCTGGGAAGAAATTCATCTCTGTGAGAGTGGTGAGGCCCTGGCACAGGTTGCCCAGATGAACTGGAGATGCCCCAGCTCTGGAAGTGTTCAGGGTGAGGTTGGACAAGGCTTGGAGCAGCCTGGGACAGTGGAAGGTGTCCCTGCCCATGGCAGGGGATTGGAGCTGGATGATCTTGCAGGTTCCTTTCAGCCCAAACCATTCTGTGTGATTCTATTATCCTAATGTATTGATTTAAATAAGTTGTACTAAACACAGAATAATTGCATTACCAAGTCACTACTTTACACAGGGCTAAAGCCAATTTTATAATCAACATATAAATTACCACCTATAATTTAAACTCGGAGCTGGTACTTGCAGCAAGTAGTGCTTTGTTTCCTGAGATGTGTCCCCGCACTGTGTGAGTCAGGAAAGTGGCTGGCTCTGCCCAGAGCTGTGAGCATTTTGCTTTTTATATTTCAGTGCCACACAGATGCGCGTAAATCACCAGGGATCGCTTTTGTTTATTTATTATGGGGGGGGAAGGGGGTGTTTTTTGCTGCTGTTGCCGCTTCTGTCAGCACATCCCCATCCCTGCGAGCCGAGTGGCTCTGGGGCGTTCCCGCGGGGCGCTCGGGTGTCCGCGGCCGCGCTGACCGCTGTCTGTGTGTCTGTGTTCGCTGTCTGTGTCCCCTGTGTCCCTGTCTGTGCCCCTGTGTCCCCGCTGACTGCTGTCTGTCCCTGTGTCCGCAGCCATGCACCTGCTGGGCCTCAACTGGCAGCTGCAGCCGGCCGAGCCGCCGACCTTCAGCAACGGCCTGCGCCCGCCCGGCGACGACGGCCCGCCCGCGCCCCCTGCCGGCAGAGGTGGGTCCGCGCCGCGCCCCCCGAACCGACCCAGCCAGGCCCGGCCCGGCTCGGCTCGGCCGAACTGCCACGAGCCGCCCCAAACCCCAGCTGAGCTGCTATAAAAAGCCCCAAAAGTCCAGCTGAACTGCCCCAAAAGACCACCCGAATTGCCACGAACTGCCCCAAACCCCAGCTGAGCTGCCACGAACCCCAGCTGAACGGCCACGAACTCCTCCAAAACCCCAGCTGAGCTGCCACAAACTGCCCCAAACCCAAGATGAACTGCCCCAAACGGCCCCAAAACTCCAGCTAAACTGCCCCAAACTGCCCCAAAACACCACCCAAACTGCCCCAAAACCTGAACCGCCATAGTGCCTCAAAACCTCAGCTGAACTGCCACAAACAGCCCCAAAATGCCACCTGAACTGCCACAAACTGCCCCCAAACCACCCCAAAATGCTATCAGACCACCCCAAAATGCCACCAAGCCTCCAGAAAACACCCCAAAAAGCCACCAAACTACTACAAACAGCCCCAAAATGTCACCAAACCCACAAATAGCCCCAAAACGCCACCAAAACACTCCAAAACACTGGCAAACCCCCACAATCCTCCCCAAAATGCTGCCCAACTGCCCCAAAACACCATCATACCCCAATAAGTCACCCCAAAAGGCTGCCAAACAGCCCCGAAACACCACCAAACCCCCAGAGATTGCACCAAAACGCTGCCAAACCACCCCAAAATGCCACCCATCGTCTCCCTCCCATGGCTCTCAGCACACCCCATGGTCACACCAAATCCTGCAGGTTCTGGTTTATCACCAGTGAAGCTGTGGTAGGAGGATGCTGGGGAAGTGCTCTCAGAAATGTGCTGTGTTTACTGGCTGTGTGCTCTTTTTCCAGGCATAGCTTAGAGAGGCCAAAGAAAGAGGAGGCTGAGGGAGCTGGGGCTGCTCAGCTTGCAGAGGTGACTGAGAGGAACCTCATTAATTGTGTAAATATCTGCAGGGAGGGCTCAGAGCATGGACCGAGCTCCTCACAGTGGTCCCAGCCAGCAGAACAGGAGGCAGCGGGCAGGAACTGGTGCTCAGGAAGCTCCACCTGAACAGGAGGCAGAACTCCTGTGCAATGACCAAGCACTGGATCATATTGGCCCAATCTCCCTCACTGGGGATATTCCAGAACATTCAGGACACAATCCTGTGCCCTGTGCTCTGGGATGACCCTGCTGGAGCAGGGGGGTTGGACCACATTGACCCACTGTGATCCTTTCCAGCCTGATCCATTCTGGGATTCTGTGAAAAGCAAGCATTGTAGTGCTTGAGAGAATTCAAGAACTGGCTTGAAGCCAGGACCACATCCCTGGTTCTTCTTTCTCAGTGAATTCTAATAGCAAACACCAAGGACAGCAGAATTTGACCCATGGTAAATGGCCTGTCTTGTGATATTAATGTGAGAAATTAGACAACAAATGGTTTCTTTTTCTCTTAAAGAAAAACTGTGTTCCAGAGGAGGATGACAAAGATGTGGCAGGGGAAATAAGTAAAACCTAGAACCAGAAACACTTTATTAAACTGAGAAAACCTGTGTTAAAAACACAGAGAAGTTACATGTCACAAAAAGGATTTTAATCATTTAAGTTGAATGTTTTTTACAGGTGAGGTTCAGGGATTTTCTTTGCTACATCACAGTAAGGTCTTCTCTGGTTATTATAAAAATTATGGGGAGAAGGCAGAACAGAATGTTACAATCAGACAAAGCACCTCCCACGCTTTAGTGGGCTGGGATGGTGGATGGCATGACTGGAACAGAAGTCTGAGCACTTGATTTTTGTCAGCTGAAATGTCTCTGAATTCTGTTCAGGGGCTGAGCACTGCTTTGCACTCAGGACCTGTGTCTCATGTGAAACTTGGTAATTGCCAAAGCAAGTGTTAGAAGCAAATGCTGACACAGGATACTTGTATTGGGAAAACAATCAGTTAAAATAGACTTGGGAAAGGAACCTGAGTTGTTCTTTTATGAGCTTGATCATTTAATGGATTTGCTTCTTTTTTTCAATAAATGCTGCTGCACCTCAGCTTCTCCATGTTTTCCATGGAGGATCTAATTTTTGCATCCTCCTTGTCATGAAATCCTACATCCTGTTAGTGCCAAAAACCTGAAAATTTTTAGACAAGAGTTCATTGGCTTGGCTTTCATCTCTGGCTGGCTATAGGTGAAAGTGCATGAGCAGCACGTCCCTAAGTGCAAGGCAGAAGGTTTTCATTGCTGCTGAACTGCCTCCAGGTTGGGCACAGGTGAGAGACCCTGTGGTTTTGGGCAGGAACCTGAAGAGCTCAGGTCGGCAATTATGGTCATTTAGCAGACAACTGCAGGGCTTTAACACCTTTCCCAATTCCCTCCCTGCAGCTTTTTGTTGCCATCTCTGTGCAAATATAGGGCAGCAGGACTGCAGGATTGGAATGGGCTCATCTGCCTGGGGCACTTCAGTGCAAATTCTGGCAGTTTATCCCAGCCCCACTCTAATTAGCTTTGCACATTTGAAGAGGCTGAGATGCTGTTTTGGGAGTGGTAGCCTCCTGTAGAGGAGACAAGGAGACAGAACCGCTGGTTATGTCTTAAATTGCTGCGGTTAGCTTTCCTCAGAGCATGTTGGAAAAGTTTGCTTGTTCTTCTGACATTTTGTAGAAGGTTGCTGAAATGCTGATAAGGTGGGGGAAGGAGGAAGAACAATATTTAGGCAAGTAATCTTCCACAGTGGAATAAAATGAATGACAGGTTTGGGTGAACACAAGGAATATCGAGAAGACAAATTCCTAGAGCAGGGAAGGGTGAAAAGTTTTTCTACCTCACCTTTCTTTTTATGTCCAAGTTAAAATTGCTATTCCAGCAGTTTTTAGGAAAAAGCCTATGACAGCTTTTAACACAACAACCATTTCAGGGCTCTGGCTGTGGAGAGTGACCTTTCTATAATTGACACAACTCAGGATGAAGCCATTCTTTTCAAAACACGGGTCTCCCAAAGAAACCTTTAACCCCTACTCTGAGAAGGGCCACTTAAACACAAGCTGTGCCTACTCAGCAAGCAAAGCATTTTAAAGTAGAGCAATTTGAAAGGAGGAAAAAAAAATAAGGCAGGTATTCAATTTGATCTGCCTGTTCCTTATTAAGAGACTAAATTCTGGTAGGAAATAATAAAACTGCAATTTAAGGGGAATGTAAATTACTTTATTACTGCATTTTCCTATCTGAATGAAAACAAAATTCACTATTAAGATAACACAGTTTCAGGTTTTTTGTAATTACACACTACATCTCACTAATAGTGGGTATGTCTGAAAGGAGGAGGCAAGTGCAATGGGCAGAAAAATCCCCAGTGCTGCTTTAAAACTGCAAGTGAAGTCCACCATGCTGTGAAAGTTGTGTTCAAGTAGGGATTTAAATTAGAAGACAAAAATTCCCTTCCTAATACGGATCATAAGGCAGTAACCCTTCATAGTGCATAAAACCTTAAAAATTGATACTGCCTTGGAATTTCTATGGGGATGAGATAGATTATTATGACATTAAAAAACTTTCTGAGAGTAAAGCCCATTTATCTCTTATGTTGCATAAGGATAACGTTAGAATTTGGGTGTAATAAATCTAAATTAAGGGGGAAAAGAAAAGAGGCATGTTTGGGAATAATTGCTTCTTCAAAAAGCAGTGAAATAGATGACCTTATGGGATTTATCTGTATCTAAATTCTATTCATCTATGCCAAAAGTTTTCTAAATTTAAAATTATATGGTGGGCTAGACACACATTTCCATAAAATCTGTGACCATGTTTCTAATTGACAGAATACACCAACACTAACCCCAGCTGAAAACTCATATAAAGAATGCTTTGGTGTCAACTTTTTCGTTTAGGACATATTGTCTTTGATGTGCTCACAAATATAGCAAATTTTATAGTAATTCAAAACTGTCTAAGTACTTTTTATCTAGATTGTTTGCTATAGTAATGCTCTAGAAGGCTGAAAAGCACAGGTAGAGATTGTGATCTCTGATTCTAGAACCTCCCATTTTAAAAGACACCAAAAGTAATTGTGGACAGTTGTAGAAAGATCACTTTAGGTACAATAAATATGCTGACTATTTGGAAAAAAGTTGATATTAATTTGTGTTTTGATATTCACATAATCCAGGGTTTGCTTCTCTTTGGATGAACCAACCTGATCCAAGCTCATTCTCAGTTTGAGGTATTTCACAAAGTCTACCACAGTGCATGTGGATTTCAGAAAGACTTTTTTTTCAAAAATATTGCAGTTATTAAATATTAAAGTACTGAATTGTCATGAAAAATACTTGTTTCCAGATACCAAATTCAGAATTGCAAATATAATGTCAATAGTGAAACGAAGAAAGTTTAATTAACTGTTAAATTTGGCACCACCTCACTTGCTTGAGCTGTGAGAGAGAGGAAAACAAGATTTCTACTGATGTAGCAGAAATTGTCCTTGGATGGATGTGGGAAGCTGAGCTCAGCAGTCATTGTGGAGCTGTACAGGTTGTCTTCAGCTCTCTCCAAATGACGCTGAGAGCTCTGCCAGATGCTGCAGCTGCGAGTCACATTTTGGGCTGCACGCAAATTGTTTTCTAATAGTTCAGATATTTTATTAGCGATGCAGCACACAGGCAGTGCTAGAGGAGTGGCAGGATTCTGAGAGGGGAGGATGTGCCATCCTGCCAGAGGGACGAGCTGGGGCTCAGATGCCAGCAGAGCAGCTCGTGAGTCACTGCCTGAGGCAGCCGCGCTGCCCCTGACCGTGCTCCTGCTGAAACCCACCCGGCACACCGTGCAAGGGCTCGGCAGCAGCTGCAGGGAACTCTCTGTCGCCTTGTAAAAGATAAACTCATCCCTCATTAACAATGTAAACAACATGAATCTCCCGGTTCTGCTGTTTCCTGTCAGACGCCTTGAAACAGACGATCAGAATGTAATAGCAGTCAGTGTGTTTTAAATGTCACTTCTCTTACCTTCCTTCAGTTTAATCAAGACAAGCCATCATTTTCCAGGTGGATTAATCTTATTAAGTATTTATGTGGCTAATGTAATGTAGATCTTAATTAACACGTTAGCAAGCAGAACTGTTAAGATGGAGGCTGTGAAGGCTAGCAGATGTGGTCTTCTGGAAATAGACCAGACTTAAGGGCTGTCTCGGAAAAGCAAAGGATTTGGCTAAATTCTACAGAAGAGGAGTTTTAGCTTTGTGGGTGTGTTAATGGTGATAGCATGAGTTGCTCTGTTCAAAGTTAGGTGATGAAGTTTGGTAAATGTAGCGGGATATAAGAAAATAAAGATAGTGTAGAAAGTAATCTTATCCATAAGGAGTTGCAGCTGGGCCAATTATCAAAGATTAGGAACGGGCCTGACTTTACCAGGCCACAGCTGTGACCAGTGAGAAGAAGATGCTATAAAAGAGTGGGGTGGCTGGGTAAGAGGGGAGCTGGAGTCAGTTTGTGAAGGAGAAAGAGTCAGTGCTCTGAGGAGGTGCCCATGAGAAACACCAAGAAGGTATGGAACTTCTGTGATAAGGAGACAATAGTATGGAACCCCTGTGATAAGATGACAACAGGTATATGCCATGTCCAAGGTTCCAATTCTAGAAGCCCTTACTTCTCACTCAGGCACCAAAGAGATGAACAATCAGAGATGATTGCTATCCTGATTTAGAAATCCATACTAGTATGTCTTTGCTCTTTGTGAAATGCAGTGAACCAACAGATCTTAATTATATTTTGGTTATAATTTGCTTTTGATTCTGAAAGCAATGGCTCTTGTGAAGCCATGCTCACATGAATGTGAAGATGTGCCTAAATTTTTAGGTGTATCAGGTGTGTCATGTTTTAGTAAAAGCAAACTGCTTCATTTCCCTGCACATTGGTTGGCTGCAGCTGAGCCAGAGCCGGGGTTTTATGCAGACACTCACTTTGAAGATTTTCTTTCCTCTTGCCACAATAGACATTTAGGATGCTGACCAGACAACCTGAGGGTTTGGTTTTGTACTGGAATCTGTTTTTCAGGACTTCTGAAAGCTCATACACTCAGAAGCTTCCTTCCTCCTCACTTTCCAGAACAGAGCTCATTGGTGCCTCAGCATCTTGAGTGTGACTAAAGTTCAAATGTGCCACAGCAGCTCCTGCAGACAAACTCTCATTGCCTGGCTTTTTAGCTCATTGCAGCTGAGGGAATTTGTTTTGCAGTAGCAGTCAATCTATTGTACACATTCCAGAGATAATCTGTTCTCACCTGAGTCCGAGGGCACTTAGGTGATAGTAGATAATTTGAAGTGTAAGTTCATACAGGGAGTTGTCAGTATGGTAACAGTGCATAGCACTGATTTTTCCACTGAAGATATTTGTATGGAAAAGGCATTTTCTACTCTATTTTATTTGCCTTACTGGAACAATAAGACATGTCTGGCCATATAAGTAGCAAATTTACTTAAGGAAAAAAGTTAAACTATCGTGCTGAACCATAGTAATTCTCACACGGTCTCTTTTGGCAAAAAGTCAGTGGAGTCTATTTTTATATTGAATGGTTTCCTTTACACAGCTGTACCATAAATTTCTTCAGAATTCCAAGTCATCTGTGAAAATCCCTGGCTATATAAAAGAACAGCAGAAAAATAAGCTGGATAAAAATACAAGATAAGCTATGTCTGTAGCAGTGATTTATTAGAAGTATAGAATTACAGGAAAAGAAGGTAAAGAGAATTTAACCAACCCTGATGATATTTATTCCTCATATTTAATTTGAGCTTGTCCACATTATCTTGGTAGTTCATTTCAGATCCACTGGAATGGTTATTCTGCTAGGTATTTTTCAAGAGTGCCATCAAGATGCAATTTGCAGTCATCCCCATGATAGAGGCACACAGCCACAGCACTGGAGTTAATTGCTGTTTCAATGTGATGTCTGTAGTGTGACACTGCTGGTAGCCAGATTTCATTTTTATTTTTAATTTTAGCTACAGTGTAGGATACTGTAGTTATAAATAATCAAGTATATCTGGTTGCAGTGTAAATACAGCTCTGCCTCCATGGCTGACACTGCTTGACATCAGTTAAATCAAAGGCTGACTGGGTATGTCCCATCCTCTGCCACCTTGAGTCTGACCTCCAGCTCACAGATGAGACCTGCTGACAGCTTAGCAGGGGGAGTTTGCATTGCTGTTGTCATGGATTGCCTGTCTGTTAGCTTCAAAGGCAAATACACTTGAATGCTAAAAACAGTCTTTTCAAATGTATATGCCAAAATAGTAATTCAGCTGGGTAAATAAAACAGCAGTTTAAATGAATAAGTGTTATTTAGTTGATGAATATATGTTTGACTGCGTGATTGAAATGGCTCCCCTGGGTAAGATGAAGAAGTATGCTTTTAAAACTCTTTTGTAGATGTTTATAGAGAGAAAATGACAGGGGAAAAAAAATCAAGTATCTATGGAGTTATGAGATAAACATAGAACTTTACAACAGTCACCCACAACAGAGAGAATGATCTTGGGATTCATTTGTTCACAGCAGCATGAGTAGTTTGGGTTGGTCTTTCTTCACAGATTTGTCAGTTTGTCACATCTGTACCTTCACTAAAATGCAGTTGATGCTCTTTGAATGTGATCTGCAGTGGTCCATCAATTGGAAAAGCTTCTAAAAATAGCTGGAGGGGAGTGAGTCAGGTGGCAAGATACATTCTCTGCATTAGGAGGTGAGGACTGAAGGGAGCTATAAAAAGTTTGAGTCTCTAGTGACATGCTTTGCCAGGGAAGCTGTTAGCGCAGAAAAAGGCTCTGCAAATACAAAGTTGGGATGATGGTCTGCTTCTCAGGTTTAAGAAAAAATCAACTTTAGCCTATTAACTGAGGTAGATTCAGTGGTCATATCTACTTTGCATTCCTCCCTGTATTTATATCCTGGGAGGAAACAGTATGAAGAGGCCACTACTGAGACACCTAGACACCTCCTGTATTTATATTATATTTATAATATAATATTATTATTATTATTATAAATATTTATATTTACTGCTCTGCCTTCCTCATCTTCAAGGTGAGGACTGGTCATTGTTAATAATTCTGTTTTACAAATAGGCATCTGAGAGCAGCAAGATCATGACCAACCCAGGTGCAATGGCAGTATCAGAGCAAGGAGCAGAGCCAAGATGCTGTCACTGGTTTTGTGTCATACCAACAAGGATAATTCAGCAGGAATTTATGAGAGCATGATTCAATAATGCATAATCTTTAGAGTTTATTGACATCTTGTGGAACTTAAAACTTTATAAGTTGTTGTCTAAGCTTGCAAATATGAAACCTGGGTTTTAGTATAACTTGAAGCATTTCTAAATTTTGTTATTACAGCATTGTAATGTGGCTCCATAAAAACAGGATGCCATGATTTAAATTCTTAAAAGCAAAAGGAAAGGATCCTTTCAGCATGCCAGAGGTGAGGCAGCAGCTGTTCCTTGCAGATGTGGCACAGGCTGGGTATAGAGCATTCTCTACAGAAATACAGACTGAAAAGAGTCACCCATCTGCCCCATTCTTTGCTGCAGGTTAAATATATCTCAGCCACTTCTGAGAGCTGATCATCTAACCTGCTCTTAAAATCCTCTGCTGGGGTGAACCCCTGTCACAATTCCCTTCCCAGGGAGATTTTCCTAAGATGTTCCAGGAGGAGAACTAGGAACCAGGTCATTTGTGTTGTAGAACAAAATAAAAGTGTATCTGTGGGGAGATGCTTCCAAGGACAATATCAAACCGAACAGAATAATTTCAGTGTTAGATAAACCTGAATCAAGTCTCTGGGCTCAGTAATAACTGCAAATTCAATTGTCTTATCTGCAGTTTTCACCAATTTTTATTTCACCGTGATAACTTCAACCTGCTGATGAGAAATTCAAAGGAATTGTCTTGTAGTAATTTTTTTGGAGGAAAGTCTGACATCTAATATATTTTTTTTTACCTTTGCACGCTGAAGTAGTGTGAATGTAACTCTGGTTTTCCTGATGGCTGAAGTTTTATTATTTTAGCTTAATTGATATATTTGAGGATCCTTGAATCCTGAAAAATGCCCTTTCCCACAGAGAAATACAAAGCAGAAATTTGGATATCCAAAGGAAACTAAGGGTAAATTTATCTAGAAATACTAAAACCTTATCCTCCATTAGAATTAAATTTATTTTACAGTTCTATTCTATTCTACAGTTTACATCTTTACAGTTCTAGAGAATACATACATAATTAGCAAAAGCCATTGACAGTTTTGGAGTTTCTTTAATAGCCAGTGAAACTATAACTGCCAACAGAGACTATTGTGGCCTCTGTACATTTGCTGCACTGTATAATAATAATAATTCCTGGAAATAGCTTTTTCTTTGGCTGGTTGGCTATGGATATCTTGCTCCTGAAGAAGAAGGTTCTTTACAGTGTATCAAGGAGCCTTTTGCAGATTAGATATAGTTGATATTCATTAAAGAATGCTTCCAAAGAAATTATTTACAGCTTACTTTTAAATATTGAAAAAATACTCATTATTTATTACCATATGTTGGGATTGTGAAATAAATGTAATGTTCTCAAAGGAGGTGAAGGTGCCTGCAGTCTTTGCTGACTTCCCAGCTCTGCCAGTGATAGTATATCATGCCACAGGTGATTTTTGGTGTGTTCTCTGTCCCTGGTTTTCCTCTCCATGTAGGTGGGTGAGAACTAATTTAAATTCTAGTGAGGTGGTGCTTGCCTTCCTTGAGATATCCTCTGTTGCAGTAATCCATTAGAAGTGAAATTCTGTAGTTTCCATGAAGCAGGATGTGTTTGGATCTGGTTGTTCTCTGTGGCGCTAAGGGCACATTCCTGGACCCTCTCAGCCATTTTTCCTCATTTTTGCAGCCTCTTGGTGCAGCTTCTCCTGCTTTCCCTTTCTTTGTCAGTGCTGTTATTGTAGACCCATTAACATAGAAAATGAAAAAACAAACAAGTTGCCAAAAGCTGTAGAGCAGTTGGTATTCAGAGCATTCTTTTACCATTTCAAAACACTGCCAACATAGTATCTGTTTCATTATGTACAAGTGTAAGTGCTGCTAACATAGATAATTTAGAATCTATAATTGAAACCGTGCTTTTGCTGCTCTCTCAATTAAAGATAGTCAAGACAGAAAAGCTGTTATGTACTTACCTGCTGGAATTATATGTTGTTCTGTGCCATCCCATTACATTCATACAGTGCTGGAAGGTATTTCAAAAGTAACTTGCCCTTTATTGAAAACAGCATTACCCTACAGCAGATAAACCCCCATGAAGTAAACAGAAAAACCCCCATGAAGTAAACACTTTTTACAAATGCTGTCAAGTTTTATCAGAGGTATCACTATCATCCAGTCTATGGTAATAGTGGTATTAGTGATACCTTTAAGTTTCTGTGATTGTAAACAGATATTTTCTGTGGTTGTCTGGTTTATTATAGTGTCTTTGTAAGAATTTTTAAATGGATTTCTCACCATGTTGTTTGGGAATACAGAACACAAAACCAAGCAATGCTGCATACTGTAGCTTAAAAACACTGCTAACTCCATGTTCTGCACTCCATGTTTAAAATGTGTGTAGCCTCAGAACCTGTTCAGTTGAGAACAGAAGGGATTTGCACCATATTTTAAGGGTTGACTATTTCATGGGCTGGAAGCCAGAGCACTCAACCAGAAAGGCCTTGTATCTTGTCTTCAATAATGCATGCTGAAAAACCAACAAATGATGGGTTTTAACTAACCAGAGCACAGGGGAAGAAGACTTGTAGATAGACCCTGCTTGAGGCAGAGAAAGCTTCAAAGGCCCTGCACTGAGCTGTGCTAACTCTGTTTCAAGAAGAAGATGCACATTACAGCACAGATATTGTCCTCTAAAGCCTTTTGTGTGCATTTCATTTCTTCTGTCAACTCTCTTTTCTGTGACCTAAAGTCTATTGGACTACTTCAGTGAAGAAAACAGTGGTAATAAAAATTTGCAATCAGTTCATTTACATTGAAGTTACCCTTCATTTCACCTTTCTGGCAAATTTTTATACCCCAGTTGTGTACAAGATGCAACTGAAAAGAGCACAAGGAGATTCACGTGTGTTTAATTGACTCTGCTGTTGCTGTTTGATCACTGAGGAGCAATCACAGAATTAAAGGGTTTGAGGGATGAGGAGATTGCTGATGCTCCTTGGAAAAAAAAAGCGGTTTGCAGAGTTTTTGCTTCAAATATAAGGGCCAAATTCTTACATCCTGACTGGAACAGCAGGCAGATTGCATCAGAATAAGAAAGTTACAGTTTGATTTAAGAGGTGTCACTGCCACAGATGTTAATCTTGAATGAATAAAACTACCTGCATTTAAACCAGTTGTCTCATTTGATTTATATTTGCTTTTGTTTTACAGGACCATGGGTCACTAGGAATAGCAGCATAGATAGTGGAGAAACAGAAGTTGGCCACAGGGTCACCCAGGAGGTGCCCCCAGGAGTTTTTTGGAGGTCTCAGATCCATATCAGCCAGCCACAGTTCCTGAAGTTCAACATATCCTTAGGGAAGGATGCTCTTTTTGGTGTTTATATAAGAAGAGGACTCCCACCATCACATGCCCAGGTACTTTATCAATGTGTTTGTTGGCTTTGAATGTCAGAATGCAAAACTTAGGTCATCTTTGTTGGGTTTATGTTGGAGTTTACAGAATTCAAGTTTTGGGATTTCCTGAATTCCTTCATTTGTCTTACTTGACTGAACCACCCTCATCTTAACATTTTTCAGTTGTTAAAGCAATACATTTATAAAATAAGAAATTATGTATTTGCTATTCAAATGTGGTGTTAATTCTCTGGTATAATTTTGGTACAAACTGGGATAAAACTATCCAGTTATCTGTGAGACAAAACTGATGAGTTGAAGACCAAAATCTTTGATTAGACTTGACAGTAAAGGAGTGAGGAGGTTGATTTGGGTTTATTACCTCTGCTTCTAAGAATTTGTGCAGAAGGAGCTTTGGCTGTGCAAAATTCATCAGCTTTCTGTAGTAAACTGTTTTCCAATGTTCTGTGAGTTACTGCATGGGTGTGTTTGAGTGGTAAGAAATCAGCATCAGCAGTGCACAGCCCAAGGAGGGGAGGATCTGGTCAGTTTTCCATGTTAGCATATGCTGTCCTGAAATTTGATACAAAGGCTGGAGAAATTGGGAAATTGCAGAGGGCTGCTGACTGATTTTCAGTCATTTCCAGCCATGCAGACAGCACAAAAATTATATCTTCAGAGAATGTGTTCCAGGGTGGGAGCCTTTCTTCAGAATGTTTTGATTTTGGCTGTAAGGCTTCATTCAGTATGCTGTCTTGAGGGTGAAATTATGTCTGTGGATCTTCAGCTGTTCCAGTGAGGTCATGGCATAATTCATTGCACATGTCTCAATTCAGAATTTTAGTGCTCACTTACCCTATTCCACCGTGAATAAAATGGGAATTTATTTAAGGAAAACAAACAAAAGTATAAATCATTAAATGAAAATTACTTAGGGCAGCCAAAGCTCTGAAGCAATCACCAAAGTTTGCTGTAAATACAGGTTAATTTTAATTTTTTGACTAAGACATGAGGGAGGTATACCTGTATCGTTTACAAGAAATTCAGTTGGAAGTAGTTGGTAGTACAAAATATTTTCTTTTAATTCAGGATGAACTTTATTTTGCAGTATGATCAGATGTATTTGTTCTAGGTTTCATTATGATGCTCTCATCTGAGAAGGCTGTGATCAGGCAGAGTTTTTTTTTTCCTTTGACTCCACCTCACATGGATAGAATAGAAATTTTGTGACCTTTCTGTTAAATTAAATAATGAGAAATATCATCTGTGTTTCCTGTTGAGCTGGATTCCTCCTCAGGGTACCTGCTTTCCAGTCTTCTGAGGAAGCAATTCTAAACCTCTTCATAAGTGGGGTTAATGAAACACACCGTGTATAAACTCGTATAGATCTGGTCTGAATCTGCAATATGACCCAGCATAAACCTCCCACATTCAGGCAGGGTCCTGGTGCTTGTTAATAGGGTGCTACAGCAGGAGGTTCCTGCTGTAGTTTGCCCAGCAATCAAAATTCAGTCAAGCTGCTACCAAGAGAAATTATTTTAGAATAAGAAATGCAAGCTGTTACAGACCTGAATTAGTGAAAAGAAGCCTTGTTCTGACAGAAAGGAGCACAATACTTTTGTATGAATGAAAACAGTCTGAAGTTGACACCAGACGATATTTTAAAATTGAAATTTAAAATCCTTGTTTTTGTAGGTTAGGGACATGAGCTCTAAAGCAGTGAACAGCTTGACAGTTCATCACTGATCAGTGCTCATATGTCAAGCTGAGTAAAATCCTTTGTGGGAACAAGTCAATAATCAGCAAATTAGGTACATGATTAACCTGAGACAACAAGATGCAGTTCCTGTCTGAGAGCCCTGCTGAGATTTAACCTTCTCAGTATTACTGTTTAGCAAATATTCCAAGTGCCTGGTTTAGTCAGTCAAACTGATGTAGCTGTAAACTTGTCTGGATGCAGCCTGTGTGCTGTGTGCATGGGGAGGGGAGCTCTGAGGAGAGGCCAAAATGCAGTTTTGAGTGGCAAGCAGAGTACAAACCGGAATGCAGAGCTTTTGGGCAAAATCCCTCCAACCTGTGTACTGCTATGCAGAAATCCTATGCAGAAATAAAAAAATGCACATTGCAGGCTTGAATGATCAATAGGAATTTAGCAGAAGAGAGTCATATTAATAGAATTGATAATGTATAGAAAATGAACTGTAAATATCAAATAATGCATGAAGTGACTCTGCAGAGCTTACAGGAGTTGTGGTGTTGCTACATGCTGGTAGCACGTTCCAAATGATGCATGAAATGAGGTAACCTGAGAGGAACTTCCCTGGAATGTCTGGAGAAGGCAATGTGTGGGGCTGTATTGTTTTCATTTCCAGCAGCGTGGCTTATACTTATAAATGTTTCATGTCAAAATGAAAACTCTTTTCATTCAGACCAGGAAATGGCTTTATTTGAAAAAAAATCCTTTGAGAGCAGGGGAGCATCAGTGTTTTCTTGGTTTTTAGCAGGTACTCAAACACTTTCAGGTGCTCTGAGCACCTCAAGTTGCCTGGTGGCCACGGGGCTGGCCTGAACTGGCTGGATTGTGGAAATCCAAATGTGGGAACAAACCGCTTGGTTGGCTGCCATCGTGGGTGTCAGATGTTTCATGGCTGTGTTTTAATGAATAATTACCAACTGGATTTTATGAAGAACTAATTTTAGAGCACTTTGCAAACAAGTTTCCCTGCCATATGTTTTCCTGGCTGCTTAGATCCTACAGGGCTTTGGCATAAAGGCGAATGCTGGCCGCCACCCCAGGCGCGCTCCCCCTCTCCTGTTGAGCATGCATCCCTCGTTGAGACGAGAGCTCTAGGAGATCATTCTTTTCTATTCCTAATCTCAAAAACTCCTAAGCTTTTTGTGGAGGTATGCAAATTGTTTCAAATCTAAGAAAATCCCTGAAGATTATTGCAGCTCTCTGCATTTTCAATCCTGAGCCCTGCGAGCTCCCTCAGCTCCGCAATGGTCACAAGTGGTTCCTTTCCTCTGTGTGTGGCTGGGCTCGGTGGCTTTGTGCAGTGCTGGACTCACAGCCATAGGTGTGAAGCTCCCAAACTGTTCTGCTGACTCCCCATGGTTACCAGAAAGAGAAAGCCTTTATTAGCCCATGAATAAAATGCATCAGAGGGTAGAGAGCCCTGAATGGAGAAATTATAAAAACAAATTGCTCAGAAAGAACTTAGCATGAGGTTTTAGGTTTGTAAATAAAAGTAAGCAGTAGGATTTCAGTATGCTGGGTAGTAAAAATAAACAAACTCACCGAGAGAGAGGGAATTTGGAATTTGTTTAGCAGTGTAGGCTGGCAAGTCAGTTGCTTATATTGGGCTTTAATCATAGTAAGTACTCCCTGCTGCAAAATTGAACTCCGATGATGTAGTCATTTGGGATTTCTGCTGCATGTTGTTCCTGAGCTGTTTTAGCCATTTTTGTGACTTTCAGTATGAAGCCATGAACTATAAAGGATCATTAAAAAAGAAAACAAAAAAGCCAAAAGTCAGTGAAACTTCCAAATTACTTCAGTGATTTAATTTGGTTTGACATGTCCATTCCCTAATTCATGTGATTTAGTGGCCTCTTCCTTAGCAGTTGTGTGTGTGTGTGTGTGTTAGATTAAGGATTCCACAGTTGCTTTTTAATGATCATGAAATTACTTGCCTCCTTTTCCTAGATGGGTTTTCTAATCTATTCATATATGCCAATAAGTAGCTTTAAAGCAAGAGTGATATCTTCAGCACAACATTATGTAAAAGTAATTAATCATGCAAGGGTGGTAAATCAGAAAATCAACAGGGCCATGAAAAGCAAAATGATAATTCAGCCAAGCATGTGAAGAAATCTTATCTGCTTATGAGTTCCCAGTGTCTTCTTGGTGACCCTTCAGTCAGGGATTTTCGATTTTGGGGCACAAATGCCTGGTCCTTACTGCCATATTAAGATTAATATACCCAGGGAAGGACCAGCAGATACATTAACTTCCTTCTTTCTTTTTTTTCCCTCAGTCCTGAGAAATCCAAAGAGGGATAAAAATGTATTATTGTTTTCTATGTCGCTTTGCACCAGTACTACAGCATTCAGAGTTATCCAGATTCAGTCATTTTGCTTTTGCCTGGCCATTAAATTATTTGTCCTGGTTTGATTAAAGAGGGGCAATACCCCTTTTAACTGTACCAAGTTAAAATCACCGTGCCAAGGGACCTGCTCTCACCAGGTCACACCCCATCATCATGAAAAGAGATTCTGCAGCTAAAACTACTTCAAGCAGCTTCAGGCTGAAAACTCTTCCCCTTCGATCTGGCCAACTGCTGAGCCTTCTCTGCTATATGAGGTAGAATCAGCATCAAACAGGGGGAGGCAGAGGAACCTGCCAGCACAAGCAGAGAGGAACAGCGTGTTGCCAGTGAGAAATGTCAGCTTTTATTGCTGCTTCCCCAGTTGACCCTTTGTGAACAATTGTTCTGAAGAGCACAATTTCTTTTTCCCAAGATGTTGCCCAAGTAATAACATTTCCCAAGGAGGTGATGAGTCTGTCCTTAACCTCTGACTGTTAGACAATGGCTTTTAGCAATCTTCCCAAATGCCATTGATTTCAGAGATAGATATATGTGTGTTTAGTACCTCACATATGCTGAAAGTTACCGGCATGCCAGAATTCTCTACGTCTCTGGCATGCTTTGCCTGAGTTTCACTAATTTATCTGATTTACCTTTTCCCATTTAAATCATATATGGAAAAGGCTCGAGTGGATGGCAATCTGATATTGAGTGAAACTTTTTATTCCACTTCTCTTACTTTGTCCCTCATTTAAGAGCATAGAATCATAGACAGAGTACATAATGCACTCACTGTGATGATAGCTCTCAACATCAGTAGATTTGGGCTCAAATTCCTCCCTGCCATGGATTTGCTTTGTGGAAAGGCTGCAGGTCAGTGTCAGTTCCACAGTTTACCAGCAAGACAATAGTTCTGGCAGACATTTCCCTTTGTTGTAAGGCTGAGCATACCAGCTCTGTAATGCTGGTCCATAAGAGGTTTTCAGCTGGAAAGGTGAGGTTTTATACCCCAGTTTTGGGTAGATGTGATAGCACTAGAGTGCTAAATTTGTCTGTCTTCCACTAATAGGGAGAATCTTCATTATTTTATCACAAATTGTGAATAATTTACTAGGGCTCACAGTTCTTGAGTGGAATGCAGTGTGAAAGACAATCTGTGTGTCCTTCTCTGGATGTTTATTCTGTTTGGGAGGCAAGGTTACAGATTTCTGTTTAAATTGAAAGTAGGAGAAGGTAGATGTTTTCTCATAGTTGTGGGCACAGCCTGGAAATGCAGAGGGAAATGTAATGAAGCTACTGGCAAGCAAGCACATACTATTACTGTATTTTATTGAACACATGCATCTTTCTTTAGACATGTCTATCTATCTCTATCTACTCCTACACAGATAAATGTGTCTAAAACAAGATGTGTTTTCATAGGGGACTTGTTATACAGCTATCAAAAGATTAGATATATTGGTTTTGGTGTTTCTTAAGGGCTTCCCTTAGATAGGGTCTACTCAGCTGAGCTTGAGAGCTCCAGAATCACAGACATTAATGACAGAAAAAAAGCCTATTAGGACAGCTCTCCCAGCTGCTTTGTTATGCAGAGTTATTCCCTGTTGTAGACTAACCAATATTTCTTCCAGTCTTGCTTAATTGTGGCATCTCCATTGGGAGGCTATTTACTGAGCTTAATAGATGGGAAGCTTATCTGACATTCATCTTAAATTACTTTCTTTCTTTTTTTAGTTTCATGCCATTAATGGTGCCATCGCTCTTATGTTCTAAATAATCACTTGCTCTGTTTGATCCCTTTTCCAAAGATTAATGCAATGTTCTACCTTCTTTGGAAGCCATCCAAACAGAAATTCTCAGTTTTCCTTAATATATGTTCAATTCCCTTATTTGTGTTATTCCTTTCCATGCTCCCTCTGGTTTTTGTATCACACTTGCCCTGATTGTTCCTCATACAACCTCAGGTAAGCAACTTTTACTCTGTGATGTAAAAATTGTGCGGTGTATGTTTATCTGGTCATGAGTTACATTAGACAAACACGTTTCCTGTCTGTGCTATACCTGTTTCACATTCTGGGGGCTTCCATTCAACAATATGTCTGGTGTTACACCTCAGATATCTATTCCTGTTTCAAAAAGAATTTATTGCAGGCAATTGATTAGAAAAGGGTGTGGGTCTCCTGAATCTCTGAAAGCTGTGTAGGAACCTAAAATTAATGGGTCGAATAATAGATTTCAAATTGTTTCTCAAAAACCATCGTGTCAGTTTGTACTTTTTATGATCACCTATGCAGAGGAAAGATGCATAATTCTAGGTCACTGTTTAAGAAAGAATAAAAGTCACGGAATCTCTTTGTGTTTCATGGTCAGCTAGTAAATGTTAGTTTCCCATTTCTTCCAGAATACCATTTTATAACAAGGTAGAGGAGAAAATAGAGAGGCAGATTTTTGTATTCAGTTCTGTATTCAGGTCTGTTTGTTTGGGGTTTTGTTTGTGTTCTCTTTTTTTTCCCCCCTTGTTTTTGTTTTTCCCCCCCGCAGTACGATTTCATGGAGCGCTTGGATGGCAAGGAGAAGTGGAGCGTGGTGGAGTCGCCGCGGGAGCGCCGCAGCGTGCAGACCCTGGTGCAGAACGAGGCCGTGTTCGTGCAGTACCTGGACGTGGGCTTGTGGCACCTGGCCTTCTACAACGATGGCAAGGACAAGGAGGTGGTCTCCTTCAGCACAGTCGTTTTGGGTAGGTGCTCCCACCAGCTGGGCACTTTTCCTCTCTGTTTATACCCTGCCTTACCCAAAGTTGGAATATTTTCCTGCAGTATTTGGCCTATTTGTCCTTATGTGATGCTGTGCACTTTTTTCCTCAACGCTGCTTTAGCAAAGAATCAGTAATGGGGTGTGCTGACTTTAATTCACTAATTTTTCTCTTAATATTTTAGCATTCCCATAGATCTTGAGTTTACTTTTGGAAAACAAGGCTCAGAAAATTCAGTGTGGTTTGAAGCATTCCCCAGCTAATGTTCCTCTCCCTTATCTCTGTCATTTTGCTACTTTTTATTTGCTTCTCTGAAGATGCTTCTTTACACCCAGGTGGTATAGTATCCAACAGGAGAGCTGTTTAATCTTGGTGGAAAGACAGCTCAAGAAAATGATACCTGCAAATGAGATTATTGTTTGCAGCCATCCTAGAGATTAATTGAGCCAGTTAATTAGCTGTATGTTGCTTTACGGCTTACCACTCACCTAGCAGTGAGTCATCTCCTCAACGTGGCGGAAGAACATCCAGCTGCAGTTTTGTTAGAATAGGATTACATTCAGTTGAGAATCAAACTGAGTCTAAATTTTCCAAGCTTTATTAGATTTGTTGTCCTTTGAAGCTCTTAATGAACTTTGCTGACTATCTTTCCACAGATGTGTAACAAATTCTGAGGTATCCTTTGTGATATTCTGTCCTGGCTGGTGAAGTCTGAAATGGCACTGTGTTGTATAAATCTGTAATTCCTCTTACTTCAGGGAAGGTGTAAAAAGTCAAAATGAGGGTTTAGATTTGATGAAAAATAGTCAGAGGTGTTTTCTAGTCTTGCCGTATTAATATGTAGCTTAGATTTTTTTCCTTTTACATTAATATAGCATTCAGTCTGTTTGCCTAAATCCCAAAGGGAGTAGGTGAATAATCAACACTGTCATTAAGTACAGACATAATTGTTTCTGTTACCCTGAATTAAGATGAAAAAATACTTTTCTGTGAATGTTAAAAAATTAGTATATATACGTAGTGGTTCCGCAAACTATCCATTACACAAAAAGCTTTTGCATCACTTCTCTAAATTCCACCCCTGCCAAACTATGACATTATATAATTTTCCCCCATATTTTTCATAGAAGGCTTTTTCCACTTCTCTAAAACCAACAATATTTGTGCTCATATCTTGTTTTGCCCCTGTTGTGCTTAGAAAACCTTGGGATATTATAAGCTGCCCTTTACAGGGTTGCCAGGTCAAGGCTATTGCTTTCAAGAGCATCAAAGGTGTAATAGCCAGGTAGGCTACTTGATAGAGCAATGATAGTGATTGAAATGAAATCTGGAGAAAAATATAGTGTTTTATCTGGTTCTACACACCTTGTATCAGATGCTTCATAATGAAAGGCTCTGAGACAGCTGAACATCTCTCTGGTGTGGAAGAGGAGGAAGAATAACAGAAATTATGTGAACTCCTAGACAATACTAAATTCACCATGATTTTGAATACATAGAAAATGCTTTTGTGTGCCATGAAGCAAAATAATGAATAAATCTATAAACAAGCTTCTTCATGAGACAAATTGATATCTTTGAGAATTACGTTTCAATTTTTACTTTCCATTGTTTATATTACTCATTTCAAGAGCCCAAGCTAATGACATCTCTTTAAAAATTTGCTTTAGTGTCCTGTAACTGTGAAATTAGATTTAAAGTTCTACTTGAATCCTTTTCTTCTTTGCAGTTTTATTTGACAAATAAAAATACTCTCCATAGTTCTGCTAGTTCCAAATCCAAATTCTCTTTTCTGTGTTGTACAGCAGCTTGATTTGGTGCCTGGGGCTGTCAGAACCATTTAGTTTGGAACCACAGGTCCCACAACAACAGAGAATGATAGTGAAGAGTAATATTCCAATTAGATTTTTGTTCCAATAATTCCCTGTTGAAAATATGTTCTGCTGAAATCCAACAGCTTTCAAATTAAAATAATTTTAAGAATTGATTTCAAAAATGGAGTTTTATCTTTAGATTGTTTTTATGCAAAGTAGTGTGTGCCTTATCCAAATGATAACAGAAATTGTGGAAAATAAGTATTTTGGTGCAGCTGAAATGTTATCAGGCTTATGTGTCTACTCTTCTCATATTATTGAGGTCATCAACATTTCAGTCAGTCACTCGAACTCTGATATTAAACTTTGTCCTGTGTTTTACAGAACTATTCTTCATGCACTTGCACAGCCACCTGCATCTTTTAATTCATTTCTTTAAGGGTCGAGTAGATTTGCCACAGTAAAAGAGCTCCTCTTTGTCATGTTCAGCAGATACTTTTGTCAGCTTAATTAATGAGGCTTCAAATGCCTGTAGAAGGAAAAGAAGACACAGTCCTTGGGATGATCAGTTTCCCATGGCAGGGTGGTTGAGCAAGAACAGTCTCATTGCAAAAGGGAGTGTGTTGATTTTCCTGAGGAAGCATTGTGTTTGCTGCACAACATAAACTCAGCATGGCTGTAGAAGTCTGAAGAGGTCTTGCCTATTTTTGGAGCAGAGGATTTGAGCACTGTCAGAAGACCTTGGGTTCTGATAAAGCCCAGAACTTAATATGTGGCTTTAGTGTGTGTCACTAGATCTCTACATGTACTTGTGCTCTCATGAAACTGTGCATTCTGCCTCACCTGAACCTTGTGCTGCTAATATTGTTAGGAGTTTCACTTCTAAGTATTGAGGACAAATTAAAATGAAGAAAAAAAATAAGCAAAATATCTGTAGCCTAAGAAGGAACCAACCAATTAATGTACTTGTGATGCTTCAATTTCAGACTCAGTGCAAGACTGCCCACGTCATTGCCATGGGAATGGCGAGTGTGTCTCAGGTGTCTGCCACTGTTTTCCAGGATTTCATGGAGCAGACTGTGCTAAAGGTATCATTTTCCCTATATTTACAAATAACCACAGTGTGTGTCTGTCATCTATTGATCTACAGTGCCTGCTACCTAGAATGGGTCTGAGTTAGGTTGAAATAGAACAATTTGCTTTTTTTATTCTTAGATCTTGAGGAAGTATTGCCGCATTTCCAATGAGCTTGCATAGCTACAGCCTTTTTTTGTGGCAAACGTAGTAGACAGAAATGGCAGAAAATATTTATTTTCTGGAAAAGTGGATGAATTATCAATGCTTTCTGATAATCTGGTCTGCAAGAAAACACTGATTGTCTTCATTGATACAGTGTAGTACATACTCTGGCTTGCTTGAGCCTTACTTTTAGTACAAAGCATCTTTCTTGCATATAAAATTACTCTTTGACCAAAGGAACTTTGCCTTTTGTAGGAAAATAGGTAGGACCTGATAAAATCTTAAAATAAACATTTTGTGAAATGTCAGTTGTAAGTTTTAACAACTAAAACTGGGAAATACACTGCTATCAAGGATTAACTAGAAATCTAAATGACATCTTTGGATTGGCAGTATGTGTTCATTAGGTTTTTCTGAGAGTTTTGGATAGCAGTGGTACGGAAATGATTCATAAAGGACAACCTCTTTAGTTTGTACAGCCAGTAGCAGATGTGTTGTTTAAATTCAGTGGCTTGGTTGTATTGCCCTCTGCTCCTGAGCACACTCAGGACATTTTACAGTTTGCTTCCTTCTTAGTTTGTGTGAGATTTAGGCACACTATCAATAGCATGCTTACAATTATTTTCCATGGGGTTTTTAGGGTTCCAAGGGGGAAAGCCTGGTGTTTGAAAGCTTTTTAAGATTACTTGAAGGGCCTTAGAAATTTGCTCATTTCTTCTTAGATTCCTGATGGAGTCATGGGGAGAGTTCATTGTGCCCCACCTCTGTCACTGCTGTGGCACATCCATGTGTCGATCAAATACTCCTTGATTAGCTGCCATAGTTGTACTGGAGTGAGTAATTTCTGGGTTTTGTCTCCACACTTGGCTCTTGAAGATACCCCAGTACAAAAAAAAAAAAAAAAGAGAAATAGAGACCCCAAGGGGCTTGAAAAGCTAAGACTGCTATTTCGGCATTCACCCTGCTCATTTTACAGAACATTCAAGTAGTTGTTTGATTACCTGAGAAATAAAGACAGCTGGTAAATCTGGAGAGGAGATATCTGTATTGCACAAAGTGAATGGTGTGATAATGTGAGCTATAAATACAGACTGACAGCTCTGTGCTTTTTCTGTGGTGTTAACCTGTGAAAGTATGCATGCAGTGGCTGTGTGCTTCACTGCCACCCTTCACACATACATGGCCATTATATCAACTCATTTGCATTCTGAGTTGTGCAGCAATCCTGCATTGTCTACTGAACCTCTGTGTAGCACTGTGTGCTGTGTTAGTGCTAGAAAATACTTCCTTCAGGCTGTGACAGATAAATAGCTTTTGAATAGGGTGCTTGTCAAACTATTTGTCAGGCTTCTCCTGCCCCTCAGTGCATTCCCTCTGCTTCCTGCTTTGTCCTTTCTGTGTTGTCTCTTTCCCCTCAAAAGCAGAAATGGTTTCATGGAAGCTTCCTTCAACTCTGGTACTGTTTTCTTGTCAGACATGATGGTATTTCTAAAGAACAAAGAAGCCTGAAAAACTGCACAAGATGAGAACATGGGTGTGTTGACAGAACTCGTGTTCCTGTGCTGGATCAGCTGCACAGTGTTACCCTGAGAGCTGGGTGGAAGGGGTTTTTGCCTCACCCCTTTCATGCCTGTTCTCACAGCCACAGGCTTTTCTGCTTACTTGAATGCTCTTCATATGTGAGAGCAGTTTCAGAACTCAGAAATCAAAATTGGAATTCTATGCAGGGTAAACACAGTAAAATGCGATAGAGAATCACATCCTTTGCATCATACATACTACATGTATGGACACATATTTAATGTACATCTACCATAACGTTAAATTTATATTTGAACTGTCACAAGTATGGAAGGATAATGTTTTTTTTCAATTTCATTTTTTCAATCATTATTTCCTTAGCAATGCATCTTTCAATGTCTCACTTCTCCACCATAAAATAAAAAATAAGTTGAGTCAAGACTCAAATGTGGAGAAAATGTGAGCAAGCTCCTCAGATGGCTTTTAGAACTTGGTCCATGCAGTAAAAGCAGTCTGAGAGCTTCCCTTTGTGTGAACCCCAAGTCTGACAGATGTGAAACACAATCCTTCATCCCAGGGCTGATGCTGAGGCCATCAGAGGCAGTGAGACATCAGGGGAGTCTCTGCAAACCATTTGCAGGCAGTGCACAGGGACCCCTCCATCCACGTGGTTCTAAAATACAAAAATGAAGGAAAGCTGTGAGACACAGCACAGATCTGACTTCAGATCCATTAGCTTCAAGAAAACACTATGAAAATTATTGGAAAGAGATGAACTTTTGGCCCAACCCACAGGGTGTAACACACTTTCATACCCTGATTGAAATGGAACAAACTTCACCCTCTCAAACACTCCTGCCAAACGCTGTGTGGGGTATTTCTCATTCTCATTCTGTGGAAATAGCTTATTATCTGGTCTTCAGTATCAGCAGATTTACTCCATTCTTGCTTAGGCAAAATTCCCTTTGGAGTTTATCCTTATTAAGGTTAAAGAATTTCATCTAACATACAAAAAAGGTAATGATACATTTTGATCTCGTGTGGATAAGATATGGCATACAAAGAAAAAGAAAATCTGATAATCAAAGGATAATTCCATGCAGAGATGTGTCCTGATAAAGCAAGTGTGTACAGTTAAAGCCAGTGGAAGATTTGCTGTGAATTGAACTGCACTGTGAGTAACCTCTCGTCCACAATTATGTGTAGGAGCTATTGGTGAAAAGAGATTCTCTGGCCAAGGATCAATTAAAGAATCAGACATGCAGCTGTGATTATTGTTATTTTTTGGTGTTTTGCACCTTTTTCTATTCATCTCTATTTTTCTGTAAGCTCTGTGATAAAACCACTGAAGTATATCAAAAAGTCCCTGCTTAGAATTGTTGCTGTTTATGTCTGATCCTAGTTTGGATTTTCAAGGTCTGTGGTGAATCTGCAGCAGGCATCCATCAGCATGTCCTGCCTTTCACCACTTGGGAATGGAGTTCAGTGCTACAACGAGTTGAGTTCTACAAGTGACTCAGACTTGGCTATAATTTCATTTCATCTCATAAGATATTTGAAGGGCATGCAACTCTTCCACTCCTTTAACAAAACCACTTCCAAAGACTCTGTCAAATACTATTTTGCAACTGTGAGCAGAGCCTCCTTTAATTTTGCATTTTAAAATACTTGGATTTGCATCATAAGCATCTTTAGCTAATCTGAAAAGGTGAACAATGCACCATCACATAGGATTTCTACATTGATATGATGAGCATAGCCTGCTAAGAGATGGTGTCCAATTTGTGAAAGAAAGACAAAAATGGAGTCAAGTAGCTTATGTCAACTGCCATGAAGTTGCCATTTAGCAGATACTTCCAGTTGATTATGCAATGTAATAAGAAACATGTTTAATATTTTAATCTAAATGAAATGAAGGCTTTTGGATTTTTTTTTAAACCAGAAATTTGTGCGATGTTTGATCAGTTGACTTTTTAATCTGATTTTAAGAACTCTAATTATTCAGATTTATGTTATTCGCAATTTCTTTTCCTGTTCTCCTTGTGTGGGTTTTTCATTATTTTATTTTCATTCTGTTTGTTTTTGGCTTACTGGCAAAGGACGGCGCCACTTTAATAAGTATAAAAAGAAGGGTAGGTTTTTTTAAATTTCCTTTTATTTCTTTTGCAACATCTATTTAGTTTGAAATAGTTACAAAGCTGTAACGTGTAGTCTCTCTCTCTTTAAATTTATTCTAATGGATTTGCTGTTTGCACCACAGTAAGAATTCCTACCATTGCCATTTTCTTTGTTATGTGTGGGCTATTAATCTCTGTACAAAAAATGTAAGAAACTGTCAATTATTAGGTAAGTAAGGTATAATTACTAGAAGTAGCAACTCTTGCATTTTTGTAGTTGTTATCTAATTTCTGTTGTTTGAGACTCATCTTGCTCTGAGGCTTTTCAGAGGCTTCTTGCTTTGACAACAGTGCATAAAATAATGTTTTTTTCATCCATGGAACACACTGCTTGAAACTGCTGTCTTTGTGTTGTGTCCAGAATGCTCCCAGTGGCACACACTGTTCTGGGAGTGACTGCAATGGGGACAACATTAAATTTTGGGGTGCATCCTGCAGAATAACTCAGTACCTGGTTCATTGCTGTAGAGCACATGGCCCACAGGAATGGATGATGTCCAGCTGCTCATGTATAGGAGTGTACATCATCTCTCTGTGTGACTCAGGGAATCACTATTTGTTGTCAGAACTTGGGCTGAAGTTTTAGGAACTGGAAACAGCTTAAGCAGACAGAGACTGCCTGGACTCTGAAGGAAAAGGTGAGGGGATGCTGAATCCCCTTTTCCCTCTGCCCGCAGCACATGGCCATGGCCTCACAGAGGAGGTGGGGCAGCACTTTGGGCCTTCCATGGCACAGTCAAACTGGAGAAAGGGTCTCGAACTATTCAAGTGTCTCCCTTCAAATGCAGTAACAGGATCAGAGAAATGAGGGAGGGTGGATCAAACATGGTGGTGCCATCACCAGATGGGTTTGCAAAGCAAAGCTGGAAAGGAGAAGTGTAAAAAATGGCAGGTTGGTGGCATTATTACAATGTTGTCCTGAGCAATAATGTAAGTTAAAGGTGACCTGTTGTGGTTAATCCTTTACGCACAAAGCAGACAAAAGCAGCACCTGACTCCAGGGATGTACCACCTCAATACAAGTTTAAAGGGAATGTATGGGAACCAATTGACAGATATGAAAGTACAGGGGAAAATGGTGAAAATGCAGTGTTATAGAAACACCAGCAGTGTGACTGTTGTCATCTTGGGGGAACACTGTGGTAAAGGCAGTTTGAAAGAGGGGTGATGGGGCAGATAACATCTTTGTGGATAATGGAGGGAAATGGGGCCTTCAGAGGAAAGACTGAGCACAGGAAACAGCTCAAAAAAAAAAAAAGAAAAAGCAGTTCAAAAATTTCACTTTCAAAAGCATCCTATCCTAACTTCTAGAAGGGTTGAAGTCAGAATTCAAGCAGTGAGCAGTGTGGGCTGAAGGGGATCTGTAACTGAAGTTAGAGCATGAAGTCCATGTTCCATAAGATAAAAGACCTGAAACAAGACTGGGAAAGAAGAGGCACACAGATGAAGGTTAGATTAATAAATTACCAATGTAATTAGTGAAGCAGTGTTGCATATAAACATGACTGAAGAAGACTGAATTTATCAATGTGGAGAAAAAGGTGTTTATTTAATGTAGATTTTATTTACTGGAAGCCAGGGCAGAATTCTGACCTAGAGAGGCAATGCAGAATCAAGTCCATAAAGAACTTTGTCAAAACCTGAATGCGAGGCAAGAAGAAAAGTTAAAAAAATAATCCAGACTATGAACTTTAATGAAAAGTAGAATGATGGTATTTTCCACTTTGATAGAGCAAGAATGCAGGGTAGGTCTGAGAAGAAGTGAGATAGAGAAAAAAAGGTAAATCAAAGAAGAAGTAACTATTAGTAAGCATTTTAGATGTTCATAATCATAGCATGTATCATTTTACACTGTACTGTTGAAGGAAGAAAAAAGAAGTGTGCTTTTCTCTGGAAATGCTGCATTCCTGACTTGTCACCCACACACATCTCACATCCTTTCTTGCAGTTGACAGAATCCAGCATGTTCAGCTTCTCTCTTTGTACCTCTCTCTGGGTGGGTTTGTTTTTGGGTTTTGTGTGTTTATGTGTGTATGTGTGCCAACTTGTGTGCGTGCTGCAGCAGCAGCACAGCCCTGGCTTGTCACTCAAATCTTCCCTCACAGTGGGTGGAAGCATCATTCTGATGCTTGAACAGACAAGGCTGCCTTTGGCAGTGTTCCCCACCAGCAGTTCCCACCTCTCTGACTCAGTACCTTAAAGTGCCTTTGTTATAAATTTTCTTCTTGTTTTCCCAGTCTCACATTTTATTAGCAGGCTATTTTCATTTCTTGCTAACTGGTCATGTCCTCAGTTGAGGACAGGTTTTTATGTACAGGGCAGTGATTGCCTGCCTGCCTTTGTTTTTCTTGGTTTTACAGAACTGCATTACACTCTAAAAAGGAGCTTGTGCCATTAACTCTGGCTAATATTAATTACAGAATTAATAAATAGACATACAGCCTATTTTGACAATGACTGACAGGCATTGCTGTCTATCAGCTGCTAGCTGGCCTGCATGAAATGAGATAGTAGCTTTGATCCAGTGTCAGGCAGCCAAGGGGTGCCAACACAAAATCTATCACTGCAACTCTTTCTAATTGGCAATTTAAGCAGGAGCCAGGGGCTGGAGGGGTCACAGGCTGAATTCTTTCAGATTGTGAGTGCTCATGGCTCCAGAAGGGGCTCAGGGCAACAGGAGCCATCGTGTCTGGTCTGAGTGTCCTCATCAATCCTCAGGGATCCTCCTGGAGACTGGAAATAAGAACAGGGGCTGGATGGAGGGGCTGGGCTCTAGAATTCTGCAGCAGATACCTTGTTAAATTTGTTACAACACAAAGCATTTAACACATAACATTTCACTGCTGCCTAGGAATGTGTACCTGTCCCTCGAGCACAGTGTAGATTGAACAGGAGGATTAGCAGTGCTCAGATTGCTTCTTTTTCTGCACCAGGCTGGAACTGGTGCTCCTACCCTCTGCATTCTTTGTAAGAAAGTATTTGCAAAGTTGAAATAGCACCCAGGAGCTCCTTGTAGCATAAAGGAATTCAAGTATTCCTTAAAGGAATACTTGAGTATATAATACTTCAAGTATTTGAGATATAATTAAGTATTTGAGTATATAATACTTTAAGAATATAAGTTTCAACATGCAAAATATTCACTTCACATTCTTCTTAAAGTTTCTACAGCTTCTGCTGATTCCAGCACTGAATTTAGGGTTATAAAGAATTTATCTGCAAAAGATCTTGTCCTGAATTGTTTAAAGTGGAGATTCCCCTGTTGTTTAGAAGTACATCCTTCATTCTTTTTGTTATGGTTGGGGCTCTACAGGGAAACAAAAATGCTTTAAACTTTTTAACGAAATGTATTTAATCTTGTTAAATACACCTAATAGTTGCATCTCATGTAGCAATTTATTAGCATGTTTTCTTTATTAAACCACCAGTAAACATACAGGTAAATTTCTCCATGTGAATTACATTGTCCTTTCATGTATATCTGAGTTCATGTTGCAGCCTGTGAACTTGGAATTATGCATGATTCCTTTTCCCAAAGAGCTTGTAGGGTAGTGGTGCAGCTAAGAAGGCAGATTTATTCTGTAGGAGGAAGTTTCAGACAAAGCTGAAAGGACTAAGAAAAAAAAATAATGGGGAATACTGAGGAATTCAGTAATGGATGAAGAAGAAAATAATTGACAGAAGTCACTGATGCCAGTGATGGACAAAACATGATAGGTGGAAAGTGGGCATGTAAGGAATTATAATTCTCTGATTTCAGCAAACACTCAGGTATTTTGGTGTGATCATTCTCTACTCCACCTGGAGAAACTCAGGGACTAAAGAGAGCCACAGGCAGTAAGTACTGTAGCTGAGCTGGAACCAAATTTTATTGGCTTAGTATTATTGGAAAGTTTGCTTTGCTTATGTCCAAGATGGAAAGCACATGGAAACACAGCAAAATCTTATTAATGGATTTTTCTTTAACAGAATTATGTAATATTTTCATACTTAATAAAACCTGGGTATATTCATTTGATCTCTCACAGCTGCCTTTGAAGACTGCTGTGTTATCAGTTACTTCTCTTCCTTCCCTTCTTAAACATGCGCAGCACAAGCACATCTATTTGCACAAATATCTTCTGTTTCAATGGAGTTCCAGTAGGTAGAATATTTCAAAAGGTTCTGAGTGCAGCAAGGAAGTGGACATCCATATAAATACATGCAGGACAAAAACCATTGTGCAGCTTAGTTCTGGCAACCCAAAAAGCTTTTTCCCTTCCTAATACTTCCATTGGGGGCCAAGAATTTCTCTGCTCCCACTCTGCTCTGCTGAGCTGAATTGTGCTCACTGTGCTGTATGCCTTGTAATTTGTTTTTGTGCTTAATTGGTTAGCTTATCTAATTGTATTGCAATCTACATTTTGGTTTTATTTTGCTTTGTCTCCCTGGAATTGTACTGGTGTTTATTTCATTAAGTTCTAAGGGTTCATCCTGGCAGTTGTGTTGGGATCTTCTTGCAGTCCTTGTGATGATGGTAAATGTCATTGAAGTGACTATGATTAAGTAGTATTGTTAATCACATTATAGAAATACAGCTGTTGTCAGACATCCTTAGACATTTGCCATCCCTGAATAACAGAAACAGCCCTGAATCACAGCCTCAGATTTCAGCATGCATGACTTTGTTCACACCTACACTATATCTGGATTCAAAACTGTAATTTAGTTATTTTCTATATTTAGTTCTTGCTTCAGTAAGATTAAATTCAGTTAACTGTCATCCCCATTCTCTTTCTCAAACAAACAAAAAATCTCTAATTCAAATGTAGAAAAATGTTTAAATATCTGCAGCTAATGTGGAACTGTGCAGTTAAACATGTTATGATTTAAGTTTTCTGGTAGATTTAACAAGGCAAATAATAGTAACTGAAATGAAACCAAACCAGCCTGCATCTTAAATACCTTGAATGCTGCAGGCTGTAGGTGCAGTCCTGCATCTGTTGCACTGCTGTTTAGCCAGAGCTGAGCCACTACCACAGGAGCAAGCATTTTTACACCATTCACTGGCAATGGTGTAAAACTTAAACTTACAAAAATATTTTAAGAAATATTTCACTTTTTTTTTTTTTTTGTTCCTTTTTCTAAAAGGAGTTTTCCTAGTTCGTGAGTGACTTTGTGCAGTTAGTGCTTTTCTGTTATGGATCACAACACTTATGTTTGGAAGGGAATTTCTGGTATTTGGTGTTTGTCCTTACCACTCCTGTTTGTGAGCATCATCTCACTGCTGCTCTTTTGAAGCATCATCTCTTTGACTCCTCACTGACTCTTTCCACTGAGGTAGCAACTGAACACTCTGAAGTAGTTTAGTTCTGCCTTCCTCCACAGTTTTCCTAGTGATGAAGTTATCAAAACATAGGAATGAATATCTACATGCCTGTCTATGACAGTAGCTGATTTCAACATCTGCTGGTTCCCATCTGTTGGTAGGAAGTAAAACTTGTTTCTCTGCATGGTCTTGTAGCAACTTCACTGCTTTTATCTAAAGCAGGAATTTCACAGCTCTGATTCTGTGTTACTCACAGAAAAAGAGTTGGTTTGGTTGCTTTGGGTTTTTTCCTTCCTTTTAGAAGGCATAAAATAAGTGGCAAACTGATCAGTCTCATTCTTCTGTGGTAAGTCAGAACCAGAGCAAGGGAACTTCCATTTCCTTGAATGCACTGATGCATGTGAAAAAGAGATTGAACTGTGCTGCTCTTTAAGGGTGCAGCAGAGAGGCAGGACCTGATCTGGATTGGCTGCAAATCACTTTCTGCACTGTGTGGGGAACTGCACCCTTCCCTTAGCACAGGCAGAGCTTCTGCCATGGTGGAGAGAGAAACAACCTGGCTGACCAAGAGCTGAATCCAGAATGTGCTGACAGAACCAAGTCCTGGCACAGCTAGCTGATTTATCCAGTGTCAGTACACTCAAATGTCCTTCTTTTTCTCCATCTCCAATTTGTAGTTTGTTTTATGCCACTTGAAATTCTTTTTTTTATGTGCAGCTGTGCCTTCTCCAGGGAGACAGAACAGTGGTCTCTTTCCCTCCCCCGAAGCACTCCAACATCTTCATCTAAGATCTTTGTTGGTGGTTAGTGAGATTGTCTAAGCTTATCTTCACAAAAGCAGTAATGGGGCTTCAGTCCTCTCAATCCACCATTAAAATAGTTCTGAGGTATTTGATATTGGCTTAGTTTTGATTTCCTTATTCTTATGGACTGCATTATTGTTACTGCAAATATTACAGGGGTTAAATAGTCAACCAAAATTTACTTGTACCAACTGAGCAACCTCAAAGACACTGTTCGAAAAAAATGTTGCATTTCTGGAAATTGGTTCTAGTGTGGGAAGACACATTTGTATTTCTTACATAGATTTTTTGTAACAGTTGTTAAGCTAAGCAATTATCTAATGGAAACAGGTACTTGGTCCAATGGTAGAGGAGGGAACAGCAAGTGTTTTCTTTTTGATGGATAGGCTCACACTGAAGGCATGAGAAAAAATATGACCTTTGTGATAAATTTGGGCCAAAGCAAAAGTTTGCTGAGTGTTCAGAAGAATGTAAATATTAATTGTGCAGTTAATGCTGTCCAGTCACTTCTATAAAAATCATCCCATTTTTTTTGTAGAACAGCTTAAGTAGTTATCGATTGAGAACTTCTATAACTCCCAAAATGGAGGCATCCCCATATCTCTACAGGTATTTTAAATGAATTGAATTAATCATAGGCTTAAAAGTCTCTGGTGATCTTCGTTAAGTTTCCTTGGTTTAATTAAAACATCTGTGCAGTTTTAATTTATCGATTCATCCAACTCATATGTCATGTTTTTAACACACCCCAGCATGCTCTGCATCATTTTTAACCCGATTTCCACTTAACTAAAGCAATTAAATTCACCCCGGATTAATTAAAGCATCCATCCTTTAGTGCTTAAGTCAGCATGTGCTGCTTTCCCCAAATGGTTTCTGAATGTCAGAGATTTGACACACCTGATGGGTTTTTTGTCCTTCTGGAAATTCTTCTGTGGGTTTCCTCCTTGCTTGCTAATGTGCAGTTTGGCAGAGCTTGGTGGGGCTGGTGTTGGGCACCTGAGGTAGGAAGAGCAGAGCTTGAGTGCTGGGAGAGAATTTCCTTCTTGATGCTGACCTGGTGCCAGCCAGGGCAGAGCAGCGCTGCTGTTAAACCATTGAAATTAGTTCTGTGTTCTGCAGTCAAGGCATTTCATGGAGTCACTGCTGAAGCACCTCATGCCAGTGACAGTTGTTCACAGTTGTGCATTCTCCTGCTTCTGGGTGAATTTCTAGATGATTTCTGCTTGGAAGAGCACAAGCTCTTAGAGCAACCTAAAAAAGACTTTGTAGATCTTTCTAATTGTCACTGTTCTTAAGAATGTTTCAGCCTGATGGGAGTTAGTGAATTTAGTGATCTCCGAAGAGCACCAGACTAGTCAAACACCATTCTTCTTATCGATGCAAATAGCACATTTGTGGGGCACAAAGAGCAGGTGAGAGAACGCAGTCCTGGATTAATTGAGTTTCCCATTCCAGAATGATTTTTTTAGGCATGATTTTGCTAGGGTGGAGCAGCTTCTCCCAAGGCAAGTAGTGTGAAATTAGCATAAACTAGTAAAAGAGAAACAACACAAACCATGAAGTGGTCTTAGAAGTTATTTCAGATTTTCATATCCACAAATGAACTTCAGTAAAAACAAATAAGTTTGCAGACAAGTAGTGAAATGTGCAGCCAAATGATAGAAATAGGTTTAAACAGAAAATATGAAGGGAAGTGTTGTCAAAACCATTGTATTTTCAGAATACAACTAATAGATTTTTATGTCTTCTAATTTTTTAGAAATGTCTGTGGGCAAATACTTGGTGTAACAAGGAATATGAGAATTAAGGGCAAATATTTGGTGTAATATGGGATGTATAATAAAACAAGGGATGTCTCAATACTTTTTTGTTTATAATATTCATATAAATTCTGGAGCCGATGTTCTGACTCAAGTTGACAGCAATTAATTTTTTTAATAACTGGGCAGATTTTCTAAAATGCAAATGCTTTTGATTCCTTTGGGTATAGTAATTTTGTTGATTTTAGACCATTTAGATTAAGATTGTTCATACATAAATAGGTTAGGAGAACAAGAACTTGATTGTAGCTTTTGCAGTGAACCTAAAATTATTTGGGGCTTTGGTTGACAGTTGTAGGATTCAACTCTTGCATGAGTAAAACACATCTTCACCTGCCTACTTATTAATCTAATTTGTCCATTGAATATAAATTAATACGTGTAGTCTAAATGCTGCATATGTCTCACCAGCATAAGGACCAAAAAAAGTGCCAGTACAGTGTGACTCTGCTCTCATCTATCACATTAGGAACCAGGCAGTTGTACACAACATTTGTCTTGGCTCTTTCCTCTATTTCTGCTCCAGTTTGGAGCTGACCTGGAGTGCATTTATAGGCTTCAGATTAGACTGTCAAAAACTGGAATCCATCTTCTTTATATGTTGGCAAAATCGTGCATAATCTCTCAGCAGTAGCAGCCTAATCTCTGCTAAAAGGAAGTCCAAGTGTGAGGTATTACAGAGCTGAATTAATTATCCCTTAGAGGAGCTGCACCCAGAAGGGTCCCTGGTAGGGCTCAGTGCTAAGAAGTTTGACCTACATCTGTCTTCAATTCAATTCCTGGTGGTCAGTGAGAAAAAAAAAGACAACTTCAGTTTCATTATGCAAGTGTGCTTGCATTATCCACTCCTTTATATAACAAGGAGTTTGTGCGATTCCATGTCCAAAGAGCATGGCAAGGCTGCCCAAATCAGTTCAGTGAATTTTTGTGACTGAAATTTACTTCCTCCTCCTGAACAGGAGCAACTACAGATAAAAATAATTTTTTTTTCTTAGATGTGGCAAAATTCTGTACAGTTCAACAAGGACTGAACATATCTTACGTTGGAGTATAAATTGTGTCTCTTCAGAATGCTTTTTTTCTGAATGTGTTTATTTGTTCAGAGGGAAGTAAAGCTGTAATGGCTGAGACCAAAATTCCATTTCACCCAGAATTTTAGCTATGATGGTGACATACAGCAGATAGCTGAGGAGAGTAAAAGTTTTATTTGCCGTTCTTGCTTCTCCATTAAATTCTTCTGGTTCCAGAGGTAGTGTGTACTAGGACTTTCAACAACAGACCAAGCCTCTTTGTGTTCAGCAGTCTTTGCAGATTTTCATTCTATGAATTTGTTGAAATTCTATGATCAATCACAGAATGTTCTTCTATGAGTTTTAACATGTCAATTAATCTTGTTAAAACTGTTTGATGGAACAGTCAGCAGTGCTCAGGCACTGCAGGTAATTTCCTAGTGCTCTTTTAGTTCAGTCTTAAGGTCATACTTGAATGCTCAGTCCTGATTTTCCATACTATTTACATGGTGAACAAACAGCCAAGCTCATCTTTTTTTTGTACTCCAGCTTGTGATAAGAAAAATGTGGTTTCTGTGCAAGATTAGGGCTTGCAAGCGTTATGGATACAACCATACTGGCCCTTACCCAAATACCATCCTTTGGTGCAGTTTTGTCATGGTCATCTCACCACAAAATTCTGCGATACACACGTTAAAAATTAGAAGGGACCAAAAATTATATTCTTCTTCTGCCATGTTTTAAAATTTACATTTGAATGAATAGCTGAGCTGCTTGCAAAATAAGAATAATATAAAGGCATTGCTTTTGACCTGGTCCAGGACAGGGAAGCTTTATAGATGCAAATTCCAAAACCTTTCCAGTCTGCATATATTTGTGCCCAGAGACTCAAATAATTTTGAAGAGAAATATACCAATTTTACGAGGAGGAACTGAAAAAATTCTGCAGTAGAGAACTGGCAGCCTAGATCCTAGTGGTACAGGACTCTCTCTGCACCAGGGTAATGTTTGCTCTACAGCAAGAGAAACCAAGCCAGAGCTTTGCCTTCCCATCCTGTTTGGAGCTTCAAGTAGCAGGGGAAAGCCTCTCAGCCCAGCAGCTGTGTAACTAATCCAGTTCTTCAACAGCCTCCAGGCGTTTGTCTCCTCAGATATCCTTTGCTGGTTTCTTGCCATGCTCTAGAAGAACTGCTCTGGTGAGTATGTGTGTGTGGACACTGGAGGGGGGTGCAAGGAGTGTGTGCACAGGCTGCAGATGGGACACAAAAGCTGGTGGCTTTTGGTGCCAGACTCTTTGGGCATTAGCCCTGGCCATCTCTGCTCCTCATCTGTGTGTAACAGCCTGTTACCAAATCACCTTTCCTCATGCATCAGGGAATATGAACATTACTCCAAAATACCCTTTAGAGAGAGGACTTCTAGAGGGATGCTTGGCTTGTCTTTCCTGCTGCGTCGCTGTTCTCAAATACGTGCAGGACTCAGGGGTCTGCAGTGTCTGTTCATCAGCTGAGCCCCATGTTAAAAATTTAGTCTGATTTTGTTCAAATACATGTAAAGGGCATAATCCCATAACCAAAAAACATTAAAGGTTAATAGCTGTTGTGCTCATCCAGACCTCACTCAGGACATACACCTTTGGGCCTAAGTTGCCTGAGTGTTGCCATAACTACTCCTGAAGATCTCTGTCCATCTTTTGCCAGTGCTGGTGTAAGATATGCAATGCATCTCCACAGAAATGAGATGGAGCTTGGTTGTTCCATTACATAAACCACCTTCCTTCACATTCCTTCATCAGACTTTGAGCAATCAGTTCTGTCCTGGACCAGGAGCTGCCCACATCCAAACAAACTCCTCTACCCCCAGGCTCTCCCTGACCTATCACACTTATCTTTATTAGTCACACAAACAGTCCTAGATAACAAGAAATCCAGAATATTATTGAGGAGTTTCCACGTCACCTGAAGCTGCCAGGATGTAAAATGAGGGTGGACGGGTTTGGGTCTCATCCTGCAGCAAAATGATCTAGGAAATGGGCATAGCAGAACTCTTTTTAGGCTACCTGCTCCTGTTCTCTAGAGAAAAGCAGCTTGCTTCTCTCTCTTCCTCACACAGGACAGACTATAAACCCATAGCAAAAACAGTCATGAAGGGCTATTCATTACAGCAGTGACAAGCCAGCTTCTTGTAATAACCTAGACCTTCTTGCATTCTTGCTTACGTGTTTCTCCTGCAATCTTAGTGACATGGCAGTCTTGGAAATGCTAGAATCTATCCCAGAATCTGTCCTTTTTCTCGTTCTCAAAGTGATATTCCTATAGTCTGCAGAATAACTCCAGCAGAGGGTTGTAGATTAAACTGTGGCTTTAAGTTGCAAGTGCCTTAATTCTAACTGTATCCACTCATCCCTAAGGTTGTGACAGATTCTCTTGTTTGTCCAGAGTCAGTTCTGGTGTCACTGGCACTGTGACTGCCCTGGCAGACCCCTGAAGGCAGATTGCTGTTCAGCTTACAGACAAGCTGCACAAGGACTGAATAGATCCATGAACCGCAGCAGGACCTTTGACCTGATAGATACATGAAGAGAGGCATGAAAAGCTGTGACATGGCTTTCAGCTTTTCTTAAATTCCTGAAGCACCATAGCAGAGTCAGAGAACATTAAAAAACTGCTGTGGGAGCTCTTCAGCCCAAGAGCCAGCACCACCCATAACCTTTCCTCTGCAATGCCAGGCTCTGGTATCCCAGAAGCTGAACCATGCAAATCCAGGTCAAAAGCAGGAGATAAGAATGGTTTCCCCACAGACAAGTTCCAAATAGCAGATACCCATCGCCTTTAACTGGACTGCAGTTACCCAGTGCTTAATGAGACTTGGGGACAAAGCAAGCAGAGAAGTGATCTTACAGCAGGTGTCTGGCATGGAATTACAGGTCCAGACCTCTCTAGCTACGTCGAGACTGGTCATAGTTGAGTGGCTTGGATGTTTTTGTCATTTTGGTTTTCTCTTTTATTTATTTTTAAAATGGGTTATTTCTGCTCAGTCCCGCTTTCAAGGTAGTGTGCTGTTTAAATAGAGTTACTGTCTTTATTTGAGTTTTCATGCTAGAGGAGAGGTTTGCAGAGTAGAAATCTTTTCAGGAATTGATTCACATGTTGGTCTGTAGAACAGGAAAACAAGAGCTGTTCCTCACTTGTATCCAGCTTGTGAGTCAGCTTTAAGTTTTTGTCCTCATAACTACTTGAACAAATGTGGTTTCTCCAAAGAAACTGCCTAATGCCTATTAGATTGTCCAAAGAAACTGCCCCCAGATTCATTTAGCCTTCCTGGGACCTGTTCTTGCCATGCAGCTTTATCACAATGTGGTGAGGAGCTGGGTGGGCTCAGCAAGTGTGTCCTAGTGCAGTTGGGGAATGCACACTGAGAAACCCTCAGCGATGACAGCTCTGAGTCTCTGCAGTGCCATGGAAACATGGAGAGGATTTGCATCCAGCAATGTTTACTTCCTTCTGTAGTGGACTTCACCGAAGGGACTGCAGGCTTAACCACCACACACAGGAGCCTTGTCCTAGAGAGGTTTTTTTTGTGTTAAAGTGAGTTCCAATTAAAATACCAGAGTCTGTACAGCGTTTCAGGGTGTGCAAGATGACACCAAGAAACTCGACACTCATGATTACTCCAGGTCTTCAGGACAGGCTGCCTTCTGATCATTTGCCCAAAATCCTCTACACTGTGCAAAGAGAGCAGGACAGGGATTGTTACCTTCCTTATACTGATTTGAGAAAATGTATCAGTGTCAGCCCAAAACAAGCCTTTAAATTGCAGTGAAATTGAGAGTTATGGACAAAGGAATTGTGCTCCCAGATCTTCATAGCCAAAAAGGGGAATTGGTGCCAGGTTGATCCCCTTCTTTCTGGCTCACCTGGTGACTTGCAGGAGGTGCACACCTGATCAGAAAGGCTGTGCTGGGAGCTGAGCCAGGCTGCTCAGGGCAACATGCAGCCAGAAGGAATAGTCATGCAGCATTCAAGTTGCTGTTAGTTCAGTGTGTGGTCCATCATGGAAAGGTGTTTGATGCTGAGGTGCATCAAACAGACAGATAGACTGTCCTGGAGTGCAGTGTGAGGACAATTTGTCTGTGTGGTATTTCAATGCAGCTGGCTCAGTAAACTTAGGTCAGAAACCAACAGAAATTCAGCATCAACTTTTTCAGGGAACTCAGTAAAGCACTTGTGAACGTATATCTCATCTGAAATGAAAATGTTGCTTGTTGCAGCAGACCTCTCGCTAGGGTAGAAATGAGCCAGGACAGACTCTCATTTAAAGCATGAAAAGGGTCCCAGATTATTCTCCTTTACAGTTCAGCCATCCTGGCTGTGACCACAGCAAGCTCCTGCTGTTGCTTCTCTGACAGCCCTGGCTGCTCCTGCTGGAATGTGTCTGAAGTGTTTCCCTGCTGCCTCTGACCACAGAGGCTCCACTGTGACTGCAGGCTCCAGCAGCAGCTCTAACTCCATCAGACTCAGATATTCTGCAGCAGCAACTCTCTTCCTAGTTTTGTTCTTTCTGTCTCTCTGAATCTTTCCTTCTTCCTCAGGGCTCCTCTGCCCCCAGGCTCCCCCTGACCAGCCAGCCCACCCCTTCTCACACTTATCTTTATCAGTCACAACTGTGACCCATTAAGGGCAAGGCTGTTCTTTTTCTCTGGTAATTAGGACAACTGTGAATTACCAGGGTGAGGTCACTTGTAATCCCTTCTGCTACACCTACAGTTGCTGATGGAAATTTTATTTTGTTCAAATTTCTGTTCATTTTTGCATAAGGAAGCATCTGGACCAAACTTATAGTAAGAGAGAACATCAGGAATGAAGCAGAATGAAGTTCTCTTGCTACAAAGGATGGATAATATTAATCTAAGACATAGGAGCAGTAGCAAACCCCAAACTTCAGCATACTGACTTTGAAATTGTTCTATTGTAGAAGAAAAATAGGCCAAAAAATATTATACATATTATATGACATGCAGCCCATTAATCTGTAGTTTTATTTGAAATAATTCTCAGCACTCTAAATTTTAGCCAACTTTTCAGGTTGAAAATCTGAATTTTATTTTTTCTGATCAATTTTTTCACCTATCAAATAAGAAAATTCACCAAAAAATCTGTCCTGAAATGTGTTTTTGCAGCAGATCAATGGGACAGCTAAGATTAATAAGGATTGCAGGGTTGAACAATGGAGAAGTTGGATAACTGGACCATTGCACATTTCTTTGTAGGAAATCAATTACTTGGGTTCTTCTTGATCATTGGGGTTAAAGGGATAATAGAAGCCAAGAAGGCATTAGGACCTTTTAATGATTAATAGTAGCTTTTGAGTATATTTTTGGCACTGTAACACCGGGCGTTCATTTCTAATTACTTTGAAGAGAGAAAAGACAGGGAAATACTTTTCTGTCTTTATCAAACTGCATCAGAGAGAGGAGCACAAAAGTGCTCCAAGCTTTTCTTAAAGACTCACTTCATTGCTCCCATTTTCTGTTATTTCTCTGGTTTTTTTTCCATTTCTCTGGTCAGTGACCACACAGCCTGGCTTTGACAGGGCCAGAGGTTCACAGGTTGCCATGTTCCCAAGGGAGACATGAGCACACAGGAGTGAATATGACTTAGGGAAACATTTATATGCACCTGGGTTTTAATTAACCACTTGTTTCTTTCCATTGCTCTGCATATGTACAACATCTGATTCCGGGCACCTAAGACCTACTGACTGCTTTTATTATTCATAGCTTCACTTTATTTGCATAAATGAATATTTGCTCAGAATGTCTTACCCCCCTAATAGCACAGTAGAGAGGGATGAGGGTTAATGGTGCTTTCTTGGCAGTACACACAGGGTAAAAGCTGTCACTGGGATTCAGGGAAACAGGGCTCAGAAGGGATAGTGGTGCCAAGGTGCATTTGTAGTAGCTGAAAGCTTGTGTCATTCTTGTCTTCGAGATTCTTACTGAAAAGCAAAGGGTCTAAAAAAGTTTGGGGACATTACATTAAAGTGTTATGGTAGAAGAAAGATGCCATATAATAAGCTGTTGTGGGGACTGAATGTTTTGTGTTTTATCTGTGAAAATTGGATGTTACCTAGAGAAACAAAGCAGAGTAATGTCAAACTCAAATATATTCACATTACCCTATTAGTTATCCCAAATATTATCAATATTCTCCAAAGAATAGGAGTTGTATTCTCAGAATGCCCAACACATGTGTGCTTTATTATTATTATTATGTGCTTTAAATAGCAATCAAATTATTTGTTTGGGAAGTGAAGAACTGAACCACTACGAATTATCACAATTTTTTTTCCCCAGTAACTGAACATATTTGAGTGTAAGTGTGTGATAGTGGATTTTTAGTGCACTTTTACACAACTACATGCATGACCCTGTGTGTTGTTTTTTTTTTTTTCCTTCCGTTTTCCAGCTGCCTGCCCCGTTCTGTGCAGTGGCAATGGTCAGTACTCCAAAGGTACCTGCTTGTGCTACAGTGGCTGGAAAGGTCCAGAGTGTGACGTGCCCATCAGCCAGTGCATTGACCCCTCCTGTGGAGGCCATGGCTCCTGCATCGAGGGCAACTGTGTCTGCTCTGTGGGCTACAAAGGAGAAAACTGTGAGGAAGGTAGGATATTCGTTTTCTCTGCTGTTAGTTTGTTTTCTGGGTTTGGGAGTTATTTAATGGCTGGGAACAAAGGAAAGAATGCAATAAAAATCTAAGTATAAAACTGCTGTAGCAGTTAAAAGAGGGTAAAAATGTAGTCTACCACAAATTTTCTGATCTATCAGAGTTCAGACTTTCTATATACATTGCTTTGCAGTATTAAGAGTGTCTGCCACAAGTAAACCTGAATAATTCCTTTGTTGAAGAGCAAAGAAAAAATCTTTTCTTATGGATTATGTTTACTGAACAATTTAGATGTGAAACGCAGAGGAAAAAGGAGCCGTGGTAGACAAAATTGTATAGCTTCAACTTCACATAAAGCACATATCAATCACTATTAAGACAGAAACTGATGAAAAATATTTGAAAGACTTGGATATCCTTGCTACTTACAGACTTAATGAGGGGCAAATTGCTCCTGTTGGCTGCAATCATATGGGATTAAGGAAAGGTAGATGGCACACATGAACAATAACTGTCCTTTAAATGCAGAAAAGCTTTTCAGATTCAAAGTGTCCAATTCCTTGAGTATATAGAATGAAGAAATTTTTTAAAATAACCCATGCAAAATGTGGTCATAGATTAAGCTCAATAATGGCTGTTTTCTGTTAGAATGCACAATGTAAATTGGACTGCTTTTCTTTTTAAAATATATTACTGTGCTCCAGGGTTTATTAATCCTCCAAACAGAGAACCAGCTTGAGTACTGAAGTGATAGGGCTGGGGTGTCATTCTGATAGGGCTGAGGAGTCTCTCTGGACTATTCTCAATGGATTGCAGAGCTGTATTGATACTGTGTGTGTCAATTTTCATCTTACCCTATAGTGAACAGCTGTCTCTCCCATCAGAAGAGAAAGAGAAAAAAGACTGTAGATAAACAAACTACTAAGGGTTTTATTGTCATCACCTTTAGGACAAGATCTGGCATTAGTCTGAGTGAACTTGTAGTTAAAGGAAAAAAAAAACCAAACAAACCAAGGATCCTCATTGGTGGGACTACAATTGTTTGTTCAGTTCATTCCTGTCGCCTTCTTCCACTAAATCCTCTCAACGCTGGTTGTTAGAGCTTTTCTCCACGATTCAGTTGAAGCCGAGTTTTTGTGTTGTTTTTAATGGGCTATGTTTTACACTATATCCAGGAAATGCTGTAATATCTTTTTTTTCCCTTAGAATTTATAGTTCTCAGTTCACCCTGAGTGTGTGATACTAGGAGATTTTCAAAAATTATCTGAAATGCCTTGCTTTAACTATCATTCTCATGAAAATCAAAGATGGAAAAGACTGTCTTTAACATGCTCTGCAGCACCCAATCTATTCCCCAGGACTGCAGAACCTCCCTTTCTGGTACTAACTGCAATTGTTTGCTTGGTCTCATTAAGTTTTATGCATTTCATTGTATTTTCTGTTGTTGTATAAATGCTTGTGTTATTAGAGAGATTATGGCAGGTAGCCTAAAATGATCTTTGTTTCATTTAATTCAGGAAATTTTACCTTGCAAGCCGTTCCTCCCTCACTTTGTAATTTCCAGGTACTTGCATGGAATTCTCTCTCTGCTTTCAGTTCCCTAGAATGGCTGTGGTCTGTCTGGGCCATGGATCCCCATGGATCTATCTGCCTTGGATCCCCAAACTCCTCTAAGAGAAATAGGCTCCTGTAGTGCTAATTCCATCTTATCCTCAGGTGAATGTTTGGAATGGTGAAGCAAAGACATCAGCAGCTCCAGAGAAGTTTCTAGAAAAAGCCAGTGCAGGCCTTTGGGCAAAGGTATTGGGTTAACTCCAGCCAAAACTGGGAGCACAACAAATCTGTCAGTCAACAGAGATTTTTGGGAGCTGAAGGGCTATGTGAGATGACAGGATATACATTATTTAATCAACACTTTTCTTGGTAGGATACGTTTCTTCCTAAAAAGATAAATGAATTACAAAGGCAGGAGGTATTGATTGCAAACTTGGAAGGGGCCAATGACATGACAAGAAAGGTTAAAGTACCCTTTTGCATATATGATTGGGCAATAAATAAGTCAATGAATTAATTTGTAAATAAATAAAAATCAACCACCATGTTTCTACTCTAGCATTCCATTTCTTTTGTACATATTTCTCACATTAATTCAAGTGCTATGGGAGAAAGGGTACACTATGAAGTGATGTCTCTCTAATTAATCATCTAGTCTTAGTTAAAGTTTTTGCATTAATAGAAGTTTTACACTTTTAATGGTAGAATGATAGAAATAATATGACTGTATTTCTATATAATATATGAAATCTCCTCTATTGATTTGAACTTCCAAAAGGAATGGCAAAGGTTGATTCATTTGCCATTTTCCAACTAGGATATTGAATTAGAATAAGTGGGTCAGCAATTTTTTTTTCTTCCCAATAGCTTTTTATTTCTGATATTCATCATGGTTATATTGTTCAAACAATTTACCTGAAATGAAAGTGACACCAAAATCAATATTTTTGATGCACAATTTTTGCAGCATAAACACTGTTTTTCTATTAACAAATTTGCACAGAAGATGAAGTGGGGTATTTGTCAGGCTTCATTCAGTCTACTTTGGGGGGGGACACAAGTGAAATTGCCAAATTAGGTTAAGTTAAGGGTGGTTTTCTTGTCACTTTCCTGTTCGAGTCATTTTTCAATGACATTTAACTTCATAAGTGTAATTCATGGCTCTTTGGGGACTTCATGGTACACATTGTTTGAAAAACTCCTTGACCTCCTTTTTGTCCTTAAGGATATAAATTGCTTTCAGTACCTTTTTTTGTCAAATCTACAGAGGGCCCAATACTAAATGAGCTCTAATGATCTGAGCTGCCAGGGGGCTGTGAGTTCCAAGCCTAACATACTTGCTAAGGTGCATTCTCCTTTGTTTAAACACCAAAGAGGGTCTGTGGATAAATCCTGATTAAATACCATTGTAAACCCTGCTACACCTCAGGGCCAGAACCTCTGCAACACAAGTCAGTGCAGTTCTGTTGCAGGTAATCACATTATGCTAATTTCAGCAGCGAGGATCTGGCCTGAGATGATAACTCTGAGTATGTATTAAAATAGAACAAGATTGGAGCTCAGAGTAAAAACTCTCCTCAGTTTAAACTTTGAAAGCTGCTACTTACCCAAATGATAGAACAAAACAGCTGTAAAGCACATTTGTCTGGAACAAAGGACAAAGGTGTTTAGTGTGTTATCCTGTAAAACAAGGGAAATTGGGGGCTTGGGGCATTGATAGGTTCATTCTGTAGAAATAAATCAAAGCTGCATGAGCACTGTAATTCAGGATAGAGGGAAGACAGTTAATTTATGTAGCAGAAGGTGGTGTTTTTCATATGCTCCACATTCCTTTCATTAGTGCTTTCATTTGAGAAGGAAGATGATACATTCCTGACAAGGAGAGTACATTATGAGTTATCATTATCTCCTAAAGTTAGCTGTCCTATAACGATGTTATACACGTACTACCCTTCTACATTTTCTGTTAAAATATATATCCTAAAAAAACCCAGAACAGACCAAATGTGGGAGGAAAGTAACCTTCATCTTTAAAGAAGATTGACCTAACTTTTTGTGTACTTTACTTCTTTATTCAATCAGACTGTTTTATCACAGCTCTGTGTCCTTTGAGTTCAACAGCAGTTGTACAAAAGATGCATTGTAAACTTCAGACAGGTTATAATTGGCTAAGCACAAAGAAGGAGTAACAATACAGGACAAGTACTCTATGTAATTTAAAACAGCTTATGAATTTATCAACTTCAAGGTGAACCACAAACCAATCTTGGTTTACCTACAAATATGAAATTGCATTATATTTTCATGTCAAATTAACTCGGCTTTAAATCTGAAAGAAAAAAAGGAAAAGCAAACCCAAAATGATAGCCAGTGTCATCATTAAAATGAAAATCTTGTAAGAAATGTTACAGTCATTTCTTCCTGTACTAGTGTATTCTGAGTTCTATACTATTGTATTCTGATAACTCATTTTATTACATCTCTAAATGCATCTGTCTCAATCCTCTGCCTGTATCTAATCTATATACTTGCTTTAAATGTTCTACAACTAAATAAAATAGTTTGACAGGGCTCTATGTTTATAGAAAAGTTGAGATTTGAAAGATCAAGTATTGTTCACATCAGGTGGAGTGAAAATGTCTCTGCCTTAATTTAAAAGGATCAGTTTGGAAAAGATGAGAGATAAATCACTTTCATTATAAACTCAGATCTTCCTGGAGCAGTGAGAGAGAATGCAAATCATTTTTGGTCCTGCTGTTGTGAGCTAATATATACCAGTCATGAGATGAATTCAAGTTATTTAAGACATGAATTTGACCTTGACCTTCAATTCCACAGCAAAAGGTACTCGGTAAAGCCTCCATGTGTGTATTGGCAGTAAAGCACTGTATTGTTATACAGATTCATTATATAAGATAAAAATTTGGTACAGATTCATTATATAAGATAAAAATTTGGAAACTCATAAGGTTACTGATAAAGTTGTTTGAAAGACAGCTTGTAACATTCTTTTAAGGACTGAAATAGCAACTGAAATTCCATTGCATCATTTTCCATCATAATTATTTTCACTTTGTTGTTTCTGGGTTGAAATCCGTATCTGTTTCTGGTTTAAGTTCTTTAAGAGAAACAATCTCCTGGTTCAGAATATGTGTTGAAGTAACCAGGGCTCTCAGTTTCACAGCTCAGATACTAATGGACCATGGATCAGACATTCAGAAGTGCCTGAATGATTAAGAGTCTAAATGAAGCTGAAAGCCACTGACGTTCTGACTTCTGTGTACTTGAAGTGGCTGTCCTAAGGTTCAAACAGTGCTCTAACATTTAATAGTAATAATAGCAGTTTTTATAAAGATACTCCAAATAAAAAGTCCTTTAAAACTGCAAATTATTATTTTGTACTTGAAATACAGTACATGAGTCATCAGAGCTTCAATGTTTTTCAGAAGAAATGTCTCCAGGTTTATGTGTGGAACTCTGACTATATATATATTTAAGTACTATTTTTAAGTCTTCATGCTTCTCCACCACAGCGTTCCTGCAGTAAACTGTCATTGCACAGTGAAACCCTGCTTGATTTATTTTATGTAAAATGTAAATTACTTCACTTTCCCCTTCTCAGACCAGGTATTAATATGACTTGGACAGCTCCCTCAGTTTGATCTATTTATCACCCTGTCCAGACTTTCCAGAGCACATTTTTCCACACTCTCCCTGGTGTGAAGTGACCCTTCTGCACCTGTTTTTCTGTTTCCCCCTGCAGTGGACTGCTTGGACCCGACGTGCTCCAGCCACGGGGTGTGTGTGAACGGGGAGTGCCTGTGCAGCCCGGGCTGGGGCGGCGCGAGCTGCGAGCTGCCGCGCGCGCAGTGCCCCGAGCAGTGCAGCGGCCACGGCTCCTACCTGCCCGACACGGGGCTCTGCACCTGCGACCCCAACTGGATGGGCCCCGACTGCTCCGTCGGTAAGAGCTCGCTCTGGCACCAGCGATGGCACAGGAACAGGACGGAGGCAGTGCTGCAGAAAGAGCAAAGGCGGCTTTATTGGAGAAAACCGCGCGGTTTCTATAGAGTGATGCGCCACATTCTATTTGATTGGCTAGTTAACAAAAACACCTTCCTCATACACCCTCCTTGAGAAGAACAAAAAGATGAAGTAGAAAAACACCACTTGCAGCTTGTTTATACTTAAGAGGTTATCACGTGCTTAGAACTCCCTAAAAATTCTCACAAGCCGCTGTGAGAAACACTTGCCATTTTTGTCTCTCTGTCCTATGGCCCTTCTCTCCCTCTGTCCCTTGGCCCTTTCTCTCCCTCTCTCCCATAGCCATTTCTCTCCCTCTGTCCCATGGCCGTTTGTCTCTCTCTGTCCCATGGCCATTCCTCTCTCTGTCCCATGGCCCTTTCTCTCCCTCTGTCCCTTGGCCCTTTCTCTCTCTCTGTCCCATGGCCATTCCTCTCTCTGTCCCATGGCCCTTTCTCTCCCTCTGTCCCATGGCCCTTTCTCTCTCTCTGTCCCATGGCCCTTTCTTTCTCTGTCCCATGGCCTTTTCTCTCCCTCTGTCCCTTGGCCCTTTCTCTCTCTGTCCCATGGCCCTTTCTCTCTCTGTCCCATGGCCATTCCTCTCTCTGTCCCTTGGCCCTTTCTCTCTCTCTGTCCCATGGCCCTTTCTCTCCCTCTGTCCCATGGCATCCACAGTAAGAAAAAGGTTTTTTCCCTCATTTTGCAATCATGTTGCCGTTTTGTTCAAAGGCTACTTCCTATGGTGAGTTTGAAATGCAGTAATAATCGAGAAAGTTGTCTTTGTTGCATGATTGGGCTTGTTTCATTTTGTTGGGAAGAACTGTGGATGTACTTCTATATATGTTTTCGTGACATTCTTAATTTGGTTAGGCGTTTGTGTTTTGTTCTAACACTGGTTCTCTTTTAGACTGAAAAAGTTACATAAGTGTACTTCTGTTTCCCAACTGTAAATGAAAATGTCCCAATGTTTCCATTTATGGGGAAAGAAATATGGGGAATTTTGCTTTTACATTTTCAGTTGAACCTTGAGATGCTGCTGTAGGTCAAAACCAAGTGTCTCAAAACACTGGAGACAAATGGAGACAAATATTTACATTTTTCACAGTTATTCAGTTATTTCCTAAGGTTAATCAGCTGGAATACCCTACCAGTGACATGAATATCAAGATGTGTTTTCTGCTTTATGGATAAGCAGTCAGAAAAATTCAAGAATGAGAGTTTTGCTGCCACTTTCTTTGGTGATGTGTGGGGCAAAAGACCCTTCTGCTTATCTGAAACTTCAGCTGGCAGAGAGCTGTAGAATTTTTGCAGTGAGACACCAGATAACTGACCATGTTAGAAATAGGAATACAAGATCTCTCCTTGGAAAGCGACTTTTACCCATCATTTTAAATGACCCTGAATTGCTGCCATTCTCTGCCAAATGAGTTTCAGGTGAGTTTCAGTCTCAATTCTCAGCAAATCAATATCTGTCAAAATCACCCAAGGTCCAGGTTTGAGTAGAGCAGAGCCACCTGCTCACCTCCTTTGCTGTTGGGGACAGCACCTCTGACATGTTTGTGTCTGTGTGGAGGATCCAGCTCTGCAGCTCTGTCCAGTGCACATTAACAGGTTTTTTTTAAACTGATGCCTTGGAGTGGCTGCCTAGAACAGAGACTAGACAAGGTTAAGAGAATGAAGTGGGTATTTAATAATATTAAAGACCTTCTATAGATGCACCTTGGGCAATCAAAATACTCCGAGAGAGCCTCCACCCAAGGTAAATGATGGTCACAAGTTTTTCAGACAATTTAAATTTAGGTCCGTTTACATATCAAGGGTTACAGCTTCAGGTAATGAAGTCATATTCCCCCATTTTCTTCCCCCCAATTCACTTTTGTTTATACTTTTCATGGCCTGAGGCAGGAGAGTGTCCTTGAGTTACAGGCCTAGAGGGATTGTTTCATCTGACCAAAATGTGTAGACAGCAGCTAACACTTTACATGGAGTTTAGAGTTATGTACCAATGCAGTACAGGATTTGAAAAATATAAAGGCATTTATATTAAAAAAATATAAAGGCATTTTGATTAAAACAATTTAAAATATAAATCTCAGTATCTCTGCTGATCAGAGTGACTCAGTAAAAGCCTCTTTTTCCCAGCCTGGCAGTCAAAGAAGGAGTCAGGATTCTTCTGTTCTTGTTCTCAAAGTTGTTTATTATTTCTTATCTATTACATTATTTCTCCAACTCACTGAGGTCTGTCTGTCAGGTTGGGTTGTGGCACACTGACCACTCTCAGGGCAGTGTTCTCTTTTTATACTAAAAACTCCATGTACATTATTTACCATAATTTGCCAATGCCTATCACCTATGTTAGTGAGTTTCTACCTTAAACCAATCCAAAAGTGGCAACATCACCCAGAAGATGGAGGTTAGGAAGAAGGACAGGGTATGCCCAAATTCCTCCATCATGGGACTCAGAGCCCCCATTCTAAAAACCCCAAAATTCTACTTTTCACCCTGTGATCAACTAACTATTATTCTACTTAAATTTTTGTGGCTTGAATATCCTCATATAAGGTTGGTAATTTTTTCCATGGGTCAATATCAAAGTCACATGCGTCTTGTGCTTTGTGCCAAGGTCTCTGAGCCCCTGGTAGGGGCTCGAGCCATCCAGGACACTCAGAGGAATTTCCTGGGTTATGACATATAAAGGCATTTATATTAAAAAAATATGAAGGTGTTTATATTAAAAAACCAAAAAAATATGAAAATATAAAGGCATTTGAAAAACCTTAAGATATCAAAGCGACTTTTAATTTAGTCTGCTTTTAAACAAAAATTAAATGCCGGCTTTCATCGGAAGGTGAGCGGGCCAGCTTTTGTTGAGTGTGGTTTTTTGCAGAGGCAGTGCTGGGGTGCTCCCTCGCCCCGGGGCCGGCTGTGACTGCTGTTCTCTCTCGCAGAAGTGTGCTCGGTGGACTGTGGCACGCACGGCGTGTGCATCGGCGGGGCCTGTCGCTGCGAGGAGGGCTGGACGGGAGCGGGCTGTGACCAGCGTGTGTGCCACCCCCGCTGCACCGAGCACGGGACTTGTAAAGATGGGAAGTGTGAATGCAGAGAGGGCTGGAATGGGGAGCACTGCACCATTGGTAGGCAAACGACAGGCACCGAAACAGGCACATATTGCTTTCTTTTCATAAATCGTAGAGACATAGTTACTGTCGTGGACCGTAATGGGCTGTTCCCTTAAGGACCCAGGTGCTCTCAGCTATCAAGCCTGACTCAAAATGTGTTGGGGGAAGTGCAGGTGGACTCTTGGAATCATTTCAAATCAATAACAATGATTTTTATAGATTTTTTACTTTTTATAGAGAAAAAAAAGCATACAAAACCAACACAACAACAAATTCCACATTAGTAAGTAAAGATGGAAAAAATGGTACCATGTGTGATATCAACAAATACAACACTTGGTACTATGGATGATATCTCAGTATCATCTGAACTGGAATGATTTTCAAACCTAACTAAGCATTCCTTTGTGTGAATGGCCCCTTTTTCAGTTTCCCTGTCTGACCCATCCGTGCTCTCCTGCTGTTGTACATCACATGTGAAACACAGCCCACAGCAGCACCCAGGGCAGGGGTCAGTGCTGGGGAATGTCTGTTCCTGCTGGTACAGGAGCAGCTCCCTGGCACTCTCCCCTGCTGTGCTGGGACAGTGGCCCTGCTGTTTGCATGGAGACAATGCCAGCCCATGAGCCCCTTCCCTGAGAGCCTGCAGCTCACTGCAGCATCAGCAGCACAATCTCAGCTGGGCTCTGACAGCCTGGGAAGCTCAAAAAGGTCATCCTTACACAAAGCAATGATGTTCTATCCTCTCAATTACCATGCTTGAAAATTTACTTGAATGAGGAATTAATTGTTCCTAAGTGAAGCTCTTTATTTTGTCTCTACAAGCAGTCAGGCACTCTATTTGGATTGTTTTGAAAATTTACTCAAAGGAGAAAACTTATTTTCTGTGAGCTATAATCAAAAATGGGAAATTCTCAGTGATCACATCCCTTCTGAGAAGTTTGAGCAGATTTATCTGAACAAGAGTATCCCATCTACTGAGACTGTGAGGTTGAGACAAGTGTGCTTTTTCTCCAGAGAATTTTTGGAGAACTGAAGTATGCCGTAGAAGAAATCTGATGAGTCCAAATCCAGAGTCATGTTGTTTTCATTATCTTAACGTGATGAATTTAAGAAAGAAAAGAGTAGGTCACTTGAGATTTTTGTGGCAGTCAGGGACCCTAATGGGACAGTCCTATTACAAGTGAATTGTTATTTCTTTACTTAAACGTATGGTGAGATTCTTGCATCCCTCAAGATGTTTTTCTTTTTCATTCCCCTCTGATTTCTCTTTGGATATACAAACCATTTCCAACACAGGAGTTGGAAAATAAAAGTATACTCCTATTGGAGAGATTAAAAAAAAAAAGAAAAATTGATACATATTTTCAGGGCATATCCTTTGATGTTGTGGTGCTGCATGCTTCCTCCACACTGTGCTAATATGATTTAAATCAAAGCTTTTATGACTGAACACTTTGTGACCAGCACAGATGCAGAGTGTTTTTTCATAATTGCTTTCAGACTTCCATCATATCAACATACCTCTGCTAGATTAATCCAGGCATTTTGTTTTCAAAGTTCTTCCCAGATCTTTACAAAATGCCTAGTATATAATTTTTTCATTAAATTCTGTAATAATTGCTTATTTCAGAAGTTGATGCTTCGCACAAAATTTGTTTTGCTTTATAATCTCTTAGTAATGTGCCGATGTTTAGAAGTAATTAGTGTATGTAAAGTCTTCATTACTGTGCAGACAAAAAGATGCCTTTTACCAAGATCTCAAAGTAGGCTGAAAACTGCAAGCTGAACTAGTGAACTCTGAAGTCAGATTTTAAACCTAATTTTCAGAGCTTTGAACTAGATATCTCCCTTATTACTAATGTGTATAATCAATTCTTTCCAGAGGAAGGGTGATATTTCTAAAGTGATTAAAATATGCGTAAGCTTTTTTTTGTTTGGTGTGTATTACACAGATTTCCTTGAAACTTAATGTGGTCCTGCCTGTGGCAAAGATGAGGCTTAGTGCAAAAAATTCAGGTATGCCCTTCTAGTTATCATGGATGAAGTTTGTGCAGTCAGAAGTTGTCTGTTGCATGCACACAGAGATTCTTGTGACAGGCCTGTAGCAGTAAGGATTTTCACGTGGTGATGTCCTGAGGCCATTTACAAAAGCACAAAGGCTGATGCCAGGGATGGAATTGAGTTCAGAGGGACAGCTCAGTGTGACCCCACTGGTTCGTGTTACAGGGAGCTGAAGCACAGAGTTCAGAGGAAAAGGATGGTAAAAGGGATTTTTGTCAGTATTGGTATGAAATTTCTAGAAGTTACACTGGAAAATTTGTGCTTAGAGTGAATTGATGCTTTGGTACAATGATGAGTTGCTCAAGATGTTTTAAACGTTGGTGTGAAGAACTAAAGTGCACTTAAATTTTACAGCAACTCACTGTCAGAGTACTGCCTTCATGTTCCAGCTGAAAGTTTGACACAGCACTTCATGTCAGAATTGCTGACGAGTGTCTGCCTAAGAAGATGCCACCAATTAGTCCTTCTGGAAGGTACCTGAAAACTGCACAGGCTGTTTGTCCTAAGGCAGGAAATGCAAATCCTGTAGGAGAGGTTATTTACCCTGAATTTCCATTTTTGCTACACCTCGTCTGAAATGAAGTCAGAATAAAAACTTGCTTTGATTTCAGTGACTTTAGTCCAAGTCCACAAATTGATTTGTGAGGAAGAAAAGGAGATTTCTATATAAAAAACATTTGTTTTCTTTCTGTTTCTTTACCAGTTTCTTTGTGCTATATTTACATGGCAGTGGAAAAGAAATCATCATAGCAAACTGCGGGTATCCAAGCTAATTCAGATATTTTATCCTATTTAATATCAAAATGAGGCTTTAATAGATGCTTGACAGAATGCACACTCCTTGTCATTTCATTGTTGAGTATCTAAACTCAAAAGTTTCAATAGAAATGCATTTTTTTTTCTCTGTTTTACCTGGTTTAAGAAAAGCACTCAGAAAATCCTCCCAGAACAGCAGTGTGAGCTCAGTGTTAGCACAGTGTCTGTGCAAAGCAGCTTTTGTCTGTGTGCAATAGAATTATGTGTAAGAATCAATGCAAATAAAAATGCATGCATGTTCCAAGTTACTCAGATTTTGATAAATCTATATCCAAATAATATAAAAGTGAAAGGAGTCTGGTCTTGCTCAGCTGCTTTTCGAAGCAGAGCAGAACTTCAGTTCTCTTTGCTACTTCAGGTAAGAAAAGAAATTGCTTACTGGAGTGGTGATAAAGAAAATTAATCTTTTCCCAGTGCAAAAATAGACCTGTCAGGATATGTTTATTAAGTGATTACTATTCATTGATTGCAATTATGGAGGAAGTTATAACTAAATAATAGAGGGTAATCTAGATGAAAAAAAAATATTGGAAAACTAATAACAAAGTGAAAGAAAGGTATAGAAGTTGTTAATCTTGAACCCATTTCATGACAGAAATTTAAGATGGAGGATTCAGCTTTTCCTTAAATCATCTGAATGTTTTTTAAACCATACTGTTATAAAACAGATCTGTTACTTTCACTGAAAATATTATCTGGATGTTTAAAACTGTTGTTTTTAAATGCTTGCAGAGGATGTTCTGCATATAAACTGTCAAGATAGCATTCCAAGGACAGAGTGATATATATGGAGATCTTATGAAACAGTCAGAAATACCATTTTAAAAGTGTAATTCCATCTGTAATTCATATCCCTGAGCGTGGTCTCTTATTAAGTTATTGGTAAAAATCTCACTGGGAGACCAGTGAAAGCAGGATTTAATCCTAAATATTTGCAAGTAAAATTTAAATGTCTGCAAATGGATCTTTTAAGGTGAGCTCTGACCAGAAGGTGATATGTGAACTTTTCTTTGGGGCTGCCTGTCACATTCCCAAGCCTTGCTCTTGTCTGTTCATGTCCTCCATTAGAGGTAGGTTAGGCACTCTTTTTCAGACAGAAAGTGGGGAAAAATTATACTCAAGGCTATTTGGTAATCTGGATACTCTGCTGCAGATTTTGATCCAGAGAGTTGTCATCTCTTATGTTCTTTTTTAAAATTATTTTTATGCAAATGAGCTATACCCCTGGTACAGACATTGAAGCTCAACCTCCACCTGCCTGCCTGACAAAACACAAGCAGGTGATGAGTCCATCTCTTCAGGCTCTGCTTGGGCTCATTTAGCTTACAAAAGACCCTTAAGATCATCAAGTCCAGCCACAAACCTCACACTCTTCTGGCCTTGGTAGTGCTTTCTGAAATCCAACTCCAGAGCTGGGGATCAGCAACTTTGCCCCACTAGGTCCTTGGCCCTAAAACTGTCAAAATTGGAGAACAAGTTCCTTAGTGAAGAAGGGGTTTGGAAATTTGTATTAGCTCTGTATCTTATCTTCTATATATTCAAGGCTTTGAGTAAAGGAGAAAGATTTGAAAAAAAGCTAGGATTCTGTCACCTACATGGTGGAAAATAACCTAATATTTTCAGATGCAACAAATGTACAGAAAAAAAGAAAGGACTTTGTGTCTAGGATGATTGAGAAGTTTAAGTTGTAGTACAAGGTATTTGTATTAGGAAAAAACATGTCATCAATGAATGAAAAAACTGGAGGAGGTTGTCCAAGCAAATTGTGAATTCCTCATCAATGGAGTTTTTAAGAACCATTTAGACAAACTAGTCAGGAATAAGAGAGGTAATTCATCCTGCCCTGGGGCAGCAGCTTCACCAGAAATCATTGAACTCTATGAGCTCTCTTCCAGTCTCCTTTTAAATGAGCTTAGGAGGAAGCATTCCTTCTAAGGAGTTTATTTTTAATGGCCTACCTTAAGAGCTGTACTGTCATTCCCTTTAAGAATCCAATGCCACTGTTGGAAGTAGAATTGATAATTTATCCAGCCAGGGAGACTGATCTATGTGTTCTGTATTTGCAGAACAATGGGTTGTCAATGTGGATATTGAGCCACTCTGAAACATCCACACAAACTCGCACCCAGTAGGGAAATACTTTAAATACTCTCCCTTTAAAGGTGAACACTGTGTGGGCCATATTTCACCTTTGGTTCTAATAAAAAATTGTTTACTAAAAACCTTTCCCCCCTGAGTGCTTTGGGATGACCTTTCCAGCTTTGACACATGTTTATATTTTCCATCAGCTGGATGGAATACCACAAGTAAAGTGTAAAGGTTTAGTTCTTTACCTCATCATGGACTCAATAATCAATGGAAACATTAATAATGTGGCATTGTGTTATCTTTGGATATAGCAAGATATTTCTGTCCCCTGATAATGCTCTTTGTGTCAAAGATTTTTTTTCTTCTACTACTGATTTCTCTTGTTGTAATTACAAGGGTAATGATTCAAAGATGAGGCAATTTTCAGGAGAGATGGAAAGTGTGTGGGAGGAGGCAGTGGAAAGCCATCGTATCTGACAAAGAGCAATTTAGAAGGAGCTAGATATATTAGACTTCTCCAATGGATTTCTAACTTAAAATTAATCTGTAACAGTTTATAACCTATCAAGGCATAAAAAACCCTCTAACAACGATGACAGGAATTTAGATTGCATGCTCTGAGGAAGGAGGAACACTTTTTTCTTTCATTTTATTTGAAAAATGCATAGAATATTTAGGTCATGACCACTTTTCATTACTGCAGACATTGAAATGTGTTGGCAATATATATATGATGACATGACCAAAATGTTGGAGATATTGGCTGTTCCTGAATGTGCAGTTTCCAGTTCATCACCTGTATCACAAGTCATCGCACTGTTTTATACATGGAAGCAGATTTCTACAGATATATTCTTTGAGTTGCTCCCCCTGTGCCTCCTCAGCAAAGCAGAGGAGCAGCAGGTACCTCATGAGGCAGCTTGAGAGATTCTCAATTATTTCTGTCACTCGCTGCACATCATTCACATTTTCACTTCCATCATTCAAAGAAAGAGAGACTCAAAAGGTAGAAATCTTCCTCATAGGGTGGAATTTTGGGAGCATATGTTATGTCATGTTCCATTTTATGACCAAAGCCAAGGAAATGTTCTCGTCACTTGGATAAATAAGTGCTCATCTAGTGAAGCATCTCTGTGCTTCAGCAAAGGTCTGAGTTCCTGGTAAATAAATATCTGGTAAATAAATTTCTTCCTATTTCTTCCTGGGAATCTGATGCTTCTTATCTTTCCCAGCTACATTTGCTGTTGAGGTGCTTTGCTGGTTGCCTTTGTCATCCTTTATTTCTGAGTAAAATCTCTTTTTAGAGTCCCCAGATTCCGTATTATGTAGATGGCTTTTGCTTGGGATTTCTGGTTCTGGTTTGTAACTTTGCATATTCCTATGCTGAAAACTGAAATATACTGGCTACTTTTGTGGATCAGGGATGAATAAACTTTCAAAATAATATCTGTAGCACTAAGGAATCCAGAATTACAATAGACATCCACTTAATTTTATCATAGCCAAGCAAGGTAGCTGATTATGAATACTTGGAAAGAAGCATTCTGTGTAGAGATTTATGTATAGTGAGAGTGGTTTGACTTTCAAGGAGTTTAGAAAAAGAATTCCTTTTCATTTACAGAATTTTCAGGGGGCAGCTGGGGATCTTTTTTGGCTGAAAGGCAAGCTTATTCATGAGGAAGAACTTTCCTGTTTGCATTCTTTGCTGAGGGCTTCCTGTAAATGATTGAAATATGTCACAGCTCAGTGTCAGAACACTTGAGTAGCTTTTTTCTTTCTCTTTTTACAGGATATTTGCAGAACATGACCTTATTTCTTTCCTTTCTAGCCCAAAAAATTTAATGAGTATGTTTTCAGCTAAACTTCCTGCATTTTGTCTGGTACTTCAAAGGTGCGCCCAGAAGATCCTGGTGAATAGTTTCCCAAACTAAAACCACATTTCTTTTTTTTCCTTTTGGAGGGTTTTTTCATGAGTTATATTGATTTTCTGGCCAATTCTTGAACTCTTAAAAGACCACAAAAAGTGAGGGAGGGCAATCAATCAGGGAGCTGATCTAACTTTTGAAAGGGCAGAGCCGATTATGCTGTTCCTAGCAGTATTCCAGGAGCCAGACAATCTTCTCTTCTCCTGCAGATAATATTTTCTGTATTATTTTGTACCCTGTGGTGTCAAGCAGAGCTTCAGCAAGGGAGTGAATTACACAATGTTGCTGGAAACAAAACAACAAAGCCACAGGAATGCTTGTGAGAGGTCAGTGGCATGGATTGTATAGAGACAGAAAGGTAGAGCTGGACCCTGAGAAACAGCCACGTATATACATATATATAATATTTATACTTACTAAGAAAGAAATACAAAAGAGAACAATAGCTGTCCATGCTTTTGAGACCTGCTGTTCATATTCCTGTTAAAGCTACCTTTTTCTTGATCACTATTATTCTTGCTTATACATTCTCAAGGTATCATTCCTGCATCTTCAGTATCAGTTTCACATAACCTTTCATGCTTGAAGATGCAAATAAAGTCAAATGTGTTTTGCCTGACTGCTGCAAACTCGGTGGAATAATATTTCAGATGCAAAGCTTTGCAAAGGGTTTTGTTGGTTGTTTTTTCTTTTCAGCTTCTTGCCAATTTAGTATCAAATTAATAGTAGGATGCATTATAAGTTAGAGACTTGTCTTCCTAAGATATTTGATGCTTTTGAAATTCTCTGCTCAATATTTTCTTAGTTTAATGTTGTATTAAAAAATATTAATGTCAGAAATAAAAAGGAAAAAATGGTCTCTGTAGAACCTCTGAGGTGTCAGTTCAGGATTTTGCTGTGTGATCTATTTAGGGCTTCGGGGAAAAATGAAACTATTGAAAGGCTTCTCTCTAAGCTGTCAGCTCTCTCTTGTGCAGTAACTACTCACTGAGGATGAATACACACTGATGCTGAATATTGATACATCCTTCTTTCACTAAAAGCCCTTACTTAGACAGTTTTTTAACAGATCTTAAGGAATGAATATGGGCACTTGTTCAGAGCACAAGTTACGAGGTATCATGAGCCATTCTTATTGAAGAAAGTTTTTACAAAATTTATGTTATCCAGCTCTTTTCTCTTATTCCTTCTTTCTTTCCAGCCCTGTTCTGACCTGCTTATGAAATGCTCAATAGGATAATGATGCTTCTGGAGATTATTCCTGCCTCAGCCTATTTCATTTTACATATAGCCTTTCTATACATATAAAAAGAAGCAAAGTTTGCTGTCCAACAGAAATCATCATATAATATATCTTATTTGCCCAAAGAAATTGCAAACATAATTTGGGTTACTGAAATGTAAGAGCTGAATACAAACTTGAGTATTCTTGAAGGTATTTGAGTCTGATGCTTTAGTCAATTTTCATCTCTTCATGTTGAAAGTGAAAAATAATTGGAATAATCCCGAGGTTGCTATTACCTGATTTATAGCTGCCAAGAAATTGTGTCCAACTGAGTAGATTTCTACAATTTCCAGCACATTCTACTGTCGTGTTTTCAGTGATGTTGTGTTGATTGACATATTACTGTCCATCTCAGGCTGTCAGTTGTCTTCAAAACACATCCATGCTGGGATAGATGGAGACAAAGCAGTGCTGGTGTCTCATTAATCAGCAGTTCAGAGCCAGGCTGCTGAAAGCCAGAGGAAAAGCAGGACATGATATATTGAGGTTGCTGTGTTTGTCATCATCCTCTCTTCATTCACTAACGGGATTAGAGCAGAAAGGATTCATGGCCCAGCTGTTCCCTGAGGATTTTCAGCTCTGAGAGCTGACCCTGAGCACTGCACACTTAAATATTTCACTCAAAAAAAGCACCAAGCACCTCTCTTAAACAGTTAAGCAGTTTTCATGGAAAAGTAGCAAGTTTGCTTTCATGAAGGATTTGCTGTGACATGGATCAAAACATTATCCTTAATGAAAATTTAGGCGGGGGAGACATGGCTGTCTGCTTATCCACATCAAGCTTTTCTTCCTCTAACTCTACTACTCTTAAAACATATTTTTATTCTTGCCTTACTGTGATCAGCCAGCTGTGTGGCCCATGAGTGGTGTCTGACATCTGGGGTGGATTTTCTTGTGGTGGCTCTCTGGTTTTTGGGAGCTGGGCCATGAGTCCCAGCTGTTCAAGTGTCAAACAGGCTCTGGGGTCTCTCAAACAGGGTTTGCAAAGTAGCCCCCAAGTCCTGCCCCCCTCACCTGCCTTCCTCTATTCCACTCCTGAATTCTGGAACTAAGGAGCCATCATTTTGACAAAAAAAAAAAAAATCTAAGTTTATTGCTTTTTTCCTGATCCCACTGTATCTTTAGTTTGTATTAAGAGTCCAGTGCAAAGCAGTTTGATCAGACTCAGCATCAATAGACTGTATCCTGCTTTTAAAATGCTGGAAAACAAGATAGCATCAAAATAGCTGTGAGAAAAGTTTTAGATATTTCTTTTTAAATGTTCTGGCTTGATTAGGGTAGATTGAACTGCATGAGCTAATAATTAATTGTTCATATATTTGAAAAGTATAAACACTTCTAACATTTCAGTATATTTTTACATGAACCCATGTGAAGATTAATTTCTTCTCTGTTTAATTATAAAATTTCAGATGAGTATTTTTTTAGGTAGGTGTTGGAAGACTAAAGTTGTTCAAGAGTTTGAAAAATAACTAAGATTCATAATTCATCTGGACCATATATGTTTTAATTTTCTTTCAAATAGTTTTTCATAGCATTGAACAAGTGAGCCAAAGAACCACAATGCATCAAGGTGCAGTCTCTGTTCTGAAGAGAATTAGTAGGGATAATAACTTTGGTGTCTAAGAAGTAAATATAAGGATGCAATTGTGATTAAAACCATTCTTTTTAATTAAAAACTAAATCAGTTTGTAGTGGAGAATATTACTAGGTTGCTAGGTTGTGATTTTAGTTTAGAAGCAATACTAAGAGGACAATTATCTAAAAGCACAAATTAACAACAACAAAAAATCTGTTTAGGAATAGCATTTTTTTTCCTGGATCATGATGGTTTATTGATTTTGAAAGTGGTGCTGCTTCAAATAGTGTGATTTTCCAATTGTTAGGAATCATAAGGCATTACTGAGTTTCTTGTGAAGGAGCTCCTCAAGGATAGCACTGAAGCTATTTTTGTAACTTCAGCATGTACAAACACAAACCCCTAAATGTCCCAGAAGATGCTGATTCTCCTAAAAACAGAGACACAGATGAGAGAACTGACTTTTTGTTTAAACCACTGGGTATTCCAGAACTGAGTCCCTGATGTAGCATGCTGCCATCCACCTTTCAGCACAGTTTAAATTTAAACTGTTCAGACTGCTTTCCATTCCATAAAGCAAGGCAGAATGTGTGTATGCTGGGTTACAGACCAGTTATCTCTCAAACCAAGAGGAATTAGCATTATAGCATCCAGTCCTACAATGGAAGATAGTATGCTCAGAATGAAGTAGTTCTATAAAAAATGGGTGTTTCTCTTCCTCTTCCATATTTTATTTTTAAATTGCAGAATCCATTGCAATTGGACCATAAAGGTGTTACTGTAAGCAGGAAGCCATGAATCATTATTTGTTGTTGAAAAGTGAATGAATTTGTTAAAATGTTTGCAGATTCTGATTAATCCTTATTTTTCCTTTTAAGAGTAGCTTTATAACAGTGCAGGAAAAGCAGCAGCAATGTGCCTTTTCTTGTTTCAGAAGCAATTGAAAAGATGCTTTAGGCTTAGGACAGAAAATCACTGCATAGGGTTTGTAAGGATTCTGAAATGAAGGTTAACATTGCTCCCATGTGGCATTGCTAACAGCTGAATCAGGGTGAGGGAGTAGAGTGACACAGATTTTTAGATACAATTCATCTTTTTATTGGCTTTGGAATAGGGGTAAAACTGCTTTTTTGTTCCTGTCTCCCTTGGATCATTATTAATTGATTCTTTATCATGAAACCAATCCATATATATCTTCAGTGTGTCCTATGAATGTTTGAAACTTTTTTTTTTTCCAAAATAAGTCAGAAATATTGATTTAGAATGGAGAAAGCCTGCCATATTTAGAGAATAGGGCATCAAAGTCAAGGTCACCCTATTTGTGAAGGCTGAATGGACACTGGCTGATTTTTCATTGGAGTCTTCTGTTATATATTCCATAACAATTTTGATTGCTTGTATGCTGAGGAAAAATGTGAATTAAAATCACTCAGACCCACTCTTAATTATAAACAGTACTTTATATACTTAATCAAAAGTGTCAATTAGCAGTGAAATATCACTCAGCAGACTTTTTGGATACACTGAAATGTCTCCTAAATTTGTTAATATTTCCATTCCACATGAAAGTTGTTGGGGTTTTTTTAAGTACAATTAAGACAATGCTTATTACAATCTAATTATATCCCCATTCCTTTTAATCTTTCAATCTTCCATACACAGAGAATATGCTCAGTAAAATCTGTCATCTTTGACCAGTATCTGTGTTTCTAGTTACCATGAAATTCCTAAGATCCTCATTAACTAATTTAAAAGCTTTTACTGCATTAAAATTTTAAAGTAAGAGATGCTTTGTAAAGGGAAATATTTATTCAGCAGAACTGGGAGGATTTAAGATGTGTGCCTTCCATTGAAGACTGCATCTATTTACTCAATTTATATAGTTACAGTTTCCCCTACTTATTAAGGATTTTTGTCAGAAATTCCAATATTAAACACTGCAGTTTTAAAAATTCCTAGTAAGTTGCATATAATGTTTCTCGTTTCTGAAGTGAGCATTCCCATTGATACTAAAAGGGAGATTTAATAAAGTTATTTGCAGAATATGTCCCCAGATCTTAATAATTTATTTGCTGTATTTTAATGCTTGAGATAAAAACGTAATGAAATGCAAGAAGGGATGTCACTCAAAAGTGAATAAATGACAGTGAAGGGAAAAGGAAAATGTCAGTTCTCATCAGTATTGCTTCTGAATTTTTGTCCTATGACTAAAGATTATAGGTTTATTAAAGATGAACTTCCACAGGGCTACTGCTACTGATCCCTTACATGAATTAGGTAACTTGAGCCCAGCCTAGGAAATAATTGCAGGTGGTGAGTGGTTTCCTTCATGATGAGAAGCAAGTGAGCATGCTGCAGAACCCGCATACAAGTTTGGGTAGATTTGTACCTTGAGGAGCCAGGCTGTGTCACTAAACTGCAGGAGAGCTTTTCCAGTGAGTGACACCATTAAAAAGGATTTTTACATAAACTTCCTGAGTGCTTACAGCAGTTATTAGAGCAAATTGGATATGCACTGTGCCTGATTAAGCCTATTCCCACATATGTGTTTACCCTGAAAGGCAGAGCTGTCCCCAGTTTTCTTTGCTGGGTTGTGATCTGTGAGATCTCAGAGAGTGAAACTGCACCAAGCCTTGGGGACCACTCTGGTGTCACCCTGGCAGCTGCTGGTGGCACACCAGGGGAACCTGCACCAAACTGCACCAAGCCTTGGGGACCATTCTGGTGTCACCCTGGCAGCTGCTGGTGGCACACCAGGGGAACCTGCACCAAACTGCACTCAGCCTTGGGGACCACTCTGGTGTCACCTTGGCAGCTGCTGGTGGCACACCAGGGGAACCTGCACCAAACTGCACCAAGCCTTGGGGACCACTCTGGTGTCACCCTGGCAGCTGCTGGTGGCACACCAGGGGAACCTGCACCAAACTGCACCAAGCCTTGGGGACCACTCTGGTGTCACCCTGGCAGCTGCTGGTGGCACACCAGGGGAACCTGCTGGAACTCCTCTGCAGCCCAAGCCCAGCAGGATGGTGCTGGTGCTGAGCAGTGGGAAAGGGCTGCACTCTGCTCAGTTCACAGCTCTGAACAAATGGCCATCAGCTACAGGAAAGCCTAATTAACATGGTTCTAACATGCTCCTTGAAAGGGGGTGGTGGCAGTTGAGCTGTAAAGAAGCGACAGTGACACCATACCCCAGTGAAATTATGGGACACAGGCAGAGTGGGGAAACCTAAATTCTGATTTTATTTGAATGCTGATCTTCAGGGCAGTCTCATACTCTGGTACCTTTCCCCTGGAACACTAAGAAAAGTGATGACCTGGATAGAAAAGAAAAATTTCTTTGGCATCTGTTTGTTATGTTTAGAGATCCTATGAGTTACTCACATGTTTTCAGCATTGCAAAGAAAGAGTTAATTACACAAAACTTTACATTATTAATGTACAAAATGTAATGTAATTACACAATATTATCTTTTAGATGTCCCTTGCATAGACCGTAGATTTTCTTTATTATTATCATTATTATTATTATTATTACTACCCCTACTATTATTTGTTATTGGAAATTCCTTTTAACTGACCTGTTTCTGCTTTACCTTGTTTTGTTGATTTTTTTAAACTAAAGCAAATATCCTGACAATACATAGCTTTGCACTTTTTTGCTTGGCATGAATCAGTGAATGGAGTTTATTAATTCAATATACTGATTCTCCTGGTCACTCAATCCTGTTGGAGCTGGGGCACAGTGGTCTCCAGATTTCTTGGCTTCATCTCCCACTCCCTTACTTTGTGTTTCTCTTACTAAATTCTCTTGGCAAACAGTCCCAGTGGAAGTAGTAACAACCTGCCTGCCCTGGGATGGCTTAAAAGCTGTCAAATATAGATGCAAGGCAATCAAATTAAAAGTCTCATTGGTGCTTCTGATGGCTTCTACAGAGAAATGGAAAATAAATGCTCTGCCCAGCAGCAGAAAGACTTAAGTATTCGTTCCAGAGAATTAAGGACACTTGTGGTGAGGCGAGGGGAGGAGCAGAGCCATCAGTTGCCTGGTAGTAAATATGTTTAATGTAAAGCAAGCAGAGCTTGAAGAGCTCGTTTGTCTTCCAAATTTCTTCCAAGTGCAGATTAAATACTCTTGGCTTTCTTTGGGGTGAGATGGAGAAGATGAGCTCCCTTGTAGATCAAAATCACTTTCGCAGATTTATTTAGTGTTTAAATATCAAAGCAACTGGCTAGATCTGAAGGATTGGGATGTTTTTTCCTTTGCCATGTAAACAGATAAAAAAAGGAACATAAAGATAACTGTTTTATGCATGCAGGACTTAAAGCAGTTCATTTGAGAATGCAACATTTTTATTTCTGTAGCTTTTATTAGCTATTTGTGCAGTTGGTAGATATAAAAATTGGAAAATGGTATGATATTCGTGAGGCTTATGTTTATTGACAGGGGATGCAGAATGGTGCCTTGCACTTTAGAATTAAAGGAATGTTTATAAAGTATATTTTATGTATTGAAATATTCATCCTCTATCCTATATCTGCCAAACAACTCAGCATACCCATAACTCAGAATATATTGCTTATCTATTTTAATTTGTTTTGCATACATTGCCCATGTGGTGGAATACTGCTCCTAGGTCATGAGCATTATTTCATACTTTATATTTGTTTATTTTCAAACTCCATAAATTCTAGCCTTAACAGACATGTGAGATATATTTATTTTAATATTCAAATACCCATTATTTTTGGCCACTTGTAATCATATTTTAATGCCATGAAGATTTAGGACTGCTGCAAGCCAGAAGGCATAAAACATTTAGAGCATTGCTACTATTTTTCATTCCAAACTATTCCACAAAACTTCATAAAAACTTCTGGTTTCTTCTCTGGCACTTTCTTTGGATTTTTCTTTTGGAAAATTGGAATGTTGGAGCTCTTAAATCCAAACCCATACAGTGTGCAGACATTTAATGGAATCCATGTGATTAATACTTTAAGAAGATCAGCTGCAAAATATAATGCACGTGTCTAAATAGTGTTTTTCATCCTGAAGGGATTCCAAAGTTCTGTGCCAAATTTGAGGGACAGAAGGTACTAATCTGCCACACAGTAAGAGAGGAAACTGCCTGCCTCTATTGAGGCTCATATTTATTCTTCTGCCAGAGATAACCTGCACACTTACATGGGATCAGCATTTGCATACCTGAAAGTTAATTGCTAAATTATAAATTCTATGCAGGCATTAATATCTAATGAATAGCAAGCAATTATATTTTAATAGTGCCTGAGAAAACTGGGATTCCCTGCCCTGAGAATTATGAAATGTAAAGCTCTAAAACCAAAGGGATGGTGGATAATTCAGTTTAGGAGGGATGTCAGCAGGTCAACTGGTCCAGGCGCCCTTCAGAGTGGGGTGGTTTTGGGGTCAGACACCAGACTTGGACCCACAAATGTTGGTGCAGACCCCCTGCAAACCCCCTACAGGCTGCTACCCCTCGGTGCTGTGCATCTTCTGCAGGGGATTGAGCTGCTTAAGCAGTTTGTAACATCTGCTTGTTCTCACTGCAGCTCCCTGCTTGTGTATCCGTGTGTGTGTGCACAAATCCCACTCCCTCACATTACTGAATTCAAATTGAATTTGAAGTACTGATGAAAGCTACTATTGAGTAGCACTGTCAGAAGGGGAGCAGTTCTATTAGGTCACTCTGAATGCTAACTTGGCTTCCTGGGCATTTTGATTGACTTAAACTCCTCAATTTGGTAAAGTTTTTTTGTACACTAAAGGAGTTGTGGTCAAAAAAATGCAATTAGCATTTCTTAACATGATTTATAACAAGATTTTTATTTTTTATCTTATGTGGAGGTTCTTGTCTAAGGAGGAAAGGAATTCATTCCTCCTCTATGCAATATGTGGAGGATTTGTGAAGTGAAAAAAGTATTTTGAAGCTAATGACTGAACTGAGAATGTCTTCCTACAAAAATCCTAAATTACATTAAGCCTAGTATACATTGTAATTAGGTTAGCTATTCTTTCAAACATGAAGTCAGTGTTTTGCATGTTGCCCTTCAATTGACTGAATTTATACATCCTGTCTGATAGGTCACTTTATCATTATGCTGCCACAAAACTCTTTAAATAGACGTTATTTTAGAGATAAATTCAGCTTGAGAAGGCTTCTTTCTCAGAAAGGATATTACATATTACAAAGGACGATGCCAGTGCTTGTATGTGATATCAGAAACATTATTGCAATAAAAGATTATGGTTTTGGTACTAGTTTTATGAATGCAATTTTACCTGGAATTATATTCTAAATGGATTTTGTTACAGTAAGATTAATTTGAAAGACCCAGCTATCTTAAATACAAATTTTTACTGCATCTTTTATATATCTTTTTATTGGGGATATGAATAGGAGTTGGATATGAGTCTTGTTTGAAAAGAATACACTGTGTAACTCAAATATGCTGGTAGGGTCAAATTTTAGCTCAAAATTTCAGCAAATAACCTGCTTGGCCTCTGGAAGGAGCTGTGTGGCTGGGCTGCAGCAGTTTCTTAGGTTATATTTCACATAAGTCCTTTGCTGATGTTGGGCTCTGTGCAGGAGGAGCTGTCCTTGTGCTCACATTTGCAATTTTGGGGTGCAGAGAGAGCCCTGCCTGGCTGTCACAGAGCACTGGGAGTGCAGCAGTGCAGAGGCTCCTCCGTCTGATGCTGACCTTCCCATAAGGCACTCTCCCTTCCTTGTGGAAACTGTCTGTGTATTAGGAGCCCAAATTCTGGGCTCAGCTGAAACTGTGTGTGTGTACTCAGCATTCTGAGCAGACATGGACATTTGGTTGGTTTCTGTTTGGTTTCCCCAAGTCTCAGGACAGTGTAGCACAACCTGTCCTCCTCTTTTCCCGGCCCAGCAGCTTGGAGGGGTCACACCAAAGCTGGTGACAGAGCTCTGTTGGTTGTGCACAAGAGGGAGACCTCGAGGGAGTCTCTCCCCAAATCACAGGAGCCCCTTTGCCTGAGTCACTGAACATGAATTTGGGTAACATGGAAAGTTCTGGCAGCAATCCCTTGTTAACAAGGTGTGAAGCTCTTGCACCCCTGGGGTTTTCTTCAATCTCAAATTTTTGTGTTCTCTGCTGAAACATGAGTTTCCCTCTCTTTTTGTTTGTGTGTGTGTGTGTCTCTGTATCTTTCTTTTGTTCTTTTCTTTCAGAAAGATGCAAGTGACTGTACTTGAGACTTTTTCATGCCAGCAGTTCCCTTTTGTGCAATCTTTACTTCTAAACAGTCACAGGTTTTTTCTCCTATTTCTCTGTTTTGTTTGGAGAGTTGGGTGTTCCCTGAGTTCCTGCCCTTATGTGAGAAAGACTGGAATTGCAGGATAGATCATTCTGTTATGAAATACATATCCCAGGCAATTTAAGAAACGTTACTTAAAATTCCTAATTGTTTATCTGCAGAGGAAGTATTGGAGAGAGGGGGAAGGGTATATATGGGAAATATATGTCCAATTGTGTCAGGAACCCACGTTTTGAAAAAGGAACCCACTTGCCGCGGCAGAATGTCCAAATATGGACAACACTGGACAAACCAGACCAATGAAGAGCTTTTTTTTTATTTTTTCAGCACATCAGTCTAAGGACATTGTTAGACAATGGAGACAGGATGTCAACAGCTCGCTGATCCACAAGGAATGTCAGGGAAGGTGGGGTAATACAGAATGACATAAAACCACCTCAGTCTAGATTTCAGCCAATCATACATAGAACAACACATATTGACAAGCATTCTATCCAATCTTATAAAACACACGTAATGGTAGTTAAAACAAAGACTGGTTCATAAGAGACAAAGAACAGAGCTCTATTCATGCTAACCTTCTAAAGATATACATTAAATAACCTTGTTGCCATCCTTAAGCCAATTCTACAGAGGCCTATTGTTGTTTGTCACGTATGCTCTACTGCTTGGGAAACTTTTCTGCTGTATTTGCAATGCTAACAAAACTTCAGTCTGAAGCCTATACTTTTTTAACCATTTCCTAAAAACCCTCTAACTTTATGGATTCCAACATTGGAGTGGAAAATTGCAGGGCTCTTTAAACATACTTTTTGACTGTTGTTGGTTGTTTTTTTTTTTTTTTTTTCCGCCAGTTCAATAAATGCAATTGTAGCTGGGCCAGTCTGTAGTTCTAACTCAGGCATGTATTCATCTGCACAGCACATGTGCAAGTAGATATTTATTCTTTATTTCTTTGTTTGATATGTTGCTTAATGAAATACTTAGGGTGTTGAGTAGTTTTAAATTTTTTTTTTCTAAAAAAAAAAAAAAAAGAAATAGCAAGGCAGCCAGTGAGAGCATGCTGGTGACAAACCCTTGAGTGCCAGGAGAGGCTCCTGCTGTGTGTGAGCCCTGTGTGGAAGCAGCAGCTCTGCTGTGGTACATGGCAGTGGCTCTGTGCTGCACTGAGAGCCTGGCTTCATTCTCAGCAATTTGTCAATCAGTGTCACTGCCCTGCCTCAGAGCCCTGGGCTGGTGCCTCTGCATGGCCCCAGCCTGTTCTGGAACTGTCAAAACTCACTCACAGGGGCCTCACCTTCCACTCAAGCAACACTCTGGTTCATTGACATGTGTTTCATTCCGTGTTTGGGGTTTGAGTTTATTTCAGTTGAAGTATTACTCTGTAGAAAATGACTTGTGCCTGTGCCTACCATAACACTGTGTCATTTTTATTTGTATGCCCTTTCTTTGGCTTTAACTAAGCCCTGAAGGCTTTGGAATTGAAGGATTAAAAAATAACAATAGCAAATAAAAAGCATGATTTTATTTTCAGTGTTGCTAGGTACCTCATTCTATGTAGCTCATTTATTATTAGATAGCTGTAGGCATACCAGCAGCTCACCGAAGGAATGAACAGAAAATATGGAAACAGTGATTATCCTCTAAAATCCAAATTAAACAGGCTATTGTCATTATTGCTTTTATGTCATTTCTCTAAATTCTTTAGGTACCATCATATCCCCGACTACTTTTATTTGCTCCAGTTCTGTAGTTAACAGCTTTAATGAGAAGATGAGGATTGAAATGTAATTTGAATGTTCCCCTTGAAACTCGTGTGCATCCAGTGAGTGAGAAAACACTGTGTGTAGAACATACTCTTCACTGCAGGGCTTTGCACCCACAGGAGCACCTGATCCAGCCCCAGCTGAAGTCACTGGAAAGGCTCCAGTGAGTGCCAGCAGGCTTTGGATCAGGGTGTGTGAGATGAGGTCATGTGGAAAGATAAACAGGAGATACCACATTCCAGATGTAGCTGTGCCCATGTGCCCTAAATGGGGACAGCTGCTGGGAGCCCACTCTGCTGGGAGATGCTGTTTGCAGAATAAACGGCTGATGGCACAGCATCAGAAGGACTCAAAAGACACAAACTCTTGATTTACTTCTATTTTTCCATGTACAAACTGACCAGAGGCTAAAAGCATAATGCTTTTCTCTAAGCGGCTCTGAAACACCATTTAGATTTTTTTTTCCCTTCATCTCTCCTATTCTTTTTTGTCCTTTTCATTATACTAAGAGACTACCTCTTCCATCAGAGTTTGGAAACTTATAAAGAGAAAGGTTTCTCTGACTTCTCTTTCCCTGGCTGCCCTTTCTGTTCTTTGTTTTGGAGAAAGATTTGCCCCACCATAAGTGGGAGTTCTGAAGATTCTGGCTGAAACCAAAAAATTTTTTGGGCAGACTTTAGTTTGGTTTATTTTACTTAAATGGTTTAGTTTATTTAAAATGTTTGTTTTGGAGTTTAAAGTAGTTTATGCAACGGAAAATCCATATATGTGTGGGAAGCTGGACACGTGTAATTGTATCCCTGAAGTTTGGGAATACCAGAGTAAAAAGGAAATCTGTGCAGAATTTATCCAAAATTGGATTAGAATTCTTAATGTACTGCCTAGATACTAGAAATTAATTTGTTGAGTTCAAATATGAACTAATCACCTTACAATTTACCCATCTCAGAATAATTTCACTGTAGATGAAAGCTGGGAGTATTCTCTTGTAAATATATCCAGCACCCTCCATTTCTGAACCAAGCACAGTCCATAGCATGGTTTTTGCTTTCTGATATCTCTCATATGCTCATCACAGATTCCTGATGCAACACTGAAAAATCTTTCTGAAATCTTTCTTGCTGTTTTAATTGTGAATTCATATGTATTTGTAGTAAAGTTTTCAGCTTCCAATTCCACAGGCAAGCTGGAGATAGAGAGGAGGGAGGCTGCATTAGTGTTTCACCTTCAGCAGCAGCTAGAAAAGTGTGAGACACTCGAACTGCTGTTGCCTGTACTCTGCCTGTTCTGTGAATAAATAGGTTGTCAATCTAGCACTTTAAACAAGCACTTTCTTCTTTTTTAACCTTGCTTCTTGACATTTTCCATTAAGCATACTGTAATGGAAAAGATGAGGAGAATTTCTCTGCACACCAGGAATAGCAACCTGTCTGCTTAGCACCAAGGGCCCTTTGCTGAGCGGTGAGTGAGAGCTCCATCCCGCACGGGATTGCTTCTTGAGATGAGATGCTGATAGCCCTGCCCTGCGTGGCTCTGGGAGGATTCCCCAGGCTGAGTGTCGCTGCAGAATGCAGGCAGGCTCTGCCACAGCAGGGAGAGCTGGGGGTGCTGCCTGCAGGGAGCCTGGCCAGCAAAGGCCATCTGTCCAGCTGTGCCACTGAGCCTGGGCTCTCATGGCTCCTCAGGCAGGCACTTGGTCACCCTGTCCACTCTCCAAACCCCTTGGTGGCCACCAGGCCCGTGAGATATGTGGAAATCCTGTGTGTGCAGGTGTTCATCAGTAACAATCACTGCTCACATGCACTGGTAGGAAGATTTAAACAGATAGGCAGTGCAATTGCTAAATATAAGCCTTTTAAAGAAGAAAAATGTTATTACTACATCATAATGGAGCTCTGATTTCTGGTTGGTCTAACAGACTAGAATGCTATATGGATACTAGCTTGAAGACAGGCAAAACCTGAAATCCATAGATGCACACAGGCATGTACAGAGACATAACCATGCAAAACACCTAATTAGTTGTCCATTACTTAAAGCTGTTTCAAAGCTAATTCATCATTAACTAAATAGATCTTTTAAGGAAGACATTATTGTCCAAGCACTTAGATCTTATTGTAGTGTACTGCTGCTCCCTCCCTTCCTTCTGATATTTATGCTCCTCAAACCCTTTGGAAGGCTGCAGTTAAATGAGCTCTGTGGAGGTAGCATCGTGTTTCCTAGCAACACCATGTCCGTGGCACTGGTGCTGCCTTCCCTCTCTTCTCCAAACGCAAAGTCATGTCCATTAATCCCCAGCTGCACTTAAAACTTTTCAGGGATTTTGCTAGCTCCCCACTGTTCATGTTTTCATTTTGCTCAGATGCTGCAAGGCAAACTGCTTCAGTGATTTAATTCTTGTCGGTGCCTCAGTAGAAAACCAACCACATGGGTATATTCACAATTACTGTTTGGTTTTCACTTAAAACAAATAATTTGTCCTACACTGTGATGCCTCCTCCTTTCAAACATTATCATATTGGTCATTCAAACAACCTGACAAATGGAAGAGATAAACGAAATGTCTTGAAAATCTATTACCTGTGCTGCAAAAGTAACTGGTTTTTTTTAAGCTAAGATATGTAGTGGCAAAATAATCCTAAATCTAAGTGAAAGAGACTTTTTTTTTTTTTAATACACAACAACTTGTAGGACTTATTTCTGTCAGCCAACAGCTTTCTGTGTAACATGAACTGAATAGTCTCTGACCTCTCATGATACCAGCTGTGAGTTCCAGGGGCATCACTTTGTTGTATAGGAAGCTGCTGCAGCATTGTGAGAATGAGTCTGGGGTCAGAGAAATTGCTCTCTGACTTCACCTGGCTACAGCCAAGGCAGCTGGGAGGGGCAGGAGGAGACAAACTCAGAGCTGTGGCTTTCGGAACAGGTTTGTAAAAGGAAAAACCTATTGTCAGGCAGCACAGCCTTCTCCTCCTGCTCAAAGAGGTGCTCTGAGAGGTTGGCCTCAAATCTTCTGTCACCCCACAGACAAAAAATAGCTGTGCTTGTGCGGATTGGGTATTGATGGATCTGGTTGTATATACCAAGGCTGCAGTTTGGTTTTCTTACCTTTTTCCATAATGAATATTCAGTAAGATACTCTAATGTCTCCTGGGACTCATTTACTTCCCGGAGAAAGGAGTTGAGGTATTCTATCACCTATGGACATTTGTTAGAACATGTAAGTAGCTTAGCTAATTAATATTTTTGTTCCTAATTTGGCTCTTGCTATACAATAAGTCATGTCATATTCATAGTCCATTCAAAACACTCATCTTTGAGGGGATATCTCTTCTAATATGTTTTTTTCAGAAAGTGTAAGATGTGACACCAAAATATAAGTAAACTTAGTGTTAAATAAGTAGGTATTCTAAAATTACCATCAATGAAGGAAGATATTAATTCATTTATTTAAATAGATAAAAGTATTTATTTAAACTTTGTGTTTAGACACAAAGTTTAAATAAATTATTCTGGAGAATAATGCGATACTCACTACAAAAAGTCCTCTGAGCATGGACGAGCTTGTTGAAGAAGATGTGTACGCACATACAGAGGGAAAAATAAGAGACAGATCTGTCAGCAGGCTGTCATTTCTATCAGCTCAAGGTCTGGACCTTCAGAGGGTTCTTCAGACAGGTGTTACAGGAGTAGGGCTCCTGAGCTAGATCCCCATTGCTGCAGGGTGTCCCTTCGTTAACCGAGCGCTCCCGGCGGTGGCAGGACCGAGCCTTTTTGTCTGCACAGTAGCACGGCCTGAGCGCAGCGGGGAGGGGGTGCCCGGGGCTCACCGTGTCCGTTTGTCCTCGCAGATGGCTGTCCGGACCTGTGCAACGGCAACGGGAGGTGCACGCTGGGCCAGAACAGCTGGCAGTGCGTCTGCCAGAGCGGCTGGAGGGGCCCGGGCTGCAGCGTGGCCATGGAGACGGCCTGCGCCGACAGCAAGGACAACGAGGGAGGTGAGCGGGGCTCGTCAGTGCCGGCGGGCGGAGGGCCTCGGGAGGCACTGTCCTGCCATGTCCCGCCATGTCCCGCACTGCTGGCACGGGTCACATCGCTCTCCAGCACGGACAGCGAGCTGCGGCCGGGCGGGACCCGCAGGGAGCCCGGCTCGGTGCCAGGCCAGCCCGGCTGGGAGCGCGGCCCGAGCGGAGCTGCGGCTGCTGCTGCTTCTGAGGCAGCGGCACGGAGCGCCCTGTGCCCCCCGGAGCGGCCACAGAGCCACCGTGCTGGCCTTGTCCCCTGCTTGCTGGGCACAGCCCTGCCAGGCTGTCCCACAGCCCCTGCCAGGCTGTCCCTCGGTGTCCCACAGCCCCTGCCAGGCTGTCCCTTGGTGTCCCACAGCCCTGCCAGACTGTCCCTGCTGGGCACAGCCCTGCCAGGCTGTCCCTTGGTGTCACACTGCACAGTCCCCATTCCAGACTGTCCCTGCTGTGCACAGCCCTGCCAGGCTGTCCCTTGCTGTCCCTCGCCCCTACCAGGCTGTCCCTTGGTGTCCCACAGCCCATGCCAAGCTGTCCCTTAGCTTCTGCCAGTCTGTCCCTTGGTGTCCCACAGCCCATGCCAAGCTGTCCCTTAGCTTCTGCCAGGCTGTCCCTGCTGTGCACAGCCCGTGCCAGGCTGTCCCTTGCTGTCACACTGCACAGTCCCCTTGCCAGGCTGTCCCTTGCTGTCACGCTGTACAGTCCCCGTGCCAGGCTCTGCAGGGCAGGGTGAGGTGTGCTCCATGTGTGTGTAGGGTAAGGGGCTGACATCCCTGCTCTGTTCTCCCTGCCCTGTGTCAGGCATATCACTATTAAATATAGGATGTGTCCTGTGTTTCCCTTCAAAGATGTTTTTTGGGTTTTGTTGAGCCTTCCGTGGTGGCCTGAAAACAGTTCTGAGATGTTTTACTTCTCAAAAAGATTGTTTAATTTGCTCCTTAATTTACAGGAACGTTCTTATTAACTTTCAATATAATGTCTTTAGAAAGTCACACAGATTCTTTTTCATATGCTTCTGCTATCTGCTATAAACCAAGCATCAGACACAGCTTTTTTTCCTTGAGACTCCTTCCCTTTCCTTTGGCCAATAATTAATCTAAAGAAAACATCCGCCGTTTGCTGATTAATAAATATTTTATAAATCTATTTCCTAAAACTGCAAAGCAACATTGGGCTGTATCAAGGGTAGAATTGTCATTAGGCTCAGTATTTTAATTTAAGTAAGTCCCAAACTGAGGAACAGGTGTATTTGGTTTTGATTACATGATATTAACAACAGCTGAATGTCATCAACTTGTTTTAATTTGTAAATCCTCTGTTAGTTCCTTGGTTTCACATGCTCAGTGCTTACAAAAGTATTTTAGAAGTTCAAAAGCTATTTCAGTTTCAGAGAACTAGAACTTGCTTTATAGCTGTTACTGAATTATAGAAAGCAGAATCTAACTGCCAGAGTACAATAATTGGCTTTTAAGTATACAACAAAACCCACTAAACTTGTGTTAATATTCAGTGTAAGAAACTAAAAGGTGAAATGCTTAGGTTTGCAGTTTTTACATGCTTTGAAGATTATAAAGGGAAATTTGAAAACAGATGTATTATTAGAATTTCCTCAAAGAAAGGAAAAAGGTTGGAAATGTTATTAGAAAAATTGTAATAAGAGGTTTATTTGTCTACCCAGGACATTATTTTGCACTTGTAAAACAGACAGGAAAGCAGGGGAAAAAATGACCAGTGACAATATTCTGCTGCTCATCCTGATGAAAAACTGTAAAATTGTAAAACTTATTCAAGGAGAGTAAACAGGAACTCATCAGAGGCAAAGAATACAGACAGAATTGCCATACAACAGATACATCATATTATGAATTAATAATTAATGCAGAATTGTATATTCCATTATCATGTGAGTTGCATGGATTTTGGTTTACCATAGTAAAGCACCTGAAAGAAAATTAGTTGGTCTAGCTGAAGGCTGGAAAGGCTTAGGGGAGAACTCTCCAGATGTTCTCAGTGTTTGCATTTTAAGTAATTTTTTTCTGGATTCTAGAGAGGTTACTGGTCACTGGTTCTTGTGAGTGTAAATAATTTGAAAATTTAAGCTTGATCCAAGATCCAAACAACCTGAGAAGTCCCTTTGACCCCCACGTTTTCACGTGGGGTTTAGGTGGAAATTAGTCTCAGCAATTTAATTCAATGATCATTCCTGCTCTTAGAGTCTCATCCTTACTAATTCCCATAGAATGTTTGTATAAGGGAGCTCAACACTTGTTCAGCTGCTGCTTCTCCTCAAGCTTTCCAGGCATTTCTGAAGAGCCAGAGGCACTTTGAGCTCTGCTGTGTTTCCTGCATGCTGCTCCCCTCAGGCTGTGCCACTGCAGCGCTCTCAGTCTCTCCCACGCCTTGGTGGTTTGTGCTGCTGCAGTTTGCTCCATCATATATTGGGGTTCACATTCCTCTGAGATGTCCTGGAATTCTGTCTCATGTGTGCTGTGAGGACAGAGGCATTTTCCTGACTACCAGTTTGTCAAATTCACAAGAACTACAACAAAACTCAAAGACAAATATAATATTATACTAATAAACACTTAATAATAAATACTTAATGATTAATAAATCTCAGAATGCAGCCCTGCCTTTGCCTGAGATGCACTGCCCTGTACGTGTCTGGTTCTGCACACCTGGCCAGGAGTCTGTGCTCTGGGCTCTGTGTTCAGAGGGGGGTTTGCAGGAATGGAGAGGCTGGAAGGGCTCTGTGTGTTCTGTGCTTCAAGCTGCACCTTGATCTAATTGTGACTCTCTATTTAAAGGAACAGATAAAATTAAGTTTTTTCATTAGACAAAGCTGAAAAGTGTACTATGGGAATCAATAGTAAGGATCCAGCTAGTTACCAGAATGCCAAGTTTCACATAAAATGCAAGTTTATTGGAAGTTAAAGAAATTGCCTCTTCTCCCAGTCACTCTTTTCATTTGAAACTCAGCTGAGTTTATTTGCAGCAAAGTGTTGAACTCATTTGCTGCTCCATTACCAACATTGCTCTGTTAACATAAGCAAGCAGTTCTGGGGTAGTACAGAACACACAAGCTGTTCTTTTGGAAGGCAGTAGGGTAGCTAAAAATACTTTTTTTTCCTCTCTTTTTCCTAAATGAGTTCTTTTCTGGACAGTTGAGCCTCTTTCCTTTCTGTCCATCTCTGCACATTGTTAAAATACAATTCCTTCAGCATGTCACTGAAAGGGAACTATCATTTCCTATCTTCTGTGGCAGCAGATTTAACATATTTTGGAGCTTTTTCCCTGTTCAGCCATTCTTATTGCAATTGTATCTCACAATCAGATTCAAATGCCTTGGGCCAAGTCTTCATTTTATGGATGTCAAGGAGAGCACTGCCACTGACTCCAGAAGGTTTCCCATTTGTCCTGCTTTGTCTTATTATCTGCCACAATGCAAACTCCATACCATAGTTCAAAAAGAGAAAAATGAAAGATTATACTTAATATTTTCTTTCCATTTTAGATTAATGTCCTTTCGTTGGTTTATTCCTAGAAGAGGCAGATGAGTCCCCCCCTCTCTTTTAGACTTACAAATCTTCATTTTAAATGAGATGTCAGTGTGGATTAGTGGCATGAATAAAATGTGATTCCAGAGCAGCGAGAGGAGAGAGGCTCCAAAGCTGCTTTCTCCTCCTAGGGCTGTGCAGGGTGAATGATCTGAGGTAACACTGGGAAATTCACCTGCTTTTGCCCTTGCCATCACATGGCAAATCAAGATATGGCTTATCTAGGTCTGGAAGTGCCCAAGGCCAGTTTGGAAGGGCTTAGAGCAACCTGGGACAGTGGAAGGTGTCCCTGCCCCAGGCAGGGCTGGCACTGGATCAGCTTTAAGGTCCCTTCCAACCCAAACCAGCCTGTGGTTCTGTGATTCATAATGAACATGTTTAGGGTTACCATGGTGCACAGGCTACTTTGCTGAAAAAACTTGAAAGCCTCTTATTTATCTTTTTGGGGGGTTTTACTGGTTGGGTTTGGTTTTGCTTTTGCTTTTTTTTTTTTTTTTTTTTTTTTTCCATTTCTCTGTAAGGACAAAGCCTAACTGAAAAGTGAGGGGATTCTGGCATAGCCTCACTTTTAACATCTCTCAAAATTGGAAAGTGCTTCTGTTTTCCAAACCATGTTTGGATTACATAATTTGCTCACTGTGGCTGCTTCTAAAGCTAATTTCTTCCCTTAATCAGTCCCTCAGTAATCTAATCATTATTAAGCATCTTTTGGAGGGATTAGAAATAGCTTTATTTTAAGACCTGTAATTGTGGTTACAATATATAATCCCCCTAATAGACACGTATAACCTATTTAATTCACCATGGCTTTATTTTAGGAAATTAGGCATTACTGATGGTATTTTGAGGAATGGGAGAGGATATGCTACTTTTTACATTCCTATTTCTTTTGGCATATTGCGCAAGGAAATCACTACTGTGGCTTTTTATACCCATCATTTTGAAATAACTATTTTATAATAACTTGCTTGTTCCTAAATAGAAAAATGTTTTTAGTCTCCCTAAATTACTTCAGTTTAACTAAATTTCACCTTAGACTTTGCAGCACTTCCAGCTGCATGAGACAATGGGATACACAGCAAAACTCAGATGTCTTTCCTAAATTATAGTTTCACTAAATGTTGGATGTAGTTGATATCCATCACATTTAGGAATGTTTGTCCTGAATGTCTTGAGATAATTTGGGAAAGAGATTTAAGAATCCTGTCCTCTGCAGAGGCAGCTTTGGCACAAGCCCATATTGCCCACTGGGGCTGCTCCTTCTAGGCTTTTCTCCTCCTTCTTTCTCTCTTCTCCCCCTTTTGCATCTGTTCAAATTTACTCATTTTTGTAGTTTTTATTGGCAAGAGAGTTAAATTATGTAGTCTCAGAGAAAGAAAAACAGGAAATAAGCAAAGTTTTGCTAAATTTGTTTAGTATTTGATCAGGATGAAGAGGGCAGGTGCAGGCAGGTTAAAAAGAAATAAATTTTTAAAAAAGCTTAAATGCAATCACCGCTTCTATCACTTCCCAGATCACATTTCTCCTCACAATGTAATTATCTGGACTAAAATTGGTAGGAGAAGGAAAGGAAGCAACCCCTAGCAGTATAGAATACTAAGCCAAACAGAAATGAGGAATTTCTTATTTGTTATGCAAAGTAGCACATTCTTTTTAAAATACATTTTAATTTCTTTTCCGCTTGGCTTTCCAAAGAGAGATGTGCATCTCTCAGAAGGCACATTTTGCCCTTCAATTTGCTACTCTATATCTTTAACCCCACCAGGAAGTACAGTTGGTGGTAATTCTGTTTGGCACAATACATTAAAAATAATGAATTAGAGAAAGCCAACTAGCTGCTCCAGCATGAAATCTCTTCAATTCACAAGAAAAATGCATTTCTAGTGAAGTTCACTGTCAGGACAGTGCACTTGACTGATTGAAAGGCTGTTTATTTGAGTTGTCTTAGAAAACTCATCTCTGAAATTAGACAGAAGGAAAATAGAAAGAAAAGAGAAGTGTCTTCCTGCAATAAACATTTAGAAAAAAATTGCTTTTAGAAAATTACAAATCCTGTGACTTGATACTGCATCAGGCTCGTGACATTTAAGATAATACAAGTATTTCACAGCACAAAAGCAAATCATGTAATTTAGCTTGCCTCAACAAGCATTGCCTCAGCAGGGGTCTCTAATTCAGCACAGACAAAAGATTTTATGAAGTTCTCAATATAAATACCCAGAATACTCTTGGCACAGAAAATACCTTTCCCAGAGCCTGTGCAATAGTCAGTTGTGGAACATTAAATGCAATCAGGAGCTGAAATCTGTAGTGGATGGGGGCCAGAGTGAGTCACGTAGGCTCAGGTATAAAATCTGTATCAAAAGTAGGCACTCAAATTTTGACAAGAGCTAATGAGTGTGCTTGTATGTGATTGTGTTACAGCTCCATGTCAGCCTCTGCTCACCTTCACACTTATCCCTGTCCCCCTTGGGATGTGGTCTGCAGTGCCTCACTGCAGGGAACACAAGGAGCTCAGAGCCTGCAAATTCCATGGTTTGGAAAGGCTCCAGCACCCCTGTAGGTGTCCATGTACACTGGAGCTGGGCAAACATTGTTTTTCAAGGTTCATTTTTTTTAGTGCAGCCCTTTGGGTCAGCCTGGCTGTGAGCAAGGAGTGGTTTGGACTTAGGACATCGGTTCTCCAGAGGTTCTGAGGGACCCCCAGGCTGGAGCTCCCCCTGCAGTGGGTTCCTGCAGTGCTGCTCTCAGGAATGAGGCTTTTCCTCATGCCAGAACTCAGCAGCACAGGCATCCCGAGTGGGCCAGGGAAGTGGGGTGGGTGCTTCACCACTCATCCTCCAGGGTACTTTAAAACATCATTGGGAAAATTTCGGGGTATTCAAAGGCACAGCCAATCTCCAGGTTCATTCTACCTTAGCACAGTTTGGGATTTACAATCCAGCTTGTCTTGAAAGGCAGTTTGGGTTACAAAAATACTCTGTTATGCTCACAGTTAGATACAAAAGCCAGTGTTATAATCAATGTCCTGATGGTTTACAGGGAGTCTTTACAGGGCTGGAGCAGGAATAGAAGCATTCCCTTTCTTGTGAGCACCAGAAACTTCTGAGGAATTATTTTGAATGATACATGCCAATATAGATAACAGTAATTAGATCAAGCTACAAAAGTGTGAAAAATTGGGTTAAATATTAGATAAACTTCCTGGTAATAAGATATCCTGGGCTGTGGCATAGCCTGCCTGTGGAAGCAGTTTTGCATGCAGTTTTGGAGCTCAATTAATATATTTCTGTGTTGGCAGAGAAGGCCTACTCTTTTGATAATCTGATAGAGAATCTCTAATTCTTTCACCTTGGGTATATTAATACTGCACATAATTAAAATCGGTTCATGATAAATTAACTAATTTGCCCTTAGAGTGATCAAAGACCCTTTTGCCCTCAGGGTTTGTAGTAGCTGCTGTTCCCCCCCGCTCCCCACCTCCATTTTAATCATCAGTCTGAAATGTTTATTGGAAAAAGAAAAATTTCCAGGAATTAGGCTCTGAAAGTCCCCAGCTCCTGCAGCTAGTGCAGTGTAAGGATGCCCTCTGCTGAGCGTGGGCTCAGGAGTTTTGGGTTGGAAGCAGAATTGTCCCTTGCTGGGTACAGAAAGCATTGGCTGAGCAAGCTGGATGTCAGGTCAAGGTTCACTCATTCTGGTGTGCATAGTGAATTGAACCTAAAGCACAACCTGCAGGTGTTGGAGGAATTGTGGAAACTGTAGATAATTTACTCATTGGGATTTAGAAACCCCAATAGCTCAAGCATCAGCTCTCTGCAGGAATATGTAGCACCTTTCTACTTCTACAGTCCAGTAACCTGGACATGGTGAGAAATATATTCAGTGATGCTGGAACACTGGTGCTGACAGGTTCTAAACACATTAGAACAGTAATGTGCTAAAAAATATCACTGTTCCTCCTCAGAGCTTTCTTAGTCCTTCTAATGATGGTCAAGAGGAATACAATACTAAGGCAGTCATAAATATGACATGCATGAGTAGGTTAATCTACTTTCAAGTATTTCTTTGAAGTTTTCTCTGTGCTGCATAGTGAATTCTGCCAAAAAGCTTGTGGAACAGTTCAGAGAAAGTAGAGAATTGTGTGGATCCATTAACTAAGTGAACTCTTCAAGAGGGATACCATGTCACTTGCTTCATTTCTGAAAAGATTTGAGAATTCAGAAAAACCACGAACAGCAATGGAGAGCTAATCCTGTGCTGCCAGTTTAAATCAGATCAAAATTTCCTATTTCTTTCACCTCAGTTAAGGCCAAGTCAGGACTTGTGTTGGTCTCAAATTGTTGGAGGAGTTTCAGCACCATCTCAGCTCCCTCTCCAGCCTCCTCCCTTTAGCATGCAGAGTATCAGAGAGGTCACTGCCCACTTGAAACTCAGCTCTGTGTGCCATGAAAAGCAGCAATATTTTGGTGAGGCAAGTGGTGAGGGTTTGTCATTGAATTAACCATATAAATAATTCAGCATACCTGAGGAAATTTGGAGGATGACAAGCTCAGAAATATATATTAAAACCCACAGTACTGAATTCTAATTAAAATTTATGTTAATAGCAGAATTTTCTTTTACAGAAGGTACTTTTTTTCCTAGCTCTGGTTTTAATCAGCTGAGTCTAATGCAAATTAATGATTCTGTAACAATTTACTTCATATATAATGGTACAATTTGGCTGGTAAAATGGGCTGAGAGAAACCTCATGAAGTGCAAGGTCCTGCACCTGAGGAAGAACCCCAGGCACAAATGTCACTTGTGTCACGTTGTCCAGTGACTGAGCAGTGGAGCAGGGTGCCCAGTGAGGCTGTGGAGTTTCCATCCTAGAAGACATTTCAAAAGCTGTGTGGGCAACCTGGGCATCCAGTATCTGGTAGCCTTGCTTGAGCAGGGGCAGAGCTGATCACCTCCAGAGGTCCTTGCCAATCTCAGCCATTCTGAAATAATAGTCCAGATAGCAAATTAGGCAAACGTGGCCTAAAAGCAGATATATTCTGACAGTAACCACTACTCTTTGGTGCATGGAGGCAGAGATTTTGGAGCAGCAGAGTCAATAAGAGCAGCAGCTGTGGATGTGAGCAGCACAGGGGTGTGTAAGCCCTTGATACCCAGCAGCACTGCCCAGGGCCTGGCTGTGTGTGCTGAGCAGACCCAGAGCTCACTCTGCTGTTGCAACAAGCTGGATCAGCTAGTTCACATGAGGTGAAAATATCCTAAATCTTGAAGCTTGCCATCTGAGGATAAATTACTACAGGGAAATAGAACCATATAAGTAATAATGTTAGAAAAAGTAAATTGTGTTATGCTCTATGCCTGTCTTTTCTAAATATTGTTTTAAGATGCATCTGAGAGCATCTGAGTCTGACTTCACAGAACTGCAGCAAAACCTTCTTACATGGAAGGAATCACAGGCAGGTTTTTCCCTGCTGTTGAGTGGAGATGTTTGCAGCCTCCCAGGTCCTGAACTGGCAATTCAGAGCAGTTTGATTGCCTGCTTGATTGTTTGTGAGATAACGGTGAGATTGGCAGTGGCAGGGTAATTTACTGAAGATTGCAGTGTCAGACAATATCCAAGGGGGCTCGTGAGCATAAAGATGTGATTCACATGACTGACAGGAGCCTGAGGGATTGATATGCCCATTCCAAGTTCAGGGTGTCATCACAAGTGTTTGGCTACAGCATCCCATAATCAGCTGCATGATGAGGTCATTACAGGCAGAACTTCTGCTCACCTCTAATAACAGCTATGCCAAAATATGATGCAGCTCAATAGGTAAATGTAAATTTGTCAGAGGGAGTAATTTATATCCTGTGGTTTGCCTCTGTTATTTCTAGTGTGTTGATAGGGTTTCCTTGCTTGGTGGTCATCTGAGAACCGGGTGGACTTAACAGTGGGCAAAGCTCAGTTCAGAGTTGTAGAGGTCTCACAGAATGGGGGAGAAGCTGAGGAATTCTCAGAAATAGGAAAACTGCCTTGAGTTATACCCTGAAGCTAATGATGTCCTCAGAATGATTATATCAAGTGGGGAGAAAATTAGATGTAACAAAACAGAAAGATCCTGCAGCCTTGTTGGAGAGAATTTTAAGATGAATGGAGCTCTTAATGTGAAGAGGCGAGTGACCTTAAAGCAACATATAGCTCTCACAACAAGGTAGTTTGTCTGACTTAAATCTCCTTAGAGGCCTGAATGAAACATTGTCAGCATAACTTGGCAATTTTGTTTTTAAATCACGTCAGGCACAGTCATTTCAGGCACACAAAATGGGTTGGATATAAAAGGCTAATTGTAAAATAAGAGTTTTTTGTAGTTTTAGATTGTTTTTTGTCCTTTAGGTTGTTGTTTTTCCAGTTATCTCTGTGCTGGTCTGTTGTGCACTTGAAAATCCTGAAAATGCATGAATCATGATCTTAACCTGAGGTACTTTTGTCTGCTTCCATACTGGAATGCTCTCTCTTTTGTATGATTTTCAATGTATATCCAGGCCATATTTGCATTCAAAAATCAGATTGATACACCTTGGGAAGTGTTACAGACATAAGTAGGTAGCAGATTGAACTCCTGATTCTTGACAGAGTAGGTGAACAAATGTTTGTAGATTGTTAGAGATGATAATATTTCAAAGCAAATGGTTAATAATTTCTAAATTATAGTAGAACTCCATTGAGAGAACATATTTCAGTTAAATAATAATACCAAATGAAGAGATGATGATAGAATTGTTACTGCATGTGCTAAAAATTGTTATTTATCTAAATATACAGATTGATCTCTCCCTTGACTCCCTTTTAATTTCTGGTGTTAAAATTCTCTTTTTTTCTTAAAAATGCATCTTAAAAAATATTAATGATAGATAACAATCTGTAATATGATGACTGAACCCACCAATTTTGTGACTGCTATTCCTTGTCCAAGCATGCACACAAGCTGTGAGCCAGGTATCCATGGGAGGTGGGAGCTCCAGCAGCCCTTCCCTGGGAACTGCCAAAATGGCTACAGTGTCATTTGTGTTTTACTTTGATAATGATGGCTTTGTCATCTCCATCTCCTCTCAGCTCCTCAAATGGAACAAGTAAAATCAAACAGCATAATTCTCAAGACAGGGAAAAAAAAAAATCAGCCAAACAAGCAAATAACTTAAACAGAAATCCTTTATTGTTTCCACTTCCTTTTGCCTAATTTCAGTCCTTGACAGATTTATTGAGATTCATCCTCATCTAACCCTGATTTACATTAACTGTAGTGGTTTTTAAGGAATGTGCTCAAAGCCTCATCCTCATGGCACTGTTGGCTGATTTACCAGTTTTGGGACATGGGGATGCTATGAAGACTGAACTTTAACCGTTTTTCCCAGTGCCTTAAGATTCCCATGGGTATTACTGCTCCACAGCTCCGTGCTGGATCTCAGTGGTGCCTGTTACCTTTCAGATGGCCTGGTGGACTGCCTGGACCCTGACTGCTGCCTGCAGGCCACCTGCCAGAACAGCCTGCTGTGCCGGGGCTCGCGGGACCCGCTGGACATCATCCAGCAGAGCCACGGCGCCGCGCCCGCCGTCCGCTCCTTCTACGACCGCATCAAGCTGCTCGTGGGGAAGGACAGCACCCACATCATCCCTGGGGAGAACCCCTTCAACAGCAGGTGAGAAAGCCCCTCCAACTGCAGGTGAGATTTCCCCTCCAACAGCAGGTGAGAAATCCCCTTCAACTGCAGGTGAGAAATCCCCTTCAACTGCAGGGAGCAGCTGGGAACGTGACACGTGTCGTGGTTTGAATGGACAGGTGTCTGCTGAGGAAGGCAGGAGCCTCCCCTGAAATGGAAAATTCAAACCCCTTCCCTCTCAATTGTTATAAATTTGAAATTAAAAGGCTCTCAGGCAAAGATATAGGAATAGGAATAACAGTTCTTTACTAGGAAAACTAAAAATACAGATGTAATAGTACAAACAACAAAAAAAGTACTTCCAGAGTGAGAGCAGGAGCTGCCCCCCTGTGTGTCAGGGGGTGTCCCAGCCCCATCCCACGGGGGCTCAGCCCTCCTGCAGTGCCAGCTGTGGCTCTGCTGCAGCAGGGATCCTGCACAAGGCGGGAGTTTTCCTCTGCAGCTCCAGGGCTGCTGCAGATGGGCCTGGGCTCCCTCTGGCCATGCAGGGCAGCAGAAAGCTGCTCCTCTGGCAATGCAGGGGGCAAAGGCTGCTGTGCTGTGCCAGGCTCAGATTGGATCCAGGCAGGAATGCTTGGCTCCTCCCCTGGGCGGAGCATCTCCCCATGGGATGCTGGGATTGGATCAGCCCTGCAGGGACACTCAGTGGCCATGGACAGCAGAGATCTCCTGGAGGGAGGGTTGGCTGGGGGAGAGAGAAAGGAAACTGCCCCATGAACAGGAGATAACTGCCCCACCTCTAACAGATGGCAATAGAATACACACCCCCATTTTCAACCTAAGACATACCAGATCTGTGCATTACATGGGAAAATTTGTGCCAGTGATTCTGTTTGTGGTTCACAGCTGCTTGCAGGTGCTTCATCTCAGGCATTGATCACACTGAGGCCACACTGGTGCAGTTTATGATGTGGCCTCTATTTTATAACAGTTTTATTAGCATTTCAGCAGTCTGGCAACACCCAGAAGAAGGTTTCTTCCACTGAGTAGGAGCTTCTGAGGTTTATATTTTATGAAGACTGCAGTCTAGAGGAAGGGAAAACACTAACTAGTTCCAGTTCATTTATAACGTAGTGCCATTAGCACAAATTTCAATAATGGAATAACATTTCAAATAATTTTAAAAATCCATTGATTTATGCAGTTTTATTATTTATTCCTTACATTAAACCATTTTACTTGTAGCATTGATCCACTTGACTGGGTTTTCTTTTTCTTCTTGTTTTTTTATTTTTCTATGTGTGTTTTCTAAGACTATTAATTATATATTTGCAATGAATCTAAAAGCCAGCACATCATTAATTAATATTTGATGCCATTGTATGCTTACAAGAAGATTGGTATTTATCAATATTATATAAATAGGTCTCCATGGAAAGATGCTAAGAAATTGATGAGTATATTATTTATGTTCATATCACCAAAGTTAAAACTGAAGAAAGAGCTTCATTTAAGATAACACCCAAAGGATTGCACTTCATTACAGGAATTTTTCTCAGTCAGGATCCCATTACAGGCTTAGTGGGTGATGTAGAGCATGTCCCTAAATATTTGTCTGTGAAAAGAGGATCATAATGTTTCTGGATATACCAGGCAGGTCCCCATTGTACTCACCCCTGTGCTCTGCACAATCATTTCCATATTCCATCAGGAAACTCCTGTTGGATCCTACTCTATGGAATATAGATTTTATGCTATTCTATAAAATACTCCATGCATACACATGTGGAGTTGTTAAAAAAAATAGAAAAAAAATTGTTCTACTTTCACCTTTTTTAAATCCTGGAAGTGTTTAAGGCCAGGTTGGACAGGGATTGGAGCAGCCTGATCTATTGGAAAATGACCCTGGCCATGGCAGGAGGTTGGAACAAAATGATCTTTAAAGTCCCTTCAAACCCATTCTATGGTTCTATGAATTAGTGCTCTAAACTAAACAGGAGCTGAGCAGTTCAGTCCTGAGGCTCCATTAAAAAAAAGAACTCTTTGGAAACTTTAGTTTTGGGGGTTTTTTTAATGTTCCTCATGGTAGGACTCTTAGTTCTGTTTTACTCATCTGAGCTACACTGCAGATTTTAACACATCTTTGCAAATGACCTATTAATGATGTTAAAATTGGCCTTCACCTCTAAGGTTTGAAGGTACTTCTGATAATTCTATGGCTCAGCTGCTATTTTTGGTACCAATTTTAGGCAAATCTAATGTATAGTGTCAAATTGTAAGTTTTAGAACTGATGGGTTTGTCTTTTAAAAGTGCCACAAAGTTGAAATCCCAACTTTTCCATATACTGAAGCTGCCATTGTCTCAAAAAGTAGCTCCTGTGTTTGTAAGCTGTTTACTGAGCTCAGTCTGTCATTCCATTGAAAGACATGAAAAAGTGAGACAAAATAATGGTTTGGGGTTTTTTTTCCAGTCTTAGCTTAAGAAAAAGGGTTATTTCCTACTATAAAGGAAAAAATAACATAAGTTATTGATTGCTAAAATAGGTAAATCTCAATTATTATTTTCTGTGCAGAAACAAGATTAAATGATGTTTCCAGGGGAAAAAAAAAAAGCTGTGTTTGTACACATTTAAATTCCTTGGTAAAATATATATATATATATATATATATATATATAATTCTTGTATCAGTTCAGTTTTTCTGTTACACTTTTAAAAGATTACCAAAGAAAGGTGATTGTATGTGTGACTATTAGTCAAAACATTGCCTCTTATAAGTCCGTATTTTAGCTACATTTTAGCTTATTCTAATATCTATTTTGTTCCTTATTTAAAACTTTAGAAATAAAAAGGAATATTATTGACCAAAATATTTTATTCAAATTATTTCCTAAAATACTAAAATTGAAGGTAGAAAAAATTAAGTCATGGGCATTATTAGTTTTCTTCTGCCATCTGACAATTTCTTTCTAAATCTACTTTCTGCACAGTTTCCCTAGAGAAGCTTAAGTGACTTTTTTTCCTGCATCTGTTTCTGTGTGTTTGTCACATAAAATAATTCAAGCAAAATGAATAATGCCAAGAGAATTATCTTGGTCCAATGTGTTCCCAAGCAGATTTTTCTCAACAGGTTTCAATTTCTATTAAATCCCATATTCTGTTACAAAATGTTGATTTAGCAAATTAAAAATTGACCTGACAGGTCAAGAAGCACTTGAAAGGCCTAAAAGAAAAGTAACAGAAATGGCTCGTTTTTATTAATTAGATTTTTTAAATGTAGTATTGAAGAAAATATTACACCCTGTTTGGAATAAAAAGATGAGGAAATAGCAGTTAAATAGCCAATATAATACAGTTAGAAATGTACCTTCCAGCCCCTGCACATCTCAGAGTGGGCAGAATAGAGCTGCAAACCATTCTTGGTAGCGCTGATGGAAGGAGCTACCTTCAGGTGCCAGGGGCCCATTGTCAGTGTCCAGCCCAGCCAAGCTCAGCCCAGGGTAGTCCCCTTGCCCAGCTCAGACGTGGCTGGCTCAGGGTGCTGTGCCTGGAGCCTGCTGAGCTCTGGGAGCAGCCCCAGTCCTGCTGGAAGGGCTCCTCATTCCCTTGTGTCAGCAGAGCAGAGCTGGAGGCTCGTGCTGGAGGCACAGGCTGGTGAATATATAAATCTTTTCACCCATGACTACAGCAAAGTGCAGTTTTACAATCCCTGAGATTATGGGTTAAGAGCAGTTCACTCTGCCTGTTTTCACCTTCTCCAGTTTTCACATTTCCAGTATAGCAATGGAAGCCATCACAAAGAGCTTTTCCTTTTCCATTGCCCTTTTACCAAACAGTTTCTCCCTCCCCAATCTGCCTCTCTCCGGGCTCAGGAGGATGGAAGGGAAAGGAGCCAGGGGCTGGGAACTCCTCTCCAGCTGGGAGCAGCAGCACTTTGTGCCTGCTGTGCACTTAGCAGCAGCAGAGCACTTGCCAAAGAAAAAATCTGACTGTGCCTCTTAGAGGAATAGCTCGTCTTCATCTCCCTTAGGTTAAACAAAGCTGCTTATCCTGCTGGCCAAAGAAATGCTTTGTCTTGCCTGTGTGTTAAGTTGGACTTTAAACCAAATCCTCCTTTTGGCAAAGTGCAAGCAAGGGTTCCAAACCAGGCTGGAGTGCAGTGTACAGGTATCAGTCATTCCCTGAGATGAGGGAATTTCAACCTTGATGTGGAGAATTGGTGATACAAAACAGAGATGTGGCATTGCTCCATGTTTGTCAAGTGTGTCAGGCACCCACAGGAGTGGTACTGTGCCCTGCAGGGAGGTTTTGGAGTTTCAGTGGCTGCAGGGGCACAGCTTTGGTCTGGCTGAATGGGAGGGACCTTTGTACCCTGCAAAGCCTTGTTAGACAATGAGGCAAACCCTTGTTAGGCAAGAAGAGCACTGACTGCCATTCTGTGTGCACTTCTCACTGCATAAACAAGCATTTTCTTGATTTAGGTGTATAGAGGGAGCTGGGCAATATTGTGGTCCCTCAGTATTTTAAAAACCTTTGGAGTAAACTGTATTTAGAATAAATGTGGTACAGGTGTTCCACTACTTCACTTATAAATGACATAACTTTCCTTTGTAATTAGCTTTACTACCTTTAATTCTCTTTCTTTTCCAGTCTTGTGTCTCTCATAAGAGGCCAAGTGGTGACTACAGATGGGACTCCCCTAGTTGGGGTCAACGTGTCGTTTGTCAAGTATCCAAAGTACGGCTACACCATCACTCGCCAGGATGGCACGTGAGTGTCCCTGCTCCCCTGAGCCCCTGGGTGCTCTGCAGTGTCTTTGCTGATTAACAGATGGTGTGATCTAATGGAACCATGTGGCACCAGGCATTGCCTTCCTCCCAGGGCAAAGAGCTATTAAGTAAACACAAAAGTAATTTTTCACACGGCGTTTTGAATACTAACTGCATGTAAATACAGACAGGCTGACTTTGATAATGACGTGTTAGCAGGCACACTCCTTTCAAATAAATTGCTCTGTATCTATGAAACATTTGTGGGCTACAGCAATATCCAGCTGAGACTGGATAGCTAAAGAAAGCTAAAGAAATAATTTATTTTAAAATGCAGAGCAGGCTAACACTTCTAGGAAAGAAAGAAAGCATCATTATAGAAAAGTATATTTTGTTAAAATTTCCCTTCTGTTTCTCTTTGCTTTTGAAGAGACACTCTCTTTTGAGTTTCTTCAGGGTAGAATGTAATCAAAAGATTCTAATTGAATATATTTAGACAATTTCCTGCTGTGCAAAAAAGTGCTTTCCCCCCTTGTATCAGCTTATTTGAAATGCACACAAATTCAGATAAACAAAAGTCATTGTGTCATGGTTTATCTGGTTTACTGGCTGTGGTAACTAAAACAGTTTATCTGACACAGGTATTGTAAACATTTGCCATTTTATCTTGGTCTTGCATAAAAACAATGGAATTTATATAATTAATACAAGTGAACTGAACTATAGGGAGTATTGAAGTTCCATACTTTCCAGAATATTAATCTGTTATAATAAAAGTAAAATATTGATTTCAGTAGTTTAAAATTGCAGTAAATGGTGAGCTGAACTATATTTAAATCTGCATAGATTATTGATGTCATTGAGTAATTTGTTATGTTGCCAGCATTTACATAAAACAAATGATACCTGTTTCTGTTGTCAGAACAACCTGGAAGCATTTCTCATTTAAGCCAGGTTTGAAATGCCTGCGCAACTCCACATTACTGCTGTGATTGTGTAGGGAGTTAGAATTTAGGAAATTAGGTTGAAACACCTAATTTCTCTCAAAAATGATAGATCAGTTATCTTGGGGACAGGAACTCTTACTTGTAGAACGCTTCTCATTACTGTTCTCTTACTGCCATGTGTCCCATTTTATGTTTGATGGACAGGATCTTTTAGGAAAGGGATAATTCAGTGTTCTGCTCAGAATGCACTTGGCTTCTCTGCTATTTCTATATAAAGGTTACTTGTAATAATAAATGTGGTGTTTTGTTGGTTGGGTATTTTTTAAATTATTTAATATTTAAGGATTTATAATTTTATCAGAATGAGCTTTGTCCGAGTGACTTCAAATCATTGCTTGTCTTGGCTGGTTTTCAGCAGTTTAGTTGCCAGAGGTTCACATCCCATTATTGATCATTGGAACCATGACATTTAAAACATAATCATGGTCTGCTCACTCTCCCTACCTCTGGTGATGTGGGGAGAGAGTCACAAGGGTGAAAGTAAGAAAAATCTTGCATTGAGATAAAAGCAGTTTAATAACTGGAATAATAATTATAAAAATTGTAGTAAAAAGGAAAATAACAGAAAGATAAATTAATTCCCAGCCAGGTTCTGAGCAGCTTTTCTCCTAGTTTATATAATGGCAATTATATATCACTGTATATTACTATGTCACTCTATGATCTGAGATATCCCTCAGTTCATTTGGGGTCAACTCTTCCAGCTGTGTCCCCTCCTGCCTCTCATTCTACTCCCTGGTGTGATGGGGTGAGGAGGAGGAAAGGCCCTGACTCTGTGTAAGCATTGCTCTGCTTTAATAAAAGCACCCCTGTGTTATCAACATTATATCCTGAATCCAAAACTCAGCACTCCGCCGGCTACTAGAAAGAAAATTAACTCTATCCCAGCCAAAACCAGATAAATACCCATTGCTGTTGGTATGCCTCTGTAGCTGTCTCATTAGCCAGGAGTGTGATTACTGGAATTACTCAGTCTTGCCCTTCTAAAGGCCACACTTTTCTAGGTTTGACTTGGTTGCAAATGGTGGAGCATCCCTGACGCTGCACTTTGAGCGGGCCCCGTTCATGAGCCAGGAAAGGACAGTGTGGCTGCCATGGAACAGCTTCTATGCCATGGACACACTTGTGATGAAGACAGAGGAGAACTCCATTCCCAGCTGTGATCTCAGTGGCTTTGTCCGTCCTGACCCAGTCATCATTTCATCACCACTTTCAACTTTCTTTAGTGACGCTCCCAGCCGCAATCCCATCGTGCCAGAAACCCAGGTAAGAACAGTGTGAGTGAGCAGGGTGGGGAATTCAGTGGGCAGGTGACAGTTCTGGTCCAAGCACAGAGCCACCACGTGTCCCCTGCAATTGCTACAGCAAATGTCTCTGCAGAGCTGCCTTTGTTCTGACAGGTGCCAGGTTTTCTAATGAGGGCTGCAGGAGATATCCCAAGGTTTATGTCACCCGGACACATTTATCTTTGATCGCCTTGCACTCTCCCGTTATCATACAACATATCAAGTATATCTGTTTATTTCAGTTGCCAGCTTAGGTGTTTGAAGAGAATTTTGCAAAGGCTTGGCATGTGGTACTGACCACAGACTGTTTCCTTATTTCTTAATTAGGACAAGGCAAACTCTGTTGGTGCTATTTTTTTCTCTGCTGTATTCAGTTTTATACTGTTAGTGGAAGTTGTGGGTTCCTATGATATTTCTTATGTTACCCTTGCATATAACTTGCAGTAAAAAATGTTTGTATCTATTTGCCATTTTGCCAGCAGTGGGCTCTTAAAAAGTTGTGTACACAGACACCAAATAATTATTTGTCAGAAATGTCACCTGAACTGTGTTGGTTTGAGAACATCCACTCACAGTAAGAGAAAGACATAAGCTCAGAAGAATACACAAGGTGATACGTTAAAAAAAAAAAAAAAGAAAAATCATTGATGTAAAGTGTTTGATGTCTTTCCTTCCCAGGTTCTTCATGAGGAAATTGAGATCCCTGGCTCTAGTATAAAGCTCAGCTACCTGAGTTCCCGCACTGCTGGATACAAATCCTTACTGAAGATCATCATGACTCAGACCCTGGTGCCACTCAATCTGATCAAAGTTCATTTGATGGTAGCAGTAGAAGGGCATTTGTTCCAAAAATCATTTCAGGCATCTCCCAACTTGGCATATACATTTATCTGGGACAAAACAGATGCCTATGGTCAGAAGGTTTATGGGTTGTCAGATGCTGTAGGTAAGTCAGCATATACAAGCTCCAAGACTTTCCAAGCAACACCTATAATTCTAAATAAGAAAACTGCAAACTTCCTTATGGAGGAGCACATGTAGACTGAACAGTTCTTGTCTCCCTGACACAATTTATCTTTCTATTATGGTTCTTTTACACATTCAGGATCATGTTCAGAGGTCTAAACTTCATCAACATGCCTGGGTTTCCTGGGTTTCTAAACCTGACTTAGAAGGTTTAGACCAGGCAATGGGAAAAACTGGCCATAGGAACTTAGGGAAACCTAATCCATCATTATAATTTTGTTTTCTTTAGTTATAAAATGATCCTCGTGCTGGACTGGCTGGCAGTCTGCAGTGCATTTGGGTTTTCACACATACCCTTATTGTAGTCTCTTGTGCTATAACACATTTGAAATGAAAATGCTGTTCCTCTAATGCTGTTCAGTCTTGTAGTTCTACAGCTATTTTTAGTTAGCTTGGTTCTAGTGGGTGGGAAGAAGAGTGATCATCATAATATTTTTCAGTTTTCATTGACTGTCTGAATAATTTTAATACAGCAGTGTTAAAAATGAGCATCAGAGCTGTGCCAATGTGGAAAGAGCAGTTTTTTTTTTTTAAATCTTAATTATTTTCTATAATTTCTAAATTATTCTTTGCTATAGTTTCACTTTCTTATGTTATTACATGGGATATTGCTTTCCTGTGTAATGCTTACAGTGTAATTTTGCTTAAATGCACACGAAGTTTTCACTGCCCTTTGGTATATAGTATGTAAAATGAATATGCTAAATAAATTCTGGAAACATCTGGCAAATTAAGAATTTATCTTGTCCTGCTATCTGATAGTTTTAATTATTTAATAAAATGTTACTATATTTTAAAAGTTTTATTTCTCACTCTCCTCTCAGCAAACCCATCACTTCCCAGTGTGAGCTATTAAAACAGAAGTGATCAGGTCCCTGCAGATTACATGTGAATGAAGTTTTAAATTTGTGTCTAGTCAAAGATCTGAATATAATATTTTAGAATAAAAGTGAGGAATGTAATTACTCCATCTTCTTGAGGGGGCTGGGGGACTGGAATACTCCTGCTCTGGACATTTCATTCAGTGTTTGTTCAGCAAGTATATTAGATTTTATTTCATTTCAGTGTCTGTGGGGTTTGAATATGAGACTTGCCCCAGTCTCATTTTATGGGAGAAGAGGACAGCACTGCTGCAAGGATTTGAACTGGATCCCTCAAACTTAGGAGGATGGTCTCTGGATAAACATCATGTACTTAATGTCAAGAGTGGTGAGTTAGTTCATTCCTTGTGTTTGCTGTTCTATATGGAATTTATATTTGCATTATACTTGCAATTTCTCCACTCTTTATTTCATCTTTAGCTCACTAAGGTATAAGATATATTTCCATTGTCAGAAAATTTCTGTAGAATTTTAACACATTTTTTACTGTTCTGCACAGGCTGAATTTCTTAAAGTCCTAATCTTTATCCTCTATTCTGTTTTTCATTTATTCCCCTGTAATATCTTTCCGTCTTCCCTGTTTTTCTCATGATAGCCACATCTATTCCTGGTTCCTTTTGCTTGACCTCCTTTTCCCCCTAACCTGAGATGCAGCTTACAAGGAGTACGAGTCTGGGACAAGATACTGAGTCTCCTTTGCCTTTCTCAATAGTCACCTGTTTGTTTTTTCCTCACCTGTTTTTTTGTCTTCCCATATCCTGATCTGAATCTTCATAATCTTTGTATCTTGCCAACAACTCTTTGGGAGCTGAATGCTCAGCATACATTTTATTTGTTCCTTGCAAAATGTCGTTTGCAGCCTTCCTGCTGCTCATTACCAAGTAAGAAAATGTATTTCTGCTTGATAAATCTAAAGTATTGTTCAGAATTGGCTAGATCAGGCTATTTGAACTCACTTCCAGTGCTGGGCAGTGGATCCACATTTGGGTCCACATGCCAACAGAGAGTGTTGCCACCAGTGGGGAGCCAGTTATGTTAGGGTCATGCAACTTCATTCCCACAAGAACGTGAAGCTGAAAGTTTCCAGCCAGATTTCCACAGTTTTTGATGCCCCAGAATACGGTCACACTGTCAGAAAATCCACTCCTTTCTTGGAGCAGGGGTCTGCTCTTTCAACAAATATTTTGAAGATAAATCCTATCTTGAAGGTATTTTCTTGAAGTCTAATAGAGATCTGTACCACCAGCTTCCCTCTTGCCTTTTATCATTGATCCTTAGCAGCCCTTCTGGGAGTTTGATCTTTCTCCTATCTTTTCATTTTCTGAGCTATCATTTTCTCTGGTTCCTCCATTTCTCATTTTTCATTTTCCATTAAAAAAGTGTGAAGGACTGAGAGGTGGAAAGAGAACAGTAAGGTTGGCACAGAATTCCAAACAAAACATGATGCAGGAAACTGGAGTGAGACACAAATAAGGAGCAGCTCTTCTCCACCCACTCAGAAACCTAAACCACAGTCCCAGGCCAGAGCTGTGTGGCAGGGTTGTCTTTCATAATGAATACCAAAGGACTCTTGAGTGTAGGTTTGGGTCTGTGGGTGTGTATGTGTGTGGGTTTTAACACTGAATCTTCATTACACCTTTATTTTTACAACTGCGAAATCCTCCTGCTCTTTTTGCACCATTGAAAAACCGAACGCCAGAGTCATTTCAATGTACAGTCCTTAAAAGCAGCTGTTGAAAAGAAAACAGCCTCAAGTCCCCTGCAATGAACAGTGGTAATAACCACTTCTTCTCCTCTCTGTCCTTAGGTATATTGCACAAAGGCAACGGAGAAAATCAGTTTCTCACTCAGCAGCCAGCTGTGATAACCAGCATTATGGGCAATGGACGCCGCAGAAGCATTTCCTGTCCCAGCTGCAATGGCCTGGCAGAAGGAAATAAGCTCCTGGCCCCTGTGGCACTGGCAGTGGGTATTGATGGAAGTCTCTTTGTTGGGGATTTTAACTATATCCGGCGTATCTTCCCCTCCAGGAATGTCACCAGCATCCTGGAGCTGAGGTAAGGCTTCACCTCAGCGCTTCACTTCTGGAGCCTGTGCTCAAATCAGCCTTTACCATTACTTCTTATAATTTTGAAAAACATTGTCGCTTTCAACCTATTTAAATTCCAGTGGAGAAATGGGGCACAGAAATGCATAGTTCAAAGTCTGTAACTTAACCTGAGCAGTGACTAAAGTGAAGGATTTAAGAGCAGAAATCAACTTGTACAGAAAGTACAAAGCATCTCTTTCTGTCTCCTTAGTAATCACTGATTCTGTCCTCCCTCAGTGCATCTTTTAGTTTGGTTTGAAAAGTCTAGAACTGACTGCCCTTAGGTACTGAGCCACAGTGACAGGCAGAGGTGTAACAATCTCATGAGGTCAGAGGGAAGCTTCTGCTGCCAGTGGTTTTGAGATCCACTTTCACATTTCTTCTCCATGCTTGTGAGTCTCTTTCTCTAGGTTGACAAGTGCAGTTCAGGTTGACATGCAGATTCATTTTGCATCATCAGAACTCTTTTTAAGATTTTAACTCTTTCCCCTTGTCCCGTGCCCTGCTCCAACCTTAAGATTTGATCACTTAATAGGGAAGGCATGAGTGTAGAATGTACCACTTCACCCATTTCTGTTCCATCTCCTTTTTTCATTTTGCCAGGAGAGGCAAGAGCTATTGCTTCAAACCCTAACTCATGTAACTGACCTTATACTTACAGCACTACTGAGTATTTGCAGAAAAATGAGGGAAAATTGCATACCCTGGATGTCTGCTGCCCCTCCTGGAGCCCACTCAGGCAGCAGCATTGGTGCTACTGGAAATTGGATACAACTGCAAAGTACATTGAGTGAATTTAGGTCACAAGTCTTTTTTTAATGATATGACCAATAAGCAATTCCTCTGCTTCCACATTTAGTTTTTAATTAGTGGGGAAAAGTGCAAAATGATTGGACTGTTAAAGAATAGGAGGCCTAGCTCTATTTTACACCTCTCTTCCATTCATGTCATTCTGTTGATGTCACTATTGTGAATTCTGATTCTATAGAAAAGAAAAGAGATCTGATTCAGGCCAATTCAACTCTGAAATCACTCTCTGACACCTACCTCATACACCATCAGGCTGCCTCATTATATTTTTTTTTTAAAGTCATGGATCATCCAGTGCTTTCTGCTAGCAGCTCAGTTTAAACCACAGAAGGTAGCTGGCATGGAAGTGTGACCTGCTATAAATATTTATATCAATATGCACTATAACTCTGCATTATACAGAATATGCTAATTATTCTTTTTCTAAGCTGTTCGGATCATTTTATCTTTGTAGTAAATAGGACTACAGCTTTATAGGTGAGGAGAAACATTTTCAGATTAGGATATTTCTTATAATGCATTTATATGCACCTCACCAATATCAGCCAGTGAAAGTTTGCTAGCCCACCTTGTGTTTGAAAATGTTGCCTCAAAATTTACAACAATATTAGTGTGAGTACTTTGCTTCGTCTCTCTGTGAGAGAGATTGAAGGGAACGTGGGTTTTTATCATGTGTGAGGGAAAATTGGAAAGGACATCAGTAAAGAAATAGAAGATGGATTTTTATCTGCTGTTGTCCACTTCCTCCTTTATGAAAGTCTGTTTTCCATAGCATAGTTTCTTTAGCTTCTGTTATAACTAGAAGCTATTAACAATGAAGCTGATGCATTGTGAGTGCTGTTGGACAGCTGCAAAGGACTTGACATACAGATTTTTAGGATTTGCATTATGATGTCTTTTACCCCCCGTTCCTCTAAAGGGAATTAAGGTCCATTCCAGCAAACATAATCTATAGCAGTAATTGTGATTCATTGCTCATCTTGAAATCTGCATGAGTTACATGGGTAAGAGTTTGAAGATTTGAGCCATTTAAGTGTGAATGAGAGCCGAGTCTTCAGCTCATAACAAGTAATTTGGGTTATGTTGCAATCAGTACATCCTCAAATATTGCAAACCAAAAACATCGCTTTGTTTAGATTTCACAGCTGATGTCCTTTTGGTTTCACATAAGCCCCTATAAATCTTGAGTAGTGCCTTTATGTGTCAGATATATCCCAGTGTGCACATTTCCTTCACACTGTGCTTTGTGAAGGTGCCTGGTTGAATGTCCAGCAGGAATTTGGGCTGCACTGCACTGCACGTGGGGCTGCAAGCTGGGGCTGTGCCTGGAGTGCTGCAGCTCAGGAGTCACAAACCCCCTTGCTCTGTTCAGTGCATATTCCTGAATGGAAATTACACCAACACAGTGAGATGCTGTGTGAGTGGAGAGTGTGTTCATTTTCTTGTGGGAAGTAGAGAGCACTTTTCCTTGGGCTTTGTGTCTGGGCAGTAAGCTGTGGATCAGTTAATGCTGTTTATCTCCCATTGTACAGTACCTTACTGCTCACTTAGAAGGGGTTTTTTTACCCTGACTTTGGCTTTGATAGGCTTAACAGACACCAAGGAGCATCCAAACTTGCTTTAAGCAATTATTTTAGAGACTAGGAGGAGAGAAAAACAAACTGCATAGTAAAAATGTGTCTAGAAATGGCCTGTTAGAGAACTATTTGATTAAAGAAGTTGCCTCCAACTGGCAGACAATGTCCAAAACCAGTACTTCCCCCTGCCCAGCTCTGTATTCAGAGAACTGCCAGTTTCTCTCACTCCTAGCCCCCAAGCTACACACATTTCCATGGGAAAATTCTTTCAGTGGTTCAGAAATTTTCCTAAATATGAGGGGAGGGGGGTGGGGGCAGGGGTGTCCTATAGGGAATTAGCTTGCAGCTCTACCCCTCCAAGTCACTCTTCATCTGGAAACGAAGCTAAGGCTAGTGCTGAAAAGAGATATCTTCTCCTGTGTCCTTTTGTAAAATAAAACAAATACTATGTTTGCTTTACCATCTATTCTTCAGCTAACTGTTTGTTCTTTTTTCTTCTGTTCCCTTTCTATAAAGAAATAAAGAGTTTAAACATAGGTAAGACATGAGCTCTTTCCCATATAATTTGATATGGTTTGTTTGCTTCATTGTGTTTGCTTTTTGTGTTGTGCTTCTTGTGTAATGTTATGTTCTTCATGTACCATATATAGAAACATTTTTATGTGCTAATTGTGTGTTATGAATATGATAAGCATTAGCAATTACGAAATGCAGTCAAAAAGCAGCCAATAAGTCCTGACAGTAATTAGAAATTTCTAGTAGAATGCAAGTATAATGAACCCCAAACTAACTTCTAGATAAACACCTCTCCCTGCTGTCTATAATTGGTCTAAATGGTCAAGGTAAACTACAACAGCATTTTCACAAATGCCAGAAAGGTTCACAAAAGCACTAATGACTGCATATAGGTCAAAAACTCATTTTCTGGTCATTAATGATTTTCTGAACCCGCTGTCTTTTGCCATAATTTAGTTTATATTTCTTTTTTCAAACCCATTTAATAGCCAGCCTGTGGGGCTGGCTGTGTGCAACCACTAGAAGCAGTCACTGTGAGATTCAGGAGGGAGGCCTGACCCTCCTGCATGTCAGGAGGAGAGCACTAGGACTTCTGGATGGCTGCAGCATAGGAAACACTTGTGCCTCCTGACATGCCACACCTGGGACAGGGATCATATTCACCCTGGAGGAAATTAAGGGCAAGAACAAGAAGAGTTCTTGTAAACTGTTTCAGTGTCCTGTGCATTACCCTTTTTAAACCATACTTTCCATTTCTGTGACAAGTTGATGGAATAGATGGTCTGGACTAAACAGGATCATTTCCCCTTAGCAATATATTTTGGCATAGAAACACCCCTAACTGTTCTTATCTGGGTGAACTCATTCACAATTTGCTGATGATTATTGGTGATGCTGGAGGCTCCTCATTTGCTTTAACTAAGCCTAGTTAGTTTTCCATCTGCTTAGAGATTTGCTGTGGACAACTTCTCTTTTGGTAAAGCTTAAAGAAAAGCTGCTGTTGAAACAGAATTTGATGCACCTGTGAGAAGAACAGGGAGAATGAGCTGCACTTGCTGCTGGGTCCCAGGTCCCTCAGAGCAGAGTGAGGCTGCAGGTGGTGTGACCACACATTCACTCGGGGCTGGAGGCACAGACATTATTGGCAGTGGCCTCTGAGCTACCCTGAATGCCATGGAGAATCTTTTAAAGCAAGTTACAATCCTTGGCCTTCTATAATTCAAGTAAAAGATTGCAAGGGTGCAGAGAAAAGAGAGGCAGAGCTCTTTAATTGCTCGCATGCCAGTTTGAGAAATATTGAGTACTCATTTATAAAACAAATCCCTGTTTGAGGTAATAGTCTCATTGATTCTTTGGGAGCACAAAGAGTGCATGTTACCTTCCAGCAGGCATTTTCTGTCAAATTCCCTCAAAAATTTGCTTTGAGTTTTCCACTATCACTGTTCTCTGACCTAGTTCAGGAAAGAGGGGAGGAGTATGGAACAGGTCTGCAGCTCCAGTAAGCTGCTCTCTGATCTGGAACCAAAGCTTGTGACTGATCCCTGGCACAGCTGCCCTGGGGGAGATTCCAGAGGAGAAAGGCAGGGTGAGTTCCATGGATGTACCATGACTGCAAGAGAGGAGAGGGAATATTCCCATATCCCATGTTCTGCCATTGCTCTTTACCCTGACTCATGTCTTATCCCATCCTGGGCACACCTAGGGCTGGCTGAGGGCAGAGGAGAGGCAGGGGTGGGCACAGCCTGGCAAAACCATGTGTAAAACAAGAGACCCTTCCATTCCTGCAGGGTGGCTGCTGCTCCCCTGGGCACTGTGTGAGCAGCTCTCTCTCAGCACTGAGTCCTGCAGGACCCTCCCTTCCAGGGGCAAGCAGCAGTGTCTGTGCCCAGCCCCAGCCTGTGCCCAGCTCCTGGAGGTGCCCATTTGGCCAGGATGGAGGATGTACCTTTTTGCACAAGGGCCTTGCCAAAGGCACCAGCTGCAGGGCAGCCTTGAGCTAAGTCTGGGTGTGTTTGTGAGGTGCAGCACAACACCAGTGCCACAGCAGAGTGTTCTTCAGTGTGAGGGGAAAGCATGGTGGGAGAACAGAGCAGAGTTTGGAAAGGGTTTGGAAGCAATGACAGACATGCAGGTGTTTTTATGGCTCAGATACCTGGGAGACTGGAGGAATCTCTAAAGTGGAAAGAGCTATTTTTCTATGGAGCATTATTTTGGAGGGATGAGAAGGAATGTGGTAAGGGTGTAGTGAAGAGGTGCAGTCTGCTGCTGAAGATAATAAGACAAACTTGGGGAATAATGAGATTGTCCTCTAATCTCAAGCATGTCACTAGTTTCCCTGCATAACTTTGTCTACACCACTTAACCTCTCTGTGCCTCAGTTTCCTCCTCTGTAAAATGGGTGCTACACCCATCTTTTTAAAGTACTCTGAGATCCATGCATGAAATAAACCTGCCAAGTATTTTTTTTTGTTTATTGTATTTCTTCATCTCTAATTTCTACACTCCTAGACTTCAGCAGATGGTATTGCCTCTGCCTACTGAATTGAGATCCAACCAATCTCCTTCCTACTTTCTACAGTCTTAGAACAAACCACTATTGACCTAAACCCATGGCATGTCAAAGACTGGCATAGAGGAAAATAACTGTAGAAAGTGATATTTTGGGGCCTCCTCATTCCTCCACACGTGGTCATGACCACATGGCCACAGTTATCTTGGTGTGCCGATGGATCCATCTGCCGAAAGTGGCTTTATGATAGTTTCAGCGATTCTGCTCAAGAAATGGCCTAATCCATCATAGCTTACCTCTGTGTATCCTCACTCTTGGAGATGGGCACTTTTGCCACATGAAACTAGGAGTGTGGATATTTGGAGGCAAATATCTCTGGTTACTGGTAAGTAACCTTCATTTTTTTTCTTCCCGTCTTCATTTGTCTTCTATGCTTTGAAACCATCATTGACCTTATTTACGCTCACCCATAGGCTCCAAAGGCTGGAAAATCCACATCATGCTTAAAATCCAAATAAACTGAGTAAAACTAGCCAGGCAAGATTTTGAAAATATTTCTGCATTGCAGTTCTGTGTGTGTGAATGTATATATATTGTGAAGATTGACATTTCTCAATTTGCAGATGATTTGCTAAAGTAGTTCCAAAATGTGACAAGCTGTCAAAAAACATATATTTCAGAAGAGAAGTAGCTTTCCATATGAGCGCCCATTCCAATCACAAACTGAGGACCAGTTTTTCAATAACAGAAGGTTTGGAGTTAAAGTCAGACACTTGGGGTCTCTGGTTTTAGTTATATAACCAACTTCATCTGCTGTAAATGAGATTCTTGATAAGAATGAATGAGAACAAATTTGCTTTAGAAATAAATTTGTTATGCCTCTGCCTTCTATTTATACAAGACCTCACAAATCTTGTGGCGTAATCTAAGTAACTCAGAAGCTGATTCTTTGATCCTACTCCTATGACTTCTGCTTCCAAAGGAAGTTTAAACAAGGCAGCGGAAGGGGGGAAACAGATAAGCTGAAGAGAATTGACCTGGAGCAGATCTAAAGGGCTAAAGAGATCAAGAGGAAAGACTGCTGTGCAGCTCTGGCTTATTGGGCTCTGCTGTGCAAGGTTCAGTGTAGAAGAATGAGTGAGATTTAAAATTACAATCCCTCTGAGCACTGACCAGGCCCTAATCAAGTCAGGTCCTCAGGTGATGGTCCTTCAGACCTCACCTCCGTACAAAGGTGTCAGACTTTCTTTCCAGATCTTTCTGTGCCTGATGAGTATCCAAGCTCTGAAAGCCTGTGAAGTTTCTAGACTGCTCAGCTGTTTCTGTTTTATGCTTTCTTTTTCTCTAAAGCAACAATCCTGCTCATAAATACTATCTGGCCGTGGACCCTGTTTCAGGCTCCCTCTACGTGTCGGACACCAATAGCCGACGGATTTACAGAGTCAAGTCCCTCACGGGCACGAAGGACCTTGCTGGTAACTCTGAAGTGGTGGCAGGGACAGGAGAGCAGTGCCTGCCCTTTGATGAAGCCAGATGTGGGGATGGAGGGAAGGCAGTGGATGCAACCCTAATGAGCCCTCGAGGTAAAGGAGGAAAAGAAGCCTGAGAGAATGGCTGTGTGCAGCTAGGCTGGATGTGGAAATAATTATCTGGCAATTAAATCACTCCTTGCTTGGTGATTTTTATTCTGGGCTTTAATTACAGTGGATTGGCAAGTGTTCGTGCTTTGTTTAGTTAAAGCAAACTTTATTACCCCGGCAGTGAGTGCTGCAAAAGGAGAACAGAACACAAATTAGCAGGGTACCGCTCACTCCAAGAAGCCAGCGTGTGAACTGGGAAACTGATTACTGTTTGAGATGCAGTCTTTGGGGAGAGAAATTGCTTGCTGTGTCTTTTCTCTGAGTTTTTCCTCCATGTATCTCCTTTTTCTTCAGAGTCAGAGAAAAAAATAAAAGGATTTTTGCCCTTTCGAGTTTCTAATTTTTGACAAAAGGTTTTCAAGATGATATAGAGATTTGGAGATGTGTTTAAGGCTTTTGTTTTTTCTCTCTTGTTTCATCTTAATTGTAAGGATGAATTAATCAGGTGTATTGCCATGTGTTTCAAACATCTTTGGGTTTTTTCAGTGGCTGAAAATAACTAGATGATCATAAAGGTACACAAAAATGGAAATTCCAGTTTCTTTGTCTAGGAAGTAGTTTCAGTTAACACGTAGAAATTGAAAAGATGAAGCTGTATCTTCTCTCACTGCCCAGTGGGATGAGCACTGCAACCAGTTGAGGACAGAATTTTTTTTAGATCAATATTTTATTTTCAGCCTGAGAAATGGACAAGGCAGTGCACCAAATCAAAGCAGGAAAGAAAGGCAAGTGAGAAAAAGGCTGCCCTCCTTCCCAACAGGCAGCAGCATCTGTGTGTTCTTGCAAGGGAGCACCCTTCCATTCTGTGCCTTTCCTCTCTAAGGACTCACAGTGTGACAGGCATTGAACCTTCCCTTTTTTATGGGCTGGCAACCCCTGTGTCTTCATCTGGAAACACCAGAGTTTCTTTCTGTATTTTCACTGCAACAGGTCAAAGAATTAAAAAACCATCTAGAAATAATACAATGTCCTCTTAGTTTTCAAAAAAAAAATTAGAGGTATTTTAAAAGCTTTTTTAAAAATTCTTCATCCTCATTAGATTCTTCAGATTAAGAAAGGAATGCCTCAAATTTCTGAGTAAAATTAGGAGATAATTTTTAATTGGGTTTATGTAGTATAGCAGAGAGCTTGAATCTAGAAATAAGATGATGCATTCTGCTGGGTCTTTGGCATGTTTGGGGATTTCTGTGGTTTTCTTTAGAGCCCTGAAGGATAAACCTGCTTGATGCCATTTCAGTGGCAGAACTCTGGGTTGTTGGAGGGTTCCAGAACCTGTGCTCATGTTGGGAGGGAGGAAGGAACAGGGGACGTGAACAAATTTCACCATCTTGTAAACAAGACAAAGCCTGCCTTGAAGCCAGGAGCCTCACTGCTGCACTGAAGCCTGGGTTTTATATTTGCAGGAATTGCAGTGGATAAGTATGGACTCATGTATTTTGTGGATGCCACTATGATTAGAAAAGTGGATCAGAATGGAATTATATCGACCCTGCTGGGCTCCAATGACCTAACTGCTGTTCGACCTCTCAGCTGTGATTCCAGCATGGATGTCACCCAGGTAGATTCTTACTGCATTTATTTTCCTCTCTGCCTTAGAAGAGATGGGCATCTATTTTGGATGACTGCCTGGCCACTTAAGAAATGCATTATGCAGCACAAGATGATAACATAGTTGATTTGTTACTGAAATGGGTGAACCATCCTTTTTACTGTGGCTAACACAGTTTATTTATGCAACTATAGAGAAATAAGGTTGAGATAATGGGAGTTATTGTCTTAATTGCCTGTTTTTCTGTAATTATTGTAGAGCTTCCACAATGTAGCATTCATTCTTGCACAGAAACACAATTAGCCAAAGTTACAACTGCACGTAGCTTTAATATTTCCGAAAAACAAAATCATTGTTTGAAATAGTTGCCGTTCATGACTTGGTTTCATGATTTACACTGATAAACCCCTCACTAATTTGCTGTTGTTACACGTGGAATTTTAAACACTAGGAGTGTACTTTTCAGTTTCGAGTTTTACAGTAATAATTTGTGCAACTCATAGGTACGGCTGGAGTGGCCTACTGATCTCGCTGTCAATCCCATGGACAACTCCCTTTATGTCCTAGAGAACAATGTTATTTTACGGATCACAGAAAACCATCAAGTTAGCATTATTGCTGGACGCCCCATGCACTGCCAGGTTCCTGGTATAGACTACTCTCTTAGCAAACTGGCTATTCATTCTGCACTTGAATCAGCCAGTGCCATTGCCATCTCACACACAGGAGTTCTTTACATCAGTGAGACAGATGAAAAAAAAATTAATCGGCTCCGCCAGGTAACTACCAATGGAGAAATATGCCTTCTTGCAGGGGCAGCTTCAGACTGTGATTGCAAAAATGATGTCAACTGTAATTGCTATGCTGGGGATGATGGGTATGCCACTGATGCCATCTTAAATTCACCATCTTCCTTAGCTGTGGCCCCAGATGGTACCATCTACATAGCTGATCTCGGAAATATCCGCATTAGGGCTGTCAGTAAAAACAGGCCCGTTCTTAATTCCTTTAACCAATATGAAGCTGCATCTCCAGGAGAACAGGAGCTGTATGTCTTCAATGCTGATGGGATTCACCAGTACACTCTGAGCCTCGTTACTGGGGAGTACTTGTACAATTTCACCTATAGCAGCGATAACGATGTCACGGAGGTGATGGACAACAACGGCAACTCGCTGAAGGTGCGCCGGGACGCCAGCGGGATGCCCCGCCACCTGCTGATGCCGGACAATCAGATTGTCACCCTGGCTGTGGGCACCAATGGGGGACTCAAGCTGGTCTCAACACAGACCCTGGAGCTCGGATTAATGACATATAATGGAAACAGTGGTCTCTTAGCAACGAAGAGTGATGAAACAGGATGGACAACGTTTTATGAGTAAGAATGTTTTTGGATATATTAAAGCGTACGTTTATTTTTTCAAATGGTAGTCAGTAGGCCCTAGGCTGACCCTGCTGCAGTTTGTTGTAGGTTTTTCAATGATGCTGAGTAAGGCCATTGTGCCTCAGTCCAGAGCGGTGCTGGAAATGGTTAAGTGGCTTTGTGATGGCGTCCTTTGGGTGGGTGCTGATCCCCCTAAATCCCTGCCTGGGGTTTGAGTTTGGGCAGCTCATCCCCACCCAGCACAGAGGACCTGTGCCATGGCCAGAACCTCAGCTTAGTTAAGCTGCTGTTCATGGTCAGCACGGCTGCCCAGAGCCAGAGCAGCCCAGCACTCCCCTGCAGCTCCCACAGAGCTGCTCTCTCTAGGAGCCCTCATGCTGCAGCTTCTTCTGGAACTCAAATTATCTCTCTTTCTGTTCAGCCTCATATATTACTCATGGTTGTTAAAATGTTGATTAACTTCAATGATTGTTCATTCCTGAGACAAGTGAGGAAATTAGATCCCCAGCTATCTGTCAGACCCCTGGTGTAACTTCCATAATTTGTAGATAACCCAAAAGCACACTGGTGTTCATGAGCATATAGATTAAATAGACAGAACTTCCTCTTTAAATGAAATTCATCTGAAGAGATGAGGTTCAGAAGTATATTAAAAATCTAGAAAAACTAGTCCAATTTTTATTAATATTTATCCTGTTCTTAGTAGTCTCATTGCCATTTTTTGATCAAAAAGTATTAAAAAGAGAAGCTAAATGACATATTGAAAAATATATTTAAGTATATGGCAAGTATGATGCCATATATTTTGTCTGAATTAGTTAATGATTCAAAAATATCATTCTCCAAATCAGTGAGTAGAAAATGGGAGTAAGCTTTATATTTAATTTTAAATGGCAGGCTTATTTTCAAGTCACAGCCTAGCAATGGCACACACCTCTTAGTTTATTGATGCATTCAGCTTGGCCACCTGTTTCCTCTGTTCAGAGAAAACATAAGAAATGCAGGGATGGAGGGAGCTGCGCTCAGTGTGCTGGGAATGCCTGCCCTGCTCAGCAGGGATGCTGCACACGCAGTTCCCTTTGGAAGGAAAGCAGTGCCCTCTCGTGGGGCCCTGCATGCCCAACCACTCACTGCTCTCCTCCAGCCCGGGCCTCCACCTGGGCAGGGGCTTCTTTGTCCTTCAAATTTGGCAAAAATTAACTCTTCACCACAAATAATTCAGTTACATGACCACATGAAGGTATTACCTGCTGATTATAAGCTCGATTAAAAGCTCACTGGACTAGACAGATTAAATTTCATATTATTGTTGATGAGATGTGAATGCGCTTCTGAGAAGGTTTTTTTGTTGTTTTTTTTCTGGGTTTTTTTCTGAATAGGCAGCTCAAGGTGCAGTCACATAAATTAGGTATTTCTCAAAACACCAGAAACTAAATAGTGAATTAATTTAAAACTCTATGTGAAAATCCATGAAACATTAAAAAATGTCATCAGAAAGTTACTGGTTACAAAACTGGTATAACTGGTGTCTGAGAGTCACACCTAGTGCTAAGGTAACATGGTTTATTAGCAAAATTCTATTATGATTCCTAAGGAAATACAGAAGGTAGAGGCTTTGATGTCTTACTGAGATCAGCTGAAAATATAATTTAATGTGTACATAGTGCTGCACATTTTTTTCCAAGATCAAATAAGAAAAGATGCACAACCTTTGCCTCAGGTCAGTGGAAGTTAAATGCCATCTTTAGATCTAAATATTACAGCCTGAGGTACTGTCTTAGATAATTAGTTACTTTGATGAGGCAGCAGAAATAATTCATTTCTCCCAAATTTGTACATACATTCTCATAAGCATAGAGCTCATAGATGAGAGAACCATAAAAACATTATTTAAATTGAATATACAAACCTAAACAATCACAGTCCACAGTCACTCAGTACTGGTTTCTGGTTTCTGTTTTTTCTTTGGAACAGCTCCTAAGAGAAAATTCTGTATTCATCATTCTGAAATTTTTTTGGTAGCTATAACTTAATATTAATTGAAGATGAAAGAAGTATTCAGCCAATGAGAGTTTATGAGGACAATAAAATAGTTTTCTGTGCAGTTACATTCATGCATTCATACAGACATAATCAGCAGTCAAAATTGTTAATATGGCAGCAGAAATGGAAAAGAACAGAGGTCTTTTAAGTGGTAAAGTACTACATGAGCTAAAGTTCTTATGAAAAATTTATGTCAGTGCATTTATATCAACCAGGCACTGAAGTGCCATGTTATCTTATTGGGTATATTCCTCTCAATTTTACATTTTAAAATTTCAACTTCAGCCTGAAAATGCTCTCAGAATTTAATTTGTACAGTTAATCTAGGTGTGCATCTGCATCAGCAGAGAGTTGCAGACACAGGCTGGTTTGTGTGTGTGCACACTCCATATGTGAATTCTATAGATAGCATCTGTGCACGTGCATGCAGCTCATTTGCAGCAGGAGCAGCCAAGGCTCTTCAATAATAGAACAGCTACCAGCAGGCTCACATGGGGTAATTTAAGCTTGGCTTGGGCATGAAGCACAGATCTTTGAAGCAGCTCCCAGTGGTATTCCTCTCGGTCTAGGGAGCATCCTGAGAGAGTGCTGCAGTTTTTTCTGGAATCAGTTTTAAGAGGGAGAGAAGACAGGGGTGTGTGTAAATGTGTGTGGGTCTGTGCCTTGCCCAGCTCTGTGTTCAGTCAGAAGCTGCTGTTCCTCCTCTCTGCAGTGCTGGTTATGGCCCTGCCCTTGCTGCTCCACCCACGAGCTGTCAGGAGCACAGCTCAAACCTGAGGCTGGGATGCTGCTCATAGAAATTGCCTGAGGAATAGAGGTGCCGCAGCAGTGGCCAGGGACCGCAGCCCTCAGGGCACTGTCACAAGCCCACTGAAGGGATGGATGCACGGGTGCTTGTGGCTACCTGAGAAGGTGCCGGGTGCTCAGCTGTGTCCCATGGTCCAGGCTGAGCTGCAGCTGTGGCCATGGGCAGCTCAGAGCCATCAGGCTGCAGAGACAGCCGCCAGCTTTGTCACCCAGAGCTGTCCTGGGAAAGCTTTGCCTGCTGCCAGGGCGTCTGGGTCACAGTTAGCAAAGATCTGCTGAGGTAGCAGTGGGGAGATGCTGTTTGTTGGTTTTTAAGGTACTGGGATAAAGAAAGCTTGTTTGACCTTGTAATGTTATTAGTAGAAAAACTTGGGATGAAGCCTTACTCTAACTGAACTCAGTAAAAAAAGCTCAGGAATTTCAGAGTACCCAGAGCCCACCTCATTTGAAAATGTAAAGGTTGCCTTATCAGACTTGATTCATCCAGGCTGATGCTGTGTCACACATTGCAGTAGGCAGAGACTGCTTCTGAAGAAGACACCATGTCAATTAATATATTTTTCATTGTAAATTTTTGGTTTTTACATCATCAGACCCAGGTTCATGACATGAAGAAGAGAAGTGCATAGTCATTTAATTAATATATAGTTTATTATTCAGATAAATGTCTGGGTGTTGTATTCTACTGAGCACTTGCTCTCATTTAATACATAAATTCTAAAAAAAACTCAGGAATATGTCACTTAAATTTTGTGGTCGATAAAAGGTTTCTGTTATATTAATTTTAATTTTTTTACCTTTAAAGTATTTTTTAAATAAGATTTTATTTTCATACAATGGACAAAGTAGAAATGCCTTCTTTATTGGTATCAGAGTGTGTATATATCATTTAAGTAGTGAATTTTTTCTATATCTCACTTGTAATCTAAATGGTCTGTAGATCTTCAATGAGAGTTCTTTTGTATGTATTTTGTTAAGTGTATCCATCACTTGTTTATAAACCCTTTTAATCTGTACTGTTGCTGCTTTCAAAGCTGTGACTAGCACTGAGAACCCACCCCATGGCAGGGGTAAAATAATCATTTCTTGAAATAGCACTGGAATATTTCCATTTTTCTGCTTCAATCTATGTACATCCACATCCATATTTACTTTTTAGACTGCCCTTACACTTTGAATAGAGATTTCCAGTGAGTAGCCCACAGCAATCCCCAGGAATTTTTCCTAGGTTAATTAAAAACCCAGCAATGTGAATGAAAACTTTAAATTAATGTCTCATTTGCATTGCCTAAAATATATTTGCTGATGGGGAGTTTCACCAGACATTTTTCTGGAAGTTCACCGAGTGCTGCAGAGTCACACTGGAGACACTCATAATTTTTTCTAGTTTGTCCTAAATAACACTGCCTGTGCTGTAAGATTTGACATCCAAGTGTTCTCTTCCTCACTCTGCTCATCATGAAACACACCACATACAGACTCTTAAGGGGCCTTATTAACCTTTAAAATTTTTGAAATTGTCCATTTTTGTACTTTTTATTTTTCCCCTGCAAGACAGATGCTTGGCTGGATCCAGTCCTTCCTTTAGCTATTCTTTTGGAGTACTTTTCAATATTTTTTGTGAAGACCTCTATAAAGACCTAACCCACTTTCATAGATTATCTCAACATATTGTCTTTTTTTCAGTATCTTGCTGATATGATAATATATCTATATATAAATATATATGTATCTGTGGGGAGAAACTTGTGACTATATTGAGAAAAATCATGCTGCTTAATCTTTCTTTGATCCTGAGCCACTTAAATGAACACCATGTGTTATTGGTCCCTTTTAGGTCCCATGATGCTTTGTTTTATTGATTTCCTTCTTTGCCTAATACTTCCATTGGTTCTGGTAAGGCTTGTTGCTCCACAGGTGATTTTTTCCTTCCTCCTCAATATTCAGTTGAATGGGTGCAACCATTTGCAATGGATTTGAAAGTCATATGTTTTGTTTATTTTAACTGAGGAGCAAATCTGTGTCTTAATTTTTTAGATGTGCTGTACAGTTCAGGTGGCCTAGTCTGAGGTGTCTGAGTGTTTTGATTGTAAAGCCATGTTGAAAGCTCTGATTTTGTTTTCATCTTTACAGCTAACCACAGCCTACACTGAACTGAGCTGGCTCCATGCTACTAAACGTGCTCCTCTTCTCTTCTGTTACTCTCAGGCAGTGCAATGGATTTACCAGTTCTCTTCCAGGCTTCCTGCTCCCTGCACCTCTCCATCCCAAGGATGACCAGTTGGTTTCAATCTCTGCCTAAACTTTTCCCTTTATCTACACAGGACATTTTTTCTTGCCTTTCTGCTCTCTAGAAGCGCCTTTGCTTTGGTAGCGGCTGGGTGAGAGACTTGCACCAGTAGAGACTTGCAGCAAGCAGAGTGTCAGACTGGAATGCTGATTTTGTTTCAGGTTCCCATTTCTTGCCCCTAAGATCCAAGGGATTGCTTCTTTAGCAAATGTATGCACACAGCTAGAGCATACTGCAGGAAAGGGGGAAAGGGTATGATTTGATTTCCAGCAGCATTCCTTCTCTTCCCCCTCCTCAGGCTTTATACTTCTAAAGAAATTTAACTCTGTAAAATCATGGAAATCTTTTTTTTTTTTTTTTTTTTTTCTTTTTCTTTTTTCTTTTTTTTTCTTTTTTTTTTAATCTTTATGCCTCTGGAGCATTTAAATAATTTTCTAAGGTCTATTCTGAGTGCTGGCTGCTGCCCTTTCTACTTTTCATCTTTCATCTTTATGATCCAAAATACTGACCCCAAAATGCAGTTCAATACCACAGATAAGATCTAAATGAAATTATAATGTTGTCAAGCTGATGTATATTTTAATACTTTATGGCAAGTTTATTCCTTGAAATGTCACTCAAGACTATACTTAGTTTCCACTAGGTATTCAAAAGCAAATGTGCAGTTTATGCAATTGTTTATTGCAGTGTCCATCAGAAGTCCACTTCCTTAGAGTGAAATGCAACTATTAAAATGCAGACTAATTTACTAGTTATAATTGTTTGAGCCAAATATCACTTGGTATATTCATAATAATTTAATTAATTTAATAATTCAAAAGATGCTAGCCTGGATTTGCACCCATGTAGTTGAGATCAGTATCTAAAAACTATTATTTCATCATTAGAGACTCTTTCAAGAACAGAGAAATAGATATGGCCAGGATGTTCTTGAAAAGCTGTTTCAGTCTGGGCTTTTTTGCACAAATGTGCTGCATTATTAATACATTGGGTATTGAAATGAACATATATCCTCATGCTTTTTTGCTCTCACTAACTTTTCTATTAGCTATGATCATGAAGGGCGTCTGACCAATGTGACACGTCCCACTGGAGTGGTAACTAGCCTTCATCGGGAAATGGAAAAGTCCATTACCATCGACATTGAGAATTCTAATCGGGATGACGATGTCACGGTCATCACAAATCTCTCCTCTGTGGAGGCTTCCTATACAGTTGTTCAAGGTACCAAAGCACACTTCTCAGCACACTCCTAACCACACACACAGCCTGAGAAAGCAATTCACTAATGATTCGTGTCATTAGTACACTTATGAGCAGGGGGAAACCGTGTAAGGTTTGCAAGAAAAACTCCCATAAAGCTTATTCCTAAAGTGACAGGTCTTCAGGACAGGTAAGAGCCATTTCACAGTCCTGCTTTTATTCAAGTAATTATGGTCACTGTCTGCTGGGCAAAGTTAGTCCTGCCACTGCCTCCTGGGTCAGGGTCACTTCACCCACTTGCATATTTCTCTGTACTTCCCTGCAAAATTGGTTCTGACTTCTGTGCCACAGAGATGCAACCTGACTGCTGGGGGAGATCCTTCTGGAGAGGCTCAGGAAGCCTTCTTCTAAAGACATCTTCTAAATGTATACACTGCCATTAATTAGAGTGTGGAGCAGTCAGGGCAGTGGATGGTGTGTGCCAGAGTTGGCTCTCCCGGAGCAGAGTTACAGCCTGAGGGTGGCAGGAGGCAGCAGCAGCACAGGCTCAGAGTTTGTGCAGAGCATTCCAGCACCGCCCAGGCATTGCATCTGATGGAGTGGGGTCAGTTATCAAATACAGACTGAAAGGGATTTGGTGAGTGGTGGGACTTTTTAATTAAGATATAACGTCACTGGAATGAGAATATCACCATCAAACAATAGTCTCCTCCTGACATAAATGTCAACATTTGTAGACTATTATACCGTGACAGGTCCGGTTACAAAGACTTAATTTCTCTTATAGGAAATGATTAATTACGTAGATGCTGTCCTTCTGTCAAGCAGATATTGATGTGTTGCTGACAGCTGCACACTCTGGCACTCCATCCTGGCTGAGAGGGGACTTGGCTGTGTCAAACAGCTGGAGAGCAGCATGGCCAGAGAAGCACAGGCTTGTTTCTGTAACTGCTCTCAAACAGGGGCAGGGTGTGCACATCAGGGCAGTGAGGGGAGGCAGGAGAGGGAGCCACTGTGGCTGCCAGCTTGCACTGCTGGAGCCTCACACCTTGAGGGTTTAAAGCCATGCTGTAATTCTGTACAAAACCTCTGCTTGGAGACAGTTTTTAAACAGAGGGAAACAAAAAAGAAGAGGCACGCACTTCTTCCTACTTATAAAGAGTCCAGCAATCATCATCTTTTTCTTTTTGTCCTGGAGTTTAATGCTTTGTTGTTTATCCAGCAGTTCAGTTTTCAGGAGTTTTTGTTCATATCAGAAATAAATTACATGGTTCAACACATATCACTGTGCATTTTGATTCACAATTAAGACTGAAGGGAAAAGATAATGAAATAAACACAGTATCTCTCTGCAGGCTCACTGTTACACTACTGTTCTTTACATGAATCAGTAACATCTGTAATTTCCACCATAGTACCACGTAAATGGTAATTGCAGGCTGACTTCATTTAACATCAACAGGAATGCAATAAAAAACCAATCAAATTAAGCTATATGTTTTCTTTATGACTGGAGTAGCTAAATTATTTTCTTTTCATTATTGCTGTAGATCAAGTGAGGAACAGCTACCAGCTCTGTAATAATGGTACTTTGAGAGTGATGTATGCCAATGGCATGAGCATTAGCTTTCACAGCGAGCCTCATGTCCTGGCTGGGACTGTGACTCCCACCATAGGACGCTGTAATATTTCTCTGCCCATGGAAAATGGTTTAAACTCAATTGAATGGCGCCTGAGGAAGGAGCAGATTAAAGGCAAAGTGACGGTGTTTGGAAGAAAGCTCAGGGTAAGTAGAACCTGTTGTTACAATAATCATCCTTTCTTCTTTGGGCAGAAAATTCTTTTGTTTTTATTTGGAAGGATGTTACTTTTGCTTGTTAAAAATGTACAGCTCTGGGATTGTCTTTGGTGTGACACTGTTGCAGAGCTCAGTTGGCTGCATGGGATCATCTGCTGCAATCAGCTATAGAGCTTTGTTACTAAAAGTATTCCAAAAGAGATTGGTAAAAATATCTAAAATATTACAGAATCACAGAATCATCAGTGTTACAATAGACCTTCCAGATCATGTAGTCCAGTCATTGCCCCAGCCCCACTGTAATTGCCCCAAACTATATCCCCAAATGCCATATCCCAATGCCTCTGGAACACATCCAGAGATGGTGACTCCACCACCTTCCTGGGCAACATACTCCAATGCATGAGCACTCTTTCAGTGAGAAAAGTTTTTCAGATATCTAATCTGAACCTCCCCTGGTGCAACTTGAGGCTATTTCCTTCTGTCCTTTCATTTGAGATATGGCAGAAGTGACTGACCCCCATCTTGCTAACTCCTTACAGAGATTTGTAGAGAGCAATTAGGTACCCCCAAACCAACTTTTCTGCAGATTAAACACCCCCAGCTCCCTCAGCCATTCCTCTAAAGGTGTTTTCTAGAGCCTTCCCCAGCTTCATTGCCTTGTTGCTGCAAAATTCTCTGCCTCTCAAGGGAGTGGGAATCTGAGCACTCACCACTTGTAAAACTGCCAGGACAGCCTTACCCTTGCTGGTACTGGGGAGCAAACACAACTACAGCATTCTGCTGCTGTGAAATCCCCCTACAGACTCACTGAGACAGGCATGTTGTGTTTGTTCCCTTTCTCAAATGGCAGATTGGAAAATAATTGCCATAATTACAAAATCCTAAGTACAGGATAAGGAAGACAGTCAGGTCATGTAATCCATCCCCTGCCAAATTACAGATCTGCTGCAGCTGGATTAATCCCATTCTGTGCTTTGCTGGCCTGATTTTCACTGATTTTTTTTGACTGGACTACTTCAGTATGTGCAGTTTAGGAAGGGATTTGAGATACTGGGCAGAAAACAAATGCAGTGCTGATCAAGTCCTCACTCTTTTAGCAATCCTTTCAACATTGCTGAACACAAAGTACAGTTCAGTGTGTTCAAGATCACATAGAAAATGCACTATATGCAAGCAATTATGTAGTGATTTACCAAAAAAAAAGAGGCTTGGATGTTATTTTTTTATATATTTTCCTATTGCTAGCATCTAATTCCCAGTGTTGAGTTGACAAATTGTAACTCACAAATGCTCAGAATGTACTTACTTGGGAGAGGGGGAAGGCTGGACAAAAAAATTGAATGAGATTAGCAGCTAATCCTTAATGACTAAATTTCATGTCTGTGTAATTGATTTTTGATGTGTTGACCTGCAGCAGTTGATTAGAAGTGGAAAACAGGTCAGCTCTACATTTTGACTAGGTGTTGTTCAAAATAAAAATAAGATGCTGAAATGAAATTGTAGTAATCCTAATTCCCAATACTAAAAATTTAATAGAGGTACTTGTGGTAATTAGCTGAAGTTAAGCACATCTTAGTGCTGAAACATTGCCTGAGATAGGTTTTCTGAGATAGGTTTTTTTGCATCATGTTTATGCAAATCAAAACAATGCTTTATCTAGCAACACCTCAACATTTAATTGTCTGGTGTTAGTTCCTGTAACAATAATCACATATCCATTTAGCTCTTTTAAATGAAAATCACTATGAGATTATCACAGGTTGAGTGGACTGAAAATGAAATTTGAAAACGAGGGAGAAAGCATAGAATTTATTTGCATCTCATTCATTCTAATTCATCTTTACAAGTTGTTTAGTGAGTGAAGCAGAGCGAGTGTGTTGGAATGCTGTGAGGAGCAGGTGGCACACAGTGACACGGAGCAGGGCACTGCTGCAGAGCTGACAGAGCAGCAGGGCCACCTCCTGGAGCCCCAGTTCACAATCAGTGTGACTGGAGGGTGGGCATTCTTGGTGATTCACCTCTTGCCTGAGTACTTCACCCCACAGTACTCTGGGGAATATTTGTTGGAGCCCACACCCCTGTGCTTCTTAAAGGGGGCTTATAAAAAGATGGGGAGAGACTTTGTTTTAGGGTCTGTTGTGATAGGGCAAGGTGTGGCAGCTTTATCCAAAAGAGGGTAGATGTAAAGTAGTGATACAGAAGCTTTTTGTGGTGCTGTGGAGAGGCACTGGCTCAGGTTGCCCAGAGCAGTGGTAGGTGCCCCATTCCTGAAGCATTGAGGGTGAGGTTGGCAGGGCTCTGCAGAGCCTCCTCCAGTTGAAGATGTCCCTGCTCAGTGCAGAGGGGTTGTACTGGGAGATTCACAGGTGACTCCCAACCCAAAGTGTTGGCTGGCTGTAGGAGCCCTCACACAGTGGTGCTGCCTGAGCCCAGGCTCTGCCCTCCCAGCCATACCTGTAGGAATCTGCACACCTGCCTGGGCACGTTTCATCAACCTGAGGAAGGAACTGCACCTTTATCTTACCCCACTCACTGCTGCTGTGTGATGCACCACACTTCAGTGTCTTGCTGCAGTTTCAGATAAAGTCCTGCTGAGATTCCTGTCTGAAGAGTTTTGATTATGGAGCAGCATCCTGTAAGTGATTCCTGTGGCCAGACCTTTCCAGGGCACAAAGGGCTCATCTCTAGGGCCACCTCAGCAGCAGCCAGGGGAAAACCAGATTAGTGAACAAAAGAGAAAGGGCCTGTTGAGTAATCTGCAGTTGTGATACTTGTGACTGCTCTCAGTGTCCCCAGGAAGGGTGGGAATTATCAGTCTGTTTGGGTTTCTATATAATTAATGTGATACTGCAATTACAGTCTCTGGTTTTACTCATTTTACAAATGCAAATGAAGGTACTGAATTCTCCAAGCAGGTGATGTGCGTGTGTGCATCTCCAAGTGATATTTGTGTGTGTGCATGGCTCTTGTGTGTGTAGTCATTTTTAAAAACCTAATCATTTTGTTTTCTATGGCAAAACCAAATAACTGTTATAAAGTTTCTGAGAAAAGAAGGGATACCTGCAGTCAGACTTTCCTTTGTGCAGATTTCTATTGCAGTTACTGTAATGGAGAGAACAAAACCCAGAAATCCTGACTGATTTATGAAGCTTCAGAAGTTACAAAACACCAAAACAAACAAAACCCCCAAAGCTAAAATTCAGTTCATAATCTATCTGAAAGACTTTTCTACTTACCCATAAGAAATTGGGCTATTTCAGTCATACACTGACCCTTTAATTCTATAGCTAAATGTTTTTGAGGGGTAAAAGCTCTCTTCTGCTCATGAAAAGGGTTTTTTTCAATATGTCTGCCATCAGGGTTGATCCTACAAAACAAGAGTAACCAGCTGAGAAACTGCTAATGCTGAGTTTGGCTTCCCTGGCTTTATTTTCATTGTAATGGGAGAGCAGAATATTACTTGTTTTGCCCCAAGGTGTTTTAAGAAAAATACTCTGTCTTTTCTGTGAATCACAGGGCAAGTTGTTGCTGGGATAACCTTTGGGAAAACCTAAAGAAAAGAGCTTTTTTTTTCCCCTAGTAATTGCCCACTGAGGAAATGCAAACTGTTAAAGAGATTAATTTCATTAATGGAAAAAATTAGGGTAATGAGCAATAATTTGAAATAATTATTTCTTTACAAACACAAAACTGTATTAATTTTAAATGTGTCTGTATAACTGAATTTCTACTGAGTTGGTTGGGGTGGGAATTGGGTTTACCCCTGCCAGTGAATATATCTCAGAATAATTTTTATATCCTCAAGAAAGGCTCAGGGTTAATTTACATATTGTTTGATGTACAGTTTAATTTTGGATAAGAGGAAACGTTGCATTATCAAAGCCACTGTAAAATATAAGCTAAAGAACAAATTCCCAGAAATTGATGAATACTTTTAAAGTAGTCATTGCTCTGAAATTATATCTAATTTTAAAACTTCTACTTTATTAATGACACATCTACAATTAAATTACTTAAAAAGCTTTATCAAATTACAGCATTAATCTGAATTCTATGCCTTACCCCCCAGTGAATATATTTATGTATCTCTCATTATAACACTCTCCCTAGAAGGCTCCCCATTTGGCATTCTTATTCTCCTTTGCCTCTGTTTGCTCATTTATTTTAAATTAATAAATAAATAAATCTGCCACGGAAACACTTCATGCTGTACTTTGAATGAAACTTATAACAAAAAAAGGAGTGGGGGGGAAAGAAAAATATTTAACCTAATTATTTAGCACCTTTGTTTTCAACACTAGAAGTCCATCTTTTGCAGCCTGTATGATCAGGATTTTTAAGCGCATCCCAAATGAAGGATCTATTGAATATTTGGAAAGTAAATGAAGAAAACAGTAAATGAATGAATTCTAAGCAGGGTGTTGCAATTATAGAAGTGGCTAAACCTCAGTAAAGACACAAAAATTTCTTCTGTTGTTCTTAGAGTGATTGTAGGGGAAAGGGCAAAAAAATTGATGGTGGAAGTACAAAATTAAAATAGAAAATAGAAAAATAGAATAAGTAGAAAAATATTCCATGCAAAATAATTTGTTTCTCTGAACTGTAAGACCTCGATGTGCAGAATGTCTCTCTGTTCTGACCATGATGAAAGCTTTTTACTGTAGGATATCACCTCCCATATTGCAGTGAGATGGGAAATACCCCAGTAAGACCCCAAATTATTTCAATATATACCACCAAATAGAAAACAAAAGCTAGTTGATAAGAGCCCTACACCTCTCACAGAATTTCCCTGTTTTACACCGCAAACCATGTAAAACAATGATGCACTAACAAGCCAACCAGCATTATAATTGCCATCTTAACCACCATGTTCATCATCCTCCTTCCTATCTCCCCTATAATCCTTACCATCATCTAAGAAACTTAGGATTACCTAAACTGAAGGCCTTGAAAGCCTTAAACAAGAGTTAAACCCTGTTAATTTCTGCTAAAGTCTGCAGGCCATTACCCTGCATCCCCTAAATGCGACTCAGGTGCTTTAGTTAAGCTAGGACCTTCCACTTTACTAGGCAGATGGGCTTTGATCCCATGATACCACAAAGGCCTCCCCTTTCCCCGCTGTAAGCTGGGTGTGCCCAGCCCTGGCTGAGCTCAGCCTCCTTCCCTCACCAGGTGCACGGCAGGAACTTGCTGTCCATCGACTACGACCGCAACATCCGCACCGAGAAGATCTACGACGACCACCGCAAGTTCACGCTGCGCATCATCTACGACCAGCTGGGCCGGCCCTTCCTCTGGCTGCCCAGCAGCGGCCTGGCCGCCGTCAACGTCTCCTACTTCCTCAACGGGCGCCTGGCCGGGCTGCAGCGCGGGGCCATGAGCGAGAGGACCGACATCGACAAGCAGGGCAGGATCGTGTCGCGCATGTTCGCCGACGGCAAAGTCTGGAGCTACACCTACCTGGAAAACGTAGGTGGTGTCGTGTGTGTGGTGGTGTTCTCAGGGGTCCCAGGACAAGGGAAGAGATGAGAATCTTGACTCCATGTTTCAGAAGGCTGATTTATTATTTTATGATAGATATTTTATTAAAAGAAAATTATATATTAAAGCTATGCTAAAAGAATAGAAGATAAGATTTCATCAGAAGGCTAGAAAAGAATGGGATGGGATGGAATGGAATGGAATGATAAAATCTTGTGACTGCTCACAGCCTCCACACAGGTGGCTGTCGTTGGTCGTTAAGTAAAAACAATTTCACATGCTGGGTAAACAATTCTCCAAATCGCGTTCCAAAGCACCAAAACATGGAGAAGCTAAAGCTTCCCAACTTCTCAGGAGAAAAGATCCTAATGAAATGATTTTCCAGAAAATATGTCTGTGACAGTGTTGCCTCCTGGCACTAGCTGGAAGGACACAAAGTTCTCTTTGGCTTTGTGGCACATAAATCACGCACACCCGCTAGCTAAGATTGGTGTATTCCAACTGTTAGCCATCCCTGGTCCAAAATTCCTTATTTTGGTGTATCCCAGCCGTTAGCCATCCCTGGTCTCAAAATTCCTTATTTTGGTGTATCCCAGCCGTTAGCCATCCCTGGTCTCAAAATTCCTTATTTTTCATTTAGTCAACTGAATATGACTAATTCTTAATGGGAAATATTTTGTTCATGGTTTCTGTCTTTTGATATTTTCCTGTTGTAGAATGGCAACAAATTAAGACAATGTATTGTGCTTAATTAAGCCCAAAAATGCATGACTAAACCTAACAAAAGGTTCATGTAGAAACAGGTAATTCATCTCTAATTGTTACTTATTAAATGAAAGTATGGTAGTGCATTTTTACTTAGCCTAATTAGCACACTTCAGTCATAAAAGTGTGTTAAATACTGCAGAACTCTGTATTGTTTTCCCTTTCCCTTCTTGTTGTTCTAAGTAAACCAGAGTTGATGTTCTCTGCTTAGTTTCTCACATATTTCACAGTAACAGTTGTGAATTACAACTGCTGGCAGAAAGATAAATCAAGTCATTTATCTAACTCCTCTGCATCCCTCAGAAAAAAAAAAAAAAAAAAAAAGGAAAATAAAAAAAAAGTCCTCCTACAGGGAGGACAGCTCACAGGTTGCTAACCTACACTTTCTCTGGAGTGTCAGCCTATTGATTTCCAAGGAGCAGATCCTCTCATCTGGCAACCTGACAATATTCCCGAGCAGCTCCGTGCCCCTGACTAATGTATCTGATTCTCTTTGTACTCATTTAACATTAGTGCCTCTCCAGTAAACTTTCCTTCGGTTCCCTCTCTGGGGCCACATGCTGATAGCTTTGTTGTTGTTTCCCCTGCAGTCGATGGTGCTGCTGCTGCAGAGCCAGCGCCAGTACATCTTCGAGTTCGACTCCTCGGAGCGCCTGCACGCCGTCACCATGCCCAGCGTGGCCCGGCACAGCATGTCCACCCACACCTCCGTGGGCTACATCAGGAACATCTACAACCCCCCCGAGAGCAACGCCTCCGTCATTTTTGATTACAGCGACGACGGCAGGATTCTGAAAACATCGTTTTTAGGCACCGGCCGGCAAGTCTTCTACAAGTATGGAAAGCTGTCCAAGCTGTCTGAAATTGTTTATGACAGCACAGCGGTTACTTTTGGGTACGATGAAACCACGGGTGTCCTAAAAATGGTGAATTTGCAAAGTGGAGGGTTTTCTTGTACCATTCGCTATAGGAAAATTGGTCCTCTTGTTGACAAACAAATCTACAGGTTCTCTGAAGAAGGGATGGTCAATGCAAGGTTTGATTATACGTATCATGACAACAGCTTCCGAATCGCAAGCATCAAACCCATCATAAGTGAGACACCTCTTCCAGTTGACCTTTACCGTTACGATGAGATTTCTGGCAAAGTCGAGCATTTTGGCAAATTTGGAGTTATTTATTACGATATAAACCAAATTATCACCACGGCAGTTATGACGCTGAGTAAGCACTTTGACACCCACGGGCGCATTAAGGAAGTGCAGTACGAAATGTTCCGCTCCCTGATGTACTGGATGACCGTGCAGTACGACAGCATGGGAAGGGTGACCAAAAGAGAGCTGAAACTCGGTCCCTACGCCAACACCACCAAGTACACCTATGACTACGACGGAGATGGGCAGCTGCAGAGCGTGGCAGTCAACGACAGGCCCACCTGGCGCTACAGCTACGACCTCAACGGGAACCTGCACCTCCTGAACCCTGGGAACAGCGTGCGGCTGATGCCGCTGCGCTACGACCTCAGGGACAGGATCACGCGCCTGGGTGACGTCCCCTACAAGATTGATGACGATGGGTACCTGTGGCAGCGGGGTGCTGACGTGTTTGAGTACAACTCCAAAGGGCTCCTGACCAGAGCTTACAACAAAGCCAATGGGTGGAGTGTTCAGTACCGCTACGACGGGCTGGGCCGAAGGGCTTCCTGCAAGACCAACCTGGGGCATCATCTGCAGTACTTTTATGCTGATCTTCACAATCCAACCAGGGTAACTCATGTCTACAATCATTCCAACTCTGAAATTACCTCTTTGTACTACGATCTGCAAGGGCACCTGTTTGCAATGGAGAGCAGCAGTGGGGAAGAGTATTACGTGGCCTCTGATAACACAGGCACTCCGTTAGCTGTGTTCAGCATCAATGGCCTCATGATCAAGCAGCTCCAGTACACAGCCTATGGGGAGATCTATTATGACTCCAACCCAGATTTCCAGCTGGTCATTGGGTTCCATGGAGGGCTGTATGATCCTTTAACCAAACTCGTGCATTTTACCCAAAGGGACTACGATGTCCTGGCTGGGCGCTGGACATCTCCTGATTACACCATGTGGAAAAATATTGGCAAAGAACCCGCTCCTTTCAATCTGTACATGTTCAAGAGTAACAACCCTCTCAGCAATGAACTGGATCTGAAGAATTATGTAACAGGTGAGACTTCTTCACATTTATAATACATAACACTACAGCTTGGAAGCCGATTTGGGAAAGAAACCCAGCTTCTCTTTACGAGCCCTTTGCTCAATCCTCACATCAAGTTTTTCCTCTTTTGCCTATTAAAAGTGGCTATTTCTGATTCCTTGGCACTACTCTTCCTTGAACAAAGGGCTCTAAGAGAGAAGCCATGATGAATTATGGAGGGAAAAAATATATATATGTTTGTCTGAATATAAAATTTCAGCACAGCCATAGTGCTCTTCCTATTGAACTAGTACTCTGTAAAGAAGTGTTCATTCTAATTCTGTACCAAGAAAAGTGAAGTCATGTATGGGAATCTGGCAGGTTGGTTCAGTATCACAATCCAGAACTGTTCAGATCTCTTTCTTTCAGGGCTACTTTCAAAATTAACCACTGTCTGAGCTCATGGGCACATTAAGAATTAGCACCAAGAATGGATTTAATTAGACCTCTTTTTCCCATTTAACTTTTAATATGCAAACAGTCTTTAGTCTTAAAAATTAAATCCTTGATGTTTTTTAAGATTATTTCATCCTGAAAGACTAATAAATGTTATGGATTTTGTGGAGCCGAGAAACAAAAGTAGTTTTGATCACATATGTTAGAACTGGGTAAAACTTGTAACCCTTTCCTAATTAGGAATAATTTTTCACTTAGTAACATCACACAGTACTTGAACTAGCTGCTGGCAGTTTCTAAAAGGAAAGATAATTAATATGTCTTCAGGAAAAGCTTTTTTTCAGAACTGAATATGCAGTATACAATAATTAGAGTAGTGATACCATTTTTAAAAGGAATGATCTTAATTTTAGCAGTAATTTGAATTTCAAGAAAAGTGTGCATTTCCTTCAAGGAAAATCACATCATGTTTCATTAGTACATTGCAACCTAATAGTAGGTGTAACACACCAGTGGTTCTAGTGGAGCAACTTTGCAATTAGGAGATAATGTGATTTGTATCTGATAGTGTGAAAATACTGGTGACTAAAATTACCTCGTTGTCCTAAATTCAACAAAAGTCCTATTTTCCTCCACCACCCTTTGATCTTCATTTTCAACATCATCTTACTATGTTTTTCTACATTCTGAAATTGTATTTATTTAATTTATCTATCCACCGGATGAAATCGAATAAGATAAATTGCATTTAGGTACAACACACACCTTGTAGTCTGTAAAAATACTTAATCAGTGATGCAAATATTTGCTCAGTCCATTCTTACTGTTAACCCCTGACACAGGAGTTTATTCACAGGTTTTGCTGAAAACAAATTCCTGTAGCAAATGCAGTGCTGCAAAGCACATTAGCTCAGCAAAATAGTAACTGTTTTGTATATAGGTCCTGCTCTGGTTTCTGTGGAATTGGAACAGCTGAAGTGAATTGTTCAGGAGATACCATTTTACCATAAAATAAAATTGAAGCGTTATGAGGAGCAGTAACCCTGTGCTGTCCAAGGGTTCAGGAAAATACAGTAGGCACTGTGTGATGGAAGATGGATACAGATACCTCATAGAGGCAGAGTATTTTGCTACTAATTTTAGAGTCAAAATGGCTAAGAAAAGAAAAGATTTTTGGGGAAGACAGGCTTTGCAACAGCTCAGCTCACAGAAGTGGAGCCAGTGTAGGCCACTGGAGGAGGGGAGATGGCCACTGGGAAAGACAAGAGAGATTTTTAAGCAAAAATTATCATGAATTCGGGAAACAGAAAATGTAAAATGAGGTCATGGATTCTGTTTTGTTAAGAGTTATCATTTGGATAACCAAAATACATAATTAGTTCTTAATAGCTGCAGAGTGAGAATAACTGTTATTAACTTTGTTTCTTAGTTTTTACAGCTAGATCTGAGGATAGAGTTTTTGTGGTTGATCCCACATCTGGAACTTGCAGAGACTCACCTCAGAGCTGAGCTGTAACACTCTCACACAGCTCCTACTTTCCCTAGAGGGATGGGGAGGATATTTTTGTTGCCTAAATTTAGACATCTGATTTACAAATCTAGCTTCTCACTGCTTTTAATGGAGCCTCCTGAGACCTGATGACAGCTGATGGAAGTAGGACATAGAGGAGAAGCCATGTCTTTCCCCAAAGGACTTTGCAGATGTTTTTAGAGTGTTAACCTAATAATTTACCATTATACAATACAGTTTATAGGTTACATATAGTAGCCATATCAGAAGGTGTCAGAGATGGAACAAGTACTGTATACTGTAAAATGTTTGGATAATTCATGTGCTGTAATGGAAAATAATGAAAGAACCGGTATATCCCTGATGATTTATTTAGGGTAAATTTAATGCAGTGTAGCAATCCACCTTTTCATAGAGGATTGCTACAGTTCTGTAAAGTTCCACACAATAATATTAATTGTGACTTCAGTTGCTACTTGAAATTAGGGATGTCAAAGATGGATTTCCTAATTTTTCTATTTTCTCTATTTGTTAAACACATGCATTTCTGACTTAACTGCTTTCTTTCAACTTTCAGATGTCAAGAGCTGGTTGGTGATGTTTGGATTTCAGCTTAGCAACATCATTCCTGGTTTCCCTAGAGCAAAAATGTACTTTGTGTCACCACCATACGAGCTGTCTGAGAGTCAAGCGTGTGAAAATGGACAGGTAGGCAGAAAGATTAAATTACTTTTTTTTTATAAGTTTGTCCCACTCTATGGATACAATCACTGGCTCTTCTGTAGTTACAGCAGAAGGCCAAGCACTTAATTCAGTGTAAAGTGAAGTGAGTATAGCTACATTTTATACTAATGAACATATGCCTTTCTTGCCAGCCTTCGTTGTTATCATAATTACAGTGTCATTAGTTTGTCTTTTATTGAGTTATTCCTTGATTAACAAGTTGTAACTCGATTAACTTGATTAGCAATGACAAAGGCAGACTTTGTCAGGGTAATTTATCATCTGTTGTACCTTTGGTAAAACCATCCTAATAATGTGTTCCAATAAACTTAGGTTGGTACTTGTTTTACTGGTAAAAAGGGTTCTACTTCTCACCCTGCAAGAGGTTTTCTTGCCATTTTTTGTCATTTTTCTATTTAGAGGTTTTGATTTGCTATTCCATTTAATTTCAGTTACAGTGTTCATACTTGTCAGGTTAATGGTGAACACTATATAGGTTTAACTTTCATAATAAATTCCAGCCCATTTAATAAACTTAAGAAGAGTACTAGGCCAATTCCAATCCTACTCTTTGCTAGGCTTATTTCATCTTTGTGGTAATACAACAAAAATAATCATATAAACCTAAACATACCACTTTCCCAGGCTTCCAAGTCATTTGAGAGTCTAAACCCCCTCTTCAGGAATTCTTTGGTGCTTTTGGGCCCAAATTTCATCTATTTACGAAAAATCTTATATTCATAAGCCTTTTAGTTATATTTACTGATTGAAATATCTGGGATAAAGTGTCCACAAGTTAAATGCCATCTTTTAAATATACTGATTCTATTTGTTTTCAGCTCTGATTAAAATTGTGCTAGACTTGGGCCTTTCTTATTCTTCTACTGGGCATTATATGATTGGCCAAAATTGAAATGTGTAGTGCATGTATGCTACAGAGGGTGAGGAGAAGTATTTTATTTGGTCTTACAGATGGCAAAATGATTTGCTGAATGAGTATTTACCTGATTCTGAACGAGATATGGATGGATGGATGGATGGATGGATGGATGGATGGATGGATGGATGGATGGATGGATGGATGGATGGATGGGTGGGTGGGTGGGTGGGTGGGTGGGTGGGTGGGTGGATGGATGGATGGATGGATGGATGGATGGATGGATGGATGGATGGATGGGTGGGTGGGTGGGTGGGTGGGTGGGTGGGTGGATGGATGGATGGATGGATGGATGGATGGATGGATGGATGGATGGATGGATGGATGGATAACTGAGGGTGGTCTTTTGGAGTGTAGAATTTTTCTCTGCATGTCTTTCCTTTTAAAAAGCAAAGCAAAGATCATTATTGGTCTCTGAGTATGTTCAGACCTGCATCTTCTTTGGTGTTTTTCTTGTTCTGTTCCTCTTTCCCCAGCTAATTACAGGAGTACAGCAGACGACAGAACGACACAACCAGGCTTTCATGGCTCTGGAGGGACAGGTCATATCTAAACGATTACATGCCAAAATTAGAGAAAAAGCAGGCCACTGGTTTGCCACGAGCACTCCCATCGTGGGGAAAGGGATCATGTTTGCCGTGAAGGAAGGCCGTGTCACCACCGGTGTTTCCAGCATCGCCACGGACGACAGCAGGAAGATCGCCTCGGTCCTGAACGGCGCTCACTACCTGGAGAAGATGCACTACAGCATCGAGGGCAAGGACACCCACTACTTTGTGAAGGTGGGCTCGGCCGACAGCGACCTGGTGACCCTGGCCATGACCAGCGGGAGGAAGGTGCTGGACAGCGGCATCAACGTCACCGTGTCGCAGCCCACGCTCCTGGTCAGCGGCAGGACTCGAAGGTTTACGAACGTTGAGTTCCAGCACTCCACGCTGCTCATCAACATCCGCTACGGGCTGAGCGCCGACACGCTGGACGAGGAGAAGGCCAGGGTGCTGGAGCAGGCTCGGCAGCGGGCCCTGGCCGCAGCCTGGGCCAAGGAGCAGCAGAAGGCGCGGGATGGACGCGAGGGCAGCCGCGTATGGACAGACGGAGAGAGGCAGCAGCTCCTCAGCACGGGAAGGGTTCAAGGTTACGAGGGATATTATGTCCTGCCCGTGGAGCAGTACCCAGAGCTAGCAGACAGTAGCAGCAACATCCAGTTTTTAAGACAGAATGAAATGGGAAAGAGGTAACAAATTAACCTGCTGTCATCCTTTGCTGGATGAATCAGTAGTCATAACTGTTATCTCCTCTCCTAAGGAGATGAAGACCTAAATGGGGGCACTAGGCTGAGCTACTCTGGGATAGTAAGTGGCAAAAAAGCTCATATTTTTTGAGTTAAATGCTACTGTTCAAGTGATTAAAAACCACATCCTGAAGTGGACTAAAGCCAGACTGAAAACTCTTAACCGTACAAATTAAAAAGTACCCCTGAAATATTACCCACTTGTTCTGGGTCTAAAGAAAAACAAAAAGAAGGCCTCGTATTGTATTACCTCACTCCATTCACACGTGAGCAAACTAAGAAATCCAAGTGGGCCACTTTCACTAACCAGCTGATGAAACACAGATGATTCAGACTGCTTGTTTGATAAATATCCAAGAGGTTTTCATTTAAAGCAAAATACAGATGCATTTAAAACATGACTTTGGGGTGATTTGTGTGTAGCGAATGGAGGACAAATGAAATGCAAGTGAGAGCGCACTGGAAATAGGAAAGGAAAATATATTTAAAAGTAACAAAACCACACTTGCACTCTGACCCTCCACTTGTCTGGCCTGAAGCTTAACTTATTCAAAGAGGGCAGAGTGTAAAGTTACATTCAAAATGGTGGCTATAAATCACTACAGATAAATTTCATACTCTGTTTGTCTTTGAAGATTTCCATTGTGGACAGTATAACACAGTTACAGGGTGTAGTCTGTTTAGATTCAGTAGTTTGTTGGTATCAGTTCCAGTAGAGCTGTGGGCATTGTGTTACACTATTGCAAATGGGCACCACGTCAGATCACCCTGTACATACATCAGCCAGAAGGCACAATCACTGTTTCAGATTTAAAAATTATTAGTGTGTTTGTTTGGTCGAGAAACTGAGACAATCACATTACAGTCACCACAAAAAAAAAAAAAAAAAGAAAAAAAAAAGTCTAATAAGAACTTTGGTACAAGAACTTTTTTGTAATATACATGTATGAATTGTTCATTGAGTTTTTATATTAATTTTAATTTGCTGCTAAGCAAAGACTAGAGACAGGCAAAGATAATTTATGGCAAAGTGTTTAAATTGTTTATACATAAATAAAGTCTCTAAAACTCCTGTGAATTAGTTGTCTTCCATTGCAAAATCTTGTAAAAGCGATTCTTGTCTGGCTGTTTCTAATGCACGCAGCATTTTGTACGTGGAAATGACTTCCTGTGGTTCAATGGATCCTGCAGGGGGCTGCTCCTTTGATCTCTGGGTAAGCAAAGTCCTTCACATACATCACCCAAAAATCTGCTTAGGACACAGGAGAAAATTGGTAAATGCTTTAGAAATGCCCTCCCTCTCTGCACCTCATGACTAGCAGCCCTCAAACTGCTGTGTTTCAATTCTGAAATTAGTTTAATTGCACTGAAGTAACCTCTAAACAGTTTGAAAATGTAGTAACATAATATTAAGTGGAACATGCAAGGCTGTGCTGTGAGCCAGGAAGTCTCCATGAAATCTGTCTTCTTTGGGAGATTGCTTATTTCTAGCACATTTAAAACGGGAGGTAAGATCAAAGAGCCTCTCCTAAGCAAACAGTCACTCCTGGTGATGATAAAAGGGAGCCATCCATCACCCAGAGCCCTGCCGCTTTTATCTCATTTAAGGATGTAGCTGGGGAGCTCTACTTAATTTTGAGAACAGTTTTGCTTTTGGGGTTGTAAATGAGGTTTTTAATGATTCATGATAGCAGCAGAGATGCTCGAGTTGATTATGGGCATAAATTGACTCTGGGGCGTTTTTAAAGCCGAGCAGTTGGGTGCCTGTGTGGAGCAGCACCTGGAGCTCTCAGAAAATGTCTCATTTTTCTGTGCAAACGAGAGCCACCCCACTCTGGCTGGGAGTTACACCTAGCTGGGCACTCCATGGCACCCCCAGCCCTGGTTCTCATCCTCTGAAGATGAAGTCTGGCTGCATTTTTAGATAAAGGTCTGACTGTCCATCACTGCAGGTGTTTTTCTTTGCTGAAGGACTCAGAGTGCTGTTACATTATTATTTTGTTCTTTACAAGTGAAATCTCTTAAAGAAGTGGTTTTTTTAATGAGGGAATAAAACACGAAATCACGAAGTAGAGGCACTTTGCATTATTGCAGTTTGTCTGGATTACCTGGCCCTGTCCTGGTAAGCTGCTTAGCTCATTTTTTGGGATAGAATTTTTCTTGCAGTTTGAGAATGTTGAAATGAGAACCTGTTGCACAGTCCCCAGTGTCCTTCATTCTGTTACCATTCTCCTAAAGCTGAAACTCTTCAGAACTGGAGATCCTGCTACTTCAAAAGGGAACTCAGTTAAGCTAAAAGGGAAGCATCCTTTGAATATTAATGACTATCAGAGGAGATGTAACAAATTTCAGGGGATGAGCACTCCCTGCTCGCCTCCTTTGCAGCTAACACACACCATCAGGATGTTCTTAACCAGAGTTTTGGGAGATGGTGCTAAATTCTCACCAGAGATCACTGCCCCAGGGCCAGCTGCAGTTTGCAAAGGCAGTGTGCAGCTCAGCACAGGTTGTGTGCAAAGCCCAGCAATACCCCTGAGCTCTTAGGCCCAGCTTAGCATCGTGCTGGCCCTGAGCAAGGTCATTCCCAGCTCTGCCCCTTCCCTTTGCCTGTGCTCCCAGACAGAGCCCCAGCCCCACTCCCATCCACAGGGATTACCCAGCCTGTCCTCTGGCCAGTGAATGCTCTGTGCCCAGTGACCTAGGGAACCTTGTGTGGTGCACCAAAGAGATGGGAAGAGTTGCTCTATTTTTTGTAATTATGACAAAAGAGCTGAATTCTCTCGTGTCTGGAAAAAACAGCTGACTGGTAGAGCCCATTCTAAAGAGTTTTCACTTAACAAATGAGGGAGATAACTGGACTGGTGTGGCCATGGCCAGCTCTCTTGTGGTCCCATCTGAGTCTCCCATTTCTTGAAGTATCTGTTTCTCCCTTTTTCTTTCCACAACCTCCCCTTTCCCCACCTCAGCCTGGTATCTCCCATTCCTCTCAAAGCTCTTGCTTTTCCTCCCTTTTCCTTGCTACACTTTTCCATATGGAAAAGTTAAGTCTATTGATGCTTAACGTAAAGCACTGCCAAGGAGATGTGAACTGGATTCTTCTTATGAGGGAGTAATTAAGTGGTGGCTCTAACAGTGACATTGTGTCTGTGTCCCCAGTAGCACTGTGACCAGGACAGAGCAAGGGCACCCATCAAAGGGTCTGGCCTGGAGAGCACTCCTGGCTGAGGAAGGCACAGAGCATGAGCTCAGGCCAGCCTAAGTGCCATGAGCAGGGGTTTGCCCTCCCAACTCACCTGAGTGCAGCTGACTTGTTTGTAGAGAGAGCAGGAATCCAAGAAGAGGCTTCTGTTTGATGCTAAAACCAGATGGAAAACCAGCATTAGAGTACATTTCCTTTTTTTTTCCTATTGGATTGCTGTAACTGAAGGAATTTGGCATTTTTAACTTTGCATTTCAGCTTGGAAAAAAACCCTGTTTTATTTCCTGACCTATCCCCAGGTGTGAACTGGCTGTGGGTGCAGCACATGTCTCAGCACAGCCTGCTCCTCACCAGCAGGGCTGTTCTGCCTCTCCAGGTGGCACTTTGGCCACATGATGGCAGATCTGCCAAGGAGACATCCAGAGGTGCCAGCTTTGCTTCCTGGCACTGCCTTGCCCACAGCAGTGCCCTGTCAGCCTTCCTTAGGGGTTGGTTCTCTCAGATTGAGGCACACACAGACATTCCTCCCAAAGCTGGGCCAGACCAGTGCATCCACAAAACTCTTGTGGGAATGAAGAAAGGGAAGGAGTCACTTAGGCTTTTTTTTTTGCTTTTTTTTGTTTTTTACTGAAACCTGCCTGGGAGCCTGGCTCTGGCACTTCCAGTGTTCACCTCCCATCCCTTGGGAAGTGCAGCCTCTTAGAAACTTCCTGATAGAAAGGACTGTACCAACACCTCTGTAAGCCAAGTCCTGATCTTCATGCAGTCCAGGTTCATCTCTGCTGTAAGAACAGAGCCCTCACCTGCCCTGAATGTGACCATGGCACTGCCTTCCAAGGCCCTTCATGCTTGTTGGTCATTTCCTGTTTAAGAGTCCAAGAAAACCTCATCAGGTTTGAATGCCTTTGAATAATGTGCATTAAGTGCTTTGTGCTGTAATTTCTGTAAGGTTCAGCCCTTTGACAACAGATTCACAACAGTTCTCAAATAAGCACTCAATAATGCTCAAACATGGGAATATCTTCAACACACAGCCTGGAGGGTACAGCCCTAGGAAACTCCAAATGTAAAGGTTTCAGCCACTGAATGTCACTGTCCTGTGTTCATCTGTGAACCCCACATGAAGGTCAGTCATAAACTCAGGTGGCCTCTGAACTGTGACTCAGTTCAAAGGGGGGATTTTACCTTACAAATTAAGGCAGGTGTAATGAAGTGATACCAGGATCTCTCTGCCTCTGACCTGCTTTTGCTGAATTTTTCTGACAACCATAAAAGTTCCTTCCCAGCATCTTCCACCACAGCCTGCAGCATAAAATTTCTTTATTTACAAGGATTACTCCGTTTAAACAGTACTCACTGCATTTGAAACCTGTGACTCCTCTGGAACCAAACTCACTTCTCTGTGACACCAAGCTCCAAGGGCTGTGCTGCAGAAAAGAGTCAGCATCCACCACAGTGCAGGTGCTGACACAGCTGCAAAAGGTGTTTTACTCTGCACATCTCTGAATTGGCAGCAAGATCTCAGAGCCTTAGAGCCACTTTGGGCCCACAGAAAGCAGTGGAGGAGCCTGGGCAGGGTCTGTCTCTGAAGGCTCTGCTGCTGCTGGTACCAATACACAGACCAATACTGTGTGCTGGAACTGCTTGGTCAGGTCAGTAACATCAGAACAGTTCTGTCATCCTCCCCCTGCGTGTCTGTCATGTCCCCAATGAGCACAGCAACATCTGAGCATGACCAAGAGCTCTAGGAAGGCAAACACCATTGCCAGTGCCAAAGCACCAACTCCCCTGTGTTCATAAAGCCTTTTCTGCTTCTGCCTTACCCAGCACAGATGGGTTCAAACCAGCACAGCAGTGCTGGGCACATCTGGAGCTGTGGCCATGAGCTGTGCGTGTCTGCAGCAGCAACACCTGGCAGGTGATTACCTGAGCAAGTGGCATTTAACCAGCAGCTGAGAGTGGGACACACAAATACCGAATGTGGGACACACAAATGCAGGTACAGAATGCTTTGCAGCACCCTCACAGGGCACCCATCACACTCAGGGGTTAAGTTGGTAATTTTAATCTCAGCTGACTGACGGCTCCCTGTGCCAGCTCAGCCTCCCCACCACAATCACCAGAAATAAGCAAAGCCACAGAGGTGGAGGCACCTGTGTGATGCGCTCAGGTACCCAGCCAGGTGAGCAGCCAGGTGAGCAGCAGGGAAACAGCCTGGCAGGGAGGGCAGGGGCTGACCCTGCCAGCCTCTCCCTCACACAGTTTGGGGTCTGCACCCTGCAGCCTCCTCCGTGAGCCCCAGAGCCTCTTCCACCCTGCTGCCAGTGGGGTTTGCACCAGGGCAAGAGGCAGAGCCCAGCAGGTCCCTGCACCCAGCCCGGTGCCCCCAGCCCTGTCCAGGCTTCCCCACACCTCCTGCAGCAGGAATGGGGTGCAGCTCCTCAAAACACACATCTGTGTGTCAGGCTGGTCTTCCCCTCATTTCCTTGCTCGTTAAAATACTTGGGTAGCATCTTAGGAGGATTTAATGGTTACAGTCAGGCTACTTCTGAGCCAAAGAGGGGGACAAAAAAAAAAGCAAGTAATAAAGCAAAATGTGGTAAAAACACCACGGGAGAGAGCTGTGTGCCAACTTTCAGACAAGCAAATGAATGCAGCCAATTTATAAATCCTTAACAAATAGGATTTACAATGGAAGTGGCAGTTAAGCCATCATGAGTACCAAAGGTGGCAGGCAGTGCTCTGTAATGCTGTCTGTGCTCTGCAGCAGCAGCTCAGCAGCATTGCTATTGGAGAAATTGTATTTACAGAAGTTTTTCATCTTTAGATGACAGCTTTTGGCAGGCTTTAGTCCAATTTGGTGGTTGCATACAAAAGGAAAATTGGCCAGCAGGACTCTGGGCTGTACCACTGACTATGCTGCTAAAACCCAGGCCTTGTGGCTGTGTCAAATACCTCTCTGTCCTCAGACTCCACTGTGATAGCTGCAACCACCACACAAATGAAAGTAAAATATTAAGAAATATTAGTGTTATCAATCAGTAATTCATCTACCTCATTTTTAGTCGTTGGCAATAGTTACTGACTCAATAGGCAGTACTTGATAAAAAAAACTTTTTTATGTGTCAGAAGTTCTCTGTAGAGATATAAACCAGATTCCTGCTTGCCCGTGAAGGCTGTGATCTTTTAGAAAACATCCTCATCTCAATGCCTTGGTCTGTGCCCAGGTGGGGAAGGCAGGTTATTAAAAACCTTGGGACAAAGCACATGAGAGGAGAGTTTTCACACTTAGCACAGGGCCCTTATTGAAAAGCAGGGGTTGGTGTGGGTGGAGGCTGCTGGAGGATTGAAGTCCAGCTCTTTCTTTAGTTCCAGAGTGCCAGGACAGGTGAGGATAACCCCATTTTAAGAGCATGTCCAGCTGAGATATTAATATTTTCAAGGTTGGCGACAGCAACCTATTGAATGCTCAGTCAGCCTTACAGCAAAATTAGTATGTCTTATGTTTAACCAGAACTCTCTGTATTTTTTCCTTTGCCTTTTTCCTTTGCCCTGTCACTGGGCACCACTGAGACAATCCTGGCTCTCTTGTCATTACTCCTCCCTTCAGATACGGGTACACAGTTATTAGATCACCCCTGATCCACCTCCTCTCCAGGCTGAACAGCCTCAGCTCCCTCAGCTTCAGATGCTCCTGTCCCTTCACCACCTCGCTGCCCTTTGCTGGGCTCTCTCCAGCACGTTCCTGTCTCGTGTGCACTCTGCTCACTCAGAGGCAGGCTCAGCCCTCCAGGCTCTGAGCAGAGGGCAGGGATCACCTCCTCAGCCCCTCGGTGATGCTCTGGCAAGCCCAGCCCAGGGTGCTGCTACACAAACATGGTGCTGGCTCAGGACCAACTCCTTGTCCTGCAGGTCCTTTTCTGGAAAGCTCCTTTACACTGGCTGTCCTCCAGCTCCTGCTGGTGCCTGGGGTTGTTCGTCCCCAGGTGAAGGACTCTGACCTTCCTTTGCTGATCCCACGAGGCTCCCACCAGCCTCGTTCTCCAGCCTGTGCCCCGGGGTGGCAGGAGACCCTCTGGTTCATCAGCTGCTCTGCCTCCAACCTGCCCAGCTGCCGTGGCACTTCCAGGCCAGCAGGGAACAGCCTGGCAGTGCCATCGGCTCTCTGGGCTGCATCCCCGCAGCTCACAGGGATGTCACAGGGATGTCACAGGGATGTCACAGGGATGTCCACGATCCTTTTGCTGCTCCCGGACCTGACCCTGCTCCGCCAGCCCCAGGGAGGGCAGGACGCTGTGCCCTGCCCTCGGCAGCTGCGGACAGCTGGACAGACTGCCAGGCAGCAGGACAGACTGCCAGGCAGCTGGACAGGCTGCCGAGGCGCCTGGCTCCTGTGCCAGCAGCAGCCTGCCCACGGGAACAGCCCAGTGTCCCTCTCCTGGCCGCTTCCCGCACAGAGGAGGGTGGCCTTGTCCCTGTCCCTTGGCCAGGCAGTGCCACCAGGGCTGCTCCTGGGCCCTGTCGGGGACAGAGGCTCCGCCTGAGTCCCACCTGCAGCCGCAGTGTGAGGGGAGCCTCACTCGAGAGAAACCCATCTGCAGGTGAGAAACACAAAAAAAAACCTGTGCTGGCAAAGCCGAGTGTCCCTGCCTGCCCTGCCCTGGCTCCGCACTCAGCGCTGGCTCTGCCGCTCCCCACATCCATCCCCGCTGGGCTGGGACACTCCGGGTGGCACCGGGGCGTTTGTGCAGCTCGGTGTCACCGCAATGGGCATTTCTGTCACAAGCTGCCCCCGGGCAGGAATTGCCCTCCTGGGCGCAGCAAAGGGCACTCGGCACGCTCGGGGCGATGGATGAGCTCCGTGCCCGGTGCGTGTCCCGCTGTTCCGCCCGGGTGCCAGGGGACGCTCGCCCGGACGGACACACGGCAGGCTGCCGGACAGACACACGGACAGACACACGGCAGGGTGCACGGACAGACACACGGCAACGGTGCCGGACAGACACACGGACAGACACACGGCAGGGTGCACGGACAGACACACGGCACGATGCACGGACAGACACACGGCAGGGGTGCCCGGACAGACACACGGCATGGTGCACGGACAGACACACGGACAGACACACGGCAGGGTGCATGGACAGACACACGGCAGGGTGCCGGACAGACACACGGACAGACACACGGCAGGGTGCATGGACAGACACACGGCAGCGTTGCCGGACAGACACACGGCAGGGTGCCGGACAGACACACAGCAGCGGTGCCGGACAGACACATGCCATGGGTGCCGGACAGACAGACACACGTGCTGCTGGCAGCAATGCCACAGTTGTCGCTCGCAGGGCAGGAAGGCGGAGGGAGGCTCGGGAGCTGACGTGTGATCGGGACAATCCCGCCGGTGGGAGGAGTTCCCTCTGACTTCTGAGCAAATAGTGAGCCGGTGATAAAAGCAATATACACCGAACCAATTCATTTCTCTGCCAGACGTGATCTTCATGACAGGTTGAGGGGAATTTATTATTTATTAACCATTATCTTTACACTTTTATAACAAGGAGTGAGCGTCTGGCCCCGTTCCTCATTCCCATCGCAGGCCAGGGCTGGCAGCCCAGGGCAGAGCTGTCTCTGCCTGTGCCCTGGAGCTCAGTGCCAGCCCCACGGCCACTCCTGAGGGCTGGTGACACCTGGGTGACACCTGGGTGACATCAGCAGCTGCCGAGAGCTGCTCATGCCCTGTAGGGGACAGCTCCAGTTTCATCTCCCAGATAGATCAAGCAGTTCCCAGTTATTGCAGGGGAGAAGGTTCACAGCCACGCTCAGCTCCCAGAGCCTGTGACAGGGCATATCCACACGTTATGGGAACACAGACACCTGCACTAACCAGCAGTGTCGAGGGATGATGGCAGCGCTTCCAATGGACACAAAAGGGCTTAATAAAGCAACAGAGATAAGGGCTATTTTGGGGTAAAAATCCACCTTTTACTGTTTTGTTCATAGGTGAAAAAAGATCTGAGCACCCAAAGGTCATAGTCAGGAATTTATTCCCTCGCTGCAGGCTTGTTTGCTGAAAGATAAAGATCTTGATGCAGGTGTACAAAGTGCCAAGGACTGGGAAGGCAGCACAGAGCAAACCAAGTGACGTGTTTGTGACAGGAGTCACAGGAGCTGTCAAAGGTGTCCTGCACTGTGTGCTGTCCTTCCAAGGCTCAGCTGCCAGGGGCTTTCCTGCCCTGTTAAGGATGCTGGCAAGGATGCTGCCCTGTTAGATCAGCCTTGCCCATGGCAGGGGATGGCCTGAACATTTGCACCAGTGTCAATATTGACCCTGGGGCAGGGGTGGCTGGGGACTGTCCCACAGACTGCAGGAGCTCACCCTGTGGAATGGCCTCACCGCTGGGGACTTGAGCACCTTAAAGGTCTTTTCCAGCCTCAGTGAATCTATGTGGTTCTATTACACCTTGGTTGGTGAACAAACTCGTCAGAAACCTCTTATGACCCACTTTCAAGAAGACAAAATCCACCCAGCAGGATTCCTGGTGTCCTGGGACACCCAGCTGCCGTACAGCTCCTGTCTAATGGCCAATATTTAATGGTCACCTGGCCACAGGGAGCTGTGACCCTCCCCATCCCTCACATCCCTCCTCAGCCACACCGCCCAGTATGGGGCAGCCCTGTGCCACACGTTCTCAGGGACACACGGACACACGGACAGACGGAACGAGGAGTGCTGGGACCAGGGGACACCGGGCACGGTGCAGCCAGCACCTGCCTCACCAACAGGATGGCTTTGCGGCTGTCAGCTGCCTTTTCTTTTTATTTAAGGCCTCCAGCAATGGGTCTTTTAAGGAGTAGCTTGAAAGAAAACAATGAGGTGGCTTTTGTTCACAGAAAATCCCTTTCATGTTGGCACCGAAAGTACAGCAGGTTGTGTGCCCTCTTCCCTGCCTCCTGGGCACCTCTGCTCCTCCTGCTGGGCTGGAAACAGCTCCTGAAAGCAGGAAGGCTTCGGGTTACTTCCACAATGAAACGTTCCATTGCTCCAAACCAGGTTTTGACCATTCTCAAGAATAAAATGCCATTTGGAAAGGGAAATTATTGACATGCAGTTTGCGGGTGGGCAGGATAGGGAAGAGGCTTTCTAGAACAGTAAGGGAGGTCTCCACAGAAATGACACTGTGTTTCAAGTTGAAAAATGCTGGAGGTTTTAAATAAAATGTAGCATTTTGGCTAAATGTAATTGCTTCCTGGTAATTGAATTTAAACCCATTTTTCCGCTTATTTCAATTCAGATATCTGAAGGTGTTGGTTGAGACCAATACTGTGCCTCAGCCACTTTTCACCTTTGAGTTTTTGTTATTTGCACTCAATTAAGAATAGAGCTTCAGGTGTCAAGTACAAAATTAGAGACTTTTGAATGTATTAGGAGAAAAGAAACCCGAGTGTGGAGCAGCCAGCTCCTCTAGAGCAGAGAGCAGCAGCAGATAAAGCAGCTCCTGTTACCGGGCAGTCTGTAACCAGCCTGCTGTGGGCTCTGGGGTGCAGCACATGAGCTCATGCAGGACATGGTGACCCCAGGGCAAAAACAATTCGTTTTCTGCAGACTTTGTTCTCTGCTCTGCTCTTCCTTTTCACATAGCTAAGAGCTTACCTACAAACCAAACCTACCTCTTTGCTCATGAGAAAACAATCACCTGTTTGTTTATTGTTTTACAGCTCAAACAGGCTCTGATAACGCTGAATTCCTTTGTTGTGAATGTGAGTGGTAAAAGGGAGTGAGTTACATATGCACATTCCTGATTACATTTATAAATTCATATGGTTCAATGACAGGTTGGGGCTTTTTCTGAGTTAATAAATAAAGAGGAGTGGACAAATAGAATCTTTTGACTTGAGTCAGAACTACCTGCAAATATTTTCTGAGGTATTTATTTCAAAAGCAATTATGTTTAAAAAATGTACACAATTATTTTCTTCCTAAATACAGTTGATGACATCTGGAAAAGAAAGGGTATTTGGACAGATTCTTTACATACAGCCTTTGGCTATATGCTTTAAATGTGCTCTGAAAATCTGAAAAAAAAGCTTTAAAATAAACATGCCTTTTGGAAGTATCTCTGTGCTGGAACACAGGACCACAAATACAGGACCATGAAAATACACAATAATTTGTTATCACTTTGCTCTTTACTTCTCTTGTAATATTTAAAAACATCGGTTGCTGCTGGGTTTTTTTTCCCTATTTCCACATTTCCCCTTTTGAAATGTCTTGAGCACTTTGCTGAGTGCTTTATAAAGAGATAAACACCATTATCCACGAAATTAAAAGCAGAAAAGAGAAACTAAAAGCTGCAGTGGGTATCCCAGTGCCCTGCAGAAATGCAGTGCCCTCAGCTGGCCCAGGGCTGCTGGTGTCTGCTTGCTAGAGCAGCACTGCTCCCAGTGCTCCCAGTGCTCCCAGTGCTCCCAGTGCTCCAGTGCTCCAGTGCTCCCAGTGCTCCCAGTGCTCCAGTGCTCCCAGTGCTCCCATTGTTCCCCATGCTCCAGTGCTCCCAGTGCTCCCAGTGCTCCCAGTGCTCCCATTGTTCCCAGTGCTCCCACTGCTCCCAGTGCTCCCAGTGCCCCCAGTGCCCCCAGTGTTCCAGTGCTCCCAGTGCCCCCAGTGCTCCCTATGCTTCCAGTGCCCCCAGTGCTCTCAGAGTTCCCAGTGCTCCCATTGTTCCCAGTGCTCCAGTGTTCCATTGCTCCCAGTGCCCCCAGTGCTCCCAGTGTTCCAGTGCTCCCAGTGCTCCCAGTGCTCCCAGTGCCCCCAGTGCTCCCCATGTTCCCAGTGCCCCCAGTACTCCCATTGCTCCCACTGTTCCCACTGCTCCCAGTGCTCCCAGAGCTCCCACTCATTCCTACTAAAAGAAACCTCAGGCCATGCTTAGACTTGTGGACAGAAACAGTGTTTATTCATTTAGTCTTCACTTATTATTAATTTAAAAGCCTTGTGGATAGCGCTGCTCATAACAGCAACTTAGTGGCCCACACAAAGTCTGGCTTTCAGATAAAATGGGGTTAAACCAGGCTATTTTCCAAATGCCTCACTTTCAGTTTTCCTTGTCTTCATTTTCTTCCCTGCTCAACCACTTCATCGGCCAACTGCTACCACATTCTGTTTCAGCCTCCAGAGAATTAGCAGCTCTGACTCCCAACAGGCTGTCAGAAAGCCTGGTAGAAAAAAATCCCACAAAAGTGGGATGGCACAAAAAGGGAGACGTTATTTCTAATTGTCTTTTTCACTTTTACTTTTCTTCAGCCCTTCGAGGCTCCTCTCTCCCCATCCTCCAGTTTCCTTTTCCTCCCCTGTGCTTGGCAGGGATCCCTGCTCCATTCTGCAGTTTCAATAGCCGCAGCTCCACACAACTCTGGCTTTCCCCCGCCCTCGGCAGCAGGAGCCCGGCGTTGGCTGCTGCTCACCAGGGAACGTGCCACCTCTCACCGAGCTGCCCTCACGCCATGCTGGGCACCTGCTGTCACCCTGGGGTCACTGCCTCAGCTCCCGGCCCCATCGCGTGTCACTGCATGGGCTCTCACTGTGACATTCTGTCATGGGCTGGCTGTTCAAGCTGAAATGACTGAAATGTGGGGAGAGCAGGCTGTGTTGGCACGTCCTTGTAGCTGGTTCCACGCTGCAGGGCAGCTGTGCCAGAGCCACGCTCGGGTGCGGACGGCGGCTGCCCAGGGAGGGTCGGTGCCCGCGGGGTGGGCACCACCACCCTCCCTGCAGGTGCGGCTCTACCGGGGCTGTCAGTAGAGCCCCGGTGCCACCCCAACTACTTTCATAACTGCATTCCTCATGGTCCGAGTGTATCCAGGTGCCAGCTGCCACCAGATTTCTCTCTGGAACCCACAGGAAATCACCCCTGTCACTCCCTGGGCTGCTCCGATTGCTCCCGGCTCCTTGCCATCCCCTGCAGGGCGCCCACCGCGGCTGGGCCGGGCACCCGAGGGCAGCGCACCGGGGCAGGGCCACCTCCTGCCAGGGGCACCCGAGCGCTGCGCTGGTCTGTGCGCTGCCAGCACCGGCACCGGCCGTGTCCTCCATGGCACCGAGCAGTCCCGAGCCACTCCCTGCCACCCGCGCTGTGCCCTCGGCGCTTTAGCGCTGCTGGCGGCTGTCGCCGGCCCCGGCCCGGTGCTCCGGTCCCGCGGGGCCCCCGAGCCCCAAGGCTGGCACCATCCCGGCCCCAAGGCTGGCGCTGTCCCGGGCCCCAAGGCTGGCACCGTCCCGGCCCCCAAGGCTGGCACCGTCCCGAGCCCCAAGGCTTGCACCGTCCCGGCCCCCAAGGCTGGCACCATCCCGGCCCCCAAGGCTGGCACCATCCCGGCCCCCAAGGCTGGCGCTGTCCCGGGCCCCAAGGCTGGCACTGTCCCGGGCCCACAGCCCTGTGCCCGGCCCCGCCGCCACGGGGCGCTCGGGGGCGCGCAGCCCCCGGGGCCGGAGCGCGGCCGTGGGTGTCCCCGGGGGGCGTGTCCGTGGGTGTCCCCGGGGGCGTGGCCGTGGGTGTCTCCGGGGGGCGTGTCCGTGGGTGTCCCCGGGGGGCGTGTCCGTGGGTGTCCCCGGGGGCGTGGCCGTGGGTGGTGACACGCGGTGGGTGTGCCCGGGGGCGGTGCCGGGGCGGGGGCGGTGCCGCCGCGGGACTCTCGGAGCGGCCGCCGGCGGAGCAGGAAATGGAGGCGTGAGCGGGTGGAGCGGCCGGGGCTCCGCGCCCAGCGCTGACCGCGGGCTCGCCGCCGCCGCCGCCCTCCCGCACCGCCCCGGCCCGCCCCCGCCGCGGGGCCGGCATGTGAGGCTGCCCGGCGGCGGCGCCTCCCTGCGCGGCTGGGCCGGCGCGGCCCCCGCACCGCTGCGCGCCGCCCGCGGGAGGGGAGCCCCGGCGCGGCCCCCGGAGCGCAGCGCGGCGGTGCATGGGGCGGCGGTGCGGACCATGCCGCGGAAGGAGCTGCCGCTGCCCGAGGGCTGGGAGGAGGCGCGGGACTACGACGGGAAGGTGTATTACATCGACCACGGCAGCCGCACCACCAGCTGGGTCGACCCCCGCGACAGGTGGGCGGCGGCGGGCGGGGAGCCGCGGGGTGCGCGCCGAGCCCGGCCGGTCCCTGCTGCCGTGCCCTGGCTCCGCTCGGGCAGGGCGGGACGGCGGCGGCGTTACCTGCGGGCCTGGCCGGCAGTGGCGCTGGGAGCGGAGGGATGGAGGGGCTCAGCGAGTTGTGTTGCTGTGTTCGGGGCTCCCCTTGGCCGGCCCCGGCCGTGCTGCGGAGCCGCAGCGCACGTTGCGCTCGGCGCGGCCATGCGGCCCTGGCGGGCTGCGGTGGCTCGGAGCGGTGCGGAGGGACGGGCTGGGCTCGCAGGGCTGTGGCGGGCCCTGTCCTGCATCGTGGCCCACCTCTGCGGGCAGCTACGTGGCCTTACCGAGCTTGGCCATCGCAGAGGTTACGGACTGCTGGGTGTGTCTCTGATCGCCCCCTCTGCCGCCTTCTTCCCTGCGGTATCCCCCCGTTCCTGCTTGCTCTGAGTTGTTCTTCTCCTGCAGCGCTCACTTAGAAAAGTACGATAAACAGAAATCAGGGTGCTGCTCAATAGCGGGGTCATTTCCAAGCAACACTCTGTCCTAGCTTGTTGTGGTTCCATGCTTGAGGCAGTCACGGTGAGCCAGAGCACAGGAGCTTGGACGTGCAGCAAGCTCGACTACTGGATCACCACTGAAATTAGAAGTTTTTAACTTTCTCGTTTAATGCCTTGTTAGCTGAAGTTCCCAGAAACAGGAACTCAAAAATCCATCCTAGTGAATTTCCTAGTTGGAAATTCCAGCAATCTGAAGTATGCAGCTTGTTGTTGATCAGTTTCACACACTTCCCCGTCTGACAGTGAACGTTTTCCTTGTGGGGCAGAAAGGGCAATTTCTGAATCCGTGTTGCTTTCTTCCCCTTGCTCCAGCCATCAATTCAAGGGCCTTCCATTCTTGGTGGGATGTCAGGACTTTGCCTTCGCTCCGTTTACTTAGATGGGTTTTTTCTTACGCGTGGAAGTGAATGATTGTCCAGTTTTACAAGATTTCAAGGAGTGTTCTGCATTCCAGGAATAATCCTTGTGTGTACTGTACACAAATGTAACCTGCTGCCAGCCAGGGCCTTGGAACTCCTCTTGGGGTTCAGTTTTAGGAATGTGGTGGAGAGGGGCCAGTAACAGAGTTGTTCCAAGGTGTTTCTTTAACCTTCATAAAAGTCGATGGAAGCTTAAATGAGAAATGCTTTCCTGGCATCCTTATTCTGCTCAGAGAATGAAGATGAGTGAGAAATCTAATAGGCCTAATGCAGGCTTATAAAAATTCCTGTGTGTCCTTGGCTGGTGATTCAAGAATGACAGAAATGACTAAATGGGTGCCTTATTCAGCCATGTGTACTGAGCTGTCGCAGAATCATTACCTGCTCACCACTGCTGGAGGACAATAATCAAAAACATTCTGATAACTCTTATCACATGACACTTGTTGTGCACATAGAAATACACCTGAATACACGTGGCCCTGACGAGCTTTGTGTCTGAGTCATCTTCCAGTGGTGCTACCAAGGAAACTGCCCCTGAAAATCCACAAGGTTTTGAACAGTCTGCTGGTCCACAGTAGAAGAACTATGTGGCACAACATTTACCCATCATCTGGTGGACCCTGAGCTTGTATGAGCTGAAATTTTCCTCTGCCATACAGGAAAGAAGTTTCTCTGCCAAGTAATTACCACTGCCTGTGAGTTGAGAACCCAGTTGATGGGGGATTTCTCATCAGCTCAGGTCATAAGATGCCTGTTCCCTGCAGGGGAGTGAACTTGGATTTACACGCTGAGCATTGAACTTCATCACTTTATTTTAAAGTTTAAATGATTGAAAGGTTAGCCTTTTACAAGCCATATTTAAAATTGCTGCAGCTGAGATGTGTGTTTGTGAATTTGCTACAGTGCTCTGTGTGCTCTGCTCACACATTGTGTCTGTAACCCAGCAAAAAGCAACAGATAGGGGGTAACATGGCTGTGGAAATGCAAGTTTGAGGAATGTGGAGGAAGAAGTGTGTGTCAGGGCTCACTCTGAACCCAGTGTCAGTGGGGACCTTTGTAATCCTGATCAGCGAGTAGCAACTGGTAGCGAAAGATAGAACACAGGTTTTTAAACCTTCCCTAAATCTTTCATTCTGGCTTAATTTAGTGGAAATGAACATGAGCAGGGATACCATCTAGCTGCAGGGCATGGACAGCCCCACTGTTTAGTGCCAGCAGGTTTGCAGTCCTGCTGAGGTTGGTTTAGCAGGCTGCCAGGGAAGCAGAGCTGGCTGTGGGCACACGGGGTCTGCAGCAGGGATGGGGAGCAGGGGGTGAAAGGTGGGACCTCAGCTGGGCCTGGGCTGTGAAATCAGAAGCTGGGCTGGTGCTTTTCCAGTTCTTGTTTAGCCCATGGCCCCAGTTCTGCTGATGGGCTGTTGGACTTTGCCAGGAGGAAATCCCTGGCACCTGGTGGCACCTCAGAGTCCTGTAGAGGTGACCCCAGTGATGCTCAGCTGCATGTCAGAGCCCTTGTACCTTGTACCTTTTAAGACTCAGGGCAGTCCTGAGAAACCTGTGGATGTTGGAACATTTTGGGAAATCATCTAAGATTAAATAATCTGAAGAATTTTGTGATTTAACTGTTGCTGTCCCTGTGGTGTGATGTAACAGACAGGAATCAAGGTACTTTGCATTACAGGAATTTCAGGTTAAAGAGCTCTAAGGCAGTTCTTCTGAACAGGTGGGGGGAAAACCAAAACCCTGCTGTGTTTTCCCTTTTGTAAGAGGAAGCTCACACAGCTGCTTTTTTTTTGGTAGATCTGTTGGAATTGAATGCAGTGTGACAGGAGTTGAAACCTTATTGAGCTGGAGGAGAAAATTTGTCATTCCTGGTTTTAAACCTGAGCATGACCTTTCAGTGTGCACCAGTACCTACCAGTTGGTAAAGCATGCCAGAGAGCTGTCTCAGTTGCTTTAACCCAGAGTGCGTCTGCCCTGGGAGCTGCTGTGCTGGTGGCCAAACAGAAAATGCCAGTGGTGTCTCAAAACTTCAGCACCAGCTGCTGCCTGTTCTTAGGCATCAGCATGAGCAGCACTTGAACCACAGAGTGCCCTGAGTGACATTTCAGCTTTCACCAGAAGTGAGGATTAGAGATGGGAATCTCTGTTCCAGTGCTGTGCTGTCCTTGGGCTCTTACACCCTCCTTCAGGCTGTCTTGTAAGAGGATAAATTTTTCAACTTCTCCTTGCCTTGCAACACAGAAGCTGCAGGATGCACTGAAAATTTGGCCATGCCTGATAATCCATCTCACTCTTGAATACTTGTTGTACTACTGACCTGGTGGTGTAAGCAGGTTTTTCTGGGTTATTTTAGATGGAGCTGACTGAACTTTTCATTTCACTTCTATCACTGGAGTCCTGCTGAGAATAAAAGCTATTGAAATAGGAGCAATTGTAGCTTAAATTTGGTGAAGTAACCAAACAGCATCAGATCTTTTGGGAGGCAGCAGTGCCTTAGTTGATGGCCCTTCATTTTTTGAAGGCTTTTGTTGCTGTAAAAGGTTGGGAGATGTTCATTAAGTAAAAGCCCAGATTCTGCATTTGCTACCTGAATTCCCTTCCTGCTCCACATGCAGGTTATTCTAGTATGAACCTCCAAATCAGAGTTTTGGTGAAGAGATTTACCAAGGTTGAGGGCCAGTGCATGTGGTGTCATGTCTAAGATCTTGACTATTTTAAATATTAGGGTTACCTGTTTACCCAGGAAAATTCAGCTTTGCTGAGCCTGAGGATTTTAGTGGAGAAAAGCCAGGCATATAATATGGAGAGCACCATCATCTAGCCATGCCCTTCTAGGCTTTATGAGAAGTGCTGCAGAGTATTGTCTCCTCTGCATTATTCTGATCTTTAAGCTTTTCATCCCCAGTCTGCTCTGCACACTTGGTCTGCAAACTGCCTTTATTAAAGATTTAGAAATGTGAGCATTGTGCTGAAAATTCCTATGTAACTGTCTCCTCCTTGAATTACTTGCTTAAATGTGGAATAACTTTAATGACTGGAATAAAGCTGCTATAGCTAACTTAAGTGTGAGAATCCTTCAAAATAAGAGGGCTGGAAGAAGGAAGGGCAGTAAAAGGCAGCAGGAACAAAAGGCGTTGTGCTCTTCTGTAGATGAAAATCAGTAAGCATAAGGAGATGAGAGAAAAATGGTCCAAAATAGAAAAACCAGGGGAGAGAAATGCTCTTTGATCAGTGCCAGTGGCATAGGTCATGCAGCTGAAGGCTGCTAGTGTGATGCCTCTTGTTGCCTTTGTGTGCTGATATCTAGCTAAGCACCCTGTCATATGTATGTGAATCTGCTGCTTTCTCCTGTTTGCATTCCCCAAAAAAGCTGACAGCTTTGTAAGGAACAGGAGCTTAGTGTGTGCCCATAGAAACTGCTGATGACCATTTTCCATGAAGGAAAATGCAGAAGGGAGTGACGGATATGCAGTCTTCAAAGTCATCCAAATGCCACCTTTTAGAACAGGTGTCCTAATGTGCAGGATTTGTCCTGTTCTTACTTTTTGCCATAATGATTGGTTTAAGTAGGTGCTAATACATAAGGAAACAAGGATAACAAGTAAGATTATGGTGACACTTGAAATAATTTTAATTTATTAATATCAAGTTTCTTCCAAGACGAGTTAGTTCAGAATGCACCTGTAGATTGGAAAAGTGGGTTGGAGCTGAAATCCACCACACTGCTTCAGTTATAGAAAATCAGACTTTATTATTTTGGGTTGATATTTTTTTGCCCCTGGACTACCCAGACAAACCTGGGTGTTTTGGAGACTGCAGGGGCTGCCTTCAGAGCCAGTGTGCATCCTGAGTTGTGTCAGCTCACCTCACACTGGGGAGGGAACTGAAAACAACAGGTGTGATGCTTTTAACAAGGGCATCACTGCTAAAGGTGTGGTATGCACACGTGTGTGGAGACAGAGGATGTTGGCAGTGACTTCAGAATGACAAAAAGCATTATTTTATCTTGCTTCCCTATGGAACATGAAAAAAAAAGAAATGTGAGGCTTTGTTCAGCTCAGCAGTTTTTTAATGAATCTTGGGGAATTCTGAGTCTTAAAGGATCAGAAATGCTTTTGAAGAAATCTCCATACATCACATTGTTTAGAAATATGTAGGTTGAGCTTCATCTTCTGCTCTGGCAAGGTCATCTTGCTCACAAGTTCACTCCTTTAATTTTGCCTCAAAAACTGACAGCGTGTGAAGTTAGACTGACTGGAAACTTGTTTGGCAACAGAATCAACAATTCCATCCCTATGTAGGTCATATATTTTCATATCAGCATAGCTATCTTGATCTCCATCCAGTGGAATGGCAGGAAATTGGCTAGTAAATTCCAGAAGATGTGGGAATGACAGGAGAGGTGGCTGCAGTGTTGGGCATCTGGGGCAGCTGCTTGCTGCTGTTGTTTTTTGGGGCAGCTTAAACTGCCGTTTCTGCCAGGGTGAAATTCTGTATGAGTGCAGGGAGTGAGGTGTGGAAGGTGGTCTGGCTGAAAAATGTAATTTTGCTGTCTGGGTTCATTTACAGAAACAGTGGATCCAGGCTGTGCTGGGGCTGAGCTGGGAGGAGTGGGAGTGGGGCTGGCTCTGGTGGCAACCCAGGAATGCTGCTGAGGGTGCACTTGTGAAACTGTCCCCAGGCACCTGACCTGGCCAGGCTCTCTGCCAGCCCAGCCTAGCAGGTGTTCCCAGGTGCTTAGCTCTGCCCCATGATTTCTGATTGAGTTTTACAGGAAGAATGGATTTACTTGTCAGAGCCCATCTGAAACCAGCCATGAGGCAGAGCATCTCCTAAAGATGTTCTTCACAGGGCAGCTTCACAGCTAGCACAGTTAGGGGAAGATGAGTTTGCAGCAAAATTTTCCATGTCTGAATTTGATTTAGATTTCTCTAGACTGTGCCAGAAAATTTATTGGAAGATTTGTCCAAAGGAGTTTAATGAAATCACTTGTATGTAAAGAAGTGATGTTTGCTAGGTGGCTCAGGGGGGTCCTGTCACTGACCCACCACTCCAGCTTTTGGGACTGGCTCTAATCTCAGTTGCTGGAGGAGTCTATTAGGAAATAACTGCTGCTGTGTGCTCCTGGAGGTGGCTGCAGGCTGCCAAGGCTGTCCTTGCTCTGTGCTCAGCATTCCCAGCAGCGTTCCTGCTGCAGGGACACTGCTGAGCTCCCCTGTGACAGCAGGGACACGTCCTGGGCTGGCCTTGGCTCTCTCTGGTGTCCTGGGAGACACCTTCAAGCCTTTCTCAGAGACAGGGAGAGACCATACAGCTGGCTTGGGAAAGCCTTGCTGGTCTCCCTGTGCCAGGGCTGGCTGAACCTGGTGGCCTTGAGTGCTGCACCAGCAGGGCAAGAGTGTTAGCTGGAATAATTAATCAATAAAGAGGGGTGGCAGCAGCTTGGCAGAGTCAGCTGGAGGTGTGTAGACTGGTGCTACTGCATGCACCTGTAGGAGAGCTATGCAGATTGACCACTTCCTTGGAGAGGAATACTTTTCATGCTGGCTGCTTGCCATTTGTGAGACCTGTTTAGTAAGGTTACGTGCTTTGCTTGTGGTAATGAGGACTTGGCTTTATTTGAGCAGTTTAAGCTCAGTTCTTGTTCACAGGGCCTAAGGTTACTGTTCCCTCCTCCCTTTAAAGCTACATGCATAGATAATTGGCTGAACAAACAGTGGGCAAACTGCTCCCTGCAGAAAAATAACTGCTTTTCACTGCCACTCATTCAGTGAAGTGGCATCTGGAAGACTCTCCAGATAGTCACAGGAGGTTTGGTGTGTAACAGGAAGATGCAAAGAAGCCAAATCCTACAGCTGTCAGTGTTCTCTGTTTTTTTCATGCTCTTGGAAGGGTTCTCCTGGCTTGGTTTGTTCTCAGTTTGTGCTGATACCTCCGGCTTCCACCCCAGCATAAGTACCCAACACATTTAAAAAACAGATGAATTGCTTTCTCAATCTCATGGAGGTGCTGTAGGAATTAATTAGTTCTGACAAAGTGCTTTCTGGCTGAGATGTCAAACTGACGTTTCAGGACTAATGGTATTGTTTAGTGAAACTGTTTGGTTCTCCTCAAATGCCTAATTACTATTTTAGAAGAATGTTCTCTGTGGAGGGAAGCTTTATTGATTTAAAGCACGCAATAAACAGGATTGCTTTCAAGAGGCAGCCATTCATATCTGCTCTGTGCAGAGTTGAGATGCAAGGTGGTCACACAGCTACTTTGAACCAAAGTGTAAGTGAAGCTATTGCTTAAATGACCCTGCAGCAGCTTGCAGATTTCTCATATGTGACTTTCAACTGCCTTAATAGCCTTGTACTGAGAGCAAGGGCAGTCCCCTGCCAAGCACAGGGCTCTCTGCTATTTCATCCTTCACAGCCCTGCCCCACAGGGAGGATGGCCTGCAGAGGAACAGCAGTGGCTAAAATAACCTTCTGGACCCTTCAGGCAGCACAGGAAGATGTAGGCAACCCCAGAAGTGCAGTGTGAATCCGTACTGTGGATTATTTAGTGGTTAATATTGCTTTGGATGCCATGAGCCAGCTGAACCTCTACAGCCACCTGAAGACATGCTGGTGGCACACTGCACAGGCTGTCCCCTTGGCCATCAGGTGCCTGAATCCCATGGGACATCCTCCAGGGGCTCAGGCAGGTTGGCACCATGGCTTGGCAGCAGAAACCTGTCACACCACAGCACCTGGGTGAAGAGGAGGAGTCATCTCCTGACATCCTCATCCTGGACACTGGCACCATTGTTGGACTGTTTGAAACACTGAGTATATATTTGAGCTGCTTATGCAAATTATCTCAAAGGGGATTTGGGTGGGGATGGTAATGGAAAGCATTTGGCTGTCGTGTGTGATGCAGCTCTTTGAATTATCCAGCGTGGTGCTGGATATTTTTTTTTTTTTAATAGTAAGACTGATGTAAATTCTGATGACCTGTACTGTGTCTAATTCCAGGTGATCTTTTCATATGGAATTTTTTTAAATAAATATTCTTAGCATGAATAACATTTGGTATTGTCGAGTTTTTGGCATGGTTCGCCTTGAAATTAAATAATTACTTTGTACAGGCTTTTTTGTTGGGATATGGATGTGGTGATGCTCAGGTGTGTTTGATTAGTGGTGTGTTAACTCTGAAGAGAATGAGGAGGTTAAACTCTCCCATTCAGTGTATTATTCAACATTTCTCAACATCTGGTCTCTCTCCACTTCAGCTGTCAGTTGACCCACTTGTTGAGATTTTGCTGAAGTTCCTTGAAGTCATCTCCATATCCAGCTAACCTAAACAGCTTCTCAGCCAGCAAGGCAGTAAGCCAGGTTTGATATTTGTCTTTTCTTATGTCACACCACAAGGTTTAATCATCAGAGTTAGCACAAGTTATTGCCTTGATGGGACTGTTGAATTCCTGTATGGACACATACATAGAAGGCTTTAGGCTGTTTAGCAGTTCTCAAAAAGTTTTCCAATGTTCTAAACATGGACAGATTTGTCTGGCAAAGAGATCAGACTTATTTTAATCTGTATGTGGAGAGAAAGGAAATGTCATGGCTTCTGCCATGTCCCATGGTTTTCTGTGGCACTAAAGATGTCTTAGACTTCTTAACTTTTCCATGTTTTGCTTTTGGATGTGAAAACTCAGCTGAGTTGGTCTATAATTCTGAGTAAAGGTATATCTATTGTCATCTATTTGCTAATTAGTCAGTGACTGCTGTGTGGCAGCCATGGTGAGTTTCTCATACAACTGGTTTACTGATGATTCTGTTTGGAACGCATCTGCCATCATCTGCCTGATGCTAATGAAAGCATAACCTGCATGTGGATACTTTCTTAAAGCACATCTCATTTGCTTCTCTTGTATTCCTTGGGCAGTACTCCTCACTTCTTTTTTAAGATTTCTTTTCAGAAGATTGTATGGATGGAAGGGGAGAGGTGCATGGCGGGAGCCTGGCATGGTCATTTGCAAAAGGGTTTCATGGATAAAAATCTTAGTTTGCAAAGATTTGCAACTGAACTGGTCACACATAGTCTTCCACTCAGGCTTGTTTTCACACATCTTTTGTAAATGCCACTCTTATCCCTAAAGCAAATGTTCTGTGTTGAATTTTCTCATCTTTATTCTGTATTTGTCCAGTAGTGTGTAGCTAATAGCCCAGAGTGTTTCCTGGTTTGTTTTCTCTCTGTTTCCCAGGTGCAGGCTCCTGCAGCCTTGGGTGGTACCTCTCACAAGTTGTGCTGCATCTTCAGTAGCTTGGCTGGCCTGGGGTCCCTTCCAGTGCGGTCACTGGGGTTTGCCTCAGGTGCTGTGGTGGTTCTTCCTTCCTGTCAGGTAAAGATCTCTGGATGGGTGGAGGACGCCTGAGTGCAGCAGAGCATGCTGCAGCTCACAGCCAGGTTTAGGCCTGGGAGGATTTGTTCTTGTGTCAGACCCGTCCCATGGTGTCTCTGTGGCTGCTGCCACAGCCCCTGCAAGCAAGGTGGGCCTGGAGGCTGCTCTGGGTTTCTGACCAGAGCCAGGTGGCACCAGGTCCTTGGGAGAAGGTGCAGTTAGCCCCTGGTGTTGGGGTTTTGCTGTGTGTGGTAACAAGAATGAGAACAGCCCAAGGGGTATTCACACCTGTAAACCTGCTTGGAAATCTGCTGTGGCACTCGCTTCTGATGGAGTGTGGCACGTTGGCAAGTGTTCCTTTGCAGTCAGGTTTACTGAGCAGAATTGCAGTGAAATAACCAAAGTTTGATAATTTTAACAACTCCCTTTAAAGGCTTTATTGTCTGAATTGCTTGTCTGGAGTAGTTGGGCAGTTGTGTGGCAGCAACTCTGAATGACAGTACTGCCTCTTGGCTGTCTTTTTTGAACACTGTCTTTTTTGAATGCTGCTTTGGTCCAGCTGCTTCGTGGCCAGCCTAGATCCTGTTCAGAGGTGTAGGGAATAACGAGGCTATGTCAGTATGAATTAGGAGCTTCACAACAATAATTTTATTATTTATGTTGCATTCTCAATATTTATGGAGAGTTTACTCCCCCCTAGCTAGTGGCTTTGCAGTCAAAGGCCAGCTGTTGACCTGTCATTTTATACTTCTGTGTTCCCAGCTCTCTGCACTCCTTTTTCCAGTGATTGTTGCTTCAACTTTTTCTCTTCCAAGCCATATAACACTGCTGCTTATTTCCCTTATGGCCATGTTTGCAGGGTCTTTAAAGCCTTTCAAAACTAAGCACTTTGCCTGATGGGAGAAAAAGGTTTGTGGAGTTAAAAAAAAAAAAAAAAGGCAAGAAATACACTGTAGGTAATAGATTCCAAAAATGCAAATTTGTTTAAGCAACTTCTTAAAAAGGAGGGAGGGAGGAAGGAATTGAAGATTAAAACCTGTGTTTATATACATGTAGAAGCTGGAGGCAAAGCAATCCATTCATAAATATACAATAGGATTTATGTCATGGTGAGAAGTGCTACATGCATATTCATGTGTAATTTGCAAATCCTTTGGTGATTAAATACTTTACTCCAAACTCAAGAACTAAATAACCTTCTTGTTGAAATGAGACGTCCAAAGGCTCTAATGCTGCTCCAGTGGAGGGGAAAGGCTGGGTGGTGTAATAGATCTGATACTTTAATTTTGACTCTATTAAAAGATTTTTGGTGTGCTTTGGGCATTATTTTATTAGTATAATCAGGAAGTTTCGAACAAAGCATGAAGCAGAGAATTGCAAGGAATATTGTAAAGCCTGTCATGCTAAGAAAAGCAAATAGGCTTAGGAACTTGTTAGGATGTTTTTCTCAACTGATTTTAATGTCAAATACCTTTATCTAAACTTTCATATCCCACAGGTAAGAACAGAGTCAAACTAGTAACAGCTTGAAGGGCAGCTGTCTTAAAGTAGCTTTGTGCAAGTGGAAGTGAATTGCCTTTAAAGAATGTAGCCTCAGTTCTTCACTAGGAGATGGATATGAATGCACTGTTGCCAATGCTTTAGGTTTTCAAAAGTCTTTAAGTGCTGTAGGTGAAGTGCATCCTTTCTAACACCGTGAGCAGGGAATAATGCTGCTGTGGAGTAACTGTTTCCTGCAGCTGGTGTTTCATGGAGCTGGTGAGTGCTCAGTGACAGTGCTGCGTTCCTGGGCAGGGTGTGGTGATGCAACTGGTTTATCCTGCCCGTCAGTCCTCACACTGCATGATACTGGGAAATGGGACAGCAAGTGCCAGGCATCCTGCTGAGAAACAGCTCAGCCTGTGCCTCCAACATCTGTGATAAGGTGGGGTTGGGACTTGCGGTGCGATTCTGTGCCTGCCCTCACCTTCCTGGGGATCTTGTCACAGCTGGGAGTGGCAGCCACCACACAGTGTCCCCTGCACAGCACCAGCTGCTCTGCTCTGCAGCACAGTGGTGGCCCTGTGGCACTGGGCTGCTGTTGGTGTGGGTGTTCATGTATTGCTGTGGGCAGTCACTAATGAACCAGAGCTCTTCTCACTTCCTAAAACTGGACCTGGTCAGTTCCATCTAGGTGAATTCCCTGCATACCCTTTGGGAAGGCTGTGGTTTATTCTTGTATCTGGATCACCTCAAACTGTTTCTTACTGTGCTCTCCTGGTGTTCCTGATGGCTCATTTTGGAATTGCTCCTTTTTGTAGCTTTCTGAACTCTTTATCCTTTGTGCTTAGTTTTGTGTTGGCAAAATATAAAGTACATCGATGCTGGATGGGAGAAGCCAGCAGAGTTCTCGTGTTCTTTCTTCACCACTGAGGTTAGTCCCTCTTTGAAAGTTGTGTTGTCTGATTTAGTTTTCCTGTTCTGTAACAGCTCACCTGTGGGATGCTTTGATTGAGCTGAACAAGAAGACAGAGCAGTGCACTCAACTCGCTAAGGACTAAAAATGCATTTTTCTGGCTGGCACAGGTGTAGCAAATTGCCCTTTTAGTCCTGTTTACTTGTTTTTCTCATTCAGTCACAGGTAGGTTCTGCTCCTTGGGCATCAGAGAAGAGCCCTGGATCCCCTGCTGCTGTCTTGTGCTGTGATCAGGGGGCATGTGGCATAGGCAGAGTCCCTCCCGTGCCTGGGGGCTCTGCTGTACAAAGCTGTGCTTCAGCTGATTTGAAATATTGTTTCCAGGTAACTGTGAAATGCTGCTGCTTTTACAATGCGCACTGAGAATTTGTATCATCTGCCGTGTCAGAGCTGCAGTGTGTCTAAGCTAGTGGCTGGTCACACACGGGTGTGGAGATACAGCACTGAGTCCTTGAAGAATATGAATTGGTGTAGTTCTGTAAGAGGCACAAAATTGAGCTAAACAAACCCAGCTCTCCTTAAGCTGAGTCCTGAGTTGGTGACTTCTTGGCTTTATAGGGTGGGCACTTCACCCATCAGGCAGTTCAAATGCACACAGGGGAATAGCTGGTGTGTGAGGTGTGGTGTTTCTAATTACTGAGACCAGATGTATGAGAAGTATGAGATGTATGGTTTTATGCCAGTATTTTTTATTATATGTTGATGAGGAAAGCTAGAAGAGGTAAAGTTATTAACAAATTCCATGTTTTAAAATAATGCTATACAGGTAGAGGCTGGATGGGAGGTGAATTTGATTTTCCCTCTGGATTGACCTCAGAAGGTTGCAGTGAACCATTTCTTACAGTATTGTAACTACTTGCAATTTTGCTGGTGGGAGCAGTAAAAATCTTTGCCTTAGGGGCTGTTTGTGGCTGTGGGCCTGAGCAGAAGCCCCAGTGGCAGGGCTGGAGCAGGCTGAGGAGCCACTGAGCCATCCTGCTGTGGGAGGTGGCCATTCCTTCAGCCCAGGTGCCCATCTGACTCCTCACTGATTTTGCTGGCATGCAGAAAACTGCTCCCTCTCTTTTTGGGCACAGTTTCAGCTGCTGCAGTGAGCTGGAGCAGCCCAAGGACTGTCTGGCAGCAGTGACAAGTCGAGGTGGGAGTGACCTTCCTGCCAAGCATGGTTCCCCTGGAAGTCACAGATCACTCCTGAGCTGCTGTCAGTGCAGTTGTGCTTGCCTGGCACCACGGGTGGTGAGTGTGGGTTCAGCCAGGCAGCTGTGTCACTTGCAGTTTGTCTTTCAAAGCAGACAGCTTAAATATCAGATTGATGCTTCCTCAGCGCTGCGGGCTGTAATTCCATCTGCTGCGACAAGGTGACACCTGAAAAGGTATGTGCTGCTTCCTGCATGTCCTCCCTGTGCCTTCTGCATGCACAACTGCAGGCACCATTTCACCTGCTTGTTGGCCTTGCTCACCATGTGGTTGTTTGGGAGTCTAGAAAAACACTCAGTATTTTCTCTGAAGTGCTGCTGGAATTTCAGTGTCATATTTTCATTCATCCTGATCACTGCAGTTTCTGCAGTATCACCACCCTTTGTCTTCACTGCTTTGGAGCAGTAGAAGCATCTGTTTATGCCATTGATTTGGCAGTTACTAGAAGGACATTGAACAAAGGACATTATTCAGAGTGTTCAAACACCTCTGCCCGAAGCTCTGTGTTTTTATTAGTTCTGCAGATTCATCACTGATTTTGGAACTTGATAGCAAGTTGGCTCTCTGGATCAGTCTGTAGATCAGATTGAAGTTACTAGACAAGGGCAGCAGGAGTACTTTGTCCATCAGAGAATTTCATCTTGATCTTTGCAGGTGAGCTGAGCTGTGGATAATGATTTATTTAGCTGAGCTGGTGGGAGTAAGTTAATATGCATGTTGTGAATTCTGCATTGATCAGCATTTGGGTAGAAATTAATAAAAAGGGTAACAGTGAAAATGCTGAAAAAAAAATACTGGCATGGGAGTTGCATTTCATTCAAGTGCTGCTGGTGAAGTAGTAGTGAGTTAAGCAGCAAATTTCAAACCTGTGAGCTCTCAGGATGGCTTGCTTAATAGCAGGTGTACAGCACTGTAAGGCACAGTGTCAGATCCATTAAACACAGCTTTGACGTAAGGATGAAAATGAATAGCTGAGATATTTTAGGTAATTGCCTTGAGCAACAGTGATGGTTGTATTGGAGCAGCTTCAGTGAGTTATAAACAAGCTTCAGCTGAGGCCAGATCGAGCAACTGATGATTTGCAGAGTGTCTGGTGTGGTTTGCCTGGAGAGCAGCACACATGGTGTGTGCAGGCTGTGCTCCTGAATTCCTCCTTTTCTGTGCCCACAGAGGAGTGGGTGTTCAGATAACACTTTCACCTCCCCAGCTGCTTTAGTTTTACCTCAAGTGTCTTGCAACAAATACTGGTTTAGACTGAGGGGGACCGACTCATTCAGCTGCTTCTTATCCCTTGGCACATATAAAGGCTGCAAAACCTGATAGTGATGGAGAAAAAGTGTTACTGAGGGATCTTGGCTAGAAATACTACTCTACACTGTCTGGGAAAAAAACCCAAACCCAGCTTTTTCCTTTTTTTTTTATTGGGATGGAAGAAGAGAAAGCACAACTGAGGTAAGCTGGACAGGAATGTCTTTCTAAGTGTCATCTATAAAAAATTTGGGTTATCCATAGAGAAGATTGGCTTTGAGGCAGCTTGTTTTTCAGAACCTTGCTTTCTAAATTCAGGGGAAGGTAGTAGTGACCTGGGGTATTCCAGGCCTCACAAGAAAATCTCAGGAGTGAAATGTCTTGTGCCTTAAAGCACCTGCAGATCCTGCAGCTTGTTTGCTAGGCTACTTTACAAAGAGGGCTTATTTTTGTGAGGAGAGCATAGGTGTAGCTCACCATCTTCCTTTCCTGACTACATCCCCTGAAAACTGAGAGAAAGAAAATACCTTGTTACAGATCAGCAGGAGCTGGGGCTTGATATGGCACAATACAAAAAAAAGTGATTTTCTACTGTGCCAGGTTTGTGTGGCCTCTACTAGATTTTAACAACTTATTTTGACCAACTTGTATTTTCCAAGACAAAGCTGAAACTCTTACAGATTTATGCCTTCTGCTGCTTTCCTCAACTTGCAGGGAAGAAAAACATGTGAAAACGGAGGTGGTTTGGCTTGACTTGTTGCAAAACTCCAAAATAATGTTCTGTGCGTTCTGCACCAAATGCTTAAAATCCTATTTTGGAGTTCACACTAAATAATAGGCAATTAAAAATGGAAAATCCAGTGCCAACTACATCCTTTTGAAAGTATAGCATAAGCTGTAGGTATGTGATTGCTGAGGATAGGGCTGTCCATAGGATGTAGCTGTGCCATATGCATGAAGCCAGCTGGAGTGGTTAGAGCATGTCATGTCAGATATTCAGATATTTGGGAACCTGAATTGAAATCCTCAGCAGAAGAAATTCAAGAATTGCCAGAAAAATAAAATAATCTATGAAAAACATGGCTGTTGCTCTCAGTTTTTAAAAGCCCCTGGATGGTTTGGCCATGTGCAGCACGGTGGGGAGCCCTGGTCTGAGCTGCAGACCTGGGGCTGCTGGGGTGCTCTGAGGAGAGCCCTGTGGAGCAAAACTAGGTACCAGTGAATGAACTGGCGATGGCTGAAGGGAGCAGACATCCCTGGTGTGCTGCAGCATGCTCTGTCTGGCAAACACCTAGCGCAGGGCTCTCCATCTGGCGTGGGCTGGGCCCTGGCGGAGCGGCTGCTGCCATAGGAACCGCGATCCCCTTCTGCCGGGATGAGCCCGGGACAGCCCCGCTCTGCGCTCCATTTCGAGCTCTTTGTCCTCACACGCCATCACCTGCACTGCTGCCGCGTCCTCCCCAACACCCCTCCTAACAGCTTCAGGATATAGCTCCGACACTGTGCTGCAGCCTGCTGCCAGGTGCTCAGAGTGATAAAAGAGAGAATGAGGATTTTAGCCCTCTTTGGGGAAGGGATATGTGCAACCGAGGGTCACAGCAGCCAGCCTGAGCCTGAGCCTCGCAGGGCTCAGCTTTGTATTCAGATGCGCTGGCCTGCGAGCTGCAGACATTCCAGATACTTGTGTTCGTTTTGGCTGTATCCAGGCACGCACTCACAAAGAGCAAGATGCGTGCAGTGAAGTATAAATCCCGTCCTCTAATGACTCAAAGCACTGTTGTGTGCTCATACATGCTTAACAGATTGTATAATTAGCTGGCTTTGTAAGCTGGCAGCATGTATGACTCTCCAGTAGCCCCCTAAAAACGCTGTGTGGTGCAGGGAGTGTATGCAGGTCCTTAAGCTGCTTGTATCCACGCAGCGATGGCTGCTGGGCACAATAGAGGGGCTGCGTGCCCTGTGCCCACAGAAAGGCTTCCCAGGCCCGGTGCCACCACCTCTGCCTGTCCCTGAGCTGCCAGCAGCTCTTTTCCCCTTGTTTGCTGCTGCTGGGCTGGTTTGCTGGCTGCTCTGGGGACAGGGCTGTCCCCAAGGCGGTCCCCAGGCAGTGCCCTTGAAGGCAGGCTCGGCAGATGGTGCGGCCGAACGCCTCTGTGTGCGCAGCCTGCGCTACCGCGGAGCCCGTCGGGTGGATGAGGATCGGCCCAGGCTGGAGACCGGCTTCATTTGCAGTGTTTAATAGAGGAGTGTTGCTCGCTCAGGTGGCGAGGCTCGCTGCAGAGCTCTCCCGGCCCTGGCAGCCCAGGCGCACAGGCGTTGCTGGGCCCGGAGCACGGCGGTGCCGGCTGGGCAGGGCTGGGCTGCCCGGAGGAACGCGACAGGTTGTGCCGGTGTCCGGGAGCAGCACCGGGGCCCAGGGCTGCGTGCTTGGGATTTCATTGGAGCCAGGGAGGAGCCGGCAGCAGGGGAGCGAGCATGACCTTGAAAATCCTTATCGAGATGAAAAGGTGCAGTGAGGGAGCGAATTCCCCGCGCACAGCGCCCGGCCCGCCTGGCAGCGAGCACTGCGGCCTCGGTGCCGGGAGATGCTTTCCCACAGCCCGGCTGTACCCCCGGGGCTCAGCCTGTGTGAATCGAGGGGATCGCTTCTGCATTGACTGTTTCCATGCATTTATAAGTAATAATGAGCCTGAAGGCAGTAGCAAGGCGAGCTGTGGCAGCTGGAGAAGATGGGCCACTTGAGAGGAGCAGGTTTAATTATGATTCCGTGGCAGGTGAAGCTCATCTGTGAGTTTGGTGCTCAGAAATTGTGTGAGCAGCCAGACAGCTCATCCCAACCAGCCAGGGGGGTTGTGGTTCTCCCCATAAAACCCCCACATTTGTGTGCTTCTGTTCCTGACACTCCTCTGTCCCTGGCACACTGTGGGCTGCTGGGTGCCCCTAACCCAGCTGGGGTGCCCTGGTCAGAAGGGTCTTGGGGCTGCTCTGCTCTGTTCCTGAGCACAAACAGTTCCTGCGAGGACTTGGAGAGCTGCTGGTCTGGGAAGAGGAGCACGGAAAAGCTGCATAGTGATGCTTTTTACAGGAGCAACAAACCCTTAGCCTGGCTCAGTTGCTGATGTGCATCCAACACGATTCTCCTTCTCTCCCCTGCAGTAACACATGCCCTTGTACTGTCACATGCTAATTCAGGTTAAATAACTGCATCTCCTAGAAATTGATCCTTTTCTAAGATGCTTTTTGGATGCTTCTAATCCCGAAGCATGTCCCAGGAAAGTGACACTGTACAGATAAAGCAGCCCTTGCTGTGTAAAAAAGTAATCAACACTTGCTTCTATGAATATGTGCTGTGAAATGAAAAATGCTGCATTCCTGAAGAAATCTAAGCATTGTTACAGCTTGAGTGTAGCACTTCTGTTGCTGAGGCTGCACTGCAGCTTGGAAGCAGATACTTAAAATTCATTGGTTTGTGGTGCTTTTTTTTTCTCTTGACAGGGATAGAATAAAACCTGTCTTTCTCCATAGCTATAGGAACATAACCTTGTGGGGTTTTTGTTGGAGGAATTCAGGCATTTACTGATGTCTTGGATAATTCCTTTCTAAATGCTTTAGCTTAGAGCATTTGCATAAAATGTTATCTTACTCAACAAGTTCAGCTTTTTTCAGTTTTAGAGGATCTGGGAATTTGGATGTGTACTAATGACCTTGGGACATTTGTTTTTAGGTCCTATGGAATGGGGTGGCCTCAGCCCAAGGGAGGCTGGAACTCGCCCAAGGGAGGTGGAACTTGCCCTTGCTGATGGGGAAAGTCCCGTTGCTGTAGCACATGAGGACTTGTTTCCCTGTTGCATAGCTGAATTAACCTGCTGAGGAGTGACATGAGTAGCCATGCCACCAGCTCTGGTGCTCCTGTGGAATCAGCACTTGGTTGTGTTGAGTAGCAGAGTTGTCAGGGTTGGTACAGGCTGTGCTGTATCCAGTGGGATTGCAGAGGATGTGCTGCATGTCCAGAGCCTGCTTCTGAACAAAGCACAGGGTGGTGTGAGCACACTTTTTCTGTCAAAGCTTGTGGCCTTGCTGCCCAGCTCCTTCATCGCTCTGAGCTTTGTGCCATGCCTTCAGCTTTTGTTTGCCACAATACTTAAAACAAATCAGGCATCTCTGGCCTTTTTCTTTGGGGTTATCTGGCTGGTAAAGCTGGGATGAAATGCACCCTGTTAGTTGGGATTCATCTCTTCATTTTGCAGTGTGGAGCAGCCAGGGTGGCAGCAGTGACATTGGGTCTCTGCTGTCATACAAGCCAAGTGCTTGTCTGAGGTACATCCCTACTGCATAGGTATGGGAAAAGTGGGAGTACAGAGACAGCAAAAAGACACAAACAATCTGTGGGTTTAACCACCTTCACCAGGGTGTATTGGAAAGAGAAAGATTGTTCCTTTGGAAGGAAGGAGGTTCCCGTGCTCTTGGTCATAAACTAAAGTAAAAGAGTAGCTAAATATTAATAATGAGACTATGTAAGGTGTGTCTCTGGCACATACCTGGAGCATGAGGTGTGAGCAGCAGTGATAAAGTGATATGTATGCTGAGTCTCTGCCTAGTGGAAAGAAATGCTGTCTGTTTTGAACTGAGGAATAACTGAAAAACCAAATCCTCAGCTAGCTTGTGCCATATCTGAGCTGGCAGAAGGACTGTTAAGTGGGCTTTAAACCACCCAAGATAGGTGGGAAAGGGGAATGCAAGAGAGCAAGTGGCATTATAACTTCCATGTTAACACCAGTTTGATCTGTTGGCAAAATATATTCATAGTGGATCATTAAAAATAAGCGATGTTTGTGAGAGTAAATCAATCAAACTCACTTGGTGATGCAAATCTCACTTTTGCTGTCCTCAGATCCATGAGCAGCCTTCAATAGTTGTTGATTTGTATCGACTCCCTTGCAATGTGTGAAGTACTGAGCTATGTTTAGTGCTTTGTACAGTTCTGCCTATAAACACAGTTTGGCATGATTTTTTTTTGTGGCTTAACTACATGGTAAATCAAGGCTTTGTTACTTTGGATGAAAAAGATACTAAACCTATTAATTTTATACTCTTACCTTCTAACTCTACATCTCCTAAAGCTTTACTCTCAGAAGGTTGTTCTGGAAATTCATTCTTACTCTGACATTCCTGTTCATTTTTATACAGTATGGCTTTTCAGGATCTGAGAACACATTGCCTCAACACTTAAAGCAACAGCAGTAGATTGTAAAGTTCATATTGTGAATTCCAAGTGCTGCATTCATGAGCTGAGGGCTGTGCAACCTGTGCTTTGTATGAGAAGTGAGTTGCTTTCAATTCCACAGGCTGTCCTCAGTGCTAACTCACAAGGCTGAGTCTGCTGAAATAGTTTTGGTTTGCCACTCTTGAAGGAATGGCAGGGACTGCAGTCTGCAGGGCTATGCCTATGCTCAGGTGAGTGTTCTGTATCTGGAATTCACAGCTGCTTTGCAAGCAGAAGGATTTTTCTTCTCCTGTGTTCTCCACTGCTCTGACACCATCTCAACCAGGCATCTGCTCTGATCCTTGCAGGCAGCCAGAAATACTCCTGCCCATACCTGGTACTGAAATACTCCTGTCCATTCCTGGTACTGAAATACTCCTGTCTGTACCTGGTACTGAAATACTCCTGTCCATAACTGATACTGAAATACTCCTGTCCATTCCTGGTACTGAAATACTCCTGTCTATACCTGGTACTGAAATACTCCTACCCATACCTGGTACTGAAATACTCCTGTCCATAACTGATACTGAAATACTCCTGTCCGTAACTGATACTGAAATACTCCTGTCCATTCCTGGTACTGAAATACTCCTGTCCATTCCTGGTACTGAAATACTCCTGTCCATACCTGGTACTGAAATACTCCTGTCATTCCTGGTACTGAAATACTCCTGTCCATTCCTGGTACTGAAATACTCCTGTCTATACCTGGTACTGAAATACTCCTACCCATACCTGGTACTGAAATACTCCTGTCCATAACTGATACTGAAATACTCCTGTCCGTAACTGATACTGAAATACTCCTGTCCATTCCTGGTACTGAAATACTCCTGTCCATAACTGATACTGAAATACTCCTGTCCATACCTGATACTGAAATACTCCTGCCCGTACCTGGTACTGCTGAGTTTACAGTGGCATTGAGAGAGCCCTGTGGGTGCTCTGAGGCCCCTTGGGGCCTTGGTAGTTTCCTCTGTGTATCAGGGTTCTGCTCTATGTGGCTGGTGTCAGATCAGAGCCATGCAGTGAGGTTTTCAGACACTGCAGAAGAGCTCAATGCCTGCAGGTGAATTGACTCAGGGCAAGGAGCAGAAGATGCTCTGGTGAGGCCCTGCTGCTTGCCTGGACTGTGTTCTGCAAGGGGTGCAGACCAGAGAGCCTGCCAATGTTGCTGTTGGACATTGGGGCCATCAGATAGCTCTATACCTCAGTCAGAACATTTAAAATGAAAGTAGCAAGCAGGCAGCCCTAGCAAAGCTGCTGTATGGATGAGCAATTAGCCCAGTGCTAGCAGGAGGTGAACCAGGGAGCAGCCTGCCAACTCTGTGCGTCTGAAACAAACTCCTGTGCTTCCCTTGTCCTTCCTAAATAGGGTTTCATACTAGCAATGCTTGTTTTCTACACTGGGGAGATGAGATGAGTCCAGTGAGGCCACCCTGGGGTTGTCTGTCTTCCCACTTCAAATGTCATGTGAGTAAAGGGCACAGGAGCTGACAAGAGGCAGCTGTTGCACCCAGCATTTGCTGTTCACAGATGCTGGGGAGAAATACAGGACCATGCTTTTCTTCTGAAAGAATTCAGGTTTGTAATCACTGTACATGAAGTGTAAATTCAGTGTCTGAAGCCCAGTTGTCCCAAATCTCTTGCCCATCATCATTCCTTCCTGGATGGTCAGCCCAGTGCTCCCTGCACTGCACCTGTTCCTGAATGCTGAGGTAGGGCAGTTATTCCATACTTGCCTCCTTGCTGAGATCTCAAATATTTATCTTTTTCTGACAGTAGCTATTGGTTCCCTGCTCTAGGAGCTGTACTGTGGGGGGAGTTTGTCCTATACACCTCCTTATCTCGAGGCATCTTGCCAATATAAACTGCTGCCACCCACACTAGGCAGCCTTTCAGGGAAGCAGGAATGCAGGCTGTAGGAGCAGAGGCAGAGCCTTCCAGTTCATAATCTCCCAAATATGTCAGAGAACTAGTCTGACTACTCTGGATGCTTGGGAGGCAATTTACCCCATAAATTGAGAGACCAGTCCCCTTATTCAAGAACAGTTGAGCTTCCAAGTGAAGAGAAAGCTGACTTAGTTTTAATCTGCTCAGGCTGTGCTTGCGGCAAGGCTGCTTTTCATCCTAGAAGAACTGAAAGCAAACTTAAAAACCAGTGTCAGCTATTTAAAATTAAAGATGTTTGAATTACTTGCATGGTTAAATTCCAACTCCTGCATGCTTTTAATTCAGTGGTGTTGTACTGTTCTCATCAAGTTGTACCTTACACTTTTATATCTTTTCTGCTTAATTGGTTCAGGAAAGCATGCAGGATATAGAGGCTGGCAGGCAAGTTAATGTTGTGAGAAGCCTCATCTCCCATTTCTTGACTTTTTAACCTTGAACTATCCCAGGAATTTTTGCATTTGAGTGATTAAGAAGGTATGACTGACCTCCTGCTTGCAGAACCGGTTTGTTAATCGCTGGGAATGATCTAAAATCTGCAAGTGGTTTTTGATAGCCTTCTCCTTGCAAATAACTTCGTTGTTCTTTGCTTCCAGAGGTAAATGATCTGCACTGAAGAGCCATACACAGCAAACAGACTGTCAGTGTGTGCAGAGCAGGGCTTGTAAACATGCAGGCCTTTGCAGAAGTGGAAAGAACGAGCAAGCAGCTGACTGTGCTGGTGCTCTGGGCATACTTTTTGTGCCTGGTGGGGTCATAAACAATGTATTATATAGATTAATGCTTCTGTGAATCTGTTTGACTAATAAAAATGTATAAATGCATTTGTGTTCAGAATACCTGAAATACAGCCTGGTGCCTGACTTTCAGGTGTCTTTGGTGTCTCCTGATCTCTTTTGTGGAGAATCTACTTAGGCATTACGTGACTATTTTCTGTATAAAAGAATTTAAGTGTTACCTGGACATGTGAAAGCACTAAAGGGTCTAATTGCAAATTACACAGAACTCAAGATCACCTTAACGAGGTACAGAGGTTACCCTCATGGCCTGGCCAGAAAACATCACTGAGTTCTTGAGTGTCACTAAAAATGTATAAAATTAGGATAGCTTGGAAAATAAGCTCTGAGGATAGATGTTGGATTTGCTTATCCTAGAGGTGGCCCAGTGCATGAAGCATCAGGGGCCAGGAGGAAATACAAGGGGAAGGAGGTCTCCAGGAGGCTGAGAAGATGCTCAATAACCACGGCAATGAAAGAACCACTTCTGAAAAGCAAACAGCTCTGCAGTTTGACTTGCTTGAGGAGATGTGTGGTTTATTTCAAGCCATTTCTCTTGGTAATATTTATGTTGTAGTTTAAGCAAATTTGTTTGGTTTACACTAACAGCTTCAAATATGAGTTTTTTTTTTTTCTCAGAGACCCCATTTTACTGTAAGAGTGTAATTCTGTTCCCAGTTAAGACCAGGACCACACACTGGCAGTCACTTAAATGACATATGCTTGAGGTAACCAGAAGTTTAAGGTGACTGGGCCTTTGTGTACATTTTGGCATAATGTCTCCCTTCCAAACTTTGAAATGTTGCGTTTGATCTCTCATAACTAAACTCTCCTTGGAGTGTAGTTAAGAAGCTTCTGAAATCTTAAAAGTTATCACTTTTTAAAAGCTTCTCCTCGTTACCTGGCAAGCACATTGTTGTTCATGGTCTTCCTCTGCTAATGGTGATCCTTAATTGGGCCTTTCTGCTCCTCTGGGTGTAGAGATCTCCTCCTCCAGCTCCAGTTGGTGAGGTTTTGGTGCCACTGAGGTGTCACTTGGCCTGGAGCTCCCTGCTGTGTCCCTGCTGTGTCCTTGCTGTGTCCCTGCTGAGGATGCTGTTGGGGATGAGCTGTTCCCATTGCCTGTTTCCTAAATTCTGTTGGAGGGGAATCCAAGGGACCATTTCATGGTGCACAGGTGTGTGGAGATGGGGTGAGAAAAGCTTTGCCAGCAAGATCATAAAACATTCAGTGCCACACCTGCAGCCTCCAAAGGCAATCCTCCCTACAGTGAGAAGATGCTCCCAGGGAAAATAGTTACTATAGTGACGAATGGCCCTGGTGTGTTTGAGGGCTGGATCACCAAGTTGAGTAATAAATGTGTAGGTGTCTATTTTTAAAAGCTTTTGTGAGGAGGAGATTGCAGACAAATTTTCTAGGACTACAGCAAAGTGATAGGTTTTTCTGTGCTGAGGTTTAAAAATAATCATCGTCTGTCTTGAGAATGAGATGACCTCATTAAAAACAAAGAAGCTTGTATGTCATCCTGTGGAGCCTCCTGGCAGTGATTCTTGCAGCAGCCTTCTGAGTTCCAGCCACAGCTCTGCTGGAAGTTTGAGTTCCTCAAAACTCTGTGTGCACAGCAAGCCCAGTGTCACAGCTGGAACTGAGGTGCCTTTAGCTCATCCTGGTCTGTGTAGCACATAATGAGCAGCAGGTTTTATTCAAACCAGAAATGAGGATATGCTGTGTAAAAAATAAATAACTAAACAGAAGCCATTGAAAGTAAAACCTGACTGCAAAGCTTCTCCTGTAAAATGCTGGGTTGAAAAGCTGTTTGGTTTTGTAAGAGAAATGGTATGAGTGGAAGTATCTGCCACAACTCATCATTGTGTCCTCTGGCTTGGCTTCTTGCCCAAGGGCTTGTCTGCCTCGCACCTGCTGTGTACCTGCAGGAGGGAAGGGGAGAGCTCAGCAGGGCTGGCAGGGTGTTTGCCAGGGGCTGGTGGCTCAGGCTGTGGCTGTAAGAGGAGCTGACAGGAGGATCCTGAGTGGTCCAGGTGCTGCCTCTGTTGGTGCTGCTGTGGGTGAGCAAAGTGCAGGAAATCCCCTGGGCTGTCCTCTCGCCGTGGAGTCATGAAGGATTTCATCCCAGACCATGTGATCTGTGCTGAACTGATTACAGTAAGGCTCTCCTGTTTAAATGGCTTTACTTTGTTAGGGGCTCTGAGGAGCCCTGCAAACACAGGGATTAAGTGGGTTTATGCATGCTGTGGAAGCCTGGCCCTGGCTGTTGGTTTATAAACCTCCCTTCTCACTGACCCAAGCTCAGTGTTTGCTAAGTGCACATCCACCCGTGTGCACTTCCATCCTCGTGGCTCTGAGCCTCACCAGGAGCTGCCCAATTGGTACCAAAATGCAGTAATTACAGAAATAACATTTCCTGGTTTAGGCAATTCAGAATTGATTTCTGTTACCACTGCAGTATTAACTGCAGATTTGTAAGTGGCACAGGTCACCCATCTCCAGCTCCTGCTAGGAATCCCTGTACAGCCATGTTTAACAAACCTTCTGTCAATCAAAAACTGGTTATACAGGGATTATTTGCCTTCAGTTTCCCATGTAATGAGGTTTTTGATTGACAACAGTGGAGTTCAAGAATATAGAAAGGCTTTCTGAATCTAAGATGAGCAAGTTTTCATTTAATACTGTTTGCACATGATAACATTGGCTTCCAGTTTTATCTGTGATAGCAAATGAAGGTGATCAAAAATCAGAAATATAGAAACCCTTCTCATTTTAAAGTAATGTGACTTAGAACACAGAGGTAGGAAGCTAACTTTCTGTTTTGTGCTGTGGGAGTGGGATTTGGACATCATTTGCTGTACAAATAGTTGAGCTACTGTGGGCAAACATTTTGCAAAGATGGAAGTGTCTCAGGATGTTCAGCATGGCTGGTGGGAGCAGTGGCTTTACCCTCTGCCTAAAGACTGTCAGATGCTCCTCAGATTAGGAAGTTGGGTGATGCTGTTCTTGTAGCTCTGTTACCAGGATTAGTTTCTGAACAGCCACCTTGACCTGCTGTGTGTGGTGGTTGCTGTGGGTATCTGTTTTCCAGGTGTCCTAATGAGGAATTGCACTTCTTCAAGTAAATTTATATTTCTTGAATGAAATGAAATATAAAAATTGCATACTGGAAGATGAGAAAATATCATGTAAATGGATAAATGTAGGTTGATATGTTATTTTCAAAATACTAATTATTCCTAATAATGACCCCAATTGAAACATACCTATGGGGGAATGGCAGTCACAGGTGTGATGAATGTGAGATTTGGGTGAGTTCCAGTGAGGTGAGTGTATGGCTTACTTTTGGGTGAGCTAGAAGGCCAGAGTTAGGCTATGATTTACAAATATCTTCTCCAGCTCAGGCTAGTTTCTCTTGTAGAGCTCCTGTGCCAAGCTCAGCTTCCAGCTGCGAAGCAGATTAAGCCCTTGAGGAATAGTTCAGACCTAGCTGATGTCTGATGGGTGTCAGAGCCAAGGGAGCATGGCTGGGAGATGCAAACAAACTGCCCTCAGTCTCCTCTTCTGCAGGCTGAGCAAACCAAGTGCCCTCAGCCCCTCCTCAAGCAGCTTCCCCTCCAGACCCTTCACCATCCTCTGGATGCTCTCTGATGGTTTAATGTCTTTGTTTATGTTGTGGTGCCCACAACCACCCCCAAGGATGGAGGTGGGGCTGCAAGGCACAGGCAGTCCCAGGTGTTTTCTGCAGTGCACCACTTGGTTATAACACTCTAAACACTGCTGTGAATGGGTGGCATGATTGCTGCTCTGCCCCTTCTGCAGGGTGCTTTGTAAGAAGATGTGCAATTCCACCCTGTGTCTGCAGTCCCTGGCACTGCACCCCAGCTCCATCCGGCCCTGCAGTGATTAAACCTGGAGCCATGCATCTCCCAAGTCCCAGCTGCACTGCTCAACAGCTTTGGTGCGGGACCCACGCAAGAATCCCTCAACACAGAGCAGTAAATAAACCCATACTTGAAGTACATTGGGTGAGGGTGTGCTGCAGGCATAAAACACATGTCAGTAAATTAATTTGTGTTGCACACTGAGTAGAGTTTCTTGCAGAATTCTGCTCAAGAATTCCATCTAACATTAATATTAAACCCCGTCTTGGTAAAAACCAAAAACCAGTGTGGAGCTGCACTATCAGCCCTGGGTCTCTGGAATACTTTCATCAGGGAATGGCACTGTAGTGCCAACTTTGGTGCTCCAAAGTGTAACACCAAACTTTTAAAGCTTCTGTTCAGCTTTTGTCCAGTCTTATTTTGTTAGGAGCAGCTGAATTCCCTATAAAAGTGCTCAGAAACTGTCAGACTCAATAGGAAGCCAGGACCAAGCAACTGAAGGATGCTTATTCCTATTTTCCATATGAAATGCAGTGCATGAACTACATCCAGCCAGTTCTTTCGGTTAGAGTTTTGGAAAAAGGAAGAAAAAAACAAGGCAGGATCAGTCTGCTATAGCAATGACACAAGCCAACTGGAGACTTGCCAGTTACTAGGGCTCAGAAACAGACAATTATTTCACTTTTTGAGACTGATATTTCCAACATATCTCACAAGGAGCACCCATCACCAAGCATAGACTAATGCCCTCCTTCCTGGCTGCCCAAAGCTTCCAACTATCCCATTTGTACAGAGGAGAAATCTGTCATTCAGGAAGCAAACAGAATAATTATTAGTTTTATAACTAAGAGCGTAATTCCACTTGTTATAGACAAAATAGCTGTTTCCCCAAGTAACTGCAGCTTCATAACCATATTACTTACTTTTCTAACCTCCTTTCCCTAGCTGTTATGGGAAAAGCTGTTACAAATCAAAGTAGCAGTGGCACAATTAGATGAAAGACATGTAATATGTTGCGTAGCAAGCCTCTGAATACAGCATAAAAATAAAATAGAGATTATTTCCTTGTTATAAGATATGATTTTAGGGGTTGTTATGAAGACTAAAATAAACCAATTTTCCAGAAGAGATCCAAAAATGCAGTGTTTCCCCAAGCATACTCACAATGATGGATTAAAGAGTAAAAGGAGAAGCTTCTTTCTCCCAGCAGGACATGATTTAGTTAGTGCATTACTGCTGCATAAAACAGGACTGTTCCTCTGCATGTGGGAAGTTAAAGCTAGGACACATCTGCAGGACTATTCCTTTGAAACCTCTCCTTTTCAATTTACAAAGCTTCCTAGCTGCCTTGAAAAACATCTCATCAGCTCAGGCAAACCACATTAGCACACAATAGGTTCTCCCTGTAGCTGGACTCAAAGCAGCAATGCACAGAAATGTACCCCTGTCACCACCTGCCTGTAACTAAGGAAGGGCACCTGCAAAGTGGTTTGTGCATTCCTTACCCTCCTTCCTAAGGGAAACCTTCAGATGCATTCACTCAGTTTTCACACAAAAGCAATGCACCCAAAAGTTCAGAAAATCCTGAATCTATGACTTCTGATCTTCAGCCACAAAGAGAGAACCAAGGGGCAAAATTAAGATCTGTATATATAACACTTTTTATGAAACCCAGACTGGCCTAGTTAAAAGAGATGACACTGTCCTGCAGACCTCATTGGTGTCTGCAGCTTCCCCGTGAGGGGAAGCAGAGGGGCAGGCACCATCTGACCCATGAGCATGACAGGACTTGAGGAAACACCTGAGGCTGAGCCCGGAGGTTTAGGTTGAAGAGAGGAGGAAGTTTTTCCAGCCAGAGGATGGTGGGACACTGCCCAGGCTCCCCAGGGAGTGGTTATGGCCCCAGGGCTGCCAGAGCTCCCTGCAGGAGTGTTTGGACAATGCACAGGGTGGGATTCTTGGGGTGGCTGTGCAGGGCCAGGGCATGGACTGGATGATCCCTGTGGGTCCCTTCCAGCTCAGTATATGCCATGGTTCTGTGATCCCAGCATGACTGTGCCCCTCTCAGGGACAGGAGCAGCTCCATCTAGTTCAGCATTTAGCTCTGTGCCCTCCCTCTGCCCTACCTGTGCAGCCTCCACGTGAACCACCATGGTTAAATAAAAGCAGATGCCATTTTCAGAGAGGGGGAAGGTGTTAACCCTGGAGTTTAACTTAACATTGCCAACACGTTTGCTACAGCACTTTCATCTCTGTTATCTCCAGAGAGTGGCTTGTATCTGACCTTGCTCTGCATTTTTACCCTTGTGCATCTTTGATTTGATCAACTCAGAGCAGCACATATTGGGTACTCAGGCTGAGGAAACAGCTTGATCCACAGGGAAGAGCATGGGATAAGGGATAGCAATCACAAGCATTGAGATTCTATTTTATTTTCAGGTAATCTCTGTTTTCTATACAAACACACATTTGGTACACAGTCTAGATTAAGAGCTGTAAAAATAAACCCTGCAGTGAAACTTTATTGAGAAAGTTTCACAGTTCCATATTGTGAAGCTCTGAGTTCTTTTGCACAGCAGAGCTTTAAATTAAATTGAAATTTTCTGAGAGAATAGTGATTGAAACTCTGCTTTATATGGCATAGGCAATGCTTTGAAAGGGAAATGCAACAGCAGGTAAATTAGAGGTGTTAGTGGCTTACATGACTTTTACAAAAATGTTCCCACCCCATTTTTACTGCATACCAGACTTATAGGTCATATTTAGGGGAATTACATTAGTTGTTAAATGTTGATTTTATGTTGAAGGCTTATATATAAGTTGAAGGCGATATCTTCTGGCTGAAGGCTTTTTTCCCTGAAATTCCTCTTAACAATGAGTGACTGTAAGATGTTAATATGGGAGTACCAGCTGGTTCTCAGTGCCTCCAGATGACATCTGCTCAGAACTCAGTAAAACTTGTCTGTCAGCCCTCCTTAATTACCTTTGGGTAGGGAAGACTTGCTGGAAATCAAGTGTTGGTAATGGGTGCTCCTTGTGAGATATGCTGAAAATATCAGTCTCAAAAGTGAAATAATTGTCTGTAGTTATCTGTCCAGTGTCTTGCAGAGGTGCTCTGTGTCCCCCTTTGTGCTGTTTGCGTGTGGCAGAGTTGGGTGCAGCTCTGCAGGTGCTTGCTCACCCCTTTGCTCTCAGAGTGCGCCTGCCTGGAGGGACAGTGGTGTTGTACAGTGTGTCCTGTGCTCTCTGCCACAAGGGCTTCTCTGGGAGGGCACACTCAGCCTCCATCCATCCATCCATCCATCCATCCATCCATCATCCATCCATCCATCCATCCATCCATCCATCATCCATCCATCCATCCACCCATCCATCCATCCATCCATCCATCCATCCATCATCCATCCATCCATCCATCCATCCCTGCATCCATCATCCATCCACCCATCCACCCACCCATCCATCCATCCATCCATCCATCCATCCATCCATCCATCATCCATCCACCCCTGCATCCATCCATCCACCCATCCATCCATCCATCCATCCATCCATCCATCATCCATCCATCCATCCATCCATCCATCCCTGCATCCATCATCCATCCACCCATCCACCCATCCATCCATCCATCCATCCATCCATCCATCCATCCATCCACCCATCCATCCATCCATCCATCCATCCATCCATCCATCCATCATCCATCCATCCATCCATCCACCCATCCACCCATCTACCCATCCACCCATCCACCCATCCACCCATCCACCCATCCACCCACCCATCCATCCATCCACCCATCCATCCATCCACCCATCCACCCATCCATCCATCCATCCATCCATCCATCCATCCATCCATCCATCCATCCATCCATCCATCCACCCACCCGTCCATCCATCCATCCATCCATCCATCCATCCATCCATCCATCCATCCATCCATCCATCCATCCACCCATCCACCCACCCATCCATCCATCCATCCATCCATCCATCCATCCATCCATCCATCCATCCATCATCCATCCATCCATCCATCCATCCATCCATCCATCCATCCATCCATCCATCATCCATCCATCATCCATCCACCCATCCATCCATCCATCCATCCATCCATCCATCCATCCATCCATCATCCATCCATCCATCCATCCATCATCCATCCATCCATCCACCCATCCATCCATCCATCCATCATCCATCCACCCATCCATCCATCCATCCATCCATCCATCCACCCATCCATCCATCCATCCATCCATCCATCCATCCATCCATCCATCCATCCGCCACGCAGAGCACTGGGCCTGTGTGATAGATCTCTGGGCCTCTGGCCCATTGTGCTTTTGGAAGCTGGGGGTGTGAGGCACCTGCAGGATTAATTCCTCCTGCCTTGTGCCTCCCTGCAGTGCTCTTTGGTTTGCAGTTTTGTTGGTGCAAGCTGAACCTCATTAACTCCGAGTGAAAAGGAGGAAAGGGACGAGGTTTTGGTGATTAAAATCTGTGTGGCCACTCAAGGAGTGGGTACTCTCAGCTTTGTGTTTAGCCACACAGGCCTTCAGAGTGTTGCTGGCTGTGCTCTGTAATAGAAAAACTCCTCAGAGCGGTGCTGTGGAAATACTTCCTTGTTCAGACGGAGTGAGTTACACGTTTTCTGATACTGAGAAACTAATCTTGTTTGTCATTAATGAAACAGAGCATATTGCAATGCAAATGAGAGAAGTTGCATGACAAGTGGTCCCACAGTCCTCAGCACTTGCTATTGATTGTTCAGCCTTTCTTATTCATGCTATGCAAATTGCATTTCTCATCGTGCTCCTTCTTGTCTACATATTTTTGGTACAGGACTTGCCTGCAAACAGTCTTGTTCTTTCACTGGAGAGCAGGAATTGTTTCTGGCAAAGTTCTTAATGTTCCTTTGTCGAGCAAGTACTGGCTGAGCTGGGCAAGGCTCTGGAGCTCTGTCAGAATGAATTCATCTTGCTCTAACTTCAGATGGAGAAAAGGAGGAGTTGGTGGTGTATTATTTTTATAAGAGCAAAGGCTTTAAAATGGTTTTCAGTTCTCTGTGGTTTTGATATTGAAGCCCTTGTGGCATTTGTTTTCTGGTCAGTTGTTTGGAGCAGCCATGTGGGAGTGTTCTTTTATTCATGCCAAATATTATTTTGCTTTTCAGGTACACTAAACCACTGACCTTTGCTGACTGCATCAGTGATGAGCTGCCCTTAGGATGGGAAGAAGCTTATGACCCTCAGGTTGGAGTCTATTACATAGACCACAACACCAGTAAGTGACATGCTACTGTGTTTTTGCAGAGTGATTTGTGCCTCTATTAAAGTTTACTGAACACAAAACCACAGAGTTGCTAACAGCATGTTTCAGAGTCAATGAGATCTGCAGCTCATGAAATCAAATCCTGTCCTTCTCCATCATACAAAGTATTTCCCTTTTTAAGCAGGAATTTGACACCTTTTGGGTTGCAATCTTCAAACTGGCAGCCGCGTTCAAGCCACTGTGGACACACCTCTGTCAGATTTGGTTCTGCTTACGAGTCCAGCTGGGTAGCAGTGATCTGGAGTTTGTTCTACACCTGGAATTTGTCCCTGTGGCAAGACCATCAGAAACAGGGCAAAGGTCTTGCGTGGATTCCCCTGGCAGGGGTGAACTGAATGAGCTCCCTTGGCAGCAGGAGCTCACACTGCCTTTGCTGGAGGCAAAACCCTCAAGTAAGCTTGGGATGAGCTGTTCAGGGCCTTTATCCTGTGCCCTCAAACTAAGCCACTGCTTACACCCTTTGCTAGATTGCTTGATAAACCAAGAGTTAATTTTGTAAGCTCATTTGAATTATAAGAAAATACAGCATTTGTTGTATCATTGCAGACATTATAGAATAACTGTAATGGGTTATGCTAGAACAAATCCCCTGGAAAAGTAATAAGCAAAACAAATCAGTGACTTTGATTCTCTTTACAGAATAACTCCAGCTGCAGCCCAAAAATTGACAGCAGAAAAATGTCCAGACCCTTTTAGGGGACCCTTGCAACTTGTGCTAAGGGAAACTTTTAAAAGACAAAAGTGCCTTGAGTTCCTTTAAGTTGTGAGGTTTTTTAAATCTTCTTCTAGGACTTCAACTGAGAACTTAAACTTTTTTTTTTTTTTTTTTTTTTTAGAAAATTAAATGATTTTTTAGAAATAAAAATTTGGAAGTCTGTTGTGGTTTTTTTTTCCTTGGAGGATTTTTCCCCCCTTGGATATCTTCATCTTCACACCCTTCCCTTTTTCCAAACTGCCACAACTTCACCTGGCCTGAGACTGCACCCTCCAAGCTTTAGCAACTTCTCTTGAGTGTGAAAAATGCAGAATGAAAAAAACCCATTCCCAAATGCTCTAACTTACCCCCAATATACAATACAAAGATCATACATTTCCAGATGTAAAGGTGACACAAATATTTTTATTTAGAACTTATGTAAATCCTGTGATTTTAGGATGACATGTCTTTAAATAGCTTCATCCTAACTATTTTCTGCGAGGTAGGGGATGTTGATTTTTCTTTTTATTGGGAAGTTTGAAAGGGTAGGCAAGCCTACAGGATCACACAAAGAAGATCAGCAGGGGTGAGGAGAGGACAAACTTTGCTTTAGAAGGTGCTAAGTTGCAAGGCACAAATTTGGATCTCCTACAGGTCTGTAAGACCAGGTCTGGTGTCCATTTCACAGTCTGGGAATGGGAAATTAGCCTTGACCTGGAGCTGTGGGACATGGAAGCCTGTTGGACCCCTGGAGTGTTTCAGTTGGCACAAACTCCAGCATTGTTAAGTTTGAGGTTGGACTCAATGATCCTAAAAGGCCTTTTCCAACCTGAATGGATGAATGCAGCTGGGACAAACCAAACATGGTTTTATTTATACATTTATTTATACATTTATTTATACAACCCTGGAGTTGTGCAGGGTGAACATGCAAAGGTCTGGGGCAGTTACCCCAGGTCTGTGCCACTCACAGGCACCACAGGATTCAGGGGCATGCAGAGAAGCCTATCAGCTGTGCTGACACCTGCACAGTAACAGTGCCTTTTAAAAACTTCCACTTGTGTGGGGTGTCAGAGGCCTCACTATTTAAATGAGAATTCCAACTAAAAGGTTAAAGAGAAGAGAAACAAACTCATGACAGATTTCTTGTGCCAGCTCTAATCCAATTCATGACAGAGCAGAACACATCCATTTACCTTAACCTAATCAAGCAGCTCAGCTTTGTGGTTCATGTTGAAGTATCCTCTGGAGAGTGTCCAAAACCTTCTTCGTCTCCAAGGTCTCTGGCAGATTCCCTGGCAGGAAGGAACTGCTCAGGGTGGGAAGGGGATGGAGCCATGTTGGGTCTTGCTCATACTGCACAAGTATTTGAGACTCATTATCAAAAATGAGCCCAAGAATTGACTGAAATCGAAAGGCAAGAGCCATTAAAAGAAGCAAGATGGAGAACAATTGTAACCACCTCTCTGAGGGAAAATAAATACAATTAAATTGAATTGAGTACCCAGAATATTCCTAATAAAGTATTAATGCAGAGCCTTGAGTGTGCCTCTCTGGGAGAACTTTGGAGTGTGATTTGCTCAAAGAAATGATGCTGATGCAAGCATTGTAAACCTGCATTCCTCCAACATGAAGCAAGCAGATTTATTTATGACAAGCTCAACATTAAATTAGGAATTCACAAGACAACAAATGATGTAATAGCCTGCATTTCTATAGTTCTTTGATCTCACTTCTGAATGTATTATGCATTCCTCAGTAGCTGGGCTCAGTGAGAGCCCTTGGCCAGCATTTTTGTTGATTGGTTTTACGTGTTTGAAAATCAGAGCTCAGGGCTGCAATCAAGGGGTTGGTGTTAGTGCTTTGATTACTGCAAAGGTTGAGGTGAATATTTAGAATAAATCTGGACACAAAGCATTTCAATACCTCAGTGTGTTGTCCATCCTCTGTGTGAGCTGTCTGCTGAGCATTCCCTGGGTCAGACTGTGGGCTTGGAGCACTGGCAGTGCTTCACCACCTCACAGAGGTGTTCGGGATTGGAGGCTTTTGCAGTCTTCCTCCTCACTGCTTATAATAGAGGAATTTTCCTGCAGCAGCTTCTGCCTCCCTTCTTGGGATTCTAGGAAGAATGGGCTGCTAGTCTAAGGAAAACCTGGAAATAACCAGGCTTGAAGACTTATATTGAGGTAGACTTACAATCCAGTGTCCTGCATCTGATTCAAGAGCCACAGGCACTTTGCCAACATACTTTTGATGCTGGAAATTAGAGAGCCCTAAGTCTCAGTTGCTGTTGACTGTCCAGGGAAACTGCATGTCTGGGAATATGGAGTAGCTCCCTGGGTAACACCAGACTTTCCCCTTGTGGTTCAGCTATGGAGAAAGGGGTTACTTCATCTGGGTGTGGGTAATGGTTATCTGGAGAATGGGATTTGGGGGCAGGAATCGAGGCAGGAGCATGGGGACATCAGAGTCTTGCAGGTTCTGTGCCCTCCTGATCTTCCTATTGCTCCCTCCAGACCACAGTGCTGTCCATGAGGGCCCCTACACCTGGTACAAGCAGCTGCTTTTCCCTCATATTATTTTGGGGCAGTTTTTCAGGCCCAGCTTAGCTTTAATATTATATCAGCTGAAATATTTCTTCTGCTTGCAGGAGCTGTAAAGGTCCATTTAAATGCTTCTACAGACTATACGAGGTTTTTTGATGCATTTTGTGCCTTCTCCAAGCTTTGCCATGTAATTTGAAGTGCCATGTGCTCTTTTGGGTCTTGAGATATTGTTAGAAACAACTTACTGCTGGAGTAGCCAATTAATTTTCTCCTCAGCATGATCATGGACAGCTTGTGAGAAGGATTGAGTGTCCATCCCTTGGGTGAACCCTTTATTTCTAGTCTGCTGCTAAGAATATTGTCTAACTTCTCTTCCCCACATCCTGTGTACTGCTGTGTTAGTCTTATGCCTGACTCACTTAAGAGCTGCTCATACCTTCCACTCTGGCAGCTTTTACTAAATATTTAAAGAGGCTCTTAAGATATGCAGATTAGATTCCCACTGATAGTTTCAAGCAAGTCCTTTCTATTAATTATTCATTATGTGGTAACTAGGCATCCTTATTCAAGCATGTTAGTTTAGACAGTTCAGAGCACTTGGTCAACTAAGTATTGGAACCTGCTCCAAACAAGAACATGTAATAGCCTTGAAATAGAAATGAAAAATGTTTTGGGCGCTTCTTCACAAAACAGAGACAAACACTGACAATAAATTTACCTCGTTAGTATTAGGACTAGCTGCATGTCTATGACCTTACCCCTTTTTCATGATTGGAAACCTGGACTGGATTGGTTGTGTTGGGGTAATGGAGATGGAAGTGCTGTAACTGCTGCATTCCCTTGTTACCCTAAACTCCACCTCCCATATTCTTCAGTCATTTACTGCTGTGTCTGCTTTCCCTAAAGGAAATGTTTTCTCCTCTCTGAGACTCTGTTAATATAATGTCATTTAAGATGCTTCCACAAATCTGTGATTTAATCAGGCTTTATTTTTGCTTGCCTCTAGAATCTGAGTGAGCAGGTTTTCTTTCCCCCTGCAATAAAAGCCATTTGGCAGCCAAAGAGGATGGGCAGAGTTGTAATTGCTTTCATGTTGTCAGGTGCAGTATAATGCAGTTATGTGGCAATGATATTTTCTATAAGTTTTATCGGTGAAATAGTAGAGCTATTTTATTAGTAATGTTATAAAGCAGTTGCAATAAAGATAAGTATAACAGTCAATGTCAGTATCTTACACCTGTATATGCATATTCTTGGGTGGATGTTTTTAAGAGCCAGAACCAGGGCAGCTTCAGCAGCAGAGGAGATGAAGAGTTATATGACAGTTTTGTTGCGAATTATTCGATTTGTTGTGAATTGTTCTATTCAGCATGGCAGAACTCATTGGAATTCATTATGGATTAACAGTCACCTCCTTAGAAAAAAAGGAAAATGTTTTCATTCAAGTTTTTTATCACAGGGATGGGGCAAGAGACTATTTTAAAATGTCATAAACAGTGGAGCGTTTCCAAGAAGCAGAACAAACCTGCATTCTGTTGATCCTGCTTTCTTCTGTTTTGTCTCCAAGAAACGACTCAGATCGAGGACCCTCGGGTGCAATGGAGGCGGGAGCAGGAGCACATGCTGAAGGATTACCTTGTCCTGGCCCAGGAGGCCATTGCTGCCCAGAAGGAGATCTACCAAGTGAAACAGCAGCGGCTTGAGCTGGCCCAGCAGGAGTATCAGCAGCTGCACGATGTTTGGGAGCACAAACTGGGCTCCCAGACCAGCTGTGAGTACTTTTTGAGCTCTGAACCTGCTCTTTGCTCAGCTGTGCACCCTGTAGGGCAGTAACAGGCACGAAGCTGGTCCTTGGATGGAGCACTGGCATGGAGCACTGGGATGGTGTGCCACGGCACTCTTTGTTTGAGACACGGTGTCTGCCCAGCTCCTGTTGGGTAGAGGCTGATGGTTGTGAGACACTCCTGTGTGTGGCTCAGTCGCTGCAGTCAGTGTGCAGATTTTCTGCATGGGCTTCAATAAATGCTAAAACTGTGGTGGTTGGCTCAGTGTGAAAAAGTTAACTTACATGGTATTTTCCTTGATTTCCCTCTTTAAAGTACAGAAACACGGCAAGAAGGTCCATCTTGGATAGTATTTCTAAGCCCTTTTGTAGTTTTATATAACAGGTAGTTGAGTGATGGTCTAGGGGAGCTGAGGGTCTGTATTTTATGCCATGTTCCAAGTCACCACTGCTGGATTGCCTCTCTGTGTGTGCAGAACAGCAGTTTGTGCTCCATATTCTGTGTCACAGCACATCGATACAAATGTCACTTCAAGATTTGGTACAGAAATATATAGAATGCTGTATTTCCTCCTTACTGGTACTAGTTAGGAGCTAGAAAATATCCAGAACAGGATTTATTTCCTGCATGTATTCCAGAATTTTTGTTATAATCCTCAGTATTGCAGATTTTCTGTGTTCTTGCCAGCCAAGAACCTCTCCCTGTTTCACTCTTGTGAGTTATGTTTGATGGTGGAGAATTCCACTGGCTAATCCTGTGCCTGGTGTTAACATTTTTTAAGTAGTTTTCTGTCAACTGAAGGATTCTTGTTTGACAAGGAGGCTGTCCCTCATCTCTAAAGAACTGGGTTTGCTCTTTTCTTAGGAGTTCTCTACCCAGAGCAATGCACTGACAACATGAGTTACATGGGTGAGATGGGATCTGCCTCGGAAAACACAACCAAACAGAAATAACTAGAAATGCTTTCCCATGTTTTATAGGGCATAAACTGATGGCTGCAAGGAGCAAAATATCTCCCTTGCCTACAGCTACCTCTAACAGCATTGCACATTGGGGAGCTTCTGTACCTTCTGAGGCAGAAGGGTTTAACTGCTGCTGAGAAGAGAGTTCTGCTCTTAATGGGACATTGATTTAATCTGGTGTGACACATTGTATGGTTGGTCATGTCCTCAAGGCTCCGAAAAGGCTTGCATCACATTTTTCAGTTTCTTCTGATTCTTTTCTTTCCTTTGTTTCTAAACATTCAGTGGATTGTTTGCTCAATGAGGAAGTCTGAAAAAAAAAATTAAGTAAACCTTCCTGCAATGCCTGTCCCTTCAGTTCTGTTAAATGCCTTTGGAAATGCAGGAAGCCACACCACTGAATGGAGTGAATGTGTTTGGGAGTTTGAGTTAAGTGTGTTAACCTGGAACAAATCCAGACTTTGGAGATGCAGGACATGCTTTGGCCCCTTCAGTCTGCACTTTTTGTGCAGTACTTGACTGCACTATTGCCTTGCCCTGTCTTTGAGCAGTGGAAATTGGGTAACAGACCCCATGTGTGGAGGTTTGGGTGTGCAGATGGGAGATCTCTGTCTGTGGTGGGGCTGGTGGAAGTGTAGGGAGGAAGGCAGAGCTGCTGAACTGGCTCTGTGTTTGTTCCAGTGCTCTCTGGCTCCTCGTCAAGTTCCAAGTATGACCCCGAGATCCTCAAAGCAGAGATTGCTACTACAAAATCCAGGGTGAGTAGTACAAATGGACCTTTGCCTGCCATGAGTAATGTTCAGGTATTTCCAGATCTCATGGCAAATACTGAAAGGAGATGCCAAAGCAGTTGGGAGAGTTAATGTTGTAATTTAGGAGGTCGTTTATCACAATTTTCTAATGTTGCAGTCTTAGGAATTTAAAACAGCTTTTTTTTTTTCCTCCTTAGAGTTGAGCCTGGCTTGGCAGCTGGCAGTGCAGGATGGCTGTGGGATGTGGAGCTGCCTGCTGGAGAGCTGGGGTGCTCCCCAGGGCCTGGCAGCTGCTGTGTGCAGGGCTTAGTGCAGGCTGGCAGCAGGGGAGGGCGTGCTCTCATGCAGAGCCCAGTTTGGGAGGAAGAAAGGACTAAAGCAAAGTAGGTCAGTGTGGCCTCTGTGGAGGAATGTAAAACAGCAAGCTGTAGGGTCAGTGCATTTACAGTATGGATTATCATCCTGCTGTGCCACTCCTGCAGCGGGGCCTTGTCTCTGGGGAGCTTGGACGTGGCTTCAGGTGCTGCAGGGTAACTCCTGTCCTGATGCTGGGAATAATGACTGGAAAGGTTTTAAACATTTCTGAGCAAAGTTGTCATGTGTTTCATTGCTCTGTTTTGTGAATTTTTGTCAATTTTTCCACTTACATGGCTGTAACTTCCCTTGAGCCCCTTGTTAAGAGGTGTGATAGCAGCTACTGGATAAAGCTCTGGCCAGTGATAAAGTTCTGATGAGGAGGCAGTCGGGGCTGTTCCTGCTCCTGACATGAGCTGATTGCCTGGAAACTTTTTTTAGAGTACTGTCTACACTGAATAAGTTTTAAACTGAATAGGTAGCACTGTGCCTAAATACTCATATAAAATAGCATTCTAAAAATGTGACACCTTGCTGCAGGTTAATAAACTCAAGAGAGAAGTAGCTCACATGAAGCAGGAGCTCCAGTACAAAGAGCATGGATTTCAAACCCTGAAGAAGTAAGTGTGTTCTCAAGATCTTTTTTTTTTTTTTCACAACATCTCTGGCTTGCAATGCATCCCCCACTACATTTATAAATAGCTGCCTAATAACAAGCTGAAATATGCTGCTGATGATATCTTTAGGCTGAAGGCAGTACACAGCCATGGGGGAGTTCTCTCAAATCAGTGCCTGTGTGGGATTGACCACATTAGAACTGACTTCATGGCAAAAAGGTTTTGAACAGGATCTCATCAGTTAACTGATATTCTGTTTTACTCAGTACTGCTCAATATGGATGACACTACAGCTCATTGTGTTAATTATAAGAGCCGCTGATTTAGGGCAATGAGGAAAAACTGGGGGTGGAGTAGAGGGGGAGGAAAAGTTTCAGGTATTTGCCTTTATGTCACTAGACATCTGGCATCTTTCAAATAAATATTTATTATAAGGGTCGACCCTGGTAGAATTCCTTTGAGGAGAGGGAAGGATGAAGTGGCTTGTAATTAAATTGTGCAAGCAAATACATCTGTGCATGTGAGTCTGTGCCTGGTTTTTGAAATTATGACTGAAAATAAGGTAATTCTCATAGATGGCTAAGCTGATTTTCTCTAGGTTAGAAACAAGGCTGCCAGCAGCAGTCTGCCCTAACACACTGTTTTGGGGATTTGTATGCACCTTTGTCCTCCCTAAGGAGTCAAAGAGATGATGATATTGCTGAAAGCAGAGCCCTGAAGCTTAATGTACTGCTGAGTAACTTAGGGAGTGGGGTCTTTAGTTCCTTCTGTTGTCCTTGTTACAGTTTGGAGTGTTTTTTGTTAAAAATCCATGTCAAGACACATGCATCTAGGATGATTCAATTAACAGGATGTTATTAAGTGTTAGCTTACTGTTTTTTTAAATTTCCATACAGAATTGACATGAAAATGTCTGATACTCAAGGTGGCTACAAACTTGATGAGGCACAAGCCATTTTAAGTGAAATGAAAGCTCTCAAGAAGGCCATTACATCAGGGGAGAAGGAAAAACAAGACCTTATTCAGGTATTGAAACAAGATGACTTTTTAGTATTTTGTGTCACCATTGCTAGAAGATTGAATTTCTGAGAAGTAATTTAAGTATTTTGTATTTCAGATACGTAATTGGGGTTTTTATTAAACTAGTTTTGTGTTGTGGTTGAACCACAGCCTCTGCAGTTCTTTCAGATGGTGGAAATGAGAAGTATAAAATGCAGTCCAGCCATGCCTGACCTCGAGTTTGCAGAGTCTGAGTGGGCACAGCAGACATGGTCAGATCTGAGTCATGGGGTTGTTAGGCTGGAGTTACGTAGCTGCTGAGGTGCTTTGGGCAGAAATGAGCTCACCTCATGATTTTTTTTTTTTTTTTTTTTTTTTTTTTTTGTGGTTTTAGAGCTTAGCCAGGTTAAAAGACAGCTTTGTGAATGACAGAGGATCCCAGTCAGACCTGTGGGCCAGCAGCGTGTCTGTGGAAAGCTCCAGCCCTCTGCTGCCCCGGCAGTACCTGGATGTCAGCTCCCAGACAGATGTGTCAGGAAATGTGAGTAATGTGTGAGAATGGAGACATTCCTCTGAACTGTGTGTAGAGCTACCTCACCATGAGTTTCCAAGCATGGACAAGTTTCTGTGAAATCATAACTTCTGGTTTGAACTGCAGTGTGGCTTTGTTTCTGTGTGCAGTGTTAATGTATCACTGAGGGCAGCCTGGTATTTCCCCACACTGTCCCTATCAGAGCAACCCAGGTAGCAATAAAAGGGAAGGAAGTTTGATTTTACCTGTAGGTGTAGCTTCTTGTGATACAAACACCCCTTCAGCTGTTTATAGCAATAATTTATGAGACAAGAAACATTGAGCAGCTCTGTATGGGCTAAGCTCCAATGAGGACACTTCCCCTAAGAGTGTTTGGCTTTCACTGGGTTACAAGTGACAGCTTGTTTTCAGCTATTTTGATGCCACCACCAAAGTTGTAGTGCTCATAAACCTTTAGTCCCACACGTGCCAGGAGATCAGAAGTGTCAGGTTGGTCCCAGCCTTGGTAAGGACTCAGTCAGTGCTGGGGATACATCTTATTTCTCACGGGACAGCACAGAGCTGTGAGCCTTTACTTAAAGGTTCACAGCCACTTGCAGTCAGGGCCACACATGTTGGTAAAGATCTGCAGATTTGGGCATGATGAAATGTCCCTTGTCTATAAGATTTTACAGCCAAAGCTGTCATCCAATTCAAACTGCAGTGCAGCACTTAAGGATGAAAAGAGCATTTAAGACGAAGTATTGCAAAGGTATTTGTGTGTTCATAAAAATAGAAGCCCAAGACAGATGTGGTGGATTTTCTCTTTTTCTAGGCCAGAAAGGGCCTTTGAATCTTGTTGGAGTTTAAGTATTTGAAGAAATAATGAAAAATGTATTTAAGTGCGTCATGTTCCTGTGCTGTGATTGTTTTAACTAGGAAATTGCTAAGATCAAGTGTCACTTGTAAGAGTGTCAAGGAAATATCAAAGGAGGGGCGGTTGCTGAGTTGCTGATGTGGTGTTTTTGTCTCAGTTTGTGGGCAGCAGCAGTAACCAGCTGGCCGAGAAGGTGCGACTGCGGCTGCAGTATGAAGAGGCAAAGAGAAGGTAATCCTTTGGCCCATTGCCCTCCTTGGTTGTCACACAGCTCTTTCTGAGGACAAGGTTCACTAGAAGAGGTGCCACCAGACTGAAACCCAGCATTGCTGCTGAGTAAATGTGGTCATTTTTGAGCCAGTGACACAGTAGGCTTTTTGGGCCGGTGTTATCTTTCAAGAAATAAATAACCATCCTAGAAATTACTAAGGCCTGACTAATGCATGAAGAATTCAGTCTGGCCACACCTATGGGGACATAAGTGGTTCTGCTACCTGTTGCCAGTGCTTCCCCATTCCTAATAAGGAGACTGTACTGCAAGGATCTCCTTGCCTTGTTTGAAATGAATGAATGCTTGCGTGCCTAAGTGTGATAAGGAGAAATGTATATTGTGCTAACACCTTACATCAAAATATGGCCAATGCTGCAATTCCAGAGCTTATCTGTAAGAATAAGTTTGCACCTTTGCCCTCTGATCTCAAATGAATAAAGAATAAATAAAAAAAATATTCTATCTACTTAACAGGCCAATTTAAGCAAAAGCTTTCCAGGATTTACTTTTTAATAGATAATAGCTAACACAACTGCATAGTTAAATGAAAAACCACCAAGAATTATTACTTAGACTTTGGCTGGCCTAGTCTTTGTTCAGTGATGTAACCATTGCTGGTGGTGATCTTCTTCACTTTTAACTGCTCTAGAGGGACTTTGCAACTCCAGAATACCAAAGTTCAGATGCATGGTACAATCTGTGCTTGGGATATATGCAAAGAGAAGGCTTCTTCTCCAGCCTCTGGTTAGAAGTAAGAGCCTTCAGGCTGAGGTTACTCATAATGCTCTCATTTTGGTGTTCTGGAGTGGCCAGTAGGCCATGCTTCTCAGTGGCATAAAATTTGGTCTGTGTCTGTGGCAGTTGTCAAAAACTGTGTGCCCAACTGCTTCTGACACAAATTTATATTTCTTTTCTTAGGTGGAGCAATTTTATCAGAACTGTTTATTTTGCCAGTCCAAGATCTGCCAAACCACCTTGACATTTAAATGATTCAGTGACTTTTAAAAGCAACATTAAAAATACCGTTCCAGATGCAGTGGTTAATTTGGCATGTTAAAATTGCCTTTTACTTTTAAGCTTTGCTGAAAGCTTCAGTTTAATTCACACTGACTTTACACATTCAGATTGAAGAGGAATACTCTTTCTTTATCCTGTATCTTTTCCGAGGAGGGGCAAGTGAATAATGACAAGCCTGCTCTTTTAATATGCTCTTTATAAAGAAAGAGAACTTTATAAAGGCAGCACTCTGGTTCATTTGAAGTGGTGATGAGGAGCATACAACACACCTTGCAGTTAAAGAATACTTGCTGCTCATACCCCATATTTTTCTTAGTTTATCTATAGGTTTTTCTCAAAGTTTAAAAAACCTTTTCATGAGGAAAGATGGCTCTAAATGGACATGAATAGTTGATGCTAAAATGGAAAGATCTCCAGATATCAAAGTACCATGGCTTTGGCACAGCATTACCAAGTATTGTACTTGTACTAGTACAAGTATTAGTATTTAGTAGGAGCTGCAGAAACAAATACCTTGACTGGTTTAAAGCTGGAACAATATTATGGATATAGTGACTCACAAGGAACCTTCTGTTCCTGTGAAAATTCTTCCTTGTGATGTTTGAAGTGTTTCCTGTCCCCACAGCAGCATTAAAATGTTCCAAACACACAATAGAAGATTAAGTACTTTGCCCACGCACGAACTGTGAAGGAGCCAAGTGATGGAAATACATGGTTTTTATTAGCTCTGTGGTATCTGGAAAGCTAAAACTTAAGGTTTGAAATCAAGTTGGTCCTCATATTAATTAGTTTAGAAGTACTAGATCTGTAAGGGGCTGGTGCTTTAGAAAGGCTCTGGCAGACACTGTTTGCACCACTTCTGTGGACCAGACTAAAGGCTCAGCTGTGGGTGAATATCTGACTGAAGTTCACCACCAGAACTGCCAGGACCCAGTCCCCTTCCCCACCACTAATTCCTTTCCTGTCACAGCTCAGGCGGACAACAGACCCCTAGAGCAGGTAATATAAAACCAAAAAAAAGACACAGGGCAGCTACAGTGACAAACCTTTGGCTTAATCATATTCAAAACTGAGAATGGCATCATGTCAAAAAGCTTGTCATTGCTACATCTCAGCAAGGAGATGGCTGCTGCAGCACAAATGTAATCAGAGATGCAATTAAATTATGTTGTACAGCTTCAGACACGTAGCAGTAACTCAGTTGTGTAACACTTACACCCTGCACTGTTCTGATTTCTGCAGCAGTTAAACTTTCAGCTTGGGTTCTGTGTGACTGGTGGTAACTCAGGGATTTTAGAAGTACATTTTTTTAATCTCCTAAAATGAAATACTTTAATGTCACATTAAGCAACATTACAACAATGGTGGGTATTTGACTGGTCAGTTTTTAAACCACACCTCCTACTTAGATTGTGGTTTTTTTCTCAAGAGCAGAAGCTTATCTGGTACAGGATTGTTAATTACTAGTTGTAGATACACATCTTGTGCTCCTGTGGAGATGCATGTGCTCTGAACAATCTCTGGAGACACTAAAAATGTTATGTGCTATGGCTGTGTTGTATAATAATAGAAAGTACTAACTTTCCCTAATTAACAAAACAAGAGCCTTGTTATGACAATGAATAAATCATCTCACTGCCTTTACTTTGTAGAAAGAGAGCAATTAAATAAAATTTGAGCTTCCTGTTGTGTATATTCAGTCTGGTGGCCATTCAGAGAGGTGGTGTGACCTGAGGCTAGCACTGCAAGCCCAGCCTGGCTCAGCGCTGGTTCAGACTCAGGCTGGAGTGTTCAGCCAAGTGCAGACCTTCTGCAACGTGTTTCTTTTGTGATGGTGCTGTTTCATTGGAAAAATAAAATAATAAACCTCATTTTAGCTGAGAAGGGGGAAAATAATGATCATGTACCAAAGGTAGAACTGGAGGTTAGTTCAACAAAGCTTTTAGACTCGGAAACGCATAGAGAACAAATTCCAGTGGAAAAGCCATATGCATGCAAATGTATGCCAAAAGTGATCAGATTTATGCCAGCCAATCCTCTTAGACTCATATCCCTTCAAAATGCACTGAGGAATTCTTGGATTATTAATTAATGCCACTTAATTCTTCGTTGGAGCACAGTATTGCACTTAATCAGGCACTCAAAAACAAAGCAGCTCTTAAGACGACCTAAAAATAGTTGAGCTGAATATCTATCAATTATGGAACTTTATTAGAGTAAGCAACCTGCTGTGGGAAATGGGTTTACAGAAAGTGATGCTTCTCTTCAGAAGGGTGATCTCATGTCTGTCTCCTGTGGTGGTGCAGGCAGGTCAGTGTCTGTGAGCCTGATCCTTCACAGGCTCTCTTGGGCTCAGGTTCCTCTTGGCCTCTGGAGCTTGGAAGAGAAAGCTTTATTCTTCAGGGCCATTCAGGAGCCTTGTAGCTGCTGCTGCCCAGATCTGCATCTTATTGCTTACTCCACACACTTTGTTTTTTGCTTTTTGGCTGCCTGTGTGCTGCTTTGCTGGAAGCACACACCAACCTCTGCACTTCTGCAGCATAAAGCAAATTCTACAGAGATGAATCCACAACAGTACCTGCAACTATTTGCAGTGCCTGATTTAAGTCCAGTAAGTCTGTCACCAGATCACAAAGCCCTTTTCAAGGAGAGAAGCATGTTGGACATTCATGTTACATGTCACTTCCATTTCTTATGTATTTACTAAACCCAAGTGAGGGATTAACCTGACTTCCTTACATGAAGAGGGACATATGCCTTGCCTCGCTGATGTTCAGTCAGGTGATTTTTTTTTTTGCAAATATCTTGCAAAGTACTTTTTTCTCCTTGTTTGCCTTCTAAGTTTTTTCAAATTTTTTTCATCTCAGCCCATTCTGTCCTTCCCATTCCCTGCTTCCCATTTGATTTTTTGGATTGGGTGGGTTCAGAAACACAGATCCTTGGTAATTCTAATTCAAATTTATCTGTACTATTGTTTCTCAGCAAACTACCATGTTCAGCCTGTCAGGTCTTGAGCAGTTGCAGTTTAGTGAATACAAAGGAGGCAGCTTCCTTTGGGAGGACTGCCTTTGGTTCTGTATCCTGGCCTGCTGCTGGTTTTCTGCTTCTCTCTGTGTGTTGCATTGCAAAGCTGATCATTTGTGGACCTAACTGAGCAGGTCAGATATTTGGGAAGTTGAGAACAGGCAGATATTTGGAGTGAGCAACCTCCTTACCTGCCACAAGCTGTGCTCTCCTCCTCTGTCAAACAAAGCTCTTGCTCAATTCTGCATCTGTATTGTTGCTGCTTTTAGTCATCATCTTCCTCCCTGAGCTGATGTGGTGCTGAAGGACTGATGATACAGGCTTTCACCTGAAATCTGGAATGATACCTGTAATGAAAATAGGCTTTGGTTCTGATGCAGACAAGCAGCTCTGGATTTTGGTAGGATCACATTGCCTCTCCAGCTCCTCACAATATCAAGTGCAGATTGCACCAGAAGTAGCTCCTTAAAGTGTCCAGAGTGTTGAATCAACAAGTGGATTCTTGCAGTAGCAGCATGGAGATATGATTCACTTCCTCATTGCAAAGACAAAAAAGAGTTTCTAAGCTTTTGACTAAGCACTGATCTTTATCTGAATCGTACATGAGGAGAACACAGTTATTTCCATAAAAGTGATTAAAGACTAGGTAACTCTCACATCACACCCTCCACACAAACTACTCTCAGGTCACAGCTGTAATGCATATAAAACATTTACAGTATATCTGATCACCTTTTCTGACATTCAGAACTTTTGTTGTATTATTCTCTGACTGGTGGACACTGCATATTTAGCCAGAAAGTTCATTTTCCATTGTGAACAAATGTGAGTTAAAATCCCATTCTCCACGTGCAATGATGCTATCACTTGGCACCATTGTGGGCAGGGGGACATGAGGGTGTTTGTCCTGGACTGAGAGCCTTCCTCAGGGCTCTGGAAGATGTGGTTGGTCATGGTGCCCCTCTGTGCGTCTGGAGCAGGAGGTCAGGCACTCCTCAGGGAATAACTCCCTTGCATTTTTTTCCCCCCTGCAGAATAGCAAACCTGAAAATCCAGCTGGCCAAGCTTGACAGCGAGGCCTGGCCTGGCGTGCTGGACTCTGAGCGGGACCGACTGATCCTGATTAACGAGAAGGAGGAGCTCTTGAAAGAAATGAGATTTATCAGCCCCAGAAAATGGACTCGAGGAGAGGTGGAGAGACTGGAGACAGAGAGGAGGCGCCTGGAGGAGGACCTTCAGGCTGCTAGAGACACTCAGAGCAAAGCTCTCACTGAGAGGTGGGTTAGTGGGCACAGGGCAGGGCCTTTTTGGACAAGAGGTGACTGGGAGCAAGCACGAGCATCCCCTGGCTGAGTGCCCACAGTAGTGCCCTCACATTCCCAGCACACTCTACTCAGAGAGCTTCTCAGCTCATCTCCCAAATAACCCATCTGCAAGGCTTCCTGTGCCACTGGGGAAAGGTTGCTGTTCCTACAATGGATCCTTTATGGGAATGTAAAGAGTGCTGAAAATAGCCCAGTGTAGTGTTGGTGTAGTGTAACATTTCTGTATGCAGCCAGCACCTCACATCAGCTTCTACACTTGCTGTGCAGTCTGGGCCTTGGTAAATGTCAGCAGATGGAATTTTAAATTCCTTAAATTTGCCGTTTGTTCTGAGCATCCTTGTATGTGATTCCTGTAGGATCTGGTATTTGACAGGGCTGTGGGGCTTGCAGGGAATATCCTGTGAATCTAAACTAGCTGAAAAAAATGCCAACTTTCTTCCTTAATTTTACCTGTGTTGCAGGGGGAGATCTCAGGGGAATGTGCAGTGGGGATGAATACTGCATGAGGCATTGCCTACAGGTGTTTTACAGTCTGGATGCATTAATGAGGGTGCCTCAGCAGTGTTTCTGGTAGCTGCAGTCCCTTGAACATATATGGAATAGGCACACTGCATTCACTCTCTCTTTGGCTCCATCTTTTCATTTCTTCTACATGGTCATTGTCCAGCTGACACCAATTTTCTGCATAGGCTTTTCATAGTTTTATCATGCTGGAAAAAATGTAAATGTCTTGACCATGAGACTTTTACCTGCCTGAAATATCTGTGGTTTGACAATTGGTTCTTGCCTTGCCCTAAGTGAACCCCTTCATTTGGGATTTTTGGGATTATTACCACATTCTAGAGTGCCAAAGACATTACACCTGTATGGGGAAGGATTTTGTGTCCAAAGGACTGTTCACTTAGAGTGTGAGCACCCACGTGCACATGTATTTGTCTCAAACCAGTTCAGGGGGGAAATAAAGCTGGGATACTGCTAAAGCCAATAATGTAAAGCTGTAATGAGATGGTTAATAACTAAATCAGGTAACCCTTAATCATCCATAGACTTTAGTGGAAGGAAATGAAGACATTTATACTTTTATTAGCACAGGAACTATAGGAATGCAATAGTGTATAGTGAGTAAAATCTGCCCAGCTCTTTTGAGGCCTGATCCTAGAAGCATTTACTTCTATGGTACCAGCTGTAATTATTTTGTCTTGCTGTGAATGTTTTCAGGACTGAGTTCTGCATTTGAAAAGTTTCTTAAGTTGGTAAACACTTACACATCTTGACCAAATTCTGTCCTGGGTATTCCTATCAAATTTGTAGGATTTCACAGCAAAAAAAAAAAAAAGTAGATTTTTTTCCTTTACTCCTTATTTAAAATAGTAAATACTGCTTTAGCTTGTCTCTCTGTTTGACCTTCTCTTAGACTGAAGTTGAGCAGCAAAAGAAATCAGCTTGTCCGAGAGCTGGAGGAAACCACGCGCCTGGTGGCCGTGCTGCACAGCCAGCTCAAGAGGTAGGTGACCCTTCCCAGCAGCTGGGGCTGCTTTTGCTGCACATGGGGCCACTGCCTTCCTCTGCTGACAACCCCAGCTCCCAGCTGAGGGCTGAAAGGCCTTTCAGGAGTGGCCTCAGGCCCCTGTGTAGTCAGGGGAAGGAGAAGCCTTGGGATCTTAGGTCAGTTTAGATGGGCGCTTTTCAACCTCCTGGTGGTGCCTCTGTCTCACAGCAGGACTTTGCTTCTATTTCAGTAATACTCAGGTGACCAGGGAGAGCTGAGATTTATTCACTAAAGTTTGAATTACTGAAGTATTACATGAATAAAGTATATTAATGACAGCTTGACAGCAAGTGGAGTGAATCTCACTAATGCAATTACACATTAATGGATGAATGATCATATTTCTCTAATTCCAAGTGTGCTGTGGCTTGCAATGTGGACAATATATATGGAGATATTCCCAAATCTGTTGTGGTTCATATGGTCTAGTTCAGGCTGTAGTTTTGGGAGAAAACAGGATTGTTATTTGCAGACTAATGCATGACTGCAGGCACTAAGGCCAAATCATTTTGCTAAAAGTATGTTTTTATCATTCTGACAGCAAGAAAGTTTGGTGGGGTTTTTGTTTGGTTGAGGTTTTTTCCTACCAGTGTGTACTGAATTTACTCTGTTTGTAGCTTCTGCTCCACTTGGATTCTGTTTCATTTTGTGAAGATGACACCGAAAAGACTGGAAAGAAATCATAGTGCAAGACTGACATGTAAATAAGCCAGCATGGAGAATAGCTATCTGTGAGGCTTTTATGCAGTGGAAATGCATCATATTTTCATTTCACCTAGCTGATTAGGGATCTTTTGAGGTGACCAAGAAGCATGTGAAACTAATTTCTTCCTAACCGTGTGCCCAGTGTTCTTGGCATGCTCCTTCATAAGAATAAGTGTTTGTTATTAACCCCTAATGCAAAATGTCTGGCATTCAAGGGCATGTACAAAAGGAAATTGAGCCCAGTTTTTTTGACAGGGAAAAGATTAATTTAAAACTCCTCCTTTTTCATAGTAAAGTACACTGAAAAGCTGTAAATTCATTAGGCTTCAACAGATGTGTATATACTGCCAATATGGAAAAACATCTATCAGAAGCTTTTTTGAGCAAATGTGCTGCAGTGCACATCTGTTAGAAGACATTTTCTGCCAAAATTATACTAAATACAGCATACTTGCCTTTTTCTCATAAGGTCATGGATGTAATTATACAACTGTAGCTTCCAGCTTTTACCCTATAAATAATAAATAAGGGATTATTAGGCTTATTAATATCTCACTGTTTTTCAGTGGGGCAACATAAGGCACTTATACATATTCAGAATTTTTTCAATAGCTAATCCCCATCTGAAGTGAGGGTCAATAATAACCAAGGTCTTCAATATGCAGAGCAGTAGTTTTGGTTTAAATGGAATTTCTGGAGATGGTACATGTTGTAGTCACTACTGGAATATTTGCTGGGTCTCCTGAGCAGAAAACTGTGCTGTGGTGTCTGGACTTTCTCATCTGGACAGACTTCTATTCAGCACCTGCTTAAAATTAATTTTGTTGTCGGTTATGTTCTGAACCTAGAACTCCAGGGATAAATAAGGCGTGTGAATTGATTTCACAGCCCAGCCCCAGCTTTTTCCCTTGCTCTCTTGGCCCTGGGTTCCATGCAGCAGCCTTTCACATGGAGAAATGCTGCCAGCTTCCTGGGAACTGCTGGCTGCTGTGATCTCTGAGGGCCAGCTCCAGGCAGCTGTGATATTGCCTTTTGGCTGCAGCTCCAAGATTGAGGCAAATGGAAGGAAATTTCCACATGGTCAGACAGTTCATTGCAATAACTTCATCTTCTTGCATGGGCCTTGCTGGTTTTTGCAGTCTGCTTTGGAGATTAACAGGAGCCATAGATACTTTCCAGAGAGATGTGGGAGGAGGGGGACGGCACTAATTTTAATTGGTTTGAAACTGTTCATTAGAGTTGTTTTGGCTAAACAAGGACTCTCAGGAGTCTGAGATGGTGAGTAGAGAAATGTGAATGATGGATACTGTGTCGCTGAGCAGTGCCCCAGTGTTCCTGCTGTGCAGACTGTGGTTCTGGGTTGCTCTGGGGACTAATGCGTGTGGCCTGAGCTAACAAAGCAGCACCTGTGGGCTGAGACATGTGCTGACACTGCAGTGCTTTCATGAGAAATCACAAGTGTCATGGTTTTCTGACTTGTTTCCTTCAGTCTCTCCACCAGCATGCTTTCCCTCTCCTCGAGCAGCAGCCCTGGCTCTCTTGCATCCAGCAGAGGATCTCTTGCCACCTCCAGCCAGGACTCGTCCACCTCGGCCAGTTTCACTGATCTCTACTACGAGCACCTGGAGCAGCTGGAGCAGTTGGACTCAGAATATCAAAACAAGCTTGACTTGCTCTTGGAAGGAGCCACAGGGTTTAGGCCATCAGGCTGCATCACCACTATTCACGAGAATGAAGTGGCAAAAACTCAAAAAGCAGATAGCACGAGTCGCATGCAGGCTCTGAGGTCCTTGTCTGGTACTCCCAAATCCATGACATCACTGTCCCCAAGGTCATCTCTCTCTTCTCCATCCCCACCTTGCTCTCCACTGGTGATAGACCCACTCCTAACAGGTGATGCCTTTTCAAGCCATATGGATTTTGATGATGCAGAGATAAGTGCAAATCTGTCAGAACTCACCCTAAACTCTGGGAGTGGCAACTGCAGACTGGAAGAGCCTCGAGCAGGAGATAAACATCTAGGTCAAGGTATGGTAAGAAAAGATTTGCATGCACTGCATGCATTTATATTTAATGTAGTTCATAAAGCACTGAGAAGCAAGTGTTTCAGAAGCTGTCTGTCATTCTTGTTATCTTTATGTTGAAAAATGTTTTCAGCTCTGTGTTCTGTCTTGTTTGGGAGGGAGGGCTGGTATTTTAATTTGTACACAAAAATACTGATCTAATGAGTCTTGCAGGAGGCTGATTTAGGTGTGTTTTTATTGTACACACATGTGTGTGTACACAAATCACTGGGATTTCATGTGCAAATATAGATGGTCATGGTGGGATTCCTGCTTTGATCTGGCACTGAGCTATTCAGAATGTCAAGTATTGTTTTGGGTCTGGGAGACACACAGTGCCATACTGATATGCAAAGTTTTTGACCAAGCTTTTGAGGAGGGCTGGAAAAGCCATTTAGCCTAATAGTTAACAAATTTTAGTGATAATAATCCCTCCCCACCATCTTGGTACGCATAAAATCCTGCTCTGGTTCCCAGTAAATCAGTGGCAATGAATTTATTAATTTCAGCTGAGCAGACATGTCAAGGCTGTGCTCGAATTCTGCTGTTTTGGTCTCTTAGCAACAAAAACGTGTTTAGATTGTAAGCATGATAAAATAAGACATTTAGAGGTAGTGGATGTTCTCATATATGCATATGGCTTGTTGGTGGGTGGGAAGGGTTCATCCTTTTTTGGAATGGATGGGCTGAAGCAGTTGGCACAGGCAGGGCACAGTGCTAGGGCCTGTCTGAGGCCCTTGTGACTGTAGTTGGGTTAAATCCAACAAGGATTGAGTGAAAGGACAGGATTTGTAGCTGCAGTGAGGAAGAGCTTTAAAGGCAATATAAACTTGCAAGCTACAGTCCTGTGAAGCAGCAGAACAGTTTGTTTCTGCTTTTCGTGGGATTATTGAACAGCCTGTGTGAATAAAGGGAACCAGTACCATGTTATCACCACCTTCTGCATTAAGAAGCCCGACATTATTTAAAACACAATAAAAAACACAAGTGCAAATCTTTCCTTTGAGCTGCCATTTTCCTACAAGCAAGAGGTATTATGCATTTGAGTAGGAAACACTAATTATTCTTATTAGAACTGGATGCTGATTAGTTTTAACCTTTTTAGCTCTTCAAGATTTGCCAAGGCTGTTAAAGTGAAAGCTCAGGTGTTAAGCAGATTAAGTGATTACTGCTGTTAGCCAGTCAGCAGACAAAATAATCACCATAAGTAGTTTATTTCAGGGCAATAATGAGATGAGATTCCACTCCTGAGGCATTTTGGGGGTGGGGGCTCAGTGTAGCCCAAAATGCAGGGGCTGGCTCTGGGGTGGTCAGCCCTGGGCAAAGCACGCTCACGTGTTATGGAAGCAGAGCAGAGCACTGTGTCTGAGGGCTTTGCTGCTGCCTTCTGCTAGATCAGAACCTCCTCTGCTTTGAAACTGAAATAAGGTTGCCTTTCTCACCTGAAGAACACCTGAGTGATTTAAGGGAAGCTAATAGCAAAACCTGGGATCTGGCAGGTTCAGCGTTCTCTGATTAAATTATCTGGATGTGAGGACAGTGCATGGCCTGGGTCTTCAAGGCCCATTGCAGGAAGAGAAGAGCAGTCTTTAAATTCTTGATGTGATTGAAAAAATCCATGAAACACCACAGGTAGTGTTATCCACCTGCTTGGAAAAATGGAGGAGAGTTGGGTCAGTTCTGAACTCTTCCATAAACTTTCTTATTAGTGTGATATCTCTTCAGAGACTTAAGACTAAAAGCTGAAAGTCCAAATCTTTTGTTAATTAGCCGCATGAAAAGGCTGAGCTTTCCAAGCCTTTTGCAAAACCAGTAAGGAAAGGGGTGGCTGGAATTGTTGTCAGGGAACCATTCATCTTTATTCAGCTTTACACTGTAGCACCCTGCTGTACAGAGCTCACTGCACTGTTGTGCACTCTGTGTATTCACCCCTTGGCCTGAGGTGCTGGGGGAGGTGGTCAGGAGTGAGGCTTTCTGTGCTGGAATGACTCCATGGCAGTGGGAACTGAGGGAGAAAGAAAAGTTTGGTGTGTGGAGGCCAACCTGCAGTGCCTTTCCCAGGGAGCCAGTCCCATGGAAAGGGATTCCCAGAGCAGCATTGGGGTGTAAAACTCAAAGAATCAGATTTAGGAGCCAGCCAGTGGGGAAGAAGTGATTTTCCTATTAAAACCATGGGCTAGGAGGTATGAAGGAGAATTGAGGAAAGAAGTTTTGACCCTGCCCACGTACCTCTAGCACAGCCTGTGATGCACAGCACTGCAGGAGCCTGGCCCTGGCAGATGGCAGGATGGATTAAACTGGGAGTGCCAGTGTCAAATGGATCCCTTGGTTTCAGTTAAGGACTGAAACATTGTGTTACAGGTGCTAACTTCTATTCATGTGGATTGGCCTATGGGAAAAGCTCTGGACATTCCATTTCTGTCCAGTGGCTCCATGGGAGTACCAAATGAGAAATGCCATGTTTTGGTGTCAAAAATCCATGGATAAATGGGCCCAAAATGGCACAGGTGTCTCAGAGGATTGGAGTTACCTGTAGCACCCTCTGCTGTTGGCTTCCAAGTCCTTATGTCCTTATGGTATTCCATAAGCCTTGCACACTTTTCCACCAGTTTATTCAAAGCTGGATTTAATTCTTTAAGTGGCTTTGTGAGACGGTGAAGAAAACAACACAAAAAAAAAAAAAAAAAAAGAAAAAACAAACTCAAACCCCAGAAAACCAACCAGAACCCAAACTTCCTTTGTAATAAAGAAAATAAGCATTGGAACCATATACTGGCTTGGGGGCATGTGTTTGTCTGAGTCTGTGGGAAAGAAGGATCACTTGTGAAAAACAAAAGCGCATTGGAGGGGAGTGTGCTGCCCTGCTGCTGTGGGGCTCCAGCTGCTCCCGTGCTCCACATGGCACTCCTCACTCTTGGAGCAGGTCTCCCACATCCCTGAGGATGAGCCAAGAGCTGGGTACAGCCCAGCACTCGTTAGCCACACTGGCAGATGGAGCTCCCCAGACTCTTGGCTGCAGCTCCACTCCGCTGAAATGTTGAAAGATGCAGAGTCTGCAGGTTTCCAGGGAGAACCTTTCTGTGTTTTGAAGCACAAGAAATCTATGTGAGATAACATCTCTGTGCAAAACTTGCTTCACCTTCTTTGGTTTCTCTTCCCTATCTCCTTTTCCCTGTATTCCTGTATATAACGATTCTTTTGAATCCCATAAATCTCTTTCTCTCCATGTTCAGCTAGTTAACCTGGTCTTTCTGGACCTGCCTTTTGTCCTGTGTACACAAACATTTGGATTTAGGTGGTGTTTTTTTGCTGTTCCCCTCTTGGTATGAGCTCTCCAGGTGGGAAATGCAGCTCCACATGATGCATGCCTAGCCAGAGCCAGCTCAGCAGTGCTTGCCCAGCCCCTGCTCTCTGGAGTGATTGCTGCCGGCCTAAGGGTGCCTTGCAGTAGGAGCTGCTTTGTTGGTCCATATTCATAAGTTCACTAGAATTTAGAAGTCCTGATGTTTCTGAAGGTTGCTCATCATGTCATGGGTACCTCCCTGCCTTTCCAGGGCTTTGGAAGCCTCTCCTGCCTCTCCCTCCTCTCCTGTGCCCAGAGAGGTGCCAGGGCAAGCAGCTGTAACACAGCCGTGTAATCTCAGCCCTCACACTGCTGCAGGGCCCAGGGAGTAACTGGGCACTCACTGTGCCATGAATCCCTCCCTCACCTCCACCACACAATCTATTCCTCCTGTTTTCCTGGGACTTTGTGTTCTTCAGGGCAGTTTGAAACATTCCCTCACTTCAAGGCCACCTTTGAGCCCAACCTGTGTCCCCTGAGTCTCCAGAAATGTGCTGTTGCTTAACAATACCTGGCAGGGGGGAAAAAATGCAATTCACGGGGAGGATAAGAAGAAAAGCTGCTGCTTATCCAGACAGTTTGTTTTCATTAACACCTGCTTTTGGTTTTCCTTTTTTGTGCTTTCCTAGGTATTAACACAGCTGGAGGGACAGCTCTGAAGGTGGCAGGTGTGTCAGCTGCAGTGTCTGATGAATCTGTTGCTGGAGACAGCGGGGTGTACGAGGCATCTGTACAAAGGTAGACATCACATCTCTCTCCAGGACCAAGCCAATGACTCAGCTTTGCCAAAAGTCACCTGCAATACTGCTGGTTATGACCTTTGTTTGTAATTTGATGGCTAAAGTTCTCAATCTCAGGTTTCTTAATACTTCTGAAAAGAACTGCGAGCAGGTTGAATTTGATTATCAAAATGACCTGTGCTTCCCATAAGAGAAGCAGCTGAAAGGAAGCTCACAGAGAGCTGGTTGAAGAGCTGGCCTGTTTGTGGAGGTGCTGCTCAGCCCTGGGTGCTGCCTTGGCAGGGGGAGGTGGAGCCATCTGGGGTAGGAGCAAAGCTCCTCTCCTCCCAGTCAGTGACACCCCTCAGCCAACCTTGGGATGTTTAAGGAAGCACCTTGAACTGCCTGATGATGTGATGCAGTTCCCAAGTGCATGGAGCCAGAGCAGGCTGTGATGCCCACTCCCACTAAGGGCACAGCAGGGAGTCACTGCTCTTGCTGGTTTTCTGGATTGTCTGTGGGGGCTTTGTCAAAGTGTTCCCTGGAAGGGACTGATCTTACTGGTACCTGCATCTCATGTAGGTTTTCTTACTGCTTTTATTAGCATTCAGGTGAATTATAGGGTTGTTAGTTGCAAAACACAGCTGTAGAGGTGATATATCGCTCATCTCAGATGCCCCCTGTTCATTAGTGATCTTCATTAATTCTCTAGATAAATTAGTAATTTTTATGTTTACAGCACAATTCACTTTGACAATGGAGTGCAGTGCTTCAGTAAATTGAGCTCCTGGGCCCAAGCAGTCAGGGTTGGGTGTCCCAGGGCCCTGTGTCCCTTCTGTGGGAGTGGAGAGGGGATTGGGACAGTCACAGGAGGCATCCCATGCACACTCACATCTCTGATGCTACTTTTGTTTGGGTTATCAGCTTGCCAGCCCCTGTGGTGCCTGCAGTGTCATTTTGGTGCCTGTCCAAGTGGTGAGGGTGGGATGAGCCACCCTCTGCAGCTGAAATGTAACAAAATGCAAGAGGGTGCTGAGCAGTAATATGGAAAGCACTTAGAAGAGAAGAATGCTAATCCTCTTTTCATGTGCTACAGCATAGCCTCTCGAGGCAATTAGACAATGAATGTCGTTTTGGGGACTCTCAGTGCATAAAACTTGGGAGGAGGAATACATTGGGAGGGAGATGATGCAGAATAGCTGTTTCCAGCAAGGCCAGTCAGTGTACTCTGTCACTTTTAATGTGCTTAAGAAAGTTTGATTTCTTAAAGAAACAAAGGAATTACTTAAATCTAATAAAAGTTGAGAATTTTTGCTGTCATGATGCAGGACAGGATTGCAGTTGTTAAGTCACATTTCTCTTGCTGGGCAGTCAGCCGTTTTTGCTAAAAACCAGTCAACGGAACCCTTTAAAAATCCCCCACTGCCTTATTTTCGCAGTCTTTTGTGTGGCTTTTTTTCCTTTTGGCAGTGAAGAGGGAAGACATATGACTTTCTGCTGATAAGCACTGTAACACATACCTCTAAGGCTGATTGCACTTACTTCTTAAATGGGCTTTCTTTTAGCTGCTAATTTTACAAAATCCATATACCAAACCCCTGAATGGAAGGGAAAAGATCTTGTATCACTTAAATGCAAACACTTCAATAAGAGGCAAATCAAATCCTTAATTGTTGTTGGTTCCTTTCAGACCGTGTGTGTCAGAAGTGATGGTGTTTGACAGTGATGATGCAGAAGCAGCTGGAACAGCCAAAGTGCAAATTGCAATGAGGTATGTGCCACATATTTTATGGATTTGCCTTCCAGTGGGAAGGATGATAAATGGGATAGTGCTTTCTGTGCTGTTTTCTTCTTGTGTCCTATTGGTATTAACTAAGTGATGCCCTTTTTTAGTGAAATTAAGAATTACCCCACAGTAGTGGGTAAGGTGTAGGAGGGCAGGCACCGAGACATCCTCCTTAAATGACTTCTTGGTAGTTAAGTGGGATTTGAGAAAAAGAAGTAGTACAAAACTCATTTGTCCCAGCCATCCAAAGCAAAAGGTTACTCATTACATCCTCACTGTTGTACTGCAAGTATTTTTACTTATAACTTTTCCATATTGCAGCCATTAAGGCCTCTCAAAAAATTACAGCTACAATGCAGCAATTTAACGAGACCCCAAGAAAAGCAATGTGTGTTAGGTCAAATATACAGTCCATTGTATCTGAACCCTTAAGTTCTGGACTGTTCTATATTCTGGATGTTCTGATAGCAAAACTTGATGTCATAGGAAACTGGTTTTGTTCTAAACTGTGGGTGAGTCATAGTTGCATTATATTGTTATTTGTAAATTTTTTGTATTGCTTGTGTGAAATACTCAGCCACAGAGTCCAAGGCAGAATTCTCTAATAATAATGCTTTTCTGTCTGTTTCTGATTCAGATATGATGACAAAAATAAACAATTTGCCATATTGGTCATCCAGCTGAGTAATGTTCCAGCACTGCTGTTACAACAAGATCAAAAAGTGTAAGTGGGTGAAACAAACACACTTGATATATTTGAGTTGGATCCCAATGAGAATGAAAGGAAGATTGGCTTATGAGTTTTCACACTCATAAAAATTTACCTTTCCTGAAATGTTTCCATACATCATGTGGTGACACTTACAAACTAATAAACCCGTAGGCTGAAATAAGGGGCAGTTTCTTCCTCAAAGGGTGAGGTTCTTAATTGTAGCAGTGCCTTGAGCACCTGGATTGAGTGAAGAGGGAGAGTTTGTCCTGCTGCAGAACTCCCTGGATACCTGTACAGGATTGGGAAAATGTGCAGCTACTGTTAGACTCGTTCTAAACACAAGGTCTTTAAACTCAGCTGTGTGCTGAATAAGCTGACAAAAATTGGACTCATTTTTGCTGTTCCTACCGACAGAAGGGTGTGAGCAGTGTGACAGGTTGCACAGATGTAAACAACCATGTAAAACAGGATCCATGATGTCTGAGGATGAGGTCCAGAAGGGTGAAGTCTGTGGCAGCTCCTGCCACTTCACATCTCTGACACTGTGACAAGATGTTCCTTTCTTCTCAGTTGACTGCAGCTCCAGAGAATAGGAAAGGACAGCTGTGGGTTACCAGTTGTGGGTTTCTCTGGGCCTGGATTGAAGGCACTTGAGACAGTAGTTCATGTTTGGACTCAGGTGTTTATGATTTCTTATCAGTAAAACAGTCTCACTGCTGTGAGTTTGGCAGCTTTTCATTAGAAGGCACAAAATGGCCAACAGTCTCTTGGTACAAGGTCTTTTAAGACTAAACTCTCCAATTAAGAAACTGACACCTAGATTATTTTCCCTTTTAACCCAATAACTGATCCCAGAGAGCTGCAATGGGGACTTTGCTGCCCAATTACAAAATGCTCCCCAAACCCATGAAGAAGCAGCATGAAGAAGAAACCCAGGACGACACCCTGTGCCCTCTATCTTGCCTCCATCCACAACATCCTAAAATCCCAAAACCTGAATTTCTCACCAAGTGATACACTTACACTGCTCTCTATAATGTATTTTGTGGATTATAGTTTATCTTGAAGTCTGGGAAACTTTCTCCATGAGTGAGGGGCAGAGTCAGTGCTCCCCTGGGGGTCAGGGCACCCCAGAGCAGACGCAGAAATATTGCCTGTGGTGCTCTGGGTTTGCACAGACAGCAGGCTGACTGTCAGTGAGGGCTGTGGGAGCTGCACAGGGGCAGGGAGGGCAGAGCTGAGCGCAGTGTGTCCCGCAGGAACATCCGTGTGGCCGTGCTGCCCTGCTCGGAGAGCACGAGCTGCCTGTTCCGCACGCGGCCCGCGGACGCTGCCGACAGCCTGCTGTACAACGAGCTCTTCTGCGTCTCCATCTCCTACCCAGCGCTGCGCCAGAAGACACTGAGAGTTGATGTTTGCACTGTAGATAAGTCTCACCTTGAAGAATGTTTGGTGAGTATCCAGCTCTGTTTCAGTAAGTCTGTGTTTGTTTCCTCTTTTTAATTAGGCACGATGTTGCACTCCTGAGGTACGGCAATTTCTGTGAAAGCCTTCCTGATAATCTTTAGCTATGTGGTCTCTCCCCCACAGCGTTCTTTGCAATGACAATTTCCATCAGGAAAAACAATTATGAGATAAGTGTTATGTTGCAGAACTACCTTGTCAGACCACTAGATATATCTCCTTCATGATCTAATGTCAAACTCTTAATTAGTTTTCTTCTGTCAAACTCTTTAACTAGTTTTCTTCCTTTTAAAAACATTTTTGGTATTGCAATTGAGAACCAATTACTTTGGTTTTGGATACATTAGTTTATGTACTAAATGTAATTTTTAAAAAATGACAAGGCAGATGAAGAGAAATGGGATATACAAAGCTAAAACATCCTGGGTTTGGGCAGTGATTTTTGTCAGCCTTGCAAATTTCTTGAAAGGGTGTCATCCTCTCCTGTTCCTTTCTCTTTGAAACTCTGGCTGTAATTTCTCCTCCTGCAGTAGCACTGTTTTTACTTCTGGATTCCTGTTACAGTGAAGCTCTAGTGAAACACTTGCTACTTATATTGGAAGCCCTTGGCAATGCTAAAAATAACTGAACATAAAGCATTACTAGTGGTGTTGAAATGGGATAAACAGCCAGTTTTTCTTTTTGTTGAATTTGCCAAAATTAAGCAGTCCTAGATTTTCACCCTGAATTTTTTTCTGACTGGTGTGGTAGCTGTTCATTTTAGTATTACACTGAAACTGTGTTTTTGCTCTCAATAGGGTGGAGCACAAATTAGCCTTGCTGAAATCTGCAGATCCGGAGAGAAATCAACCCGTTGGTACAACCTCCTTAGTTATAAATATCAGCAGAAGCAAAACAGGAAAAGTAAACAAGGAAACAGCCACTCTGAAGTAGCCTGCACTGAAAAAACAGTAAGAACAGCTGCTTCAATTGAGCAAATCTCTTCTAAACAGGACTAGCAAGAGGGTTTGTGTGGCTGTTACTATAGAGAAGTGAAGGCTGCTGTGTTTATGTTTACAACCTGAATGTGTTGTTAAGTGCAGCAAAATAATTAACTTGTTGATTCCAGAAATGCCCTTGTCCCGGGCTAAACACTTACTGAAATCTCTGCTCAGGAAGCTGAGGGATGAGTGAGTGATGTGTGGGCTCCAGCCTTCCTGCAGTGCTGCCATGAAGCTGCTGGGCAGGTCAGGGCAGAGTTGGCACATGCAGGGCACGGAGGGTGCTCAGCCTGGAGCTGCACGGGCTGGGGGAGCTGGGCCAGCTGTGCCCACGGGGCTGCTCTGGGGCTCTTCTCACCACACAGGCTGGGCACTCTGCACTCTCTGGTAGTCATTTCCTCACCAAAAACCTCTTTCTCTCCTCAGGACTCTGTCTCAGCACTCTTAGAGCAGACAGCTGTTGAACTGGAAGCTGTGGAGAAGAAACTGGAGGAAAGCAGAAGCACTTTAACTAGTGGAGAGAGCTGGTAGGTGCCATCCTACCATCTTCATGTTGTGGGGTTACCAGAGCATTTGGCTGCAGAAGAAAAAGCAGATTATACTGAGCTGTGGGAGGCTCCTTCTTTTGCTGTTTGGTGAAAAATCCTGTTTCTTCTGGAAGCTGTGCTTAGAAAATGAGAACAAAACTGATAAATGTTGAAAATTGTCAGTAGCACTATGCTAATTTTGTTATTTGTACAGTCTTTTATGGATACCCTGAAAACTCCCCTCTGTGGTGCAAGGCTTTGGTTGAATTTTAATGTGGCTGTTCTTTATATGGTTCAGATTCAGATTTCCTTAGAGAAGTCCAACATTTGAAATAGAAAGCAAGCCTGACCAATAGGATTGATGGAGCAGCCTGCTGTGAGTTCAGTGCAGCTGAAAAGGGTGTTAAAATACTGCTTCAATTTTGTCCAGTAACACTTTTTCACTAAGATTAATGGCATACTGAGAGCTCCCCTCAAGATGCACTTGCCTTAAACTCAGACCACATGGCTGAACCCTCATCTTGCTTCTGTTGAAGCCAGGTCAGGATGAAGTTTTTGGCAGTAATGTGGTCTTCTGGTGCAGCTTCTCTCCTTTCTAAGCCTGTATTTGTGTAATCTCAGTGGCTGCAGGGCCTGTCAGGTACACCTGGCTGCCTTGGGGACGTGTTTCTGTCCAGCAGCTTACAGGAGGTACCTCCTGCTGCAGCACCAGAGTATTGTCCACAACAGGCCAGTTCAATAAAAGAGCTGTTCTTTTCAGGCAAGATGAAGAGGTTCCTGACCTGGAAGAACAGGATGAGATCAGTGAAAATGAAGCAGAGGAGGAGGAAGAATTCTGTGCTGGAAAATCGCTGTGGGATACAGAAGAAAGTCTGAATTCCCAGCTGCACACAGAGACAGCAGTGAAGGTACAGTCAAGGGCCTTTTGAGCAGAAAGATGATTTAAGCTTCCCATTACTCAGCTGACTGGGTTGTTGCTGAGCTGAGCAAGGCTACAGCAGTTATTTGGAAGTTCACCATTGATGATTAAATGTTTATCTACCTGAAATCTTTGTAAATAACTCTGTGTGACCATTTTGTCCCACAGTTAGTACAGCACCTTTTCATGCCTTGTCTTTGCTGCTCATGAAATCTGTTTTCATTAATGCGACAGTGGTTTGGAGCTTGTTTAATTCTGAGTGTAACTGTAGTCAAACAGGGGTGTGCTGTACACAGCTCCCTCTGTGCATTAGTTTGGATCTTTGCTGCAGGTGCACAACAAGTAAGATAATGGTCTTTAAAATCCTACCTGCTCTCTGTGGGATTGCCAGGTCACAGTGGTGTGTGGATGCACAGGCAAAGCCCATTGGAATCAGCTGTGTTGTACAGCAAGCAGTCAGTGGATGCAGAGCCCTTAGGGAGCAATCCAGTTAATGCAGCAGAGCTCCAGGAATGAAGTGTCAGGGAATGCTGCATGAGAGGGGCTGAAGAATGTCTGGGTTTGAATGCAGCAAGCACAGATGTGGCACAGGTGGCTGTCACACAGCCCTGGGCGTGTCCTGGGCATATGGAAAGCTGGCATTGACACTGCTCTGTGTGTCTTTCAGGTGGATAAAGAGACCAACACAGAGAGCCCTGCACAGTCCTCGACTGTAGTTCGTCCAAAAGACAAAAGAGCAGCAAATCCACCCCAAAGTCAGTTTGTCAGGGGCAGCACCATCATCCGCTCCAAAACATTTTCCCCAGGACCACAGAGTCAGTACGTGTGTCGGGTAAGGAGAGTGCTTGCCTTCACTCACTCTGTATTCCTCACAGAAACCCAACAGGGCTTTTTTCTCTCCCCCTCTGACTTCAGAAGTTGCTCTGTCCTCACCTCCTGGTCGGTATCTTGCCTTGGAACTAACAGCATTAAGCACAAATTTATCAGATATATATGTGCACGTATATTTGTGACACGTGCAGCTTGTTGAGATGCCCTGCCCTACCTGGAAGGGCTGCTGTAAGACAGTGATGAATAAGCTGCATATTAAACAATTTCCTGCTGCTTGAAGTGTTCTGTGCTAACTCAGTTAGTTCTGTCCATCTGACTTCAGATGAGGTGAACATAAAACCTTGATAGAAATGGAAAGGTAAGTACCTGATATCATCAGCAAAAAAACTGTGAAAGCCTGAAAGTCAGCAGTGTGCCTTGTGTGAAGGTAACTGAACAGGCCATGTGTTGGGTCAGATGTCACTTCCCCTGCTTTGAAATGTTTGTTCACAATTATTTCCTGAATTGAGGGTCAGAATAGACTATAAATATCTCATCTTGTCAGAATAGACTATAAATATCTCATCTTTTAAGTGGAATTGGCAAACAACCAAGCACTGTCTTTTGCCATGCATGATCTGTCCCAAGTGGGCAGGCTTTTAATACAGCTGGACCAGATTTGCTGTGTGGGTTCTCCCTGGTTCAGCAGCAGGTGCTTCCAGAGGAACAAACCCTGCTCATTCTGCAGAAGTGGCCTGTGCTGGAGTGGTACAGTACATGTAGATCTTGAGAAGGGACATGAGAATGGAATTAAAATCAAATCCTGCTTGAGCTGAGCTCTTTGTAAGGGTCTACAGATAACCAAAAAACAAGGCAGGCTGTGTGTAACATGGCAACTCTTCAGCTGATAATCTCAGGGGAAGAGCTTTCAGGTAAACTTGCCTCTTCCACCACTAGCTTAAAATACAGGTTATAGAAAGATACAGATTAGAGAAAGCAGAAATGTCTAATAAAATAGTCCCATGCTTTACATATGCTAGGAAAGAGTATTATTATTGTTGTTATTACTACTTATAGTTTATTTTTCTGGGCTGTTTTGCCCAGCCTAGTTACTTGCACAGGAGGAGAGCAGTGTGGCAGTCCCATATCATAGCTTAACTTGATGTCTCTCTTTGCACACAGCCTATTCCCAAAAAGGGAGAGAGTTCAAGGCTTGTGGCAGGGACTAGCTGTGCCAGTGCATGTTGTGTATTGAGACAGGGGTGACAGCTCTCTGCTTTTCACAAAACTTCATAGTTCTGCTTACAGCAACCTCTGGTCTTGCTGGCAGTGTGTGTTTGCACTGCTTGTGTTTCTTTCATGAAAGATTTGTGGTTTTCACCTTCCTTTTCAGCTGAATCGCAGTGATAGTGACAGTTCCACACTCTCCAAAAAGCCTCCCTTCGTGCGGAACGCGATGGAGAGACGAAGTGTCAGAGTGAAACGGGTAAGAACATCACCACTTTTATTTTCCTCTAACACAGGCACAAAAATAATAAAACTGTTTTGAAAGAAAAAATTGCAAACATAAATCAGTTGCCACATGCTTTCATTCACAACCTTTTCTTTGTGTGTGAGAAGTCTCTCAAGGATTCTTTGAAATATCAGATTATGACAGGAACGTTTAAGTTAGAACTCAATTAAAACATTTAATGTAGGAAAATGGTTCCTGGTATTTCCCATCTTGTCAGAGAAGTAACACAAACAGTTTTGCTGTGTTTATTGTTGTGAGATTCTTAAGTATTGATAATAAATTTGAGGAGCTGGAAAAGCTGAGAATGATGTGACCCTGTTGTAGTGATGCCATGGCACGCAATAAACCCCTGTGCCCATTGTGATGGCAATCACTAAAATCCCCCCAGGATACTGACACTGAACTCCTAAGGAGATGGTTTTCTTGGGACAGCTTGTGTTTGAAACTAGCAGAAGGCAATATGTTACTGGAAAAAGGAATCACAGGTTTTTCTGCAGCACTGTGGATTCATCTGGAGATGAGACATTAAACTTAGGAGGAAGGTGTGCAAGCAAGACTTGTTCAATTTGGAAATGCTGCCAAAGGAGAACTTGAGTGGAAGCACAGAAATGAAAACACTTATCTATAAGAATTCCTTGAGTTTGTGGTATCTGTCTCAAGACAGACTGGAAAGCAGGATCAATAGAGATGGTTTGTGTGAAAAGAAGCTTTAGAAAGATGGGTCTCACAGTGTGTTTGGCACTTTGTGTATGGAGTGGTTGGGACAGTTCTCCTCAGTGTGCTCACACACCCCTTCTCTCCCAGCCTTCAATCAAGGCCTTCGGTACCGAGCGCCTGATCCGCACCTCGCTGGACCTGGAGCTGGACCTGCAGGCTTCCAAAACCTGGCACGACCAGCTGGTTCAGGAGATCTCAGTGCTGAGGGAACTGAAGGAACAGCTGGAACAAGCTCAAAACCAGGGTGAAAAAGAGTTGCCGCAGTGGGTGAAGGATGATGAGAGGTTTCGACTGCTGCTGAGGCTTGTGGAGAAACGAGTGAGTCATACCTGCCTTGGGGTTTCATTCCACTTGGTGGGGAAATTTTGGGAACAGGAGACTTTGGACAGTCTGTAAATGAAGCCTGAGCACTGTTAGTCACTCCTGTCTGCCACGTATGGCTCTATCAAGCTGTTAGACCTGAGCCCTTTCATTCACCAGCAGAGAGATTTGCTGCCCTAGCAGAGGTGTGAATGCGACAAGTCACAGATGCCATCTGTTGTGCCAAGTGTGTGCCCCCAGTCTGCAGGAGGTGTGCTGTGTGGTGGTTGGCACTTACCTTCCTCTGCATCACACCCTCCCCCATGCACAGGGCTCCTTCTCAGCTTCTGGGATTTCTCAGCACCTCTGCTGGCACCAGGCAGAGACCAGGCTATGCTGGCAGCAGGGGTAGGAGGCAGGTGGTGTGAGGTGCTCTGTGGGGTGCTGTGTGTGCTGATCTTCTGCCTTAAAAGATCTGTCAAGGTACAAAGAGAGAACTGACAGAAGCCATTATTCTTACCACAAGCAGGAAGGGCACCTTACAAAAAGCTCTCTCCCTTAGAATGGTTAGTTGTCAAGCTGCAGTTTAGCTTCTGTGGCTTCTGACTTCCAGAGTCAAAGTTTCGAGACCCCTCAGCCCTGCAGCTGAAATGGAGGTCAGTCAGGATAAGAAATTCCTCCTAGAAACACAAACAGTTCTTCTCCATTATTCACATAGGTGCAAAATCCAGAGCACAAGTGTGAGCTCAAGGCTGATAAAATGATGAGAGCTGCTGCCAAGGATGTGCACAGGCTGCGAGGGCAGAGTCGAAAAGAGCCTCTGGAAGTGCAGTCATTCAGGTAATCCTAGGTAAAGGGGAGGAAAAGTTGACTACTACCATGATTTCTCTGTGGGTGACTGAGATGCTGATGAGGAAGACTGATCTCTGCAGAAGCAGTTAACTGTTGTGCTTAAATAAGAGCTTCTGTATTTTCATATCCAAGTATAAGGTCTGACTCGGGGGAATTAGTTGCAGCACTGCACATGATCAAGGCAAGCAGCATCCTCCAAGTCATTCCCTACCTGGCAACAAATTCTGTAGCACACAAGCAGCCCTTTGCTTCCTTAAGTAACAGACCCAGAAAAGAAAAAGCCCTGAGCCTTTCTGAAATGGCTTTTGGTAAGGCCAGCATTGTGGCTTTAACTCATCTGATAAGTAAATAAAAGGTGTAGGTTGTGAGAGGATATACATCTGCTCCCTATGGGGACAGCTGGTGGGGTAAATTCTCCTGTGGACATTTCTGGCAGAATTTCTGTTGCATTAACAACTGATCATCTTCTTTCAGAGAGAAAATGGCATTTTTCACACGGCCAAGAATAAACATCCCAGCGCTCTCTGCGGATGATGTGTGATCACCATAAAGTATTTGCTTTCTGGACAATTCTACAAATGCAGATTGGGTTTTGAAGTTATTTATGTGGTATTATGAAGGTACCAAGGCATTTGTATATTAGAGCTTTTGTCAGTATGTGGATGTTTTGAAGATTTTTAGGTTAAAGTTATATCATCACAGAAACCAGCATTAAAGTGACAAGATTGTATAGTTTGTATATTTAGGAATGTATTTTTGGGAAATAGAATTTTAAATAAGAACAAAATGCAGCGTAAGGTGCTGTTATTCTTAAATAATGCTGTTTAGACTTTTTGTACAGCTCTACCTTTTAGAGGTTTTACTGCAATAAAATAAATTTGAAGGAACCTCACCCCTACCTTCTATGATGTTCTGCATCGGACTCTCCTCTGAGTGATGTATTTTGTACCCTGTGGGGAATGCTGGGAGCCAGCTGGGACTCCCAAGTGCTGTGAACGAATTCTCTGTGAGCTGTGAAGCATTTTGTGTTTCCTGCCAGGTCATAAAAGTAGGTGTGAAGTTCAGAATACTTGCACTTTTAACGTTTGTACTACAGCTCATGTCTGTAATGGGTCTGTTAAGGTAACGTGGGGAGCCCATTGAAACCACTGCTGTGGGAGGAGGGCTGCAGGTTTAAAGTCCATTTTAGGTTTTTCCAATAAAGTGACCTTTCTGGACAAACCTGCCTTCTTGTTTTTTGTCTTGAGTGAATCTTCTCATCCCCTGGCACCTAAACTGGGGTTCTCTTGTGTTGCCAGCTGGAAGCATATAGCTTTTCACATCTTGTCACAGGAGATGCTGTAATGGACACATTTCATATAATCATGGAATTATGTCCTGAGCTGGAAGGGACACACAGGGATCATCCAGCCCTGTCCCTGCACAGACACCCCAACAGTCCCCCCTGGGCCATTCCCTGGGAGCCTGGGCAGTGCCAGCAGCCTTTGGGGAACCAGAACCTTCCCTGATCTCCGGCCTCAACCTCCCTGACATAGTCCAGCCGTTCCCTTGGGAAATCGCTGGTTTTCCTCCCTGCTGGACATTCCCTGTGCCCATTCTGTACCCACCTGCTGGGGAGGGGACACTCAAAGTGCTGGGTGGTGACATGGAATGGGGAGGGTGTGGGGGTGCTCTTCCCTCTTTCCTTCTGCCTTCTTTTCCCGTTCCCGTTCCCTTTCCATTCCCCCTTTCCCTTTCCCGTTCCCTTTCCTGTTTGTGAAAAACGCCAATCACTTGTTTTTAAAATTTTAAAAGTTTAATAGTAATAATATGGTTATAAAAATAGTAATACAATTAGAGTAACAATAATTTGGACAATTTGAATTAGGACAGTATGAGACAATAGAGACAAAGAGTTATGGACGTCCAGGTACCTTTTTCTGGGCAGCACGAGCCCAAAAAAGACACCTGTGAACAAAGGATTAACCCTTAAAAACAACAGCACAGTCATACACCTCGTACATGATGCATAAATTCCATTCAAATACAGGATTCTGTCTGGGCATCGCCAGCTTCTTCCTCTGAATACTCACAGCGCCTTCGAGGCGGGAAGAAGTTTGTTTCTTCTGATAACAGGGCAATAAATTCTTTTTCTCTGAAAGATTCAGGTGTCCTGTGGCTGCTATCTCACTATGAGTCCTTTCTTTAAAAAAAGTATCCTACATAGAATCGTTTCTATTTTAACAATTTTTATAACCTAAAACTATATTTAACACAGTACTTAAGAGAATTAATCCAGCATTACTTAAAACACAACACATATAATATTCATTTTAATATTTGCGAAAAGCCAATCATAAAATACATGCGTTTTTCACACCGTTCCCGTTCCCCTCACGCCGCAGGTGTCCAGGCCGCCCCGTTCCCAGGGCAGCCGTGCCGTGCCGTTCCGTGCCGGGCCGTGCCGTGCCGGGCCGTGCCGGGCCGTGCCGTTCCGCGCCGTGCCGTTCCGTGCCGGGCCGGGCCGTGCCGGGCCGGGCCGGGCCGTGCCATGCCGTGCCGTGCCGTGCCGTGCCGGGCCGTGCCGTGCCGTGCCGTGCCGTGCCGTGCCGTGCCGAGCCGGGCCGTGCCGGGCCGTGCCGGGCCGTGCCGTGCCGTGCCGGGCCGGGCCGGGCCGTGCCGTGCCGTGCCGCCCCTCCGGGTTCCTCCCCGCCGCCCGGGGGCGCTGCAGGCGCGGCCGCGCCGCTCCGGCCGCTTTCCGGTTCCCGCGTTGCCGGTCCCGGTTCCGGCCGCCCGAGGATGGAGGCGCGCGTGGCGCAGTCCGCGGCGAGGCTGGCGCGGCAGGTGCGGGGCCGGACGGGACAGGACGGGACAGCCGGGCACGGCACCGCTCGGACCGGGACAGCCCCGACCGGCACAGCCGCGGGGCGCAGGTGGCGGGCGAGCCCCGGGAGCGCTCCCCGGTACCGAAGCCCGCGCAGTGCCGGCAGCCCCGGCGGGTGGCTGGGCACCGCGGGAGCGGGAGCTCTGTCTGGGAAGGGAACGCGGAGAGCGGGCAGGGCTGAGGGGCTTCCTGGGCTGCTCCCGTCGGTGCCGGGCTGAGGGCTGGGCTCCATTGCTGCCCTGTCTCACACCCAGGGCGGGATCGCGGCAGCGTTCCGAAAATGCTTCCAGAGCCGTCGGCAGAACCGGGTGTCACCGCCCCGGTGCCGTGTGTGCCGTGCTCTGGCCGGGCAGGGATCGCCCGGCGGGTCCCGGAGCCCTGGGCAGCCGGGGAGGGATGCGCCTCCTGTGTGCTGGCACGCTGGTGAACAGCTTTGCTGCAGCCACGAGGTGCTTAGGGTTGGGAAAATGTGGTGACACCTCTGCCTTTTCAGTGACCATAGTAATAGAAAATAGAACTGCCAGGTCTGTCCTGGTCAATGACAGTGGGTGCAGAGGCAGCTTCAGGAAAGCTGTGACTCCTCCAGGGTCACTTCTCATGCCTTGCCCATTGCCTCAGGAGCATCCAGCTGAGAGCTCCTGGACTTTGGCCTTTGGGTTCTTGCCTGCCATACTTGTGTGCTCTTGAGCAACTTTGGAGTGTGCTTCCTGCTCACAAATATATGACAGGCAATGAGATCTTAAATCTGGCAGTTGAATCTCTGCAGCTCCTTGCCTTTGATTTTCCCTTTGTCCTTTGTTGCTGCTAGGAGAGGAAGGACATCTCAGGTATTCTGGCGAGGTGGTTCTCCCTTTGTTGTTGTCGCTGCTGTTTGATCAGCAGTCCCTAAGCAGGTTCCAGGCACTGGAAGCAGAGCAGGAGGGAGCAGGAGTGTTCGACTCCAGGAGGCCATGCAGAATTACTGAGCCTCACTCTGCCTGTCACTCCAAGCCACATGCTCCCTGTTTCCAGCTGCAGCATGCCCTGGAGCCTGTGGGGAGCCAGCCTGCAGGAAAATAACCCAACAAAGAGCAAGCAGTGTGTGCTCAGCCAGCTCAGCAGGGCTTGGCAGAGTAGGAGTAGAGATAAAATTGAGCAGGAGGCAAGGAGGGGAAGGAAGAGAGGTGTTCTGCTCCCTTTGCCATGCTCTCTCAGGCCATTTTCTCTCCTTTATGATTTTTTCTTTTGATGAGAAAAGTTCTATCATGTTAAAGCCCAGAGACAGAAGCCTGTGCAAGTTTCATGTTACCCACCTGCTCAAGTAGGGTTCTTGGAAGACAGTCTTATGTGCTAAGGAAAAATGTAAGGATGATTTTGGTCCTTTGAAAAAGCTGTAGTTTTTTTGTATTCACAGGTGAGGGGAAGATTTCTAGTACTGAGCTGAGCAAAGAGCCCTTGGAGATGTCAGCATGGCCTCATGTAATTCCCACAGCTCCTCATGAGGTGGTCATCAGGTATGACCCTTTACTGACAAGTTGTGCTAGAGAGTGCAGGTAGAATAAACCAGGAGGTGACACCTCCTGACCTGAACAGCAGCTTTTCCCTTCCTTTTCTCAGTCACACATCTTCTAGATCAGAGGTGTATTGGCATTGTCTCTCTTCCTCACTTGGATGGTACCATGAGAGAGGAGTTGTTACAAGGCTTAGCTGAAGTTTTGTAGAGTGGTTTGTTTTTTAGGAAGAATGTAGGACTCATATCCTTTCAATAACATGTAGCATTCACAGATCTTTGGTAGAGAATTAACTTTATCACAGGGTGCTGTGGTGAGAGGCATTTCTGATGTAAACATCTGAAGACCTTTTTTCCAGGCAAGCTCAACAACATGGTTATGGGTGTAGGAGTCACAGACTCATGGCATACCTCAAGTTGGAAGAGACCCATGGATCATCAAGTCCACTTCCCCACTCCTCACAGGACTACCTAAAACTAAACCATATTGTTGAGAGCATATTCCAGATGCTCCTTGAACCTTGACAGGATTGGTGCCACAACCACTTCCCAGGAGAGGCTGTTTCAGTGCACCAGCACCCTCCCAGTGAGGAACCCTTCTGAACCAGTCTGAACTTCCCTTGACACAGCTGCATTCCATTTTCCTGTCTCCTGTCACTGCTCACTGGAGAGAGGAGAGTGCTGAGTGGTGTTCCCAGAGCAGGGGTGCCCCCATTGCCAGTCTGGAGATGAAAGCTGTGCTCAGCTGTGTGGCTGTCCCAGCCCAGCTGCTGAGACCTCAGCCCCATCAGTTCTGGAAGCATTGCTGAGTTCAGGCTTTTCTGCTGGGTCCTTTTGAATGAAGACTTCATTTCATCATCTTTACAAGCTGTTGATGAGCACAATATAAGGGAGACTGAAATGGCAGCAGCAGCACTGGGGTAGGCAGCTTGGCTACCATGGTGAAACCTTTTGCTCTCAGTTCACACTCAGGTAACAGCATAAGGACTCCTGATGGAAATTTCTGAAGAAGGGGAGCACTAAACAGGAGAGAAAAATGTGACAGTCTGGGCTTGGCCACATCTGAAATGGGGCCATCCTGAATGCCTCCAGGTGCCAGTGCTGGGAATTTGCTGGTTTGATGCAGTCATGGGAAAAAAGTAGATGAGACTTGCTGAACTGTGGCAATGTTTTAGAGTTTTTCATCTCCTGGCCAAATCCAAGTGATGACAGTCACCCTGTAAAGGAGCTCTTTGGGCCACATGTCTGCCCAGGGGTGGGTGATTCCTGGGCACTGTGGTTCTGGCTTCTGACCCTGCACATGGATAAACCTCTTTCCTTGTCCTCACCTCTGGTGGGTTACTGGTCATGTCACCTCCTGTGAGTCCTCCCTTGGGTGGCCAGAGGTGTTTGTGATTATGTAGGAAAATCCAACTCAGATTCCTCTTTGGTAAAGCTTGTCAGTGGTACTGAAAAAACCCAGTTATAACTTGGGTGGAATCTTCTAATGCAGGAGGAGCATTGTGAGCTGCTGGTTGGCTTGGACCTGCAGAGATTTTAGTTTCAAAAGCAGAATGTGATTTTCTGGTTCTGGAGAATGTTTGCCTTCGATGCAGAACTGTCCTTGGGGACCTGGAGCCCTGTCCTGAGGCTGGTGACTTCACTAGAGGGATGATAATATGTGTGGACACAGAATTTACAGATTATGTGATATTAGGGGCTGAAGATACCTTTGCACTTGTGTTTAAAGCACATTCTAGGCTTGGGGGATGATTTATGTATGTCACTGTAATGGCACTGAAACTTAGAGTGACACAGCTGTAAAAACACAGTGAAATCTCCTGTGCTGTTTTTTAACTTGAAGTATAGAAGATTTTACAAATGGGTCTATGTGAAATGCTACCAAATCAGGCCAGGAAGAAAAGTTGAAAATGAACAAATCTATTTGCTGTTGCTTATGGGGAAAAGTTTGTGTATGTATGTAAATGACAGAAAATTTGATTTTTGGGACACCTGCCTTGAGTTTTGTAAAGAAAAACTGAAATGGGACTATTTGAAGTGAGTTGCTTATAAGGTACAGCTGTGCTGTTCAGTGATTTTAGTTGTGTAAATGCCAAACCAGAGGATTTGTTATAGATTTGGGGTTTTTTTCTCAAAGTCCTGTTTCTTCACATCCGAAGTACAGGAAGCAGCATTGTGTTCTCCTCTGTAGCAGAGGAGACCTTGAGGTCGTAACAGAAGTGTGCCATAAACTGAAGCACAACTGAAGACTGACCTCAAAGGTACTGATTTTCAGCTTGGCCCACAAATAGGCCAATCTTTAGATTGTTTTGCCTCAGCCTGGGTTTTTGAGCATGTGCAGTTACAGCAGCATTCCTGGGAGCTGTTGTTCAGGTGGATGTACAAGACCAAGAGATTCAATGGCCCAATTTTTTTCCTAATTAAATAGTCTGGTTGTTTGAAGAGCAGCAAAGTAAATGAGTCCTTTTTGATAAGGTTTGGTGGCCTGCAATAATGGCCTGAGCTGCTTCCTGCTGTGGAAATGCTGGCAGAGGAGAGCCTGGCTGAGGGAGCCAAGGGGGTGACAAGCCAGGGTGGGCAGTGCTCACTGCCCCTCCATAGCAGCACCAAGGCCCTCAAACCTTGAGGAGCCTCCAGCATTGTGTCAGAGCCAGCCCTGTGGCTCAGGGCACAAAGCCTGTTATGGGGAGGACAAGAGATGGACAACAGAGATGAAACTTCAGCTGTTTGGTTTCTCTAGGGTGTGGGGTGAGGAAGATTCCTGCTCCTTGCAGCAGCTTCAAACCTTTTTGCTGCTGACAGATTGTTCTGAGTTGGGGCTGTGAAGTCTGGTGGGACACAGGGAAGTGTGTTTGGAACATAGAGGCCCTCCTGAAATTCCCAAGTGCTCCTGAATGCCTTGTGTCAGTTTTAAGGGAGAAGACATAGATTTCCTTCCTGGACAGGGCAGGAAAGGTTGTGTGGCCAGGTGGAAGTGGGTGCACCCTGCAGAAATGCCCCTGTGGAGCAGCACACTACTTTGGCATTCCTGTCTCTGGGTGGGGTTTGAGCTTGTCTTTCCTCCTTTGAAGCTGTGGCCTGTGAGATGGTGAAACAGGCTAAAGGGAATTTTGAGTCAAATAATTTGATATCTTTGTTAAAGCTGGAGAAAGTGCTTATTTGGGGACTATCTCATTAGCCTATCTTGTTGCTATTCTTGTACTTCTTTCTTGATATTTTCTCACTGCCTTTTTAAAGAGTATTTCAGAATCCTTGGTTTTTCACACAACTAGAAACAAATCTTCAAATATTATTTGGAATTAATCACCTTACATATCATTGCTGTTACCTTTCCAAGGCAAACTAGCACTGTGCCTGAGATCTTGCAGCTCCTCACCTCCTGTCCCCTCTCCAGGAATTACTGTGTGACAACTCAAATTTCTTTTCAGGAAAACGAGATCAAGTTGTTAAGTGCAGAAATTGAGCGTCTGAAGAACTTTGGGTGCTTGGGAGTCTCCCCGAGTTTGGAAGGGCTGCGAGACGAAAACGCAAAACTCAAGTACCGGCTAAACTTCCTAAAGAAGGTAAGGGAATCAAAAATCATTGCTGGACCTTGTGGGTTTTTTTGTTGTCATTAGGACAAGCTAAATAAGTGGTGATGTGTGACAGCATGCTGGCTCTGCATTCTGACACGTTAATTGGTGACACATCAGATATTTCTTGATTCTTTGAACAGGAATCTGTTTTATGGAAGATGTCAGTAGATCAGTAAGCCCACATGGTTATATCTTGGGCAGTTTTTGACCAGGTGGCCCAGCTGAGATCTGTCCCAGGCTCACTAGCACAGGTGTGAGAAGTAATGCAGCCCTGCAGTCAGGGGAAGGTTTGTGCTGGGAGGTTCAGCAGGAGAATCATGTGATTTTTATGTTGTATACATTGCTCCTGTGCCTAGAGGTGTCAGCCAAATCTGTCAGCTGTGCTTTGCCAGGCAGCCAAGGAGAAAAGTGGGATGTAACAGCTCCTCAGATGTTGGGAAATTAGCCTTCTGGATTTTGGTGGTTTTCTTTTTCAGAGCCTTCAAGAGGAAAGAAGTAAATCAACCAAAAGCATGATAAATATCAACAGCTGTCTCCAGGAGATCTTTGGAGCTGCCATTCAGGCTGCCTACCCAGACTTAGAAAACCCTCCTCTGGTGGTGACACCCAGTCAGCAGCCCAAATTTGGGGATTACCAGTGTAACAGTGCCATGGGCATATCACAGGTAAATGATGTAAACATTTTCAACGAAGAAGCCAAAATGGGGATGTTGTCTGTTGGAAGCTAAGGGATAGTACAGTGAGAGTTGCAATATGAGACTTGTTCTGGGCTGAGAATTGAGTGAGTGTTGAATGGCATTTTAAAGGGAGCATTGGCCTCTACAGAGCTGGCCTTTAAACCTCAGTTCAGCTGCCTGGTATGAGGGAGTTAATGTGTGTGGCACAGAAAATGTGCTTGGTTCGTGGGATCTAAATCAAATCAGGATTTAAGTGCTGCATCGATTTACTAATGATGTGCAATTAACTACCAATTAGTGAGTTGTATGTTTGGAACTGAAAACAGCAAAACAATAAATCATGATTCTAGAGAATTGCAAAATCTTGAGAAACACCTGCATACCTCTAACTGCTCTTCTCTAGTGCCAGGAAAGTGTAATATATCCACATTTTTGTGTGCACATACCCCCTTCTCACAGGGCAGGTGACAAAGGGACATCTCCAGCTGCCCCTCTGGGCTCACACCTCCCATTGCTGTGGGTGCTGTGGTTTCCTCCTGCCCACAGACACACACAGCAGAGCAAAGGGGCCCAGGTGCTGCCCTGTGTGCTCTGTTGAGTTTGGATCCATGTGTCTTACATCCCAAAGTGCCCTCCCTGAGCTCCAGCCAGAAGGCTCTGGGCATTGTCAGGCCTGGGTGTGCTCAGGAAGTGCTTTCTCAGAGCCCAGCCAGGTGTGGTTGCTGTTCAGGCACTACCCTTCACACTCCTCTGGCTCAGTCCTTTATTTAGCATCTCTTGCTAATTCCCTGGGTACAGGCAGCTTGACCAAAGAGAACCTAAATAGAATCAGAGACACTTCAGCAGTTGCTCAGCCAGCTCAGCGGGCCAGGACTGTGCTGAAGTAAATCCAGGAGGTGTGGGAGAAAGAAGGTGTAGTGTGTTCTAACTTGGGTGCTGAAACACCCAAACTTTCAGTGCACTGATGCCTTTGGGTGACTAAGTAGACACTTTGTAATTACAGATCTTTTATTTGGCAATCTAAACAGAAGCAACTCCTCTTTTTACACCTCCTGTTGTCAGTTAACCTTTATTAACCCATTAGACTGGCAGCTGTGACACTGAACTTGTCCTGCCACTGGTGGAGCTCTGCTGTCCCGAGCTGTCCCCGTGCAGTGAGCGTGGCTGGGGCAGCAGGGGCACCATACGTGCCAGGCAGCAGGCTCTGGGCTGCGGTGCCAGGCAGAACTGCCCTCCCAGGGCCCGTGTCTCCCCTCAGTCTCATTAGCATGTTGGCAGTGTGGTGCCACCCTGGGTGACTGCACTGCCGCTCCCTGACCGCCGCGTTACCCCAATTAACTCGCGGTCGGGATGCTCGGGCAGCCCAGGCTTCCCAGCACGGCGTGGCTCACATAACTGGGTGTCTGATCAGTCCCCTTCCAGCCAGGGCTCGAGTTCCAGGCTGTCAGCTGTGCTGGTGGAAAGAGTTCCTAGTGCTGGCCTTGGCTGAGGAGTTTGTTCCTGGGCAGGCAGGGAGTGCACGGGGCTGGGGCTGTGCTCACACAGGCAGTGTGTCAGCACGGCAGAGCCAGGGATGAGAGCAGCAGCTTGGGACTTTCTGTCAGCCTGTTTTAAGGGCTTGGCTGTGGTGCAGGTCTTCACAGGGTGTCCCCCAGGCAGAGCTGGAACACGGGTCAGGGTCACTGGGACTGCCAGCAGAGTGGGAAGTGCCCTGACTGGGGCAGCACTGGTACGTGCCAGGCAGCAGCCTCTCCCTGCAGGCTGCTGATGTGGAAAGGACCCTCACAAACGCCTGTTGTTTTCCTGGCAGCTCATTAGCATATTAATGCTTGGGACTTCAGCCAGGAGCTCCAACAGGAGTGTGGTAGCCATTTCTGGAATGGTTCACATAACGTGCCTGTAATCTGGTGTAACATGCCCATAATCTGGGTTTGCATTTATTTTTCCTGTAGTTTGCACTTTGAGTAACACTAAAGCTACTGAGGTTTGTTTTCCTTGCCCTTTTTTAAGCCTTTACCATCTTGTCAGGATCCTGTGTATGACAGGTTAAACAGAAAACTGAAACTTTAGTAGAAATACATTTTAAAGCAGACTGTAAATTAGCAAATACAAGCAGTGAGTGTGAATTCTGAGTTGACAAAGAGCTCCATCATCTTTGTGGCCTCAGTGGGATTGTTTTCAAACACATCACAGTAATACCAGAAAATCATGTGCTCAGAAACAAATACTTGTGTTAATTTTATACAAGTGTGAATGTAGTGTTTGGTATGGGATGGGTTGGGCTAGCTTACAGAATCCTCCTAAAGGGTGTTTATGTAAGATTTACAAAAAGCTATGTGAGAAGATGCTTTGGGAATGGACAGGGAAGTTGTGTAGTTGGACTAGGTGATCTTCAAAGGTCTGTTCCAACTCAAACCACTCTGATACTATCATTGTATGTAAACTTTTGTCCTCTTCTTTGAGTTCCTCACAGTGGACTGCTCATGTCTCCAAGGGAAAAGGAAAACTACTTTAACAGCAGTTTTTCTGATGCTCTTTGAAGAAAATTGGGTAGTGCTGGGATTATCTTTGTTTGCTTGGGTTGTTGGATTTTGTTTATTTATTCACTTATTAATCTATTCACTTATTTATTTATTAAGCTTGAGACTAAGACAGGACTGAAGGCAGTTTGCTTTGGTTGTGTTTAATCATAAATAAACAGACCTGCTCTGAAACCACACTCAGCATCTGCTGGAGGCACAGTTCAGAACTTCAAATGTGAATGCTGGCAGAGCTGAGGACACCCATGAGACTGATCAACAGGATTGTGAAGCATTGAAGGACTGTGCCAGCTATGTTGCTTTTTAAAGGGTTTGTCCCTTTTTACTAGCTTAGAAAAACATAAATTTACCAAAGCACTTAGCAGGTTTTAGAAAAAAGGCTTGGAGATTTTCTTCTGACATAGAAAGAAGGAGGAGGTCTGAGCAGGAGGAGGTGAATGTTGGGTCCAGTCAGGTTTGTGCTGTGGAGAACTGATCTAATCTGTAAAACTGGCCAGAGATGTTTCTCTTTGTGTGCATCTCTGTATTATGAAGGACCATGAGGATGTTTCAGTGCTTCAGTATCTGTGATGTTTTGCTCAGAGGACTGAATTTTCCTTGATCTTTGTTGTGTTCCAGATACTGCTCAAAACCAGGGAACAGAAGGTTAGCCCACGAGAAATTGCAGAGAAAATAGTAAAAAACATTCCTGCCAATGAATGCATTGACAAGGTTGAAATTGCTGGTCCTGGTAAGATACTTTCATTTTACACACTTTGTATGTCTTAAAGCAAAAAGGGCAGTTGTATTGTGAGAGGGAAGCTGAGTTCAATTCTAGTGTTTTGTGCTTTAAAACTGCAGTTTCACAGTGGATTAGCTTCTTCTGTCTTGGTGAGCTTTGTAGCACTCAGACTTGTGCAGCAGCAGAGAATCTACTTCTGTATTAAAATTGGCAGGTATGATGGTGAGCCCTTTAATTAGCAATTTGTCCACTGATCCTTAAGGGAGCAGCTTTTCCTCTTTCAGTATTGGTGATGGGAAGAAAGCCACAGTCAGGAAATCACAGCAAAAGTGGACAGCCCTTCTTGCTGTTGCTTGCATGGTGAGGAGACCTTGTCCTCTCAGAACTGAGAAGCTGGAGTAGCATGGAGGTTATTAATTGCTGCATTTGTTTTGTCCCTGATACCCAGGGAAAAATAAAAGGACTCATATTCCTTAGGGCTTCAGCACAAACACAAAAATCCCCTGGCACAGCCCTTTTAGAGCTAGAGCTTGTTCATTGGCTCTGTGAAGCAGGAGAAGTAAGACAGTGTCATACCATGAACATGAATTGTCCCAGATGAAACTATATGTTTTAGGATATTAATTTTTAATAAAATATAAAGCAGCATTTGGTTTTGCATTCTGGAAACCAAATGACTTATTTTCTCACAAAAAATAGTTTCTATAAATTGATTGTTGAGTGACAGTGTACAAAAGGAGTTATGTCAATGGTGTAGCTTGCAGCATCTGACTCCTGCAGTAAAGGCTGTAGTGATGTGAACAGACTCTTCTAATCTGGGAACAGAAATTGTCTTCAAGTGACAGCTTTGTTGTCCTGTGACTGAAAAATGTTTTGTCAAGCTGACTTGGTGTGCTCTTGTGCTTGATGCATGAAAACAGAAATCCAGGGGGGGAAGGAAACAAAAAACAATCTGAGGCACTTCTGCAGCCCCAGCACTCACTGCTGGTTTGTTTCTGCAAAGGTTTTATCAATGTCCACTTGAGAAAGGATTTTGTGTCGAAGCAGCTGAGCAGTTTATTGATCAATGGAGTTCAACCACCAGCTATTGGCAAAAGGAAAAAGGTACAGCAGTAAGCACACAGCCACCTTGCTACAGGGGAGATGTTCTGGACTGCAGTGTCTTTTAAATTCCCCCCTGAAGGGATGTGCTGAGCAGATGTCCATGTCAGCAGGGTGTTAGAGCAGAGTATGTGGGATGTGGCAGAGGAACTGGGGGCCATGGGGTGGATCACTTGTAGTTGCTGTGGTCTCTGGTGGCTGAGGGATGGGGCTCCCTGGGGGTGGGGGTTGTGCCCAGGTCACTCTGGGAGTGATCCCTGACCCTCAGCTGTGCTGCACAACGCTCACTCTGATGTTCCTTCTGAGGGTCAGCAGGGGTGATTCTCCTTCCCACTGCTCCCCCTAACAAAACCCAGATCAAACACATGAAGGTGTGGGAATGGCCTTTCATTCCTGTGTCCCTTTGGTTCTGTGCCCAAGGTGGTGGTGGATTTTTCCTCCCCCAACATTGCAAAGGAGATGCACGTTGGGCACCTGCGCTCCACCATCATCGGGGAGAGCATGTGCCGCCTCTTCGAGTTCGTGGGCTATGATGTTCTCAGGTGAGGCTCTGCCTGCTGTGCTGGGCTTGCTGGGCTCTTTGTGCAGTCCTGTCTCTCTCTTCTGCTCTGTATTTGTCTTAGTTTATAAGCACATAGCAAATAACCCTTTATGGGTAGTTGATACTAAGCAGAGCAAGTGTAGCAGGGTGAGGAATCAAGGTGAGCAGCAGCTTCAGTGCAGTGGAACTGGGGAGCGTGCCCGGGCTGGGTTTCTGGTATTATGTTTGTTTGGGTTTCTGGTATTATGTTTGGCATTATGTGTGTTTCTTTTAGAATATATATTTTTAAAATGTGTGTATTTTAAAGCATATATTTAAGAGATTATTATTACTGTCCTCTTCAATTGTTCCAAGGTTGAACCATTTAGGAGATTGGGGCACCCAGTTTGGAATGCTCATTGCTCACCTCCAGGACAAATTTCCAGATTACTTAAGTGTTTCTCCTCCCATTGGGGACCTCCAAGCTTTTTACAAGGTATGTGTAGCAAAGCAGATTGAGGAGCTTTACAAATTGCAGCATAGTTTTGGAGAAATGAAAGAATTAAGTCACTGTTAGTAGATTATTGTGCTAACCAGCCATGGGGTGATGAATTGTGGTATCTGGTATTGAACTGTCTGTATGGGGCATGATCAAAGGCCTTTGTAAGCACACACACAGCCTTTCTGTCAGAGATGAGCGTATTGGAGAGCCTGTTCTGTGTGGTGGTTTGTTTCAGGGCAGAAAGCAGTGCTTTTCCATGTGTTTCCCTGCAGGAATCCAAGCAGAGGTTTGACACAGAGGAGGAGTTTAAGAAGAGAGCTTACCAATGTGTGGTGCTGCTGCAGAGCAAAAACCCTGACTTCATTAAAGCCTGGAATCTCATCTGTGATGTGTCACGCAGAGGTGACTTCACACATCTGGAATCATGTCTCAGCTGTACAGCAGTGTGGCTTTCCTCACTTTATGTCTGAGCACACCCTTCTGTTTTCCCTTGAAAATCACTGCCACACTGCTAAGAGCAGCTGAAAGCAAAAAGCCAGTACAACCAAAGTACTGGGCTGTCTTAAGTGGAGACTTGCAGCTAAATCTTTTTCTCTCCTGAGTCCTAGTCTGATGTCTTGACCAAGAAATGGATAATGCTTTTTGGGTCTTGCTGTACCCACTGCTTCTGGTGGAACATGCCACTGGTTCTCACTATGTGCCTTTAATGTAAGTATTATGTTCTGTTTCCCTCAAGAATTCCAGAAAATCTACAACTGTTTGGACATCACAATCATTGAGAGAGGGGAATCCTTCTACCATGACATGATGAAAGACATTGTGAAAGAATTTGAAGATAAAGGTGAGGCTTTTGGTCTTGGATCAGAAGTTCTGCAGCTGTGAGGATGGGCATGGTGACCTCAATCCTATTCAGCAGGGCTTAGGGCTGATGCTTTTCAAGTTGCATCTTCCCCATCTTTGCTTTTTTCCTCAGCCACATTTCCTAAGAGGACATTTTGTGGCTTTTCCTCATTTCAGGAGGCCTAAATCTTTCTTGCTGATATCAAAAGCAGTTTGCCTGTGATATTTGGAGGCAGTAGCACAGGGTACTACTGGAATTTATTGTATTCTGAGTAAACAGTCAAGGAGCAATATATGACAGACTACCCAGTCTTAGTGTTGTGACTGTGGGGACTTTGTCTGAGAAGTCTCTGTGAAGACAGTGGGATTTTGGGATCACGTTGACTTTGAAACTGGCAAGAAGGCAAGTGCAGCATAAAAAGTCTCTGGTTTTATGTGTTCCTGTCTGGATTTTGCAGTTCTTGAGTCTCACCATCTCAAGTGTTCTGACTGTCTCGCCTCAGAAAGACTCTGTGCAGAGTCCTCATCATACCTCTGTAGAGTTTCTATTGCCTTTAATGCCATATTTTATGATGGGGTTGTGGCTGTACAGGCAGATCTGGATGCAAATGATGGGAGTTTTTGAATTAGGTCCTTCCTGGTAAGGCCACATTTATGCAGATCTGGTCACTTGTGCATAGTTCTGGAAGTGCTGGACAGAATGGGACTTGTGTTGACAAGGGAGTTCTCATTTAGGTATTTTCATATTTTTGGTTATGTGAGTGTGTGGCCTTTTCTTCCTGGGGAAGAGCAGCAGGGAGGGGAGGTGTTGCTGCTGGCCCAGAGGCTCCCTGCTGTGGTTCACCACAGAATGTTTTCCATGCTTTGGCAGGATTTGTGCAGGTTGATGATGGCAGGAAGGTCGTGTTCGTGCCGGGTTTCTCAGTCCCGCTGACAATCATGAAATCAGACGGGGGTTACACCTATGACACGTCAGACCTGGCTGCTCTGAAGCACAGGCTGTGTGAAGAGAAGGGTGACATCCTCATCTACGTTGTTGATAGTGGCCAGGTGAGTTCAGCACCCTCTGCTGTAACTGCTGGTGCTGGGCAGCACAAAGTGTGTGAAATGATGGATGTAGCAGTAACACAGGTACAACACCACGGAGTCTTCAGTGTGATTGGTGTATTTACTCCTTATCTGAGCAGTGATGGGAATCTGCCAGTTGCTGCTTCTGTAGAGCTGGAAAACTCTTGAAAAGGTCAAACTTTTCAAAGCAGAATTTGTCTGTGGAACTGGAAACACTTTAAGTCTTATTGTGAGAGCATCATTGTGGCTAGGATAAAGCTATGAAGAAACTGCACCCAGAGGAGTGGATTGAAAACCAGTTGTTGGTGTTTGATTTTCCTGCAGTCTGTGCATCTCCAAACAGTGTTTGCAGCTGGACAGATGATTGGCTGGTATGATCCCAAAGTCACCAGAGTGGCCCATGCTGCCTTTGGAGTGGTGTTGGGAGAAGACAAGTAAGTGTCTGGGTGTTTTTCCTCTGTCTGTACCTTGGAGAGAAAGTTTGAGTGAATGCAGGAGATTTGCTCTCATTCACTGACAAATATGTATGTGGCACACCAAAATAAAGCCCAAAAGAAAGCACTGGTTCCTGTGCTGTTACCTGTAACTGTGTCATGGTGTTGTGTGTCATTGTCCTTGAGCCACACAGTCACTGCTGCTGTGGTCACATTCCCTCTCGAGCTTGGCTCTTGCTGCCTGGCACTTGGATTGGGTGGTGGAAGCTCATGTGGCACTGGGAGATGATGGCAGTGGTAAAGGCCATGATTTTCATTACTCTCTACCTCCATGGTAGATAAAACAAAAAGTTGGGAGAAGTCTGGTACTGCTGTTGTGTGCTGCTTAATGCCTGGAACTGGACAGTTCTCACTGTTGAGTCCCTCGTGGCCATTCCTGCTGACCATGCTGTGGGTGCTCTCTCATTTTTGGAGCTGTCCATGTGATGGCAATTCCTTCAATACAAAAAGATTTGCCATGTGCTGTTTCCCTAAGCTTGCTGGGCACCAGGCAGAGGGTGGAAGTGTTTTGCCTGTTATGCAGGTGCTCATTTTGGCTGTGTGTTTTCAGGAAGAAGTTCAAGACTCGTTCAGGGGACACGGTGCGTCTCATAGACCTGCTGGAGGAGGGACTGAAACGAGCCATGGACAAGCTGAAGGACAAGGAACGGGACAAGGTACTTGTGACAGATTGCTTCTGTCCTGAGAACTTCCCAGATGTGTTCACAGACTTATGGTCTCTGCATTGCTTAGTGAGATTCCTGTCTGTCTTGCTGCCTGCAGAGAACTGGGTAGTGTGGGACATGGAATGTAACAGAAAGACCAAGCACAGTGTGGGGCAGTGGAATTGGGAAGGGTAGTGTAGGGGGAAGGGAGAAGTCCCTTTTTAAACAGGAACATGAGGAAGCAAGGAAAAAAAACAAAACCTTGAGAATCTCTAAAGGGCTCATAGGAGTCAGGCACAAAGTGCTTTGCTCTGCTGCCATTGTTCCAGCAGAGAGGGGTTTGTAAGTGTTTGGACTGACCAAAATGCTCCATAAGGGTAGGACAACCAACATTTGTTCCATGTACATGTAAGAAGCAGGAGCAGAGCACATCACAGCTGGCAGGCTGTGGGGCACAGAGGTCCTGTGGGCTGTCAGGAGAGGGAGTCAGCCCTAACCTGGGCAGGGCTGTGGTGCCAGTAGATTGCTGAAGAAGTGAGGGGTGTGTGTGGGGTTGTCTGGTGCCCTGAGGCAGAGAAGTGTGTGTGAACTGAGCTCCAGGTGGGTGAATGCCCTCTGCAGCCTGGGCTCTCCTCCTGAGCCCTGCTGAGAGGCCAAGGCTGTGCACTGTGCTTCATTCTTCCTCTTGACTCTTGTCTGTTTGCAAATTGCACCAGGTCCTGACGCCAGAAGAGCTGAAAGCTGCCCAGACATCAGTGGCTTTTGGATGCATCAAGTATGCAGATCTGTCCCACAACAGGCTCAATGATTATGTGTTCTCCTTTGACAAGATGCTGGATGACCGAGGGAACACAGCTGCCTATCTGCTCTATGCCTTCACACGCATCAGGTGAGAGGGGTGCTGGAGCTGCAGGAGCTGCTGCTCTCTGCAGCTGTGCCACAAAGGGACATGTGGGCCAAGGGGTGACAGTCACACCAGTGCTGTTGGGGGTGTTTGTAAGAGAAGCCAGCTACACTGGTATGCACCACGGACAAGGTTTTATTTGTCATTGCACACGATGTGTCCAGTGCCACCCAAACTGGCTCCTCTGTGTGACACGTAGCCCAGGGAGGGAACTGTGGGAGTTCTGGGAAGCAGAGGATTTAGGTGGTTGGAAAAGGATGTGTTCCAGCAGCTGCTCAGCTCAGGTATTGCCACACCCCAGTTTTTCTGGCACCCTGAGCCCTGGTTTGCTTGGCAGTATCAGCTGTCCTGGCTGATGCAGGTGCCTTGAGCCCATCCCTCCCTGTTCCTCTGCAGTGCCCTCCTGGATCCAGGGCTGACTGTCCTCTTTGGTCACCCAGGACTGGGCAGGGGAGGCCATCAGCCCTGAGGCAGGCTGGGCAGGCGAGCAGGCTGTCCCTGGGCAGGCTGGGCAGTGGGACCCTCACAAGCAGCCTCTGCTCTGGACCCTTCCAGGGCCATTGCTCGCCTGGCCAACATCGATGAGCAGATGCTGCGGAAGGCAGCCAGGGAGGAGGTGCTTGTCCTCGACCATGAGAAGGAGTGGAAGCTGGGCAAGTGCATCCTGAGGTTTCCTGAGATCCTGCAGAAGATCCTGGAGGACTTGTTATTGCACACACTCTGTGACTATCTGTATGAGCTGGCCACCACCTTCACTGAGTTCTATGACAGCTGCTACTGCGTGGAGAAGGACAGGCAGACTGGTGAGTGCTGGCCAGGGGGTGCTGTGTGTGCCTGTGTCACATCCTGTGGTTACATCCAGCTCCAGGGTGTTACCCTGTGTTGGAAAGGCTGTTGTCACACTGCTGTGTCCATGTGGGAGGATTGACAGAGACTGTGTTATGACTGAGCAGGAAGGCTGAGCAGAGCTGGGAGCAGCCAGGCACCTGCAAACAGGAGGGGTGGTCAGTCTGCCTGGCTTGGGGAGAGCAGGAAGGGTTCCATGTGCCATCCAGGCCTGGTTTTGGGTGCAGGGGCTTCCCCTGTGGAAGTGTACTGTTGTTCTGAGCAGCTTCTCCAGCTCCTGTGTCTGTGTTTTCCAGGCCAGATCGTGAAGGTGAACATGTGGAGGCTGCTGCTGTGCGAAGCCACTGCCACCGTCATGGCCAAAGGATTCGACATCCTGGGCATTAAGCCTGTGCAGAGGATGTAGCAGTTCCCTGTGGAATGACAATAAAGGGACTAAACAACTGCAGTTCTCTCTGTCTGTTGGAGTGGGGTTGTGGTAAGGGAAAAAAAAAAGCAGAGAGGGGAGGGAAAAGGAAAGAAAAGGAGTGTGGCTTAAGTAGCTGCAGATACAGAGGCAGACAAGTGGCTGTGAGCACAGCTCAGAGCAATTCTCAGTGCAGGAGCCAAAGCCCTTGAACTCAGAACACCCAAAGGTACCTCCAGGGAACCCTCCAGCCACCCACACTCCCAGAGCCAGCAATACTCCGATCCATACTCCCTCCATCCACTTTACCTTAGGTGCAGGTCACCCAGCCTTTGATGTCATCTGTGATGGTGCAGGGAGGCAGGCAGCAGCTTTACCTGGAGGAGCAGATCAGTTAAACTACATTCCCTCTGAGGAAAACACAAGGGAAATGCCTTTCCCCTCAGCAGCAATGTTTTGAATCCCTACAGAGTTGCAAACCTCTTTGTGCAGTGCATATCAATGGTGGGCAGCTACAAGGAGCCACAGCTCCTGCCTTTGCCTTGGGGTTTGTTGGAGGCTCTGCTGTGAGCCTCCTAAGAAAACTTCCAGAGTCCTAAAGCAGCACAAAAATGCAGCTGTGGTACCACTGGAGAGAAGGTGCTGCATTGATGCAGGTGCTCACTGACATGCATGTGTACATATGTGTATGTATATATATATATATCTGTATATAGAGAGAGCTGTATCAGGTTCTGCCATGTGCAGCGCGCTGGGGAGGGCTCAGCTTTCACAGCTGCTCAGTACCTGATGTGGTGGGCACCAGCTGGCACTTCACCAAGTGCAGACCCATGCAAACACACTCTCCCTGTGGCTGAGCACTGCCCACAAACCCACCAGGCCTGGCGCTGCTGCCAGCAGGGTGACAGCCATGCATGTCACCAGCTGCCCAGCCGTGTGCTGTGCCCCCTGTGCCCTTCCCGTGCCATGGAGCTCTCCCTGCCCCCGGGGCTCAGAGCCAGGCCCTGTCCCACCCTACCTGTGCCAGCTGGCAGGCTGGGTGGCCGCGGTGCCAGCCGGGTCCTGCTCGCGGGGCCCCCTCAGGGGCAGAAGTCCAGCGGTGGCCACAGTGACCAGTCCAGCTCTGGGGCCAGAGCAGCAGACCCAGGTGTTCCTCCAGGCACGGGCATGGCAGGGGCTGCCACGCTGAGCTGTGGCCTCCAGCAGGAGGGGACAGCCCTCTGCAGGCAATCCCTGCGTCTCAGCACCCCGGGGCGAGGGGCAGCAATGGTCACAGCAGGGCTGTGGGGTGTCCGTGTGTGCAGGGGTAGCCCAGAGCTCCCATGGGCTGTTCCATGGGGCCATGCAGCCAGGAACAGGGCTGTGCTGCCAGGGCTGACCTGAGGGTGCAGGGCAGGGGTGTCAGGGCACCCTGACACCTCAGAGCTGGGCACAGGGTTCAGGCCCCTGCTGGGCAAACAGGGGCCGTGGTTGGGCTGGGGGTGGAGGGGGCACTTAGGAGCCCTGTCTGGGCTGGAGACTGAGGCATGCAGGGATCAGAGCCCTGGGACCCTCAGCTGTGTCACTCAGAGGCCAGGCACTGGCTGTGGAGTCAGTGCTGGGGGAGCCCTGGGGCAGGGCCATGTGTCAGTGCAGGGGGCCATGGGGCAGTGTCCCCTGCCCAGGCAAACAGCTGGAGCAGAGCATCAGAAGGTCTGAGCTGGCTGTTGGAGTGTGGACAGCACCCCTGAGGGAAAGGGGCCAGGGTCAGGTGGGATAACAGAGCTGGCAGGGCAGCTGCCCTGTCCCACACTGCTGGGGCTGAGCCAGAGGTGGCAGCCAGGGTCAGCCAAGAGTAAAAGATCATCAGACACATCCATCAGACACATCCATCAGACACAGCCACGGCGATGAGGTCCCAGGTGGAGCCAGGAAGGTGAGCCAGCCAGGAAGGGAGGTCAGGATCAGGTCCAGGGACAGCAACCAGGGTCAGCCACAGTGTAAGGATCACCAGGCAAGTCCATAATGACAGCAAAGGCACGGTCAGGCTGGGAAGTCAGTCTGTGGGCCAAGGTCCAGGGTCAGATCACTGGGGTCAATGGCCAGGCACAGGCATGGCTGTTGCTCTGGCCAGGCCCCAGCAGCAGAACTTCAACCCACTCTCCAGCAGGGATGGCCAGGGCCTCCCTGCCAGGGCACGTGGCAGCCACTGCCCCACAGGTGCTCTCTAAGCTGTCCCCATGCCCATGGAGTGAAGTCCCATCACGCTGTGGATGGAGGAGTGCAATAATGACACTCATTTTCCCTTTGGTGGCAGCAGCAGGGTGCCCATCTGTCACAGGCAGAGCAGCAGCTGGGCTGGCAGGGACATTGCCCAGCTGCTGCTCCAAGCCAGCCTCCCCCCAGGATGGCCAGAGCTTTGCTGGGTGACAGTGAGGGATGTACCTGGAAGAGCCTGTTGCACTCCATGATCATGTGGGCCAAGCCCTGCGTTGCTGCCAGGTTCTCGTTCAGCTCCCTCTGGTCTGGCTTCCCCAGGCTGCACTTCCTCTGGCTGGACCTAGAGAGGGGAAGGTGAGAGGGAGGCTGAGCGAGCAAAGTGCTGGGAACAACACAAAACACTCTGCACTGAAGGACCTGCACTGTGCCATGCAGGGCTAATGGCTAATGCAGTGTGACCACTGAAGGTCAATTCCCTCCCAGCACAACCCAAAGGTGTCCAGGGCACTACTGGCCAGTAGTAATGGACACCCAAGAAGGGCAAGTCAAGGAATTTATTCCCCAAACACACCATCACACACTTGGCCAAGAACAACAATGACCCCAAGCTTATTTACACCAATATCAAGCTCCTTTGATACCTGCAAAACCCATGCAGAACCTTTTAAATCCTTTAGCCCAAACCACACCCAACACATTTCAAAAACAGTCCCCTCTTTTAATTCATGCTAGTGGTATTACATCATTAGTCCTGGCTTCTGAAACTTTTATCTATGTACATTCCTGCCAAAGGGCTTGAAAATTGGGTGGAAGATAATAGTCCTGAGTGCTGCTCCTCAGAGTCAGACCTGTCAGCTGGAACCCTTTGAAGTGGGAACCCTGCACCAAGGCATTAATGCACAGTTACAGCAGAGCCACAGCTTCAAAGCATCCTGCCTTCTAAACACTGACAACAAAGAGAAAACCCCACTGCTATCTTTGGTGCTAACATTTCAGAGCAGCTCTGATGCAAAGCAAAGAGGAGCAAGTGCCTGAGTGTGGCTCCCAGGAGCTCAGACAGCCCAGCAATGCAGCAGGACCTGCTGCCCCCCCTGCACCCCCTCCCCAGGCGCCCTGGTGGTGGCCCCGGGGCTCCCCTGTGTGCCAGCTCAGCACAGCAATGCCTGAGGTATTTTCTGATGCTTTGTGACATTGAAAAGAAAATCCTCAGTGCTTTCTTTCCCTTCCCCTGTGCTATGCAGAGCCTGAGAGATGCCAACAGCACATCTGACAGCTTTGCTTTGGGACTGTCCTCCCCTGCAGATCCCCAAGTGAGTGCTCAGCTCGCTGTGCTGTCGGGGGCACGATGCTCCCTGCTCAGCCAGCTGAGCTCTCCTGCCCTGTCTGTCTGTCCACAGCCCAGCAGCACCAGCACAGCACACAGCCCTGCCCCAGGAGCCAGATAAGGCACGAATGCTCTCAGAGATTATTTGTCTGCTTTGGCCCAAGGGCACCTTCCTCCCTGCACGTACAGACAGGGGATGTTATGCAACCCAGATACTTTTACTTATTAAGATAAATTTACAGAATCCCCTGGCTCAATTTGGCAGGAATGATGCCCTTATCACCCAGCAGAACCAGCTGCCTCAATCTGCCAGGTATCTGCAGGGCCTTGAGGCCACACCTGGGCTCAGGTGGGCAGTGCAATAGCACATTTCCAATGGCCAGCAGCATTTTAAGGCTAGCAATGAGCCACATGCTGGGCTCCTGGGCAGCCAGGGGTGAGGGAAACACACACAGAGAATGGTCAGGAGCACAGCAATGGGGCCTTAGCACAGCCTCTGCACTGGGCAGAGTGACCACACTGCTCCATGCACTGCAGGCAGCTCCTGCTGCACCTCAGCAACCAGACTGAAGGCAAACCCATGGCACACACAGCCCATTTCCCCCTCAAAATCAGACACTGAGCCCAGGCCAGCCACAGAAAGCACTGCTCCAGCAAGAGCACTGTGGACAGCAGCAGGGCCAATACCTGGTAGAGGAGGAGGAGCTGTCCCGCCTCAGGGTGTTGAGGTGAAACAAAGAAGGAGCCAGACAGACAGCAATGTTGGTTGGGGTCATCTGGTTCTCCTCAACAAAAGCCACCACGTCTCGCAGGAAGAACAGGAGGATTTTCAAAGCTTCTCTGTTTTCCTTTGGGAGAAGGAGAATAGCAGCCTGGACAGCCTGAAACTGCTCGTCCTTTGGCACGTCTGGAAACACAAACCATGACAAGAATCCTGAAAACACAAACCATGACAAAAACCCCTCGTGACCTGCAGAAGGAGCACCCATCATGGGGTCCCCAGCAGGGCCCTGAGCCTGTAGGTTCATCCATTTCCTTGTCCCGAGCTCACAGCAGACACGGCAAGGCCATTATCCCACCAAACATGAACCATTTCTCCTGCTGCCTGTCAGGTGCATGTTCACACCCAGGGATGCTGCTGCCTGACTTGCCATTTATCTTGAACACCATGCTAATGAACACATCCTGAACTGAGTTACAATCCAAATAAGGAGCTGTCTCCCCATAAAACATGACTCTGCAGTGATACTCTGGAGCTGCTCTACTGTCTTTTCCTTTCAGCTTCAAGCACGAAGAGAACAGATGCTCTCAAGATAACTCAATTCAGAGACCAGTGTTTTGCCAACAGATTTTAATTCACACTAACCCCCACTGAGACTGTCTGGCCACACAGCTCTGGCAGGAGTGTGGGTCTGGTTCATCCTGCCATACATCCCCAGCACAAGGATTTCTCCAATTAACAAACACCACTGCAAAGGGCACAAGATCACTTCTCCTTCCCTTCAGGTAGAAGCACATACATAGAACACACTTGGTGAAACAAGTGTGAACACACTCACATACATAGAACACTACTTGGTGAAAACAGCATAATTCTTATCTCCAAAAGAGTAATTTAACCTGTGCACTGGCTCCAGAAGATGGGTGAGAGGGGTGAATAGAACTTGGGCATTTGCTGTTTCTCTCCCAAAACAAGAGACAGGAGGTAGACAGTGGCCAGATTACAATAATTGGAAGAAATCCTTTGGACACGGGAATTACAGATCTCCTTACAAAGGAGGATTTGTGAATGCAAGAAGAAAACTTATTTCAAACAGATAAACAATTTTCTGACAAAATTTTAAAACCCTGGCAGGTGATGAAATAAAACCCAACAGAAGTTCCATGAACCTACACTGTACACAGAACAGCAGCTGCTCACTGACTTAGGTCAATAAAAGCCACATGGGTTAGGCTGCAAAACCAGTCCTCTCAGAAAGCTCACAATCTGTCTTTCAAAACCCTTTCTCAGAAGCAGAAGAAACTTGTCTGTCCCAACAACATTATCAGCCCTACTTCAAGCTCCTTCCCCAATCCATCTGCTTTTAGAAAGTGAATTCCTTGAGGGCAAAGTGCTGGAAATAGAACCTGTTTAAACTGTATTAAATGCAGTATTTCAGCTTTGAGTTTTCTTGGTTTTTTGGTTTGAGTCTCAAGGACAGTAACTGTGAGCACAGACAGAAAGCTGCTGGCATTTCCCAGCTGTTTCACAGCAGCTGTTCTTGGGCACCTTAATAAAGAAATAAATCAATATATCAGGTCTTCTTGCTCAAGAGGCTATGCCAGGCCATGAACAAGGCGACCAGGTTATTTCTTAATTTTGCACAAGGCAATAACTGTTTAAAAGCACAGTTTAAAGAGGCTGCTGCAGCATTTCCTTACACTCATCCTTAAGAGAAGAGAACCAGCTGGTTCAGAGGATGCAGAAGGGAAGCTCCCAGGTCCAGAGCCACAGGAACTCATCTTGTCAGAAATGTCCTGCCTGCCTTGTCCCCTCTGGCTGCAGGGAACTTGGCACTAGTCCTGTCTGGCCACTGCCTTATGGATATTAAGATATCCAAGGCACTGGAAAATGTCAGTGTTAGGTACAGGGGATAGGAAAGAAGATGACATATGGACTCTATCGTTCAGAAGGCTAATTCTTTTTTATTAAGAAACCCATTGCTTTTTTTATACCCTAGTTCACTACAGGTGGACTTTATTGGTCCTTTAATTAAAACACCATCACCATTGGCCAGTTAAGAAACCACCCTTAGGTACGCAAATCTCCATAACCCATTCCACATGTTCACAACACCAGGTGCAGCAAGTTGGGCTAAGAATTGTTTATCATTCTTTCCTCTGATCTCCTCACAGCCTTTCCCAGGACAGTGCTGGGAAAGCTGTGTGTTATTCCCTGTTGCCAGAGAGCAGGGTACCAGCTCTCTGGGTACCTACAGGGTACCCAGCAGGGTTGCCAGCCCTGGGTACCTACACTGGTAGATGTGCAGGAAGGATTCACAGAGCCTGCTGGTGAAGATGGGCTCGGGGAGGTCTCGGAAATACTGCTTCACCATGTCTGCCACGTCAAAGGCCGACTGCCCCTCGTAGCACACATTGTTTGGGCTGGTTTCATTCATTTCTCTTAAGGACAGGATCCTGGATTTAACGCCTGATTTTCGGAACAGGCCAACCTGTGGGTAAAAGGAATTATTAGAGGCAAAGAGAGGAGTCATTGGGAATCAAAATTTTGATAAATAAGTGATCCTTCACCTTCCTTCTAACAGCAAATATCCTGTGGCAGTGGGATTGAACGCCAAAATACTTCTGTATCATTGATTGAACACCAAAATACTTTTGTATCAGAAGCCACATGGACATTTCTCTGAGGCAAGCCATGCCTGGTACCCACAGAATCAGCTATGACATACCAATTTTCATCTTTGTTTGGCTTTTATTTCATACAAAAGTACTTATTTTGCCTTTTAGAATCACTACCATTGACACATATCCATTCTCTTGGGCAGGCTGTGTTTACACATGGGAACTCTAAGTTTCAAATTCACCACTGTGTGTCCACCAAACACAAACATACATCAGCTGCTGGCTTACACAAACTGACTCTGAGATCCACAAAGCTCCCTGTAACACCTGATACATCTAATTTTTCCACAGGCTGGCAAAGGGCAGATGCCATTAGGAGGGAAAATTTGATGTTCTATTTAATGTGATTGTCAACTCAGCGAGATTTAGGAGTTTCCCATGAGCTCAACCCACCAAAATGTCTGGTGACAGTTTTACTCTGTGCCACTGTGGCAGTGTTTACACTCTCTGGTTTATTTATATGAACTGAATGGATACCATAACCTCAACATGAAAAACACTTGCACTGTCACTTTTGCACTTTGGCATCATATAACACTTCTAGACAATGGCAAAGCACAGGAAGAAAAGTCCTCTCTTCAACTAATATGTCTCATGTCACAAGGTCTTCATTTCTGCAGCTATGCTATGGAAATACCATATAGAGCACATACTTCCTCTGCCATCTCCACTCAGGGGATAAATACCCAGCTGAGCTCCAGGAAAAGTTGTAACAGGCAGTGCTGTAATGTTTTCTCTCTGCTGAGTGGTGCATTTCAGCTGAAACAAGACTAATTCTCACATCAGCTCTGGCACTACCAGCAGCAGCCACAGAACAGAGGAACAGTGACATTGGCAGATTTGCCTCCCTGGGGAGCAGAGCCGTGACACCTCCCCAGGCAAAGGCAGCCTGGAAACTGCCTGCTCCAGGAGGGTTTCACTGAGGGAAGGCACAGAAACACAGCACAGGGCTAAAGGCATTCCCAGAGGGGATCAGCACTGGCATTTCCTCACAGGCCACCTGCTCAGAGCTACACCCTTCTGCCCACTCAGAGCCTCAGGGGTAAAAAACTCCTTCAAAAAAGCATGAAAGAGAGTCTGCTCCCCTGGAGCATAGCCCAGAGCTCCTCTGGGCTGCCTTGAGCTCATACCTGGTCGAGAAAGTGGCTTCTCAGGTACTCCAGGGCTTGCAGGATGCCATTGGGCAGGGGATGGCTTGTCCGCTGCATGTTCAGCAGTAAAGGAACCCCAAACACATTTTTGTCCTTGTAGTCTGAGGCTTTGGGCTTTTTTATGAACTTTGGTATGGTCCTGGAAATGAAAACCAAGTAGATGCAGCTTACCAGGTGTGCAGCACATTGCAGCTGTTGCTGTACACTCATCAGAAAGGGCTGGGCTGCACCTTGTCACAGCCCCAAATACACACAGCGCCAGGAGGGAGAGAAAATCAGCAATTGCAGGGATGACTTCCTCATTTCATTGCTGAAATTAACTTTAATAAAGCATCCTCGTGGGAAATACATTCCATAGGACTGCAGGGTTTTTTCATTCTTTCTATATTCAAATGCAAGCTCCCTATCACAAAATGAATGTAAGTCCTCTGAGTGTCTGAATTTGTCACTGGTTTAGTTCAAACAGACAGTGCTGAAGGGCTGGATTCTCAGTCCCACAGTCCCTGGGATGGTCCTCTGAAAAAGCCCTGCAATTGGGCAAATTTAAAGAGACACTATGATGTGCCTTAAAATCAGTAAGAGCAGCGAGGGGCCAAAGTGCAGCCCACAGCAGAGGAAATGCTGGAGCCATGGAAATAACCACAGAGCTGCTGGCAATTTAATAGGATGAAATTCTTCATCCTGAACACATGCAATGCAGGCAGACAAGGAAATTCACATGCTTACATCAACCCCTTTCTTTCCAGCTCAGGTTGTTTTAATATCACACAACTTACCAGTTCCAGCCCTGCTTACTGGACGGGGAGTATCTGTCCATTAGAGCTGTGAGTTTCAGCAATGCCAGCTTTTGTGTGCGGGCCAGCTGGGCAGCTGACTGGCCATCAGTCTGCAGGGAAAGGCCTTCCAGGTTCTCTTCCACACACCAGTGCTGCTTCCCGTGCCTATGGGACAAATATTGCTTAACCTTAGGACCATTTCCCCATCCCTGTTTCCTACCTGCGTCTGTGAAGCACCCAAGACTCTAAATGACCTGCAGTTATTTGCACTTAAACAAGGTGCTTCCCACCCAGGAGGGGCTCTGGCAATACAAACTGTTTCCCTGGCTCCAATGCCTGAGTGCTCATGCAGATTATGAGTGTCCCTGTTCAGCAGAGGTCAGAATTGGTGCCTGTGGAGCAGTACCTGCCACCTGCAGGGCAGACCCTGCTACCTAGGACAGACTTTGTTCTGGTAAATCAATTCTATTTTGAGAGGACAGAATCAAAGGCAAACCCAAGGATGGCTGACCTGTTGGTGTTTTTAGAGTCTGTGATGTATGCCAGCTCTGCAGAACCAATCTCCTTGCCCAGGCCACAGGTGCTCTCTCCCCCAGCCTCCCCTGCTGCCTTATCTTCTGGGCCCTCTGCTTCAACAGAGCTTTCCTTAGGGGAGGGTGGACACAAAGAGGCCAAGTCACTGGCAAAGTCAGAATCCCCATCATCTGAGAACTTCTCAGTCCACTGATCCACCAGCTTTTTGAGGCCATTGACATCTGCAATGACACTGTTGAGCTCTGAGAAAACGTCGTCGTCGCCGAGCTGCTCCAGGCCCTGCAGCTCGGGGCTGGGCATGTTGTCATACACACTGAGCCTCTGATCCCTGCCCAGCACGGGGCTCCTGGCGCCCCTGGAGCTGCTCCTGCTCCTCCTACACCCGTGGAAGCTCCCAGTCCTCCAGTTGACAGAGGAGCTGTCTGCAGACAGGGAGCTGTCTGTAAGCACTGTGGGGAAAGTGCCAGGCTTGTGGCCTTGTGGTATTTGAAACATCTGGCTCTTTGGTAATGTCATGTCATTTTTTAGGTTTTGCTGGGATAGATCGTTCCCCAGCAGCAGCTTGCTGGTGTCCATGTGTTCTGCATGCATCCTCCTTCCTTCACAGGGGCTGCCTGGTTTTGTAAGAGGCCTTGCAGTGCTCCCTGTGCTGCTGTTCACAGACTGATTGCTGCTATTGCTGCTCTGGGGAGAAAAGGGAGAATTGTTCTTTGTTCGGATGCCAGAGAGGTCAGAAATATTTACACAGTTCAGCATCTTCATCTTTTCTTCATTAAGTCCTTCCAGAAGAACAGGTTCACTTATTATGGGTTTGGCCTTTGACTGACCACTCCTTAAATTGCAGCTCCTTAAGTGCAGCTTCTCCATTTTCTTTAGAAGGCTCTTCCTCTTTTTAGATGGTGACTTGTCCAAAAGCTTCTCCTCACTGGTGATATTTAAAAATTCACTGGGGGGAGGAGAACAACTAAAAGCAGAGTCCAGTGAAGGTACCTTAACTGAGGAACACCTTGAGGAGCTCGTGCTGGTTTCCACATCTTCAAAAGGTTTCTGGGAGTTAACAACGTCACTGTCAGCACTGCTGGTGCTGTGAACCGAGGACACATCGTGCTTCTCACCATGATCCAGACAGACACTGTCCTCATTGCTGGTGATTTTCAGCACTGGGGTGGGAGCTCCAGCCCCCTGCTCTGCTGGGAGAGCTGCCAGGCTCCCGACGCGAGACCAGCGCTGGCTGCACCTCTCGTAGGCCCACCTGTCACTGATGGCACAGGGCTCATCATCCTCAGAGTCATCACTCTGGGAAGGAGGAAAAAAAACAACACAAATTCAAGGGCAAAGTTTGGCAAATTTTAAATTACAAAAAGCGGTTTAATATAAAATGTAGACTTAAATTTTCTGCCGACTTCTGAAACCTCCACAACTAACACAGGGAAATGTGACCACTCAGACATTGAAGATCTGCCCTAAGTTAGTTGAAAAATAGGCTGACAAATGATGCCCAAGCATGCTGACAATCTGGGAAGTGACCACAGGAAAAAGTGACAGATTTGATCTAAGGGTGAAAAATCCTGTTTTGTGGCAAATCCAAGCATTTTGAAAGATAGTTGTATTGGGTTTACACTGCCTTTCCTAAAGTCAAACAAATCAAGCACTCTCACACTTCTGTGACCAAAACCCATCCATTTTCAGGTAAAGAAGTGTTTAGCTGTGGGGCTGTGCAGCATCAGTACCTGTGCACCCTTCTGGAGCTCCCACCTGCACCAGGTGCCCTTTGCTGGATTGTCCCCACTCTGAGGGAACACTGGGACAGTGAAACATTGCAGAGATGGGAGCCACCTGCCTCTTCTCCTGCCCCATTCTGCCCCAAGAGAGAGCAGAACTCTCCAAAACCCAGACATTTTCCCAGAATTTGGCATTATTTTCTCTCTAGTCCTGTAGTTAATCCCCGGTGGCTCAGAGGTTTGGCAGAGCTGGGGCTGCCCAGCCAAGCTGTGGGCACCACTCTGATTTAGCTGCAGTGGCAGAGCACAAAGACAGCACAGCTAAAACCCACTCAGCTTGTAGTGGCTGAACATTTGGATTGCCCTTTGGATTTCTTTAAGTCAACAGGAGTGAAATTTCACTTTCAGCACTTACATAAGGTGGGAAACTACATAGGAAAGCAATGATAGCCATGATGGGGCTTTGGGGCAACTTCTCCTCCCACAGTGAATTTTTGGACAGTAACCTGTGTCAAATCAAATTTTTTAAGTGTTTCAAAAGCCACCCCTTCAGAAACCTGCCTTGCAAAGTTTCAAACATTACATAGCAGCAATCTCCATCCCTATGGTTTCTCAACATAACATGCAAACAGCAGAACTTTGTGGCATGGAATAGAAAGGAAAGTTCAGGAATTGCTAATCCTTCATGCACTTTTGAACCCAGGTGTTTGAAACAACAGCTCAACACATGTTTAATCAGAACAGGAACTGTATGTTACAGACATACCCGATTCCTGTCACGGCTTATTTCCACTTTCATTGATGCATACTTGTTCAATGTGTTCAACCTTCTAGGGTTTGAGAAAAAACACAGGAGTTTTACATTTCAGCTATTTTATTGCTTGAAAACAAACATGCACCAAACTAGTTGTGATCTTCTACCAGGGAGTCTTCACTATTGTCAAAGAGTGACATTCTGCTAGAGGCTCCCATACACTGGCCCCAAAACCAGCACAAATAACAACACCATGATGTTCACACTTCCAGTTCTGCCATCTTTAAACTAGAGAAGACAATAATCAATCTAATTTAAAAAATCATATTATTAGTGCTAATGATTGTGAAAAACTGCATATTGATTTAAGATTTTGAAAAGAAATTAAATTCTGTGTGGGCTCCTCAAAAAAAAAATTTAAAATGAAGATGTTAACCTGTATCTCTGGAAGGACTCATTATCTATCATTTTAATTAAAGCTTGTGGAATCAGTAAGGTCCCCACATTAGTCAATCACTTAGATGTCAAACGATAGGTGGCATCAACACGAGGCACACAGTTTCTCCAAGGAGCAAACAGGACAGAAGTGACACCAAGAAACAAAATATACCCAAAGTTCTCTAACATCTGCTGTGCTTTAGAGATGTGAGTGTGAGCAACTCCTCTTGGTCCCCAGGTGCAGGCAGAGCAGGAGCTCAGAAAAGGACCAGAACACCTCGCCAGGAGAGGAACTTTGCAGTGCCCTAAGTGTTAGAAATCATCATTTCTGCTGTAGAAACTCTGCTGACCAATCTCCTCATGAGGAGCTGCAGTAACTGCAGCACCAGCTGAAGCAGAAGCCTCACACTGTCCTGGCTCTGATCCTGGGGAAATTCCACAGGGCCCTGAGTCTGACTGGGCACTGCCAGTGCAGGTTCATTTGTGTGCTCTGAGCAGCTGTGGCAAAGCAGTAACTTCAAACCAGTACCTTTGCTTCTCACCCAAAAAATATTCAGGAAAACAGAGCAGATCTCATGCAGGTAATTTTTTTTCTGTCTATCTGCTGGAACAGGAGTTGGAGGAAATTCCTGCACTCCATTGCACATGATCCTAGAGAGCAGCCTGCCATGCTTGCAGGGAGCTGGTTATTTTTAATCAGCTTGCAGCCATTTCTCATCACAAAAAAGATATTTAATGCTCAGTGTAACATCCCTGAGAGCTTGGCTAAAGAGGGAGTGCAGACATGTGCTTACTTTACCTTTTAATTCCTAAAATAACCAACTATATTGGCACTAAAGTGTGGTGAAGTGATTTCCTCAGTCACAGATTTGGTGACTTTGTTCCTCTCTGACAAAAGCAGAGGCATGAAAAGATGAGTAACAAGTCACTGGGGGGCTGGGGGTATCAAAGATCATCCATGATTAATGTTTACCTGAACAGTGATTCAATTGCATCTCCATCTAAAAACTCATGATCTCTCCTCACAGTTTTTACATCAATGGGAAACTGCATATCTGTGAACAGAGAAGTTGAATCTGAAATCTGAGCTGTAATTGCAAAGACTTTCAGTTTTGCAGCTTATTTATCACAGGATGAAATGAAACTGCTTCTATTTCTATAGCTGTGCACTCATGCAAACATCCTTCCAGCAAGTGAGGATCAGTTCCTTAGGGCACGGGGGGGAACAAACACAAGGATCTGCTTGCTGCTGTTGGTACAGGTGGACAAGCCCTTCTGCATTTCCAGGAGCTTGCAGTCACTGATGAGAAACAAAAAATAACCTTTAGATTTGCTTTGGTTCTCTGCACCTTCTACAGGATAAAGCAGGGATTTTTTTTTTTTGCCATGGTGAGGTGCAATGCAGCTCATGAGAAACACTCTCTGAGCTCCAGGGAGCCTGACACATCGTGCTGGGCTGGGAGATGAAGGGTTCAGTGTTTCAGCTCCTAAGATTTAGCCTGGCACATGAGGGAACCACTGGGGTCCATATGTATTTTCTTAGCTTATTTTATAAGCTTTATTTTGCTAGCCAGGTCAGGAAAGAGCATAAGCAGCAAGGTAAGGCAGGGGATTCATTTTCCAAAAGGATGGCAATGCACATTTCCAACAAACAGCTTATGGAACACAATCTGCTGTGGGCAGACAGGAAGCATTTCCAGGTTTCATGATATACAGCTTTCAAACCCAGCTCTACTGGCTTTACTGCAAATTTTCAATTTTGCAGTGACTAGGAGAGGTGGGAATGAGAGCAGTTCATGTTGTTCTTTAACTGTGGTTCTTTGATAAAATCTTTCTTAAATTAGGTTAGATTTTGTTACTTTTGATGTTTGTAACAAAAACCATATTTTAAAGTATAACAAAAACCATATTTTAAAGAAGAACAGTTTTAAGGTATATGCACAAGTGTGGCCTGAAAAATTATACAAGCTCTCAACAAACCCATACCTCCTCCCAAGAAATAAGCACACTTAGTAGTTTTAACAACATAGAAACATGCTGAAATTGCATTTTTGACTGGCTGGCTGATGCTGAATATTCCTCCTGAACACTTATGATTGCAAGATGATTTTTTGCAACATTCTTTTTCAAAACACCAATAAAGCAATCTCACTCAGATCACAGGCTGCAGAGCCTCAGAGGAGTTTTGGATGCAATCAGTGGTTGGAAACATCACTTCCAGCACCCCAAGGAAAAGAGCCTGAAAAAATTATAAGCAACTAAAAATAACAAAAGCAGAAATTTGACTGAGTTACAGTCTAACAATAGGAAAAGAAAACCAGGGAAGATTTGGTCCTTTAAAGAATTGTACTGAGTCCCTGCTGAGATGTCCCTTCTGCAAGAAATCACACCAGGTCACTCCTTTCCTCCAGGTTGGCATGAAGATATAACAGAATTTGGAAGTGCTTCCATCAGAAGTGTCAGGTTCTAAAATATATTATTTATGTGAACAATTCCACTCAAATTCAGTGTCAGCTGCTTGGCAAGTCTTTGTGATCATACCTTCAAACAGCTGAGCATACTGGGGAAATCCAGCAGCTCTCAGCCAGTCGCAGGCTTCTCTGGCTTCAATTTCTGCAAGGAGAACACACAGTTGTTCATGGACAGTGCTCAGCAGAGGCAGTGAAAAGTTAATTTCACCTGGCATACTCTCTGAAATCTTGTGTGTTAATGTTCTGCTAGGATATTGCTAAAAAGGAATAAATCCTTGTTCCGATGCACATACAAAGTTCTGCAATAGTCATTCATACTATTGAGATAAGCAAATATAGGATTGATAGATTTGAACACACACATGGGATGTCACACAGGGGGGTAAATCAGCAGTGATAAGCTAATTTCACCTGGCACACTCTGTGAAATTTTGTGCGTTAATGTTTTGCTAGGATATTGCTAAAAAGGAATAAATCTTTGTCTCCAATGCACGTAGCTCTGCAATAGTCACTCACACTATTGAGATAAGCAAATAAAGGATTGATAGATTGGAACACACACTTGGGATGTCACACAGGGTGGGTAAATCAGCTGTCCCTGAGCTGGGGGCAATGGAGCATCTACTGCCAGTAGAAACGAGTGACCAGAGCAGGGTGTGGGGCTCACATCTGTGCCCTCACATGGCAAAGCCTGCTCGTGCATTCCAGCGCTGAGAGATGGTGATAAGACACAAACAAACCCTATAAATAAACTTAAAATGCTCTCACAACTTTAATAACACTGGCCACGGCCTAAGCATTCCCAGAACAAGAGTTCTCAGGAGTACCTGTTGCTAGGCTCTATCAATATTTATTTCCTTGCCAACTACCTCCAGCCCTTGGCAATGAGCACAGCAGATGTCAGGAACTCGCTGCTCGCTCTGTGACAGCTGGGCAAGGCTGTGGCCAGCAATGCTGGAACATCCCACAGGGGCACAGCAGAGCCCAGCTCACAGAATCACACACATTCTGTGAGCCCAGCCCCACAGAATCACACACATTCTGTGAGCACAGCCCCACAGAATCACACACATTCTATAAACCCAGCCCCACAGGATCACACACATTCTGTGAGCACAGCCCCACAGAATCACACACATTCTGTGAGCCCAGCCCCATAGAATCACACACATTCTGTGAGCACAGCCCCACAGAATCACAGAAACAGGCAGGTCAGCATGGGTACATGCCCCAGCTCTGATCTCTGAGCACTGCCAGTGTCTGGGGCTGTGGAAGAGGAGAGGATTCCCAAATGCATTTCTGCAGGTCTGTGTGCATCCCAGCGTGTGTTACACCAGCCTCCAACCTAAAAGCAAAGACTTCTTGGAAAGGAGCATTGCTGAGCTACCTGAAAATCCAGCATGCTCAGTAGAGAGAAATGTTTTTAAAACACCTTAAAGAGTAGCATGATAGGCCAGAGGAACAGAGCTGGTCCTTAAAACTATTTTCTTTACACATACATTCACAGATTAGGATTCCAGGGCACTTCACATTCATACCTGTTCAAATTCACTGCTTGCCTTGCTCAGGCTTCTCAATTGTAAGTCATCAGTGCAATCAGACACTAACCAAAAATATCACACAACTTCCAGGATTTTATTTTTCTACTTTAAAACTTAAAATTGTTTCCATTATCACTTAATCAAATTGAACAATGCTGTTCTAACAGAGGCTTCCCTGCACAAAACTGCATGGCTTTTTCATCTGAGAATAAAGTGATACCATAGGAAGACCAGGATATTTTTACACAAAACAGATGGATCAAACTTTTTTTTCCTACTGCAGAACAGAAACTAATTTCTTCTACAAGAAGAAATATATATCCACTAGCTTATATCCCCTATGCCTATATTTAATGCCATATTTAGTGCCATAATTTATCATAATCTTTACCACAACACAGCATTTACTGGAGACAATAAAAGACAAGCATTGTATTCACAGGGAAGAAGGAAAGGGAAAGGGAAAGGGAAAGGGAAAGGGAAAGGGAAAAGGAAAAGGAAAAGGAAAAGGAAAAGGAAAAGGAAAAGGAAAAGGAAAAGGAAAAGGAAAAGGAAAAGGAAAAGGAAAAGGAAAAGGAAAAGGAAAAGGAAAAGGAAAAGGAAAAGGAAAAGGAAAGCTACCTGGAGGAAAGAGCTAGGAGGATGACCAGCCTAACACTAAAAGTTTCACAAAGTGATTTTCATTTAGAACCCCAGTAGATCCACTCAGCCATCTCAGCTGTGGAGGAACTGTAGCTGTCCTCATTCAGACCTCAGCCTGAGCACAGCAATCCTGAGCTCAGACTGGGACTCTCGAGGGGCTGAAGCTTCCCCAGTTCCCAACACATTAAAAGCACAACTTCATTTTTAGACCAAACCAAGCCATGAAAAGTGATGCAAAATAGAACAGAAAAAATAAGGCAGAAAAATATTTTGTACCTAGTGAGGCTATTTTCAATGAATATGACTGAAAATACACAATTACAGTTGGCTTCTTCCATAGAACAAGGACAGAGGAGCTGGGGGAATTTTCTTTGCTGATGGAAATCTCCAGGCCTTTTAACATACCTTTGCACAATCACAGGGCATGTTTGGATTAGATATTGGGAAGAAATTCCTCCCTGTGAGGGTGGTGAGGTCCTGGCACAGGGTGCCCAGAGCAGCTGTGGCTGCCCCACCCCTGGAAATGTTCAAAATGTTAAAGGCCAGGCTGGACAGGGCTTGGAGTAACCTGGCCTAGACCAGAGGATGACAATTTTTAACATCTTTTGGGTGTTTTCTGCAAAACTGAAATAGCAGAGTGACCTAAATGTGTCACCTCCCTCTCCTGAACTGATTTCATAATTAAGCAGATGGGGAAAAAAAATCCTGCAAAACTTAATATTCCTAGTTTAGAGGCTGCCAGCAGCTCCTTCATGCCAAGGCAGCTATTTCCCCAAGGCTAGGGGTGGTAGGTTACTACCAGATGTTTATGAGAAACAACACAGAGCACATGGGCTGTGCCACCCTTTGGCTGTGCTGTGTCCCACAGGTACATTCTGTGCCCAGGCCCCTGCACAGAGCATTCAGAGTGCTGCCTGTGCCCCAGCCCTGCCCCTTCCCCATGCACCCTCCTCCCTGCAGCCCCAGAGCCTCCACCAGGGCTGGGACACTGTCACAGACACATTTTATGGAAAATCCTTTCCTTAGGATTTTTTCCTCCTGAGAAGCTTAGAGGCCTCAGGAACAAAATGTGAACAATGGTTATCTGCTGCTGTGGAGTGCAACAGGTGCATCTGTGATTGGCACATGCTGGATGTTTCTAATTAATGGCCAATCACAGTCAGCTGGCTCGGACTCTCAGCCTGAGCCACAAACCTTTGTTATTCATTCCTTTCTATTCTTAGCTTAGCTAGCCTTCTGAGATGAACCCTTTTCTTCTATTCTTTTAGTGTAGTTTTAATGTAATATATATCATAAAATAATAAATCAAGCCTTCTGTAACACGGAGTCAGATCCTCATCTCTTCCCTCATCTAAGACCTCTGTGAACACGGTCACGGGACACCTCTCCTGCCCCTGTCCTGGGTTTGGAAGCTGTGTGTCCCATCCTGAGAGCAGACTGCACTCTCCTGGGCTGAGCTGTGTCCCCATCTGAGCACTGTCCTGAGAGCAGCCTGCAGGACCCACACTCCTCACCAGGCACCTGCAAACCAGGTGCTGCAGTGTGAATTAAATCCCTGTCAGAATGAACAGCACTGCTAACCAGATTGTTTGCGGCAAGGGAAAGACATCTGTGCTGAGATTTGGTATTTGGGCATTGTCTCTGAGATGTTTTCCTGACAAGAAGCACTTTCCTAAAAACAAGGCAGAGGCAGCAACCCAAACCAGTGACAGCAGTGTATCCAACAGGCCAGGCAGCCTTACTGTGAGGTGAGCAAACTTCAGCTAAAAAAGAATCAAACTTCAAATTTTAAAGTACTCTACATAAAATGGGAGAATGTAAGTTTCATTTTGAAAGCACAGCACAGTGAACCTTGCTGCCAGGATGCAGTGTGACTTTGAGCTGCTGCCAAAGCAGGAGACCTCTTCCTTTGCCCAGCTGTGAGCTCCTACTCCTCACTGCCACCCCGAGCTGATGCCAGCAGGTCCTGTCAGCCAAACTGGCAGGAAATGAGTCACTCTTGTTTGCCAAGATGAGATTTAAGAAGTTTTAGCTTTCTGAATTGGCTACCACATGTTCTGATAGGTTCCAGTGGCAGGACAAGGGCAGTGGTGGGTCCAGGCCAGGGAGTTCAGCCTACTGTGAAACCTTTAATAAATGTATTGCTTTTCACAGAGGTGTCTCATTGTAGGTCTTTTTCAAAGCAGTTTTTAAACAGGTTTTAAAAACCAATGGTAGATGCATTGCTTCTATCTCCATCCAAAATAGTTTTCCAGTTTCAACAGGTAGGAATCACATGGTGATCAGGACTTCATGAATTAAAGGGATTTAAATCTGAACACCTTCCAAAACCATGGCAGAAATAAGAACAATTGGAGGGGTTTTCTTGCTGTTTGCAGCACTCCTGCATTAGCTACTGCAGGACCCTCCTTGTCCCCTTTTCTGTGGGATGCAAATGTGATGGTTGTGGCAAAGAAAGGATTTCTCAACATGCCCAGCAGTCAGGAGAACAGAGCAGAGGGTAGGACTGACTCCTCACTGACTGACATTGCACCACTCTGTAACGAAACAGAAACAATCCCAAAGGATATTGCTCTTTCCCAACCTCCCTCATTACACAGAGGACCTTTTTTTCCTCTCTAAATGGCAGCAATCCTCTTCAGCAGCCAGAGCCAAGCAGGTGCCCAGCTCCCAGCCTGCCTGGTGTGCCAGCAGGGCAATGCTGCTGCCTCCCCTCATCTCTAACAGCCCTCACTGCCATCCCCAGCCCCCAGCCTGCCTGCTGTGCCTCTCAGGGCAATGCTGCTGCCTCCCCTCATCTCTAACACCCCTCACTGCCATCCCCAGCTCCCAGAACTGCAGCCAGCACTGCAGGCTTGGCAGCCTCATGTCAAACTCTGCCCCACATCTTCCTGCAGCTCAGGAGCCCTGGGCTGGGGACTGGCAAGTCCTTCACACCCTGACTCAGATCCTGTCCTGGCTGCTGGTGCTGCTGAAAGTGACAAAGGGGTTTCAGTTCCGTTTGAACATCACAGGATGAGTTTCCCATCACATCTTTCTGTTTTGTGCATCTTCCTAGGGCTGTAAGAATTGATGTGACTTCCCTGTGACTTACAGCTGCTAATGAGGCATTTCATGTTACACTTTACACACATCCTGTGAAAAATGCATTTGCTGTGCTGGAACTCTGATTTCTGGACGTCAGAACTGCATTTTACCTGTGACAGGATTTTTAATAACTGTTTTTATTTACATTACATCCTTTTACTTGAAAAGAGAGTGGGAACATGATGTCTGCTCCATGCTGGAGGCTCAAAAGCAATGCTTTCAAAGGAGGGTGTTTGCACTGACCAAGATAAGCAGCCAGGGACTTGTAAAACTGTCCAACTCTCCAAGAGCTAAGATGGATCATAAATAAGTGGAAATGTTTATTCTGTTTTCTCTTGTGCAATGCAAAATATCAAAGCTTAATTGTACTTTACTAACCCACTTGAGGAAGAAGGGGAAAAAAAAAAGAGATTATAGCTTGGAATTTAGCCAGGATAATTTAGGCTCCATGCAGATAGTGAACATAAATGTCTGGAAAATGAAAAGGCCAAGATATTTGTCCTTTCATTCCTACTTTACTATCATGCTGGTGTTTTGGAACTGCAGCCAACTCTTCAGTTATCACAGCTGGGAACTGCAATGTATCCCAGAACTTTGTGGCAACCTTAATTGCATCTTTATCCAGCTCCTTGGCATCAGCTCCCAGGCTGATTACCAGGACTCCCAAGCTGATAGCAAAGCCTTTACTCAGGTCCTTGTCATTTTCCTCCCCTGTTGGTTCCTGGGACCCAGACAAGTTTAAAGGCATTTTCTTTGTAAACCACATTAACTGGTTTGTCAGTGCTGCCTGATCTTTTAATTGCTTCTGAGTGTGTTAGAGAAGGCAGTGTTTGCTCTATGGCAATTTTGAAGGGCTCAAGGAAAGTTGGTACCTAATTCCCATCAGCTTCAGGAGAAATGAGACTGTAACTCTCTAATTGCCAATCCACACTGGAAAATCCTTATCCAAGTAAGTAAGGGATGTATCTCCCTGCAATCTCATCCCAGATATGTTGCTTCACTGTGCTCCAGCCCTGCTGGCTGTGAAGCAGGAACAGATCCCACATTTCTCTGAGGCAGAAGCTCCTTATGGATGTTTGTGCACAGGACCCTTGTACATGATTGAGAAAAATTTGATGCAAGATTTCTGGGAGGAACTGTAGCAGGGAGGGTACTGCTGGCTGCACTAGAGCCAATACCAATAAACATACATATATGTTTATAATAAATAATATAGCACAGAAGTAACAAACCCCAAAACAAGTGAACTGTCTGTGCTCTTTCACTGCGTAGCACTAAGTTTTCCTTAATTATACAAAATGCCAATAACACCACAGGTCCAACCTACATGTAAGGAACTATTTAACCAACAGAGACTGCCCAGTAAGTGGCTGTAACTAAAAGCAAGCTGGATTATTGCCCCTGCTAAGTCGGTGCTGAGCCTGCTGAGGCCAAGGCAGTGGACAAACTTTTACTGGGTCACTCTGCCCTGATGGAGCTTGTTGATATTCGAAGATACGCAACAAAATCAGACAACCTACCTGGAACTTTCCACATGCATCCAAACAGTCAGTAAAGGCAGAAGCTACTGGAAGAGCATGATCCAAAGTGTTGACAGCCAGAGAGCTGCTGTCACACTAACAAAGCAGCGATGGAAACAGCAGCACACACTGGAGCCTCACCTGGGGATGTCACTGACCTGGATCTTCACCTGGGGATGTCATCTGCCCACAGCACCCACTGGATTCTCACCCAGGGAAGTCATCTGGCCACAGCACCCACAAGATCCTCACCTGGGGATGTCATCTGCCATAGCACGCATAGGATCCTCACCTGGGGATGTCATCAGCACCCATGGGATCGTCACCCAGGGCTGTCACTGACCTGGATCTTCACCCGGGGAGGTCATCTGCCCATAGCACCCACTGGATGCTCCCCCGGGGATGTCATCTGCCACAGCACCCACCTGGGGATGTCATCTGCACCCACGGGATCCTCCCCCGGGGCAGTCACTGACGTGGATCCTCCCCGGGGCTGTCGCCTACCCACAGCCCCGTGTCCCGCCGGCGCTGCTCCGCTCTCTCCCTCTCTCCGCTGTCTCCGCCCTTCCCGCCGAGCCCCGCCCGGCCCCGCTCCCGACCCGTGCCCGGGAGGGCTGTCCCGGCTCCCGGCCGGTGTCCCTGCCCGTCCCTGCCCGTCCAGAGCCGCTGTCCCGCACCCGCGCCCCGCACTCGTTCACACCAAGGCAAATCGACATCCCCTGCTTCCCTCGCTGGCTTACCCCCATGTTTCCAAGTTTTGCCAATTCCTCAAAGTTTTACAAAATCATCTCCTTTTTTCCCTTCAGAACTGTGCTGCCTCTGCCCTGCCCAAGCGCACCGGCCCGACGCTGCATCCCGAAGGAGGTGCTGTGCCCAGCGGTACAGGAGGAACAGAGCGGGGCTGGGGTTGGGATCCATCCCTAAACCCGACCCCTCATCCCCGGTACCGAGTGTGCCCCAGCTCACGGTGCTCTGCAGGGCAGGTCCTTCGCCACAGTGCTTTTCATGGATCAGACACAACCTGGGCTTTATTTGGCTTATATGGAATTAGTCTGGATTGTGATTTGAAAAGCTCCCGTGCAGTTGAGCAATGAACCTGGGTGCTGAAATCATATTAGCATGTTTTTCAACCTCTGCAACAGACTCGACTTTTTTGCATTTGCTGTAGTTCATTGCTGCTGTGATTTGACTTTTTGCTTTTAATGATGCAGCACAAAATCAAATAAAAAACCCTGATCAGTCTTTGCAGGCTGAACAACCATCAACAGGTAGAGTGGAATGTAGGCTGGTCTCAGAAGAACATAGCAAAAGTTTAAAATTATTTCAGTAGAAGTTAACTTTAAATCCCTAATAATTTTATATCTGCTGGACTGTCAGGCATTACATTTCAATAGGACAGTTGGAAGGGTGGGATGCTGATAATTTACACAGGTTGAAAGGTAATTCAGACTGTGAACAACTCCAGGAAGCCAGACCAGACTCTAAATTTATGTAGAAAAACTTCATGCAGTGTTTAGGTTCTTAAGAGTTTGGAGTCCAAAACACAGCAGGGAAAATAAGAATTTGAATGAAATGGATAAACAAAAGTTTTTAATTAAAATAAGTATTCTTATAGATGAAGAAATCCTCTTTTCCCCAATCTTATTTAGGAATATTATACCCTAATGAGGTTATAATTTATGGGTGTGTTTCATTATCACTAGTGTTCTGTATAACAACCAAATGCAAAATTTGCACAGACCTATGATTTATTTTTGTGCAATTGCTTCCTAAATGGCAATTTGTTTGGCACAATGAAGATGATGTTTGATATTGGCACTGGGTGACACAATACTAAAGAAATTAGGGTACTGTGATATATGGCATTAGCCATGATTACCTAAGAAAATGCTTTTTGCCAGACCCACCCAAAGCCATATAAAAAGAACACACCCTGCTCTGATTAAATTTGCAGCTATGTGCTTGGATTAGGAAGACAGAATGTATCATTTAAATCTGGATAACATCAGCAGACTGCTCCCATCCATAGAAATGAAATGCTCCAACCAGAGCCCGCAGTTTCTCTTTCCCACCCATTTTCCTTTGGGCATTTCCCGTGAGATGACAGTGCACAACCCTAAAATGCTCATTTGCTTCCTCTTTAACAGCAAACTACCATCAAGCTTCCTAGTTTTTTGTGGGTTACCAGCCATGGAAAGACCCACATAAAACCTTAGGGGTGAACTCCTTCAGTCCAACCCAGCACTGAGTGAGGAGTTCCTGAAGGCTCTGCAGGAAGGAAGCACATTCCTCCATTTTGATCATTTTATCTATCCTAGAGGACAACAAACCCAGGGAATCCTGGCATCTGCCTCTCACTAGAGGAGGTCCAGCCCACACACAGAGGTTCCATGCTGGAGTAAAGGGTGTCTGCAATAAGGATGTCTCAGCTTCAGAAGGGGATTTGGGTATTTCACAGCCTCTCAAACCCTCCACATGCAGCTGCCTGGATGATGACTTGTGGGGCTGCTGCTGGAGGTTCCCAAGCTGGAGGGAGAGACAAGAAAAGGTTTCCTGCTCACCTGGGTTCCCAGGTTTCTGCTCACCTTCTCAGTTCCCAGATCTGCAGCTCTCCAAGGACCACAATAACATCACTAGAGCCTCAAAGCTTTGTTTGTTTGGGACTGACACCTGGAAAATGGGATCATTTTCCCCACATGGTCCTTGTTGCTTGATTTCCTGTTTTCTGGACCCACCTACCCTCACTGAAGGCTCTCCAGAACCTTTCTGACCTTGGGCTTCCTTCCAAGCCTTGGCCAAACCCGACTGTAGTCAGCTCCTGCAGGGATTCTGCCCACAGCAGCTCCAAACCACTCACATTCCACCTCCATCAAATGTGGTGAAAACAATCCTAGAGAGGGTCCTTTTAAACAACTTCACAAAGTACTGCATGACCAAAATTAACTGTTTTTAGAAATGAGCCTGCTGTGCTGAATCCCTCACTCATGCTTTACCAAAACTCTGCAGAACCCCAAGTCACCAAAGGTGTTTCAGACGCTCACTGTGCCAAGCACTGGTGTCGCCTCCCATTAAAGCCAAGCTCCCTGCATATTTTAATTCCTGCCACTGTAATATTTCCTTGCATTTACAAGAGATCACCTCACTTCTTCCTTCCCCTCTCCCTCAACACTTTCCATGAATCCAAGATGAGTGACATTTCATTTCTAACTTTCTCCTGGTAAGATCCCAGAGTAATTGCTTTCTATGTCTTCTCTGATCATCTTGAGTTAACACAGGAGATCAAGGAACCTAACTTCAGCTGTGACTATACTAGGAGGCATCAAGAAAGATATTTCTATGGAAACAAGTTGTTCAGAGAGAAGCCAAATGATTAATTAACACGTTAGACCAATTGGGAGGAAAAATGCAGAAAAAGATACAGGCAATACACTGAGACAGTTCAAAGAGGGGGATGTTAAAGGTGGTAGGGAATAACTGTCAGTTAGAAAGAAGAAAATTAATAAGCTCACTAGAAAAGGATTTAAAATTGAAAATAATTAGATGAAATGGAGGGGAAAAAAGGTTAACAAAACCAAAAATTCCTGAGAAGGAACTCCATTGGTTGAAAAGTATTTCTCCAGGGGCAAAGACTGAAACTTTATCATCTATGATGCAAGAGAGGTTAGACAAACTGCACATACTTGTATTGCAGGGGGAAAGATCTATGGGCAGAAACACTGTGTCACTATTTTTCCTCTCTTGTGACAGGAGTAAGCTGAATAAAGTCTTAAACATTTATTAAAAAGAGGAAAACAATATTGTTAAATGTAGACTCTTGGATATGCTGAAATGCTGTTGAGGTGAAGTCAAAACCTAAACCCATCACATTATAGCAGTGGCATTTGTTACCACTCTGGACTTCCTGTCAGAAGGCAGCTGTGTGAGAACAGAAGTTGGAGAAAATAAGCACATTCAGTGGCCCTCTGAAATTAACAATGTTTTATTTTGCTGAAAGTCAAGATAAAATGGTTTCGGTCCAAATAATTCGAAAAAGCTCTTGGAATCAAAACCATTTAGATGTGATTTTCCAGACTTCACCATCAAAATCTTAAAACATGATTAAAAACTTCCAAATGGTTTTCATGTTATTTTCTCCACCTCCCAATGAACTTTGCTTGGCTGCTTGCACTGGGACATTCCAGTGAAACCTGCAGCAGATAAAGCATTATCCCATTTCCAAGCTTATTTTCACAGAACCAAACTCTAGAAAATGCTGCTATGTATCCTAACAGGATCAGGTCATCATTAATTCTAATTTTTATATCTTCCTTTCTAAACCCAGCCTTCCATTATAAGGTCACAACAACACCAAATGGTTTTAGGAATTACCCATACCCTACCCACCATTAACTCTTCTGGAAATTCCAACCCAGGGAGAATTCCCCTTCTAATACAAGAAAACAACTGAGATTCAAAGATAAGCCCTTTTTAAAATGGAAATGTAAAATTTCCTGGTTATTCCTATATCCTTAAGAAGTCCATGCCTTTATATGGCTGTTTACCTGCTCCTATGATAATCACAACTATTCCTGTTGTTATGAAAGGAAATATTGTGGAATTGTTGCTCCTGGAAAACAACACAATCTTGCCTCAGCCAGCAGGTGTCAATTGATTTGATCTTTCCTCCTTTAAGTTCTGATGCCCCAATTTCCATTAAATTCTGTGTAATCTGTTTCTCATTAGAGCAGGTCAAATCTCAAGCTGGAATTAAGCTTTTGCCTTCTGTTGTTAAAAGTTAAGCATTTTTTAGAGAGGAAAACACTATGCTATCAGGATGAATTCCAGGGATTTTCTCAGGAACTTTTAGGGTTTGACTAAACAAATTGAAGAATTCTTTCAGAACTATTGAAATTCCTAAAATGTGGGTGAGAAAATGCTGGCAACAAAAACCATAATTTCTTGTTTCTTAGATGCACAGAGACCATTTAACATGAAAAATCCCAGGAGAAATGGGTGCATGGAGCTGTAAATCCATGTCCAGCATCCATATCTAGGAACAGAGCATGGAGGAGTTTATTTAGTGCAGGGAATGGGGTACCCAGAGCAGAATCACAGCTCTGAGCCCCTGCCAGCCACAAAAACAAGCAGAGTAAGCACTTTGATTTTCTCATCACTGAACTACTTCTATCTCAAGAGCCACTTTAAGCAAAGGTGATATTGAAGGCAGAGCCACGGACACTTCTGAAGTCTCCAGATGGAAGTTTAAGCTGCAGAGCCTTGGCCAGGGCTCTGGAGGAGCAGAGCAGAATCTGTGCTCCAACCAGACCTGCACAAGGAGGGAAAGCCTTGATCAATAACACAGCCTTGGAGGCTTCTTTCAGCTCTTTCTTCCAAAATCTAGTCCATGATTTGCATAAATATAACTGGACTGAAAGCACACTGCAGAAAAAGTTTGAGTTAAAGTCAACATCTGACTGCCCAAGCTGAAAAAACCAGTTCTGCCTAGGTTGCAGAAAAAAAGAAAATGTTGCTTGTAATATCTTACATTTCCTACTCCCAGTATTTTCACTAAAGGGTTTTGTCATCTCTGTTGTTTAAATGCATTTCTAGGATCATAACAGAACTTGGTCTTGGTTTATTTATGCTCCAGCAAGAGCAGACTCTTCATAGAGGAATGAATAAGCTGCTGAAATGGTCCTGCGGAAGCTTTTAGAGTGCACCTGCTTGTATTTGGCCCAGAGATATTTGGGAATAGATGCCTCTCACCGCTGTACACCACACAGAAGCACTGTCAGTAATGCTTGTTTTTTAATCAAAGAAACAGAATTTCAGACATGACAAAATGTTTTTTCAAGCAAAGCAGTCCAGCTAGAATCTGCTACTCTCCAGAGTAAATTTTTGAGACTAATGTTCCTTAGAAGGAAACTCTTGAGAGTTTTCATGTGAGGAACAAATCCAAAAGAGTGAGTCCCCACATAACCAGCACGTGTCCCAGGCATCAGTGAACACAGTGTCCTGCCTTGGACACTGGTGGTCATTGCCAAAAACATTACATGATGTGGGAGAGCCAGACACACATGGGAGCAGGCAGAACATCACAAAATGTGTGAAGTTCCTCTACATAATATGTGTGGAACTGTATGGAAAAGTATCTTCTTTCAACTGCTCCCATACACAGATTTGGATTCACAAAGCCTTGTTCCACAGCCAGCTGGTGGTGCCCTGGATGGGAGTTCCACCAGCCCTCACTGCTGCTGTCCAACAGGGATATTTACATGGAGGGAGAAGCTGGGGACAGAAGCAGCTCACCTGTGTCTCAGCCCTGAGACACAACCTGCAGTCAGTGATGTTCTCTGTCTCCTGGAAGGGTTCTGCAGGCTGGGCACACCTGAGGACCTCATTCCTGCTCAGAGGGACTGTCAGTTCAGCAGCTCATAGAGAACAAACTCACCAGGACATTTTCAGATGTTTAAATAAATAAACCCAGACTGCCCACTCTATGTCTTGCCATTCACCCATGCCTCTTGCCATTCACCCGGGCATGAATGGGTGATCCTTTCTAAAAACAACACTTGAGAAATAAAACTCTTTTCATACAATAACCAACAGGAACCCCTTCTGTGCTGCTCTGTCCCTCTGAGCAGGTGTGGAGTTGTTCACCAACCCACCCTGAGCTGTTCCCTTCTCCAGCAAGGGCAGTGTGAGCCAAATGCCTTGGCGTAAACAGGAGCCCTCCCTGGTGCAGCCCCACCATCTCACCAGGGTTTGAGTTTGGTTTGCAGGGAAACAGTGTCACAGAGGGAAATTCCTCAAGAGACTGCAGTGTGCAGCATCCCTGGCTGAGGGGGTGATGTGGCACAGAGAGGGACAGCTCAGCCCTTCCCCTGGAGATCAGACACTGCTGTGACACTGCTGGGGACCAAGACTGAGTGAGATGGGATCTGTGTCCAAACCTGCATCCTCTTTCAGTCATGGCTCTTGAAAAACAGTGGTTTCTTCCTGACCAGAACAGCAGAACACTACTTTGTGCTTACCCTTCTTCCTATCTTCATTATATCTCAGCGAAGTGGTTGGACAGGGCATTCTTCAAAGGCCCAGTGGATGCTCATTCCAGCAACAAATCAAAACAGCTGGGCAGGTCCATTTTTTGCCCATCAGCCAAAGCCAGTACCTCCTAATTTTATCAGATTGATTTTGCACATGAAAATATAGTTTCTGTTTCTAACAACCTGTGTTAACAGCTCAGGAAGCAGCAACAGGCAAGTGCCATCTCAAAGATTGTCCTGAGTTTCTCTATCTGTGCCTGCAGTCAGACCTGGAAATCCCCTGAGAACAGGTTTGCTTGTGAGTGTTTCCAAGAACTCCTTGCTTTTGAGCTGAATAGGTGCCAGAGAAATAAAGAAATCTGAATGTCAGAGCTTGGGTCCTGAGTTATTACCAGTGGTGTGGCATTGCCATCAGTGTGAGCAATGGGAGGCAAAAGAACGTGGAGGGTTTTATTATTAAAGAGCAAAGAGCAATGTATGGTGACTTGTGTGTCTAAGAAGCACTAGAATGTATAAACTTTGGAAATTTTGGCAATTTATTGGTGAAATTGAAATTACAGAATAGTAAAACCTGAAAGGTAATCAGGATTTTGATAAAATAATGATTAAAAAGATGTAACTAATACTGGCTTGAGTGCTCCACAGTTTGGCCATGGTCACATCCTTGCTTCATTATTTGCAAAGCCATAATTTTGTCCAGATGAATAATTGGAGACCAAAAGATCTTACCTGCAGTTTTGCTCTTTGTTATGAGCAGCAAACACCACAATGACCCTGTCCAGTTTGCATACCCCCATAAGCTGAAACTGTTTTCAGAGGTATTTGTCAAGCATTAACCAATCTGTTTCCAGGAGTGTGACAATAACAGAGAAAGAAAAAGTAATGGTGGTCAATTTGAGCCAAATAAATGATTTTATGATACACTTGATCTCCTGGCTCAAATTTATCATCAGCAAATAATTCCTTGGAATCTTTGAGAAAATATCTCTTTTCTATTCCTGTGGGTTTTTATATGTGCTCATTTCTATGACAGATGCTTAAAATTTTCATTTGAATCACTAACGCTAGCCAATGGTAAACTTCTCAAAATGCAATGGTTGTTTGGGAGAAATAACAACCAAAAGATTTTGATAAATAGCCTCAACAGATTCCATAAATATATGTAGCATTTTCATCTGAAAAGCAGCACATATTTGGCTTTTTACTCCAGCACTTTCAATGAGAAGATGATGTCAAAGGGAGCAAGAATAAAGCAACCAATGAGGAGGGGAAAAAATAAAAAGAAAAGGAAACTGCAGATCAGTATCTGTAAGGCAAAGTATAAAATTGCAGTAGCAACTTTCAAATCCATTTTCTGAGTGTACAAGATGTGCTGTCTAGTCAGGGAGCTACAGAGGAGCTCCCCTTGCAGCCCTTCCATGGATTGTGACCAGAGCCAAGGAACAGGTCAATATTCTGAGTGCTTTAAAAATAATTTCCTTTGCAGCAGCTCTAGAAAGTGGAAATACCTTAGAAAGATGACAGTGCTGCTTTAATCATGTATCTCATTTTTACAATAGGCCTGGAATTGATGTCAAATCAATTTAAAGGCAACATAAAAGCAGATTCATAAGCTATAGTAGGCTTAGCCTCCTTAATAGACCACATCTCAGCAATGCCTGGGAGCTTGTTCTATTCTCTGCATGGTAATTGTTTACTGAAAGATGAGAATAAAGTTGACATATAAAACCAGCTTTTAAAATATTTTAGGAGTATATTAGAGCTCTGGAGATAAATATTTAACATAATTAATAGACAATGTCCAGCTCTCTTGTCTATCATAGGAATTGATTTCCCCTCTTTCCAGCACCCACCGGTACTGACCTAAAATGCTCTGTCTACTGAAGTCTTTCAGTATATTCTCAGTATTATACTGAGAAGAAAATACTGAAAGACTTCATTCATGGCTGGATGGAAAATTCACTCCCCCTTCCTAAAATTTAGCTCTCTAAATACACAAAAAGGGCACCAAGCAGGGGAGACAATACTGTCTCTACTATCAAGAGAACCTAACCAGCTCAGAGTGGGATGAGATGCTGGCACATTTTTCCTGTCCTCCAGGTCCCAGAAAGCATTTCTGCTTCCACACCCAGCTGTGCCAGCTGCTGGGAACCAGGGCAAGGCCAAACCCCAGGTGGGGCAGCCCCTCCTGCCCCAGCCATGGGGACCAGGGCTCTGGACTGACTGCAGGCCCTGAGGACACTGCCCTCCCTGCTCAGGGCTTCAGGGGGGCTTCAGCAGGGTAAATATGATGAAATGTGTGCCATGGGTGCAGAGTGTCTCTCGTCAGAGCCTGACTTGTGTACATAACTGGTGCTGACCTCCCCTTCCCCAGCGAGGCACTCCTCGAGCCAGAGATCTGTCGGGCGTCACCAGGCCGCTCATTTGACGCACTATTTTTAAATAACTCACAAATATTTAAACAACATTTCTATCAGCATTACATGTTTAGAAGACATCCAGGAATGTCAAGAGTACCCGAGCTGGCTGGCCCACTTTGAGCAGAGCCCTGCAGCAGTGCTGAGCTGTGGAGTGGCCTGCAGCTCACACTGTGCACAGCCCTGGCAAGCGGCGCAGAGCTTTCAGCACCCAGTGAGAGGGCTGGTGAGACACGCTGGGAATGCGCTCTGGGACTGCCTCAGACACCCAGCCCTGCTGCTGGTTTACTTGTGATTTCATTTGGGGGATAACAAAGAGCTCAAAGGCACTGCTGAAGACATCAATATCCAATTTTTGGTACTTTCATATCTGTGGCGTCCCTCGGCTGCTCGCAGATCCTCTCCTGGAGGAGCTGGCAGCACCATTCTGGCTAACAAAGCTTTGCTGGTCCTGATAAAGGCTGGCAGCACCCATTCTGGCTAACAAAGCTTTGCTGGTTCTGAGAGAGACCAACTTCACTTCAGATTTCAGCAGCACTCAGTCCTTGCCTAAGACTGGAGCAAAGCTGGATGCAGCCTCCCATCACAGGTGGACTGGCATCAATTCTCATGTGTGTCCAGGCACAACACAACCCTTTATGGAGCCTAACATTTTTTCCTTGGATGGCTTGGCTGTGTAGGTGGACATGGAGCTGACAGTCTGGAGACTAACTGAGCCAGTGCTCCTGTCACACAGCAGTGTGAAGACAAAAGCCAGGTGGATTTTAGTCCTAATTTAATGCACATTTAGGATACATGGCTGTATTTTCCATAACATCTCCACTATCAGGTGATGGGTGTAAAGGCATCCACTACCCAGGCAATACTGCAAACCAATTTAATAATCAATTTCTGCTTTGAAAAAAGAGCAAGGCCAGTAAAGCTTGGTTTTAAGACCTGAAAGCCTTTGTGTTGGTTATTTTACCGCTGTTATATCTGGCTACAACAGACTTTCAGAACTCACCAGAAGAGTATTTCACACATTCTAAATTTGAAGAAGATTGCTGCTAAGATGTTCAAAATAGAAATACTGACACTGAAGCACCCAAACCAATAAAACCTGTTCATAAAAGCACTCCACATCAGAAGACATTGATGTGCTTTGGCTCACTTCAGATTTCAGCAGCATTCAGTCCTTGCCTGAGACTGGAGAGAGCTTGGTGCCAGTAGGTTATTAGAGGACATTGAGCTGACAAATTTGTTGTCATCGTATTGCAGGGGTTCCATACTGTTGTCTCCTTATGACAAAAGTTCCACACCTTCTTGGTGTTCCTCATGGTCAGCTCCTCAGAGCACTGCCTCTTTCTTCTTCACAAAGCAGCCACTGACTGCAGCTCCCATCTCAACACCATCCCACTCTGTCACAGCATCTTCTTCTCATTGCTCACAGCTGTGGCCTGTTAAAGTCAGGCCTGTTCCTAATCTTTGATAATTGGCCCAGCTGCCAATTATCAAAGATTATCAACTCCTTAGGGGTAAGATTACTTTCTGCACTATCTTTATTTTTCTTATAGTCTATCCCCTGCAACAAATTTGCATTCCCTATGTAAAAGGCTTTAGAAGGACCAAGAAAAAACCAAATTTTCCTGTCAATATTAGGATGCCAGCACATGTAAACACCTGTGAGTTGTGCCCTGCAACAAAGCACTTTCTCACTTTCTGTAAAACATCTTCATCTAATATTTTGCATACTACATACCCGTCTCAGTAAGATCTAAATCTCTTTTGCAGAGAAGACACCGTTCCTGTGTCTGTCACTGTCAGAGAAGTGAAAGGATTCCAAACACCCTTCCCAACACGTTGCCAATACGTACAAAGTAGGGACCCAGATCTCAGGCAGGCCAGAGGCTGGATGTGCCCTTTTCTGTGGGTGCAAACCCTCCAGAAATGCATGGGTAGGTGTGTGCTGCAGTTCATGTGTGCTAAGTTTAGGGACATTTACCTTTGCCCACAAAGCACTGGCACATATTTCTGTGACAGGAGGCTTTGCCTTGTCTCCCCACATTCAAGAATAACTATGGCTGTGAGGTTCCAGCTGGACACAGGAATGCTGTGCAGTTTGTGCTGTGGCATTCACACAGTCCTTACCTCTGATAATGGAGAGTGAGGGAGTGCCTGGGCTGACAGGACCCGATGGGTTGGTTTACATCAACACCACTCACTCAACTGCTCTATAACTTTTTGCAGTTCTTCTAAAGGAGGCAGGATAGAAAAAGAAAATAGTCATACACAGCATCTTTGCTCCTCTCCACAGATGCCCCACTTCATCTTTAAGAAATAAAAAGAGCAAAAGGGAAAGAAAACAAAAAGGGAAGGACACTGCTCTGTTGCAACATCAAGCCAGCGTAAGCAGTGACAGCACCCACATGAAATATTTTACCATTAATGGCTCCAATAGAAATCTTTCTGGATGATCTATGGAAGCCCTGCAATCAGAAATAGTCCAAGCTTTGCTCAGCCCTATTTCAAAATCTCTGATGAGAGGGGAGTTGCCCTCACATGTACCATCAAATTTAGAAATCCATTTAAGTCCTTTTGATTATATTTGAATGATCACTTCTGAAAGGTTATAAAACAAAATGCAGCTAAGCCATATTTGTTTTTTCTGCAAGGTTTGGAAAGTGTAAACACTTAAATCATCAACAAAGTGCATATCATTCATATTCACCATACCTTTTAAAAGCATACTTAGCATACCGCTGAGAAAGATTACTCTGCTGACAAAAATCAAGTGTCTGGATTAATTTAAAGGAGTGCATTTCACAATCCATCATTTCAGAATAAGAGAACAAGGAACTGCTCAGTTAAATTAAATTGTGAGTTACTCTGGAACAAATTAAAGGAAATTAATCTCTGCTCTGTGTCTAGTCCAGACGTGTAATTCGGGGCTGATGCCATTAAAAGCCAAATGGTCTAGCTGGGTTTCATAAAGACTGAATAATTTTACAACTAATATTTTTTTGCACTCTTGCACAACATGAGAAGCAGCAGGATTTGTGGCTTGTAAGATGAGCTGGCAGTTTCAGGCCAGTGCTCTTCAAGGACTTTTTGAAGGAGAGCAGGTGTGGGAAAGCAGCCTGGGAATGGTGGGGCAGAATAAAGAGGTCAGCAAAGAGAGAGGATGCTCCTGGCTCCCACCATGGCATGTTTGAACAGCAGGGCCCTCCCCAGGACACTCTGGTGGCCACCAGTGCTGGATTTGGTCCATGTGGGTCAGCTCAAGGGCTCTGTGTCACACCCTGCCAGCCCCAGCTGCTTCAGGGGGCCCTTCTGGGCTGCAAGGGGTTTGCTCTCTGAGAAAAGGATTTTATTTGATAACCCCAGAGCCCACATACAAAGTTCAGCTCAGCAGAACAGAGGATCTCTTGAGGAGACTCTAAAAACAACAGAGTGAATGAAGAAACTTAATAGAAGAGTGTAATAAATGGTGACAATCAGTTTTAGCTTTGCATGTGTTACCCAAAGCTCACTTCTTTAGCATACTTTTACTCTTTTCCTTTTCTCCTTCCCCCCTCCCCCAATCTTTAAATAACCATTTACTATAAACTGTCTCCTTAGTTTTCACTTAACATTTTCAGTTTCAGTTTCTTTTTTTTTTTCTTTCCCCCACCCCCATCTTTAAATAACCATTTATTATCGACTGCCTCCTTAATTTTCAGTTTAAATTTTCAGTTTCTTTTCTCCTTGGCTTTGTATAGATATATTTAATCTGAACTTTTCATAGCACAAGAAAGAGTAGTTTGAAAAACAATGTTCCAGTGGGATGAAAACCCAGTTACCCTTAAAAAGTAAATCAGAATATTATCCTTATATACCTGACAGTATTCCAGCAAAAGCATGGGCATATTTAATTTACATTATATTTATACATGGGCACATTTAATTTGTTTTATATTTAATTGCCCCAACTAGGTTGTTTAGGCAGTGGTGGCTGTGGCCAGGTGAGCACTGAGAACCTGAAATGTTTAGTGACCTGGAAGGTTTAATGGCAGAGAGGACTTCAGTCAGTGTGACGCATTTCAGAAATCTCATTTTTCCAGGTGGGGCAGACTGGAGGGAGAGTGAAGCTGAGTCTTTGGGCTGGGGCTGCAAGGAAACCTGCAGAGAGGCAGCAGCGCTGCTCAGGCTCCTCACCTGCAGCCTGAGGTTGTGTAACTCTCCGAAATGCATTGCCTGCAGGCTCCTGTGAGCTGAGCAGTCAGCTTTGAGTCAGCCCCACAGCCATGCAGGGACAGCCATGAGCTGGGACCTGAAGCTGGTTCAGCAAACAGGACAAGAGGATTTCACCTCTGGCAGCAGCAGCTCGTTCCTCTCTTGTGCCCAGCCTGATGTGGTTATCCCTGGTTGGTAAATCCACACACTAATCAGCTTGGGAGTTTATATCTCCATAAATTCTGATTTCCAACGTGCTGTACCTCTCCATTGCAGAAGAGGCATTTTGGTGCCCCAGGTTCTACCTACACACTCCAGAAAGGACCTCAGTACAGGGGAAGGTGTTCCTCTGAAGAGCTCTGCTGTCCCCAGCATGACTTGGGAGGAATCTTCACCTTCTCAAAGCAGTGAGTATGAAGCACACTGCAAATCTTCACCTTCTTCTCAAAGCAGTGGTGGCTAAAGGTGCTAAGTCAGACTGGTAGCAAACACACACGCATTTCCTCTGCTTGGCAAGTATCCCCAGCATTACTCGGGAGGAATGTCATGGGCTGGAGCAGAGTTAGGTTAGGAAGGAACAAGGTGCATATCAGCTATGTGGGCAAGGTGACAAGTCAAGTTTGCATTCCCTGTGTAAAAGGCTTTAGAAGGACCAAGAAAAAAGCACATTCTCCTGTCAATGTTAGGATGCCAGCACACATAAACACCTGTGAGTTGTGCCCTGCAGAAAAGCAATTTCTCACTTTCTGCAAAACATCTTGACCTGCTATTTTGCATACTACAAGCCCATCTCAGTAAGATCCAAATATCTTTTGCAGAGAAGACACCATCCTTGTGTCTGTCACTAGGAGAGGAGCGAAAGGACTCCAAACACCCTTCCCAACATGCTGCCTCTACAAACAAAGTGGGAACCCAGATCTCAGCCAGGCCAGAGGCTGGATGTGCCCTTTTTTGTGGGTCTAAACCTACAGCAGGCAAAGTGAGAGAGGAGATATGCACAAGGTCATACATCAGGGGAATTAATGGGCTAATCCAAATTACAAAAGCCCTTCCAGGACCTCACCCTTCAGGCCAGCCCCACACTGTCTCTGCTGAAATGAGGAAAAATGAGCATGGGAGAGAATTTCCATCATCTCAGTGTGATTAATCCCACTGTGCTGTAACTGCTGAAATACCAACCATTTGTTTTTATACATTTGGCAAAACACCTTTTCCTTTCATTGCCTCGGCCAAATCAGCCCAATTTTTCAGGCTGATTGGGCATTTGGCAGTAATGCACCTCAATGTCTGCGCTGCTGCAGGATGGCCAAAGCCTGGCACGGGGAGATTGATAGCCCTGAGCCCCAGGTAAGGCTGCTCCATTTTCCTGCAGACTGATTAGCACTGTCTATTCCAGCCATTTGAGTGTTTTTTCAAAGAACACATTTGAAGAGCTGAAATGGATCCACACTGTCAGCTCCTGGCAGTTTAAGTGCAAACAGCTGCCCTGAAAGCTCTGTGCAGCACCACAAAGAGATGAGCCTCTATGAAAGCTAGTCAATCAAAGGAGATAAATCTTTGTGTCAGTTCCAATTATTGAGATACTCCAGTTAACTCAGGGAATCACAGACATTAGACTGGCTTTAAATGCCCACGTGGTTGAGACTGTACCATTGCTCCTGGGAGGCAATTTCACTGTCTGACAGATCAAGAGGCTTTTCTCAGCTAGTTAATTCCAATTAAGTTTTTTCCTCTCAATTTCATCCTACTATCCATTATCCTCAGTCAGCTCCCCTTCACAATTCCTCTCCTGCCGTGCTGCTCGTGCCAAGACTTCTGGAAATAGTGACATTACTACAAGTACCTGGTGATGACACCCATGAGGCCTCCCACTGCCTCCCAGGCCTTGGAAAAAAGATGGTTTCTGTCTTAAAGAGCTTTTTTCCAGCTTCCACAGCCTTTAAATAAAGCTCTACACTTTAATTTAGGCATGTCAGTAACCTCCCCTCCTTGTGCTTTGTCTCTTGCCCTCTGATAAACTTTGTTTCTCCTGGCTGCCCTGACTTCAGGTGGCAATCAGAGTGTAAAGGAGATGTGTTTAGATGGTGTAAATATCTAAACACTAAGAAAGAGCTGCTGCTGCAGAATTACCTCCCGGTATTTTTCTAGAAGTCCACAAGCACCGGTGAAAGGTGTTGTGAGAACAGATAAATCACAAAAGATGACACTGCTGCCTCATGAACTTTATATAAAACAAAATTACAGGGGATTCCAGTAAATAATTCCTTCCTTCCAAAAAGTAATGGGAATGGCTGTGCCCTTCAAAATGATGGGATTCATCAGTGGCTTGTCTCTGCTATCAAAAGAGGCTGCTCACACAGCACAGCTCCCCTTCCTCAGCCACACTCAGGAAGACAAATGGAATTAAACAATCTGTAAACATATTCTTCAGCTCAGGAAGGTCAAGGGGTTTGCAAGTTTATTTCAAGAGACAAGAGGAATTTAGCCCTTTATTGAACACAGCATCAAAGGCTGGTGAGCTCCTCTGAGGAGCAGGTCCCTCACCCCAGGGCAGGGCTGCCAGGGGTGAAGAGTGTGCATGGCCAGGGCAGGCTGGAGCTCCAGCCCAGATTTACACCAGTGTAAAGAAAAGCACTCCCCATCCCAGTATTTACATTATTCAGACCAAGGAAAAAATGTAGTGGCAGCTGTGAACAGCCCTGGTAGGAGGACCTTCATGCAGGGGTTTCATTTGTTGTTGCAGCTGACTCTCTGCATCTCCTTTATCTTTTTTTTTATCCCCCCTCCTTTCAGAGATAGTTGACCTTAAATGCAAAAGGATAACGTGGGTCAGGAGGAGTGTTTATTATCTATGAGTTATTTTCTTTCATGTTAGCAAAATCCTTTTGTAGAAGTTGGCAGAAGTCCCCGTTACAGCTAAATTTTGGACCCATGGGTGATCTGGAATTTAAGATTATTTATGTCTCAGTATAAAAAAAGCAGTGGAAAGGAAGCAAATTCAAAGAAAATAATCAGAGCACAGCTGAAGTCTGTAGCTTTACTTGTTTCAAGCATTCAGGTCCATCACTGATGTTGGGTGACTGTTTCAGTGGTTTCAGGCTTGTGTGTGGAAGCTGGAGCATGTGTAGAAATTACACACCACATTATTTCAGTGTTGTTACACGAGACAAGGAGCACAAAGCACTTTACAGATTCCAAGAACTGACTTGCACAGCTCTGGGTACAGGTGTGCTGACATTACCTGCAGCTCCTTTAACCTCCTTGCACTGCAGGAACAGAGAGGAACAGCAGGAGGGGAGCAGGTCCTGCTCTTGCTGCTGTCACTGCTGTCCCTGTCCCCAGGCCATGGGGGTGACAGACAGCCAGACCCTGCTATGTTGGCCCTCAGCAAACCTCCCCTGGCTCCAGGGAGCTGTTTGCCCTGTAAAAAGGAGCTGCTCAGTGTGAACCAGAGCTGAAGCTCATCCCTGCTCTGCCAGTGCTCTCCAGGCTGGGGTCATTGCAGGCAAGATCATTCCTGAAGGGTGGGGCTGGAAAGAACATTTTTAGGAAAGGGTTATTTTTGTGTGCTCATTCCCAGAATGGTCCCAGGGTAAATCCACACTGGCTGTTTTTCCAAGCCTCATTTACTCCTAATCAACATTCACAGAAAACTGAGGCAAAAGTTCTTAAAATATTCAGAAAGCAGCTTTGCTCCTTGACCATGCTATTTCACAGCCATCTTCCAGCAAAGGCAAAGAGAAAACCACAGTTGCTCCTCATACAAACATGCACAAGAGAAAACTCTCCAAACCTTGAACTAACAGAGTCAGGGGCAGGATAAGCTCTGCCCACACTTCTCTGCTCTCTGCAGACAGACAGACACCATTCCTTGATCCCACAGCCCACCCCTCCTGTGCTCTTCACGTCCAGGAGCATCCACAGAGCTCAGGGAAGGAGAGAAGCGGTGCCAAAGCCTCTCTCAAGCCCTGTGGCTGTGGGACAGGGAGGGAACCCCCCTGCAGCCCCTAGAGAGTGAAAAACCCCAACAAGTGAAAGCAAACTTGGGCCCCTGCATGTGTCTGTGCCCACAGATTGCTCCTGCAGGATGAAAGCAGCACCCCCAGCCCCTCCAAGCTGTGCCCAGCAGCCAGGGGTGGAACAGAGCTGTCTGAGCTTTGGAGAGCACATTGGAATGCACAGCAGCTTTCACTTTGAGGTGTTCTCCACCCACAGCACAGCAGCCATTCAATATGTGCATATTCAATGCTCAGCAGCCATGGGCTGGAGCAGCAAGGGGAGCTCAGTGAGTGATTCAGGTGTCTGTGGATGTCAGAGCCTGCAGGTACAGCTGGGGTGACATTTTCAGAGCTCTCTACATTTCTTAGGCTCTTCAAGCTCCATTGAAACTTGCTTGAGGTGAATTTGAATGGAACATAAGCCCCCAGATCTCTTTTGTGTTTTAGGTTAGCTCCTGTCCTTAAATTTTGCAATAAATAACAGACAGACTCAGCTTGGAAAGTTGGGAGCAGAGTAGGAATTTGGAGAGCATGATCATGGGCAAAAATGAGCAAAATTCCTTTGAATATTGAAAGTATATTTAATGTGGTGCTCAAGGTGACACAGCAAATCACTGGGCAGAACAGAAGCACAGCCCTGAGGGAATATAACTTGCAATCAGATACAGGAGTAGCTGAGTAATTGCACAGACTCAGAAGCAGCATCACATCAACTCAACATCTGGCTGGAAAGGGGCTTGGGGAGCCTCAGTGATCTGCTGAAGTAGAGGTAGAGTCAAGAGCAGGGCTGGCATTAGGTTTGAGCAGCTAGTTGCACACAGGTAACCTGGCACAGGGAAATCTGCTGCTATTTAAACTCCATAAAATTCTCATTTTAGTGCCTTAGCTTTCAGTATATCCACTGCTGGAAACATGAAGAGTTCTCCACTTGAAGGACACATCTTGCTGGCTGCTGGCACTGTGTTGGGAGAGCCTGAGGTGTGAGACAGCCAATGGCTCTGGCTATGGCACCTGGCATGGCACTGCTGGGTACGAGTGTCCCATCGAGAACCTGTCCCTGGGCTGCTGAGCCTCCCCACCAGCCCTCCCTGGCAACCACTTGCCTCTCCTTTCAGCTGTCAAAATTCTATTTATTCCAGTGCAGCATTTCCTGTTTCCTAATTTGGATGGTTCCCTCAGTCATTTTTCCACTCAAATGCTTCAGCATTTTTTTGCAAACATCTAAACAGGAAGAGACCTGACCTCTCCTCCCTGGACATGGTGTGCTCCCTGCTCCTGGCAGCAGCACATCCCTCCTGTGCCAGCTGCTGTGGGGACTCCAGGGCAGGCTGAGGGTGGATCCCAGACCTTGGGGTGCACTCAGGGCTTGCCTTGAAAGGCTCAGCAGTTTTGGGATCCCACACTTGGGTCCTGTTCACACCCTGCTGGCCCCCAGTGCATCTCCCTGTCTGTGCAGAGGGGTCCCAGGCTCTGTCATCCCCCAAAAGAAACAATATCCATTGACTCACAGGGGTGGATGGTGAGCCTGACACCTCAGACAGGCACTGGGCAGCTCCTCCCCTGTGTCCCCTGTGCACTTTCCTTGGGGCAGGATGGCTGGGGGGGTTTTCCTCCTTGGGGCATTGTAGGAGTGTCGGGGGGCAGGACAGTCGGGATGGAGATGAGAGATCTCTGCAGCCAGGTCAGGAACTTGGGGTTTATTGCAAAGGGCCTGGGGGCAGGGCCCTGCTGGGAGCTGCCAAACACAGCTCAGAGCAGGCTGAGAGAAGAGAGGGGGAGAGAGGGTGAGAGGGTAAGAGAGTAAGAGGGGTAAGAGAGTAAAAGGGGTAAGAGAGTAAAAGGGGTAAGAGAGTAAAACGCAAGAAGCAAGAGAGTGAGGTTCCTGTTACAATACAATAAATCTTCTTCTGCGTTGAATATTCTGATTCTCACTAACCAATCTAGTAGAAGATACAAATCCTACAGCATTTACATACTGCCTGTAAGAATCATTACATTCCCATACTGTGTTACATTTTAAACCCTAAAAACTCCTCTTTGGGCCCCTTCTGCCAAGCTGGCGGGGTCTGCTCTGAGCCTTGGACCTGTCTGCAGGCAGAGGGTGTTGTTCCATCAAAAGGGGATCACCTTCAGCTGGCCATGCCGTTGTTTTCCCATTGTTGAGTAACTGAGGTATCTCAAAGCTTGCTTTCATTTCAATCTCGCTTACAGTTTCTATATTCTCAAAATCTTTTGCCAGGCAATCATATTTATAAGGCTTTCGTGTTTCATCTTCCCTAACAGGGCGTCCATCATCACAGCCCCTCAAATGGAAAATGCAGCCCTGGGGCAGAGCCATCCCAATCCTCACCTCCAGCTGCTTCCAGCAAAGGCCCCAGGGAGGAATTTCTCTTTCCCTGAGCTGGACAAGCTCTGCACCCCAGGATTTGGGTCTGTGCTTGCCCTCCCAGACAGAACAAGAGGACACAGTCTCAAGCTGCACCAAGGGAGATACAGGCTAGAATTAAGGAGGAAGTTTTTCACAGAAAGAGTGGTCAAATACTGGAATCATCTACCCAGGGAGGTGGTGGAGTCACCATCCCTCGATGTGTTTAAAAAAAGACTGGATGTGGCACTTGGTGCCACGATCTAGTTGAGGTGTTAGAACATCGGTTGGACTCTATGATCTTAAAGGTCTCTTCAACCTAGAAATTCTGTGATTCTGTGATTCCCTTGGCATTGGGATGCTGGAGAATGCAGGTGCACCCAGCCCAGCCCCACTGCAGGACCCAGGGACATTTGGGGTGCTGGGATGGGCACCCAGGGCACTGCCAGGCTCCAGCTCCTCTCCTTGGGAGAGCAGTGCTGCCCTCAGCAGGGATCTCACCCCAGGGTGTGGACAGACAGACAGACTCCCTGCAGATGGCTGATCTGAGTGGGGCAGCTGTGCAGCAGCCATCAAACCCTGGGGGTGTGGACAGACAGACTCCCTGATGCTGATGGGGCAGCTCTGCAGCAGGGCCCAGAGCAGTGGGGAGGTTCTTTCCTCACTGCTGGCAGTGCAGAGCTCCCTGGCACTGGCACATGCCAGCTCTGGGGCACTGCACCCAGCCCTAGGAGCCTGTGCTGCATTCCCAACCAACAGGGGACTGGGATAAATGGGAAAAAGTCACTTCTGCCTTCAGGAGGTGGAGAAGCCAATGCACAACCCACAGAGCTCAGGGAAGGAGAGAAGCGGTGCCAAAGCCTCTCTCCAATCCTCTGGCTGTGGGACAGGAGGGAACCCCCCTGCAGAGCCCCCCTGCCCTGGGCTCTGCCTCCAGGGCTCTTATGGCCAGGCTCCAGATCCAGCTCCTTGCTGGTGCAGATCAAAAGCTGACACACCTGAGGGTGAGAGGACAGAAAAAGAGTGAAAAGACTCAACAAGTGAAAGCAAACTTGGGGCCCTGCATGTGTCTGTGCCCACAGATTGCTCTTTGGGCAGCTGCCTGCCTGCACACCCTTATCTGCACCCTCCTCGAGAAGCCCTCAGTGTCTGGAAATCACATTCAGTGCATGCACTGGGACATATTTAACATACTAGTGTGGGGCCTTGCAGCAGTTTGGTCATGCTGCAGAATTAATCTGAGATTGGTGATAACTGCAGAAAATTAGATTTATGTTAATTTTTAACGTTGGAGGTTTCTCTCAAAAAAGTTGCTGTTCCAAGTCCTAGCTCTGTCCTCCAGCAGTGAATCTGTAATGCCACCCTCCTGTGCTACAGGAAGGAGCACTCTGTGTGTCTCTGGGGCTTGGGCAGTGGCCTCATTGGCTGCTTGGAGCAAGAGTGTCACAGACATCTTTTATGAAAACTCTTTTTTTTAGGATTTTTCCTCCTGAGAAGCTGAGAGGCCTCAGGAAAAAAATGTAAACAATGGTTATCTGCTGCTGTGGAATGCAACGGGTGCATCTGTGATTGGTCCGTGTTGGTTGTTTGTAATTAATGGCCAATCACAGTCAGCTGGCTCAAACAGAGAGTCTGAGCCACAAGCCTTTGTTATCATTCTTTCTTTTTCTATTCTTAGCCAGCCTTCTGATGAAATCTTTTCTTCTATTCTTTTAGTATAGTTTTAATGTAATATATATCATAAAATAATAAATCAAGCCCTCTGAAACATGGAGTCACAGCCTCGTCTCTTCCCTCATCCTCAGATGTCTCTTCCCTCATCCTCAGACCCCTGTGAACACTGTCACACAGGAGCCAGGCTGTGGCTGTGTTTTTGTGGAATTCTGTGAGGCTGCACCCCTTCCCCAGAGCTGGAATTGGGCTCCAGCCCCCCCAGCACAGCAAAACCTTCTTCTCCCAGCTCTGCTCGGGGTCATGGGAATGGCTGTGCTCAGATCTTGTTCTCTGAGGACAGAGCAGCACATGGAGCATTTTAGGAGGCTCCTGGTACTGAGCCACAGTCACTGGCAGGACCCAGGACATCCCTCTGGCTGTCCTGGATTTCAGGACCCCTGCCAGGGGGCTCAGAGACCCTGGCACAGAGCCCAAGACATCTGTGGTTTTGATTATGACCCATGGAGCAAATTACCAACCTTGTATGAAGATCTACAAGCCATGACCGTTTAAGTAGGATGATGGTGAATTTACCATGGGGTGAAAAATGGATTTTTGGGCTTTTTAGAATGGGGGTTCAGGGGGCAAGATGGAGGAATATGGGATGTCCAGCCTTTCTTCTTCTTGGCCTCCATCTTCTGCTGTGATGTTGGCACTTTTAGATTGGTTCAGAGTACAAGCTCACTGTCTAACATAGGTGATAGGTATTGGGAAGTAATTGTAAATATTGTACACGTAGTTTTTAGTATAAAAAGATAACACTGCCCTGGGGACAGGCAGAGTGCCTTAGACTGTCTTGCTGAACAGGACAGGAGAAAGAATTTTATAGATAAGGAACAATAAACAACCTTGAGACTCAGAAATGAAGAGCTCTGACTCCTTCTTCAACCGCTGGGCTGGGAAAAGACACTTAAGGGTATCTTGGGGTCACTCTGAGCAGCAGAAGTCCTGAGAAGTCACTCACTGTGACTAAGCAAGATTGGGAGATATTCTAGACTGATGCCAAGGCAGGGGCAAAGGCATTCCCAGAGAAAGGAAAGCAAAGCTGTGTTAGTGCTCAGGAAGATTCATGTGCTGAGCATTAACAGCAGCAGCCCTGGCCCATCCATCCTGTCTGTGGCAGGGAGCTCACCCTGCTGGGTGCTGGGCAGCACAGGGGCTGACAGCAGGGCACCAGCTCTATTTACAGCTCTCCAGTGCAGGGATGAAGGCACAGCCCTGCTCCCCTCCCTCAGTGTCCCCCCAGCCTCCCCGGGCACAGGGATGTAGGGGCCTGAGTAAATATATGTATTGTAAATATATGTATGGCAGTAAAAGATCTCTGTATTGTAGAAGTGACCCTGCCCTGGTTCTAGTTATTGTAAATGGGCTGCAGCTGTGATGTCCTTGATTGGGCAGCAGCTGTAGCCCATGGAGGTAGCTGAGATTAAAGGGGGTGGGGTGGTCAGGGAGAGCCTTGGAGAGGAGCCCTGACTGAGAAGCAACAACAACACTGCTGTGAAGATCTGCTGTGAGAAAACCACACAGAAAGTATGAGACTCTGGAAATATGATATACAACAACATGAATACAACATCTGGTGACCCCGACGTGATAAAGAACACACAGCCAAACATCAAATGAAGGTATGGAATCCCCCGGACAGCCGAGAGCTGTGGCAGCCTGAGAGCTGGGACTCTAGAATATAGTATGGCCTTTGAATCAAGGAGCTGTAACCGCAGAAAGCTGTAAGACTATGGCTTTTCAGAGAGCTGTAAGACTATGGCCTTTGAGGAAAAGAGCCTGGGAACATCTAGGGATTTGTATGTATTCAAGACAGCCGAGAGCTGTGGCAGCCTGGGAGCTGGGACAGATATGTATATTGTAACTGTGTAATTGTAAAATTGTTAAAAGAAAAGGGGGAAATGTAGGGGCCTGAGTGAATGTGTGTCTGGGGGCCTGAGTAAATATATGTATTGTAAATATATGTATGGCAGTAAAAGATCTCTGTATTGTAGAAGTGACCCTGCCCTGATTCTAGTTACTGTAAATGGGCTGCAGCTGTGATGTCCTTAATTGGGTGGCAGCTGTAGCCCGTGGAGAGCTAGGATAAAAGGGGGTGGTCAGGGAGAGCCTTGGAGAGGAGCCCTGACTGAGAACCAATAACACCACTGCTGTGAAGATCTGCTGTGAGAAAACCACCCAGAAAGTATGAGACTCTGGAAATATGATGTACAACAACATGAATACAACATCTGGTGACCCCGACGTGATAAAGAACACGCAGCCAAACATCGAATGAAGGTATGGAACCCCTTGACAGGGAGAGCCTTGGAGAGGAGCCCTGACTGAGAAGCAACAACATCACTGCTGTGAAGATCTGCTGTGAGAAAACCACCCAGAAAGTATGAGACTCTGGAAATATGATATACAACAACATGAATACAACACAGGGAGCTGCAGGGCAGCTGCTCCCAGGCTGCACCAGCAGCAGAGCACAACATCCCTGCCCTGATCTCTCTGATCTCAGCAGCACAGAGAGCACAAGGAAGGCATCCCACTGGACATCCCTGGTGTGTTTGTTAATCTTAGATTGGGAAAGCTGTGCTTGATTTTTGTGGCAAATGAAAGCCACAGTGATGCCATCATTAATCCAACAGCTACACTTCACCCAAGAGCTGCAGTGGGTGGGGTGGCCTCACCAGTCTGGGTCAGTCCATAAAGCACTTCAAACAGGAGCCTTTAAATGCTGTCATTGCTTTAGTTACTCAGCAAATGCTTCTCACTCTTATACACTCCCAGTCTTTTAATAATATACCAAGTTTTGTACAGAGCTGTACCAAGTTCAGAAGGTGACAGAAGGTGACTTGCCTGTGCCATCACCAGCCTGCCCAAAGCTGACCACACTCACATTCTACCCCTGCTCAGCACAATGCTCAATGGAAAAACACCCACAATTAATGCTGCCTATTAAAGGGAGCCCATTAAAGATTCATCTTGGATGGGAGAGGAAGTGCAGGGTCCAGCACGGTTTCCTGTGTGCTATAAATAGCCATGGGATGCTTTAGGCAGAGGTCAGCCCCAGGCAGCTGCACAGGGCTGGCCTGCTTTGCCTTGTGCTGCTGGAGTGGCAAAACTTGTCCCCCTTAGAGCAAGAGAGAGCTGTGGGACACAGGGAGAGCTCCTGCTGCAGCCCCTGGTGTTAATCACAGTCTGGCATTGGCTGCAGGGGGAGCAGAGCCACTGATCCTGCCAGGGCAGGGTCCCACCAGGGTCACCCCCTGAGCTGGCACCTGGGAACCCCTCCAGTCACCTGCTGGTCTGTCAGGCTTTGCTGAGTGGCACATGAACGCTAGAAATGTTTCCAAAATACTCTAGAGGACAAGAACAGACAAAAAGATGCTGTTTGTGTGCTTTGGTCCAGCAAAGGGACTTCGGGGAGCAGTTTTTGGTGGGGGTCCCCAGCACAAGTGGCACTCCTGGTCCCTGCAAACCCAAGCCCACTGTGACATCTAGTGGCAGGTTACCCCAGAGCCCGGGAAAGCTGTGTGTGACAGGCCCTTCCCAGAGCTCCAGGACAGCCAGCCCACACAGGTTTGCTTTGTCACAGGCTCCGGAGGTGCCTCTGTACCCCTAAACCTGTATTTCTGTGTGACACTGAGAGCTGCATGCCTGTGTGAGAGTGTGACAACTCCTTGCTCAGGCTGAGTGTGCAGCTGACAGGGACCTGTTTGGTGAGCTTGGGCCATTTGTGACATGAATTTCAACCTGTGTCCCCCAGCAGTGACCAGTACTGGTATTTGACAAGCTCAGGGGGCCTTAGAAGCCAGGGACACACAGATCAGGAGTGGAACAGCAGACAGGGCACCCTGCTCCCTTCCTGCACACTCACCTCCACTCCTCCCTGTCCTTTGCAAGGTTTATTTAATATATCATTTAATATCTCACCCTTTTTTGCAGACTCTGTTCGATTTCCTGCACCACCATCAGTGACATATTCCATATTAGCTGAATAATGATACAGAAATTAAATCAATAGGCTTTTCCTAACAAGTAGAGAGGCCCCATGGTGCACGTCTGGGCAGCATGAGTCAGGGATGTCATCTGATTACTGGGCTGCTTTGTGAGAGAAGGGACAAACAGATTCCAAATATGGGGAGTAAAACTGAGAAAAAAGGTCACATTTCAAGAAGATCCTCATTCCTTGTGAGAGCTCAGAGCTGGGCAGCAAAGTGGGAAGCTGCTGTGCAGCACATGAGCAGCAGCAACACAAGCCCACAGCACAGACCTGTGTAGGGGGATAGAATATAAGTAAATAAAGGTGGTATAGAAAGTAATTTTACCCCCTAAAGAGTTGCAGCTGGGTTAATTATTAAAGATTAGGAGGACACGTGATATTAAGAGGCCACATAAGAAGAGTGTTATAACAGAGTGGATTGGTGGGAACTGGAGTCAGTTGGTACTGCAAGGACAAGGAAGAGTCAGTGCCCAGAGGAGCTGCCTACGAGAAACATCAAGGAGGTGTGAAACTCTGGCAACATGGAATCCTTGCAATGTAATGACCATAGAACTCTTGCACTATAATGACAACAGACCTGCCCCCCACAAACTCCCTGCCCTGGAGGATGATGGAAACAACATTAAAGTGTGCAGGGTCAGAGCACTGGGAGGTGACACCAGGCTGGGCAGCACCAGCCCTGCCTCAGGGGCTTCAGGTGTGTCTGAGCAGGTTGGGACCCACGAGTGGTGCCAGGCTGCAGTGCCAGAGCATGCCAGGCACCACAGCAAAACCTCCCCAGCCACCAGCCCCTCTGCTTTGTATCTGCCTTTCATAAAGCTTTGTTTAATGCACAGAACGGATCCTATATGATTTATTCACTAGAGCAGCCAAGTTCCCTTCCCACACAAGCATTCCTTCCAGCAGCTCCAGCTCCTGCCTTTTCCCAGGAGCACTGAGGGAAGCAGGATGGGGTGGAGGAGGGATGGGAACAGCAGGCAGTGTGTGTGCTCAGCCCCCTGCTGCACAAGGCTTGCTGGACCAGATTTTGGCAGGTGTCAGATTTTTCGGAGATCCAGATTTTTGGCAGATGTCAGGTAACGTTAACCCTGGAAGTGTGAACCCTGGAAATGGTGAACTTCAGAAGCTGAAACAGCAAATTTATACCAAAAAGAACAGCAACCCATACAAAAACACTCCCAGAAACAGCTTAATGGGGACAGGGGGGACCTTGCTGCCAGCCAGAAGTGCTGACCCCAGCACTGCACAGCCCCCCTGGGCACTGCTGGGCCTGGCTGCTCCCACCCTGCTGCCCACCCCAGGCTGGGCTCCATGCCTGCTGCTCCTGCTGGCTCTGTCCCCAGGGGATGAGCCCACAGATGGATGCAGGATGGTGGCTGCTCCCTGCCCAGCACCCCCATGGCACAGCAGCCATGACTAAAGGAGGGTTCCTGCCTGTGGCACAGCCCTCCCTGACCTCCAGTGACCCTCTGGTCACTTCCCACAGTGGTCACTGCAGCAGCACTCCAGGGCAGAATGCTCCTATGGGGGAATACCTGGCCACACAACCCATTCCTGTCTCATGGCTCTCAGCTTATATCAACAATTTATTCATTTCCAAAACACAAGTAATTTCCTACCTTAAAAATTACACCTCTACTGCTGCCTGGGACCTGTGTGAAGCAGCAGATGGATGCTGAGGCCTGGCCTGAAATGCAGCAGACTGATTTGTGTTTGTCCCCAGCTCTTGTGCTCGGCACATTGCCAGGGTGACGCAGAGCAACGAGGAATAAATTGACTCAAAACTTGGCCAGAGAGCATCAGCAAACAGAGGGTTGAAAACTCAGCTTGATTTATTGTATAGAGAGGCAAAGGACAAGAAATGCAGCGCTATTCCCAGTTGTGGTCCTGGCAGACAGATGCATGTAAGAGCAGAGCTGCTGGTGAGGCTGGGCAGCCCCAGCAGGGTCTGTCTGACAGGGGAGCATTGCTGGGAAGGGACATGACACTAATTCCCTTTCTGCAAACATTCACTGCCACCCTTGCCTCCCCTGCCCAGGGAATACAAAGTGTTTTACATGAAGCAGTAAAGCAAAGGCCACGTTCTGACACGCAGATGCTTAATACCCTCCTACAGAGCTGTCGGAGCTGCTGTAGGATTTTTTGGGCATTACAAAGCAAGCCTTTGGCAAAGGCAGGAGCTGGGGCTGGCCCAGCTGATGGCCAGAGAAATGCCAGGGCTGCCCCAGCACAGGGCACCAGCTCCTGCTGTCAGGGAGCCCCAGCCCTGGCAAAGGGACCTGGGCACAGCAGGAATGGGGCAGGAGAGGATCTGAGGGTTGGGCCAGCTGAGACAGAAACCACCCTGGGGACATGGGAGGGATGTGGGAGCACAGCTGAGCACGGGGGCCTGGAGCAGCAGCACTGTCCCTCTGCAGCCCCAGGGTGACAGCTCACACTGCTGCAGGCTCAGGCACCCGCCCCAAAGCTCCCCTCTCACATTCCTTCCCCCAGAAAACAGAGCAGAAAAAAAACCAAACAGATCCCTTCTCTTTTCAGGAAAAATCCATGATTGCTCAGGGTGAGCTCCTCTGATGCTGCAGGCCTGACATGCTGTCCCCACAGAGTGTCCCTGCTGCTGCTGTGTCCCTAGCCCTGCCACCCCATTCAGTCCCTATGGGAGAGCCATTCCCATGCTCACACCTCAGAGATGAGCCTCCTGTGGGAGCACTGAGGGTCCTGGTGCTCCCTGGGGAGCAGCAGGATGGGTGGCTGGTCCCCTCCAGAGGACAAACCTTTGCCAGGCAGGGACCTTGTGCCATTCTGCCTCTCTGCAGGGACAGCTGTGCTGTGCCACCAAATGCCCACTGCATTTAGGACTTGCAGATGCTGAAGTGTTAGGTCTCAAAATTCCTAGGAACTAAATCTTTTTTAAATGCTAAACAAAATATATAATGGAAAAACTTTCTGGTTTCTGTTAAGTGAGCCAAATAAAAGCAGCACATCCCAGCAGGGAGCAGCCAGACCCACACCTTTGCCATTCCCTCCCGAGTTTGTGCCTTGTTTTCTGGTTTGATTGCTGGTTTAAAAACCTTACAGAAATAGAGTAACCAAGGAAAGAAAACAAACCTCTCCTACCTTCCATGGGGAGAGGCAGCTGCAGCGGGTCCCTGTCCTGTGCAGAGTAAATCCCGAGTCCCTGCAAGCTCTGCCTGGGGCAGCTGAGCTCCGAGCCCATCTGCTCGGCTTTAAGCAGGACAGACGAGATCCCACCCAGGACGGGGTGGAGAATCCTCCCTGGGAAAGAGCAGCTCGGTCACAGCTCCCAGAGCCGCTCCCGCATCCCGCCGGGGCTCTGGCACGGCCCTGCCTCCCTCTGTCCCTGGGATCCTGCACAGCCTCTCCCTCTGCCATCCCCCTGCAGCCTGGCCTGACACAGGGACCGTGCTGGGCACTGCCCGGGGTGTGGTGTCAGTGCCAGGGTGTGGGTGGCGTGGGTGACACCAAGGAATGGTGGCAGGATGAGTACAGGATGCACAGGGTTGGAATCTGTGCAGGATGGAAGGGATGAAGCACACACAGGTACTTGATGGAGGGGATGGAGCACACAGACGTGTTTGATGGAGGGGATGGAGCTCACAGAGATGTTCGATGGAGGGGATGGAGCACACACAGAGGTGCTCGATGGAGGGGATGGAGCACGCAGAGGTACTTGATGGAGGGGATGGAGCACACAGAGGTGCTCGATGGAGGGGATGGAGCACACAGAGGTGCTCCATGGAGGGGATGGAGCTCACAGAGGTATTCGATGGAGGGGATGGAGCACACAGAGGTGCTCGATGGAGGGGATGGAGCACACAGAGGTGCTCGATGGAGGGGATGGAGCACACACAGAGGTACTTGATGGAGGAGATGGAGCTCACAGAGGTACTCGAGGCACTGCAGTTATGTCAGTGAGGAACCCTCGAGGAACTGGAGCAGGGCCCAGCAGGGTGAGCTCCATGCAGAGCCCACTGCTGAGTGCTCCACTGCAGGCACCACCCTGACACTGCGATGGGAAAAACGTGTTACAAATCCACTGCTTTTGCACCAGAAGTCCTCTAGGCTGAATCTCTTTGGCATAGAAAAGGTAATTTTCCTTAACACAAAGTCTCTGTGCAGTTCATTCTGCCTGGAGCAGAGGCAGCTGGGCATGGTTTGAGTTTCCCTTGCAGTGAGCAGTCCCTGGGTGCAGGGAAGGCAGCACTCACCTTCATGGCAGGTCTGTGCCTTGGGGCTCCCTTGGCTGGGGGCAGGCTGGTGCTGGGGCTGGGCTTTAAGGTGTTATTGCCCATCAGAGGCATTTAATCAGCCCTGCATGAATTCCCTCTTTGTGGCTGAACTGCCCAGCAGCAGCAGCTCCCCCTGTCACAGCTCACACAGGGGACACAGCTCACACAGGGGACACCTGCATTTACATTACAGGACAGAGATGGAGAGAGCAGATAGGGTACAACAGCAGAGACACAGCTGCCATTGCTGCCAGAGCAGTGCTGGGCCCTGCCATTGCCGCCACGCCAGTGCTGGGCCCTGCCATTGCCACCAGGCCAATGCTGGGCCTTGTCATTGCTGCCATAGCAGTGCTGGGCCCTGCCATTGCTACCAGAGCAGTGCTGGGCTCTGCCATTGCCACCAGGCCAGTGCTGGGCCATGTCATTGCTGCCAGAGCAGTGCTGGGCTCTGCCATTGCCACCAGGCCAGTGCTGGACCCTGCCATTGCTGCCAGAGCAGTGCTGGGCCCTGCCATTGCCACCAGGCCAGTGCTGGGCCCTGCCATTGCCACCACGCCAGTGCTGGACCCTGCTCTGTGTTTTCAGCACTCCCAGCACACAGAGGATGCCTGAGAGGTGCTCATTGCTGATTCCCCCTGTGAGGCCACACAGCCTCATACCAGCTAACAGGGTTAAGCACTAATGAAGCAAAATATAAGAATATTCCAGGTGTTAATGCCTATAACACATATGATTCAAACTGAAATTTGCTACCACTGATGAGGTTTCTGGTTGGAACTGGCTTCTGTGTCACTGGAGGGGACATTCAGACTCAGGTCCTGGTCACTCTGACCAGGGTGTGGTTAGGATAGTCACATCCCTTGAGGAGGTACATGGGTGTGGTGAGAACAGAAATTAGCTTTTGATGCCTTCTGGAATGGGATGTCTGGAGGAATATGCTGTCCTGACTTCCTTTCCCAGAGGATGTGGAGACACAAGGCTCACACAGGGCACCCTCAGCAAAGGGGCCCAGCAGACTGGGTGGCAGAGCCTGGGGAAGCCATGACTCTGCAGGACGCTGCATCACAACACCTAGCACAGAAACTGAGTAGAAAAGACAAAAAATTCCTCTTCAAAAGAGGAGCACGAAGCCCTGGAGCATTCCAAGTCACACCTTGCACACCATGAACTCTGATCTGAGGAGACTCACAGAGAGCACTGCTGGCTCACCCGGGCAGGACAGGAGGACAGGAGGACAGCAGGGCAGGGGGACAGCAGTGCAGCAGGGCAGCAGTGCAGCAGGGCAGCAGCAGTGCTGGCTGATGAGCTGTCTGTCTGTCTGTCCCTGCAGCCAGCCCCTCGGTGGCTCTGTGCCTCGTGTGACGCCGCTCCCTGGGGCCGCCTGACCCCGGCTTCCTTCCCAGCCTCTCTGAACTCCCCGGCCCTCCGAGCAGCAGCACCAGGGTATTTTTAGCCTGTTTACAAAGACACAGCAGCACATTTGTGTGCAGCCTGCAGGGAGGGAGCACAGGCCATGCAGGCAGCTGGCAGCAGCGTGGAGGGGGTAAAGGATGGCTTCAGATATGGGGAGAGAACCAGAAGGAGCACCAGAAAAACATCACCATTCTGCCTTGCCTTTGATTAGCATTTGATGCATTTCCTTTAATAAAAATCTAGTAAATTTTAAAGCCTTTTTTCTGGGGTTCATTCAAGTGCTGAGAGTTTCTGCACCCACCTCAGTGGCAGCCCAGTGCAGAAGCACCACAGGCTCTGCTGCTCCCCTCTGTCACTGTTGGTCACCACGTGGCCAGAAGGAATCCCAGGGATCCACCAGCTGATCTATTATGCAGCCTGCAGTGGAAGCATTATCCACTGTAGCAATTTCTTTCCTGAACTGTGGTGTTTGAGCTGAGGACAGCAGTCCAGCAGCAATGGCATCAGTTGTTGTCATAAAAGCAGCCAACCATTGCCAGCTCCTCCATGAAGCCATCTGGAGCTGGTGCCCACAACTCACACCAGCATTGGGGTGTCCTGGCACCTCACAGAACGTGTGTTAAACCAAGAAGCAGCTGTGTTACAGCTCCTGCACCTGGGGCAGGGTGGCAAATACCACCCACAGCTCTGCCCCTTCTACTTATAAAAATATGTCCACTCTGCTTTCTCACAGCTCAAAGGGCTCCCTGATGCTGCTGAACCTTCTCCACACCATCTAGAGAGAAGAGTTCTGGCTGCTGTTTTGCAGGAGAAAGAGAGCATCCCCCTGGCAGAACTTGTGAGACTCAGCTCCTCAGCAGTGGCCATGCCTGACGCTCCTCCTGACCAGCACATCCCCTACCAGCCTGTGATGAAACCCCCTCTGCTTGCAGGGGATTGTAGTGCTGCTCTGCTGGGATGGGCTGCAGCAGTGACTGGGTCTGTGCTGCTCTTCAGCCCAGCTCAAAAGCCCAGGGGCATGACCAGCACACTCAGATTAAATTGAGGATTTTCAAAGTGGTTTGAGGACCTTGGAGGCATAAAAATCGTAGATCTTGTACACAAAAGCAATTCCCAACATCCTGTTCTCCCACGGAAATTCCCCAGTTAATCTGACAGCCTCTTTGCTCCATCCTGGTTGTGAACTGAAAGACAACCTCAGCCCAAAGGGTAACTTGGCTCTTGCTTTGACAGAGGAACAGGGATGTTTACAATAACAATCCAGCCCCTTGGCACCTCTGAAAGGTCTGCTTATAACAAGTGAAGAGCTCGTGGGCTCGGGGAAAAGAGAAATACCTTTACTCATTTTGAGCTCTCTCTCAGAGATGAGGAGAGGGACACCCACCTGGCCAGAATCAAAATGCTACAACAATCCTCCTGTCTCTGTGAGATGAACACAAGCCCCAGGAGGAAAGATTTATACACAGCCCACCGAGCTGCTTGATAGAAAAAGAGCCTAGAAAGCCATTTTCAGTGACTGGAGCAGTTATTACTCCTGCCCTGGTGGGGATCTGCCAGATCCTTGCTGGGCATCCAGAGCAGGAACAGCCCTGTGTGCAGTGCTCAGATCCCTGCACAGCCCCTCACCTGCCCCCCAGCCCATCCCCATCCCCACACAGCCCCAGGGTCTGCTCTGCCCTCCTCTGCATGTGCTAATAATGCACAGCTGGGGATGCAAGGCTTGGGGAAAGGTGGCTGGACACAGATATGGATTATTTCTGACACCCTGGAAAGGCTTCCTGAAAAACCACACAGGTTCAAGCTCACAAGTTGCTGTAGGCACCAACAATGAAATTTTAAAAGTGGCTCAGGTCAGTTTTAGGCACTGCAGCCCATCTCCATCCCCACACAGCCCCAGGGTCTGCTCTATCCTCCTCTGCATGTGCTAATAATGCACAGCTGGAGAACTCAGGGTGCAAGGCTTGGGGAAAGGTGGCTGGACACAGACACCCTGTGAAAGCCTTCCTGAAAAACCACACAGGTTCAAGCTCACAAGTTTCTGTAGGCACCGAAAATGAAGGTTTAAAAGTGGCTCAGGTCACTTTTGGGCACTGCACGGCTGACTGATCCTGTCATGTTTTAAAGAGTCTACAGAACTCCAGCCAAACAAAAAATATGAAATGTAATTCTATATAAATCTCAGTATTTCCAGCTCTGAGTACAAATCATCAGCTCACAATACCCACATGGCCCCACCAGTGGAAGAGCAGCCTGGGCAAAGGCAGCTCTGTGGTGCAACAGAAAATGCAGCAGCGTTAAAGGAGCGCCAAACAAGTAAAGTTATTTTCCTTCCTTGATCAATGCCTGAATGACAGCAGTGTGGGATCACTGCTGCCCTTGGACTGACCTGCAAGGCGTTTTTCCCTGGCTGTTCTCCAGAAGCCATCCCAGGCCCAGCTGCTGGAGCCCCCGGGGTGCTCGCTGAGGCATCTCCTGAGCTGGGGCCTCGCTGCTGCCATCCTCATCCTCAGCACAGCCCTGGCACTGCTTCACAGCTCAGGACCAAGGCAAATCCATCGTCCCAGCTCCTGCCTCTGCAGGAGAAGGCTGCAGGTGGCTGCTGCCCATGGCTGTGGCAGGAGCAGGCAGGGCAGCAGCCCCAGCACAGCCCTGCCGAGGCTCAGCTCCCACCTCCTGTAAACACAGCTGTTCCTCCCACTGGGAGGATAAATAAGGAGCTAAGGAGAGAGGCCACGCACATCCTGGGAGCTCTGCACCTCTGCATTCCCAACCCCTGTGTCAGCTGTCTGCACGAAGCTCTGATCACACAGGGTGGCAATGCTTGGGGTTCTTATTTTGGTTCATTTTGAACGGAGCAGCTCGGCCTAGAAGCAGAATAGGATGTCCCTCCTGTGTTAGCGGGTTTACCTGAGTGGTTGTTTTGTGCAGAGACCATTCTTTTTGCAAAGGACTTGGATTAAACATTCTCCAAAAACAAACTGCACTCCAAAGGTGCTTCTTTCCTGTGCTGTCTGCTCTCTAAGCAACAATGGGAATATAAAAAATCCTCTGCCTCTTACTTGTCCACTTACATGCCTGGAAATAGGGCCCACACAAGTGTGTTCTTCCCAGCACATGCAACCATTAATTTAGGTTTCCTTCCCATTTGGGATGTGAGAATAAAACATCTTTACAGTGCAAGAGTGTATGTATAAAAAGCAAATCCCTGGCTCCTAGCTCAGCACTGGTGAAGCCTCTTGGCAAAACCAGTCCTGGAGAAGAACAGCAATCAGTGGGGAGCTGACTTGGATGGCAGGTGGCTGCAGGTGGCAGCTGGTGGTACATGTCACACATCATGTCACACATCATGTCACACATCATCACTCCTAGTGCTGCAGCAGGTTTGGGTCAGTATCTCACAGGAATGGTTCCAGTGGGGTTCACTGAGGGGGTTCAGCACACAGGAGAGGGGACAAGCTGCTTCAGCACACACATCACTGACACACACACATCCCTGACACATACACACGTCATTGACACACACATCAGTGCCACACACATGTCCCTGCCACACACACATCCCTGACACACAGACATCACTGTCACCCACATATCCCTGACACACACATCACTGACACACAGCTGTCCCTGGCACACACACACACATTGCTGAAACACACATCACTGATACACACACATCCCTGACACACACATCAGTGCCACACATGTCCCTGACACACACACATCAGTGCCACATACATGTCCCTGACACACACACATCCCTGACACACACATCAGTGCCACACACATCCCTGACACACACACATCCCTGACACACACATCAGTGCCACACTCCCCACTGCCCCAGCTGGTTGATCAGCAGCCCCCAGAGCTGCATGGATGCTCCTCACCGAGCACACCCTGCCCCCAGGAGAGCTCTGAGAGCACCCTGGGACTCCCTACAGCTGATTCCTTGATGCTGCAAGCCTGCATCCTGATTAAGATAACTCAATTAATCTCTCCCAGAGGAGGGAAACCCAGGGCTGCCAGGCACAGTGGCTGCTCTGAGCTAGGAGCTGCAGCACTGAGCATCCCCTCCTCAGAGCCCTGGGGGACAGGAGCCCTCCTCAGAGACCTGCAGAGCACACCTGGTGGCTCTCAGCCACACAGGATGCATTTCAGACAACAAACTGGCATGCAGGACTGTTTTTTTTCCTATAACGCCTGGAGTTAGTATCAGGATGAGGAGAAAGCATTAAGGATGTGTTCCATTACAGTAAGTTCTCTAGGTTTGGACAAATGCAATGCCCAGCCATCCCTGCAGGAGTCCCCAGGCCATGCAAGCAGCCATTCCCACTCCTCCTTGGCTTGTGCCTTGGGATTGCTCAGGGCAGGAATTGCCCTGCACAGGGTGACACATCCATGGCCACATCCAGGATGCATCACACAGAACTACACCTCCACAAGGATGAGACTTAACATGACCAAGGCATTTAGGGTTGAAAAATTACATAAGTGTCCTCCTGAGCTCCAATGGCAGACACACTTATGGAGGAGGCTGTTTTCCACCCCAGTGAGCCACATAGGGACAAGCTGAACCCCAAAAGGGCAAAGCAGAGCTCCTTGGCAGGGCCATGGCAGCTGGGGACATCTCACAGCCTTTGGACATGGCTGCTGCTCACGGGGAGGGAAAAGCACCAGGAGAAGCTGGGATTGAGACAGCAAAGTAACAATATTGTGCTCATTTTTGCTCATTTTGGGACACATAATGCTAAATCCCTTTAGTGTCACCTCCCACCGTAGTTATGCTGACAGAACCCAGGGCATTTTGGTTCTAAAAGCAGTGAAATTAATTCTGTGCCTCCTGCAGGGCTGTGCTGTGAGCCTGGCCCCAGGGCAGTGCAGGTCCCCTTGTGCTGGTGAGGAAAGGGCAGGAAGGAGCCACCAAGGCACAGGGCTGACCTGGCTCCTCCCTGGCAGCTTTTCCCCAGCCTCTCCTCTCCCCTGGGCACTGGGCACTGCCTGTCCCAGCGGGCACCTTCCACGTGGGGACAGCGAGGGTGAGCTCCAGGTCTGGTGCCTCTCAGCACCAATTCTTCATTTCACTTTTTACCTGGTGACCCCAGTGAGTCTGTGGCCGTCACCTACAATTTCACCAAGCTGTAAAGAAGAAAATCTGTTTCATAAAGCCAAAAAAAACCAATGTACAGTCAGGCTGCTCATAGAAAGGAGTTAAAGTACCTCCTGTTGTTTCCCAGCCACGGCCCTTAAACATGAGGAGTGCTAAAAATAAAGCTGTGCTAGGAAAAAGCAGCAAAGAGCTCCACATTCCTAGAGGCTTCTCACACTCACATCTCTGCCCTGGGACTCCTGAGAGGCCCCAGACATTTCCCCAAACATCAGGCCATTGCAAGATGAAGCAAACATCCTCCCTCAGCAGATGTGCTTCCGTAATGTTGGCATTTTTAATTCTCCAGAATGGTAAAACAACATACTTAAAAAAAAAAAAAAAAAGAAAAAAAGCTAGCAAATGGTCATTAGGGTTTCTGCAAAAATCATCTGAAGGTGTCCATAGCATTAAAGGCCATAAAACAACTGGTTTTATGCACAACTTAGTTTTTCCCTTGTGTAGAACTCAAGTGTTTGAGCATCTGGATTTCATCTGCACCTGAAGAGACCATGGGTGTGATGCTTTCAGTGCTGGCTGCAGCTGGTGACCATGTGTTGGGACACTGCCACTCTCTCAGGAAGATTTAAAGGAGTGTGTGATCATGTGCATACTGTTAAAAAAAGATAAAGAACAACCTTAACAGCTGAGGTTGAACTCGAGTCATTCTTTTGCCCAAAAAGACATCTTTATTAGCTAGCACAGAGGAGTATTTATTCAGAGTAAAATAAAAATGGATGGGTTGAAGATAAGCAGCTTATCAGTGAGCCAAAGGCCTCTGGCAGCACTCATGGCTGTTTGAGCCAGCTCAGGGGTGCCCTGTGCCTCAGCCATGGCAGAATGTGCTGAAAGTCTGGGGGAAAAGGCAAATCTGATTTTTCTGTACATGCAGAATTTGGCCATTTCAGCTGCTAGAAACCAACAAGAGAGATTTCCTTCCCCTCTAGTCATCATTTCCCAGGAGAGGCCATGCCAAGTGAGAGGTTCCCTGGCAGAGGGAGGCTGTCACTGGTCAGATATCCCCAGTTAATGCCCACTCAGAGCAAACCTGCTGTCTGCTGTCCAAACCCCAGTACAGCCCCACAGTGGTAAAGGCAGCCCAGGTCTCAGCCCCAGCCACATCCCTCTGTTACAAACAACACAGAGATCAGTTCTTCCCTGCTCCAAAGGAGTTTTCAACCAAGATTTTAAGGTTATTTATATAAGGCAGGACAAGCAGCACTGTGGGACTGCAGACAGGTAAGGTGCATTGGCAGTCATTCTCTTGGGCAAGCCCTCTGTCCCTTGTGAGGGACCAGCTCACACTGTCTCACTGGGACTGGCACTTCCACCCCCTGGGCAGGCTCTGGGTGCTGGGACAGGGCTGGGGAACTGCTCCCCATGGCACAGAATTCACAGAATCACTGGGTTGGAAGAGACCTTAAAGATTACTGAGTCTAACCAAGCCCCAGCAGCTCAACCAAACCCTGGCAGCCAGTGCCACATCTAGGCTTTGTTAAACACATCCAGGGATGGGGACTGCACCGCCTCCCTGGGCAGCCATTCCAGAACTTTATCACCTTTCTGTGAAGAACTTTTTCCTTATATCCAACCTGATTTTCCCTTGGTGCAGCTTGAGGCTGTGTGCTCTGGTTCTGTCAGTGCTGCTGGAGAAAGAGCCCAGCCCCACCTGGCTACGAACACCTTTCAGGAGCTGTAGAGGGTGCTCAGGTAAACCCTGAGCCTCCTTTTCTCCAGGCTCATCCTGTTTTGGATGCTTTGCTGCCCAGAACCCCCAGAGCAGAGGGTGGCAGCAGCAGCAGAGGGGCTGTGGGAGCTTTGGTAGCTCACAGGGTCCTGACAGGGCAGAGTAGGGCAGTGCTCACATATGTAGGGGGATGCAATATAAGAAAATGGAGGTAGTCTAGAAAGTAATCTTACCTAAAGAGTTGCAGCTGAGTTAAAGATTAGGCGCAGGGCTGATGTTAACAGGGCACAGCTGTAGCCAATAAGAAGAGTGTTGTAACAGAGTGGATTGGGTGGTTGAGGGGAGCTGGAGTCAGTTGGTTACTGCAAGGACAAGGAAGAGTCAGTGCCCAGAGGAGATGCCTACGAGAAACATCAAGGGGGTACAAAACTCTGGCAATATGGAACCCTTGCAAGGACTCTTGCACTATAATTGACAACACACACACAACCACTGCTTCCCTTGCTCCCAAGCAGACACTGGCTCCTTTTTGGCAAGGATGAGACCTGCAGGGCTCAGGGAGTCCCAAGGGGTACCCAGGGATGCAAGCACAGCCTCCAGTTTGGTGCCTGAGCAGGGAGCAGCTCCTAGCAAGGACCTGCTGCAGCTTTACCCCAAGGAACACAGCCTGGAGCCCTGAACAAACCCAAGCCAGGGCTGATGAAATGAAGGGTGGGCTCAGCCTGACTGGGTGAGAAGCCTTTGCCAAAGCTCATCTCCCCGGCCCAGGATGAGCTGCCAGAGCTGAGCTGCAGGCAGCAGACACTCAGCTGCTCCTGTAACCCTGCTTCCCCCTTCCTTCACTCAGGAAAGTTTACATTGCATGTTACGTTCCAGGAACATGCAGAACCTGGAAATAGTGCAGCTATTTGTAGTTTATACAAAAAGAGTGTCATTTAATACCTTTAAAAATTCTGGAAATCGATGGTGATCCTGTCATGGAACACTCTGCAGCCAAGGTGCTCATTTATGGACACCTGGTTGTTCATCAATTCTGATTTTTAAATCAGCTTGTTGTTCTGACGCCCTTAAGCTATGGATTTCCTTTTAAATGATAACTGCCACATAGCCTTGCTCATTTAAAACTCTGGCCTTCCATAATTGTTCCCTGGAACATATGAAACTTCCACACCAGGAGAACAGCAGACAGCCTTCCAATGAGGCTGGGAGCCCGTGCCAGCACAGGGATTTTCATGCTATTTTAAGCATTTACAAGTTGTCTCAAGCCTTAAACGATAAAAACATCGAGTAGTGAGAGTGCACTGAACTCAGTATTTTGCTGTTGAGGCAGCCTAGTGGGAACGTGCTAGAGCAAACATTTGAATGCAAGCACCAGCTGGAGGCTCTCCCTGCAGCTCTGCCACCAGGAGCTGGTGAGAGAACAGGAGCCCTGGCCCTGAGCAGGAGCTGCTGCCCTAGAAGGGAAGGTATGAGCTCTGGGAGGTGCTGAGGGAGCACAGCCCCACCAGTGACAGCAACGGGCTGAAGGTGGCAATAGACGACTTAAAAGGAGCTGGTGGGAACAGCTTAGAGCCTTCAGGGAGATTCTGTTCAGGCTCAGTCATTCATGAAAACTGGTTGGAGCAGGTTGACTTCATCACCCTGCCAAGGGGGAGGTGCCCAGGGTTACCAAAGCCCAGCACATCTCCCCTGCTCTCTTCACACACATCCTGCAGGCTCACAGTGGTTTTAATGAGTTACCAAAGCCCAGCATATCTCTATTCCCTCTACACACATCCTGCAGGCTCACAAGAGCTTTGGTGACACAAAGAATTCCCTGTGTGTGACAGAAGCCCTGCCACAGCAGGCACAGGGGGCACCCAGGGGTGTTTGGTGCCAGCTGGCCCAGGTACACACCACACCTGTGTATCACAGACACATTATATGAAAAATCCTTTCATTCTCCTGAGAAGCTGAGAGGCCTCAGAAATGAAATGTAACCAATAATTATCTGCTGCTGTGGAATGCAACAGGTGCATCTGTGATTGGTCTCACGTTGGTTGTTTCTAATTAATGGCCAATCACAGTCTGGCTGTCTTGCACTCTCTGGTCAGTCACAAGATTTTATTATGATTTATCTTTATTAAATATATTATTGTATATATTATCTTTATGATATCTCTTCGTTATGACTCCATTCCTTTGTATTCTTAGCCAGCCTTCTGATGAAATCCTTTCTTCTATTCTTTTAGTACAGTTTTAATCTAGCACTTTCTTTTAATATATCATAAAATACTAAATCAGCCTTCTGAAACACAGAGCCAAGATTCTCATCTCTTCCCTCGTCCTGGGACCCCTGTGAACCCCACCACACCTGTGTGCCCAGCCTGGCTCTGGGGGCACCCTGGGGGCTGCTGAGAGGGGCTCTGGGCTCCAGCAGGGCCAGATCCGAGCTCAAAGCCCTGGTGAGCCCTGGCAAGCCAGAAACGCAGTGCTGCAGGCACTTAGGCTTTGCTGGCTTCCAGGAGCAGCTCCAGCTCTTGGAGTTTGGTTGTTATTTGCAGCCCCAAGATATGCAGGGTGTCTCTGTTTTGGCCCACGCGTCTGAAGAACGAGTCGGAACTCAGTTTTTCAATCTTGAAGTTGTTTGTTAATTCTTATCTATAAAATTTCTTTCTGTGCAGCTGGGGTCTGCTCAGCAGGGCAGCCACAGGCACTCTGTGTTGTCTTTTTATACTACAAACTACCTATAACATATTTACACTTAATTCCCAATACCTATCACCTGTGTTAGACAGTGCACTTCTACTCTAGACCAATCCCAAAGTACCAACATCACAGCAGAAAATGGAGACCAAGAAGAAGAAAAGCTGGACACGCCCAAGTTCCTCCATCTTGTCCCCAAAACCCCCATTCCAAAAATCCTAAAATCCACATTTTCACCCTGTGATCATTTTATTATTATACTATTTAAACTTCTGTGACTTTCAGGTCCTCATACAAAGCTGGTAACTTGCTCCAGGGGTCATGATCAAACCCACAGGTGCTCTGGGCTGTGTGCCAGGGTCTCTGAGCCCCCCAGCGGGGTCCTCAGCAGCTCTGGACACCCAGAGGGATGCACTGAGTTCTGACATCCAGCCAGCAATGCCAAACTGGTGCAGTGCTCAGCAGCCCCAGAGCAGCAGTTCTGCCCTTCAGGAAGGGCTGGTGACACTGGGCAGAGCCTGTGCCCTGCAGAGCTGCTCCACCAAGCCACGAGGGAATCACCTGATGAACAAACACCAGCACCTGTTTAATGAAAAGGCATTGGAAAACAATACTTTAAGAATGAAGGCATGTTTTCCAGTAATCTACACAAATGCTATCCATAGTCAAATAGCAGGGAAGAGTCCAGAGCTGAAGGAGTGATTTTATTTTTTAAATAAGATGCACTCAGTTTCCCATGAAATCCTCTGAAAGGAAAATATTGTGCAAAAAACCCCAACACACTTCAGTGTTCAGAGTCTCAGAACAATAAACTTACAAGCATATAGCAAGCTAAAAATTGGCAGCCCAAGAGGATCACGTCTCTGAGGACAGAGAACCAAGAGCCAAGCACACATTGTTAGAGACTGAAAGAGATCCTCCCTCTGAATGAAATTCTGTTCTTGTAGGCGTGGGAGCTGGAGGGGACAGGACTGCAGCCTCCTGTTTCTTCAGGGAACACAGGCATCTGAGTGAAATCATGAATGATACTCTGAATGAGAATCATATTTCAAACAAACATGTAAGTGACAAGTGTTACTTCAACATGTCTGGTTTCGTATCTGCTGAAAGGGCTGTTAGGAAATCTCTAAAAATGCTGAATTTTTTTTACTCCACCAACACTTGCCATCAGCGTGAGCTGCAGCAACTGGGAAGGAGGCTCCAAGTGTGATGTTTATCTGAGAATTTGGTTGAAACACTCTGATTCAAAAAAATATGTTCCAATAATTACAGTGACTAGAGATTAGAGATGTGTTAGTTAAATACTGTGAGGAGTGACCCAAAGCTTTGCTGTGTCATTAAATCACATTGTAAGCTGTTTTTGAGGTTAAACTGCACATCCTAGGCACAAGAGCCCACAACCTTAGAATGGCCCTGAGATAGGTTCAGTTCTTCAGTGGCTTCTGCCTTTCAGCAAAGCCCACCTGGAACAAACCAGAGGGGCAGAATTCAACATTAACTTACAGGTGAGCTCTGAGGTGGGGGTCAAGGCAAATTGGGGTTCCTTTGCTCCAGAAGAGCCTCAACAACCCCTGCAAGCCCAGCCAAGGGATGTGCCAGTTTTCAGGCACAACTCTAGAGCTGGGGCTGGAGCTGTGACTCCTTTTGTAAACACATTGCTTGGATCAACACAATCCTGCTTATCAAGAAACGTTGAGTATTTTTTCTGCACAAGGTATTTAAGAATTCTCCCTGAAAATTACAGGGGCATTTGTGGAGGAGCTGATGACTCAAAGGGACCTCCTCAAGCAGGACCTGCAGCTGATCCAGCCTGGGTTCAATTTCAGTTGTCATCACACATTTGCAGGCCCATGTCCCCAGTATTGGTCACTACCTGCAAAGGTGATGAAAACTCTCAAAGCAAAAGCAAGAAAACTCCAGGAGAGCTAGGGGGATTATTAAGAGTCATGCATGTTTGCTGGGCTGGTTAAACCACCTTCCAGTTTTGATGTGAGAGTTTGCTTTCAAAAATGTGTTTTGGTCAAAGTTTAAATGCCTCTGATGGCTAGCACATGAAATTAATAATGGAGATGATGGTAAAGAGATGCAGACTTGAAAAAGGGCACTAAAGTGTAACAGGAAGGGGCATTTAGGTCTCACACAAAGCATCCTGGGTTGCAGGGGATCACTGTATATTTTTAACACCTATGGTGAGATTTCTTCTAGCAGATGTACTAGAGCTAAATTAGAAATACACAGCTGTTATCATCTTATTACAAAGTTCCATACCCTCTCAGTGATGTCTCATGGGCAGCTCCTTGTAGAACTGACTCCTCCTTCTTCACAGCACAGCCAACAAACTCCAACTCTCTTCACAACACCACCAACAAACTCCAACTCTCTTCATAACACAGCCAACAAACTCCAACTCTCTTCATAACACAGCCAACAAACTCCATCTCTCTTCATAACACAGCCAACAAACTCCATCTCTCTTCATAACACAGCCAACAAACTCCATCTCTCTTCATAACACAACAAACTCCAACTCTCTCCTCACCAGGCTAACCCACTCTTTTGTAGCACTCTTCTTCTTATTGAACACAGCTGTGGCCTGTTGAGGGCAGGCCTGTTCCTAATCTTTGATAATTAGTACAGCTGCACCTCCTCAGGTGTGAGATTACCTCCTGCACTATCTTTTTCTCACATTCTATCCCCCCACACACAGCAGGTGTGCTAGAGCTAAATTAGAAATAAATGTGCCTCTGGATTAACAAGTCCAGCCACTGACCCAGCTCTGCCAAGCCCGTCACTGGACCATGTCCCCAAGTGCCACCTCTGTGTGACACAAAACCATATGGGGGGAGTGCCCAGTGTCACTGGCCTGGGCTACAGGGAGGAGGGGACTCCCACCCACCCAAACAGATCCCAGATAAAATATGGGGGAAATCATGGCACTGGGGCAGAGCCTATAGAGCCCTGGGGGGAAATGAGCAGTTATTTTCGTGTCAAGATTAATCTTGGGTTTGTTAGTTGTTACAGAGGAAATGGACACGGAGCTGAAGTGCAGCCACAGCCAGTGAACTGTCACCAGTCAGCCTAAAATAAATACCCCATTAATGTCTGAGGCTGGAACATGCTGTGGAGTGTTTTGTAACCATATCTGAGCTCAGGGAGCCTCCTGCACACTGCAATGTTTGCCTAAAGCTCCTCTCTTGGTCTGGCAGCAGAGCTGTTTGCATTGGCATCTCTGCCCCTCTTCAAGGTCCCAGTGTGAGGGAGAAAAGCAGCTGAAAATGGAGAAGTTGAAATCACACCCCTCTTATGAGATCCCCAGAGATCCCATTCTCACCCTTCAGAGCAAAGAGCAGCAGCACTTGGTGTGAAAGATGCTTATAACATCTCTAACACATTCCTGCTGGGAGCTGGAACACATTTTTTGCAACTGCCCTGTAGCAGGACTGAGTATCTGTTTGTCTGAAGGCTTTTTCTTACTCTGTCCTTCACTATGTTGTCTCTTTTGCTGTGGTAGCAGAATCAAACCCCAATCCTCAAAGGATATGAGAACCAAAGTGTTGTCCTGTCTCATGCAGGTCTGTTTGAGCTGACAAACACCCCAAAATTACCAGAAACAGCTGGGGTGTTTACCCAGAGATAAAGAGATGAATTGGAAAAAGCTGAGAGCAGCCCCAGTGTCAGCAACACCTCATGCAGAGGCTGGAAGGGATCAGCTGGTCCCTTCTATAAGCAAAAGGTCTCAGGCTCTTGGAATTTTCACCTTTCCTGATGCTGCCTCAGCCTCAAGCTGCACCTGTGGGTCACAGTGGGCTTGGGAAAGGCAGTGGTGGAAAGTGCTGGTTTCCAGAGGATGGAGAATGTCCTCAGAAGTGGCTGCCATTAAATACTCAGAAATGGCCAGAAAAGAGATCAGTTTATCAGGTGCTGCACACTTGCAATTCCCCTGGTATCAATTTACAGAGCATGTGGGGGTGTCAGTGTTGGTCTGGGTTGTACCTTCCCCCTTTATCCTTCTGTGCTCTGCTCCCAGGTGTTTGTGCAGCTCAGCAATGTGCATTTCCTGGAGGGCAAATCCTCCCCTGAAGTCTCTGCTTGACCAGGGGACAGAGGAGAAACAGAAACTGGGGGAAAGCAGAGAGGGTCCAAAGCATCAGCTCAGAACTGCCCACAGCCTGTGCAGCTCTCCAGCAGGGACCTGAAAGGAGATGCCCTTTCCTCAAATTACTGCTCTAAACCCTTGTGCACCCTACCAGGGAATTTTCCCTGGAAGTTTTACTGTCTGCTATCAAATGGTATCAGTAACTCCCCACAAACCACCCCAAAGCCTGGGATATGGAAAGTGCATGAACAGATTTCATTAGAGGCAGCTCAGTGATTTACATATCTGGACTCATCTGGGTTATGAAAGACTCCACCTTTGATCCATTTACACAGCCCCTGCAGAAAGTGAGAACACACATCAGTCAGGGATTGCACAGGCTCTCCAGGCTGACAGGCACCCACAAATCTGTGGATTTTGGTTGACATCTGCCTGCTCCCTCCAGCACAGCACAGCCAACCCTGGCACTCCTGTACCCCAAAATTGCACAAAGTGGATATATTTCTAGAACACCTCTAGATAGACAGACAGGCCTTTAGGGCAGGGGGTTCCACTCCAGGATTTAAGGGCAAACTTAATTTTTAATGTGCATTTCTAAAAATAGGGAAGTTACAAGTATAATTAAATTAGAGGTTTGCATTTTTTGAGTCCAGCAAAAATTCAAATACAGCTGGTTTGAGTAGTCATAGAGTAAGAGGAAGTCACTTGTTTCATACAAACTTCTTAAAAATAATAAAAATCAGATCACCAGCTAAGAAGTAATGAAGCTTAATCCTGGACCCTCAGCTTGCATATGGGCTGCACCAGAAGCAGTTAAGGACCCCAGCTGAAATTCAGACCAGCTTCCACAAAAGGCTACTGCAATTCCCTCCATGAGGTATTTCTGCATGTAAAAAAGCACACTGAACAAATCAGAACTCCCTAAACGTGTGAAGAATTTCTCTTCCCCTAAAAATCATCACTGTGGTGCAGACCTCATTGGAAATGCAACACAGGAAGGAGCTTTCATTTCTGGTAGTTTACAGCAAATCTTTGTGGTTTGGATGGCTGAAATATTTGCAGAGAACCCTGAAGGACCATCTGTGGCACAGCAAGCTTGTCCCAAGCTGCAGTGCCAGGATGCTGCTGTGCTCACACTCCCCTGCTCTCAACTTCCTGCCCACTGGGACCCCGTTAGGACAACCTCAGGATGACAAAATTTGGCATTTCAAAACATAAGCAAAGGGCAATTGCAAGAGAGGAGCAGTTTATAGATACAGTCTGCACTTGGCACATGAAGTGTTTTATTCAATAAAACGTGACACTGGGCTCCCCGTGCCTGTGCAGGGAGCAGCAGGTGCTCCCAGGTGGATTTGGAAGGGGAAAAGCTTAGAATGCTTCCAGAGCACATTTCACTCTTCAACACTGCAAACCATCCAGTGTTTCTGAATCCAAGAGCTGTGAATTATCAGCTGATGAAAGATAAGAGCATGAAACCACAGCAGTCACAGATATTCTGCCACAACCCCCAGTATCAAATGTTGCAGAAATTTACAATGCCAAAAGAAAAGAACACACCCAAAAATCCCTCCCACAAAACCCACAAATGCAGGCCAGCCATGAACAATCTCAAATTATTTATTAGGAAAAGACAAAGTACTGTTTCAACATTCGTACAGAACAAATGGCAATAAAACCAGGAAAATAAACTGTAAAAAGTAGGCCCATGACAGAGGAGTTGGTTTATGACAAAGCAAATGAAATCCAAACTTCACTCATGCAAACAAGCACTAAAGAATTATTTACAGTTTTGATGGGATGAATTACAGCATTGTACATATTTGGGCCCAAATCAAATTACTCAGTGACATATTAAAGGGATCTAATCTGTACATTCAATAATGAGAATCTATAAAAAGAAAAATAATTTAAACAATTTACAAGAGCTGTATTACAGATGGCATAAAGGCATCATTTACAAGAGCTGTTTAACAGGTGACACAAAGGTATTCATGAGTAATTTATGATGAAAAATTTGTAGCACATATTTTTACATCACATCTTCAGTGTCTGAACAGTAAACAGGAAAGCAGAGACAAACCATGAGTGCAATGTAATAGAATAAGGCAACTTAACCAAATGGCTCTTCAGAGAACTTCCATCCTACCAGGGCTTACAAGTTACACATTTGCCTCTCTGCTTTGCTAACTAAAACAAATATTTGAAGACAGCATCTGGTGATTACAAGGCCTGCATATGATGAGACAGTAAATGAAAAATTAAATGTTTGTTTGGTAAAATGCCAAAACTCAAGAATGTAAAAGTGCAGGTTATCTAAAGCCCTCCATACCCTAACACAAACACATTAATTTTCATATTCTAGCTGTTGTAATTTCATGTCTCAAAATACTAATTCACTAGTCTTTCATAATGCACAATCTGAAACTAATACACCTCCTCCCAAAGCTTGTATTTACAGTTTCTTAAACTGATGCCAGAAATATGAATTGTGAAATGTCAGCAATTTACAGCAGAGATTAGCAACCAGCACTCAATATTCCAGTTCATTTTATAGGTGACACTAATTAGCACATACACATTTAAAAATACTTTAAATGTGTATTTCTGACTTTTCAACAGCTTTCCTAAACACTTTCAGTAGTGGCTGACATTCTTGGAAGTTTTAGCAGAGAACAAATGCCGATTGTGTTCTACTTGACACAAATTTGTGCAAAAAGCTACAGTAACAAAACAAGATGAAGATGGACATGGAAATGCAGCTATGAAAACCCATCTGTCTCCTGATGTGCCACGGGCCTCACATAAAGCAGCACAGGAAGCCACACCTGCCAATGACTTGCCACATTAACACACACAGTCAAAAAAACCAAACCCAAAAGGGAAACTCAAAATAAGGCCAAAAAGTATTGGCAAATGATAAAATTTAAGTCTGTCAAAAGGACCAGGCCATAAATATTTTATTTACAATTTCTATTTAGAATCTTTATTTTCAACAAATGATTTAGCACCAGCAGGAATATGCGAAGTAGCATTACTGTGTTCCCCAGGCAGAAGACCTTGAGGCCAAATCTTGCTCATTAGTTTAAAAGAATGATTTACTGAAGTAACTACAGAGTGAGCAGGATTTGACACTCAGTTATGCAAACTGAGATTGCTCAAACATATTCCATTAGCACATTAATAATTACAGACATATTACAGCATCATCTGAGATGTTTTCAAAAGTGTGTTTTTAAGAATACCTAATATGCTTTCCATGTGTGATGCAAATGAAACTAATAAAACAGTCTTCTTTGCAGACTTTTGTTAACTTAAGAGATTTACTGATTTTACCACAGTTGACAAAATACTGGTGATGTATTTTGGGATACATTGGTAAAACTTAAAAGAACTTTGAGCAGGAATTATTCTTCTACACTGTATTTTTTTTATCTCCCATGGTCATATCTGAGCACTAAATTCTCCCATTTTATTCACAGTGATTGTGAAACCCACCAGCTGTGACTGTGCATTAATGGGAAGTGAAAGAATTACCACACCCAAACAGAAACTGTGTGTCCCCAGCTCTGCACTGGGACCCACAGGCCTTGCTCAAACACTTCCAACCTGACCCACAGATGTTTGGTAACTTTTTAACCTCAGCAAAGCTCTGTCACATATTGTATGGTTTTTAAGCCTACATAAAGAGATGTAGATAAGAGACAAGGGAAAGAATTAGTCTTGTTCTAACCAGAACTGACCAGAAGTAGCTCAACAGAACCACACTGACCTTCACCTCTGATCTGAAGTCACTTCCTCAGGATTGCAGTGGTATCCAGAATGCCCACAATGAAAGTGATATTTAAAAACAGGTTGACTGCAAATTTATTAATTAATGAAAATTATTGACTTGATGTGAAAGACACCATCTAATCTTTATCTAGCAGAGATCTATTCTAGATAAAAGACCCTTTAATTAGTTCCAAACATTAAAACCCCATTGCTATTTTGAAATACTTAGAAATGAGAAGTTATTTCAATGGATCTGGAAGCAGGTGTTTCCTGAAAACCTGTATTGGGTAGAGACAAAGAGTATTCCAGCCCTTACAGGCACCTTGCATCTATACTAACCCAAGTGCAAGCAGGAATGTCACAGTAGCACTGAAGGAGCAGATGATCCATCAGGAGAAGGCAGAGCTTTTGCAAATACAGCTGAGGCCAAGTGGGACACTGTGGGTGGTTTCTCTTCTTTCCACCCTGGAACTCTCAATTATGAGCACCTGCTGGCAGAATCACAAAGTGCTCGAGGGAGTTAAACATCTTCAAAAGGCAGGGCAGACACCTGAACACACTTTGGAACTCTTGAGCAAACTAAGACACAGGGTGCATCACTGCAGCTTCTCTCTTAACTCCTAAATGTATCAAGACTTTACTAAAAAAAATGAAAAACTGTTTGTATTTAAACCTCTGCTCAGTTCAATAAAGAACACTGAGGATGTTTTAATTCCAGCCTGTTAAATATTCAAGATGTATTGTCAGAGTTCCTCTTTCATTCAAACTGCAATTACCCAAGTAGACTTAGAAAGGTCAAAGTGGTTATGTGTAATAGCTTGGAATAACTTCACCTAAGGTTGAACTTCTCTACCCAGAAATCAACAGTACTTATCTCATTATAAACTTGCATGATTTTTAGGGAGATAATGATACAATAAAACTGTGCATAATACTTGAAAGGACCAAGCTGGAGGGATAAGACCAAGAAATGCAAAATCCTTACCCCAAGACTAAGGGCTACAGGGATAGGAAGCCAGAAACCTGATGATTTTTTTCCTGGTATCTCTTGCTACACTGGATTAAAGGGATCATTTCCACAGTCAATAAAATTACCTTCCATTTCTCTGTTAAGTAGTATGGGTTAGGAAGCCTCATGGATAAAGTCCCAGTACCATAAAATTGGCATTATATGAAAAACTCAAAAGGCACTCACATGGCTGACTGAGCTGCAGATGATTACACATTCAAAATGGATTTTACTTTTACTTCCAAGAACTATCACAGAACTTTCCTCTAGAAAGTGTTTCCACTTGAGAAGACCACAGTGGTCCTGAGAAAACCCCAAATTTTCTCTACTGTAATACATCACACTGAAACAATTCACCCTAAAGCTGCTTCAGCCAATTAGCTCTGAGGAAAAGAAATGGCAAGGGTGCAAGTAAAAACAGACTAGCAGGAAAAAGCAACTTACTTCAGTGACTCATAGAAAAGAAACAAGCATTTTCAACCTGTTTACAAGAGAATTTAGAAGAAAAGACATTAAGGCTTATCTTGCAATTATTTGTGATGCCTATCATTTCTCCTGGTGGTAGAGTCAATCTTTGGAGACTCTAGTAACAAGTTCTGAGCTGACAGAAAATGAGATGAAACCCAAAGATGTGGCTTAAACACAGGAGCCCTGGGCTTTACAGTAGGGCTTGACAACTGCTGTGGTTGCTCTTGTAATGAAGTAACAATTGTGCTGATAAAATTAGCAACAGAAAGCCAATTTTTTTTAGAAGCTCAAGGGAAATAAAACAGAGGTAGGGCATACTTTTTGATTCTCACAGTAGTTTCTATACAGTACAGCTATTCAAGAATTACTCCATTTGCTTATTTTATTTGTAACTCTGTACAGTTTACTTAAAAAAAAATGTATGTTAGGTCACATGAACTTCAATTGGTTTAATGAACTATGGGTATTAGGTAATCATCTTCTATATGTGCTTTTGGTTAAATATACAAGTAGCTTCTAACTACTGCTTCAAGAGGACTGAGTATCACAACTGAAGTAGCAATAAACATGGGCTAAAGGAACTGTTTCTAATGGAGTGTAGTATGTCTCCTAAAGCACCCTTTGTGAGTAAAATATGCTATTAGTTTGCAAAATTTTCAGCAGGCTGCCAGAACATTCAGAAAATTAAGTTCATACACAGTTTTATAACCAAAGAAAGGTTACTTTTGATAGTCAATCCTAACTCAAAAGGAACAGCTTACAGCATTTATAAAGACATTCTAGAAAACCTGTATTCACTTATTTTCTGAAGTGCTCTGATTTAGCATTAGATCAGCTGAACTGTGAGTGTAATTTTTAGTTGTTTATGTCTATAGTGGAACATCAAAGCAAGCACAATGCAAATGGAGTACAGGTACCAGGAAAAGCAACAATAAATGGAACTGCATTTGTGATTAGCATTGCACTTAATGAGTTGCCTACTCTAAGGTACTGTACTCTGAAAGGACCACAGAAAATTTTAAAAGCAAAACCCTATGATGTTAGTTTGGGGCTTTGAATTTTGAGAAAGAGTGAAAATAGCACAGGGGTTTCTAACACAAGGGGGATGTATCTGTAAATACAACACAGCCATGCTGTGGAATACTCGAGCAATCAGTTTTAAAAACCTTAAACCCCAAGATATGAACATGTCTGGGTCTGGTTGCTCCTCATGCACTTACAGGAAATAAATTTAACAGGAAAATATCACAAAATTGGGTAGCTTTAGTCCACAAAAAGTCATACAGCTACTGACTGTATGATAGTCCTGTAAGTTCAAGATCTCATGCCCTGGCTTCAGGACTGAAGTTATTGTAATAATCATAACTGTAAATTTTAAAAGTCTACAGAAAACCCCAAAAATCAGTTCCAGAGCATGGATTTTATCCCAAGGCCACAATTTGATGAATGGTTCCATATTGCAAGTGCATTAAATATTGGTCCATTTGCTGCTGCAATACAAACTCTGATGTTGTCCTCAACTTCCAAAAACAAACTTCCAAATCCAAAAGTAACCTTTCAACTTCAACATCTGCTTGAATTCTGATCAACTCTTACAAAATTACAGGGAAATCACAACTTCAAATCAGTAGGATGGGGCAAAAATTTTCCCAAACCTCTACAGAAATAAGCCAAAGCATCAGAGTTATGAGATCCCATAATTAGTCTATTTTATAAGGATTTCCTCAATTCTCCCAGGCTTTAGGGTACCTTTACAAATGATGATTCATGATGGAAGAACTTATGAGACCAAAAAAAAAAAAAAAAAAACCAATCCAGAAGGCATTTTGGAATTCATGTCCTCAAAAAAAAAATTTAAAAAATCTTCCCCTAAAACCTGACTTCATTAATCACTGAACTCATTTCCAAATCCAAACAAAGAGAGAGGAATCTTCCCAAAATACCAGCTGAATCTTCCAATAAATTAACGTGTCTTCAGAAAACCTTCAAAATATCAATTGCTTAATCTGCTGCTTTGGCTGACTCTCTGTGTTTCTATTCTTCCCACTGGAAATTAAAGCATTAATATTACACATAAAAATAAAATAATTACTATGTTTACTGTGGGAAGCAATTGTCTACAGTTTCCTCATCTTGTAAATAGTACCTGGCTGTCTTTTGTTTTCTGTAAGAACACATAAATCTTGTGCTCACAATAACAGTATAACTAATGAAAATAATTTTTTAGTCATCAATTCTATATATAACCTTATGGGCCTAAAGCCTTGGGGCTAAACCTGCAATATTTGCATCCTGAGCACTTAAGGGTTTGGCATTCCTTCTTCTGAAATTTCTGGAAAGTTGTTTTCAGAGGATGTATTGCATATTAGAAGTTCACTACTGGCTACACGTACCAAAGAACATAAATTACAGCCACAAACAGTTCACTTGCCAATGCCCAGCAGAGTGAAACCCCGTTCCTTACAACAGCAATACTCAGTAGCTTCATCACTTCTTAAAAAGAGTTACAGAAAATCAGCTTTTTTCTCCTCCCCTCCCCAGATTTGATTCCCATCGACATAAACAAGTGTCATTCAGGTGGAAAAGAGTTCAGTGTAGTGACATCTGGGATCTCAACTGAAATTTGGCAGCCCAAGCAGAGCACCAACAGCTCCAAAGTATCCCTGTAAAAAAAAAAAAAAACCAACTTTAAGCAGGGTAATAAATTCTGCAGTAATCACATTTTACTGACAACAATCATCGGCTACAGAAAGAACACGATACACTTTTAATGTATAATGTTTCACAGTAATTATTCAAGGCTTTGTGAAACAAACATTTTATCCTTCTTATCTAGCTTGACTTTAGGAGGTTTCCTGCCTCACTATACACTGCAGGATCACTAGGACAGGTATCAGTGACTCCTAAAGCATGGAAAGCAGGTTTGGTTTTTTCTTCCTAGAGAAGCTGCATCTTTTGCTTGCTAAAACATCTTCAATACCCATAGCAACATTATTTCTAAAGTAAAAGTGAAAAATTCCTCAAATTATATCCATACATCACACTTTTGGACTGTCTATCTACCTGCATGCAAAGAACCACATTCTCATGTGGAATTATTTTTCCACTGTGGACTGAAATCTTCCCCCTCCCTATAACTAAGAAGTATTCAAGTGTTTAGAATATACACTTGACCAAATGTGAGTTTAAAATTTACCCAAGAAAAATCTGAAGAGGGCAGAGCTAACAAGGAACCATTCCAAGGAACCATTACTGTGGCCATCAGAACAGACTGTCAGTCTTGGGATAAGCAATAAAGGAAAAGAGTTGTGAAAATCAACTGAAGGGAATAGATGAATGCTGTAATATTTTCAGACCAAGAAACTGAGGACAAAATTCACAACCCACTGCCCAGGAGCTGTAAGTCAGCAACTGTTGCACCTGTAATTAATACTGATTGCTCATATTTTAACCAAACCAGGTCAAAGCTCTCAGTACTGCATACTGAGACAGCAGAAGCTGCCCAAAAGCAGGTTATTTTCAAAGCATAAAATCACTACAACAGCTCTGAGGGGTCTGTTGTGGAATGAAAACAGGCCTTGTCAAAGCAGTCTTGACTTTCAAGACATTGCTCAAGCTCAGCTGAGAACAATGCAAGTGTTTCAGAGGGCCAAGCTTTACATTTCTGCACTCTTTGAAACACAATGCTTACTGTTGTTTCCACCCAAACCCAAGGAAGACTGCTGACCCTTAGCACAGAGTTTAACATTTTGCTGTCCCTCTCCAGAAATCCACAGCATGAACTGAGAAACCCCAAAGTGACTGAAGTACTTCCCTGGCAGAAATCTGTTTCCAGAGAACCAATTCAGCAAGACAAACCTCCTGTTATTTCTAATATTTACTGAGCATTTGGTGCCTCAGGATATCACACATGAGAGCTACTCAATAGAGGCATGTCTGATTTATGGTGAAACAGTACACACAGATAAATGAGCCACAGCATACCTCATGTTCTAGGAACAAGGCCTTCAGCTGACCTTTTGACCAGTAATCCAGTGCATATGCAAGAAGCTTCATTGACAAAGTATTCACACGCAAAAAGTTGCCAACAAAAACAACTCTGTTTATTTTCTAAAAAAAAAGAAAAACAGCAAAGGATTAAGTCTTTTCACTGTTTAACACAGCTTTGAAAGAGAAGACTGTCTCAAGCAAGGAAAAAACCACAGAAAAACCAAACAACCCACAATTAAAACATGGTTCCAAAATTTAAAACATGGCACGCTTGGGGAGAAAGAAAAATGGTGCAACCCTCAAGAATTAAAGGACTTAATTTACAGACAAGTAGCATTTGTGTTTCAAATTAAGTGAGCATTTTCAGCAATTACACCAAAGAAAGAAGCCAGCTAAGAAAGAAATGAAATGAAAGATACTTGTGTTTGGTGGAGAAGACTCAATGCCTTCATAGCCCTGTACAATGCTGCTTGATCCATATGCAACAAGGCAGCACTGTAAAGAAGCCGAAGGCAGTAAGACATGACAGATGCTCCTTTATCTCCAGCCCTCACTGTACCTCAGCCTGGCAGCACACTAAGAGCACTTGAATACTACCAGTGAGCTGTGAATTTAATCCAGTCAAATGTAAAAAAGTGAAAATCACTTAATATTCCCCATTAACTGAAGTAAATCCAGCACTAAGTGAAAATATTAAACACTGGTTTAATGACCCAAGAGGAAGAGCCAAAGAAAATGTAATTGTGTTAGTCCTTAGCACAGTGCTTTAAAAAGCACTTAATTGCATTAAATAAATGGTCGTTTCCAAGTTATTACAATAACTAATATGACAATTCAACCTGCAGTCAAATGTCTCATGTGCAACTGCTTTTTAACCATCCTGATTAGCTCCCAGTGAAGAAAAGTAGACACATAGTTAAGACACAAAAATGTAATTCTGCTCTACTGCAAGAAATCAAAATAATTACATTTATTTCATCTTTAGGCATCAGTTCAAGATACTACTTTGTGTATCCCCATTAGCTATTTCTTTTGGTTTGTAGTTCTGTGACATAGCTAGAATTAAACCAAAACCCACTCGGAATAAAGGTAGTTTGTGCAGTTTACAAGTTCTGATTTGTCCTCATTTACTCCCACCCTTAAATATAAATTGCATAATTTGCCTAAGACATGTAGAATGTACATTCAATTTCATCTTCATTTTAACTCTTTTGTTATTAAGCTTTGCCATAAAGCAAAAAGCCAAAATTAACACTCACAAAATTACCTTCCTTTTCCAAGACAGACATGAGAAAGATAATGAAACTGAGGGAGAAGTTACAATATTAAAACCAGAAAATATAATTAATCTGGCTCCTAAACAAAAGGAGGATTACTGCAGCTAACAGGGCTGTTGGTACTGCTGAGACAATCACATGCAAAGATTTGAAGTAGAACTCAAAATTCAGTTACCCACAGTCTTCTCCAAGAATGCTATTGCTAAACCTCATTTTATCCCAAATTTGTTGATAATGAAGGAAGAAATCCCTGCTGCTCAGACTCTCATGTCTTCTATGCTTAAATTCAGTATTCTTTCACAGCTTCCTGGCTGTCCACACTAATACTGAACACATACTGGTTCTTTTTTGAACTTTGAGAAACAGAAGATGGCAGGAAACCTTCTCTGTATCAACCAGCAAGATGAGAGGTGTCAAAGCAATTTTAAAGTCTCAAGAGCTAGAAAAAATTAAAAATAATGTTTATCTAGAAACAAGGCTTTGATCAGAGGATAATTTCAGCTTGGAGAAACTGCTGGAGGCCATCATTATGCACTGCTTAAAGCAGGACTTTCAGCAGCTTAAATGCTGCAGTTGCTCAAGTCATGTATTTTGAAACCTCCAAGCACAGAGTGTGTCTCAGTCCATGTCTCAGGGCTGGATGCATTCTCTAGGTGACCCTGCCTTGGCAAGGAGCTGGACTACATCATCTGCAGGAGTATTTTGCACCCCTAGCTGTTCTGTGGTTAAAGCATTAGGATTGCTTCAGAATATTTTGACTGTCTCTGGAGAAGTGGGACAAGGATATCTTTGCCAAAGGGGAGGGAACCTGATGAGGAGCTTTGGTAAAGAATGAAGCCCAAAGCCTGCAGGTAAGCACAGGATGTTCTGATAAAGGACTTGAAGTCCCCTTGCTCAAAGGTGAGCTTGTAGGCCCAGCTCAAAGCTACCACATGCATTTCTCATTTCATTTGAGAATGTATTAAAAGGTTTAAAATGATACACCATTTTAGCAGTCATTTCATGTGAAGACATGTAACAGAGCTGTAGACAGATCATTTCCTGGTCAGGTTTTACCTCATTCACTGCACACATCCGGGCAATAGAGCCAATGTTATTGGTGATGGTGACCAGTATGGCTCTGGCAAGATCTTCTTTACTGACAGACTCCCTCTTCTCTTTGTAGATCATATTCCCAAAACTAGAATAGGAGAAATGGCCATGAGTTACAAAGTGATTCATGTGCATTTGAAATAATTTCAAAATGGATTCTTTTATGCTGTAACAAAACCTATGTCTCATGTTTCCACTTTGAGGAACTTGCTTTTAGTGTCTGTATTAAATACAGCAATTTGACACTACACCTCTATTTATTCCTTCACAGGAATCAGTCAATTGTGTTACAGCAAATAATTTTTGTTCAGATTGTTGACTTCCATGAAGAACCACCTACAGTAAAACAATTTTATTCTTCACAGAAGACTACTCTGCAAATTTAGTCACTGTAAATTAAGTCACTGCTTGATTGGCAAATCTTCCACTTCTCATGCTTGCTTCCTCACAAACACCTATCTATTGTCACTGTTAATTTTATTTCAGAGGTCTTCTACCAATAATTAAACCATTTTATGATGGAACACAACCCTCTGAAACAAAATGAACAGTTACTGAATGCAATTTAGGTTGCAGAAACGAAGAGTTCTGGATCAGGCCACTTCCCTTGCCACGCACAGCACAAAAGACAAGAATCCATAGCTACGTGTGATATTTAACCACCAAGGACTCTGAGCCAGTTTGGAGAGCAAGAATCCTGATTATTGTAGAGCTCAAAAAGCCATTAAAGCTCTTAAGGATCTTAAAAAGCAAATGAGAACAGAAAGTACCAACATAAAGCAAGGTAAAACATTATTGACTGAAGTGTAAAGTTCACACATATTAAAACCTCTCAGCACATGGGCTCTCAAGAGGCTTGGACTCAGGTGGCTGGAGAGGGAGAACAATTAAGTTGCCATGAATTATGATTCCCTATGGAGTAACAGCTAAGATTTAATGAACACTCTTATGTACATATTGCTTTCACTTGCAGAGTTTATTTTTCTTATCTTTTGTAAGCTGTAATATCATTGATGATATTCCCCAATGGAAATAATGTGTGCAGCTGTGACAGAAGTCCTCTGTTGATGACAATGACATTCTCATGGTGCAAACTGTTTGTGTTCAACAGCCCTCTTCAGTGAGAAAAGTACTTAAAACATTACATCAGGTGTCTGTAGTGACAACCACATTTCCCAAAAAAAAATTAGGAATTGCTCCACTGTAAGAGCAACATAAAAGCCATCTCCCACTCACCTTCCCTCTAGACAATGGCTCTACTAAAAGACTCCTGGTAATATAAAAAGAAATTGGCACTTTTTTCCCCCCTCTCTTGTACTGATTTTGACTGGGACAAAATTAATTTTCTTCCTAGTAGCTGTGTGCTGGTTTTAGCTGGGATAGTTAATTCTCTCATTGTAGCTACCATGGAGCTGTGTTTTGGATTTGTGCTGGAAACTGTTGATAACAGAGGGATGTTTTTGTTATTGCTGAGCAGTCAAGGCCTTTTCTGCTCCTCACTGCACCCCACCAGTGAGCACAATGGGGGTGCACAGAGTGGGGAGGAGACCATTCTGTTCTGTTCCATTTCTGTCCTGTTCAACACTCTTTATCTAACACACCAGTTTTTTTTTTTTTTTTCCTCCCAGTTCTCTCCCCCATCTCACTGGGAGTGCCTGAGTGGCTGTGAGGTGTTTAAATGCCTGCTGGGTTACAGCACACCACCTCTGCACTCTGTTCCTGCTATCACCTCGTGTTCCCTCTGACTCACACAAAGCTGTGCATGAAATACCTCAGGAGGTTTCTTCAATATTGACCTAGCAGGCAACTGCACTTGCACATGGCTTTAAACCAGCAGGAAAGCTGAGGATACCCACTTTTAGGATAAAAATGTAACTGGACTACAATAAAACCATGCAGAAAAGCAGTTCTTTCTGCATGAATAGTTGAAGCCTTGTTTTTGAAGCTCCATAAACCAATAGAAGAATCCACAAAGAGACTCCTGCTTACCTGGATGCTACAGCCCATCCTGGTAAACCAAATCTTTCATAGTCTCCTCCATAAATATCCCGAACCAACTTGTCAGCATGTGTGCTGTCTCCTTTGGATGCCATTTCCAGAGCTTCCTCAAAACTTTCACAGCCTGTCAGCAAACTGCATAACCCAAGGAAGGTCCCTCCACCTAGACTAAGGACAGAGAAAACCATTGCTTTCAAACAGCATTTCCTGACAAGAAATATCCTTGTTTCATTGCCCCAGAGAGTAAGAACCCCACTGTAGATTTTTAAAATTACCTTGTTCCAGTTACTCTTTTATAGTTGTCTTTGGAATGGACTGATAAAATACTGACTCCTGAACCAATGTTAACAACCAGCAATGGGTATGGATCATCCAGGTTAAAAGGCATCTTTTGGCATCTCTCGGGATCTGAGGCATTTTCAAAATAATAGCACTCTGCCTGGCCATTGAAGCTGACAGAGTCTATGTACAATAAGCCTTTGACAAGGCAGTCAAGCTCATCCAGTTTGTGCAGCTGGAGGTTTCCAATCTGTGTTAAGAAAGAAAAAAAGACTGTGGCAACATGTTCTAACATTGCACAAATGAGCTACAAATTTATGACAATATTTGTACTGCCCAACTTTAAGAAGCTATCTCATGTGACTAATTCAGGAATTCCAATGCCACTATAAAGCCAACAAAGAATTCAGACCTAAATTCTGAATACAAAAACTTAAACTAGCAAGTTAATCTGAGTGTAAATCCAGATCTCAGACCTAATTCAAGAAGAGAGATGCAGTATATAAGTATTTGCTTCAGTAAGCTCAAAGAACACTTTTGAATACTAAGACATGACTCCATTGAAAAATTAACAACATTTCTCATCAATTTAAATCAATACAAAGGTCATCAAATACCCTAAAGGCCCCACTAAGTGTCATCTTGGTGGAACTCATATCTGAAAATCTGTTCAAGGTTTGTTGGGCTCCTCCTCCATCTTAAAAGTCAAAACAGTAATTTCTAAGCTATCAGCATATAAAAAGCTCAATGACATTGTACTAACTATCCTTGCAATTTCATAAACACTCCAAGGACCCCAGGAAAACCACAGGTCAGAAATTCTGCAGGGCTTAAGGCTCTCTCCAGTTCAGCATGTGATATTTAAGCTGCCATTCTCTCATAAAGCACAAAGACAACTAACTGGTGCTGTGGATTCCAGGAAGGCTGTAACTCCTTACCACACTAAAATTAGTACTAAAATATATTAGAGTTCTCCAGTTTTTCAAACTACAGGTTGTTTTAACAGGTTATTTTCAAACTACAGGTTGTTTTAACAGGTTATTTTCAAACTACAGGTTGTTTGAACCCATCAGCTTCAGGCAGAGGCAGGGCAGGCTACCTACTGTGCGAAAATCTTCCTCGAACTTGTAGGCGCCACCGCCGGTGGCACAGAGCACCGTGTGTAGTGTTGAGAAGTTTTTGTTTCTTCCCATTTGGATGAAGGTAGGCAAATCATGAGTTGGGAACCGAATAAAGTGCAAGTTTCCTCTTCGAGCAAAAATGGTTAAGTCCTTCAGCTCCAGGTGGACATCCCGAATGCCAGTGGATCCGTAGGCCACATTGGAAGTCAGGTACTTGCGGATGCTCTTCAGGCTTTCCACCTCCTCCTGCTCCTCCTCTGCAGTGATGTCAATAGGTTCAAAATAGGCCAGTTTGACCAATGTTCCCCCAATGTCCATGCCAAACCATGGGAAAGCTGTGAAGATACAAGAATGAGCCATTAGGTCTGTGGAAGAGCAAAAGCCACACATGAAGTTTAACACTAACCCGGCTGTACTTCTCAACAAGGCAGACATTAACAACAAAGGAAAAAGGAACAGGAAAAATAACTTTTTTCCTCACAGGAAAAAAGAACTAGTGCTCATTTCAATTACCTGACCTTAAATATCTCTCTGGCCTCACACAAAAATGGAAAAACGAGCAACTCTACACATTTAAATGCTCTAAGGTGCTCGGGAAGCTCAACTAAAAACTCCCCAACTATCCCCTATCTTTTAGACCAACTCATAAACAAAATTCAACCACTTTTTCTTATTGAGAACAAAATATTAAAATAACCATCACTTCTAAAATAACAGCTCTGACATAGTTCAGCCCAAAGACTGCAATGCACACTTGAAGAAAGCGGGTTCCACATCACAGCTGACAACAGGGGCAGCCCAGGTACTCCTCCTCTAACAGTCCCTCACATCATGTGGCTGTTGAGAGGAAATTTATTTGCGTGCACTTTAAGACAAAGTGCACACTTTGACACAGTTAAGATACCCAATTTCTATCTCTTGAAGTCAAAGGGATGACAAAATGTCCTATTAAAAAGTGCAAGTAAAGAGAAAATGAATATTACTGAATTTAGGTTCCATTTTCTGGTTTCTTTTCTTTTTTTATTTTGGTACCTTGGCTAGGAAGGAGGAATTTCTGTACTACAAATTAACAGCACTAAACCACAAATGCTTTGCCTTTGTCCCTTATGTGAGATGACTGCAGTTCCTAAAAGGGATTTTGCCTATGACACGCATGACCAAAGTTTGAACATGGATGTATCAATAAATATTCCTAACTAAGAGCAGTGAAAAAGATAGTTAAAAACCCTACAGCAAAGCCAACATCTTCAATTGAGAGCTTTCCCACTGTCACTTCCCAGAAACAGTTCAAAAAAGATCCTGGATATCCAGCTGGGAAGCTCATATTCTATTTCCTAACTGGCACAGTAACTTGCTTGGTTTTGCCTCCTCTTACTTTTTTAGAGTTCCAATTTATCTCTTCAGATGCAATTTATATCTTACAAAAGCATGAAACCCAAGAACAAAACCAGAAAGATATTAATATGCTTATCATGAGCAAGATGCAATTACACTGTATTTACATTACCAGTGGGATCTATGCTTGAGAAGAATGACCTACCAAAATATTGTAATGCATTTAGGCAAGGCTGGCTGTGTGTCAGTTTATTTATTGAGTGCTAAAGTTAAGAAGAAAAGAAACTCCAAGGATGCCTGAACTTTGAGAAATGGGCATCAAGAGAATATTGTCAGACATTAATGAAAGAAAAAAAAATTTGTTGGTTATCTTACCTTGATAAACTAAATTTAAATACAAAGGTAAATTCTGTGAAAAAAATGTAGTTTGAAGTGGAAATTAAGTTCTACAAATTTGGTATCTTTTCCATAAAACTGAGGGCTAAGCATAAGACTAAGCATAGAAATACACATGAATTGAGTTTGTGACTGCATGCCAGCCTTCTTCAGCCTGAGACTCTGGACATAAGAAAAGCTGACATCTTACTGTTTGACCACAATTAGCTGAGGATTTATTAATGACCTCACCAAGTTTCACCCCCTTGCCATGAACGGTGTCACAAGAACAAAAGTGAAGAAGGGCAGTGGATTCACCCAGCAGACCAGAAAGTGCCTGTAGGAGTCAATCCAAGCCATGCAGAATTTAACTAGAACACCTCAACCCAAGCACTACCTGGGGTTGGAGATCTTGTCCTAACAAAGACAAGATCTAACTGAGACCTTGTCCTCCAAAACTGGAAAGAGGGGGGGAACAGCTGGAAGTTCATGTGATGAGTTTAAGGATGATTTGGTGCAAGTCATGCCTGTTTGTCAGAAGATCCACTCCATCCCATGTTAAATGATCCAAAAAGCTTTTGCAAATACAGCATTAGTCTCGCCTCTGTAAGTCTTAAGGTTTAAGGATCTTGTACACCAAGTAAAAACAAGAACAGCTGAACTGTACATTTATTCCATAATTTAAATGAGAACACATTTTATGCTGAAAAATGGGATCATGCTGTATAAGATCAGTTTTCTGGGTTAACTGAATGATCTTAACAGCCATTTACAGACTTTGAAACTGAAGAAATAGGTCAGCTTTCACCTGTGACAAACCCTAGGAAGCTTTACATTTTTCTGCTGAAAATTTGTGAATATTTGGCTGGCAATACATTGCTCAAGTTTCATTTGCAAGGTGGAGGAGTTCTGACAAGCAACTGGGCCCACGTACTGTTAACTTAGTATTTACAGCAGCAAGAAGGTGTTACACAAGGGTTCCTGTGCATGCAAGCCACTCTTGATTGATTTCTATGGATTTTATTACAGGTGCAGCCAGGAGAATGAAAGCCATTTTGTTTTCCAAACACAGAAGGGGATCTACATACACACAAATGGCAAGGGCACAAGCAATTGGGACTGCAAGGATACAAGATTTATCTATGCCTGAGCTGTCTTTAAATAGAAATACACTGATTCTACTGAATTTGAATGTAACTGTACATGGACACAACATGGAAACCTTGTGAACCTTCCTCTTACTGCTACAAGTTTGCTTAGGGTAGATCTTGGCTCAGGATCCATCACATCTGGATGCAGGAAAACATAAATGACTCTACAAAAGGTATTTTTATACTTATATTTGTGGGTCTGGCTTCTCTGAAAGATTTAAGAGCAGAATGGCAGCAGCAAAACCTTTAGAAAAAAATATTCCCAGACATCAGCTAGATCCTTTCAGCAGTCACAGTTACAGAAGCATGTCTGGATGAGGCCAATGCCAATTACACAACCTTTTTACTCAAGCTTACACGTCTGCAGATAGCAGGTCTGAAGACCTGCACAACTGTAACCATCATTCCACAGCTTCAATCCATAAGGAGAGTCAATTCCCCTGCACTAAAGCTGGACTTTTCTCCACAGCTCTGTGAGGATTAGATCATTAAAAGATTTTTTTAGCTCTTCCTCTTGACTGTTACTCCCAGGAATATTCCACAAAAAGTGATGCACAGCTCAGAGAAATTCCTTGCTGAGAATTTAACTGCTATCCACACAACAAATCCAAGGCCCAACTTTTCAAAGTTCACCTCCTCTGCAGTGGTCAGTAACCATTTGAAAAAAGGAAAAGTAAGAATCCAGCTTTTTATTTAACAAGCCAAACAACCTAGCATAAACTACATAAAATTATTTCATTTTGCTTTTAGGAAGTCAGGCCAGGCTCCACTTAAGAATACACAAAATACAGATCTATACTATCCAAGAAGAGACAGATACATGAAGCACAACACTAACTGGGAAGTCAAAACCCATATGGTGTTTAATGTGATACTTCACACCAAACTTAACTATCTTCAGGACACCAAGTGGAATACCATAACATACAACCTCCTTAATTACAAATCCAGATTTGCTTTCACTCCCCAGCTCTGCCAGGAGCCACTGTGGTCCCTACCTAGACACAGCAACCAGAAGCCCTTGCAATAAAGCAACAGATTGCTCAGTACATGCTGTGAAGACAGCTCTGAGGGGCAACCTGCTCAGAATTAAAAAAAAAAACCACGATATTTAAAAGGATTCCCTAGAGCTGCTTCCTGCAATTAGAAAAGTACTTCCCGCAAGGGAAGAGTGCTGTGGTCATGTAATGATGGAGCAGTTGTGCTGAGTAAGAAAACCCATGCTGGGGTGGCTGCTGCTTGTTATTTAAACCTTAATCATCTTCAGAGATAGCACAGGGAAGCCTCATTCTCTTGTGTCTGCACTTCTCAAGTTCGTGCTGTGCACAGTCACTGGCAGCAGTCTTAAGGTTACTTATATCTTATCATATAAGGTCTTTATATGCCAAATGAAATAATTACAGTACATGCCATGTTTGTGCCCATGCAAGCACAAAGGCTGAAGTGTCTTCCTTCTCCATGGGTTCTTCTGAAGCTTTCAACCCAGGCCATACACTTGTATTCTGATTTGTACACCCATTCTGGATCCAAAGCTGCAGGAAGTACACACTCAAAGACTTAACTACACCTCCCTTATTCAGTCACGCTGAAGATTCCTCAGTTTAATGTTCTAGTTGTATTTTGCTTTTAAAAACTGAGAAACTGATTCCTGTCAACCTCTCTCCTATGAATGTAATGACACATTTGAAACACAAACACCTTTGAAATATTTCATTTTCCCAGTAAGATAAAGTAACACTCTGGGTCAATCCTGTATAAATTTAACAAGAACCAACCTTCAAAGAAGAGTAGCTAACTCCTAATTCAAGCTGGGAGCTTGGCACCACAGGGAAAAAAAATTCACAGCTGTCAGTGACAGCAAAGAACAGCCTACCACATTTTGTGTCATCTCTGTAAGAAAGCTTATGCATTATTAAGAAATAAGACTGTTGTACTCCAAGTACAAACACGGCTTGGGGAACAGCTGCCAAAGGGTGCCAAGGTTCATGATGTTATACAGCCTTAAAATACAGCAAAGGAAAATGATCATGAAATCCACAAAAACTTGAACTTACTTCTGCCAGCACTGCAACAGTTCTTTATGCAACTAAGCAGTATCATCAGTTCTGATGCTCAAAACTTATCTAATTCAGCCTAGTACGTAGCCTTTGGTACCAAAACTAACCTTGATCCCGTTCTTATCTGAATACTGATGAGGAAAACAACTATTTAAAAGTTCTACTGAACTATTACACAATTAGTGTTTATAAACACTAACTAAAGCATTTTGCAGTTTCTCCAAATACATTTTCTTATGTGCATCCATTCTTATACTTCCAGCATTTCCCTAAATCAGCATGCAGCAAAGTACAACCTGATGGCAAATTTAAACAGCTAAATCAGCTGGGGGGCTAAGGCAGGTAATGTGAGCTATGGGACAAGTTAAGAGAAAACACACCAAAGCTTGCTGAACTGTTAAATTAAATTAAATTAACCTGAGGGCTGGACAGCAAAATGCCTTTGCTGTGCCCATGAACACCAATCTACACGGCCTATGAGCCTCTACAGAGCAAAACTGCACTTAAGTGTCCTTAGTCCTTGGGACACTGGAGACTTTCACAGAATCACAGAATTTCAAGACTGGAAGAGACCTATAAGATCATCTAGTCCAGCCGATGTTCTAACTGTTCAACTAGATCATGGCAGCAAGTGCCACATCCAGTCTTTTTTTGAATTCTTCATTCTCTCCTTAACAAGCTGTGTAACAGGTTTTTGGTTCAAATATCCCAAATCCAGCTCAAAATACATTTGGGCTGGACAGAATCAACATGCAAATTAAATGTATCTGACACACCCTGGCACATCCTCCCATTTTCCTTGTGGGAAAACTCCATCACGCTCTGCACACTCCCACTCAGGCAGCTCTGATCACGCTGCACAACAGCCCCGTTCGCGGTGGGAGGACAGGTGCTAATGGGCAATTACTGTAACTGCTCTTCATGGGCTCTGTCTTCTACAAGTGGGTACCACAGAAAGCTTCATACAAGGCAAAATATCGCTGCTTTCAGCCTCTCCCTCCTTGCTCATTCTGGTAATTTTGTTGACATTTCAGCAGCCATCTCTTTGGGGATAGGTGTTATTATGGTGAGATACAGAATGCAGAGGCATAATTTAACACTTAAAGATGCACTGTGTATAACACTTTTAGTATGTACTGTTCCTGGCAGTATTATTCCATTATTAGAAATACATTTTTCAACTGCAATCGAGTGAGAGCCTCTAACATCTGCTATGGGCTAATAATCAGCTTTCAAGGACCAGTAAGAAAATGCTAGGATACCAAAAACCTATGTAGTAAATTTCATGGGGGGAAAAAAATCCTTCTATTTATACAGGATTCTCCATCAATCCAAATGGATTTTTCATCAATTTTACTACACTAATCCTCCACGTGTCCACAATGATTACGTGTGTCCATAGAAGCACAATGGAGAAAACAAACTTGAAATTTTCATCTTTCCTTTATATTGATGCAGAATTTTGCAAATCTCAGCAATGTACATTCCTCTATTAGTGTGTCTCAATTCACCTCAAGGGAAATACAGGCATTTGTTCCCAAACTCTTTTCAATAAACAATCCAAAGGAACAGACTACAAAAAGTAACACACACCGAGGGTATCAAGTACTGGGAGTCTGTCTGTGCCTTTCTGCAGCACCGGGTCACACTCGGAGCCAGGGGAAGGCAGGGCTGCAGCTGCCCTGGAGAGCACAGCACGCTGGCACCGCGCTCTGCCTGCCCCGCCAACACGCACAGCTCCCAACGAGCTCCCGCTCCCTTCCCTTCGGGCAGAGCCCACACAGCAGCAGCTCCGCAACACTTGCTGCTCTCACATTTATCATCCCAACCCACAAATAACCTTTGGAAATCTCCTTGAAAACTGCCAGCCCTTCTTCCCCATGGGCATTTCCTCAGAAGAGCTATCACGCAATTGCTGCTTGGAAGGTTCCTCTGGAGGTCATCTGCTCTGACCTCTCTTACACCAGCAGGAGAACTGCCAACAACCAGATGAGGTCAGCTACAGCTTTGTCCAGTCAACACTGGGAGGCCTCAGAAGTTTTTCAAGAACCCTCCAAGAATGGAGACTCCACAACCTCTCCAGCTCCCACTGCTACATTGACTTTAGTAAAAGGTTTTCCGGATTTGAATTTTTCCTATCTTCCTTTAAAATGCTTGACTCCTCTCATCATCAGCAGATGAGATTTAAATGGCCCTTTACTAGCCTCTTTCAAGACAGCCCATCTCAGGAGCTGTGTTCCATAAATTCTGCTGTGTTTCTCACAGCTTTTACTCCATCAAATTAGTGACAGCATTAGTCAGGTGAAGATCTGGAAGGGAGGACCACACAAGCATGTGCAGGCAGGGTACCCACATCAGGAACTCTGAACTGGTTTGATGTTTCCATTTTACCCTCACCTCTCTCATGCCAACCACTGCAATCAGCCCCTCCTTCCTGATGTTAAACATCACAGACAAAAGCACAGGTAGATTAAAGCAATCTGCTCAATTCTACTCTGCAGGTTCTTCATTAAAGTTAACAATTATCTATTTTTCCCCAGAACCACATCTGGCTCCATCACAGATGATTAGGTACTCACTTGGTCTAAGGAATGAACACTCAACAATTGTGTTGAAAAGTGTCTACAAGTGTCTTAGCCAAATTATTTGTAAACAGTCTATACTTGGTATTGTGAGCCCAACTCAGCTTTCATGTCCATGTGAGAATTTAAGCCAAACTGACAGCAGTATTTGGGCACCAGAGACCCCTGAACATCAATTTCCACCTTCAGGGCTTCTGTGGACCTGGTCCTCTTCAAACATTCAGCTGCTCTCTCAGTGTGACTAACCATGGGCAGAAATCTGTAGACTGAGTCTAAAGTTCACTGCCTAAGAAACCCTGTGCTATTATCTTTTAAAAAGCCACCAGCTCCTAAGTGTGTTCAAGAGTCAAGAAGAAATAAACAACGTAGATTGACACTGTATCCTGCCCCTCCTGCTTGGGCAGCTCCAACTGTTTCTAATTCCCATATTCCCATCATGAAACCAACATCAAAGTTCAAATTCAAGACCTGGAAGAGTGCAACTACAACTGCAGCATATTTGAGCAGTTAAAACTTCTTGGTAACATTTGCACTGTTATTTAACCACGAGGCTTAAATCCACCACTACAGAAAACAAAAGCTTTGAGGTCCAGCAGAGACAGTCCTGAAATTAGCAGGTTTCTACAGCAGGAGCAGCCATAGTCTCCCCATTCCAATTCTCAAACCCCTGTAACATTTTACAGCCAGCTACTGCTGTCTTGATGAAATTTCTTAATAGTATACCAGGGGAAAACAATGCTGCCTGAACTTTACTCTTCATAAACATCATTACAGTCAATTCAGCAATTTCCACAGACTGGCACTAACAAGAGGTGATGGTTACTTGTGTGCTACAAGATATGTACGTATATAGGGTTTCCCCACCAGACCACAGGAAACAACCTACTTTCAAAGCCTTTGTAGTTATTTCTAGAGCTATGCTAATACTTCCTGTGTTAAATACGTGTTTGGTGATTTTCTTCTTCTTGGGCTGCTTGAAAAATAAATTTAAGACATCAACTTCCAATATCCTGTCTTGGTTGTATGCTGTTCATTAGCCAGTCACGCTGTATGAACCAGACGAGGCCTAGAAATTTGGGACTAGGCATTTTCTATACAGTAACTCATCCTGAAAGTAAGTCCTTAAGTATGATGGCAAAGAAAAAGATGCTAAACTTAGGGGAGCAAAATCTGCATCCCTTTCAGCTAAGGCACACCTGTATGAGCTTGACAGGTGTGGTGCCTGGCACAGCTGTGCATCTGTTACACTGAGAGCACATCAGCTGCATATAGATTAAACATATTCAACCCAAATCTCTCTTTTCAAGAAATAGCTGTAATCTTAAGACGTTTTGTTTATATTCACCTGAGTCTGAATCACGTTTACACCCTCCAAAACAAACATGGCACTCCAGAACAACACATAGCAAGAAATATTATTAGAGCTGTGATTATTAAAGGGGAGAATCCAGAATTTTAGTAAAAACAGTTATATCCAAATATTAGTAAATAGTCTAAAAAGAATTTAAATTGATTAAAAAACCAAAACTGTAGCATCAGCAGCTACCTGCGCAGATGCTCAGCACAGCAGTTAAGTGGTTCATCAAAAAGAGCACCCATCCCCAAGAAACTGATTATATCACTTTCTATTCTAGTCCTTCCGACGCCAGCAGTGAGGATCACCTGAACCCCGACACCTCGCTCAGAGGGACGCACAGGAGCGATTCGCGTCTCTGCGGGCATCTCCCGGCTCCATGGATGGGCACCGCCCGCCGCGCGGCCCCGCGCCCCCTCCCCCGGCCCGGCCTTACACGGCTTCTTGGCATCCTTGATCTTCATGGCGCTGCGGCGGCGGCCCGGCTCGCTGCCGGCCGGGGCGGGTCTCCTGCCGCTCGCCTGATGGGGCGGGCAGCGGCGGCGGCGGCTCCGCGGGGCCGGGCCTCGCTCTCCTGATGCTCCTCGCCCGCCGGGCGCCCGCCTCCCGGGGAGCGGCGCTGGCCGCGCCCGCCGCTACGCCCGCGGCCCGGGCAGGGGCCGCTCCAGCGGCGGCATCGGCGCTCGGGCTGGGGCGGGGAGACGGGGCGGGGCGGCCGCGCTCCGCTCGCGAGGCGCCGAGCGGAGGGAGCCGAGCGGCAGCCGCGGGACGGGCGGGGGAGCGCGGCGAGGCTCCGCTCGGCCGCTCCCTGCAGGAGCGCGGCCCCGGCGCTGCCCCGCGGAGCCCCGGCGGACACGGGCCCGGCCGGCACAAGATGGCGGCGGCGCCAGAGCCGCGGCCGCGCACACAAAGGGGCCGGGGCGGCTCCGCGCCCGCCCCGCCGCTGCCGCAGCGCTGCCCCCGCCCGGCGCGGGGCGCGCCGGGAGCCGCAGTCCGGCCGCGCCTACAGCTCCCGGCGGGCCCCGCGCCCTCACAGCAGGGCCGCTGCCAATGGCCGTGCCTGGGCCGCGGGCACCGGGACACGGGCGCTGACAGCGGCACTGCCAGGGCACGGGCAGCGGGCACAGGCCCCGCGCCCCTGTGATAACCTCAGTTCCAGCCGAGGTTCGCGCTCTGGGAGTTGCCAGAGCCACACGAATGTTGTAAAGTAAAACGGGTAGTTGGCGTTTGCTTCATTTCCCCTCGCTCGGACTGAAGTGCTCTCACAATTAAGCACAGGAGCAGTTCAGGAAGTGGCTTCTTTCCTGTGCCTGGACTCCAATGATGGCACCAGTAACTTCATTGCCCTGGAAACTCTTTGTCACCTGGTGTAACAGGCTGATGTTTAATCACACAATCAGGTGGAAAGCAGCTCTGAGATCACTGAGTCCCGCCTAGCACCGGACACTGCTGTGTTACCTAGAGCAGAGCACCGAGTGCTGTGTCCAGTCTTCCCTTGAACACCGTCAGAGGCGATGACTCCACCACCTCCTTGGACAGCCCATTCCAATATCTAATCATCCTTTCTGTGGAAAAATTCTTCCTGATACCCAACCTTCCCTGGCCCAGCCTGAGGCCGTTCCCTCTCCTCCTGTCCCTGTTCCCTGGGATCAGAGCATTCCTCCCATGTGGCTGTCCCCTCCTGTCAGGAGCTGGGCAGAGCCACAGGGTCCCCCCTGAGCCTCCTTTTCTCCAGGCTGAGCCCTTTCCCAACTCCCTCAGCTGCTCCAGACTCATCCCCAGCTCCATTCCCTTCTCTAAACTCGCTCCAGCCCCTCCATGTCCTTCCTGAGCTGAGGTGCCCCTGCCCAGTGCCCACACAGGGACAGTCACTGCCCTGGCCCTGTTGGTCACACCGATCCCGGCACAGGCCAGGGTGTCACTGGGCACTGCCAGTGGCACGACATGGTGAGGTGTCCCACCGACTGCTCACAACCCTGGATTCCAGCCAGAATTCATAATGGGCTTTTTCCACTTTCTCCCCTCTCCTTTGTGATAAAGTGCTCTGTAATTATAGATCAGTTACTGTGACCTAGGATGAACCTAAAAGCTCTGGTCTGGGAGGAGGATTTGGGCATAATCTCTGTCTTGGAAACTGAAGTTTCTTTGTGTCTGGAGTTTAGCTTTGGCAAAAGTTTCTTTTGAAATAACTGTTCACAAACCAAAGACTGAATGCTCAGCTTCCTGGGCATGAGGTTTACTCACAAACCTGTTGTGTAAGGACAGGAGCTTCGTCTTTTCACCCTCCATTCCCCCACTGCTCCTAAACATGTAAAACCTGTCATATATTTATTGTTCATTTTAATCCAGAATCTTTCATTAAAAAGCCAAAATTCTCTTGTGGATGTCCTTTCCCATGTATTATGTTTCCTTTCTGAAATATCTGTATTTGGAAAACTTACTCTGAAGCCTTCTAAGTGTTCTTTTTTCATCCTTTAAAGGAAGTTCTCAGTGTATTAGCAAGGCTGCAGAACTTCTCTCTTTCTGTAAGTGACGTGTAATTGTGGAAATTCTCGTGTGTTACTCGTAAAGGCAGGAAATTTTGGTGTGGTTTTGTGGTTTCTCATTGCAATGTAGTTTACTATTAAACATTAAATATAAGCATTTGCATACATGTTAGGCAATACAAGAATATAGCTGCTACCTGGAAGTTAACTTGCTCATAAATATACAGAGTGATTGAAAAAGAGTCTTTAGAGTCTTTAATTTCCTGCCTGTCACCAGACTGTGCAGTGTGGAATGTTTGGTGTAAAATGAGCTATCCGGTGTCTTGCAGACATCTCTGGTGGGGATGGGGAAAACAGATCTGCAGGGAGATTTTTTATTACCTTAATTCTGAGGCACTTTTTCCCCAGCACTGACACTCTGACTGTTTCCTACACACCTTCTAACTCTAGAGGAAATGAAATACCATCCCTGGGAAGTGCTGGTAATAAATATATACATGCAGACAAATAAGAAAAACCATAGTGTACAGCCTGACAGCTGTCTGATTCCTGCTGTCTCGAAACAGGCAGAGAAGTTCCTGACCCAGCTTTCACTGAGGAAATGGTACCTCTCACTTTCCAGCAATGCACATTCACTGACTGCTTTCCCAGTCTTGGACTCTGTCAGGGACAAAAATGCATATTTTGTGTATGGGTTTTAGGAGCAAGTTCTGAATTTTTATACACTGGATGCCCACTTTACTTATTGTGTCAAGCAAACCCTCTTAACTCATCTCTCCACATGAAAAATTGGATAGATAAAGGCTCTGTGATAATGAATGAGCTAAGGGCTGTTCAGTTAAAAACAAGGTCAGCAAATCTGACGTTTCAGTTTCTTCACAATAAGCTGCAGTGTTTTATCTGAATGTTACAGCTAAAACAGAATATGTGAAATAAAACCCCAAAAAATGAAACTGAGATCAATGCTCAGCTATCTTTAGTCCATGTCAGAGCTGAGGTTTAGCTCAAACTGGAAATTTAACACAGGTCTGTGAGAGGCTCAGAATGTTCATTAATTTTCAGAGCAATTGATTTATTAGTTATGAACAATGTCAGATTGGAGTTATTGGTATGTCAGTCAACACATTGCTTGGAAAAGCCTCTAAGTAAGAATAAATAAATTTGAAGGTGAATATATGATTAGCTACATAAATACAAATGTGTGTGTATATATATATAAATATAAATATATATATATATATATATACATATACATACACACACACACACTTATATAACGACTGTCCTAAAATACTATGCAGCATCTTTGGGTAATGAAACCAGATGAGAGGATTCTATATAAATGATACACCTGAAGGCACGGACTTTTAAAAAAATCAGTTATTACTGAGGTGAAATGAAAATTGTTTCATTGTTATATAAGAATTTCATTTATTTATTGGTGTGACCAACATAGTCTGTGTCTTGGTCCTATAAATTGTACTTTGGTGTTTACCTCAACATAGTAAATATATTAAGAAAATATAAGAAAAATATTAAATCTCCCCCCCCCCCCCAACAGTTCAATGAGTGCTTTACCAGGAGAAACTAGGGCAGGTTAAGAGATGCAAAATATGCTGGTGTGTAATTAAGGAAGTGTAAGCTGCTTTATAAGAACTGCCTGTTGTGCCTGCTCTTATCACATGCTAGGTGAAAGCCTGATCTTATCTCGTGTGCTGCAAAGTCCCCACCTAAATTACCTTGTGGTATTTGGTTCTTGTAACCTTGCTCTGCAAGAAGTGTCAAAGGCAGGGCTGAGGCTTTTGCCTGTCGAGGTTTAACCCCAGTCAGCAGTGAAACCCCTCCCAGCCACTCCCTCACCGCCCTGTCAGCAGGATTGGGAAGAGAACTGGAAGGGTAAAAAGGAGAGAACTCTTGGAATGAGTTTAGTCGGGAAAGTAAAAGCTGTGCATGCAAGAAAAGCAAAGCAAGGAATGAATGCACAGCTTCCCATGGGGGGGTGGGTGTTCAGCATCTCCAGGGGACCAGGGCTCCATCACAGGTGACAGTGACTTGGGAAGATGAGCACCATCACTCTGAACATCCCTCCTTCCTCCAGCACAGGAGCTGGTTAAATGCTGCTGGTGAAAAATTAGCTGGACCACTCAAAATAGCCTGATTCCTGTCAGTTTTGAGCTATCCCCTGAACACTCATTTACCTGCTTTCCTCCCTCCCACACCTCAGAGGCAGGATGTGCACTTTTCCTCCCCAGAAAAGACACAGCCTTGTAAAAGGTTATTTTTACAGAAAAGGAGCGTTCCCTGTGCCGTGGGGACAAACCTCATAGACAATTCAGAGAAGGCACTGTCATCCCCAGACTACCTTGAGCATCTCTGTACTTTGAAAGCTCAGGAGCCCTGGGAAAGGAGAAGGTCAAGAGATCACACATGAACAAGATACAAAACTCTGTCTGAGACTGCAGGGTGCCCCCTGCACCACGGGTAAGCGAAGCTCCTCACACTGGCAGCAGTAGCTGCCAGTTCTGCCTCATGCTCTGTTCCATGCCCGAGGAGCTTCTTGCTGCCTGCAGGGCTCTTGGGGGGTGAGGGTGCTTGGAGGAGCAGCTGTGCTTTCTTCACAGACCAGAGGGGTCACAGGCTGTGCCAGCTTGGACACCTTGCTGGGTAATGAACTCCTGCAGGCACACAGTGCTTTTATCTCGGTGTGTGTGAGCAAACAGCAGCAGAAATCGGGTAGGAACAGCAGAATCAATTGTTATTCCATAAGGTGCTAGCATGGAAATAATCAACACCAACAGCAGCCGTGTGACACTGATGTCAGACCTCTGTCCTGAGGCTGCCACAGTGAATGGGCACAAGCTGTCCCATATGCCAGCACATGGAGCCCTTGTCCAGCTGCCAGGGATGGTGTTGAAGAAGTGTTGGAGACCCCCAGGTCTCACATGCTCTCCTGCTGCCAGTTCATGCAGTTTCCTGGGATATAGCCACAATGATCCATGCCATGGCGGAGGGACAGCAGGGACGCCTGTCATCACAGCTGAACAACTCTAAGAGGTTGATGGCTCAGGATCAATAAGACCAGAGAAGTTATTATTTAAATCTTTCTAGAAAATCTGTGTATCACATATACATGTTACTCCTGTGATGAGCAGCTGAGAATTCTGGGCTTGTTCAGTTGGGAGGGAGGGAGACTGAAGGGTGACCTCACTGCACTCTGCACTTCCTGTGAGGAGGAGACATGGAGAGGGAGCTTTTCTCCCTAGGATCCAGACAGCAGGCATGGGAAAGATTCAGTGCTACACCGTGGAGGTTTATACAGAACATCAGGGAGCGTTTTTTGTGGAAAGCCTTGAACAGGCTTCCTGGAGAGGCAGTGCTGGAGGCATTTGGACAGTGCCTTCAACAAAGGGCGTTGACTCTGTCAGCCTGAGTTGCTCAGATGGCTCTTATGGGTCCCTTTCCACTGAAATATTCCGTCCCATCCCATCCCGTCCCGTTCCGTTCCATCCCATCCCGTCCCATCCCATCCCGTCCTGTCCCGTTCCGTCCCCGTTCCCGTCCCCCACGGGCCGCCCTGTGGCGCCACCTGCTGGCGGACCCCGCTCACCTCCGCTGTCCTCCAAAGCTGCGGAGCCCGCTCTGAAAAACATCTGGAAACATCAGGAAACACCCTCAGCACGCACACAGAATGATACCGGACTGGCACCCTGTGTGACATCTTAAACCAAGGCATCAGGAGTACCCGGGCAGAGCTGAGCCAACTCCGCCTGTCCAGCCTGCTGAACCGCAGGGCTGCCTGCAGTGAGCGGGAGCAGAAACTGGGAGCTGACTCCTAAAAGAGGTCACAGAGACCAGAAGTGACAGAGACCAGAAGTGACAGGACCCCAGCGAACAACCCAAACCCCGCAGCCAACCACCGTGCAGGCAGCAGCTCCATCCAGCCATTCCCTGCCGACTGGAGGGCACAAAAATAAAGGAAGATGGGACAGACAATTTCCATCACTGTTTGCCTTATACCACAGCTGGCAAACAGTACCTGGCAGTGCAAGCAGAAGCACAAACAGGAGCTTTGCATCCTCAGGCTGCAGTTCCTTGAGCTCAGCAACCCCAAGCTGCATAACCATGAGCAATGCAAACAAACTGTTGAGCAGAGCATCCACTACCCAGCCATTTTTGAACACTTCCCTGCTAGCTTTTTTAGTGGGCTCAGCTGGGTTTGCTTTAGGTGAAAATGCTGCCATCTGCTACAATTATGTAATTAACCTTCATAGTTCAGATTTAATGATGCTCATTAAGGTTGAGTGTTTTTATTGGCTAACTGCTGCCACCATTTTTGCATGGAACTGCAAAGGCAACTCTTAGGAGCCATAGTTTGAAGCATAATTAGCAATATGTGAGTGTTGCACAGGGGCATGGGTGAGGGAAGGCAGAGGACTAGCTGGGAGCTTTATTTTATTCTATGCTAAGGCTGGAATGCAGTGAAAAGCAGAAATCTGTTGCTGCTGGGGTCACTAATATTAAATAATCATCTACAGCAGTGTGGCAGCAGATATGGAGTGCAGGTGTGTCAGGACATCACAAGATCCCTTCCATCCACAGTTGGCTGTGACTTCCATTTCCTCAGCCCTACCTCCTCCAGCTCCATTCCCAGCACTTCTTCATTTATTCTAACAGTAATTAATGAGTGTGGCTTTGCTGCAGCTCTTTATCAAACAGTTTAAAAAATGTAGCAAATAAAGATTTTAATTAAAGAAAATGCCCAGGATCAAAAACTATGTGGCTTACTTTGCCTGTGCATTAAGACTCCTAAAATACTAGGCTGTGATGCCATTAAAATTGGTAACTAGTGTAAATACCACCTTTAACTACAGCTGTTCTTTGACTTTGTCCAAGAGGAATGTCTGTAGTTCCCCATCATTTCCTGTGGACACTGAAGGTTGGACTCAATACCTCAAATACACAGAGAAATAATCTGCATCACAAGGTGTTACAATCTTCCATAACCCAACAATTTATTTAAACTTACATCACAATGAGAATCTAATAATAAAATACATCAGTTCACACGAGTCTGCATTGCCATTTTTAAAGGGTAAGCATCTTTCTTCACTTTATATTAAAATTTTCTGGAGGTAAAAACTACTGCATTGTACCCACAGTTCTTGAAATCGATTGTAACATTAGGCAGGTTACCAAGGAACTTTCAGAGCTAATTACACTTCAGTTAACCACACATTTTTGGCACATCTGAATGCTTTTTTATTTTAAAATAATTCTATAGCAAGTCAGAGAATCATGGACATAAAGCATCACTCTCCAGTGGCAAGTGCTGCCTAAAAGCATACAAAATTTGCATCATTTGGTTACAAAATAGATATTTTCTTAGTTCTTTATCCTGACACTTAACACTGAAGTGCCAGGACAGAAAAAGGCCAGGAACAGGGCTGGCCTTGCTGAGTTGTGGCTGGTCCCTTTGCTGCAAGGCTTGGCTTGAGTAAATCCCAGAGTGATGTGTTAACAAGATGTTGATGGCTTTTGCCTTTGCTTTCAGAGCAGGTGTGAGGCCACCTGTGAATGTCACCCTGTTTGTCACCGTGCTGCTGCTCAGGTGACAGAGTGAGCACAGCAGCTTTGGACAGGTTCAGGAGGGGCTGTGCTCCTGCAGTCCAGAGTGGCTACAAATCTGAGCCACTGCTAGGCTGGGCTTCTTCTGCCTGACACCCCAGCAGCTGCTTCTGCAGAAATTCAAATGTTTTTAAGCAGGAATGAATCATTAATGGTAGTAGTGTGCCTGCCACGTATTTGTACAAGTGTTTGCAGACACTCACATGAATTTTTAAAACATGTGGGTTGTGGTTTAGGTGATTTTTGTCGTACATCACAAACCCCAGCTGCTATGAGTTGCTGATGTTATATTAAAATTAAAAAGCAGTCCACAGTACTTGCAACCAAGGTTAGTTTTTCCCTGGCTTTTGAGCTGTATCAATCAGAGTCTGGCACATTAAGTAGTGATTTTTTTATGTGTCGCTGACTGCCAGCTCCATGTACTGATATTTATTGTGATGATTTCTTTGAGATGCCTGTTAAATTGGTTATGTCCCTCCTGCTCACATTGTTCTGGTCATAACAGAGAGATATGAATGAACTGCTGAGTTAAGGAGAGACTGACACAGCAGAAGGACAACAAGCATGTTACAGCTTTCTGGCTGTATTACAGCTAGATGGTCTCTCTGCTTTAGTGAAACAAACATTTCCACTTGTCATGGCAGGGTTGCATTCTCTGCATCCTTACAAAGCCCAGATCAAAGCTGTCCCATTTTCTTGATTCAGCTTTCCTACTCATCCTTTGCTGAATCTCCTGATCTGAAAGCCTTTTGCTGGGATCAGTAACTTTCCAGAAGGACTTTATGGCTGCTAGGAAGCATCTTTGACTACCTTTCTTGGAGAACTTGAAGAAAGGATCATAGTACTTACTCCATTAGAGAAAGAAAGAAAGAAATGATAGAGTGAATAGAACAGTTGTTGATGGGGAGGTTTGAAACTTACAGCAAGAGAAAATTCAAGGTATCCATGGTGCTCTTTGCATGTATGTCCTGACCCTGAAAGGCAGCCCTGACAAAAACCCTTCAAAAATCAAACTCACTCCCAGAGTTCATTTTCCCCTCACATCCACAGTGAGAATTCATCCCTGCATTGATTTCCAATTCCTGCTCAGCAGTTGCTCTGAACCCAGCTCAGGCGAGTGGGAGGCACGAGGGCAGGTGGAGGAGCTTTGGTGAGCAGCTCAGGCTGCACAGGCAGAGCTGTGACACCTCTCCCTGCAGGGCAGGTGCCAGCTGAACACCTTCACATGGATTTAGTGCAACTTCTGCTCGCCTGGAGAGCCGTGGGGAGGCAGGCAGCTGCTCAGAGCCAGCGAGAGGCTGAGCAGCAGCCACGGCCAGCTCACACCCTGGCTCGAGTGACAGTGGCAGTAACAGCTGATACGTTGCAGGTGCCTTCTGGCACCTGCGGTATTTTCATGCTCTTTACAACCTTTGCAAGTTAAAGTGTCAAGGTGTGATAAACTATGTAGCAGTGCATTCCTTACATTTCATATACAAAAAAGGGCTCAAGACTGGGAGCAAGAAGGCACAAACTTGGGAAATAACATAGCTGAGGAGTTTACACAAAAGTACTATGTCATTTATTAGGCATCACTTAGCACTTATTTCACATTTTTGCCCCCAAATTACCCAAAGCGACATAAATTTCTCCACTTCCTTTCCCTTTGCACCCTTCTTTTGGATAAAGCTGCCTGTGCTCTATAGATACAGTTGCCGCAGAATATAACATGAACACAGATAAATACAACATACACAGCAAAAAATGTATTATTATAGTATTACAATAGTCAAATAATGTAATTAGCCTCAAGCTATGGCAGTGCCTGTGTGCTCCAGGGAACCAGTTCATGGACAGCAAGCGGGGCGACTGTACAGGAGCAATGTTGGCAGTGTTGGGAAGAGAAGGGGCTGAGGAGGCTCTTGGGGTGCCTGGATGCAGTCAGTCATGGGGATCTGCTCACCTGGAACTCCCAGCCAGGGCCTCGGAGCTTTCTTCAGCCCAAATCAGTCTGGCAGTGGGTCCTTGGAACACCTTTACGTCTGTTCATTGTGCATACACATAAAGTCACCCCACATTTCTCCTGTTAGGCTATGTTTTCTTTATATATATAATTTTTTTTTTAACCTTTTAGCTTTTGAAATTTTTTTTCTTACAACTGTTAAAAAAGTTTCATGGTAAAAATAGCTCACTATATGATACATATACCCAAAGTGGTGCGATACTTTATATAATAAAAGATGAAAATAGTCACTTTCCATAATAAAAATAAGTTCTATTTTTTGCTTATTTTACAATATACTTAATAATTCTTTTCTTCTTCTTCTTCTTCACTCTGCAAGTAAACAGGTCCCGTTCCCATTAACGCTTCTGAGTCGATTAAAGTGGCGAGAAACCCCAGTGGCTTACGAGCACTTTGAGCAGCCGCACTCCACGTGTCTCTCCAGTTCCTCCGTGAAGGTGGAGCCATCCAGGCACTGGAAGAAGTATTTCCTCCTCTTGCTGCGCAGGGGCACGCAGCAGTGCCCGCCGCCGCCGCAGCCCCCGCGGCACTCCAGCCGCGGCACCTTGGAGGCCGTGGCGCACGAGGTGTAGCCCTGCTGCTTGCGCACCACCTCCCGGATGATGTCTCCTTGGCACAGGCTCTCTGCTGGGACAACAGGGGGGGGAAGGGGTCAGAAAGGTGCTGACTTGTGGCAGCAGCTCAGCTTTCCCAAGGTGTTGTCCTGGGGAAGGCTGTGAGAAGATCAGAGAAAAGAATGATAGACAATTCTTATCCTAACTTGCTGCACCTGTTGTGAACGTGTGGGATGTGTTATGGAGATTTGTTTACCAAAGGGTGATTTGGTAAACAAAACTTTCTTAATTGGCAAATGGTGATGGTGTTTTAATTAAATGACCAATTGGGTCCACTTGTGTCGTGACTGTCTGTAAGAACCACTTGTGCCCCACTTCCCGGATGATGTCTCCTTGGCACAGCCTCTTTGCTGGGACAACGGGGTAGGGGGGGAAGGAGTCAGAAAGGTGGTGACTTTTCTGGTTGTGGTAATGTGGAAACTCATCTGGCCACAGAGGGCAATGCACAGCTTTCCCCAGGTATTGTCCTGGGAAAGGCTGTGAGAAGATCAGAGAGAAGAATGATAAGAATGATAATTCTATCCTCACTTGCTGCACCTGTTGTTATGAACATGTAGAATGGGTTATGGAGATTTGTTTACCAAGGGTGGTTTCTTAATTGACTAATGGTGATGGTGTTTTAATTAAATGACCAATTGTGTCATGACTGTCTGTACGGACCACTTGTGCGCCACTTCCCGAATGATGTCTCCTTGGCACAGGCTCTCTGCTGGGACAATAGGGGTGGGAAGGAGTCAGAAATGTGGTGACTTTTCTGGTTGTGGTAATGTGGTAACTTGTCTGGTCACAGGGAGCAACACACAGCTTTCCCTAGGTATAGTCCTGGAGAAGGCTGTGAGAACATCAGAGAGAACAATGATAATTCTTATCCTAACTTGCTGCACCTGTTGTTATGAACATGTAGAATGGGTTATGGAGATTTGTTTACCAAAGGGTGATTTGGTAAACAAATCTTTCTTAATTGGCCAATGGTGATGGTGTTTTAATTAAATGACCAATTGGGTCCACTTGTGTCGTGACTGTCTGTAAGGACCACTTGTGCACCACTTCCTGGATGATGTCTCCTTGGCACAGGCTCTCTGCTGGGACAACAGGGGTGGGAAGGAGTCAGAAATGTGGTGACTTGTGGCAGCAGTTCTCTGGTCACAGAGAGCAACGCACAGCTTTCCCCTGGTATTGTCTGGGGAAAGCTGTGAGAAGATCACAGAAGAATGAGAAACAATTCTTATCCTCACTTGCTGCGCCTGGTGTTGTGAACATGTGGAATGGGTTATGGAGATTTGTTTACCAAAAGGTGGTTTCTTAATTGGCCAGTGGTGATGGTGTTATAATTAAAGGACCAATTGGGTCCACCTGTGTCGTGACTGTCTGTAAGGGAGACAGGTTTCTCAATAAATATACTATAATAAAAAGATACATCAGTCTTCTGAGAATCATGGAGTCAATGCTAATTATTACCCAGCTGGGGACACCCAGCTATGACAGTAACTATTTTACCAAATGTTATAGATACATATTATAATATTGGCTTTTTGCAAATATTGAAATGGATTTTATATGTGTAGTGTTAAAGTAACTTTGTTGTAAAGATATAGTTTTTATTTCTGTTGTTAATTAAGCTTAGTGAAATAGCTGATATAATTGTGCTTGTGTTAAAATGCCTGCTTGGATGTGATAACACCCAATGAACACAGGATGAGGACACCTGTACAGATCTGCCAAGCATCAGCACTCACTGTCTGAAGACAGTGTGGGCCAGGGCCCAAAAAGGTGATAAGAATGGACTAAAACCACAAACAGGGAATCTGCATGTTCTAAAAAGGAGGATCCAAGGAGGAGCTATGCCAAACAATTCTTGGAACATGTAAACTAGTTTGGGGAAAAGTTTACTATGCATAAGGGTCTATGAATATGCAACAGGCTGATGTAAGGGAAAAGGTGTTTAAGGGGTATCCCCGAGGTGCTCTTAGCTGAGTGCCAAGATGCACCTGGTTGTAACAACCTTAGCTCTGTGGTCCTTGTCTCCTTTTGTCCTTTATTAAACTTTTTAAATGTTCACAGGACAGCGAACGTGTTTTTCACAGCAGATATTCCCCACACATTGGTGAGTGGCCCTGGGTTCATGATGTGATTCAACACAAACAGATGGCATGAGAAGAACCTTAATCTTTTACTGCTTTGTACCTGCCACCAAAACAGAGCATGTCTACACAAATGTGTAATATCCTGTGCAAGGCCAGGGCCAAGCAGGCCTGCTGGCTTTGATCAGCAGCCTGGAAGTGTTTTAATGAGTGCTGAGTGTTGAGTCCTGCAACACTCCTGCAAAATAAGAATTAGTTTTACCATGTCTGCTTCTCTGGAGCACACGTCAGCCTGCTCTGTGTGACACCAGTGGTCTGGGATACCTGAGTGTGTCTGTGCTGTTCTGCAGTCCCTCTGCAGCAGCCAGATACATTTTGGTGATGGGCATGTGTAAAATTTGGAAAGTCTGTGGTTCATGGGCAGGAAAGGGACAATGGAAATAAAAATAATATAATCCAGCTCCTTCCTTCTGGACAAGATCAAAAAAAGGCAGAAAGGATGCAGTTAAAACTCAGTGAGTTTCCAGGGAGTCTTTTCAGGTCAGGCAGAAGAGTTGGGCCTCTGCCCTCGTAGGAAAGTCCATCATGATCTGTGGGATTCCCCTGGAAACCTGCCCAAGCTGAAGGAGGAGAATCGTTGATGCCACTTCAGGTGAGTGGTTCCTCCTTGTAAATAAAAGCAGTGCAAATAACTGATCCCTGCTTGCTGAGGGGAAACATCACAACAAGCTCTTTAAACATCCCACCCAAATCCTGGGAGCTGCAAACCTTGATGATTCAGGAGATAAAGAATAAAACTCTTCACTCCATGTCCCCATTTCTCTCTGTGATAGCAGCTACCTACTGTTAAGTGATTCTGTTCTTGTACTGCACTGTAAAGGCTGGCTTAGCTTTATCTTCTATTTGCCATTCCTCCCTAAGTCAGGGGAGGGACTGGGAAGAGAGGAGTAAGGCAGGTGTAAATGAGGTGTAAAGCAGGACTGCAGCAGCACAAGCCTACCTCTGTCACAGAGCTCTCCGCTGTAACCAGGGTCACATTCGCAGTAGGGCTCCCCGTGCTCCGACACCTTGCACTGCCCGTGGCTGCATTTCAAAGTCCTGCAGGGGCTTGAGGAGTTGTTCTTCTTGTCACAGTAGGGGCCCGTGTAGCCCTCCATGCACTTACAGGTGTAAGCAGCACCGGCAGCCGTGCACTTGCCATGCAGGCACCTGGAGAAACAGCAGCATTTAGAGCTGGTCTTTGCTGGATGTGAAAGTTCCTTTTCCCAGAAATGTTTGATTTTGGCATTTCTGCCCATTTAATTCCAGGATACTAATCCAAAAACAGCAGCTCAGTGTCAAACACTCTGGAGAAAACCGTGTGGGTTTTCAGTGAATACTGGATAACATTCAGAGAATACATTAAGAATTTGTGAACCTAAGTAGAAAACATTCGGCTCTTGGTGAGCACAGACCAAGGCTTGGCACCCACAGGAGACAGCTCACATTTACAGCAGCAGCACGTGCAACTAAGTGCCAACAATCAAACTGCATGCCCAGGCTTCCTGAGCAGAGCTGCTGTACAAATAATATCAGGTGATGAAAACCAGTGTGATAAATGAAGGTGCTGGTGGCAAAGCTATGCACAGACTTATCAGCAGGCAGCTGTACTTGAGGGTTCCCTGGCTCCTGGGGTTTGCAGCGAGCTTTGGCATTTCCAGGGAACACCACAGGGTGGGGTGGTGATCCTGAGCGAGTTCTCTGACACTGTCCCCACTTCTGGCACAGGGGCAGACTTGGTGTGGGCTCGGAACAGCAAGGAAAGCAACTCTCTCCAGCCAAGGAAAAACTTTGGCATAACCTAACTTGACATAAGCCCATTTCTCTCTTATTTCTATTTTCTTTCTAGTACTTAAAAATTATTACTCGTTTATCTTGAATTTTTGTACATTTAATTTTTAAGCTTTGAACTAAAAAAGATTACAAGAGCAGTTTCAGTGAGCTCCAGACATGCAACATACTGTAATGAAGGGGGTCACAGTCTGTATAAAGCAGTATTTTCTGCCCCACGAAGCATAGGTTACCTGATGGTTACAGATGCATTTCCTCAGTGAGATTAACCTGTGAGTGTTGGAGCAGACACCTGCCAGCAGGGCTCCACACTCCCCTGGACACACCTGGCAGGGCTTTAGGGAGCCAGCTCCAAAAGGCTGAACTGATTTAGGAAAGGTGGGACAGTGTGTGAGCATAAAAATACACACAGCTACTTCCCTTAGCAAGGAACTATGTTCATGATTGCCTCATCCTCCCTGGACTATGAGAGAAACAATCCCTCATCATGTAAACATCTGGAACTCCCTTATTTTTCTCTGCCCAACCACAACAGCTTTGTGTTGACACTGGAAATTCAAGGAAACATTTGGGTCTTCATACCTTTGGTTTGTAAACTGTCAGGTGCTTTTCAACACCTCCAGACTTCAGTACTTTGCAGAATTAGAACCAGAAGCAAGTTGAAAATGGTACCTTTGCCAGGTTAAATCTCTGAGAGTGATTATTCACTGCATCAATTTACCTGTCAAAAGTACGAGCTCGTGAAAAGCGCCTTCCAAGACAGCAACTGAAGGAACTTCTAAAACAAAAGTACTTCCATCTGCTTATGAAACAACACTGAAATATGCAGCCTGCTGCTCTGCACGAGACTGTTTCCTGTGTATTGGCCATAAGAAAGCTATTCATCCTGTGTTTCTGATGGAGATGTGGTTATTGAGCCTTTGAACTGTAAATACTTTACACTCATGCTCCCTTCACATGCAACACCACGCTATCCTTTAAACTTGCACTTTAAAGGGCTGTTTCAAAGTGTAATATTTAAGTCAGCTATTTGGGAAATTTAAAACTGCTCACACTGGAGTGCATAATGGTCTTCAGGGAGTAAGTTTGAAGACTGGGCTCAGTGCTGCAGGGAGAAAACCCCTGAAATGTGTACTTCTCCCTCACAGGCTGCTCTGGATCCGTGCAGGCTCTCACCTCCTGGGGTTAAGCCATGCCCATTAACAGGAGGTTCTGTATTTTAATGTCTAGAGTCACAGCTGAAGATATGACCTGCAGCATTAACACCTGAGCTCCTGCAGGACCAGAGCTCCTTTGGCGAGTCAGCAACGTCTGAACAAGAAGTGGAAATTGAGAGCTGCCCCAGACACAGACTCACAACTGTCAATAACCTCCAGCACCTCCAAAACCAGTCAGATGTGGTTTTGCAAGATGAAATGTGAAATATGCATGAGCTGTAAAGCTTTTGCTCTCCAGTCAGTGTTGGTTTGAGCTTACTTGTGGTTAAGACAGGGATCTCCAATCTCCTGGTCACACAGAGGGCCCGTCCAGCCAGGGTGGCATTCACAAATCACACTCGTTTTCTCCAGGGACCGGCAGATCCCGTGCTTGCAGATGTTACAGGATTTGCAGCCAGGAAGGACTCCCAGGGACTGCTGGGGTAAATCCTTGAAATCCTGCAGCTCGTTGTTGATCCTGACGTCGTGAATGCAGCCATGAAAACCATTCGGAGTTTTGTCTGCACCCTGGCGCAGGGAGGATAATCCAGTAGAGGTTGGGATCCCTTCAGATAAAAGGAAAGGGGGAAGGTTAAATTACATTTACAATTATAAATTATAATTGGTACAATTTATATAATTATAAATTATAATTGCTAAAGCTTCTTTTGTCACAGCCCCTTAAAATCTTTGAATAACTAATTTGCATAGGAACTTTGTAAAGTAGCACAATCTCACTGTCCTCATTCTGGAAATGGAAAGGAAAAAAAATAAACTCACTTGCCCAATCTTCTGTAAGAAGTACATGACCAAAAAAAAAAGAAAAAGGAAAAACAAACTATTTTCTTTTTGCCTGGTGGCTATGTGTTCCTATCCTTAGGTAATGTTCCTTCTCTACAGTTTAATAGCAATTATTCTTCTGAAAGGTTTGAGAATGCCTTCATTTGTCAGCAGGTAGCATCCACCTCTGGGATGCAACAAGACAGTTTGGCTTTGCTGGGTCACAGTGTTAAGAGAGGGAGTGCTAAGAGTGCATCCCATGGAAATTAGCGCAGAAAAGCTCTAAAGACAGGCAAGAGCACTCAAAGGCCAGGTCAAGGCTTTGTGGCCAGCCCCTCCCATCTTGTTCAAGTGCTTGGAAGAGTTCACACAGTTGGATGGCCAGCAGGTTCTTTGGGATGTTGTTTTGTGCCTTCCCCCTGATTCCAGCTTGGATGTACAGCTGCATTAGCACAGGCAAGTGCTTCCATTTTCAGCCATGTGAGGCCTCTGAACTCAGTCTATAGGTAATGTCCTAAAACAAATCCAGCACCTGTTTCACTGTGTGTTAGGAGGAAAGTTGCTAGAACAGGTGATGTGGGTGTGAGATGGACAAAAATGTGAGCACCTGAAGGTTCGGGTTTGTGTTAAGCTTACTGTAGGAAATTTTTTAGGAAAAATTTCTTTGTCAGCTACTTCAGAGTAGTTTTATAATAATGTTTGTAATAGATCTTAAACCACTGGAAATTCTGTGCTCATGCTTCTCTGAATGTCTCTTGTTGCCTTCTGTCATTAAAAGGGTATACTATATTTTTGTTTTCATTTGTATTATTGTAGGTCAGGAACAATTGCTCTGGGGTAATTTAGGCAACTACTTGAGCTACACCACCTGCAGAGGAAGGGCAGCTGGCTCCATGCACACAAAGAGGTGGCACATGAAGAACAGGGAGGGTTTAGAAAGAAGCAAGAAGATTTTTAATAGGCAAAAGTCTTTACTGAGGCCATGGATCCTGGTATCCAATAATCCTTCATTCCACATCTCAGGTTTTTCCCGAGAATTTTTTAGGTACCTTTGGAGAATTAGTATTGATCCATAATGCTCATCCATTAACAAAACTTTTCCATGGGATTAGTTCCCAAGTTCCCTGTGTATAAACTGCTGCAGGATTGGTATCTTTTGTGCTGTGCTAAAGGGAGAAATTGAGATGGCCTCTGCACCAGCAGATTACCTTTGATGCACAATGCTCTTTAATAGCCTGTGACATTCTTAATAGGAGCCAATTATAAAAGTTCAGCTCTGTACAAAGCAAGATCAGCCAGTTTTCTGTTTTACAAGGGCAATATTCAGGGATCTTTTAGAAAAGTGTTATTAAAGAAAATTATTTAGAAAAGCCTCGACCAGCACCAACTGAATTCGGTAAGAGTTTCTACTATTGGCTTCAATTATCTCATTAGAAAAGGCTCAAAGACTTCCTATTACCATTCTGCTGACTTTTGTATTTGAAATAGGCTGACTAAAAATTCAAGAACTCCGTGTCACTGAGAGAGAGATTTCAACATTCAGTCCAGAATAAGACCAGGGGGGTTCTGGCAAAAACAATCCATTGGGCAGAGACCAGCCTTTGTTCTGTCTCTTGTAACCAGACACCTAATCAGTGGTATAGTCATTATTCTGGGCATTGTTCCCCATCCCATTTGGCCTCTTCCCTCCAGACTCAGTACTTAATGGGAAAAAATTTCTTAACTGAGGTTTGGGCAATTCTAATATCTGTCTAAAACTGTGCCTTCAGTTTCCAATGAGAAGACTATTAACCAAGGTGTTCTTAGCTTGTGTGTTAATATGTTTTTGAATCACACACCTTTTTCCCCACCATTTTTAGACCTCTATAAAACTTCCAGCAGAAATACTGCTCAGTTATGGTATATTTAAACCTGCTGACTATTGATTTGCTTTTTTGCCATGACAATTTGTGATGCTCCCACTGATACTTCCACTTCAGCCACCACAGCTTGGTGCCAGCCAGTTCTGGGAGTGCTGAAATGCCAAGCAGGCTGTTCCTGTGGGGGCTGTGTGAGAGCCCTCCCCACAGGAGGGAAGATAATTTGCTTCTGAGAAAACAGGTTAAAACTTCAATTCTAGAGCAATCACAGTACCTCCAATGTAGAGGGGTGTGTTGAGGCTGACAGAAGATTGCTTCTGGAGCTTTCCCAGGCTCTTGGGAGCCCCCTTGTCCACCACCAGGTTCAGAGTTTGGTTCAGCATCACGAGTTCCACACTGTGAAACTGCCCATCATTTATTGTTTCCACACTAAAAAGTATGAGAAAAAGAAAATAATTAGAAGATGAACAAGGAGCAGCCCCTGTGACATGCTGTGTCCCTGTGGTACACCTTGCCCAGCACAGCCCAGGGCTGCTCAGGGCCATGTGCAATGCTTCAGGGCCAGCTAATCAGGACAGCAGCCACTCCAGTTGCTTTTTCCAGGGCAGAAAAGCAAGAGTGTAGCTACACTGGCTTTGGGGACAAAACCACCAAAAAATCCCATTCTGAGCTCTCAGCCACAGCTGGCTGCCCTCTGTCACACTGCTTGGTGCTCATGCTGCAGGGTGGATCGCTGAAATAATTTCTTCTCCTATGGGTAGTTTAAACTCAAATTATCTCACAGGGGTCAGGAGAGATTGCAGTTTGGGGTGAGACAGCAGAGACCTCTGAAACCAGCACCTCCTCACAGCAGAAGTGTCCTGGACTATGTACTAAGGAATAAGGACAGACTGAGGTTCTCAAAGCCAGAGAAGGAATTCAGGAGGTTTTGGCTTGTAAATGACCAGAGTGCTTTGTTCAATATCAGACAATCCCACCTGAACACAAGGAAAAATGACAAATTGCTACTCCTTTAGGGAAACATTAAGGTGTAGATTGAAGCTTGAGGATAAAACAATAGGAATTGTCGGGTGGTGGGGCAGGGAGCAGGCAGCCATGTGAGCAGACAAGATGGTAAAGTAGTGTGCATTTATTGCTTTGTTTTTAACACTGATTTTTCAGATGCATGAAGCCTGCAGCAACCTCCTAGTCTGCACCTTAAACAATCTTCACCTTCATCTTCTGTTCACTCCCTCAGCCATTAAAAAGCGCAGTGATATCATTCCATTTGCATCACACTATCATATTTTTATTTTCAGGGCAGCTTCAGCTCTCAAACCCTAATGCTGCATGGTGAAATTCCCCAAAACAACCTGAGGGTTTAATGCTCTCCTACAAGCAGGGAGGGGCAAGGGTTGATTACCTGGTGGGAGTTAGATCTGATGGGGTTTTCCCACTGCTGTGGGTGTAATTACAAGGCACAGTATCTCATGTGCACTCAGATGCACATGGGAACACAGAAATAATGTGATAGCAGTAGTGGTTGTTCTGGAATCAGCCTGTGGGTTCTGTGAATTGCCCACATGCACTGATGCCCTTTCCCAGATTCCTCCCTTCAGCCTGGAGCTGCTGTTCTGTGTGGGTAATGACAGAACACACCAGCTTTGGGCATCCTGAGACACTGCTTGGACAGCAGCCTGGGTTTGGGATTGCTGCATGCGTGGTGCACACCATAGCACAGTGTCAAAGTTTGGGTTTCTGCTCATTCCAAAGGCCCATAAGCTCAGCATCCTCTCACAGGAGGTTAAAAATTCACAGGCCAGATTCCTTTCAGGGGATTTGTAAACTGGCAAGGTGACTGTCTCTGAGCTATTTACCCACACTTTCTGCACAGGCAGTGGAGAGGAAGAGACACTCTCATCTCTGAGGGTGAATCACCTTTGAGATGTGACCAGCTCTCAGATGACATGCTGCCCATCCTTAGTGCCCAGCCCTGCAGAACTGATGTGTAAGGCTATTGCAGCAAGGAAATGGGGCCTCGACTCCACAAGCAAATTACATGCCTTGGAGATTACTGGAATTCAGCTGTTGCTGGAAGAAGTTTCATTTTTATAGTGTTTTATGGTAGACCTGACACAACCAATTGTACTTGAGCAATGTCAGGCAGCCAGTCAGCACTGCAGGCATTTCTGGGAATGTGCTGGTGGAGAAGAGCACACTGGTGCTCACGTGCCTCTGCAGAGCTGCTCTGCTCTCCCCACAGGTTTTTGGGGATGAATCACCAACACACAGACCTTCAAAAGTTCATGTAAGGTTACACAGGCCATAAGGTAACAGAGAGCGGCGAATGAGCACCTTTACAGTGTGGCTTTACATAAACAAGCAAGATAGTTCTGCCACAGAAACACTCCCAGGAAAGCTCTGCTGGCTCAATCACTCATTCCTGACCTGCTTTATATAAATAAGAGAGATCTGCCACAGAAAGGCTCCTAGGAAAGCTCAGCTGGCTCAATCACTCATTCCTGACCTGCAGGGAAGCCCTGGGCTGTGGCTGCTGCCCCTGTGCAAGATGGTGACAGAGCCCTGGGGACAACTCAAGAACCTGGAGCTGATGGCACAGTTCAAAGCATTTTAAAGAAAAAACATAAAGGCTTGACAGTGAACAGAAATGCAGATCCAGCAGACACTGTGGGTCAGAGCTGTTACAGCAGGGCCCTGGCAGGGCAGGGGGCTGTGTGGGGCAGGAGGAGAGGCAGAGGATGTCTGTGGCCCTGGGAAGGGCGGGCCTGTCCCCACTGCACCCCAGGGCACTGCAGCAACTCAAGTGAGTTTGGAAACAGCTGCTCTGAACTTTGTGTTTGGATACTCAGGAATTCTGCTAAGTGTCTGCTGCGTTACAAGGAGCAGCTGTGCTACAGCAAGGCCGACTGGGTGATCCCTCTGTGCTCCCTGCTTATCTCAGTGCTCTCTGCAGTGCCTGATTCCCAGGGAGAAGCACTTGGACTTCAGCTGGAAGGTGTGAGATAAATGGAAATGCACATGGGTAATTGTTGGTCTGTGCAGAAGTGCCAGTGAAAGGGAGAAGAGGAGCCAAACCCCACGGGCTGTGAGAGCTGAGCACTGTGGAGGTGGGAGGGATGGCTGCAGGATAGGGAGACCTTCCCCAGCAGGATCAATAGCTGAAGCTAGCACACAAACCCCACGGTTATCAGCAGAAGGCCAAGCTATGGCCATTTGTCAGAGGACAACATTATCACATCTGGCAGGACTGGCTCTTCCCAGAGCCAGGATTTCACAGGCATTCATCACCTACTCTCCACAGGGTGTGCTTTGTCCAGATTATGCCTTAACTAGCAGGCAAACAAAAATCTGTGAGTCCTGGGCATGGAAGCAGCTGTCCCACATGGTGCTCATGCCTTTCAGCATACCCAGTGCTGGTATTTTAGTTGGAAAGGGAGCGAGAGGTCCCAGTCTGCAGGAATACATGAATGAGCATTACTGCATTCTGATTCTTTCACTTTTTAACCCAGAAGTAAAACAATCTTTGCCTGAACTTTGAGAAACGAAGTAACTCACAGCCATCACCCAACACTGCAGTTTTGTAAAGCAGATAAAGTTCGAACAGACAAAGCACTCATTTGCTGTTTGAGAAGACACAGAGATATGATGGAGGGGCTGAACGTGGACAGGCAGGATGACAGGAAATCCCCAGGCAGCAGATGCTCGTGCGAGAGAGAGCACGCACTCACTGCCGCTGCTGACGGAAAGGCATTCAGACGCCTTGGGCTCCTGAGATGGAGACAACCGCGGGGGAGAGACCCGTGGTGAGAGAAAAGCTGCACGAACTCTGCTCAGCCGGGCCTTTAGGAGCCCCGGCAATCGTCGGAGACAGCTGGAGACAGTGGCTTGGCCGGGGATGAAGGGCGGCGGCCGCAGCGCCGAGCAGCGCTCGCTCCGCTCCCCGCCAGCCCCCCGCTCCCGTTAAAGGGTCCCGGTAAATCCCCCTGTGAATTCCCCGCTCCCTGAAACAGGGCACCAGGTGCTCCCACAGGGCTCTTCCTTCTGGAGGTGCCCGCCAGATTGATGGGGTTCCTCTGGCAAACACCGCACCGAGCGCGGCGGGGGCAGGCCGGGAATGCGGGGTGTGGGAAAGCGGGATGGGAGCGGGGAATGCGGGATACGGGCAGGGAGAGCGGGAGGGGAGCCGGGACTGCGGGATATGGGCAGGGAGAGCGGGATGAGAGCCGGGACTGCGGGATATGGGCAGGGAGAGCGGGATGAGAGCCGGGAATGCGGGCCGAGAATGCGGGGTGATAGGAGGGAAAACGGGATGAGAGCCGGGAATGTGGGATACGGGCCGAGAATGCGGGATATTGGCCGGGAACAGGACGAGAACCGGGAATGCGGGATGAGAGTCAGGAATGCGGGATACTGGCCGGGAATTCAGGGTGAGAGCCGAAATGCGGGATACTGGCTGGGAAATCAGAAAGAGAGCCGGGAATGCGGGATACTGGCTGGGAATTCAGGGTGAGAACCGGAATGTGGGACCAGAGCCTGGAATACGGGCTCGGAGCGCGGTGCAGCGGCGCTGACGGGCAGCAGAGGGCGCCGTGGCACCGCGAGCCGAGCGGGGACAGAGCCGGCCCCGCTCCCGGGCCCGATCCCGTTCCCGGCCCCGATCCCTGATCCCGCTCCGTGCTCCTGGATCCCCCGCTTTCGGCCTCGCTCCCTGCTCCCGGGCCTGATCCCGCTCTCGGCCTCGCTCCCTGCTCCCGAGCCCGATCCTCTGCCTGCTCCCGCTCCCGGCCCCTGCTCCCTGATCCCGCTCCGTGCTCCTGGATCCCGCTCTCGGCCTCGCTCCTTGATCCCGGGCCTGATCCCGCTGCCCCGCACCCCGGTGAAACCGAATCAAGCGGTGCAAGCCCAACGAGGGACACCCGAAGGGGCAGCAGGGAGAGCCCCAGGGCCTTTCCCCAGGTGCTGACAAACCGTGTGCCGCTCCTGACATCTCTCCAAGCCCTCAATGCAGGCAGGGAATTTTAGCTGAGTTCCAGCCGCAGCACTTTGTGCCACTGCCATTGGATATTGTATAGTTTGGATATTGTATAGCTTTGTGCAAATTCTTGTTGAAAAAAAACTGAGGATTTATGATTAAAGAGTAAACACTTAAAGTGTAAGCAAGGATTTCCAGGAATTTAATAATAAACTTTCTGAAAGGTAAACAGCAAAAGGAATCAAAAGTTTCCCATGCCACAAAGTGATTGCTCAGGATGCACTGCTGCTGGGGGCTGTGGTTGGCACCTGGTCAGGCATTCCCTCACTGTGCTCAGTCTGCACAGCATCCCTCCACTCTCTCTTCTCCATCACACTCCTCTCTTCACAGCCCACCTTACATGCCTTGCACAATTCAGCACATTGCTCTCACTGAGGTTAGCCTCAGAGCTGGACATGGCATCTGGTCAAATTTGGCCAAAAAAGGAGGAAAATGCTGGGATGTGAGGAGACCTCAGCTTCCAAAGCTCTGGGTCCAGCACCTTCTGTTCCCTTGGAGCTGCCCTAACAGGGAAGGGAGGCCACTAGAGAGGGTTCTATGGGAGAGAAATTAAAATTTCCTGCGGGAGGGAGCTGGCCTCTTTAGCCAGAGCAGCTCCAGCAAGGTGAGCCAGTGGAGCCATGCACGGGGCACTGCATACAGTGCACATGGCAGCTCAGGCTCCAAGACACAAAGAACTGAAGGGAAAGGGATGTGTATTAAACATAACACCTCAGGGAATATAGGAAAGAACTGATTTCCACTCTCGTTTCCCAGCTATTTCTCTTCTCCCTCATATATTTTCTTTCCCCTGTACTCCAGCCCCAAGCACACACAGATGTTTCAAGCACTGACTCCCCTTGCTCTAACACCCATGAGAGATTTAGAGCTGAGCCCCTATAAATATGCCAGTGAACAGAAATGCATTAAAGGATTAAAGCATTCAGCTGGAACCTGTAAAATTTGGGCTTTGGGGTCAGATTTTTTTCACTGTCTAGTAATACACCTTTGTTGTAGACAGCAGAGAACAGCAGGGCAGAGGAGTCAAAACCAAAAATAGCTTTAAGTATCACAGCAAACCATGTCACTGAGGAGATATATAACCATCAATTATGCAAATGAGAACATTAATTCATTAGCTACAGTCTCCAGATTTTCCTGACCTCTGTCTTAATGGGGACACGCCTCATTTGACACACAAAACAAAGGAAACACAAGGATGGCAAGAGACTGGGGGGTGAAGGCCATGGGGAACACTGAAATTAGATAATCTTTGAGAACATTTAAAGTAGAAGGGAATAAACAAAAATACATGTCCAAATGAGCTTAAGGAGCTTACAGAACCAGAAAAGAGGCACCAAAATCAAAAACTCAAGGTGAGAGCTGCAGGGAACTGCGCAGAGATGTCAGCAGTTTGGGAGCTGTGAAACTCACACTGTGCTGGGCTGACTGTGGCTATCAGCAGTGATGGGTTTTCACCTTTCCAAGCTACACTTACCTCCTACCCTTAGTTCCAGCTATAATCAGTCCTTGGCCTAAAATAGATTTAAACTTCTCCATGGCAACAAAGGCAAAATCATAATTGGAGTGGTGTTTGTGCTACCTCCACAATAACACATCACTTCAAGCACTATCATCTTCAGGAGCTGAATAAAAACCACATGTTGAGAAAAAAGTATGAAAAATGCTAATGAAACACAGGACTAGGGAAATAAGAGGTGAAAGGAATATTAAAGCACTCAAGTTCACTTTCAGCTTGAAATACACTCTTTTGTTATGTTCAATCCTGTGTTACATGACTTGAGTGTTAGGTCTGTTAGGCTGAGAGTACTCAACATTAAGAGTTTTTTCCTTGATACCTCCATTTTAATTTGCTTGGTTTTATACCTTTTCTCCTACTTACAACTTTGTAGACCACCCAAATAAACCATCTTTCCCTTCCTGGTGTTTACAGCCCTTGAACACTGGCAGCTGATTACCATATCTCCCCTAATGATCGTTTGGCCAGGCTATGCATATCTAATTTCCAGCCATAACTCAATTCCTGCAGCACCCCTGCCAGCAGTGAAAGTCATTGTGTTACAGACCTTGTAAGGCAAAGGCAAGGACCTTTTTCACACCCCTGCAACATGCAATTAACACAATCCTGACCCCTTTCCCTAGATGATTCATAAAGGGGTCAGACACCCAGCCAGGGCAAACATCGCTTGTTTGCAGTGGGTTCTCACAGAGCTGGGTGAGATCTTTCTCCAACCCCATTGCTGGGAGCAGAAATTGGTGGAAGCAGAAACTGGGGGAGCAGAAGCTGCTGGAAGCAGAAATTGGGGGGAGCAGAAGCTGCTGGGAGCAGAAATTGCTGTCTCCTGCACTCGCACCAGCAGAGCTGACACCTCATTCTGCTGAGAATCTTTTAAAACAAGTGCCATGGCAGTTTTAAAAGCAGCTGGAATGCACTCCTCAAGTCCAAGGCCTCTCCTGAGTGACAGATGAGAGCACTGCTCCCTGCCCACCCTCCCCACCAGGATGCCTTGGCTCCTCACGGTGGTGTCACGAGCTGCCGTGTACTGGTGTCCTCTCAGTGACAAGCGTCAGACAAAATAACAAACCCACAAAATACAGATTACAAAAAGAGATTCTGCAGTGCTGTTGGGTCGGTGTGAAATCTGGTGACCTTATGAAAATGACACTGCAAAAAGCAGAGGGGAAGGCAGGCCCTGGCACAGCAGCAGGGTGGTGGCAGATTGAGTGCCACATCCTCTCCAGCACTGTGTGGGTACAGCTGAGTGTCACACACCAGGACAGGCTGTGACACAGCCCCTGGCCACACCAGGGCTTGGAACAGAGCAGGATGCATGGGGTCACCTTCTAGAAAAACAGCTCTGCCATTCAGCTGATTATCATATCACAGGTTCTGATGAGAAAATCCACCAGGTGCCTTCACAGAGTTGGCACATCAGGCAATGCTTTGCACCATCCATCCTCTGTTCAGCTCTGGAAAATATGCAGCTATCTGCCTGTTAGCAGCAGGGAGCAGGGCCACTGCAGAGTACACTTAACAGGGCATCCAGCCAGACTGACAGAGAATGATTGGCTTTACCTGAAATTGGAGGCTAAACCCCAAGAAAAAGGAAGTCATCTCTATTTAGAAATTGTTACAGCAACATACCTATAGCTGGATCCTCTCCTTCCACCAAACCCATTGTGTTTGACAGCCACCAGAGCAGCTGCCATGCCCAGCATCCCCCAGCACTGTGCTGAGCTGTGGTGCCATTCCATACTGGGAGGAAACACTGAAATAACCTGGCACAGACCCCTCCTGCCCCTCCACCATGTCCCTCAGCCCCAGGCCTGTGTGTGCCTCCATTGCATCAGAGCCAGCTCAGCACTTGGGATGGATGGGACATGAATCTATCACACATGGCACACATCTAAACTTTGTGTTACTCATCATGTTCACAAGAAATTTACAGGCAGGGAAAAATAAACATATTAGCTTGCTACATGTTGTTGTAAGGCAAAACCCCTCACAATTCAAGACATGAGCCAGTCATGAGTGCACAGGAAGTTTATAAATTCATTTTGACTATGATTAGGTTTATTCCATCACTGTCTATTATGCAAACACTTCAACCTTCCTCTGATGCAATCAGAATTAACCAACTTTGGCAATGTACTACTGGACCAATGACCTATGGTATAGCAGGAAAATGCCTTTAAAACATATTTGCAACCTTTTTCCAGCCTGGCCTCTGCTGACAGGGGATGCCTGAGTGCAGCTTAGACCCACAGCTCCAGATTCTGGCCCCTGAACAAGGTGCCCTGGGGCTCAGAGAATGTAACCTTTATCATTACTTTTATCAAACTTTTATCATTTTGTCATTACCCAGAACAAGTGGCTTTAGATGACCCATTCCTAACCATACCTGGTACCACAGACAGGCCAGCACTGGCTCACTTTGTGAAAGGTTTTGCTTTCTTCTGGTGAAAAGCTCACCCTGAAACACCCTATGGATGTGTGAGACATGAAGTGAGGGCCTGCAGCTTGGACATTGAACTGCAGAGAATGAGCTGGGTTCTCAGAGGGGGAGGAGATCAGAAATTGTCATTCTTGCAAGAGATACTGGACAGATTTGCAAAGAAAAAAAATTAATTCAGCTTAACAAGATTTTGCCTGCTAAGTCCTTCAGCAGCCTGAAGGACAAAACTTTACCTTTCCTAAGCTTCAGCTCAGCATGAAAAAGTTTCCGTATTTCATGAAAGCAAATATTTGATTCTGAACTTAATGATAAATGTTAAATGATACTTTAAGGTCTTGACCTTACATTTTCACTGTCCTACTGCAAAAAAAAAAAAAATCCAGGAAAACCTAGGGAAATGCAATGTTTGTAGCTTGACAAGTACTCACACACTTTCCATTTTTTTCCCATTTAAGTACTCCAGAGCCCTTTATAAAAGTAAAAAAACAACTCAGCTATCCTTTGCCTTGGCTCATGCAAGATGTACAAGTACATTCAAATTTTACAATTTTTCTTATGCAGGTCAGAGACTAATGCCAGTTTCTTTCATTATATTTGATACAGAATCCCTAAGGGGTACCTGAAAAAAATAAGAGTGCATGCTAGAATAAAATGAATTGCAAATATGCAGAATTGTAAAGAGCTCAGTGATGCCTCACAGAAATGACTGAAAAACATTCCATTTAGAGCCCATCCAGAGTATCAAACAGGCATCCCACCAGGGATGGGCACAGCATGGGCTGCAGACTGTGAAGGTGTTAGGAAGAACAGGAGCAGTCATGCAGTGCACTCTGCAAAGACACTTTTACCAAAAAACTGAGTTTGACAAGCTCTAATAATGATCCTAAGAATAATTAATGTTCTCACTCCTCCAGCACATTCCTCTCCAGAAGGCAGAGAATTAATGGTGAAGCCTCCCAGGCTTTTCTGCAGATAAGCAATTCCAGCAAAAGAGACAATGGCACAAACTCCCTCTCTGTGGAAGGTGTGGATGTTTCACCACCAAAGCACCGGTTCAGGACCAGCAGAAATTTGAGTAGAGGACAAAAGTTCCCTTCAGCAGTGGCCTGGCCAGGGACAGTGCTGGACATGGAATCCCAGCAGCTCCCAGGCTCCAGAGCCTGAAGAGACAGGACACAGAAGTTTCCAGATGCCACCAACATAAAGAACCTTGTGCTGTTCTACAACCAAGAGGGACAGGGGAACAGGAACCTCACCCTGCAGAGACCTGCAGCACATTTCTGAAACACCTTTTCTGTTATTCACGCCTTTCTCGACTTTTTACACAGGGAACCAGATTTACTTTGTCGTCTTGCAGTCATCACATGTGAAACAGATACAGCAGGAATGTGAGCTCCTTTATTTCAGGCCTTTTGCTTTAACCACAAGAACATCCATCTATGCTGTGTAAGAGTCAGCCAGACCATGAGAACTGCATGATACAATCTACAAGGAATATTTTTAATGATAGAGCATTTTTGAAAGCAGATTATGCAGGGATACTTTTAAAAGGAATTAAAATGTGATTTGGGTGTAGTGTCTACAGAAAGACAAATATAATTCATTCTTATCTTTTCCTAACTGCCTCCTTTTTCACTGCTGTCAGGAATCTTGCATGAAAACATATGATTTTACACCAACAACGCCTGCATCTTGCTCTTCACCAGATATGACAGTCTGTATGCAACATGGCAATCTGGGAACTCTGGAGGGAATTACATCAGCACTTTGTGTCAAAGTTCTGTTTTCCATTTGTATTAGGAAGGATTATTTCAGCATCCAAATCAATATGACTGTGTGGCAGCATAAAATCTATTGGAGAAAAGTTTACAAGTAAGGTCTTATCTCTGGCTCAAGGAACAGATGTGGGAAAAAAAGACTGAAAATAGGGAGTTCTCCCTATAGAGTACAGTTAAACAGATAACAGTGTCATTGGCTGAATGCTGGAACTATGGAATTAACTGCTCTTTGTTAATTCAAACTTTTAACAATTGGATTGTGGTAGTAAGTAAAAGCAGCATGTTCCTTACCAGTTGGCATCTTTAAATTAAGGTACAGTATTTATGTAAAAAATTTACTTCATTTCAAGAACTCACTGTTGGAGTGGCACCAAGCACTGTCATGGCATGGAGGAGTAACTCTGAGGAGTGCAGAAACCAGGGGGGCAATAAAGCATTCAGAAAAATATTCCCGTACCCATTTGTCCATTAAATAGAATAAAAGAAACAATAACTTGGAATCCTGTTACAAATATGGATTTTCTGTAAGAGCTTTACTCTGATGTCCAGGAAACCATTTTTCTGCAGCTCACAAGTGACAGGTTCCAGTAAAAGATCAGCCAGATTTTCTTTTAAAGGGTGAGTTCTGTCATTGCATTATATTATATTACTGCATTAACTTGTATTTCTCTCTAAGTTGGTGAAAAATGACAGGGAATTGTAGGTAGTCATTTCCACTGGACATGTGCTGACCTTTACCTGACCAGAATGAAAGAGAAGCCCAATGTCAACTTTAACCTTTCTATCCAAACTACCACAGGGACAAACACATGTTAAGCAAACCTGAATGTGCAGCCAATTATCTTGGGCTTTTCCAGACTGACTTTGTGAAGCAATTCTGGTTCAATCTGCTCAAAGGAGTGACTAAAATACAAGAACAGGTTCACTCTGATAGCCAGGGACACCTCTGCCTTCCCAGAGGAGTTAAACATCTCTTTCCTGGCAGTCCCATCCTGTGGCACATCCCTGCCCTGAAATGCCCACAGCAGCTCTGCAGCAGAGCCACTCTCTGGAAAAATGGAAAAGTACCATCAAGTGTGACTGACCCACTGCTGGCTTCCCAGACAACAGCTTTTATCTCATCCCTACAGGATACCACCTGTATTAGCCAAGTACTTTGCTAATTTTACTGTTTGCAAGTACTATTAATAAATCTTATCGTGGAGACTCTGATGAGGAATTACAGATCATGTGGCTGGCCAATGACTTCCCACATCCCATCCTGGGAGTACCTGAAATAGCCAGCAAAACATCTCAGTTACAGCCCAGGACCAGGTCAGGGACAGATTTCCTGCAGCTGTAGCTGGCACAGCTCCCACCAGGCAGCATTTTAAGGCCTCCTCCTCTTCTGGCAGACTCTTCTGGGGAAAAACCAAGAGCCAAAGCCCTGCTCATCCAGTCCAAAAAGTGGACTGCTTTGGAGGGGAGCAGGACATGATATTGACTGTGAAAATTAACCTCACAGTCTTTCAACAGAGCTTTGCAAAGGCAAACAGTCCACTTTAGCTGAGATTGAAAATGAAATGAGGCATCTAAACAAGACAGCAGGGACAAAGCAATAGGGAAGACAAACTATTTTAGCAATGGTGAGGCCAGGATGTTACAGGTTCTCCTGGCAACCTTGTTTTTAATGACAAATGAAAATTGTAGAAGTTAAAGAAAGGAGTTTCCCAGATTCTTCAGGTTGTGATAAAATGCATCACACTGAACCAGCCATTCAATTCATCAAAGTGCAGATTAGGAGAAAACGCAAATAAAAGTCCAGATAAACTCATGGGAATCAGGTCCAGGTATAAGTAGACTTTAATTTCTCTTGAGAAAGCCTCTAAACAATCCAGAAGGTATTAGTGACACAACTTAGAAATGATGGCCAATGCCTGGATAATGGAAATAATTGACCATTGTCCAAGCTAAAAGGAAATGGGGGATTTTCTGTTATTTGGTGTTTTCCTGTCAAAACTCTGTGCCAAGCTGGAAGTCATGTGTTAGGCCAAACAGAGCACATGCCTTAGCTAAAAGTCAAACAGAGAGGTCAAACCTGATCCACTTATGCCTTCTACCCTTAAATCCTATGTTTGCAAGGGGACAAGCAGGTTTTCCTGCTCCTTCTTCAGCCTTTAAAGAAAACAAGACTTTAAATCTATTTAGAGGCCCTTTCTGACATTCTTTAGCTGCAGTTTTTCTCAATCAACCTAATCTTTTCCCATCGAGCTCCATGCTAATCCCATTTTGCTCCACTCCTTAAACTAATAGAAGATTAGAGTGACATTTCAGAAAGGGCACCGTATTAAGCAGCTTCTTTCCCATCTCAGCAGACCAGGGTGCACAAAACGTAGTGAACAGGCCATTAATCTCATGGTAATGAGGTGTCAGAGCGAATGGAGCCCTCCTCCCTGATCCCTGGGAAGGGTGGGGACAAGGAGGACACTGCACCCACCCAGAGGGCAGCAGCTCCATGGAGTGTTGTTTGTGTTGTGTGCTGGTGGCAGCAGCTCCTGTCCCCACTCTGCCATGGTGACATGGCCAGCAAACATCCACATCACCCCTGACACAAAACAACCTTTGCCTCTGTTCTAATTAGCAGCACTAAACTGTTTATCGGCCCCAGCTGATCAATTAGGATCAGCAGCCACACACAGAGATGTTTTTCACACCTATCCATCCAGCTGGTGAAATCCATGGGCAAACTACTCCCTTCATTCCTACAGGGGACAAGCCAGTGCTCTTCCTGGCAAGATGTCTGCATTGGTATTATCCACTTTGCTTTAATACTGAAAGAATGTTTTCATTTTCTTAAAAATGCCACCATTTCCCTAAAGAAAAATCCCTGAGAGGCTCAAATGTCAGCAAGTGCTGAGAAAGCTTTCTGAGAGAAGTCTGAGGTGGGTGATGCGTGGTGACATCCATGCTGTCCCCTGCTCTCCCCACAGTGTGAGTGAGCTGGGAATTGCAGCTCTGCTGCACACACAGTGCCAGGAGCCTGTGCCCAGCCCAAAGTGCTCTGTGTGGTCACTGCTGCATCTGTGCTCACAGCAAACTGGAGCAACAGGGCTTGAAAATAACAACCAGGGAGAGGGATGCTGAAGGAACCGTGGAGGAAAAGGGCAGCACGTCCCTCCTTCCTGCAGTTTCACTTGTACATTTGCTTTTCTTTCTTGTGAATAGCGAATTAAACCTGTGGATTTCATATCCTCAAAAGCCAAGTGTATGAAGGTCAAACTATTCTACAATTTACTTTTGTAATTTGTTCTTTTTTGTGGTTGTGTAGGTACTACTGATACAGGCAAGAATTTCCTTAAAATATTCATCCCATAGAAGAGTTCAGCCCTCCTCCTTCTATTTTAGGCAGTCTAACCCTTCAGTTGCACATTCACGGTTCTGTCTTGGTACAGTCACTTAATGCTAGATATCAACAAAGAAACTGATTAATTGGAACTATTTCAAGGACAAAATTCACCAGAAGCTGAAACTTTACAGTAGATTAGAAAATGCATTTTTCTACAATTACAGGAGGACACAGCATCACTGGTATTGCCAATAAATGTCAATTTTTACCTGTGCAGCCTCCAGCTAAGTCTTTATTCTGACTTTCTCATCTAATTACATGCATAAAAGAGATACCTTGAAGTAAAATAAAAGGTTTTTCTGCAAAGCACATTTCTTAGAAAAATCCCACCTCTGCTCACCAGTTTTGGAAGCCAACTGCCTTGGCAGAGCTCAGCCTCTTACCTGTACACTGTGGTGGGTGGGGAGCTCAGGGTGTCATAGATGAGCCTCACGTGTCCCTGGTACAGCTCCAGAGCCAAAGGGTCATTGTCTCCTTTGTACAGTAAGATGCCATTGTCCTTGTCCGTGGCTACCTGTGAAACGTTCATAACCACGTGAGGGTGCTTGGGAATGATTAATAAAAGGAATAAACCCGTATTTAACATCAAACCAAAATAATACATGCAATTCTAATATGCTTTAATACATCATATGTGTGAGCAGCAATGACAGCAAGAGCCAGGAGGCACAGAAAGGTCTTTGGGCTCACACACAAAGGTCAACTTCCCATTTCACATGAGAACCAATTTTCAGTTGTCTTCTGAACCTTGGACCAGTATCAAAACCCCAGGAGTTCTGTCTGCTGAACAAGCAAAATATTGTCCAGGGAGGCCATCCTGTTTGAAGAAGCACCGTGACATTGAACACCAAGTTGTACAGGATGAAACACAGTGCTGTAGGGAGAATCAGGAGGAAGACACAGAGCACTCCCGAGTCATCCCTGGCTGTGTTGCCAGTCTGGGAATCAGAGTCTGGGGGGATTCTGGAGGCAGCATGCGTGCCCACAAAGGTACACTGGTGCCTCGGTCCCTCCTTCACATTTCGCTGATTTTAGAGCAGACAGCTGGCTCACAATTTTTTCCAGGACTTTGGCCACCAGCCCCGGTTCCATCAGCATGAGATACATGCATGTTACAGGGGAAATGTCTCTATGTATGGATTTCACTTGTACATTTGCTTTTTTTTCTTGTGAATAGTGAATTAAATCTGTGGATTTTGTATCCTCAAAAGCCAAGTGTCTGAAGGTCAAACTACTCCTACAGCTTACCTTTGTCATTTGTGCTTTTTTGTGTGATACAGGCAAGAATTTCCTTAAAAATATTCACCCCATAGAAGAGTTCAGCCCTCCTCCTTCTGTTTAAGGCAGTCTAACCCTGCAGTTGCACATTTAGCACTGTTAAGTCACAAATGACACAGAGACAGGCAGAAGTGGCATAAGCACTCCATCCTTACTGCAACTGCTTCTTTTCTACACTGCTCTGATACAGGTGGGCCTGATTGGTCATTTAATCAATACATTTCACCTGAATAGCTAATTAACAAGACACCCATTTGTAAACAATCTTATGAGAATAACAAGAAAACAAATACTAGAAAAATACCACCTACAGGTTGTTTTAATAATTTGTTATCATTGCTTATCTCCAGCTTCCTAAAGTCTCCTGGGCTGATTCTTATCTACCTTTCTCTCTCTCTGGCCAGGCTGTCACATTCACTGTTCTGTCTTGATACAGTCACATAATGCTAGATATCAACAAAGAAACTGATTTTTTGGAACAATTGCAAGGAGAAAATTCACCAGAAACTGACACTTTACAGTTGTGGGTGTACCAGTTGTGGGTTCCTCTGGGTCTGGATTGAAGGCACATGAGGCAGCAGTTCACGTTGGGATTCAAGTGTTTGTTATTTCTTTTCAGTAAAACACTCCGAGTACTGAGTTTGGCAGCTTTTCATTAGAAGGCACAAAATGGCCAACAGTCTCTTGTTACAAGGTCTTTTAAGACTGAACTATCCAATTAAGAAAGGACATCTAGATTAAGAAAGAACAACCTTTTAACCCAATAACTGATCCTACAGAGCCCACAATGGGGACTTTTCTGCCCAATTACAAAATGCCACCAAAACCCATAAAGAAGAAGGAAGAAGAAGCATGAAGAAGAAGCATGAAGAACACCAGGACAACACCCTGTGCCCCTCCATCCTGCTTCCATCCACAAGTGTTTATTACTTCTTATCAGTAAAAGAGTTTGGCAGCTTTTCATTAGAAGGCACAAAATGGCCAACAATCTCTTGTTACAAGGTCTTTAAAGTCTAAGCTGTCCAATTAAGAAAGGACACCTAGATAATTTTCCCTTTTAACCCAATAACTGATCCCACAGAGCCCACAATGCAGACTCTCCTGCCCAATTACAAAATGCCACCATAACCCATGAAGAAGAAGGAAGGAGAAGCCCAGAACAACACCCGGTGCCCTCCATCTTGCTTCCATCCACAACGTCCTAAAAATCCCAAAACCTCAATTTCTCACGAAGTGATACACCCACACTACTCTCTATAATCTATTTCACACTTTTGTGGATTCCAGGCTATCTTGAAGAGCCTGGGAAACTTTCTCCATGGATGAGGGTCAAAGTCAGTGCTCCCCTGGGGATCAGGGCACCCCAGAACAAACAGAGAAACATTCCCAATGCTCTGTGTTTCCACAACAGCAGATTAGAAAACGCATTTTCCTCCAGCTACAGGAGGACACAGCATCACTGTCACCACCACCGAACATCAATTTTCACTCCTGCGACCAACCTGCAGGGAGATGTTGGCCTGGGGGCGGATTTTGGCGGGGGGCAGCTCCACGTAGGAGTCCTTGCCCACGAAGTTGACGGTGATGAGCTTCTCGCAGCGCTGCCCCGCGAAGCCGGCCAGGCAGCGGCACACGGGCTCGTGCTGCGCCACCACGCACTGCGCGCCGTGCTGGCACTCGTAGTTGTCACACGGGCTCGTCTGCAGCAGCACCATGGGCGGCGGCGTCTCGCAGAACAGCCCGCTGCAAAGGGAAGGGAAACTCAGCCTCGGGTCACCAGCACTTTGTTGTATTTGTTTCAGGTGCTGCTGGCGCCCTGGAGCGTCAGCATCATGCCTGAAACAGAGGCTGGGCAGAATTAAGAGAATAAAAGCAGAAGGTCTGAGACAGAGTAGAAATTCTACAGAGTAGAAATTCTCCAGGGTAGAAGTCCATTTTGATTTAGGTGAAATGTACATCTTTGAGTCTATGGTTAGAAAACATAGCTATGTAGTCTGACTGCAAAAGCCCAGGCTCAGAGAAACTGCTTTGGTGAAGGACAGAGATAAGGGGGGGGGACAGAGGGTGATAGAGAGAGGCAGAGACTGCTGTGAGAGCAGGTCAACCTGACCTAGGAATTCTTTCTGATAAAGAAGAACTAGCAGCAAATGTCATGCAGAATTCATAAAAATGAATATGTATGAACCTACTGTGAAATTGTATGCATATGTATTTGAGAGGGGGATAAAAAGGGACCTGAAGTTCCCAGAGGTACACGTCTTCTAAGGACAGTAATCTCCACATGTGTCCAGTGCTGGAATAAACATACCAGCATTACAACTTTCACAAAGTTGGGGAGTTTTGTTTATCTTTGCAAAACAGGTCTTTAATACTCGTGTTGCGTTGTGATTTCGGGGTATAGCTCAGAACCTCGGGTCCCTCCCCTGATGATCCCTCCCAGGTGTGTCAGTCACTGCTCCTTTCCCCTCCCGGCACTGTCTGTCAGTCCTGGCACTCCAGGAGGGCGCTGAGTGATTGGCAGGTTCAAAGGATGCCCTCTACCCCTGGGGAACACTGAGAGCAGCCTGAACTGCCCTTTGCTCTGGTTCTTCAGCTCTGCAAGGCACTGCAGCCTGGCTGAAACAGCTTCCACCCATCTGTGCCCTGCAGAGCTTCCAAGTGAAGCCTGTGAGCCATTTAAACCCAAACCTGAGACCTCCCCATCCTACATCTGTGATTTGAGTCTGCTCTGCAAACAGGGAATCCCTTTCCAGAGGTACCACAGAACAGAGCACTGCTAACCCAGTCTGTGAGCTCCCTTCCACCTAATGCCCATTGTTTTGTTTTGTCTTTGGCAGCAAGTAGGAAACAGAAGGAAAATCAGTGCATATAATTTTAATTTTTTGGAGGTTAAAAATAATCATAATAAAAAATCCACGTGACCCACAACAGTCTCCACTAACAGAAAGCAAATGTTGGAAGAAGCCAGATTGTCTGTGCTTAGGGCTGCTCTGAAAGATTCCCCAGGCTCCTGGTATGGCTCCTGCACACCCTTGCTTGCTGTGAAACCCCCCCTGGTGCATGGTTTTACCAGGGCAACTCTCCTAATACTGGCACCTAGAACTTACATTAGTGACAAGTCTGTCAAGGCCCTTTCCTTTTTAATTTTAAACATTTTTTTATAAGTATATATTTAGAAATAATTAATAAGATTTATTTCCCCAGCAGTGGGATGTGGAACACAGCCTGCCTTCCTTCCATAGCTTATCCAAGTCCATTCTGCCTGGTACAATCTCATTTATTTAAATAATCACTGTGAGCTCCTTGCAGCAGTGTGTCCCAGTGGAGAGCCCAGGAGCCTCTGCAGCACAGAGGAGCAGTGCTTCCATCAGGCTCTGCAGATAATGTGTGCTTCCCCACCAGAGCAGCATTTACCAGGCAGCACCACTGAGAGGCTGATTGCTGGAGGGAAGCTTGGAGAACTCAGGGTTTATTCAGCGGGGCTCACCAATTCTCTGAAACGTTTTCATCTGCAGGGGGCAAATGAGTGCTATTTTGGGAAGAAAACACTGAAAACTTTTCCAGAGGAAAGCAGATTCTGCAGCTGGGAGGAGTTGGTGAGTGCTAAGGAAAGGTGCTGCAAGGAGCACAGCTACACCTGACCAGTGACTGGGAAGGGGTGAAATGGGAGAGTGAGTGTGTGCCTGGTGGCACTATTGATCTTTGGGGCTGTCGTGAGAGCCTCACTGTGCATGAGGCCCTGCCTACCCTGCTCAGAATTACCCAATGCTCAGCTGTGTGAGGATGGAAGTTTTAACATCTTTTTAATGTGTGGCTCTGACACACAGCGTAGCGACAACCATAAAATCATTACAGGTCTGTGCTTTTATTACAACAGCATAAGCTCTGGATAATTGGGAGGGCACTCTGCAAACTCACTGCTGGGAAATGATTCCTGATACTTCGCCAAAAAACTTTATTAATCATCATCTTAGGTCTCCTAGTTACCTTTGTTGGGCCACCCCTCATGTTTTCTCCTTTTCATCAACACTTGCAGCCTTCAAACACGTGCACAGTTATCTCCTTGTCACACATCCCCGGGCCCAAGGCAGCTGTGAGGACAGGGGAGTCTGTAACCCTGAACATCAGAAGGCTGAGCTCTGTCAATCACCATATTTGCATTTGTAATCTTAACAGGAAAAAAGCCCAAACCTCAGAACCCCCTTCAGAGCAGCAGAGGCCTTTAAACTACAAAAGGCTTGAGTCATGGGAAGAATAATGAGATCATGTTTTGTTAGCAGAATTTTAATCCTGAAATCAAACAAGATCAGGGACTGTTCTGCATGGAGAACACATGGGGCTCCATCTTGCTGTCTGCCTTGGCACAGGGAGTGTAGTAGTAGTGCTCAGTGTGAGGTTTTCCTCCCCACAGACCCTTGTCTTCCTTGCATCTTGCACAGGAAATTTAGGGAAGTGGCATGGACTAGTGGAAAAAAGAAAGCAAACAGGAGAACTGAAGTCAATCTGGCTGTGCTGTTGACAGGCAGTGGAATTACTTTACTTGCCCATGGTTTCCTTGGGCTGTGAAGTGCTGTCTAAGCTGGTAGTTGAGTTTTGGAGCTTAGTGTAGAAAGATTCCTCTCCCTGGAGGACTGTTAGTGGAATGAGAGCCCTCATTTGATCAAGGGAGAAGACTGGGCCGCTCCAGGTCCTGCTCTTGATGCCCCTGGGGCACTGTTTAAATTGCCAGGAGAGCTCTTTGGTACATGGGAAGGGACCAGACCAACCTCCCACCTACCCCTGCTGCTCCACCCAGCTGTGTCAGCTCAGAACATCTCTGACCAACACTGTGACTCTGCTTTCCCAGAAAAACCCCTCACATTCATCACTGCCTAGTGCTTACAGGCCTTAAAAAATCAGGGGACTTGCAGCAAAAGTCAGCCCCATGTGATGACAGGCTGGAGTTGGCCTTGACTCCAGACGTGGCTTTGCAATCCATTTCTCAGCTCTAACAATTGGCTAACACTGAGGATTTACATCCCACAGTCACGTTAGCCTCACCAGTCACCAATCTGCAGCATCCCTCAGGCCACCAAATGGACTGCAGCAGAGAGTGAAACATGGAGAGAAGGGTATGAATTTGAAATTCAGAGGATATCTGATACCTTGTAAATAACAAGCCTGATTCTGTGAAACCATGGGCTGACATCATGTTTTATATCAATGCCTGTTCAGGGAAGGCTGTCTGCTTTGCAACAGAAATGTGTGTTGGGAGAGAAGGAAAAAAAACCCAAACCAGCAAGGATGAAAGCAAGAAGAATGAAAACAGTTGCAGATACAAAGCAGAGAAGATGATTTATAAGTGTTCATGCAATTTCTGCTTTGTCAAGACTGATCTTTACAGGTACTCCTTCTTTGTCTCATGTGTGTATTTCAAACACAGAAAAGGTTTAGCTGGAAGGAAGCCAGTATCCAGCCCCAGGCAATGATTAGTGAATCCATTTGGAGGAGCACACTTATCTTTGACAGACAGAGATTTCCAGGAGTCAGATATATTGGCAGCTGTCAGAATGAGAGGCTGGAAATTTACAGCCTGCATCATTCTGAGCTCGTCCAAGAGACACAGAGACACTGCCACAAAATCCTCAGACTCACATTTTCCCTGCAGCCAGTTGGTAGGGTTCATAAACACAATTTTATTCTCCTTTGCTCACTCTGTGCATGCAGGTTTTACCTCTGTATAACTTAGGTGAGTGTGCTAGGTGGTGTGCTCTGTGTGTGAGCAGGGATGGCTGGGGCATTCACTCACACGGCACTGCCCCAAAATCACTGCTTTCCAAGCAAAAAAATCCAGTTAACTTGTTAGAACCTCCTTTTAAGCAGGGACAGGCACCTGTTCACAGGGGGGATTTGTCAGATCAGTGCTGGAGAGGATGATGGGGATGGGAGATCAGTGCTGGGTTAGAGGATGATGGGGATGGGAGATCAGTGCTGGGTTAGAGGATGATGGGGATGGGAGATCAGTTGGTGAGGATGTCAGGGCTGGGTGATCAGTTGGTGAGGATGTCAGGGCTGGGTTAGGGGCTGGTGAGGATGGGAGATCGGTGCTGGGAGAGGCTGTTGGGGATGGGAGATCAGGCTGGGTTAGAGGCTGATGAAGGTGTCAGATCAGGGCTGGGTTAGGGGCTGATGGGGATGTCAGATCACTGCTGTTAGAGGCTGGTGAGGCTGGGGGGGCTCGGGGCGAGCCGTGCCGTACCTGAAGCCCTGCGGGCACACACAGGTGTAGCCATTGACCGCGTCCACGCAGGCGGCGCCGTGCCGGCACTTGTGTCCCACGCAGTCATCATCATCCACTTCGCAGTGCTTGCCGCTGTAGCCCGGCAGGCACTCACACCTGAAAGGCACAACATCCCTGTTAATGGCTCCTTTCACACCGGCAGCCCAGCACCTGTGGGATTTGGGGTGGGGACACGTTTGCAGTTATTGCTGGCAGCATCAAGCACAGCTCCTGCCCAGGTCCCTCCTGGCTGGCTGCATTTGAGGCTCTGCAGCCTGCTGAAATCCCACTGGAGCAAAGCACCAGCATCCTCCAGCCTCTCCTCAGCCGAGTCTGTGAGAGGGGCACTCACCCTGCAGAGTCCCAGTTGTGCTAAAGGTGACAATCCCCTCCCTGGCCTTACAGAATAAGGGGCAATATTCTGCAAGGGCAGTGCCCCTGATGCCCCACAGTAGGATTTTGCCAGTGCCTGCACACTGCTGGGTGGCTGAGCTTGGCTCTGTACACAGGAAGGGTCCACCTTCCAAAAGAGTCTGTAAACAAGCTATAAACCTCAGCAAATTCAGAGAGAAAGACCAAGTTTTGAGACCGCCACTGCTTTCCATTCATTGGCAAAATTCATTTCCATTCAAAATGCTGCTGCAGCAGTGCAAAGTTGTCTTTGCAGTGTGTCCTTTGCCACGGTGACACTGCACCTTCTGCTGTGGGGTGGGTGACACCGTGGGATGGAGCACAGTGGGATGCACCCAGACCTGCAGACACTGCCTGTTGGTTTCATTTGATACAATTCTCAAGTGTGCTATACAAAGGCTGCATCAGCATTTCTATTTATAAGTACTGCAGAAGTTTATAACCTGACAATAGAAAATGCATCTCAAAGTCTCTGACTTGGATCAGATCTTTTGGGATTGCTGAGCAGCCTTTTTTTTTGAATCTATCCTGTAGGCAATGTTTAGTCATGAACACTCTTTAGTCCATAAAACACGTTTTAGTCCTCCCAGCTGGATGCTGCACATCTGGAAAACAAAAGGCACTTCAAGCAAATCAGGGGAAGAGCTGCAGAGAATTTCAGCACTAAAGGAGAGGCTTGTGCTCTTGCTAGAGCCTGTGGCTGGACACAGTGTGGAAGTCACTGGGAGCTGGAAGAGGAGAGACATTATAAAGCTGAGGATGTGGCATCAGGAGAGAGGCTACTGCTCCATCAATCTCTTCATCTGGTCCACTCCTCCTCCTCCCTGCCAGCAGCCTGGGGGGGTAAATGCAGGAGGAAACTTGGGGGAAATCTCTTCAGAGGAGCTGGACACACAGGAGTGATGAGGAAACACCACTGCCACTCGCAGGCAGCCTCCTTGTGCTGTCCCCAGTGACAGCTCCTGGCTGCTCCCAGGGCTGAGCCGGGTGGCACTGCAGGATCCAGTGTCACCTGTGAGTGCCAGTGGCCAGAGAGGCTGCAGGGTGACAGCAGCCACCCCACCCAGGGTCACTCACACCGAATGTGAGCTCCAGCTCCTTGCAGAGCACGGCCTGGCTGGCTGAAGGAGGAGATGGGGCACAGCCTGGTCTGTCCCTGGGCAGGGGTAGGGGCATGCAGAGCCCTCCCTCCAGGACAGCCCCACCATCACCTGGCAGCCACAGCAGGGTCCATCTCCCACCTCTGCATGTGTGCATTGCCATTTTACACCTTGCTGCCTCGGGGAATACTGTGGTTAACATATTGAAGATGGCAAATCAGAGCAAAGAGCAAAAAACAAGAGGTGTTCCTGCCCCAAACCCTAAGAAATGGGCAGTGTTTTCTGGCAGCATTGCAGACACACCTGCAAGGAAACAGTGTCAATCAAAAGGCTTTGTGAGGGGAACTGGCAGCATTTAATCCTGTTGCTTTTTATTGATCCCCGCAGTCCTAATATAAAGTGATGTAATAATGAACAATGTGCAGTTCCTTATTCAGGGCTGCCATGCATCACTTTTATGATGTGTATTGGCTATCTCAGTAATGACAGAACCACCACTTTTCTCTGCGGGGCTGCATTAAATCAGCATTTTAAGCTGTCAGGTAATAATTCCAAGCTTTAGAATAATAAAGTATATTTATATCATGCTCCAACATCAATACAGTGAATGGAAAAACATGCTGCTTTCTTGAAGTTATTTTTTGGAAGTAATTTCATTGTGTTAAAGGCTGTTTTTTTTTGTTTTGTTTTCTGGCATATAGAAAGCTACTCTTCTTCTATACAGTAACAGCATACTAAAGATGTGGAGGCTGGAAGGGAGGAAAGCCACCTGCAAATTTAACTCCAAAAGCAAAGAGCTCTGTGCAGCCACAGACACCCTGAAATAGTCCAGTTTGCTTCCAAGCTTGGCTTTAGAAGCATAGAATTCCTTTTGGGTCAGTCTTCTCTGAGCTCTTGGAGTGTCACATCTAAACTGAAGCTACCAAAAAATGCCTGCCTGAAGTCCAGGAGGGGAGAAATTCAGCCCCATGAGTTCCTCATCTCCTAGAAACTCAGGGTCTGTGCCATCAGGGAATGGGGCATGGTAACTCCATCCTTATCCCACAGTCCCACACAGACTGAGGGTCCATCAGTAAAATCTGATGTAGTAAAGGAGGTGGCAAAGAAACTTTGATGTTCTGATCCCGGCAAGAGAGTAATTTACATTATTAGATATCTCATTTCCCAGTGACCATCTGATACCACTACAGTTGAAATCTTGTTTTCTCCTACAGCCTTGTAGTGATGGCAAGATTCCTAGTATCACAGAGAGCCTAAAACATGTCCAGTGGTATTTAAATTGTTGGCCTATCTGAGGGGATTTGCATCTGCATGCACTCAATGTCTGCTGTATTAAAGCCGTGAATCACAGCTCCTATGGCAGGGCCAGGATGGAATTTCCCTCCCCACATCAATAAATAACTTGGTCTCCTATCTTTTTTTTTCCCTGTCTTTGTCATCTTTTCTTCCCTCTGCAGAGCTGCAGACTGACCAGAGCTGAGAGCAGGACAGACAGACTGGTGTGTCCTGCTCACATGCCCAGCGCACTCCTGCCATTGACACTCCCTGCCTCTGAAGCAGACAGACAGATGGACAGGAGCCAGATTCCTCCTTCAGGAGCCTCATCCTGCACCACAGGAGCACAGGCTGCTGTTTTCAGAGCCCCAGCAGCATCCACACATCACTGTACAACTGCTGAGGGCTCATTTCTGAATGGTCTGGTGCCACCAAAGTATGAAGGAAATAGCAATGCTTGGACACCTCTACATTCAAGGCTCCTTCACTTCTCAAGTTTGGCTGCTAGAAAGCAAAATGGGACAGGAGAATAAAGAAATAATGGATTTTTCTGTAGTGTTCTGTGACCGTGTTCACAGGGGTCTGAGGATGAGGGAAGAGACGAGGATCTGACTCCATGTTTCAGAAGGCTGATTTATTATTTTATGATATATATTACATTAAAACTATACTAAAAGAATAGAAGAAAGGATTTCATCAGAAAAATGAATATAAGAATATAAAAGAAAGAGTATAAGAATAGAAAAAGAAAGAATCAATAACAAAGGTTTGTGTCTCAGAGTCTAGGCCAGCTGACTGTGATTGGCCATTAATTAGAAACAACCACATGAGCCAATCACAGATGCACCTGTTGCATTCCACAGCAGCAGATAACCATTGTTTACATTTTGTTCCTGAGGTCTCTCAGCTTCTCAGGAGGAAAAATCCTAAGGAAAGGATTTTTCATAAAAGATGTCTGGGACAGTGTTCTATGAATAGTGGGAAGAATAACACAACAAAGAGTAGCAGAAAAATACTCAAAAGCAGTTATTTAGCTCCCCTCAAGGGCTAGTGGCCCTACTGTGAAGAACACTTTGCTAGCAAGCATGTGAGAAAAAGTATCTTGTTTACTCAAATTCTTTGGGTGGCAGGTATGACAATGCTTCCAGCAATGGGAAAACCATTCACAGCTGCCTGCACCCCTCCATGCTCTAAAAGAAGGCAATTTGAGTTACAAGCCTTCACCTCAAAACATGATGTAGCTACTGAATTACCCAAAAGTGCTGGATTAACCAAGTGATGGATTAATTGGGAACAAAACCTGGAAAGAACATCAGGAACTATTGATGCACTGGGACACACCTCCTTGTCTGGGGCCTACACATCAGTTCAGGAACCGTCCTCACCATTTAATAGCTTCATCTTCTCCAAGATTTGGAAACATTTCTGTCTGGAGGCTTTTCACCCAAAAGAAAGGCTGGTGCTGTACTGCCTGTCTAGCAGAGAGTCAGCTGAGATAGCCACCTTCTCTAAGATTTTGATTCATTTCCTTCTAACCCTCCTGAAATGTCCTGTGTGGCAGTTCACGCTGTTCTGACATGCTGGTCACTTCACAGGACGCAATCTGACGCCAGCTGGAAGTTGCCAGGAGGAGCAAAGCCTGTCACCTTCCCTGTCCTGGCAGAGGACAGAGCCCCCGAGGGGATCAGTGAGCCCCCAGGGCTGCCCTGTCAAACAGCCTCGGGGAAGGGGCAGAGAGAGAGCAGCTCATTCTGCACTGACCTCTTGTGGATTTGTCTCCTGAGGTCTTTTCCTGACAAGGTTTTCACAGAGCTGGACTTTCCTGCTGTCTCCATTTGCTAAATTGCTCTGCCAGTCCCTCTTGAGACAAGCCATGAACGCTGCCACTGCCACCTCTCCAAGTCCCCAGGCCCAAAGCTCCTGGTGCTTTGCTGCCATCCAGAACACGAGGCTTTCTCTCACCCCTGGGACACAGCCAGTGTCATTCTCAAGAGGAAAATGCAAACACAGACATCACCAAAGCCCAGATGAGCCAGGCAAAGCCAATGGAAAAGGCAGCTCCTGAGCTGGAGCCACCAGCTCTGATCTGTTCAGGCTCCTCTTACACGGCTTGAATTTATAAATGCCCCAAGGATCACATAAGGAAACTCTCCTTGGTTTGTGATGTAGGATAAGGTGCTTTGCAGTGACTGCTCCATAAATTCTCCTATTGCCATGCTCTATTTCAGAATAATTCCTCTGCTCTGAGGGTACATCCATTATTTTCAGTAAACCACAGAAAGCTAGAAAAGTATTTATGTATGGATTAAAGTTAAAATGTGGCACAGAAAACTCAAATGTATATAGCCTTGCATTGTTTGTGTTAATTATGGAGATTTTTGCTCCCCACTCATTGCCAGAACAACTCCAGTCAAGCCAATGGATGAATGTGCCCTCTGTGCAGAGACCAACACACACACACTCTCTTACCTGGTGCCTTTGTCCAGGGGAACACATTTGGACTCGTGCTGGCAGGGATTTAGCTCAGGAACACAGTGGTTAATCACCTCATCACACAGCTCACCTGAGGGAAAGGAAAAGCAAAAAAAGCTGTGACACAGCTTGAACAATGCTGAACACCCAAGATGTCCAGGGATGGCCAATCTCCCCACGTGCAGACAGCTCAGTAGTTCAGCAGGAAGTGACAAAATTGCTTGTTGAGGGCACGTGAGACTTCATTAAATCAGCTCCTTTGACCTGCAGTGACCACACTGTTCCTGTCACAGGGGTTTGAAAGCCTGCTGTAAAAGCACTGACTATCAACTCCACTTGCAGACAGACAAGGGATCAAATGGGCAGCTCCTGACCCAGAACCTCTTGTTTCAAAGCAAGAAAGTGACACAAAAGTGAAGTTGCTCATTGGACCCTAACATTTTCACACGGGCACATATTTCAGCCATGGTTAATACACTGCCAAAGAAGCTGATTGGACATCATTCTGGGAAAGAACAACAAGCCACAAACCCTCCCCCCAGAACCTCTGTGACTCTCCATAATAGGAACCAGCTTTAGGACTGCATGCAATTATAAAACATTCACTATTTATAAGAGAAGTACTAGCTCTATTGTGCTCACAGGAGATGATGTCTTTTCAGAAAAAAAAATCTACCTCATGTAAGCCCAGCTGAGCTGTTTCTAGGTCTGGTGTATAACATGCCATGAACCTCCCTGGATTTGTATAAGTTTTAATAATTAATAGCTGTAGAACATTCAAGCCGTGATAGTTTATTTAAATACAATCCTTCTTTGAGTTCTAAATTATTAGGTCACACTTCAGTACCCCAGGATTTGAGATGCAGCCAAAGACCACAGAGATCATTGCCTTCCCTAGAATCACACAGAAACCTATCCCACACCTCCCGAAGCCTTGCAGGGAAAGCAAAGGTCAGGTAATCCCAGCATGGAACCCCAAAAAATCTGCAGTTCCAAACCCCCTGTGCAGCTCCACCAGAGGACCACATCTGCAGGGTTTCAAGGTTACACATATTTTCTGTGCCTGTACATAGTACACATCATCACATAACCAACAGGCCATGGGAATGGTGGGGAAAAAGGATAATGTGGGAGGCACTGGTGGGCTGGCATTGTTCTGGAAGGTTTTCATGGAGCTGCAGCTCCACCTGTCCTGGGAGAAATGCCATTCTCAAAAATCCTCACATTTCTCTACACTCTAGTGGTTACAGAGAAACACCTGAAAACACAAGCCAAGCAAACCACAAAGATCAAAATTCAGATGGAAAATGCAAATCAGAACTATCCATCTTTTATCAGTTCTGTGATCTGGTGAGCTGGCTGAGAGCACAGTTTTGAGGATTACTCTGGTGCTGATAGGTGTGGTTTGTTAACTCCCCCAGGTGCTACTGCTCTGTCAGGTTATCCCTCCCACGTGTCCAGCCTCCCTCCAGCACAAGATACACAGCTCTTGGTATGACTCTTCCTCTGAGAATGGAAGTATAACATGTGTTTGTCAATTGTTTTTGTGTGTTTCAAACATGAATGTGTCCTAGATCTGCTTTTGAGAGCTGTCAAGTGTAAATGAGAGCAGGAACACAACCCATGGGAGGGGGCACCTCCAGCACAAACCCCATCCTTGTGGGCCATACAAACCCTACTGGCTTGGTGCTGGGCTGGCACTGCCAGGGGAGTCTGCCATGGCATCCTGCAGTTTATTGTGCACAGGACAAGCAATTCCACCTGGAGCCAAGGGATCCTAGGCAGCCACCACTGGTAAAGGCTACTGTCACAGACATGTTTTATGAAAAATCCTTTCCTTAGGATTTTTCCTCCTGAGAAGCTGAAAAGCCTCAGGAACAAAATGTAAACATTGATTATCTGCTGCTGTGGAATGCAGCAGGTGCATCTGGGATTGGTCTCACGTGGTTGTTTGTAATTAATGGCCAATCACAGTCAGCTGGCTCAGACAGAGAGTCCGAGACACAAGCCTTTGTTATTCATTCCTTCTTTTTCTATTCTTAGCTAGCCTTCTGATGAAATCCTTTCTTCTATTCTTTTAGTATAGTTTTAATATAATATATATCATAAAATAATAAATCAAGCCTTCTGAAACATGGAGTCAGATCCTCATCTCTTCCCTCATCCTCAGACCCCTGCAAACACAGTCACAGGCTACCAAATCTTTTCACAGCCCTGGACAAACCCTGTGCAAATACAATGAAAATATCCAGCTGAGGAAAGGGGATGTGCCAAGGAAACTGAACACTGCAGATCCATGGGAACCAGGGAACAGATCTGGGTTTGGGGCTGGCCACTGCATTTTGCTGCTCCTCAAAAGCAATGAGAGATGTTCAGTTCCTATAGCTGTGAACACTGGGGACAGCTGTTGACACCTGTTAACAGGCCTGTTAACATCAGGCCTGCTCCTAATCTTTAGTAATTGGTTCAGCTGCAACTCTTTAGGGGATAAAATTACATTCTGTACCACCTTCATTTACCCACACTGTATCCCCATACAGGACAGGTCTGTTCACTGCCATCCCCAAGCCCACAGGACACCAAAAACTAACAAAGGCACTCCCTCAGACCTGAACATGAGCAGGTCACACCTTGCTACAAAGCTTGGAGAGCTGCCAGTTTGTCATCTTGATATTCCCCATGTCCCTCGTGTGCTATGGATCTCATGTGAAAATAAACATTAAAAGATTAACTGGCTGGTGACATGAAAAGAGCTCAAATGGGCTAAAGCTGGAAATAATTTTGGAAGGCCTTCTAATAACTGAAGAGAGTGTGGATAGATGCCTTCAACTGTCCTTGCACTATAAATGGTCAATACATACTTTTGAAGTTTCTATTTTTTCCTTTGTTTTGTTTTGAAGCAAAGGAAGCAGGCTTTAAAAAAATATGAACAGTATCAAAACTCTCAAAGGAAATCATAATTCTTCTTAAAGTATTCTTCTGAACAGTCTTGACAAGTGCTTAGAGATCCAGTAAAAATCTCCCCAAATGTCAAATATTATGACTCACTGTGTCATTCTGAAGACACCACTATCAAAATGTAGGAGAATTCTAGGCTAGGTACCAAACACAGCATCCAAAAAAAAAAGATATTTTTCATGCAAAACTTGGAACATTTAAGGATCCTTCCTGTTATTTTTCCCATCTATCACTCATTAGGGAGCTCACTTGGGAGCTCTAGAGCAACTGGAGCAGCCTCATCTCAGGAAGAAAATACCTCTTGGTCATTATTTCAGGCGCCACCAATGTTCAGTAGATGCTGCAGAAAGCATGCCAGGGAAATAAAACACTTTTTGAAAAGCAAAGCCCAAGGCACCAGCCACACAATGTCTTTCTCATATTTTATTCACTCAGAAAATTATCTGGGCCAAAAAATCTGCCCTCAGACCTGAGAGCTCAATATTCATTGGTCGCTTTAATGTCAGTATCAGAGGAAAAATGTGATCCTCATTTTTTTTTTGGAGTGACACAGGGCTGCTTCTCTGTGCAGCAATTAAAGGTCTAGTCCAAATTTCTCACTGGATAGTTATGTGAACCTAAAAACAGACTGGACATTCATCTTGGGCCAGCTCCTAGCAGCACTGCTTCTCTTTGTGCAGGATATTTGATCATGCTAAAACAAGAGAGAACTTCAGTGCAAAGCTTTCTCAAGTGTAGAAAACCATCCAACCTCCCCATTTTCCTCTCTCCTACATGTTCTCAAATCACAGCTCCAGTTTGGGTTTCTGAAGGGCTTCTATAAAACAGAGAGGAAAACCACATCTACATTTATTTTATAAGAGTTAAGCAACTCTTTTAATCCCAAGTAATCTTTTGTTCCATCAAGGCACACTTATTCTCTTTAATCAAATCTGAAGAGAATAGGTAACATGCAAGCAAACAAAGAGCAGTCTGATAAACCACAAAATATTTCAGTTTTCAGATTACAACCAAGTTATAGTGACAGGTGGAACTTTACAGGTGGATCTCCCTTTGCTCGTAACTCATGCAAGAAGAAAAAAATAGAAAAAAGGAAAAAAATAGAAAGAGAAAAAAAATCCCTGAACAATAGCCAAGGAATTCTGCTCCTTCAAAACCACCTCCCTTGTCACCTTTGCTGACATTGTCTTAAAGAAACACAGATTTTTTTTTTTTTTTTGCCTCTTGCAACATTTTCCTGGCCTTATTTTTCAACAGAATCATGAATTTCGTGGGGCTTTCCACAGGGCTCATTGCCTATGAAGAGCTGCCAAGAAACACGCTCAGGCTTTTCTGAGCCCTCCCCACGTCTCAGAGCGAAGCCAAAACAACAATAGGGCAATAAAGATGACTTTTACACACAGTTTAATAATCATCTATCTTTTTTCCGTTCTGTGCTGTCATGAGAGCTATTTATTTCATGCCCCATTAGACTTTTAAAACCAGGATCCAAGCTCTGCTATTCCTCCCTAATCAGTAAAAGAGAGGCTGGATGCAGTAAAAGTATTTTACTTATTTATCTTTAAGTGAAACTGCAGTTCTGAAAAGACAATGTAGAGCAGCAATTTGCAACCAATGAGTTCAACGATTTTTCTTTTGTTCCATGTGTCAGTTGGGTGATACTTTGTTGTAATATACTGACAAAACAACACAGAAAATATCCCCGTCCTTAATGCAAGAGAAGCTTTAGTAGGGCCTGCAGGACTGGCAGTAAATATGCTGCTGAGGATTTCACAATATTACTTGAGAAAAGGAACGTGCTTATGGTGAGGGAAGGATGGAGAAAGCCTGGCCTGCATCCACAGCATGGAAACTTTTCCAGCGCTCAAATAGTGTAGTGCAACATTCTGAACTCTGCCAGGTGAGCCTGAGTGGAATTTGTCTCCTTGCTGCTAATAAAAAACACTCTGCTGTTCTTCTCATAGGAGATTACTCATTTTATATCTAATAAATTGCATTGGAAGAAATGTTTGCTGTTGTTTTGTTTCCCCCTTCTCTCTGTTCAGTCATTAAGAAGAAGTCAGTGCCAATTGGAAGTTTCAGAACACTGAACCTAAAAATGGTTGGGTGGAACAGACAGGATGTTCCTCCAAGGAAGTAATTCAGTAAGGAATGTTGTTGATGTTTGATGAAAATGATTTGAGGCTCATCTAAGAAAATAATTTAAAAAAAAATTTTACTTCCAAACTATTTCAACTTGCAATGAACAAATGAGAAACTCTGTGAAAATCCTTCAGCAGCAAATGCTGTTATGTTAGATAAAAAAACATAAGAGAAATCACCTGAAACACACTGTAGCAGAGTAAATTCTGCATGATCATTGAAGTTTGCTCTTGCTTGACAAACACTGCCCACAATACTTAGCAGGCAAAAAGAGTTATTTATGCTTTTTATCCTGTCTTAATTGCTAAAAACTCCCAGGTTTTCCCTTACCAGGTTTTGACCTGCTAAGTGTGAACCCTTAAGTTTGATTCCATGCTGGGATTCCCACAGTGGCTTGTTTTTCAGATTCAAGGAGAAATTCTCCCTAAGCTTAAGGTTCAGCAAAGGGAGCATGGGTAAAACCAGCTCTGGGCAGGGAAATAATGATCCTTTCAGTGTTTCAGAATCTCAGAGAAGGAATGTGTTCTGTGCACTGCTGGAGTATGAAAAACCATATTCAACATGCCAAATGCCACACAATGCAGTGTGGGAAACATTGACTGAACCAGACAATTTCCAGTGCCCCTGCAAGGTGGTGACCTGCCTGAAGCACTGTTCCTCAGAACCACAGTGTCTGGGAAAGATCTTCTTTTGCTGGACACCATGCATTTTTGAGCTGTATTTATTCCTATGGATGTTTTCCAGTTGTTTGGAATAATTTGAGGATCAGTTCAGCTATCCACACAATCTAGTGCAGAAGTGACACCTGAGATGCCACACATCTGAGATGTTCCTCCTGGGCTAACAGAGAGGACACCCTGTGGATTCCTGCTGATCTGAGCAGGGACTGGGGCTGGAGCCTGTTAAAAATACTTTGTCTCCAGCAATCCTTGCTCCAGAACTCCCATGGGATTCTGTAGGAGCGTTCCCAGTCCTTCACAGACTCCTCCAAGGTGGCTCCATCCCAAGAGCTGCTCCAGCCTGGCTCCCCTGCACAGCGCACAGCTCTTCAGGAGCTGCCTGATTTCCTTGTTTCCCACTGTGTTTCCTGACAGACTGGATTTAATGACCCTCAGATCCCATTTGAGGATGAATTCACTCTGCTCATCCTACAGGACAGCAGTAGCTGACATTCCACTTTCTTGCAGGCATGCTGTCCTGCTGAACAAGGAGGAATTCTCTGGTATATAATTCTCTGGTATATCTTATTGCACAAACATGACATTTTACATTTGGGAGAGGGGAGTTTGACCAGAGGAGATGCTGGAGCACTCCAGCACAGCAGGACACCCACACTGAGGCTGAGGACAGGCTGCAGCCCTGCCAGCTGCTGTGCTATTTCCTCCCAGAGGGTCAGATAAGAGTCCAATCTGATAGCAGTGATATGTGGCTCTCTCTTCATAAAACAGGGCTGGGAATGGGCTTAGGCTCTTGAACAAAGCCCAAACCTTCCAGGTCTTCCAGCACTTCTCACTCCCAGTAACACAACTGGGAAATGTGGGTGCCTTTTTGTGTTTCATGCAGAAAGTGAGTACACTTCACATCTGCCAAGTAACTAAAACTGAGAGACTTCCATGTAAGGCAGAACTCCTTCAAACAAAAAGGAAGAAAACACACTAAACTCTGACCACAGTTTTCTCTGTCTTGAGGAAATTATGGCTGAAGTTCCAAAATGTAAAAGGAGTTGATAGCTAAGTACTTGTTTAAGCCTTCAGCATTTATTAGTCAGCCCAGGTCCCTGTGGAACCACAAGCTGAACCACACCGCCTCAAACATCCTTGCTCCCGTAGCAAAAATTTGGGGGAAAAAAGCAGCTTCAGTGCCATGATCCCTCTCAGCCTGCCCAGGGGTGGCTTGGGGACAGAGCCACACAGGTGTCACAGCAGCCAGCCATGGGGGGCTCCAGGACAGAGGGACAGCCATGAGCTCCACACAGCTGCAGCTCTCTGGCTGCATTGGTGCTGCTCTCTGGAACCACCTGGCTGCGTCTTGCAGCTCTCCCTGCAGCTGTCTGCCTGCACTGGTGCTGCTCTCCCTGCAGCTGTTTGGCTGCACTGGTGCTGCTCTCCCTGCAGCTGTTGGCCTGCACTGGTGCTGCTCTCCCTGCAGCTGTCTGCCTGCACTGGTGCAGCTCTCCCTGCATTGGTGCTGGGCTTTGGCCAGGCAGAGTCACCACAGTGGGACACTCCAGGAAAAGAGCCCCCAGTCACTAACAGGGACCTGGGCTCTGAAAGAGCTCAGAGCTCTCAGAGACCACAGGATACCACAGGGTCCCCCTAAGGTAAAACAGATCTCAGCCTTCTCTTCCAAACACATCAAACCAGAAATAGTTCCTAGCTTTATTTTATTACTATTTATTTTGAGAGGGATTTTTTTTTCAGTGATACAAACTGCTTGCAGCTTTTTCCCAGGCAAGCAAACTATTTTAAACATTTGCTCCTGCCCTCTCTTTGCCATGGGTTACTGGGTATTTTAGTAAAGACCTATTTTCAGTTGTGGAAGCCACTAATTATTTTTTTTTTAGGTTTCAGAACAAAGAAGCAAGGGCATTGTTGAGGCTTTTTAGGATCTTTGGCAAATAGGAATGCCTTTCCTGGGTTTTTGGTTTGGCTTTTTTTTTGTGTGTGTGTAAGTGCTACATATTTCTTCTTCTGCTAAAATCAGACAGGAGGAGGAAAAGTCACAGCAAACAACAAAACCAAATAAACCAGCAGGCAAAGCACCAAAGCAGTGAAAGCACCCAGGGCATGTTTGGTGCAGCCCATTCGTTCCTCTGTGCATGTTTGGACCCCTCTTCTCGTGGAGGCACAGAGGGCAGAGAGGCTGAGGACAGATCTCTTTGGAGGGATGAGATTCTGTGTTTGAGCCCAGGACTGTGAGCAAAGCAGTGATGGGCTGGAGGAGAGCTGTAACAGAAGGGAACGGGAAAAAGGAAAGGAAGGGGAAATGTACAGACACATTTTATGAAAAATCCTTTCCTTAGGATTTTTCCTCCTGAGAAGCTGAGATGCCTCAGGAACAAAATGTAAACATTGATTATCTGCTGCTGTGGAATGCAACAGGTGCATCTGGGATTGGTCTCATGTGGTTGTTTGTAATTAATGGCAATCACAGTCAGCTGGCTCGGACTCTGTGTCTGAGCCACAAACCTTTGTTATCATTCCTTCTTTTCTATTTTTAGCCAGCCTTCTGATGAAATCCTTTCTTCTATTATTTTAGTACAGTTTTAATGTAACATATATAATAAAATAATAAAAGCCTTCTGAAACATGGAGTCAGATCCTCGTCTCTTCCCTCATCCTCAGACCCCTGTGAACACGGTCACAGGAAAACTCTGAATTTTGCCCCACATTCCCACACCACAAAGCTGAAGGGAAAACACAATGTTTGTATCAATGGCTGGGGACAGGCCGTGCTACAGCCAAAAAAGCAGAGATTAGGAAAACACAAGAAGGGCAAGAAAGAAGGGCAAGAACCAGGTGACTGATCTAATGCCTAACCTGCTCTTTCAATGTTTCTTTCTGAAGGGAAGGAGAGCCTACAAAACTGCAAGGAGGAGCTGTAAACCACCAAAAGTCCCAGCAGGTTGTAAAGCAGCCCCACACTCCTCAGAGTTGGCTGGATTTGGGTACGTGATTGTCCTGGAGGAATTACATGTTTATAATTCAGCTTCAGGATTAAAATAACCAGTGGGGCAGAGGAAAAATAAGACATCAGCTGACAATTAAAGCCATCAGGATCTGCTACACAGCATGAGGACTGGTTTGGTTATTTAAATACAGGCAACAAATATTGAAAATATTGATTTTAAGAATGGTGGGGAAACCTGGTGATGGTGGGTACAGGTTTGAAGCTTTTTTATGGCATTCCGCTCTCTCCCTCCTCTCAGTCTTTTTTAACTTGCATTTAGTACTTCATGGAATCCATTTGTAATTCCACATTGTTTTAAAGTTAATAGATGGAAAAGAACTAGGAAGGAGGTTATTGTGTGAGCGTGGGCTGCTTTTTGGTGTGGTTTTTTTTCTTTTTTTAAATGAAAGTGAAATGGGGCTGGAGTGTGGGAAATTCCTTCCTCAGCAGTCACTTAACAAATTGGCCATTTTTCATCTGCTCTGAGTCTGGGGAAAGACTGTCAAAGAATTTTAAAAGAAAACACTGCAAAATCTTATTAATTGAAGAAAGATTTTTGGCCTTCATTTTTCCAACCAATGAATGCAAAATTAATGCATCATAATTTGGGATATTGTTCCCTAAAAAGGCTATAACCAGTAAAACCAGGCAGACAGCAGATAGAGCAGGAACACACTAAGGTATGGAAAAAACCAAAGCCTGGATACTGTGACTCTGTCAATAGTCAAAAATTTCAACACATTCATTTTTAATTTGTATTTCATTTAGGAACATAAGATTTACTATCATGATTTAACCATTACTCAACTAAGCCAAGGGGGACCCTAACTGTTTCTTACAGAACAACACACAGACACACTCTTGGATCTTCTTCCCTGCATTCAGACTGGTGGGTTTTTTTTGCATTACAGCATACATTTGTTCTGTAAATGCAGAATTTACTGAAATATCACTGCAGTGTTACCAGCACTTTGGTATCCAAGAGCACAGGGGTGATGAGGGATCCAGGCTCCCTGCTTGGCAGGGGAGGAAAGCAGGAATCTGAATAACTGAGCTGGGCACCTCTGAGCTCAGGTTACTGCAAACATCCCAGGCTCCAGTGCCAGACAGACCCTCTGACTGAACATGGGGGTTAACTACAGCTGAGAAATCCCATTTGTACATAGAACCCACAACTCTTGCATAATCACACTGATAAAATGGATGGTATGGATTTGTCCAGCCACAAAATCCAGCCAGTCAACCTGTCAAAGAAATTTCTGTTTTTCATACAAGTGTTGATGAGCTCACTCTGTCTGTCTACCACTTGTTAACAACAGAACTAAGGAGAATATTTGGGTACAGCATAAAGAGATATCACCTACATTTTCTGTCCTGCTAGATACAGCCTGGTTGTGGATGTTTGTGCCCATTGAGAGCTCATTGTCCCCCAGATTACCTCACAGGAAAACTCCTTCCCTGGACTGTACACCTCTGCCTTTCTCTTCTCAAATAAAGAGATCAAATCCATACACCTGGCAAAGCTGGAGCACACAGAGTTTGGTAACTCAACATCTAGCACCAGAGAGAGGCAGGTACCTCAAAACACAGTTCTGGGCACAGGAATAAGCACTCCTGACCCCTGGAGTGAACGGCTTTGTCTCTGAACTCTTGGCCTTCACACTCTGTGCAATACTGAACTCATCTGCACCTAGCTTTTTTTGGTTGTTTTTAATAGATACTGATATTCCTTCAGTACAAAAAAGGTTCATCTAAAGAGAATATACCTAGAGACACCCTGGATGTCCAGCAGACTTCAGTCAAACTCTCTGGTTGCAGCTCCTTCTCTTTCAGGTCAGACACACAAACCATTCCCAGGCGTGCTGTCATGGTTTCCCTCTGCGCTTCCATGGCATTTCCTCCACTTTTGTTCAGCCAGTTGAGCGTTTCACATGATTCCCCATTTCTTGTTTGGATTCAACTGATAAGGACCCCCAAAACCATTGCTCAGGTTGGCTTTGCTTGTGGGTACTTTTGTTTGGTTGATGGCTTCATCTCTCCCAGCCATTCCATGCTGCTCCTTGTCCTGCTCTGAGGCCAGGGGCAGCTCTGAGGGACATTTCAGCCCAGCCAGCTGACATTCAGTCCTGCCAGCGACTGGTCAGGTTTGATGAAATATCCCTCTCCAAAATGGAGGTAAAGCAGGTTAAGACAGTTCTGGTATCACAGTTCACCAAACTCTTCCTATTTTAAGCAACATGAGCTATTCTAATATAAGCAACACCCTTATTTTTGCAACCTTTTTCACCTATGATTCATATTGTATTTTCTGGAAGTATTTCCTTATTTTCTTATTGCCTGCACTATGATAGCACATTTTCTGTGGTTTTATATTACCCACGTGGCAACAGCGAGCTCTGGTATTTGACAAACTCCTGCTAATCAGCAGAGGCACAGCACAGCAAACATTCAGATTAAAAAAAACCACACACACACACACAAAAAAAAAAAAAAAAAACCAAAAAAAAAAACCCCAAAAAACCCAAAAAAACAAACAAAAAAAAGCCAAAAATCAACAAAACAAAACCTACTGGAAGTCGAGTAAAAATTTTCCTAAAGTATCACACAAGTTCCCTAGCCATTATCCAGATGGCCATTTGAGAAGAAATCCCAATCTAGTTCTTTCCTACCTTTATTGTCTGGGAAAAAAAAAAAAAAAAAGATTCTGCAATAATCCTGTGGAAAGAAAAGTGAATTTGCATATTTGCTGGATTCAGTTCCTTACTGGACATGTCTTTTCTTGGCTGGTCAAATCCATTTCCTGTTGTAAATGTAAAGACTCTGCCTCCTTGCATTGAGCTCTGTTAGAAACCACCCAAGAGTAGCTGACATAAATAGTGCACAAGTAAGCACAATGGGCTCAACATCCTACAAGCAAAACTCTTTACTCTGCTAAGCAGATTTTTTTTTTTTAGGTTTTGGCAGAAATATCATTTTAGAGACCCAATAAATGTACATTTGAGTCATAAGGCTTTTCTCAGCTGAAGATTTACCATGGGCCTCCTTTGTATCAGCCACAAAAGTATTTTAAGAGTTTGGAAATTCTAGAAGCTTTCCTCCTGCCTTACTCAGCCACTCAAGCTTGATCCTCATTAAATCCCCTGACATGTAATATATTCCAGCATACAAGAAGCCCTTCATTGCTTCTCCATGCTCAGGAGGCAATAACCCCATTTCAAAGGCTGGAGCAGGAACTCCTGCAGGTGTTTCCTCACCCTCCATGCTGAGCCAGGAGGGCTGGGCTGTGTCAATGAGTCCATGGAATGCTCCAGAAGGCCTTGAGCAAAACCATTTTTAGATTCCACTCAGGAGAGTCTCTGCTCTTGGTCTTAGGCTGGAAATGGGGGTGTGTATCCTGTTCCTATCTGTGGAGCAGTTATCTCCTGTTCTTGGGGCAGTTTTCTTTATCTCTCCCACAGCCAATCCTCCCTCCAGGAGATCTCTTTGTTAATGGGCCATTAATTATTAATTATCTTCTGTCCATGGCCACTGAGTGTCCCTGCAGGGCTGATCCAATCCCAGCATCCCATGGGCAGATGCTCCGCCCAGGGGAGGAGCCAAGCATTCCTGCCTGGATCCAATCTGAGCCTGGCACAGCACAGCAGCCTTTGCCCCCTGCACTGCCAGAGGAGCAGCTTTCTGCTGCCCTGCATGGCCAGAGGGAGCCCAGGCCCATCTGCAGCAGCCCTGGAGCTGCAGAGGAAAACTCCCCCCTTGTGCAGGATCCCTGCTGCAGCAGAGCCACAGCTGGCACTGCAGGAGGGCTGAGCCCCCCTGGGATGGGGCTGGGACACCCCCTGACACACAGGGGGGCAGGGACTGCTCTCACTCTGGAAGTACTTTTTTTGTTGTTTGTACTATTACATCTGTATTTTTAGCTTTCCTAGTAAAGAACTGTCATTCCTATTCCCATATCTTTGCCTGAGAGCCCCTTAAATTCAAAATTATACCAATTCAGAGGGAGGGGGTTTACATATTCCATTTCAAGGGAGGCTCCTGCCTTCCTTAACAGGCATCTGGCTTTACAAACCCAGACACTCTTGCAGAAGGTTTAGGAGGGAATTTATCTGCAATGCAAGACATTTCTGACTCCATCTGACTCCACTTCATCCCATTTCTGACTCCCATCCCCAAGCCCTGTGACCATGGACCCAGCAGCTGCCCGTGCTCCCTGACCTGGCTCACACTGAGGACAACACCAGAGCCTTCAGCTTCTTACAGAGCCTTTCCCCACCCACCTATGAAATGGAGATCAGGAATTCAGCAGGCTCACTGTATTTAACACATGCAGAGCCCTGAGACATCAGGTGAAAGCCAACCCCCCCTAAGCCAAGGTTTTCCAAGGTTCAGGACAGGTGTATGTCAGGCTCAGTACTGAGAATGTGCACACTGAAGTAGACACTTCTCTGATCCCTTAAATACTATATTTCAATGTATTTTACAATGAGGCATCGGTATTTTGACTCAGAAAAGTGGCCATGTTTGTGAGCACATATATTGCAATATTAGTAAAATTAACATTTTGCCAGGAAGAGATTCAGATTATTTAGAAGGGGACTAGATTTTCAATTAATCATATGCTCACGCACTAAGTAAACATTATTTAGTTTGGACCCTTCCCTTCAGGCACTCCTCATGGATTCCTTTCTTACCTGTGTAATTGGGAGGGCAGAGACACACATAGTTGTTGATCCCATCCACACATGTAGAGTTATTCTCACAATCATTATCTTCACAGTCATCTGGGTTTATTTCACACCTCTCCCCCTCATACCCAAGAGGACAAGAGCAGCTTTGGAGAAAGAAAAACAAAAAAAAAAAGTTAGCATGGATCTAAAGGGACAGGAGGTTTGAGGTATAGAACTGAAATTAAAACATATAAAAGTTGGTTGGAGCCAAATTCACTGCTGCTGCGAGGCACAGAGCAATTTAACCCCAAGGGTTTGGTGAAAGATGCAGTCTGATGGTTCCTGGGGTCATGTAATTATTTACAGGAGACAAAACTCATCCTCAGGAGCCAGCCTCTGCCATGCTCCCTTTGCTGCTTTATTGGGAACTCTGGCCCTTAGCCGAAGCGAGCAACTCCAGGGCAGGAGAGCAAACATTCATCACAATATTCAAATCCTTGTTGATGTTTTTGTGACAATGTGGACATCTGCCTGCTGAGGGCTGCCCAGTCCCAAGACATCTTGGCAGCTCTCAGATACCTCAGTCTCCTCAAAGAACAGCAGCTTGAGTTGAGTTTACAGACATGAGAATTTTCTACTCGCTACTGCTTTGTCACTTGTCCAAACAAGAAATGTTTGGGGATGATTGCTTTTATAAGTGCTGTAAGATTTCAGCTCCCTCCACATCTATTTGGAGAAGAGCTGATGATGCCCAGATAATTCAGCTAAAACACAGAGCATGGCACAGCCAGTAATGGCCCTGTGAGGATATGGACACCAGTGAAGAATAATCGCACTACACATTTTATCTCACAGGAGTGTGATGTATGGTCCCTAGGGGGAAGATAGAAAACTAAATGGCTGAAGAATGGCTTGATTTTTCTTTTTTTCAATCTCCATTTCCTCTCTACATCTAGAAGCTACAGTTACAAACAGAACCTTTATATTTTAAACTATCTGTAAGTGATGAAGAGGTGGAGGGCAGAGTTTCCTAAAAGAGAGTCCAGAAACAGGAGTTAAGTGCTCCAGTAATATCAGGGGTTTCTGAGAAGCCAGCAATGATATTTGAAATGTCAGTTTTGAAGTGCCAGCATTGCTGTTCAGTAGTCACAGAAAGGGCTGTTTGCAGTCCCAGTCCAAACTACACATTCCCTCTGCTGTTCATTTCCTTTCTTATGCAGGCTCTGGTGGCAGAAAAGAAACTGAGCAAATAAAAAGCACTCCTGATTGATGAGGATGAAAACCAGAAAGCACTGCAGCAGTCACACTAATTGCCATGCACTGCTTTTGGAATCCAGGAGGATTTCCAAGGCAGACATTGCTGCAGGGTGCTGTTTCCAGCTCTGACAGACAAAGAGGACCTGAGGTGGTTACCCTGCTTTATGCAGGAGATGGGGAAAGCCCTGGGGGAAAAGGAGCTCTTCAGAATCCATGAAGAGCTGCAGGATTTTCCCTTCCCTTCCTGCTGTGTGCCACACCCTGAGCAGAGTGCAGAGAGTCCCAAGGGAGGGATGGCTCAAAGCTCTGCATCCACCTCAGGAGTCCCAGGCTGGATCAGATTCCTCATAATGTGCAATCTCAGAAAGGAGTCATAAAGAGGAGACAAAATGGGAAGGAAATGTGTCTTGAGCCACCACAACAGGAAGATCTCTCAGATGGGTCCAGAAGAGGGACACTGGTCACATTCAGAAGTCATCTTCATTCTGCAGGGACCATCCACAGGTCATGAGGGTTAGAAAACCTTCACCATGAATAACCAAAACCAAGCTGCTCCAATAAATCCAATTTAGGGCACAATAAATCAATAAGGAATTTTCTTTTCCTGTCTCAAGCTCATTATTGCTAATAAAACATGTCCTCTTGCTGACCCAGAGCCAGAGGATTACAGGAGGCAGAAAGAAGAGCTGGCACACCATCTTCTGTGGCAATGCAAGAGTCAGGGAGGGGGTTAAAGATATCTAATTAAATATAGTGATACATTCGTCATGTCTTGATTTTTGATTACAAAACCCCATTTTCAGGGGTTTATAACTCGCTCATACAAATCTGCTTCAGGCTGCAATTTGGAAGACAAAGTCTCAGTTTGGGAACAGAATTTTTTGTCTCCATTTAAAGAAAAGCAACAAGAGTGGCTTTGTGCTGGTGATTTTTTATGTGAACATAACACCATTTTCCTTTCACAAAAGGATTGGGACAGCTTGGGTGTGTGCAATTAAAAATGACATTATTAAACACTATCACAGTAATGGTTCACAGTGGAGATACCATTAGTAACAATTCATTTGGGATTGTTAACATAAATTGCTCAGTATTAGGACACATTCCATACTCAGGGAAATGTCAGAATAATTGATGGCATTTGGCTACTGGTCCTTATGTAGTATAGGGAGTCTTTACATTATTGCTTACGTACAATTCTTTATTTTGATTTGCTTTCAAATGTCCCAGATATGAGGCCTGAAATGAAAAGATAAAACATACAGCTTGGGACCTGGATTGAACCACATGTTGAAAGAATTGCAGCTTGGGACTGTTTGTATGTACTATCCCAGAAAAAGCTTAGAAGAAAAAGGAAGTCTGCTGAGTGACTGGAAGGTCATCAAACTTGGGTTCCAGCTGACCGAGGGAGAAAATGAATTCCAGAGACAATGATGAGAACTTTGCAGTGACTCAGTAGTGAAGCAGTGTGAGACAGCATTTCTTGTGGATGCTGGAAACAATGGAGCCATGCAGGAAACAACAGTGTTTTAATAAAAGTCCAAATTCCCTATTCCTCCTGTTCAGGGATTTGTGTTGTGTTTTCCTATTAAGAATTACATAACATCCCATTATCCCCATGAAGTTTCAAGGCAACACTTTGGGGTAAACTTTTGGATCCAAAGCATTTTGTAAGTTTTTTTTTCAAGCTGGCAATTTTTAAAGTTTACTGTACTAGATTTTTAAAATAAACTATAATGAAAAAATGTAGCATCTGTTTGTTTAAAATAGATAGCCATACAGTGTGTCAAGTTTCAAAAAAGCTTTTAAATAGATATAGTAAATTCTTTCAGGAATATTACATGGTAAAGATGCCTTTTATGTCTAGATCCCAATGGAGTAGCCTGAAAGTCTGGAAGTGCAATGTTTTTCCTTGAACTAGGCAGAATTAACACTAGGCAGTTAATCAGTTCCAGGATTTTACATTTATGAGGGCACTTACAGTTTGTGGAAAATGCTAAAAAAAGCGATCTGGGAACCGGAGGGGGTTTTTATATGGAGAAAAGTTAAAATAACCCAGAGTCTTTGTGTCCCAGCACCGCAGGTTAGCAGGGATCAGCTGCTGCCTGTGACAGCTCTGCTCCTGCCAAAGCCTCCCCTCCACATGTGCTGAACCACCAGGACATGTCTCACTGGCCATTTCTCTCATTAGCCTTTATAAGTGATCTTTTGGACAACCTGGCAGGCACAGATTAGATTAGAATCAGCAATTCAAAGGGAGGAAGAATGTCACCATCATATTTTCTGAAAAATCCCCTTGCCCAGGATTCTCCTCTTGGGAAGCTGAGAAGCCTCAGAGAAAAAGGAAAACAATAATTATCTCATTTGCTTCTCCTGTATTTTGCTGCTTTGGAATGGGGTTTGGAGATTGTTTATCCAACAGGTGGCTGTTTGATTGGTTTCATGGGAATTGTTTTAACTTCCAATCACGGTCAGGCTGTGTCGGGAATCTGGAATGAGTCAGGAGTTTTTCATTATCATCTTTTAGCCTTCTGTAAGTATCCATTCTCTATTCTTTAGTATGGTTTTAGTATAGCATTCTATTAGAATAGAATAGAATAGAATAGAATAGAATAGAATAGAATAGAATAGAATAGAATAGAATAGAAGCCTTCTAAGAACATGGAGTCAGATTCATCTTTCCTTCCAACAACGGGGACCCCAGAAAATACCACAGAAGAACTTCACATTTCCACTCCTCTGAGCCACCCCGTGTCACTTATCTATTCCTCAACACAGAGGTCACCCCTACTAGAAGGAGGGGAATATGAAAATGACTCAGGATTGAAAAAGTGCAAGGGTAGAAGAGGAGGGGGTAACTGCAGCTGAACCTCTGCCCTTGCTGTCCCACCAGGATCTGCCATTCCAGCAAACCTGAGTGCTCAGCCCCTGCTGCTGACAGCCCTTGTGGGCACCAGGCACAGCGGGGGCCTTGGGCTGGAATCTCAGTCATAACTAAGAGCTTCCTGTCTTTGGGGGGAACATCACCACCTTAGCATTATTTCAAATGGTAATTTTCTTGTCTAAGGCCACAGAAACTTGAGAGTTAAACGGCTTGGCATTTCACAGGGAGAGAACTTTGGCTTAAGTTTCCTTTTTACAAGAGTAAAGATTTGACAAGTTTGGCAGCGGGGCTTGTGTATGAATATATTTCCCTAGGGAAGAGAATATACAAAAGATATAATTTCTTTTACAGGCCACACAACAAAAAAAAATCCAAGGAGGCCTCTCATGAAAACGTTTCTGACATCCGCTTCCTCACAGCACATAATGCAGGGCAGCGTTTTCCCATCCTGGTGAACACAATTTACAAAACTCTAACTGCAGCCATCCACTGGAGAGATTTCCCACCAAAAAACCCAACCCAACTAACCAAGTTCAATCTTAAATGTTTCTGCATCTTCCTTGTCACTCTGTTCCATCTCCACACCACATTTCCCAAAGCCATGCTAAAGCTCCACAGTCCTGCAGAGCCACAGAGGTTATGGACTGACTGAATTAAAAACAAGGAGAAAATGGAGCAGTGCATATGCTGAACATTCAATTTCATGCAGCAGGGTTTTGATGAGATATGGTTTTATGTGTCTTTTATTAGACCAACTGAAACTATATAAATAACTATAAAAAGCAGAATCCTTCCCTATAAAGCCTCGAATGTTGTTCAGCAACAAAACCACCCCTGCAGTTTTATAAAGGATCTCAAAAACAATGCTTATTTGGAACTGAGGCAAAGCCTCTGAAATTGTAAAATTCATTCAATTCATGAGAGAAACGCAGAAGTAGCTCTCAATTCAGGCCATTCAAAACTCTTTATCTGCTACCACAGAACAAAACATAAATGCTAAAGAAAAACCCAATCCAAAATACATGTGGAAGGCTCTCATTCTAGTATTATGGATATTATAAAATGTTTTACTACTGCATTTTTAGTATCAGCTATATTTTCGAAAAATGGGTACTGAGTGACAAATTCCAGATATTCTAATGTGGTGCAGTTTTACATTGGCACAAGCTGGAAAAAGCTGTGTACATCAGTGACCAGAAGCAGTGTCCTCTGTCCTGCCATGTGCTGCATCTGCTTCTGGAATCAGGGAATTATTGAGGGTGGGCACAGAGAGAAGCATTGGGGCACTTGTTCTGTTTACTGCTTCTTCTTTTGCAAGAAACAGCACAAATGTGGAGGAGCAAATCTATGAAAATTGTAGCAGCTCTTTTTTACAAAGAAACTTTCTATCAACTTGAATGACAACCAGTGACCAAAGCCTCAGACTTGTATTTTCTTAGCTGTGAAGTAGTGCCTGCAGCAGTGCAGATCTCCCAGCTATCTTATTAAAATTTCTGGACTTCTCTCAGAGCATCCCCACCTATGCTACATCTTTGTTATATGGGCAAACTGAAATCCACAATATCCAGCTGCAGAGGTTATTCTCTTGCAGCACAATGCTTAAGATGTGACAATCTCCCCGTGCTTTTTAATTGTTTCTTTAAAGCCTGTTTGTCTGCAAGATTCTTCAGTATGAAAACATTTTGGATCTGGCTGTCAAGCAACAGATGCTCACTTTACAAATACAAAAACAGCTTAGATGTGAGCCTGAAATGCCCCAAGGAAAATTAGGATACAGATAACACAATGCAGAACATAGAGACTGCTCAAAAGCTCTTAAATGTATATTGCATTATGAGGAAATCAGGAGGCCTGTTTCACAGGAAATGATATGTCACACCAAGGAAACCAAAGCAACAGTTTAGTATGGCAAATGGAAATGCCACATGCAGCAGTTTCTATAAAGCAGCCATTACAGTTCATTAATGCAAAGCAGAAACACATTAAATTTTATCATCTCGTTTTAAATGAACTTTGTGCTACTACCTGAATCCATCTTTATTTGCCTCTGTGAGGTGGCAGGTCCCTCCATTCTGACATGGATTCTGAATGCAGGAATTAATGGGCACACTGCAGTCTCGACCCTATTTGGGAAAATTCAAAAGAAACAATGTTAGTAAGACTCAAGTTATCAGTGTCTCTTGTTCCTTCACTCTACTTGCGGCACCACTTACAAGAGGTCTGTGGTCTTCAGACCCACAACATCCCCTAATGTTCTTTATTGATGATCAGATTTATTCATTACTTCAGTGAGAATTTGGCAGGGCAGCTGCTTTATCCAATGGGACTGGTGGGTACCTCAGCATCACTTCAGGTTCAAGACTGTAATGAACTCTTTCACTGGAGTGTTTTAAGGAAACAGCTGAAAACCATCACTCCAACACACTTCAATGTTAGCTACAATGAAGAGAATGACTCAGGACCAGAGGTAAGCAGAAGGCCACACACAGTGAGCACAAGCCCACGTGGAGTCAGCACTCACCAGGCTCTCAGTTAAACCCTGCAGCAGCACAGGCTGCTCATTACCAGGGTCAGAACCATAGGGGAGAGGCCCTTGGTGTGCTCAGAGCTGAGCTTGAATTTCTGCACAAAGCACACCAAGAGTTCATCACTGACTCAGTTCCATTCTTTAAGATTTCGCTAGAACACGCCTCAGTTCTGACTGAATGTCACCAGCCTGAGCCACCTCCACTGCTACTGACCTTTTACTGACCCTTCAAGGCACAAACATATTTCTCTCCTCATTATATTCTGCTGATGAGTACAAGCTATTTGTAAAACTGGCAAATACATTGAAGAGCTTGGTTTTGCTTTTCATTTGTTGACACAGTAGGGTGGAGTGAAGCCACCCAAAAACCTCAATACTCAAAGGATCTGAGCAATCACAAGAAGTTCAAGAGATCATTGTGCTCTTCCTGCTGAAGGTCCTGCTAGCAGTGGACCTCTGCCAGCTGATCTGATGGAAAGTTGGTAGATTACTTTAGTCAAGAGGAGAAAAATATCTTGGGAGATACAATAATTCAGTCCAGGTAGCTGGTTTTTTGTCTTAATTTGTCTCTAGAGTGCTTATCTTGAAATTGGTGCATTTTTAAGCCAAACCAACGCATAAAAAACTCAAATCAGCTTATGAGTGTGAACTTTAGTAAAGGGTTCAATTGATGTGGTCTGTCCACTCCTGGTGCTTGTCTCTTCCTCAGATGTCCTATGGGTCAATCCTCCAAATACCACTGAAAGCTTCAGTACTCTGCAGCAGGCAGGACATGTGGCCATCATGTGAAGAACAGAGGAGTCTTTGTGAAGAAGTGAGGCACACTGATTATCACAGAATCACTAGGCTGGAAAAGACCTACAGGATCAAACCCAAACTTTGTCTGATCCTCACTGTGACAACCAGACCAGAGAAACCAAGTGCCACACCAGCTGTTTCTGGGATCATCAACCCCTTCTTAGGCAGTTCATTCCAATGCCTAGCAACCATTTCAGTGAAGAAGATTTTCCTGATAATCCAACCTGAACCTTCCCTGGCACAGCTTGAGGCCATTTCCTCTTGTTCCATTGCCTGGCCCCCACCTGGCTGCATCCTCCTGTCATCAGGGACTTGTGGAGAGTGAGCAGGTCCCCCCTGAGCCTCCTTTTCTCTAGGCTGGACACCCCTGATCCCTCAGCCACTCCTGGGGACTGTCCAGACCCTTTCCCAGCTCCATTCCCTTCTCTGGACACGCTCCAGCCCCTCAGTGTCTTGCAGTGATGGTGGCCAGAGCTGGACACAGCACTCGAGGTGTGGCCTCACCAGGGCTGAGTACAGGGAGACAATCTGTTTCTGGTACAAGCCCACCTGGGCACATGGGGTCATGTTCAGCCTCTGGAGACCAGCTCCTCCTGGTTCTTTCCTGCCTGGCAGCTTTCCAGCCCCTCTGCCCCCAGCCTGGAGCTGCAGGGCGTGCTGTGCCCCAAGGACAGGCCCCAGCACTGGACCTTATTGAGCCTCATACTGTTGGCCTCCAGCAATATGTAGATACATACATATATTATGCATTTTATATTATAATTTCATCCAACACCACAGAGGAGCTTTGTTAACAAAGCTGTATTTCCTGAGGCTCTGTCTCCAGCATTCCCCAGAGTGAGGAGACGCAGCTTTGCATTTTAAAATTCCTGCAAATACAGGAGGGACAGACTTCTCCATGGCTGCATCAGGAGAGAAACACTTCCAAAGGCCACCAGAGAGCCCTGGGCACCGTGGCTGGCAGTGAGTCCATCCCCACACAGCAGTGCCAGCAGCACGCACGGCGCTCGCCCAAGGCCTGGCACAGAAACTCTGCTCCATCTGTGCCCTGTGTGCCAAGAAGCCTGTCCTCCTCCATCTGAGATCCCAAATGTCTCAGGCAAGGATTGGGATGGAGCTGAGGGAAGCTCCTGCAGGTTTTATTTTGGCACCATGCGGCCCGCGGCGCTTTGCGGATGCAACCGTGGAACGATGACACTGATCCACCCTGCTCTAGCATTGCCCATCCCTCCTCCATCTGTGCCCTGAGTCCTGGCTGCTCACTGGGGTGTTGTGAGATCCCCAGGATGAAGTGAGAGATGAGAATCTGAATTCCAAGTTCTCAGAAGGCTGATTTAGTATTCTGCTCTGCTCTACTCTACTCTACTCTACTCTATCCTATTCTATTCAAAGAAATTATACACAAAAACTATACTACAGAAAGAGAAAGGATACTTCAGAAAGCTAAACAAGAATGATACTGAAAGCTCCTGAATCCTCAGAGTCTCACACAGCTGATGGTGATTGGTCATTAATTAAAAACAATTTACATGGAACCAATCAAGGATGAACCTCTTGGTAAACGATTTCCAGACCTCATTCCAAGCAATCACATTATTAATGATTTCATTCTTTTCTGAGGCTTCTCAGCTTCCCAGGAGAAGAAATCCTGGGGAAGGGATATTTCAGAAAATATCATGGTGACAGTTCATCACCTTCTTGTAGTGAAGCTGGAAGCTTCACTTTTATACTTTTCCTGTGTCCCTGGAGAATTGGTTGTTATATAGGCACTTCACTAACATCAGCTACTTCTATTTCATGCAAACTCTTCACCCCTGTATCATTAAAATAATAAACCCCTGGCAGCCAAGCAGAGCAAGCAGCAAAGCATCTGTTTTTCTGAAGGTTTTTGTCACAGTTGAACACCATGTAAAACAGGCCCATCACTTCCACTATAATTACTCAGATTAATTTGAATGTTCTTGTAAAAATTTAATAGAGATAAATGTTAAAATGAGAGCAAGGCCCCTTCAGTCTCTTGCACTGGCACATGAAGTTTTGCATGACAAATTCTGCTCTCATTTCTGTACTGAACATGGCTGAATTATTAGCTTTTTGGGCCTCAGGCAGCATGGAAACCCATCAGAATGTGCTGCTGAATAAGGAAATTGCAACAATGAGTTGCTATGTGGCTTTAAGAAAATTGGAGACTTTCTGACTCAGTTTACTCATTGTAATAAATGGGCAAACAATATTTAATCCTTCTCTGAGGGCCTTCTCAGAGCTGACTTTATCAATAGCAAGCCCACAAAACAAGCACAACTTCTCTAACAAGGAAGACTTTGGAAAACAAGGAACTCTGAGAGGAGAGAAACTGCAGAAAATAGTGGTACTAATAAATCTACACAAAGCAAGGCCATTTCATTTCTGTATGAGGCTGTCACTACCCAGAAGAGCCTAAAGACATTCTAGAAACATCTTTCAAATGAATAACGCAATTCTCCAGTCTCAATTTACTGTAAGACTTCTTACTGGAAAAATGGAATTGCTGTCAAGCATCACTAAAATTAATTTATCTGCGAGTTGGGAAATACTCCTTGAGTTACATTGCTTGGAAATAACTATTGTTACAAAGGAGAATATTGTCTATTTGCTTCAAAACTAAAGAGCCTTTTAATGAGGTCTGAAGCAGAAATAGAGGTGCAGACTTGTTTCAAGGACAGGCAAGAAGATAGGACTGTCTCAGCAATGCACAGAAAGAGGATGAAGGTCCCTGTGTGTGCCATATTTTACTTCTAGAGCTTTTTTAGGATACAATAAATTTTTGTCTAGTCTGATAGGAAGGCATCAGATCCAAAACACTTTTATATATTTTCTCTAATTTTCTGTAGGAGTGGAAAGGTTTAGGCATTGAAACAGGAAATTTCTGCAACTTATTACAAGATGTATATCAGAGTCCAGCTGTCCTTTTGAACCTGAAATACCTCAGCTGGTCCAGACTTAATCTGGGCTGCTCCAGCTCCATGTTTCAGTGAATGAGAGCAGAACTAGTCACCATACCTAGAAAGAATATTTTTTTTGTTTGAAATTACCCATACTGGGCATTGCTGTATCTACAAGCTGTTCCTCAGCACTGCTGTGCCAAATTCCAGCTTTTACAAGGATCCAATACTGGGAACATTATATCATGATCAATAAAACACCCCGTAGCAAGTAGCAAAACCTAATAAGAACCCTCAGCAGGAAGAACAAGGGATAATAGAGTAAAAAAGGCACTCACTTGCCTTGACACTGATTCAGCCACTGAAATAATTTTTTTTCAATTAATTTTCAAGAATCAGCATTGTCTGTGTAGACCAAGAGTTTCATTCACATCCACGTGGCAGAGGTTGGAACTCTGTCCATCCCAATGTGATCCTTCTCCTGTTTTATCACCAGCAGGGCACAGATAAGGGGTGGAAACCCCACCACAGCACAGGCAGAAGGTGGAAACCTCCTGGTGTGCAAAACCATCACTGCAGGAGAAACACGACCCAGGCAGGCAGGGAGACACCTGCAGACAGGCAGGAATCTGTCCAGCCTCACTGGTTTGTGAACAGGGAGAGCTCTTTGCAGCTAATTACAGCCCTGTTCAATGACTACACTGTTTCACAGCATGCTGGAAAAATGAGCTCTACAACAGAAATACCAAAGTTTATTCGACTTGTTAACAACATACAATGTGCTCATAATAAATTTTAGTTAGATGGTGTATGTGGAGAACAGATGGTGGCATTCATGTGTTTAGCAAAAATACTAAATGAAGACAAATATAGTTGATAGAGACTTTAAATTAAGAACCAGGAAATTTTCATAAACAACTTAATTATCAAGGTCTAAATACAGCTAAAGCTTTTAGGGAAAACAGACAAAATTACATCTACAAAGACACTGTGTTGCACACTCTGTCCTTTACATTCCTAATTGTGGGAGAAATGCATCCACATCCAAGTCTCAGTCTCACAAATATTTAAACACTTGTCTTATGGGTTTCCTGGTCAGAAGTTAATAAGAAACCATTACATTAAAGGAAAAGGCCTAGTAAATCTTCCAGTTCATGACAGGCTGGAAGGAAAATGCACAGGATGATAACTGAGAAGAACACTGTGTTCCATGAGCATCCCCAGGAATGTTATTCCAGCCTACAAGTATCTGCCAGCTTTAACATTTCAACATCCTCATCCTGGGAAATGGAGAATAAATGGATGCTTGCAGCCACTTTGTTGAGCTGTGCTCTGCTCCCACAGTGTGGCAAGGATTTTATCATTTTCTGAATTATTCTGATCTAGGCTGATGCACACGCCTGAGTGTTGCTACACCTGGATGTGCCAGTGGGACTTCCCCTTAAATTCAGACCTGCAAGGTCCAACAGCAGAGAGAAGGGATAAAAGTGGTGTGCAACAATAATTTCCTGATGCTTTGTGTGAAAAAAATGAGATGGGATAGGACAAGAGGTAAGGAGAGGGGAAAAATCCAGAAGAAACAAAATACATAGACACCCAGCACAGAAAGAGAATTCAGTTTGAACTTCTGAATGCAGCTTTTTCCTTTGAGCTTTACTTCTTCCATGCTTAGTAAAGTGAGAATTTTGATCACAGGTTTTCCTGAAGGTGTGCCATGCAGCCATCCAATAAGGTATAGACTCATGCTAATTTTGACCTAATAGCATTTTTACCAGTCACTTCTTTCACCACTTGAAATCTTTATCCCTCTGCCAAAAATAGTCAAAATGAGAGGGTAAATTGAAATTTTCCAGGGCATGAAGGGAATGTGATGTCTCATGAACAAAGTTTTAGCACATAAACTTCAATTCCACTAGAAAATTAAGCTGGGAAAAAAGAATGAGGCATTCAGCAGTTTTCCCTGTAATAAACACATTCAGCAGCAATAAATACAAAGAAGAAACAAGAAGAATTTTGCATAATTGACCGAGGAAACACGATACCATAAATTCAGCCTCACAGCCAACACGCTAAGTTACAAGTTTGGTAGGAAAAATTCTCTCAAGTTCTATTCATGGTTGTATATTTCAGAGCCTTTCAAGGCAGGGAAACCCAGTATTTGCTATAATGGGATCATAAAAAGAAGTTTTACGTGTACTGCAAGGCTGACAGCAGCTATGGAAGCAAGCAGGGCATGTGGGGCTAACTGCAGCATGAAGGTTTGGATGGATCCCTGCAAACACAGCTTGGGTAAGGGAATGCTACCAAATGATTGGAGATGTTGTAAACTGTGTGAGGAATGGAACTGACTTCCAAATGTAAAGTTGACTTAAATTCTTTTAAAGGAAAGGCTAAACAGCACAGCATTGGGAAGGAGTGTTACTTTACCAGTGAGTTTCAAATATCATTTGCTACCAAATAATTAGAGGTGTAAACTGTGTGAAGAATGGAACTGACTTCCAAATGTAAAATTGACTTAAATTCTTTTAAAGGAAGGGCTAAACAGCACGGCATTGGGAAGGAGTGTTACTTTACCAGTGAAACTGATATTCAGACAGAGATATCTGATATTGAGATTCATGCAGACAGCTGACACCCTGCTAGCCACACACACAGGAGTGGGAAGCTCTTCAGCAGATCCAGGTGAAACTATTTTCCTTGTTTCTGCTCTTTCTGGCCATGGACACAGTGGCTAAGCCTCAATCTGGAAAAGCTGCATCTGATGCTCATTGGCAAGGTCAAACAAGCAGAAGAGCTGGCAGGGCCTGTGTTAGATCCATCTGCTCAGGCATATATACAAATTATTTGGCAAGGCGCGGGAAATATCACAGCAATTTTGGATCAGACTGCTTTCAGATTGCCAGGTGGAAGTTGAGAGATTTTGATCATCTGCTGTTCACAAAAATCTTGTGACTCCTCCTTCTGAGCACAGACCTTGCTATAGAGACCCACACCTCGGGGATGAATCCTCACTCACACTGGGGATGGATTAATTCTTTCTCTTCAGTCTCCCATCCCAATGGGGTAATAAAAATGTGCCTTCTGAGGACTGCTGTTCAGAAGCCAATTAATTTAACCTGAAAAAACAATTTATTTCATCCACCTCTAGTTTGGAATAGAAGTTTTTTAATAGAAATCCGAGTTTACCTAGAACAATCTAATTTATTTTTTCAGTTCAGCATCTCTCTTTACACAGGTGTACTTGCACTGACACGTCCATACTGCAACAGAGTTGCCTGCTGCTCATAAACATGAGAAATACTATTTGTTAAATGGCACAGAAAGCAGGTTGTGAAAACAAGGAACCCTGATGTTGTTCTTGTGCTGCCCCTCCCAACACTCAGCTGATTTAGCTCCCTCTGCAAACTTTCTCAGTGTTACTATCAGAAGTAAAAATATAGACAATATTTAAAAGCCACTATATAGTTATGTCCTATGTCAGTCTAGCTTCATCTGGCATCTGATTAAACAATAATTGGCCATGGCAGCAGCACTTCTTAGTGACTTCCTTGTCCTTGTTAATAAATCACAATTGTCAATTTATAGCAAATTAGGCAAACTCTGCTCTCTTAAGCCTCATTTTATTTCAATCAGAAAGATTTATGACCCTCCAGGGTATAACACACCTTCCATTACCTCTCCAGCTAGTAATCAAGAATATGCCTGTCAAAGTCAAAGTGCAAGGATTCATCATATTATATTTTTTAAAAACTCTGGTTCTTTTCCCTTGGGTGTGGAATTTAATTCTCAGTGGACATTTGAGGTTTATTTTGTAATTATATTAATTACCATGCAAATCCTGATTGCCCTTCCAAACCTCTCCCTACATGAGCACTTTGTGTTTCAATGGTCTTTTAGGCTTTTAATCAATGACAGGAGATATGTCATTAATCCATCAGCAGTCAATTCACACAGCACATGTCTGAAATGAGTCCAGAGGTGCCAAACTGGATGGGACAGGTGCTCTAGAGCTTCCAAGGTTACAACTGACTGATCCAGACCATTGTGTGAACATTTTGGGAGATGCAGAAGAAAATTAGGGATGCTGAAAATAGTTAATTTTGCTGAGGGTTGTATATATACAACGCAATATATTTGATGCAAATCCAACACTGAATATTTCCTATGCAGTCTCTATTCATGAATGAGAACAGTGTTTTAAGTACCTTCAAAATACTTAAGTGCCTATTTATTTTAAAGTACATTTTGCAGTGACAATAAAACTTTCCCTTTCAGGCTATCCAAAGTCAGGGCCTCTTTTTCAATGTGAACTCTGTAGAGAAAGTTATAAAGACTGGACATTTGTATAGATAGCAAAAATACTGTCAATATGATTTAAGAAATAGAAATAACATATAATTGTTGTATTTTAGATTAACTATGCCTAATGCTTAAGCTGCTGAACAGCCTGCCTGGAGAGGAGCACACATTACAAACAGAAACCCAATGAAGCCTAACATGAGGCAGAGATTATGTGATTAAAAAATCTCTCCAAAAAGCTCACTGGGTTTCTGAAATAAATAGAGCTGAGGATGCTGGAAGAGTCCCAGTCCCTTGGAAGAACCTTCTGCTGGCACATCCCTGTTTGTTAAGGATGCAGGCATTTGGTTTGCAACAGATAAAAGGTCTCTCACTGAAATACACACAATTTCAGCAGAAATGTCAGTGTAATCTCTTTGGCTTGTGGAAGATCTGCAAAGCTTCCCCTGCAAGGTTTCCCAGCTCAGAGACACCAGCAATCCTTTTTGAAATCCATCTGATAGGGGGCTGGACTGGCAGGTTCAGTGATTTCAGAATCAAACATGCACATGAATTTTACAGACTTCTAAACAAGTGAAGCATGTCCACTGTGTGAGGCAAGAGCACAGTATTTATTTCAGAGGCTCTCAGAAGTATGAACCCACAGGGACCGGGGGGGCAGAGAGCTTTGGGACAACCTTACCTGCAGTGTTTATGCATTCACCCTACACACTAATCTAATCCCAATCTAATTCCCAAACGAGTCTGGCATTAGATCATTTCTATTAACAAGAGGGGCTTTACTCTTCTTTTCATCTTAGCCTGCTTATTGCAACTTCATCAATTCCATCATCTCCCAAGGAAAGGAGAAAATAAGGCAATCAACCTCCCAGGACAATCTCTGCTCATGTTCTTGGACAACAAAAGAAACCCAAAAGCCATTTAATGGAGTGCACTCAGAGCCAAGAAAGCCTCAAGGATAACAGATGACAGAAAATCACAAGGAAATTTACAATAAGGATTTTCAGCTGGGGCCAACTACGTCAACTGCTTCAATCATGCAGAAATGGTGGGATGCAGAAAATTAAGATCTGGTTAAACAGAACTTGATTAAGCAGAGTTATAGGAACCAGCAATCACCTGAAAGGCAGACAAACCACAGAGGAAGAAAGATTTTTATTTAGTGTAACACGACCAGGCAAACATAAGAACCAGAGCCTGAAATTCGGAATAAATGCCAATAAAAACTTCTCCTTTACCCTGGGAAAAGAAAGATTGGAAGTCTGGTCACTCATTTAGAACTAGAGCAGGAAAACAGTAGTAAAACCACAGTGAGGGGGAATAATCCACACTGACAAGGGAATTAATGTGGCAGTGCCCACCTGTGGGAATAATCCACACTGAGAAGAGAATGGAGGTGTCAGTGCCCACCTGTGGGTGCTGCTCCCCATCCCTGCACTGCTCAAACACAGGGGATGCCTGAAGCTGCTCAACATCTGCTTTCTTGCTGGCCCAACAAAAATCAAAATCCTTCTTCAGAGCTGGCTTTAGTGCTAAGAGCCCTCATTAGGGCCTGCCACAGTACATGAGTGGGTTTTTACAGGGCCTGTGGTGGGTGTGCTCCTGCCTTCAGCCAGCAACTGGGGCAGTAATCCCTCCCTAAGCCTCTCATTTTATGCTCTTCTACATGTAAATCTCTGTTTTCTTTACACCTACTACAACAGAAAGGGCAAAAAGCAGGTAACACAAGTCTGACTGCTGCATGGTAGATTTTACAGAATAAGCACGTGGAAGAAAATATTGTGATTTCTGCATTTTTTTTTTCCTGCCCTAGGAGCTCTATATGAAATTATAATCAATTACTGCTTACACTGGTGTTTGCCCTAAAAATCCACACATAAATAAAGATCTACTCATTTTATGTGGCCACCCATTACCTCTCATCCCTAAAGGCTTTCTCTTTTATTTTACGACGAGTGGAAAATGCTTCTTTGACACTCATTAATAGGCATTTTCAGTATGGCTAAAACAATCAAACAAAAAAAAAAAAACAACACCCCAGATCACATTAACACACACTCCAGGAGAATTTATTAGAAGGAAAGCGCAAGGCAGAACCACCTCACACAAACAGCATTTTGCTGCACTCATTTCTTCTACACCAAATCTTGGCATTGAGCTGGCATTGCAGTGCCTGTCCCCTGATCCTGGGAGAGAAGGGACCCAGGGCAGAGAGAGGAGGATGCTTAGAGTCCCTTTAAATTCCTTCTCCCTTTGTTTGTCTGCTGAGGGATGCACATGGGGTATTGCAATGTATTCACGAGGGTGCACCAGCCAGCCTGCTTCTAAGTTTGTTAGCAAAGCCTCAAAAATTCATCAAGACTATTGAAAGATAAATTGTGCTAAATTAAGAAAGAAGAGAATACCAAGATGGCAAGAACTGGATAACAGAGGACTGTGAAACACCTGGGCTGTAACCAATCATTACTCTGAGAAATGCAGGCAGAGAATGAGTGAGCAACACAAAGGCACCAATCAAGAAGTGTGTACTTAGTAGTTTGTAGAATCTAGAAATATGGGTGTAACGTAAACAATGAACAGCTTCTGCTTAATCATATTAGCCAGTTCTTCAGGAGTCCTGAATTTCCCACAATAACGGGGACCCATGTGTGTTAACAGAGCCAAAACAAAAACACAGAGCTACATCTGCACACAGGATCAGCCTGACAACCCAGGCACAGCAAAAGCCAAACCCTGCCCAGGGTTACAGCCACCCAACCCCACCCAAGTCAGCATCACTGAGACATTGCCTGTTGGAACAGTCTGTGTCAGCCCCAGGGGAGCAAACACCCCACAGCCACGCTGAGCTCTGGGCTGAGTCCTCCCCAGGCTGCCCCTGCTGCAGGGCTCTCACAGATTATTGGAGTAAGGCTGCAAAAGCTCGCTGTGGTGAAGTGCAAATTTATCTAAACAAATAAATTTATTATCATATATCATGAATATATATGATATATGATATATGATATATGATATATGATATATGATATATGATATATTATATATACTATATTATATATAGCATATATAATATATAGTATATATAATATATATAATATTAATATATACTATATTATACAATCATATAATAATATAAATTAATATAATATAATATAAATTACTATGATATGATATGATACGATATAATATAATATAATGGAATATAAATTAATATAAATTAATATAATATAATAATATAATATATAACTATTATATTATATTATATTATATTATATTATATTATATTATATTATATTATATTATATTATATTATATTAATTTATATCAATTTATATTATATCAATTTATATTATATTGATATATTATAATTATAATATTATATATTATTTATTTAAATAAATAAATAAATAAATAAATAAATAACCCCTGCTCCAAGCACAGGCAGGGCCAGCGCACCCCAGGAGCCAGGGGTACAGCCAGGGCAGCACCTGTGGCACGGGGACAGTGCTGAGAAAAATTCCTGTCAGCAGCCACAGCTCCTCCTCAGCTGCACTGACCCCCTCAAGGGCTGGCACTGAATTTTTATCAATGCACAAAATGGGATTTGTATGAATTCCCCATTTCCCAGAGACATCCTGCTCTGGGACTTCTAAACTTGTTTCCAGGGACAAAAAGCAGGCGTGGGGGGTGGGGAGGGGGAAGAGCCAGATTCCTAGCAGAAATTTGGAGCCAACTTCCTCACTAAATATCATTCTGACTGCACTGTAATGCCTCCCACCTCATGAGTCTGGCTGCAAACAATGCTGTCTCTCCAAAGCCCAAGAGCTTTGCCCAGGATTTTTCCAATTGTGTCTGTCATTCTGGATGATTGGTGAAATTGCCTGAAACCTCAAGTCACTGCAGGTCTGCAGGAAAAGTCAGGACACTGGCTGAACTCAACAGGGAGGTGAAGAGATTTGGGTAAAATTTAGAGCAGCTCCAGCACAGACATGCAGCAGCATCTGGTGCCTGGAGTGAGGGATGTGAGCTGTGCCAAATTTATCCATCTTCACTTTCCATTTCAGACAGCTTTCAGTGCCAGCAGGACCCAGAGGTGACAAACATCTGCATGCCAGCAGCTCTGGCTCCTTTACCTGAGCTATCAGAGCACATTCCTAGGCAGGCACTGCACTTCCTATTCTGGCTTGGCAATGTTCCTTCATTTCAGGCAAAACAAAAATGCATTTTAGACTATTTCCCCAGTTCCACAAGTAATTCTATTTGAAAGTAAGCAAATTATTCTTTATTTGTTGCTACTCAATTTTAAGAAAAAGAAAGTATAAATGACAAAAATCAGGCAAAAAACCCCAAAAATGCATTTTCAGAATAAAGCAATGACAAAATACACACTGTGTTGGTTTCAAACACACTAGTTTTTGCTACAGTTATTCAAGTGAATTTTTTTCCAATAGTTTATTGATTGCAAGCTAGATTAATCTCTTGAATTCCAACACCCATGGACTCAGTTTTGCAATATCAGTGGGAATACTTACAAGCCACACACTCAACAGAATCAGTGAACTGGTGGGCTCCTGTTATCTATTTCCCAGCCCCAGCTGCACTCACACTCACTGCCTTTTGCAGGTGGCCAGCAGCATTTCCAGCAGGAGAAAGCTCCATCTCTCCCCTTACAATCAGACTTTACAATCTAAACCACACATATTATTTAAATCACCATTCAAAGAATGCTGTAGAGAAGAGGAAAAAAAGCAACCCACTGGAAAATGACCCCTATGCCTGTGTTTAATATGAAAACATGGTTTTTGTAACATGGAGAGCCAGCTCCTGCCAGCACTGGTGGCACCCTGGAGATCCTGCCAGATGCTGGAGGTGCCATACCCCATTCCTTGGGGATCTTTCCCCAAAGTACAGCCACAACAGCACTGTGCCAGCCATGGTTTATCTCCAACAAGCACTTTCATCACCCATTTTAAGGCAAGAGCAGCAGCAAAGATCATTATCAGCTCAGCCTTGCCCCTCGCAGCTCAGGTGTTCCATGACTTATCTCGCTTTGAGTTTACCCAAACCATCAAGGGCAGCACTGGAATTGCTAAAAGCCCCACAAAGTATACATTCATACATTCAACAGCCAAAATCTCTCTGTGAGCATGAAAAGTGAGAGATGGAACCATCATCAGTGCGACAGCAAAAACCAGACCACAAGCTTGGAGAATGCAGATAACTGGGAGAGTGTCCTGGTCCATCAGGCACCACTCTGGCAGCTGCTAACTGAGGTGACTTTCTGTGTTTTTCTGAAGGCTGGCACGAGCACAGGAGCCCCAGAAAGCCTCTTGTAATGCCTGCCCCCTCACAGGGAACATTACGAAGCCGTCAGCTTAAATTTGGAAAAAGGGTGGGTTTTTCACTTTATTGATGCACTCTTCCACAGAGGATTTTTTTAAAATCTACATCAAACAAGGAAAAACAAATGCTGAGAGGGCAGATTTAGGGCAATTTATCAAGGTCTGGGAAATAGCTTCCAGATGGATGGAGCTGTTTGGTGCTGGCTGGTGAGAAGGAAGCAAGGTATTGTTATTGAATTAGCATGAATCTCTGGTGGAGAACTGCGTGGTAGATAGAGTGCTGCTTTCATATGGTTTGCATTTGGACCTTTCATATTTCATTTTTATTCAAAAACCTGTGGTAAAGACACACAGTTCTTTTTTTTTTTGCTTATTCAATTTCCACCAGTTCTGCCTGAACTGTTGGCCAGTGTTTTTAAACCCTGCTCCATGCCTGGTCTGTTTGCTCTTTGCCACGCTTGGCTGGCAGCTTGGTGCTCACAGGCTCACAGTGGGTTTGGGTTTTGCATTCCCACACTCATGTCACCTGAGACAGTGTGTGTGAGAGAGGAGGGAGAAGAGCTGGATGCTCTGTGAGATGTTTAAACTGAGTCACATCAAGTGTTTACCAAAACCCCTCCAAGGAAAACGATGCATCCTGACTACAACGTGCTGATAAACTGGGGGGTTATTCTGGATTTTCCTTTTTAGTTAAAATCTTCCCTTCATAAACATGTCTTTCAGCAATATAAATGCATCTATCCCAGTAACTTTCTATCTAATCTATCCCAGTGAATAAGGAATACTGCAAAAAGCCAAAAGAACAACAAGCAAACAAAAATCTGAGGGCCAAAAGGAGAAGATATGGTCATAACACATTTTTACTTAGAATAACCTGGATACCTGCTCCATGATACATATCTTAGAGAGCAAAGATTTATGTGCTTGCCTTCTAGCTCTGAAATAATTCACTTTTCAAGTTTCCAACTGAAGAAGTCAACATAATTTATGTTAAAAATCAAATTAAAATGACCATTTTTTAATTAACCTGAAGAGATAAATAGATTGTTATCAAGTAGTTTCAGGTAAACAGATTTTTAACAGTACATTCTTTTAAATCCTAGAAAAGTTTCTGGTTGATATGCCACTGGGTAGAAAGATTTCTAATGACAGAAAATTTCCAATGCCTCTTTCAATTATTTAGGAGAACTGTTATTATTCTTGAGTAGGGCAGTGAGGTGAAATAGAAGAAACAAGCTTTATATTTTCCCTTTCCCAATATTTCAGGGATCTGTCAATTACTCTGGGATGCATCAGAACAAAAAAACAGAGACAGGAAATGGTGATATCATCAGAACCAATTAATTCCTAAATCCTACCTGAAATGTAACACACAGATACTTGTGCTTTCTTCCCACATGCATGTATGGTTTTGCCCTCCTTTTTTCCCCTATAATTCTTATTACTCTGTGTTTTATGAGCATCTGTTTCAGCTGACCAGGACTGTGAGAAGTATCCAGAGAGGCCAATAATAAAATCCCAGTCTGCAGGATGCAGCCTATGCTGGCCATAGCACCTGAAACGCCCCAGGCTGAGAACAGATCATATGCCTAATTTATTACTTAATCCTTCAGCTACTGACTCCTGAGCTGGATTTCCAGCTGCATCAGCTCTGGGACAGTGTCCTGGTGTCCTGAAGCTCTCACAGTGAACAAGAGGAGTTATCCATCACTGCTGAAGAAACTGCTTTACTCAATGACCCTTTCCCCATTTCCCACTGTGTTATCAGGAAGCCCACAGAGACTGGAATCCACAGGATTCATACTTGCAGATTCCTCTGTGGACATAATAATGAATTCTCTCTGAATTCAGAGAGAGCTGATTTAGGGGTTGTGTCTGATCAGGGATCACCCTTCTGCTCATCAGTCAGTGGAAGGTAAATGTAAAATACCAGGTGTCAACATTCTGTCACCATGGACCAACCTGGCCCTGAATTGTCACCTGAACTGCCTTCCCTGTGGCTGGGAGCCTGTGAAATGGTGGTCTGGTTGCTGGCAGAAAACAAGAAATGAAAAGGAGGATAAAACCCACTTGGCATTTTATATGGATATCTACATCCAGAATCAGAGAATGCCCATGGTTGGAAGGGACCTCTGGAGATTGCACAGCCCAACTACCCTGCTCAAAACAGGAGCAACCAGAGCAAGTTTCTCAGGATGATCTGTGCAGTCACAGCACAAAACAAAGCCATTCCAACTGCACAGGATGAAATTGGTGGCAGGGCACAGTTGAAAAGTCACACACAGCCTGCTTGAGCCCGGTGCTTGTGAAATTAACTTCTCACAGCACAACCATTAAAGAACCACAAGTGATGGGGAGCAGCTCCTTGCTCCTCATGTGGTTCATTGGAGCCATACCTTGAAGCCAAAGGGGCAGGTGCACTGGAAGAGCTCCACGGGGTCGCTGCTGCACGTCCCATTGTTCTTGCAGGGGCTGGAGAGGCAGGGGTTGCACTTGGACACCACACTGAGATCCACGGGCTCTGCAGAGGCAAACACAGAGTGAGTGACGGCGTCTCTGCTGTGGGGATGAACCTGAGGTGTCAGAAAGTCTCTTTTTCCCAGCCCTGAGACCGGAGAAGAGGCAGAATTCCTTGGCTCTGGTTCTCAAGGTTGTTTATTTGCTCTTATCCCATACGTTGTCTTTCTCTGAACCACTCAGATCTGTCCAGCGGGTTGGGCTGTGGCACTCTGACTGCCCTGAGGGTGGTGTTATCTTTTTATACTAAAAACCACCTGTACTTTATTTACAATAATTTTCCAATACCTATCACCTATGTGAGACATTCTGTCTCTACTCTAAAACAATCCAAAAGTGTCATCGTCACCCATAGATGGAGGACAAGAAGAAGAAAGACAGAACACACCCAGATTCCTCCACCTTGCCTCCTGAACCCCCATTCTAAAACCCCCAAAATTCTACTTTTTCATGCTGTGATAAATTCACTATCATTCTATTCACACCCTTGTGGCTTGTAACTCCTCACACAAAGTTGGTAATTGTTTCCATGGGCTAAAATCAAAGGCACAGGCGTTTTTGACTCTGTGCCAAGGTTTCTGAGCCCCCCTGCCAGGGTCTGGAGTCCTCCAGGGCAGACAGAGGGATGTCCTGGTTTCCAACATGCTAGCAGAGAGCTGGATTGCAGAATTAACACCTCCCATGCACACACCAGCATCTTCCCCCAAGCACTGGCACAAATGCACAGGCTGCAGGTGCACTGGGGATTCCCAGGGATCAGAGAGGCTTTAAGCACTTAAATCAAGTGCTAGGCAAGTCTCAATGATGCTCATATTCTCCTGAAGATGCAAACATATGCTCTGAAAAAAGCATGTTGGGAACCTCCAGGGAGTGGGTTATATATATATATATATATATATATATGGCTTTCAGCAATTTTTCCTGTTCTCAGTTCTGGAAATCCTGCAACAGCAACCCCAGGGAACTGTAACCTGACATTTCTATGGCTGATAACAAGAATGAAAGTGCAGATGCAACAACATAAATAAAAACCATGTACAAGGCAGATTTAGTTAGAGGCTTATGGGAATATTTAGGTGCAAAGTGCTCCACCATCCTTAATTTTAATATTAGAGTTTGAAACTTATTTTCTTCCCTTTCTGCCCAGAAGAACAATCAACACTGACCTATCTCAACAAAGGGCAATAAAGCCAAATATGTAAATAGGTAAATGTATGCAAGTAAATAACATGGCCATATTTAAACCATCTAAAAAACCTCATATTTGTAGCAGGAATCTTCCAGAGAAGTGGTGAAGTTTGTAGGTGAGCAGGAAAACAAACACAGACTAAAACAACACTAATTACATTTGGGGTCCCAAGTCAATCAATATTTTATGGCTGAGATTTTAAAGAAAGCTAATTCAGGCAGTTTTATTCACAGTTATATTCACAGTTAAAACATGGTGATTTTTAAATGGCTACATTTTAAATAATAATAAGTATTAACTCATTGGCTTTTATATGTAAAAAAATAAAACCTAGCACTTTAAAGTGGCTTAAATTATATCAGGCAGTAAAGATCTTAAAGTAATTTTATTTCATTTTCAATGAAATATTTTTTAAAATAATTTAAAATTGGTACTGTACTAATCATAAGTGGGCATAGACCTTCTGTTACTGCATGATAAATGGTAAGGAGGACTAAATTGTGAAACATACTGAAAGTGAAGAAAAGAAGCTTAAATTTGATGTTCAAGAGAAGGTGGAGCAAGAGTTACCAAAACTAGGGATGAAAAAATCCCTTCCAGCCAGGGATTTGCTTTGAGTTGTCCTGCATGAGTTATAAATGTTCACTTTGAACACTTGCAGAGCACCAGCAGGGGTAGGAACATGGCACAGGTGGGACTGAAGGGTCTCAGGTGACAGCACTGGGCTGTGTCTGCTCCTGCAGTGATGGTGGTGCCATCAGGGACTGGCTGGGACTGCACAGGCAGCACTGAGGGAGAAATACAGGAAGGAAAAAAGCCAACAATTAAATGAAGGACTGCTGCCATCCTATTCTATCTTTGTGGTTATGTCTAACTGCACACCATACATATTTTTTACCTTGGAAGAGGAAATCACACCTGAATTCCTGGCACTGACAGGGGCTGGAACGTGACATACCTAAGTTACATTTGTCTTCATGGTAAAATAAACAAAGAATAAACAAAGGTGGCTCCTCTGAGAGCTCATGAGACAGGCAGCAGTGTTGCTCTTTTAGATTTAGAGGTCAGTAAGCCAGAATTTGTTCTACTATTTATTTCATAATAGGTGTACATTTTCCATTTATTTCTACGGCATAGATCAAAGCTAATCAATGTGGGAGCTAATAAGAACAGTGTTAGTTCCTAGCAGTTAAGTAGTTCATTACCTTGCCCTTGTGGATTTGATTTATAAATCCATACAGCAAAATGCCCTCAGCCCAGCACATTCCTTTCCTCTACTGCATAGCTGGGAGGGCAAGTTAATAAAAAGCAGAGCTGAGTTTGCATGACTTGCACATAACACACTTTTATTTCCTTGGCTCTGCTGAGACATAACCTCCTGCTCAGGCACAGGCTAAAAACATATTTTTAACAAGAATAAGTTAAACTACTTTTTACATTATTTACTGATGTAAAAGTTCCTGGAGGTCACAGAGGACATCTGAGCAGGACCTTCACACAGCAGCTCAAGGTGCCCAGCCCAGCACGGGCCAAGCCTTGGTGGGGACCCAGGGTTTGGGGCCAGGGCTCAGCACTCCCTGAAATGGGAACAGGGTGCACTGAGACTGCCAAACCATGCCCTGGTTTGCAAAATATTTGTATTTTTGTGAGCAAAGGTGAATTTGTCAAGGGCCAAGAGCTTCTTGAACTTTACTGCCACTTGTCCAGACCATCAACTGTTTCTGCCTGTGCAAACACCGACTCCAAATCAACACATTATTTTCTCCTTTTCTGTTCAGATAAAGCAAGCTATGGGGACTTTGGGGTATTAGAAAGAACACGAGCTTTCTAGTGGACCAATCTAATATTTACATAGAAAGCATACGACTACATCCAATATCCTGGATCACAGATGTACTGATCTCTTGCCTAAGTGTTGCTTGTTTAGTTCAGAGAGAAAATGAGCACAACTCTTGATATATCACAGGTTCAGAATGAAGAAGACAGCCAGTCTCTTTCTGGTTTAGTTTTCAGATCCTGTGTAATATACAAAATCAATTATTTTCTTTGGTTCACTTCATGGGAGCAAGTGCATTATTTGGTATTTTTAGTACTTCTTATATTTTTACTTCACATTTGAGAGACTATTGTAAAGTCTCTGCTTTGATAATTATGGTCAGAGTTCTGATAGTTTTGAGACTGACATTTCAAAGTAATTAAATTGTAAGGCTACAGTTATTAAAGATATATTTGAAAGGACATAAAATTCCACTCAGCCTTGGGAACCTGTGTTTTAAACTCACCCCAACATCACCATTTGTTTGTTCAGCAGTTTAATTCCAGCACCTATAAAATCACCCTGCCAAGCAGTGCTGTAAATGGGCATGGCACTCTGAGGGACATAAAAACAGGCTTTATGCCCTCATTTCCATTTCTAAGAGAGGCTACTGATCCATCTTTTCCACTATAAATATAGCTCCATCTTCAAGTACTTGCTGGTAAGCAAAGCAAAACTCTGAAACTCCTTTTTTTACGAGAATATGCAGATATGTCTTAATCTCCACCACTCACTAATGAGCTACTTAATGCACAAAAAGTAGATAATTTGCCTGAGTGCTCTCTAAGCAGTACACTCCCGCCACTGAGCACCCCAAATTGTTCAGAGCTGCCCCTCAACTCTCTCCTGAATGAATGCACTTTGAATTCAGGCATGACATGTTTTCTGTAATCTGCAGTTTCTGAATCACCGCTGATGGGAACAGTTTGCAGATCTGCAGATGAAAATGTACTTTTTGGTACATATTTGCTTCAAGAATTCTCTGTTTCTTGGTTTTCAAGCAAATGTACATAATAACTACAGTGTTTTTATAATGCCTCTTATTTTCTCAATTTTTTTGGGATAAGTCACAGGCCAAAACTAATTATTTATTCCAATAAGTTCTAACAACACCCTACGTGCTAATGTGTCATTGCATAACCTGGTGTGAGCATCAGGAGCACTCACTGCTCTCAGGCTCCCTGCTTCTCCTGCCTGAGTGGTGAGTGGAGTGCCTCTCCTCTCCTTGGTGGAGCAGCTAACTGCACTTTGGGGAATAACACAAGAAAACACAATTGTCAGAACCCAGGACATTCCTCTGACTGCCCTGGATGGCTCGAGACCCTGGCAAGGGGCTCAGAGACCTTGGCACAGAGTCAGAAACACCTGTGCCTTGGATTTTAGCCCACAGAAACAATTACCAACTTTGTGTGAAGAGTTACAAGCCACAAGAGTTTGAGTAGAATGATAGTTAATTTGTCACAGGGTGAAAAAGTAGAATTTTGGGGTTTTTAGAATGGGGGTTCAAGAGGCAAGATGGAGGAATCTGGGCGTGTCCTCTTTCTCCTTCTTCTTGTCCTCCATCTTCTGCTGTGATGGAGGCCACAGCTGCAGTTTCCTCATCCTCTTCTGTCCTTGCTGCTCTGAACCATGCATGACTCCTCAATTTTGGATTCGTTTAGAGTAGAGACAGACTGTCTAACATAGGTGATAGGTATTGGAAGATTATTGTAAGTAAAGTACACGTAGTTCTTAATATAAAAAGCTAACACCACCCTGAGGGTGGTCAGTGTGCCTCAACCAACCTGCTGGACAGATCTCAGCAGGTCAGAGGAAGAATGTATTAGATAAGAGAAAATAAACAACCTTGAAAAGCAGAAGAAACGAATCTTGACTTCTTCTTCAGTCATGGGGCTGGGAGAAAAAGACTTTCTAACACCTTGGGGCCCATTTCAGCACCAGAAACCCCGGATACAACTTGGCAGGAACGCGACGCTCCCAGAAACAAACCCCAACCCCGACTCCTGCACAAAACCAAGGGTGCCGGAGCCCAGCCCAGCGGGCAGAGCCTCGGGCAGGGGTGCCAGCCCGTACCTTTGCACTGGAAGTGGTGCGTGGGCGTGGTGAGCAGCAGCCTGTCCGCCATGGCCTCGGGGCCGCGGCAGCGCGCGATGCCCGGCTCCTTGTAGCCCGCCTTGACCCACTCGGAGAGCCAGCGCAGGTGGCAGTCGCAGTGCAGGGGGTTGGTGCCCAGAGCCCTCGGGGAGCACAACAATTGAATTAGCACAGGGTATTTGGCAGGCAAAGACAGCCAACAGCTCTGATCTCGCCAAGGCACGGTTTATTCTACATTTCTACGTTATTGTTTCCCAACGAGGCAAGGATCTGTTGAGTATTCAGGAAGGGTTTTAGATTCATCTCCTGCTCTTCTCCTTTCTTCCCATCATTAGTTAGGGAAATTATATAAACACCTAAGAAGAAATCCCTTTTTCAAACAATTGTGCTTGAGCAATGTCACCAGACATATTGCTTTCATCAAATTCATCACATTGATTCCCTTTAATTCTCTGTCCTTCCTGAGAGTATTCTAACCCTGAATTGAGTAATTTAGTTTGGCTCTGATGACTCACATTAATGACTCCTCACCAGATGAAACACATATGCAGAAGATACCTCCATTTTCCAAACTGCAACCCAGTGCCTGCTAAGTTTATTTATGACTTTGAAAACACATTTGCTGCTTGACCCATCATTTGAGTTAGGTCAAATAGTTGTAGAAGATGCATTTATAAAGTGAAATTATAATGCTCAGAATATTTCCTTTATTCATGGACATCTATCCAAAAGAAAACCAATCTTTTAAGCTTAAATTTAGGTGCTACCTTGACTAATTTGTACTTCTCTTTCTCTTAAAGAAAGTGTCTTTTTAGGCAATCAGTCAATTGCAAACAAAGTTCACACTTCAGAAAAATCAGTTTGAAGCCAACTAATTGTTAAAAATGTGAAGAGATGCATGTTGAAAGTCTGTATTTATTTTGCTTAAAGTCAGTGTAAGACTTCAGCTGTACAACACCTGAATTGACAAGAAAGGAAAATAAACTAAATAAAGAATAGCACAAGGAAGAGATACTAAAGAAACCAATGATTCAAATCAGTTTTTAGACTTTAAAATTTCTGCATATGCTATAAACTATTTTTAAGATGGTACTGTAAACTCAAGCTTCTTTCAAATAAAAACACATCAGGCAGGATATTAAGATAGAAACCTCAGTAAATTTGTTGATACATTTCTATTGGAGTGACTAATGAACCCACTGTGCCCTAGACAGATTCATAATGAGAGTTCATGGGTTCAAACCCTGTCTGGGGCTCATTCATCAAAATTAAATGTGTACTGCAGCTCAGCATTAAAAAATACCCATCCACTCCTCCTGTAAATCCATTGCTTACAATGGAAAAAAACTACGGGGTTGACTTTTTGACCCTGGAACTGTGATCAACTGGTTCAGTTGTCCAAGGTCAAACAAAATGCAGCAGTGAAAGCTGAGAAATTTTTAGTGTTGAGAAACTTCCATATATAAAATGTGAGTGGGAGGACAACGGAAAGCTTGTTACCCTGTTAATTAATATTTATAAACTACATTAGAAATAAAGCTGCTCTACAGTCACTAAAAATGATTACTCATAACATTGTTGACAACTTCAGAAATGTATCCTTCCACACTTCTGTTTGTGGTTTGTGCTTTGTTTGGGGGTTTTTGCCTTTTATTTATTTTTTTCCTTTTGCTTGGTTTGATTTGGTTTGGCTTGGGGTTATTTTTTGGATTTTTAAGAAATTTATTTCTAGGAACCAGAGATAATTCTCGTATTTTCATTCATGAGTTCTAACATACTTTCTCAATTTCTTTGCCTATTATAGCAAAATATTTCCAGAAGTTAAAAAATATCTTCTGCTGTAAGGAAATACCACCAGAAGCATTTTCAAAATGTTGGGCAGATATTTCTGTTCAGAACCTTATGTTGTTTAGGGGAAACTCTGAATAAAGTCAATTAAAATAACTCTATCCATGACAATGCTGAAAAAAAAAAAGGAGGGGACAACTTAGTTTTAGAGGAATTTAATAAAAATTTGAGTAAAGAGAAGATAATTCAACAGGATTAGAAATCTGAGCTGTTTATGGGAAATATGTTGGAAATACCTGCTGTACTCAACATCACCCATTGCTGAGGGTTTGTGGAATCCCTGGAGTGCCCCAGGGTGAGTTTGTGTGGGCAGAGTTTGGGACACTGACCAGTGAATGGTGAGGACAGCAACTGCAGGACCTGACCTAACTGGGAAGGTCCCAGTTCCACCCCAGCAGATTTTGGGCTCTTTTTAATTAATAATATACCCAATCCTACAGCAGTGCTGTAGCATTCTTATCATTGCCCTGGATTGAAAATGTCAGTAGAGTCATGGCTTAAATAGACAATTATGTGATTCAACTAAATAAAGTAATAAAGAGTGAACAAAAGCAGTGTACAGCACATACAAACCTACCTCCAAATTCAGTCAGCTAAAGCTATGTAGTTTGTTTTGATATTTCCATTGCAGTTAGATGATGTTCATGACATAAAGGAAATTTGGTGAAAATATTCCTGTAGGCTTTAAACAGCTATGGAGAAAGTGATTGGACCATCTGGATTTCACTTTTGTTCTTCCAATTACAGACCAACTCAAAACTGTTGCAAAAGACTCTGACTAAAATCCATGGCTTTGTCTATGCCACACAAATATCTCTCTGCAATTCTAAAAGCCAGTTTGGGGTCCCCCTTGTCCTGCCACAGGCTGAGCATCCTTTCCACACCCTGCTACTCAGCTCTGCCCTGCCACAACACCAATCCCACCCTCAGCCACACACCTTGCACAAACAGGGCAAATTTTTGTCCTCCCATGCATTAAGAGTGTGATGGGCAGCAAATTCTTGTATGATTTCAAACTGACCCCAAGTGCCTGCTTTCTCCTTGTAGATCTGTGTATCAGGAGGGACTCAAAATACATTTATTTTCAATTATTATGACTCAATTTTGAGTAAGCACAGCTTTTTCGGGCATGTGAAGAAAAAATTCATTGTGGTTGCTAAAAGTTCCAGGATCCTCTTTAAGAAACTGGAGAGCACAATTGCACTGTAAAATTCAACTGCTCCGCTGTGCAAATTACACCCCAGACAGGTCTTATTTATTTTATGGATCCTATTTATTACTGTTCATTTGGGCTTTGTGTATTTTACATTTCTGGCAGCACATACATCTAAACAGAAAGGAGTGCAGAGATTGTATTGGGCCAAAGGGGATTTTATCACTCCCTAAGGTGAACAGTTTACCCAGGAAAATTGGATCTCCACTTCATTTAATGTAAACCCTGAGGGAAATTCAAACAAATGTAACATGCTGTGTTTATTCCTGGAATTCTGAAAATACCCCCAGCAGTCAGATTCCCAGTGTGGAAGGTGTCAGTGCCCTCCCAAAAGCAGGTACAGGGCTTCAGCTCAGCCAGACTTTCAATCCCAAACACACAAAAAGACTTGACTAAACTGGGAACAGGAAAAACAAATGTGCAAAACCAATGATACCAAGGTGCAAGCTGGAAACAGAGAAGATTATTTCATTATTTCTCTGCTCAAGTTGCCCAAGTTGCTCTCATGATTTCTGTCCCTATCTGAGATATTTTTATTTTTTACTGTCCATAGAGGACCAGAGACTGAAAGCTGCCAGGGATGTATCTGCTACCCAGAAAATATTCAGTACAATCTGAATCTGGTGTTCAGGGAAGTGTTCTGGAGGGCATGTTAAAGGTTAAAAAAAGAAAATAAATAGATAGAAACATATGTTAAATGCACACATATCTACTTGTGTGTACAGAAAACATCTGTATCAGCCTGTGAAAGCACTCACTTCACTGAGGGACCAACACATGCTCAGCCCTCTGATTAACTGAGGACAGTAATCAAGAAACCTGCTGCACAAAATTGCTTTTCCTACATCAATTATCTGATAGTGTGAGGTATCACACACTATCTCAGTGAAAAAGCATTTTCTGGTCACTCAAGTTTAGTTTGGAGCCATTGCAGCTCTTTGTCTGCTCTTTCATCAACTAAAGTGCATTTGAAAGTCTCCTGGCCCTCTACCAGTGTAATAGTGATTTCCTCAAAAAGCTGAAATGCCTAATAATTTTTGCAAACTATGGAATGAAGCATTAATGCTGTGAAATGACCAATTTCCATGTGATTAAATATATATGTCTGTAGTAGTGATTCATCAACAAGTCCATATACTGACAACATTCCAGCATGCAAAACATATGACACTTATTAAGCAAAGAATTCACATTTGCTTAATATTTGCTCTTTGTGGGAGGTTTCCTGCCTCACTCTTAAACCATAATATGCTCTGCATTTCACATTGACAATGCTGAAAGAAAACCTTAAACACAAAGTCCACAGCAGAGAAAACTGTCACACTTGCTCATTTGGTTTTCCTTAAGAAAATATTTTCATAACTAATAACAACAGATCCTAGAAATTTTTATTTCCTTTGAACAGATGCACTATGAATATCCAGAGCACATTATGAAAAGTGAGCAGGAAAACCAAAAAAGCCCGACAATCCTAGCAATGTGTGCTGTTTTACAAATCTGAAACCATCAATCCCAGAGATTCAGCCAGGCAGAAGTACTTACAGATGGGACAGGGACACCAGGTCATTGAAAGATCCCTCAGGAACACTGGAAATGTCATTTCCATGGAGTGTCCTACAAGGGGGAGAAGCAGGAATATATCAAACCACAGCATTTTGTCTGCTCCCAACAACTGAAGGAATGGATGCTTAAAAAGGGTATTTAATTTTGATTCTTTGAGAGTTTCTGTGAGTTTCACAACTCATGAACTTCCATGGTTTATCACTCCTGCCTCGAGGTGTTGGCATTTAAAATAATGATGCAATCAGGAGTGTTGGTGAGCGCTGCTGTAAATTAAAAAGGTGACATAACCATTTATGCCATTAAAAGTGTATTGATGACAAGTGGACCCTCACATCCACACCTGAGTTCTCTTACAGAATCCCATTAGCCAGAAGCACAGCAAAAACAGAGCAGGGGAAATCAGAATTGTGAAAGTTAAATTAACTATTGACTTCAGAGAGATCCTGGGAGAGAGAGCAAGGGTCCCTGAGGGTAAATACAGCCACACTTTCCCATTCTTACAGTAAAAACCACCTCTCTGTGCTACCAAGGAAAGCACCTGAAATCAGTTGGTTTAGGACATTATTCACCCTGTGCAAAGAAATTATAATTTTAGCAGCATTTTCAGGACCCCTGAAAGGAGTGAAAGGGTTCTCCACTGTTTCCAGGACAATTTAAGCACCCAGTTTATCTCTTTTCTGAGAAAAGATCCACATTTGTACATGGGTTACATAGAGAAGCATAAATGGGAAATCCTGCCAGTGCTCCAGACATGGCAGAGGAGAGTGGAAAACAGAAACCTGCTGTGAGGTTTGGATCACTCTTGCCCTTAAGTCATTTATTTCCTAACTTACCTGGTGATTTGCTGACACAGCAATCACAGTTTTTATTTGTGTGTGTACCAATTGTTGAAACACTGGGTTTAAAACAATCCAAATCTCAAAACAGACAACTGCCCTAAGTGAAAAAATAAAACCCATCTGTTTTTTGCAACCTTTCCTCTCTAACAGCACTTTTAGCTGCACCAGGATGTACCTGATGCCCTTCCAACATCCTGATTCTGAAATTTTCCTTTAAGCCTTCCTTGGTTCTGACTATTAATAATAACTTGCCATGTGTAAGGGTGCATCTCCAAGAAATGAATCTGCACAGGAACAGGAAGGATGTGAGCTCCCACACAGTAACTCCAGATAAAACACACTCACTAATTCTGTGCAGAATGACCCACTGAGTGAGACAAACCCACAGCTATTCAACAAGGAGTACTTTGGTGGTGTGAGGAGAGCTAGTCAACCACTTGTCATCAAAATGGTCAATGAAATGAGCACATTTAAATAAGCTCCTGATGAGCTTATTGCTGATCTTTTAAACTGCAAGGCAATTCTCTGTAAACAGACATATTAATCTTCAGGTTGTATCAGTCCCATTTATCCTGTGAAAGAGTATATTTTCTCTTCTAGGTGTATTGAAAACAGCCAAGAGAAGCTGAAGAATGACATGGCCATTTATCTGTAAGAAGTTAAACCCATCAAATAAAACCCTTAGAAGGATTTGCTTTACTACATGTCCCAAACACTGAGGTGTTTCATGGATGCAAGTGCCTGAATTTTAATAAAAAAATCATGTCAGCAACATCATCACTCCTGCAACTAAAATGAAATGACAAATGCTAAACCCCCCTTAAAACTCACAATAATAAATAGTGGCAAGAGAATTCAACAGTGCAACAAAATCTTTCCTTTTGGATCAACATCAGGAACACATTTTTATACCAAATCTCCTTACAAGCAAATGGTCAAATAAATCCTTTCACATTAGGACAGTAAAAGCACAGACACTGATGTGTGTATTCTCCCTCAAAAGCACAACTTGTAGGGATCCTCTTGTCTGAGCCCCAGCAAACAGCAGGGGTTTGGATTTAAGGTGATGTGGATCCCCTCTGGAGGACACAGTAACAGAACACTTGAGAATCCTTGAAATCAAAACTTCCTTCAACACAGAACCTCACTAACTTATTCATTTGCCTTCAGGGAAGGAAATTAATTCAACAAATCCTTTTGGGCTGGGGTTTCCTGGTTGTTTTTCTTTCATGGACCCTTCCCACGTCCTGCCTGGCAGCCCACTGTCCCAGCCCTGGGCTCCTGCAGGCACAAGGGGGATGTGATTTTTGGGAAGGGAGAAATGTGAGCTCTCAGAGCCCCCTCCCACCGGGGGCAAACACCACAGGGAGCCCCCAGGCTGCCAAAGCCCGCAGGAGCCAGCACAGCTCAGATGGCAGGGGAAGCCACGGTGCCACCGCTCACAACAGCAGAGCTTTAAAAACATGACTGCATAAATACAAGGAATCATTCTCTGATAAAAGAAAAAAAAAAAAACAACCAAAAAACAAAACACCAAAAAAACCCCACCCCCAAACATAAAAAAACCCCAGCCAGATGCTTCTGTTAGGTCAAATCAGTGCAGCACCCAACAGTGACAGTGTATTGCAAAAACTTTGTGCCCAAAAATTACGGGTGACAGCTTTATCATCAGACATACTAGTGTTTTTCTGAGCTTTGAGCTGCAGGAAATATTAATCAGTTTTCAGTAAAACTGGAGTATCTCTTAATAGAATATTCAATTTTACCCCTTTTGCCCCTAACTATAACATGGACAATTATTTAGTGACCTTAGGAATGATTTTGATTTTTGGACTTTGCCTCTTAACTAAGTCACATATAAAAATATGTGATTACACAATGATCTTTAAAATAATCTGTTTGGGTCATTCAGAGAGCTCTAATACTTCTAATTTGTCTCAATCTCAGCTTCCCTAATCTGTTTATATTTAGTTTCTAAGAAGACTAGCTTTGGACAAATTAACTGAAAAACAAATCCACAACTTTTCACTGTAACAGCTTTGGCTCAAAAACCTACTTCTGCTTATTAAAAAAAATCTCCAGACTTAATGTCCTGTGCTCTCCTGCACCCTTTGGCTGCTATTATGGATAAACCATGGGAATGCTGAGATTAAAGACCTGATTGTGTAAACACTGATAGATATTAAGGATTAAACATAAACATGTTGACTCTGCAGTTTTCTCAGAGCTTGGGTTGAAAAATCTAAGAAAGGGAGTTCAGAACGAAATATCTGTCAAAGACCAAGTGCATCATACAGCTATGATTATTCTGATTTTCAAAGCACTTTTTTACTGTATTTACTATAGAGGCAAAAATACAGAAAACAAAGGAATTTGGAAAACCTTCATGAGAAGGGTCTGCTACTTCCAAAGGCATGCACAGCCAAAAGTAATGAGATCCCTATATTGTTTTTATTAAAAAAAAAAAAAAGTGAAAATTGTTTTGCTGATGTTTTCTCTTTTAAGTTCCCCTGAGAGCATGGATAATAAAAAACTGACAGTAACAGATTTCCTATTGTCTCTTGGAAACCATTTTCTCTTTGGAGAATTGATTTTTAGTAGCAACAGTGATGACACGTGGCAAAAGTTGTAGCTGATACCAGAGTTTTGTGGGCCATAATAAATCAAATCAATCTGGAGGCTTCCAAATGCAGGGAGCAGAGGCACAGATTCCCATTTCACTGCTCTGTGCAAGGCAATGGGAGGTTTCTCCCTTGAAGGAGGAAGAAACTTTTTGATTAACAGATCATTTAAAAAAGCCAAAAAACAACAGTTGCCATTAAAATACTGCCCTCTGTTCCTGCCCATATGTGGCCTGCAAGAACAGAAGTGAAAAGACAAATTGTGGCTATTGGAAAGAGGGAGGCATGGTTTATCCACACTGTAATTCAGGGTAGAGAGCCCCACAGCAGCTTTAATCAAGCTAGCTTGCATCTCAGGAGCAGGCCAGAAGACAGCTCCATATGGAATAATTTATTTGGCCACGAAAGAGAATATATTAATCTGTGGCTGAATTTCAGGATTCATGTAACAGCTCAAATGTGACCATCCCAGTGTGCTAGAAATCAGGGTCCCAAGCCAAACTTAAAGCAACAAATCCAAATCACGAATCTTTCTTGTTTTTGCTAATGAAGAGTGGGAATCCAAAGCTGTCTTGTAATTTGGGAGGCTGAAACTGAGATATCTGTTTTACCACGGAAACCACAGTGAAAGGTCTCAGCCAGGCAGCTCTGCCTTATTGCTCCCACAGTCCCAGTACTGCCCATGCTGACACTTTGATTCCACACTTATAGAACCAACACACAACAACCACTGCTCTTCAAATTAACACAAACTTCTGCAGCTGAATGTCACCTAATTAAAAAAAAAAAAAAGGAAAATATCAATGTGAAGTTTCAAAGCACTCAGAACAATCTTCAGCTCCTCTGTCCTGAGCTTTGAGTCTTCAGAGCTCTCTCTCCTTCACCACAGACAAGCCATTTAATTTATCCCCTTGGGCTACTGTGCAAGTCTTGGTGACCCACTCGTGTCTCTGGGCCATGGGAAGGTTCCTTCTCCACTTTCCTGACAGGTATGTGGGGCCAGGTGTCCACAGAACCAACCCAGGTTTGTTTCTGATCAGGCAGTGGATATGAGAAAAGCAGGAGCCAGTCCTGCAGATGCCTGAGGAAAGCTGGGAGAGGCTCTTGCAGTGAGGAACAGCCCCACAGCCCACACTCTGAGACAATGTAAGGAAGAATTTCACAAGAGATTGTAAACAAATGGTTCAATCCACAAAGCTGCTGAAAGCAGCCACACTGGAAAGAAAGGGGGAGTGCAGAAAAGGACCTCCCAAGAAATAAACCACACATGGATATCACCGAGCAGGCCCACAGACAATATGAGGTGTAATTTTATTCACAACTTAAGGAGATTTGAGACAGGCATCTCAGCATTACTGGTGCCCAGCCACTGGCCTGATTTATTCACTGATTTAGTGTGGGGGCTTCTAACTTCCCTTCAGATCCCATTCTAGCTTGCCTGCATAAATCTGCATCAATGGAAAATATTCTGGAAATGCACAGAAGTTTTCCATAAAGCATCCAATGGAAACTCACACTCTATAACCAAATGTATACAGACTAAGAGAAAAGCCTTTTCCTGTGGAGCACCCAAACATTGTTCAGGCTGCAGAAACAGATTCTGTGAGGTTTTTTGGAGATTGTTCCTCTGATGCAGGAGCTATCACCTGTTTTCATGACAGTTCCTGCACCTTTCAGAGAAAAGCTCCATAATGTAAACCCTGAGGGAAATTCAAACAAATGAATTTGCACTCCTCCTGCAAATACGTAATCGTGTCTTTAGCGCTCACCCGCTCTGGCCTCTACACGACAAATTCCACCAGAGCCCAAACACACTGACACCAATGATGTGAAGATTCATTCCCCCTGCCCATTGCCCCCTCCCTGCCCCAGGTGCAGCCTGCAGAGCTGCACTGAGGGTTCACTTACAGCACTCGCAGCGAGCGGAGCCCGGTGAAGGCGTGGACGGGGATGCACCGGAGCCTGTTGTAACTCAGGATGCTGCAGAGGGGAGAGCACAGTCACTACTCTGGCCTGGCTTTGCTTATTTCACTGCTAATTCAACCACAGACAGGCATGGAGACACACATGCTTAAGCAACAAGAGGCACACTAATTGCTCCACAGCTCAGATGGTGTTGGAAAGGCAATTAAAGCTGTTATCAGAACTTTGGGCTACTTACAGCGTGGATAACTGAGTCATGTTGCTGAAGGTGTGATTGGCCAAGACACCGATGCTGTTGTTGCTCAAATCACTGGAGAAACACACAGAGAAAATATCATTTACATGTATGAATTAAGGAAAATGCTTCTTTGAAAAGATTACATAATATCTGCACAGCAAAATGCTTGGAAGCAATTGAAAAATTGCATATTATCAACTGGTGTATTTTCTGACCAACTTTGAATGAGCTCTAAAGGAAAAGCATATCAGACTCTCCTAAAAAGCCTCAGACTGAGAAACATTAAGGCATCTTTCCAGCATACAGCATTCAATGAAAAGAACAAATGAATAAACGATACAAGCACTGCTGAGTTTACTGTTCCAACTTGCTTTGCAATGCATTCAAGGCACCCCACTTCCAAATACTTATCATATTGACAGCTACTGAAACAAAGTTTCATTTTTCATTTTAAAAAGTCTTTTAGGCTCAACCAGAACATTTTGTTTTGCTATTGATCTCCCTTGAAAAGCAAAATTAGAGATGTTTCTAAATAAAAAACACTCTTAAAGCAAAGCATTCCAGTTTTTCATCCGTGTTGTTTTTGTCTGAGGTTGCCCAGCCCATTGGACTGGAGTATCTGCACAGCTGATTCCAACCGCATTTGAAAATTCCTGATAAATAGTTCAGGCAGGGAATTTCACTCCTGTGTATTTCAGGGAGCAATTTACAGAACAAAGTCTAGCTGTGTTTCTATCTGCAAGACCGTTCACTGAAGGAACAGCTATGCAAATTGTCATTGCCTTAGCGTTGTAAATAGTGCCTCATCTAGCACAAATGAATGTGTCTCCTCTGCTAATGACCTTTACAGATAAATCTGCCAAGTGAAACTGCAGCAGCCTGTGTGAGAGCTTTGTCCTCTCGGGGTCCTGCAGAGCAAGGGGCTTCCCAGGCACCTCACTCTTTATGAACAGTTACTGGCTGCAGTGTCCACTGTGAAATTCTTTCCAAATTCAAATTACAGAAGGTTTGGGGGTTTGGTGTTGGTTTTTTTTCCCCTCCACCCCACTCCAAATACCAATTATTTATGTTCCACCAACAGCACAGTGCAGAAAGAGTCCTGCAATTTCCCTGACATTGAAAGCACGTGTTTCTTACATCAGTGTCAGGTGTCTGAAGGCAGAGAGCCCCTTTGGCACAGCAGGCAGATGGTTTCCTTCCAAATACCTGAAAAAAGTCACATTTGACAATTACACAAACACATTAAGGAGAACTCACGTCACTCAATCTGCACCATGAATGAGGACAACATAAAGTCAGTCACTAATGAAATTACCTTTGATTCATTGCTTTGAAACTCTAACAGCTTTTACTTTATAAATGAATTACCCCACATGCAAAGCACAACAGCAGCTTATTGACTTACTTTATTTGTTTTAAAACTTGGAAGTGCATAAAGGATCTCTGGCCTACAGCAAACAGAATTGATCATTTGGTTGTTCTGTGACAGCAGCTGAAGAAGGGGAGAAAAATTGCATGGCCTGTGCCCTGAACTTGGAGTTACCTTTCCCAAGTATCTCAAATTTGACAAATTCAGCAGGACAGTGCTGGCTGCTCCCTGACCCTGCCATTTGTCCTGGGCATGGAAGGTTTTTGTGCAGCCAGAAAGGGAAGAGGAGCTGGACTCCCAGATAGATCCCTGTGCTGCAAAAGGTCCCACTAATTCCAGCATCAACACAAACATCCACAAGTTTGTGGCACATCCACCACAGCAATGCACCCTCCTCACCTCTCCTTTTCACAGCAGGCTGGTACAGGAGGAAAACTTGATGTAAATTAAAGAGCAAAGACCAAACTCTCTTGGAACAGAGGTTCCTTCTATGTGCACTAAATATATTTAACAACCTACCTTGTGTTTCCAGTGTGGAAGTTTCAGTGTTTGAGACACCACTGAACTTATTTCTATGCAGACATAGGCATGAAAGAGCTAAAGCCTTTGGGGATAATCCTAAGTCCTCATAAAGGCAAAGAGAACCTCCATTTTGCACTTTTTCTCCACTTAACAAACATGATCACAGCAAAACCCCCTGAAAAAACACAATACTTTTAAAAAGCCTGCCTAAAAGATAGTGTGGGTACTCCAGTCTGCACAGCTGACTGTGGCAGCAAGGGGATGTGGGTGTTTCCCTGTTTATCACAACAAAACAGAGACAGAGCTGGAGGGTTTGTTCCTTAACCTTGGCTATTAGGTACCCCTGGGAGATAGCAAAGTCATAAAGCTCCAATGGAAAGTGACTACTGTGGTACCATGGCACTGCCAAGGTGTTTCTCCAGACATCTTCCAGAATCAACATCTGCCTGGGAAACCAACCCATCCTGCTCAGAGAGCTCCGTGCAGGAGGAATGCATTCCTCCCTCCACAGGTGGGATGAAAGAGAAAATGATATTTCCCTTCCTTACATGGTGCTGCAGGGATATTTCCTGAGGCAGACACGGGGCAAGGAAATTGATATGGAATGTTTTGAAACACAATCAAGTGTAGCCAGGAAATGCAGCCCACAGACACCAGAACACTTCATGTGCTGCCTCTGCTGCTGAAAACAGAATCTGATAATCATGTTAGGAATTTTTATTCCACACATACAATTTCCTTGTCTTTGGCAACAGGCCTCCTTATTCTGCACTTACTATAGCAAACAGCAATAATAATAGATTATCCTTGTGCCCTGTGTTCCCTTCTACATTAACTGTAACAGCACAGAGATACTTGTGTAAACTAAATCCAAGAATATTTTCCCACAAACGTTATTTTTATATCATTCAAAAAACCAGAATCTATAAAAACCAACAGGATTTCTTACATAATATATTTTATAGCTGGTATTATTTCCCCCACCTCTTTTTTTTCAGCTTAATGACCTCTCAACATTTTCTGCTGCTTCAAATCTCTTTTGTACTGAACTCCAGCTGAACTGCTCCAGCCAGGCTCACAGTTATCCCTTCTGGATGTGCACAGGATCCCATCCTGGCAGAGTTCCCCTGGACATACATTGGAGATCCCCTCAATCCTCTCCAGGGTTAGGCTGCACAATGTGGGAACACCAGCTTATGACTTTTTAACCAAAAGAAATTATTTCCTCAATTAAAAACCCGACTGAACTAATTAATCTCTCCCCTCCAATGAGTGAGAGAGTTGCACAGGCAGCACAGCAGGGACAGAGTCTCACCAGCCACAGGACAGGTTGGCTGTGCCACCCTTACACCTCCCATGGAAATCCACATTTTCCACAAGTGGAAAGCCACTTGCTTCATTTTGGCTGAATCTGTTATAAATTATGGTGAAAATGGAGGTCCTTGGTAATTTCCCACTATAAACTGGAGATTATCAGTATTTAGACATGCATGACACATTTCTAACAGGGCAAACCACATCTCTTTCCCCCAGCCATGGTCTGCTGTGCATGCAGAAGGATGCTGGGAGTCTGTGCCTTCCCCTTCATCCCAGAAAATCACAAATCTCAAACCCATGCAAGAGGGCAGGGTAAGGTTCCAGTCTTCATTCCAAATGTAAAATTCTAAGGATTTCTAAAGGAAATCAAAAGCAGGTCATGTATTATGTATTTGGAAGTTATATATGATTTTCCTTTAGGAAAGGAGACTCTTGCAATATGTTGAATTCTTCAGGAACATATTTTCAGGATATTCTCTAGTTGATCTCAATATGAAACAGCCTGCAATTTAAACAAACTCATGGTAGTGAGCCAAAGTTTTTTTCCTCCTCATCTGCTTGCTGGGGCAATCAAAAGTCAAGGGTGCACATTTTAATTCAGTGCTTCATGACTCAGACTAACCCAGACATGCAGACCCCTGGAGTTAAACTCCTACAGAAGATCTGCTCTGAATAGCTCTGGATGTGCTCTGCAGCAATTTGATGGTTATATAAATGTGCTAGCAGAAAACTGCAATACTCATACCAGTGCTACAGTTTCTGAATAAACACAATTTGACTCTGAAAAAGCACTGATAACACACTTTTCATGCGTCCATAAGAACAATTCACCACTGCTAAACCTCTCACCCCATTATCCAAAACGTGGCAGCATTTTCCAAGCTGAAGGCATTCATTCTGAAAGCACATTTAAGTGCAGGGAATTTGAAATAAGCAAGGCTTTTAGGGCAGAAGAGCTTGCCAAGAACCAGGAGGATGTGGGATGCAGAATTTGGGGCAAACAACTGCAGCAGGGACCTCGAGGTGCCTCTGTCAGGGCTGGGGGTGCAGGGCACCCCCTCCCCACCTTGCTGGGCTCAGGGGGCTGGAAGCTGGACACAGGAAATAAAGGAATTATTCCTGAGGGCAAATGGCCAGAGACACAAAACTTTGTGTATTTATGAATGCATCTATATAAATAAAAAATCACCAGAGATGAAGCTCCAGATGCTCTGGCTTTTTGGCCATAATGGCCAAAAGAGTCAATGTGGCCATAAAAGAGTCAATGTGGAAGGAAGATTAAATTTTTAATTCTTTCCAGTCTTTAGCCAAAGGAATATCATGTCCATGGTGTCTGGTATGCAAAGAAATTCTGGTATGAATGAAGAAAAATACGTGTCTAATTTTAATTCTGGGAATCAAGTTATTAATATACAGAGTCAAGACTGAGTGTCAGCTGCCTTAAAATAGACACTGACTGCTATCCAAAACAACCTCATTTGCTTCCTGAGGTCTCTAGGCTCTGTTTAAATATCAGATTGGAGGTTTTTGGTGTTTACCCTGTGAATGCTGCTGAGAATCCTCAAGTCTCACTAATGACTTGTAACCAACAAGCAATTACCAGAGCAAAAACTGAGAAAGAACCAAACCAGAAAATCCCAAAATACATGTTCAGCCCTCAATGAAAGCCACCACCTTCCTACCTGGCCAGGTTTCTTCTAGAGCATGGCCAGGGGGGCTGGCAGGGTGGGACAGGGCTGCAGCAGCCCCAGGGCTCATCCATATCCTTCACACACACCAACATTGCACAAAAAACATTAAAAACTGTGCATTAAAGATGACAGCTGCTCTTTTCCCAACTTGCCTATTTCTGTACTGAAACCACTTGGGTTGGAGGTGATATAACCAGCCCGAGGTGCCAGAGCATCGTGTAAGAATCTGAATTACTTGGAATCCTTTTTGAGCTGAGGTGTCTATTCAGCCATGAAGTCAAACTTGCAGTGGTAATCCGTGCTAAGAGGAGAAACTGGAGAGAGAAGTCACTTCTCAGGCAGTAATTGAAAAGGCACAAAACCTTTTCTTCAAATATTCCACAAAGAATGTTACATTACTAAATCCAAGATACTTGGCAGTTTTATGTAGCTCTAAAATTAAGCTACACGCCAAAACTATTCATGTCCATACCCACTACCCTAAAATGTTGAGTCAAATTTCATTTCCTAAAGATGGTGGTCTAGAAAAGAATTGGACTGTGAAAGATGAAACATCCACAAACAAGAATTTTAAGAGCTTCAATTAGAGTTTCTTGAGAGGAAACAAAAATTAAGTGTGGATCTAGGTTCTAGGTTCAAATATGAATCTTGGATCATAAGTTTTGGAAAATTTGGACTCTGGGTTTTGCTGTATTTGTACATCAGAGCACAACCTCCATGTCTGACACACAAACATGGCTGTGTTGGAGAGAAAGTTAAATTTTAGTCTCTGCAAGTGCTAATGTCATCTTTCTGATATGGACCCAAACTTTACCAGTCACTGAACACATTATTTGATAATATTGGTATTATTTACATTTTCCAAACTATCAGGTTTGAAATGCAGTTTAATTCCTCTATTTCATGAGGAAATAGAAGGAAACTGAAGAAAGACTATTCTAGAGGTAGTAAATGGACTGAAATTTTACATTTTGTTTCTTTACATTGTCATGGGTAAAGAAAATGTTGTAGAGAGAGAAGTGTCCCGAAGGTTTTGTTTTGATTCTTATTAATTTTTCTTTTAGTTAATAAATTTCTCTTTATACTCTTTTAAAGTTTTGAGCCTGCTCTGCCTTTCTCCTAATCCCACCTCACAGCAGAAAATAAGCAAGTGCACTAGTGAATAACCAACAGGAACCCACCACACACCTGTAACTAAAATATCCTCTCCAGAACTCTCCCTCCTCTCAATGGAAGAATACCCCTCTGCAGAAAAGGAGCAGGACCAAATAAACCTAATTGTTTATCTCCTTTATTATCAAAGGAAAACCTCCTGATGCCTGTGCTGGGGGTCATTGTGTAGAACAGTGTGAATTGCCAGACAAGCAAGAGAATTTGCATTCTCAAGCAGATGATTTTCATCAAATATCTCACTCCACAGTTTCCCTTTGATCAAGCTGAAAAATGGTGCTAAACTGTTACAATAATCCACAGCTATCCAAACTGCTGTGGGCATATTTGAGGCATTGGTCAGCACAGCCCAGGTAAAAGCCACTGGTTTTAGTCACAAGGAAATCACAAGTGCCTTGGAAGCTGGAAAAAAAGGGTTGGGATTGGTGGTAAATACCTCCAAATAAATATGACAACTGATGTGTAAAACACACCAACCTACCAGGCAGAACAAGGAGCAGCAATAGGAGAGAGAAGGTTTGTGAGGAGAGAAAGAGAAATGGCAAAAGTAATGCAAATATTGGCCTGCATTGATATAAATGGAAGGGAAAACAATCCCTAACAGTGATGTATGAGTGCAGGTTTTTCTAACAATCCCACCAGTGCTGTCCTATAGCTCAGTGTCATGACAACATTTGGAGTCTAGAGATGACATGATTGGTACATATTTATTCTAAAACACACCACACTCATTATGCTACAGCTTGTGCACACTGTCCACATAATTGCCTCCAATGATTTCCCCCAGTGCAAAATGTTATTTGCTGTAGGTCCATAAAAGCAGCTGGATGCTGTCAGATAAGACTTTATTAGAAATAGACTATACTTTTGTGAATAAAAGGCAAAAATCTAGTGTTCACACACTGAGGTAATACATTAAAGGAGAAAGAGCATGGGAAACTAAGTTCAAACAGATTTAGGGGAAAAAATCAGAATTAAAGGAAAGCCTAAAACACTAAGCAGCAGCAAGGCTGAGTTCCAAACTACTTCATTGCATGAACATTTTACTTCTGAACATCTGGAGCAGAAAACTGAATATGTTCAAAAAAACCAAGGTTTCTCTTCAGGGCAAACAAACAGTGGGAAAAAAATGTAGGCAGTATGTAAATATACAGTGGAGGAATATACAGTGAAGGAATGTGCAAGAAACAACAGAATATTTTCCTACTCCCAAGAAACTGGAAGAGAGCTCACCCATGATGACAGGGTTTTCCGAAGGAAAAACTGGGAAATAGAAGTTTCTTGCATCATCATTCCTCTAAGAAGCACTGAGTGATCTTTTCAGCTCTTTTCTAGATGGAAGCCTTCCCTGCCAAGGTAATCCCTGCTCCCAAGGGTGGCACAAACCAAACACAGGGATGTCTCCTATCATTCCCAGCTCTAAATGTGAAGGAGATAATGGTTTTCACATGTCTTGTCTAAATATACATTGAAACAGAAACTCAGAATGAGCACTGAAAGGAGTGAGCCTGTGTCTCCTGTCCACCCTGCAATAAAACTTTGCTGGGGATCCTCTCTGCTGAGTGTACAGTGAAATTTGACCCAGAAAGGGCAACATTTCCCCTGTGTGCCTGTATGCTTACATAGAGGTATGCTTATTTTTGCACAGTGCTATTTAATACCTGCTACAAGGAAAGGATTCCCCCTTTAAGACTATTTTAAGACCTCTAAGAGAATTTAAAGAAATTTATGAGAAGACTACATTCAGCCACAAGAGAGTGGTTTAAGCAGACACCTGACAGCTCTTTTTCTTAAACCATGCTGCACAAAAGCACTGCAGTTTAATAAAAAGCACTGCAAGCAATGTGCCTGGCAGATGAGTACATCAGCAATGGAAGGTTATAAATGTCAGACTGGTGCATTCATAAAAACTGAATGCACCGAGATGCTCCTGTGCATTCTGTCCCTGCTCTGGCAGGGAGCTGTGGGACACAGGGACAGGAGTCCTGCATGTCCCTGTCACCTCCTTGGCACCTGAGACTCTGGGTTTGGGCAGCTGAACGAGGTAAATCTCATCCACCCTGTGCCCAGGAAGATTTTGGGTTCCCTCTGCCAGGTTCCAGCTGTCCTCAAGATGAGACAACAGGCTGGGTCCCACTGGAGATGCTGCTTAACACAGCAACAATGGAAATTCTCAAACACAGACCAATAAAAATGTGTAACTTCACACTGGTAACCTGCATGATACAGCAGGTTATGGGCAATATCTCTGTCTCAACCTGGAAGCAGAAGAAAGGCAAGCAAGATTGATTATTTTTTATTTACTTACTTCATTCTTGTCACAGTTTCCACAAACACATGAAATTTCATGCCTCAGTACCTGCAACCCATCTTTTGGTTTAGAAACAAATAAGGAGCTCAGTTTATGTTAGTGGAGAGGAGAATGAGATCAGGATTGAATTTTGAGACAGCTGGGACAGATTCAAAGGTTATATTTGCAGAATATGAAATATTCAGAGCCAGGCAGTCCATGGCTGTCTGTGTTCTGCTGACACATTTCTGGATGGAAAGCAGAAAGCTGAACTAGAGCTTTGCACAGCCAAGAGGCTCCTGCTGAAGAAGACAGTCACGTAAACTCCTATGAACTCAGACTGCTCACTTCCAGGCTATTGCCTCATTTGCCAAAAAATGGTTAAGAAATTTAGCAGTTTTTAAGAATGTGAGATTAATTTTACTCTTTTTGTGAAAGCCATGTCATCAGGGTATCAGATAGTATCAGCAGAACTTAATATGCAAAATTTAAACATAAAAATTCCTCAGTGTGGCAGTGGAAATCAAAGTAACATCTGTGATACCTTACTGCTGGCAAGTTACATTTGAACGCAATGAAACCTGAACAAAAGCAGAGCAGAGATGACCTTGCAGACTTCTTAACACTGATGGCAATATATAAAGGAATCCAGGCCAGGAATTGCCTTTCAATGCAATTCAATTCACCATTAACCATGCCCTGGTCAACAGTGCTGCAAGGATGCATTCATTATTGCAAAGTTTCCATGTTGAGTTACCCCAGGCACTTCCAAGACCCTCATTCACCCACAAAGCCTTGTATTTGTCCACAGCACTGGTAAAAACAGTGTGAACCCCATTCTCCCCCCAGGAAGGGAGTAAAAAATAATAGTTGGTACTACTAGAAAATAGCAGAACCAGATTTTAGTTCATTATAAAATTCATCAAACATACCAACCAACTCAACCAATTATTTTCACATAGAAATGTTGATGAGATTGTAACAAGTTTCAGTAATGACTCACCTGGGATAGATTTGAATAAGGGCCTAAAGGGGAAAAGCTCAGTATTTCTACTGCCAACTGCTTAAGCCAAGCAGTTCCACCAGGATATTTTCTTTCCATGGAAAGAAAATCCTCTATAAATTCCTACTGAAGCGTGGATGAAAAGACAACTAGAAAGATGGTTCTAGACTAGGATGAATTTACTTTGCAATATAATCTAATTATCTGTTATTTTAGCCATTTCATGAGGTTTGGAGAAAAGAATTCCTTGTTTCCACCACCAGCTTCCTTTTTTCCCTTTTTTTTAATCTCCTCAGAGGATAATTAGCTCACAGCTGCATAACTCAGGAACATATTTTCATCATCCCTTCAAACTGCCTGTTGTGAGCTTGGGCTCTCACAGAAGCACTACAGGATTATTTGATACTAATAAATGCATTTGTTCCTACACCCAGAATTAATGGCTACAAGGACAGATAAACTCTGTTCCCATTACAAAGCGATTTATTCAGTCAAGGGACAAATAAGAATAAGAATAATGGTCAGAACATATGGGAAGCACCAGAGCACAGATGAAAAAGTCAAAGGCAAACCCCCCAGGGACCCACAAAGGCTCTCTGGGATGCAGTTTGATGAACTTGTCGAGAGAGGGGGGAGGTAAAGGGTAACTTACAGCTCAGTCACATCCTTGGGAATCCCCTTGGGCAGCATGCGCAGCCCCTTGTTGCTGCAGCGAACCACCGAGTCCACACAGGTACACTGGGCAGGACAAGGAGGGGACAGCAGGCAGCTGCTCTCATCATTACCTGCGCAGGGACAGAGGCAGGGCGTGAGGAAATCAGCACTGCAGCCCAGGGCACCCACTGTGAACACAACTGGTGACAAGGACCAGGCAGGGGCAGCCTGAATCCAGGGTAACCATCACAGCATTTTACACGAGAGCTCTTTGGATCACCCGGCCCTCATGCAAGCTCTGCAGGCAACATGAACAGCTCATTAACTGAATAGAAATATTTTAAAACATTATTTAATATATTTAATTTTTTTTCCTAAGGAGAAGCTGCTTCATAATTCTAAATTGCTGCTTCTGCAAATTTTATAGTGCAGTCCAATGCACAAATCCCAAATCCTCTCCCCACCAGCTGAAATGGAGAGCTTAAACAGCACATGGCCTTACATTCATCTAGAGAGATGATATTTACTATCTATTCTCTTTTTGGAAGACTTTTTAAAAATTCAGCTTTTAGATGTTTATTTTTTACTTTTCATCACTACCAAAGATATTTATTTTTTACTTCCCATTTTACACTAGATCCAGTGCTTTGGATCACCTTGCCCTCATGCAAGTTCTCTAGGCAACATGAACAGCTCATAAACTGAATAAAAATATTTTAAAATATTATTTAATATATTTTAAATATTTCTTTTCCTAAGGAGAATCTACTTTGTAATTCTGCAAATTATAGTGCAATCCAATGTATGAATCCCAAATCTTCCCCCACCAGCTGATATGGAGAGCTTGACCAGCACATTGCCCTTAAGTTCATCTAGAGAGATGACATCCCCTATCTGCTCTCCTTTTGGAAGACTTTTTTAAAATTCAGATTTTAGATGTTTATTTTTACTTTTCAAAGTCAGCCTGGCACTTTGTTTATGATCTGAATTGTAAAGCCTCATTGTTTTCAACAACGATAACCAGGCAAACAACAAACTGAGGCAGCACAATTCCAACTGCTGGCAATCCATCTGTGCACACTTGAAAATATCAACTTTCTTCAAAAATGGTTTCAAAGGTCCATAAACAGCAGATTAAATCTTGTAATTGAAGAACAATAGGGTTTCTGCAGTAGAAAGCAGCGCTTTGAAGCTCAGAACATTAAAGCATGGATTTTCCCCAAAAGCAACAGGCTTTGCAAAACATAAGGCACATGGCTGCTGCAGTATCACATGGATGTGAAAGGAAACACTTATGGCACATTCTGGGGATGACAGGGAGGGGAAGCACAAAACTGCGTGTGAGCACGGGCAGCCCGAGCTGAGACCCAGGGCTCCCAGCCTGCTCCTTCCTCCTAAATGATGCAAGGACTAATCGAGACAGATCTGCTTCTTCCTTCTCTCTGCTGGAAGCACCCATGAGCATTGAGATTAAAGAAAAAGACTGGAAGTCCTGGTAGAAGATAACAGAATTACTCCTGAATGTATGGGTAGGAATCATTTGCATTCAGAGGGCTGGGGAGGCACCACCAGACTACAGAAGAATTGGGAAGATTTCTTTTCTTTTCTTCCCTACTGAGTTTAATGACTGGAAACAAAATTCAAAGTCCTTCATAAACCTGCAGAAAGAGCATGTTTTTTCAGCATATTTAATTTTCCCCTGTGTTCTGTGTTTCACACCCTGCCACCACCTACTTTCCATTTGCCTCAACTCCAAGTTACTGCCTGACAGAGTAAGCTCCCAACTGTGGAATGACATTTCGTGCACCAGGATTCTTCTTTTCTCCCAAGTGGGGAATGTCAGTCTGTGGACCAGGATTCTGGTTGGTTTTGGGGCTTTTTTTCTCTCAAATTAAAAGTGAATTATTCTTTTATGACTAAACTTGGGTCTCTTGAGCTCTGAGCTCAAGAACCTGGGCCTGTTGCCAGATTGCTTGACTAGGACAGGAATTAATTTTTACTCTAAGTAGGGAACTTGTATCACTCTCATTGTCTCTTTAGAGGTATGACTAACTGCACCTCCAGCCTCTCTAGTCTCAACAAGCTGCAAGTCAAGTTAGCAGGGCATTCATCAAACAATGTTCTCCTTACTAGTTTCTTGACCAGAAGACAACAACTACCTGGAGAATGAAAGAAATCTCAGAGAATTTTCTTTTAAACTCACATAGACCCATCAAAGCATGAAGCATTTCAAATAATGGCTAAGGTTCTTTTTTATTTCCCTGTATTCACCTTTTACTGGTGACCTTGAACATTATCCAAATCTAAGAGACTTTCCAAGCAAGCCAAGAGTCCCACTGGTTTCAGAGTGTTAACTAAGAGTAAGGAAGGCCCAGAATTGCACCAGGATTAGACAAAGCAGGGCATTTATCTACAATAAATTTAATGTATTGTATTAATAAATTAATTCTTATATTTAGGTGTAGATAGCAGAAATTCAGAAACTGGAAATCAAGAATAAAAATATATCATTGATAGAGAACAGTGATTTTCAGCTCTAGGTAGCTGCTTCTTCCACCACCAAACCAAAATGTTTACTGTGCAGCATGGCTTGGTAGGGAGGAGCTTTCTCAACATTACCACAAGTGCCAAATCAAACTGGAATTTCTTACCATCACAGGTGAAGTCCTGGACATCTACATCTTGGATTGGAATATCCTTCAAGAAAAAGGGTTTCAAGCAGCGTGGATTTCCACTGACAATTCTCTTCTTCCTCAGCCACTTCCCCAGCCAGGCCAAATGGCAGTTACAATTAAAGGAATTAGCCAGCAAATTACTGAAAGTGAACAAAACATGATTCCATTACACATGAACATACAGAAATACTGAAATAACCACAGAAAGATGAGGGGCTCCAAGTCCAGGCTCTTTCCTGTGTTCCTGTGAGATCCCTACTCCATCCTGCAGATGCAGGTTTTATGTAGGGCTGGAATTATAATTAAAATATATATAATTATGCATATATAAATATATGTTTATAAACCAAACTGCTTAAAATTATTATTTAAACATACTTACACCACTACCAGGGCTGGATTTATTGTGGAATTCAACCCAAGCTACAGCTCACACCCAAATCTAAACTCAACTCACAAACTGCACCCATGATCTTCACCATGACCATGTACCTGCCCCAGCACTCCCATTCCCTCTGTCCCCCACAAACCAGAGCCAGGAGGGAGCCACTGGCAAGCTGAATTTGGGGTTCCTATTGAAACAGCAAGGATAGTGCTGTACATGTACATATATAGATATGTAGATATATATAGCAGCACTGTCATCTTGAGCCACTCATGAAGATTTCTCAGGTCTGGGTACCTTTAGTGAAAAGCATCTATTCTGCTGCCCTGTGAACTTTGTGGGGTCTGCTTCAAATCTTGCTGCAGCTCCTGAAGTATCTTCCATCCAGAGCTGCGGGCCAGGCATGGTGCTGTGGTGTGCAGCCCCCAAAGCCATCCTCTGATTGTGCCTCCATGAGAGGGATGGAGCCTGAACAGAGCCTGGCTTAGCAGCTCCTTCCTAACTAAAGTGCAGCTGAAGGGAAGAGGCTGAGCTCCCTGGTAAAAAGGAGAGCTGTCTATGCCATGTACAGAGAGGGGGAATCAACAAACTCAGTCACAAAGAAGAATGAGCTGTCAGGGCCTGTGCATGCAAAATGAAGTCTCTAAACTCATATTGATAGAATATTCACATCATGTTGAGTGAGCCCAAGAGTTAGTATTTTGGTAGTACAGAAAGAAATATGATCAGAAATATGATCAGAAATATGAAATTTCTTTAAATCGTAGCATATCTTTTAAGACAAGAAATCTGAAGGTAAGGAACAGGCACTTCAATTGCAGGTGTAGCAGCTGAAGTAGCTTTTAAGTCTTCACTTGCAAGATGCTTTCACAAACCTAAATATGCAGTCAAAATCACATTAGGACTTCAGCCAAACAATTCCTTCAGAAAACAATAGTACTAAAGACAAAAACATGTGGCACAATTGAGGTGGGGCAGTTAGAAAGCAAACCCAAAGCAGCTCCTACATTCTGTAGGTTCTAGGCCAAAATCACAGAGCCACAATGTGATTTACAGCTGCTCTGAGCACTGCAGCACAGCCTACTTCAATCACTGCTCTGCCCTGGAGCTCTGGGGTTAATCCCACGTGGATTTAACACAGGCTTATGGACATTGTGGAGAAAGGAGAGCTGGGGAGAGCAGAAAACTCAGCATAATGCTATAAAAACACTCCACCTGCTTCACACTTAAGACTCAAACGCTGCAGAAAGGTGAGAAACCCAACAGGTTACACAAGAGCTTTCATACAGAAGGTGCAAAAAAGCACTGAAAGCAATACTCTAATTCTAACTGCTTTCCTCCTGAATTGTTTTCCATTCTCTTTAATCCATAATGGGACCACATGCAGGATGCTTTGTATATTTTCCGCCCTGATAGACTCTGGCATGAGCAGAGTGCCTGAACCAAATGTCTGAACCTCTGAGCAAGGCCGTGCTTCAAAGGCCATTTGTTCCACTGGTGGGAGAGAGTGAGATCATGTTCACAGAGCTGCTCCCATCACACAAAGCCTCAGAACTGAGTAATCTACCACTGGGAACAAACAGCAGGTGTGCATAATCAGGTTTCTGGAAAAGCAGCAGCTCTGAGGGTAAAGGACATGTTGTACATCTAGAGAGCATCTTACCAAGACTTACCAAAAACTTTCACAAACATTCCATCTACAAAATGCTCTGTATCAAGAAATAGTAATTATCCCTGTCTAGAGAGGAGAGATTGTTTTGACTTAATGTAACTATCCACAAAGCCTCCTTTTCTTCTTGGCAGGTTAAGGTATGAGGTAAAATTTTTGGACTCTTTTAGTTTAGAAGTTGGATTATGCTTTTTCTTGGGAATTAAGAAAGAAATAGGTTGTTTCAGATAAAATTAACAAATAAACAAGTCTCCCATTTAGAAATTCAAATCACTCCAGGCAAAAAAAGAAGAAATTTATCTTGTCAGTAATTCCATGTGATCTGCCACTTTAGCAACTTATATATTTTATCCTTTTCCAAATGCAGAGCAGGGATTTTTAGCTTTAATGCAGTCTGAAGTTCATACATGTCCCCACATACACACATGTCCCTCTTTCCATGGCAAGGCTGTGATGCAACCTTTGATAGAAATGCAAGATGAAGTCCCTCCTTAAACTATCACATGGATAAAGAGATTTCCTACTTGACTCGAAATGGAATTGAAAGTCTGGAAAGGCTAATTGTATGTCAAAGCTTTACTGAGGAAACTGACTATTCAAGTGGAGTTCTCCAATCAGAAACAGTAATGTTGGGCAGAAAAACTGATGTGAAAACTCATCAGTAATAATCAGAGTTCCTACACATACAATAGTGATTTACCCACTCAGACAGAAACACAGCAATCAAACTTTTAGCAGAGATTTTGTACTAACATTAAATTCAGAAGTGTTTACTCAAGGACGTGGACATATTTTAAAAATCAAGGGGAAATAGAAGTCTTGAGAAATGAAATATGTATATCCTACTACAAGTGCCTCTTCAAAATTACAAAGAAGCCATAGAATATTAACTATTTAAATGGATTCTAGTGACCTGTTAGAAAAACATGCTGGAAAACATCTGGATGGTTTTGAAATTAGATTGAAAATATATTCTGGAATTCAGGTTAAGTTTATACAAGAATAGTTTTATGTCATTCTGGCATTATGCAGTCATGCAGTTATTTTAATATAATTCAAGGAAAAGCAGTTCTGCTTGCAAATATCTCCCTTGACTGTGTAAGGACTAAAAGACATGACTGAATTTTCTCTGTGAAGAACTGCAAGGGCACTTCAAATTAAGATACTACAGTGCCGAGTTTGACCAACAACAAAATAAAAATTGCAACTTTTTCTACCAAATAGATGTTCTTCCTCTGTTGAAAATCATTAGATAGGGTATTACTTTTAAAGTTGACCATGTTTTTCTAGAATATCAATGAGACTGACTCACAAAGAGTAAGAACAAAAGGAACAATGTTCTTTAGGGCTGCAAATACGCCAATATAAAAATGGAAATGGAACATTGCATGAATTTTTGTTTCCCATTGATAGATGTGAAAGTAAGGCATTACAGTACCCCATTAGCTCCCAAAGTGTGGGCTGAACAGGGAAAACAGTCACACCATCTAACTTCAGTGGTGTTTGTCATCCAATAAATCCACCTACAGCAGAGAACTGCCATGAAATGAACAAAGCTGAATTCTGCATTTGTATGGCAAAAATCACCATGGCCTCAACTCAGGCTCTAAAGAAGTCAAAACCACACCTTTTCTGCCTGTAGACCAAACACAGAATGCAAATGTGTCAAAGAACAAACTCTTCCACCAAGACACAGCTAAGAACCAACAGGATTATAAATCAGTGCCTAAGCCATGCATTGCAATTAGCACGAGCTTGAATTGCTCTTGCTAGAAAGTGCAACAATCTTTCTCCACAGAAAAGAAAATGGGCTGTTCTCTAACAAAATATGACAAGAAAAATTCCATGAAAGCAAGGTAGGGGCTGCACAGACTGATTCAGAGAGCAGGGGAGCAGCAGGCACTGCCTGCAGCACAGTGACAACAGCTTTCAGCACGTGCCTCTTGCTTTGACCAGAGACTTGAAAACAGTCAATAAAAATAATCTGCTTGTGTTTCTCTCTTTGTCCATCAATTCTGAGGAGATTCTTGGGACTGCACAATGTAAAAGGAAAGAAAATTCTGTGTTCCTTATGCTGCACAGAACTAATGCCAAAATGATAACTGATTTGTTGGTGAAAAGTTGCCACAGCAAAGGGAAAGTGTCAGTGACAAAACAGCAGAGATTCAACACATCTTTCTCTGCCCAAACATGATGAAGAATGTTTTCCAGTCCTGAAATGCAATAGGATTGTGAGTTTATTTTGACTGGACAATTAGGCTGTACTTTCAAGACAGACAATTTCCATTAACAGCAACACCAGGGTCCCCTCTCACAGTTGGAAACAAAAGGCAGACTTTCTTTCCATATTTATCAGTCTGTACTTTATTAAAATGGACACACTAAAAAAGCATTTTAAAGTATTTAAGAAGCATGGGAAATATTTCAAAGAATGACTGAAGAGTGTAAGAGAATTAAAATAAAGCTTAGTTTGGGATTTTCACATTCACATTCAGTAAGATTTGACTATTTTATCTTCTTCAGATGCTCTGAAAATCTAAGAATTAGCTAGTAGACTTCTGATGTTTAACTACTTTAACTGAAATCCAAGAAAGCTGTTCTTACAAAATCAGACTCTTCTGACACTAAAGCAGCTTCAGGGAGCTGAGTGTGTGATAAGCTACACTCTTTGAATCTGCAGAAATTGTTTTACATGACCTTCTCCTGCACGTTGCACTGGGCTGTGACACAGCAAAACACAGTCATTCTGTCTGAGACTGCGACCTGCAAGTTGCTGAAACTATTCAATTAAAAAAAAAAAAAAATAAAATCACACCTTGTATCCTCCAAACCTGTGATTTCAGTAGGATGGAGTTTTCTTTCCCTAGATGATGTTTTCCATATAAACTGAAACATGGTCTTTTTTAAAAGGAAAGCATGAAGAACATCACCATGCCATGTTCGTCCCATAATAAAATCACTTACATTGTGGACAGAGAGACCAGGGTGCTGAAGGCCCCAGGGGTGATGGTGCTGATGTGGTTGTCATACAGAGACAGGAGCCTCACTGAGCTCAGGCCAGCAAAGGTGTCGTTGTTGATGCAGCTGATGGAGTTGCTCCTCAGCATCCTACAAGGATTAAAACAGGGAATTAGGAACCACTGGCTAATAATTCAGGATGGGAAGTGCTTCACCGAAGAGATGCTTTGGAAATCATTCTGGTTTTACTGATTGCTGAATTAGAGCACAGCTAGAGGAGGGTTAGATTCATATAAACATGGTCTTGTGAATTTAAAATGCATTCTTCCACTCAGCATTAGAGGCTGATGGGAGCTGCACATCTGAAAGCAATATGCAATTAAAATTATTACTAGTGACAAACCTGAAATAAAAACCTAAAGGCTCAATTTAATAAATATCTGAGAGTAGGCTGAGATGTATTTCAGACATCGTTTGAGACTGCCAGAAGTGTGTGACAATAACAATACTGGCTGCATTACTTCTGCTCATGTCCTGGATGGTTTTTTGTATTCCACAATGCAAAAGCATAGAAGAAAACAGAATCCTCATCAAAAATCAAGGAATATTGTAGGAAAGATTTCCAGACCTGGCACAAGCTCTGGAATGTCATTATCATCATCAATTTTGAAGACAAAACCCAGTAATCATTCTATAAAATGGTCTTTGCTTGGTGCTTGTAGCAGATGAATCAGTGCTGTGTTTTGGAAGGTCCATCTCTCTGAGTTGTTATGGTAACAATGAACTCGACAATAAAGCCTAATTAATCTGAAAGACTGGAGTATCTTGTTTCACTCCATTGCAGAAAAGGCTCATGTGTATTTGTTACACTGCATGCCAATCAATATCTGGGTCTGTAAACATCACTGCACTGCTGTGATATTCCTACTTAGGTGAAAAATCATTCAGTAATTAAAGCACACTACCAAAGACCCACAACATGCATGCAGCTCCTGCTGCTGCTGCAGTGAATTGATCCCCAAACTGAGGAGGGTGAACCCCTGGGTATCCAACTCCTGGGTATCCAGTGAACAATGGAAATTCAGACTCCCTCCGAAGTTTGAATTTACATCTCACATTGGTATCTGCTAGCTGGGCACTGAAATGCCACCTCAATGCTACCTGAAAATCACCAGAGAGAGTTTAGATGTGGCTGGGAAAACACTGAGTGTCATCACAGACATTGCCTGTTTGAACACTCTGCTGCTTTTGCATCACTGCTCTCTGTGCAGTTACCAGCATCACGGTCTCTGTAATTTTGGGATTGCAGCTGGGGTGAAACTGTGTCAGGAGAGACCCACAGGGCACAGAGAAACACCTTTGCTCAGGTCAAGAGCACCAGCTCTAAAATGGACAAGCAGAAAATGGGAGAATAAGGCCCTTAGCAGCAGCAGGAAACATTTCTCCTGCCCTGCATGGAAGGTATCAGGCAGCAGAACTGCAGGATGGGATAATTTCAATGCCAATATGTCCTGCACAGTGATTTCTTGCATTGCAGGAACATACAGCCTTTTAAAAGCTGGACCATGACCCTGAAAAATGCAGCCCCTTTGCAAAAGATTACTATTTTAATGCTGAAAGAAAGTCAATTAATGGATAGCAATATGTGTCCCTCAAGCCAAAGCCTTTGGTTTCATATCATGGCTCACCATGCACTGTGTGCCCTTCCTGAAAGAACACTTAGACTCACAAATCCTCATATCATGCTGTGTATATTTAGACTGCTTTATCAGCTGGGGGAAATGTAGGTCAGGTCAGCAGGATAGCTTGAATGTTAAGCATCTTTTTATTAAAAAATGCTGAATTTTGTTTAGGAGCACTGCCACAGGCTGCTTTACAGTATAAAAATTAATTTAATATCTATGGGCAGTATTTTCAAATCCCTTAGTAAAGTGCATACATTAAATTGAAGAACAGATGGCTGTAACCACAAAAATATTAATGGAACAGCAAAAGTTCCATATTTGTCATCACAGAACAAAGTCCTTGAAATGAAACTTGAATTTCTTTTTACAGTTGAGTAAGGACTGTACTAATTGTGTCATGATACCTTCCAACATAAGTAGTATTTTTTTGCTAATGAAATTGCAGATTTTAATTGTATTTTGATTCCTAGAGTCTATTTCTTGTCAGCCCCACCTAGTCAAGTGCTTTCTTTCTACAGCACAGCTCCAATTTGGGTGGAGGAACAGTGGGAGGATGGACAAAGTGATAGCAAACATGTTCCTCAGTGTCTTGTTTCCAGAGGAAATAACAAAATAATAAAAGCATTAAATGACTGGAAGTGACAAATTTGACACTTGACATGTTCCCCATCATGCCAGACCTGTGAAAATCTGTCCATTTTATAGAAATAGCCCATAAATCTCAAACCTGCCCAGGAGCAGAGATAGATTGAAACCCTCAAGGCCGAGCAGCAGCAGTGGCTGTGTAATTACAGATATTTTAGCAGCACTGCTGAGCCTGAGCAGTGCCCAGGGAGGAACAGAGGCAGGGCTCTCACTTACAGGGTCTTGAGCCCTGTGAGGCCCCTGAACATCCTGCCATGCACGGACTCCAGCTGGTTTTCTGTCAGGATCAGCTCCTGCACGCCCGCCGCGCCGTCGAACGCGCCCTCCCGGATCTCCTTGATCTTGTTGTTGCTCAGGTTTCTGGAAGGAAACACCCAGTGACAACAAGAAAATCAGCAGTGCTTTATTGTGGAGAGTCTGGTTCTAGCATGGCTTAAAGAAAGAGGCCATGAAGGTATACAGCTGAGGGAAAAGTAAAAGGTAGTTGTAAAGCATTTCCCAGGCTTGATTCTATAAATAATTAGGCTCTCTCAAGCACCACTTTATAAACAATAAGATTCTCAGACAGTCTTCCCATAACAGGCAAAACACTCTGTCCTTGGGCTCTCTGGGAACAGATAGCTGCTCTGGGAACAGGTAGGAATGTTTTGAGAACTTTTCATATCACAGTGAGAATGCTGGTCCTGTTTTCAATAAACAAACCACAGGTATTGTAAAACAAAAGGAGGGGTTAGAGTTTTCTCTGTAACCTATCGTGAGCTTGGATTTTGCAATACGCATGAAGTTAATTAACACTGTTATATAAAGTGGCTGATTTAATCAATAAATTGGAGTCGATGCTGATCAAAAACAAATGGGTCGTCTCCCTTCACTTTCAACACTTTATTCCAAACATCACACTGGAGGCAGGGAGATAGGAAGAATTTGTTCCTTTGAGTGGTTATCTAGAGAGACCCATCCATCCATCCATCCAGCCAGCCAGCCAGCAAGGAGAGCATCCAGAAATTCCAAGTATTGCTATGTTCTCACAAATAGCTCCCTTGCACTCATCAAAACCACAGTTATTTCAGCTAAATCAAGATAATACCAGATTTTAATACCTCATGTAGTTGTTTCTTATCCATGCCTCTGGAAACAGTAATTGGGAGTTTCCAGCATCTGATTCATGTCCATGAAGTTATGGACAATGCTTGGGTGTGGGTGCTCATCTGGCAAGAGCCAGTTAATGTAACTGCCATTGAAATGGTGTCAAAAATTGAAATACGGGCCACTTTTATTCACTGTACCATGTATCTGATACCAACTTCAGTATGTGCACTTAAATAAAAAAAATCACTCAAAATGAAACAAGTATCACTTAATTGTCAATTCACAGCCACTGCAATACACAGCATTATTTTCTAAATGTTTACTCTGCCTATACAGTCACAAGATGTTTGCTTATAGATCCATATAACAAAACTTTGATCTACAAAGTCAAATGAAGTTCTCCTGAAATGCAAAATTAATCTTTTGAATATTTCATAATTGTGAAAACCCCCATGAAAAGACAATTTCTAAATTATATAAGTGCCATCAGAGATGCATAAAAATAAATGGCATTTAATTATTTAGAACATTTATATAGAAGGCCTTAAGCACATTAAAACTTTGAGCCTGAGTCCTTCAAACATCTCCCATGATGTCCTGTATAGATTATGATGAATAATTCTATTTGTTGAGGTCTATGACAGGAAACACTGGTCTTTGTTTTACTATCTACAACAAAAAGGAGAAAGTACAAGATATATTTTTGCTCCCAAGAAGATGCTAAATTCCAACACCATTACTCATGCAGAGTAGCACATTATTCCAGAAATGATCCCAGCACAGACACAGCATGAGTAATAGTTCCAAAATCCAATTCCAGGTGATACAAAACAAATGACAAGGTATCAGATTAACACCTGGGTTACTCTGCTCAGAAGAGCTGGCAATCTTACTGGGATAAAAGTTGACAGAAGACATGGAAAGAGGACAGCTTGGCCTCAGATAGAAATAATGTGGGTCTTGCTCTTTTCAGAAGTCATCACTTAATAAAATAAAAATAAAAAAAGAGCCTTGGAAATATGTTTCATGTGGGAAACTGGAGTACACTGGTTTATGTCTGCTGAACAACTGTCAGAGAGTGGGCCCTACAGCATGTGGCCCATCACCTCTTGTGCTTTCTTGTGATCAGAAAGAATAGGAGCACGCCAGCAATCAGCCAAAAATAACATAAAAACATCTAGAAATACTTACAGGCAGATTTCTCTTTCCAGAAGTTTAGTGCTTTGTGCTAAGGCTCACATGAAGAGTTTATGTTCAGTGTCAAAGCAAGTCAAGGGAGGATATTCTGACATATGCATTTAATTTTGGGGCTCAGCTATTTCTCCAGTGGAAATGTTTATAGCTCAACATCTCTCCAGAATGCTGGCATAAATAAATGCTCCCAAAGATGCCCCTCCTGGTAAAGATCATGCCACGATGCATATTTGCACAGAATAAGTGAGTAAATGTTTGTGGTGGGAAGGGAGGGTGAGTTGCTATAACAGACAAAGACTTTGCAGATTGCAAACTGACCTACAGTTGTAGTTGTAAAGTTTTATTAGTTACTTTTTGCCATGTAAAAGATATTTAGGTACACGTATTAAAACAGGGGGGCAATTTTAATGGTCTATTAGATACTGAAGGCAGAAAAGAGCAAATATTGGAGACAAAAGCTGGTCACCATCTGCAAAGGAATTGGCACCTTTATACAGTGCTAACATCTGAATTTTAATTGCTGCCAAAGGACTTCAGCAGATAGGCAACTCTGCTCATTTGAGTTAATAATGCCTGATCTTTTCAGCAAGACAGAATTACCCATAAATATGCCAGCAGCCTCAGAAGAAGCCAATTATAAATACCTTTCCCATGCAAAAGATTTGCAAATCCAACATTATGCTGAAATCAAAGTTGCAAGGCAGAGAAAGGAGAAGCTCTGCAGTAATAAATAGGTAAAGATGTTACAGTCCTGCAATCCTGCCTGGAGTATTGACAAAGCAGATGCTCTGCCAACCTGGATTTTGTTATTTGTCTTCCTGAGTTAGAGTTTCCCATATCAGAATACAACAAAAAAAAAGTGGTAGATGACAACACTCAGTCACCAAAAGGAAAAAAAAAAAGTTTCCTCCTACAGTCTGAACAGCTAGAATAATAAACATGAAGAGTTACACACTTTTCAGTCTAAGAGTTACCAGGAAAAATAATCAGCTAGTATAAAGCTTAAAAAATGAAAGCACTGTAACCTTTTGCCTGGTCTGCAACTCTGAGACCTCTAACTCCATCCTTCCTAGCTCTAAAAGATTCTTTTATATGTGATCATCACACTTGACAAGGAAATTTTTTACCAGAAAAAAACCTACTGACATTTTATAGCAAACTCCCACTACTGAAAAGCCCCATCCTCTTGCAACACTGAGCTTCTACCAGGAATTCTTCTTGAAATGCTGGCAGACAGTGGAAAAGAAACTGAGTTTTGAGACTCCTCTGCCCTCTGGCAGGACCCAAATGTGAGCCAGCCTGACTCCTGAAGGCTTTTTCCATAAGGACTTCCTGATTTACCCTGGTGATAACATTCAATCCTATTTCCAGATTTTATTTTGGGCAAGAGGTCAAAATAAATTTTCAGCAAGCCTGGGTCTGCTTTATGGGGGGCTGTGAATAGGAAATGAAGAGATCAAGAAGCTATCAAGGTGACATTGTTCACACAGCTCACTTTTCAGTCACTTTTTATTCACTTCAGGGCTGAAGTTTATAATAATATTATTTCTGTTGATCTCATAACTGCAAGAGCAAGCTGGATTCTATTCAGAATTAACAGAAGCATTCACCCTGCTGTACCTGCTGGGGCAATGTCAGCAATGCAGCTCCCAAGCGCTGAGTTACTGATTCACCTTTTAATCTGGAAAACCCCTGAGAGAGATCTGCAGCCACAAGGGATCTGCTTGGTCTCACCTCCAACTCTGCAGTTTTATCACAAACCCAGCCTGTTCTGAGTGGGGTTTCCCTAGAATATCTCTGTCTTCTGGAGATGTGCTTGGAATCTTTAAACACATATGAGGAGGAAAAGCCCAGAGCTGCTGCATTCCTCTGGAGGATGCTGAGAGGGTTTTACAATAGTCTGGCTGGGTTTGGTGGTGTGAGCTGTCCTCAGGAGCTGCATTTTGGCTCTTTGCTTGTGTATTTTGTGGGCAAAGTGCTAGATTAAAAACACTGTATTTCACCCCTTTTACATTGCTAAGTCTACGGAGCTAGACCCCTACAATAAACAGTGTATTGAGTATTAGAGTTGGGGGTGTTATGTTTTTGAAATTATCTTGTAGTAGTACCAAGGTAAAGTTGCACTGACAGCCTTAAATACTGCACACAGACAGTGAGTTGCACCCAGTGCCACCCCTGCACTCATCCAGCACAGCAGACTGATGGCCTTGCTGTAAAAACCACACTGAGCCCAAATGGCACAAAGCACAACACACTCCTCAACCCCATTTCCAGAAAATAAAGTCTGTTTCTGTGTAACAAATGACTGCAGCCTCATTTGCCATGGCAAAATTCATGCTTAGGGGAAGGAACAACAGGTAACAGCTGTTTCCAAGGGCACAAACTACTTCTGCCTCCCCCAGAAACCTGATAGCCTGGGTTTGAAGCTGACTCCTAGTCCACAGACTTTATCATGATTCAATTTTATTTCTCATGTAAAATGTTCAGATCCTGGGCTGACACTCCATACAGTTCAATCTAGCAGGAATACTTACAGCCAAATTAAGCCTCCAAAGGCAATTACATGCTGGAGGTGGGTTGGCAGTACCAGCTATTGGCAAGCCAGCCTGACATTTCTTATAATAAAAACCATATTATATGTTCACTTTGTAACTTTGGCAAGGCTTAACTGAATGAACTGTTAGATGACCCCGTCAGGTTTTGAGGTAAACATTTTTCATTACTCTTGTTCTCAAGAGAAGAGGTCAGTCCCCTTTCTCCCCAGCAGTGCATGAAGTATGGCAGTTCACCTCTCTATTTTGAACGTGAGCTCATTGCTGAATTTTTTTGCCCTGCAGAAAGAGTGGGAATGATTTCCTGTAGGCACAGGGCAGTGGGCAAGCTCTGGAGATGGCATCTGGGGGCTCCAGCCTCTGCCCGTGGGTCAGCATCCCATTTCAGCAAGTCTTTCAGGGTCTCTCTGTGCTCCCTGAGCCAGATACCCAGGGGCTTTTGGACACTGAACCTGTCATGGCCAGGAGATCCCTCCAGGGGCTTTTGGACACTGAACCTGTCATGGCCAGGAGACCCCTCCAGGGGGTTTTGGACATTGAACCTGTCATGGCCAAGAGACCCTCCAGGCTCCCACTGCCATGGGAGTCCCCAGGCACTGGGGATTTTTTGTTAAGTGCTCTGTTCCCTGTGTAAGTAGACAGTAAACAGGAGTGAAAAATGCATGCTAGGTAAGAGTATACACAAATTGGAAAGCATCTGTCCTCATCAAACCTTCAGGATTTATGTTCTGAAAATTGGAATAATTTGTTTTTATTGAAATCTTACAGTAGGGAAGTACAGTGCACTGGGATTTTCTCTAATTAAAAGCTGAGGCATTGCCAGGGAGTGATGGGGCTCCCAGTGCTTGATTCATGCTGAATTTGGTGGCTGCTGCAAGAAAGGAACTGCTGGCTTCCACAGAAGTCAGAACTTCACTTCTGTGAATGGGGATGTCTCCCTACCTGACATGAGACCTTGATGTGCTGAGTGGGAAGATCTCCCTGGAAACATTGGAAAGATAATTCCCTGTTGTTTCTGCATTGGAAGCATAATTCCCTGTCAAAGGCAGCAGCTTCCAGCTCCCACGGCTGGAGGGCAGCAGCTCCTGGAGCCCTTTTAGGACACCCCCAAAAATCCAAGTGCTGGAGCTGCTCCCACTCCTAAAGAGCTCAGAGATGCATCCTTGTATTTCTCCTGCACTCCAGGCAGATCCAAAGTGCTCTTTGCCAACCACTGCAAAATATCAGCAGCACAGTCCTTGGAGCCTGAAGTTGGTGGGATGGGGATGGGACTTTCAGAGCCTTCAGCTTTCGCACAGGCAAGATCAGGTAAAGCCACACAGTAAAAACACAATGAAAACAAAACAGAGGTCACTGGAGAACCCAGTGAATTACTTCTGGACTGGATTAGACCTGTCTAGAAGAATCTACACCAATCTTGTCATTCTACTGTAAAAAGCATTAAACATAAAGAAAATTTAAATTTAGGTTGTGAAAATCACACTGTGTATATGGGATTTTGCAGCTAATTATTGAAGTTGATTAGTTTTTTCAAGGCACATTCAGATATGTTAACCTTTTAAAAACCAGTGGGGTAATCTTAGGTATTTAATTTCTAAGTAAAATGTGGCATCACATTGCATTATGTATCTCTGACCTTTACATTTTTATATCAAGAATTCAATTTTGTTTTGCATTAAAATGTATTAAACCCTAGGCTGACACATCATACAATAAGGTTCAGCTTAGGAGGGCTATTTGCAGACAAATTACACAACTGCTAATTCCATATTAGAGGTGGGGTTGCAAAGGTGGTCTGATACATGTTGCAAAGGTGGTCTGATACTTCCCTTTTTTGCCCCATCATTTTGACTCTGTCTGGAATTCTGCCTGGAGCTTCACAGAATTCTCTGAAATGAAGTTTATTTTCCAAGTTCCTTGGCATGGATCTGTCACTACTCCTAAACTCAAGTGAAAGACAATCAAAGGGCAAGCATTCAAATACCCTTCAGATATCCATATTACAGATATTCAGATTCATTTCAGAAAAAAATAGTATTTCAGAGAAAAAAATAAAGGAAAAAAAATGATATTATTTAGGCTAATGCCCTGCCACTGCAAAGCTCTGAGCTGTTTTCTTAAGCCTAGGAAGCAATTCAATTTCCAGACAGATTCCTCCACCTGCTGTTTGCCTTTAACACTCAAGCAGACAAGGAATATATGATGAGACAGAGTCAGCAATGTCAATCAAATAATAGTTATGTTTCTTGTCCCTTATACCCACTAAAAAATGGGGATTGGATCAATGCTGTTCCTCTCTGACTCAGCACCAATGCCATCTGAGGCACTGCCCACGTTTCCCTTCTCGCTGGGTGGAGAGGGGCCTTTCATTAGCAGAGGGATTTGGCCTGGTAAAGACCAAATAATAACTTGGGGGTTTGTTTGCTTGTTTCTTCCTGGTAACCCCTTTTTTCACAAAATGGAAGAAACATGAAAAGAAGTCTAATCTGGCTTTTTAGGGATCAGGCCACTGAGTAAAGTTGTGGTTGAAATGTTGCTGTCCTCATATGAAAAACCACTGTATTCAGAAAATCCCTTTAATTAAAATGGAGAAACTTCTTTAGAGCATCAGGCAGAACAAAAGAAATGAGCTCAGCTACAAAGATTTCCTAAGGAGCCTCTGCTTGGAGGCTGCCAGTAAAACCCAGCAAGAGACCCTTTGTAGGGTGCAGTTTCCTTTTGCCATGAGTTTGACCTGCTCCTGCACACCTCTGATCTCAGCAGCTACCAAGGACAGATAAAAGAATCTTTGGTTTCACAGGAAATAAACTCCTGAAAATACCCTCACATTTCATGCTGGATTTATTCCCAAAATACAGCCCCTGTCTAGGCATCCCTCCCTCTGAGTGATCGATGAGGACAGGAGGGACAGCACTGTACTTCCCTACTGTAAGATTTAAATAAAAACAAATTATTCCAATTTTCTAAACACAAATCCTGAAGGTTTGATGAGGACAGATGCTTTCCAGTTTGTGTATACACTTACATAGCATGCATTTTTCATTCCTGTTTACTATCTACTTACACAGGGAACAGAGCACTTAACAATGTCAGCGTCATTTTCTGAGTGCACTGTAGCTACAAATTATTGATCATTCATAAAACATGAGGCAAATGTTTGTGATTAGTTCCCCAAGCCTGATGGGCTGCGCTTACACAAATACAGCCCCACCCCAGGCTGCAGTGCTGCATCTGAAACTCTTGCAGAATTAAAGAGAATCCCACTGCAGGTGCCTCCAAAGCCCCTGAGATCTCACAGGGACTCGAATGGGCAGGAAGCTCCAGATGGCAGAAATCACGTGAAACAAATGCACAACAAATTGCCTGGGTTGGTTGGGTTCCCTAAATTAGCTTGATCCAGACAATAAAACCTTACTAAAAGCAAACAGTTAAATGAGACATTAGCAATGGGTCCATAGGGTTAAAACTTTAAATAACTTCAGAAGGATCCATTTTGAAGACTATCAGCAGGTATCTGACATATTATTCTCTTTCCAAAACACTGCTTTAATTAAATATATACAATGCACTGTGCCAGGACTGTCAGCAGAATTATACAGCTACATTTGAATGACTGATCTATATGTTTGCTAATTTATTCTCCTCTCTAAACCAATAATGATCACCAGAAGCTGCCATTGTCCATATCTCGTAATATTATTTTCCTTTGACTATCTGAAACAACCCCACCACAGCTGGAGGCACACAATACATTTGAGAGACAAAACCAAAATGCTAAATGTCATAATCAGCTCCAACAATGAGCATACAGTGGAATAAACTCTAGGACAGAATTCCTGTCAGTCTCTGAGTGAAAGACTAAGACACGTAGCCTGAAAAACCCACTGAAATGTCAGCCTAGGGGTCTTCATCTGTCACTGTGGTTTAACTGTGCCTGTCCATCCAACAGGGAACTCCTTCAGTTTTGTTAAACTCACATTAAAAAAGTGATATCTACTACTGCAGTACATAAATACAAAAACTCATCCCTCCCTCCTTCCTCCCAATCCAAGGCTTCCAACTCAGACTTACATTTTCCTGAGGTTGGGCAATTTCTTGAAGAGTCCAACAGCTTCCAAAACAGAAATATCATTGTCATTGAGACGCCTGAGAGGAACAAACAGAGAGGTATTTAGTGCTTCCCAGATGTCTGTGGATACATCCCTGTGACATTCAGGGCTGCCACACAGAGATCCATGACCTTTGTGAAGCAAGGCTCTCCCTGCCCTCTCCCCCAGACTCCTACAGGTAACAGAGTTTAGCTTTGAAGGAAAAGGGACAGAGAGGAGTATCTACAGTGAAAGCTTAGGATGCCCTAAAGAGTGTAATGCCAAAGGACAGTGTCAGAGCCCCTTCATCTCCCAGTGCATGGGAAAAGGAATTATTGAGCTAATCCATTGCACACAAACCCCCTGTGCGTGACTGAACCTCTGTGGTGCACTCTGCTACACCAGGCACGCAACTGGAGATGGGGCCATGCAACCAGAAGGACTCTGATTTCAGCTGCTTTCCTATAAAACTCTGCTGATCTTCAAAATGAATGTGAAGGCCACTGTCTTGGCAGGCTTGGGATGTAAAATTCGTTCTCTGATTGAACATAGCTCCATTTTGCTATGCAGAGTCTCTGCCGTGTTTCTGGATTTCTCTCATATTTTTTCTTAACTTCAGATCAATAATTTTTATGAGGTTTTAATTAGAATAAGCACAATAAATACAACACTAACTCAAAAAAAGAAAATTCTGTTTGAATGGGCTACCAATGCAAGAAAAGAACCAGAATCTTCAGTTGCTAAGCAATAAAAATGTTTTGTCATACTCAAATGTCTTGAAGTTACATTAATTTAGTAAGACCTGCTCCACCCAAGTAGCAGGCCATGCTGAGATGCAATGAGCTCCCAATCACAGATTCACTCAAATGGTTAAAACCATTTCTTAAATGGTGCAAAGGCAGAGGACTCCAGAGTAGACTGGACAGGAAGGACAAAGCTTGGGCTTGGCCGGCATTGGAGGAGGACACAGGGCCGGTGCTAGAAAAATGAGAGTGACGGCGCAACTCTGAAATAAAATTTGCTTTCCCATTTTCCCACCGGGATAAAACTAGAAGGTGCCTTTAACAATCTGAGTTGCTTTTACAGCCTTTAAAAATCAGAAAAGCCAACAAGTGCAGCTTCAGGGCCGTGTCGGAGGCACACTCACAGGTCGGTGGTGTACTCAGGGAGGTGCGTGGGCAGCCGGGTGAGCTTCTGGTTGGAGCAGTCCACCACTGTCCCCTCGCAGCGACACTTCTCGGGACACACCAGGTCCATGAAGCACTTCCCAGTGAATTTACTTCTGTAATCCTCTGAGCCTGCAATAAAAGGGAAATATATTCCAGCAAACAGTTGTTGGGAACAGCAGTGACCATGGAACCCACCCTCAGCATTGCCTCCTGTCATCCCCCAGCTCCTGCAAACACTTCTAATACTTGCCAAGGACTTGTGCTCAGCAATTTTTAAAATTACTCCCAAGGCTTGTCCCTGGTTTTTCACTCTCCCCTTAACAGAATAATTCCTTGTCTAACAAGCCTACCTGTTAAGGCATTTTCCAGCAAAGTCAGTTTTTTCCCATCTGGAATTTAGTCCAGCAACAAGGAAAAGGCATCTCATGAAAGAATTCAAATGACAAAAGACTTTTGAAGATATCATTTGAAAATCCCAAATGTACAGACCTCAGCTATTAGAGCTGTTTTTCAGAGCAATCTTTTATTAGACAACCTTGTCAACTTTCCAACAATTAGATGTCTTTATTAACTATGTTAAACAAACAGCAAAGGAAAGTAATAGCAGTTTAAATAATTTTCATTTTAATTAAGGAATGGGTAGAGCACACTTAGTGAGAAGCACTCCCTGATGTACCATTACACAGTGATTGCCAGACCTCTTTGACTGGGTTTTTGACCCATTCTAATGAAATGCTTTTCCAATTAGGCTCAGAACTAATCTGTCCTTTTCAGGTTTGGTTTTTCTCGTTTAATAGCAGCAGGTTGGAAACTCGATCTCAGTGCTTCAAGGAACCAGGAGGATTAATAAATGTGTGTGTGAGCAAAGTGCTGCCAAACCCCCACCATGCAATTCCTGCCCATTCACTTCATACTTCATAATGGAAGCACCAGAACCATTGCAGAAGCCCTGTGCAAGGCCCAGGGATTGTAATCACCAAGAAGCATTTCTCAAGGTTTCCAAATTTTTAAAAGTCAATTACAAGACTTTCTCAGAGAGAGGAGCTGAACAAATGTTTTAAGAACCCAAAAACATCAACAAAAACTTAAACCTGAGCTGAAATTTGCTTATGGAGCCTTGATGACATTCATCACCGGCTCCCCCTTCCTGACTGACAAATACACCACTGCCCAGTTTATGACCATGCACTATTTTCTGAGAGAAAAAAGACATTTCCTAAATCCACTATTATTTTAATTTATGTTATGCATTATCTCCACAGGGTGATGCAGTGAAAAAAAGCAATTCTACAGGCAATCTAACACTCTGATCCCACAGCCACACTTTGGTTTAGTTTTGTAATTCCAAGTTGGATTATGAGAACACTGACATACAGATTTGTACCTTGCTACTTCAGTGGTGCTAAATTCTTTGCTGGTTTTTGTGCTTATTATAAATTATACATTTAAAGTACAACTTTCCTGACAGCACAGCACTTAAAGCATTAGGACCAGTGGGTATTTTAAAGCATTATAAAAATACAGTCTAAGAGTTTCCCCACACCATTATCATTTACAGACTTATCCTTTAAAAAAAAAATCTAACATTTTATTTCCAGTCCTAGACATTCCAAGCTGGGTAGTCAGAATGTTTGGTTGTTTATGATTCCTTGGAAACAATATCAAAGACAAACAGTTATCAGAACCAGAGTTTATTAAAATTGCTACAATTACAGTACACATTGAATAACCCACCAACAATCAGTGATCAGAAAGTTGGAAATCTCCAACTTTAACCTTGTAGAAGCACTACTAAGTTTCCTAGTAAAAGTGTTTGTTGAAAAAATAATCACAAACAACGTAAAGTTTCATAGGGTAGACATTTATTAAGTAAACTTTTTAGTCTACTGATGGATACAAGATTCACCTTCCCATGGGGAAAAGGGGATGGGAGAGTAGAATTCTGTATGAAGGAGAAAAAGCAGTGTATAACATTGGAGGGCGAAAAATGAATGTTTGGTCCTCTCTCAAGCTTTCTGGCTGAACAAATAAAGAATTTTATCACGCTTTGACTTGGCACCCACCCTCCTGCTGGCGAGGCACACAACCTTCCACACTGCAGCAGCTCTCAGAGGTTGATGCTGCCTGGGCATCTGTACCACAACTGAAACAGGGGAAAGGCTCAGCTCAGCAGGAGAGGAAGGGAGCAAACATCACCTCCACACTTTTTGTTCCTTCTCTCTCTTTCTCTCTTTTTTTTTTTTTTTTTTTTCATTTTTCTTTTTGAGTTTAAACAAGAGTTCCTCGGGTAATCACTGAGTCAAAAGGAATCAACAGCCTGTATGTGCTCAGCAAGTACTCAGCCATCTCTTAGCCTGAGAGACAGCAGGAATCACCTGCCAAAAACAAGATAAAATTTACTGTTTGACCTGAGCCTCGAGATCACTTGGACAGGTGGCTGCTCTATTAAGATATTCCCATCTGGGATAGCAATGTGAAATGCAGCCATCTGCTTGCAGAGCTGTTTAAGCACACATATCCATTCCTGCTGACTGCCAGGCTCTGAGAGAACACAACAGGACTCAGGAAGCACAGCTCACCCCACAGGCATGGAATACTCCTTGTGCTCTGTAAAATCATCCATGGAAAGCACAGAGAAGAGATGCAGGACAGAACATGACCCAGGAGTCTCTAGCAATTCCCCAAATGAGGAAGAATTAAAGCTTGCTGTAAAACAAGTAGCCAAGGCAACAGCAAGGCCTGTGTGTGACTGAGGGCAGTTGTAGTTTTTTGATTTGTTAATTACTCTGATAACATTCTAATTATTTCACAACCAATGTGACACTACTATCAGGTACTGTGAATTCTTCTTATCATAAAACAAACACACCATGGCATTCTACAGAACAGCAGCACTGAGATAAAGAAACATCACATTTCCAAGTGCTCAAACATTCTATGTGCCCTTCTGATACCCACATGGAGAATCAGGCAACAGAGAGAAATATATTTTTGTTCTACACTTCTTAAAAAGCATTGTTTAGAAAACCTGATTTCAAGTTTTTAAAACTTAGCCTTGTCCAAAGAACTTAAGAGGAGTTCTGGAGGATCTGTACCGCTACAAATGGGGCTGCCTCAAAAGTGACCTGACACATTCATCCTAGAAAATGATCCAGCTGCCTCAAATTTGGCACCAAAAGTATGACCATTGAGATCAGTTCGTCTAAAACTTGAATGAAAGACACAGGAATCTCAAAAGTTCTTCATACAACCACAAGATCACAATTCTCATATGGAATAAAAAAGAAGTGCATTTTTTTGGTCATAATTTCACATTGCTAGTGTTAATTTTTATCAGTAACTACAGATAAAATCTAAGAATCCTGCATGTCCTTCTTTTGACAGTTCCACAATAGAGATGTGAGAAATTTGCAAGACAAGGAAATATTTCAATGTAAGAAAACTTCTGTATGAGACTCTCAAAGTCCTTTATGAAAAGGAGTCATTATCTCTGTGTAGGAGGGGAGTTAGGCAGAAGTATTTTGAAGATCTCGTGAAAGCTGTCAAAGCTAAAATGGCCCATTTGGATTTGCTGACTCAGCTTTGCCCTGTGGAATTATTGGACAGTGGTGCTCCCAAACAGGCCATGTTAGCCATGTCATTTTCAAGAGATGAAAACAATGTTTTGCAGACTATTCTGAAGCTTTTCTTTTGTGTTATATTTGTTCACAATGCAATGCCAGCACATTAAGAGCAGGTCCAAAGTTACACTGCATGGCAGGCGTCTTGCTGCAGAAATGGCAAGTGTACCTCAAATAGAAGGATTCACTGGACAGCTCAAACAGACAGATGCAGCTTACATTATGCACAGAGTATGGAGACAAAAGTGATTTTTAATCTCTGTAGGTATGGCTGGAATCACCCTTGAACATTATCAACCAATTGAACGCCTGACTCCTCCATTGTGAGAGCAGTTAAACAGATTAATTACTTAGGAATACATAGAAATGCAGTAATTCTAATTACTCAGAAATGGTTATTCTGCATGCAAGCCCCGTGGAAAGTCTGTGCAAACACCTCTGTGGCCCCCTGGGAGCCTGGTTAGCAACACTTCTCCAGTTCCACCGTGCCCAGAGGGAGAAAGGGAAAGGGAATCTCTCACCTTTTGATGCTTCTGCCCCAGCAGAAGTATCCAGGCATGCCATGCTGCAGGGAGTATGCAGCCTTCCATGGTGCTTGACAGAACCATGTTCCATTTGTATTGTTCTACCACATGGTTAGATCAAGCACAAAGGAAAACCCCATGGACAGCCAGAGTCAGAGTTAGGCAGCGCCAGAGAGAGAGGAGCGGTCAGAGGAAGCAGCATGGAGAAGCACAAGCTGAAGGTTCACGGAGAGCTGCTCTCCACTCCACCCATGCAAAAAGGTGCTGGATACAAGAGGTCATCCTTTATGCTACTGCAGGAACACCCTGGAGCACAATTGGGGTTAGTGAACACGAACAGAGCCCGGGCGAGTTCAGAGACAGAGCTGGCACGACAGAAACACCACCAGAGGAGAGCTCACTGCTCCTTCAGAGAGCACCTGCAGCTCCCACCACACACTCAGTGCCCAATCCACTTTGCTTTTTGTTACTTACTCTCTCCTGGTGTCTCCTTTCAGTAAAAATGCCATTTAGGTTTGCTCCATTTATTTAAATGTAACCGTAGAAATACCGCAGCCCGTGCTAATAGCAGCAGATTCTGAGCTGATGGCCGAGCTCTGGCCTCAAATGCTCCCCGAGTGCCCTTTGAGCCTGATTTCAGCTCCCAGAGGCCCCTCATGCTGGTGGCACTTACACTGACAACCTGCAATTGCCACTGCTTTTCTTTTCTTCTTCTTTTGGTTTCCTCTGCGCTTTCCAGCAGAGCAGCACACACGCGCTACTGCAGACACAGACAGCATTTTGTTATTCTGTTTCTGAGCACATTTGTTGGGTTTTGTGCATCACTCTCTGATGGAAGCTGAGCGTTCTCTATTTCCGACATCCTGAATTATTTCAAACAGCTTTGCTCCTGTAACTCATCCCTGCAACTCTGACATATAAAGCAGAACATTCAGTTCAGGCTTGACTGCTCCCACTGGAATAAAGCTCTCCCCGACTCCACTGTCTGAGAGCTGTGCCAGTGGACAACGATTTTGAAAGTCACATCTCAAATGCTTACAGGATTCCCAGATGAGAGAGAGAGTGTCTGTCCTCTGCAACTGCTCACAGAGTTCTGCTGGACTCCAGGGAAGGTCAGTGCTGGTGCTTTTAAATACAAATCACTTTCCTTAGTAAGGGGTTTGCCCAAAGAACAAAGTCAGCACCAGGCAGATTATTCATTACCTACACGGAGAACAAGGCAAGTGCTTGAGCAGAGATGACAGATAATGCAGCAGGGGTCTGTGCTTCCCCACTCTGCCATGACCCAGCTCTGCTGTGCAGAAAAGCCAACTCTGAGTTACTTGGGAACTTCAGGAAATAAATCAGTACAGTGTTAACTTAGCCACCCCACAGTGAGAGTTTGGTTCAGCAATGAAAGTAAGGCAATTTGATTTTTTAGTCTAAGAAATAAACTGAAGCAGTTTTTTAGGGGAACCTAACACAAATCTTCAATCTCCACAGGCTGCCAAACTAGCCAGACTCTGAATTGATAAAAACATTAGATTATTAATTTTCTTCTGTGACTCATGCAATGTGGCACAAAACCACATTAATTTTCTCGCCCGATTAATTCAAATATGCATAACCCTGGAATCCACACCTCATTTGCTTAGAAATTATATCTATAACTAGCATTCCTGCCAATAATTTTGTATGGCTCCAGTGAAGAAGGATGTAGAATCCTATATCCTTATTCCTGCACTGCTTTAATAAAGCAGAAATTCTGGCCTGGGCTCTTCAAACAAATTAATCCACAGAACTCTGTTAAACAATGACAAGTAACAGTTCATATCTTCCAAAGACTTTTATATTATATACTGATTTACAGTATTAAGTGGGATATCTGTAATAAACTCAGCAATTTCAGTGTCAATGAACTCTTTCAGTCCTACTAGAATCAAATGCAGTCTGAGCTCTGCAAACACCTTCCTGAGAAACCCCAGGAGAATATTCTGAACAAGTCTCTATTCCTTTGCTGCACTAATTAAACACCACTTACAATAACTGCCTCAACTAATCATCAACTGCAATGAATGAGAGGTACCAGCACACAAAGAAATCTGTCAAAATCCTAATTTATGTCCCTAGAATGCAGGAGAGCAGAAATACCAGGAAAGCACACTATTTTATAAATTACATTTAAATAAATTCCATAAGCCTTTTGGATGTACATAAGATCATTCTGCATAAATGTCTGCAAAAAAGAAGTTGAAAAGTGAAATACATCTCCAGCTCTGTACCAGCTTCCATGAAAACCCCTCCCTTCAGATATTTTACACACAAGCAGCATTGTTTGGTTTGCTTTGGTGTTCATTCACTTCTTGTAATCCACATTCTGTTAATCAGTCACTGAACCTGCAGTTTGTAAAGAATTTGTACACAGGGCCCTGTTTTAACTGTCCCATCAGGGTGCACCACCTCAGGGGAGCAGCAGTCTCAGAACAGTCAGATGAAATATTTGCTGTCCAGCTGCAGCACCAACACCCTTGCACTGGTTTTAGCTGATGAGCTCTGTTCACGGCAGCGCCTCCTCAGTTATTTTCTGTATCCCACTCAAGTGACACCACACACACAAAAAGTGCTGCCTTGGCACCCCTGGCGTGGCTCAGCTTAACCTCAGCACGTGGAATTGCAATTCAGAGGAGAGCAAACTTTGTCCCAGTGTAATTTCTGAGGTTAGAAGAGCAATCAATCACTCAGCTTTCTGACATGGGTAATTGTCACAGACGCATTTTATGAAAAATCCTTTCCTTAGGATTTTTTCTCCTGAGAAGCTGCCAGGCCTCAGAAATGAAATGTAAACAATGGTTATCTGCTGCTGTGGAATGCAACAGGTGCATCTGTGATTGGTCTTGTGTGGTTGTTTCTAATTAATGGCCAATCACAGTCAGCTGGCTCAGACTCTCTGGTCAGTCACAAGATTTTATTACCATTCCATTTTCCTCTCTATTCCTTGCTAGCCTTCTGATGAAATCCTTTTCTCTATTCTTTTAGCATAGTCTTAGTATATAATTTTCTTTTAATATAATATATATCATAAAGTATTAAATCAGCCTTCTGAAACATGGTCTCTTTCCTCATCCTGGGACCTCTGTGAACACCACCACAATTAATTAAGAGGACAATTCAGATCTCAAGGGAGGAATCTGCAAAGCCCTGCACTCTGCCTACATGGGGAATCCAGGATAACTGTGATATTTGGATGCCTGTGGATGCATCTGTGACTCAAGAGTCATCTTCCCTCTTCCCAGTGCCTTTACTGTAATTGCAAATAAGGATGGTGGGTAACAAAGCTGTTCAGGTATTTTGCTTTTTTGGAGACTACTTCAACTCAAAAATAAAATGAGGCAGAGCCTAAAACAAACTTCCTAACTGAAACACGTCAGTTTAATTTCTTATTAAGAACCATACTCCCTGCCAAACAGACCCACCTGGTTTATGTTAAGCTTTTGCTTCCTTGAGTGAAATGCTTTCCATTCTTTCCCCCACTGCCGAGCCAGAACCCTCCACCATTGTGTTCTGCACAGGCTAAGGGAGGCTCAGAGTAAGTGACAAAACTTTAACACAAAGATCTGAACTGCTGTCAAAGATGTGTAGAAAAGAGAGGGATTTAACCAGTATCCAGTACAGTTAAATTAATTTAACAACAGCAACACTCCCACAGCACAAGGGAACCCAGCTCCATTACTGTTAGTCATAGCAGTTGGATTGTGTTCTCTAGTGACTTCAGCTTCAGGAAGAATTCGTGCAAACCAAAGCCCAAATACACTCAGTTTCAGTGGGCCATGAAAAATTCATATTCCTAATTACAAATTCAGTGCAGCATTTAATCTGCAGGTGATTTATTGGTGTTAAACAACCTTCCATTCAGATAAGAATAATTCTTATGCACCACAAACATATCATCAGTTTTGATATATTCAGAGGGTTTCTGAAGGTAGTTCTGCAGAGTCTTTGTGTCTTTTAGGGAGAAAAAAAGGGGTTCAACACACAGAATTTAACTGAATAAAACCAAAACATACAAAACATACAAACATACAAAACATACAAAAAAACCCCAAACTAAACCAAACCAAACCAAACCACAGAGAAATCTGAATGCAGTTTCTCCAATCATAACCAGTGTTTTCTATCCCTTTCCCTCACAGCAGGGCAAACCCATGGTGAGAAAAGTACTGGAGCTCTCATCTGAGCTCATCTCAGATGAGATTTCCCCCAAATATGAGCAATTCTGGAGCATCCAGAGCAAACCCAGAGGCTCTCAGGGCTTGGACCTTGCTCAGGAGCTGCTGGGGGATCATCACAGGATCATCACATCCCCAAAAAACATCTCCCTGCAGCACTGCAACAAGGCAGTGGAGCAGGTGGAGACCTGTGCTTGCCATCAAACAGAAAATACTGAGGGCAGGAGCATGAGCCCATGGTCTGTAAATGACTATTTGCTTATTAAAAATGAAAGGAATTTGCAAAGTTGTCATCAGAGTGATTGGCAAATTATGGGAACAACTGCAGAGTGTTTCAATCAGATAAATTATGTAAGATCTGGGCTAAATTCACCTGCCTTTCATGACTTTTAAACACTGGTTGAGGAATAGCAAGCCACTGCAGCTTCCAGTTTGAGAGCTCAAAAATCTGAAATAGTGTTTACACACCACTAGGAGCAGAGAAGGGGGTAACCCAAGGAGTCCAAGGGACACAAAATGTGGGAATGGCCACAGACAAAAAGCCCTGACATGCAGCCTGTGCTCCCCTGACTCCATCCAGGGCAGTTCTGTGCTTCTAAATGTGCAACAATGCAGAGAAGAGAGGAGGAAATTTGAGGTGATTACAAGAAACAGCAAGTCTGTTCCAAAGGAGACAGGTAACCTGAGGAAGGTGAGTGTGTGTGAAGACAGAGACTGGAAAAGAACATAAAGAACATAAAGAGCATAAAGAATTAGGAGAAAAGCTGCAATTAGTGAGGTTTTATCAAATGCCTTAAAAATTATGAGTGAACAAAAAGCAGCTACGTTTCCATGCAATAATTGTGAATAACATGAGAGAAATAACACTAGCCCTAAATATGCCATTTTTGGACCCAAATGTACCCAAAAAGGCTGCCTTTGCTTTGGGTTGGGTTAACAAGAAGTAGTGTCCAGAAAGGAGAGAATAATGCTGGCAGATGGTTCATTTTCCTCCTCCTGCTCTCCCCTGTCCTTTTGATTGTATGGCACTGTCTGGAACTGAAGGATCTAATTAAAGGCAGTTAGACACAATGTATGCAGGAGGAAGCAATAAGACAGGCTCACTTCAGAGTATTTCCAATAGCAATCTTCTTGATAAAAGTCTTATTTCTAAGAATTAGAAGATAAAGAGCTTTTGTGATGTGATGTTTGTAGAAACACATTGCTTTGATCATTATCAGAGATAGTTTGTGTCAGTACAGCAGGTGGAACTTTCATCGCTTTTGAAATGCACAATATACTGAAAAATGCAAACATATCACAGGGAGAAGTAGATATACAGCTGAATGCAAAGGCAATTCTTTCCAAAAGCTATTTCATACACAGTGTCACACAGCAATCAAGGAACCTGCCAAGTCTTGAAGTGACAATAAGCTACCACAGAGACAACACAATCTGCTCATGGATTCATTTCCCTTACTCCTAAAGCCCAGAAAACAAAACTGCTCTGTAGTGAACTGAATCAAATGCTTCTGGGCAGGATATTTGTGTTGATCTTTTCCACCCTTTTTCATATTAAGAATAGGAGCCTCCAGTGACCTCAGGCTGCCAAGCACCATTGGATCCTTAGGTGGTCAGAGTGGGCAGATGTAGCCAAAAAGAAAATGATCATCAGAATTTCACTAAAGCTACTAAAAATGACAGTATTTCCCTTTTCTAAACAGAAGAGAGAGAGAATTAGACACAGCCTGTACTTATGATTTCTCTTTCAAGAAAATCTCAGATTTTTTAGTCTCAGATTGTACAGCTGTGGGGACAGTTGGGCAAGGGGGAGATTTGTTATTGTTGTGGTGCACTGCATCAAATGGAAAGCTAAAAATCACAGAAAATAGTATCTATTGCAATCTGAAGTTTAAACATATTTGATGGCATATTCAAAAGCTTTGCCTGTCTCACAGCCCTGGGCAAAAATATGTCCTGTTCCCTGCTGTTCCTTCATTTCATGCTATAATGCTTCCAATTCTCCTTTTAGAAAGAATTATGTACATTATCTACCTGTTGCACAGAAGCTCCTTCCTATGGCCACTCATAACCTTTGCAGATGTTGCTCGATCGTCATCAGTAAAAGCTCGAGTCATTGGGTTCTGTGGGGAAATGGCATCTGGCAAAAGTGCCTCAATTGAAAGAACTGGTCAACTGAGAAAAGAAGGTGAGTACTTCAGGCTGGATGCTATTGAACAGGATGGTGGGGACCTGCAATGAAAACTGAAGGAAAGAGTGTGCAGAGGGAAGTTTTGTAGATGTGTCTTCACCGTTTCATTTAATTATCAAATACAGTTCTACTTAGCCCATCTGCTTCTGTGTCCTCTTGACATTTCCTTCTTGATGCTGCTCTGCCACTTCAGACTGATGAAACTTCAAACACCTCAGCTTTTCTCCTGCTAACCACTCCTCTCTTCTGTTCTTAGAGAAAAAGCACTTCCCTTTCTTCCCTTAATTTACTGAACAGACACTTTTTTTTTTTTCTCATAAAAGGTCCTTTCTGACAGTCCCTTTTATGATCACAGAATCATGGAATGGTTTGGGTTGGAAGGGACCTTAAAGCTCATCCAGTCCCACCCCTGCCATGGCAGGGACACCTTCCACTAACCCAGGCTGCTCCAAGCCCCATCCAGCCTGGCCTGGGACACTGCCAGGGATGGGGCAGCCACAGCTGCTCTGGGCACCCTGTGCCAGGGCCTGCCCACCCTCACAGGGAAGAATTTCTCCCCAGTATCTAATCCAAACCAACCATCTTACGGTTTAAAGCCATTCCCCTTTTCTTGTCACTACGTGCCCTTGTCAAAAGGAATGTGGAAGACACACAGACCACTTCAGGACAACCTCAGAATTTTATGACTTTCAAACTGTCCTTCCCACGATATCAAAGCATTAAGCTCTCCTAGGCTTAACTACTCCTGGGTGTGATCCTGACACTGCCTGAGCACTACCTCTGCCTCCACAGAGCCCAAACTTTGTGTGCATGCTCATCTCTTCTCAAATGTCAAAGACTGTGTGAGGATAAAATCCCTCAAATTTCTTCCTTAACCAGCCCCTCACATTCCCTGTGTTTTCCCTTCGAAAAAAACAACTTTCTGACCATTGACATGTACTAGATATATTACACAAACTACATGAAAATAGAAGGATCCTGAAAAAAGAACCCTTTGAGAAAGAGATGCACATTTACAAAAGAATTTAAAATGAATTTTTTTTTTCTCATACACTGAGCAGGAGATGTAAAAACTAGAACAGAGAACTCCAAAGACAGTGAGGACACAGACAAGTTACTAAGCCTTGCCATCCCAGTGGGATTGTGTCATCCCTGGATGACACAAAGCTCTGCCCAATGCTCTAAAAGAAGATTCATACCTCATGGACATTTCTGCAGAGAGACGTGCTGGGTTAGATCCTGGGATGAAACACATTCCTCAAAATGAAAACATGGAAAATTCCTGCTAAATGCCAAGCCTGGAGCAGCCATGATTCAAAGGGACAAGTTGAGCAGAGCAGGTGCCAAGGATGTCTGTTCCCTGGATTGATTTACAAGCTAAGATTTTCTAAACCATTAGATGTTCCCTGTCTCATGTGAGCAGACAGCAAGTCGAGTTCAATGCATCTCATCACCATCTGGAAACTCTACAGGCAAGGATCTCTTCTCTACTGAGCTTTTGAACAGCATTAGTTTTCATCCAGCTGAAATCTTTGTTCTGAAGCTGCTCAATCCCTGCTCTCCTCCTTCATAAGTCAGGTTTATGCTTCTTCCATGTGGTTTTGATATAGATGTAGAGCTGGAGACCCAGGGAAAAACAGCCTAATGCCTCAAGGAAAGGACCCCCACGATAAGAACTCACACAAAATATTATTCTCAGCATCACCAGGCACTGAGTTCTGCACTTCTTAGCTATGACCTCTCCTAAATGGTGTCAGCTGGTGTTTGCCTTCTCCAATCTCCTGTACCTTTGTTCAAAGCATGCATGCACACACATAACATTAATTCCTCTAGCCCATTAATAAAAGCAGAAGAAAATAACAATGGCAAATTGGGTACAGGTTTATACAGATCTGTTTCTGCAGGCTTTCCTGTCTAAGTTATATTTATGCATTTTCATTTCCAGTTTATTTAAATATGAATATTACTGGCTAATTACATTGTTACTATGATGGACACAATCCAAAAACCTAGATAAAATATGTCATAATTTCAGGCCTGATTATAAATGTTGTGGCTTCAGTCACAAGGGATTGAAGACCTTAACAAGCCTGCCCAGAGAAGCTGACTGCAAATGAAGTTATCTTTATTTTCTCTCCCCCATAAAGGGAAGGTTTAGCTCGGCATGTTGCTCACAGTGATGCACAAAGCACAACGGCTTGTTTTGGGCTGCTGCCACTCAGCTTCATGCTGCATCCCCATCTAGAGCCATTCATCTTGTACCACCAGGAACACAATTAATCATGTTGCTTTTCAGAGGAAAAAAAAGAAAAATCATAGTAATTTTCATAGAAAACACCGCAAGGTACTCCATCAATAACAGTCATTTTTCTCCTCAGTACACACTAATAGATTTGCTTACTGAAACCTGCTTGTCTTTACAGTACACAAAAATGCAGCAATCCAAAATAGATATAACCAATATAAACAGTAGGAAAAACACATGAAGAAGCTGTCATTGCTTAGTTGAGCTGTGTAAGGCAAGAAATATCCTTTTACTGACAGCTGAACCATAAATAAAGAACAGATAGGATTAAGAAAAAGCTGTTTATGTTACTTTGGAGGTTAATTTCATGTGGAAACATTTTTCCATTTCATTTACAACACAAAAACTTTTCCTAAATTTTTATGCACCTTTTGATTCAAAGCTTGCTGAAACCAAAATCTTACCAAATTTGATGGCAATTTTACTGTAGTTAGTGAGTGTTACTTATGGATGTAAGGAAAATGAATGTATGAAAGCACATGCATCAATGCCCTTCCCTCACCCCAGATTCACTCCCATCCCAGCTCAGAAATGCTCACTGCCACTTGTACAAAAACCTCTCATACTGTTCTTGTACTGTTCTCAGCCTTTTAGGTGTGGGAACTAAACTTGAGCTCAGCTCTCATTAGGTCAGTAAGAGCTCTGCTTGAATACAACTGACAACCCTGTCAAAATATAGCATTTCCCACATGAATTCATATATATTTTCATTGTTTTGCTTAAATATTTAATAATTTAGTATCTTTTTATGAATATACGTCACAAGCTTTTACCTTTTTTTGTTTTTAGGAGAAGACAGCTATAGACTCCTTTTTTTATTCTTTTCTTTTCCTTTTTTTTTTTTTTTTATCCATACGGTAATTGCCTTTCTGTCGAACTAACTGAATTTGCCCAAATTCAATTTCCAAAGCTGCTCCCTGATATCCATTAGAGCAAACGCTGTGGGGCAGATTGGATTAGCGGGCTCTCTGGGCCCGCTCCTCCCCGCGCGGGGAGCGCAGCAGAGCCCCGGATAAATGAATTATTACCTGAGCAGCGGAACTTCTTGCTCTTGATCTGGCTGATGCGTTTGTTGGCAAGGCGACGGGGATTGCTGCAGCGCGCGCCGCTGGTCTCGATGGGATTGTCCTGCAGGTAATCAGCCAGCCACTTCAGATGGCAGTCGCACACAAACGGGTTCTGAGCTAAATGGCTGCGGGAAGGATGGCATGTTTAATCACCACTGACCTGTGACACCCTGCTCCTGCATTGGGGTTCTCTTTTTTTTTTTTTTTGGTTTTTTTTGGTTTTTTTTCTCCACCGAAGCTGAAGAGTGGAGTAATTGAATCGGCTCCTGGAAAAAGAAATCACCCCAGGCCTGGCAGAAGCTGCATAGAGCCACACATGAATGGGAGATTTCATCTGCAGCAAGTCCTCCACAGAAGAAACAAAAATTAAGACAGCAAAGCTCCCTTTAAGGGACACAGACATGTCTCTCAAATGGGAGAATTCCATGAGCCCTCACACTTTCAGCAAGTCCTCCACAGAGGAAACAAAAATTAAGATAGCAAAGCCCTCTTTAAGGGACACAGACCTGTCTACCAAATGGGAGAAATCTGTGAGTGCTCCCTTCTGCAGCAAATCCTCCATGGAGGAAACAACAAAAATTAAGATAGCAAAGCCCCCTTTAAAGGACACAGACCTGTCTACCAATTGGAAGAATTCTGTGAGCTCTCACATCTTCAGCAAGTCCTCCTTGCAGAGGAAACACAAATTAAGATAGCAAAGCCCCCTTTGAGGAACACAGACCTACCACTGTCTCCCAAATGGGAGAATTCTGTGAGCGCTCATTTCTGTGACAAGTCCTCCACAGAAGAAACAAAAATTAAGACAGTAAAGCTCCCTTTAAAAGACACAGATCTGTCTCCCAAATGGGAGAATTCCTTGAGTGCTCACACCTTAAGCAAGTCCTCCACAGAGGAAACAAAAATTAAGACAGCAAAACCCCCTTTAAAGGACACAGACCTGCTGCTGTCTCCCAAATGGGAGAATTCCTTGAGCACACACCTCTGCAGCAAGTCCTCCACAGAAGAAACAAAAATTAAGACAGCAAAGAACCCTTTAAGGGACATAGAACTGCTGCTGTCTTGCAGGTCCCACCGTTTCTCCTGAGAGCTTGACAAGTGCTGCCTCTTGAAATAAATGCACCTTACCTGAAGATCATTTTGTATCCTGGTTTAAAAGATATTTGATCAGCAAGCTCAAAAATACGAATTAGTAAAGCAGCACCTTGGATCTTTGGGCAAAGGCAGGAGTGGGCCAGAATCTTTTCACAAGAGTGAAATTAATATTTGCACACACTCATCATTTCTAACAGTACTTCCTTCAAATGTATTTTTTCCTGAAGCAAAAGGTTTTAATTTAAAGACTGAAATGTTTAGGCAAGGTACAACTGCACTCTATCCTTCACCAAAATTTGCTCAACTTGTTCCCTATGAAATTGAAATAGGTATCATAGCATTGATTTTAACTGGGCATTTAGGCTTTGGTAACAGAAATCTGCTGGAGCATCTCAGAGAGAAAGTGTTTTTCTGCTGCTGCTCTGATTTATTTTGCTTGACAAAGCTGAGCACTGCATCAGAAGAGTTTGCCAGGTCTTTCCCAGAGCCAGGCTCTAATCTCAGCTCAGCTAACTTGCATCAGTCCCTCTGACCTCCAAGGGAGCAGGACTCAGCTCTCCAATAACTGCAAAGACAGGTTAAGAAAAGACAGATGTTTCAATTTGGTTTGGACAGAGGTATAAAGTTATAGCCTGACAAGAATTCCCTCCCTCTGTTGCTGTTTTCCACTTGTAGAAACTTCTTTTCTGTTTGCAGTTATATTTATGAACTGCCACTGAACAAAATACGTGTAAAATGCAACAGGGCAGTGGCTGTTCAGGACTGGGAAGGGAGAGCCCACAGAGCAGAAAGGGCCTGAAGAAACTCAAGATTCCGCTTGCAGTAGAGCCATTCCTGCTGTGAAATGTCCAAAGAACCACATAGAGACAGAATTTGGGGCTGGTTTTGCTGCTCTAGAAAAACACAGTAGATGGCAATCACTTGGAGTATTAAAAATGGGAAAATGAATCAAAACCTTGTGACAAAGTCTCAGTGTGAAGCAACAAGGCCATTCTAAGCAAGGGCCACCAGGAAAACCCTATGGAAACCAACGGGAGATGTTCACACCTTAGGGCTATAAACATTACAAAAGCCTGTTGATTAACCTGACAAACCTTACATACCTCTGTGAAAGAACTCTCTCTGTGGCCCCAGCTCGTGTGTGAACACACACAGCAAGCTGCAGCAGCAGAAACCACGGTGGAGCTGCTGGGGCAGAACTGGGGGTGCTGTACATGACTATTCCAATAATGGTTTGCAGCAATACATACTGGCCAAATATCTGTTGGAAATTCAGGTTATGTTTGTGGCTGCCTGAGGACATGACAGAAACTCTGCTGCAAGAAATCATTGCTGTCAGTTCGTTTGTATATAATTTAAAACATTTCTACAACGAATTCAGCCAATGCATTCCCAGTATTAAAATATATACCTGTGCATTTACATACAAAAATTGCAGTACTATAGGGTGTGTGTGCACAGATACTGCAATATGTATATATACACACATATATATATATATACACACACTCATTGATATTTTAATACTGGAATATCAGGCTGCCAACTCCAGCTCTGAAGGAGTACTATTTACCTTATTATCTTATTACTCACAGCTTTAGGATGAGACCTTCTTCTACAAAATATTGAATCATTTCTGAATTTTCGCTTCTGGTGCCTATTCTAATGCCTCCAAATTCAAAACAGTTTAGTGGATTTTCTTAATGGATCAAATAATACAACATATCATTCCCCTTAAGTGGGATGCCAGCTGAAATGTGGTTACAGAAGTCACGAACTGCACAGCAGGACTCAGACCCAGGCAGGAGAGATGCCAAATCATTGGCTCATTAAAAACTGCTAGGCAATGATCCTAATAGAAAGTGCTGTTCATATCTCATCCAGAGTCAAATGCACACATTATCTCCCCAACAAACAGCCTGAGCTTCACAGAGCCCTGACATTTCTGTCACTAAGGGCAGGCTGTGTCGATCCTGCCCTCGCTGAACTGATGCAACACTTCTCCTTCTTGCTCCTTGTCTCTCAGCGAGGATAGGAGGGGCTGCTACACGGATGTCTCTTCCAAATTGTCTAAATGTCAGATGAAAAGACAGGCAACATTTTGGTGGGGAAGGAGAGAGCTGTCATTTGTGCTCTGGCGGCATACTCACAGAGTCTGGATCGATCGCAGAGGTGCAAAGAGCCCCTTGCTGATGGTCTGCAGTTTGTTGTCATAAAGAGATAACAGTTTGAGATTATGCAGACCTTGGAACGTGTTCACCCTCAGGCAGTTGATCTTGTTGGCATTGAGAAGCCTGGAAACAGAGAAAAGGTTTAGAATTCATTAATCTTGTAATAATCGAATAAAGATAGACTGGACTTCGCGGTTAAATCTAAAAAAAAAAAAAAAATAAATAATTAACCTAACCATCAAAGCTAAACCACATGGAAAAGTTTCATTTGCCTGTTACATTTCAAAGGTGAAAAACTCACAGTGGACAAGAGTGCTCTCATAGCTGGAGGATATAGAGACATATAACAGTGCTAGCCATCTTAAAATACTTAAAAGCTGGGGGGCTTGGGGGGTTTTATGCCTAGCCTTGTCCCAATTAACTAAAAATTGGGAAATTTTGAAACTCAAAATTCTACACAAATATTTAAGGAAGCCTTCAGTTTAATATACACAGGAATAAAAATTACTCCCCACCTTGCAATTCCATGCACACACAGCCCACAAGGAGAAGAACTCTTATTTTTCAATTTTCTCTACCAGCAGCTGTCTTAAGTCTAACCGAAATTCTGGGAGTTTAAAATCTTTTGATAAGAAGTGTAGGGTTAATTTGATAAAGGAAGATTAAAATGATGTTTCTGCAGAGAGGCAGAAAGAGGGAAGCGTGAGGTCAGGGCTAAAACTTAAAAAGGAAAACTCAGTTCACACCCAAGGACAGCCAGGCAGGGGCCCAGGCTGCCACAGGAGCTGTGCCCTCAGTCCCTGTCCTTGGAGGTTTTCAAAGTGACACCAAATAAACCCTGAGCAACCTGCCCTGACCTGATAAGGTGGCTCTGCTTTAAGCAAGGGCTCCCCAGACCATTGCCAAGTGATCACTCAAGGTCCCTTCCAGCCTCTACTGTCCCACAATTCTATGAATTCCAGTCGCACCTGAGTCTTGTGCAGTTGAGGAAAAGCAGCACAAAGGCAATTTAAATACTATATAGAAAAAACCCATATATTTTACATATAAAACAAAAAATTTTACTATTTTTATTTATGTATTTTTTTTTAAAAAAGAACATATATTTCACTACACAGCAACCAGGTGGTGGGACTAATCAGTTCAGCAAGAAAATCTTGGACAGTACTTGTGCAAGTTTTCTTAGCTCATCCATGCAGAGTTCTGCCCCACGCCATAAGTATATAGAAACCCAACAACAAGCTGCATCTCCTGCTGAGACAATCAAACACAAGAACACTTAATTTGTCACTGTCATCTGCATAGGTGGTATCCTGCACTTAGAAGGGAAATAGGCAGGAAATTACCTATTTACTTAGCAAAGCCAAAATCCACATCTTTTCACTACTACCAAGAACTGCTGAGAAAAATGGTAAACTGCAAACAGTATATGTTGTGAACTCAGTTCTCTGAGCTCAAAATTCTTCCCTTGTCAATGAATTTAAAGGAGTAAATATTGCATCAATGTGGTTCTCTGTGAGGCAGCACACTAATGCAAAACCAGAAGACAAATAGGCAAAGAGGAAAATATATCCTCTATTCCTCAGCAAGCAAATGCATCATTTTAAGGACACCTCTAACAGCAGCACAGGGAGTTCCATTCTCAACAAACTGCACACACACCACTAAAGACAAGGGGGCAGCCACTCAGGAAGAAATACAAGCTTGCTAGGTGCATGTGATGCTGTTCTTTTCTCCAAAAAGTAATTTAGAAGATGCTTCCTCTGCCTTTACACTCCTGAAACCTCTGAAGCATCACAAGCTCATTACAGTTCTCTGCTGCCACTGTTGTTTTGGCAGAGCCATTGCTGCAGCCCAAAGTGACAGTGTTTGTGACACTCGGGTAGCCTTGGGCAGCATGGGGAGCTCCAGGAGAGCAGGAACGCTTTGGAATGAGAGGGCTCCAAAGGAAAACTCCCCTCCCCAGCCTGCAGGAAAGTCAGTATCAATTTACCCCAATTTCCTCCTTTACATGTTGTGGAAAATGAAGTTTGACATTAGTTAAGAGAAAATCCCATAGAAGGCAACGATGGATAAATGAGGTTACATTTTTGCATGAACTAATAGCTAAAACAATTTTATGAAATCATAAGCAGCACTAGTATGACCCCTCTGGAATCTGTATTTCCATGACACCTAATCCACACTCCTGCTGGCTCCCCCAAAAGTAAGAGGGTAATTTTCCCATTGGGCCACAGGAACAGCTCCTCCTCCTTCACTCCAGCAGCAAATGCCATCTCCTGCTGCTGCTGCTGCTTCTGACAGCCCTTTGCAAACCAGAGCAGAGCAACCTCCTCCTCCCAGATCTCACACATCATGCATTTCTCTTTCCAGCTCACAGAGAATCTTATCCATAAAGAATAGCTTAGCAAGGCAGTGGGATGCAGAATCAGGTACTGAATTTTGAACAATATCTCTGAACATGCTCTTAGGCATTAAAATCCTTTGTTTTCTACCCGGTGTCCTTTTGCACTGGTGCCACCCTGATTTTAGGGAATGCACATCAGCTTGGTTTGGCTGTTCCTGTCTCGTGACAAAAGTCATCATCTAACTCACAGTAAGTAGGAGGGAAACGACCCAGGAACAAAACTGAAAACAAGTATGTACTTCCATTTATTTTGCTAGGTGTTATTTTTTTCCCCACTATTACAGTTATGGTTTATGTTGCAAGAAGTACTTGTAACAAGGTATAAGGCAAAAATGAAAGCAATCTCAGCAAGAAGAGAATTTACAACTGAGCTACAATTGTATTTCCACGTGTGGGTAACCAGGATGTCTTCTTGGGGTGCCTCAGAAGGGCACAGCAGAGCTGCTCTGGGCAGATGCTGCTCAATCCTCTGCAAAGATCAGGCACAAAGTCTACATTACTGATCCATCCCTCTGAGAAAACCCTCTGAGCAAAACTGACCTGAACTGCAGTGAATACACTAAATCCAGATCCACTCTCCCATTACTTTCAACGAAACATGAATACACCCCATGCTGGAAAATAGAATTTACAAAGTGACGAAGTTCCTGGCATGAGTTTTTGATGACTGACTATGTTCATGGTGATATAATCTGTGATGTTTATTTAGAGCCAAACACTGAAAATGAGAGCAATGATCTTCTACACAGCCACAAGTACAGAGGAACACGCTTTTCTTCAAGCACCAGAGTAATTTGGAGCAGAAAAGTGCAAGTGCAGACTGTTTAGAAGTGGGAATTCAGGCCCTAAACAGCTTTTCTGAGGTGCCAACACCTATTCTGTGTATCACAGTCTGCTCAGCAGGAACACAGGTGTGGCCATAGGAGGTGGATGGTGAGATACATCAGTGACTTATTTCTGCTCAGAATCAGTGAGAAACTGAGGATGCAGAATACATCATCCCTAAACATTTTCCCGTCCGACTTACTGTGACTTAGATAATGACTTTTGGCCAGAATCATTCAGGTTCATATTCCTTTCAAAATTCCCAGTTATTTTAAAATATCTGCTGTGAATATTCCCCCCTATAAATCTCAGTCCTTTATTTAATCTTTCTTCATTATCCCAGCTCCACTAATGGCATCTAATTTTTAATTAAGTATACCAGGCAGGCCTCACATGGAGTTAAAAGTGGTTTTAAGAGGTTTTTTAAACTAACACAAAGGCAGATGAGAAAAGCATATTCCAGGAAGCAGAATCTTCCTTGAACACTGAACCAGGCCATAAAACATACACTAAGGGCTCCTTTATTGGACTTACACCAAGAGAAGGAACAACATTAAAAGTGGAGCTCTATTTTAGCAGGAATTACCCAGTATTTATTTTTGCAGCAATTCATGGTGAAAGTAAATTCCACTAATTCTCCTATTTTGTTATCAGCTTGATTGGATGAGATTTACACACGGCCTCCAGATGTGGGGCACCATTGAAAAGGAGGTTAAATATTCAAGCAGAAATAAAAAACCGCCTGCTGCCCAGAGGGATGATCGGTTATTAACTCAAGTCTCCATTTTCATCCCTCTGGATATGTAAAAAACATGAAGAAACCTCTCACAAGCCGTGGACCACCACAGATTGAGGGAGAATGGTTAAAAACCTTGTGGTTTGCACACCATTGGAACAACGAGCTGAGCAGAGCACTATTGCAATTCCATGAACCCATTTCCTGAAAAAAGTGGATTTGTCCACACACATTGAAATAATAACGTGTTTCAGCAAAGCCCTTGAAATGAATGTGCACTGAATTGGCTCTGTAATTGTATCAGCTGCTCATAAGCACCATCTGCATAATTAAGATGGTCCCATAATTGAATTATATGCCCAAGCACAGCTTCAAGTGATTAACATTTAAATAACATTCTGAACTCCAAACCCAAAATGACTGAAAAAATTGTTTTTTAAGAGCAAATGGGAATGTTTATATGGCTTTTACCCTCAGCCATGTTTGCATTTTTATCTCAGTGAGGTCAAGTAATCAAACTATCAGGAAATAACCACAAAACTGGGAGAATCAGCAGCAGCCTGACAACCTTACACGTGCCAGAGACTGCAGGCTGGCCTCTGGCGCTCCAGGATAGAGCAGGAATCATCCTAAACACTAAAGGAAAGTGTCAGGGAGAAAAGCTGCACCAAGACACTGAAAAAGCTTCTCTTCCTTTTTCACCAGCTTTGTGTTTTGACAGCAACGACAACACGATGAGAATGAAAATGTTTGGCATCCCATGAAACTGGCTGGCACATCCCACATGCCAGACTCCACTGGGGAAAATGAGAATTCACCAGAAAAAAAACAGATGTAAGAGGCACAGGAGACTTGTAAGGGAGAGGAGAACTGGGTAACAGTTTTGCCTGGCTAACAGCAGAATACAAATTGAACAGGCATGACCTTTATAGAATATCAATAGTTGCAGGCTTCACCTACATTCAGAGGCACTACAAGGCAGCAAAGAAAAAATTTTCAGCAGAAAGCTTTCCTTAGAATATATAATATCTGTTACAAGAATTTTAAAAAAATGGCATGAAGTTTTCAGAATTTTCTCTTGAAATTTACAGGGAATCAAGTGTTATCCTTGATTTAACACAACTTTTTACAGGAGAACAGCTGAAGTGTCACTACAGCAATATCCAGTCAAGCACTTGGTCATCCCAGCAGCCAATGAAAAGCAACATCTACACACAGAACTGTGTGTGCCCCTGCCTAGTTATTGGCAAAATAATCATATTAAGTTTCAGGAACATTTTAAGATGGCCTGGACTGTCAGGGAGCATTTTGATTGTCTCTCACTGTGTCGAGATATTTAAACATCTACTGAAATTTACATTTGCTAATGTGATGACTGACCACTGAAGAGCCTGTCAGTGCTTCAGTTGATAATAACCAGCGTGAAATCATCATCATGCTTGCTTTGCCGGCTTCAAGTGCTTCTCCATGGTCAGGAAACTGGATGATGGTGATGACAAATTTATTCACAGTAAATTAAAATGGAAAAGTCACAAGCTGATAATGAGTCAAGAAGGAAGTGCAGAGCACAGTCTGACAGTGTTGTTTTGGTGGGAATTTAGAATGGGATTTCAGAAATTCCTTTTCTGATCCAAAAATCTCCAGCTCTGGTTGAACACCACAAAACAACCCTGTGGTACTTCTGTTACTACCTGGAGGATTATAAACACGTGTTGTCACAGCACCCAGACTTGTGCTGTTTGAAATTCAACAGTGTCCAACTTCTGCCTGCAGAAGGTAAGATCACAGCTGGTTTGAGATAACCACATGATAATTCAGATGCACAATGGAACAAACACATTTTCCCAGCTTTCAGGGCTGGGTTTGTGTGCAATAACAGTGAGGAGAGCTGCTCAGAGCACCAGAGGCTGCTGCTCACACTGGCACAGGGATGGGCAGTGCTTTGGGAGCCTGCATGCAGCCAGGCCACACCAGCGACACAGGACAGGCAGATGCTGCTGCTGCTGCTGCACTCTGTCATTAGTGCTTGACTGTAATTGCATTTCTGAGTCTGGCAGATGCTGCTCCCTCACTTTTAACAGTGGCTATTGAGTTTAGCAACATTATCACAATAGCAACCTAAATGCAGAAATCTGAAGGAAAAAAAGCTTGAGGCAAATGGCTGGAAAGCAATTCTAAAGCTATTAAACAGGTCTGTGCAGAGAGCATTCTGTGCTGGACTGGAAGGATGAGGGTGGCAGGGTCTCTATGCTGTAGCCAGAAATATTCTGAGTAATCAAGAGAAAAGCTCATATGCAATTTTGTTAAGAATTTAGATTCCCAGATCCCAGAAATGACACAGGTTGCATAGAACCTCCAGGTCATCTGGTCTGAAACCCACTCAAAGCATGACTCATTCATGCACAGTTAATGCATTTCACCAGATCACAGGGTAATTCAGAATTCCAGGAAGCTCCAGTGGTTGTTTGTCCTGATAGGCTGCCAAAAGAGGATGAGCTACAAGGTCAGATTGGGTTTCATCCAGTCTGGATAAAGTCTGGTCTTTTAAACCTTGTAGGGACAGAGGATGCACAGGTTTCTGGGCAGCCTACTCCAAATGCCTGACATAATTGTGAGAATGTTTTCCCCTTACATCAGTCACAAGGGCTCTGTTTTTACTGCCTGTTGTCTATTCTCCATGGGAAAAAATTAGGAACTCCACAGAATAAGATTTTATACATCACTTAAAGCCCAGATCACTATGGGGAAGAGAAGAGACTAGGGGGCTATTAAAGACTTGTAAATGGAAAACTGCACTTTCTTTATTCTGACATTTCTGTACTGTTTACATAGCTGGTTAATATATTTATGTATACAACAGTGCAATGTATACAATGCTAAATATTTGAATTGATGTACGTTCTGTTGTTTTTAAATACTCTGAATGACTTTGTACAAGACAGCATTCTCTTTGAGATTCTACCAAGTCCCAAAAGTGCACAATAAATAATTGGTAGATCCTGCTTTAAGCTCTTCAGTACTGGCATTCAGTTTAGAATTACACAAAACAACACAAGCACTTCAAACTTGGCAAATCCACCATGAAGATACTTTTCAAGCAACCTCACCAGAAAAGAGCTGGGGATACCAAGTATCTGCCTTATTCATCACAGAAAAAAAACAAGCATAAAAATCAAGTTACAAAAAAATAAGAATCACTCAAACCAAAATTTGACCTGTTGAATTTTGGGAAGACTGATGATAGCAGTTTCTGAAAGTACACACATGACTTGTCACTTCATACAAATCTATTTTAGGGTCAGCTGGAGTTGTAAATATTACATCTAGTTCCAATTTTAACCCAGGTTAGATGACTGATAATTTGTCACCACTTTTGACATCACTTTATCTGTCAATATGTCAAAACTCCAGGCACCAGTATGATTATTGGTCCTTTCCAACTGCAGCCTTGAGTTTTCCCCAGTGCCCAGATATTAGGTGAAGGAGGAGAAGGCTGTCAGCTTCTGGCTTCGTTTTTTGGGAGAGAAATACAACAAGCCTCTGATTCCAATATATATGTACCACAGGAGCAGATCTCCTGATGTTTAGCAACACCAAAACAGAGCCCACCATGGGGATTTTCCTTGCTCAGTAAAACATGGGGATCATGAGCAGATTTAGGATCAGCACTCCTGAGCGCTTGTATGATTAGCAACTATGCAAAGTAAATTTCCTCAAGGAAAAGGATTTATTGAAAACTGATACTTGCCAGAAATTTGAAAAATGAGACTTCGTCCCTCATATTATTCTGCTCTGCAGCCTCTGTAAAGAGCAGAGATTTGATGGTAGCCCCTTGTTCCAGGAGCAGAGTGTCACAACGTGCACAGCTGCAACAAAAGGCTCCCAGAATGTTGGTTTTAATCTGGTTGCAGGGAGGGAAGTGTGCTGCTTAGAAATGACAAATATCACAAACTCAGTGCCTGTGGTGGTGCCTTGTGAAGGCTGGCCTAGAGCAGAGACTAGATGGAGCTAAAGAATAAAGTTGGGATTTATTAACAGGCCTCAATGGATCCACCTTGGGCAGCACAACCCAAACTGGCCACAAAACAAGGGACAACAGGTCCTGGGGTCTCACACTTTTTAAAGTTTTGGTCTATTAGCATATTGGAGCTAATTGTCCAATTACAGCTTTAGCCCGTGAAGTCCCATCCTTCTTGTTTTCTCTCTTCAGTTTACCATTTACGCTCTTGGGCCTGAGATTTGGATCATTTGTCCTTGGTCCCCAGCTGGAGCAGGAATTGTTTTGTCTCCCTGCTCTGTGCAGAGAGCTCACCATCCCCTGATATGAAGACTAGATTTACACACTAAAGCAGGATAGAATCTGGAAAATACAAAAGCCAAAACTTGAGTTATCAGGGGCTGCCTCAGGTTCATTTGTCCATCCCGGGGCTGCCCCACGGGTCAGGCTGAGCCCCCCCTGCAGTGACTGGCAGCACTTGGCAAGCTCAGGGGCTCCTGCAAGAGCCTGCCCACACTCCAAGGGAACTCAAGGACAGCTGAGCAGGGCATTTAAATGCCTTCCAGCTTCCAGAAAGCCCAAGGTCAGCTGAAGGTCTCCTGGACTGACCATCCTCAGCTAATGGTTACTTGAAAACTTCCACCTTAAGCTGAAGCCTTTGCCATTCTTTTGGTATTTAAATGGAAGAAATGCAAACAATTAAATTAATCAAACACTGTTTCACAGCTTGGACACATCCTCCAATAAAACAAATTTTTTAATTCACTGTATTAAAAAAAAAAAAAAAAAAAAAAAAAAAACACAAAAGCTAAAAAAGCAGATATCCCTTTCTGGAAAACAACATAGATCTCTGAAACCCAAATTGACCTAAAACTCCCAGAAGACACTTGATAGAGCCTGCTGAAAAGAAGAATGTGTGAGGATAGGGTACAGTAGCTACAAAGCTTTCTATCATCCTCTCCTCTGGCACCTTCACACAGGATAAGGAAAACTCCATGGTCCAAGAAAAGCTTCTGCTGCACAGAACAGATGTGCAGCTGGACTTGAAGAATGATTTTGGCTGCTCTGTTGGTTACCATTGCATGCTTAAGAAACACATAAGATTTGTGAAATCAGCAATTTAACAAAAATCCAATTGCAAATATTTTTGTGGGGAATGTTAACTACTTAAGGTGGTTACTTATAATGAAAACTTCAGAAACAACATTTTGAATTAAACCCATAGGGTTTAAAAAAAAGCCCAGCAAAACCACACCCTAATCCCTCAACAAAAATCCCCCAAACCCTTATTATCTAACCATGCCTAGTTATTTTCTTGCCAAATATAATATAATACTGGCTTACCATCTCTGCCTTATAGGGCAGGAATGTGGAAATACTGATGCCAGCCAGGTGGTGTAAAATATGTTCTGAATTCATTTCCTCTACACCAAAGTCAAACAGGACACTTGAGGATGTGGCTGTGCCTGAGATGAGAACTTCTCTATGGAGCTCCTGACACCATAGAGTGCTACTGCAGCTGCCAGGCCCTTACAGAGTAATTCAGCCAAAATACAGAATAATCCTGGCCTATAGTGTGACATTATATTTAAACTGAAGAATAATTACATGACTGATAAACTCTGATGAGTTATATCCAAACAATTAATAAAAATATTATCTGTTCTGAAATGTCACAGTAATCATTTTTTCTTTTTAAATAAAACATTTTCTTTCTGAATAATAGTTTTTTCCTTCTAAATAATACAGCACCCACAAGGACTCCCTTTTTCTCATTGTGCCCTGCTTTATCATAAAGCCAGTACATTTTCTAAACTGCTCCTGCTCCATCTCAGGAAATCAGACAGGCTACCAGGATACCTTAATCAGAGTGCTCTTATCAGAGTGTCTCCAGACTAATAAGAAGAAATCCAATCTAGTGCCCACGGAACACTAAATTAGATCTAATCACAGGGCACTCTTCCAGTTCTTCAACAGCAGGTCTAAGACCAACAAATGCCATTTATTCTTTTTTTTAGTAGCCATTAAAATACTACAAGCAATCCCAGAGCAGCTGCTTCAAAGCCACAATCCAAAAAGCTGCAGACACTTCTTTGCATTTAAAACATGATCATTCAATGCTCTCCTTGCCAAAAGATACTTTACATACAAACACTCTCAAGAAGAACCTGGAAGGCTCCAGGGTCATGGTATTTTGGGAATCCCAAAACAGGGCAACCTGCTTACATTGTCTCAGCTTGAGAATGTTTAAACAGTTGAAGCAAAACACCTTTCAGCAATTCCCTGGCACACAGACTTTGTTTCCTTAATAACAAGGCATCACTTGAGCCAATTCTGACTAAAAACAATTGTATCTTGTGTTAAATATGCACTTCACTAAAGGCCTGCTCTAAATGCACCCTAGGACTGTTCTGTAAAGGAGTTAAAAATTGCTTAATGCCTTATGCAGAAGTTCTAGACCCATATTTTTATGGGACATGATGATCCATGTGTTGAGTGATTTTCTTATTTATATTTTCCTCCCGGGAAGGATTCTATCTGTAAAGTGTCCTGGATGAGACAGAACAAGTCTTGAAGAGTATCAGTTCAAAGCTGCAACTGTAAAATATTTGGGCTGGGGAGGTTGGTTTTAAATCTCAGATTTTTTTAAAATACAGTTTTTTTTTTCTCAAAGTAGGATGAGTCCCAGCTCTTCTGCACTTTCATAATTATTGTCCTCACACCTGGCAAACCATCCCCAAAATTTCTCTTACTGCCCAGGCACTGAAGTAGCAGAAAACTTGAAGTTTGGGGCAGGAGAGAGGAAAGGAGCTGCCAGAAAAAGGGTGAGGATGAAGTGATGGGCAGCTCCCCGCTGCCCCAGCCCAGGGACTGTCACAGCCAAACTCAAGGAGCTCCTGCTTGCCCTGCTCTGCTCCATGCCTGCAATCAAGGCCTTACGGATAAATTACACATCTGAGTAGTCCCTCACTCAGCATAGAGAGTCATTTCAGTGACTCCATTTCACTTGTTTGGCTTTGCTCATGAATGCTGATGTAAATCTAAACGTACTTTGATATCCCATATAAGGGCAGCACAGGCTGCAGTCACAGGGACACATCCAATGAAAAGGACAATCGTGGGGAAAGTCATTGCTGGCTACATCAGGACTGTCAGAAAGGCTTCAAGTGACATGTCCAAAAGCTACTTCATATTCTATATTAAATATGATTTACTGTTTGGAGTGGAGTTCTGTATGTGACATAAACCAGAATTGACTCACTTTTGATACATCACCTTTATTTTTGGAGTGTATCATCCATGATGGTAATCACAACATTGGGAATACTCTGAACTCACTTCCCTGCTGCTCCCTCTACTGACTGGCTGATGATTCCCTTCCCTTTGAAGGAGTTACTGGTTCCTAATGTGATCATAGAGACCAGTGAGTGAAATTTGCAATTTCACATTTGGCTTAGGAAATCTTTTCTTCTCCATCAATGCACAATTAATATCTTTCTATATATCTTACCCTGATCACGACTGCAAGTTAAATCACACATGGCATAAAATACTTTAAATAACAATATACTGTAAAATCATTTTTCTTGCAGCTAAGCCCCATCTGACATCACAGGAATGTGGAACTGAGCAGGAGTTGCAGCAGTCAGAGCTCTCACATTGCCCTTTCACTTGCCCCAGCAGGTTCTTGCAGCACAGAAGCCCTCAAGGATCCAGACATTGAACCACAAGTGCTAAATGTGCAAAAGCAATCAGATGGCATCCCCACCCACGCATCAGCCAGTGACCAAATTTCCTTTCTTGGACAGAATCTTTCATTTCCTCCCCACACTTGAATCCTCCATGTCTATTATCCATTATACACACTCTGCTATAAAACTGTTGACACCTTCCCTTTTTAGTTTTTTCAGCCCTTGCCTCCCTCCTGCCTGACACAGAAACAACAGACTAGCACATCCCAGAGAGTTTTCAGTGGAAAAGGTGCTTCTATTAATGTCAGGAGCTGAAAGAACAGTAAATCTAGCTAGTCAGTAAAATAAAGAAGAGGAAGGGATCATACTCACAGCAGCTGCAGAGACACAAGATCATCAAAAAGGCCCTGGGGAATCTCCGTGATCTTGTTTCCATAGAGCACTCTGAAAGATTCAGGAAGACAAAATAAATCTTAAATAACAGCCCAGTTTAGTGTCCTCCCACATCTCTGCATTATCATCTTTATTGATCATGGTGCACCATGCCCAGGATCTGTGGGCATTTCATTTAACCACTGATCTCATTTTCCTTTCAGAGAGCACATGGCATTAAATGAGTCGTTATGATTCAGGCTTCGTCTGGTGTTGGAAGGCATTTTTAATGTAGAAACTGGACATCATCCAAAAACTGTATCTGAAATATTTTTCATTCTGTTAAAGGATTTTTTTTCCCCCATCCTCTTTAGAAATATTTTAGCCACTGAAAGGCACATTGTCTGATGCAAAAACCTAGAATTCTGCTCAGTAATACTGAATGTAAAAGCCAGAGAGCACAAGCTGGTTGTCGATAAAATTTCATATAACTGAGTCTCTTAAGATACAGTAATTGGCATGAAATGTGACACAGGCATCATTGGATAAAATATTATGGCTTCACCAGCTGCTGTTACCATTTCAATGAACTAATATAAAGAAATTTATGCTGAACTGGAAATAGACATATATTTCAGGAACTCAAAAATAATTTAGGTATAGCTTAGTTATAAAAATCAGTAAATCTTTAATAACAAAAATGAGACTCACTGTGTATATTTAATCAACCATAAATATATGACCTGATATCCATGATTCAGTTTTAACATTAAAAATATTTCATTTTTTTTTTAATGGAGCAATGCACATATATTATCTTTAGAAATTGAACGAAGGGGGAAGAGAGACAGAGCCACCATTATGCTGAGATGTGTTACCCAGTGATCAGAGCAAAATCATGTATGACAAGAACAGCAGAAATTCAATCATGGCTGAAGCATGAGCTCATGTCATTTCTGCAGGTCAGTATCATTTGTAAAACCAGAGAGTGGCTGAGGAGCTTCTGTGAGAGCTGGTAAAAGGGAAGATGATGAGGCTCCCTCTCACAACATTTTTCCTTATCTAAACATTTTAAACTAGGAAAAAACCAAAATTTATGTAATTTCTATGCTCTACAAAGGACATGGCAAATGGTTATAAACCAGCAAATGCCAAAACTCTGCTGCTTATGTGTCACTAAATTTGTTGATTCCCTCACTTTTTAATGTGGAACAATGGGCTGGCAATGAATCAAAAGACCATGCGAGGCTTGGATGTTGGCTGAAATCCTGGCTTACCCTGCCTGACAACGTTTGAAATATTAGGGAGCTGAACATGCTGAAAACCAAACTCTTAGCACGGCAGACCATTTCCAATACCCCCTGGCCTTCCCAGAGCATCACCACTTCAGCTTGCTCTTCATCAGTCACGGGGAGTCCATCACCCCTGTGGGAGCCTTCCCAGAGCAGCTCATTTCTGAGCCCAAACACAGCAACACCATTTAAATACCAAAATCCAAACTGAAACCCAATTTTTCATTGCTTCTGCAGTTTAGCAGGAACTGAAGTGCTACTCAAGAAACTCAGGGTCATCCAGCATTCTATTTTCTCTAAACAAATTTAACAATTTCTCTATCTAGTACAGAGTCAGGAGGTGTTTGTAATGTGCTGCTCCCATTAGTGTTTCTTGTGAGCAATGAATGCTTCCAAATTTTTCTGATTGTTTCTTAACTTTAGCTTCAGAAAACACACACAATTTCTTATTTCAACAAAATGTAATGCAATACATGAAGATTTTTATAATCCATCCAAAGCTGGACAGAAATGGTGGCTGAACTTGGAAAGGTTTACAGGATTATTCAGACAGAACATTCAAGTCCCTGGATTTCCCTGGGCTCTAAACCAACATGTGAAAGGCTGACTCACAGATTTCCTTCTGCACAAAGATGTGTGCACCTGTATGAGGAAGCAGAAGCAAAACCTCTGCAAATAAAATATTTGTAAAAGGTTAAAACATCAATGCCCACAGAACCCAGCATTCTTCCTCTTCACCTCCCAGTCTTTCTGAAAAACCTTTCTTTATCTTTAGTGTGTCATCTGTACACTGAGTTTAGACTGCAAACTCTGGGATGCCAGAGAAACATCTTTCTCAGTTTTGTGAAGGAGCAGGATCATCAGAGCTCATCAATAATGCACAGCACAACTGCAAAGAGGAATTGAGAGCTAAGTTTTACAAAATGCCCCTGGAAAGTAAAATCATCCCCACTCCACCCTAAGGGTTATTCTGTCTGTATGATAGTGGAACCCTGGAAAAAGTTAAAGATAGAATCTAAAATGTTAGGCTTTGTGCTTTCCCAGATCAACTGCACCTGCGTAAGCAGTATGATAAATTATATAATTGTTAGAGGTGATGATTGTTTAGTAATTAAATGTAATTGTTATATAACCATAAGAAGAATAGTGAGAAACTATGTTGGAAATTCAGAGAGGGGCTAAATTTATGTATACAATAGAACAATATAAGTTTCATAATTAACATGAAAGTTATATAATGATAGAGTATAAAACATGATCATTTCGGATGTATGGTCGGAGTCAGATTTGGGTTGAATATTCCCCCCATTCCCAGAGCTCTTAATAAAAAGCACCGCATATAATCCCCTGTCATTATGTGTTTTTGAACGCTAACATGTAGAGGTAAAACAAAACCTTAAAGAAATATCACCACTCATGTCCTATGGCACTACTGAATGCAAATATCAAAATAAGACCCTCAGAGCAATTTTTTTTTTTTAATTTGAGAGTCAAAAGGTTATAGGGCAGTGTGCTACTGAACTTTAAACCTTGGATGTGTTTGTACATCTTCTTTATTATTTTGAGCAAAATAGATCAAAGTAACTTATAAAATAAAGCAAAGCTCCGATATTTAGAAGCCACCAAAAGGAAAATAAGCCTTTTCCAAGCTAATTTGGCTCATGTGCATGTGGCACATTAGCATTCAAACAGATTAGCAGCTAAACAAAAGTCAGTATGAGAGCTCAGGCACTTGTCTCTAATTCATATTCATGCTCAGCAGTGCTCGGAGCCAAAGGAGCTGATGCCATGTCTGCTGCCACGCCTGGGCTGCAGCACACAGGGCAGCTCGGGGAGGGGGCTCTGCCCTGCCTGCAGCGCCCCAGTGCAGCTCCACTGCAGGGAAAGCACAGAAACCCCGCTCTGCTCAGAGCTGCGTGTCTGCGGCAGCCAGGAGAGAACAATCCCACCAAGGAGCATCACTGGGCTCTGCCCCACCAACACAAACCCCTGAAAAACTAAAATGAAAAAAGAACCCAACCAACCACAAAAAAAACCCCAAAAAAACAACAAACAACAAAAAAAACAAACCCAAACACTAAAAAAAATCCTCAAAATTAAAAACGAATCCCAACCAATCACAAAAAAAAAACCCCAAAAAAACCAAAACAAAAAAACCCCAAGCACCCCAAAAACCCCCACAAAACAAAAACCAACAAACCAACAACAAAAATGCCATAAAGCAAACAAACAAAAAACAAATACCCCCCGAAAAAACCCACTAAACAAAACTAAACAAAAAAACAGCCAACCACAAAAAAACCCCAAAAACTAAAAAAGAAAGACCAAGAAAATCCCTCAAAAAAAAAAAAAAAAACCCAAAACAAACAAAAACAACCGAACAAAAACCAAACAACCAAATGAAATACAAACAACCAAAAAACTACCAACTTTATAAAGCCATATAACAGGGAACATGACCCATTCAATTCCAGAGCTTCATTTAAATCTCCAGTGCTTTTTCCAGCAGAGGTAAATTTTAGGAGATTTTCCCTTTGGCATTACAAGTTCTAAAAGTGGTGCTCACTTGCTTCCCCACACGTGTTGCAGGACATGCAGGTGTCCTGGCCAATGTGCAAGCTTGGCACAGGGACACAACCCTTCCTCTATCCCAAAGCACCTGAAATTTTAGACACAAAGCATTTTTTTTTTTAAATTAAAAACACACTAACAAAGTTAACATGTAATAAGAATAAAAATATTTCAGTAATTGCTGCCAATAGACAGTGAATCAGTGAATTAGAACATTAATTAGAACACCAAAAAATTATGAAGTTTTTTTGTGTGGGGTCCTGATTCTTCATGGGCTCCTCATCTTTAGGAGAGTAAGTCAGCCAAGGGTCTGACAAATAGCACATAAAGCACAAACTCCTGGCAGCACTGCAAGCTTTGGAAATCCCTGGGAGCAGCACCCTAAAGAGTCATTATGGATCTGCAACAAGAAGTTTTACAAATATAAAACAGCCACAAATGAGGCATTGTGTTTCTTTAGGCTGATTCTGGCATCATATTTTAATAGTCCCCTAACGACGTATCTATCCCAAGACATGTTAGATATTAAATTTCCAATTAAATAATTAATTGTTACTACTAAGCTTCGAGTTTTGCTGTTTAACCCATGATATTCTAAAATAAAGATTAAACAGTGAGAATAGTCCCTGCATAGATTGATCTGCACTTCTGGGACACACCACACACAAAGCAAGCACAGGAATCACACGTAGCCACAAATGTGCTGGGTGAGAATATAATCAGTGATGGACCAAACCTTCAGCAGAAGGGTCCTAAAACATGAAATTTACACTGATTCTTCACAGTCTCTATCCATTCTGGCCTCTTGCACCATTTCAAACAGAGGGAATTTGCACTGATTTACCAATACACGGCCATTCAGATGCACTGACGTTTAACACGCCACCTTCGAGGGGTGTGAAACAATAATTGCTGTGCTCTTTATTTTATGTCTCTGCTCCTCAGCTTCCTTACTTGCAGATGTAGCTGCAATTGAGCTGCTTCATTAAGTCAGATCACAGAATACAGAGATTTTTCCCTTGAAGGTGACACAGAGCTTTTTGAGGTATGAAAGCCTAGCACAGAATCCCTGACTTTAGACCATATGGTTTCCAGCTAAGTGTTCCTTTATTTTGGCTGGGCTGAAACATTCTTACTGAAGTGTCAAATTGTGACTTTATGCAATGTCTTTTTCAGTCCTCAGAACGCTTTTAACTTTCCTTCAGGCTGTGAAAACAATTCTTGCTAGGAAGAATTATATTTCCCAAGCTATGTACAATGGCACAGGCTCAACACGAATTCAGGTTTTCAGAAGAGGACAAATTGATAGGGATAAAAACAGCAATAAATATCTAATATCTAAAAGAAACTTAGACTTGTAATTGTTTTTCCCCCTGCACTATTTCATATTTCTTCAGAACAAGCTAAGCTAAATAAATCACAGTAAAACTATCCAAAGCAATTTGTTACCTTAAAATAAGTTTGTCAGCTATTGCAATAGACAGTGTTTTATTGCAGATTTCAAATCACCATGAATGACACCCCATACATCATCACCCAGGAGATGATGGTCTAAATGGGACTGCTATGTCAAAACCTAAGCTGTCTCTTGTCTTTGTGCCCAGGCTGATCTAAGCTTTTAAAGTGTTCACTAGCTTAATTCAGTACATGAACAAAACCAAAGGAATTCTCCCTCTGCAATGGTCTAAAACTTATTCATGCAGTTTAACACCCTGAAGGCTTAGACTGTTTTGTCATATCCCATAAAATGTCCCCAGACAGTCTGGATATGGCCTTCCAAACCTGCATTGGTGGGACATTTACTGACCCCAGGAATCACATTTATCTCTGATACCATTAACAATAACCAAATGCTGATACAATTCTCTCACCGATACCAGACAGATTCAGAGTTGATTAAATGGAAAATTAATTTACTTTAGAAAGTGTGTGCAGCAATCTTGAAACATGAAGCTATTGCTACTGTCCCCCATGCCAGAGCATTATTAACCACTGCTGTTATTAACCATTAACCACCCAGCTCCTGCAGAGGCCCTGCTAACCATGGAACACAAACACCACCTACTACAAACAATGTTTATCAAACTTTTCCTTCAAATTCAGGTAACACATTCCTTTGCAAACAACCAATTTTGCCACACTGCTCAATGCAAGGGCACTATTTGCTCTCATAATTATATGAAGGAACTATTGCATAGCAAGACTAATTCTTCTAGCACAAGAAGAAGAAAAGGAAAAGCCAGGAAATTCCAGGAAAAAGTTCTTAAATCATAATGATTCCAGTTCCTTATTCTGTAACATCCAGGAGAAAAAAAGAAGTTATGTGCATCCCCAAATATTTCTAAGTAGAAATTTATTGATCCAAAGAAAAAATATGAATAGGGAACAAAATCCACTGAAAAATGGGCATAGAGAAAATAACTTATTTCTTCCTGCATGTGAGGAATGGAGAAGTCTTGAGTACCCTACAGGAACAAATTTGCCTTTTTTTTTTGCTAAATGCAGAGAAAACCCAAGGTAGAAATGGTTGCTTTCAAGTATAATCATTTTGTGTCCTGTTTGACCCCCATAGGTGAATTTCTTATTAGAGAAAATATATAGATTTACAATAAAAACTTATGGCCTGCCAGCACATGGATCACTTAGCACTTTTAAAAGATTTAAGTTTTAGACCTTTTAGAGGAAACAGCTTCTGTTATAAACATTCCCATGTTTTGAAAACTGCAATGCACTTTTTTTTTCCTACCATCTCAACACAGGTACAAGAGGCAGAGTGCTCTGAGAAGCATTTCTGCCTGGAAACACCAAGCCAAGCTGAGTCCAGGAGAAAGCAGAGCAGAGCCCACTGAATCCAGGCCTGCATTAGGCAGGCACACTAACAAGGCTGGCTGCCTTCCAGAGCAGCACTCTGGCTCCCCAGACCCATAGGGAGCACTGTGATTGCATGCAAGCAGGGAGCAGAGCGAGGAGCACAAAATGGGGGTAAAAACAGACAAAAAAAAAAAAAAGCACAGGGATATTAGTTTGTACAGCAGCACTCCATTTTTAATGGAGACCAATTGCTTACTCTCATTTGTGCATTAATACTTTCCCCTCCTTTCTTCTGGGTGGAGCTCAGCTGGCTGCAAATCCTGCTCTGTGCAGAGAGTGAACCTCAGTGATGTCTCATTAAAAGGCAAGCACCAATCCCACCTGAGAGAGGAGCAGGAACGGAAAGAGCTGTTCCTCCTATGCAGGGCAGTGCTCCTCCAGGGCACACAGCTGAGTGAAGTTACTGGGCCTTGGGCACCCAAAAGAATGAGCTGCTAAGGGGGAAAACACTGCTAAGCCACTGTCTGACTTCATTCCTGCTTCCTTTTCTTTTCCCTTTGCAGTGACATTGGGAGGGAGGCACCTCCAAGGTGTCCTCACCTGGGGAAGCTTTCAGAGAAACCCAGATTCTGCTGACCAGCAAATAATCTTGCTCCATAAACATATCTAGAACTCAGAAACTGAAAGAACTACAGGGAGGAACCTGCCAGGTCATGAAAGATGAGGGAACTAACAATGGCTTGGCAACTGGAGGGAAAACATTTTTAAGACCTACCTGCAACGAACAGCAATGGCAAAACCTTTCAAAAGGAAGTAAAACCCAGCTGATAACTGACCCTAGAGAAGGAGGCTGATAATTCCAAGACCAAAGTTGATACTGTCCTATAAACAAGGCTGCCAAGGAGAGGAGAAACTGTTTTACAGCTTTGTGTGTCTGTAGTGGAGGGAAACTGAGGAAAACAAAGGGAAGACTTGGAGGCAGTTCCCTTGCTACAGCCTTTGCTGTGCTGCATCTCATCTCCCTGCCACAACTCACTGGCATTAACTAAAAGCACTGTTTCACCCACTTGGATATGAACATATTCAAACATCATTTACTTAAAATATTGCCGTGGACGACTGGACAGAGAATACACACTCATGTCACTGCTTCTGTCTGCAAGTCAAAGCACCATAAACTCCTGCCCAGTTTATATTCTCATTTCCTCCCTGCCCACTCTGATGTGTTTTGTCCCACACTCCTGCGGCCACCTGGGGGTATCTGAATTAACTGTGCTAAAGCTGAATAAATTCTGCCTTGGGAAAACAAGCCCAAGTGGAAATGTCTTGCCTGTCCTAGCCAGGAGGTTTGGCAGGAGCAGGAAGCTGCAGCACTGCAGCATCAGCAGCAGTTTCACACCAAGCCAGGACTGTAGCCTTCAGTGAATGTCACTCTCCTGCTGAATTGCTTCCAGACAGCAGTGAGGGATTTGACCATTTCCACAGCATGTTGAATAACACCGCCTGAACTATTTAACAAACAGCAGCAACACTTAATATATATTTCTGGCATTCTCCCAGCTGGATTCAGGGCACAAAAAAGGGCCAATCCTTCTGTATTCTGGCTCAGAGGTTTACTGCAACATGGAAGTTTAGTACTTAATAACCTTCTGATATTCTTCTAGCCAAAAAATTATTCAGTTTCTCAGAATTGCCCAGTATTCAGAAAATAAATTTATGTCAGCTTGTAGAAACAAACTACAGTTTTTAAAAACCAAGCTGGGTTATATGAATATTAATGAGATAATTGTTTCCATCCTGTTTTTAAAATTAATACAGGTAAATATCATTCTAATTGTGCTTCTCTCTTCTCTCAACATTTCTACCACTCTGTTCTAGTTTATCCTCAATATGCAGCTCCTGATTTTTGCTCTTTTTACACATTAAAAGCTCAACTGTTTTAATAGTGCTATGGGTACCTAGGCTGAAATACAGCTGCATGTAAATTCAACTTTGTGCTAAATCAGTTTTCTGTGTTCTATAAAGAGAAACAAATGGCTGTCAAGAGATCCTACCTTCTTTTTATCTTCTGTATGAAATCATATCTTAGCCCCCTTCCAGCTTAATGAACCAGTAATTATAGCTAAGGCATATAAACATTTTCTTATGATTAAGTCCTTCCCTAACTAGTTTGAAGAAAAAAAGACAAACCAAAACCCACCACCACAAAAAACCCTAAAACTAAAACAAAAACCAATCAGAAAAAATCCACAACACAAAGCCAGAAAACTCCAAAGAGAGTGTAATTTCATTACTATAGAAGAAAAATCCAGTATGGAAATATTTCCCCAACTCTTCCCTGATTAAGAGCTCCAGCCATGCCTAAGGTGAGGTTTTGGTGTGCCATGAGCAGTGTGGGGGCATGGAGCAGCCTGCAGGTGCAGGGGTAGAGAGGACTGAATAATGTTTGAAGTGATTTGAAGTGCAGAATTCAGCAGCCTCATGAGAGACTTGCAGACAGTCCTCCTTTCTGAACTTCATTTTTCATTTACAAAATTTTTCATTTACAAAAGATCAGATGCTTCACACAAGCTGGCAGTTGCACACAGAAACATATGTTCCCCCAGACAGCACATTATCATTTTTATTCCTCTTACATGCAAGCTCTCCCCAAATGCCCATTCAGTTCTATTTTCTACTTACAAGGAAATGAGAGATTTCAAGCCTTTGAATGCATCAGGTGCAATGTCAGTTATTTGATTCTTGCTGATGTCTCTGTAAAAAGAAAGATTTGAAAAAGTGTTAGTAAACAGGAATTTAATGAAAATATTTTAACTGTTTTGGAAGAGCACACTTGACACAAAACAGAAGTAAATGATCATATTATCTCAGAGAAATGATGAACATGTATTTCATGTACATCTTCAATGATATTTCCACTGGGGCACATGCAATGGATCCAAGTAGACTCCATATAAAATATCACTTGAAAGAGAACTTACTAATGAGAAAATTAAGAGGTTTTCCATTCTCTACATCTTTTGAGTTACAAATAACGTTGGTTAAAACTATAATGAGGTCCTCAAACTCTTTTCAAATCTAGCCGTGTAAAGTGGGATTTTTTTGTTTGGATTTTTGGTAACTTTTCTAAGGTTTGATTCTTTTTTAAATGCATAAAGAATGGCTCTGCAATCTACTGATGTTTTCTGCTACAACGTCTTGCCTAGCAGGACAGGATTCATGGAATGTTTTGGTTTTGCAGCTCAACTTACAGCAGCCAAACTTGTCACCTTGAAAACAGGAACATTTGTTTTTATTTTTATACAGGTTTTTGTGAAACTTGTTTAGACTGAATGCTGCTTTTTGTCTAGTAAGCAGAAGTATGAAGTGGATCAGTCCTATCTATTTATTGATGAATGTTAAATATTGAGGAATGCTAAATATTGAGGAATTGAAATCAGACAAAATCATGGGAAAAGGCGAGTTTGCTGAACAACAGCAAGCACCTGAAAAGGGGGATCTGGATTTTGATTGAAGTATTTCAGCAGTGTTTTAGCATGCTGGGAATGCATCCCAGCATTGCCACCCTTGCTGTCTCCCATGGCTGGACCCCAAGGGGTGTGTGACTGATGGTGCTGAGCGACAGCAACGCCACGCTGGGCTCTGCTCTCTCACTTCATGCAGCTGCACTACAATCAGCATTAGAAGATAATTAGACACATTATTTCCCTTCCATTAGAGCCCAAGTTCCACTGCTGTAAGATAAGGAGGTTCCATCTCCTGAAAGAGAAGGGATTCAATTTTGTCCTGGTGTTTCTGTTCCCTGTGTTTGGCCTGCTTTGGTGAGATTGTCCTATTCTGTCTTTCATTTACATGAAAACAGAGAGAGGCTTTCCTCAGCTGCACAACTGGGACAGTTTAGGTGACATGAGGCTCATTTTCTTAGTTTAGGCTATCTCAGAATCACTCAGGGGCAGTGTGCCTCTTCAACTGGAAATGTAATAAAATTATCAGGACTGCGCTCAGGCAGGGATGATATCAGTCACCTCTCCCTCCCTCCCTGCACCTCTGACAGCGTGATGGAAACCTCTGAAAAGGTTGTTGCACACACCGTGGAGGGTGGCTGTGCTCAGTCACCAGCTGGGGACATAAACTGGTTTTGACTTTGCACCAGGGGAGCAAGGGTACCCTGCAAGATGCTGAGTAACACATGACTGTGTGGCTTGAATGTCTTCACTGTAAAAGGTTTTGAAACAAAACAGATTTATTTTTAGATGCAGCCAAATGCAAAACTATTAATAGCATTGGTTGAATACTCTCTTGTTGACTAACATTATTAAAAACAGATTACTTGATTATCTCCAACTTATAAAATGGACTGTTCTCATTTGACAAGAGTACTCAGCAAAATCCATGTCATATACAGTTTAGTTTGTGGAAGCTGCTTGAAAATGTCACAACTCCACAGAGCTACTGGCAAGCCTGTGAAATCTCAATGTGTTTTCTGCTGAAATGTGGTAAAATTAGTCTGACAACATGAAATGCCACTACAAGCATCAGAGCTAGAGAGGTGCAACCACAACCTTCAAAGTTATTCCATGTACTTGGCTCTTACTCGTGCTCTACAAACTTGTTAGGTAAAAACCTCAGAAGAGCAGAGGCAGGAAATGTGGACAATTCTGATTAAGCCCAAGACAAAATAGGTTTCAGCTCCTTTACTAAACCTAATCACCAAAATAACTCTCCCATGCTGGAAGATGAAGAGATAATTCTAAACAGCAAAATGCAGCTATATGCAAGTGTAACACTTGAATTAATATACATTTTCTGCTATCATCTTGACCTAATAATATCAAGTCATATCTAGATTATGTTGGACAAGTGGATCTAATTTAATAATTAGTCTCAGTTATCCAATTAGCTAAGGAAAGGAAACTTCATTATCTTGCAGGAAATACTCAGTAAAGAATCAAAATACAGAGTGTACAGGGTTGCAAATGAGGACTATTATCACTAACATTCTTGCATATTTTTTCACCAGAAGAAGGAAAATACAATACAATTTACAGGGTTATGCTAATACCCTGAATGATATAAAATATTATTATAGTAGTTAATGGTAACAATAACAACAGTTATATTAATGTTCTGCATTTGTACCCCCAGTAGGGCATCCATTAATTACACTGAAAATCTCCTGCTATGGCAGTGTTCATTGAAATCAAAGTGACAGAAATGAAGAAAGGCTAACAAAACTTCAGTGATACTGAACTTATCCTTCCTCTAAAGGAAAAGGATGGATGATTCTTTTGTTTGAGGATATAATCTTTTCACCAAAGTATATTTTTTTTTTATTAAAAGGATTGGGAATCTTGAAAAGATGGTGTCAATAATCTCTTTAAATACTGAAACAAATATCCTCAATAAAACCATGTGTTTTAAAACTCAGTCCAGGGCCTCATTGTCCAGCAGGAACTAAACTTTAACAAGGAGACAGGAGGATAAACAAATGGCAAAACATCAGGTTTGTTATGGGACATTGTGCAGCCCAAATACCTGTCCCAGGTTCTCCCACAAGATCCTCTCACAGTAACTAAGCTTTGGCACAGATCATCTGCCACAATAACTTATTATTTCATGATGAGCTCAGATCTCAATGAGTATGCCAATTATACCCCAAAAAGCTGTTAGCACCACTTGCTAATGGAATTCTGCTGCAAAATTCTAACATTAATAATTTCACATAGCAAGTGCTGCGTTGGATAGGGCAGCGATCTACATTAAAGAGTATTTTTTGGTCAACTCCCATAAAACTACACTTCACCCATCAAAGAAATATGAAAAGACAGTAAAACATCACAAAAATCTAAAATTAGTCATACCTTAGAAAGAACTATGTAGTGATTTTAATAATAAAAAAGTTACAATTTAGGTCACTGAAAAGAGATCCATCATTATTCACTGAAATTACCATCTTACTATCCAATACAGTACTTCTTTAAAAATAGATACAGCTATATTGGAAGTGAGACAGAAGAATAGAGACCATCTAAGATTGATGACTTGACCTGTTAAATATTCAGATCCGTATTTACAGCTCTTCAGCTCTAGGAACTCGCTAAGCTGGGACTGGAAAACAGAACAATTTTGCCCTTAAATCAACGGTATGGTGCAAGCTGACCTCAGTTTCCCAAAGCTATCTGATAATCCAGTGTGTTCTCTGAAATGAGCTGACAGTGTCTTAATTCCAGCATTGTTCACATCAGAGGAGAGCTGCAGAGGCACTTTCCCAGCAGCATTAGTGCTCATCCACAAAGCCTGGATGTTTTCTGGAAGTTACTGCTCCAGTGCAGCAGCAAAATCTCCATTTCTGTGGGGAAGCAAGGCTGAGCTGCTTTACCATGATCTGTATCACCGTGGAACTGTCACACCATCTCTCACACATCACCCAAAAATGAAAGAAAAACCTGACTGGGGGGATGCCCTGTGTCATCTGCATGACAGCACTGCTACACATCAGGGTTATTATTTTTTTTAATCCAGAGAGAAAACAAAAGGGGCAATAAAAGGAAGAATTATCTGGGTATCTACTGGTGATTAAGTGACATGAAAACAAGCTGCAGCAGGTTTCTTTGTTTTCTTGTAAACAGTCAAAGCATTTCAACATCAGCCCGTCAAAGGCACTGCAAAGAACTCCTCCTGCTCTAACTGGGGTCACCACCCTGACGTGCTGCAAACAGGGAGAAACGGATGAGAGGAGAAACAGGACTCCAAATCTATTCTGGGGAAGCAGGTCTGAAGTCTGAGCAGACTAACAACTAATTAAATCACTTCGTTTATAATAGGAAGTGAAATTAAGCATTATTAAGGATTTCATGCACTGTTAGGCATCCTGAACCAAATTCCATTGTTGCTTACACTCTGAAGAGATGATTTGTGCAATCCCCAGTGATTTCAACACAGAATTGCCAATATGTTTCTAAAATGAAGATACTGAACTTGAAGCTAGAAGATTCATGATTGCTCTTGCATGTTGGTCTTATTAAAACTTACATTCTCTTCAGCTTCTTGTACTGGGTGAAAGCTCCAGGGGGAATGATTTTGATGAGGTTTTGTTCCAAACGTCTGAAAACAAACAGAGCAATATACATGTTAACTGCACAGCTACGGGACAGGAATCACATTAATTATGACAGTACATTTTATAGAAATATAAAGCAATTTTACAGGGCCTTATGCAAAATATGCTATTATTTTGAAGTCCACTAAATAGAAAAAATACTTAGAAAAATAAAATAATCTCTCTGGTTGCTAAAGTGGTCTAGAAGAAATGCCACAAGCTGAGGATATTGCACTTTTAAGGTTCATGGAATTAATAAATAATAGTAGGTACATTTTAAAGTTAAGGTAGAAAATAGAAAATACAGATGCTTTCCTTGACTAGCTGTTGTAAATAGAATGTAGCTGTTTAAATGGACAGCTAACCTAGGTTGTGACAGCTTAGTAAACATTAATTAACACAATCAGACCAATTCAGGGGCAACAACCTGGGAAGATGCTAGAAACAAAAGTGAATTCACTGCAAGATGAATTCATATTTTTAATAGGGTTGGGAGCATTTTATGTTAAAAGGGTAAAAAAAGAGAACTGCATCTTCCTATTCCAACTACCAAATACTTTAATTTTTCTAAAATATGGTCCAGACTACATAAAAAGTCTGTTTTTATTTCTAGTATTTGACTTGAAAGAAGTATTCTTTATGAAGTACCATAAATGCATGTATCACTAACATAAAATGCAAGCAGCTTTAAGACACCGCCTACAGAAACCACTGAGATTAATTTCTGTTCCTTCCCCACAGTACTTTCAAGTATTTGTCAGCAAGTTCCCTGAATTCCTGCTAAAAGGAATGGCTTCTCCTCAGATGAACTTCAAATATTCATCTCCATTAGAAATGTAAAAGTGGATCCTCAAACAACAAATTCCACTGACCGTGGTAGCTAAATTTCTACTGAGCTGGGACTGAGACCAAAATTGGTTTCACCTTGCTCTTATTTATTATTGAAATTTTGTGTATTTTTTTTCCCTGAAGTGTCCTAAAAAGCAACAGTTTAAATAGTAAAAAAAAAAAAAAAAAAAAATCTGTGGTTGAAAATGGCTTAGAATTGAAATACAAAAACATACTGGAATGATGGAATGAGGCACTCCAGTCATTTCAAGTTGCTGCAGCAATGCAGATGGGAGAGAAAAAACACTTTAGAACCAGGAATGACAATAAAGTGAAATGGGAGAAGGGAGAAGTAAATCAAGGTTTGCAAAGTACTAGGGAATAGTAGAGAGAAAATGTGTAAGCTCTCTATCCCCCTGGTGATCTGTGCTTTCATAAGCAAAAGAAAAGAATCCCCTTGAAAACAAGATAATTTGCCAGCTCATTTGTACTCTAAGAAGCTATTCAAGTACAAATATTTTGATATTTGCACAGGCAGCTTGTACAGCCAACGTGCTCGCCCTCTTTTATATCTGTAGCCATCTATTTTTTAAAGGTTGTGACCAGAGTTAATTCTATTCCTTGCTTTGTGATCCGAATTAGTGTCTGAGATTTCCCTCCCAGTCGCTCTAAATATAACACATCTCATTTCTGGCAAGTCCACAGTGAAATGCAAATTGCAGCGAGCTCCAGCACGCCACTATTGTTGGGTGTTTGTCACCAGAATTAGCAGCACACACTCTTCCCACAAAGGCTTTTTGTCAGCCTGCCAGCCGGGTGTTTCACTCCTCCCAAGGGTTTCTGTGCAGGCACTTCGAGGAACAAAAGAGGGTCATGCCTGCCCGATTTCCTGGCCCTGGGGATGGAAAATGGGGCTCAGCCACACCACACATGCAGCCCTTACAGAAAAACCCATATACAGGGATGGGGGGGAACGTGGAGCTCTTTACAAGCAGAATTCCCGGGTAATTTTAGTGACTCAAGGGTGGAAATATACACAGAGTTTTCTCCCCCCCAGAGAGTGTGAAAAAATATCCCAAATTGGAATAGTTAGTCGCAGGTCCCAAGTATTAAAAAAATGAAAAAAAAAAAAAAAAAGAAAATAAATAAATTAAAAAAAAAAATAAATTTCTAGGAAAAGCGGAGAGCAAGACAGAAACTGTCACAGACATCTTTTAATGAAAAATTATTTCCTTAGGATTTCTCCTCTTGAGAAGCTGAGAGGCTTCAAGAACAAAATGTAAACAATGGTTATTTGCTGCTGTGGAATGCAACAGGTGCATCTGGGATTGGTCTCATGTTGGTTTGTTTGTAATTAATGGCCAATCACAGTCAGCTGGCTCGGACTCTCTGTCTGAGACACAAGCTTTTGTTATTAATTTCATTCCTTTCTATTCTTAGCCAGCCTTCTGATGAAACCTTTTCTCCTATTCTTTTAGTATAGTTTTAATGTAATATATATCATAAAATAATAAATCAGCCTTCTGAATCATCGAGTCAGATCCTCATCTCTTCCCTCATCCCAGAACCCCTGTGAACACCGTCACAAGAAACAGGAGTTATCTGAGAGTTGCATTCTGAAGCTACCTAATGAACTCCTCACCCTTTCCTACAACATCTGCAGCAGATGGCCTGTACAGAAATAGATGGACAAGGCTCTTGTCACCTGCTGCTGTATTTCCACCACAGCACCTGACATTGCTTTATTCCACGAAGCCCTCTGCAAATGAAGGACTAGGGACTGCTCCTGACACACTCTGCTCAGTGCATTCCACCTTGCAGGTGGCACCAGAGCAGCACCACGGGCCCCATCAGGGTGTGTGGGCAGGTGGGCTCCAACCTGGGCACAAACCAGGGCACCAAGTCCAGGGCTGCATTAAACAAGCCTGTGCTTTAACAGAATAAAGTGCTAACCTGACTTCTATTTAATTTTTACATAAATGCGTGTTTTAAAATGGCAAACCTAGCCTGAAAAGCACGATACAGTTTCACAAGTAAAATAACAGAAAACACCTTGTTTGTATTAACACTTTACTCTTTCGCCTTGTTTGGCTCATATATGACATGTTGAGTGCAGCAGACAATTAAAAATCTCAACAAATTCTAGGTTCTGCCAGGAGGGGAGCTGGAAATTTCAGGGTGACGAGGGCCTAATTAGAAACCATACAATGGGAAACTGCTGGAGATGCCATCTTTGAAATAAAGTGAAAAGCAGTATTCTTACCTAACATTGGCGTTTTTTCCTACAAAAAGTTAAAAAATGTAAATTTTACAGCCACATTTTATTTCAGAGAAGAATGCCTAGATTACCTAGAACATGACCTTTGGAAAAATGTGGTTTTTATGGTGTATCCCTACACTATGGAGTGCTATCATACACTATAAAACCATCTATGCTAGTGCAAAGCAACATCATTTTTTGGGGAGTATTACCAGAGTATACTATAAAATAATTTTACAATACATTTGAAAAAATCTGTACAGGACACAATCCTAAAAAACTAAATTTTGATGATTTAAATTACTACTTCCCCTCTCATTAAAGGTTTCTTACAACTTAATAAATTTTTTCTTGATTCTCCTGTGATATTTCATACTCAGCTCTATTTAAGAGACTTGCCAAGCAGAATTCCCAAAACTGATAAAGTGAACTGGCGCTGCTCAAGCTCCCAGAGGTTTTTGTTGCCCCTCTGTTCCCCTGGGGCTGTGCTATGTCACCAGGTGAGTGCTGAGATGAGCTGAGGCACATCTCCCCCTCCCCACACACAGCATTGCTCTGTCTGCCTCTCCCAGCTTCATTTTAGAGGCTTTGACAACAACATCAAAGGACAGGAACAATTTCCTTTCTCTTCTCTCATATATCATCAGAGATTGGAAAGGATGAGGGCCCACTGGATTCAGATCCATTTTTTCTTTTCATAGCATGATGCTAGACAGGATAAAGCCCTCCTTCTTCCTACTTTTTGTTTTTAAATGACTTTGCAGCAATGAGAGCAAAAAGCAAACATATCAGAGAAAAAACCAGGACAAAACAAACCCAGGGAAACCACGCAGTTAAAGATGAAAAACTATCCCAGGGTAAAGAACAAGCACTCAAATTCCCATGCTAATCCATCTCAAAGTTCACTGAGGTGCAAATCTTTTCATCACCTCCTCCCGTGGCGCCTGCACTGCTCACGGCCAGGATGGCAAAGCACAAAGGGATAAAGAACTCTGCTAACAGGGACTCAGCAGAGCCGGCTCACACTCAGGAGTGATGGAGCCATTCGTCTTGAAGAGTGATTCCCCCTGCAGAGCTGGGGAGACAGACGTATTAATTTGGGCTTTAACTATCTCCCTTTCATTGAGGGAAAGAAAGAATTTGTTATTTGGGTCTCTAATGGAGCAGTTTGCTAGCAATTTTCCCATTTCAAACACTGTCTCAGCTGCTAACGTGCAATGTTTTGTCAAGCTTACCTACCCATAACATAGACAAATCACTACCTTGGAGAAAAAGAGAGGGAGGGAAGCATCAGTACTGATAATTCTCAGCTGTCAGACGAATAGAGCCTACAAATGAGGCAGCCACGCTCTATTAACAGCGCCAGGAGCTGTGTCACCAGCGTCCCTGGGCATGGGGCAGGCCCTGGGGCCCTGCTGGGACACAGAGAGGATGAGACAGGAGGTTGCTCCTGGGCTCTTGGGGGCTGGCATGACCAAACAGCCTCGAGCCAAATGCACCTCAGAGAGAGGGAAACAAACCTGTGGCACTGGCAGGACACACACAGCCTGTGTGAAGAGTAAAATCCTCATTTTCCACCTCCCTATAAACAGGGGTTTGCAGGGAACTGGGTGGGGAAGGAAGGAGCATTGACATCCACTGTGGTGACACGTGGTGGTGTTCACAGGGGTCTGAGGATGAGGGAAGAGATGAGAATGTTGGCTCCATGTTTCAGAAGGCTTGATTTAATATTTTACTATATATATTATATTAAAACTATACTAAAAAGAATAGAAGAAAGGATTTCATCAGAAGGCTAGCCAAGAATAGAAAAGGAACAACAACAAAACCTTGTGACTGACCAGAGAGTCCGAGCCAGCTGACTGTGATTGGCCATTAATTAGAAACAACCACATGAGACCAATCCCAGATGCACCTGTTGCATTCCACAGCAGCAGATAACCATTGTTTACATTTTGTTCCTGAGGCCTGGCAGCTTCTCAGGAGGAAAAATCCTAAGGAAAGGATTTTTCATAAAATGTGTCTGTGACAGTGACAGAAGCCAGGGATGGGGAGAACAGTTTGGGTTAGGAAGGAGGAAATTTCTAGGCAACACAGCAATCAACCCAGGGACTGAAACAACTGGATTATAAAAAGCTACTTGGACCATTATTCTACATTTATCTCATAATTTAGGCTCTCATATATTATCACGCATTTTGATCTCTGATGAAGAAAAGTCCACAGGTGTATTTTCAGTATGCAAGGTGAATAAAGCATACTAAATAAATCACCATCATACATGGTCTTCTTATTCCAGGTATGAGCTGGATCTGATCCCTGCTCTCACACCCTTCATTGCCTCTTCCTCTGAAACACAATCTTTACTCCTAGCATGCACAGCAGGTTTGGGTAGCTGCACTGAATATTCACCCAGGAGAGCCCAGGATGGGAGAGAAGGGAGGAATCTGCCCTGCATTCACAGTCAGGACTTGCAGCTCATCCAGCAGCAAAACCAGAAACAGCCACAGTGCAAGGTCTGCTGGTTCAGAAAGTGCTCATGGACAGATATCCCAGGGAACAGCTTTTTGTGTCTCTCGCCCCTCAGTCCCCAGGAAAAAAAAAAAAAAAAAGAAAAGCAAGTTTTGTAGAAAACAAAGTGCTTTGGGATGGCAGGACATGTAGCATTTTAGATGTGTGTGTTTACTGCTTGTTTTAAGTTAAAGCCTTCACCCTCCACCCCAGCCAGACTCTACCACCACTATAAAACCCTTAAACAAATGGGGTCCTCCAAGAGTTTTACACTGCTGCCTTTCATCCCAGCACCTGAATGACTCCCAAATCAAATGATTATTACAATTATAAATGCCTCTTATGGAGTCTGCCTCTAGGAAATGGAGAGATGAGAGCCAGGAAAGCATCCACCTGTATTAATAAAGGTGACAACTGGAGTTTCCCTTCATATTCCCTCTGCTGTTGATTTTCAGGTCTAGCTGTTGAGCTCCTGCTGTAGTTTTAGACAGAACTGCTTCCTAACAACTCACCCGAGGGCAGATCTTCAAGAGACAAAATCCCATCAACAGTGAAGTGACTTGTCAACATAAATCTACCTGGGAAGTTACACAGGTAATTCTGCTCACCAAAAGACATCTTTGAGAATGAAAACAGATGTTTTGATATGTTCCTGATACCACAGTGTTATTCTAAAAGCAGTGCTGGTGACATTGGATCTTCTGACACACTGCAGTGAGTTTAGTTTCAGCTGTGTGAAACTAAGGTATCAGCTGGTAACCACTGAATTTGTGATGGCAGCCACATTAGAAATCCATTCCCTCTGTTGTAGCACGTTAATTTTGCATTAAATATAGCACAGACAACCAGGAAACACCAGAGAAATCCACAGACTGGTATTTCACAAAACATCTTTTGACAAAACACCAACGTCTCTCTAACCACAGTAACACCAGAATGAAGCATTGCTCTCCCAAACCTCAGAGTTTCTCCATCCACCACTGTGACAACTCCACATTTGCGGTGGGAAATTTTGGCCCTTCTCATCAGAATGTACACAGCTAATCATTGCCATGTCCCTGCCAGTCTAATCCATGTATTTTCCTTTCTTTACCCCTGGCTGAGGGTGCAGGCTCCCCCTGAGCTCCCTCCCACTGCTGCAGATGACCAAGCCCAGGTGAGCTCCCCTGAGCCAGCACCTGTGAGGGTGTTCAGGGTAAATCAGAAGCTGTTTTGGGGGTAGAATACACAATAATGCCTCGCTGCTCTGATTCTAGACCAGACAGAGAGACCATCTCCAAAGAGACCATCCCCAGGTGCTGCCCAGTTCTGGTATTCACTTCCAGCATCTGCTCTGAGCACTTTTCACTGATATTTTTAGGAATTATTTTTTGGGGTGGTGTTTTTAAGATTGGTGGGTTTTTTTGTTCTGAAGGGAGACAGAGAGTTTCTCCAGCACCTCTGTGAAAGCAATCATCCACCAATGGTTGAACCTGATAAATATTAACCTGTAGGATCATTTTTAACACGCCAGACCCAGAATATTTGCTTCACTGAGAAGCTCTGTGAGGTCCCACACAGACTAACCCCCAAACACATCACATTGATTTTAATTATTGCTTGAGGAGGTCAGTCCTGAGCACCCTCTATTGACTTCCAATTATTTCAAGAAACTTCCAGCCCTGATCACTCCCCATGTTTTCTCACAATGCTGACAATTTCAAGCTGATTTGCATTTAATTTGTCAAGTTGTGACACAAAACTATTCTTTTAGTGAAAATGGAAGTAAGCTGACAGAAAAAAATCAAAATTTTTTTTTTTTTTGATCTCTAATCTAGCTTATTATTAGGAGCTGTGTACATTCTGTACATCTGTTTTTACTGCACGTTTACAATACTGACAAGGAAAAGGCAGAACACCAGAAATTAGCAGGAAAATTAAGTAGCTGTTTGGTAGTTGAAATTCTGCCACCTGTAATATTTTCTCAACAGATTCTGTTATTTGACAATAGACATTCCTCAAATACTTTCTTACTTTCACAGTCTTTTAAAGCAAAATAAACAGAACATGTGTTAGCCAAAAGACAATTAGTATTTCATCCAGTAAAAATCTGATTAGTATATTTTATGTCAAAGTTGTGATTTTATGCTCTCTATTTTATTTTCTGTAATTGCTTTTCCTCTTCATAATCAGCTTAAGAATGTATATGCTCATTATTTATTGCAATTTCTTTATTTTGCTTGGCAACACAGGAGCTTTGCATTGAAATTTGTATTAGATAAAATATATATGCCTTTTTGGTTATACCATTCATTTTTATTTGTAATTATTAATTTGTGTATATACTGGTACTGAAGTGATATCTCTGGAAAAAAAAAAGATTAGACTTACACACTTACACACACAAACGCCCAAAATCCTAAACCAAACTAAAAACCAAAACAATCTCAAACCTACAAACCTTTTAAGTTTAATCCTACACAGTTTGCCTGAGTAAATTAACCTGTACATAACTTTTTTTCTAAATCTCCCAATTATCAAAAGCAGTGAAGAAGGTAAAAATTGATATGGTTGAAATGAAAATTACCATGTGTATGAGACCTAGAAATTTATCAAAACAAGCCCACCTTCCTGTGCCTGCAGATGACATTAGTTACACAACTTCAGAAATAAAAGTAAAGATGTAAGAAATAAATCTGCCTTGATCTTGCAGCAGAAACTCCCTGCTGTTTCTGCTTGTTTCTAAAACTGTGAAATGCAGCTTTCTGTTTTCCTGTATTTGTCTCAGCACGGAAAACACTTTTATTCTTAAAATTTTCCATATATTTATATTTTCTTCACTGACTATCAATCTAAAATATTTATTATTTCTTTATGATTTTTGTGTTTTGAACTCCACAAAAAATTTTCTACATATTTTTGGCCTGACAAAATAAACCCCTGTGGAATGCAAGACACAGTTTGCCTGGTGAGATCCAGAACAAAGTAGTCAGGTTAGACATGAGAAGCTGTCCAGAGCCAATTTTCAGCAGTGAATGAAAATCATATTATAGGATTCAGCTACAGGAGCCAACCTGGTTCCCCAGGCAGAGAATTTGCCACCAGAGGCAATTATGCAGCATTTACTGCAGGTTCCAAAATACTCTCCTGGCTTCAGCTGCACTATTTACTGGAAGCCTGGGAAAATTACTATAATTTTCTTTCAGGAGGAAGAATAATGTTAAATTAAAAATTGTCATTCCTTTTCCCATGAAGTTTATAGTTCCTACACATTTATGTTCTTGATAAAACTCCTTGCCTCTGTGAAACTGAGAACTTCAAAGCCAATTGTTAATAAACATGAAAATGCTGTCGTGTAGTTAATTTATAATTTATATAACAAAAAATTATTCTTATTACAATGAATAGTCACCGATGCTCAATCTTTCTAGAATAGCTTTTCTGACTTTATTTTAGTTGGAGGGAAATGAATTTTGAATATACCAGTAACTTAAAAACCCAGAAACTGTTCATCACTCTCTTCAAATCATAAAAGCTTCCTAAAGATTCCCAGCTGGAAATGCACATTCCTGCAGGTACTGAGGAACAGAGAAGGCAATTTCTTCCTGAGACAATTCCTGAAACAACAAACACAGCAAACCTGTCTGTCTCCAGCTCTGCAACACTGCCCAGCACACTGGCACCCTCCTGACATTGAATTTGTCAGGAAATCATTCATTAAAGGTAGAGCAAGTAGAACATTACATTACAAAGTGATCATCCTGCAGAAAATTAGGTTTGTGCTCATTTTGCCAGAACCAGGGGAAAACCAACATTTCATTTTTCCTTTGCTCCAACTCTAGAATTTTTCCTAAGAGTGGAAATTCTGCACCAAAATCACGTGCTATTTATACGTACAAAAACATCAGCCAGCAATTCAGCTATCAAAAGTGAAAATGCTGAACTAAACCCATGTGGAACAAGTGACTCAAACCACCCTTAGGCCAAGCCTGGGTGCTGGTGGAAGGGCTGCCATCCCTGTTTGCTGCGCCCAGCTGCCAGAGGAAGCTGTGGCTATTATCTCAGCATACATGGTGCCTGAACTGCACTTCTCCTTCAGGGACTGGCAGCCTCTTTACTGTCTGGAGCAGCTGCATCAGCATTCAAACAAATGGTTTGGGATTGTTTCTGAGTCAGGTACATCCCACCCAGCTTTACCTTGGCTCATTCAATTCTATTTCTCTTAATCTCACCAGACACAGGGCATGGTACAGGTAAATGACAGTGGTGAAGCAAACTTGATGTGAACAGATCTCGGACCTGTTTCAAAATTTAAGGATATACTTTACATTCTGGAGTTTGATTTTTAAGTCTGCAGATGACTGAGACTTGGCTTTTCAGAGTAATTAACACTGCAGAGCACAAAGTGTTCAAAGCACAGTGCCTGTTGAGTTTTGCTGCAGCTGGGAGTCCTCAGCACTGCTGAATGTCTCAGCTGACTCAGCCAGAACTGAGATTACATCACCAGTGACCACCCAAGGAAAGCTTGTGCAAGTCACTTGCCCAGAATCAATTAATAAAACCAGTGGCAAGAAGAGGCACAACCCAATTCTCTGAACAGCATTCATGAGATTCTCTTCCCCACAGCCCCCATTTTACAGTTTTCCTGTTTCTGCAACAAGTGAACAGACCCTGTCTATACACACAGGCTCCCTCCCTACACATCCCTGATGCATCCCTAGGCAACAAGAAATGAATCCAAGCTGTCAACAGCAGCATGAGACTGTGCTGCTGTTGAAGTGAATACCACCACAAATACACACAGAAACTTCAAATGACAACTGCAGCTACAAACATTAACTTTGGCATTTTCTAGCATTTTCTAATTTATTTCTTTTTACTGAAAAAAAAAACCAAAACCAAACATTTAATTCAGTGACCTCAAACCCCAAAGCTGAAATTACTGATTCCATCACAAGGAAACTCAAGTGTAACAAAGTCTGAATCCCAAACTCCTGTAGTGCTCTCTAACTGGAACAGCAGCAGTGCAAACAGGAGCTCCCTGTGTAGTTTAAGAGTTAATCTGTGCCTAGACAGTCCCTAATGCACAGGGACAGACACTCAAATTGCTGTTGGGTTTCCCAAGTACGTGGTGAGGGGGCAGGAAGGCTCTCCAAGGTAAATGTGCTCCACCTTTCCCTGTGTCCCTCTGTCCTGCCCCAGGCTCCCAGCCCTCCTGCCAGCCTACACAGCTGGTGTCCACTGGCACCAATCTCAGGCCTTTTCACCAAATACTCCTCACTTTCTCAGACTCACAGCACTTTGCTCACCCTGTCTCCATTTCCTTTGTTCCCAATTCTTCTCCTCATGTGTTTGGTTGTTTCCTCATTTCAGTTCACCCTTCTTTTTCCATCACTTTCTGTACTGGGCTCAGCTTGTTTACATTCTCTCAAGCATCCCAACCACAATCCAGCTTCCAGATTTATCAAATAATTAATTCCTTCTTTTAAGCAATCTGCAGATCCTTCAGAGAAGCAGCACCCAGTGCCAGTGGTTGCTGCTCCAGCATCTGCCTCCAGGAGAGAGGCTGTGTCCTGCCTTTGGGGGGCTGTGTCCTGCTTTCACCCAGGAAAGTCTTGTACCAACTGCTATCAAACACAAAGGCACAAGTGGAAGTCCCTGCACCACTGTTTTAAGGTGTACAACATCCTCAGACAAGACCTGCCCAGAATTCACATCCTAAAACACTGCAAGTGATAAATAAATAATGAGTGCATCAGTCTGAGGCAGACAAACAGCATGAAAACTTCCTTCTAAAAAAGGGGAAGAGGAAGAGTGTTGTGAGGTGAGAAAAGATCAATAGGGGGTTACTGCTCCTGCCCATGACTGGCAGGCATCAAACAAACGTGGCAGGCAGCTCGTGGAAGCAAATTCTGTTTGAAACCCTGCAGCCAGGGCTGGCAGTGCCCTCAGCCCCTGAGCCCACATCTGCACGGGCAGGAACACTGTCCTTTGGCTGATTGATGCCAGGGAATCACTACTGGCAGAAAGGATCTGCCCAGCCCATGTCCTGAGCCCAGAGCAGCCCAAGCCATGTGTCACAGGTCTCTGCTATCCCCTGGCTGAGCTGTCACTCTGTTTGACAGGCACTGGCTGCAAGGTTGTGATCAAATCTGAGCAGAACAACAAATTCTTGGAGGCTTTGTCTCCTCTCTGTTGGTCATCTCTCCTTCCCTACACCTCTCCAGCATCAAGCCCCTTCTGCACTCACATAATGTTCTCTATTTACCATTTATCTCACCCTTTCTAAATAACTGCAACCTCTCCTTTTATTGTAGATGCTGTTCCAATATAGGGAATGACTGTTTTGTTCGTGTACTAGCAAACCACCACACCACATGCATTTTGGTATTTCTTTTCATTAAATGCCTCCAGGTGCTTAATGACTTTTGTTTTCACCCAAGTAGTCATGCAAAACTTTTCTTGTTTATTCTCATGAGCTTCTCTATGGCACAAACTGTTCATTTCTCCTCTGAAAAGCAGAACAGAACCACTTTGTAAGCAGAGATTCTTTTGTAACACTCAGCACACAGTCTGTATTCCTCAGCCTCAATTTCTCATAACTCATTTTTCCTCAGTCAATTTGGCTGCTGCTGTCAGCTCCCAACTGAACAAGAAGCTTTATAAAAAACCAAATTGCATTCTCTACATTCTTGCTACCTATTTTATGAAATTATGAAAAAGCAAGTCTGGGGTACAGATTTCTAGCTTTCCTAAATTGCTTACTTAGTAGCAAACATCCTTGCAATGAAGTCCTACACCTGGAGGAGTAATAGAGTAACACAACAGGCTTCTAAAGTTATATGTGGGAGAAGGAAAATTAGCATCATATGATGCTTGTTTGATGTCCCATGACAAGTGAGTTTCCTGGTTTGTGATGGGTTTTCATCAACAAAAACAGGCTTAGGACTTTTTGGCAGCTTTGTCAGAGAAGGTTCTGCCTACCCATGCTAATGAAGAAAGGCAGGAAGACTGAATAAAAGATCTTTAATTAATACTGAAACAGAGTGAAATGTAGGTCACCTTTAATAACTGTGTTAGAGCAACAGCTGTGTGTTTCATTTTGGTAGAACAGTTTGTAAGTCAAGTGTTCTTACCAGAGCAATTTGGATTACAAGGGAATACTGAGTTAGGGGGAAATACAAGAACAAGTTGAATTCAATGTTCCTTGGGGTTCTTATGCCCAGAGCATTGGAAGGACACACAGACAATGAGAGCTGGAGCTCATCTGCTACTGAGAAAGGCTGGGAGAGCTGGGGGAAGAGAAGGCTCTGGGAAAACCTTAAAACCTTGTCCTAAAGGGAAAATACCTAAAGGGGCTCCAGGAGAGCTGGAGAGGGACTTTGGACAAGGGTCTGGAGAGACAGGACAAGGGGGAATGGCTTAAAACTGACAGAGGGCAGGGTTGGATGGGATATTGGGATGAAATTTTTCCCTGTGAGGGTGGGGAGTCCCTGGTAGAGATTGCCCAGAGAAATTGTGGCTGCCCCATCCCTGGAAATGCCTAAGGCCAGGCTGGATGGAATTTGGAGAAACTTGGGATAGTGGAAAATGTGCCTGTCCAAATCTGGTAGGATTGCTTCCAACCCAGAACACCCCACAATCTTACAAATTTATGCTTTATCATGGTCAATTTTGCTGTGTACCAGTATTTCTACAGCAACAAGAAGTGGATAAGTCCAGTGACCATGCAAATATTTGAATTTATACTCTGTAGACTCTAAAAGCTGTCTGGATGTCACAAAACTCAGTATGACAAGAACCTAAAATAGAAAAGAATTGATCTGCATTCCCTGTGGACTAACCACAAGTAAAATGGTTTAATGTAACAGTATTTCAGGACCACAGTAGTATGAAGTCATGGACACAGAAATAGATGGTTCCAATTCCTAGAGGTAGTAAAGGCAAACAAGTCTATAAAACAAGCATCTGATTCCACAACACAACTCACAAAACTGTTAAAGAACCAGAAATAACAATGTGGAAAACAAGATACTGAAGGTCAAATCAGCAGAGACAATGAGCTCTGATGTTCTAATCCATTATAAAAGCATCTTTCCAAGCTAAAACGATGCCCCTCTCTCTCATGAGGAAATCATTGACTGGAAATAAGAAAGGACTGTGTATTTTCATTTACTGACTGCAATTCTGGGTTTGTGAAATGTAAACACAATCTGAACTTAAGGCCCCAAGAACTTTATCTTGCTTTCAGGTAGGACAGTACCAAACTATCTTAATTTACATTTAAAAATTATTTGAGCCCTTAGATCAAAAGAACAAACCAGAGAGGACAACTACAGTACACCTGACAACTTCTTAGAACACTTTTTGAAACGTGCACTTTTCTCCCACGCAGGAGCCCGTGGGATAAAAATGGAGAGAAATAGAAAAGATTCGTGCATGAGAGTGGCACTTACATCTCCCAGATGTCCTCGGGGAGGTTGGCAGGGATCTCTGTCAGGCCCCTGCCCCTGCAGTCCACCACGTTGTTGCTGCAGGTGCAGGCGGAGGGGCAGGAGACGGAGCTGGCGCTGCACGACGGCGGCTCGGACTGGGGGCCTGCACACAAGGAACACATGCCAGGCTTAAAAAAATTATTGTGAGGCTCTAACAACAAAATACATCAGGCTGTGGGTTTTGCAGATCATCTCATTATACAAGGTAATCATTTATTTGCAAGTGAATATAATATTCCACAAATCAGCTGCAGAGAAAATATGTAAAAGTGTGTGTCGCAGACATCTTTTCATGAAAAATCCTTTCCTTAGGATTTTTCCTCCTGAGAAGCTGAGATGCCTCAGGAACAAAATGTAAACAATGGTTATCTGCTGCTGTGGACGGCAACAGTGGATCTGTGATTGGTCTCGTGTTGGATGTTTGTAATTAATGGCCAATCACAGTCAGCTGGCTCCAGCTCTCTGTCCAAGCCACAAACCTTTGTTATCATTCTTTTCTATTCTTAGCTAGCCTACTGATGAGAACCTTTTCTTCCATTCTTTTAGTATAGTTTTAATGTAATATATATAATAAAATAATAAATCAAGCCTTCTGAAACACGGAGTCAGATCCTCATCTCTTCCCTCATTTTCAGACCCCTGTGAACACGGTCACAAGTGTGTTCTTATTCCTCTCAGCCTCCACCCTATCAATCTCTTCCCCTCATGAACACTTCCTTCATGCTCACCCATATCAATTCATTCAAAGATTTTAAAATTAAGCTTTAGAATCCAGTAGCATTTCCAAATTTCCAAAAGTTATCTTTCTCCAGAAGTTTCCATTACACAAACACGTCTTGAGTACTTTTACGTACTGAGAGAAGACTCGCATCAGAGACAACTTATGTTTTTGAAATAAGGAAACCTGTTATGGTGTGAAGACTGAGAACACAAATCCTTTTTTTTTTCAAGATTAGACAATGCAGTTAAAGGAAACATAAAAAGAATTTAGAAAAACATGAGTTCAAACTTTCAAACTCTTGCTTAAGCTAGACACAAAGACACAAAGCTACACACAGAGCAGAGGTGTAGCACGAGGACATTGCTCCATACAAATTCTACTCAATTCATTAGATTCAGGCTTAATTAAGTGTCATTACATTTTTTTGAAACTGTAGCAATTATGTCAATTTTACTCAAATGGTTATGATTCCTACATTTAAAGTTTTGATATATGCATACATTTAGCCATAGATAAAATGGGTTTGCTATGCTAATTGAGGTTATCAAGATGTAGCAGTTATTGGTTTATTTATAGTGAGTCATATTTCCAAAGTACATGGAACACAAGAAGCCTCAAGAATCTTTATGTTGAGATACAGATGGCTAAATGTGAAGGTTTGTAAGGCTGGTAAGAAGTGACAAAATTCGTAAGAGATTGGCCTTTTGGGTGGAAAATTAAACACATCATAGTTGTCAAAACACGAATACATACAAGAATGTGGAAATACTATTCACAAAGCTGTTCATTCTTGGGGTTTTTTGTCTTTGAAAAGACCCATGATGGATACTTTCATGTTTTCCAACTACAGCTGACAAAAAGTTTAAAAAAAAAAGAAAAAAATATTTGCATCAACTCATAATTCAATGTTCATTAGGACAATTAGAGATTTTATAAAAATGCAACATTCCTATGAATTTCCCCTCTTGATTTATGCTTCCATACTTGCTTGGCTTAGCTCCTAACTGCACAGCAGTGTCAGCTTGTACAGAAAGCTACACATGTCCCTGCTTTCACAACCCTGTAACCAGCACAGAAAAGTCAACATCCCAAAGAGATTCCAGTGGCATCTCTAAGGATCATTATTTTCAAAGGCAGACACAGTTTGAAAGGACATCAGCTGAAAACTTCTGCAGGTGACTTTACAAATGCAGAGTGACCCCTCCTGGAAAGCAAAACACAATTTCTGTGGAATCATTCCTTCCATTGGAAAGGTGTTGAACTCTGAGAGGAATTAATTTCAATTTGTCTGAGTTTCCCTAAGTTCAAGCATGCTGTCATCCTCTTTAAATATTATTTTGTAACCGGGGATGACAGAACTGCCTTATATTAAAATATAATCTTGAGTTTCAGGATAAGATCACCATTTGAATTGTGGGCAAAACACTGCCAAATTTGAATACTGGGTTTGAAATATTTTTATTGGTTGACTACCCGGCTTTCTGTCAGGGCACCAGAAGAAAACTCTGGGTTTGATAGCACTGAGTTTTAAACACAGATAAACAAATTAACACTGATGTTAATCAGAGCCCTGAGTGGCCGCATTTGGCAGCCCAGACCTCAGAGCTCCAATCCAGAAGTTAGATTTTAAGAGGTAGTGACCGTGTAGAAATAAATAGATCTCACAGGAAATTTGTGCTTGGGCAGGGGTCAAATACATTCTTTATGAGAGTGGGCAGCTGCTTCCACCATGAGATGATCCTAATGACCCTTTCTCTCTCTGCTAAAATACCCTCTCATTTACAGTCCACTCTCCAGCCACCTTGACAGCTGCAGGTAAGGAGTTTTCCATCGTATTTCCATCATGAGTCTTTCATCTCATGACAGAGACCATTTTAGTGTCACCCTGAAGAATCATCTGGGCTAAAAACTACTTTAAAAATAATTCAATAAGGCAATAAAAATCTAACTCCACATGCATATGGTCCAAAGAAACAAATTCATATTTATCAAGCAACATGAACTTTGATTTTTTCCAGTTTCAAAATCTGATTATTGGCTTAACACAGTCTGTAGACATGACCATGCATTCTTACAGAAGTGGTAGCTGTTTGAATTAAAGAGGAAAAACCAATGTCACTAATTAAAAATGTACATGTATAACAGGCAGGACAAGCAGCTCTCCTGGGCCACAGAAATACAGGGCACATGTAAAACCACTGTCTGTTATTAGAATTGCTGCAAAATTTACAGAAATCTGCACAACAGGACTGCCAGCTTTGCCTTTCATGGAGTCTAAGGTTCCTGTAGGACTTTAACTGTGACTACTTCCAAAAGTGGTTTATATGGCCTCAAAATGCACACAGCCCTCTGCTGTGTCTGTGTAAGAACAAGAGGTTTGTTCTTGGCCCTAATTTTACCTACATTTACCTACATTTTACACTTTCTCTTTGTCTGCCCACCCTCTGGTACAATGGCCAAAGCAAAATGAAGGATGAGTGAGTGCAAACGAGCTACTGCAAGCTTTCAGGGACAGGGAGAAATTATCAAATTAGGAACAAACTTCAGAGCAATCCTTGCTCTCTGGGAGATAAAGAGCTGGCAACAAGGTCAAATCTTCCACACAACCATCAACATCTCCATCTCTGATGTGCTTTCTGCAGAGGCTTTGTAGCAGGCGAAAACTGCATTTTGCACAGTTATAGGACCACAACATATCGCTGTGGGTTGGAGAAGCACTAGCACAGCAAATTTTTGTTATGGCACAGCCTCACAAAGCTGATGTAGTGCCAGGTGGGGCTCTCTGAGCCTGCTGCTGACACCTGTGCAGCTGAACCAGCAGCAGGGGGGACAGTGGGGCTGAGCCCAGCTCCTCCCCAGCTGGGTGATGCTGCAGAGCATCTCCTGCAGGAAAGGCAGGGCATGCAAGGAGGGGTTGGATAAATCAGTCTGGAAAAGGGGAAAATATAGAAATAAGTCTTTGTGGAACAAAAAGCAGGTAGCAGCATTAGAATCAGAGAATCATTAAGGCTGGAGAGGTCCTCCAAGAGCACTGAGTCCAGCCATCAGCACAGCACTGCCAGAACCACCTCTAAACCATGTCCCCAAAGCACAAGAAGCACATTTCTATCTTCTTCATGAGCAAAAGCAGATCTAGACTGTAAGTTTATGAGATTTTTAATGATAAAAAGACTTTGTGTATAAATTGCTATTATCCTGGTGAAATGTTTCTTCTTTGCAAAGAACAAAATATTCTATTGCACATGCACACTCAACAGGCATCCAGCACATCAGCTCTCACACAAAAAATCATCTGTTAAGGTCAATGTTTCTTGAATAACATTAGAAACAGAATTTCAAATCTGATTTGGATTTCATGGCCTCACTTCAATGAGGATCCATTTTTTGCAGATCTATAGAATTAAAGCACAAAGAAATCCATGTTTGTATTGTTGTGGAGAACTGTTTAAAAGAAGACTGGTCAAGAAAACAAGTCTAAGTAGGCTATGGAATATAAAGGTATTAAAATTGGCTAGGACTTTCCTAGCTTTGCAGAGTATAAGCATACAGATGATTATGGGTCCTGATGCAACACAGCCTCTAAAGAGGGGTATCTGAAACCTAAAAATGAATTTTCCTTATGCTGCCAATACTTTTTCAAAAGAAAAGACACAGAAAAGGCAGAAATATTTCAAGATTTCTCGTTGTGTCCTTCACAAGGCAGTAAACTCCTCACAGCATGGCTGCAGCAAAAGGAAATGCCCACAGACAAATCAGCTACATTTACATTATTCCCCTTCTGAAGTTGTTTTCACAATCTGTCATCATGCCATTGCAGATTTTTTTATAATAAACAGCAGCTCTAGTTCTCCACCACGTTAATTATATTTTTCTCTGAGATAAAAATCATCCACTCAATCATACATTTTGCTAAAAGAAAAACACTAACAAAATGTGGAAGCCAGGATAGGAGCATGATTAACAAAAATTACTATGCTTTTTTTACCTGATGCAGAGGAATGACAGTGTCAATAATTATGGCAGTTAATATCTGGCACCACCTCAATTTACAGCCTCAAACTTTGGGTTAGGGGAAAAGAGAGGGGAGACTTAGGACCCAGATGTTTACAGAGAAATCAAATGCTTTTTTCAAGTAAGTCCCTCATTGGCCTCTTTTAAGAGCAGCAAACAGACTAATATTACAATTAGAATAGAATTGTTATGGTGTATAAATGAACAGTTTAAATGTCACAGGCATCGAAAATAAATTTTGCAATTACTAAATAAACTAAATAATCTCATTTGCACTGACACCCAATTACAGCACACTAAGCAGTGTGTTTTATTACCTCCTCACCTATCCAATCACCTCTGCAGCAGCTCCTTCCCACCAGTAAAATATTAGTTATTTGTAAAACATGTCAATGGATTTTAAGATAAATCTGACAGGACTTCCTGGTTAAAAACCTGTGCTGACTTTACATCATTTGAAGTAGATCAGACACAAAATTATTGATCATTAAACAAAACACTACAAGTATTGCAGATCCAAGGATATAGTATGACCTTTTTGGGTGTAATTAAATAACGCCTTGGAAGTTCTGACCATGCTGGGATATCTGAAATCAATTCCTACTGCATGAGCCATAGTTTGCACTAGATTGCCAGTGATATGAACTAATTTATTCCACAACACCTAAGGCAGATGTTGCTCCTGATTGATCCCAGTTTAAAGAGACATTTGAGCACAGAGTCCTGCAGAGAGAGATGGGCCAGGAAGCCACAACTGACCATATGCAAAATTAACATTCCTTACTGAGGACAAATCTTCCTCTAATGGACAGAATTTGTACAAATTTGTTTATCCTACACAAATGTGCAGCAAATGGTTTAAGCAAATATTTCCATCTATGGCTGTTCAACAGTTATTTACTGAGCTTTAAGATTTATGATTAGTGACTAAAGCCCCCAATTGATGTTAATAGCATTGAGTTCATGGCACGCAAAAAGTTGCCAGTCATGAATGTTCATTATTTGATTCAAGTTGTCTGCTTTGCTGAACGTTCCCAAAGAGTAAATTTCTCTGTTAAAAATTCATGGCACGTAAGCACAACAGTTCTGTAAGGCAAGTCAACACTAATCAGTTTACAAATAAATATCAAAGAAGAAAACTGGAAATATCCAACTGCACTAAAAGGAAGGTCTGGCTTAATGAATGAAGCCCACTTTATTCTACAAAATCCTGCTTAGTTTCACAATCTGTCAGTAAAGTAACACCACTGAAAATCAGACCTTACTTCACACTGCCTTATCCTAAAGCACTAATATTGCAATTATTTAATTAACAATAATAGCACCACAATTATATGGAATAAGAAAAATAAATTAGGAAAAATGAAAAAAAAGTAGAACAAAGAAGCAGCCTTAATCATAACAACTGAGGCTGAACAGGTAAATTTGTTCTTCTGAAGAATTAATAAGACAGAACCTGTGAGACAACTGAAGTCTATAAAACTATGACAAAAGTGTTTTTCTCTCAGGGAAATTAATTCCACCTTCCAAAGGAGGGGTTGAAAATATCTCCTATGCCCTGTGCCCACTCTGAGCCTTTTTTTCAAGGTCTTTCTCCAACCCTGTCAGCACAGGCAAGTTCACTTTAAAGCAGGAAGAATTTACTTTCTGTAAAATTTACTTTCTGTACTTACTGCACCACAAGGAAGGCTGCCAGTGTGAATTTGGTTCTCTGGCTTTGGACACTGCCTGCTCTTCCAATGACTAAAAAAATTCTAAAAGAAAGTCTTAAAAGATGCAGTGCTCCTGCAGCTCAAATGGTGCCCATGCACAGTCATCTCATTAATCCCAACTCCACAATTTGTATCAGCACTCCTGAAAGTGCACATGGAGTGACATTTAAAAATAGGTCCAGAAATAATACAGCGAACTTATAAATATATTCAAGCATAAAAATGAAGAGGACCATAAATTATTTAAGTGAAAGGATGCCACCTGCACAAGGTTAAAAGATAGATAATGGCCATGATCAATGGTGAGCCAGTGAAGGGAGTTCAGTTCCAAACAGGTGATCCATCCTGGGCTGCTCCAGGATGAAGTTTGATGAAGTTATGGAAGGAACAGAAATAGTTTAAGACTTCTCAGTCCTTGGGCTTTGATTTAGTGCTGTTTGAAAAGGAGTTTTAAATACTGCATGCCTTTGTTTGCTCGCATGTTTGTCTTTGCTTCTGCATCCTGCTGCAGCAGCACGGGGCTGTCCCTGCCTTGGCACTGGAGCTGCTCTCTGCAGCAGCAGGAGGAGGAGGAGGAGGGTGGGGTTCTCCGCAGCCAGAGGCATTGCAGATTGACACAGCCGTTCAGAGATGGCACACACAGTGGGACTTGTCTCCTGATAATGACATCCAAGGGCTCCAGTCTGGTCATGAGCTTCCCCACGGACAGATCTGGAGGGAGGAAATGCTTTTTTCCAGGTCAGTGGGCAAGAACTGAAGAGTGAGTCACCATCCCCTTCCCTGGGCTGCCTTGGGATTCCACAGAGCAGATTCTTTGGCATTTGGAACACGCTAAGGAAGGCAGGGACAATAAAGACATTTCCTAGGACAGGCTGGGGTTGTTGCCTCTGGTCTTTTGCAAGAGGCCCCTGGTACATTTAATCTCTTTAAGGTGTCTGCAAATTATAGAATAAAATTCTTACAGATCTTCAGAGCTAAACATGTTAGCCTGCCATTCCAAGGGGTAAATTCAACAATCCAGGAGATCCCTTCCGTTTGGGTACAGGTGTTGGTGCCCAGCTCTGCCAGGGCAGTTCTGGCTGCTTCCATTGGGGTGCACAGCTGAGCCTGCCCCTGCAGCTCCTGGTGCCCCTGTCACACCTGAGACAGGGCACAGAGGGAAAAGCTGTGAGGAACAGCCCTGGAGCAGCCAAGCCAGAGAATGAGATACGGAAGGAGGTGCTGGAGCAGATCCTAGTTTCACCTCAGTGCTGTGAGGAGGGGAATGTGGGCAGCCAACCCACCACAGGTGTAATGCCTCTACATAACATCACTAATTTCACTGCCAATAAAGCAGAAATTCACACAAACCCAGCGGTGACTCTGTGCAAATTTGCATCTGCCCACCATTAATTTCTAGAATTATTTTATAAGCAGCTCTATGCTTGCTTTCATTACTCTTATTAATTGTGAATTGATAAATGAGTTGCCAATCATCTACATGAATTAAATAGAAAAAATTACAGATTTCATGCACAGGCTCCTCCACACACTCAAAGCCAACCCTGTTGCTCTGTATTTACCATGACTGCTCTCTGTGAAACAGCTCCAAGCACAGCTGGGGTACTGCCATGAAGCATTTTTTTTTTCTGTACCAAAATACTACCAACATAACTACTCATAAAATAAACCACCAGCTTTGGACATTAACATAAAAGCTAATCATGTTATTATTTTTACAGCAACAGTTCAAAAGCTCAGTGGCTGAATAATTACACCCCAACCTGCCATCATTAAATAAGCATTAAAGGGCTATACATACTGCTCTGGGGAAAAGAGAGTTCCAGAAAAAAGGGCTAATTATACTGAAAGGTAAGACATCATTTTCGGTAATAAAACTAAATTTACTGTAATTAAAAGCCAATTTTCAGCTTTGGTCTTTAAAGAAGTATTAAGTGCTGTAATAAATACATATTTATCCTTCAGATTCACAAGATGGTCCCCTAAATGAAAAACACCATATGTGGCATCTCACATGCTAAGCAAGTCAAGAAGCAAATTCCTACAGTATGAAACACCATCACTGCTAGTGCTGGAGTAAATTTAGATTTGTAATAAGAAACTTAATGAAAACTGAAAACAAACAAACTGATAAATTGTGATTAGCATCTCTTCAAATTTCCTATACAATTTCATTTGAAGAGCAACTAACAAATGCATAGTACTGAAATGTTTCTTCAGACTAAATGTTAATATAAGTTTGTGGGAGCAAATTGCAACAGGAAGTAAAAATTTTATCAGTGTTCCACAAAAATTTCCCAAGATCAAATTTAAACAGCAATTTCTACCAAAAGGCTTTAAAAGTCTTTAAACCCTTCCTAGACTCCATTGTAAGAGCACTGACTGGGCCAGTGGACGATCACAAAAAGCAAGAGCAGTGAGAAAAGAGCTGCCACCATCTAAGGTGACTCAAAGGTCACTCTTTTGGAAGGGATCACGGTTGGATGAAGTGGTTAAGGTCCCTTCTAAAAGCAATAAAACAGCTGCACAACGAGGGAGCCCCACAAGGCAGAGAGTGACCATTCAAACACACAAAGGGCTCCTCCTCATCCTCCCCCGGATTGCTCATCCAGCTCTTTAAAAACAAGGGCCACTGGCAGCTCACCTGCATCAACAGGGGTGGGCTGCAGGGAGAGGAACCCTCCTGGGGCACTGCCCTGCACCAGCACCAAAACCTGCATCCCTGCAAAACCTGCACCCCTGCAAGACCTGCATCCCCAGGGAAACCTGCATCCCCAGGGAAACCTGCATCCCAGGGAAACCTACATCCCTGCAAAACCTGCATCCACAGGGAAACCTACATCCCTGCAAAACCTGCATCCATGCAAAACCTGCATCCCTGGGAAACCTGCATCCCTGGGAAACCTGCATCCCCAGGGAAACCTGCATCCATGCAAAACCTGCATCCCTGCAAAACCTGCATCCCAGGGAAACCCGCATCCATGCAAAACCTGCATCCATGCAAAACCTGCATCCACAGGGAAACCTGCATCCATGCAAAACCTGCACCCCTGCAAAACCTGCATCCCCAGGGAAACCTGCATCCACAGGGAAACCTGCATCCCAGGGAAACCTGCATCCCTGCAAAACCTGCATCCCCAGAGAAACCTGCATCCCCAGAGAAACCTGCATCCCCAGGGAAACCTGCATCCCTGCACAACCTGCATCCATGCAAAACCTGCATCCCCAGGGAAACCTGCATCCCCAGGGAAACCTGCATCCCAGGGAAACCTGCATCCCCAGGGAAACCTGCATCCCCAGAACCTACATCCCTGCAAAACCTCCATCCCCACCAAAACCCGCATCCCCACCACAACCTGCATCCCAGCAAACAGTCCCTGCCCCTGTTTAGTTTTCAGGAGCACCCTGTGCTGGCAGTGCTCCCTGTGCCACTGCTGCCTGTGCACACACAGACTGCAGGGTGTTTTAACCAGCAGCAGATTGGGGGAGTTCCTATCCCCACACACTTTTCCTTTGGCATCTCCTGAACGCTCTCATTAAGATGCTAAGCCTGAGGAGTGCTATTTTATTTTATTAGCTACTCGTTGTTGGTTGTCTCCTCAGCAGCATGCTATGGAGTTATCAGGAAATGGAGCAAGACAATCTCCTGATTCCGTGGTCTGGCCAGAGTCACAGCTATGTTTGAAGACTGTTTGACCTCACCCAAACAAATAAATCTGCTTCCTTATTAGGGCTTCCAGTCTGCATGAAGCAGCAGGAAGCTAACAAAATTTTCTCTTTATTATACCTCAGCTGCAGTTTCACCACACGAATCAGAAAATCTAGATCTTCAACCAAGATTTGGGTCAATCCAGTGTTTTCTCAAAATCAGTATCAGTTTACTTAGCCAGAAAACACTTGGCTATGGTAATAATTTCTCTCGAGTCAATTTCAGACTGAAATTTAAGTTATTTAGTCCAAATTATACATCTTGATTTTCTTTACATTGTTTGAGATTGTCGGAATCAAAGAAAATGGTTTCTAATATAAAAAGATAACACTGTATGGATCCACCTTCCTTCTCCTACAATTCATGCTTCATTATTAAAGAAAACTATCTTAGAAAAGCACTAATAATCACATATTGTGGACTTACAAATTTAATCAACTCTTAGAAATATCAGTCTCTAGTCTAGCCTGAGAAATCTTACCCAATCTTCATACTCCAGTATAAATGCTGTCCACTATCAAGCTACTGGCCAGCAGCTGAAGTATGTGACAGATCACAGTACAAGACACAATGCTCCTCTTTAGATGCACAGATATTCTCACATATATACTCAGGAAAACCAGAGCAATTCATCACAGCAAAAAAAAATTCCATATGGGGTCAGTGGCTTCTGCACAGAGAGCCCTGAAAACACCAAGGTGCTGCTGATGGCACAACTTCATGAACCCACTGCTTTGTTTGCAAAGCTTTACAGCTGTTGCAGGTGAGAAAACACATTATAACTTGACATAACTGGTCAATACATAAGCTAATTTCATCTTCAATAAGTAAGGAGCAGGTAGAAGAAAAATCAAAGAGCCATAATAAAACTTATAAGACAGGAAAATTAAATAAAATTACTATCATGAGGAGGTCAGAGGAGGACAAGAGACAGACAAATAGGCAGAAAGAGAGAGAGAATGTGTTTGAGAGACACAGACAGAGAAGGAGAAGCCAGTCCAACAGTGAAACATCTGATCACAGGAAGGAAGCTGGGTTTGATCCAGGCAAATATGAGAAACCCCTAAGAGGTACTGAGCATAAGCCAGCACCCCCAGATGCTTCTCTGCTACCTGAGGGAATATAAAAATAAACATCTCTCCAAGACCAGAATACAGGTAGTATTTCAAGTGCAACTGTCTTTGCTTACTGCACTGATTTTTCATCACAGCAGCATGGCAGTGAATGGCAAAGCTATGGTGGAGAGAGGAGAAATACATCATGCTACCTATGTAAAATACACCCTGCCATCCATGTGATTTGTATTTCACATGGATCCCATGATGCATGTGAAATAAACCCTTTATCCATGTGAACTACACTCTATTATCCATGTGTAATACATCACATGATCCATGTGAAATACAGCCCCTATCCATGTGAAATATACCCTGGTATCCATGTGAAATACAGCCCTTATCCATGTGAAATACACTCTATTATCCATGTGTAATACATCACATGATCCATGTGAAATACACTCTATTATCCATGTGAAATACACTTTACTATCCAGGTGAAATACACCCCGCTATCCGTGATTTGTATTTCGCATGGATCCCATGATGCGTGTGAAATACACTCCTTATCCATGTGAAATACACCCTTTATCCATGTGAAATACACCCTTTATCCATGTGAAATACATCCCTTATCCAGGTGATATACACCCCATGATCCATGTGAAATACACTCTGCTATCCATGTGAAATATATCCCATGATCCAGGTGAAATACAACCCTTACCCATGTGAAATACAGCCCTTATCCATGTGAAATACAGCCCTTATCCAGGTGAAATACACCCCTTACCCATGTGAAATACAGCCCTTATCCATGTGAAATACACCCCTTATCCAGGTGAAATACACCCCTTATCCATGTGAAATACAGCCCTTATCCAGGTGAAATACACCCCTTACCCATGTGAAATACAGCCCTTATCCATGTGAAATACACCCCTTATCCAGGTGAAATACACCCCTTATCCAGGTGAAATACACCCTGCTACCTCTGTGCGGCACATCACCAAGGGGCTCATCCTCTGGTGCCACAGAATTTCCCCTTCCTCACATCCCACCTTGCAGGAGCTGTCACCAAAGGCATCCCAGAGCTGCAGACCCCACTGTGCAGGAGGAAGAGACTGGAGTTTTTTTGGAGCAGATGGCCCTGAAGGCAGAGGCCCAGCAAGGCTGCTCTGGCCGAGGTGGCTCTGGAGGTGACATTGCCCTGCAGGGAGGGGACAGCTTGCTGGAGGAGCCAGCCTGGTGGGTGACAGCACTGCCAGCAGCACCTGGCACTCTCCCTGATGGTGAGGAGCCATCTAGTCCCAGCCCCACTCTGTCCCTGACTTTCCCCTTCTCCTCAGTAACACAAACCCAACCAGACTTATTTCCAAACAGCAACTATGCACTGCTGAATCCTGCACCTTCACCTCCAGCTCTGAGCCAAATGCCCAAACAAGAGAAACCTGGAACAGCTTCTCCACTGCTCTCAGGTGACCTACATGCACCATCTGAATCAGCTTTTTAATATTTTAATTAATACAAACGATGCTTTATATATTTATAATCTATATTATATATTTATATAATAATTTATAATTTGTAAAACCCAAGTGGAACAATGTTTTTGAAAGGTCATCCAGGTTACACGGGTATGACTCAGTTTACCTCGATATATATTTGCACATAACTCTGATTTCAGCAATATTATCTGGAGAGATTTTGTTCCTAATGCAAACACCATGGTGCAGGACACAGCCACAGGGAATCCAGCAACTTGGGTTCTATTTATGGCATTTTTCTATCATTGTTTCAGTTCCTCTTTTCCCACTTGGTATGTAGCATTTAAAATCTATTTCCAAAGAAATATTTCTTATAAAATTATAAAGCATCAGTATTTTTGCATAGGGCTCAAAGAATTAAGAGGAGTCAATTTTCAGTGTTGTGTTCCTTCTTTATGCAAATTATGAATCTACTCTTTCCCTCTGAAGCATCTAGCAGCACCAGTTTTGAACTGGAATGCTCTGATGGAGCCCATTTCACAGTGAAGGAAAAGCTGAGGGGTTTTTTTGGCTGCTGTGATATTCCCACTGCCATAAAAACACAAGTGCTTGATGTCCTGAACCTGTACTTCAACAGAGCAGTTCACCACTTTGAATTTCAGCTCTTCCTAACTGGAAGGGATGCCAAGGTGGCTCTCCCTGCCAGCTTGAGGCTGGTTACAGTAATTCACATAACCCTAATTTCTACAAAATTCTATTGCCCAGGGACAAGTTCAGTTCGCTCCTCACCACCTGTCCTGGTTTGACTTCATATTCACACATTAACAAATTATGCTGTAAAATCAGATATAAGAGCTGTAATGGGGAGCAGGGAAGATTTATATCCTCTTTAAACTAGCTGTCCATGTAGGTTTTTATCGAACTAGCATGTACTAAGCTGAGTTCTCCGCTAAATCCACCACTAAAATGAGCTCTCCAAATGAATTTCTTTTTCAGTACATTTCATTTCATTTCCCAAATGAGAGTTACAGGGATACAGTTGATGGACTGTCTCACTGAAAATTTCTTTCCTTGAATTTTCATGATTTTGTATTTTTTACAAAAAGCAGGCAGATCATGAGAGAATGCCTATATCCTCTTGGTCCAACAGGGAACTGGTAAAAACCTTGTCACTTTTGGAAGTCTCAGTCTGCACAGACAACCCCATTTAAATGAGTTCTGTTCACATTACATTTCTCATTCAGCAATTATTATCTCTTCTCCTGACTTAAACAACTCATTTTCCTCCACTTCACTGTATCATAAATCCAAATAGCTGAACTCATGCTCCATCTGAAACTTCATTTCACAAGAGGAAAGGGAAAAAAAAGCTGCGGTTGCCTCTTTGGTAAAATTAGCTTCTGCTAATAGCTTCATTCATTTATCCATTTGTTTTATCCTTCCTCTCCCAAGACTGTTACATTTCTAAACTTTTCCTTTAGTTAAACTTTTGATATAACTTATCAGATATTCTACCCATCCTTTCCACTACAGTGTAGAATTTGCTCAGCACTCTGAAATATCTGAACTATCATGTCTCAATGAGCACTATGTACAACTTCATTTTCCACCTGCCCATAACACTTCAGAACACCTTTGGATTGGACATTAATTAATCATGCTTGAGTTGGGTCAAAACTTTCTTCTTTCTCTAAATGCAGCCATTTCTCTTAGTCACATGTAAGTGGAACAACAGAAAAAAGGCATTCCTACAACGTTTCTGGCATGATAAGCTCTACTGTATTTCCATCAGCCAATCCGTGTACCCATAGGACAAAGCTTTGGGGCTCTCAGGTTGGGAGAGATAAGGAATAAAACAGCACAAGACTCACAGTCAATGTTCAGATTCACATCATCACCATAACAAGCCCTCTGTGTCACCACTGGGGCTGCAAAACCACCTCCAAACTTATGTCTGGTATCTTTTTTTCCCACAGCATACACACTACCATGCTGCTCCTCCACCACATCCTTCCTTTCAACCCAACTCAGAGATTTCTTTTTCCACTTTTTGTTGTTTTTTTCTTTTGTTCTTTTGCTCCTCCTTTTAGGAAAATGTATTTCAATCCTGCAAGAACCAAGTGCAGTTCCAGAGACTTGATGAATAGGCCCAACATACAGACACATGATTTGTGAGTTATCATCAGCCCCATTTATCAGTGTGGAAACTTGTACAACAGCAAAGTGCATTGGCTCTCTCAGAATTCCTGTTTCAGTCCCTGGGATAAAATCTGCTCCTCACGTTCTGAAGTCCAATCATTTGTCAACAGACTCAGATTTGCATTTTCTATTTCCTTTCCTTTGTATTCCAGTCAGCTGTAGAGCAATTCCCTTGAGAAATACCAAATTATCCACACATAATTGATTTCTTATGTTGATATCATTGGCAATGTTAAAGCAGAAGAAGTAATTTGAGAACCAAAATGTTAACTGGAATCCAATAATTCTCACAAAGCTGCAAAAGCCCAACAATTTGATCTCCTCCCATACAGTTTAGCAACAACAAAACCAAACAGGATCGCTGTGTTTGCGTTCGAACGCGACACAGCCATTTTCCACGTCGCTTTTTTTTTTTATGGGAACATAAAACCAGAGATAAATAAGGAGACATGAGACAGATATGAGACAAAGGAGGACTGGCAGCATTACCAGAGCAGACAAAGTCCTTCTTCTGCACCTCTGCCACGAGGAAGCCGCGCAGGCTGACGGGCGCCAGGCAGAAGGTGAACTGGCCGATGGTGCGGCGCTGGCGCAGCCAGTCCGACAGCCAGGCCAGGTGGCAGTCACAGTGCAGGAAGTTGGAGTGCAGCCGCCTGCAAAACACACCAAACACGCAGTTACTGGGGGGTTCTGGACAAAACACACAGCAGACCCACAGTTAGTGGGGCTTTCTAAACAAAACACACAAAGGGAGCCATCACCGCGAGCCTGCCCCTCTCTCTGCTGCCATCTCAGTGGGATCATCCCCGGTTCTTGTTTACAGATGAGTCAGGGCTTGGCTGTCCTCATTATACAAAGGTCAGATATAAGTTTGTGCTGTTATTTGTAATGTTTTCAGAAAATTCAGTTCAATGGTGATCTACCTACAGCTGACCATTCTAGAGACAAAAAAATACGCAGAATTTAGGATTGCTCCACGTAATTGCTTTGTCTGTGATTTCACATCAGAAAGAGCTGCATCAGTGTGATATCTCTGAGTGAATTCAAAGAATGGCTTGTCTAAACATGAGGACCAGGCTCAAGAACAGGATGATGAATGATTGTCCCCTCTTCGCCATCCTTTGGGGAGAACCTCTCCACATTGGCTCCACTGGTTGGAGTATGGTGCTAATAACACCAGGGTTGCATGATCCCTGTATGGGCCATTCACTGAAGACTTGTACTTGATGATTCTTATGGATCCCTTCCAACTCACAATATTCTGGGAAATGACACGTAAAATAAAACTTCAGAGACTATTGATGTCATTTCTGTGTCTGTGTTGCCTGTACAAGTCCATCAATGCTCTTTTTCCTGTAGTAATTTAACACAAGTATAAAGGATCTACAAAGAATTTTCAGCTTATGAAAGATCCAGTCATGGGCAGCTCCCTGCCAGGATTTGCAGACCCATTATCACATCTGCAAAATGATGATGGGTTCAGTGAACAAATCTGGTCATTTAAATAGCCACCAAACTTAAGGTCAAAACAAAAGCCCAGGACATGAATTACTTCATTCCTGTAATGACTCATGCATTTGGAGTGTTGCACCAAATGAAATCATGAACCAGATTAAAAATCCTGTCAGAAATGGTTAGACAAAGCATTATTCACTAATATTACAGGCACACAATTGGTGTGCACCAGATTTAGCCTTGTCCATGCTCCAAAGCAAGGCACAGTCTGTCTGTGAGCTGTCCCTGCAGCTCAGCCCTGCAGCGGCGCCTGGGCTGACAGTCCCAGATTTGTATGTCTGGGGTGGACAGCCACAATAAAGGAAAAGGAAAAAGAACCCCACAAATCTGAAGCTGGGAGTTTATCCTGTAGAGATGGAAAGCACTAATCTCCTGGGAGTACTGTAAAATGTAATTGTTCTACAAGGATGGCTAGAAGACCTTGAGTCTAGAGATTGTGAAGCTATTTAATTGGAGCTGCAGCAAGTTAGATTTCTAGTAAAATGTTCAGCTGTTATGAACCATTAATTTGCCTTTTTGTCGCAGAACAAAAAAATACATAAATATGATCTAGCCAGAAATCATCCTAAGTCAGAATTTGTTGTAACCTGAGAGAGTCATTGTTTTATTTAAGCCCTCAGAGTCTCATCCTTCCCACCACAGCAATCAACAATGATACTCAGGATCTGCTTCCTTCTGGAACTGAGCTCATCCCATGCCATTCCCTGCACCCCTGCACACAGGCATCAGTGAGAAAAGCACTATTTCACACAAAGGGTTAGGTTAGGCAGTTCTCCAGTTCTGTGAGCTGGTTTTTCCCCCTCAATAAATTGATTTATCTGGGTTTTGGGGGTTCCTGTTTCAGCAGTGCAAACCACCAGCTCTCTGCCTCAGCAGAGCCCTCCTTGTCTTTTGGCACAGCTACTCCACTTGGAGAGGAGATCATTTAGAGACCCTATCTAAACAAAGCAGCCTATCAGAATATATTTTTGATAATTATACTAATAAATACAGCCTCAAGAAGACTTTTCACAGTACTTCAAAAATATTATAAACCAATTCCCTGGGAACACATAAAACACTGAAGTGCTTTCACACATTTTCAGTTTACCCTTAAATAAAAAAAATGAAAATAAATAATGTAATTACCCGTCTCAGCAGTAATTCACAGATGCAGAGACAACAGGACACTTATTTAAGCAAATAGGTAGAAGGAACATGCTTTATCATAAATAAAGGTGTTTCAAGCAAAGGAAAGCAGATCAATAAAAACTAATTCCTGTCACTTCCAATCTAGGCTAAAAATCAATGAAACTTAAGAACAGAAGAGACAGTTAGCTAAAAAATCTTAGCACAGAAGAGCTGATTTTAGCAAAGAATTCTTCAAATGCTTCAAAACTTCCAGGCATTTTACCCTTTTTCTTCTTTCCCCTGAGTGCTCATGTTGAAGGTTAATATACTTTTTATATTTCCTCTCTGTTCTACCATAGGCAGATTGTTTTGAGAGCCACAAAGAAGAAAAGCTGTTTATTCACAGAACCACCAGAGCACACTAGCTGCAGCAGGAGCATCCCAAATATCCTGCTAATGGATCTCACCAGAGTGTAAAAGAGGCACAAAGGAAAACACTGTCCACACTGCACTGGGCCTCAGCTGACTGGGAAAAGGGCTCATCCCTACTTAAGGAACATTCAGAGCAGGCATTTCCTACAAAAAAACTTCCCAAAAAAAAGCACATCTAAGTGTTAGGCTGTTTGAGAAGGTGGACAAAGTGATGACCATTTTTTAAGGAAACGGCGAACTCACCAAACTGTGAGGAGCATCATTCATTATACATTCCAACAAGAAACTTGAGAAAATATTACCACCTTCCCCCAAAGAGTATCTTTATACAAATTCCTACATTGCCCTGCTAGGTGTGCTGTGTGCCATTTGTCAGTCTGTGGAGACTGGAACCTGTCATTTGATATTGATGAAACTGGCTTTACAGAACATCAGGTGAATGAATACAAATGCAAGTTTGCCTAAGTTGCCCTTTTATCCATAGTCCCAAAATTAAATTTCCAGCAAATCCTTTTAGAGTGGGGCAGCATTCATGTTCTGTAAAATGTGTCTCTCAGAATTCAATAGAAAAGCTTCCCTTTATAAATCCTATTTATGACTTCTTCCCTTTTTTTTTCTTTTCTTTTTTTCCCCTTAATTACAGCAGAGGGGGATTAGTCAGTGTAAGTCTCCAGGGAGCTATATACAAAGCCATCTCTGAAATTAAACTAAAGGGAAAATGGCAGAAGACACTGAAGGCACAGAGCTCTGCTAACAGACAAGAGTGGCTAATCTGGAAAAGCCAGGCCAATTTTCTGAATAAGAAAAGGCAAAATTCCAGGAACCTTAACTCTACACCTTTATCTTCTTTAGCCATTCTCTTCTAAAAGACAAATATCTCATTTCCATTTAATTACTTACATTAAGATCTAATAATGTCATCATTTGATGAAGAATGCAAATTTAAGTCAGAGGTTATCTTGGAGAGATTGACATAAGTAAGAGCCATTTTCCTTCAGTTCTGTTAATTTATTTAATATGGTTTTACACATGCATGCATAGCATCCCTAAAGTATTGTATTTTTTCAGTGGCACAGAAAATTTTCAGGCTAGCTACTATTTCCCTTTCTTTGCCCCTAGAATTAAATACATCTTGGATGAGTTTGAGAATCTGGAGGAAAAACAGGGGTGCTTTGTTTAGACGTGACTTTTCCTGAAGCTGTGTATTCCCTAAAGGAATTTAAAGAAATAATTTACTTAAGGAAATGGTTTTGGTAGGCTATGGCTAAATTATACAAATGCTTAGTCTAATTTCACAGTCTTTGTATTTTGAGCTACTAAAGAACAGAGCTTTTCCAGTGCAATGGCGTGCAGCTCAAAAACAAATGGATTTGATATAAGAGAAGCTTTTATAAAAAAAAATCCATCAGAATAAGTGACATTTTGTTTCAGAAAGTATCTGGAAAGATGCTCTTTCATCTTCTTTAAAAATGCCTTGTTTCAGAAATTAGCATTCTGAATTTGAAAAGAATAAATGGGATTTAAACATAGGATATTAACAAAATTCAATAATTTGATCCATCTGAGCAGATTTTACGATCTTGCTAATGCTCCAGCTTGGAACACATTTCAGATTATGGATTTTCCCATGGGAAAAAAAAGAAAAAGCTAGTTTATTTTCTGGGCAAATTCAAAATCTTTATAAAACTGACTTTTAATTAATGCTGGGCAGATCCAGCACAGAGGCTCTCAGGGCTCTGTGGGCACCAGCCCTTTCACAGCCCTACTTGGGCTCCCCAGCCCTGCAGCCACCCAGCTCCTGAGGGACTGAAATGAGATTACCACAAATGACAAATAGCCAAAAAGTTGGTTTACAGCATCAGGGTTGTACTATAATATAAAATCCTACTCACAGAGTCCTGATCTTTGGCATGTGGTTGAAGCTGGTAACAGGAATGCGGGTGATGTTGTTGTTGTTGAGGGTACTGTTAGGAGAGAAAAAAAAAGAGAGAGAAAAAAAATAGGCTGGTCAATAATTTGCATCTCTTCACCAACACACCATTTACAGAAACAACCTGTTAAAATTCTTGGCAAGCAGCAAGGCACACTCCCTGATAGCTGTGACAATTTGTGACATACCATGAAAGATGCTGCTCAGGGAAAGCAACCAACAGCAGCATCAGGATGGCTGCAGGTCACTGTTTGCCATGTCTGGGCATCGAGGGGTACAGAAAATGAGATTTTATCAACCACTGGAACAGATCCAGACCTGTCTGTCCAGCTGCCACTTTGAAAACCTGGTGCAGCCTGAGTGTGTGGCATTCACATTCTCTGAAAAAATCCTGGGAAGCTGAGAAGCCTCAGAGAAAAGGAAAACAATTCTTATCTCATTTGCTTCTCCTGTGTTGTGCTCATGTGGAATGTGCTTGGAGATTGTTTTCCCACAGGTGATTGTTCCATTGGATTCTGCTGGGAGTTGTTTTCACTCTTTGGCCAATCGGGGCCAAGCTGTGTTGGGACTCAGCAAGGAGTCACAAGTTTTCATTATTATCTTTTTAGCCTTCTGTAAGCATCCTTTCTGTATTCTTTAGTATAGTCAGTATAGTATTTTTAAATATAATATAGTGCCTTAAAGTAATAAATTTGCCTTCTGAGAACATGGAGTCAGATTCATCATCCCTGCCTTCATTGGGGCATTTCCCAGCAAATACAATGTGAGTGGGGGGACATCACACTTGGGCACAGCATTTAAGGGCAGTTTGAAGGATTGGGAAATACTGTGACCAAAAGAGAGCTTGTTGGCTCTGCCAGGCTTGTTAGCACAGCCTGCTGCCATGGGCAGACAGCCCCCATTGCTCCTCAGAAACACAAGGATGGATGGGCTCCCAATCCTCCCCTTCCTCAGGGAAAAATAGATGGGGAGTGGAGCAGCCAGTAATAAAGCATGTCCTGACCCAGGCACAGAAGGATTGCTGCTGCTCTGTCAAAGCTGAGCCTAAAGAGAAAATCTGGGCTGCTGGAGGGACCCCCTTAGAGCTTCTCAGGAAGAATGAACTGAGATTACCATCAGCTGAGTGTGCTGCTCCCATTTGTGTAGCTCCTAATTATATCAATGACTCTCCAGCAAATTAGAAGCTATAAAGTTTATCAAGATAGCACAGGAAATGGAAAGCACTTCAACAGGGCATAATTGCCATGCTGCAAGAGCACCAGATCTGCAAATACAGTTTGTCATGAGAATGGACAGGGCTGGTGTCACTCAGTGTCCCAGCGTGGCCAGTCCTGCCCCTGCCTGTTTGAAACATGCAGCAGGGCAGGAAGCAGCCCCTACTTTCTACACAGGGCACAGAATTCCACAGGGCCACTCTGGCAGCAGACAGTGCTTTTGTGTGCTTATGTATGTGCTGAAGAATACCTCAATACATGCCTGCTGAAGCAGGAACAGCACCTCATCCTTCACTGAACTACTCAGCTATACCAATGTCATCTATTTGTGTAGGACATTTAATCAAAAGCTCTAGAAAAGTCTTCCAGGAGTTAACTCTCTTTCTTGGTCATCTGCCAATTCAAAAACCATTTTTACAATTCTGCCTAGAAATCCCTTGGCAGAGCCATCATCTAAAACATCAGCAGATTACAGCTAATTAGATTTTACCCTATTAAGGCTGGGTTTTGGGTACACAGGAAGACACACACACACACATTGGCAAGGCCAGGAGGTTGCAGGGTACCCTGGCCCTGCACAGGCACTCTCAGGAGCAGGGTGGGAGCAGCTCTGACACTGGCACCTTGTTTTGCTGCTGCTGCTGTGCTGCATGCTGGCAGGACAGCACCCAAGCAGCCTCCAGAGCTGCTATTCCAGCAGAGTGCTGCACCAGATGGATGCACTGGCAATCTGGAGCCAGCTTGGGGGCTGACATTGCCATGACAGCAATCTGCACCAACACAGCAAAGTTACCCTTCCTTTCCAAATCTGTGAGCAGAGTTATGTCAGTAAAAGCAGAGTTTTGGAAATCTGAGGTCCGCTGCCAGAGATCTGTATCAGTCAAGTCACACACGTCCACACACCAGGCTGATAAGAGCTGTCTTAGCACATGATAACTTAGAGTATCACATGTAGCATTCATTCCAGATCCTCTGGAAAACTCAGAGATATTAAAAATTGGACGAGGAACACACAGCCAAGTATTGGGTGTACAAACCAACTGGGTTTGTGGATTCAGGTTCTCAATGCCCAAGGACTCAAAGGCAGCCTACTAAAAATGTAAAGGGCAAGATGAAGAGGGAAACACTGTCAGCTCCAGCAGGAGAGCTGGGAGTCAGCATTGGAGCTGCCAGCTGTGCCTGCAGGGCTGTGCTGTGCTGTGGCACCCTGAGCAGCAGGGCTAGGGCTGCAAGCCCTGCCTCAGTCCCTGCTGAGGTCACAGGGACAACTCACACCCCACTGGGGCAAAATGAACCCCTCTGTCACACAATGCGAGTGCTCCATTACCTTATTTACCCAGTGATGGAACCAAAGTCTTTTGTGGTCAATGAGCCAAAAACAAGCCTGAACAACAATTTCAGAAAGGGAACAAACCCACTGAGAGTGCATGAATAAACACATCAACACACCCACCCTTCAGAATCTGTATGTGTTTGCTCTTTACATGTTGGGAAGTTCAAACAGGGCTCAGAAATGGAATTTATAATTGCATCACCATTTTTTTCTCTGTAAGCATAAAAATATAATTCTGAGACAACCCTGTGCTTCTGCTGCTTGTTACTTTAAAATGAGTAATGCAGTGGGATGGAAGATTTTAGGTATGCAGTGATAAATAAAAGCCACATGTGAAGTCAGCTCACAAAGATTAAATCACAGAGGTAGCTGATGCCTGAATCAGTCTCATATGGCACTACAGGAGTCAATGGGGGCCATAGGAATTCAAGAGAGATTTTTCTGTTGATTTCTAAAGGATGCGGATTGGATTCAGGCAGAGCAGGCTGTGACAGTGAGCTTCCTTCTGCACAGAGAGCACATCCCTGTCCCTCAGTGCAATCCATCTGCATGCAGAAAGGTCACCTGTTATGACTTGATGATTCAAAAATATTTTACTGGTTCTTAAAATATTTATATTCAACAGACTAAGCATTATTCCAATCACACAGCATTTCTGCTCACAAGATACCAAATGAGAGTGGCTCAGGTTTTGCAAGGGTTTCAAATACTTGCTTATTTTCAAATAAGCAAAGGTTCCCCATAGTTCATTGACAAATATACAACCCTCCTTCTAAGAATCCTAAATCAGCACTGAATTAATATTCTCTTTACACACAAATTTCAGGGATAACTCTAGCAGACAGCTACTGCACAGATAACTTAGTAGAATACTATTTCATTGATATTTAAATTAACCATAATGAAGGCAATAAAACATCTATGATAACAGCAATTATTTCACAAGAGAGGAGGCCAAACACTGCAAAGGGCACTAATTGCCAGTGAACTGCCTGCACCAGAGCCCAGCTGGAGCTGCAGGGATTGAACCCTCTCAGCTCCCAGGCAGTGGAACCCTGGCATGGCATCGTGTTCAGGTAGAGATGTGCTCTAGAGCCATCCTGCAAGGCTTTCCATCAAGCACATCATTCCCAGAAATGATTTTTTAAGAGATGTGTCCTGGCAGGGGTGAACACACAATACAAGCAGGGATTTAACCCTGCTGCTCTGGCTGCACAGCTCTCAGCTCCCAGGCAGTGGGAACGTGTTCAGGCACAGATGTGCTCTAGAGACATCCTGCATGGCTTTCCATCAAGCACATTCCTTCCCAGAAATGATTTTTAAGAGATGTGCCCTGGCAGGGGTGAACACACAACACAAGCAGCATTTTTAGTATATGAAGGGAAAAAATAAATGATGCTCCAGTTGTTTGCTGGATGTTTCAAGGTCCCAGTCTCAGATTGATCCACCCAAAATTCAAATCCATAGAAAGAGATTTGTAAATACCAGGAAGCTGTGAGAAATAGGAATTCCAGAATCTTCTGACTCCTCCAGCACCATAAGGGGACACATATCCTGCTGAGTGGTCCTCAGCCCCTTAAACCTTCCACCTCTTCCAGACCCCAGCGCGTCCCTTGACAAAGCACTGTCCTCTCATTGAGAAGTCCTCTCCCTGTAAACTATTCACACCCAAAGTGCTGACTCAGGAAACTGGGGTTACAGACAATGTTATTTATGCCAGCCAACTTCCCACCTTGGGCTGTGATCCTTGTCACATCCTGCAGGGTAAGCAGAAGCAGACTGCAGCAGCCCTAAGGATCCTCCAAGGACTACTTGGGAGATGCAGGAGGTGAGCTCAGCACTCTCTGGGGTGGCCCAGCCCCCAGCACTGAGAGCTGTCAGAGCCCCACTGACTCCAATTTACAGCCCCAGAGGAGCTGCTCTCCCAGCCCACTGCTCTGCCACTCGCCCAGACTGGCTGCAGGCGCTCGGGGAGCTGCCTCCCTCCCTCCCTCTGAAACAGAAAGCTGATTTATAGCCCCCACTAATCAGAATTTTCCTAAAGGAAAGAGTGCTCAGTCTGCAATCCTGTCACAATTTGAAAACAATTGCTTATCTCCTTCCTCAAACTTCTGGTGCAATTTTAATTCCATGCAGTTGCATTTTTGTTCTCTTCTGACTTGCTCCAAATTCATGAACACCACTGCAGCTCCCTGACACAGACACAATGTAAATACATTAAAATCACTAGCCTGCAGAAATGACTGTGTTGTCTCTGTTTTTTTCAATAATATTTATACATTATCCTTTACACCTTTCTCCACCCTGCATAGGACTGATTAGAGTCAGAAAAAAACAATACTCCTAGTTCTAGAAGAAATCACACAACTTTTATGGCAGAAGCCTTGAGAAAAAAGGAAACTACTTAAATTTTCAACCCTGCTAATAGTACAAATATTTTATTTTAAATACTCAGAAACTCTAAGCACCCTTTCAGGTCCCTTGGATGAATTCAGAGAGCAGAAATCCCAGGCTATCAGGTCAATATTCAATCTCATTTCTGTATATCACCGATCACACAGAGATTTTGCTTCCATTACTTAGAATTCAATTATTGTAATTAAGAGCATATAATAAACATCATAATGCCGGTCACCTTTTTCATCTGAAATCAGATACTTTCATGACAACATGTCCACATGCTCTAATCTGATTTAGTACCAAAAGAATCTCCTCTGACAGAAAAAGGTATACAACTAACCAGAAATATCTTAGTAAAAATATTACTTACATAATATCTTAGTAAAGGTATTATAATATAATATCTTAGTAAAGTAAATATCTTTTTACACTTAGTAAAAAGTGACTGTCCTAATGTTTTCCAGTCACACTTAAGCAGGACAATGTATAGGAGGGTTGTTTTTTTTTTTGTTTAACACACAACACTGATGACAATACCACCTGCTATTGCCCAGATTAAAAAAAATTCTGGTATCCTAGTTGATCATTGACAAAAGGAAAAAAAAACAACGCAGATTTCCATTTTTCTAAGTTCAAGGCATTTTCAGAATGTGCATCAGTCCAGTGCAATAGCCACAGTGATGCTTCCTTCTTGTTTCAACCTGAACTGATTCAAGTGAAGGGGCAGGGGAGAACCTGCTGGATGCTGAAGATGCCCTTTGCTACTTGTCAGTAACAGGGACTGGTTTCCTTCCCATTCCACATCTGCAGCTGATTAGCAAAACAGCTAATCAAACGGAGACATTTGAATTCAAACTCAATTCCAGTTGGGAAAACACTTTTCCCCAAGGCTTAATAAGCATCTCCCATGGTTACTAGAGAGTTTTGGTCCACACCAGCCTGCTTCTGTGTCACATTTGGCTGACCATGAGACACCACAGCTTTTGCAAAATTCTCAGTTAGAAAGAAATATTCAGACCCATTTATTGGCTCCTTGTGCAATTCCAGTGGTGTCTTAAAAGGGTTGGGTCCATCTCGTCTGTGAGACATCCCATAAATGAAGGAAGGGATCTGAAAGGGCACCATCTCATGTACCAGATTATTGCTGGGTTCGAGTGGATTTTATGTTTGAGCAGTGCAGACTTTTTACAGGTTGTTGGTTTCTCGGCTGTTTAGGTGACCTGGAAAGGCCCAGGATGGCCTTGGACAGTCCGGCGCTTCAAAGGACGAGAAGAGGCTTCAGGTCTTTTCTCGGTCTCGGTGTTTATTAATTTTTTATCTAAAAGATTTTCTCTTGGCCCGACAGAGGTCTGCACAGCAGCCAGCCATGGGCACACTGAGAGCCCCCGGGGCGGTCACTTATCTTTATACTCGAGATTACGTATACAATATTTATCATTTTTCTCCAATACCTTTTACCTCTATTAACCAGTGCACTTTTAGTAATAACCAATCTCAAAGTGCCACCATCACCACAGAAGATGGAGGCCAAGAAGAAGAAGAAGAAGGACAGGACACGTCCCAATTCCTCCATCTTACTTCTTTAGACCCCCCTGTACAGAAATCTTAAACCCTGTGTTTCACACTCTAATTAACTTATCCCTTCACCATTCACCCCAGTGAAATCCTCCCATCCTCACACAGGTGTCATCTCCTGTGTAGGATCAAAGTCCAGCCACCAGACACTTCTGGCAACATTCCAGGACTCCCGAGCCCCCCAAGGGTGGTCTTGGTCACTCTGCACATCAGTCCTGAGGTGCTGAGATCCCTCAACAGGTTTCTAACACAGGATCTGGTATCAGGAATCCTACAAACTCCAGCCCTTCCTTGGCAGCACAGGCTTCCATGTGTCTGTGGGCTTCACTCTAAGTTAAACAACAATGTTCAGCTCCTTTTCCTAATCAAAACTCTCTCAACACTTTGTGAAAAGGTGGTGCTGGGTTACTCCCTCTGTATAAACCTGGATTTTGAGAGTGAGGCACTGAAAGGGAGCAGCAGAGGCAAGGGGAGCAGGCTGGTGGGGCTGAGCTGTGCCAGGCCCTGCAGCACTGGGAGCACTAACAGCCAACATTTCCTTCTGTCTCCTCCAATTACCCCCCTGCTCTGTCACGGGGTGCTCCTGGCTGGGTGTGTAATCCCCCTGTTGTGTGTCCACAACACCATGTAATTGGGCCTAATGCAAGATTATTATCCATGTGCATGCAATGGAGAGCTACAAATGGTGTGTCTGCAGCTGGGAGTGCTCCCAGGAGTGAATTACTGTCATACTCCCAGATTACTGCCATGGCTCCCAGCTCCCATCCCCAGTGCAACTGTACATCCACTAAATGAGACCAGGAAATCCATTCAGACTTAACCAAGGCATCTCCAAGCATAATTAAGCCTCTCGTGCTAATAGTTTTTTTTGATAATGTTACATCTACTCAGAAGTGGGTGAAGTGAGGCAAAAAAAGAGGAAAAAAAAAAAAAAAAAGAAAAGGCTGAACAGTTCTGCCTAAGCTGCCTAAGCAAATACAACACTACTCTGTCCCTGGCAGTGCCAGAAACATGATTTATCCAAGACCCCAAAGATTTGGGGGCTGTCTGTGTGTGTAGTGCTGGTAAATAAAAGTGAAGGAACCTTTTTTCCCAGTGCACATGTGGAGTGAAACAGTTGAGTCTATGCAAGATTAGACATCACTATCAGTATTTATGCAGATAAAAGGAGGATCTCAGGGTCTGTCTGAAATGCAGAGATGAAACATGAATCTGGGAGCTGACCAGCAGCATCATTTAGCACTAACAGTGCCATTTCCTTAGACCTCTGTGTTAGCAGTTTCACATCACTTACTTTTAAAGCTCCATTCAGCTACACAAAATGTCACTGCAAAGGATAAAGACACCCTCCGTTCCTTGTATGCACACCGGCAGGGGGCAAGCAAAGCAGAAACAGGTTTACATTTCAGAAAGAGGGATTTTCATTAGATATAGGGAAAGTGTTTCTTACAATAAGAACAGGAAAAATAGAGAAAAGAGCAGTTACAGAGTGTGCAGCCATTGGGAGGGAAGCCTGTAATAAAATAGTAAATGAATCCCTGTCAGGAATGGCATTGGATGGGCCTGGCCCAGGGAGGGACAGGGGATGACAACTTCTGACCCTCTCCAACCCTGATATAAGACCCAATAAAACTAACAGCAACAATTCCAAAAAGTGAATCTAAATCTATATTTAGTAAATCTAAATCTATATTTAGTAATAAACACAAGACTTGAGTTTCAAACACTGCCATAATTAATGTTTGTAATTAACTTTCAGATTGCAGGGCAAAAGGAGCTGTATTTCCAATAGTTGTACAGAGCTATTTTTCACACAGGTCAGGAGGAATTTGTATTGAATTCAATATTTACTGTTTCTCATGGCCTCTGATGAAAAAGCAGTGGCTTTAGCCCTCCATCCCTCAGCAGTGAGCGCAGCCACCCTCAGTTTTCAAGGTTTGCTTGTTAGGCAATGCCCAAAACTCAACTGCATCTCCTGTGAGCTGTGGTGAGCCCCAAGTGCCTCTTGTACTCAATTCCTTGATCTCACCACAGACTGTTTAAGTTAAAGCCCACATCTACCATGTGGGCAGATAATGAAAGCAACTGATGCCGCACTGATTAATCTGTTCCTCAGCACTGTTAGGAAACATAATGATCTCACAAGGGGCCTCATTCACTGCCACAGAGCAGCAGAGCTCTGAGCTGACACCTCAAATTAGCAGCACAAGCAATAACAGCTGGGGGTTTGTCTCAATATTTGTACCCAACTCTAAAATGAGTTGGCACCAGAAAAGCGCTATTTTTAAACACAACGCTAGCCCAGGCAAATAATGGACTAAATAGCCTCCAGGTGACACCAAGAAGCCACTGAAATAAAAATAACTGGTTGCCAATTTGTGGTTTCTGTTCTGGTATTAGGCTTTTGACAATGTGTTCGCAAATATTCTCGTCACAGCAACGTGAGAGGCTCCAGCACTATTAACTTGGGAAGCTGGCATCAGAAATATGAACATCTCAGGGATACAGAGGGAAGAAAATCTTCATTTTAGAAATGTATGGAAAAAATAAAGTAAATAAGCTTAGCACAGAATTATACACAAAACTGCCGACAGTGTTTACTGCTGCAATTGCCTGGTTCTTCCCATTCTGTGGCTATTTTTAATTTGCATATAACTGTCAGATTTTAGCTATTTAAGTTTATTATAAAGGCCAGATGTTTAAGGAAGATTTTTTTTTTCCTCCTTGAAGGAGTGAGATTACTTTCAAAAACATCAGGCTTTAGGGAAATTGAGTTATTATAATAACAGATTCTACGTTTAACTTGCCTGTTTTGTCACCTGGCAAGAACCAGGATGCTCACAGTGATAACTTTAGGGTATATAAACTGAATTCCTGTAATTACTGCGTTAATTCTCCCTGGAGTCTGGCTGTGCCTTGGCTGGAGTCTCTGGGATGGGCAAGCTACCCAGATAAAGAGATTGGGAGTCAGCAGAAATGGACAAAAGGCCAAAAAAAACCCAAGCATGAGCAAAATTAAGGATTTTGGTAACATATTGCCGAACCTTTCTGGTGTTACCTTTAGCCATGAATCTATAGGTAAATTATAGATAATTATAGATCATTTATAGATATTTTTAGATATTCACATACATATAATTATGCCTGAATTTACTTACTTACACCAACACCTAAATAAATAAAATATTCCAGAACAAGATAAAGCAGAGAATGGGATAAGGTAAAATAAAACATAATAAAGTTCACACAGAGAAAGTGGGTACAAATTTAATTGTGTACTTTGTTAGATGTTAAATCAAGAATGTCATTCACGTGGTCTGACATGAAATGTCTTATTGCTTCTCCTAGAGGAAGTTGCTCTTTCTGTGCACTGAAAGACATTGCTATTTTCCCACACAATCAAATCACCTCTATCAGCTGTACAAAATACATATACCAGTTGCATCTCCCAATTCTTTCTAACATCTATGCCTAGTGAGAGTTGAAAAAGCTTTTTAGAGAAGTTTCAATCAGCTTTTCAATCTCTTACATGGCACTTTAATTCTAGGCAGAAAATACAAATTCCATTCAGCCTGAATTAAAATATAAAAGCAGTGGTGCAAAGACAAGAGAATGCAGGCTGAAATTATTCTGCCACTGCTTTATTTTTGAATGAAGGATTCTCCAATGAGTTTTTCTTCTACACTCAAAAACTGCAAATGAAACATTGGCTTTCCTTTTTATTTTTGAATCAAGAAATTTTCTCAGGTCTTTGCCCAAAGGATACACAATTTTCAGTACACTGTATTGGGAATGCCTGCTGTGGCTCTAAGTCCCAATTACACCCACAATTTTGATTTGGACTAAGAGAAATAAAAGTATTTATGTGAACACTGAGTAAATCTTTTGCATCATTAGGGTGGTTTTGATGTTTCTCTATGGTACCAAATTTCAGGGCTGACATTATTGCCTAAAACCGCTGGGAACAACTCCAATTGTCATAATACCCAGACCAATGTCTGCTAAGTCAGAGCAAATCCCATTGCTGATTTCAGCAGGGAGTGAATCTAGTCCATTTATTTAGGCACAGATTTTTGCAGGAGCCACCAAAATAAAAAATATAATTGCATTCCCTTTAAACTCCCCTAAATTTTGTTTTGTAGATTCATTTGAAAAGCTCTTGTTCAATGAATTAACACAATAATCTTACAATACAATTACTTCACTTTAATATCAATTCATTGTTAAGTAGAGTTGGTTTTGGGTTTTTTTTAGTCTATACAGAGATACCAAGCAGGGCTCTTGGTGTCCCCCAACTGCATGCATGTCAAGAACTGTGGTTTATGGATTCTGTGCTGCTCCTGACAAAAATCAATGGAAACAGGATTGGGTTCTCAATGCACACAGAGGTCTGAAAGCCTACCAGAGTGAATTTATGGAAAAGATGAAAAAGAATCAACAACATGAAGTGAAATTATACAAACCTTATATTTGTTGCATCAGCTCCTCAGCAAAATAAAGCAGTTTCTCAGGTCCCTGCCTAAAGATTTCTTTCAGATTAGTCCTTTCTGAAGCTGAAACAGCTTTATAAACACAATCCAATTCAAACACAGTTCAACTCCAAAATTTGAAAGGAGCAAGCAACTTTGATCATTTGTTCAGGCTGATGGCTTTTAATGATGGAGATTTCCAAGGTAAAATGTTTCAGCATTCAGTCAGCCGAGTGTTACTATTTCCTTACAGGACTTCACCAAGAGACATTCTAAAGAAATTGATTAACATTGGATCAGAAAGGAAAGGTATCATTCTTCAAAGCTGTGTTTTAATTTGTCCTGTCCTGACTACACTGCAGGCTTATTGCGACAGCTTTATGGTAAAAAAATTCTATAATATTCTCTATTCTTACAGCCTTCCCCTACAATGAACATCACCTCCATGCTCCTCCGAGTAACACACACCAACAGAAAAGCCATTGTGAGCGGCAGGCAGAAACTAGTTGCCTTTTCTGAGGTAGGGAAGATGATAAAAATGCTGTTCTGCACCCACTGTGGGTGCTCTGTGGCCATGCTCAGTCTCCTTGGGATGGTGGCAGCCCATGAACACCTCAGTGCCGCAATGCGGCAGCGCCTGCAGGGCTGCAGGGCTCGTGCTGCCCTCTGGGAACAAAGAGGGACGAGCCACCAGCCCCACAGTGACACGGCACTGAGGCAGCTCAGCCAAACGTAAAAGGTTCTACCAACGCTTTGTAAGAGGAGGCAATGGGAATCCACAGAGCAGGGACTGCCGGAATCCCTGGGTGCAATTTTCTCCCAACAGCAGAACCAGCGGGTCCTGCAGGCAAAATAATGCCCCTTATTGCTCTGGCCAGAACCCACTCTGATCTCAGTGCCTCAGCTGCCCCTCAGCTCCCAAGGCCATTGGCATTCCCACTGGGAGGGAGCAGCAGGAAGAGATCTTCCATTGCTCCAGTGAGAGGACAATGGCCATGGTGCGGCAAAGAACCGCAAAGGCACTTCCTGGCTTTGGACAGCAGAGGAACGAAAACAAGAAAATCTTTTAAAGAGGGAACAATTCACCTTAACTGCTGAAATTGTCTCCCCATGGTGCAAGAGACTGAGAAGGTATTTGTGGAATAGTTTTATATTCTAACGGTATGTCATGCACCTATCTTCAACTCATCCATGCTGGAAATTAAGGCTAAAATATAGGCTAGCATAAATCCACATGAATGAAATAGGGAATGGGTGATACACACATTCTGTGAATTTAAACTTGCATATATGGGCAGTTGTTAAGGAAAAGTTACACATTTTTAGAGGAAAGAAATGCTATGGAAGAACAAAGACTACATGTAGTTTCTAGACAAGGGCAATTACGTTTCTTGGTAAAGCTGGAAAGGGATCTGCTTTCCATCAGGATTTTATTTTAATAAGGCATTAGACAGTGCTTGTGTGTACCACACAAGAAAAAGGTCAATATGTTTTAAAATGCCTATCTTTCAAATTTTTACATTTCTCCCAAACTCCACCTACTCATGAGAAGCAGCAATACCTGCTTCTCATATCCATGCAATACAGGTAAGAAACCATAAGAATCTGAATAGCAAATACTCACAGCGTTTCATTTGCCTCCAGTCCACAGAGAAAAAGCACAAAATAAAATATACACAGAAAAAATTCGACGCGCCCATGATCTGCTCAGGAATATTCTACAAGCGCAAGCTGTAGCTAAATAAAAGGAGTCTATTGTTCTCCATACACGACCATTTCTCTGCATGCACCCAAAATAAGATATACCTGCCATCGTGGAGGGTCTGTTTCGGCTGGAGCGGCTCACCTGGCTCCTAACGCCCTTCCCGCGGACGGGAAGACGGGATGTCTCACGGACGGGATGGACCCAACCCTTTTAAGACACCACTGGAATTGCCCAAGGAGCCAGTAGGAAGCGTGGGTGCTGCGGGGTGGGCTCCCCCTCCCCAGAGCCCGCCCAGCCCGCAGCCGCCTCCTGCACCAGCGGGGGCTCCTGGCGGCCTCCGAGGCGGCGTCGCAGCGGTGCTGCATTGCGGCAATCCATCCATCCATCCATCCACGTCCTGCAACGGGGGCCAAAACCAGGCACCTGCCCCACACTCCTTCTCCAGCAGAGCCCTGCTGCTCCCAGACACAACCCAACGGAGACCTTGCCCAGTCTGCGCTGCTTCACCCCTCCAGCACAGCCATCAGCCTGGCTTCCAAGTATTCTCATCTCTTTACCCTCAAATAAAGCCCACTCCAAGTGACAGTCTGGTGCTTGCAGACCAAGAAGCCTTAACCCACCCAGCACTGAGAAGACAAGGGGGATTGTCTTCCCCTTGCAAACAATTTTAAAAAGTTAACGGCACAACTGAACGTCGTTTCCATCAATGGCTTTATGTAGCCATTGATGCTTTTTCAACTGGCCAAGCTATTTTCTCTAAAACATTCCAGCAACATGGTACATCATAACAAAGGTTTCTGGATGGTCTTACAGCATTTTTAGATTTGTTTCTAAGGATGTGCAGATGTCCCAAGCATGGCCATCCATTGCTTGTAAAGATTAAATCCAATGCAGTCAGATTATTCACCTCAAAATAGAAATGTAATGGACGCTTTCTAAACGTAAAGAAACGTAATGCTGCTTCAAAAATATTGAACCAGTTAATAAGAAATGGGTTCATTTATGATAACTTAATAAACATAAAAATAGTGATTATTTGTCTTCCTATGACTTTGACATTATTTTTTATTTCTGTCCTAGAAGCAGCTCTTAAATTTTCTTCATTCCTAAGCCCAGGACTAGATAAGCTACATAAATAAAATCTAACTATATTTATCTCATTCCTACCTTTTAAGTTTTAAAAAATATTTTTCTTGATTTAACCTTAACTTTAACATGCTCTCATCATCACATATACACAGCTATGTACCTACATTACATGCATAACTTTTTGAACAGCAAGAAAAAAGATACTATTTGATCTTCAGATCAAAAGCAGGTTTTACCAATGCATTTTTTTCCAGTGCAGATATAGTTATCTACTTCACTTCCAAGAAGTTCCAAACTATCTACATATTACTGATTTAATTTCTAATTTATTAGAGACACAATATTATTGTCCTAGCTAAAAATATTGGATAATGCCAGTAATATGCAATGCATAGTACCCTGGTCCCTGCAGCTACGGTTTAAGGTAAAATATCTGACATCTTGCTTCAATTGGGAGCTCAACAATCCTTGTATTCAGAGCTACCACAACAGTTTTACTCTCTCTTTCCAGGCTTCTGAGTCCTCCCTTGAACAAAGACTGGCTACAGCTCAGAGCCTTTGTCTCTGTTGTACTTAGCACAGCAGAGGGACAAAAGCAACCTCTGAGAAAGACAAACCATCTACCCCCCTACTGGTCACAAACAATGCCTTTAGCTGCAGAGAGAAAAGGAGAAGGGAAACAGTTATGTGTTTTGAAATGTTTTTGCATTGATCATTTTTTGCTGTTGCGACTGAGCCCGGAGGAAGCAGGAGTTCCCACATACACCACCGGCTACGGACCCTGGTGTCGCAGGAGGGCTGAGGACATCCCGGGATATCTGACAGTGATATCACAGGAACCTGTGGTGCACACACATGCAGCCTCTCCCCAGCCACAGAGGCTGCAGTGGTGCCAACAGAACCACATCCAGCTCCTGGAGCATCGTCATCCTGCTGCCTTGGGGAGTCATAGAAGCAATGAACTGCAGAGAACTGCATTAAATGACTGCTCATCCACCTTGAGCTTGTCATGTTCCCTCAGAAGCGTGCCATCACCTCAACTTTATCAGCAAGGAGTTCTATTCCATCCTAGCCTTCAGCTCAGCTCTTGGTTAAGGTGTTGAGCTGCACATCAGCATGAAACACACAGCTGAGCGTCCTCTGGATTAAGTCGTTCACATTCATTTGACTTTCAACAGTCAAAATGCTTGTTCTACATCTTTTGTATTACTGACGAAGAAACTGTATTAGTCAAAGGGGAGGGAGGGCAGGTCACAAGATGAGCAGAGCATGCAAATGAAACAATTAATATCATGGGAGAGAAGGTGTGCCAGAAATCTCAGTATCTCCTGGGGTTTTGACTTTGGAATCTCTCGGAGCAGCGACTGCAGCACCAGGTTTAAATGACACAACCCATAAAACTGGGTTCCCTCAAAAAGCATACTGGTCAGTGATTCATGAAACTAATAATTCTAACCTGCCACTGCTCTTATCTTGGTAAATTCTGCAGCCTGCATGGCTCCAGGCTATTCTTAAAGGGAAAAAACCCTCCAACCTAATGGGGCAGGGAAGGAGAATGAGCACAGCATTCAACTACTACATATGCTACAGGAAGGGAAAAATCCATCTTTCTAAATATGTAACATAATTAGGCATCCGGACCAAGGGCTGATAGTAATGTTCATCAATTTGCAAGGACATGCCTGAAATACGGCAGGATTAGCAAAATCATTGATCAATGAATTTATGCAAATATATTCTCCCCATAAAGAGAGAGTTACATTACATCTGTAACAGGCATCAGTGATTTTCAGAGACCCTCTCTTAGCCACTCTTATTTTGTCTCGGCTGGTCTTTGATATAAAGCCTGTCACCATGGTGCCATCTGGACAGTGTTCCTTTCACCATGCCGTACTTCCAACCTCCCATTTGTAATCTGCTGTACAACAGGGGTTATCTCAGATTTCATTTCCCCATCTTGAGCAGGGACACCAGATCTTCCACGGACATGCATCACCAAATAAAAACATTTCTTATCAAGCAACCATGTATGCAGCTCATCGTCCCTCCATCAACTCATCAGGCTGATTATGCATCTCCTTTCCCTGGGGTGCACTGGGGGGGCACTCCACTTTCTACAAGTTCACCCAAAAAAGGCATTTCTGCAGTTAATCTTATCTCTGACTATTTATGTAACTGAAACCTTGTAGTAACCACAGCCAGGTTCTCTGGGAGCCTCTCTCCTTCCCTTGCAGACAGGGATACAGGAGGCAGGAAGAACGGGAAGAGAAGAAACTAAGGGACAGTCTAACAAATAACGGAGTGAAGAGAAGGGGAAATTCCCATCTGTCTACTGATACCTCTGTACTCTGGGCACACAATTTCTCTATTGCCAAACCAACTGTTGTCTTCCTCTGGCATAACTTGATTGTCTGTGAGACAAGCTCAACACAGAAAGCTGTTGATACTCCTAGACATGCCAAACTCCCTGTTTTTCACCTAATTTCACCAAGCGGGTACATACTTCAATTAACAGCCAATGGTTACTCCCTTCCATTACTTTTTATTACAAGTATAATTTTTCCATGTTGGCTGATGAAATAAGTAAAGATTTTAAATTGCTTTTATTAATTTATTAATTTGCATACATTTGAGCTAATACACACCCTCAGGTAAAAAACCAACCCCAAAGACACCAACAACAAAAAAACCAAAACTTAAAAACCCCAAAACCCAAACCACAAAAAACATAAATCAAAAACTGCAATAATTTAAATTTCACTGTACTCAAGTATAAGTAAGTTAGTTATGCACATAATTTGACAAAAAATTCTCATTTTCATTATTGTATTTCGGCATTTTGGTATCAGTTATAGGGACACGATTTACAGAGTTCAAATTTGATCCTGATTGCCTCCACCAATTGCAATTTGCAGCAAAATAGAGGAGGAAATCACATTTGTGTGGCATTTTCAGGCTTTCATTAAGCAGTGACATCTCATATATTTAGAATTATGTCATGACTTTCGCTCCCTGTCTCTCCAGGTTGTGAAAGCAAATAAAAATCTTCTATCTAGTTAAGACATGCCCAGAATAGCATTTTGCAAATAAGTAAAACTCACTATATAACTGAGTGTTCAGCATACAGAGGCAGCCCTAGGAACAATTATACCCTGGCTGTGGCACAAAATATTGATTAATGTTCAGAAAAGTTCTTAAAAGTTTGCCATGACAAAAGGCAGTGCGCATTATAATCACACTCATACGACATCTCTATTAGGAACTGCACAGACTAAACCTTTTATCAAAGAATCGTTTATAACAGGAATATATTGAATCCCACTCTTTGTGGGTTTGCCATGGAGCAGGAAGAAGAGTGTGGCAGAAATATCTGGAGAGAAAAGATTCTGCATTCACGACAGAAGGATTTAAATTTCTCTCATTACTTTAAGATATTAGGAAAGGAAAGGTGGTGCAGCTTTCTTTACCTTCATTACATTTTGCAATCAGAAGAAATGATCTTTTTAATATAATACATTTAGGGCCTATTTGGAACTGAAGTCACAAATATTTGGATGACTGTACTTGCACTTTTTCATCATTACTTGTGGATGAATTGGCATGATGTTTCACACTAAGGGACCCAAAGTGGACTGTTGGATCCCTGAGCGCGTGTGGCTGCGGGATCAGCGGCAGCCAGCGCTCATTCATTCCAAAAGCAGGTGAAACTCAGGAGGCAGGATTTTAAACTCAGCCATATGATATGAAAGACCTACAATTAACGTGGCTAACAAGAAACAAACCCCCAAATCTTTCTGTACTAGCTCTGTACAGCAAGAATCCATTTGCCTTCTTTAACAGACCTCCTAGGACTAGCTCTTGCCATGATAAAATCTTATGCAACAAACAGAATGTGTTCAAGCTATGGACCCTCTGGCTATCATTACAAAGCAGGAGAAAAACAGCTTTTACAATATAATAAAAAAAAGGAAACACTCCACCTAAGTTGTCAACAGTGACTTGTAATTCTTTCTGGGCTGTCCACACAGTACAACTCCCATGCCACCGCACAGTTTCCCCATTATTCCAGAGAGACAAAACACTGACAAATAAATTAATGGGCTTTTTGCTAAACTGAGTTCTGTCTCTTACTGAGAAAAATGCTTCAGCCCTCCCAGTTTAATGACAATGGTATGCTCAGCCACTCAATATTACCAGTTTATCCAGTTTGAGCTTGTTGAACCATTTTGAAATCAATTTCTTTTATTCATGTGTCCCAAGAGACTGGAGGTGAAATTCTGAACCCTAGACATGTTTTATTTCATATCCTTAATAATTTTGGGCATGTGGAAATAAAACGATGGACTAATTTCTAACATACAAAATATATGAACAGCATACTGCCACAGCACAAGGAATAGTGTCTGATCATTTTGAAGACTACACTGGGTTTTTGGTTTGGTCTTGAGGTTTTTTTAATAACCTTGAATCATACTTACAGCTAGAGTAAAAGATATTTCTCAATAATACTGTTATTGCCAGACATTGCCACAGGATATAAGTAAAAATTAAGCAGAGCAGAGACCTTCCCCTACTAAAAAATCTTTAATTAGCAAAGGTTTCCCACCAATTTTCTTCAACATTTCTGTGCATTTCTATGCTAACAAGTCATAAGACTACCTTTTGCCACTCATTTAGGGAAACATGCCCATTTTCCATTTTATCGCTGTTTCAGCTGTTGCACACACTTTTCTACATCTTGGAATGCAAGACCAAACCCATTGAAATATGTTTTATAAAAAGGGGGACACAGGAATTATGTCAACAAAGAAATATTTCCTATTTCATCAACAGATAAAAACCAAACCCTTCATGAGGATCTGTTCAGAAAATCTAAGACAAGAAGGAAAAAGCCAGCCCCAACACAGAACTACCAGATGTAGGTAAGATGTTTAAGGACGTTTAACTCCAACAGTTCTGCAGGTCATTTCTCAGACATTATTTTCAACTTGCTGCACAGGCAAAGACAGTCAAGCGAAGGCACCAATACACTCTATACTCAACATTTTTGCATCTTTTAACCCCAAACTCAGCATCAGCAGTAGTGCTCAGCACCTGCTTTGGGGTCTAGGTAGGTGAGGCCATGAAACCAGTGGCACTTTTTGTGCCACGGGGACACAGAGGCTCCCAAGCACAGAGGCGACCGAGAGCGCGAAGGCGTTGGCGGATGGAGATGGAGTTCCCAGCTCCCTGCACCTCGCCAAGTTCTCATCTTGGGCACAAATTTCAGCCTTGTTTTCATCTCTGCCTCTGTGCTGCTAGCTGGTACGGGAAGATATTTATAACGCAAAACAAGAAAATGAGGATACTAATGAAAACAACTTGTTGGTGAGAAGAAATAAGCCACACGGGTCGCGGCGTGCTCTGCGTTTTGAAGGGTAACTGCACAAAAATTCCTTTCTTTCTACTGAAGGGCTACTGAATCACCAAGCTCCTTGAAATCATATTTTTTTGAGGAGCTCAAGGTGAATGAAACGTGCAATCCAGAAACCACAGTGGTTCTAAAGAAAGTATTCTTAGTTTGCTTTTTGAGCACGGCTCTGCCTTGAGTTATAGACAAAATTTAGAATTCTGTAGACAGGCTGTGTTTGAGGAGAAAAGTACAGGAATGGAAACACTGATTATCAAAAAATCACAAGATTTCACTAAGATAAAGGAGAAACATTATTTGGTACTCTGGCAAACTGTTCAAACAGATAATTGGATTTTTTTTTGCAAGAATCATTGAATATTTTCTACATACCGCATTATATGTTAAAATATATCTGCGTAAAATACACAGGGGGTCTGAAAGGTTGAAATTTGATTTCATTTGGCTAATGTTCTTTGATGGTTCAGATTGTTGTAAATTTTAACATTTATGACTGTTTTACAACTAAAGATATTATATTCTCTGGGGCATTTAGCAAATTTATTTTGACAGAATAAATGCTCAGACTTTCTTTGAAGATAAACATGGGAAAAAATTCAGATAATGTTGGAAGTATAAAACACACATTTTGTGACTGCAAGAAAAATAAGCTTAGAAATAGATATTATCAATGTGTTTTCTCATCTTTTAGAATTAATATTATTTTTCCTGTAGCAGTGTATCTGTGCTGAAAATTAAAAATGCACTAAATGACTGATTATGATCTATTTTATATATTCTCATTGCCTCATCTTTTCCCACCCATAAATAACTGGCATAGAAGCAACCAATTGAAAACAGAGAGGTAAATAAACTAATTCAGCATTTACTACAATGTGGGGAGAAGGAATGCATTCTTAGCAACTTCTGCAGAGCCTGCAGAACTCAGTATATTGCAAAAAAGAGCTCCATTTATTGTCCAGCCTATTTAGTGAAAGTTATAGCACAGTCTGCTGTCAGGGGAGGACTGATTCACTCTCTGCAGATACAGACAACCAGTCCATCAAAAGGAAAAAAAAAAATAAAAAAGCCGATTTTAGAGGAGTTCTTTTTTTTCCTGTCTTCCTTTCTTTCACCACACAGTAGACTTTTCAATCTGACAGACAGGTAGAATTTTGTAGTGGTAACACATTACTTTTCCTGAAAAGTGCTATTACTAGAGAATTCAAACAATACTGTTGTTAACATAAGTTGCCAGGTAAGAAACTCCGCAGAAACCTTCTGCTAGCTCAACATGAACAACACCTACTACGTGATCCACATGAGGGTCCCAGCCTGGGGGACAGAGGGGCTGTGACAGACACGGCCACCACCAGGTGCCTCAGACAGCTGAGCCTGTGCTGACACAGAGGGCAGAGCTCCTTGGAGAATCAGCCTGAGCTGGACCCAGCCCTTGGGGACAGCCCTGTGCATCACCAGAGCGTTCAGACCCCCGTGGAGTGGCACAGGGCTGCACACCCAGCCCTGCCTCCCCTCGGGACACGTCGCGACTCTGCTGAGTCTCCAGGTGCCAGCAGTGTCTGAGGCAGGCGCTTATTTGATGCACCTGCCATTTGCTGTTTCATCCCATGCAATTTAAGGGCAAGCTCTGCAGCAGCCAGGCAGGCCTCCCCTGCTGTAGGAAGGTGTGCACTGGGTCAGGGCTGCTCTCCCATTAACTCACGGTGGATGGGGAGGGTTTGAATTTTGGAGAGGTTGCGTGTCCTTCCTGCCCCCCTCCATTTCGGCTCAGAATGATGTGCTTTCACGAGTACTGACACTCAGCTTTACAGGATTAACTTTGGGGTGACAGGGAAAGCTTTACAGCAGTTCATATTGTGAAAACCTATTCTAGAAAAAGTCTTTAAGTGAACAAGTTACAATTAGTAATAAGCAAATTATCTGCACAGATACCAAGTTCAGGATAATATGGGATTTACATTACAATGACAGCGCTCTAAATCTAATGTGCTGCGTCTCTGGTAGAGTCAGCTTTCACTGTCAAAACCTTTTATTCAGTCTGTGCTGCAGCTTTAACAGCCTCTGTGTAAAGTTTGTGGTACATGAAGAGCACAACGTGGTGTTATTTCAGCCCTCAGAGAAGGATCCTCCCCAAAAGCCAATGACTGCACTGAACAAGCCTGCCAAGCGCCCGTCTCTCCTCCCTCTTACACACCAAACACCTTTGAAACAGCTTTTGTCTAGGGCAGCGGTCACCTATCTCGTAATGTTGCTCCCCATGAACCTGCTCCCCGCGCTGTGCTCGCCATCAGGGCAGGATTCTGGCTGCAGATCACGCACCGGGAACGCTGCTGAACCCATCTGCTCCGGGCAGCGGCCAGCGCTGCGATCTCCGCGCTCCTCGGAGCGCACACGGCGCCTATTGTGGTTTAATTAGCAGCACCGCCGGCCCGGGGGAGGCTGAGGTTGCACCTGCTGAGGTGGGCAGCGGGGCTGCGAAGCCCCCAGCCCCGGCAGCACTGCAGCACACAGCGCTGTGGGCACAGGCACCCCCCCACCGCCCCGGCACCAAGTCAACTCACAGGATCTCCAGGTCGCGCAGCGCTCGGAAGGCTCCATCTTCGATGCAGCTGATCTGGTTGTTGTCCAGTTGCCTGCGGAAAGGAAGGGAGAGGATGAAGGCTGGCTCGGAGCGCCAGGTTGGGGCTTCCCTGTCAGCGAGGTGTCCCTCCACCCCCTCGCAGCGCCTGCTCAGCTGCCACGCTGCTCGGGGCTGCTCAGGCTGTCTGACAGCGCTGCACGCTCCCGCACACTGAAGCCTGTCAGGTCTCAGTAAATATTAATTGCGCCTCTTTTTTTTTTTTTTTTTTGCCTTTTTTTTTTTTTTTTTTTTTTTTTTTTAAGGCAGAAGGGAGTAATTTCATTACATTAGGGCATCCAATCCATTATGAGCTTTTACCGTCATGTCACTGAAACAATTTCATTAAGCTAAAGGCCTGTAAATCATTGGAGGTCACTGGGCTGCCCTCCGTGACCTCACAGAATGCCGTTTTTTCTTTTACTGGAAGTTGGAGTCCTCTGTCCTGACAGTACTAAATCTTCAGGCTTTATCTACCCAAGAGCTGTGAGAGTGCATAGGGAATATACCAACTCCAAATTAGACTCAACTAATCTAATTTTATAGTCTTTTTATTATTCTAAGCACCAAATGTCTGTGGTGGTTCGATGCCTCTCTGCATTGTTACTGGTCCCATCTGGTAGCCCTTTCTATTGAAAGATTTCTGACTAAATACAGATTCTGTCTAACTGCATCAGGGAGAGCAGTCCAGTGACAAAAAGCATTATACACATGTACACTTAAAACACTATTTTGCTTCAAAACATGTAATTTAATATTTGGGTGGCGGAGTTCTCTCATTTGTCTCCCTCTATGCGCATGATTTAAATGTATTTTGCAATACATGTGGATGCAGCAAGACAGCTACATCTGTCTCCTCTGCTTAAAAGAATTAAAGTTGCAATTTAAAATTCAGTGATTACATTTTCTGACATCTGATCCCTTAAATTTTACACTTAAAGAAATAAAATTACATATCCAGTCACATGCAAGTAAAATATCTGCATTTCATGAAAAAGTAGATGCAAGCTCCTGAATATCTGTTACTGCCCTTTGCACAGCATAAACTTTGGATTCAATGAGGCAGAGACCTTTTGTACTATGTGGGTAAAGTATCTTGAATAAAGACACAAAGATTACACTGTAGTTTCTGATTTTTATGAAATATATATATATATATATATATATATATATATATATATATATATATATAAAACTATAGGAAATATATTACTCCCATGTATAGTATGGTTATATAGCTTCACCAACTACTTTCCAATTATTCGCTCTATCTAATTTTTGGCCTAAATAGACATTTGCTGCTATTTTCTTATTATACATCAATAAAGCAGAAATAGAGCAAATACAGTCCTTACGAGCCCCTCTAAAGACTGAGTTTGATCTGCTAACATTGAGCATCCTGGACATGTACATCTTTGAGAACCATGGGACACTTACCCTTTGTGATGCAGTTTGTATCAATGAACATGGTATTTTTTTATGAGTTAAAGTACAGAAAAACCCACTCACACTCTAAGGTCTACTAAAAACCTTAAGAACCATAAAGCCCCAGCTAAGACTTCTCATAGCATTTGCTAACTTTGGAGAACTTTGTGAATTTGGCAAAACTTCAGCAAAGTCTCCAATACTGGCAGACAGTGGGATGTACAGTCCTCCAAAAGGGATTTTTCTGTGTGTAGGAGTTCATGCACAGCATATATACATATCTGGAAAAATGTATACATACATATTTATGTTCTCTCTGTTTCTCTGACCATCTGTGAAAGATCCTAAAACCTCTCTATTTCTGACTGCTGAGAAGACTTGTCCTGATATCCCTGTTTAATTGACAAAAATTCGTGGCTCCAACAGAAGGGATGGTGCATTTTGGAGAGGAATAAACTTCAAATGAGTTAAATACAGTGCTGTCTGCATGATTAAGTATTTCACACTTAGCTTTATTAAGCAGAAGTTTGGCAGATATTAACACGATGAGGAGAATGGAGCCTCAACTTGAGAATCACCTCTCCCTCTCCTTCTATGGGACGTACTAGATATTGCACAATTTTTATTGGAGTTATACTATGATATTGATTTTTCTGCCAAATGCACTAAAATAAGCAAATAAACCCACAGTGTGCTACTCTCAAAGCCTTCTGATTAAAGGGATTCCTTGGTGGGTATTGTATTTTTTAAAAAACTGCTGCTCTCATAGATTGATTTTTGTTGAAAAAGCGTAATGACCATTTTAATCATATTTCCACAGGTCCAGTCATGCCACTGCCAACAGCCAGGTTTAGTCTGTGTGATCGATGCTCAGGATCACAGCAAGGGAAACCTCTCAATGCTCACAAGACACACACTTAGCAGGGCTATCAGTAAATAGGGAACATATTCATTAGTGATACACCCTGATTCTCTGGCCCATAACCAATTCTTCACAGTCTCGGGGGTGAAACTCACATGTTTAACGCTCCTTTGTCACAGAGCTCGTGTCTCCTGGTATCTATCACCCCAACGCATTTACATCTGCATTGAAACATGAGAATTTCTTCTCAAAAGGAAAAGAACTGCTGGTTGTGTTAAAATTAGGTTTTAAGACCCTCTGCCTCCCTATTTATTTCTCTGTGTGTAAAGATGGAAATCCTATTTCTGTGCCTCTGTACAGCACCCTGGTGAGCCGTTCAGTCAAGACTAGAAATCTGAGAGTTTAGATCTAAATGTCTACCTTGCACAACAAAGTGATAGGTTTAAAGTTTTGGGCAAAGTTTAAGTGAACTCTTACAGAAAGCCAAGGTGTCCAGCACATCTTTTTATGCTTATGGAGATGTGGACAAACCCCTGTGATGTGGACTAGCAGTCAGCTCACATACTCAGTGTGGGCAGGCTGTGCATGCAGCTCCTCCAGGGGCCAAACAGACATCCCTAACATTTGTTGAGAATATCTTACTTGAATAAAATTACATATGCAGAGAAGGTAAAATTTCAACTTAAAAAAAAAAAAAAAAAAAAGGAAAAGAGGAAAAAAAGCCCAATATTTGAGAACTGGTGGAATCTACATTTCCCTGAGGAACCTTGTGATATTGCTCCCATCTCCCCATTGCTGCACCCTGAACAGAGCACTCAGGCACACAGAGCACAGGCCAGCTTCCTGAGACACACCTCACCTGCTCCAGGCTTACAGGGGAATTTGTAAAAATGGCCTTGGGCTGCAGAAGCCTTGGTTCAGGTTTAAATGGCACCTCTGTTTGTCAGCACTCACAGCCTTTCTAGAAAATATTTTCCTTGAGATTGCAAATGGGTTTTTATGCACGTAGTGGTGCAACATGCTGGTGCTAAAAGGTCAGACAACACAAACTCACATTTAAGAGGCAATTTTAAAAACACATGGTCAAAAACACTTTTCATACCTGTATTCACTCTGCCTTTTGAAGGAATACAGCACTGGGCACAGACTTGATCTAAAGCTACCAAGTGATTTGACTGCCTCTGACCAAAAAACATCCTCGTAGAGAAACACTGAGCCGCTGAAGGATGAATGAAACCACAGTTAACTGAGCTGTGTGGCACTTCCAAATTTTGCTGGGTTGCACAGAGAGCTAACTTTGATTTGGGCTGAAATGCTGAATGTCTCACGCATTGGACACAAAGCAGCGAAGCTGAGCAGACCCAGGTCCCAGAGCTGGGCTGGGCGATGCTGCCGGAGCAGGGCAGCTGAGATCCCAGCTGGGACAGCCAGCAGCTCCCCCGGGATTGAAATATCCCCCCCGAGCCACCCTGGGGGCTGCAGGGATCCCCGAGCTCCGTGACAGGCAATTAGCAACCAGACAATGCCGGCAGAGAACGACGGCAGCACCACAGACCCCCGAGAGCAGAGCAAAGCACTCGAGCAAGGAAAATATTGAATGGGCAAATGGGATTTAGGCGGAGTGTGACACAGACAAATGCTTATAAACAATCCAAGAATTTATAAAAGTCTTTGGAGGAAAAGACATCTTTCATGTGGCAGAGATGTAATACGTGAAGCCATATGTATTACTGCAATTTGGCTCTAATGTGGACTCAATAACTACTCTCAATTCTTATTGAAAAGCAGGAAAATTATGTGAGTACATTATATGCAACTGATGGATAAAACTTAAAATTGATGTTTTAAAGGAAAAAAGAATCCTTAGACACAAATCACCTTTCTAAGAAATGAGAAATAACACCACATCCTAACAGATTTATATCACAGGAGAATCTATGGCTTGGCTAAAATGCCACTTTAAATGTTTAAAACACTTTTTCCCTGACAGTGTAACTCTGGCTTATCCATTTAGACTGGTGCATTATCTATCATAAATAAGAGTAAAATTTCAAATACTATTTAGAAGGAATAGGGTTTTACAAGGTTGATATTCTTTTGCCATTTGAAATAATCTGTTAAATACCAAGCCTTGAAGGTTTTGCTCACAACAATAAGGAATATTTAATTTTCAAATGCATTTAAGAGATAAACATCCCCAGCAATAAAGCTGACAAAATTTTATCATGTAACTAGTTTTAAGATGTTTTTTTAAAGCCACAGAAATATTCTAAAATATAAAAGAATTAAATTCATGTAGGGTGAAATTTACCAAAACTGAAATAATTTATTTTTTTATTATTAAAAAATTTCTGTGTAAAACCCAACATTGTATCACTAGAAAGATTTCTTCACAGCTCACCAACTATATAATAGATTTCAGCATTTTTTCTGCAATTTGCCACACTCACATTCACAAAGAAGAGGCCCTTCAAGCATCAACATTTAACAATAATGGACTTTATAACCAGTGTTTTGTACTTTATTCAGTAAGGGATTATTTTTTTCCATTTTCAAACACTACCAAGGCCACTGCAGAGCTCAAGTGCTAATCTATTTTTTAATTATCCTGTGACAGTAGTTAAATTACTATAACCTCTTTCTATATTTTGCCCAAAGTCTAGTTAAATATTTAAATAAAAGCCAGTATTAATGACTATTGCAATATATACTGTTCAAATTTCTGTCTCATCTTTCACATTTAGCATAAAAAAGCAGTGTCATCATAGTTGCATATTTAAGGTTTACTGTTACTGATATAAAATTACTGTTATAGCTTGTATCTACACTTGCAGATAAAAAACAGGCAGGTGCTATTTCCTCGTTGAGGAAAGACTTGCATTTTTAACCAGATATATGCATGTTAGGAATTGTAATATATATTTATTTAAAGGAATTTTAAATATATTTAAAGGAACATTTAAAGGAAATTCAATCGTGATTTCACAGGAAGGTAAATGCACCATAAATTATTTTTATGAAACATATATATATATTACAGAATCATTTTTAGAATGAATTCATTTTGCTAATTATATCTTCAAAAGAATCCCTGTTTGGACAACATTTTCCTTTCCATTTCCTTTTTTATTTTGTTTCTAATACAGACTTGCTGGTTCTACGTCATCACTTTCCTGTAAAGTTTGCACTCTAGTATTTAAGTTCTTCTATAACCTGTAAGAATCAGAAAGACACTCTATAACATTTATTATGCCCTTATGTGACTTAAAGAATATTAAAATATCTGAGGAAAGTGACACCAACACATCTATTTAAAATTTCTCACATAACAAACTAAAGTCCTTATCCTTGTATTAAGGATTTAAAATTTCTCACATAACAAACTAAAGTCCTTATCCTTGTATTAATTGATGAGGAAGCCCCAATAAATGGGGAAAGATGGTGCTTTGAGGTAATGTTAAATTCAATTAAACTGAAATAATGTGAAGTTCTTTCAAAGTAGCTTTTAATGCATTTTTTCTCAATTTTTAATTTTTATTTATTCTTCACTGAAGTCACTCTATAAGAGATTGCTTATATTAGAAAATATAAAAGATTGATACAGCTGTTGTGATCAAGCTGCAATCTCACGATGAGATTTTTACAAGTATTTCAAAATTCCCATCTTTTTTTTTTGTTCCCAAGGATGCAGTTTTGCCAAAAGCTGTGGTTGATGCTTTGTGCGGAAACAGCTCATCTGCCTGAGATAACTGGACAGACTCATATTCTCTCCCTTCAGTTTTCTTACCCAACCTGTGCTGCCAGGTTGTTAAATGCAAGGAGGGAGGAATATCTGATTTGAAGGGGAAGAATTGCTTATGAATAATTATTCTGCAGACTATTCAAAATTACTAAGTATTTACTCTGAGTGTTTGCACTACATTAACTCACAAATCAAAATGCTGCTGTCACAAAATAACCAAAATATCAGCTTAAAGCAAAACTTGAGTGACAAACAAACAAACACGGAGACTCCTCCTGCTACAAGGACAAATATACACAAACACAAGATTTCCTTTCAATATCAGGTGCTTTAGAACATTTTTTTTTTTCTTTTTTTAACTCTCTCTGGTTGCTGATGTAACAAATAGTGCATACCAAGCACAGAAATGGCTGTCTCCATAGCAATTGGGGCAGGTTTTGCTGTTTCCCTAGTTACTCTTGACTGATAACCATCTGTTGTTCTCCTCTGCCACAGCCCCAAAGGGGAAAAGGGGAAGAAAAGAGAAAGATAAAATGGGTGTTTGAGAAAATGAAAGTTAGTTAATGTGGTGTTGTTTACAGTTTTTGAAGGTTTGCACTTGTTTAAATTATTGATTGTTATGTTGACAAGTGTCAAACACCACACATAAAGGAAAGTTCTAGTTCACAATGTTACCAACAAGTGACCTTATTAACCAGAAATCATACCAGGGAATCAGATTAGGAATATTAATAGGAAATCATATCATTAGGGACAGTATTATGAAACTGGAAAATCTGAAAGCGAGGCACAGAAAAATACGCAGTTGCTAAAAGGAAATGAAGAGCAGACATTTGTCATGTGCACAGAGCACATGGAGGAGGAGGTGCAGGTGGCTCCATCCCCCCAGCTGCTGCAGGTGGAGCAGGAGCTGTGCATTCCAGCCCTGGGCTCTGCTCATCTGGGGCTGTGGTTCCAGCCCACCTGAGCCCCTGCTCCTCTCGGGTGTTTCTGCCAGGGAAGGGGGCACAGCACGGGGAGGCTGCAGCTGCCCCTGCCCCATCCTGAGCCCAGCACTGAAACTCACCCAGAATCTGTGCCCTGTGCTTACACAGGCTCCTGCAGCATCGTGGCATCCCTTCTGTGCAGCTAACAGCACAGAAATCCCATTCGTTCCCAAGGCAAAACAAACAAACCCCACAGGGGAGCTGGTACCGCCCATCAGTGCAGCAGCATCTGTAGCCGTGATGTTTTCTGAAAAAGCCTTTCCTTAGGATTTTTCCTCCTGACAAGCTGAGAGACCTCAGGAACAAAATGTAAACATTGATTATCTGCTGCTGTGGAATGCAACAGGTGCATCTGGGATTGGGCTCATGTGGTTGTTTCTAATTAATGGCCAATCACAGTCAGCTGGCTTGGACTCTCTGTCCGAGACACAAGCTTTTGTTATCATTCCTTCTTTTTCTATTCTTAGCCAGCCTTCTGATGAAATCCTTTCTTCTATTCTTTTAGTATAGTTTTAATATAATATATATCATAAAATAATTAATCAAGCCTTCTGAAACGTGGAGTCAGATCCTCATCTTTTCCCTTTTCCTCATACCCCTGTGAACACCGTCACAAGTATCAGCTGGGATTGGGGTTTTCTCCTTAAAATCATTCATTGCTGCAACAAATTCATTACAGAAGCAAAACTGAAAAAAAAAAAGACCCAAAATGCTCCATCCCTTCCTATTAAAAAGTGTATCAATTGTCAAGGACAGACAAAATTTGTTTGGAGCCTTTGGCATTTTTAGAATGGGCTCAGTAGGACAGAGGGCTGCAAGAAACTCTCCAGTGTCACACAACAAGGCTGGGCTGGTGCTCTGCTGGCTCCTGGCTGCTGGACAGATGTTCTGGGCATGGGTGACATCCCTGCTGCCCTGGGGACACCACTGCAGGTGGAGCTGCCCCTGAGCCCAGCCCGTGCCAGGGGCACTGAGCTCACTGTGAGATGGTTTAACAGGGACACCGAGCAAAAAACCTGGTAATTCTGGAGGTGCTCCTTGCTGACACATTTTTATGTTAAAAAACCTGCAAAACTCAGGTTTGAGAGGAGAATGAAGGCTCTCCTGCCTTTGAGAAGCTTGGACTTGACCAGCAAACATGAAAACATCGTGGGGCACAGAGGCTGTGGCAGAGCAGGGAAGGTGAACATGCCCAGGGCAAGTGCCTGGTGTTTACATGGTTAGGGGGATGACAGAGCAAAAGGAAATCTGGACATTCAATCTCCAGACATCTGTGCCCTCTGAAATCCCATATCACATTAGATTAATGCTATCACCTGCAGTCATACAATCACTTGGGATATGTTCCTGTAGCTCTCAGGATAAAAATTAGGAGGAAGCAATACCAAACCACTAAATATTGCAATACCAAACCACTAAATATTGGGAGTGTCTGCCTTGCTGCATAGCTGGTAAATTTAGGCAAAACAGTTGATTTTTTGCTTGTTTTGGTAATTTTTTTGCTTTTGTAATTATAAAATTAATACTAAAAACTCATGGATACTATCCAATTAACATCTTGCAGTTGTAAATGGTAGTTTCCTAGTACAACACACCAGTAAGTTTTCAGTCAAAGCCTGTTTTATCAGACTATTAAAAAAACAAAAACAAAAACAAAAATGGCCAGTTAAAGCTGGAGAAGGAATCACAGTTCTAAAAATCTTCACATCCCATTTTGGATTGGGGGACTTTTCTCAACATGGTCCTGCTCAGTTCCTCAACCAACTCCCACAGCCACTGGAGAACAGTTCACAAATCACGTATTTCAAGATGCTGCATTAATTTTAAATCATCCTGATAGGGATTTCCAGCACTGACCGTGCTTAACACAGGCTCAGGAGTTTTCTAAGGGGTTCCAAATCAGGACATTTCATCTTTAACACAGCTGTGGGTTCCTATGAACCACACAGATGAATATAAGTGGCATCTCCAGATGAAAAGCAGGGTTGGAGGATGTGCTTCCAGGATTTTGCTTTGTTTTACCCTTTTTCTTCTATACTGATCGGACAACAGCAGCTTGATTTTGAGACATGGAATTTATCCCCTTCTAGTAATTTCTGTTGTAAAATCAGCCACTGACAAACTCACCAACAAAAATAAAAAGTGTTTTAAATTACTTTTAGACAAAGAGGCATTAGGCTTAGTTACAGTTCTGTGCTGTTCACTGATGACCTGCCTGGGTATTATCAGAGGTTTTGTTTTTAACACAAAAATGCTTCTAATGACGTGCAGCTGCAGATCCTGACTCCCAACCCTTTCTCTGCTTTGCTGGTTGGTTTCTCAGGCCAGCTGAGGAAGAGCAGCACCACAAGTATATAACTACAGACCTGTTGCCTCTTACTGATGCAAAACAGGGCTGGCAATGGCTGTAAAAACCATTGAAATTTGTTTTCCAGTGGTTGCTTCAATGCAAAGCCCTGATCCTGTGATTTCAAGTCTTTATGTTTGTCATTTCTTAGCATCACATCCCATTTTGCAAGTCAGAGCTGTGGCTGACTTGCAACCAGTTCTAGATAAGATTATGGGTGAGTTTAGATGAATTGGTGCTAAGGGTGAGAGAGACTGGAATTCAGCCTGGACCTCACAAGCCTTTACAGCACTTCCATCAAATTTCATTCTCACTACTCAAGGCAATGAATTCAGGTTCCCCATCCAGAGTCTCACAGGAATTACCTCTACAGTCTGACTGTAAACCTCATTGCCCCAAATTTGCTTGTTCTGCATGATTTCAAACAAATAAGTTAACTCAATACCTGATTTGGGTCAGTGCATTACCTGCTTATGCTACAAAAACTGTAATTAAAGGGTGAAATCTTGCTGTGTGCTTTTATATGATGATTTATATTTGTACTAAGTTTATAAAAATAGCACTCTGCACTTTTTCTGAGCACTCTGTGTGCTTATATAAGTAACTTGGGTAGTTACATATACATGTACTTATATATGAGTAAGCAAATAACACTTCCCTTAGACTAAGTGGCAAAGGGTTCCTATAAGCAGTAAAATCTGCTATTCTGTCACAGACAAGTCCTGAGCAGGCCAGCCTGCAGCTGATTCTTCATTTTCTCCATTCCTGAGGTCCACTCATAGACATGGGGTGTTTGTTGGGCAGCGGGACATGAACTTGAAGACCTATTCCTCTTCCCCGAGTAGCTGTCCAGATCCAAATTGATAATTTATGACATATTTCTGAAGTTGTCACACCAGCTCTGCCTCTGTGACTTGTTTTCCATTCTGCCACCATACTCCTTTGTGCACACCAGGTCTAGAACCCTTCCCAAACTCATCTATGCTGTCAGTGAAACACCTGCACCTAATGAAGGCCTAAAACCCTTAAAAAGAACTAACTAGAACAAGAAGTGTTTGGAAAGATAACCAGTTTCTAGAATAAAAAAAATAGGACATCTTTAAGAAAAGCTAAAAAAAAAACCCCCCAAAAATATTGTAGGAACCAAAATAAGTAAGATACCTGATAGATTAAGTGGGAATCAAAACCAATTTTCTTCTTGGTTATCTAGGCACCTAGTAATTACATCAGTTTTTAAATGCTTTGGAAATGCTCTGGAATTAACACCAAACTGGATGAGAGTTGACAAAAAAGCCATTTCCATTTTGCTTTCCTGTTTTCAAGGCAGCCAAATTCACATCATCTGTGAATGTTTGTCACCCGAGGTAAGGACAGCAATCCACCCTGCAGATTGTTGTTTACAAGCACTTTGCAACAAATGTTCCATTTGAACACCCATATGAACCAGAAGCACCCAATATGTTTGGATGACTACATTCAGTTTTTCTTAGCAGATCTGCAGCTTCCCCAACAATGTTTTACCAAATCAACGTGGCACTGCCACTTCTCCTTCAGAATCATGGCATGGAGCATATGTGACAGCTCTTGTGCATGTGCACCAGGGAGTTTCTTTCCACCTACGTGTAACCATAGGTCTGCTTCTTTTGATTCATAAAAACAAATGGCATCCATCTATTTTTGGCATTCATGGGATGGCTGTGGCATTTGGGTCCCTCACCCTTTAATATATTTATTCCTCCTCCCCAGAGCTGTCAGCAGCACCATGAGGTTTTACAGAATTTTAGGAACTGAACTCATCTCTTCCAGTTCCACTAATCCACAAATTTCCAAATTAAAATGTTCTTCTCGAGCCTTCGGACAGGTGTAATACTAATATAAAACATGGAGCAATGACATGATAGAAATTGATAAGTTTTGTTGATTGCAATCTGTTTTTATGTGTTTTATCCCATATCTAATAGATAACCAGTGATTACCTTAATGAAATAATACTCTCACAAGAACCAACAGCTTTCACATCAGAATTCATGGGCTTTTCCTTTTTTTTAAATAAACAAAACCCAGGAGATGCTGCAGTAAGGTGGAAAAACCATAAAGAAAGGCTTCCTAAAACCAAGCCTGCTCCCCCAAAACAGTGCCTGGGAAAGTTTATCTGAATTTCTCTCTGACCAGACTGTCAGCATCCACATGCAGAAGGGAAATTTTATATCAGTGCAGGAGATCATTATTGATGTTATTACTGCCACAAAGTACCTTTAAAAATATACAGGTAAAGGATGTATAACAGCACTGGTGTTTTACTGGGCTTGAAAGGAAAAGTCATCAAATCCCTGCTGGAATATCCTCACATGAGCTTAATTCTTGGGGAGAGCTGAAAAGCAGATTGCAGGTGCTGAGGTCTCCCAGCTCTCCTTGTGAATTGCCAAAATCCTGGAGGGAAAAACTGCTGGGCAAGGAAAAACTCAACCTGGGAGCTGAAACATGACAGAGCTGAGACCCCAGTACCAAGGGACAACCCTAATCTCCAAAACAACACGCAGTGCAAGAGCAGGGGGACAGGTCACCTCCAAAGGGATTTATTGCATCTTGCAGGAGATTTCAGCGACTTAAAACTCTCTACTTTATCTATAAATGCAGGACTTGTAATGAATCTAAGTGTGAAAGAATTATTTCATCAGAAACTGGTAAAAACAGCACCCTGAGATAACTGCATGCCCAATTTGAAAATAAAAATATGGATAGAAGATGGCTTACTCTTAGACATAAGGATAGTATTATTAAATAATTTTTGCACTTCTGATATCAACAGAAAATACTGTAGAGGTAGGTTTATGTACAGAATTTCCTTGAAGGTACAGACTTCAATATTTTTCTCTGCAAATTTTACTTTTAAATTTTTTTAAGAAAAGTATTGTCTTTTGAAATCATTAAAACAACCTTCAAGTAATCCTAGACATTGTAATTTCTTAAATATAAATGCTTACATTCTGAAATGTTCATTCACATTTACTCACTAGTCACTGAATAAGGATTCTACAAGCCTTACAAACCTGAAGCCACTATCAAAGAATCTTAAAAATTAATCTATCCAGATGGATTTGAAATTTCCTTGCTAGGTGATGTATATTTATGGGTATTTTGTCCTGACATTAGTCCATAAATACATTCATAAAGAGACACCTGCTTCCTCTGCCAGTGCTGTTGTGACAAAAAGGAGCCACATGCAAGAAAACTTGGACTCCCAAGCAAGAGCAGGCAGCAGGTTCGGATCACAAGATCACACCAGTTACCTCACCTGACCCTTCAGACAAAACCTCAAAAACCTCATTCATACTGAGACGTGGCAGCACTGAAATAAAACAGCCAGAAAAAAGCCCTATCCCATTTTTTTTTCTTTTTTGCAATCAAAGCAATGAATTTTTTTTTTTTTTTTTGTAAGTAGGTAAAGAGGATACCTGAACAATTGGCTTCACAGGATATTTCTCCCATCCTTCTCAGTCCCTGTCCTGAGAGCTCTGCTTGTTGCCCAGCTTATTGTGAAGGGCTGGCTGCTCCCCCCCTGCCTGATCATTAACCCTTAATTATGTTTTCAGCTGCTCCTCAGCAAGGGAGAGCTCCACATCTCTGAAAATCAGTGAGAGCTGCAGGCACAGAGCTAAAACCAAACCAAAAATCCACTCCCAACAACAACCCCCGGCTCAAATGACTCAGATAATTGTGAGTCCCTCTTAGTCAGTGAATTATTCCAGGCAAACCACTTGACCTCTTTGCAGCAGTCATCTTCCCTCTAAGACTGGGCTTAAAAGCAGGACCTAATCAATAGCTGTTGCTGCATATGACCCGAGTTTAAGCATATAAATTAAATACTAAATAAAGTAGGTTCAAGGGTGAAATTCGCATATAAGGCTACTGAAGGGTCACACAAAAAAAAAGGGGGAAAAAGTCAATCTCATTTCTAAAGGTAATTTTCACAGCAGAAAGCTCCATTTCCCACCCCATGCCACAAAATGCCATTTTTGATGTGTATGAGAGAGCCCTGTTCTGCAGGATGCTTTATGCTGGGATCATGGAAATGCAGCAAGAACTGCTTATGGGCATCTTAATGTAAATCATTTGCCTTAAGATTTCTTGTGCACCACACCACAGTTTTATACAGCCCATTACCTCTTTAAATGAGTTAAATTCTAGGGTTGGGAGGTTTGGTTTTGGGTTGGGGCTCTTCTGAGGGGTTTTTTTTATACACCACTCTATATTCCAGTATTAAGGTATCATGACTGCCTTATAAGCAACTTGTGATTGACAGGATATTGATGCAGAAGTTATATAGGGAAATAATATTGATTGTTCATTCGTGAAACTCTGCTGTTCCTTCAAATAAACAATTCCAAAACCCCTTGTTTTCCCTAGTCAAACAAGAGAAAGGAAGAAGAATCCTAAGTGTGAAAATGCACCTTGGACAAGCTGTGTATGCACATTACCACAGTGCTACTGTGCTGCTCAATGGGTTGGAAAAATAACTCCAAAAAGAGCTTTAAAAAAACCCACAAAAGACTGGAGCAGAGGTTACTTCCTCATGAAGATGGAATTCTCTCATTTGTTTCTTTGACATTTATGGGACTACCAAAGGGTAAACAAAAGCAAAATTAGATCCCACAGGCCTTTGGTAGGAAAAAAAAGAGTGGAGGGAAATGATATTCAGCAGCAGAAATCAGCTGTACAAATGAGACCATCATCTCCCAGCCTTTTGCACTGCTGCTGCCTCCGCTCCCCCTGTGTCATCTGGTCTTAAACAAAAGGGGTTTTATTCTTGCCTACCTCAAAGCTATTATACTAAAGCCATTCTCAGATTTGCACCTAGATAATCAACTTTATTTCTGTTAATCTCATAGCAGATATCTGAGTGCCTGAGAATTCCCCCTGTGCTTTGCTCAGATTTAGATCCTTATTTTATACAGGAAGAAAACACTGCAGATGCAAGCAAAAACACTGGTGGTTTTTTTTGAATAAAATGAAGATCCTCCATAGGATTTTCTTAATGTCCATGCAGGATTTACATGACCTGAGCTTCTTTTGAGGACATTTTTAAGTGATGCAGCAATTGAGCTGTTTAAAAGGACTATGTAACATCCCTTGCTGTACAAACACAGTGAGCGTATGTTCATATAAAAACAATTTGTGTAAAAACTCTACACTACAGTTATACCATGACAGTTTAATATTTTCCTTTCAAGGCATATCAATTTTGTATTGAATTGAATTGCAGGTGGCTTTGTTTTTCTACACTTTATCTCATGGAGCCACCAAACTGCAGGATAGCAAAGTCATGGAGCAGAGTGAATCACTGAATGAGAAATGTAATCATTCCCTTCTGGGCTCTAAATGTGGCAAGAAGCTGCACAGGCTTGTTTGAAATAGAGAGCTCTGCTCTCACTCAGAAAGCTGCAGCTGAAGTGAGAGTTGGGGTCAAAAGCAGGGGGACATCCATCTCATTTTGTGGTCAAGGAAGAGTGGTGCAGGAAATCTGGTCCCCCAATCAATTACTGAAATTAATTTTTGAGCCTAAGGCATTGCCTTCTGGGAAAACAAGGGTCCATTTACTCACCTGTTTTGCATAGTGTTTGTACCACTTTTAAAAATTAAGTTAGATCAAAAGGAATAATTGTGTTATCTGGAGAAAGTGATGCAGTATGAATTACGAACTCAAGAGGTTTTATTCATACAATCACACAATGGCTTGGGTTGGAAAGGACCTTGGAGATCACTGAGATTCATCTCCCCTCCTTTTTTAAGGGACTCCTTAAAAAGCACAGCAAATCAGGCACAGTTACCTCTTCACAAAATCAAATATCAGAATTTAATCCCAGTGAGATGGGAAAACAACTGGAGACCCTGGGGTGTCTCTGCCTTGAAAGGGAACAGCAAGTGGCTCTTGAGAAGAGCTGCTGAGCAGGAGATCAGCTCTGCTGCAAACCATCTCCCTCTCCCTTGGGAATCTCCATGGGCACAGAACTGGAGCTGCCCTGGCATTCCCAGCACAGCTTGGCACCTCCAGGCTCTGCCCAAACCCACCCCAAACTCCTTTTCCTCCCCACTAACAGGCATTTGTCACACTGACCAAAGAGCTGAAGCCAAGCACAGGGGGAGAGAAAAGAAGAGTGGAAAAAAAAGACAACTCAAGCTGTGGTTTTAACTTCGTCCAGCTGGGAAGGTCAAGTGGAAAAGGCAAACTTTGTTCTGCTGGTGGACAGTATTTACAACCCCCCTTTGTCCACGGAGTCTGCACTGAAATGATATTGCTGTGCTGTTTTGGCTAGAGACTGCACACGCTGACCTCTCCCTGGCCAGCACAGCACCAGAATAATTTCATACAAAAGGTTTGCATTAAATGTAATGAAGCAAATGACAAAATCAATAAACCTGGAATGGTGTGGCTATCATAAAAATGATGTAAATTCAGAGTTCACTCTGGTTATGAAGCTATTTATATTCATAATTAAAACCAGTACTATCTCTTTTTTTAGAATAAAACTTCCTTTTGACAATCGTAGATGAATGCTACAGGAAATCTTCAACAAATGTATTCAAAATTAAGGCATGCCACAAAGACAGCATAAATTACACAAAGATAAACTGTAGGCATAGGTTAGCCTAAACACGTACGTAATAAAGAAAATTTGATTTCATACTTTTTCAACCGATGTCACATCCCATTTTAATCAAGTTTTATATCAAAAGGACAGTAAGGATACCACATAGCCTGTTTTTAAATCAAGGTATTTTCTGGAGTTTGTTTCTGTCAGAGAGACTCTTGTAAGTCTATTAAAACAGAAAAGAGCCAAATCTGCTATTCATTACTCTTCATACAAAGGCAGTGCTGCAGCAATGGGTGCTGCATCAGAATGTATCTGTGCTTCATTAGGATAAAAGAATAACCAGCCCAGAAAGCAGCAAGCAGAGCCCAGTGAAATAAGTAAGCAGATAAGTAACCTCTGGAAATAGCAATAGTCACCCTGACTTTTTGTAGCAGATTTCAAACCCCAGATAATGGGTCCCATTCAGGATTGGGGATGAGGTTTTCTTTTATCAAACTCTGGACCTGGAGCTTGTGATCTTGTTTAAAAAATTCCACCAATGTCCCATTTAGGTGAGTTATATACAATTTAAACTTCCTGACTCTCATATTTTACCTAATGGAAGAGAAATTGTAAAAGTGACCACCAAGCCTGAGGTTCTGACACACAAAGGCTGGACTTCTTCAGTCTCCTGAAAAATCCTTTGGATTTTTCCAAAGGATCCAAAGGATTCCCATCCCTGTGCCAGTTGTGTCATGTTCCTGATGGGACACAGCACATGCAATTCACTCCTCAAACCTCACCAATGACCACTGACAGAGCTCATTGCTGATGGCTGCAGGAGGAGCCCCTCCAAGGCTGGACAAGGCAATAAATGATGCAAGACACAAAGCATAGGGAAGATCAGAACAGAATTTGAAGTAGATGGAAAAGATTACTTAGGCCTGTGTGGGATACTTCATCTTTCCTGTCATCAGCATTAGGACTTTACCATATAAACAATTAAAGTGCAGGCTTTCAATAATGTTTGAAATACATTTCCAGAAAAGGGGAAAACAATTGGTATTGATGTTGTCTTACTTCTACAAGAAATATGAAAAAAATCTGTGGTTTGCCCAAAAATTAATACTAAACCCAATATATACTGCAGTGGATATCCAGGATACAGGAATTGAGTAAATCAGAATTATGAATAGCTTTATTATGGAGGTAGTCAGCTCTGATTAGCTCAGAAAAATGAAAAATTTTAAAAATATTAAATGCCACCAAACATACATCCTCCACTACTACATTGGCTTATGTACTTCTATTTTATAAGTGGAACACACTTAAGAGATATTTCAGCTTTTTATTTATCTGACATTTTACTCAAGGGGAAGCAACCTTTACAGTGAGGAAATCTGTTCCCCAGGAGTGATGGTTCAGCTTTTAATAAGTTGTCAGTGACAGATCCCTTGTGGCCAGTTGAGCCCACAACTGCAGACATCCATGAAAACAAACACTTCCTGAAATGCAAGTGGACAAGAGAGCAGAGCAGACACCCACCCTACTTATTGCAGATGTTTTCATTTAAAAAAATAAAAAAAAATTAATCAGTGGTGCATTTCCAATCTGTGCAATCAATCTCACATGAAGTCCAAGTCATGGTTTAGCACATTCAACAGATTTAAGATCGTGCTGTGCTGGTTTGTCCACCTGGTGTTTCCTTTATTAGCAAGGGAGAAGAGATAGGGGATTACACAAACCCAAATGTGTTTAAAAATTACTAGTAGGGACTGATCACACTACCAAATTATGGCCCAGGTTTAAACATTTCATGGGGTGGCTTTGGGGTGAGCAGGGTTTATCAGGTGTGCTGCAGCCTTTGCTGGGTTTCAGTGTGCACATGTCTCCCTGAGGCACAGGGGGCCATCCAGGCTGTTGGGAATAATGCAGACAGCAGCGTTCCCATTAACACTCCTGTCCTAAAGCACAGGAACCTCCTGCAGGCTGGGCCAAACCCTCCAGAGGACCACGTGAAGCAAAGGATCGCAGAGTTACAGCACAGTTTGGGTGGGAAGGGACAGCTCATTCATCTCATTCCACCCCTTCCATGGCAGGGACGCCTCCCACCGTCCCAGGCTGCTCCCAGCCCTGTCCAGCCTGGCCTTGGGCACTGCCAGGGATGGGGCAGCCACAGCTGCTCTGGGACCCTGTGCCAGGGCCTGCCCACCCTCACAGGGAACAATCTCTTCTGTTGGGAAGGGCGAAAGTTTGACAAGAAAGTCTCACAGATATTGGATGCTGAGCAGAAAGATTTTTAAATGTGGAGTTTGATGAAGGAATAGAGATGGAAGCAAGTTTTGATATAGAAGAAAAGAATTGCTGAGCCAGTCTCACTGGATAACCAAGGAGGCAAAGGGTGTGTTAGTTAGAAGGGGTTTTTATGGCTTAGAGCAAAGGATAAACCCACCCCAAACAAGATGATGTTTTTACCAAGCAGAAAGGTAGCACAGGCAAACGAGGCAGCAAAGTTACAAGTAGGAAAAAGGTCTCAGAATTTTCCACTGCAAGAAAAATGAAAAACAGCTTCCAGCTTAAACTGTAATGTACTGACTTTTAGTGATTGGAGAACAGTAACATGAATATGGTAATTAAAGTAGTTATGATAGGCTATAGATAATAGTTAAGATATAGATTGGTTCTGCTGTATTAAGATGCTCAGCAAAGAAAAGTCTATAACGCATTGTAACCAAAACCAAAGGGTCTCCAGGTCTGCCTGCAGCTGGAGCTGACAGCTGTGAGCACAGCTCTGTCACCCACCACCCTGGGCTGATGGAACACCTTGGATGGAATAAACTGCATTTTGGAGAGCTCCTGAAATCCCACATCCCTCATTTCAGCTCTTACACTCTTCCTAATTTCCAACCTAAACCTGCTCTCTGTCATTTAAAGCCATTCCCCATTGTCCTATCACTTCACACCCTTCTAAAACACCCCCTGAAAACTGACACACCCCTAATGCCAAGCATTTACACAAATACACTATCAAGACTGAAACTGGCTCACTCACTAGCAACATCACTGCTGAGCTGGTATCTCTTAGCATCCATACACGTTGCAAAAATCCTATGAAACTTTCTTCTCAAGATGGTAATTCTGAATAATGACTATTCCTTATGATGTCAAAAAGAGACACACAGAAGTTTCAGGGCTGTAAAAACACTTAAACCCCCCAGTATTTTATGGGAATTCCAATAAACTGCCTGGAAGCACCATTATTCAGCACAGCTCCTCGGAAGACACTGGCTCTGTGCAGCATATCCTAGAAAAATGCAGAATTAGCTTTTTATTCCAGAGCCCTTGCCCACCCTCAGCCATCCTGCACAAAACTCTTCTGCAAGGGGAGGGACCCAAGGACAGGACACAGGCAGGGCACGGACCCTGTGCTCCCACAGACCATCAGGAAGATGCTGATGATGATGAACACATCATCTCTCCAATGCAGCACAGAGAGAAAAAAGCCTCTGCTGATTCACTGGAGGCAGAGAAAAAAACCGTGATTAAAATAATGCAGTTTCTGAATTAAACTTCTAGTTTTCATCCTCATCTTCCTAACAGGCTTTCCCTTGGCTGTGGCTGCAGAACCTGTGACATTCCTGATGGAGCCAGGGTGAGCAGGAAAGGGACAAAAACCCCACAATTCATTTATTAGCAAGGGACAAGAGAAAGGGGATTACACAAACCCAAATGTGTTTAAAAAATACAAGTAGGGACTGATCACACTACCAAATATGGCCCAGGTTTAAACCTTTCATGGGATGGTTTTGGGGTGAGCAGTGGTTATCAGTGTTTATCAGTGTTATCCTCCCTCCACCTTCCTGCCTGCCCAAAGCCAGCCTGCACACCATTTCAGCTTTCTTGCTTTTTTCTCTTATTGCTACTATAAGACAGAAAAGGGAAGATATTTAGAAAGATCAGGGCAGGTAGATTTTAGAGGTTAGTGATAGGGGAGGGAGGAAAAGAGAGAAGGGAAGGGAAGGGAAGGGAAGGGAAGGGAAGGGAAGGGAAGGGAAGGGAAGGGAAGGGAAGGGAAGGGAAGGGAAGGGAAGGGAAGGGAAGGGAAGGGAAGGGAAGGGAAGGGAAGGGAAGGGAAGGGAAGGGAAGGGAAGGGAAGGGAAGGGAAGGGAAGGGAAGGGAAGGGAAGGGAAGAGAAGAGAAGAGAAGAGAAGAGAAGAGAAGAGAAGAGAAGAGAAGAGAAGAGAAGAGAAGAGAAGAGAAGAGAAGAGAAGAGAAGAGAAGAGAAGAGAAGAGAAGAGAAGAGAAGAGAAGAGAAGAGAAGAGAAGAGAAGAGAAGAGAAGAGAAGAGAAGAGAAGAGAAGAGAGAAGAGAAGAGAAGAGACCAAGGGTTAGTGTACACCTCAGCCTGAGCAGAACCACAAGGGACCCCCTGTCAGGCTGGGCCACAGCTCTCAGGAGAACAATGAAGCAATCAGTGTCACCCCTCTGTGTCACCCCTCTGTGCCACCTGATGTGCTGGCCCTGTGTGTGTGGCTGAGGGTGTCAAGAGAGAAGCTCTTCTGCCTCACAAAATGTCCTCTGCTACGACTCTGAGTGCTTGGTTGGTTCTGCCCAGCTCACCTTAACCGTGGTGCAGGGAACATGTGTGTGCATTCCAATCAATCATATCCTTTTAATGAGTTAATTGTGAAATATATGCTCCTTGCATTTCTTATAAGGGCTAGAACAGATGGCAAAAGCTCAAACTAATGTATTCATAAAATTAACTGACGCTGCAGGTGGTGTTTCTCCATAGAAGGTGGTAAGTTGGGAACTTGTTATTTTATTGTTATAATAATGCTGCGTGACAATGACATTTCTAGCAAATGTGATGGCCACAGAGATCTCTCTTGAATTCATTATGGTCACTATCACAATGAAGACCAATTACAGGAAATAGAAAGGAATACACTGTTGGAATACATTGAGTGCAGGGAGAATTTATAGACAAGGAGCAGGAAAATTATTTACAAATTTATACAGTTGAAGTAATGTGATCTATTTGCCCCCTAAAGAGTGCAAAAGGCTTGTCTCCAATGAGGATTCAAAATAGCTCTTTCCATGCCTCTGACCTGTTTAGCCAGCTCTTTGTCAAAACAACCTGAAATCTGTTCCATAATAGAAACATATCCTTTCCTTAAATTTTCATGTATTCCTATTTAAAATATACTTTTAATGCACACCATCAAATAAAAATACATATTTTTCAAGTTTTCATCTCCATGTTCCTAATAGGCTTTCCCTTGGCTGTGGCTGTAGCAGCTGTGACTTTCCTGATGGAAACAGAGCGAGCAGGAAAGGGACAAAAACCCCCAAATTCCTCACAATAGTATTCCTATTTAAAATATACTGAGCTGTTAATGCACACCATCAAATATAGATACATATTGTTCAGCCCATTGGGAGACACAAAAGCAAATACATAACCCAATACAAGATAATCAATTCTCCTCTAGGCAGTTCTTTGCTTTTATTTGAGGCCAACCACTGGCTTCAGAAGGCTCATTCCAGATTTTACACCAAAAGAATGGAAAATCTGGCCAACTGTTTATCTTCCTCCTTTAGTTTTATTTTACTGCAAACAGCAAGAGAAATACTGAATACTGTACACAAATGTCAAGCAACTACAGCCAGGAATTTCAGAGGGCTCTGGATAATAGCTTCCCTGGAGAACCCAGAGTAAAGGAGTTATGTTTTGTAGTGTAACATTTCATTAAGATCTACTGCATATTTATGTATGGCAAATAACTCACAATCACTTGCTTTCTTCTAGTGAAATGGCTACACACAAATCAACCATTATTTCCTTTATTCATTAGTTTATTCATTAGTTTAACTTGACAGGTATGTTTAATTTTTCCTATGGCTGAATGGCAGAAGCTACAAATATACTCTGCAGAGCTGGCTGTGACAGTTAAAAAAAATTACATTGGAACATTTTAATATTTTGTGTAGGTGAATGCAAAATACCTCTCAATGTAAAGAGCAAGTTCAGCTTTTTCCAAAACCTGAATGTGCAATCAAGATGTTTAATTTTTGTAAAAGTTCTGTAGATTGATGCTAATAGTAGATGCATGCAGAAAAAGTAACAGAATCTTCCAGGAAAAGCCATTTAACAAATAAGGAACTGAAACTAATAGGTACAACAATATTTTACAGTACTCACAGAGCTCTGATTCTCCCCACTGCAGAGGTAATTTAACCACTTGGAAAATAAATGTGTACTGACTTGCAGAAGTGTTAAACATTACATATGTGCTGATGTATTTCTGTATTTTTAAAAACATAAATCTAAATGCTTCATTTCTCCCTCCACAAGAACCTTTAGGGCTATCAAGGAGGATATTACCCACAATGTGCTAAGTGACCCCAGGATGCAGGGAAAGCCTCTTGCAGGTCCAGTGATAGGAGCTGTTATCTCAGGTGAGGCTGAGGAGTGTTCAGACAGGAATGCAATGAGCCTGTATTATCATGACACATGAACCTGTTAACTTCTTTTTTATTTTTCCCTAAATCCCAGTGCTACAGAACCTTACAGCCAAAGCCTGTGAGAGATAAAAGGCAGGAGCTGAATATGGGAATATGTATGGAAGTGAATTCCAGTGACTCAAGCACAAGAAACTGCAGGAACCCCAATGGATAAAGCAGTGCCTGTGTTGTTCTGTGTGGCTCCAGCTCTGAGTGATGCTCACACAGGGTGGCTCCCCCTCTGCCCTGCTGCTCTGGCATTCTGCCCTGCATCCACACTGCACATGGATTTCTGTTTTCCATTCCCTGGCTGGGAGATATTCATGGACTCATTGAATGGTTTGGGGTGGAAAGAACCATAAAGATTGTCTTGTTGCACCCCCTGCCATGGCAGGGACACCTTCCACCATCCCAGGCTGCTCCAAGCCCCATCCAACCTGGCCTTGGGCACTGCCAGGGATCCAGGAGCAGCCACAGCTGCTCTGGGCACCTGTGCCAGGGCTGCCCACCCTCCCAGGGAGGAATTTCTGCCTAACATCAAGCCCTGTATATCCCAGTGCTGGGATCCTGGCTGCCCTCAGTGAGGAGGGCTGAGCATCTGCAGGAATGCCTCAGCAGAGGAACACTCCCTCCCCTGCATGCCAAGATGAGATAGGAGCAGGGGAAACGTGCAGAAACCCAAGAAGCAGCTCTATATATTTTTATGATGGAAGGCCACGGCTGACAGCGCTGAGTTAGCCCAAAGCTCAATGAGACCCAAACCCATAGACTTTAATTCTTGAAATAAATGTGCTTACTTGAGGCTAGATTCCTGCAAGAAACATTTCCTGTTCTCTGAGTAATAAGTAACAGAAATTGAATACAGGTGTGCTCTGCAGGCTGGCCCTCTCTTGCCCTCTCCTGTTCAGCTCTTAGGGCCACTGAGCTGAGTTCATGCACATTCTCCACAATGTGTTCAAAGTGTCAGTTTATGCCAAATTCCCAAATAAATTCACTACTGGTAATGGGCATTATGTGCTCATGAAACTTTCTAAAAGCTGTATAATTATTTTTACATTTCAGTTAGAAATAGACTCACTAATTTATTTGTGTGCAGATTCTTTGATTTTCGTACTCAAACAGCAGAAAACACTTCATATGAAAATAATTCACACAAGGAAACTTCCCCCACTTAGGAGTTTGAGAAACTCCAGCCTCTGCTTTGGCTTTGTCTTGTGCAAAAACACTGGCCTCCTTGACATTTAAAATTCTTCAGCACAGCCCTAATCCAAGCCCATTTTCCTGGGCTCACTGTTCTGCTAAGAGAATGATAAAAGATAGAAAGCTTTTACCGTTTAAAAAGAAAGACAGTGAAAAACATCTTGGAACAATGCTTTTTATAACACTTTTTTCACCCTCTATCATTTAAATTTTTTTTAAATATTTTTTCCCCTGCATCAAGCCAGCTCTGCAGCCCTGGTGCTTGGGGGACATCACCAAAGACTCTCCTTGCTTCACACATGCAGCAGCACTTTCCCCTTTGGAAGAATATTTTTTAACACCATTTTGCTGCAGCTGGACACAACCTGTGCCTCTGTGTCCCTCCCTGCCATGGCCATGCTGGGACAGGGCAATTCTCACACTGTAATTCCTACTGAGCCCTCAGGCTGCCTGTTTCAGAGCTGGAGTCCAAAAGGAATTCATGCCCTGCCTCAGTCCATTGCATCAACTCTGCATTTTGTCCTGAGGGAAGCTTTCCCAGCTGCTGTTAAACAGCATTAATCTGGAGACTTTCCTCTGGTCTAGCACTTGCTATGTCTCTATTATGGTATCTCCAGAGTTGTTATTTTTGCCATAGTATTTATTGGGACACTTTTGGAAGAACCTGGAAGAATCTGAGGCCATGTTAAAGGTCAAGCCATGAAAATAGAGACCATTCCATGCCGGCCTTTCCCTATACAAATTCTAAATATAAAATGGAAAGGGCTGGGGAGTATATGACAGTTTGTAGCTTTATTTCTTGTGCCCCGAAGCCTCCAAGCTCCCTCACAAACACACTTTATAAAGCGGAAGAACACTGAGACAGCACAATAAATCCGCAAAGTGATAAGCACAGGAACAGCCCACCCTGCTGCTGTGCCATCAGCACCTTTGTGTCACAGTCACCAGGCAGGTGCTGGCACCCCAAGGCACAGGATCATTCCCCTGCTCACTGCCATGGTCACTGCTGGGACCCAGAGGGGACAGACCTGGCTGCCAAACACAGGCTGACAATGGGATTCAGCATCTTTGAGCTCACTGCTGAAAGAGCTTTGACTATTGACTTTTTGACTACTGACTTGGTTCAGCTTGCATCACACCTTTACAGGAAAAAAATTTAATGAATTTCCAGCCCAAGCTGGCTCAAGACTGTGCCATGTTTTTCCCAGCAAGTCCAAATCCACTCGTCTGTGTCTGGAAGCACCAGTCCCATGGACCACCCTGGGCACGGGATTTGTGCATTTCCTATCAAGAAAGAATGTCTAGATGTGAGTGAACAGTCTGCTTCCCCTGCTATTTATCTAAATAACCAGTACTTGTGGCTCACAACAGCAATCTGTTAGAGCACCAAGCTTTGTGCTCCTGCTGAGCTGCAGGCTGGACTGGATGACAACTCCAGACCAGAATTATTTTATGACTCTGTGGATAACTTCAGTGCTCACAGAAGTCAGAAACTGGAGCTACAGGGAAGTACTTCTGATACTGTGTCTTTTACAGCAAAACAATCAATAGTGCCTAAGTTGACAGATACAAGATTTTGTTAAAGCTTGAAATCCCAACATTTACACAGTTCCTGTAAGCACTCCAGCCACTTGGTACCAGCCCATGGAGAGGAGAAACCCTGGATCCTTCTGCACTGAGAGTGGGTGCATAAATCAGAACACCTGTTCTGGGTGTGACACCTTCTCAGAGGTGACCTAAACTCTGAATGCAAACTTTGTTATTTGAAATCAAGTCAGACAACAACAGTGAATTACAGCTGGCAAAGTTTGATTTCCTGAAACAAAACACCATCTATTGTTCCTGTAGATCACACAATGCAAGTAAAACCCATGGTAACAGGATTAAAGGGATGGATCCCATCAGGATCATCAAGTCCAACTCCTGGCCCTTCTCAGGGTGCCCCAGGGATCACATCACATGCCTGAGAGCATTTAATTGGGGCAAGATCTGAAAACAGAACTATGCTGCAAGACTGTTTGTAGAAGAGGTTTTCTTTTCAGATCTCCTTTAGCTGTTCCTTCCACTCAATTTTAAGACATCCACAGCATTTATGCAGTGCTTCCAATATTTAACACAGTGGGGATCAGTTTTCAGCTCCTGCTGTGGTAACACAGTGCTAACCCTAATGAAATGCTCTGAGAAGCTTCTGAGGGTGGCTGCAGGGCTGTCCCAGGGAATCCTGAGCCTGCTGAGCCCGGGGCTGTTGTTTCCTTGCTCAGCTCACCCCGTGCTGACTCCAACAAAGCCAAGGGTGGGTTACAGTGTGGGTGAGCACAAAAAGGGGTTTCTGTTACATAACCTGTGAGAGCCTCCAGCAGCTCTGGAAATTCAGAGCTAAAGTCTTTACACATATTTCAGGCTACCTTACAGCAAAAGGCTAGGACAGACTGGCTTCATTAGCACAAAACCCACAGGCCTGTCTTCTCTCTTAAAAGGCTTTTATAAATTATTTTAATTTTAAATACAAGCTGTCAAAGCCTGTGCAGTTAACTGCTCCCATTACATTTTTCATTTTCTGATATTTGTGCTCAACCACCATGCCTGAGTGCCACAGTTTGTCATTTATTTCTGACAGAAGTGATGGGAGAAAAAACTTAAACTAAGCAAAACATTTCAATTCCATCCCCAAACTCCACCAGCAATTTTCCCTGTGCACACCTTGCTCTAGGGCAGTCCTGCAGGAAGGGGTGAAGCCTTTGAGTCTGTTCTTGTTCCTCAGCTCAAAACCTCCCCAGGTGTGTTCACAGGCATGAGGACCAAATCAGCCCTGCCAAAAACCTGCAGGGTCCCTTTGGTGCTGCACAGAGCTGGGCACAAGGTACCCAAACTGAGAGCAACAGCCAGATATAATGAGAGGAGAAAGGTTTTCAGCACAAATATTAATGAAGTTGTCACTTACAAGTTCTTCACATCAATGATTCCTCGAAAGGCCTTTCTAGGGATTCCTTTGATCTGGTTTTCGCTCAGGTCTCTGAATAAGAGAACAGGGAAAAAAAACATTGTGTTAACAAAGAGAACACATTTCTCAAATCTGCATCAGCCAGTGGAACATCCACGTGCTTGGAAAAGGAGATGTTGCTGGATTTGTTACACCCACACGGTGTTTTCAATTTTCTCTCCTCCAGAGGTCTGTGGAATGAGCTGAAATGACTCTCCAACCAAAACCTCCAGAATTCCTGATACAAATGACAGAATTTCGAGCAAACATCACTCAAATGTGATGGTGATGCTGGCACAATGCCATAGTTCATTGTCAGAGTACCTGCAGCCAAATCTCATGCCTTGGAATCACAACCCTGTAGTGTAAATGTAATTTTCTCTGCATGCTTCTATTTGTTTACAGACTGCAAAAATACTTGGCTGCCCCTACTCAGATTACAACTTCTTATTTGAAGTTAATATTCAGGCAAAACATGACAATCATTCTCTTGTGAGCCTTTTAAATTTAAACTGAAAAGATCTTAATCTACTGCATTAAAATTCCATTGCATTATGTATCGATGGGAAAAACTTGAATTCATAACCTTTTTTAAAAACCAGCAACAGAAAACTAAACAACCAACAGGCAATTAAAAAAGTCTTTCTAGTACTGAAAGCACGTTAAAAATGGTTAGATCTGCGTTGTGAGTGCAGGTAACATTTTCCTGATTCCCAGCCTGCATTTGAGAGCTTTTCCCCTTGATGAACTATAAATAGTTCCAGGTTCACAGCCCTCCAGCAGTGCAGTGGAGGTGGGAAGGAGAGCACCAGGAATGGGTGAGAAATGGACATGAAAGCAGAAAGCTGGGATGTTTTCATGGTGAGGAAAAGCAGCATTTACCCTGATTTTCCTGTGGGTGCCCCATCAGCACAGAGAAGGGGGAGAGGTTTCAGTCTGGTTTAAAGGACAAAGGGTGGGGCAAGACAAGAAGGGAGGAAGAAAAAAGGAAGGCAGAGAAATGGGAAAGAAAAATATAAGAAAGAAGCAAATGGAGGAAAGGGAAGGCTCAGTGATGACAAAGGGACAAATAAAACTGATCCTGCAGAACTGCACAGGGCATTGTTTGGGTGAGAGCATCCCCAAGGCTCTGCCCCATTTTCAGAGAGAAACTCTGCCTCTGTGATGATGCTTAGGAGGGGCTGGCAGCCCTCTGTACTCACCCCAGCCACCCTCTTCTGTAAGTACATTTACTGCTCAGCGAGCTCCTTTCTAGCCTCCACCAAATTGGTTTTATCAAATGAGAGGCCAGAAATCAGAGCCTGTCACAAAAGCCCACATTGACACTGCGGGTCAAGACGTGTCACACGGGGCTTTCTTCTGCTTTCCATCAGGCAGATAAGGAAAAAAGGGGACTATGTCCTTGTCACGAGACTAATTCAATTTCTACCAGTCATGCAGTCTACACCAAATTCTCAAAGTAGCCACAATTGTCCATTCAGAGGAGCGCAAACAAAAATGTGCTGCTGGGTACAAGTCTCTTTTTCAAGTCAGATTAAAATTCTTTGTGACCTTCACAATTTGTTTAACACTGATCCACACTCTGACCCCGCCTTCACCTTCCCTTTATTTTGCCAGCAACAAAATATTAGTTCTTTTAAGACAGGCCTTCAACCCAGACGAATGATCAGGGAACTGGGACAGAGAGCAGACAAAGCACAGGGTATTTCAGACCCAGATGGAGGAAGTTTTAAGTTGTCACTTTGGTGTGACACCGAGGCACAGCAGAGCTGTGGCAAAAGTGTGACAAAATGGCTTAGCAAGGCAAAAATTAGTTAAGATCTGAAAGGAAGACACACGCAAAGCAGAACAAAAAGGGCTTGGAAAAGTGGAATTGTGTGGTCAAATAAAACCACACTTAATCCACCATCTCAAGTTGCATTTGTCTGGTATTTTATTGTGCATTTCCAGTCATGTGTAAAAGTAAATCAGGTTTTCAAGTGATATTTCATAGCATTGTTGTGTTCTACAAGGGCTAATTTATATATTTGATCTCTGCTTTGTCTTTATGCTCAATTTTTAACCTGCAGCCAGGCCAAACCAGGGGACTGCAGGAAGTTCATCTGTTTTCTATGAAAACCTTCTTGTAAAGTGTATTATTTTTATTCTCTATAAGGCTCTCTTTTCCAGCTAACAAACCTGCCTCTTTCAATCTCCTGGATCATGGACTGATTCCATAAATCTTAGCCTGAGTGGCATTAGTGAGACAGCATGGAGGAAAAGTCACCAATGTTTCTTTTTCTGCCTTCTCACAATTATAATCACCCTATTTTGAGATGGTCAAGAGGAGTGTTTCTCTGTGCTTCCTGACATTGTGACAGTTTTGTTAAGCATGTTTAATAAGCAAGCAAACCTCAACCAGGCTCAGCCTGTGCACTTCACAAAATTTGCTCTGAGGTAGCAGAAGGCTTTAACAAGAAACTTCTCTGCTGAGTTTATCCTAAAGTTCCAGCTTTTTATTCCCTGCTTCTCATGGCAGACATGATGGGAAACTTACAGCAATGGTGTGCAAAATAAATATTAGTTATTAATAGTAACTGCTGAAAACCAGATAAATCAATGTGAGGCCAAAACAAAAACCTAAAAAGCAGATGGAAAAATAAGGCAGTAATTAAGAAAAATAAACAGAAAAAAAAAAAAAGAGTGATGATTACTAATAGATTTCCTACTTAGACAGAAGCTTCAAGCCCCCCATTTCTGTAATGGAAGACAAGTCCAGTGCCTGGGGGGAACATGATGGGAAAGGGGAAATCTGAAAAATTCCAGACTTAGGGAATAATAAACTTCCCGATACCCTTCCCAAAACAGGCAGTGTTAGAGAGCTGAAATCACTTGACCTGAGGACAAACCATAATGTGCCAGTCCATCTGCAGCACCCTCCTTGCAAGAGTCCCTCTGGTGCTGGGAGAAAGCACCAACAGAACCAGAATGTGCTCATCTTCATCCTGGTCAAACAGATGAGCTGAGCTAAGGAAACATTTCCAGATTGAACTGTCCTTGTTTTGATATCAATTGTTTTGATAAATGCAGGCAGGTTCTGTGCAGTTTGACCTGGCACAGAGCTCTGCAGCAGGGCACAGAGCACACCCAGCCTGGTGCACTGCACTGCTGGGCACAGGCAGCAGAACCCAGAGGAACCCAGGGGAGAACAGCAGAACAAATTTTAAATTCTGAAATATTAAAATTGATTGAGATTGTGAAATAAGTATATTACTTAGTCCTCTGTGCATTAAAATTAATTTTTCCAACTCATCCAACAGCTTCCACAGTAAAAAATACCCCAGAGGAAACAGCATCCTCATTTCTGAGCTGGGGGAACGGAGCCACAGGGATGTTAAAGAGCTTGGGCTGGCATTTTGCACAGGGGAGAGAGGCAGGAGCTGACAGACCCAGCAGCTGTGGCTCAGCTCGTGTTAGCCCAGCCCAGACTCCTGCAAGAGTTGGCACAAGCCAATACCTTTCTTGGATTTTATTTTAATTTAGCTAAAATGCCTTGGACACAGATGAACTCCCTCTGCAAGTCTAATATTGTTTTCTTGATCTTCCAATGTGAATTGTAAGTGCCTCACTGACAAAAGGATTGGAAAGGGAAAAAAAAACCCATCCAAAAGTGCTGACGTTTCCTAAGTGCCTCTGCAGTCTTTCTGTAGTGCTGGTTTCAGCTTCTGCTCTAAAGCTGCCTATTGCATCCTGAGTGGAAATTCAGCTATCTAACAGAGCAACAGAATACATTAAGACGTTTTTATTATTATTATTTTGCCGGTAAGAGAACATAAATCACTTAATTGGAACACAGACCCTATGAACTTCCACAGAATGAATCTTCATTTGGACTACAGATCTAAAACATTAAAACAACTACTTAAATACAACTTGCAAAATTAAAAAGGTACTGGAAATAACATATATTATATGAAAATCAAAAATTCAGCAGTGATGGCATTATGCTTAGCTTTTCTTCCTTTTCAAACAAAGAAAAAACCAAACCCACCCTTTGAGGATTTGCCAGTTATTTTCTCAACCTTTTTTAACACACAGGTTTGCAAATTTAAAAATACTTTTTTTTTTTTTTTTTTTTTTTTTTTTTTTTTTTTTTTACATCTGCCTGAAAAACAGCTTGATTAAGAAGTATTTAATGTCATTGAACACTAATCTTTAATTATTTCCCCCGCTCAAATTGGCTGGGAGATCACCATGAAGCATTATCCAATAAAGAACTCAGCTTGCCTTTAATGTCTAAAGAGTTTAAGGCAAAGACTTAAAGAACAAGTCACCCAGAGCAAATTCTGCACAGCCAAACCTGTATCTTCCCCAGCATTTTACTCTATGTTTATTCCACAGTAAAACTGCAAACTCACAGAATTAATTATTAACACATGGAACCAATGGTTTACTTAAAATGAAGGGAAAATCCAGCCTAACAAACCTGATTCCTTTCTTCAGGAGCATTTCAGTTTATCCACAACTTAATTGCATCTTGGAGTAAGTCAGGGGAGCTCACACACAGCTCTCTGAAGCAGCTGGTACAAAACCATAGGACAAACATTGGTTCCTTTGACTGGATATGAGACTTGAGTGCAAAATAAAACTGTTTCCTATCCTCTCTTCTTGCCAGAATAATACTGGAAAGTTAATATTGTTCACCTGCTCTGCAAAACAGAGCTAATGAAAGATACTACTCCTGATTTTAAGAAAGGGCCAGGTGCCACCAATGCCAAGAAATCAGCACTGTGCCCACCAGCTTTGCTCTGGCTACAGAATGTGCAGCTGAGAGAAATGAGAATTAATTCATCCCTCTTGGTGGCTTGTTTACATTCTTTTACAAATTATGATTCCTGGATTTAAAACATTTCAGTCCAATGCACTGATTAAAATTAAATCAAATAAAACCTTCCTGAGGTTTTTGTGCACTTTTCAAGTTTAATGACTACTCTTCAATCTAATTTTTCTTTACAACTGGACTAAAACTAAACTGAACTGCTCCACTAAAGGTCACATACTTAACACAATCTGGTCACTGCAATTTGTCTCATTAGAATTAGTTTTAATTTGTACAACATGTTACACATAAACTCTATCCTGCAATGTTTTACTGAATTAAGTAGAACAATTAAGGAGTTAAAGAATAACAGATGGGGAAAATTAGAGAGTATTATCCAAAGATAATAGGTATCTCTAAGTAATGTGTAATAAAAGATAAGCAAGTCAATAAAGTGAGGAATTATACAATTCAGCTTTGTCATAGAACAAAACTTGAGGGAAGAGAACTGCTACAACCAGAGAAGAGACAGGGCAAGGGGACCAGTGCTATCTACAGGAAGAGTCTGAAAGAGAAAATGAGGGAGAAAGACCAAAAAATCCATGGTGGCGGGGGGGAAGGAGTTTAATTGTATCTGTAAAAATTCCAGCACAGAATATTATGCATTTCATTTGCAGCAAGGAACAAAAGGATTCTTCCTGCTCTGCCAAAATTATATGGTAGCTTTTAATTTTTTTTTAATCAAAACTAATATTTAGCATTTTCTAATGCAACAACTAAATATTATTCTTACCTACGAGATAATGTCCTAGTATTTCCAAAGCTGTTAGGTATTAGAGTTTTTCCTATTCTACACTCAGATTAAAAAATAACTGATTTAACAGTTAAGGACGATTCAGAAACTTTGAGTCTCTTAAATATGGAAGTTAAACTCAAGATATTTATCATCTTCCAGGTGGGAAATGCATTGCCCAAATCAGGTTCCTCCTCCAGTAATTAGAACAAGCTGTGGCAAGTCTGACACTCATCAGCACCTGTGCCCTGAGTGCAGGAATGGCTTCTCCCTCTCAGCAGGGCCGGTGTAAAGATGGTATTTACTGTAAAGCAGCACTTGTAGCTCTGTGTCTGATGGAAAAATGGAAAAGTGTTGTTGCTGATGGGCTACAAGGCAAGAGCTTAACAACAGCAGTGTTGTAAAGCATTACTCTGTGGAAACTTGGCATCACTGCTGATTTTCTAAAAGGAAAAAAAATCCGCCTACCAGTGCACGAAAAGTAAAGAGGGTGAGAAGGATCTGAGCTCTGCAAACAGAGCGGGTCCTGCACCCTGAACAAGGTGACTGTGTTTCACTAAACACAATACAGCTGCCTCTCAGCTCCTGCCCTGGGAGGCTGCAGGGGAAACACGGGTTTGGTTTTGTCTTGTTTGTTTTGAGGAGGGAGTTTAGCTCCAAAATTCCAATTAAAGCAGCGCTCGGCGCTTTCACGCAGTCACGCACTGCTGCACGAGCACTGTGCTAAGCCTGCACAAGGTAAACACCACGGTTTCTCTGCTGACCCAGCGGCACTGTGAAGTGAGAGATGTTAATTCTGTACTTCTGGGTCTCAGCACTTGCCCACAGCCCCATTACCCAGGCACGCACACCTGCATTGTGAGAGCAGGACACTGAGCAGAGCCAGAGCCTCGGGATCTGGGAGAGGTGCTCACTAAGGAGTCAGGGGAAAAAGATCTCAGCAGAAAATGATTATTTTATCATCATCTCCCACCTTCTCCAAGGACAATTTAAAAACCATCTGTTAATAAAGGTCCTTCAAAGGATCCAAGCTCTGTGGAGTTGTGCAGTTCCATGACTTCTGTCCTGACACAACCACAGGGATCACACAGCATATGCTGAAATCTTTTCAAATGTTTAAAAGAACAGAGAATACTCATTTGTGATTACCTGATTCTTCAGTAGAGGTTTTTTAAATTCTTGGTTGCTTAAAAAAACCCCAAAATAACCCAAAACTCAAACCCCACCTTGTTTCACTGAGACACAGAGCAACACTTGTCTGTTAATGCACTCAACAAATAGAAAAAAAATCTATCAGAACATCTCTGAGAAGATGAGTAAATATTTATATATTATTTTAAATAAACTGTAAAACTAATCGATATTGTTATATCATTTAAAATATTTTATATAATTTTCAATAAATTGTTTAAAATATTTTAAATTATATTTTTATATAATTTTAAATAAATGTTTTTTATATCATTTTAAATAAACTGTAAAACTAATCAATGGCAATGTCCAACCAAAATCAACATTTATCTTTATGACTTTTCTAGTTCTCCCTCCTCCTGCCATTTCTAAAAAGCTCAGCAAATAGTGATCAGACAGCATTTAGGAGACTCTTATTTTAAAACCACCCATCTTGAGACTGATGGTGAGCTTTCATTTTAGGAAGCAGCATCTGTTTTGTCTTTTGGAATATACACACAAAAGTAAAATCTTTCCTCTAAGTATTTACACTCAGTTTTGGGTATGTCAGGGAGTAGGACCTGGAAAGTAACAGCCAGTGGAACTCGGAGGAAGCTCTTGAGGAGAAGCAGCTCACTGGAAATAGGATAGGGTTCTGGCTAATAAATGACAAGAAGATGTCTTTGTTAGCAGGGTTTTAGTGCTTTAGAAAATGTACCAATATAATTAATCCTTCCTTTTGGTCAGGGCGACAAAGGAACACAAAGGGAGGCAGCACGGGGCTCCAGGGAGTGTGGGCAGAGACACAGAAACCCTTCCCAGTGAGCCCCAGAGATCAGGAATCCACCCTGTGCCATCCATCCACTGTGTGGGGAGGGTGCCCTGCCAGCAGAGACAGCTCTGAACCCCTGGGATCCATCTGGACAGGAAAACCTTCCCTCTGGAGCTCTCCTGCCCCACTGGACCCCTGACAAAACAGAGGCTCCCAGGGTCACGATGCTCCCAAATCCTCCAGCTGCACTGGAAGTGAGGTTGGAACACAGAGGCACTCCTGTGAGTTAGTGGGGACACCACACACCTCAGACAGGGGGGGCTGAAGCCCTGAATTCAGAAGAAAGGAATGATTCTCCCCATCATTTTCTGTTTTTGTCAATATTTTCTTGCTGCTAAACCAATGTGAATTCAAAAGCTCTCTCACTGCTTATTAATGTTAATACTTTCTAAAATAGAAAAGCAGCTATATGGAGGTGCCTTTATTTTAAGCTAATTTTAAAAAGCACTGGTTTTATACTGCTGACCTGTTTGGGGGTTATACTTTTGTCTGTTGAACCACACAGGAAAGAAATTCTATGCATTTGCAAATTCCAGACATCAGTAGGCAACATCATCCTCCTCTGATCTCCCCACAGACACAGGAGCCTCCACAGCCCTGCCTGACCATTAAAAAAATATATATTTGCAGTTGATTGGTCATATATTTTTTAATTATGATGATTTTTTATTCTAGAAGGGAAACATGTGAAATCATAAAGAATAAAACATGCACTGTCTTTGGATAACTGATCAGCATGTGGAGCAAGACTCTCTTTTGGCTGATCTGTCTTAACCTTGTTAAAGATGAACATTTTTATACTAAAGATTTTTTTCTGCACTTTACTACTTCACTACTTTACTAATATATTAAAGGAAAAAAATTCCCTGCCAGTTAATATTTTTGTGTACCTAATCATCACATTGTACAATGAAAACAATAACCACAACAGTATTTATTTAATTCAGGCTGTGATCCTGTACTTTAGCTAAGAAAATAAGATTTTTCCTAGGATTAAGTAGCAATTACATGTGTAAAGATCGAGGATTTATTTTTTTACCAAGTTCTCCTGAAAAAGGCCAATTATATAATTTGTTTGTATGATCACTGCAGACATTCCTGTGGTTGTATAAAAAGTAATAAAAATTATAGAGAATCTGTGGATAGTAAAACCAACTTGAATTTCCATCCATTCCAGTGAGTTGCAAAGTATTTGAATGCAGTGCAGTGAGAAAAACAACATTGTTTATAGCTCAGGCCCAGTTATCAGAGGGCCTTTATTCTGTTCTGTGCTAAAAAGTGCACCTGTGCAAGAGGGGCACACTGGTACTGGAGCTGTAAACAAAGTTTTAAAAATAAATTATAATATTGCACCAGCAATATCTATCCTGCTGATACTCAGCAGACTGCAGGAACAGGTACTGAAGCTCAAGACAAAGGACAGAGGAGTTCCATGCACCTTTTCTCTTTTGTCTGATATTTTAGCTTCTCTTTTTCTCCCACAGCTTCCCCTTTATGTATCTTCCCTGCTATGGATGGTTTAGCCCTGAGAGTCCCAGTGAAACACTGCAGATGTAAGGAGATCCACTTCAGGCTGGTTTGTAGCCATAACTCATTTTTCTGTGTGGATGTGACATCCAGATTTATTAGACCAAGATGTAATACCACAAAGTGGTTCTCTGGAGTGGGGATATTCATTTATGTGTTGAGGTAACAGCAGCTCTCTGGTTTTTGGGAGGATCCACAAACCCAGCAGCTCTTCAGGTCACCCTGACCATTACAGCTGCATCACACCACACCCTTACAAACCTCATTCTTCTGCTTTATCGACACCAAAAAAGGTTCACTGAAACACAATCAATAATTTCTTCTTTTCCATGAATTTTCAGGTAGGTAAAGCACCTTCAGAATCCACTCCATGCACAGGAAGTTTATCATTTAATAATGCCATGCTTTAGGAAAAGGCATTTAAATGGAATGTAGAGAAAATAAAACTCAAGTATACCAGTAGAACAAACATGCTAATGTGACACAAATCTACACCAAAATTAGCTTTCAGCCTAAGTGCACATAAAGTGGTGAATTCTTCCAAAAGAGAAGTTAAACTCACAACGATTCTGCTCAGCTTACTGAGGGTTTTATTTGAGTGTTTCCGTAAATCAACTACCAAAGACCTAAACCTTTACTGAAAACAGCTAAAATCAGGACAATTCACGAGAATTACCAGTGTTCCCAGGACTTCATTGCCACTTTCAAACCACTTTGGCCTGAACAAGTTACAAACGGAATTAACTTCCTCGAATCCACCCAAACACTGCAAAACAAAATCCTCCAGATTCTACTTTGAAAACACTCATTTTTAATCCTCAAACACCCAAAAACACTCATAGGGAGACCTGGGTGTGTGGGAATGGTTTACAGCACCTCTCCAAGGTGTTTGTGGTGTTTTTTGAGCTTTATTCCCCAAGCTGAGGAGGGAACAAGGGCACTCCTGATTCATCAGCAGCTGCCTCCTTACAGAGACCACACGAGTTCATCTGCATAAAGCCACTTCCAGAAATGAACTTGGCTCTCCCCTGACTCCCTGTCAAGCACTGCTGAATTCCAGATTGACAATGTCAGCACACAAAATTGAATTAAATGTAAAAGAGCTGACCAGGAGAGAGGGAGGAGTGGCTCCTGCACAACAGACCCCAGTGTGTCCACGCTTTGCTGTTTCATTGGTGAGGCACTCTCAAATCAAAGAACATCAAATTCCAGCATGATTTGATTTCATCACTGCTGGGAATGATGATGACTTTCTCCAAAGTCCAACACAGTTATGTGAGGAGAAAATATGCCTGATGGTAAAACTTGACTTATTACCCCAAAAGTTTTTTCAATTTATGACACCTCCTTAGCAAGCTTTTGAAAAAACCAATTAGCTAAAAGGGTGTCATGGGTCATATGAAAAAACAGTCTTATCAGAAAAGGAAATTTAACTTCATTATAAGACTTGGAAAGTTTACATCCTGATATTATTCACATCATTACTTCCAGATGTCATGTGGAAAACCAACAATCAAGAGACAGAAACTAAGAGTCGGTCAAAAAATACACAAGAATCACAAGAATATCTTCATCCCAGCTCCAAACACAAAGGTTTTTGTTTGGTTCCAGAAAGGAATTCATAATGGAACCTGTTTTTATCCCAGCTCAGATGCAATCACTCTTCCTTTCTTTGAACATTAAATTTGTGGAAAGACAACTTTAAATACCAGGGAACTGTGGCTAACACAGAAAGTGGTTTTCTTGCTAAACTTATCCCACTCTGTTAACTTTATGCAATTATGATATAGATTATATACAACTATAACACATATGGTTCCAATGCTCTTCCTAGCTTGCACTCTTTGTTCAGTCTTTCTGAATCACAGAATGATGTAAAGGAAAAAAGGAAAAAACAAACACTAAATGTTAGAGCTGGGATGCATTACCAACACTTTACCAAGGACAATAACAGTACAGAAGTAGTTTTACATATATTAAATATTTTCAACTGTCAGCTGTAACCTACATGGGCTTTGATTAGCAATATTAAATAAGAGTCTACATTTATTTCTTCATGGATGAAGAGTATTTGGAAGTATTAGACACACCATACATTTGTCTTCTTCAGAAGGTTCTACATAATTAGAAATAGAGGATCTAAACCAAGTATTTTCAGTAAATGCTGAACTGGAAGACAATTCACTCCAAGACAAAGGAGATTATTTCATCAGCTTGTCCCTAGTGCCTGGTAATTAGAAGCATTTTAACCAGGTCAAAATCCCAACCCACAAGACAATGTCAATGTTCTCTTCCTGCAATAGCACAGAAGTATTACTACTGATTATTTTATTAAATTCTGTACATTATTCCATAAGCTACCTCCCTGTGGGTTTACATTCTGATTTTGTCACTTCCATGGCAGTGTCTGTCTCACAGAAGCCAGGAAATAATCCCCTCACTGAGATTTCTGACCTCTGGCTATGGTCAGGGGATGCTCAGCAAGGACCAGAGCCCAGCCCACACATGGGAGATTTGAAAGAGGAGAGAAGGCCCAAATGAACATGTTCAAATTCCCTCAGCTGTAACTCAGCTCCTTTAAACCCCAAAAAGGAGGGAGCCCCGTGCCCTTGGGTAAAGAAGGAATGCAGGAACTGAGGGCTCTAGCACACAACCACTCCCTCTGGACCAGAAATATCAGTGTTTTCAGCAATGTCATGGTGCCCTGGCCAAGGAGATGGAAGCATATTTACACAGGACAAGTTCTGAACTGACTGAACAAATTATTAATAATGAATTAATATTTCCTTGTCCTTTCAAGCATCTTCTTTGGTTATTGAAGTGAGGCATTCATTAAAGCCACAGGATTAAAAAGGACATTTTTCACTTTATTGTACTGAATCTTTATAATGTAGATAAAAAATAGGATGAAGTGGAAGCTGTGGATTGCAACAGTACCTGAGGGAACTTGCTTCCTTCAAAGGCCATCTGCATGTCATAGAAATACACCAGTGCCACAGGGACAGCAGGGTTTGCTTATCAGGGCACGATGGTGACGTGAATCTGGGACTGGAGACTGCATCTTGAGCAGGGGTAGGATCCCACAGTGGCCAAAGGTCACCCACTCATGTAGAAATCTCTCTCCCAGCTCTGTCTGTGGGGACAGAGTGTTGTATTTGATTCCAATAACAGAGCCTGTGGTGATGGGAAAGGCTGAAGGACAGATGAGCTTTGGGCTGAAACGTGCAATGCACCAGAACCAGACACGCTCATGAACGGCCAACACATTTTAAAGGCAGTTTTTTAAATGTCTTTGTAGGGCTCCTATGACTCTTCACCATCACTGATAAGCCTTGACATGCCAAGTGTGTCACACGTGCCCCTTCTCTGGCACCACTGTAACAACTGGGAGAACACCCATTTTATTGTGTTCAGTCCTCATCCAGAAGAAAGGATTCCCAATGTGACTGCAGGAATGAAGTCACAGAAGCCAAACTGACCCAGGCTTTTTGTTTGCTGGTTCCTTTTCTACCTTGATAAACAAATGCTGCTCAGGCTGCTTAGCAGATCCCTGCCTGGGGCTTTCTGTGCATCCAAGACTCCAACACTGCAAGCATCTTTGCTAAGGTAGCATAAGATTTCAGAGCACATAGTTAATGTTCAAATGGCAGAGTATATTGATTCGCTGCCCATCCCCTAGTATCTTAAGTTTACCCAGAAGACTATTTTATTTAATTAACTTGGTGCTTTATTAATATAAATATTCCACTATTGATCATAAGAGAAGCTGACGCATGTTTGAGTCAGACATACATCAGATCCATTTAATGGAGCTCCACTTAGAAGAGTAGTTGGCTCTAAATCAAGGTAAATGGCAGCAAGTGCTCCTTTGGGATGACAGGGCTTAGCTGAATCTATAACATTTTTACGGAGCTAGTTTTCTTAAAAGCAGAAAACGTATGGAAATTAGAAATGAAAATGGTCTCTCCTTGCACGTATCAATTAAGCATGTCAATACCTTAATTAAATTGCTCAACTTAATGAGATTTATACCAATGAATATGTTTTATAGTTATAATAGCTTTTTTGGCTACTGTTCAAGATGTCAAATAAATCGTGAAAAGAGGATTAAAAAAAGTAGTAATTGACATTCTGAACTGAAGCCAGTATTTTTTCTCCTAATTTTTTCCCTTCATTCATGTGATTTTGGAGAACATATAAATAAAGTAATGAACCCTGTAATAGCTTTGCTTTTAAAAATGCTTTTCTTTTCCAGTTCTAATCCTTCTTATCAAGTTCTCTAAGTAGCACACCATTTGAATTAAGAAGCACTTCAGCCTAAATGATTATAGGGTTTTTCCCCTTTGAGGCTCACTACCATGCCTTTCCTCCAAGCAAAAACAAAGAAAAACTTTTCTCTGCAGACATGCAGTTACTACAAAGACTTCTTGTCAGACTAGGGCAGCATAAATGCCTGGAAGCACAAGGATCTTACACCACAAGCAATGGGGACTTCTACTCCCATGCTGGCCTGCTTCCAATCTTGTATCCACCTTCTCTGGGGTAAAAAATAATTTTTAAAAAAGCACTGGATGCGGCATTTCCTGGCATAATTCCTGCCTCCATCCTAAATGGACTCTGCAACCTTGAGAAAGCCATCAGCTTTGTCAGTACAGTAAATGAGTTGGACTTTGGATTTCCTTGTGGGTCCCCTCCAGCTCAGGATATTCTAAGACAAGGATTTATATGTAAGAAATGCCTGACTTTCATGTAAAAATGAAATACCTTCTCAAGTGGGAAGTGTTGCAAAAGTGCCTTCCCTGCAATTGCTGCAGACATCCCCAGCCGGACTGAAGGTGAGCAAACAAAAATCACCTTTTCTCTGCCAAAAACAAACTAAGGAGAAAGTTCTGCTCATGTGTGATTCTCTCTCATTGCCTAGTAAAAAATACAGAAAAACTGAAGATAACAAAAACTATCACAGGGAGCTTCAAGCACAAAACACCTAACTGAAATGAGCATTTGTTATTCCTTCACCTTTCCTCTCAGCTGAACAATCTATTGAGTTTTATTTGGAAAGTAATATTCTGCTCAAGCCTTTGTATCATTTAAATTTCAGGTTACTATTTAAGTGAAGAGATTCTGACTGTAAATACTTCAAGCAAGTATTTCTTTTAGTTATTCTATGGACTGCACCAGGTTTTGTAAGATCTTTAACTAAACTATAAGTAAAACCAAATACAACTTGACAGTGGTCCTTCAGAACCAAGAAATGGAGCAGCTATGTGCTTTTTCATGTCTTATTTCTGGTCAGTAAGAGACAAACCTTGTGTTTTGACTTTATTTCTTATCCTTATTAAATGTTTTCTCTGTAAAGCCAACCTAATTTTTCTCCTTGAGCAAAACATTAAATCGATTTCTTTAGCTGAATTCCATGCCAGAATCTGTGACAGTGAAGGATAAACTCCTTGATATAAAGGAGTTTGTTAGGTTAAAAAAAAAAAAAAAAAAAAACCAAAAAAACAAAACTTAAGAACAAGGGCTGAAATGTCAGGAAAGAAGAAGAAAAAGAATTTTCACCAGCCTCATCCTACCTCTCCCCATTATTTTTACAAATATCTAACACGTGAGCTGATTTTTCAGTTAACACAAGCAGAATTTGCTGTATTTATGGCAATGATTTTTATGTACTGAAGTGCTATTATTTAAATAAAATATAAAGTAACTTCTGATTTGATTCTGATACCCACTATTTTTTCCACATAGGTGAACAACAACAAAATAATTTTACTTAGAGTGTTTGGTTACATCCTGAATATTCCAGTGGAGCTTTCCATCCCTTTACTGCAGCAGTGGCTGGGTTGTGCTAAAGAAATACCAAACACTTATTCATTACATATTGCTAAATTTATAACTAATAAACTACACTTCAGGAAAAAATTACCCATTCCAGCCAGCTGATGGCCTAAAAAAGGTTATAAACCAAAAAAGTCAAAGCTTTCCCAGTTTGTCTGCTGTGACCTCTCCACAGCAGAGTTTCTTCTTTGCAGAGAGGGTGGATGTGAACTTTTTTCTTCTCTCAACATTCAGAACTGCATTTTTCCCCCTTTTTCTGCACTGACATTAAATTGGTTTGTTACCTCACAGTACATTCTCAGAATATCTCCCCTTTCTCTTCAATGCCTAAATTTTCATTCTCACATTCATTTGTGAAATTGCAGATGAAAAAGCAATATTTTTAATTTAAATAAAAACTATTAAACTTTACTTTTGACATCATTTAACACTAAATATTTTATATAAAAAATTGCTGACAGGTGTGACATCTCAATACATCACTATTAGAGACAGCAGTATCTACACAATAACTTTAAATCTTAGTTTTCCTAGGGAATGTCAGAATCCACGAAGCAAAGAAACTGTATAACAAATTGCTAGGTTATATGTTATTTCTTAAAAGGCATTTATTTTCCAAGTTTTTCATCTACTAAAAATGAAAAGCAGGACTAGTTTCAGCTCAGGCAATAATGCAAAGCAAAGCTGAAGCCCTTACAACTGCTTGAGTGTTCTACATTTATGAATAATGGGAGGATTTGATTGGTAAAGAGAGAATAAATTTAATTTTTCTTCTTGACACATGTCCCAAACAAGGTACACAACTTTGTTATAAAATGTGCTGTGGTCTTCCTGGAAAAGGATGAACAGAGATGTTCACAGATTTAAAAAAAATAATTTGATCAAAAGACTTTATGCAGAACCAAACCAAAAGTAATTCTTAACAGGGAAGTGATATTAGGCTATTTAAATGTTTGGCTGATTAGAGCCAATCACTTGAGAAAAAGATTGTTTTTTCCTCAGTGTTAATGAGACTGAAGTTTTTGGTATCTGACTCCAAATCACAGAAACTACAAAGTCAAAGCTGGAACAACCTAATGATCAGATTTTCTCATTACTGAAGAAGTTGCTCAGGATTTTTTTTATTTTTAATTAAAAAAAAAAAAAGTTACAGGATTCTTTTGACAATTTCAATGGAAACATGAAACCCAGCTGCTTGGATGCTCTCATATGTTAAGCAGTATCTCAAAGGCAGAATTTCTAAGAATGACAAGCTCCAGAAAACCCAGTTTTCCTGTAGCACCACTGTTCTACAGAAGTGTCAGAAAATATTTTCTAGGAAAGCTTCTGCAGATTTTGGTGCTTTAGAGTACTCCAACTTGCAATTGAAGGCATCAGCAATATATTTAATTAAAAAAAACCCCCAAAATTAATCCTCTCACAGGAGCCTCCCTGGGTATCCCTGGGCTCTTGGAGCGCCATTGCTCACACCACACCCCAACAGCTGCAGTGACCTTCAAATTAGGACCTCAAATGCAACATTTCCATTTTATAAACAGAAAACACTGCTCAGCTGCTCATTTACTTTAAACCAGGGCTTGCAACACATTCCAAAAGAAATAACTGTCCTTCAAATAAAACAGAACTACTGCTTTAATTAGTTGTTGCTTTAAGTTTTACAAGATGAAGAGGTACTTTTCACTTAAATGTCATATTATTATTAAAAACACACATGTCAAGAGCAAATAATTAGAGAATATCTATTTTGTGAATATATTTAAAAGAGAAAAGATGTTTCTTCAAATCTAAGTATGCAATTATGCAGAAAATACAGTAAAAAACTGATTTTTAGTAGGTCATGCTAGAAGTTTCACTTAAGTACTGTTCTGTAGGCTAAAAGAGAAAATGTGTTACAAATATTGTCTAAAACAAATAAAATATTTTTTATCTGAAACTAATACTAAATATTTTACTTTTAATGAAATCAGCAAAGATGAAGTGAGCCAAGGATGCATACAGCTAACGTCTGTTGGATAAGGGGTTGATTCATGTTTGGTAATACTGAAAAAAAGCAGAGTACCCAGTATGCTCCACCTTCCTGGAAGGTTTGGTGAAACAAAAAATCAGAGTTTCTCTGTGAATAACATGGTAATGGCTCTTCCCTACCTGTGCCAAAGTGAATCCATTCTGCCTCACACCCCAACACCAGCACAGCACAGCTAAACCTTGGGGGCATTTATGATTTTCCATTTTGAATGGGAACTTTTGCACTTGATGCAGAGGCAGAAGCGCCAGCCCAGAACAGCTTGCATTAGAGCACTGGGGAGCTTGCATTACATCAGGGGATCTTAAAGTTAAACGGGTTTTTGCAATATGCGTTAAAGAAGTTACGAAGTACTAAACAGATACATCAAGTAGTTTCTAGAGTGTTCTCTACAGAAATTTGTTTATGAGTAGAAAAGGTTTCTTTAGATACCTTCAGCAGACTCGAATTTGAAAAGGTTCAGCTAAGAGGGAGAGAAGACATTAAAAAACTTGCACCTAATTTAGAGCAAGGCTTTTATAGATGGTTGAGGCGCCATGCTCTGGTGTAGTGAGGAAGAAGAGGTCAATATTTGCCTTTTTTCCTGTCTCCTCACCCTTCCATCCATGGATGTCCTAGGTGACCTCTCACTAGGGCAGGTGAGCTCGTCCTAAGGCAAGGCTGGCTCCACACTGTGCTCAGGGCAGCACAAACCCCACGGAGATGCTGCTCCACAGGATCCCAGCTCTGCCATGGGACAATCCAGCAACAGCTGGCTGGGAGCAAAGCCCATCCACCAGCAGTGCTCCAGAGCCTCCCAAAAAAAGAAGAAATTATCCTTCTGACTTAGGAAAAGGGGTTTTCTGGTGGCAGCCAGTGGATAACAGACCATGGATGAAGTTTGCTGCTTGGGTGGTGGCAGCTTCTCCTTTCTCTCCCTCTGTTGTTTTGAAAAGGAAAATGTGAGTCTGTAGGGGTTCCAAATTGCTTTTTCAGCTTGGTACAATGACAAAGGTTGGCAAGCCTCATTTCCAAAGGCAAACTTTCTTTTCCCAAGGAAATGTAGGATTTTCAGGTGAGTTTGCATTTAAAAATAAGATTTATCCAATATGACCTTTAAAACCTCCATCCTTCTGCCAACATTGCCACGGCTCGGTGGTCAACTTTATTGTTTTTATTTTCAACCTATTCTAGTAAGAAAACAATGTACTTTCTAAAGCCTGAATGCCTGCTATCTTTATGGGTTTAATTTGCTGACAATGCCAATTGTTTGGGTCTTCTAGTGATGTTTCAAAAATTTGTGATTTCATAAACAACTTGCATAATAAGGATGGAAAGAAGGGCAAGAAAAATCAGTGGTTTAAGATTAACCTGATAGAATGATGCAATTTATTAGTATTTTAGGCTAAACAAAATTTTGCTGAGCTATTTTCTCTAGGCAAATATCCAAGTGCAGACAGGAGAGACAAACAATTAATAAAAGTCACTCAAATGTGAAACTCATAACTTAACTTCATTTGTTCTTCACAATTCAAGAGTAGCTCACAATCTCATACTTAAGCTAGGTACTTCTTTTTGTCCTTCCAAGGAAGATGAGACTAAAGTATTATCTAGAGAATATTCTTTGAAGTATATGCAGTTATACATATTTTTACTAAGCCTATGTTCAATAAGTGAAATTTCATGTTCTGGGACATATTGAAAATATTTGATTCTATGAGAAATCGACAAGAAAAAAAACACCACACCCATGCCCCACAAACATACAAAAACTCTCACATTATTAATAAATAAATTAGAAATAGGTAAGAAAATACAGAGAATTAGAAATTGTCTCAAATCCAAATCTAATGACAAATAAGGAGTGCAATAATCTGTTCTCAGTGACCACTACCAAAAGTTCAGAATATGATTTAGTTTTTTTCTCTTGTGCTTTCATCATATATGAACCAGCCTGATCATTGCTGATACTGTGTTTAACTTGGAACTTCTCATTATCAGAAACTAAACAACATCACAGGGAAGGGGAAGTCATGGAATTAGGACGTTGATTTCACTTCCTTCTGACGTTCTTTGGGCTCTAACCAGTCTCAAGTCCCACCAAAGAGGAACAGGAACAATGAGAGCCACAAGGATGATTTCCTCACTCCCATCCCACACACACAGACAATATCTGTGTATTTTTCTCTGGTCTCCTTTCCCTGCTTCCACCTCCTGCACACTTTCTATTTCAGTTGAGTTCCTCCTTGGCACCTTCACTTGAATTCCTGCTCACTGGTGCAGACTGGCTGAGCTTGGAGATGTCCCTGCCTATGGCAGAAGGTTTGAACTACAGGATCTTTAATTCCCTTCCAGCACAAATCATTCTGTGATTGTTGATCCTTCAGCACTTGTGCTTCTGCTACAATGAATGTCACCCAGAGCCAGTTAGAAACTCTACAAATAAATGGAGTTTAAAACATTTTCATGTAAGGGCACTCTGGAAATATTTTGTTGTACTTGGTAATACATCTTTCTGACAGCCCTCAACTGAACTCATGTGTGAGTAGGCAAACAGAGTTTGTCCTCGTTTCTGTAGAGAATTAGAAACTCTGTCTTATGTTTTCCAAAGAGAGGAGGCAGAAAAGGGAGAGAGGGGAAGAAGGGAAACAAAAAAAGCACAACTCCAACACATTGTAAACTAAAAATATTTCCAAAGCAGTGCCACTGTTCTAAGTGTCACTAAGCGCTTCCTTTTATCCTCCTGGAGCCAGGAAAGCAGGGACAGCACCGTGGGACAGCCCAGCCCAGCATGGAGCTCTCATCTGTGCATTATGCATCATTTGCTGTGCTGGGCTCAAGGCATTACTTCTGCCCTTCATTACTGCTAATGGAATCCCAAGGTCAACGACCAGTCATAAATGTCCATTCTAAATAAAATGTATTGAAGACACCCTCCCCAATGTCTTTTACAAAGGTTCCTGGTCAGACCAGGAGTGTCAAATACCCAGTTGACCTTTCAAGATAAAAAACATTATCAGCTGCATGGATTTAGATTTTAATCTGTCTCAGTTAAGCACACCCACCGAGATTAGATATTTCCTGTGGGCTGTTCACAGTTTGTGACATGTTTTATCAATATTCATTTTCTCTCCCCCCTGCTCATATTGCTTCTCCCACGTGGTGGTCTCACATCATGCGTATGCATGAGGTCTGTGGTGGGAGTCCTGGTATTGTAAGAGTGCTCTAACACTCCTTGGAGTTTTGTTTTAAAAAATATATCTTTTGTATATTTAGTTTGCATGTCTGTCCCTTCTCCCACAGAACAGCTGTAAATCATTAAGGAAAACCCCAAACCCCTCACTGGGCAGGATAATAACGATAGAATTCATAGATAAAAAAGAAAAAAAAAAAAAAACAAACAGCAATGTGACAGAGAAAGTAAAAAAAATCCGACCTAATCAACCTAAAAACCACAGACAAAAACATGTAGAATTTTCTATGTTCTGACCGTAGGATAAAGATAGTACTGATATATTTCAGTTGCATAGGGATTTATAACTTTCCCTAAAACATTTGTTATAGTACAGGGATTTACAACTTTCCAAACAAGACTGAAATGCTTTATTTATATTGCAGCTTTGCAGATCTCTTTTTAGTTTGGGTTTTTTTCCCTCTCGTTAAGAGGCACTGCTTTTGACAGCAGATGTAATCTTCTAGATGTACTAGAAGATGTAAATAGTAAATTCTAAAAATGTTTAGGAAATGCTGTTAAATGTTCCATTGGATGGAAACAAGAAGAGAGCACAAAAGTGTTTTACTTTCACTAAATAAGTTTTATAGAGCAAGTATTTTGGTCATACTATACATGCACCTGTCTGCTTAGATCAAAAGGGTTAATTTTATATGGGTTTGGAGAACATTGTTTGTTTCAAAGGAGCTACACTAGCCAGATGCCATGATGATACAATAAACAGCCATGCCAAATCTAATGAATTAAGAAAAAGAGAACCGCATGAAGAAATTTTCACATGAAACTATGTAATGACAGAAAAAAAAGATGAGGATACATTGAAATAAATAAGAAAAAGTCTAATATTCAAATTGTAGACAGGTTCTGCATGTGAAGACTGATATATAACTGCCTTTACATCACACCTAAGTGTTTTACTTAGTAAGTAAAAATTTATTCATTTTAACACAGAAGCACTGGAACTTCAGATAAATCCATACACTAGTGAATCCTGCAGAGAAAGGATTCATTTTCTGTTGAGGGATCAGAATAAACAACAAGATTAATTAAAATTTTATCATACCATTTCTTAGAACAAAATTTTGCATTTAACTACACTGCTGTGTTGTTAAGGCTCCCATCAAACAGGCTGACAGAGGCTTCTTGAAGACAGGCAAGGAAAAAAAGCTGAAAAGGGATGATGGGCTCATTGCAGATGCTAATGCAGTTTAATGACCAATTAGATTTCTTTTTTAAACAAGGTAAAAGCAGTGTAGGAGTCCAGCTGTGCTGCTAACAGAAGCCAAAGGAACTGCAAGGCGCTGGGAGTGTTGTGATGTGCGTTATTAACCCAGTGCCAGATAAGCCTCTGTGCAGAACAGTATTAATGGCTCAGAAAACTCCCCGCTCTTTCAGCCTGAGCTGTCTGAAGCTATTTGCATTTTCAATCCTTTTTCATACAGATTAGTCAGAAGGTGGTAAAACCCCAATAGCCAGTGGAACAATATATCCTGGCTATATTGCAGGGAGCAGCAATGTGAATTCTTTCAGACATTTTCAGCACAGCCATGCTTCTCTTCACATGCTGAATGTCACGCCCAGGTGTTCTCCTGGCTTGGGCTGGGGCAATTCCATCTTTCTGGAATCAGCAGCCCTGTTGCTGCTGCAGGCAGGCTGAAGGGGACCATGGCTGGCACTGCAGGGAGCAGTGCTGAGCAAAGCCCTCAGCAGCAGCACAAATGTCACCACAAACACAGAACCTCCTGCTGACACACAAAACACCCCCAGAGCACCAAAACTCAGTAACAGGAGCCCTCCATGGTGTGGTACAGCATTATTGGGTGGTGACAAGAGTATTAAAATGCAGGTCAGGATTGGATCAGCTTGGTGACACTGGCTCCCACATCTCCCCCTCCACCTGTAACACACCTGCATGTGTGGTTATAAATAAATATCCTATTAACTCCGAGATTGCATTTATAAACTGGATATATTTCAAATGCTATCACACACCCCATTTGATCAATTAGTGGCAGAGGCTCTAAAACACAGCTATGACACCCAAACAGAGAACAGCTACATTTCATGAAGATGCAACCATTATTTATGAAAATTAATAATTTTGCAGGTCTAAGCCTACACTTATTATGAGTATTTAAATTCAGAATCACAGAAGTATTTAGGTCGGAAAAGACTTCAGAGACCACCAAGTCCAAGCTTTGAGTGATCACCAGTCAACCAGACCACAGCCCTAAGTGCCACATCCAGCCAGTTCTTGAACACTTATCACTGGAGAATATTTTTTAAATCAAGAATATTCATACCACATTATTTTAAGGTTTCAGAATAAATATAACTCCATCTGTGGAAAAAATTCAGTTCTAATATACCGGAACCCCTGAGTTATCCAGAATTTGGATTCCTGAACCATGCATGCTGTGATTGGGTTTCATGCATATAAAAATTCAGGTTTTTTAAGATTTCATATTTTATAATTGTAAGCAACTAAAATAGTATGGGTTAGAAGGATATCTGTGCTTGTAGTGAAACAGATATGTGTTTCTGTTTGCCTTATACAATATACAGATACACCCAAAATGCTTTTAAAATGCATGTGCATTTTTTTAACTTTCAAGCTTAGAAATAAAATAAAATACATTTTTTTGCCTGAAGGAAGCTTCTTTTCTACAGAGTCGTTGATGTCTCAGCCTTCAATATTGTCAAAGAAAGTGTGAAGTTCAGCAGTGATTGCACAGTGCTGTAGCTGGAAGAAAGAATCCCTTCTCTGCATTTAAGTGAATGTAGAAATCTCTCGTGGAAAGCAGAAATCTCAGCATTAATTCCATGGTGTCTATTGCAAAAACTGTTTTAAAAGCCAACACATGAACAACTGTATGAAGTTACTCTGTTAAATATCACACAACCAACAAGATCCTATCCTAATAAATTCATGTCCCCAATGTCAGCCACTGATCCTGTAAAATGTTACCTGGATTTCTGCAAGGGAGGCAGCCAAGCTACCAACACACCACGCAGAAATCACTGCTCTGAAATACCTTCTGGATCTGCTGTTTTATCACCACTCTGATAAAAAAGTGCATCAGCTGTTGGTTTGATAGCAGATGGAAGAGAATAAAAAGTAAACTGCAGCACACACAAAGGGAAAAAAAGTTATCTTGCCAAGGAGTGGGTGATGTCTAAATTCAATACAGTAATAAAGGGTGCTTGTGTAGTAAGCAGGCAAATCCCTAGTAAGTATAACAAATGAATCCTGACACCAGTCCATTTAATACACTCTCTCACACAGCTCTTTATGAATGTTCCTTCCACTAAAGCTCCATTGAGCCAATCTACTTCAATATTACCTTGTACTGAAACTACTGCACTCAGCTCTGTCTCCCAGATAATTCTTAGGAACTGGGCACTTTGCTCAGCTGCCTCTTTGCTACCAAGGAATAAACCAGAAAACATTGTTAAAAGCTGATCCTGGAAATATTAAGGTTTCAGCATAATCAAAATTGCACCTTTAGTGTTTGAGGAGGCTGGCTGGGGCTGTTATGAAGGAAAATACAGACACAGCTTGCAGACCAAAGGTGTTTGAGAAAATGCATTAACCTCCTTTAAAAAATGAAAGGGTAAAAGTCCTAAAATAAATGGCCACTTCTCCCTTGCAAAGGAAGATGTAAGTATTATATAGCAGCTACCTTACAAAGAACTCTACTGCTGTAGAAACAGCCCCCTTGCACAAACCATGTTCTTACCCATCCTGTGCCCCACAACCTTTCTGCTCCCAGAACGTGGAGAAACCCCTGAATGCAAATAAGATGAATAGAACAAAATGACCCCAGGTTCAAATCCTATAAAATACCTCTAGCTAGGTTTTTACAAGCTCTTCTTTGAGATCTGTTTAATTAAAATAAAAGCATGATATATGCTGCTGTGCAGAGCCTTTCTGATAACCAGAGTGGCTAAGAAATAACGACATAAAAGTTCCCCTTAAGACAGTTATTTTAGAAAGGCACACAGATTTCTGCATCTGCTGCTCATGGGCCATTTATCATATGCCTACTAATTTTTCCAGTGCTTCAAGCATGTTTCAGGAGGAGTTTATGGATAAAAAGAAAGATAGGGCTTTTTTCTTCTAATCTCTGCTTCACTTGGAAACAGAAAGAATGTATTTTTCATGATATCTTTTTGTTCTGAGGAAAATTTAAAAGGAGAAGATTTCGAGCCTGCTGGACTTAAGCTGATGTTTAGTGTGCTTTCGGTTAGAAAATGAACATTTCTTATGTGCATGTTGTGAGTTTGCCAGAACATGACAAATATTTATTTTTTGCAGAGAATTAGTACATGCCACATCAGATGTACCAGTCCCTCTCTGCTCTGGATAATCTCCAAAGCTGTGACAATACAAAGCACATGAGAAAGCAGAAGGATCCTCAGCCTCCTTGTGGTGATAGCAACTACTTCACTGCCTGGATCCAAAACAATTTCAAGACAGCTTTTTAAATATTTTTTTTATTGAGAAGAAAATGGATTATGTTACCTATGTAAACCCTTACAGAGATGCCATTTTTGTTGACAAAAAATAAATTAAAAACCAAATAATTTTCATCTAAACCCTTCAACTTACTGAGACTCTGCTGTGGCTCTGGTTGGTGGGATGGGAAGAGAGCAGAGCCACAGTCAATGCAAACCACCAGATTTTCCTCCAGGAGGGTTTGCAGGCTACAAAGTTCTGCTCCATTGTCTCTCCCTGCAGCATATTTTCAAATCCCAACTTGGCCTGAACTTTCCAAATTCTGCATTCTCTGGAGGGGAGAGTTTATTCCTTGCTGCCACCAGATTATTGCAGTCTCATCTGCAGCATACCTTCCGGAACTCAGGCTGCAAACAGCAGTCCCTGCCAGAAGGATTGCCTTAGGAGACTATTTTGGATTGCCAGCCCTTAGGCACAGCTTTCTAAAGTGGGGTGAGCCCTGACCCTGCCAGCCCTGGCCATTCCAGCACTGTCTCGGGTCTCTGCTGCTCACAGTGACCCCGAGATGTGTCACAAAGTCTCTTTTCCCAGCCCAGTGCTCAAAGAAGAAGTCAGGGCTCTTCAGTTCTGGGTCTCAAGGTGTTTATTGTTTCTTATCTATAAAATTCTATCTCCTGTCCAGCCCAGGTCTGCTCAGCAGGTCAGACAGAGGCACTCTGCCTGCCCCCAGGGCGGTGTTACGACTTTATAATACCAACTACGTGTACAATATTTACAATTACTTCCCAAAACCTATCACCTATGTTAGACAGTGAGCTTCTACTCTAAACCAATCTAAAAGTGCCAACATCACAGCAGAAGATGGAGGCCAAGAAGAAGAAGAAGGAGAAAGGCTGGACACACCCAGATCCATCCTTCTTGCCCCCCTGAACCCCCATTCTAAAAACTCCAAAATCTATTTTTCACCCCGTGATCAATTCATTATCATGCTACCTAATTTGTTGTGGCTTGCAGATCTTCATCTAAGGTTGGTAACTTGCTCCATCATCAAACCCACAGGGGCATTTTGGGCTCTGTGCCAGGGTCCTGAGCCCCTGGCAGGGTCTGGGCTGATCAGACAGCCCGAGGGATGTCCTGGGTTCTGACACAGCACCTCTCCAGGGCTGTCACCACCTCGGTCAGTAACTCCCTGCAGAGGTGACACCTGGAGGTGTGACAGCCACCACAGCAGTGTCCCACATCAGCACAGGGATGTTTGCCCAGAGCACTGCCTTCTGCCCCTATGAGAGATCACTGCAAGGGCAAAGGTCTGAGCAGCTCACACAAACTTCACAACTGCTTGGTACTAACAAACAGCAAAGCCAGCACTGCCCAGTGCAAAATTCAGCACCAAGAATCCTTCCCCTGGGCTCTGCCAAGGCTTCCACCTCGCTGTGTGACAGTTCTGACCCTCAGGAATTTGCCAGGAGCGCTGCACCTGGCTGTGGGACAGGGCAGCAGTGATTCCTGCAGTGACCACAGCGTGGTGGAAGGACACAGGGTAAGGTTTGTTCTCCCACCAGCAGCATCACTGCTCACCAGTGCAGTCCCATAGGGATCAGGGCCCACTGGGACAGCCCAGCTGGCTCTGCCCACTGAAATGAGCCAACACTGCCCTCATTTATACAGGGTAAGGTAATGGTGCTGATTGAGGCAACAGACACATTCCAGCTCAGCCACTGGACCTGAGTCCAGGCATCTGGAAACCAACACCGAGGTGAAGAGTAACTAAGGGTCACAGAAAATTGCTGCAAAATTGGGATTTATTTTTTTTACCGAAATCTTAGGTAATCAGCAGCAGTTATACAGCTGGTGCCTGTCTGAATACAGAAGAGCCATTCTTGAACTGTCAGGCCAAGCTTCCCTCTCTTCATCAAGGCTATAAAGCAATAAAAATGTTTAGAAGAGGGCTCTTAAGAAAAAAGCAACTCATGGAGCAGGAGGCATGAGTGACCCCTAATTAACAGCTTGGTGCTACAGTCTTAGGTCAGAACACAACCTTGGTATTTTTCTGTCTAAAATCAGCACTGAAAGGTGGAAAAACAAACAGGTGTAAAGAGACTCAAAATACCACTAAATATCTTTGCACTGATAGACAATCATCAGATAAAGCCATCTCAGTCACAGGAGAGTTTGGAAGGAACCTTGTGGATCTCCCTTCTCAAAGCAGGGCCACCTGGAATGGGTTACTCCATTTCCAAATTGCTTAATTTTCTGTACTCCAGTTTGTGCCCATTGCACTGGGCACCACTGAGAGGAGCCTGAGCCCCTCATCACAGCCCCCATCCATCTGGGCTATTCACAGACAGAGATAAAACCTCCCTCAGGGCCTGCTGTCCCCCAGGATGAACAGCCCCAGCCCTCAGCTTCTCCTCTAAAGCTCTAAAGTCAGAGCTGCCGTTCCTTCTCTCTTTTTCTGGTTTTGTTTGTTTTTTTGTTTTGGTGGTTTTTTGTTTTGGTGGGGTTTTTTTGAGTTATATTCTTAGTAATTTGAATTTTTTTTTTTTCCACCACTTCTGTTGGAGACAAGTCTTGATCTCCAGCTATGCCAGTGCCCTTACTCAAAAGGTTTTGGAAAATCACTCATCTCCTGCAAAATTATAAAACTTAAATGCTGTAAATATAAATATACATCTATACATCAATAAAAAATACATAATGGCTTTATCACATCAATTATCTCAAAAAAATTATGTCTTCAAAGGTGCCAAGTATCCTTAAGGAAATAATGGCTCTTAACACAGGTTCTCTAATACTGTTGGTCTTCAAGGCTGGCAGGTTATTGATATAAATTACAAGTAATTAGCCTTATTAAAGCCTAACAGTACAATAACAGTGCTCTATGAAGGAACTCCCTATGTTAATTAGCACTCCAGTTATAACCCATTCTTTTGCAGATTTCCTGGTCTGATGCAGCCACTGGACTCTGTACAGCACACATCTCACAGGAAGACAAGAATCTGCCACAGAGAGTTTTATGTCAGCTCCTTTCTGCTCCAAGGCACAACATGTGGGTTAGACAGGATGCAGACTATTCCAGCATGATTAAGTTGGGTTTTAAGCACCTTCCACGTGCAATGAGATCTGAGAGGAGCCAGGAATGTATGGAAGAAAATTTTAGATTTAATGGACAATGTGCATTATCAGAAATTAGGATACAGAAAGATTTTTCCTGAGGAAAGGAATGCTGTCTCTCCCTCCTACATTTTGACAAATGAGGATCATTAGCTAGCAAGAAATCAAGAGAAACCTCTGTTGTTCTAATTATTTTCTTTGCTCCCATGGGTATGACAGCTTCACACAGAACATCTCCAACAGAGCAGTAAGTTTTCCAATCCCCCATAGCTAAACCTTTCACTATTTCCAAGACCACATGTGAGCTTACTTGCAAGTAACCTGTGCCTTTTTATGGTTATTGATAACAAATGTAAAGAGCAAGATGACAAAGGGTTCAAAGACCAGGTGAGCACCACCTTCCCTGTCTTTTCCATTTACCCTCCAATTCCTCCCTCTCAGACAGGAGAAGCAGCCTTTCAGCCAAAGGAGAAGGACTTTCCTTCTGTAAGACAGCCTGGAAAGCAGGCAGTGAGCATCAGAAATTGTCTCCTGTTGGAGTGGGTTCAAAACCTGCCACTCCCTGACAGAACAGGGAGTCCCCAACAGCAACGAGTGGCTCTGCTGGCAGAGCCCTTTGGCCTCCCTGTTGAAGCTGTGCCATTGACAGGAAGAAAATTAAACCTAGAAAGTCAGAAATAGAAAGTAGACAGTAAAAAGAGTTGCCTGGAGGAAGGAAAAGTTGAGTTGTCAATCCTGGCTGTAAAGCTATTTATACACTTTACCCAGTGACATACATGTGAGTGTGGTCTCCTGGAGCAGGGAGGAGAGGTGATCTCACAGGCACTGGTTTAGCCCTCATCTTCCCAGCACCAGGATAATGACTGCACACAACTGACCCCAGAGATGAATTGCTTCTGATTCATGCCTGTGGGAAGCCATGGTAAACCACTTAATTAGATTAACAGATCTAATAAGCAGGGAGCTGTGTAAAGATCTTAAAGCTCCAGCTTCCCCCCTGAGGGACATCCTTCACACACCTACCCAAAGAGTTCTGGGGTTTTTTTACCAAACAATAATAGAAAACAAAATCTCCAAAAGATGCACCCAAACTGCCCCAGCAATAACCTTTCTAGAGATCTTAAAATCCTTTAGCCTCTGTATTCAGGGGTAAAAAGTAAAAACATGCAGACAATTACGTGCATTAAAACATCAGATAGGTTTCACTGTAGGTGAAATACACAGTCCATTCCTTTAAATCAAACGAAAAGACATTTCCTTCCCCTCCTTTGCCTGCTCCCTCTCCCTCTCATCTGTAGGATGGGTCATGCTGCTTTTTCCTTAAGAAGCACACCAGATTTCCTGTCTTAAACACGCTCTATAATTAACAACCAGCAAATAATGAGTACCCAGGATATATAAGTCTATTAGAGTGCTGGCAGTGCTAAAGACTCATGCTGTTTCACTGTGAGCTCCACTTGAAGAGGTGATTTATGGAGGACATTTTTTCATTAAGTAATAGCAAATGGTTTCCACCCTCGCAGTACCCAGCAATCTTCAGGGAACAGCACAGCGATATTGAGTCCCTTTCTGGAGAGGAACATTTCAAGGACTTTGGCTGGAACATAAAATGACAATCATTTACTCAAGGTCAGGAAAAAATAAGGGGAAATACAACCAGAGGTTAAGCATAAGGTGCTCGATTGCATAAGATCTGTCAGTTAGAGAAATAATACAGTTGCTGAGAAACTACCAGGAGCTCTAACTACACCCTTGCAGAAATAAAGAGGGCCATATTGTCACCATGTGTTTCAAAATACCATTGCTATTGCTACTTCTGGAGTTGTTACCCCTAAAGAGCTAAGCTCTTATTCCCCTTAATTACTCTAAATACTCCTACCTTGAGTAAATCGTATACAAAGCTCACTATGAAGTGACACAGCCCTGAGCACTGCCTGGGTGCCAGCTAATACCACAACAATATTGGTACCTAATCACTTTAATCACCAACTTCCTTCTCCCCTAGGAGTAACCACACAGAAGAACAAAATATAATTACATTGGCACTCCTGCTACTGCACATCCACTTTCTCTGCAGCCCTCCAGTGCTATTTACTATGAGGCTGAAGAGGGATTTCTTCAGTGTACAGACATGCAAAAATCAAAATATCATAATTATAATACTTTGTCTTCCAGGCAACTAATGTAAGGCATTTAAATATTGTAATAATATTAAAATAAACTTTGCAACATTCATGGGTATTTTTTTTTTCACACATCATGAATGCTGACACTGAATTCCCAGTGGCAGCAAACCAAAGTACTGACAGAGCTAGGAAAAGTCCACGGGAGTCTTGGCTCCCCAAGATCCAACATTGGTTTTCTGAAATGTTTTCTCCTCCTTGTAATAATTAAAACCTATTGCCTACTTTGAAATAACTCAGGGGTCCAACTCAGCACACACAGCTACTAACACAGCCTAATCTTCTGCTATGCCAAGAAGAGATTTTGCTCTGACCTGTTCCCACAAGACAGAAATACCAGGCCAAAAAAAACCACCTCCATATACAAAATTTATTCAACACCTCTTTTGCGTTAAAACAAAATGGGATTTTTTTCCTGATGAATCATTGCATTCTTACAGGAAAGAACAACAGGATAGAAAACCTTAAGTCCCAATGTAATTCGAGGAGTGAGCTGAGCACTGGAAAAGCAGTTTATTTCAAACACCCACCTGAGCCTGAAAGAACCTCCCTGCCTGTAATAGCCCTGTGCCCAGGAATGAAGGCAGCATGAGGTAACACCAACACACAGAAATACAATTCCATGGCTGCTCCCTGGCCAAGGCCATGGCACCCCCACAGCTCTCACTGCAAACACAAAGGCACAGATTCACCCCACTCCTGAAAACTCCATCAGCTGGAGCACACAATTTCCTCTCAACACACACAGCAGTTGCTACGTGCTCACTTTTCCATTTAAATTGACTCTGTTATAGCCTGAAGATGAGAGGAAAGCAAGAACAGAGCCCAACAATTTGTTCAGTGATCATGACTTTACTACTTCTCTTAATTCCTTTCTTTAGTACCTCATGTAATGGGGGAGATTTTGCAAGAACTGCAGCTCCACTCAAGAACAAAAAGCTGTTTTCTCAGAGTTGAAACGAGCATGAATGTTAAGTTGTCATAAAAAAGGAGCCTTGCTTTCTGAGCTCAGTGGAGCCCCATATCTGCTCTCAGGTTGAGGATGAGCAGCAGTCCCTGGGGACTCTGAACCCCACATGGGCAGGATGGATTTTGTAATTTTGTGGCTGTTCTGTGGCTGATTCTTCAGCCAGCTCCACACACTGAGTGTCACCCCTGCCTTCTGGACATGATAACATCTCCCCCTCCTGTCACTGCCACAGACAGGGGTTGCTGTTGAAATCCAACAGGCCCCAGTCGTACCAAACACTTAGAGGGTTATTATAAATCTCATATGGCAAAACATGCTTTCCTTAATGCCTCTGTGAAAACACTCTCAGACTCCTCAGAAAATCTTAATCTGCTGCTCTGGAAAACACAAAAACTGCTGTGTGTGCTCCCTTGGGGAAAAAAAAAAGATTGTCATTATCTTCTGCTCATTTTACCACTTGAAAGCAGCCATGTTTTCAAAAACCCAGTGGATTTTTGAATCCTCCAGGAGCCAGAAGATGTGCAAGGGACTATTTTTATGTTCTTAACAGCACTGGGCCTCCTAAGGTCACATGTTTCAATGTGCTTTCACACAAGTGCCCTCCCAGAGCAGCATCAACAACAAAATAAAACCATACTGCAGCAACAGACACAAACAGGTAAGACACAACAATGTCTCACAAACAACTCTTCCATTATTAACTAAAACTTCCTAATTTAATGGGGTTTAATTTAGTGGGGTTTAATGCCACCCCACTTTTCTGTTATCTCTTCACTCATAATGTTTTCTAGAAATTTAATTTGCCACAACCTGTACTCTTCCATGCACAACAAGGGATACATTCTGCCTAACAAGCAATGAATAGACCTTCTACCTGCCCAAATTTCTCCTTGACACTGCAAAAAGCTCATGTTAGGAGACATTTGGCAGCTTGCTAAAGAGAAAGATATGTATTTTTAAAGATATAAAAACTGTCCTGTGAAATAATCAGTTTTCAAAAGCAATTCTTAATACATCTGTTAACATCCTGCCCTTCACAGTAATTTCTGTTATCAAAAGTAGTTTGTGATGCTTAGAAAATCCCTTAAAAAGAAGCAAAAAATAGCAGTTAGTACAACTACACACATTTATTTCATGGGAATCCATTCAGTACCCCTAATATCCCTTACACAGTACAATGAAAGACACAAGCAAGAGTTCAGAGCCTGCATGCTTGTCTTGCTCAGAACTGGATTCTATTAATCTTAATTACTTTAATTCATGACATTTAAAGCTGAAGTGTAGATTAGAGTGAAAGCTCAAATGTTTCAGCAGGCCTGTATTGTAACGCTGTCCTTGGGTTTTAAAAAGGAAGGAAGGATTTGGAGAATTCACTTTAGTCTGAGTTTTCAAATACTCATGAAGCCTGGATTTCATCCTGCCAGAAGAGTCTGCAAGACTCATTTCACTTACTCAAACAGGGATATTCTGGCTCACAAAAGACAAAGCATTTCAAGATGAACATTTCCATTTAGTATAACACAAATACTATTTGTATTATTTAGCATAAATACTGTAACTAGGAGCAGAGTTAGTAAGTGAAATTTGTTATTTTAATTATTAAAAAATGCAGCTCAACTAAAGTCTGGTGGAAAGTGTATTTCCATTGAGTTCCAATCCACAGCCTGTATTCCAACACCCACAGCTTCAGACTTTTCCTAATATTTAGCAGTACTGTAAAGGGCAGAAGGGGACACAAAACATCATTTTGCAAGTGCCACATAATTCTTCAGAGCTATCACTCCCTTTCCCTCAACTAATGTTAAAGGTGAAAAGAACAAAATCATCTATTATTGAGGGCTTGGTTCAGCATTTCTGCAATTTTAAATACTTTTATGTGACACAAGTGCATGCAGGAAAGTTGGGTTTGTCTTCACTTATGCTGATGAAGAAACATTCCAGGTTTTTTTCTTGCTTGTTTGATTGGGATATATCTTTTGTTGAGAAATCACTCAACTATATTTGAATATTCCCTCAGGATGTAGCAGGAGGGCTGCAGGTCCCTTCAGAGTGGGACACTTGCCCTGGGCAGTGGGACAAGTGATGTGGGGTTTGCTCAGCCAAAGGGATGCTGGATGTGACACTCCCTGCATCACTGCCCAGCCACTTGGCCTAAAAGAAAGAACTTAGCTGAAAAATTCTCCTGAAGTTGAATTGTGAAGGATTCTCAACTGCCTGAGTAACTCTGGTGAGTGCAAAGGCCCTATGTGGTGGTTTATAGGTGGTTGACAGCACTGTACACTGAAAGTGCTGGACCTGATCCAGGGAAGCTCTGCTTCACTGACCAGTGTCAGCTTCCTAAAGTGAACATCCCCCAGCCCACAGAGATGCCCCTCCACAGAGCTGAAATATCAACGTGACTACAAATGACTGATATATTTAACGGAAAGTAAAGTTAACATCAAATTATAAAATAATTATATTATTTAGCACCTCCATGAATGACCCATTCTGCTGCAATGATCTATTCAGTTTTTAGATAGAGTTTCTGAGCAAATAAATAATATACACAATGCTACCTAAATCAAGGACTCTGCTGAAGCAGAAGATACTGGAAGTACTAAATTGAATACATACCAGGTAAACAGACCTTAGTACAATTTGGGAGGGATTGGATTTGTCAGGAAGGGAATCCAGCTCAGCTTGGAGCAACTTTGGGCTCAGATATTCACATTTTAGAGAAAGGGAATGATAGCAGGTGCCAGGAGGAGCATGGCAAAGCAAATCAGAAATTCTGTCACAGAGCCAAGAAACAACATTGGAAATGTCACCATTTCTTGTTGTCTCTTCTTTCGTATTCACAGGAGTATTTACTGACCTGAGGAAGATGAGGTGGGAAAAGCAGGGACCAAAAGAAAGCTGTGGGCAGAGCACAGAGTGATGCAAACACTGCATTTGAGCTACAGGAAGCCAAGAGACTGGCCACAGAAAAAGGCTGAAGATGGGAGATTTTCCTGATCACAAAACTGGCTTAAGGAAGTCACCAAAAAAAGGTTTTATTACTGTAATGGAACTTGATATTCAGCATGGGCTACACCTGATCACCTGCACTGCATTTACAGGATGCTTAACAAGAGAGAGAAAATAGATATTGTGAGTGCCAGACATTTAGCTGGAGGTACAGGAAAGGGTTGGTAAACTTGGAAAGATTTGAACTGACCCTGAACAAGGGACAGCAGAACAAATGGTATCATTACACACAGTAAAACATGATCTGCAGCCTGGCAGCTCCTGTATTAAAGCCCAAATTGTTACAGTGAGAAAATCAAATAAATATGAGTATAATAATTTGGTTTATCCTCTTAAAATCCACTGTGGCTTGGCCATTAACTACCTGTGGTCACATTATTTACTGGTGTTGCTTTGCCTATTTGTCATGAATAATAGCATTTCTTTTGGTTCATTTCCTCTCTGCTGCCTTTGGGAAGGGACACAATAAACTACTTAATAGTTTATGTCATTCTTTTAAAAATTGTTTATAGTTTAAGAACTAAAATCATGGTATTTAATCTATGCTGGATGCTGAAACGTTATTCTCATTATACATAAAGTTTAAAATTATTTTAAATTAAACTTCTTGGCATAAAAAATACAAACTAATGTCTCAAAGAAGTCTTAGTCTTGATCAAATTTATTACTCTTGATCAAATCTATCAGATTTTGTTAGTTGAATCAAAATGTGCCTTAAAGCACTTAAGAGCTTCTGGGATCTTCAAGCTCCCCAGATGTTTTAGATGCTTCAAAAGCCTGTATTGTGCAGGAAAATTGCCACAAAACAGATAAACAGACTGGAAATACCATTGACACCTCACAAAAAATATACTTCCTCTTTCAAAAATAGCCCTAAAGTCCCTCATGGAAAGCAAAATTATGGAATGACTAAATTCAATCCTTAGGTAGAAAGAAAAAGTTTTATGAAAATGAAACTGCTGAGACATCAAAAAGTATTAAGTAAAATTTTCAGTAATAAGAGATTATTTGATTAACTTCTTTGATTTCAGCATTTCAAGTTGAAAGTCTTTAACTCCTCAAAGCTGTTTTGATTCCATACAAACAGCAGATTGTTCAATTTCCCCTGAGCTTCATTTCCTTCTACCACTCTAACTTCCAGTGAGACCTCATTTGGGTGGATTTTCCAGCAGCACAATCTGGTTCAAAGGTTCAGCCCTGCAGGTATTTAATACAAGAGCCACCCCATTAAGGCAGATTAAAAATTGTACATATCCACCAGATTTTATGGCAAAGCTGCTTTAAGACCTGCAAAAAGGGAATGAGAGCCCTTTAAAACCATGCTTTAAACCTTCCAAGATAATTATGAAATTACTTCATTATGAATTTAAAGAAGAAAAAGAGGTGAAAGAAACCACCAAGGACTCCAAATGCACACAATTATACTTATTTTAGACAAGTATAAGCTGAAGAAAAAGCTCCAGGAAAACAACAGGTCATTTTGCAGTGGTAAATACTGCAGTGATGTTATACTGGGGACGTGTGAAGTTGAGAGGCACATCACAAAAGACCTGCTCACTAAATCCTAAAAAGCCTTTTTCACACATTTCCAGACTGATCACACACCTTAACAACAACTGCTGTCCAGCTTGCCTATTTAATAGCTTTTTAAAGTAAATTTTTTAAAAAGGCTGATTTCTAATGGAAATGGAAGTTCCTCGTGGAGATGGAAAATTTATCCAGAAGTAGAGAGGAAATTAACTGAGAGCTAAGTGTTGAAATTCTGCAGCAGTATCCACTAGGGATGACCACCTCTTCCTTGCAGAGTCCTGGACATAAAGGGAATTCAGATTTCCTGATGTTTGGGGGAGCAGGAAAGTACAGTGGCTCCAATAAATAAAATCCATCAAGTACATGTTTGAACAAAAGCACTCCTGAAAACACTGCTCCCTTCATAAGCATAAGGCAATACTTTGTTTTTCCATGCAGAACTGATATTTCCTTTTGGCAAAAACACTGCAGTAGGCATTTAAGTAATTTTTTTAAAGTATTTTCAAAGGGGGTGTTTTTTAAAAAGTTACTTTCTAAGAAGTCAAAGGTGTTATCTGTTCATATTTAAATTACAACTAAGTCAAAATAAATTCAGAAGAATACGAAGACTAAAGGATAGTAAGAGCTCATTCTGTTTCTAATTATGTTTTGTGATATAGCTAAAACTTAATTCACCAGATGATGCAAATCACACTTATAATCAAGGAGCTCCTTTAAACAGAAGGATAATCCTTAGCATTTGGCAAAAGATTAGAACAAAATTAATTGTCTCTATCAACTACAAAGATTCACAATATAACTATGTGGATCAGTTGATCAATGTAGACCTCACAATGAAAATCCTTATAAAAAGGCAGGTGTATCCACATGGATTTTTTTTATATTTTCATCTAAGAAGAAATCTGAGTATTAATCATGATGCAAATAAAGTGATCCCACTGGATAACTTTTATCTTTCTCCCACTCTAGTGGAGCATTTCAAAGTTTTCTTTCATAATTTTAAAAGAAAAAAAAAAGCGAACATTTTTTCATTACATTGAACATACTGAAATTGAAGCAGTGCACAAACAGGGGAAAAAAGGAAAACTATTTTATTTTCATGTCACTGGAGTAAGGTTGATCTAGAATGCTTTGAAGATTGCTTTGCAATGCTTTTGCAAACTTAAAAAGCATCATTGCTTTGAGAAATAACTTGTGCTGCCCAGGGAGGAATGCAATGTGCATGGGGGCCTGGTGCAGCTCTTCAGGGCTGGAAGACACTGAGAGTAACTGAAAAGAAAAGAACTTTTTTAAAAAAAGTTTCTCTAAACTTCAGAGCAAACATAAATAAATGACAGATCAGAAGGACAAGAAGAGAATGTGGGCCACTGTTCCTTTAAAACAAAAGGAGATGTGCTACTTGAAGTCCATAATTTCAACATGAATATTAATGTATGTTTTGAGAAACATAAAATAAAAAACCAAAACAAATCAAAAGGAGCTCCAAAATGACAGATTTTTATCCCTACCTACTAGAATAGGAAACTTGTTTGTATATAGAAAGCATTTATGTAAGCCTTAAATAACAAGTTTTGTACATATTGTTGGGGAAAACAATAAAAATACATCATGTTATAAACAATACTGCTGAAGTCTTAATTTTGCAGCAGCCAGGAAGGGCTCTGAGCATCCTGCCTGGAGCAGTTTGCTGTCATTTTGAACTGGAATTTAGATACCAAGAGGAAAAAGATTTTTCAATTTTTTTCACATTTTTTTTCATGTGCAGCCTCACTGCAGATGGAATCACCAACACCCAGCCAGGTTCATAATCCTGAAGAGCTCAAATGCCATTTTTAAATGCTTAATATAATTTGTAGGAAGTTATTACAGCCCTTTAATTTCACTGCATTACGACTATCCAGTATTTTTGTTAGACAGACTGGAGCCTAAAGGTGTGAATCAGAAGATGCACTACTCATATTGCAAATTAAATCAGCCCTAGAATGCAGCTTGGGAGTTTTAGCAGAAATTAACTTTTAGAGCAAAGTTTGTGAGTAATCCTAATTAACTCCAAAACATTAACATCACATATGGCCCAGCACAATCACCCAACCCAGCAGCAGCTAAAATATTGCACAAAATAATGGCAGCACATTCACATCCTCATACAAATATTTTAACATCAAGTCCATACTGCTGAAAAACTGAACTTAGGAAAACTGAGCACAGGAATCACGAAGATGTGATCTTATACTTTAAAACTGAACTTCTTTTTTATGTTGCCTTGGAGAAAAATCATACCACCTTTGCCTTAGTTTAATCCTGCACTAATAATGACCACATATGTCCCTCATAAATACTGTATATATTTATATAGTGTATATATTTATATACTGTATATATCTATATTTATGAATATATTTATGTATCATAAATACATAGCAACAATTTACAACATACATCATGAAACACAAAAGTGCCATCAGCTTATGTAAAATATTAACACTACAGTAGCAGGGCAAGAAATTATCATCTTTATTTCAAAGAGAAAATATTCAATTTTGAGATGAAAAATGCTCATTCTAGAGATATAAAATCTGAGTACAGGTGTAAAAATACCTGGAAGTCTGAGACCTCATGGATATTTTTGTTGCTTAGATTCACTCTTTAATTTATATCTACCTATGCTAACCTTCTCAATTTCAAAGAAGAAAGAATTATACTTCAAGTTTTCCTCCTGTGAAATAAGAGACTTGCAGAACTGAATTACAACCCCCTGAAAACAGAGATTTAATAGAACCATCAAAGAGCACAGCTGCACTATTGGATACCACTCTAATTAATATTACATAATCCATACAACACATGTGATCAATTTCGAGGTCCCAGGCGGTTCTTAAATGAATGAATGCAATTTGTAAGCTCTGATCTGTCACTTCCACTTAGAGCAGAAGTGTCTACATTTCATATTACATTGTAATGCATGCTGTAAGCCTGTATCAGAACTCCAATTACTCATATCATGATCAAGTTCCACGGACATAATTAGGAAATGGGGAAGCCAGGACCCATGAAACCACGAGATGATGGCAGAGGAAAAGTAGGGAGAGAGGTAGGGAAAAAGTTACCCAAGGGTCAAGTGTAACCTGCTTGGAAGTCAGGAAAACCTGATTGTCCATTGGCTGGCACTGGGAGGAGGAATTTCCCCAGATCTGCTTTACTTTAGGGTTATTTTGCATGAAGTGGAAAAATGAGCAGTTTAAGCTGTATACTTTAAAGGAAAATTAGGTGCTGAATCTGGGAAAACTTCAACAGAAATCATTCTGCATGTCTTATTTCCTACGCCTATTCCATTACAGTTAAAAGGAAGTACAGCTTCAATCCCTTAGCAAGTCACCCAGCAAAAAGAAATCTGTACACAGTCAGTGCTGATTGCCTTTGATCAGGGAAGGGACTTGCCTTGCTGAAGCACAAGCAAGAGCTGCAGTTTTCACAGCAAATTCCATGAATTTCTAGATTTGAACTGCTGAACTACAGCCCTGTTTAGAAAGACTGAAAGGTTACACTTAGTTAAGCTCAAAACCTGTGTCCACAGCAGAACCTGGAACACCAAAATGAAATAGATCTGAGACCTTCCTAATAGATTTAACATCTCATTTAGAAAATGTTGGCAGGAAAACTCCATTTTAGCAAACTTTTTAATTAAACAACAAAATAAATTCTGAAGCATTTTTACTTCAAATTTTTCCAAATAATTCTATGGAACGAAATATTTGGAAATGTACAAATTCCACAGACAAGACAGCTAACAAGCCATTAGTGGTAGTGAATCAAATCCAAACGCTTCCACCAAGGAAATCCAAGACAATTAGATTTTTTTCCACAGCCAGGCTTCACATCCAAGTGACACTGTGTAGAACTAAAGCTGGTGACAGTGCAGGTCTGGGAAGGAAAGCTCTGGGCTGGCAGCCTCTGCTCCAATGCACTCAAAGCCACCTCATTCACAGCCATTAACCATTTTTTTTTACCTCCTCACAGAGTATAATACTTACTTCATAAGATGCTGAAACAATTAATGTAATTTAAAAACATCATCTAGTACTGCCTACGGAATGGCAAATCTTTTCCGGAACGAAAATAAATCAGATTTAATGTTTTAGAGTAAATACATGCATGAAAAAAGATACTATAATTACACTCACTAAATATGGCTCCAGATAATTATTATGCTGGCTTTCATTGAAAGAAAAAAAAAAAAAAAAGAAATGAAAGAAGGGAAGAAAACCATTTTAGGAAGGGGAGGGGAAAGCCAGGGCACTGACGTTAGCAATGTTCCATTATGTCCTTATTTAATTCTATGGCAAAGTTCCCATTGACTTCAATGAGAGTACGATTTGGCAGGAGAGAGACAAGCAGAACGAAATAGTTTCAAAGCAATTTTAATGCACTGTTTTCCTTTCTCAACTCTGACAAACTAGTTTCCTCTTTTTTTTTTTTCTTTCCCTACTCTTTTCTTTATTGTTGTTGATGCAGTTCTTGTACTCCAATAGAAAGCAGCTCTTCAGCAGCCTCGGAAATGCTGTACACAGAAAACGCACCAAAGGCCCATCATGCATGGAAGATGATAATAATCAAACTAGAACTGCATTTAGTGACAGAGTGGTTAGTGTGAGTGAAGTGCAAGGCTGGAAATTGAAATCTGCACAGTCTGACTGGTTAATAACAACCATCACTCAGTGTTTATACCAATCCAAATCGGAGCGAAAGAAGCGAGAGACAAAGGAGAAGAAAATGCAAGTGAAAAGCCATGGAGCTGGGAAATATTGAACCTGCTGTGAACTTACTGAAATGATTGTTAATCAGTCTAATGTTTTTTTCAGAGAAAAGGCATAGCGTCATCACACAAACTATTACATATAAAATGAACTCCAACATTTCAAATACAGAAATATTTGGGATATTTCGTCACTCCAGAAAACGCACATCAGCTCCTATAGCAATGCAGATGGCAACAGGCAGCATTTACGAGAGAAGAGCCAGATAAATGCACTACCCTGAATTATTTATTAGAAAAATCCGTTTCAAGGGCGCAGAGGATTTCCACGCCGGCGTGACAGATTTTGAACACGTTGTGTTATTGTGTGTAATGAGTCGCTTCCCCCGCGGCCGTGCGGGCAGCGCCGTGCCCAGCGCCGGCGCCTCGCTCGTTCCGCCGGGCTCTGCTGCACAGCTAATCCTTTCACAATGGCCCTAATCCAGTTAGCGGGCAGCGATGGTGAAATGTCAGCCTAATTGGATAACAGCCTGCCATTCTGGGATTATTCCATTAGGGCAGCAGGCCCCGCTGGAGGGGACGCCCAGCAGCGCTGCGGGGCCCTCGGCCGCTCCCGGCCCTCTCCTCAGGGCGGCCGCACCGACACCAGCGGCCTCTCCCGAATTAAAACCATCTTTAGGAAAATATTCATTTGCGCTGTGTTTTTGGTGACTAGAAGCTAAGTAACTTCCAGCTTTAGGGTACTGCAGAATGGATCTGCTCTGTCGCCTCATCTCCCCTTCCCTCCTTGGCGTTCCCTCAGCTGCAGTGCCAGGTGGGCTGGGAGCGGGGTGACAACAGGGCCACCCCAGAGAGCTGCAGCTTGGAGTGGGGACCAGGGGGCACTGGCGGAGTTGGTGACAACGCCTTTGTGTCCTGCTTCCCTCACATCCCTGTGGAGCCAGGGAAGCACCCAGCCTGCTGAGGACAGGACAGGGACACAGTCCCACCTCCAGCTCATGTCCTGCTCCAGGCCCCCTGATCCTCCTGAGCTCTGTCCGCAGCTCAGCTCTGGGATTGATGGAAAACACTGCTTGAATCGAGCAGAAAATGTACAATACATGTTCACATGAACAATAAAACAGCCCGCGGTATTTCCATGGCTGTCACGAAACGCTGCCCACACTCTAACAGACATGCCCTGCATCAGGTCCCCATGCCACAGGTACCCCACAGGTGATGGAGCGTGGCGACCCACAGCGTGGACCAACAGTGACACCTGGGGGAGAGAGAGGTGGGATGAGCACAGCTCCCTCCCTCTCCTCAGGTACCCAGCACGGCTGAGCCCTCACCTGGAGCCAAACCCTCACCCACACTCACACCCTCACCTGGGGCCAAACCCTCACTCACACCTAAACCCTCACCAACACCTGGAGCCAAACCCTCGCCCACACCTGGGGCCAAACGCTCACCAACACCTGAGGCCAAATCCTCACCAACACCTGGACCTTCCACCTGCATGGAGACATCACTGCTGAAACTTTAACCTCTGTCAATCACTCACTGCCAGTGGACCTGAGCCTGGAGTGGCATTGATTTGCTGTGAGGAGCCAGTCCAGTCACCATTTCATACACCAAACAAGAAAAGCACATAGATGTTTATGTTTTTATTGATGGTAATGCAAATTTTAAACTTTGTTTACTCCAGGTGGAAGATTCCTCTCACAAAAACATTTACATTCCCCTAAGAGAAAATAAGAGGCTATGAGAGGGATTATAGTATTATTCAAAGAAAACTTTTGGCTAAACCCCCACATTTTTGAAAGAAAGAATGAGGATTTTTTAAGGTGTTTTATGTAGATACCTACATATTTAAAACTCCCTGTGAAAAACTGTAGCTTGTCTTCACTACAGACTGAAACTGAATGATGGACTCAAAAAAAGAATCAATGACCTCCCACGCTTTCTTCTTACCCTCCTCCCAGTCTGCACCAGCTTCACAACTCCCACACTTGACTTCTTGCCTCCCTTCTGAACTACCTGCCTCCCTGACCACAGTGTCACTATTTGTTTATTCATTCTTATCTCCAGGGCAAAGGGCTGGTGGGGGCTCCTGCCTGCACTCAATTACCCACACCAGCATTTTCCTCTGCTGTGATGGAGGAACCAAAGCCCCTTCAGCAGGAGATGGGATCTCCACAGCCTCCTGTGTACCAGGGCTGCTGTGGGGCAGGAGCAGCTCCTGCAGCCTGGCACAGCATGGAGACAAGAGATTAAAGCAGCACTTCCAGGGAGTCACTGCAATTCTCTGCTCGCTGGGTGGCCCTAATGGGAAAGTTGACTTCTCTGAAAATAAAGTCTGCATCCTGAACAACTATTTCAGTGTTCCAAGGAACTGCAGAGGTACCTGTGAGAACACAGTGTCCTCTCAAATGTTTGTACTGAGTTACTACAAATTTGATCAACAAAAATCACAGCGAATTGCTCAGTGCTGTAAGTTAACTTGACAACAGCAGTTTTCCTCTCTGACTCCATTTGTTGTCCCTAGCTCAGAGCTGTGTTTTTTGACAGGGATTGCATAAAGCTTTTTCTTGTTTTTTTGGTTTTTTTTTTCTATTTTTAAGTCAGTACCAAACAACTCCCAGAAGCCATTACTTTTATCACCTTGAAGTCTTCTGGAGAATATTTTTGTACAAGCATTTGAAAAAAGTGGCTCATTACAATCCTATAACAGGGTTTGGTTTTTTTCCTCCAACACCTATTTCCTCTCCCTTAAATGACTATTTTACTGTTTCTTCTTTGCGGAAATACTCTGTTTTGCAACTCCAGATCACTGATTTCTAGAAAAACTCATGGGGCTGTCACTGCAGGGCAGCTGATGCTGCAATGACAGCAGAAGGGATTTGACTAGAGCATCCCCCCAAAACCAACCAGAGCTCCAGGCAGTGCTGCAGCTCTTCCTCCTCACAGCCACGTGGGCAGAAGGGAGGTGAGAGCCTGACCACATGGGAATTATAGCACTCAGGGCTTGGTGTGGGATCAAACAGGAGCAAAAGGGGCACCAAGAGGACACTGCTCATAGATGGATGCTCCATCCAGTAGGATGCACCTGCCAGGTTGTAGGTTGTGCTCTCAGGGCCATAACAGCAATGTACAAAAGCTTTGGTTCCTCCTGAAGAGAATTTTCCAGGCTGCCTCTTCCACATAGCTCAAGTTTGGAAACAGAATAGAGGTGGGTGAGGGATGTCCCAGACAGAATCAGTGATTCTATTGTGCATGAAGCAATAATAGGAAGGAAACTTCAATCACTAATAAGAAAATTCACTCTTTCCAAAGCATGACTCAAAAACTTGAATTATTGAAGACTTTTCATGCAGTCAGTACTGAGGAGACAGCATTCAGAAATATCCTTGAATGAATGGATTGATGCACCTGTAGAAGACATAAATTTCAGATCTCATGTCGTCTTAGGAAAAGGGTAAACCTCAGAAACGGTGACCATGTGAGTAAAAATCAAAGTGTCACACTCAAAACCAGCATCTAACATACAGACAAGCAAGCAGACAATGTTGCTGCTCTCTACAGCAGCACTTCTCCTGCACTGCAGGCGTGAAATCCTGCTGCAGTCATGAAATCTTGCTGCAGTCATGCCAACAGTGCACAGTCTCCCAGCTGAGCCAAAACTGAGTCCTTCCTGATAGGAACAATCCTAAGGGTTCCCCTGGGCATTAGGATATTCCCCACTTCAATGCAGATAAGGGATGCAGTCAAAAATCAGAACAAAAGAAGACAGAAGAATTTATGCCATGATAAGGACTGTGAGAATATGTGAATGAAATGCTCAGGCTGAGTGGAACAACATCTAACAGATAATCTGAAAAACTTTCTGACTAAATAAGGAAAGGACTGAGCAACTCTGTATAATAACTAGGACTGGAAATTCCAAGCACTATGAAAATGTATCCACTCCCTGCAAGCCCAGAGTGTAGTTTTACAAAACTGCTTATTAAAAATATTTCCTTTAATCATATGTACAAGAGCCCATAAAATGAGAGGAGTGTGGCACAAACTTAGTGATTCAAGACCACAAACCATAAAAGGTTGTACTTTTTTGCACAGTTACACTCAAAATTTACAGCTCTTAAAACAGCCACGTGACTTTTTAGTCATTCACACTCAGGATGCATTAGGACTGCACTAACTCACCAGGCTGATGTGATCCAATTATTAGGGAGTCCCAGAAAGCTGGGAACAACTGAAAGTCCTGAAAGTTTTCATCATTATTATTAAATGATCCAAGAGCTATTGCATTATTAAAACTAGGAGGAATCATGAGATCAGTAAAAAACACCTTAATTATCAAATATTCAGTCACTAAGCTCATAAACAGGGAAAAACAAAGCTTTCTGCAGGCATGGATTACTTGACTATAGGAATACACAAACTTTTGAAAATTTATGTATGTTATATAGATCTGATATGTGTATATCAGATAGATATATATCAGATATCTATATATCTTATATAGATATTTTTAAAAGTTAAGAAAGTATAAGAACTCCTGGATCTTATAACTGGTGAGAATATATGGAGTGCCCTTAAAATGGTCACCCAGCTCTCAGCAGGTTTTAAGGTGCTCTGGGGCAGAGTCCTGTGTGTCTGGAACAGGAGGCAGGAGATTTAAACTCTTGGTCAGGTACACCATGGGAGCCACAAATCCAAAGGAAGCAGATTCCTGGGCAGACCTGTGGCCTCCTGGGTGACCTCACCTCTCTTGTGCCAGCATCAGGGGACACCCCAGCTCAGGCACTGTGATCCAGGAGAGGAGGACAGGCAGCACACACACATGTGTGGCTCCAGCGGTGCACAGGGCTTGTCTGAACCCTCACACTTTGTGATTTAATGGGATCAATTTTCACATGCTTCCACACACTTCGAAATTTAATTGGTTGTGAAATATGCTGAAGAGTTCAAAAGTGTTCTTTGATATAAATAGAACCGTTCATTGTAAAAGATGTTGGCAGCGTTGCATTTTATTTTTATACAAAACATTGGAAATGGTCTCTACCAAATTTCCATGAAGATGGATCACAGGTTTAACAGGATAGAGTGGATGAGGGGAAAACCAAGATTCAGGAGAGGGCAGAGCCTGATAGAGCTGAAGATAAAAAGAGAGACCTCATTTTTCTTTCCATCCTGAACATTACAGCTGTAACAGCTTTATTACTACAGCTTTATGTATGTTTACATTTTTTTGCTGATTGTTGGCATTACAGCCACATCTGGTATCATTTTTCTTAACTTGCCTTATTACCATTTGTAACATGTTTCCCCCACTCCCTGAGCCTCTCAAGGATCAATCTTGCCTTGCCATTCCACCCCGTCCTGCCCTCCTACCTCTCCTCTAAGTGTCAGACTTTCTAAGACCTTCTTTAGAGAGGTAAGCAGAACATGAACAAATCTTTTTCACCCCCATTTCTTTTTATTTTTTTTTTCCTTTTAAATAAGGAAGAATGCAACAAACAGGGCTGATTTGCACCCTGCCTGTTTGGCTGTGCTAGCACTGCTCTCATACCCTAATTCCAGCTCCCACTCTGATCTGCTGGCCAAACAACATATTTAATTATATCATGCTGGTGGTACCAGGCCCAGAGAACTGCTCTGCTGGCAGAGTTTTCCTAAACTGACCCTATGGCCAGGATTCAGCTTCCAATAAATCTCAGGCTGCACAGTGCAAATTTATCACCTGGGAGACACCCCCTCCTTCATTCAGCACTGAGTTATGGGGGACCATGAAATTTCATTTCATCAAAGGAAAACTAGAGCCCCTCCTGTCCTCCTTCCAGGTTCCTAGCTTCAAGTAATTAACAACCTGTGACATTTGCACATTTTCACACTAATTGAGAACATACAAAATACATTTTTATCTTAAGCACTGTTCTACAACCTGAGGGATTACTGCTGCTATTAATGAAAAACAAAATTCCAGACTTTTTTTAGGATTGGGGGAATTAAATTTTTCATTACAATTCAGTTATTGAGAAGAAAAAAAAATATTTTTAGGCCATCTCATTTAATCAGAAAATACTTATTTCACACTAGCATTTATCCATGAACCTGAAATAAAAACTTAGAGAGCAAAAGAAAAGTTACATAACTACCAAAGGAATGATCATTCACAGACCATAGGGAATGCTGCTAGCAAGAAGGTAAAACATCTAAATTTAGAAAATGTTACTCTTTTGTCATCTTTATAGAAATCGAAAAGAAAATTATTTTTTAAAGTAGAAAGATATTGTTAAAGCCATTATTTGGAAAAAAACCCTACTACTCTCTAGCAAGACTACAGAAAATGAGAACTTTCTTCCTGGGTGGTTGTGGTGCTCTCCAAAAAGATCTGTCCCTTTGGGGTGGGTTTGTAACTGTTGGATTTGGTGGTAATGGGTGAAATCACAGCAGCAGCACACAAAATCAATATATCCCATCAAAAATGAAGTGTCTGTATCAGAGGGGAGTTTGGAGCTGTGGCAGAGGGGAAGGGCTCCCCTGGCAGAAGGAGCCTGTTCCAAAAGCATTCTGGTACAAAGATGTGCCCCAAGGGAGCAGCTGCTGAGCCCACGGAGCTTTTCAAGGGCCTGACTCCACTGCCAGCCACCCAAATGTACTGTATGGACTGTCAGGACATTAATTAAGAAACAAACCCTAACTATTATTGCACTTTGTTCTAGTTAATCTCAATGATTGAAGAATAAATAACAACTCTAGAGGCAGTGAAAAACACAAGTGTGGTTCTTTACATGGATTAGTTAAAAATGGGTATCTTTGAGGGAGTTTTGAAAGATGGAGAGAAACTCCACCCAGGGAAGCCACAGCATCTCCTCAGGTACAAGTCACACCATATCTGCATTTTGGTTTTTCCCCCGCAGAGTGTGGTAATTCCCATGCAGGAAATTGCAAAGGGGGAGACCCTTTCAGCATGGATTTGTTGGCGTTTAATCCCATTTGGAAGATTTAACTCTGCCACTCTTATTTACTCCTGCCACTTAGAGGCACTCAAGGTCTTCGAAAAGGCACCTCAGAGGAGGCAGGTGGGTTTTATCCTGCGGGCTCCTTGAACATCTTCAGTTCCCTGTGCCTTTCCTTGCCCCTTCCACCCAAGCAGCACTGAAATGGGTGCAGGCTCAGCCTGTTGGTCCTGCACTCTTTGAAGCCACTTCAACTCTGGCTGTGCTCATTTCCCACTGAGGCATTTTGCCAGGAAATTGAATATTCAGAGGTCTCTTGTATGGATTCTGGATCTGAGTATAATATGTATATTTATAGACAGATATGGAGTACATGCTACATATAATACACGTTATATCCTTGTTAAAATGATTAAAGCCCAAGCAGAAGCCTTGCACGAACAGCTATTCCACAGAGCATCCAAAACCTTTCAGTGAATAAACCACTTTCGGTGGTTCTTTCTAGAACAAAACTAATTTAGTTTAAGAGTTTTAAGAGCCTTTTTCTCCAAAATGTATTTTGTCTTTTCTAACTTTTAATAAATGTTGTTTACATGCAGAAATGAGAAATCACTGGCTGTTCTGCAAGAAAGTAATTATTTCAAATTAGGATAAATACATGCGTATAGCTGTATGCATATAGAGGCTGTATTTTCATTTCTCCTTTCTGTCCTGTACCTGTGTAGCTGTAAATAAACCTAGAGACCAATCAATTCTCACAAAATTATATCTATTTTTTTAAATAGCACAGAAAATCACCTACACTGGGAACTCAAGTGCAGAATTTTTCACCTCTGTTAATACAGGTAGAAAAGCAGCCATACCACACAGCAGACACTGTAGTCCATTGTAGAAGCTGGAACTGGATGCTAAGACCATATATATATGAAATATATGGCTTTTTATATATATAGTATCTATGTACCTACATACATTTGCAAGAAATACATTCCATTTTTCAGGCTTTGAGTTTATGGCTTTCCCATTACAGAAGAGAACTAATAGTAAATTTTTTTAATTACTATAATTAATTGTGCTTTAGAGAGGTATTGGATCTTCAGAGCCTAAATTACTCTAGAGTTTTAATTGATTTTGTTAGACACTTTAGTCCTCTTTCTACTTTTCTAAATTTCACCCCATAAAACTGATGTGAAATCAGGTTAAACAAGATGTAATTTTCGTGACAGTTTAAAGACAAAAGTAACTCAAGGTTTCTGGACAGATAAAATATTATTCATTACATTAATTAGCTAATTCAATTAATTGGTTGAAAGGGAGATAATTTATCTGACCTGCACAAGGGGCTGTGTCCTCCAAAGCATATCTTCCACCAGTTCCTCTAAAAATAACAAACTTAGGTGCTTTAAAAACTCACATTGGGGCTCTCTTTCCAGCTGACACCCAAGGAGGCACAGCTGTGCATGGCTGCGTGGAGCTGCTCTGGGTCATTGCAACCTCACCCAACAAGGACCAGGTGCCCCAAACACCTGGCCAGGCAGCAGCCCCATCACTGCATCACTGAGCACTCAAACTCTGCCTTTGTCTTTTGTTCAAAAACATCTCAGCTTCAACTGACATGGTTTCAGGAGGAACAGGAGGAAGAAATAATTAAGAAAAAAGTTTAAAGTTTGGAAACATCTGAGGAAATGGGAAGAGAGGTACTTCCCCCCCTCCCCTTTCTTTTCCTCCCCACAGCCAAAACATACTGCACTTTGAAAATTCACATGAGAAAATCCAGAGGTTCATAAAGAGAACTGCAGTGAGCATACACACTGGTAAAGAAAAAAAATTACTAAAGAGGAGGAGGACAGGAGAGCTTTCTCTCTGAGGTGTTCCATGTCCCCTGCCCCAGCAGCACTACAGCTGAACACAATCTGTGTATCACAGGGTGAAAATAGGCACAGTTCCACCTGATGTGAGGTGTTATTTTGGATTTTAAACTAGTAATTAAAATAAAAATGAAGAGTTACATAAAAAATAAAACAAACCTGCAACGACACTTCTCATGCAGTCCAGTTAGGAATTCCAGAAAGCTGCTGTGGCTCAGACTGACTGTGCCAACCCTCCAAAAGGCAACAGGTGTTGTAAATAAAAAACACTTGGCCCTAGTTCCACATGCCTTGATTATTTATTCTGATTTTCTGAATTAGTGTCTGGAGTTGGACAGATAAAGGACTGGGACAGCAGACAATAAAACTGGCTGGTGGTAATGACAGCTGTTACCCATATGCTGACAGAAGGAGGATTTTATTTCTAGCAACTGGGACCAAAAATGTGTTTTTCTGAGAGTACCTGAGGATGGACAGGTGAGCTTTAGAGTACCTAAGGATGCATAGGAGAGCTTTAGTGCTCCATTGAACAGGGAGCTTCTGAAAGTGCCCGTGGCAAAATGAGATGTTAAATGAGATACCGCACATATTTTCATCAGGAATGTAAAGGTTCTCTTTTTTTGTTTTTGGGGGGGAATCATTCCTCTTATCAACTAAATGCTTTAAATATTTTAATATTCATGCACCAAGGGGAATATGAATATTTTCCTGACACAGTCCAAAGCAATCACACAACCTAAATAGCAGGCCAAGTCTGGAAGGCATATTGAGCATGTTCTCTGCTGATGATATCATAAAGGTTCCCACAATGGGAAACACATGGCACCAATTCCTCTCATTCCCCAACCTGTACACATGAAAATTCATTCAGGTCTAATCACTGCAGTGACAGAAATCAAAAGACATCATGACCTAAAATTGAGAAAATAACAAACAGGAGGTGCCTGAATTTCAAACACTAATCCCATGTTTAGATAAAATTGGGGTGCCTGAATTTCCCATACTAACCCTGTACTGAGATACACATATTTTATCAAAGACCCAGGTGTATTCTCAAGTGATGAATAGTTTTAGTCTGAAATTCAGCTTAACATTTTGAGTTCACTCCTGATAAAAAATGTAAGGTGTGATTTGGAGTTGTTTATTACCAAGCGTGTCTCAGAAGGGATGACATTAAAGCAAACTCCTTTCTCCAATATAAACATACACATGTTCACTGAAATACTGAAAAATCTGGCAAAAGCATTCCATAAAAGTGCAGTTACCAGATGGAAGTGCTATTGTAGCTGCTGCAGCTCCATGGAAGCACTTCATCATCACACTGCGAAATGCTGCCTCTTCCCTGGGAGCTGCAGTGCTCTCTCCTTTGTCTTGTGCAGGCTGCTCACCCTGAGGAGCCGTTCATCCTGTCCTCTGCTGCTCACACTGTGCAGCTCTTCTGTCTGCACATCTATCCTGCCTGAATATCCATCCCTGCACATCCACCTCTGACTGCACATCCATCCATCCATCCCTGCACATCCATCCCTGCCCTCCACATCCACCTCTGTCTGCACATCCATCCCTGCCTGAACATCCATCCCTTCCTGCACATCCATCCCTGCCTGCACACCCATCCCTGCCTGAACATCCATCCCTGCACATCCACCTCTGACTGCACATCCATCCATCCATCCCTGCACATCCATCCCTGCCTGAACATCCATCCCTGCACATCCATCCCTGCCCTCCACATCCACCTCTGACTGCACATCCATCCATCCCTTCACATCCATGCTGCCTGCACACCCATCTCTTCCTGCACATCCATCCCTGCCTGAACATCCATCCATCCCTGCACATCCATCCCTGCCTGAACATCCATTCCTGCACATCCATCCCTACCTGAACATCCATCCATTCCTGCACATCCATCCCTGCCTCCACATCCATCCCTGCCTGCACATCCATCCCATCCTTGCACATCCATTCCTCACATCCATCCCTGCACATCCATCCCTGCACATCCATCCCTGCCTGCACATCCATCCTTGCATATCCATCCCTGCCTGTACATCCATCCCTGCACATCCATCCCTGCAAATCCATCCCTGCCTGCATATCCATCCCTGCAAATCCATCTCTGCACATCCATCCCTGCCTGAACATCCACCTCTGCCTCCCCATCCATCCCTGTATATCCACCTCTGCCTTCACACCCATCCCTGCCAGAGGCCAGGCAACTCTGCTGCCAGGAGGGACCCAGCAGAGATGGAGATGGACACATTTGAAATGGCAGAGAATGAATTTCTTACCCCAACCTTTCTGTACCAAGGGCTTGCTACATCTTGGTTTTTTTTTAGAAAAGCTTACTCAGAAAAAGCCACCAGTGTCTGTGAGATGCAGAATTAGGGAATATGGGGTGGGGGGAAGTGTCTGTGGGCAAAAATTATGTTTGAAAACTACTTCCATTAATGCGGGTAGAGAATAAAATTCTGTCTTCTCTTCCTGCAAAGTGAAACCACACATCTCTCAGAAAACTTTTTAAATAATTTTGTTTTGTCTCTGCAGTTGACAAAACATCTCCACTTCAGGCAAATTTTTTTACTGTTTTGACAAGACACTTCCACAGGCATCTTGTCCAAGCTGAGAAGCAAATTCTCAAGACATCTAATTTAGAGTGAGAAAACAAAAACTGCACCTCAACAGAGATTTTACTTATTGATTTCCAGAAAGAAATTCCTACTTTATTTCCAAAGAAGTCAGAATATTGTTATTCTCACTTTATACATGAGATGAGCAGAAACAAAGACAGATAAAATGAATTAATGAGGAGAAATTCAGTAAATAGACGTGGAATAAAACCCTAGAATTCAGACTGCTGGTTCTGGTGCTGTCCCCAGAGACCACAGCAGCTTCTTACAGAGAAGAGAGGAATAAACACCATTGGGGGAGAATAAAGCAAGCCTTCATATTACACACTGATACATCAAACCTTTCTTAAGCAAAGAAAAAGCAGATAGATGAAAGTTTTCCTTGAGATTGAACTACAACTGATTAGCGTGTATAAACTACTGCCACATGATGTATCAGAACGTGCTATTCTAAATAAAAACTCACTTGATACTTTTAGACAAAATGTAAGCCAAGCACAGGAAAATCACAGAGCTCCTGTTGTGGTAGCTCAGAACAGTAAGTAATTTTACAAGTGCCATTCCATCTCATCTCCCCATATGTCCCTTCCACAGAAGGTCCAGGTGAGAATTCAGCCCCTCAGCTGAACAAGCTCTGCAGACACACAGTCTGTCACAAAATAATGGGCTTTTCTTCAGTGACTATTATCATCCTGAAGAGTAACATTTTTTCTTCACAGCCACAAAGAGTGAGCACAAGAAGGGACTGACAGAACCACCCAGCACAGGGAGCCGAGCTGCAGAGCCAACAGATTGCAGTGAGAGAGCTGCTATCTGCAACAAGTAAAAATCAAACAAGTGATCTCATGAAAACCTTCAAAACACCCTCAGATCACTCAGAAATCTCTGAGATATGCATCAAATCATGAAGACCTTCAAAACACCCTCAGATCACTCAGAAACCTCTGAGATATGCATCAAATCTGGATTTTTTACTAATCTGAATGCATGTGCATGGATTCTTGTTGCTCCATCTGGCAGGAGGAGCAGGAGAGCATGTGTGGGTCCAGAGAGGCACAGGGGGATCTCACCTCTGCCTTCAAGATTGGCTCTAGCCAGAGCTGTAAAGATACTTAGATCCAAATGCATATAAAATAACAAAACACATATAAAATAACCCCAGCATGCTTTTATGCAGATACATTTGAAAAGCTGTCTTTAGAAAAGAAATTTAAAAACTTTTTTTCCCAATAGCTTGGTTTTTTTTAAAAAAAAAACAACCCAATCTCTTTGCTTTTGTTTGCTGTTAAGCAATACATAAAGAAAAGAAGTATACAAATTTCCTCGAAGTATTTTAACAACCCCTCTTTTACCTTCATTTTTTTTTTCTTCTGCGGTTTACGTATAGTTTCCCATAAAAAATAAATTACTGTGAGACAAATGCTCCCCTTCCTATCTGGAAGCACAGCAAGAGGATGCTGTGGTGCTCTCCTGGCTGTGCCCCACGCTGGAAGCTGCAGCTCCAAGAGTGTTATCACTATAGTTACAGCATTTATCCCAACAAGGAGCTTCCTCGTGGGCAAATCAGAGTGCTGCGTAAATAATAAATTCTGGAGACTTCATCTTCTGCAGACACAGTGATTTATGACCTGTGTTCATGCCTTTCACTTTAGAAACTTGGCATGTGGTTTTACATAACCTGAGGTTTTTTTCAGGGCTCTGTTTAACCCTTGCTTTGGCTGCTAGTACCTTACAAATAAAGCATAACTCGGGGCTTTCTCCTTTGAGTAGACATAGAAAATTGAGTCAAATATACACCCTAAAAACCACTAAAAAGCATCTAACAGGAAAATAAAAACACTAGCTCAGAGAATTTTCCTGTTCTACAGCTGAGTTTTATAAGATGAGGTAGTTTTGAGAATTCTATCTTAAGAAAGACCAAGATATTTCTTTAGTTCCTAAATAAACACGAAATATAAACAGCACACATTATGTTTCTCCTTTTAGCAGACAGTTTCACAGAATTAAAAAGGAAGTCCAGCCTGTGGATGTAAACCCAAAACTGCAGGAATCATAGCTGTGACACAGGAGGCATCCAGGGCTTCAGCCAGGACAGCACAAAGTGACCCTGGATGCTCTTCCTGAGCCACCTGGCACCACTTCCTAATGCACAGAAACAGAATATCTGCTCCATTTCTCTTTAAAATCCCTTTATGACATGGCCCTGGTTACCCATTGATCAGAAAAGCATTTGAAAACCCCCTTTTTATTTAATAACTACTTATCAAAATTGCCCAGTAATTTTAGCAATTTTAGCCATGTGGAGGTATTGTAGGAAGCTCATCTCTAAGTGTTTCCTTTTGCTAGTTAGAGACAAAACCCAAATAACCCCAAGGCAAGAGAGTTTTTTAATCATTAATAAAATTATTTTGTTTTCTAGTGAATGAACATCCCTCAAAAAAATCCCACCTGAAAAATATTTAAAACAAAAGTAATTCATCAAGTACATAAGATTTTCTTTCCTGTATGTGATGCTTAAGAGGATACACAGGCTAAACTTTGAACTGCTTCAGTATCAAGAGTGAAATTTGCCTGTTACTGATCAAGTTCAGTACTACTGAGAAGACAAATGTATGGTATGAAATAAAAATGAGGCTTCTACTTTTTCACAAACTCTTCACTGATCATAAATCAGAAATTTTAGGAAAATTAGTGAGGCACAAGTCAATACAGTATTTAAAAGACACAAAAAACATCTCCAAGTTGTTTTCCTGGCACATTTTAAATGTGAGCAGAATTGTTTTGAAAACTCTCAACCTAATGATGTCCTAAACATAGCCCCATTTGTTTATTTCATTCAGCACAATTAAAATTTAGGTGAGGAAGGAAACACAGCTAAAACCTCCCACTGGACACCCTTGTGCTGAATGAAACCTCTGGAGGTTCTGCAGGTGCAAGAGGAGGATGGATGACACGAGCCCTTGTAAAGCCTGACCTGTTCCTCATGAAACACGAGGACTTCAGGCACTGGTAGAGACCTGGATCAAAGCAAAGCAGACCAAAAGTGTGGCCCAGGTATCTTGGGAAGATATAATTGTCCTAAAAACCCCGAGTTCAGATACAGAAAAGATTCCACAGTCATGAGCCTCTGATCCACAACAGCAGAGGAAAATGCAGGGTCAGGATCTAGGAAAGGCTGGTTGAGATGCAAACATCCCTCATGGTATCATGCTGGCAGCTCAGCATAAGTTGATATATCTGACCATTATAGAAAATAATCAGGTTTCATTGTCAACATATTCAGTCTAAAATGTTCCAATCAATCCCAATTCCAAGATGTCTTTCCATAATGCTGGAATGCAATAGAATTAAACAATGCTTTATTTCCTTAATGGCTTGTCTAGATTTCATTTTGGGTTTACTTAGCATGGGGAGGTCACACAATTTACAGTCATCATAATAACTTCCCATGGCAAATTAAAGGGTTGTTTCAAGACATGTTTACACCTTGACATTCACATTATCTGTTGGGAGCATGCTTGATGAAACTGTCTACAGAAAAACAATCAGAAGCAAAGTATTTCTTTAAGGATTCAATTTATGTGTTTCTATGAATGATTGCCTTTTATATTACATTTGCTCCTTTTAATACTGTGAGTACTGTATAGGCAATAGTTTCCATTCTGTAACCCTTAATATTAAATTAATATTTGTTTAGTAAAATGTCTTAGAGGTGTAAGAATTCTCAAGTTTATAGTTCAAGCCAGCAATCTAAAGAAAGAGTAGAACTGCAGAACAGTAGTTAGTAAATTACTTAACTAGCACAATTTTAATTCTATGTCTGGCCTATTGCTCTCATGACAGTCATCAGTGGGTGTAACAGAAGGAAAATAAAATTCCAATTGAACACTTTTCACCATTAACTTTTAAATTAAACCAAGGTTTTTAAATGGATGTTTTCTGTCCTCCTCTTAAATTTGCTGACATCTTTAACCATGACTGGCACTTTCCAAAGCAACAGTAATGATTTTTGAAAAATAATGGTGCAGTATTAGTTCTGTATACTTTAGAGCCACCTGATTGATCAAAATTGTCTCTATCACTGTGCTATAGAACATTCCATAAACAATTAACTGCATTTAGCATTGTCACAGATTAAAAATTTAATTTGATGGGAACAATTTGCAAGGAGTTAAGAGACTGAATCAGACAAATGGTTATAACCAACAGTAACAGGACACAAACAAGACAAATTCTCTTAAAATGGTTCACTACATTAGTAAGTGAATGATCATTTGCTGATGGCAAAAACCCAACTGCTTAGTAATCACAACTCTCTTTGGAACTGCAGCCTATTCTCAGAATGTTTCCAGATAGTTCTTCTGTAAGAAAAAAGTAAAAAAAACACCTTAGTAATATGGACAAGTTGTTCAAACACCAAGAAAAATGAGCAGGGCACTAATCTAGGTGGTTAGATCCAAACATCAAAGCAAAGTCAAGCTGATGGAATTGTAAATCTGGAAAAACCCAGCCACAGCTTCACTGAGTTGGGCCAGAGAGTGAAAAGGGCTAAAAAGATGCAGGACAAGGGGATGCACAAGTCCTGGAATTACTGCCCAGCTTCTGGCTCCAGGAAAGGATACCAGAACATGTCAGTGTGACCAACCAAATATCACAGTCAAAGCATGGCGTTCCTCCTCCTGGAAACACCATGTGGACATTCCTGGGATAAAATTCTGGCTGACACCTTCAAAAAAAGAAGTTCTTCTTTAGAGACAGCTAAAGCAGCCCCATTAGACTACGGGGAGGATTAAAGACTGTCTGTAGGAAGGACTAACCTCAGAGATGTCAATATAACTGGAGGGAAGAAAATACCCTGGAATCACCAGCTGGAAGCATTGTGACTAGGATTTTTAAAAGATGAATGGATATTGATTCCCTCAGAGTCCTGGGGAAACGATTACTTTGGAAAATTATAGAGGAATTTGAACTGGTAAATAAAACTCTAGAGCAGAAGCCACAGAAACAGAGATGTAAAACCAGTCTGAGCTGAAGCACCTGGCACCAACAGTGGCCACAGCCAAAATCAGAGAGGAGTGGACAAACATGATCCAGCTAACACACATCTGCCAGCAACAAACACATCACATGAACAGTCCATTGCTATCAACACTGCATTTAATTAGATTTGAGAATAAAAAGGAATTAACTGAAACAATGTGGAATATTTGGAAAGAATTCTAAAGAGAAAGCTGTCATGAAGACCCCTAAACATTCCCTGTTCAAGTCTTTTCCTTGCTCTTATTTCATTTTCTGAAATCCTAAAAACAAGCAGTGAAGATCAGTATGTGTGATGTACAGCTAGAATTTGCCTTAAAACCCACTAAAAACCTACAAGCTGGAATCATTGTTCATTTAAAGGTGGATTTTCAGTTTATTTGTATCCAGTTATTAACCACAGAACCATACCAAAACCAAAGGGAAATGGCAGGAGCCTTGGCTTTGAAGCATCTATGGCAACATGCAACAGCTGAAGCCATGCCAAAGGTGTAATGTTGCTTGGATAATTAATTCTGCTTGCCACACAGCCAAAATGAATTACCATCCATTCACCCAGTGCAGAATATTTTCCTCTTCCTTTTTTTGCACTGGTACAAATCATAAATTTATTTCCAAGGGGATCCAGATGAAAACCCTCAGCATTTCTGTAGGCAAAATAAACCACGACGTATGTTCTTCTTGGCAAAGCCACCATTCAAGAGGTGCCTGGAGATATTCTATATTGATTATGAGATATTATTGTGAGGTTTTATTATCCTTTTAAACAATAAAACAAGAAAAGAAACCAACATAAAAGCAAGCAGCTCTGTGCCAGATGTAAGAATTTAATGCTTTCCATTCCTGACTAGGGTTTAGAACATGTGCTTCAAATATGAAACTTTTCTAAGTCTCCCCAGGTGAGCAGTTGATCTTATCTTGCAATTTCTGCCTCTTTTCAAACACTGCACAGCCCAATCTAGCAGCTAAATGATCCTAAGAATGTCACAGCTAAATAAAGGGGTTTTTTACTTTAACACCATCTTCCCCAAGTAAACATTACACTCCAAAGAAAAATTTCCTTGCAATATCAACGCAGAATTTTAGAAGGGAACAAGGGAGCATGGAACATTTTGGGATTTGTGCTCCCCCCACCTCTTTCATATTTAACAGACCTTTCCTTCTTGCAGTTAGCCTAAAATCTCCACTTACTCTGAAAATCTCAGAATTTAAAAATACTTTTTGGTCATTTATGGTGTAAAAAGGTTTTGAAGGTACAGTAGAACTGTCAATCCAAAAGATTGTGACCAAGCTCCTCTTCTTCCATAGCCCTGAATACAATTCTTGCACACATCTAGTTCTAAAGCAGTTGGTTTGAAATCTCTGAAGGAGACAGTAAAAACTTCCATTGCTCTTATGGTGGCTTTAACATAAATAAAATCATATGCAAATTAAAGAAAAAGAGCATTTCCTGGAAAAGCTTTGCAGATGGACAATGTTTTATTGGATTCTCTTGACTAAGATCTGCCTTGTGGGAAGCTTCAAAAAAATAAGTTATTTTAGAATCTCACCTTATCATTTGCTTTGAAGTGGACACGATGGAGACAGAAAAATGAAAGTAATATCTAGATGAACAAGTAGAAAAATCAACATTCAACGATGGAGACAGAAAAATGAAAGTAATATCTAGATGAACAAGTAGAAAAATCAACATTCACTTCTGATAAATAAATTATGAAGATGTTTGTTCTCCTCTGCTGACATCTGTAAAGGCTTAACTGCTAAAAGGAGCATTTAGCTTACTTCAGAGACAGTTGAAGTATCTTCCTACTACATTCTATTTTTCCAACTGGATCTTATTTACAGTAGAATTATTAAATAGTTACTGTAACAGAAAGCAATTGATTGTCTTAACTCAAAGTCTTTCAGTGAAGTGATAACTTGCTCAGATTTTGTACATGAACCTACAATGTCACTGCCAAGAAAAGACACAAATGGGCCTCCACCACTTGTCAAGCACTTTTTGTACACAAAAATACATTTGCCTGATTTTCTGTCAATTTTGTTGTTGACAACTTGCTAAACAAGGAAGAACAACACTACAATAATAGCTGACAGATGCTGTTTCTACTAACTTTCAAATTCCTTAAACCTGTCCAAAATCTCATGCAGAAAGTGATCTCCTTGTGTCGACGTGTGACTGCAGGCAGAGATGTTCTGATACCACGGCCCAGCAGCTCACTTGGGATATTTCTGCATTATCCAAATGCACACAAACCACAAATGACAGGAAATCACTCAGCAGAACTGCTTGACTTTCCACTTACAAAAGAAACAATTGCAAAGTGGCACCTGTACAAGGTTTTTAAATCTAAATGTAGAATTTGAGCTCAGGGTTAAAAGACAGTCGAGCCTGTTCCATTTTCTGGCACCTGGTTATGAGGAGGACTGGGCCATCCCCTTGTCATCCTGTGCTGCTTTGGAGTGTGTTTATGGTGAGTTTTTTGTTGTACATGGGGTAGAAATATTAGAACAAAGAATTATACAATATTCTACTGTTGAAGAACACCTAACCTGACCAATAGGTCTAAAACATTGGTGCTGATTTTGTATAGAATGAAATGTTTTGCCTATTTGTTTCAATGACATAAATGCTCTGTGAAAAAATTCATGCTCTTCATAATTAATGCCATTTGCACAAGCTTCTTGGCAAAACCTAGTAAGTTTGCTTTTAGCAAAGATTTTTTTCACTACTGACATTTTCTACCCTTGGAATTGAAATAATGGTTGATTTTTCACTGTTTATTAGGAGCCATAAGCAAGAATGGATCCTGGACTGTCCACACAAGCTCACAGCTTGTCAATGTAATTTCTTTCTAATAAATCACCAGAATTCACTACAGAGATATGATTAATCTCATCTCAACTACCTCAATGCTGGGCACTCAGTAAATAGCAATTTTTGGCATCTTAAACAAAACAAATAGAAAAAAACCAACACACACACATACGCATTTCGAACAACATCTTTGAGGAATTTCCTGGTTTGAGAGTGCAGCTCTGTGGAGATCTCAGTAATCTGATAGAGAAAGAGAAGATGCCAGACTGACTAAACCAAACTTAGGATGGCCAAGGAGCTGAACTGCCCTGAGGAGGCTCTGCTTGAATGCAGCCCATCATTTTCCTGCACCTCCCTCACTGACCTGACCTTTCCTTCCACGTTCTCACCACATGTAAAATCTCAGGAATACACAAAACTCACAGTCAGGGACAGGCAATTGTACCCCAGAGTGGTCGTGGTGAAAAATCCCGTAGGAAAAACACACAGCATTGATGCTCAGGTATTTATAGGAAAACAGCTGAGTTGTACATAGATGTTCTCTGCTGAACATAAATGAGGATGTGGGTTAGCAAAAAAAGTAAAAATGTACTGGAAATATGTACAAATCTGACTGTTATTGTTATTCCCCACTGAAAATCGCAGTTTGAATATTTTCTCATCCCATCCATTATTAGTTAAGTGGCAAACAAAAAAGTCAAATGGGAAATCACAGAAACAGAAATATTTTTCCTTGTTTACTCTTCTCACATTGATACTACAAGCACATATATCACTGCTGTGTCTTTCCTTTTTGGACTATCCAAAATCCCTTCTTATGGGGAATTGTTAATCACAGCCCAAAGTTAAACAAGGTTTATAGGTAATGCAGTTCCTTTGGGAAGGCAGGAAATAGGGAATTTTATTTGATTTCTGGTATTCAGAGGTGGTGTTCAGGCTACAGCAGAAAATACCTCTATGCTTTCTTAAACAAGTAGTTAATAAAAAAAGTCTGCAAGACTTCATGCTCTCTAGCTGCTCCCCAAACTCTTTTGAAGAGAAACACTCAGCACCTGATCTGCTCCCTGTGGCCCTGCTGGCGGCTGATGAGAGACCCTGAAGGAAAATGTGGATACTGTGAATACTGTGGATACTGTGGATATTGTGGATACTGTGGATATTGTGGATATTGTGGATACTGTGGATATTGTGGTCCCCCAGTCACTCCAATCATTGTTCCCTTTCCCCAGGCAGTGACTGAACAGCCTGACTGCTGTAGGCAGGCAAAGAGTCATTTTTAAACATTATATCATGAGGGTGGGGGAGATTAGGGACTGGTGCCCTAAGAAATACATGGATTTCAGTCACTGACTTGTTTCACTTCAAATCAGTGAGGAAGGAACAAATAAAATTGCTTTAGGAGTGGTTTCTCAGCCCCAGTGCTGAGAGCATGAGCTGCTTACAACCAAGCACACAATTTATTAAAAACAACTAGTTTACAGGGGGATTTTTAATTCTTGAGACATTAAACATCTGAAAAATATTTTGAGAAGACAAAGAGGCAGAGCAGAAGCTAATCTATGTAAAAAGGCTGATCTAGGACTGAAAACAGGTTTTCTTATTTACTGGAAGGAACAGGTGGATGAATTACACAAATAATCCATGTCTCTATTTCCTTTGATCCATCTCTTCTGCCTATATTCAGCTTTATGAAAAACATAGAGTGCAGTTTAAATTATTAATTTTCTTTTCAGTTCCCTCTAGCATCAGTTTCAGTTCATTGATCTGTATCACTCATTGATTAAACTAATGTATTATCTACAATATTATGTATTATTAACTATTTGTGGTCTCTTAAAACATTTCCATGACAACATATCACAATAACATACTCACATTTTCCAGCTAGAAAATAATTTCTTCCTTTTCATATCATTCTCAGAAAAAGTAAATTAAATGTAGATTGCTCTAGTGCTGTAGCAGTAGACAGATTAGCAACTGATACCCTAATCCTGCTCTCCCCAAATAATTTGCAACTCTCTCAAGCCCTGTATTCCCCCTGCCATAGGTATTATTAATCAAAATTTTCTGCCAAATCGACATTCACTAGTAAAAAATGTAAAATCTCTGAGGATATGAAATGCTCTCAACTTTCACTAATTCCAAAAGAAAGGCAAGAGGCATTTCATAAACAGACTAAATAAAAGGCTTTTTTTGAGTCACAATAAATATAGAACTGCACTGAACCACTGCCAGGAAAAACTGCAAACTCTGCCCTCCTCACCTAACTCAAATGTCTCGTACCTCCAGGGAAGGGAATTCCTGCCAACACCATAATCTGTGTTTTCTGCAAAGTCATCACTGAATCTAATGTGTAGGACTGCAACAGATTACAGAAGAAATGAGAACATCATTAGCACAGCTATAAAAAAATGGAGAAATTATGTGGGGTGATGCACTCTGGAGAAAACATTAAAGTGAAGTTGAATAGCTTGAAAAATACAGTTGATGTCTGCAGCTTTACCTACTCTGCTTTTCCTTTCTTATTTTAAAAAAGTCCCAACATTTTATCCCCCTAAACAGAGCTTTATGTTAGTTAAACATTGGCACGGCCTTTAGGAAAAGTGAGCAGGAGCTGAGGAGATTTTGCTGTATTGAGATAGGGAAGGAAGGACTGGGGCACTGCAGGGCTGCCACTTTCCAGTGCAACATGTGAGCCCTTCACTAAATAAATACTTGGGGTTTTTTTTCTTGTTCTTTCAGGTGTTCATCTTGATAAACTTAAATATCTTTGCAACTCTTAAAGGAAAACAATCCAGAAGCTGGAGGGGCTTTTAGAAAAGCTTAGCTCATTCATTTTCTGATACCCTTCTTCATGCAGCAGCTCTGGCAATGTGAAATTAATGCCGTCCTACCTCTCCAAAGTCATGTCATGTTAGGCTCTTTGGAGTTTTGTTTAAAAAAAGAGAGAAAAAAACTCTTTTTTTTTTTTTTTCAAGTGTTAAGTCATGACTGAAAAATTTTAATCTCTGAAATGACAGAACAGCTCATCTGAGCTTCCAGCAGCTGTGACTATGTAGTTTGGCATCCCACAGCCTTTGGAAATGCAATACTGGAGCAGCTCGCTCACAGGAGATTTTCTTTTTAACAAAACAGTCTAAGATGGAAATAATGTTAATGAGCCCAAAGGCTTCCAGGAAAGCAGGCACAGTGAGGGGCTGTGCTGGAGATGAAAGCCTGGCTGCATCCCCGGCTGCATCCCCGCTGCATCCCGGCCAACCTGCGCCATCCCGGCAGGTGCAGCTGTGTTGATCTGGTGCCCTCTGCTGATCAGTGCCTCAGCCCACCAGGAGCCACAGCTGGGCCCTCTCCACAGCTGCTCAGAGCCCAGGGCATGCACTGGTGTCCTCTGCAAGGAGTCTACAGGGCCCCATGGATGTGGGCACATCCTACACCCATGGTGGGACAGCAGACTCAGACCCTGTGGTGCGACCACTGCTCCTCATCTTCAGATGCTGCTGAGCACAAGATTAAAGCAGCAAGGAGAAAAAAAACCTTGTAAATAAGTATTTGAGATGTATATACCTGGTAGATAAACCAACAGCCTGCTCTCCCCTTCCTTTTTGCAGCTTCCACCTGGGACAGAGCAGTGCCAGCCTCCTGCAGCTGCTTTGAGAAGAGCACCCCGAGTTCCTCTGGCACTGCCCCTCTTTCCAGTGAATAGGGTATGTACTTAGCTGTGCTAAGGTGGTTCTACAGCACAATAAAATGATTGGGGCTCCTTCCCCATGAGGAACTGGAAGGAAACACCCTGCAGGACAGCTCTGCAGGCTGTTGGGGACAGGTGTCAAGGCAGGGCTCACAGCTCTGGGAGATGAAATCTGGACTCGTCACCCACAGCCACTGCGGGCACCCAGGCTGTGCATTAAACACAGCAAAACCCAAAAGCCATAAACCAATGTATTTTAAAGTTCTTACTCTGCCTAAGTACTCTAATGAGTATTCTATCTCCTGAGGTTAAGAAATCAAAATGCAAACCAATATTTACAGAACTAAATCAGCAACTTTGGAGCTCATGATCTACCATCACTGAGCTCTCATTCTCAAGAACAAAAGATTCCATTGCAGAAAAGGTTCCTGATTGCCCTGACAAGAAATATTTTTTTAAAATATGTTTTATCCTGTATGTCCAGTTTATCAAATGGAAGAACAAGCCAATTAGACTCCACAAATAATAGTTTTGACACTGACACAGTTAAATGTTGGAATTATTTCCTTAAGGGCTTCAAATACTATAAATTGAATCCATATATCATTGAGGTTGGAGGCTGTGAATGACTCCATGGTCAAAAATGAAAACCTCTCCTTTAAAATTAGGTTATCACAACAAATAATCATATTTATAATTCTTTAGTACTTGTCTTCAGGCGCTGTGGAATTTGAATTAACATCTGTGCTTCACACAGATTTTAGTCTAAGAATACATGTGTAAAGTGAACATCTCTTTTTCTAACTCTCGGATTAGGGATACAACATCTTGCTTGTGGTCAATAAAAGTATTCTACATTAATCTTTTGTCATAGCAGTTAAAAAAGAAACCCAACTTGTCTTGGCTATTGACAGGAGTGAAAAGTAAGATTCATTTGGGGTTGCTTCTGTAACTAGAAGTTTCAATATACAAGATTACTGTATAACTATCTGTGATTCATAGCAAATATACAATTTTCTATTAGAAATCTCACTGTGAACAAAACACAATATTTACCTACCTACACTGCCCAAAAATATTGACAGCGGGTGGAATTTCACAGATAATGAGTTGCCTTGCTGTGCCAAGGAGAAAAAACCCTTGTAAATAAGTATATGAGATGCACATACCTGGCAGATAAAACCAACCCCCTGCTCTCCCTTTCCTTTTTCCAGCTTCCACCAAGACACCACAACTCATGAGGGATTCAGATGTAGAAATGCCTTCACCAAACCATCCCAACCCAACTTTGAGCACTGGGGCCTTTGTTTTCTGCTGGATAAATGCCACCCCCTTCCTTGCAGCAGGGCCAGGAGCTCAGCCCAGCACCCCTGGGACATCAGCCCTGGAGAAGGGACCAGGCACAGCTGGGGCTCAACACGTCCGAACCCCTTCTGTGAGTCAGTGGCCACACACCTCCAGCCCATCCGTCACACATTTTGGAGAAAGCTGGGCCCAAGGTGCCATCATTCAAGTGTAATTTGATATTTTCGCCACCCAGTTTGTTGAAGAAAGGCTCTGGGATAAATGAAAGGTAAAATCCTTGGAAAAATAAACTCGAGTCTGTAAAATATTAGCTGGTGTTTTCATAACTTTTGCAGCAACTATAGTTTCTGATAGATCAAGTGTGACTGTACAAAGCTGCCTGGAGCAGTCAGAGTGACAGAGATGGACACATTACACCTTTGCCTATAATGCAGATATCACATCCTCCAAACTTGCTGAAAGTAACTACTTTGGTTATAATTTATATTTTATACACTTGAAGGTGAACCACAATGGGAAACTCAATATCAGGGTTTTCAGCTGTGTTATTTCAGGGAAGTTTATCCTCTCCTGTAGCTGTGAAGGTATGAAACAAATGGATGTTGTTCCCACATTAAAGCAAATAAAAGCATCTTTTTCATAGTAGTGACTGAAATGCAGAGCTACAGCTGAAATATTTCTCAGGAAGTTCTCAGAGAGCACAGGTTCACTGCTCACTATATATTCACTGCAGAAATAATGTAATATCTACAGCAACTACACTAAGTTATGTTCCATTTGTGTTTACTTATCTCCTTTCCATAAATCACATTTTCTTGCACCAAGAGAGTGTTTATTGTCTGCCTGCTTGCACTGTTGCTATAGCTTCATCTTTTCCTTCCCCTCCCGAGCTGGTATTTACACTCTGCACTGTTTCCCATGATTACCAGAAATGTAGAAGACATTTTTAACAAAAAATAATTTAAATCAAAGAAAGATTCAATTGAGAAAACTAAGACCTTCTGGATGGACAAGAATATTTGCAACAAGCAGGTCAGTCTCACTCTGTCTACAAAATTCACAGTTCCTGTTTCCATCCCAGGTGTCTGGGGAGCTCTTCAGCTTGCAAGCAGCTCAAGGCAGGTACGACAAGGTTTGAAGAAGTTTTTGCATTCAGCCATCATTGTAAACACAGGTAATTGTGTTCTTTAGTTATTGAAAAGATCCATAAACCATTATTCTATAACTGAAATAGAATTTAACATGGTTTCACATCATCTTCTACTCATTACACCCTGATGAAGCTGAAGAACCTCTAAAGAAGCCCAGCTCTAGAGTTATGATCTTGCTCAGACTTTAAGATTTATTTCCACCTTTAGACATCGAGATCAAAATGTTAAAACCCCTTCATTTGTAACACACCCAGAATACAGCAAATATAAACTTCAGAAGAAAATGCTCATAAAGATATGCAAAATATTTTATCATTCCAGTACTCACAGTTTAGCCCATGAACTCTAATTTCTGGCCAGCCTGAAGAATGATTTATTGCAATTTAAACAGTTCCACTAACTTAAAAATTCAGAAAAGCACAGCCCAAAATTGTGTCTTACAGAGAAAAACTGGCACCAGTGACATCTGTCAGATGTCACAATGACAGATCTGCCATCCAGCACCAGGCAGCCATCAGCCCTCCCTGGCTTCTGCTCCTCCCTAGGCAGGGAAATCAGACAGCAGAAACCCTTGGCTCTCCTCTCCTGCTACAGAATCACTCAAGTCAACTTGATGCTAAGATGACATTCAAGATGATTAAAATACACTGAAAATGACATTTTTTTAGCCCTCCATAGTATTTGTAGGGCACACCAGGAATGCTGAGTCACATGCAATATTTTCACTCTTAAAAAACCCTCACGTGTTATCCAGTTAATTCCAGAAAACCAAGCCACGGAGCTGAACAAAGTCTGCTTGAAGATCTTAATATTTTAGGCAATTTTACCTGGCTTCTTTTGCCTTAAAAGAATCTGAGAAAGGAAAAAAAAAAAGGAAACAAAAGACCTGCTTTTTCTACCAGAAATAAGTTTCGATTTTGTCTGGATAATAAGAATTTATAGTGTTGTTGAAAGGCCCTGGAGACAGTCCTGGAGACTGAAGTAATTTATTTACTCGTAGAACAAGCACAAACCATACCAGCACCTGCCCCAGGAGCCCAGTTAAAATCCTCTTGGACCTGACCTGGAGAGACACCCTGCAGAGGTGAAACAGGGTGCTGTGCTTCCCCTTCCTCTGGGGATATTTGTTTTCCCTTCCTTTCATCTCTTTAAACTTTTTTTTTTTTTTTTTTTTTTTTTTTAAGAAAGAGAGTGTGTGAAAAGTTCTTCCATCCAGCAACAGCTCAGAGAATTCATCATAAATATGATTTGAAATTCTGCCTGCTTTGAATGAAGCATCAGACCCCCCTGAGGTCACTGATGTGGATTTAGGTCTTTGTTACTAAGCAAACAGCTAAGCTTGGAACCTTCAAAAAAGTGAGGAAAAAAATAGGATATGAGTGCACACAGACAGCAAATGCAGAAATAACAGCCACATTCAGGAGAATAGGAGTTCCTGTCTGGATTTATGGAGTGTGATGTACTAATGTGTAAAATGAAGCAGACAATCTAATGACTCAGAGTGCTAAAAAGGAGGGAAAATAGAAATCCACAGAAGTCACAAGATAGACTTTCAAGATTAATGGGGATAAGCCAAACATTCCAGATGTTCTAGTCCTGGGTTCTTGTCTCTATGCTACAGAAAATCACCTTTCCCAAGGAAAAAAACATCATTTGTCTTTCAATCTGCACTTCTGTCCCCAGTACCACTCGTGAATAGTCAACTCTCATCTATCTGCTCTTTCTTTCACTTAAAATCAAAATGAAAGAGCAAATGTCCTTTGTATAGAAAACATTTTAATATTTGTCTCTGAAGACAAAGTACTATAGAGGCATCCATAATATGTCATTTATCAAGATGAAGCAAAACTATTATTTTTTTTTTTCCATAACTGCTGTTTAAATTATACAAAAATACTGGTATCAGTTCTAAAGCTGCCACTGCCACCATTTTTCTTCTGCTGTAAAACCACATTAGCACAGCTAAGTACATACCCTATTTACTGGACAAAATTTACTGCTCTAATTACTGGACCTGTCACAGCTAGTGGAAAATAAGAGTTATTGGGTTTTGCTCTGAAGAGGAAAGCTGCTCAACAACAAGGTAACAGTGGGATACAAGAGACCAGGAATCTGATGAGTCTATAACTTGCTGTTACTACGGAAACCAGAGATTATAACAAAATATTCCCATTTTAATTGCTATCCCTAGAGGACTGCCATCTCCAAATTGATCCTATTTTGAAATTCAAGCATTTTTAAATTTACTAATCCTACACCAGCCACAAAAGGTCACCTAGAAAGTCTCAGAAGTGCCACATTTTTTCTCATGTCCCCAACACTAGGACTGAGTGGGAAGTATCAAGCAGCACAGCTCCACTTCAGTTGTTGCAAACCCATCATTCCCTTCACCAAGAGCTGGACTCCAGCATCTGAATATGCAAAATTCTGAGTTTCTGTGCTCAAAAACATAGGGCTGTCCTCCGTGTTAATGCTAGGAACCCAAACTCTCAGAAGAACACGCTGGATTAGCTGTATTTATATTTTCTAAAGCCTTTTTTTTGGCAAGGACAGAATAACACAGGAATGTGCAATCACACTGCAAGGTGGTTGAGCCCCCACACCTCATCAGCATTTGTAAATCAAAAGTGTTCAGAACATGAACTGAGCAAAGGACACAGCAACCTGCAAGATTAAAAAGAAAGGAACTTCAGCACTGAGTTTCAGGAGCTGCCTGCTTAGACTGGAATTTCTGGAAAGTGTGAAAATAAGTTCTTAATCACTGTCAAGACTACACTTTTATTTTAGACGGAAATCTAAGAATTTTTTTGAATGGCTTGCACTACCCCTTCTAATTCAGCCTCTAGAATTCTCTGTGGCAAATATGAAAATCCTCCCTGTCACACTTGGTCCTTTTGTAAAAGGAAAAAAAGAAAAAAGTAAAAACTCAGAAGCTGAAGTAAGTTTATGAAAAGCCTTTTATAGAAAGGTGGGGTAAACAGGGTTCTGTAGGAAGCAAAATCTCAGAAGTGCCTTGAATGGCACAGACACAGGGCTGTGGTGAGGAGCCTGACTGGTGCCAGAGACATCCTTGGTACTGGAGCCCTGAGGGGACACCAACCCTTAATTTAAGAGACTTACACTGCAGACAAACCTTTAGGAAAGGGCTTTATTATTTTTCCCCTTTTGTAGTGTATCTCTAACTGTGCAGTGGGCAGGAAGCCTTGCTCCTTGCTGTATTTTCCTGACTCCTCCTTCATCAGGCAGAGCAAGAGGAGAGCTCTCGGTGTGACCTGCCACCACATTCCTTGGGAGCAGGAGCTTTCAGCAGGCCCAGGGAGTGATTTATAATCTCAGCATGTCTGGGGGCTGCCCCAGGGTGAGGAGAGCTTTGCCTAACAAATTGCAGAGGACTGAGGGTCTTGGCAAAGCTGCTGTGTCAGGGCAGTGGTGTGGCACCTCCAGAGCAGTGGCAGCCCCTGGCACACCAGGAGCAGCCTTTGGAGCGGGAGCATCGTGATTTTGCAGCTATTTCTGCATGTGGTTGCCACATTTGAAGCACAGCTTCCCACACAGTGATCACTCACTGCTACACTGAGTCCCACACCAGCTCTAGGTCTCCCATCCCTGCCTGCCCCAGTGGGATGGAATCCGGTGAGGATGTGGAGCCAAGAATGTGCAAACAGTGTGCCTGACTCTGCTTCCCAGCCCTGATTGCAGCTGAGATGCTGAGACACAAACATGCTCTGAATCCAGGCCCATAACAAATATTTTGCAAGTACATAGTTGTTCTCCATGAAAGAAAACCCCAATTTCATTTTTAAAAACCCAAAAACGCAAAATCCTGAACTGTGTTTTTCAGAGGAGCAGTTAAGAAGAAGTTTAATAAGTTAGCTTCCAAATAAAATAAAGAAACCAGCCTTTATTAAATTATATGGAAGGGGGTCAGAGATTAAAAATCCTCTGCCTCTCATTATTAGACTTGAGATGACAGATTCATTCCAGAGCACAGAAGGAAATATATTATCCCAAAACAGGATATGAAGTTCAGTCCCAGTAGATTAGTCTCTGTTAAGTAAATTTATTGTCTGATCTTTTAACTCTCCACCAAACTGCTACCCAAGATTCTGTTCCCTAACTCTATTAAAACCCTTTTCCTTCTGTTCCTTTCCCTTCCCTACCCCCAGAGCTCCCCAAAATCCAGCTCCTGGTCTTGTTCCCATCAGGGCTCTCTCTGATGGTGCATGAACCTCACAGGAAAACAAGAGGGGAAGGGAGGAGGAGGGAAAGGACTGACACCCTCTAATAAAAGCAGGCTGTGCTCTGGAGTGCTGGGCAGGGGAGAAAAGCAGGATAAATGCTCCCCTTGGTTCAGAGAGCAGCAGCAGCAGGCCTGTGGTGCCTCTGCTGTGTATCTGTGTGTGTGTGTGTGCCTGGTAACCACTCTGTAATTTGGGTACAGGCAATGAGGGAAACCTTCAAAAGAGCCCTGCTCGCACTGGTACGTTCTGGGAAGAATTAAATGTTCTGTGTGAGGTTAGAAATCCCATCAAACAAAGAGCAACTCTATCCCTGCTCTGTTTACCATGGCAGAAGCAATCTTCCATACAATGATACATTTCTAATACGCTGTTTAGTCTGACTTTAGACTCCATGAAATTATTTGCAAAGACAAGGATTCCTAAAACATTCCAGGAGAAAAAGACACTTTCCCTCATCCCTCCCTTTCATTCCCTTCATTGCATTAAATTTAATTGTATTAATTTAATTGCATTAAAGAGCCACATTGTGACAAAGCCAAAATAGCAAGGAGTTATTTCTGAGTGCTGCAGTTAGAAATGTTTCTGTATGGGCTCTATGATGCTTCTGTCACCTGGGAGGACAAATATTTCACAAAGATCACAGGTACAACATGCAATACCCCTACTGCTTGATTCCCTCTGCTAGACTCTGCTGGACTACTTGTGTTTTCTTGCTCTAAGAGTGAATTATAAAAATATTCCTATCAGGTACTGAAGCTCAGCACTCTGCATGTTTTCATGCATAAAGATGTACCATCTTTATGCATGGAAAAATTGCAGACAGCTTGCTCTCACCAACAGAGTGTGCTGTCAGTTCGTTATTAGATTGAGGGCAACACCATTAACAGAGAACTTTTTTTTTTTATTATTTTATCTGGTGATCTATTGCAATTACCCCGTGCTATAATAAGATGTTTAAATAGCTATCTCCACTTAAAACAATTGATTTTCACAGCATCTGCTGCAAAATGCTGTTCTTGGCTCCGTCCTGCCTGGCTGATGATGCACAGTGCTGAGCTGCACAACTGTTTCTGTGCAAACCCAGCTCTTATTTACTTTGGGGGTTTCTGTTTCTCTTTAGACTCTGCGTGGGGAAGGCATGGGAATCACAAACAACACATTTGGCAACTCTTCACATCACTGATGGTTAAAACAACCAGTCCCAGCCACAAAAGCACCCTTGTGTAGACTATTTTCTCCTCAAATTGAATAATTCTAAGATGGTTACTTGCTCAACTTGCACCCTACCATTTCAGCTCATTGTATTTTCACCATGTACGACATGCATATATTTATTACTGAAATTTTTTTTTTAAAGCAATCACTGTGGAACAAATCCAGGATAAAAGATATTCAAGGAAAGAATCCTGCTATTTTCTGTAGACCTTTGATTCTGCTTTAATCCAGAACTGCTTTTTAATATTTTAAGAGCTCTTGAATAGATTTGATGTTACTGCAGTGAAAAAGTGTTCCTGAGATTCATTTTCAGCGAACTCTTAACACCACAGTCCAGCAAAAAAAAAAAAAAAAAAAAAAAGCTCTGTACTCTTCTCATTGCACATGAATGCAAACAAGACACACATAAAACAAACCCTGAAGTTCTCCAGCCAGAAGCCTGCATAACCCATTATCCTTATATTCCAACTCCCCTTTCCTTGGAAATTCATTCTTCAAGCAGTCACACATTTGTAAGTAACCAAAAATACATTTGTTTCTCTTGATGTAAGGCACTCAGCAAGAGGCTTCCCCCTGCTCTGTGTGTTCACCACGGCTTTGAGAGCAGCTCCAGTCATCTGCTGAAAGAGTCAGAGGGGCTGCAAAGGAAACTGATCCACCAGACATCTGTACCTTGCTCCTGACACACAGGAGACACTGACATCTGCACAGAAATATTTATGGGCACGCTCAGGAAAGGCTCTCACACACTGGGAGAGCTCTGGGGCGATCAGCTGAGCTACTGCACCCAGATCCTCTTAGCACAGCTCTAACTGCCTCTGATAAACCTTTGCTCAGTGGAATAGGCCACACAGGCTCCATCCCAAGAAATTCATGGCTCTGTCCAAGGAAATTCATCCAGAGAACTAAAGGAATTGAATACATCCACTGTTAATGGAAACGAGATGACATTAACAGAAAGTTAAAGCAAGATACACAACAGGGATTTCTGGGGAAAGCATGCTATGGGCAGGCTCTGTCCCTCTCCAGATGTATCCAACAGCACCACACTGTTTGCCCAGCTAGGAAAAACATCTGAAATACTTCTTTTCACCAGTTAAAGGGGATTACTAATACTCATGTACAAAAATGATTTAAAAGGAAAACGCAAATGAGGACAGCAGTCCTCGTGCTTGCCTGACTCCCTCTGCACCTCCCAGACCAAGTCCCCCAGTCCTATTTCATGTCAGAACCTATGAAACAAATCAGAATTTCCATTAAATGCATGCAAATTAAATTAATCTTTCATCAGATTATAAATATTTGCTGAAACTGATCATTTAATGCAAAGACTCTCCAATTACCAGGGCAGGAGAACAAACACTGATGCTATTTAAGTAAAAATTCAGATGCAAAACATTCTGTATTAAACACTGAACAATCATTCACTCCTGCAGGACAAACAGTGCATGATCACTGATACTTTTATGCTCTATTAAACTATATTCTCCAATGAGCATTGCACCACGGTTCAGAGGTGGCCAGAAATATTAACAGCTGAACTATGGAATGCTTCAGCCTAACCAAGCTGAAAGGTCTCCCTCCTGGGACTGGCTGCTTTCAAAGGTGATATTGATATCAGCAATGGCAATGCTATCACTGAACCTCACTGCTGGAGTAACTCCAGCTCTTGGAGACATCTGAACACCACTAAAACTCAAATTGCATTTTCTGCGCAACTGTCATTGTCACCCCAAGCAAAAATGAACAAAGAAAACAAGACAAACCCCCACCAACCTAACCAAACCAAACCAAACCAAACCAAACCAAACCAAACCAAACCAAACCACAAGTCCAGTGAATTTTCATTTTAAATCACTAATTCTACCCATTTCTTTTTCAAAACTTGATTTTACTACCTATGGTACCAGACTGCAACATACTGAATAACAAAATATTGTACAATTGCAATTAGGGCAAAAGCATTCAAGGTGACTCATTAACACAGGTATGTGGCCTGAGCATCACAAATTCTCATATCTCTCCATTTAATCCCACTGGAAATGATGAGTGTACAAACAAAGAAAGAAATTCTTCAGTTCTTTGCCTGCAGTTATTTGCCTCCCTGCACAATTAATCACAGAATTAGGTACCTGCTGGAATTCCAAGTGGCTGCTGTGACACAGGGAGCGTGGTGTGAGGTTCACAGCCTGCACAGGGTCAGAGATGCCATTGCAGTGCTGTAATTGCAGAGCAGGGCTCCTGCCTGTGCATTCCTCACCCTGACTCAGGCAGAGCAGATAACCATCGGGCACTGGACTCCTTCTTTAAACAACATCTCCCAAAACAGATGGAGACAGCTTATGGAAAAAGTGAAAGATGGATTGGAAGCCTACTCGAAAAAAACAAAAAAAATTAGTTATCATCCTACTAGGTTTGGATTAAAAAGTTGTATTTCATAATGAAAGCCAAATGCGCTGAGAAGGCAAGACAGTAATCCTGCCTGAGAAGGATTGCTTCGGAAATCAGTTTCTGAGTTCAGAAATTAATTAGTTCAGAAACTAATTGAAATCCCAGCACATTACAAACCCAGATTGACTGGCCATTTCTGTTTCTCTCCAAATGAAAATGTGTCATTTCATGAGGGTCACAACAAAGCCAGCGAAGGAAAATGTAAGGAAATCTCTTCATATGATAAAAATGGAGTGACTAATGTGGATGACTCAGTTTAATTGCATGACTTTCAACTAAGTGTATTCACAGGGACAGAAATAACACTAAATTAAAAGGAATATCTGGGAAAAATTATTTTGGATCAGTAAAACACTTATGCCAGAAAAAATGTCTGGGTTTCCAGAGCAGTATCTTGTTCCCAAGTGCATCCAAAACCAGCAGAAATTGGGTTTGTGTCTCCTCCCACTCATCACCCAGGGCCCTCCAGCCCCAGGGCAATGCAGGATGGAAGAAAAGCCTGGATTGTCCCTTGTGTAACACAGGGCCAGCTCCAAGGTCAGATGTGGCTGCTTGTGGCTTTATCCTGTGTGGTCCTCAAACCCCCTGAGGATGGAGACTGCACAGTCTGGGCACTCTGGGGTCCACAGCTCACCTGCCTGAAGATTATTCTGGTTTTGTAGTGAAATTCAGAAGCTGGTTTTTCACATAACATCTAACAGTATTTATTATGTTCCACTACTCACAGAGCTTTGCTGTTATCTGCCTCCTGTAGAGGAGAAGAAAAGCAGCTTGTGTGAGTCTTCAGGTGCCAGATCTGAAGCAGTTCGGGATGGAGAAAAGTTGGTGGAGCAATAAAAGCTCAATTAGCACTAATTTGGGTCTACTTAACCTCTTCATATGGTTAAATAAGGAGTAGAAACCCCAGATCTGTTATCTCTGGCCATCCCTGAGCATGTGAAAAAGAAATATCCATCATGTAGCCAAGAGATTTCAGTGCCATCAGGAATGGCAGAATTCCCTGGTGAATTCCAGATCAGCCTCAGTCATTCAGAACCACACACAATTCTACACCACAACCAAGAATGAGGAAAGGGAAGAAATCACCCTATTCTTCTATGGAATTCAGGAGTATGTGGTTATTGCCATAATATTATGCATTTATTTATGATTTTATTTAATAAATATTACTTATGTATATATATATAACAAGTACTACCAAACTGCATTTCAGTTTTCTTTCAAATTCTTTTGAGATGCTAAAATATCTGATATTATTCGACTGAATTATGAAGCAGCTCTATTTTTCCCCTCTTAAAAGCTACCAAAACTTGGAAACACTCACCATTTCAGAATGAATAATTAAAATAATTTGAATGCAGCAACATACTAGAAATCCACAACCATAAACTCACAATCCTCATAGCTATCACATTTGGCTGTGTGTACTGAAATGTAAAATAATGAAATTGTGAATGAGATCATAAATTCAGTAACAAGTATAATTGCTAGTCTTACAGAAAACTATTAAAGTGGTAGGTTGATGTTCTTGTCATTCCCATTCTGCATTAAGCAAAAGGAAGAAAAAATAAAATGCAATCAATGTAATGATTTTTGCAACAAGCATCTAATTGATTTTCCTGCCACTACTATAATTTACAAATAGTCCTGCTGTAATTGTTTGGTTTAACTGGATATATCACACAAGCGTTCTGATAATGATATTAATTATGACACATTTTACCCATGGAGAAATTATTTAAAGACAAACAATGAACTCCATAAATGAAACACATCTTACAATAAAAAACTAACACACACTAATAATACAATAGGAAAACAATGCCTGTTAGTCTATTCTAATTTTTCATGTCACTCTCATCTCACTGGAATTTCAGGAAGCATCAGCAGGCACTCGTACAGCAGTACAAATCAAGCAGTTTACAGCTCAGCACACTTTCAGGAAACACCATTTCAGGTTCTAAAAATTATTTTCCTTTTTAATGCGAGCACACATGATCCGTGACTCTCGATCCATTTTATTGCTCTTCCAAGAAAAGCCAAAGGATTGCACCATCATTCATTCCTCCATTCCTGACTGGGAAATCTGCACAAGCAGTTGGGGCAGCCCTGCCTGCACCCGTCTCTGCAGGACACACGGAGATGTGTGGAGATGACAAATACATAAACCCCTGAAAGCTGCCACTTCCTGGGGTCTCTGCTTCCAGTGCAGCCCTGTCCCCACCAGCTGCGCTGCCCCACAGAGCTCCCACAGCCAAAGCTCTCCTGAGGGAACAACCTGGCTCTCCCACCACCGCTGGCCATTCTCTGAAGGAGATCTTCTGTGCCCTGAGCCTGAAAAGGAGCAATGCTCATGAACAATGGAAATACAGCAGTGACTGAAATGCAGAGAGACTTGGACCACCACCACATGAAGGAATTCTTTTTCTTAACTGACTGAGAATTATTTATTAATTCTGAGCTGAAGCAATGAAATTTTAAGTCTTCACGCAGCAAAGTACTGGTGTCTGGTTTCTCTCAATATTTATTTAGTGAGGTTATTGCCACCACTGAAAGCAAAAAAATTATACATTTCTGTTGGTTTTACCTCCTTTCTCTAGCACCTGGTGGTCTGGGACACAACATGGGCAGCGCACCCTCTGATCAGCAGGGATGTCAAATGTTGGGGGCCACCTGTTAATTAGGAACATTTATCATTTCAGAGCTCCAGATCTCTCCCTGCTGGAGCCCCTGTGCAAGGATAATCAAGCTTGCTCCCAATAACTGCAATGTTCTGCAAGGAAAGGACAGAAGCTGTCTTTTCCATCAGAATCAGAAGCTGGTGGTTATTTAGTTCTGCTATTCTGGATTTCAAGCCCCTCCATTGCTACCTCTCTGCTAGGATCTGAAGACACCTGACCCAGGGGCTCGCACTGTGGCTAGAGCAGGTGTACACATTCAAAAGAAAGATTTAAATGGATAGTTTTGCTCCAAAAATCCTTGAAATGGCGAGAGTGAGGTGTTTATGCTCACATAAGTAAGAAGTTAAAAACCAGACCCTGGTATTTGATGCTGACCAGTAAAACAACCAAAGAACTGCCTGCAAGTCCAACCAATTTTAATTACATGAGCAGACTTGCTATCTGAGCTGGCCTCAGCCTTGGAGTTATATCATCCATTATGTCAAGAACATCAACATCTTTCTAGTTTCACATTTCTCAACTTTCCAATTCAGCCAGTAACATGAAAGAACATTGAATTTACCAAACAACTGGGGCAATCCCAAGGAAAAATGATGACTCTGAGCTACAGGCTAACCTCAGAGATCAGTTTTGTTTGTTTACCTTCAATGCATCTAAGATGCTTCTCATGATACTTTGCTATAAACAAATAACTTTTCCAATTGCATGATGTTTATACCCAAACCTTGACCCCTTGTAGCCCATAATAATTACAGTGCCCAGTGATCATTACAGAACTGCAATAATCATAGACTGCCTCTTAGCTTCTCAAAAGGGTAAGGAATTATCATCCAAGTATAGACCACATTTGTGGAAAACACTTGAGAGAAAACACATCCAGCTCTAGTTCCACGAGTTGTTTTTTGGTTTTTTTTTTTAAAGAACCCTGAGGTTTTGTATCCCAGATCTATTCCTTGAATATATAAATACATGAATACACTGGCAATGGCTGCACAGCCAACCCAGGGCAACACTGAGCCAAACGCTGCACCAGCAGCAATGCCACAGAACATGAAATCACTGTCAGAATGACTCTCATGGTTCAAATGACCCTTTTTAAAATTTAATTCTCAACCACATTTTACTTTTCCTTCAGGAAAAAACACGCAATTTTAAAAACATATTCTTGAAAGAAACCATTTTGGCAAACCACAGCTTTCCTGACTCAGTTTTGTAAAACCCAAGCATTGACTATCACACCTTTTTTCAGACAGTGAGACAGATATAAAAATGCAAGAAAAGAATAAAAATTGTTTGTGAAAACAGCTCCACTTCTCTCAGGGAAAACCCTTCCAACACATTTGCCAGTCTACTTACACAGGATGAGAATGAAATCTTCAGCTGGTGCAGAGAAAAACATGTCATGAGATTATTCTGCCCAAATAAAATGCCTTCAAGATTCTTGAACAGAGAAAGGTAAAGAAGTGTCCCTGAGCCCACTTTGAGACCCAACCTTTGGTTGCTTTGGCAGCCTGGTCACTGAGAGCAACTGAGACAAAAAGTTCTGAACTTTATAGCAACAGCCAAGTGTGCTACAGCCAGTGCTCACCCTAAATGCTATTGAGAAATCCTTCAGAAAACTACATGGATTCTGCAATGTGGGAAACACCTGATAGGAAACACATTCAGCTCTGGCTCCACAAGGTTTTTTTAAAAGAACTCTGGGGTTTTGTATTCCAGGTCCATTCCTTGATAGCCACAAGCAATGGATACACACAGCGCCAACCAAATTTGTCCAAATTTGGACATTCTAACATTTTTTACTGACTGTTTCTTCCCAGTAAAAACACACAATTTCCCTCTTTTTAGAAAACATGCCTCATCAATACAAAGAATTTATTTTGGCAAACATGGAGCTTAAGCAAAAGTTTTTCCTTTTGCACAGGAATAACTAACTTGGTTCTTTAATCAGTTGACTGGAAAGTGAGTGTTACTGACTGACTGCAGCAGTTGACAAGGGAAATACAGCAAACAGGTCCATCAATAGAGGACAATCAATACAATTACATTTTCCCAATATTTTCTTGAAAATGTACCAGGGAAGGGAAGGAAATTTTATTTGTTAAGAAGGAGGCTTGCTGAAATACTTATTGAACCAACAACTGTTCTTGTTTACTAAGCTAAATGACTCCTTCACATATGTTTTAACAAAGTCTAGCTGCATGCTAATTACACCTATCTGGTTTGCATTACCCAGTTAGCATTTCTTCCATGCACATCAGCAGAGCTGGCCTTTGTTAATTCACAATACTTCACCCACAAATATTAGCAATCACATCAAAAACCCCTATTAAAACTATCTGACATGTACCATTTCACTGCTCACTGAATGTCTGAGCGTCTTCATCTCCTGTGCCTGATGAACAGCCAACTCAGCAGAGTCTGGACATGCTCACAGCAGCTGCAGTGCTGAGAAGATGCCCTACAGCAACACTCTGGGGTCCCCATTCCCTTTGATAGCAGCATGGCACCACAAGTTATCCCACCAAAGATCAACTTATTGTATTTATACAGTCTTTCCCTTTTCAAGCCAAAGTTAAATGAAGTTGAAGGCAGCATCTACAGGACAACCCATAGTCACAGCCTTAAAGGATTAGAAGAATCCATTGTTTTCATGTCAGACATGTTTTTATAATACAGACCCTGTCTGTTCTTGTTATTTCATTTTCATCATCACACCAGCTTTTCAGCAGTCAGCCGACCCTTTCCAACACCACAGTTTTAAAGGCTCATAAACATTATCTTTATTATATTAAGAGAGATTCAAAAATTGTAAAACAGATGTGAAGTTGCTGCTGCCAAGAGCCTACACAGTGTGATTCAATAGGATGTGGGTGCTGTAATGTGCTCAAGAAAAGTCATTCTAAAACTCTGAGTTCAACTCGCCGAACAATCATTTTCATCTAGGAAAACAAAAGCTTAAAATAAACTAAGAACTCCCATCTGCACAGGACTAAGAGTGATCCAATGACCTGACTGCACACCCTGAAAAGATGCTTCCATTGACAGGATCTGCAGACAAAGAAGTGATGAAAAAACAAGGATGGATTTTTGTCTTTGCTGCTAAGGAGGTTGTGTAATGGAACAGCATCTATCAGATGTCTCTGGGTGAAGAGAAGCACACAAATCCCACCATTCACTGTGTGTAGTAGCTACAAGTTGGCCAAGTTTTCCCTTCACCCCACAGGCAGGCTCGTGGGGGCTAAAATTCCTGCCAGCCCCGAGCCCCCTGCAGCAGATCAGCCTTTCTGATCCCTGTGCTGCTGACATCTCCCTGCCTCCCTCCCTGGGCTCTGCAGAAGCTCCTTCCTTCCTGGAGCACTCGTGGCTTTTTCTGCTCACCATTTGGAGCCAAGTCAGTGCTTTTCCCACAGCACAGAATCCATCCATGTGGCATCAGGATTTCTTTTTCCATGTCCTCTCAGCAGCCAGTAGCTTTCTGTTTCTAACTTCTCAACCAAAATCCCTTTGTGGTGATATCTGCAGGAGCTTTTCTGCATGTGTCTCTTGGAATTAACCACATTCACCTGTAGGTGGTCGGCTTAACTTCTGAAACAGTTGAGAACTTTATATAAAACAAATACAGGGTAGTCTCAAGCAGCAGGCTTTCCCCAGATAACAAAAAGGTTGGTCTTGGTTATTGGGTTGGGGATTTTTATTTTTCAAGACATTCCTGTGCATCTTCCAGTGTGTGTTCAGAGACAGGGAACATTTTCAGTGTGTGTCCAGGAGGACAGATGGTCTGTGCTCTGTGGAGCATCCTCCAGACACTCTGTGACACCAAAGGCAGCTTTCATTTCTTATTTAAAACCAAAGTAAGCAGCAACATAAAATCCTGATATAACAAACTCACTGTGCAAGTGGGGATGTGCCTGAAGCAAAATTTCCTGATTTCCCTGAAAACATGCATTTTGCTCTTTGGACTGAAGCCATCTCTTTTTCTGTTGGCTCTGCCCCCTCAGGGCCATGCACCATTCAGCTGAATAACTGTAAGGTTCTCACTTGCAGGCAAGTAGGAAGGAGTTTAATGAATCACAACATTTTGTTCATATTTTGCTTGGAGGAATCATTTTCCACATTTTCTCCTTCTTACTGGAGTTCAGAGAAATTCCACCCAAACTCGGTACAACTGCTTTATTGAGACCAAAAGTTCACTGTCAGATCCCTGGGTTTCCCTACCAACCAAAAGGAAAGAGAAAAGGGGGCAGGGAAAAGAAATGTTTCTGTGGAGTGAATTAACTAATGAGCTTGCTGAGGCTCACTCAGATTCCTCCAGAGGCCTATGAAGAGCAAGGCTGTGAATGGTGCTCATGCTCATGGACAATCACAGCTCACATGCTCTGGAATGCTCTTTCACCTATTAAAAAACCCCTTTGAAATCCCTCCTCAGTGATTCAGGATTCCCTGGAACTCCAAATCCCATTGCTCTTCAATGACAAAGAGGGAGACTTGTGGGAGAGAAGAGCAGTGAGCTGCAGCCCCACATTCCTCTTCACTAAGAAAATCAAGGCACAATTCTTCCCAAAAATATTTCTGGTTTTCACATTCTCTGAACCTCAGAGACAGGGAAAAAAACAATTCTTATCATTTGCTGTGCCTGTGTTTGTGCAAAACTAGAATGCAACATGGAGTTTGTTTACCCAGAGTGAGGATGTTTTGTTTCCTTGGCCTATCAGGGCCTGGAGTGTGTGTGGGGACTGTTGGGGGACAGTCACGAGATTCAGGGCAGTGTGAGCAGAGTGAGCACTTGGCAGATGCAGTTTAGATGAAATGTAATATAGTGTAATATAATATAGAATAAAGTAATTAATTAGCCTTCTGATAAGATGGAGTCAGATGCATCCTTCACTCTCTCCCCTCATCGGGCTTGCCTACAAATTCAATAGTGAGTGACCCAGCCCTTGCCAGTTGCTTTTGTCACCTCAAGCAAAGGTTGGCAAACCACAAATCCAAGGCTGGCAAACCACAAATCCAAGGCTGGCTCCTCACAGTCGTTGCTTTGAGTCCTGCATTGCTCCTCCTTGGTTCAAAGAGGGGCAGGGGGAGAGCCAGTATTTTGAGCCCCCCAAATGGGTATTTGAGGCAAACATGGCCAGTGAGGTGCAAAACTCCAGTTTGACTGCAAAACATTCCAGTTTGACGGCTAAACTGGGAACTGGAATTATGGAAATAACTTCACAAAACAACAGAATCACTTCAACAGTAAGAAGTCCCTTACTGTGGCTCCAAGGAGCTGGAGAAAAGCCAAATGTGGCACAAATTCACTGAAGAACTGTGCTAACCCTACTGAAACAGAATGGAAAGGATGCAGAGACGTGTATGGCTTAGACATATACCTTTCCATAAAGAAATGTATTCACTTATTTTACTTCTTTCAAAATTTAATTAAAAGTTCAGAAATGTGGAGCTTTAAACAGAGGAAATTAGCTCGAAGGCATGTTCATTTGTCATATAAAAGGGTCTTTCATTAATCCCTAATTAAATATTTCTCCACACTTAAACCAATTAGACATACAAATAAAAATGAAAACACAAATATTTTCCACGGAAATGCTATATGCAGCTCAAAGGGAAATAAAAAAGTGTCCAGTTCTACTTTTCCTTCATTTTTCCTTCACTAATGCCTTTCCATCCAGGCAACAGCTCCTGAATGCCCTGATGAACAATTTACTCCTCACTTCCAAAAGACATTAAAAATAAACCAAGGAGGTATTTGATACCTTAGAAATAGCTCTTCTTTCCAAAATTACTGATATATTTTCAGAAAAAGAAAGGACTATGATAGATGTATGTGAAAAAAAATATAAAACCAAAGCTAAAGATGGGTGGAACAAAAGCTGCTGATGTTTACACATAATTTCTATATTACTTTTTTTTTTTTTTTAACAGTGAAAATAATGAGCCTAAAAGAAGTAGAGAAGCTTCCAGGAAATTTGTGTCACCAGCAATTTTTTAAGCTTTTCTTAATAAAAGCACAGTAAGAGCAAAGTGCATTCACTAGAAAAGAAGATTAAAATACCAAGCCTTATTTCACATTTTTCCATCTTGTTTTTACCTCAACAGATCAAACAAACTACATTAAAAGCATTATGAAGTTACCCAACAAACAAAATGCATGAAAAAACATGTTACAAAGAAACATATTTTTTACTTAGAGAACAGCTTAGCATATGAGTGGGGTAAAGGAAAATTTCTGCAATAAATTTGATGCAAAGAAAATTCACAAGTATAAACCAGTTTCATATTATAAAAATAATGAGCTGAACAGACATCTCCAGCACGAGGCTCAACTCTCCACTTCTTTTCTTGCTTGTGGGTTTTTTTTTTTTTTTCCTTTACAAAACTTTCATCTTAAAATTGAAATTCATGACATGGATTTTATTAATTGGCAAAGCAATCTGTGGCTGCTGCTCCCCCCATTGTCATGTCAGGGATCACAGACAGGGGTGCTGGCATGGAGCATCTGGTGTCACAGGGCACTCAAGGGTATCAGGCCTCTTGTGTCACCCTCTAAAATCAGTTCAAAGTGTTTTATAGGAAAATAAAATTTTTGATTCTTCTTTTTTAAGGAAATATTTTTAATTTAAATACAAAGCTGAACTCATCAGGAACTGGAAGTGTAAATTTGTTCTGGTTTTAATTGCAAATTACATTCCTCGGTTCCTTCATCTGTCCATAAAAGAAAATCCATGTTCAGAAACACAGGTTTCCTAGTCTGTCCCTCCTGAAATTCTCCCAACTTCAGAAGGAGTTGCAAACAGCAGAGAAAAGTCAAATTACTGCTCCTTTCTGTGCAGGGACACAGGGCAGGGCAGCAGATACCTGTGAGCAACCAGGACTGGCCATGATTGCATGTGCTAACAAGCCAGAATAAACTCAACCTTTTTTCCTGAAATTGCAGCATTTAAAAATGAAATCACATGTTGCTGTAAAGAAAACCAAGCCTTTAGTGTGTATATATATATATATATATATATGGTATGTATATATATGTCCTTATTCTGGTCAGCTGAGAAGCCTGACTCTGGTCCAGCTCCTTCTGTGCTCTCAGGCTCTTTTAGAGATGGGCAGAATCTCACACCAGAGGAGGTGGCAGGGCAAGTACAGAAATCCAATCAAAACCCATCCACAGCATGACACAAGCAGCATTTCCACCAGACAAGGGAACAGCAGTTTTATCAAATGATGTGCCAGCCTGCCCATCCATCCTGCACACACAGCCAGGGCTCCACAGCTCTGCACCACAGCTGGGGCAATTCTCCTCCTGCACTCATCTCCCTCCCCATCCTCATTTTTCCCGTATCACATTTTTATTCACTTCCCCATGGATGTGCAGTGTCCCTCATGGGTGGCTCATCCCCAGCCCCAGCTCACAAGGGCTGAGCTCCCCCAGCCCCTCTGCAGAGTTCCAGAAACCCTTCCTGGCACTGCTGGTGCTGGGTGGTGCTGACTGACAGCAATGGCAGAGTTTGGCACACATGGGCATGCAACAAAAGCAGAGGGAGGCTGGGGAAGCACAGCAGCAATCAGTATTTAGACATGAGTTAGCAGATAATTCTATTTCCTGTGTTAGGGAGAATGTAGGGGTGTGTCCTGCAATCTGCCTAGCAGGAACCATCTCTTACTTACATTTAAACCTTTTGAAAGCTCCTTGAAATGTAACCAGAGATTCCACCAGAGGTTCAAGCCAGACAAGGCTTCTTCTGGATATTTTTTAATGATTTCTGGCATTGCTGTGCCATTGGTAGCAACAGCAAGCCCAGAAATAGAAGCATCTAAGTAGATATAAGGAGCAGAAATGCTGCAGAGGATGAAAAACACACAACAGCAATGGGAGCCTTCCATGGAAACTGCAAAACATCACACCAGGAGTCAGGGCAGAGCCACAGCCAAGGGTGCTGATGCCTTGGAGTGGGTATCTAGAACAGAGCTGGATAAGGTTAAGGGAATAAAAGCAGGGATTTATTAAAGGCCTTCAGTAGATACACCTTGAGCAGTCAAAAGTCTCCAAGAGGGGCTACAACCCTGATGGAAGATGGTCATGAGTTTTTCAGACATTTTAAGTTTGGTCCATTTACATCTCAGGGGTTCATCCTCCAATTACAGCTTCAGGTATTGAAGTCATATTCCCCCAATATTCACTTTTGGAGTCATATTCCTCCAATTCACTTTTGTTTATATTTTTGGGGGCCTGAGGCAGTAGGGTGTCCTTGAATCTCACGCCTAGAGGGATTGTTTCATCTGACCAAAATGTGAAGACAGTTATGTCTATGTAACACTATATGGAATTTAGAGTTATACTTTAAACCAGTACAGGATTTGAAACATAAAAAGCTCAAATCCTAAGGCATCAGTGTGACCACAGAAGATCTGCAGAGCTGGGCAGGGAACCCTCAAAGAGAGGAGCATCAGCTCCCCCTGAGCAGAGTGTGGCACCTGGGGAAGGGTCAGCCCCAGGGCTGCTCTGCAGCACTGACCACAGCAGCCTCAGATACAATGGCCTTGCAGGGACTGTAAGAATGTGCCTCAGTGGATTTTTTGTTTAACTTCAGAAGCAGAAACTGCAGGAATGTAAGAAAAAGAGCACCTTGAATTCTCAAAAAGGAGTTCAAAGAGGCAGTTGACACACAAAGTCCATAGTGGGCAGCACAGAAACTATTTAAAGACACTGCACTGAAGGTTCAAGAAAATATCAGAAACAACTTCAGAAGGACCAAGAGAAAGCCAAGCTTTGGTTAATGACACCCCAAGGAAAGAAAACATTTTACAAAAACCATCAAAAGATCCAAATGGCACAGGAAGGACTACAAAGCCCAACAGGTTTAGTGCAGAAGCACAGCTAGGTGGGGGTAAATAAACCCCACAAAACCCACACTTGCAAAAGAACTCACAGAAATCCTCAAAAGCAGTAAAATACTCATTTACCAAAAACAAGAAACCTTCCAGAAAGCCTAAAGGACCACACAATAACCAAAGCATACAAGCGGCATTCAGAGATAGCCCCAGAACAAAACCAGAAAAAAATTTCCATTTTCATCTCAGGATGCCTTTGCAAAGGGAAGAAACAGCCTCCACACTGAAATGATGAGGTGTGGCTCTGAATTAAACCCCAGCAGAGCTGCCCAAATACTGAGAGGAGATTGAGGGAAAAGCATGACTCAAGAATTCATTCTCACTTGCTCAGAATTCGGTGTCACCTCTCTGTGTCCCCACTGTGACTCTGGGGACAGAGCCAGCAGTACAAGTCCAAATTCACACACATTGTCCAAACTCCATGAAAGCTCAGCCCAGCTCAGAGCTTCTGGTGCAAACAGAGCTCCCATCTGCCATCCTCTGATGCCCCCAGCAGTGCCTTCCCACCACATTTAAAGGCAAATGGGAGGAGGGACATCCACTCAAAGTGGTGGCTAAAGAAGGAGATTCACCAAGCAGGGCAATATTTCACAGAGAACACATCAGCCATGCACAGAAAATGGTAGGACTGGCAAAGAATATGATTTGGTAGCCAAGTTTACATTATTTTTTAATATGTGTTCCTCAGTTGCATCTGAAAATCCTGTCCAGGGAGAATATGAAATACAGAAACAGAGGTGAAACTGAAAGATTCTGGGAAGAAAAACTAAAAATTTTTGGTGACAACCAAATAAAGATTTTAAGTTCAAAAGAAGGATATTTAGCTTGACAATGATTGAGATACTTAGAACAACTGGAACTGATGAGAATTAACTGAAAAGAATTTGTTGAATTTTATATTTGACTTCAGAAAAAGATTGTCAAAAAACATTTAACAATTAGTTACAAGCTGACTCAGAGATAATTTGTCATACTAAAAAAAAGAAAAAGCCAAAACCCAAGAAACCAAACTTCCTATTTACACAGAGAAGTTGACCTCAGTCAACCCAATCCAGCTGGCTGGACTTTGACTGACAATATGATTTGAATGACATATTCCTGCAGGTCCTGGTACCCAGAATTGCCAACTTATTCTATTTCCAAAATAACACTACTAATACTTGAGTTTCACTGCCCAAAACTGAAAAGTGAAATGACGACACAGAAATATTTGACTGCTGTGAATGAGGACTGTGAGTTTTGGAAGCATTTCCTCTCCTGTATAAAGCAGTCTGGCATGTTTTCCCTTCCCTGCAAGTCATTTTTTTCCAAGCCATACATGAAACAAGGGTGACACCATTTCTCTGTGGACACCCTCACAGCAGCCAGAGATTCAGGTGCAAATCAATCAGCAACTCATCTTACAAGCCAATATGTACAAAAACCTTAGCACAGGAAAATGCACGGCTGCCAAGCAGCCACGAGGTACATGAGAACCATGTGTGCCATTCATTCCTCCTTTCTTTTGCAATTTAATTCCCTCAGTTGTGTGAATTGCATCAAAGGAAGTGCCAAGAAACCTTACCCGCCTTTTAGGCAGAGAACATGGAAAAATAATAACACAAATATATTTTTTCTACAGGAATTATTAAATGCCCAAATCACAATCCAGGATTTTCCACAGATCATCTTGAAACCATTTCATCATTCCAAAGCAAGAGTGTAATCTTTGTGCCACTTGCAAAGATTTAGGAAATGTTAGGAGAGAACATTTGTTTGATTTCCATTCCAGGGGGACTTACACCACCCCTGTGTGTTCAGTGCACACCAATTTGCACATTAACATACAGTGACTACAGAGAAAGCAAGCAGAACTGAAAAGCTGCCTGGATCCTTTTCCTGCTCTCATGTTTTGCTGCTGAGAAAATTGCTGGGTCTGGCTTTGGGCCTGGCAATGGTCTGTCAAATTAATCAAAGCAACAACAAAGGTGCTGGAGTTGAGCAACACCAACAGGGCAACCCCTGAGGCCTCCTGCCAGATACAACAGGAGTAAATATGAAGAGTTAATATTCCATAATATGCCAAGTTTGCGCCCAGTGAAGAGCCAATACCCTGCCAGCTCCAGCCCTGCCATCTCCATTGCAGTCATCACATCATGTGCCTGGGGAGGTTTCTCAGTCAAAAAACCACAGCAGCCTCTAACCACTCCTGGCTCTAACAGAACATCATAAGGACTGACTCCTTTTGGCAAATTTCCCTTTTTCTCATTTGTTTCTTTCTTTCACACAATACCTATAACATGCTACTTTGAGCACAGCCTTGGTATTAAGGCTGTCACCAATAAGACATCTAATTATGGCCTGTAACAACCTTTCATTGAGACCATGTCTATAGAAAATACAATTTTTTACTCAGTAACTGACACAACAGAGGAAAAAACCAAAACTATTTGTGTTCTTCCCAGTGGTATTAAGCCTCCTAGCTAATATTTTTAGCTTTTGCAGTTATAGCACAGGAACACTTAGCTAGGGTAACATTAATATTTGCTTTGAGACATTTAAAAGATATTCTCATTACTTTTCTAGTAGGAATACAAACATCATATAGAACTATGAGACAAAAATATTTAATATGTTATGCAGTCGCTGGTGCAGAAACACGACCAATAATGCAAGAACAGCAAAGATCAATCTCTTTCCACACAACATTCCAGTTTCAGAAAGTGCCCTAATCATTATCCAAATAAGGCTGTAGGAGTACAAAAGTGAGATTAGAAAGGATGTCTACAAACTAGTTTTACATTTTGGTCAAAAATAGGCTGAGATATCTGCCATAAAAACAGTAACCATCAATTAAGATTTACCACAAATGTCAAACATATGTTTAAGCCAAACCAAATCCTATCACAACTGCGTTAAAACTCATGAGCAAACCAGTCCAATTTCATGTAAAACTTCATTCACACAACTTGTGATGCTTGCCTGAAGGAGCTCAGTAAATGAATAAGAACAGTTTATAGCAAGTTAATGGGAAGCACAGCAAATTCTCCCAATCCCAGCTTTCAAGGCTGTCTCCACAGAGGGATTTCAAAGCTCTGTGTTTTCTCAGGCAGAAGTTGGGTGCGCTGGTGCCCTGGTGCTGGCAGGGCTTTTGCTCTGGGTCATTTGACAGAAATGCAGCACAGCTCATGAGGAGCAGCTCTGTCAATCCAGAACACAAAGTGGGTTTATACTCAGACACGCTGGTGCTGTTAGAGCCACTCACACACCATGCCCAAGCACAGCCAAATTTTACCTGTGCTTTCTTACTCTCTGTGGAAAAGTGAAGTATGCAGGTGATGTGTTATTCCAACCTAAGCTACTGCAAAAATGGCTGACAAAATACATAAGCACTTTAATGAGTTATTTGAGATAAAAGTTTGGAAGTTGCAAGTCCTCAGCATCAGCTGCTCATTTTTCTTCTTTTAGGAAGCATTAGAAATATTTGGTTTCCATACCATTCCCACTGCAAACCAACTATTTTCTCAGTGCCAGATCCAACATTCCTCGCAGCTTTTGAGGATTAAGTCACTTTTGCTCTTTATCCCACACATGAAAAATAAAACCAAAATTAGCATGGCAAGCCAAGAAATCAATATTTTAGATAAAGCCTTATGAATGATGCACAGAAAAAATGAAGTGCAGAGTTCAATAATATATCAAAATTACATGTAAATGTTCTGATAATTGCACATTCATGCTTAGCAAAACATTTCTCCTAGATACTCTTCCAACCCCATTTTGGAAACAGTTGTGGTCTAAGAATCCCCAAAGTCCCACAAATGGGAACTTGGCTTTGTGTATTGTTTATGAAAGATAATGATAGTCAGCTAATTGTTCAACAGCATCAAACACAGAACTGAAATTAAATTTTTAGTTAGAACTCTAAGAAAAGGTCCTATTATTGATTTTATACCACCTTATTCACCAATTTTTTTTTCATCCTGGGCACTTGTAAGCATTTGGGTTTTCTAAGGTTCTTACATCCATTAGAGCTTTAAAGCTTCTCCTCTTCCACATGAAAGCTTTATTCATAGGTAATGCTTTGATGCTAGGGACGAGAATTTTATGAAAGTTACTTCAGTGAGATTAGAATTAACATCACTGGATGGCTTTTAGCAATAGTTATCCTTTCTGCCCTAGTGCAGAGAGAGCTGTGGCTGAAGCTGATGCAGCTGATCCTGTCCCACAGCCAGAATTCACAGCAGGATGGGTTTGGGACCACAGGGACACAGCCCCTCAGCACTTGGGAGCTCCTGGTTGGGTTCTGTCCTTCCTTCCTTCCTTCTGGGGCCAAGAATGGGGGATGAGCTGTCTCTGCTGCATTCCTGGCAAGCCAAAGGGAATTCTGTCTGAAGCCAAGGTATGGGGCTGTGATAACGTGGTGACATCTGCCTGCACTGAGGGACTGTCACACCAGGAGCTCTGACTCTGCTTCTGTCACTCAGCATCACAGACTCTTTCTCTGGTTTTACCCAGGCATAGTTACAACTTCATATTGAACTATGAGACTGTTTCAACCACACACAAGCCTATGAGGTGAACATGGGATTCTGCATTTCTAATGGGTAATTAAAGTGATTATCAGGGTACCAGCCATGTCTTGCAGCTCATCACCTATGGCTCACTATTAAAAAGCTACAATAAATATTAATAAAATAAAGAAAAACTCCCTCAAAACCCTGCAATTCAGAGGGACCACCTGTTGCTAATAATACTTAAATTCAAATACCTCACCTGGTGTTTTGCTGTTATTATTCTAAAACCCAGGCCCTAGAAGCAAACACGAGCTACATTTCACGTAAACAGCTGGCCTTTGCCAGCTGAAGGCCTCAAGAACAGGCTGCACAGGAGATAATTAAACAGATACTGCCAGAAATATACTGAAGATGATAGTGCCAGGAAAAACCACCCTGGCAGCTGGAAGACACCTCTGCTTCAGCTGGGATGTGTAAAGGAGCTGATGAGCAAGGTGCACAGTGTGATCATCAGGGATCCACAGCACAGTCACTGCCCAGCTATGTCCATCCCTGCCACTTGGGGAGGGCTGATTTCCACAGCAAATCACACACAGATTCTTGTTTCTCTTTTACCTGAGGAGGAGAGGCTGCTAGCCTTTCCCACCGCCAAACTGAGCAACCTGCTCAGAAATGGGAAGGAAAAACCTCCAGCGTTTGACAGAGGAGCATGTGGGAGAGCAGCTTAAGCCAATTGCTGACCTTTGCCTGCTGTGGGTGAGGGATAACACATTTTCACTGCAGCAACTGTCTGATGCATGAGCACACTGCTCAGCTCCAAGCCACTTTGTGCTGCCAGAGCCAATTCATGTTCCACGTGCTGCTCCAGCACTGGGAGAAGACAGGCTTGAAATGTTCCAGATGAAACAAAGCCTTCTTGTACAGAGAGGGTTTGATGTGAGCATCAGGGGAAAGGCAGAAAGCAACACCCTTGCTCATAAATCAGGGAACCTAACTTTTGGAAATTGCCTCTGCTTTAACTGGGATTACCAGCTCCACAGAGTTGTTGCCACATGCTCAGTGAGTCACTGATCTCTTGTATAAGGCAGAGGACCTACTGGAAGCAGGAAAAGAAAGGAAGAGGCAATTTAGTATTATTTTTCTCTCTCTATGCTCATACTGAAAACTTTTATTATTGCTGATGAGACTGAGGTTTCAAATTTAATAATGACCATTTTTCACTAGGACATCTGAAGAGCACTAAGTCTTCATCACGATCACTGCTGTCAAAGAAATTACCAACAAATGAAAGTGAGATTCTCTTCTTCCAAAAGTGTTTGCATCTGACCACTGGAAAGACTAAAGCTGTACAAACAATCAGATAAACAGAGGCCACTTTTTATAGGATGCACAAAAATAGGATGGACTAATCTACAATCAGCTATAAACCTGCAGTCTTCACACCTCAGACAAAGGGGGAAAAGTCACTAAAACTGCCTTGTCTAGAAGTTATAAAGAGGGTACCAGGGGGTCATCTGGCCATGGGAAAAAGCACAGCATGGAATCCTTGTCCAGTGTTACCAGCACAGCCCGGGTGGTGCAGATGTTTTACAGGCCAAAGGAGGTAGAAAACAATGATGCAGAAAATATAAGGGGCGTAGCAGAGGGAGTAATACTTAGATTCTCAAAAATTAAGAAATAAGGGTAAACCAGAAATAAAGAAAGAAGAGTACCAGCTGATGGAACTGTCTTGGGGCACTGCTACACACAACTGCTCTGTCTGCAGGGGCTGAGTTTGGGCACAAGGACAGGGCAGCCACCCAGGCCAGCTTCACCTGGGCATGGCCAGAGGGGCTTTCCACACCTTGGGGATGGGGCTGGACAGACATTTCCACACCCTGACCATGGGGCTGGACAGACATTTCCACACCCTGGCCATGGGGCTGGACAGACATTTCCACACCCTGGCCATGGGGCTGGACAGACATTGCCACACCCTGAGCATGGGGCTGGACAGACATTTCCATGGCATGAACTTGGGGCTGGACAGACATTTCCATACCCTGGCCATGGGGTTGGGCAGACATTTCCACACCTTGGGGATGGGGCTGGACAGACATTTCCATGGGGTTGGGCAGCCCAAACATCACTGGCCCAAGGTGTTCTACTGCCTGTGAGCCACTGCACACAAAAGCAGCTCCATAAACCAGCACCTGCCCATGAACTCACAGGGAATATTCTGGAATTTACCTGGTTTAATGGTAGTTTACCTGGTCTCAAAGCAAAGCTGTTCCCTGCCATCACTGCCATTTCAGACACCCCGTTCTGGAGTCATTTCAGGCAGTAGATGTAGTCCTTTCTAGAAACTTCACAGTGCATATCCTTGTTTAAGACTGAAAGGTTAATTTGTTTGCCAGAACTTCTGCATTTAAAAAACCTAAAAATAATCTCTTTTTCATCTCAGCAGAAATGCTTTGAGATGACTTAAAAACTGCATTAGGAAAAAAGTGCATTGCTCATGAAGTAACTACCATTGCCTGAAAGTGTTCTGTAGGTGCATCCATTAAGACATCCAGATTCCTCTGGCTGTGGCAACAGTCTTGGAGGATATTTAGAAAAATATTTCCCTGAAGGCACAGGTGCAAATAGCCAAAACAAAGGGCTGCAGCCTACATATTTAATAAATACAAAGCCACAGAAAAGGAGACTTCATTCACCATATTTTTTCTAATGATTTTACAAAGGAGAATAAATTAAAAAAACCCTTCCAATATTTAAGTATCAAATGCTGAATCATCCAGAAAATGAACAGCAATTTACAGGATAAATTTATAAGTCACACAGATATTCTCATTTTGCATCAAGTAAAGTGAGGGCTGCTTTTGCTAATATGGATTCCTCTCATTATTTCTATTTCCTCTCAGCATTTTCTTTTCCCCATCTCGCTCAATGAAATTTTACATACTGAAAACTTCTAAACTGATTTTCAATCCAAAAGAATATGAATCTTTAAAGTTGATGTGAGATGCAAACTGCTCACCTACTCCCATAAGTGGAAGAAGGAGGAAACAAACACTCACCACTTAGAGAAATAACACTCCTTTAGCATTAATTATTTACTATTGGCAGTCTAGGAGCCTTGCAGTGAAAGGTGTTCTTAATTACTGACTAGACAATGAAATATTCTTGTTGACAAGAATAAGATGCAATACTTCCCATTAGATATTTGTGCTGCAATGTTAAAAATAGATGGTTTTTTTTTACAGGAATATATGTTTTTTACAGGAATATATATACAGGAATATATACATTTTTTGCTGATATTTTGGGATGTTTTTTTGGTTTTGCACTTTTTCCCCTCCTTTTTTCCCTTTCTTTATTGTAAACTTTTTTAATTTGCTATTTTGGTTTGGGGGTTCTGCTTTGGCTGTGCAGTGTCCCTTGTTTGCTCACTGGCCCCAGCCTTGTGAGGGCTCCTGGGGGCTTTAGAGCAGCCCCACAACCCCTCCCTGCCCCATACCTGTGTGGCCCTGATTTTTTAAGATTTTCTAAGCCTTCTGATGTTTACATTCATGCAACGAACTTCCTCACACACTTTCTGTAAATAACTTATTGTTTTGCATTCTTTTATAGAAGAAGAGAAATTTGATGGACTGTTGGTTTGTCCAGTGTCATTGGAGAGGTGGCACTTTCACCCTCCAACCCACTGTCACTTTTGGAAAACTATAAATGTTCAAATCAATAAATAAACTTCCATTTTTACCTTGAAAACAGCAGTGCGTCCGTGTTGTGTTGTTTCATGCCTTATAGTGACAGAGCTGTGCACTGTGCTGGGCAGGGCTCACCCCTTCCCAGGGAGGGCAAACTCTGCTCTTCCTTTTCTCTTTCCTACTTAATGAGAACCCTCCACTCACCACCCCCACACAAGCTGCCCTCCTCATTATTTCCTTGGCATCACAGCTCTGCCTCTCCCAGCACATTTCATGCTGAGGAATCAAGCAGTTGCAGGCCCACACCTCATGCAGGCCAGGGGGAACCGAGTTCTTCTCCCCATCTGACCACAAGGACTTAAATCCAGGACGTTTTTAATTTAGGAAACCTGGAATCTGGGGATGCTCCACAAAGCTCAGTGTTCCACTGTGCAAGGCTGGTGAGTGAACCAGAAACACAAAGAAACCTCAAAGTCACAAGATCCCCAGAATGCCTTTATTTCTTGTTGTTTCTGGAGGAAGCATGACTTGTTGGACTATTTTTGGCTCATCTTTTCTGTGCCATGGACACCCGCTAAGACACGACAAGCTCGGTGGGTTGACAGGCCCCTGAGTCAAATTGCTGACACTGATTTATGAGGCAGCAAAGCCCTGCAAATAGTCAGACCGTCCCCTTGTGAATTTTTAAGCCATGGAAAATATAATTATAAGAATATATGTTAGTAGGAAACTGTGGTCTGATGGTTGAATTACTGCTTTTACTGCAGCGTGCTACCAGAGCGCATCATCATATGTTACAATTTCAGCTAGAGAATCAAAGGCATGTGACAAGTCTTATTTATACATTCTAATTACGCAATTAATAATCTTGATAGAACTGTTTTAGCAATCACAGCAGATATTTGCTATTTGCACACCAGGGGACCACACGGAGAAACCTGCAATCCTGTAGGAAGCAGAAAACACCTTTGCCCTCTATAAGGAAAATGCAGGGATGTGTGCTGAGACCATCTCATGTGGTCTGTGCAGGGGGTGGCTGCAGTAAAAATATCACATCCCCTTACAGGCAATGGCCACCTGAGCCCCAGGGGAAATGCCTGGTGCTCCTCCACAGCTCTGTGCCAGAGCTTCCAGTTATTGCCTAAAAAACATGAATATACAAGGCAAAACCTTCTATTTTTAAATGCTGCTTGAAGCTTGTTTTGAACATTAATGGGAGAACACACTGAGCTCAGCAAGCAAAAGGGGCAGTTGTAACTCTACTGCCTATGAAAATCAGCTGCTGACTGGAGTTATTTGATAGGCAAGCAACCACTCTGTGCCCAGCTGAAAACAAATGTTGACACAGCAATGAAACTTTACCTGTGGATTACACAAATATAACCTCCAGCACAGGAGATATAAAGCTCAAAGTAATCTGACCTTAGCAAAGGTCAGCAGGTAATAACCTCACACTGGAATGAGGAGCTGCAGCTGGAGGCCAAGACAGCAACAGGTAACTTGGAAAAGAAGAGCCATAACAAAACCTGAGTATTCTTTTAGTAAAAAGTTCATTAAAATCAACATCAGCCACACAGGAGAAAGGTACAGGCAGCTGAAAATTCCTTTCTGCGGGTAATTTTTAAGCTCAAAGTATCTGCAAGATGCACTTAACCAAGCAGTGGCACCTGATTCAAATTTGCTTTAAAATGTTTTCTCTTGGTATAAAGGTCGTCAGCAGAATAACAAAAGCTGATCCTGGCAGCTGGATTCTCCAGAGGCTTTGCAACTCTCAGGTAGCAGGGTGCAGTCACTTGTGTGCATGTGATCCCCAAATCTCCATGTGCTGTATGATAGAGCCCATCAAAGTGTTATTTTAGGCACACTGCCAGGTTGCACAGGGATATTAAGATAATTCTGTTTAGTGAAATGGCATGAAATTAAATAATTATACACGCTTCCATTGATTCTAAATTGATAGGTCCTGAAATTCCAACCACTGAAACAATTTGGTTGACCAAAGGACACTCCAGGTAGTAATTTTGCAGCATCCTAATTTAATGAAGAGTCAGAATTGAACACGCAGCAGAGGAGACTGGAGGCAAGTGCCAACTAATCACTAATTTAAGAAGAGCAAAATCACAAGCAACCACACAAAAATCAAAAAAGCGTGTTTATATGTGCACAGGCAGTAGAAATTTTCCCACTACAGATCAGTTACATTTTGTGATTAGAAGTAATTTCAGGTGCTATAAAGTTTAAGATATCATAATTTTTTCTAAGTGTGTTTCAAGTAGCATAAAGACTGATTAAATGCATTTAAAGATCTCAGAGAAGGGAAATACCAGCTTTCCAATAATAAATAAAAACTAAAGAGATCCAATTCAGGCAGATTCTGACAAAAAACCTGCTAAGGGTATAAAAAGTACCACTATATATGTTTTGATAGATTTCAAAGGCAAGAAAACAGCCGTACAGTAGTAGCAGAGGGGCAAAAAGATGATAAAGATGCAACAGATATTCCCCTGAGACTGAAGGCCAGGGGAGAAATGTGGAAATAATTACACTGGAGTTCAGTAGGTTCCCACTCTGAAGCTTTCCCTTAAATCAGGTGGGAACCAGAGGAAAAATCAGCAATGAAAAGGCAGGGGAAGAGACTCTACAACCCTGATAAAAATCACAGAGAGATCACCTGCAATAGCTGCCATTCAAAGAGCAGCTCTGACTCAGAATGACAAACACCTTGGCATATTTCTTGTTTTTCACTACCTCGGGGTAAGCTTCACATGTTACTCTACCCAGCTGCTTTCAGCTCTTTAAAACGAGCACAACATTTCTGCATTGACAGCTCCAGAGCTCGAGTGGCTTCAGCAGGAACAACCAGAGGGTGAAACAGGCAGAGACAATATTTAGAAGCAATTCAAATAAAAAAAAGTAAATAGATCCTGAAATCTTGGTATTTAATTGGGATTAACATGAATCGGGATTAAGACACATATTGACCTAGTACAGTGAAAACCTGCTGGCATGGTGTCTATGGAATTCAGTCTTACCACAAAATAAAAAAATGCATTTGAAGTAGCCAGTAAGTCTATTACTCAAGGTGACCTTGCAGTTAGAGTGTGTTTTAATTTCTGAAAAGCTTTTTGCACGGTCCTTCACCAAAGACACTTGCAAAGCTAGGCAGTCACAGGATGAAAGGGAAGGGTCTCTGTGTGCATTAACAATATTAAAAAGTGAGGTTCAGAAGCTGGGAATAAATGGGCAGCTCCCCACTGATGGGGGAACAGGGCACTGGTGCTGATCAGCAGGTCCGTGGAATGAAGGGACAAGGCTGGTGGATGATTCAGATTTTTTTTCAATGTTGTAAAATCCATTTAATTGCTCAGGGCAGCAGGCAGCCTCCCCATACAGAGGGACTGTGATAAAGTGAAAGTGCCTTTATCAATGTTGAGAAGCTCTGTGTGACACAACTCCAAACCCAAGATAACAACAAGAAAGCTCAAGAAAGGTGGAATGCTCTCTGAACAAGGACAGAGCCAGCTGTGGACAGTGGATACACTGAGATTGCATGAAATACTAAGCAGAAAACAAAAACTATTTTTGCACTGCTTCTCACATGTGGAGAATTAGAATACATCACCTAAAATCACCAGTGCATCTAAAGAAAAAAACAAAAAAAGAATTTTTGATAAAGCACATAGTAGCATAAAACTTCTTGGTAGAAGACCCTGTGAAGATAAAATTAAAAAAAAAAAAAGAAAAAGAAAAAAGAAAACAAACTTGTTCTCAAAACCAGGATGTAAATATTTGTGGATAAAAAACTACACAGATGGAATCAGAACCCAAACCCAATGAAACTTGCATCTCCTATTTGTGTGTGTGGCACCCCTGCAGTATCGTGTCTGTGGGTGCCAGCAGAGCCCCAGGGAGGTGTAACCAGAGCTCCTGAGCCCCATCCTGACACACCAAACACCTCTGGTCTGACCAGTTGGACAGTGCTCACTGCTCAGCCCTACCCACACAAATCACCCCTGGGAGCAGCATTTTAACAGGATCAATTCAGCAAAACAAAATAAAGTTCAAATCACTTGCTGATTACTGCACACTTTGAATGATAATTAAGGGTAATACTTCAAAGTCAGCACTCTAAACAGATTTTCTAAGTGTGGATAAGTGTGTTTTGAATGGTTTATTCTTTGAAAGAGCTAGTCTTGAGATGCCATAATGGTTTTACTAACAAACCAAAATACATGAAGATTTAACCAAGCTAACAACTTTTCTGCCTATATTTTGTATGTAACTCAAAGTAGAGACAAATCTCTCTGATTTTTCTTACTTGCACATCACCTACACAGTGAATCTACAAGCAGAAGAACTTCAACAGGGGGAACTTCAAATGCAAATTTTTAATTTTTTTTTCCCACAGTGGAATGAGTTATCCTAAATATTCTGGAGCTGAATAAAACATAGCTTCAAGGTTGAACTATGAACCAAAGGAGACTCACTTCCAGCTGAAGGTCACGTGGGGCAGATGCTGTTACACCTGGGAAGCTCCCATAAATCTCACCATGTGCAAGAAAATGAAAATAAATTATTTTCCAATCAGTTTTTATTACAGCAGTATTGCGATCTCCTGGATCTGAGGTGCAAAGCTATCCATCGTCACTGTAGCCTAAAAATTGCAAATTACACACCAGGACTGCAAGCAGCTAAAGATAAAAAGAGAGACCAAGATGATATAAAGGATAATATATCACAGGGGAGAGGCAAGGCAGACCAAAGGCAGAGGAGGAAGGCATTGGAGGGACTTGTGAGGGAACAGCCCCTGCCCAGGCCGGTGGGACAGGAAGGGATTCAGCACCCTGAGCTCATCAGGAGACACCACAAGGGATAATGGAAGGGGCAGATGTGGAGGAGCAGCAGTGAAGGCTCTGCAGGTGTTCACAGGGAGCTCAGCCCCTTCCAGGGTAAGGGCACTGTCCAAGGGGTGATCCTGTTTAAAAACTCCCAAACCGAGGGCAGCTAAGCCTTGTTTCACAAGCCGGGTGGGTGATGGGTGGCACCCTCGCTCCTGCAAGCGAAGACAAACAGCTTCTGCTCCACACACACGCCCAGGGACTGCAGCTCCTGTCACAGCAGACAAATTGTCACAGGATGGCACCTCCTGTCACAGCAGACAAACTGTCCCAGCCCAGAGGCAGCAGAGTGACAGTGACCTCTGCAGCAGCATCCTGGGGGACACCAGAGAGCCAAACCATGGTCCTCAACCCAATAAAAGGGAATGATGCAAAGTAAACATGGAAATATGGATTCCAATCAGTACTTATTCATATGAATGTAAATAAAAGGGTGAATTTAAAAATGATACACACAGTAATCAGGCTTAAGGATATCACAGACACAGCACCCAAGTCTTGTTTGCTCTTTTTTTTAACTTGGTAATGCAGACAGTCTATAAATCCTGAACGTGTACTACACTGCAGGCTCTTTCCAGAAGTAGGTAGGTAGCCTCCAAAACAATTTTAAACATATTTTTAGATATTTGTCTTTTTAATCTGTAGCTGAAGGATATTCTCACATACAGAATCAAAGCAGAACACAGTTTATTATACCTTCCTACAGCTTGCAGGACTCGAGGATAGAGGTCTCTTTGGTTTCATAATTAAAACTGAAAGATGAACCCTTTCTTTCTGGAGTCTCAAATCCCAGCTCCAATTTCAAACCATTTACCTTGATGTTTATTAAAATCTCAACATGTCCAAAGTATTGAATTACTCAACACTCAGCAGCTGCTTGACCTCTCTCATTTAATCTCCTCCCTAGGTGAATACCCAAATTGAATTAAATGTTTACTAAATACATGACTCAGGGTGGAAACCTACGCCAGGTCTGAGCCTTTTGCTACGAGGGATGTTGCTGGTGACCAGCAAAGAAGGAATTTGGTTTTCTCTACACCACCAGGCAGGTCTGTGGTAAGAAATATAAAGCTGCCAAATTTATGGCAGAACAAGCAGAAAGAAAAATACTTCTAAGAAGCTTAACAGATTCTCTTGGAATGTATTTAACTACAATACTTCTATGCTTTGTTATTTTGGCTTTATATTAGCACTCTTTAGTGCAGAAACACCTACAACTCCAATAGCAAACCTTCCAGAATGTAACAGCATCTGTATTTAGCCTGCTCCTATTACAGCGGCTCTGCCCCGCTCCAGGTCTTTGACACAGTTACTCATCCAATTAAATCTCAAGACTTCTGCTACAGCTTCTCTGATTTTCTTTTAACCTTTGAAATGAAGAAATACCAGCTCTGTGAGCTTGTGGTTCTTGAGTTCACCAGCCAATTTGCTTCATTTAATCTAAATCTGCAGCTCTAAACAGAAAACTTCAGAGGTGATCTCAGCCATACTTCCTTCCCACACATGCAGCAACTCATGGAGATGAAAGGAACACAAAGAGTTACTTTGCACTGACAAAGTCCCCGTAGCATATTTGTTATAGAGCAAAAATAAGGCAGAAGAATTCCCTTTTGGTTTAATTCACTTTGCTGTTTGCAGGATCACCTGCTACGTGCTGTGCTCAGGAAGGGTTGGGCTGTGCACATGATCATTTTTTTATTTATTTTATCAGTGGAAATGTGTTACTCCACTAGCATTTTTTTTCCTCAGAGTGGCACTTGAAATCATAGAAATGCAAACACTCACAGCTATCCTACCATAGCCTTATTCATTCCTCAGTTGCTATTAAAAAGGAACCAGTAGCTACATCAAAAACAGGCAGAAAGTAATCTGATAGCACAGAAGCAGACCAAAATCCTGCCCTGCCTGCATCTCCTGTGGCAGGTAACAGTGATCCACATGCTGCATGTATTAGGTCCTTTACTCTCTGCAGAGGCCAACAGCTATCCTCAAATAAAAACCATGGTAGTGCCCAAATTTCACCCTCAAAACAAATTAAATAACTGCTCTGTCCTTTGGTTTTTGAGCATTTCCCACTCATTGCTACAAAAGTCACACTCACAGTTTTTAGGCAAGTTAACAAGCAGAATTCCTTTGCCCAAACCAAATGACAAGCTGGGTTGTACTCAAAGGTAGATTTATTTATAATATTGACAACAGCCATGACAAAAAAATAGAATAGAAATTACTAGAATATAATAAAATACATGTACTCTAACTAAATCAAGTTTAACTGAAAGAGGATCAGACTTCAGAGATTTTATATGATAGCACCTCCCAGCCAAATATTAAGCATCCATTTCTTACACAGCACCCCAAAATTCTTTAAGAAAGAAAATTCCTGTCTCCACTCAGAGACCTGCTGAGCTCTTCTGTGTTCCTGCTGCAGCACATTATCTATTGATTAAATTTAAATTAACACAGCAATGCCATTTGCCTGACATTTAACTTGCCAAGGAAGTTACATGCCACATGAATTTTGAAATAAGATTAGGAAGATAATAAATCAAGCTAACAAAAAGTCCAGTAAAATATGGGCAAGAAGAAAAATCTTGAAATCATTATACAGAAGTGCAGATGTTCAAGTGCTTATATTAGATGAGGAAAAGCTAAACACATTGGCAATTTTAATAAACAAAATAGACTTAATTCACAGAATTAGGAGTCATTTACTGGAATCATCCAGGATATCAGGGCATCTTTATAATCCAGACCTCAGCTCAGGTATTGAAGCTATCCAAACATGAATAAAAGGATTTCTCCACTACAAAATGGGGGAAGAAAGAAGAATATATGTACTCTTTTTCTAGCTATAATATTTATTGAACTTCTGTTTCACTATCAAGCTTCTGGGTACATAAGCAGCACAAGCACTGAGGAAAACCCAACTGGCTTCCAGAATTTTTAAATCATGGGGATTCTGGTACAGGGTGCCGCTCTGCCAGCCCTGGCAAGGCTCCTGTTCCTGTGACCTTGCAAAGTAGAGAAAAACCCACCCTCTCAGTCTCCCTGCATCTGGAAAACAAAATATTCAAATCTGAGACAAAGCTGGTCATGAACTTGAAAGAAACCAGGACTATTATATGTAAAGTTGAACAAACACATCTGTATGAGTTAAATATTAGTTAAATATTAGTATCTGTATTAGTTAAAGCTTCAGTCTTCCAACACATTGATAAGTTTGTCAAAATGGTGCAAGACATAATAAAACACTGAATTTCAGCTGCTTTCATTTCAGAGGACACAGTAATTTAATGCATGGGGAATAACCAGACTCAGAAACCGAGACACCAAACCCCTGTGTATCAACGAGTAATTAATCTTAGCATAAAACACTGCAACAGAAACTCTGTGTTTAATGTGCTATTGTGATACTTAAGGAAGTAATATCACTAATGTGATATTGTGATACTTAAAGGAAGCAATAATGCACAGAAAGAGAATTCAGCAGTGTAAACTGGGCTGATGGCAAGGTCAGTCCTGCACAGCAGTGCTCGCTAAGGAGGTGCAAACACATCTGCCCTCTTCCCAGATTGCATCCAAGGAACAACTTCTGCAAAACCAGCTCCCTGTCCACCTCCCTCAACCTCTGCAAAGGTAAAACCTGGCAAAGCAAGACCTGCTGGCAGTGGGGAGGGACACAGAGCACACCCAGGGCTGGCCAGAAACGAGGAGCACAAGGCAGTGATGCCATCCCTGACCTCAGGCTCCTCCAGTGCAGGGACAAGGGGCAGCAGGACAGCAGGGCCAGGTCCCCACAGGCACCACAGGACCAGACTGAACAGCAAAGCTGCCCCAGACATTGTCTGAGCAGAGCAGAAGAGCAGGGCTCACTGTGGCGTGAGAGTGAGCCCAGAGCTCACACCCAGCCCAGCACCCACAGCCACCAAAATCCTGACAGGAGACATCCAGCACCAGTCCAACAGCAATCCATGTTCCACAGCAAAACAAAGTGACCACCAGGTACCTCCCTCCTTTCTGCAGCCACAGCAAACCTAAGAACACGCTGCACCTCACAAGGCAACATTATCTAAGCCGTCTGCAAAAGACATTAGGTACCAAAGCTGAAATACATCTCCATTTGAAGCAGTGACTAACTAAGCATGTGCTAGATTATCCCACAATGCCTAAAACAGAGCAACAGACAGGGAGGCTTTAAACTTGCTAAATCCTCTGCTTTTTTCATCATAAATTATGCTCCAGGACACAGGCTGTTATAAATTGCCATTACCAACAGTCACTTTTCAAGCTGTAACTTTTAAATCTAGTGGAGAACGGGCAAGAAGAAATCTCACATACTTCAAACTAAAGTACACATCCGAGATAAGCCCACAAACCATTGCAGATTTGCACAAGCCTTCTAGCAGTTCTCTGAAGTATGTTTAAGAATAACAAGGCTGAGACTGAAGTGTGAGCCAGAGGAAAAGCAAGCAACACCACTTCAAGTTTCCTTTTCAAGACAAGCAGCAGGCACAGTAGTAAAAGGCACCCTGTGAGCTGAGAGATAAACAAGTCCAGCCTGGGTCTGGAGCAGGAGTGCTATCTGAGGTCAGCAGCACTGGCAAGGCCCAGGGCTGCCCAAATGACACTGGCATTTGTCTAAGCAGGAATCTTCACCCAAGTCTGGTACCAACTCGTCACTGCCAAGGAGCAGAACAGCCCCACGGGCCATGCCTGGCTCTGGCTGCAAACACATCATCTATTACTGGTGACTGCACTAAACAACACTGGGGATACATTTCCCAAGCTGGAGGAATAACAGGAAAGCTTTACAAAGAAAACAGAGCTTTTGAGGCTTGTGCTACTCGGGATGTTTAACAGCCCTTCCATCTGGCCCGGCTTCACTTTCCATGCAGGCTCCATTCCCCCCTGAGCACACGTGCAAGCCTGGCCACTGCTCCTCTCCAGGCATCAGAGCCTCCTCCTGCACCAGCTGCGGCAGAAACTGCTGCTGTGCAAGGGAGCACAGAGCTGAACCTAAAAATCCACGTGGAATTAACCTAAGGTGAACTTATCCATAAGGGATGAAGAACATTTTCTGTCACGGGGAGTAGGTGACATAACACAGACGTAACGTGTGCCTTGATCACTCAATGAATGTCTACATGAACATCCTTTCTACTTCTGTAATCCTATAGCCTGGAGGCCTCTGGGGACAACCCCCTGCCCCTGAAAGTACCTGTGGCATAGGAAATAATATTTGCTATGTAAAACCAGCACAGAAATGCTGTCCATCTGACCGGTCCAAAACAACATCTTAAGTTGAATTTTTTCTCTTAGTCTGGCCACACACAGATGGATCAGGAACAGACAAAAGTAGAGCAAAGGAAGACAGAATAAAGTCGAATTTAGAACAAAGTCAAAGATTAGAAGAGGCTATGAAGAACTATCATACACAAAGTGGTGCAAAGATCAGAGTCACAAAGCTAACAACAAAATTTCAACAGAGAGTGGCATGGCACCAAAGTGTTAGCAATCATGAAATAATTACAAAGTAAATTACTCCAACAAATTGCCAAGTGCAAATTAAAAGCTATCAATGCATTAAATCTGTACACACTGTAAATAAGATGTTAGAAATTACTAGCTTTTAATTAAATTTATTCTGTAAATTTAATAAAATTCTACTCCAACAAAATCCCCACCTCTGCAAACAGGGCTGCTGGCTGGAATTCTGCAGCTCTGTTTAGCAGTGCATATCATAACAGACCCAGCACCTTTGCCAAGCCCAAGTCAAGCTGCTTTAAAGCAGAGAGAACCATTTTCAACTGCAGGAAACCCAGGAAGAGTTAAAATTCACATGCCTCAGTGTTAGACCACCCAGTGTTATACAACGCCCTAGTTTTGGGAAATGCTTGTAAAAAATCCCATCACTATGAACACAGAGAAGGCAGCAAACAAGCTTTTATGAATTCGTTCTGATGGCAGCAGATCAGAACTGCTTTTCCCAGGTTTGCACCAAGGCAAGGACATTGCAGCAGCCCATGGCTGGAAAGGGCCATGGGTACCACTCAGGCTCACACCCTGCCCTTGCTTCAGCTCTGCTTCCACACAACATGAACTTTTTGTTCCAGAAATCTTTAACAACCACAGAATGACCTGCTCCCTTCCAAACAAACCTACAGTCACTGAAAACAGGATCTACTAAAGGTCCCTAAAATGGGATGTATTGTATTAAGGATTTTGCCACCTGTGTATCCTCCACTGCTGAGTACAGGGAGAAGAAATTAAAATAAGAAGAATTAGAATTAAAAGATTAGAAGATCAGAAATTACGTGCTGGCCCAGGATGTGAATTGAGGTGCACAGGTAACAAACCATCATCAAAGATGCCACAGTCCAGTCCTGCTGTGGGGATCCTGGGATGGTCCTGGGAACTGCTCCATGGGCACCATATCAGGGCAGTGTCACAGAGGATGAGGATGGGCAGGACATGAGCACAGGGTGCAGTGTGAGCAGGCAAAGGGAAGGGAATAACCTGTTCACAAACATCCTTCCCATTTCTGCAGCAGCCCTGGTGTTTGGAGCCTGTACAATGCAGCAGGAGTTCAATGGTACTTGATACCCACATCTGGACACATCATTACTGCTGTGGCAGATTACAAATACATTTTCCAATCAACTCATCAAGAACATGACTGCACTTTATGCTCAAATGCTCCATATGAAAGCATATAATCCTAAACCCAGTGAAAACACAATGGTTAAAATACAACACCCAAATATTTAGGTTGTTGCATAAGTTCAAACACAGACAGTGGATTAAACAGGGAATTCAGAGGCAGTTGGGGATTCCTAGAGGCATATCTAGGTACATCAAAGCTCAACTGCTTGCTATTTACTCATTTCAGCTCCTGTGCTGTGTAGTGTTGGCTCCATGGCACATGTTGGAGCTGTTTGCTTTTTAACAGTTCTAATGAACCTGGTTGATTCATCCAGGGCAAGAAGAGAACCCACAGTCAGATTGCTCCAAGACCTGCTGGGTACAGACAGGCACTCCAGAGCAAGCCTTGGTGGCTGAAGGCTAAAAACCTCAATTTCAGGAGTTGTGAATTCACATGAAATTGATGGCTTTCATTCTCATAAAGATTCTAGGAGTGGTTGCTTTTTACAAGGAAAAGCTGAACACTGAGCTGTATCATGCAAAACTAAAAGGAATAAGAAATAAAGGAAAAACACATTTTATTTTCAGTGCTTGACAAGCCAATTTTATGTCAGTTTGATGAAATGGTAATTTTTCATTTTTAAAATGAGTGCTTGTACACGAAGTGCTGGGAGATTCTGCAGCTGTTTTTCCTATTATTCTCCTTGAGATTCAAAATTCAGCTCCCTGCCATTGGGATCCAAAGGCATTGTGGTCATGAGCATCCAGCGTGGCCACAGGGGTTCCAGAGGTGGTGCCCTGTGGCTCAGGGAACACCAAGCACCAGGAGCAGCTCCAGAGCCCTCTCTGGCTCTGAGAGGGGGAAATCTTGCAACACACCAGGCTGGCAAGAGGAGAGCTTTCCAAGCAAGTGTAACACACAAAGACCTAATCAAGGCAGGAAGGATTGGATTTCAAGAGGTGCCCTGCAGTAGCCTGGCTGCTGAGAAGCTTTGCTGACAGCCAGTGACTCAGAGAGGGGTTTGTTTGCTCTGCATGGAGCCCAAAATCACAATTCTGTTCTAAACATCTGGAGCTCCGTGTTAAGGGCTGCTTTCCAGGCACACTGGGAGAGGCAGCACAGAAAACTGGCTGAACAGCAGGCTCCCAGTGCAGCATGAGCAGGAACACACTGGGATTGCTCCTGTAAGGATTTGGGGGTTGAGCTGTGAACTGGAAGTGCTGAGGGGTCAGATCTGACCCCTGCTCCTCTGGACCCTCCTTTGCTTTTGTGTTTTGTCACATCTGAGGGCAGGGGATTTCTCTCTCTGCCCTGGCAGCTGCTCCACCCCTGACACAGCCCTCCCCATCCCATCTCATGCCCATCCTCGTCCCAAATCCCATCCCATTTCCACCCTAATTCCCATCCCGTCCCCATCCCAATTCCCATCCCATCCCCATTCCATTTCCAACCCCATCCCCATCCCACCCCAATTCCCATCTCATCCCAACTCCCATCCCATCTCCATCCCACCTCAATTCCCATCCCATCCAATTCCTCTTCCCCATCCCAATTCCAACCCCATCCTCATCCCATCCCAATTCCCATCCCATCCCATCCAATTCCCACCCAAATTCCCATCCCTTTGCACCCCACAGGTGCAGAGCCCAGCTCCTCCCTCACCCTGCTGCAGCAGGGGAATGTCCCAGCCCTCACTTTCTCACAAGTATTCAAAGCACAATGGCACAATTCTGACTAAAATAACCCTGTAAGCTCAACACTTTTCCAAACTGCGTTCTAATATCAATATTATTACAAAAGTAGAAAGCAAAAAAGGCAAATATTCAGCATTTGTTTAAATGGCTGTCCACATAAGAAGAAAAGTTTCCATTGTTGTCAGTAGGGATTTTGATTAAAGGAATAAAATCATTAGTGGAGAAAATTTCTAATGATTTTCAATAATTAAATATGTTTTAAAGTATGAAAGTTGTTTGTTTCTTTCAATGGGCAAAAGGCTTAAAAAACTTTAATTTATGACCTTTAATGAAAGCTACTAAATGAAAAAATTACCCTCTCATAATAACAAATACAAATAGTGATGCTGAAAAATATTCCTACTTCTAATGTGAAAAACATATTTTTGAAAATTGTGTGGCACAAGCAGACCCAAGGGCCACCTGCAAAAATGGAGAACAGCCTTTCTCAGTAGTTCCCAGGACCAAACATTGGATTTGGGAGTTTAGCTCCTTCTTAATACCAGTAATTTTAATTTCTATTTATAAATTCAATAGGCAACCATGGGAAAAATAAATTCTTACACAAATGCCAGCAGCCATTCCTGACCCAGACAGGTTAGAACACTGAAACATGGGGATGTACTTCAGAGTGAGGGAAGATCTCTCTTCACCACTGCCAAGACTTTCCATAAGAGATGGAGGAGAAAAAATGAAATGCAGACATTTTTTACTATGCATTTAAGACCTCCTGGTCTTTCCAAGTTAAGTGGAGTTTAATATTTTCCCTGGACTGCCAAGTAACTCGTGTGAGAAAACCACATGCACTTTGACATAACAAGCAGCCTCTGCTCGAGATCCCTGCTCCAAGAAAGAATTACACACCTCACCCACGGGCAGGGTGGTCTGTCACATTAATGCTGAAGCCTTTTGGCAGGGCAGAGAGCATGGACCAGTGCCTGGTGCAGATAAAAATAAGTAAAAATAAAAAGAATTCTGCAGCACTTCCAGCACTTCACAGCCCGAGGCTAAAAACATTAAAAAGCTCCTCCCAAATAAACCACCCTCATCTTTTCTGTGTGCAAATCCCTCTCTCACCCTATTGAGTATCTCAAAAATGAAACATCTTTATGAAGCTACATAAACCTGAATGAAGGCTGAACTCGAGATATTATTTTTGAATGTAAAGAGAATATGCAAAGCTGTAAAAAGCCATCCAGCTGTGGAACACATCCCAGAGTGATGCAGGGTGGGATCCTGGCTCAGTTGCCTCGCCCTGGGAGAGGCTCTGTTGGGAAGCTGCTCCCTTTGGTTCTCCTGGAGGCTCTTTGGTGCTGCAGATCCCCTGTGCAGGTGCTGCTGGGTCTCTTGGCTCTGTCCCTGCTGGTAGCACCCAGCTCTGATGGGCACAGACACAGCAATCCCTGCTGTTATGGATGCTAATTAAAATATTGGTTTTTTGCAGATATTAAAATGGATTTTATATGTGTGTGGCATTAAAGTAACTCTGTTATAAAGATATAGTTTTTATTTCTATTGTTAATTAAGCTTGGTGAAGTAGCTGATATAAGTTTGCTTGTGTAGAAATACCTGCTTGGATGTGATAACATCCAGTGAACACAGGACACCTGTACAGATCTGCCAACCATCAGCACTCACTGTCTGAAAGCAGAGTGGGCCAAGGCCCAAAACTGAAGGTGATAAAAAAGGACTAAAACAACAAACAAGGAATCCGCATCCTCTAAAAAGGTGGACTCAAGGAGAAGATATGCTAAACAATTCTTGGAACATGGGAAATAGTTTGGGGAAAAGTTTGCTATGCATAAGGGTCGATGAATACGCAACAGGCTGATGTAAGGGAAAAGGTGTTTAAGGGGTATCCCCAAGGACAACAGGGTGGTCTTAGCTGAGTGCCAAGATGCACCTGGCTGTAACAACCCTTGCTCTATGGTCCTTGTCTCCTATTGTCCTCTATTAAACTCTTTAAATGTTCACAGGACAGGGAATGTGTTTTTCACACCTGTCCTCCACATATCCCAACAAACCCCAGCATCCTCCTGCTGTCCTGCACCTCTGCCAGCCCCATGGGCAGGCTGAACTCAGCTTCTTCCCTGAAATTAATGGATACTAGATAATACTCTGCTTTAAAAAAAAAAAACCCATCTTGTTCTCTTAAAGATAAAATTAACACAAAATCTATCAGCCCTAAGTGATGACATGATTGAGGATACAGGGGCTTGGATCCAACTGGGGCCTACAACGTCAGGCTGCCTCAGAGAGAAATTGGTGTTTACAGACTCTCAATTATAAGTTGTGCAATTTGGATTTAAGGTTGTTTCAACCAAAGTGTGGTTGTTTGTGTGTTTGTATCCCACCACAGAAACCAGGTAAACTCATCCAGCAAATGACTACAGCTGCTGTGTGGATTCCCCACGTGGCACAAGAGCAAAAGTGCTGCTGTAGAAAAGGCTGGTTTTCTGTAAAACCCTGCTTCCAGTTCCTGTCCCCACACTGCTCAGGGAAGGGCAGACATGCTTAAAGAGAGAAAGCTGGAAAACAAGTTGTTGTTGCATAAGAGAAAACGAAAATATCATGGCCTGGATGAGCAACCAGGGTTACATGAATTCAACAGCAGAGGGTTTAAGATCAGAACCATCTATCCTTAATTCTGTGGAATGATTAAAGGAAAATTAAAAGGGAAAGAGGAGGAGAATTTCAAAGCCCCCAGAAGGAGGGAGCACAGTCTATCACTGCTCTGGAAACCACAGCCCTGCCCAACATTGCTTTTCTCCATCATCTCATGGTGCTCAACCTCTTGCAATTTTCCCTTGCTCTGAACACTCACTTTTCCAGTCTCCTGCCATGGATTCACAGGGATGCAATAATCCACAGCATTACCTGAATGATGAGAAAATTCCTCACAGAAAACCAAATCTTTTTACACTTTTACACTTCCAGGCAACCAAATCAGAAACTTTGAGCGTCTTCCAGTCATTTACATCTCTTCACTCAGACTCAACACTTACTTCTGGCATTTTTCAGTCCAGACCATATAGAATTACATATTCTAATGCATCATTCACAAGTGCTGATTGGAGGAAGAAGCAGCAGGCAATCACTTTCTGGGAAACAAAACAGTTATGCCTTTGCAAGCATCAGTGGCTGTTCTCTGGCACTTTTACAAGTAATGGAAAGACACATAAGATTTTAATTAATCACATTCTACTTACAGCTAAGAAGAAAGTACATTCTAGCCTACTTCACACAAACTTCTAGAATTTCATAAAATATCCTCCAACATCACAGCAGTTAACTTTTATCAGCCTTGTGGCCTTATTGATCAAATAAAGTTGTAGTTTCCATTTCAAATGTTCCATCACGATTATTACATTCTGATGTAAATCCTCATTTATATATGTATATGCAATTAATTATGTTGCATATATACTATTATTATTATATTCATATAGTCATACAATTATAATGGGACTGGGAGAAAGGAAATTAAAACTTTTATCATTGTGTCTCACAAGTGATTTAAGAATCTCATGGAAATCTCCACAGTTTGTAAAATTCTAATGAGCACTGAAATTTCCTCAAGTACTCCAGGAAATAAGTAGTCCAAGTTAGTGCTCCACACTATTTCATCAGAAAAAAAAATTCACAGTAATATTTTCTCCCTTCATATATTTTTCCTTCTCATTCTGTTCAAAGCCCAATATCAAGAAGGGATCAGAAGTGAAATCTGTATCAGCTTGGTTATAATGTCATCAGCATTTCCAGCTTCTGTGCCACACAAATATTCCCATCCAGGCAAAGACAGAGCTTGTTGTTCAGCTAAATTCCTGCCTATTCTGCATTTAACTTTTTCTGGCAGGGAGCCTCTGCCATGGCCACAAGCTATGAAAATAAGCAGAGCTCCAAAGCCAACAAGCAGGTGTGTGTTTCAGCTGCTGCCTGGTGTGGTAAACACACACAGCTCACAGCTGCTTTCATGCTGGTTGGGCTTGGGGCATCCCTTAACCACTGATCAACATCCTCCAAGGGACAGAGACACCTCAGCTGCTTCTGCACACACTCCTGGCACACAACACCATCACCACTCACTCCAAATGCCAGTGATAATATTGAATTTTTCATATTGGTTTCATGCTGGTTGGGCTTGGGGCATCCCTTACCACTGATCAACATCCTCCAAGGGACAGAGACACCTCAGCTGCTTCTGCACACACTCCTGGCACACAACACCATCACCACTCACTCAAATGCCAGCGTTAATATTGAATCTTTCTGTTCTATTTCTGCACGAGAGCTCTATAAAAATGCCTGACCACACAAACCTGCTTGGTGGAAACAGGATTCATGCCACAGAACCCCTTCTGCTGGCTGTTTTTGCCATATTAACACTTTGAAGATCAGTTAATTATATTTAAAGCAGTGTCAATGCATTCAGGCTTTCTCCAAGTGTGTGAGTTCAGGGGGATGGAGCATCCCTGCATAACCCAAACAAGGGATACAGCAGCAGAGATTCTGCACTCAATTCTGACTACATTTCACAGCACCTAGTCTTAGAAAAGAAAACAGATACAACCCTTCTCCTAGTGTGTGAATACCGTTTGTAAAATTCACTCCTTTTTTTTGTGCTTCTAAGAAAACCTCTTCAGATTTAGTTTATGTAATTTCTAAAAATAGGGCAATTGTAACTTTCTGCAATAGAAACAATAATAAAATTATTCTGCAGAGATGAATTATTTGCTGTGCCCTAGAAGTCCTCCACAGAGACTAAAAATATTATGTTCCTGGCTCACCAGAGAAAATGACAATAAAATACCCTGAAATCATCTGAAATCATTTATGAGAACAGCTTGCTGAAGCTCCTGTGAAGACAGCAAACATGAAGATGAAATAAATCAGAAGCAAGGAAACCTCCCTTTTAAAACACAATTTATGAAATAACAACAACAGCTCCTATCCAAATTCCAGGCTGGGGACATAGGTAGGAATAAAATCAAGTTGTTTAAAGCTGGCCTCTGGCAGTGACAGTGTAGGTTCAGTGCTGCTGAGAACCCTCAATACTCATTTGTGTCAACAGGCATTAGCAGTTCTCAGGGCAGGATTTAGTGCTTTCACTCCTGGCCTCTGCCAGCCAAACACCAACTGCAGGGAGTTACAGCCTGAGTGCACCTCCAGGAATCACAGACTGAGCTCTGAGTGCACCCCCAGAAATCACACACTGAGCTCTGAGTGCACCCCCAGAAATCACACACCCAGCTCTGAGTGCACACCCAGAACTCACACACCCAGCTCTGAGTGCACCTCCAGAAATCACACACCCAGCTCTGAGTGCACCTCCAGAAATCACACACTGAGCTCTGAGTGCACCTCCAGAAATCACACACCCAGCTCTGAGTGCACCCCCAGAAATCACATACCCACCTCTGAGTGCACCCCCAGAAATCACACACTGAGCTCTGAGTGCACCCCCAGAAATCACACACTGAGCTCTGAGTGCAGAACCAGAAATCACACACTGAGCTCTGAGTGCACTCCAGAAATCACACACCCAGCTCTGAGTGCACCTCCAGAAATCACACACCCAGCTGTGAGTGCACTCCAGAAATCACACACCCAGCTCTGAGTGCACCTTCATAAATCACACACTCAGCTCTGACCTGCAGCACTAGAGAGCTTGGCTCTTTGAAAACACAAAACAAACAAACAAACAAAGCCCTCTGAAGCATAAATTCGGGCTCTGCACTGTCCTGCCCCAGCTCGGGCAGTGCTGAGCAAAGGCAAGTAGGTGAAAAATCTCCACAACACAAGGTCAAACTGAGAATATTTCACTAGTGAGAAGGAAAAAGAAAAGCTAAAAAGAACTGGGTGGGCTTTCCCAGCCTCAAATGCAGTTGTTTCCCAGATTCTGATGCTTCAAGTGCCAGGCAGAACTTGAAACTATTTCTAAGCTATGTGTCCAGGTCCTTTTTGAGACCTTGCCTAGGTCACCACCACCAAATTTCTTGGTATAACAGAGATCAAAGTGCTTTATGTAATCTGCTTCTGCTCCCTTTGTGCTCCAATGATTTAAGGATGGCAGTCTCAGCTGCTCTCAAAAATTCTGTGCAGTTCAGGGCAACGTTAGAATCTATGAAAGTAAGAAAAACTCCTAAAAAAATAAAAAATAGTGTCTGAAGAGTCTGTAACATAAAAAAAATTAAAAGAAATTAAAAAGGAAAAAAAAAATCCATCAACCCTTGGCTGAAGACCCAAAGGAAGCAACAGTTTTTAATTATGCAAGGGAAAACAAATTTCTTTTTTTATGGAAAGTACAACTCCAGTCAACTAAAAAGTGTGAAATCAAATGTCAGTCAAGCAAAAGAGAATGTAGTGCAATGACTTCACTCCTCATTTCATAAAGAAAATGTAAATACAGAGCATTTGATTTCTCAATAGAGATATGTTCTTTTTATTCAAAAGGAATTTCTCTTTCAAGCAGCAATTAAAGATACAATAGGTTATAACTCAATCCTTGGTTATGTTTTGTTTTCTTGAAGCATCATGGGATATTTTGGCATGAGCAGGTTTTTCTTGGTTATTTCCCCAAATTCAGGTTCCTTTCACACAGAGTTTTTGTCATTCAAAGTAAAATCAGTTTATTATTGAATAATACCACCTTTTTTTACTACCACTTGAAGCACAGTTAAAGAGTGCTCAGAAAGAGCAAAAACTGCAGCTCTGAACTGTTAAAGGATCTGTTCACACAAGACTGGAGAGGGCCACACACTCTAAGGCTCAAGATGGACATTTTACTCCAAGCAGTCTTGTCACTGTTTATTTTTCTGTCTCTGAGATCACACTGAGAGGATGATGAAGCAAAGTTATCCCCACTGCAACACGAAATATTAAAGTCATGCCCACTGCAACATGAAATACAGCATGAGCTGTTTGTGTACCAGCCAGAGCAGCCAAGCAGGATCTGCTGTCTGCAGTGTGTGTGCTGCTCACATCCAAAGCCCCCAGTGTCAGGAACAGCATCCTCCCCAAAGTGCCATCAGCCACAGACACCAGAGAAGTTCAGAACCTTCAGGGTCATCCCTCCAAGAGCTGTCAGCATCTTCTCCTCTGAGCAGACACTTTTAATAAGCTGTCTCTCCTGTGTTTATCAGGTGGGTGGTGAGGGTACACCCTGGATCCCACAGGCTTTGCCCCCTTTGCATCCCAGACCTCCAGCACCACTTTCAGCACACCAGAGGGACGGCAGCTGATGTGAGGCTGCTGATCTGTGGCTGCACCCACACCTGGGGGCAGAGGGGCTCTCTGGGAAGCTGAAGCCCCTCCTGGATGAGCCCTTGGCACGTGGCAGGAGAGGGACAGGGCTGTGCCAGGGGTCCCAGCCTGGTGCATCCCCACAGCTGCCTGCCAAAATATCAGCTGTGAATTCCATCTTCTGGCACTTATTACTGTTATTCTGGTGTACAAAATCAAATAAATCTCCTGTAAGATCCTAGCAAAGGACTGGAGCTGCACAATCTGCGTTATTTGCAGATGCTTTTCTCTGAAAATTAACCACACTAACAGTGAAAATGCTCAGCAGCAAATTGGTGAATCATTACAAGCACCCAATTTTGTGATCAGAAGTCAGATGGTTCTCAAGAGTTAAATGACTTTATTATTCCACTCTATAGAGCAAAAGATGAGAGATAGCAAAGGAGCAGTGGAACAGTTGGTTAATCTGAGTAAAGCCTCAGTAAGGAGCTGGAAAATCCATACATCCCCAAATGTGTACAAAGCAAACAAGAAATAGATTACAATGGTTCTCTGACAGCATTTCTATCAGACACAGACACCCAGGAGGAAAAGCAAAGCCCCATCTGCCTCAGCAATGTGTCTCTTCAAGTGGCCAGGAACACTTGCCTCAGGTATTGTCCTGGAACTAAGAAAAATATGGAACTTTCCTGTCTCTGTGCTAGAGGTTAAATATAAACTACTGTGATTAACAGCCTCTGGCAAAGAGAACAGAATCAGCAAGCAAACATTTAGAAGGTAATAAATAGACATAAAGACCTAGAAATACTTGAACAGCATATGACCTATTACATCACCTATCAAAGACAAGGAATTGAATACCCAAAGAGAACAGCAAGGTCAACTTAGACACATTTCAGGTGTTGAAAACCCAAAGCAATGCTTTGGCTGTAAGCACAGTCCAAACATACTGTTTTAGGGACAATACTTAAAAAAAAAATCTTCAGATTTACTAGCCATTGATTGTGAAATGCTGGGAATTATGCACAGAGTTGATAGGGGCACCATACAATATTTTGAAGATGACAATGCTATTCCCAGCTGCTTTTTGGTTTTGCAAAGCAAGCTAAAACCTTCAGCAGAAATGATTGCACCATTTCCCCAAAGGTTGTTAGAAGGAGCTAGCTTGCCCATATAATACATTCTCCTGCAGCTCTCTTGGCCTGTGCAGCCAAAAGCCCTGAGCTCCCCCAGCAGTGCCAGCTGTTGTGGTGTGAAGTCATGGTTGGCCTCAGATACTCCAGGTTCCTCCCTGATAATTCCCTGCCAGGTGTGTCAATCATCCCTCCTTTCCCCATCCCGACCCTTCCCAGCACTGTCTGTCAGTCCTGGCATTCCAGAAGGGCATTGAGTGATTGGCAGAATTCAAAATGTCCCTGAGGGGACATTGGGCCATCCAGGCGTCCTTTGTCCCTTTGTCCCTCCCCTCCTGTACCTGCTTGGTGGCTCCCTACCCCTTCCCTCCCCAGGGTTAAAAGGAGCAGCAACCACGGGCTCAGGGAGTTCTGTTGGAGCTGGTGCTGCATTCAGAGGCCTGAGGGCCAGAATAAAGCTCTGGATCCAAACCCTCCATCAGAACTGACTCCTTTCCTTCACCATCACCTTAAAGCTTCTCCAGCAGAGGGAAACCTGAGGAGCAGCCCCTGTTATGGGGGGAAGCTCCATCCCAGCACCTCCAGAGCTCCTGCAGGCCTGGACTTGTCTCCAAGCACCAAGCTGCAACATCCAGCCAGCCCGAAGTGTCTGTGGGGTGAAACACCACACACCCAGCCAGCCAAAAGTGTCTGTGGGGTGAAACACCACACACCCAGCCAGCCAAAAGTGTCTGTGGGGTGAAACACCACACACCCAGCCAGCCCAAAGTGTCTGTGGGGTGAAACACCACACACCCAGGCAGCCCAAAGAGTCTGTGGGGTGAAACACCACACACCCGGCCAACCAAGGGTGTCTCTGAGGTGAAATCACCACAGTTGCCACCTTTTGGTCAAGCAGCAAGGGCCAGAAAAGCTCAGGCATGTCCCATCCAGCTGTATTGGTAATAATTCCAATATCCAGCCCCTCATGAAGACCAAGCACCCCATCAGTCAGTAACAGTGCCCACATCCTGCCCCCCCTCACAACAGCCAGGCTCATCCTCACACTGAATCCAGAGCATAAAGCGAGAGAATCCCCAGCCCAGCTTTTTCTCTTGGCCTTCAAGCTTAGCTGAGCCTCTGAAGGATCTCCCCATGCTCAAACATCCCTTGGGAGTTTTCTGAGCAATGTTCTAGGATTGTTTGCACTGGGCAGCTCTTGGCCAAAGGCTGGTTAGATGTATTTTATTTCTCCTGTGGCTGGTGCTCAGCTACCAGGAGCCTGCTCTCTGTCCACCCTGCCAGTGCCTGGACAGGCAGGTGACAGTGACAAAAATGGAACACACTCAGGTCCTCTTATTCCAGGTCACCTCTCCCTGAGTTTGAAACTCTGCCAGATTCAAAAGAAATGTACAGAACCCAAAGCCTGGTTTTGAGAGAGTTTCTGCATTTTTGGCAGAAATATCCCAACCTGCCTTTCTGCGTATGTGACAGAGTTTCCTAACTAGGCCACTCATCTTAATATGTTTTCACATAACTAACACTAACCAGAAATTATGTAAAGCTCAGCTCTTCTGAATGCATGTAACATCAAAAAAATGTGTCAGGTATCTCAACAACAATCTGTTAGGAATAGCAGAATCTATATATAGTTTAATATCTCCTGAGCTCAGATGCATATTAGCAGCCTGTTTTAGCTGTAACTACCACAGGATTTATCATACTGTCATCAAAGTTTGCCCACTCTTTACATATTTGGAATTGTGTCTGTTATCTGATCTGATATTTAGGGAACACTGGATTTTATACACAGTGTACATTCCATCACACTCAACAATTAATGCAAGCTGCTGTGGTATTCCCTATCTCAAAGCTAAAATTCTAAAGAGCAAAAAACGTTACTCTCAGAAATGAATACTAACTTGGACTGTTTTCACAGGACAACACTGAATAAATCTTGGAGCTGATTTACAGACAGCCCTACCACACAGCTCCTATCAAAAACAAGCAAAACATAAGTCTGGTTTGGTCCACACTGTTTATATTCATTTCCAGTTTGCATCACAAAAATAGATGATCTGTAATCATGGCCTGTCAACTTGGTTCAACAAAATGAGTATTTCTTTTAGCTTGTGTATACCTCCAGCATCTCTGTATATTGGTTTAATAAAACAGTAGTTAATCTGCCTTCTGTCTCAAAATAATACACCCAAATTTCAGTAATGCTTAATTTTAGTATCTATATGGATGATGAATGACTGAAATATTTACAAGTTTCAAAATAAATTCAACTGCAAGAAAAGAAAAATACTTTGTGTAGTGCTGCTCACACTGCCACAGTCTGTGTTTGTGTAGACACACTTCAGTCCATGCAAGCCTCCTGTGCCTTGGCACAGGATTCATGAAAAATTCATGAAATTAATGAAAAATTTCCTGCACACGGAGTCAGGAGAGGGATGTTTAGGGCAGACCATGGCTGGGACTGAGCTCCCAGGGGTTTCTTCTTCTGTGGTCCAGCTGGAAGAGCCCTCCCCTGCTCCTCCCTCTGCCTCTAAGGGATGCACAGAGCTTCACAGAAAGGTGCTGGATTAAAAATCTCAAAAGACCCCACAAAACTTATGGTCTCAATATGTTACCTCTTATTAAGGGATAAAAAGTGAAAAGTGTGATGGCTCTGCTCACCTTCAGGAATTATCTTACAGAAAAATACATTAAGAAGGAATTTAAACTTTTGCCTGTTTGTTCTGTTTTGATATTTAATTCATAGTTGAAAGAGCTCTTTCTCTGAACTTCAGGAAAGAGTAAAAATCTGATTTTATGAAGATGAAAAACAAATACCTACATTTTTTACCCTCTCTCATTAAAATCATCTGAAACAGCCACTACAGTCACATCCCTCAACAAAACTCAACAGCAACACAGCCAAGCACAAGGAAACTGTTTCCTTTGATGCCAGGATTTACCAGGATAAACCTTTTATATCCTTTTATACCACGATTTACCCTACCAGACCATAAACTTTTTCATGCTGGTACCACCCAAGCCTCTCACATCCCATTCCAGGTGAGAGTGAGCAGCACTCAGGATGGACCTATGGAATTATTGCAAGAAGCACAGGAGAAACAACTCCCAGTTAATTTCTCAACCAGAAACCAGCTCTAACAATCTCCAACAATCTCCCCCCTTGCTGGATCACTCCAGCATCCCTGTCTGGGGCTGTGAGCCCAGCCCTGCCCAGGTGTGTCCCACCCTGCTCACAGAGGGCCAGGCCCCCTCCCCAGCCCAGGGTGATGCTCCACCTGTGGCAGCCTTGTCCCAAGGGCACAGTTTTATGTTTTATGGTCATCTCATGCTTCCAGGCCCCTCATGCCAGGCTGGTCCCCAGCAGGGCATGTCCTGGTGCAGGGCATGGGTGCTCCCCAGGAACAGGAACCTGCTGAGCTCCATTAACACCTTGGCCTTTCCCTCCAGGCTGGGGTCCCTCTGAATGGTAGCAAACCCATCTGAGGGATCAACAACCCCCTGAATTCCAATTCTGAATCCGGATGCTAAAGCAAAGTTAGCTGAACAAATTAAAGGGAAGTTCTGGATTCACTAAGTTAAAGTGAATCTGCAGTCTGCAGTGCAACATATTTCCCTTCCACACCACCAGAATGTCTTTCACAGAAATCAAAGATTTCCTTAAACTGAAATTCACTCATACAAGCACTCCCACACCGCAGTGTAATCACTAGAACAAGATTTTGCTGAGAAGTTTCCCTTCAGGTCTTCCATCTGGGATTTTTGTTTAACATTTTCCAGTTGTCTGCAGAAGGAATATCTGTTATAGACACAGAAGAGCTACATCTAGCAACACCCAGTTATTTAATTAACAGACTTCTGCTCAGCAGGGAAAGAGGTTAATCTAGATAGCATTTATTTTATGGCTGGCTACAGTCTGCTCTATACAGAACACAGACTATCAGATGCATATTCCTACTCCCCAATTAGGCTCCATGAACTACCTACTCCTTTAAAAAACAAGCAACTTAAAATTTTACCCATCCAGCCTTGATTTTCCCTCCCCCTCACTCCTTCTCTGTTGCTAGTATCTGTTAAAGCTGTCAAATATTCCCTGTCCTGATGCTTCCTAACTTCACAAACTCCTACTGCCTCATCTCCAGCCACTCCCCTTGCTTTCACAGACATGCATTGCTGTACACACATTTTAAGCTCTCATTTCTGCATGGATGATTTGCAGAAAATCTTCCCCCTTTGCACCTGTGTGCTAAAGGTTCTGCATTTCCCCACCTGGAAGTTTTCCAGTACAGCAACACTGCAGCTCAACCAAAATTCAGGAATGGAGGCTGGGGCAGCCCAAATCCCACTCCACAGCAGAGAATCTCCTATTTAATAAGCCACATTAAAAAAAAAAAATTCTCCTTCAATTGATCCATTAGTGACAGCCAGCTCACCAAATCACACATTTCCAGCAATACAGTGTAACATGCAGCAGGAGAAAACCACTCCTGCTAGAATGCAGCTGACTTTTCAAAAATACTATTTGCTATGAAGTTCCTTCTCTTTTTTTCACACTGTCTTGTGTGGTTGCATAAAATCTTTCTGTGAAACTGAATCTAACACTCCTTCCATCCGCCTGTTAATTAAGGAAAAACAGAAAATGTGGAAAGATTGCATTATGTTAAAGCAGAATGTGCCAGTTGTATAAGAGCCTTTGGAGAATTTCCAACTCTTTTGAAACTTCCCTCTTCAGAGGAATGGGGGGGAAAAAGGGGGTCAGGAAAGGCCTAAATTACCTTTCTGATTATGGAAAGGCTTTACACAATTCACATCACACATTGAAAAAAAAAATCCTCAGAAGCTGAGCAAGGTTTCACAGGAGCCTGAAGCACTGTGAATTCATGAAAAATGAATTTAATCGTCAAAGCTGAGACCAGGAAGAACTGTTCTACATAACAAAAAAGTTCTTAGCTACATTATTAAATCATTGCTTAAAAGATCAATTTATTTCAAAGGGTTGACTCCCTGCATTAGAAGTTATCAAAGACACATGATCTAAAAAGAGTCTTTATCAAGCACAGTGCCTGCCTGCTGTAGCTGCAACTGTCTTACAAGTGCAATGCTTACAAACATTTTATGTATTTCTGGTCTTATTTTTATCTAAATGTAGTCATAAGATGGCTGCAAAGCTTGTTATAGGCAGAAAATGGCAGGACTGATAATATTGACAAATGAACTGCCTAATAAAAATTATTATATATTTAAAAATGCTGATATTTCTTTAAACTTTTGATATAAAAGTTGGATTCCATTTAGTCCCCTTTCAAAGCCAAAAACTGTAACCTGAAGCACACAAAATAAACTTCACATACCCAACAGCTTTAAGCAAAATACACTCTTCAAAGCTCTTCCATCAGTTCCAAAGACCAACACCAAACACAGAGGCAGGGCTGGAAGGCAGAAATCTCTCCTGCCCTTACAGCAACAGCTTCTCCCACTCAGGGAAGGAAGCCTGGGCTGCATTTGCCACGGGTTCTGCTCGTGTGGGAATGAGAATAATTAAAGACTGAAGCAAATTCCTACCCCAATTCTCAGAAAGCACCTAGAAAAAGACCAAAGAATCACAAGATGCAAGAGATTTGCTTCTCAGTGCCACACTCCTCTCCCTCCACTTCTCATGTTCTCCTGACAACAGGTCAAATTAAAAAAAAAAAAAAAATTAAAAGGAGCCAAATTTAAACAATTATATCCAACAGGAGGAAAAAATAAAGGAGACACACAAGGAAAGGATTATTCCCTCCTCCTCTCCTCTGACTGAACTATATAAGATTAAGGTAGACATTTGGCCTATAGATGCTGTTTATGTGTAATCTACATGACCAGGAAATGCAACTGGAATGTATAAGATCATACTCATAAGATCACAGTATCTACCATGTATCTACACAGTATCTACATGACCAGCAACTTTAACTTATAAGATCATACTGCCTCACAGCACCTACCATGTTTTCTGACTCAGCTTTATAAGACATCACTCAACAGGATTTATGTCTCTCCAGTATCCTGTGTCCATTTGAAAGCACATCTTGGCACCAAGACATCCAGCGATGGATTGCCCATCAGCTGGATGCCCAGCTCCTTTAACATCCCACCACCTCTACTTGCCTCTGCTCAGAAGATGGAATTTTGAGAGACCATTTGTGCAATACTCTGATAGAAATCTTTATGATGAGGTTTTGGACTTATAAATAGCAGAGGACCCCCCTTGGTGCTTTGCTAACTGTGCTATTGCTTCCCAGTAACCATGGGAAACCAGATAAAATCTGAAGCCATTCATCAAAATAGAAAATACTCCTCCTGTCAGTTCAGGAGGTTGTGCTTGTAGTATCTAAGCCGGTGAACAGAAGGTCATTTCCTACTGTTCCAATGTTACATCATTTATTACATCAGCCCAGAGCAAGCAGAGAACAAAAACAGTCAGCTATCCAAAATAATAACAGCGATCATAAAAAATAAATCTCTTTCTCCTTCTGTTTAGGGAACACTGGCATTTCTGAAACAGAATCACAAGTGTTTGTCATGACAAGCCCTTCACTCAGTGCTGTCCCACAGGCAGCAACTATGAAGATTAAGTTTTCCAATACAATACAATGTGCAATAGTCTGTTTTTAAAATAGAGCAGGCTTATACTCACAGTGGCAGCTGTAGCTTGATAAAATTAGCCTAAGCAATTTGGAGATGTGTGCACAAACCTGTTTCCTTTGGTGATTTGATTTCTTAATAATCAGCTACAAGGGAAATGCCTGGAATGCAGCACTCACAGGACACTGCAGAGCTTTCACAAAGGGTGGGTTTAGTGCAATATAAACTCTCAATTCAGTGTGCAAAGACTGCACACAACAGTGTGTTACCATCTACCAAATATAAAGAAATCTTCTCCTAAGTTTGTGCTAAACATCATCTCCTTCTCCAAGCCTGTTTCTCCTGGTTCTCTCATAGCCCCTCTGAATTGGGAAGCTCCAATACAGGCTGCCTTTATTTTAACATCTGCTGTCAAAGTTTGCTAGCCATAATAACTGCAGTCATGCTCCAAGAGCAGGAATAGGGAGAGGGAAAATAGAGGCTCACTCCCCATCCTCAGCTTGCCACCCCTAAGGAATCCATTGCTTGGATAAGCTGCCAGGGCAGTGCCTGCTGTTGTGACATAGCAGGCATAAGCTGGAAACTAAAATAAACAGGGGGACTATAAAAATTTCCAGTTAAACATACAAAGTTCTGGAATGCTTCAAGACCCACATCTTCACTGCTCAGTGGCTGAAGGTTACCAGGGGTATTTTCTGCAGGACTGGCTTTCAGCATCCAGGTATTGAGATGTACTTTCAGGAAGAAGGAAAGTTTTTTATCTCCCATCACAGTGTTTAATTCACAAATGTTGATGTAACAATCATTCAGTGTTAAACATAAATCTTGTTTCAAGAAAAATGATGTCTTTGTTCAATATAACTTCAGTTTTTAACTGGAAATAACAAAATTTAAATTTATGCATGACCACATTTAGTCCAAGTAAACAATTCACCTTGAATTAAGCAGTTCTGGAATCACAGGAGACCATTCCAGAGCCTAAATATTCTGCAAGTTCTTGTGTGGAATTGGAGACAAATTGTAATAAATTTTTCATCATATATATCAACTTTTTGGAAATACTGGGAGACAGAGCAGAGGAATTAGTTTGCAAGACACAGCTGCGTGGCTGGTTGTGTAATATGCTCCTAATAATATTTATACAAAAGTTTATATCATGATAGTTTACAGTATACCTGTTACACACACTAAGTCTGCTCAAGAAGAAAAGCAATCCAAGTAAAATCACTGTGCTTGTATGTATTATTGATGTCATGGTGTGATGGGAACACAAAACCATACCGGCCATAGCCAAATGCATAACACCACACCAAGGTAACTGGGCTGCTGAATTTTTACTTGCTGAATTTTTCTCCCTCATGGTCAAATTTACCAAAATTATTCAGTCAAGACTAAAAAAATCACTTGAAAGCAGCATTTCCATTGACAGATGAGATCCTACAGTAGCAAGCATCATTCCTACATGAGTACACTGGAGCTATGCCGTTAGAAAAACAAACAGTGCAGAGCTGTAGTTTATACAAAGAGCTGAGCTTTTGAAGTGTTTAACTAGGAAATAATTAAAACCTAGCAATTTTTTTCCTCCAGAGGGGAGTATCAGCCTTATCTGTGGGCTCAGCAGGGTTTTCAATTTATTTGCTGCTTGTCAGAGTTACAAACTTTCAGTAGGAACTGGACCAGTCCTGGTAATTTAGTAGGAGATAGAGATCTGTGCAGACAGATGGTAGCTCACATTCTAACAGCTACAAATTGCTAAATTGGCACAGGAAAAACAGATAGTTATCAATTCTTTATGATTATTCCGGGTCTCCCATTCCTTCTCCACTTGATTCTTAACTCTTTAAGCCAGCCCAGACAGACATTTTAGGCCAGAGAGGGTCATTTCCATGCTCCAGGTAGGGCCAGGGGCAGTGATGAAGGAGGGATGGTTGTTGCACACAATCTGAACATGTGCCTGGTTTGTGTTCAGGGGGATATTCAGTCCTTCCAGCTACAACTTCACTCTATAAATGTAAACATTTTATCCATCATAAATCTTAACAACTTAAGAATGTCTCTACTCCAGTAACCTTTATTTTTCTACTACCCTAAAAATTTCCAGGTTCCAAAAACTGTTCATGTTTCACCATCCAAAGCACAAATATAAAAATTGATGCCGCCACCACCACCAACAAAACCTCCCATTGTTCCATCTGAGTCACTGCTAGGCTGAAAAACATATTTGCTGAAATTTGACCAAGTTTGATGACCTTTTCCAGCAATCAATAATCAAGATAGAAGGAAAAGGCGGTTTGCTTGACCTTTCAGAAGTGTATCAACTTTATTTGGCCAGCACAGCTTGTAAAAAGCTATTTTAGCTTCCAGGGCTCAGACTTGTTGTCCAGACTGGACGTTTCTGTGCAGTGTCTGCTTTAGTCTCTTTAAATGCTCAACTGCACAGGACAAGCTCAGAGGAGGAAATGAATTCACAACAGGAGATCCTCTGGCTGATTAACTTCACCCTCAGTGGTGGATGTCAGTCATGTTAATTGGAATCAATACCCAGCAGTTAAGGGGGCACAGGGATAATCAGGCAGGGCAGGGACAGCCCCATCAGTTCTTAAAATGAGCTATCTGTTAACAACTTCCAGTGGCATGTGACAAACCTTCCCTGCACAGGAATGCAAGGCATCTCTAAAATTCCAATTTAACACACAAATACAGTTAATTTGGCAACACTTATCTTGCAATCTAGCAATAAAGGAAACAGTCATTACAAATTAAATCAATGCTAAACTGATCAAAGTAGAAAAATGAGAAATTAGGCTTCCAGAAAAGCTTATAGGAAATCCTTGATCCGAGTTGTACACAGAATAAAAAGAGAAGCTGGAGTCTTAAAATCTGAACACAGATAATTTTAATTATACCAGGCAGCAATTTTATTATACACCTAAGGCTGAAATTCAATGCACAGTTTCAAAAGCAGTAATATGACAGAAGATGAAAAAAGGAATAAAAGCTGAAGGTTTTTCCTACTCCTCAGATGAGAAATCACTTGAGAAACCCACTAGAAGAGTCACATCCTAAGCATCTCTGGCATCTGCAGTTTAGCACCAGGCTTCCCCAATCCCTCTGCGATCCAGCCTTACCCTGGTCTGTGCTCTGCCGTGCGCAGAAAACCCTCTGGAATGGATCCCACCAAAGAATTCCTGTAGAAAAACTCACTCCTGTCCACCACACCGTTCATTACCTTCCCCAACACCTCACCTGGCATGGGCACGGGGTGTGACACACTTGGAGTGTGACACGTCTGATTTGTGACACACCTGATGTGTGACACACCTGATGTGTGACACCCCTGTCAGCCCCTGCTGCATCCCCTCATTTCACCACAACAGCAGGACAAGTAACACACAAATACTACACAAAAAGGAACAAATTAACCTTTGCTCAAAGGCCTCTCTATCTTTGCTCCTTTAGGGAGTGAAATGAACGCCAGATGTTTCATTGCAACATCTTCATACTCTCAACTACAGAAAATACCTCCAAGACAAGATCAGGTTGTTTTATTAGTTATTACAAAGGAATCAAGTCATATTTAACAGATTTATGAAATCTAGAGCCATCTACATATTACCATTCTCCCCATTAAATTTACCCCAGCCTAACCAATTAAGATTAAGATCACAAGTCTCTCCTCCTCAGACCTACCCATGGACTTTGTGGAGTCTGGTTAAACACTTCAAGCTGGGAGGTTTTCCCTTGGCCTCCCCAGTCATTAGAAAGTGTAACAAGAGTGAAGAAAATAAGGGCATCCTCTTTTTTACTCTCATTACCAACTGATGGTCCCTAGTGCAAATACAGACATTTGACAGAGTTCAGCTGTCAAAAGAGAGCTTGAGTGACCAAAAAGCAATGATTTCCCCTTCAGAAATACAGCCCTGCCTCCTGATTTTGTACATCTGCCAGTGCTCAAACACCAGCTCCTCACCAAGCAGGCCAGCCCTGCTGCTGAGGATGGCAGTGCCATTCCATCCACTCGGGTACGATGGGAAAGAGAGACATTCAGTCTGCTGAGGCAGGGAAAGGGCCTTTTTCCAGCTGCCAAGGTCAAAGCCACGTGCACAGTGCAAGGAGACCTTGTTTTAAGGCAATTACAAAGAAAGGTGTCTGGTTTTACCACACCTTGAGAGCTCTGAAATCACAACTCACTGGGGTTACACATCCGGGTGTCATCTGCTCCTCTGAAACCACGTACCAGACCAGCAGGCTTAGGAGATGAACTCAAAGTGTGTGGAAGGCATTCCAACCAAATATTGGACTATTTAGGGTCATCAAGGCATTTCTTAGAAGTGATCTTTCATCACCACCTGATGCAAAGCTGCAATTGTGGTGTCAAGCTTTTATTTAAGCATACTGTTTGCCCAGTTTAAGATGGTTTTCTGAAATGGGTTCTACCTTGAGTAAGAACATGTACATGGAGCGTGGCAGAGCTCACCCAGGCCCAGCACCCTTCAGGAATTGCAGCACATCTTCCTCAGAGAAAGCTCCCAGGCCTCATGTCAAGCTGCTGAGTGCTCTGGCCAGAATAACCCACTGCATGATGCAGTGAAAGTCCGTGCTACCTCTTGGCTTTCAGCTTCTTTGTATACAGAAACACTAAAACTACCACACACAACCAAATACATTTTGAAGTCTACGATCTTCAAAAGAAATGTTGTACTTAATGCACGTCTTATAAAAAAGGATCTGTCCACACAACAGCCATATCTGATTGCAAACCAGGCATTACATCTTTGTGATTCTTTGGGCATTTAGATAATTTTATCCACATTCCCACATCAACTATCTCAACAACAGACAGAATCATCACTTGCCAGGGGAGGACTCAGATGTCAACCCAAGGGACTTGCCTACACAGGCTCTGTAATAGCCCTGAATGTTCAGGGTAGGATGTAACAATGCTAACTGCATTTCATCACCTCACTGCAGCCTTCAACTCCCAGCAAACAAAGCAGATAGCTGGGCACTTCTCACAATTACTGTTAAGTGTTGGTACAGCTGGTATGATATTTTCACTGCTTAAATGCAATATAAATGAAGATGCATTGGCTTCAGCAAATACTTTGCTTTCAGACAAAATTCATATGGGAGAGTTTTAACATTCACACTACTTATGCTATCCTTTTTATTTAATAACTGCTTTCATCAACTAATGGAAGTGATCTGGCAAGGTACAGCAGCCAGGCTGATACTTTTAGCACTGTGCTTGAAAAGAGCAGCAAAATTATCCTTTCCTCATAGAGAAATCCAATTTATTTTGCTGTGTTTGCCCAACTGAGTTGAAATCTTTGGGCATTTCACTGTAACAGGACCACATGTGAAGCACCCTCCTGTCCCCTACACTTTCCCTTTATCCCAGGGATGAGCACAGCAAAGCAGAAATCCAGCCCAGCATGAAATCACCCAGTGGATGCTCTATGGCAGCATCTGGGGGATCCTGGATGGTGCTCTCTGTGCTGCTGAGAGTCAAATGCCTTCACTTGAAAACATCTGCCAGCCCCTCTGCTTGCTGGGGGCCACACTTGGCTCTTCCAGCTGCAGAACCCACTGAATTCCCATTTACACCCTGGGGCACTCCAGTGCAGCCCTCCTGGCCATCCCATGCTGCTTCCTGATTAATTCTGGCACTGAGTGATGCTTGCTCACTTCCAAAGGGCAGCCACTGCAAATACAAGGCAATCCAACTAAATACAAACTGGGAAAGTCAACAGTATCTGCAGGAGTCCCATTAAATCACCAGTGTTAGATCTGCAGCAATCCAAGCATTTCATCAACCAAAGAAATATATAAAATTTTTTTTTTCAAATTACCTAATAGTTTCTAACAATATCAAAGCAACTAGAAATAGAGAAGAGACCAAGGAAGTCATCTTGACCCAGCACTGCAGTACAAAAGAGCGGAATGTCAAATTTAATAGCTTCAGAAATAACAAGTTAGAGGGGTGATGGAATTCCAGCCAGCTTCTGAAGCAAGGAACTTCTCTTCTAAACTAATTCAAGACTAGGGGAATGTTCTGGGATTTCAGTCCTCAACTTGGAATACTTTCTTAAAAGTACACACAGGTAAAGCCAAAATTGAAACCTAATAGTTGTATGCTATGAGATACTTTTTTTTATTATTATTTCTTACTGAATCTATTAAAAAGCTACAATTAATTTCTAAAATAAATATTTGAACTGAAGGGACATTTGTCAACTTAGACAAAACAGTAAGGATTCTTGTTCCCCCATCCCAAACTGTATCTTGTTTTGTTATGGCAGCTGTATCATACCTAGACTTTTATATCTAAATCTTAGAGCTATTTCTATGTTTGGCTTCATTAACTGGAAAGGATTAATAGAGAGCATTTTGGTATTAGTGCAGGTTCAAGTATGAATGTTTTCTGCACACTGAGGAGCAGCTGCTTCTAACTAAAGAGTGGAAGTGCTCAGAAACATCTTGGCATGGGTCTGAGCCTGCCTGGGTCAGCACCAGGGCCTCGACCACCTGGAGAGATGTGAGGAGATTTGGGGGAAGCAATGCCAGGGCTCCTTTGGGCTGGAAGGCTGAGAATTAGCTCTCCTTGCTGGCTGAAAACATTTCAATTACCTTGGGAACGGTTAAATGCCTCTATAATTGATGGATGAAACCTGTTTCTCCCAAGGCAAGGGGCATTTGCACCTCTGGCCTGTAATTGCATTGATGTTTGGTTCATCAGCAATCACACAAAAGCAGTTAACTGTGGAATTCCTAAACTCAAAAAGAAAAAAAAAGAAAAGCTTGAACAGCAGCAGATTAGACGAGACACGTTTCCTATTAAGTGAATCCACACAGTATGAGCAGTCACGAAGGTAAAGTAAATTAAGCCACGTAAAGTAAAATATTTAAACATTTAGTTAAAAATTGGCAAAGTTATTGGAAGCCATTTCACATCCACAAAAGGCTGTAATCATGACCAAGGGCAGACTCTCCTAGCATACCTGAGCATGGTATTTCCTGGAATAACATTAGGGAGACTGGTCCAGCATCATGTGAGCAAACTGCAATTGGGAGCCAGCCCAAGGCTGCTGCTGTTGAACACTCAGTGCTGCTTCTTGAGGGGTTCCACGTTACAGAAGATGACATTTAATTCAAATTGAGCAACTTAAAAAAGGTAACATCATGATTGTTCATCCATAAAATAAACACAGGATTGAGGTATGAAACTGAAAGGAACACGAGCCTTCTCTTCAGAGTAGTTGAGTCAGGGCTTACTTGAGAACTTTGGGGTCTTTTCCCAATTTACATCCTTTAAACACAAACCATATTTTTATTGAACACATGTGGTACTCCATTCTTCACTGGAGTCTCTAAATATTATCTTCATAAAAGCAATATAACTAAACCCAAATATGATTTTTGTATTGCTTCTGAAATATATAACAAATCATCTGAAGTATGAAGAGCTGCAAATTACAGGATTATCTGGGATTTAAGTGTATACAGTTTACATTCTGACAGATTACAGTGAATCAGCATTACAAAGATCACGTTCTAAATCGGTTTTTTAAACGTTTCTTTTATCTCAGCATTAGTATGTCAGCTATACGTTTTACAAACAAAGTTAATCAATCAACAGTGAAGTATTGTCGGGATTTCAGGGCTTGTCTGTTGCCTGTTCATTGAATCCCATCCTTCATTCTTCTTTGGGGATTACAAAATTTCTCTGAATGATTTTTGCCTCACCCTATCCTGACTGAAACTAAACAGAAACAACATGAAGTGCCAGGCTACAACAGGCTCAGCCACACAACATGAAGATCAGGATTCCTACTCCATTGTCAGCACTACAAACCTGGATTTACAGAAAGGAAACGCAAGAGTGGCCTGAAGAGGAAAAACACACTGAGAAATTCACTCTGACAGGGGGGTAACAGGAGTTAAACAAAGCTGCAGGGAAGAACCAAGTACCTCAAAGTAAAAGTCAGACAGGATGCTGCAGCAGGGAGTCCAGCAGGAAGGAAAGAGGAGCAGCAGCAATGTTCTGCAGGATATCCCCAGAGAGTGCCTGCTCACCTCTCTGCAGCTCCCAGCTGGCTTCTCCATGCTCAGCAAGGCTCCAGCACACCCAGGGAGCCCCCAGATGCCACAGGGTCAGGACTGGATCAGCCACCCCACCCAAAACCCAGAGATGTCTACAGACACTGCCAGGGCTGGGGGTGTCGAGCAGTACCTGGAATGAGGGAGGGAGAGAAGCCACTGCCTGGAAATGCAGACTGGAGAACTGTCAGGCAGAAGGGAATCCTGTGCATGTGGCAAATCCAGCTCCTGCATGCTTTTGGTTTGACAAATCCTAGCTTAGACACTGTTTTATGTCCTGTGGATTAGTAAATCAGACAAATGCCTGCCCTATGACAATGGGATCGAGTTCTGTTATCTCTAAATATTCTCCAGTCAGCCTGAAATAATATGCACAGGGGTTGTGTCCCCTTTTACATTCTCATTTACCCTGTGAAAGATGGATGGATGGCAAAAATTTATCTAGAGCATCCTAGGAATACTGCTGAAAGGTGCTTAACTCCAATGCTAGGGTTAGAATACCCCTCAGAGCCAGGACATGAATGTCATGTAGAGGCTGCCTGGCCCAAACCACAGTAATTACATTTTGTGCTTAAAGGAGAAATAAAAGAGAAGAATGGTGCTATCAGGTAACTGACACACTCATCATCCAGACAAAAGCAGATGATACCTCCTTTCCTAGATGCAAAGGCCTGAAAGAAGGGTAAAAAACCAAAATATTTTTCTGTGTGGGTCTAGTAGTCACAGAATTCCTGGATGCACAACATGATTTTATCAGCTACAGCTCAACTTCGTGTCTCTACCTGGTTCTTCATGACAATGTGGAACTAAATACTAGATTTTACTCACTGTCTACTCTCATTTTTGTACTCTTCTCCCACCAATTTAACAAGGTAAAAAGCAAGACAGAGCAGGCTGAGCTGGTCACGAAACAATAATGCTCTGAAACCATAGCAGAGGAAAATGTCCAACTTAGACAAAGATAAGTGTCATTAAAGCAGCACAAAGAGCTGTTTTACCACTTTGAGTCAGCTTGTGACTCTAAAAGCACAGAAATTTGTCTGACAAATATAGAATACATACAAATATGGAATACATACTCTCAAGTGATTAGCTAATTTGACCAACTAAATAGAGATACCACTCAGCAGCTGAATTCATGCACATGCGAAATCTTCTAAGAGTGGCACCCACTGCACTGGAAAAAATATTAAACCACTGTCACATCTAAGAGCCCACTGACAAAGCAGCTTGTGAAATCCAGTGCTTTGAGGCTTTAAATAACTTTTTTATCAAACTGAAGTGTTTTAAATCAAACAAGTGTTGGGTTTTCTTGGTGGAGAGGGGCTATTTTCTTGGTGGGTAGGGGCTATTTTGGTTTTGGTTTTTTTGTTGTCTTTTTTTAATGAGCCTACATTTCTATTCAAGCACTTCATATATTTCTCATTCTTTAAAGGTTAAACCCCTTATACTCACAGTATATTTGCTTAAGAGTAACAAGCACTTGATTGGGAAAGATCACCAGTGTCAGCTGCAAGGATGAGGAGACAATGGAACTTTGGACGGGGCTGAGCCTTACTACTCCCTAGAGTTCTTGAAATAGTTTTCTTGTTCCTACAGTCCCTTTCCTGGGGCAAGCAGGGGTGGAATTTCTCATGCCACTGCAGCCTTTCATTATTGATAACTTTAGGGGAAGGGTTCTTTCCGCTCCACTTGGTGCCCAACCCTATTCCCAGCACCTCAGCACAATCCCCTTGCAGCCACCCTGGAACACAGAGCGTGCAAGGGCTGGTTGGGGCAGGGCACTGCAAGCTCCCTGTGATGCCTTGCCCTGTAAATCTGGATCCCTGTCAGGGTTTAAACCTGTGAAATGCAGTGGGAATTCAAACAATGATTCAGTTATGGAAGCAGGTGCTTGTTCAACTTGCTGAATGTTCATCCTGCTGTTAACAGCTTACACATTTATACTACAGTGCATGAAACAGGCAAGTCCTAGAAAGAGTATAAGGTGTTAACAACCACTACAAAATATTTCTGTAAGGGTACATTTCCTCCATTTCCCATCAACATAAATTCTGACAACAAAACCCAATATTAATCCATGCATTCATTCATCTTCAGCATCTGCTTTTAATTTACACATTAATAGAAGGCTACATTTCATTATTCAGTTTTTCTTATTAGTGATTGAATCAATATTTCTACCCCTTTGGAAGTGTCAGTTCATTAGTTTTCTGAAGCTGATTAAGTTTATTCTGCTGCTTCAAAAGGAACCCATATTCTATTTACACAAACAAACAGCACAGAACATGCTGCTTCACAGACACTTCATGGCACATCTGCATCTCCTTAAGGGGAATCACTTCTTCATTAGCAGCAGTTCCCCTCTCACAGGCTGAGCCAAGGCTAATCCACAAGGAACCACACCAGCCTGGTGGGCACTCAGCACACTCATGTAACCAAAGACCATTTAATTAATTGGCAAAACCACACAATGCCCATGGCAATGCAATGGTTTGTATTCTGTCACCCCAAATTATTTTTTTCTACCCCTTTACTGAAATGAACTCTACACTTATGACTTGCTCCAAATTCTCCATAGTTACAAAGTCTTTGGTAACGCCAAACACCACAAACTGTGGAGCAAATCCCAGAGAGCAGCACTTAATAATGTTCAACTCTATTGTCAAAATCCAGTGCAGTTATTTTTGCAGGCAGAAAGCAGCTTCTCACTGAGGGGCGCACAGAGCTCTGCTGACATGTTTCATGGACCACAGAAATTTTTAGGCTACCCCTAAAATTCCTCTGCAGTTCTAGGAGCTAGGAAGGAAGCTGAAATACAAATTCATGATGATGGAACAGTTGAGTACCTGATCCCTTTGGAAATTATTCACAGCAGATATACTGTCCTTTTCCCCTGCCAGAGATCAGAGCTCTGACAGCACAAATTCTCATGTGAGCACTCCATAATCCCCTCCACTGCACAGACACTGGGCTTGGCCAAGTCCTCTTCACTGGCTGACTTTTCCCAGCAGGGAACACACACACAAAGTGCTGCCTCTGCCCAGCCTGGCGTGGAAAAAAGAACTTGAAATATCTTAATCAGGATGGCTGAATTTTAAGGGGAAGCTGTATTAGAAGGGCAAGACCAACAGCTGGCATGGCATGCAGTCATTTTTCATTTTTTCCTTTCATCACAAGGTCTGCTATGAGGACATCACAAAGAAAGCAATCAGAGGCACACTGCAATGCATTTGGGAACACACCTACCCCAGAGTGCTGGACTGAGATTATTCACTCATCTCTTGCAAGGCACATTCTCAACTGGCAGTGCATTTTCAGGATTTCTCAGAGTTTGGTCTGGTGGGTTTTGCTTTGGGGATTTTATTGTTATTGTTTTTTAAAGAACGTTCATGGCTCTCTAAATGAAAGTTTAGCTGAATTAATGCAGTTATCAAGCAAATAGCGTAAATGATGAACAGTATTCTTCAGTAACTTTGAAAACTGAGAAATATGTGAAAGTCAGTTTACACAAACAACAGCTTCTGTAGCTGCATAAAGGGAGGCAAACAGCTGACAAAAACACATCACTTCTGTGCTTTCAAATAATCTGTTTTGACAGTGTCACAGCAGAGCACATACATTAGTGATTTCTCGTTTGTATCAGCCTCACTCGTGGAGAATCCAAATTAATTTCCCAACTAAAGCAAACCACATGTGTGTTTTACCACTTCCTGGCTTTTGGAAAAGCCCAAGTCCACCTATGATTCCCAGCTCATGAACCAGCTTCACTGTTTCCTTTGGAAGATGACAGGAATCCACTAATGATGTTAATGACTACAGAGTTTTCAAAATTGAGACAATTACTTCTTTCAGTCTCTAAACAGGTAATCAGTTGTGACCAACTTTTCTCAATTTGCTAACAATCAGTAAGTCTTAACTAAACATTTAAAAGCATAAGGACTTCATTTAAAAGTTTAAGTAGAATCAGTATAAAACTTAAATGACACCATCTGTTCTTAGCAGACCACATTCTTTAAGTGTTGGAAGTAGAACAGGGCCATATAGCTCATCAAAAAATAGCAAACTGCATGCTAAAATTAAGACATTTCCTTGAGATTCAACTCTAGAAATATTCTGAGGCACCTTCTTAATTATTATCTGAGGCACCTCCTTAATTATTATCTACTAGCAAAAGGCAACGTGTTCATTCATTTAGGGTTTATTACATAAGCCACTGAAGGGCACAGGAAAAAAATCCCACTGGGATTATAGAGTGAGAAAAAGAACTATAAAAATGATGTACAGTAACAAGAAAACACACTTTAATTTGTTCAGTAAAATCAGAAAATGTGTACAAGGATTTAAGTGTATGAAAATATAGACAGTGTTTTAATAAGCTACAGAGAAAAGAAACAATAAAACTTTTACTCTGAAAGTCAGCACTATTAAATTGGTAACTTGAACATAATTATATTCAAGTTGCAGAAAAAAAGGCATTTTTAAAAAGTATTGAACAGCTGACATTATCCTCCATGCTGCTGCAAGAAGGGGCAAAGGAGTTTTTCACAAAATGGAGGCAACATTACAGCATCAACCACAGGGAGATGGATCCACTAAAAATGAAAGTTGGGCACGTCTCTACTACAACTGCAATACAAAAACATGTGGCCTGTTCTATAACATTGCAATTTGGTGTTTTGAAAAATAGCCCTGTATAAACCACAGGGCAAATGAACTGCAGTGTGCGTCCCACATGAAGAGTCAGGAGCTTGCCTTCCCCTGTGTGATGGTGGAACCTCACAGGCACAGACCACAAACCATTCTGCTTCTCCCCATGGAGATTCCACTCAAATGGAGATGCAAGTTTGAGTTCTAGCACCAGTTACAGCCTTGTTGTTTGCTCTCTAGCCAGACCAAGCCTTGCACTACCCAAAGCACTTGCAGCGGAATACCTGAATTCCTTTTGCTTCAAGTATTTGTTTTGTTATTTACCAGCTTGGTTCAAGCACGGTTCGGAGGGGGTGAAATCCCAAGCATTCTGTGCTAAAAGTTTGTTAGAATGGCTGCCAAGCAGGGGAGTTAAACCCATCCTCCCTCACCTGAAATCATCCCAGTCCACACCTGAACTCAGGAGAATGTGCAGCCCTTGAGAACAAGCAATGTCCTTCTCAATAACACAACCCCCTGTGCTGTTCTTTCTGTGTTTAGTGAGACTTTCTGAATAAAGCAAACCCTGTAAATCACAATTGAGAAGGCAGGGGTGAGCAGGGTGAAGGTCCAACACTCCCACTGGAGCACCAAAGCATTCCAGGGTAGTTTGGGGTGACAGCAGGGGCAGGGGGCTGCAGGTGCAGCCCAGCTCTGGCAGCTCAGGAGACAAGTCACTTTATAAACCTTTGCTCCCACTCTGTCATCTGCACAATTTGTACAAAAGCATTTCCAGTGAAAGGATCCACAGCACATCCCAGCTCCAGCAACTGTTCTTTCTGCATAAATGGAAAGTGACCTGCAGACACGTCTGCAACCTAGAAATGGCTTGGTTTAGATTTATGGACCTGCCTTCCTCACTCCACTGCACTCACACACAGAAAGCTTTCCAAGAGCACAAAGACACAAAGTAAATTAACAGTACAAATGTTTGTGCTATAAATGTGTATTTAATATTACAGTTTTAATACAGACTCAGCCACATCACAGTTTGCAAAGCTTTGGGTTTTTCCAAGTTAAGCCTTCTGAGTTTTCACTATATGCTCGTGCTGGAAAACCTCCCATACCAAAATTATGGAGAACACAAAATAGACTTGAGTCTATTTTAAATCACTGTCACATCCATGGTCATAAAGATCTACACACTTAAAATGCACCAAGCCCAGCAATCAATGTCCTGATTTCCTCAATATTCCAATGAGCAGCACACCATATCCCCCTGAAAGCACTACCTTGAGGCACATCAGGGGAGCTGGAATAGGCACAACAAGCATCAAATCCCCACCCAACCAGATCTTCAGACTACAAAATGTCAGGAGGAAAGCATTCTCAGAAAATCTGCAGATTCCACAAACTTGGCACCAGTGTTTGAGAGCCCAGAGAGCAAGGCTGCATTTCCACACACAGAAACAGAGCAGGAACAGAGGGGCAGGAACAGCCCCTCCATGGCTGAGATCACCCCCATTTCAGCCCCTCCATGGCTGAGATCACCCCCATTTCCTGCTCTCACAACTCACCTATGCAGCATCAATTTACTCCCCACACCAACAAATATCCTCCTTGCAACCTCAGACTTGTCTTTTCCACTGGACAGGAAAGGAGTCCCTGCTTAGTTACTCTGTTTTCTACACAACAGGATAATGCATTGCTAGCTCTTAGTAACCATCATACCAAGAGAAAACATTACCTGTTCCACTTTTGAAATAATTTTGATTTATCTTCAGCCCCACTATGTAAAATAAAGTCATTTAACCTCTGCCTGATTTGTCAGTCTCTACCCTACAAGGCTTTGGGACTGAAATTCCACCAGGTAGTTTTGTTTGTTGGTTTTCACTACAGTAAATCTGAAGATACCAACTGCTATTGAAGAATATTATATTCCCATTCAGAAGTGGACAAGAAGCATTTCATACACATTATATCATTTTCATTGCTGGTACACTTACATTCTTTATAGATGACATTATTGATTTTCCCTTTTGTTTTATAGAAACAAAGACATTTATGTTACCACCACTTCATTTGTAAAAAGGCCATAAACGAGACACAAGTGAGACGCATTGCCTAGAAACTGCTAATATGAGAATCAAAACATGCTGAAATACCTGAATACAATTATTTAGCTATGATTGTAATTAGCTGGGTTTAAATCATAGTAATGAACCAATGGAGTAGTTCTCATGCAGAGGAAGTCAAAGGAAATCCATTACAAAGCTAATTAAACTACAATCTTAAAGAAGAATAATGGTATAATGGTTTTTTTTCTCCCTATTAGGTCACACCAAGTAGTGAACTGTGTGCTTGGAACATTCCTGCCAGCAAGGCTGGGAAGCACCACTCCCCTGTGCCTGTAAATCCACAATAAATTGGCTTTAGGAGAACCTTTTACTTCAACAAGAGACAGGAAAGAAATTTGTTCTATTTTATGTGTGGACTAAATAATAAAGAATAAAAATAGGAGGGGTGTAATTATTATTATAAAGACAAAGCCCAGAGCACTGGGTCAGTGAGACAGGAGACAGCCCTGTCCCTGCTCCAGCCCCAGAGGCCCCCTCACACCACCCTGCCAGCCTCAAGGAAAACCTCAGGAAAGAAAACAACCTCCAGTTGTTCATAATTTAACCATATTAACTTTACTGAAGCCTATAATGAATTATTTGAGTAATGACTTGTAATTGACCCAACAGATAAAGATTTATGGAAGATTCAACAAGGGAAGCAGAAGCAAATATCTGAGCAAAATTCCACTGCCATTTTTTTTTGGATGGGGGTGGGGGAAAGAAGAAGGAAAAAAGGGAAAAGATGCCTAGGAGGGAAACACAGCTCCTCACACACTGGTTCCAGCAAGGAGCAGAATGATGAATGACTGCGCTGTGCTGAAAGGGCACATGACAAGAATATATTGTTCTCACCTGTGGACCTCTACTTTTCTCAGATTTTAATGAATCATGGTCCTTTCAGTCCACTTGCAAGTCTCAGCTCTTTACTCTCTGTACAAGACTAACATTTCTGTTCCCAGCATTTGTAGAACTGCTGTTGACTGAAGAATTTATGACTCAGCCCAGCTGACAGCATGCTGGAAACAGAAGAGATTTAGTCTGTCTTTCTCTACATTCCCAACAACATCTCATTTTTACTCAGGAAATATTCATCATTTTGGAAAATGTTCCCCCTGTTCCTTTAGCTGCAGCATGGCTAAGGAGTCAAAGAATAAAACTGTGCTACACATATAAAAACATACACTTACTGAGAGATTTTATTTAAAACTTTCATTATAACCATAGTCACAGCATGAAAAGTAAGTTCAGTGCACCATCACCAATGCAAAAATTCAATTTCAGGCTGCAATAAACACTTTACATGTCTCTCCTTTAAACTGAGTTTAACAGACACATCTTTCTGCATCTGTCCAAGTCCTGTCATCTAAAGGGGATTGTTAATGTCACACCATCCCACTGCACTTGATAAATAAGCAACTGTCAACCCAAAAAAAACCCCAGAGGTGTTCAACCACCCTCCGAGGTTAATTAAAGAGTAAAGGGTGCAAAGCAAAACTGCAATTCTGTGCTGTTCCCAGCAGCCAATCCCTGCCTCCAGGTAATTCCCTGTATTGCAGTGGGAAAGCTGCAGCCTTGCAGCACTTGGAGCATTTCAGGTTTGGTTTTTGCTGCCAGAGGTCACCATTTCCATCACACCAAGGGCAGAGACTGCAGGTGAGGTTGGTGTGAGCCAAGAAGATGCTCCACACTGAGCTACTGATGGAAGAAAAGTAAATCATGGCACAGGAGCAATTATAAGTAATAGACTTCTGCCCATGACCACACAGTTGAACACCAGCAAATCTGTAAATAAGCCAAGTTTTCTGAATCCCAGTGCAAAGTCTTGTATTGATTTAAGTGGCTTCCCTTCTATTTTAAGACTTATAACTAAAATAATACCTCTTTTACAATAATTATGGAAGGCATAACTAAAATTTCCTAGTGGAAGCCTGGCATTTTCCATGATAAAACACTGCTTTTATGAGGTTAAAACTTCATTAAGCCTAAAATTTTAGGTTCAGACTAAAGAAATTAAAGTTTAGACAAAAAAAAAAAATCAGACTGAAAATTTTAGTTTGAGAACACACAGCACATCTAATTATGATGCAGGTGCTAACGTGCAACTTGAAGTGATTCTTAGCATGTAGCTTTAACATTTTGAACACAAAATAAAGATTAAATCACCAAATGAGTCATCTTTCCTCTCATCTGGAAACAACACAGTCACTTAATTAAAAGTGTGTGTGGTGGTGGGGGGTCTCCAAGCATTATACTCCTAGTTTTATGGGTTTGTATTTTAAAGCTAGAGCCATTTGTTTAATTCTAACTGAGGTTTTGGGGCAGGGAGTGGGGGATGCGGTAGAAAGGCCAAGCTCTCAGTAATGGGGATGTTAAAATACTGGCACATCACTGAGAAAAGGAGATTTCCAAAACTTCACAGACAACTAGAATTACTCACAGTCTGAACTGCCCTTTGCACTGATCCCTCAGCCAGAGGTGATTTCAGTGCCTGCTCCTCATCTAATACCAATAAATCCTCAGGGGAAAACCTACATGGAGCAGCTTTCAAGTCACAGGCCACTCATACAAAATGTTTGTGCTCTCACACTGTGGATTCTCAGGAGATAACAATGATCAGTATTAGATAATTCTACATAAATACTGCTGTAATTTTCTACTTTATTTTTATACCCCACAGGCCCTAACTCAACATTACAGAGGGTAGCAACGCTAACAGCCTTGCATCCTTCAAAGGGACAAAAAACCCTAGAGCACAGGGTGAAAGAAAACCTTTGGATAAACCTACCTGGAAAGAAAAGGAAAACACATGATGGTGAAAAACTTTTTCCCATAAGACTCCACAAAAGGGTCCTTGCACTACAGTCATGGCCTAGATTCCCATCAATCATCCCATAACTCATGTTTGACTTTTTCTTGAACCATAAATCCAGAATGGCTCTTTGGTTCCAAAACTCTGTAACAAAATCTGATAATCCTCCTTTCTGATTTTTCATTTTTAGATAATATTTACAAACACTTCTACCTATCCTAGCTTAAAAACTGATGGATTTTGAATTCAAACCATACTAAATATTTGCCTGTCACCAAAATAATGCCATTCAAAGACTTCATATGTCAGTTCACACATTAAATGTATAATATATTTTTACGCTGCTACTGACCCCTTAAATCAATAATCTGAATTTAAGTCGACTGGAATCACTGCTTTGTCTGTTTGACACTTCTGGCATCTGGAATAGCTTTAGCAATTGCAAAATAAACCACAGGGCAAAAACTATCAGAAGCAAGACCATGCTCAAGATGAATATATCACTTAAACAAATTTAAAGGCAGGATCAGGTATCAGATTTTATTCTTAACTGAGATTTATCTCCCTTTTTCTTTCCAGCCTACTTGCAGCAGCACATGAAACTACTTTGATTCAAATCAGACAGTCTGATAATTCCAAGGCAGTGTTTTTAATTCCTCTTACATAATTAAATTCCAAAAACTGAAATAGAATTACATATTCCATTTTCTATGTCCTAGAATTTCTTAGCACTCCTATGAACCAAAAGGAAATGTGACAGGATATCACTCACTTCTTCCATTGAAAAATTTCTTAAGAGAATGAGGAAAGTCAAAATTACTGTGTTCTTAATTAATCTTGATATAAATTGTAGAATGAAAAGTTACATTTTGAAAATACTGACCTCACCCTGAAATAAAGCTCATGTGATCATGCAGTCACAACAGCCATCTTATTTCCAATTTATAAAATGCTTTTAAACACAGCAAAGCTTTCTCCATTCTGAGCAACCAGCACCTCAATCCTGTACATCAGCTCCATTCTGAGCTAAATCCTCTACAGAGCCTAAATCCCCTACAGCATCACTGAGACTGGCCTGGGCTGAAATCAAACTCTGGCACCAGTAAAGCCAATGAAGCAACCTCAGGAGCAACTCCAAAAAGCCAGGAACTCACCCATGTACAAAGCCATTCCAGAGCTTTTCCAGATATTTAATCACTGAAGCAACTGACTGCACTTTAACTGCAGAACAGTGCTATTTAGGGGGGGAAAAAAAAGGAAAAAAAAAAAGAAAAAATAATTTTAAAAATTATATCTTTCTATCAATCTGGTATTTCAAGCAAATTTTTTCTGAAAACAGTCTCAAAAGTAATTATATATGCCTTCCTAGCACAACTTGGAAACACTTCTTTATACTCAACCTCATAAAACTCTTTTCATGTTACTAAACCTGAATAACTGCTCTGTTCTGAAACCACAGGGTTACAGCTCACTACAAAGCATTTCAGAAACTCAACGGTATGAACTTAAAAATATCCTGACCTTTGTATTCTGTTGAGTTGAAAAATTAGTGCTTTTCTTTTGGAGCTCTCCAGGTTGCACAGTGTGTTGAAAGGGCCGGCGCTTTGGTCTGGTTAATCAAAGGTGAGCAGCTGCTTCTCTGGGACTGAAATCTCTCCTTTCTCCAGTTCCACCAAACCAAAGCCATGGCTCCAAAGCACATTCCCACCTCCAACATGTGCAAATGAAGGATTATTTCTCTGCTATCCCCACCTGTGCCTGATGAGGGGCTATGTTTATTTCCTAGAAGTGTTTTTCTGTCACATGGAGGGAAGAACTGGGAGCAGCCAGCAGAAACCAGGATTGCTCATGTCCCTGGTCTGGGCATGTTCTGGTTCAGCTGGAACCTTCTGTATAAAGCACTGAGCCTTCTGCAGGCAAAGGTGGCACAGCAAGACATCAATCTGGAGCTGGACACCACAAAAATCCTGAAAGGACCATCTAAATCCTTCCCAACACCCCTGCCAAGAAGTGGAAATATTCTGATGGAGCTGATGAAGAGCAAAGGTTTAAAACTCCATGGCATTTGTGGAGAGGCAGGAGGTCACTGACACAGCTGCTGCAGAAAAAGATCCACTCAGCCAGGAATGAGTAGTGACAGGAGGAAAATGCCTTGGTCTCAAAGCTAAATGGAGCTCTGGAAATAAGATTCCAAGGTGTATTACTGGTTATGCCAGTGGATTTTTGTGTGACCTTTATGACATTTAAGCCCAAGCACTCAGTTCTCCTGATGGAGTGCCAAAAAGAGTAGTTTGAGAAGAGTAGAAGGTCCCACTGTAGATATGAAAGCTGGGCTGCTGTTCTTCATTTGTCAACTGAAGGACACTCACCTCAAATATTTTCTATCTTCCGTTCTTGGAAACACCACTGCTGTGAAGTGTAACTGGTTATGTTTGCTACAACTACTTAGGTACCTCAATGAAGTTACTAAATATGCTTCTTGAATATCAAAAGTAACCATGAATTAAACCTAATTTTTTTTTTTTTTAAATCTGCTTTTCACAGTGAACCTGGATGATATTTGCCATGCTGAGCTTCAGAGGGAGGCTTGTGTCACGGCGAAGCATTGGTGATGTGAGTGACAATGCCACCCTTGCTAACCCCTGACACAGCACAGAAAGGTTTCAGGGTTGTTACCAACACAGGGCACAGCAGGCCAGGATGTCCCCCAGCAGGGAATTTCCAGGATGGCATCAGCAGGGGCATCCCCAGCCCCAGGTGAGCAGGACAGCAGGGCTGCCAGCCCTTCCTGCAGGGAAAGCACTCCGAGCTGCAGGGGCTGCGGGAGCTGCTCATGGACAGGCTGCACATCGTAAATTCTTTCACCCTTGTGGAAATTCCTACTGCTGTGTGTTCCACAGACCGAATATGATCCCTGTTCAAAGGCCCTTCTTCTGAGTTTCCAGCTCTGGCTTTTTCCTACCTTCTCTCCCTGCTTTCCTGAGGTTTGCAGAGCTGCAGGACTGGAGGATGGGGTGAGGTAAAAAGGGAAGGAGATCTCCCAGAGCAGTGCATTCCACACATTGCTGGGGTAATGGTGCTGAAGGTTGTGTTGGGGTTTAATTCCCTTCCACCCCATTTCAAACATCAATTCTTAGCCATATTCCTGCCGAAAACTTGCAATGTTTCATTGTCAATTCCCTCAACTCCCATTTCTCTGAGCACCAAAGGGAAAAACCCTAACAGCCTGGGTTTAGTCACAGCTTTAACATTTTGTGAATTCCTTCAGCTGTGTAATGCAAACCTAATATTTTATAAACAGCTTGGGAGAGAGATCTCAGGTAGTAAAAACCACGGAGTGAATTTAGACTTCTTTCTGCCCTCCCACCACTATTTTCCTCTTGTTCTCTCTGTTAGGAGGGTCATTAGTCATTTAAAAGACCTGTAGGTCCATTATTACCTTCAGACCCCATTTGTGCAGCAGAGATGATGCCAAAGTGATTTTAAGAATAAAACTCCAGAACAGATGAGGAGCACTGAGCACACCCTCAGTTCTGTGTCCTACAAACCCTGGGCCTGACTTCAGCCTGTTAAACAGCTGATCTTTTGAAACCTAAGATGCTGCTTCACAAATCTCTATCCTTTAATTTTTTTTTCCCCTTCTAAGACAATCTTCTTGTGCTCAAAGCAAGGTTGAGGATGTTATATTAGTTCCTCTGAAGACTTAGTAATAGGCTTTGAAAATCTTGGGTGTTAAAAATTTATTCTCTTTTATGGGATTTGTCATCCCTGGTAAATAACAGCATCTTTGTCCTCTGTTCATAAGCACAACATTTAGATTGCACTAACAAACTGTCCCTGAAACATTACACAGGATAGAAATATCACAAATAAGGTACAAACAAAAACCTGAATAACCCCAAACTTTTATCCAATGTCCATCACCTTCTTAAAGGAGTAAAATTGTGTTTAAGACCAGCAAAAGGTTTACCTTTCAAAACACCACTGCTCTAATGAAGTTTTCTTACTTAGATCTTTGAAAACATTAATTTCAAATTAAGTCTGTTGATATTTTTCTACTAATATATTCAAATGCCACAGAAGATACCTCATCAGTTTTATTAATTTGACCCATATACTGAGATACAATGAAACCCAAAGATGTGTTTCCCTTCAGGTTAATTACTGTTTGCCACTAAATTGCTTTTGAGCTGAAAAAGTGCTCAGAGGTTAAAAAGGCATTAGAAGGTCACACTTTGCCTTGAAGTTAAAAAGAAAACAAAAAAAAAAAAACAACAACTCCCCACTCATTGTGCTAAGAAATGCCCTCACTCCATCCCAGACACTTAGCCAGGCAGTGAGAAAATTGATATTTTCTGTTGGATCAAGGTGCAGCAAGGCACAAAACATTTGAGAGGGTTCAATCTTCACCCTGTTCATGTCCCTGTCCCTGCTGGATGCAGCTGTGCCCCCTCCTAACAGGGACAGTGCTGGGGGCACTTGCAGCCACCACCACCACTTGCTCCTTTTCTGACACCGAAAATCCCCAGCTCTGTGCTGACTTGCTGATTGCCAGAGGGCAATGGAGCCAAAGGTTTCACACCCCAACCACAAAGAATTTCAGGCCACATTCAAGCAGCAAAGGGTCAGCCAGGTGCTGTCCCATACAAGAAAATTTTCTGGTGCTGAACTTTACCTTCTGCTCTCAACCCCTCCCCAGGGATATTGTTTCTTTTGGACTCATTAAAAAAAACACCAATGGGAGGCAGAGAAAATAATACAAGCCAACAGAGCCATGTTAAAACAATGAGATTATTCTTATCAATACACAATAAATGTAAGCCAGGAAACCATAAATTCTTAATAAAAGTTTACTTTATGCCCTCAAATTCTTTTACAAAGTCAGCAAGAAACATGTATTAATCTAAAAAGACACTTTTCTCCTGCAGGATATTTCTAAGGTAGGTAAGAAGTTTTCTGGCAGGTCTATTTATTATTTGGAGAATGAGTTCCTGACAGTGAATAACACATAGAAGCTCAATATGTAACAATAGTAAACAAATATTCTCCACTTGCATCCAAAAAGAATTAAAAGTTCATTTGCACAGGGCAGGCTGACCTTCAGTACTGACATTTTCAGTTAGGAGTTGCTATAAAGACTGTGCATACATGTGTGTATAGATATAATTATGTGTATGTTTGAGAGTATTTCAGTATTTGTTGAGTATTTCAGTCTGTACAGTCACTGCTGGGCCGTCACTCTGTCAGCAGGACAGAATTACAGAAATTCTGGAGGTGATGGGGTTGGAATGGCAGAGTCTCCATGGACAGAGACCACGGTGCTCCCTGCTGAGGGACTGTCAGAGCTTCATTTGCAGCATTAAAGCATTTACATCAGCATCAAAAGGCAAGACTGAATTGCAATATTTTTAGTCCGTTTTGCCCCCAGTTTTGCCTGAAGATAAAATATTGAAGGAGTGTAGGTTCTTCTAACTATATGAGTTTGGCAATATTGTAATAAAGGCAAATTTCATTTTGGAATTGTTGCTACAACAAAAACCAAAGAGCTTTGGAAGAGGAAGCAGATGACACTGCAGTACAAATCACTCATTCAATTTAGGAAAAGCCCTTAATGAGCTGGACTGTGGCTGCAGAGGGATGAGGCTCCTGTGCCACATTTGCTGGTGCCAGGAGGGGCTGGGGCTGAGCTCCACATGAAGCTGCATCCCAGGCAAAGCAAGCCACAGGAAATTGTCCTTGTGATCTCCTGCTCTTCAAAGCCCTGGCCCCTCCAACTCTGTTTACTGGTTCAAAGTTTAATTATCCACCTCCGTGCCCTCCACCCGTGCACAGCAGGGAAGGCAAAGCACTGTCAGGATGGCATGGAAATGTCACAGGCTGCTGCAGAACTCAGCACTGCCTGCTGGAGCCTCCTCCCTCCTGCAGGACCACATTCCTCAGCTGCTCCAAGGGCTCTGTGCACCCCTCAGCCCAGGCACAAACCCCTCAGCTTGAATCCATCCAAACCACAATGCCAACTGGTTATGCAGCAACATGAGGTCATACCAAAAAGAGACACTATGAACTTAGAAAAATTGTGTCAGGCCGGCAAAAAAAATTATACAGATTAATTTGGTGATAGACTACACTACTCTAATAGCACAGATGTATTTTAGTGCATAAAAATATATAAAACTATTGGGAAAAACCCCTCAAGTACAGTCCTAAAAGATTTTTTCAAGGTCTGTGAAAGTCACATAATTGAACTGAATGCCACAGATGAGAAGTGTGTTCAAATCTATGGAGAAATTAAAAAGCAGCAGTAAAAGAATTAAATTTAGTAAAAGTTTTAAAATATATTTCCAGTATGAAAATGGTGAAAAAGGTGAAAGAAAGAAACCTACAGATTCAAGCTCCATAAAATTAGTCCATGGAAATGTAATTACTACTTTGATGGCACCACCTCAGATTAATAAAAAATGAAGAGCATGTCCCATATCTTATCAGCTGCTATTTTTAGGATTTTGATCGATCTGCAGACAATTACCCAGAACAAAGATAATGACAACTCCAAGCCAAGCCCATATTTATGGAGCCATAAACCCAAATTTCCAGGTCAAGACTGACAGAATTATTGCTGAGAGTTCATTCATTGTAAAACTGCACAGGGGACACCAGGGCTGCTGCAGCAGCTTCTCTGCAGAGATGTTTCCCCCTCCTACATCCATCATCTGTCTTTGAGAAAAACCACTCATAGATGACTGCAGGAATAATTTGCAGAGCTAGGTGTGTAACAGCAGAGTTTAATTTAGTGCCAAGTCTCGCTACTGAGAGGAAAGTCACTGCTGTCTAGTTGATCTAGTCAAGAGAGGAAATGAAACCAATTAATTGCAGATCTCCCAGAGGCTCTGCTGCACCCTCCAGCATCCACCCTCAACCAGATCCCACCTATACAACACTTATGCACACCATCATTCAGGCAAAATGGTTTTTTTTTCAAAAATCTACTTGAAGTCCAACATTTAAGTCCTCTATTCAAGGAGCTCAGCCAATTCTTTGCACAAATGACAAACATAAAATGTGCAGGGAAGGAAAATTCCTGAACAGCCGCCTGTGAACCTATCAAGTGACAGATCCAGAAAGCTTCTTCTCCCCAGAATCTAGTACAATGAGAGATTCTGGGATATCAAATAAGCTGAGGGAAGCTGCTGTGAGGGAAGCTGCTCAGCCTGCTGCTCCAAGGGGGGATGGATTTGCACCCCACAGAGGTGAACAGGTTGGCTCCCAAAGAGGAAAAGGGAAAAAAGCCTTGGGTCACATGCAGCAGCACTCACATGGCTTCTCTTCCCATTTCTCTTTCATGTTAAGATTAGAGACTGTTCAAATGTTTTACTTCAGGATTTAATTTTAACAGAAGTGATTTCTGATTGGCCAGCATGGCTCCCATTGAACAAAAACATGTAAAAATCACAAACCTCTTTTTTTTATCAATATATAAGTTATATTTATATATAAATATTTAAATTTTATATATAAAATATATTTTATATAAATATATAAATATATAAATCTAAATATATAACATATCAATATATAATAATATAATTATCAATTAATAAGCTCTCAGGAGTAACAGGAAAAAAATCAAAATAGAGAAAACTCATACTTTTGAATGCAAAGGGAGCCAAGCAGGAGTTTTACAAACTGATATCCCAGAAATGCCTCATTTTTCCCTTAAAGAGCACACCTGTGCTACTGCTCTGCTGTGCAAGAGCAATTTGGTATAGAAAAGGTCAAAAGCAAGCCTGATGAGCATGCAAACACTGGAGGTAAAGCAGAAAGCAATTTGCCACCTCCAGGGCTGTAGATGTTCTAAATTTATAGCACATTTTGTCATCAATACAGCCTGGAATAAAGACCAGACACCAGAGTGAGTCAGTGCAGGGAACATTCTTTCCTTACACATTTCTAATTTATAATCTAAACTTGGCACCCTAGAAAAAAAAACTTGCTACTGCCCAGGGAAAGCAGAAAAAAGAGACTGAAAGATATTATGAAGCATAACTTATGATTTCACTTAATCACCACTAAATTTACACTTGCCAGTGTCTGAGCACATTTACATATTTTTAAGTAACATGTTATAAAGATAACTGCTTTGCAAAAGAACTGCCATCCAATGTCTGGCTACCTTCTCACTGCTTTTTTGGAAAGAGAAAAGTGTTTTACAGCACCACTTTATTTAGTCCAGCTATCCAAAACTGCCATGGCAGTCCTACAATTTAAAACTTGCCAATGTCAAACACAACCTTGGTATGATTTCAAGAAGCTTAAGAAATTGTGAAATTACAAAAGGAGCATCTGCATTACAGAGCAGTTATTAAAAAAGAAACAAACTTCCAGCAGCAAGAGCTCTCTAGAACAATCCATCAGCTCTATTAATAATTAATAAACCTACTAACATATTGATACAACAGGAAAACATCAGGGTAATAAAGGGACCAACAGAAGTAACACTTGGGCATGGAACCAGCCACCTGCACTGCACACACATCCCCAGCCTGAAATGCAATCCTGGGCTCCACTTTACCAGGATATTTCCCTTTTGTTCCAATATAAAACCACAGGCTTCTGCCAGCAGGAAGCTGAGAGTCCTTCTGCAGGAATCCCAACGAAACCAGGGAGCCTCATAACCCCCAGGCTGTGCCCAGGCTCCTGGTTCATTTCTGAAGAGCACACTGCCAAAGAGCTGGTCATTTTTAAGGCTACTATTCCTCAGTTTCACAGCAAATAAATCTTCCTGAGGGTACACAGCTGTGAAAACAGAAATACATCTGATATAAGAATGAAATTTCTGGAAGTGTCATTCCTCTCCCACTATCCCACCTACCAAAAAGCAGAGAGGAAGGTTTCTGTGACGGACTCAGTGGTTTGGCACTTGTTTACATCTGTTTTTCCAGGCAGAAAACCCATCATGCCCATCTCATTCTAACAGCAGTGCGTTCCAAACGCAGGCAGCAGCTTGGACAGGGCAGAGTGGCTGCTGGATTTTGCTTTCTCCAGCTGCAGCTCTCAGCAGCCAGCTGTGCCCTCTGAGCACAGGGGACGTGGCTCCAGCTCTGTTTGGGATGGGGATGCTCAGGTCACACCCATCAGAAACATTTCATGGGCTTTTTGTGGCTGGTTTAGCTCGGCCAGGTGTGAGCAGGGGAAGGGAGGTGAGGAGAAGGCAGAGCTGAGCCCTTTGAGCCCTGTGCCCAACCCTGGGAGCAGGACAGGACGCAGCACTGCTGAGGTTTCACAGCACCCTGGGCTCTGGCTGAACCATGGCAGCACAGACTCCAGAACTGGTCACACATCCTGTTTCTCCAAGATACTGTTCCAAAAATAACACCAGTCTCACTATAGAACCTATATAACTAACTATATAACCTATATAACTAACTGTATAGCCTATATAGCTAACTACACAACCTATATAACATATATAACAAACTATATAATGTACATATCTACCTATACAACCTATAGAACCTATATAACTATATAACCTATAGAACCCATATAAATAACTATAAAATCTATAGAACCTCTCTATAACTAACTGTAACATATATAACTACCTATAGAACCTATATAACTAGCTGTATAACCTATATAACTAACTACATAACCTATATAACAACTATAGAACCTATAGAACCTATATAACTATATAACCTACAGAACCCAATAACTAACTATATAACCTATATAACTAACTGTATAACTAGCTATATTTCCTATAACATTAACTACATAACCTGTATAATGCATATAACTATAAAACCTATAGAACCTATATAACTAACTACATAACCTATAGAACCCATTTAACTTGCTATATAACCTACATAACTAACTGTATAACCTATATAACTAACTCCATGCATGGCGCTTAATTCAGTCATTATACAAGATGCCTCCATTTTCCACCATTCATTCTGCAGCCTTTAGCATCCAATTTGCTAAATGACTGTTCTATACAGAAGAGTTTTGCTGCAGCACACCAGACACACTATTGAGGGGAAAAATACACAATATATAAGAGGTTTTTACAATTATTTTCATTTCCAAGGGAACTCAGATTAAAAGAAATAATTCAAAATATTTATACTAACTTTAACACTTACATATTAGCTTATTATCTTCAAAGCTAAGTACTGCTAGCTAATTGTTATTTATTTATTCATGCTTCACATCAAGGTCAAGTTGGATGGGCCCCTGAGCAATCTGTTCTAGTGAATTGCATCCCTGTCCATTGCGAAGAGGTTAAACTAGAAAACCTTTAAGGTCCCTTCCAACCCAAACCATTCTATGATTCACATAACTTTATTTTTTTAAATCTTTTTTTAAAGCTGCATAGGCTATACTTCCATTAATCTTCAAGCGTTTATTAAGTTAATTCATTTTGGACTAAGAACATTTTGCATCAAGTTTTCAATTCCACAGATAAATACAAACATCTGTTTTCATTGTAATTAGTTCATTTAAAAGGGACAGAATTTTTACTAAGCTGTATTTCATAATAAAGTTGCCAAAAAGTCTGGTCTACAAACTTTTTGTTATCCTAAATAAACCAGCAATTAAGCAAGTAAGCTGCTGTCTGCAACAACAAACAGCTGCAGTAGGTATTTCATAAACAAAGTTGCCCAGGGAGGTGATGGAATTCCATCCTTGGAGATGTTCAAAATCTGTTTGGCCACAACTTCAGGCAGGTTGGATTGGCTCTCCCTGTCAGCCCCATCTGGGCTGATTCTCAGCTGCTGGATTTCCTCATGCGGTGTTTGCCTCCCCATTCTTCCATATAATACCAGTTTTGCCCACTGCAAAAGCATTGAGGACATGGAGAAAACACACATTTCTTTTCCCTAATTTTATACTCCAAAAGAGCAGTTTTGAAAAGTCAATTCAAACTTTTAATGCTCTTGCAATCTGCAAAGGGAAAATGAAGAGATCATGAAGAAAAAGAAGGAAGGGTATAGAAAGAGCATAGAACTACTCTGCAAAAAAAACCCCAAAAAACCAATTCCAGCTGCTAGGAAACATGATGTATATCAGAAATTTGTGCTAGCACAAATCTCAAAGTTCTGTTATTTTCAAGCATTCCTCTTCTGTTCCTGCTGGAGAAGCTACCTGAACTACCATGGCAATATGTCCCTCAGAAAATGCAGATTTTTAGTAAGCAGAACCACACTGGGTGTGTCCAAACAAGGGCGCTTCCTCCTTCCTCAAAGCACAGGCCCACACAAGAAATGGTCCAGTAGCACACTTGGAAAATACTTTATCTTCTTTTCTTGCTCTTAGCATATCAAGGCAACGTAAGGCTGGGAGAAAGCAATATTCAATCCTCACTGGTCTTACCACTGGCTTGATTAAACCCAAAAAAAAACATATAAAAAAACCAAACAAAAAGCCCAAAACAACTTAGAACACCCTACAGATAATTTCCTCCAAAGAGAGGGAATGGAGCTCAGAACCTTGACCCCGTGTCTCAGAACCTAATGCTGTGTAACCCAAAGTGAATATTGGCAGTGAACGCCCTCACCACTGCAGCAATGGAAACCCTCTGGAAAGTGGGAAAAAGAGGATCCTTGACCATGGAAGAGCCCTGGAACTGCAGCCACTGCTGAATACAAAGCAGTCTATGTGTAACATACAATTCTGTTGTTTAAAATACTCCTCACAGACACCTGTGCTGCACTGCTTGAAGACAGATGTTGGCAAATCCACAACTCAAAGTATGATCTCTGTTTTCTCAATAGAAAAGTGAAGATAAGAATTGGGAAAGACTGACAGTTCAGATAAGATTTGCCCTTTAATTTATTCCAGTAAAGGTCTTGACATGACTATGAATTCTAAAAAAGAAAATAAATCACTAATTTAATTTATTTCATAAGTTTGGCCCTTCAACTTGATTTCAGAACCTACGAGCCAAGAAACTGTTACTTCATTCCAGGAGGATTTTGGTCCAAACCTTTCTTAACTTCCCTTTTAAATGGAGTATCTCAGCATAGGAAATTCTGTAACTGAATTCTCAGCAGAAGGATTCACTTTGGGAGGCAAAAATGGAGTCCTGAATGCTGGGCTGGACAACTCAGGCTCCAGAGCCTTGTGAAGCACAAGAGAGTAAATGGGAAAAGAACAAACCTATCCACACCTTTCAATGTTGTGTTCTCATTAAGAGTTTGGGATTTTGACAATAACATAACTGGATCTTTTTTCTTCTTCATTGCCACAAGCTACCTTAAGCATCACTGCCTTAAATGTTTGCTACGTTATGAGCATGAAATGCAGTGATTACAGATCATTTCTTTTTTGCATTAGTAGCAAGAAAGATGTCAGGAATCTTTCACTGGAAGATATTTTTCACTTCCTACTCTGTACATTTGCTTGCTATGAAATTTTTGGGAGGAAATCCGAGCGTTACCACATCCGGGGATGCATATGTATCTGATGTTGTTTAGGAGAATATAGTATTCATCTCCTGCCAGAGCTAAAGATCTCATGGCATATTTAAGGGAAACATCCAATTGCATTTAAAAAATGGCTAGAACATAGAGCACAAGTTTATTCCTCCAAATTATACCCTTGTTGTGCCAGAAATAGTCTTCTCCTCTAACTACCCTAGCTTGGTGAGTGAGAAGGCAGGGAACAAACGCTCGGCGTCTGCAGCGCTTTGTGCACGTGTGGTTTGTGCTCACAGGGAGCTGGTTCCCTGCCTGACCACCTGGAACAGGCACTGCAAACAAACCAATGTGTCCCAGATGCACAGAGACGCAAAGCTCTGATTAAGGCACTGACAGCATGACTGGCTCCTGGCACTCTTGAAAAGAGCAATATGGCAATTCTACAGCCAAACTCTCCCAACTGAGCCCTTAGGGGAACTCCATCCATCCCAAAATACCACTGCTAAAATAGGCAGGGAGATTATTTCACCAGACTGGGAGTCATCTTTGTCCTGTCCAAAGCATCTCCAACAGCTCCAGGAGCACATTGAAGAGCTCATGGTGCAATGGGCACAATGATGGAAGAACAGGAGCCTGTAACAGCACCTTGGGGGTGCACTGCACACACCTGCATCTCTCCCTCAGACACTGATGCAAAATACTGAAACAGTCAACAGAAAATCAGTAATTTATTCTCTCCCTAAACCCAGCTGCATAATTTATCCTCCTTCATTAGTGCAGCTCGAGAGTCACCATTCCCTCACAGTACAACCAACAGGGGTGCAAGGTGTGCAGGGAGGAATTCATATCCAAAGTAGCAGCTCCAAATCCTTCAAGATGTTTCTCAGCACTCACTATAGCTGTTTCTAAAAGCACTGTGTTGATGCCTGAGCACTGCTCACAGCCATGAGAGCATTGCTTTATTTCCTCAATGAGGACTTCACACAACCGGTGAAATAACCAGAGCACAAAGTTACAAACAGCACAACTGGTCATGGATTACAGCACCAAGTAACAAACTTGGTGGTTTTATGTTATAAAGCACTGGGGGGGAAAAAAGAGTTCTTACAAAAAACATCTGTCTCCTTCTTTACAATAAACAAAACCCCTGTACAAAAGCCTGAGTTGCACAATGATTACACAAACTGAGGAATCATTTTATCAAAAGCAGCACAACAAAATCCTCAAAGAATCCTCTCTTGTAGGAAAACAAGCATGGAGAATCCAGATTTTTTACATGCCCTGCACAAGCTGTTTGTTTAAGCCAACAGTGACCCCAGCGATCCTCAGCACAAGGGAGGCTGCCCTCCATGGGATCTGTCCCGTCCTGCTATCCCAGCATGGATTTCCAGGGATACCCCTCCTTTTCTACACCTGGGACATGCTGACAGACACAAGCTGCATTCTGTGTCCATGCTTACACTGAAATATTGCACCTTTTTTTAAATAGAATTGGAACAGGAGCAGCCCAGCAGACCCAGTGATGGAGTCACAGCTGAGTCACGGCAGGAGACAATCTCCAAGCATCAGGGGAAAGAGCTAATGAAAAATCAAGAGACTTTTGCTGATCCACTGTCTTTTCCTCCTAGAGTTGAAGAACCCCCCAAAAAGAACCCATTAAAAAAAAAAAAACAAAACAACATTATTTTAATAAACCACACATTTGTGAGCGCCCCACTCTGGTTCACCTTTTGTTGCATCCTGCCAAAAGTTTGATTTTATGGAAGTAAAACACAATATCCACATTAGTTACAAAGTATTAATCTATTGAGCTATTGTCTTTCTTTCTTTTTTTTTTTTTCTTTTTTTTTTTTAATATATTTTCACTAGGGAGTGAAGAACTAGCCAGTCCATTGGCATGGATTTGAGGTTGGAGTTCGTGGGGGTTTCTTTGGTTAGGCTTTTTTGTGGGATTTTGTTTGTTCATTTCAACAGGATTAAATGCCATTTTGAGCAAGATTTCCATGTATTTGTAAGACTGAATTTCCACATTACTTGATTTACAAGTTTCAGGCTCCAATGAGTCTTAATAATTGTCCTTTTTGTGGTACAGCTGAATTGTTGGAGGACTTAAGTGCCCTACACACATTCCATTGGGATGTGTCTGACATTCAGCATCAGTAAAGATAAAATTCAGACACTAATGTGTTTCACAGATACTCTCTCATATCACATGGTGCTGTCACCTCACAAAAACATGAGATAAGTATAAATAAAATGTCCACTCTTTTCAAAGTCAAAAATCCTCCAGCACACAGCTAAAAGAGAAATGACATACTTGCAACTGAACTTAATAAAAGGAGAAAAAAAAGGGAAATTACACTCTAAAATTATCCCATATCTTACAAAACTTTCTGCTTCTCCTAAAGCTTGCTCTTTCCACAAAATCCATTAGTTTAACAGATTTTTTTTTCGTCATATGCAGCAATTTTTATATGCAGATTGCACATATTCATTCTTGTGAAGCAACTCAGAAGACTTATGAAGCGACTCAGCAAGAATGTGCATCAGAATAGCAGTTTATATGCAAGTATCTCAACTGGAAAGACATAAATTGTGCTTAGAAAGTGAAAGAGTAGAAAATATTTCCTTCAGGGATCACCCCTGCAGCCGTGCATGTCAAAAGTCCTCATTAACAGCTGGGCGCAGACACCAGAATACCACAGAATAACACAATTTAAATTAAATAACAGTTGTGAAAGAAAAAGAATGTTTATTTCGTAGCTTTTTCAATATTAGATTCATATTTGGCATCCACAAAGTCTTTGCATGCTTTCACACACAGAACTGGAGCAGGTATTTGGGACTCCATCCTGTGTGCTGCAGAGCTCAACTCGAGGGGACCTTTCCACTTTCAAAAAAAACTTGGCAGGCATGAAACTAAAATATGCTTATTTGATAAGAGGTACTATACACTGAGGAATTCACACATGTGTGAAATACAGACTGGAGCTGGCTGAACCACAACATGCACCGATCAACCTTCTGCCAAATTTTATTTACCAAGAGCTTGTTAGATTGCCTTGGCAATGACATTTGGCTAAACAGGATTCTGACATTGAGGGCCAAATTTGACAGCCATTAAATTGCAAAACAAATCAGCTAATAGAAATCAGATAGGATTAGATTTATCCCAGAGACACTTCTACAAACATTTGATTTCAGTTAGTGATACGTTGGTTTACTCCAGTTAGACACAAATCTCATTCCATTTACATAAATTTTCTTCTGAAAAAACAGATCTGTCTTTTGCGCACTGAAGTCGAAAAGATGCCTTCAACAAGTGGGGGAGTTTTTGGCACAGATCTCTGCTGAAAAACACATTGGTACAATTTTCTACTGACTAATTAGTGGCATGTCCTATTTGCCTATTGATTTATGGCTTCTGATTAGGCTGCCTGGGGAATGCATTACAAAGCAGCATCCTCTCTGAAGTTGTTTTATTTTGGGCAAGCCTGCTACCCATTTCCAGATACAGAGGTCCTCTTAAATAGAATGTCAAATGAAGGCTGTCTTAAGTATAAATTTGTGTACAATCGAGCTCTATTACACGCTTTGATTACACAAATGGAGGTCTTACCCCACAATTTTCCCTGCTCAACACAGACTGCCTATTTTATGCTCCTTACGTGGTTATTATTGCAACCACTGAAATTAAAACAAGACTGCCTTACATTCAGGGTAGTATTTTTGGGAGCTTCTTTTCTTCACACACAAACACATCTTCCTTTCTTTGATAAGTAATCTTTTAATCTTTGCAAAATGGCACCACCTGGGTAATGCCTTCCTGTCCACTTTTGCTTTTGCAAATACACCAGAGTTCCCAGAGATTCCTCTGAAATTCTGATTATTCTAGTGAGATCTTGGTTATCATCAGATCTTGGGATGACCAAGACAAATCTAAGAGAGCTCAAAGCACACACAAACATTCCATCAACACAACAAGCCAGGAGCATCAGGCATCAAGCGCCACTGAATATATTAATATCTGCAAGCAAATAACTTCCCCCAGTATTAATCATAAAGGAAAAATGAGAAGTGCAGAAACATTTTAAAAAAGGAAAAAAAGCATCCTCTGACTGTATAATCCTCATGAGGTTTCCAGGCCACAGAATGCAGGATAACAGCATTCCTCCCATACCAATCCTTTGCTTGAAGAAATCAGGCCTGGAATCAGTTTCTGAAACTCATTTAGCAGACCTGTTTTTCCCAAAGTTGAGAGAATAGACTAAAATCCAAAGAAATCTGCACATGTGAAAAACAATGGATGCTCCTAATTAATCAATCACTCCCCCAAATAAAGTTTTAACATCTCCCTATTTTAGAGGTAATTTTTAAGCTTTTATAAATGTTAAGATATGATAATTTCACGTGCATAATACTAAAGGAACTTAGAAGTAATTAACTGTTAAAGGGTTTATAGAAGTTTAGCTGGAAAAGAATTATTGTGCACAAATAAAATTAATGTGCATCTCAGAAATTTCAATTCTGGAACATTACATTTTGCCCAAATCTGTGCAATGTGATATTGTCAGTCACACAGGAAAAGCACAGTGGCCACCCATATTATACCCATATTCAGGGGAAGATACATTGTAAAATTTTGTGTCAGAGGAAAATTTAGAAAAGGACTTAAATGTCTCAAAATTAAGTTCTGTTTGAATATAAACAAAACCTGTGTATTTTGAGATCCTCCAAAAATCCCTACAAACCAAAAAATTAAAATACAAGTACATGTAGATGAGAAAAACCTCCAAAAAGCAACTCCATTTGAAAGCAAACAACCCTGCAAATAGCACATAGCTGATGGGAATGTCAAAACATGGGCAAGTGGTGATACTGAAGCAATGTCTATCAACATTCCTTCCTGGAGCAAAAAATGTTGGTGAAATAAAGCCCATTTCACAGGGTACACGCTGCCAAATCTGACAAAAGTGGTCTCGCAGTGCTTGTCCATCCCTTCATAGCAGCCATTTCCAGAACTATCTGTAATCTGAGCTGCACTGCTCTCCACATTGCTAAATATTCTCTGCTGACAAAAAAAAATTCTTTTCAGAAGTGAAAAGCTGCTTGTCATGTTTGGGGAGAGCTCGGATGTGCAGGGTGCTGTAGCTGTGCGCATTCCTGGGAGGCTGCAGGTCATGCTTGGCTGCAGATGCAATCGTGCAGCAATGCATGCTGCAGCTGCAGAGGCACAAACCAACAAGTTTACTCATTTAGGGTTAAAGGTTGTAAATTAACAAAGCATTGGTCACCCAAGCCTCTCCTGATTACTCTGTAATTAATAGTGCCTGCCAACTCAGGAAAACCAGCTTTAATTCACCTGATAGATGTGAGATTTGTTAACTGTGATTTAGCTTAAAATGACATAAATCATGCTGGTTTCTACACAGCCATCCACACATTACTCTTTTCAATCCAGATTGTGCATTGATGATGCTCGTGCTTCACCTTGGCTTAGGGCTGATCCTCCCAGGAAGCTTAGCTAGCAGCACTTGCACTTCCATGCATCTCTAAGAATCTCCATTTTTTTCCCATATAAAACACACAGTTTAAAGCTTTATAAAACAGAATAATTCGATATTTTGTTAAATATTAATTCAAAGAAACAATGTTGCCTTTTACCCTAAACATTTTTGAATGCCCCTAAGATTTTGTTCCTTAAAATGTACTTTATTTAATTGGTAAGAACTGCTGCAAGCAGAGCCTGAGAAGCTGCTGCTCTTGTTTCTTTTTTTGCTGTGCTCTCTCGCTACACCTGGGAGCCTCTCCCCCTGCACCATGCTCTCAGATGGAGCCAAAGTCTCAGGGAACTGCAGCCTTTGGCACAAGCTGATCAGTCATCAAATAAACCTGCAGGAAATCTTTCTCCTGCGGCTCAAAGAATGACCCAAAATTTCAAGGATCTAATCTCTGAGCTTCCCTTCCACAGCGTGCAGATTTCCATCTGTGCTGTGCACAGGATGACTCCACAAGTGTTTCATGCACAAATAAACCAGAGCTATGTTTTGGAGGGAGTTTTATATCACCAGGTGTCAAACTCCCTGGTAGAAAAGGTGGTGTAACCCACAGGCCATTGTATTTTCCTTGAAATGTAAAAAACATTTGCCAGTGGATGCTGTTTTGTTGAAGAGATTGTGATGCAGGGAAAAAGAAACAGGAGAGGAGGATATTCACTGTAACTTGTCCAATCACACAGAACATATGGACCTGTGGGCACAGAGCCAATCCTGGAGCCACTCAGGCCACTCACATCCAAAGCTCTGAGCTGGCAAACCCAACATGGGTAAACTTACATGACCCAAAATCAGAGGAAATTCTTCACAGAAGGATCCACAAAGAGCCCAGATAAAGAACCAATACTAGTTTGAGGCTAACTTCCTAGGGTTTAGCAAAAAATATCTTATTCTCAAACTCTTATTGCTGAACACTGATTTTCTATAAAACAGCATCATTTTACCTAACGTGACAGAAACACTGAAATTCATTTTTCTCCCTCAGTCCCTGTGCTAATGACACATTTATCCTGAACAGGAATTAACCATCCTGTTCTTTTGGATTGGCTTTAAAAAACAAGGCAGTCACATCACACCTCACCAGATCTGAGCTTTCCCACTGCCCCATCACTGATGACATCCACAATGGTGCCTCTCACCAGGCATCTGTGAATACCTTAAATATATCACTAGCAGATCCAAAGAAAGGTGCAATATCTGCAAAAGCAGATGGTGTAATAGGCCTGGCCAGTTGGATAAAAGCCCAGGTTTTCATACCTTAAAATCAATTGAAAGCTTGAGTAAAATGAATCCAACAGCTCTCTGAATACGTCCAGATTTGCACTTCAGCATAGTTTTTGCATGAGCAACCTCTTTTTAAAGAGTCTGGAGCAGTGCTTACCAAGAGAAATGGAGAAAGCATGTGCCATGTAATGAAAGTAAAACCTGAATCTAGAGTACAAACTGATGACTGGAATACAGCACATAAAATTAATGAGAAATTGAAAAGACAGAGACAATGACGCAAACAGCTTCAAAGGATAAAATATTCCCCCAAAATCTCACAGTTATATCCATGGCAGAGAGCATTCATCAAAGGAACTCTCCCATAGCATGCTACTTGTCCTCCTACAACCTGAAATTTGGATTTGTATGTTTTCTTCCACCACTTCACACTCAAAAGCCTCAAAGGAGCATCCAAAGTAAACAGAGACCACATGAGAGAACCCTCATGACCCCAAATGTTATAATGGACTTTAATGTTCACCTTTTGAGCTGTGAGCCTACAGCAGGGGCCCTTCGGGTATATCAGTGCTCCAATATTTCCAGCAGGAAGAGCCTCTCAAAAGCATGAAAGAACTTAACAGAAACTGGATTTTTTTAATGATTTGCCTTAACATTTGCAGTGGGACTGCTATCTGCAGTTAGCTATTTCAACAAAAACACCTGCTTGCTTGAGAAAAAAAGGGACTCTGGGATGTGTTGATATAAACAGATTAAATGAAAGAAGACTCCTTTAAATCCTTGATTTCTTCGGAAAGAAACTTAATCTTCCATTAGATCAGAAAGACAAAAATGTAGAACTTGTATCCTAAAAGCTGCTACAAAATTTACACAGGAACAGAAATTTGTAGCACCCAGAGGCAAACATTTAACATTCAACAGTGAAAGGGAAGGAATTCAGGATGATTAAATGTTCAACATTACAACTCACTAGCAACACTTATTTACCTACACTCACACCATGGCTAAAACCAATCTCATGCCCTGAGGCTTCCCTGGCTCACCTGGGAGAAAAGTGAGTTTTCTTTTCCCTTCTCTTGAATCCCAGTTAGAACTAACTAAAAAAAAAACCCAAAGACTTTCCTATTAGTTGAGCTTAATATAATAATTTTTAATTCCTATTATTTCTTCTTAATTATTATAGGTTTGCCACCACACATGGCAGGGTAAGGGGGAGGACAAATCTCTGCTTTGAGACCACATGGGTGACAATTTGGTTTTTCATCAGAGTAACCTTAGTCCATAAAGAGAACAGTCATTGATTCTGAATAATGTTCTCTGCTTGTAAAACAGAGCTGGGCTTTTCACTCTAATTCTTTCTGCAACTGAAGAACATCTACCTCGAGGAGGGTGTAGCATTTTTGGTCTCTCAGGTCCTACAAACTGGTGCTCTAAAGGTCTTTGCCTACTTGGCAACAGCTCCCCTGTCATGATCAATAAAACACCGAGGACCTGCAGCAGCTTTGGGTTCAGTGAAGTGGGATCCAGGTGAATCGGAGAGCTTGGAATATACAGAAATTGAAATAGAGGTGCTTAAACAGCACCTCAGGGTCTCAGGCACCATAAACTACAAAGCATTCAGCCACTGAATGCTGTCTCTTGGGAGATTATATTTCTTATGCAGGACTAGATTTATTCTGATTTTTTTATCTCTCAGAATCCTCTAGCTGAGCTTTTAAAAAGCCAGCCTGAAAGATGTATTCTCTTCTGCACAGAAAGATGCCCTCTGAATCCCATTCCCATATTTTGATACTCCCTTCAGCTGTCAAATACTTCAAACATTTGCAAGCTAAAACCTTGATGTTTTTAAAAAGCATAATTTTATCCATCCAAAATAAAAACCACTTGAGCAAAAAGTATCAATGCTTGGTTTTGCAGCTAATGTTTCTTTATAACATCATTTCAACTTAGATTTCCTTCTTCAGAGCAGCATTCTTAAATTTCTGAAACTTAAGGAACCATAAAAATGTATAATGAGAAGAAAAATACATGTTGCATTCAACAAAAATACTTTGGAAATTGGATATTTGAAAGATACCAAATTAAATTAGCTGATGGTCTCAGCGCTCTAAAGAAAAAGCTCAAGACTTCTTGGAGTGGTGGCAAAAAAGGAGATAGGGAGCCCTGCAGTCTATTTTTTAACCAATTTGATGTATGCTCACATGCAATTTACAAACCCAAATACCAAAAAAGCCCACATTATTTGGTTCACACAAATTATTTCCTAACAAATACAACAACAAAAGAAGAGATCATATATTACACTGCAAATTTCTGAGCTAATTTAAAATTGAAAAAGGGAAGCAAATACTCAGCTGTGGCCAGGCCCTCTCACCAGAGCTCTGTCCCTTCCTTGCTGTGCTCCTGCACACTCGGTAATTCCTCTCCATTTCCCCTTTGGTTTCCTTTGCCTTTCCTGCCCTCCTCACCCATCTCTCTCTGCACTCCAGAATTAACAATTTTGTGACTGCAATCCTTGGCCTGCACCTGCCACTCAGGGCACTGCTGGGTATTCACACCAACAGGGTACTGAGCACTTTTATATCAGGCCAAAATGTTTAACCTACAAATTCTTGATGTTATAACAACATATATTAAGTATTTCTTCAAAATCCTTCTGCCCAAAGGCAATTTTTTTTCAGCCAAAGCAACTTTAGTTGGGATTCTCACCTACTGTTGAAAGATTTCTATCAATCTGAACCTATCTAAATAACCTGTGTTTTTTAAATTAAAGAAACATCACTGCTAAAGCAGTATCTATAATATTTTCAGATTTGTAATTACATTCATTGAGAAACCTGACACAAAGAAAATAAACCCATACATTGCAAAAATTATTTCTTTTTAAGTCAGTGGAAATGCTTAAAGCACAACTTTCTGACAGAACCTTACTTCAATATTACCCTCAGAGTTGGGATATTCTGTGCACAGAAGCAATGTCCTACATGATAATAATCACACAAACCTGTGCTATATCAACTTAGGGCCCTGCCATAATGTCATTATCTCTCTTGAGTGCCACAGCCCCACTGTGAGAAGCTTTTAGCATTAATTAGAAAAATATTCTTGTAGCATTAATTAATGAATTTCTGACCTAGAAAGGTTATGATCCTTTCAAACCAAAACCAAGATTTTGTAACTGTGTGGGTACTTTTCCTTTAAAACAAAGCATAACCATTGTATCTCTAGAACAGACTTAATTTTCTGCCTTTCAAGGCACTGAATTGCCCCATTTTCAAGATACTGGTGTTCAAGAGTCCTTCCCACTCTACACCAACCTCTGCATCAAGTGCAGGCAGCAGCTCCAGGAAATGTAATTACTGAACAGCCTTGTATATTTTGTAACTTGAACTGGAGAGCTCTATTCTTCTGAATTCCCCCTAATCAATCTTTAGCACAAGAAAACCTTTTCCTTGGAGCCACCAGGAAAAAAAAAAAAGTCCCTTATTAAAAGACCACACAACAGAAAGGAAAAGGACATAAGTTTTGGGTTTGTTTATTTTAAATAAATTGCAGGAATTTGTAATCCCTTCCAGGAGATTCAAAGCAGTTTGGTAAACATATGCCATTTCTCTGCTAGCCAGAATTTCTGTCATCATTTACCTTCTGCTTTAACTTAAAAAGGTAGTCCATGCTTTGCTCCTCAAGCAACAGGCACACCTGGATAACAAAATAAACTGAACACAACACAATTGTCTTGCTAGCAATGGGACCCCAAACAACATGAAACTCCAGCTTAAATATATTAATTTGTTGCTAAGAAAGGATTAACCAGTTTGTCCCTAGTACTGGTAAGAGCAGGATAAAGACCCAGGTGTGTGACACTCACAGATGCAGCTGCAGGCACTCAGTATTTGTCCCTGTTTGCACAATTTATTATTTACACAACTCCACTGCAGGAGTTGTGCAGTCACTGCAATGCTCAGGTCAACAAACATGCTGTGCAACTCATAGTAAACTCGCCTGAACATTCACATCTGAATAGAAACTTTTTTCCTTATCTTAGCACATTTTTGTCCTGCAGAATTCCAGGAGCCACATGAAACATCCTTGACATCAGAAGGGGAGCTGTGAAGGCTTCACACCCACAAGCACCTCAGTGACTTCACAAATTCATCCATCTCCAAAAGTGCTCCTGCCATGAGACTGAAGTTCAATTTACAGTGCAGCTCTTCATGAACACACAGTGCCATCTTCCCTTCCCAGCTTTTCCCCCAATTTCACCCAACCTCTGGAAACCTGTGGCACAGGGAATATTTCTGTGTCTGCTCTGGGGTGCCCTGACCCCAGGGGAGCACTGACTCTGACCCTCACTCATGGAGAAAGTTTTGCAGACTTCAAGATAGACTGGAATCCACAAAAGTGTGAAATGGATTATAGAGAGCAGTGTAGGTGTATCACTTGGTGAGAAATTGAGGTTTTGGGATTTTTAGTATTTTCTGGATGGAAGCAAGATGGAGGGCACAGGGTGTCACCCTTGGTTTCTTCTTCATGCTTCTTCTTCCTTCTTCATGGGTTTGGGTGGCATTTTGTAATTGGGCAGAGAAGTCCCCACTGCAGCTCTTTGGGATCAGTTATTGGGTTAAAAGGGGAAATAATCTACTGGACATCTCACATCCAGCACCCTAAGCACCTCCTGGTGTTCTGTGTCCCACAGAAAGTTAATCTTACATGAACTTTAATGAGCAAAGTGAAAAAGGCTTCGTGGTCTTGCGCCCTGTGTCAGCCATGGGAGGTCACCTGCAGGTGCTGAGGAGATCCATTCATCACGTTACAAATTAACCCTGCCGTGCCCACAATGTTCTCTGCTTTTGCTGTCCCTCTCTGTGCTCCAGGTTATTCTCTAACTTGCTAAAGCCTAATGACAACAGACCTGACACAAGTGCTTCCCAGGCTTCTCACTTCTGAGAGTGCAACAGTCCTTCCAAAAAGGTTAAAGATCTTGAGTCTACAAAAAAAAGGCTTGAAGAACCCTCTATTTTGTACACTCCAAAGAGCAACATTTGGACACGATATGGTACAGTCTTTTAAAACTACATTTGGACAAAGTACTCCATGACATGACACTAATTTTTTTTTTATTAGATCCCAGAACACTTCATTTTCTCTGACATTCACAGCAAAATAGAAAAAGCTGTTAATTCTACAGCAGCATTTAAAAAAAAAAAGAAACAAAAAAACAAAACAAAACCAAACCCACTCTGGTGTTTTGTCTCAGATGGCCATAATTAGAATGCTTTTGAACTGAAGAGATTGTGTGTAAAATCTTCTCTGAAGCAAAAGAACACTGAGAAGGGACTAAAATGCTTCAGCTGTTCTCCAAATTGCAGGTACTGCTTTCAATATTCTCCAGCAGCTACAGCTCTGCTTTGGAGCATCTTACACTAATGATGAGTTGACTGCCAACCAAATAAAGCTGATGATGCTGCAGATGAATCAATCAAATTGTCACAAACTAACAGCTGGGTGGTTGATTAGACCAACAGCTCAGTCCTTGTTTGTCTCTTTCACCCTGCAATGGCACCTTGGGACAATACCTGCTCATCCTGGAACTGAACTGTTCCCTCCTGAACATCACTTTCGGAATTCCCCAGACACTGCTCCAAAAAACCAAATTGTCTTTTTTGCATGATTACAGATGAGGGTAGTTTAAAGTCTGCATCAGAGTCCAAGGCAACTCAAAAGTGCAAAACATCACCCAGAAAAACAAAGAAAGCTAATTATGATGTCAGAAAACTTATCTGACAAGATCATGATCCTCCTTTAAAATGGCTCCAGGTAGAACCAGAGGACATCATGTGTCACACTGATCTCCAGATACGCTTCACAGCTTAATTCTAGCTCCAATATTTAATTGAAAGTTAATCCTGCAAGCAAAGTGCAACATAATAACAAAGATTGAGTTTTAATTTTCTGAGAGATTTTTCAGAGAGTACCACAGCACAAAACTTGTACTGAACAAAACATATAATGATTTAAGTGCTTAAATTTCACTCCTAGTGATCTGCTTGTATTTTAGCGTATTTATAGGAAACGAATTTATTTCTTTCCTATGCTGTGAGCCAATGCAAATGCATTTTAAACAGTTGTACCCTGCCCTAATTCCATTGCAGGGACACCCTGGAATATTCCTCCTCCTTGGATGCTCCTTGCAGGGGCGAATCCAGGTTTCCCAACAGGAGCAATCCCTTGGGAACTGACTGCTCCATTCTGCCATACCAGTCCACAGTGGTTTTAGCTGATGTATTTACCATTTTGTCCAATGCTTCATCCAAATTTTCATCCCTGAAAATGCAATTTAAAATAAATGGTGTTCTTTAGCGGGGGGGAAGGGAGTGTTGGTGTGGAATTATTCTCCTTTAATATCTGCTTACAGATCCAGATAGATCACAAAAGCTGCTGGAGAACAGTAGCATTAATAAGAGGCTGGTTTCCATGGAGAACAAAAAAGGTCAAATCATAATTTATTGAAAAGAGTTCAACTCCATCAGTTAAGACTGATACACACTTTTGAAAATAATTCAAAAATGGCCCCTATGCCAATTGCTTACATGGCTTATGATCTGCAGCTTGAAGGCAACATCTCAGGTGAAAGCTCTCATGAAAATACATTCCTGCTGCAAATGAGAAGTTGATGGGAAGATAAAGCAGGTGAAAGAGCTGCAGGAAAGGGAGCTGCACGTCATGCACTCCTGGGGTGAGGTGTGCACAGAGAATTTAATTTCTGTAATTAAATGTCAGGCTACATAAAGCAAGAATATAATTAGTTCAGCATAATTTAGTGCCATTCAGATGGAACTGGAGCCTTGTGTACTCACCAAACAATTTGTACTAAAACAACACAAGCTGTTCAAACAAATTGACATTTTTAATTCCTACTCTTAACAGACCTTTATTATCAGTTTTTGAGAGAAGATGTTTATTCCAAATACAAAATCTTTCAAAATAGTTTGGAAGGATGAGACTAGAAAATGCCAAAGCCATCTATCACAAAATAATCAATTCAAAATAACACTGCAATAGTGTGAATTCTCTTGTTAGAAACATCTTAGGAGAGATAAAACTATAGGGGAAAAAAAAGGCAAAATCCTGAACTTGAAAAATTAATAATTTAATCAAGTTACTCAAAACCCTCTGTACTGTTAAGGGATCTGGGCATGAAAAAGAGAAAATATAAGGGAAATCTGCTGGTCTTGATATTGTTCAATATACCCCCCCTTCTTCTATTATGAAAACTCTTTATGCCAAGCCACTCAAGAACTGAACTTTTTAAAGGTCCAAGATGAACTTATTTCATACCAACACCTTTAATTAATAGGAAATACTTCTATAAAGACCCTTGTGCTCAGAGAAGATGCATTAAATACCAATGATCCTGAATTTAATCCATATCTCAAATTCTTACTCAAGGAAAAAAACTTCAAGGGATAAAGCCAAGAAACAAACAAACAAACCAAACCAAAACAACCACAACCCTAAAGGAATTTAAATTTTGGTAACTAATGCAAAATGCAATCTAATTAGCAGTTTCCTGGTTTTAACTTTACTCATTACTGGATCAGCTTATGTTCCAAAATTGCATTGATGCTGCTTTCAAAAAAAAAAAAAACAAACCTAAAAAAATCATCTTCATCCCAGTCAAAGCAAGTAATTGTGGGTTTTATGCATTTATTGCTAATTATATTTGGAATGTGAATCATGTTGCTCCCTAGCCTTAATCTCATTTAAGAAAAGATTAACCTCTCTTGACTTTTCACCGCAGAATCAACTCCTGAGAATGGACACAGGACACTCACACATCCCCTCAAAGCTCCCAGCACATTTCCAATTACTCTCTGCATCAGAGTACACAGTCTGTTTACAGGGGAGAATTCTGCATTTCAAGAAGTTCTAATTAGAAAACACTGAAGGGTGTGTCAGAACAGTCCCTTTCTGTACAAGACAGAAAATGTTTTGGTTCTGAACACAAATTACTGCAGCTCCGCAGCACTGGAAGCTGCATAAAGACCCTCACAGCTGAAATTCTAAGGTAAAACCTGGCCAAAACATTAAAATAACCTGAAACACACCTCCAGCAAATGAGCAATGCTGACAGTGAACATGACTGAGCTGGATCAAGCAGAGCACTGTTCCCCTGCAGAATGACATTCCCAAAGGACTCATTGGAAATTAAGCTTCCTATCTGACCAATACTCAGCCCCAGATATATTCACGTAGCTCGAATAACCCACAAAGGTTCTTATGCTTCCCACTTCGAGACTGAGTTCATTTTTATTTTTAAATATCTACATGGGGGCAGGGTGTGAAGGAGTGTTGATAGCTTGAAACTGGTTTCACAAGCATACTAATAAAGGGAAGGAATTATTCCAGCAAACAGTTCATGCACAGATGCCACAGCCTTGAATTTACAGGAAGCCCACAATCATCAGAGAGGAGTGGCACAGGGAGCCAGAATGTGAGATGGTGCACCACGGGTGACACACTCGCTCAGGCATTCTGTATTTGAGGAAGGAACTGGTAAACCATGGCTGTGAAACGCTGCCAGCAGCTTCCTGCTCACCCAGCCAGACACACTTCCAGGGCAGGACAGAGCTCTGCTCCACCTGTGCCTCGCTGAACACCAGGGCTTGGCAGAAATAATGGCAAACCAAGCTCGGAGCTGAGCAGAGTGAGGGGATTAAGATGTATCCTTTTGCTCCAAAGTGGCTTTGTGACAGCCAGGGCAAGGCACAGCAGAGCACACAGTGTAAGGTAACCAGTTGTGTTCTGGACCCTCTCCCTGCCAAATACTTGCTTAAGCTAATATTGATACTTTAACCACAGCTCAAATTCTCTGACTGAAGTAAATATGCCTTTATAGTGGATTGCTTTTTCTGGACTTTTGCCACTCCAGACATTATCCTTCTTTAATGACAGAAATGGGACTGGCCCTTGTCGAGGAACTGCTTAAGAACACACATTCTGCTTTTTCTTTTTGTGAGCACAGAATATGGAAAGCATTAACTTGTTGAACTATACACAGCAAATATGCCTTTAAAAATTAAACATTTTAGCTTCTTTTGGTACATTTAATTCTCATCCCCAGGTATTTTCTAAAGTATTATTCTCACATGCCCTTGAATTTAGACCTCATTTCATCTCTGCAGAGCTCCCAAGCAGCAGATCTTGTCAGACAGGGATTTGATTGGTCACACTACAGTGGGTGAGATGGATTATGCCCCTGATCCTGCAGCACCAAGTGAAATGACACGTTTCCTGCACATTATGGGACCATACATCAACACTGAGCACAGCTCTGTGCAGCCTCCATGAACAGCCCCAGGATTCCTTCAGCCTCTCTCTTCTCAACTTGAGCATCTCCCTTAAAAATTATTACAAATAAAACCTGATTAGCTTAACTCTAAATATAAAGATTCAGTGTTTGTTTTGTTTTGTTGCTGGGGTATTTTTATTTAACGATAGCTTTTTTCCATTAACAAGAGTCTGTCAGCTTTGCTAACTGGACACAGACAATGATGCCAATGCCATAATTTAATCTCCAATAATTCAGTCTAAGAAAGATACAATCATTTTTCCTCTGAGGTGTCATCCTAACAATGAATCAGCAAAGAAAGTCAGAGATCATGGCTACAGTGAGTCCTCGTGATGCCAAACCCATCACCACAGCTGTCAGAAAAACCTCACAGCACCATTTATCTGCAGTACCTGCTATTACATATCAGCATTACAAAGCCTATGAGTCAATAACCATGTTTCCTTTAGAAACAGCACAAAATACTCCATTCCTATTTTTTTTTCAGTAGGTAGACATTAAGTAGTCAATTGTTATTTCTTTAAAGACAATTTTGCAACATCATGTTCTAAAAACTCCTTTAGTATATTTTTATTATTAAAAACTGGTTACCAAATATCAGAAGCAGCTCCCATGAAAGCCACTACAAATGAGCAGAGTCTTGAAGAGCATAAATTAAATTTGCAAGGAAGAAAAGCTCTTCTTCCAAATCTGCCATGCCTCTAAGAGACACAGGCAACACCGCTCGTTTTAATCACTCAATGTTTATATTTTCTCCTATATACAGTGCCTTGCTGTGAGTTTGTGATACCTGGCAAGAAAATAAGCCATGTACAACAAATGCAGAGTTTTAGAGAGAGCAGGGACATCTCCCCCATGTCAGCATTTCCCTGTCACTGTGTTTGAACAGGTTTGCACAGCTTTAGGCGGCTGAATTCAGGTTAATTGCTGAAGGGAACCAAAGTCCACATGCACAAAGTTCACAGTGTTCTCAAGATTTACTTGCAAATAGTCACAAACACTGAATTTCCATTCATTTTAAAACTCCATCGACATTCAGGCTCTTCATGGAGGGTTATGTAGCTCCTTGAGGAGGAAGGAGAATAAAGACAAAACTCTGGAATCCACATGTACTCTTCTGATAGCTAATTTCCCAGTTTTGCATTGGATATTTAAAGGACCAACCAATGCACAGATTTTCAGCAGTGTTCTTCAATTGCAGCACCCACAACTATAACAAGGAAGATTAAAAAGTCACAAATCATTAGGAAAATCCATTACTTAATTAAAAGAGAGTGATGCAGAGATGATTTTCTGCTCTTGGATTTGGGTTTTGAGGGAGGTTGTTTTGATTTATACTGCTTTTCTATTTTTTTAAAATTTATTTATTTGAATAGAAGGTTGCAAAAACAATTGTGTAACACAAGTCACCAGCCACTTCTGCTCCTGTTTCTGATGACTCAGAGTAGCCTTTTGCAAATCACTATAATTTCAAAAATAATAGGAATGAAACAAAACATCTCCTCCATGCATTTGTTTCTCCCAAACCTCTTACTGCTTTCTACTTTTCCACACATAACCAGAAGTGCAAAAACCTCAAAGTGTGATTTTGTTAATTTGGTTAGAATTTGAATTTCAAAGACAGCAAATGACAGCACTGCATTCATAGTCCTCTGAGGAAAGAAAATGCAGTTTTTTTATTGAAGCCAGTCATACACAGCATACAGAACATCATTACTCACAGCAAGCAGCTAAAAGCACAGCAATTTCTTAAATTCAAGTCCTGTCCTGCACATCAGGTGCCAGAACTTCCACTCCGGGGGAAAAGTGCCATTATCCAACCTGCTGCTGTAAGAAAGCATCATCTTCTGTGTACCCTAACTTACAAAACCCTGGAATGGATTTCTTGTTCTCACTGCCTGGAAAAAGCTGGTCTTCATCTAAAGACTGAAATATTGAATTAAATAGCCATTAATAGCATAGGGAAAAAATGTGGTTTACCCACAAGAGGAACTGAAAAAAATTCTTCATTTTCAGAAAAGTTTAAATAAAGATTCTACAGAAGACCAAAGTAGGATCAAAGTGTTATCAAATGGTTCTATATGTGAAAAGAAAAAAAAAAAAAAACAAAAAAACCCCAAAAAACAAAAAACAAAAAAACAAAACAAACAAACAAACAAAAAACAAACAAACCAAACCAGTCAACAATTGGTCTTCCATGGAATTACAAATATATTTACAAACAAGGGCTGGATTCAGATAATGGCCTGTTAACCAGCCTGACCTATTTCCTAAATGCAAGAGTTAATTTCCTATTTAGAGCCATGAGCTCATTAGCTCATTTCCAAGGCAACTTTCCCTCACCCCAAACCCACACATCAGCTCCTCTTGGAATTACTGCCACATTTTGAATTTCACTAGTAACTTATACAAAAGGAAGATTTTTCATTACAGTTAACTGACTCTGCAAAATCTTTTGGTGTATCTGAGAATTGATATTATTGCTGATTAAACTGAATCCTATAACAATTGTGGCTATAGACAGAAAGACAGGTAGCTTCATATAAATGTTGATAAATATTTAGAAATGCAAAAATTTGCTCTGTGCTATTTGTGACACATATCTGGCTTTACAATTCAGATCTGTCAAATAGCACAGACGTGGCTTTGGAAACAACACAAAACCCTCACCATGCAAAAATGTCAATAAAATGCAGCCTCAATAAATATATAAATAGACAAGTTGTCTGATAACAGTAAACAAAGTTTGCTGGAGCAGTCAGATATTATTTTTCTTTGTGCTTAACCCAAGGAGGTTTTATACATCAGTGCTGCAGGTGTCATATCACCCAGCAACAAATGTAAATTGAATGCAATCAACTCAAGTGGCTGGTTTGCATTTCAGCTCCTGTAAGGTTATACAGAAAGGCCCCAATCTTCTTAATGGGGTTTGCCTAGCTCTGGGTGTCACACCAGGACAGCAAACAGAAAAGGGAATTTCACTCACAAAAAGAAACAAATAATAGGAACAGGAAGAAATAAAAGCCCAGAGGAACCAGCTGGTTTATTACAGCAAATTCTGTAATAAATAGTGATCTCCCAACTTTGCTTATACTCCAGAATTCACTGATTCAACTGTGCTTGCCTAAACACCAGCAGCTAATGCAAGTTTTAAAGATTGCAAAGAGCCTTCACACTTAAAACCATCAAATACACTCAAGTTTATAACTCTGCTACTGGAAACAAACAAGCCAAGCAGCATTTCCCCATCCTGCTTCTCATCTTCTGCATGCAGACCCTGTTGTGTGCAGGGATCTGGAATCCCCTTGGCAGCACCAGGCACTGAGCTCCTGCTCAGGGCGTGAGAGCTGGGCAATGCCCTCATCTGGGCATGCCCTGGGTACCAAACATGCAGCAGGAAGAGCCTCCCATGGCTCAGAGAGAGGTGGAACTGTGCAAAGGACAGCATCCCCTCTTTAGTGCTCTTTATCTGCACTAATTACCCAGACTGAAACAAAGAAGCTTCATTTCACTTAAGTATTATTTCACAAATTTCTTTCAACTACTTTTCTGTTCACCTAATAAACCTTTGAGAGCTAAGATCTGTTGCATCCCCAGTATCTGCAGTCTATATTCTGTTGTTTCCTCTGTCTGGAGCAGGATTTCTGGTGTGCCTGTGTTCTGTGGTTTTGTTCATCTCAGAGTATTTTCTGACCCATTCACACAGCTGGCCGTGGGATCAAACAGGTCCCTGCGATTATTATTAAGCTGGGCTTAGGCAGCCAGAAGTATCAGCTCTGACTTGGTGGGTTTGATGCCTCAGGTTTTAGCCTTTTTATTTTTCAGATTCTGTGCTGCTTTAGTGTGTGGGTCTGGGTGTTGTATGAGAGGATGGGGAGCTCTGTGCACAGAGCAGGAACACAAAACAATTCCTTCTATAGGTGGGGACAATGGGGACCAAGGACAAATGATCCAAACCTCAGGCCCAAACATGGGCTGAAGAGAGAAAAACAAGCAGGATGGGACTTGATAACCTAAAGCTGAAACTGGACAATGAACTGCAAGATGCAAATGGAGCAGAACTGATCAAAGCGAGAGACTCCATGACCAGTTGTCCATTTTGGGAACATTTTAGTTCATCTTGGGTGCAGCCCTGGCTGGGCTCTTGTGCTGCCCAAGGTGGATCTATGGAGGCCTTTTAATAAATCCCTACTTTATTCTTTAACTCTGTCCAGCCTCTGTTCTAGGCCAGCCTTCCATCAGGTCCAGCCACCCCTTTCTAGCAGTTCTGCCAGGACTGAGCCCTTGTGATGACTCCTAAACACCAAAGCCAGGCCTCAGGAGCTCCTTTCCTCCTCAAACACCAAAGCCAGGCCTCAGGAGCTCCTTTCCTCCTCAAACACCAAAGCTAGGCTTCCAGGAGCTCCTTTCCTCCTCAAACACCAAAGCCAGGCCTCGGGAGCTCCTTTCCTCCTCAAACACCACAGCCAGGCCTCAGGAGCTCCTTTTCTCCTCCAACACCATAGCCAGGCTTCAGGAGCTCCTTTTCTCCTCCAACACCAAAGTCAGGCCTCCTCAAGAGCTCCTTTCCTCCTCCGAGGCCTCAGGAGCTCCTTTCCCCCTCCAACACCAAAGGATGTGTTGGAGGAGCCAGGCTCCAGGAGCTCCTTTCCCCCTCAAACACCAAAGCCAGGCTCCAGGAGCTCCTTTCCCCCTCAAACACCAAAGCCAGGCTCCAGGAGCTCCTTTCCTCCTCCCAGGCTCCAGGAGCTCTTTTCTTCCTCCCCTCCCTAAGCACCAGGAGGAGGCACAAACACATCCTGTCCTCAGACAAAAAAAATAAACATTTACCTTCCAAATAAACACTGCTACTTTATTTGGGAAACTTTTATGAAGTCAAAAGGTGACAGAAGCAGCAGCTTTTTTACAGGAAAGGGAGATGCACTAAATGAAGAGCTTTTAAAAATAATTTTGGGAAAATAAACTGACTTTTTTTTTTCCTACTTTATAATCAACAGAAGTCTGTGAATCTTTGCACACAAAATACTTATGACTAATCAGACCCTTTTGTCCAAAGATTACATTTACCATTAATTTGCTGTGAGCTGCTAAATTAATTGTACTGAAATGAAGCAGTTTTTCGGTGAGAAATTGTTGGTCTGTAGACTGAAGTAAGGTGGACATTTACAGGGAAGGTTTTTAACATACTTTATACTTCAGGAGAATGAAAACTACATAGAATATTTATTCTTCTAAATTCTCAGATAGTTAATATGGACAAATTGAGCGGCTGGCTTCCTGCCTAAATAAATACAAGAAAATTGTTTGGGTTATTTGGCTAACTGGATTTTAAAAAGCCCAGAAGAAAAACACACATGGGTTTCCAAAAGCAACTATTCTGAATATTTACATTACAAGGCTCTGCATCCCTGCTCACCTCTGAGGAATGGCCATTAACTTGCCACCCTTCTCCACCTGAACCACCCTGGGTTCCACCACTTTACACCAACCCCAGCCTTGGAACAGCAGCTGCTTTTCTGTACAGATGGGTTTGTTCATCACTGAGCAGGACAAGCTCACTCAGCTTAGATGGCTGGGGCAGCACAGGCAAGAATTCCCTGCCCCAGGCACCTGCAGCAGTGTTTTGTGACTGTGCTTGTACTCAATACTTCCCCTTCTAATTGCAGCAGGAAAATCGTCTGACAGCTCTTACAGGGGGCAGATCAGCTGAGGGAGGGTCACTGATAAGGAGCACGGACAAAATTATCTTATCTCTCCCTCTGATAATTCTGCAAACAAGGGAGAAGCTGCAGAAATGGGCTTTCAAGTCTGTCTGCCTTTTTAGGATGAGAAAAAAAACCCAAACAGCTGCGCACTCTTTTCTATTTAAAGACTGACTGAAGCTTTCTGCATCACAAGTTCACTAATAGCAAAAATCCACTCTGAAGTGAAGCTGATGAGCAGGCCTCCTCCTAAAATGCCTAAGGATAAGTCAGAGATGTAATCTCATCTCCTTTTTAAGTTTATATTTACTTTCCTATTTCTCTGCATAATCTCTTTTTACAGCAAGCTAAGAGGGTTATTTTTAACATACAGACTGTATCTAAAAATGCAGTGATTACCTTCTATCAGATGAAATTACAATTTAAAAAATAAATGGGGAAAAAATCTAGCAGCACTTGTATATAGAATCTGTTTGATACAGATCTATAAATAGGCTGTAAATTTCATAAAATAGACAAGGGAAAATAAATTTACATTAAGGTATATGAAGGAAAATGTTAGGTTTATCTGGCCTTATATTACTTACAAATGAAGCAGCAAAGTAAAATTTGCACACTGCCTAACCCAGAAGAGAGATGCCATGGTAACTACACCTGTGGTTTTGCATTTCTATGGTACAGCCATTGTACATTTCATATCAAGAGTCCAACCTAACATCAGAAAACAAATAGTAAATAAATATTACAACCAAGTCAAAGTTAGGCTAAACAACACTCACAATGGAAATAGCAGAGATTGTACACCCACTTGTGAGAATAGATGAATTTCTTATTTCTGAAAGACAAATTCTTACAGCTTACACCTTAACAGGCAGAACAGGCTCCATGGGAGAACAGCACTTTTTTATCACCTAAATATTTCCCATTTTCACATTTATATTGGAGAACATTTCCAAAAGCAGTTTAGGTTTAAACCATTAATCAATATTCTAACACTTCTAACACTATAGAAGTGATTCTTCATTTTAGTGTTGCAGTTTTAAAAAGATGCTAAAGTTAATTTAAATTTCTAAAGCCATAGAGGTCAATGCTTTGATCAGCCTGCTAAAACAAATGCACTTCTATTGATGATTTTGAAAAGATCAATGTTTAATGTTCTTGCAAGACTCCAGGAGAACTTCCACCTTCAGGAATGCTGACAGCTCCAGGCAGTCCCCACTGAGCAGTCACCACCTCATTCCACTCTCAGGTTGTGGAGCTGAAGGAATACCATGTATTCAGAGGAAAATCCTACCTCTAAACCCTGCAACCACCACCAAGAGGAGCCAGAACTCAAGATGGAAATGCTCCACAAATTCTCCCTAACCACCTGCATGGAGTCTCCCCACAACCCCACCCAGCAAGGGAGGCTCTACACAAAACCTCTCCTCCTCCCTGTCACTCCCCTCCAAACTCCTCATGTGTTCCCAAAGATTCTTCCCCACACTTGAACCAGTATTTCAAGTCAACTTATCTCTGATTTTACACCTACTGACAAATATTTTCTCATCTGCCACAACAGTTCTGCTTGGCAGGATTTCCCAGTGCAGACTGAGGAACAGCATCACACAGCTCATTCCCATCACCCAAACACACTGGAATGGACAAAGAAAACCATGAGCTTACAGAACTCTAATTTCACACAACATTTACTGAGACACATAGGCTTGTGAGACAATCTTTGCTAGTGAGAAGTCAAATGAGGGAAAAAAAAACCAAAACCAAACCAAAGTTACAAGGAATTGACAACTCAATCATTTTATACAAAGGAGGCCAAAAGGTTTCTCCACAGGTTGAAATTAAGATCTTGGCTCACCTTGGCTTTGCTCAGGAAAAGCAGAGATGGTCAAGCTGTGGAGTAAATTTTCTGCTTACAAGACATTTACTGAATACTAAACCCATAAGTGCACTCCACCACTAGACCCAGCCTAGCTGATGTTAATGCTCAACATCAAACAAAAATTCAAATTTATCCTCAAAAAATTCACACCTGGAGTAGTACAGCCTGGTTCTCTTCCTGTGGCCCAAACATCACTCAGAAAACATCCTTGTGAATTAAACACTACATTCAATTATGTCTCATGGCTACAGAAGCAGCAGACTCTTCTCTGAATCCAACATTCACAGTCCCTACTCTAAGGAGATTTATTTAATCACCAGAGAGAGAGAATTCTGCTCAGAATTTCCTGGGACAGCTTAGAGCCATCTGAGTGCTAAATTCTCCTCCTGATTTGTCTGTCAAAGCCATCCCCAGAATTTTTATGAAACACCTTAGTAAAGCTCCATCTGCTTTGTGGCAAAACAGCAGAACTTCACCAGAAGCACTGTAGCTGAGAAGCATTTAAGCTCTAAATCTGCATGTCTACCAGCTCACCTTAATTCAGAATAAAGTCACTGGAAATACACACAACTGACTTGCAGCTCATGATATAAAAGTCTGGGCAAATGCTTTTAGATACCACCCACACAGAGAACCCAATTTGTCCTTTATCACCAGCTCTCCCCCTTTCTGCTGGTTGTTACTTGGAGAGCAGCTCTCACCTGGCATCCTCAGGGACTTTATTTCAGAAGAAATACAGAAAACCTACACAGAAATCCAAATAGGGATGTGAGGTGCAAAGAAAACCCCAGCAACAAACTAGCCCCAAGGAAATCAAGATGAGGCTGGAAGAGCTTGAAGTAATATTAAAATAAATAAGTGTTCAAAAAGTAAATCTAGTGCATCCTGTTTACAAAACCACAATTCCCCGACTAAGGGGTTGATTTGCCCAACGAAAATCACCCACTCTCACAATTGTGGAGCTTTTTTCCATGGTCACCCAACAGCCCTGCTCCACCTGCCTCAGAATGGAGGCTGATTCTGGCCTTTCTTTTTAATGTCCTTTTTTCCCCTTTATCGTGCAGGAGAGGGGAGGAATCTCTCATTTTGCCACACACTGCATCTGTTCTCAGAGAATATCCTCAAAGCCACAAAAATAAAGTATTTCCTGGGATTTGCAGCAACTGCTATTGAAAATTAATTACCTTAATCAAGTTTGATATGGAGGTGGGCCATAAACAGCATCATGCAGCTCTGTATGTTTCCAGAACTGATTAAAAACTGTGGCTATTTGGGATCAGTTTGCCATCAACCAGAAGGGTTTGCAGGAGGAATCTGGAGGACAGAGCTGAGCAATGGGGAGATGCTGCAGGGTGCAACTACAAATTCAGCAAGGTGCATACAGGGGAAAAAGACTGTATTGAAACAGAAGCAGATTTTTCTTACCTTTAAGGGGTACACAATCTGTTTTCTATAGGTCTAGTTCTGAGCCCAGCATGGAATTCCATTCAAGGTGCAATTTATAGTCTCTCTCTGAACTCCAGTTACTCTTTCACATTCTCCCTTTAGAAATTTTCATGATTTTCAAGCCATGTATTTTCACATCAAATAACTCCTTGAGCTTACCTTTCCCTCCAGCAACTGAAGCTCAGCACTCTCAGTGCTTGGAAGGCACATTAATCTGGAAATTATCCTGACTTGAACAAGGCAGCAAACAGGAACAAGATGGATGGTTTGCTATCAGAACAACACGATCTGATCTCTGACAACACAAACCTTGCCCATCAGGAGCTCAGACAGCTCCTTGCAGATAAGTTTCTGGAACATTAACTTCTACACTTCAGAATGTTGACTGCCAGGAGCCAGACCACACAGATCACAGCTGGACAGAGCTTTCTAACTGTGCTCAGCTTTGACAGAGACAATAACTTACCATATTTATGCATTTGTGATTTGCTTTGTGCTGTTAAACTGCTGCCAAACACAAGCCTGCTACACTCATTCCTCCCTAATACCTTCAGGAATCCCAAGAACCAAGTCATCTTCAAAACATGCATGAATACCTCCCATATGGAGATCTTCAAAGACAGAAGATTCCTCAGCAGATTCTTTGCACAACTTTCAGCAGTTGTACATTTCCTTTTCGCATCTTGAGCTGATGACAGGGAACAAGATGCCAGTTTTTCCAGGCACAGGAACACACTGCACAGCACTCTCACACCATTCATGAGGTTGTTACAGACCTAACTCTTCCTCCTATGTGAGATCAAAACATTTCACACGCAGCACTACATGAAAACAACATAATTAAAAACATACTTCAAAGTGACTGTGTCGATCATTGTGGTATTCATGCACTCACACTGCAAATCTCTTCTACAGATCTGGGCATTTTTAGGCTTTCATCTGGTTTTAAGAATGCTGAAAACTTTGAGAAATTCCTGTATGTTTCTAGGTAGCTCTGTTACCTCTCCATCCTTTGAGGACTGTCCCACAATTCATACCTGTTCCTTCCTCCATCCCCAAATTTGTGAAGAGCACCAGTAATATTTTGTCACTGGTTGCAATGGAACACGCCCAGCACTGCCTCAGCCTGTGACTCCAGGATTATGTGCCCAGAGGTTCTTTGGTGACTTCTCAATCCCTCAACTAAGAGGTTGGAATTTCCTCAGAATTACCTTTGAGGCCCTGCATGTCACTGTGCAAACAGAGTTCACATTTCATACCTGTTCCTCTCTCCATTTCATCCCCAAATTTACCAAAAGCAGCAGGAACATTTTCTCACTGGTTGCCCTGGAACACAGCCAGCACCACAGCATAGCCCTGCCTCAGCCTCTGCCTCCAGGATTATGTGCCCAGAGGTTCTTTGGTGACCTCTTAATCCCTGAGCTAAGAGTTTGGGATTTCCTCAGAGCTGCCTTTGAGGCCCTGCATGTCCCTCTGTGCAAACAGAGTCTTCAGTGGAGCCACTGATGACAGCACAGAACAGACACACACTTTGTGCTTATCCATTCCATTTATCCTTTAGGAATCAAACACACCTAAAGCCCAAAGTCTCAGGCCAAACCAGACTCAGAAGTCACCTCAAGTGAACAGCTTGCTTTCTGGGAAAAACCTGGCTACTGCTTCTGAGTGAATGAATTCTCATTTAGGAAACCGAGTTTTTTTTAAGAGACAACCCATCAATCTCAAGCATTAACAAGAGCCTACTTGACTGCTGACATTCAACTGCTAACATTGCAAAGAAATGTACCAAAATCAACCCTGATTCACACTGGATACTTTATAGATACTACTTACACCTTCTTAGGCTTGGGTTTTAGGCAACCCAAATGCATCAGTGTTATCACCATGAAGACTTAGAATGCTGTCCTCCATCCATATAAACACTCAACAGATCAGCAAACAGTCCCACATTTACATGTGGGGCTAAGGCAGACACAGTCCCCAGCTTCCACAGCAGATATCAAGCTCTGTGCCATGAGTCATGGGTGATGCTTCTGATTCCCTTTGCTGCAGAGGAGTGGGGGAAGGACAGCTCTGTGTGGGAAAGAACTCTCCACCTAGACAGCACTTGGCATAGAAGTCTGCAAAGCTCTGCTCATTTACAGTGTTATTCTTGAAACACTAACCTGTAACTGTTCTGCATTTACTGAACAAATAGGCTGGATGGATTAATTCAAACAATCAGATTAATACAGCAAAATATAATTACTGACATGTAAATTGCAGGGACTCGCTTTTAGCGTAAGTTTTCTGTTACTCAAAAGAATGTGGGGTTGTATTTACTGAAAGGTGAAACGTGTAAGGAAATGAAAAATCAGAAAGATCAACTGGAAATGTCATTAGAATTGTGAGGGAACAAGAAATAAATAAAAGCCTAGAGATCAGAAAGTAAATTGGAGCACCATGTAAGGCCTGATCCACAGGCTCCTTGGAGTGCTGCACAAATGGGGTGAGCACAAATTGAAAGGGTGTCACTATAGGACACGGAACAACTCAACACAGACTCACTGCCCTTCCCAAGGTAAAAAAAAAGGAACTTTTTATTTTCTGACTCCAACATTTATAGATTTCCAAAAGTGACAGTAGAGTGGAGGATGACAGTGCCACCTCTCCAATGACACTGGACAAACCAACAGTCCATCAAATTTCTCTTCCTCCAGAAAAGAATACAAAACAATAAGTTATTTACAGAAAGTGTGTGAGAAAGTTTGCTACAAGAACATAAACATCAGAAGGCTTAGAAAATCTTAGACAATCAGAGTGACAAAAGGGTTTGCCTGTGGTCAGCACCACCTGTCTCAGGTGGCACAAGCTCCTCCACTCTCTGGGCCAAGAGCTGATCAAGAGCCCTGGCCCTGTGGTTTGGGGAGCAACCACAGAATGGCAAAACAAAACAGCTCTGTTTACTCACCTGAGGTGAATGAATAAAGAGGTTTAGCTTGGAAAGCTGCAAGGTCCCAGAACCAGGAAACTCCTGCTTGAGTGCCCTCACAAATCACACTCAGCAGGTCTGACCAATACAGCAGGTACTTACAACAGCTTGCCTCACACCAGAAAAAACCAATGGATTTCAGTATACTGAGAGTACTTGCAGTTGTCCACTTTGCTTTTGGCTCTAATTAGTGTCCTTTCAGAATATACTGTCGTCATTTGTTAAAAAAAGGGTAAAATACTTTTTCATACTCCCTCAATATGCCACATGATATCTTTGCATTTAAGATACGGAAAAATCAGCTTTAAGTCATTTTGGGATCAGTAATATATAAACACCCTTAATGCAGGTAGATTTTATAAGAAGAAAAAAATCAGTGCAATTTCTGAGAAGATTCTTTTAATCCAAAGAGAAAAATCCCAAACAAATGAGTAGCTATTAACTTTTCAGATTTCCTCAGCCCCTTCAATATTTGAATGCACTTGGTCCAGCCCTTGTCTGTCCTCAGGATGTCCATGTCAGCAGCACTAAAATGATGGCACAATTGACACCCAACAAAATCATCTGCTTCTTTGTTAAGTTGTTTTTCTTTTTCCCCACTTATATTTCCCCTCCCTTCCTTCTTTAAACAAAGTATGGCAACAATTTGATAGCCCAGCAGTGTTTTGCCCTCCTGAACCCTGGCAATGACCCAGAGGATTTGCTCTCTGCTGCTAATCACAAGTCTGGCTGTGGCCATTTCCCATGACATAGCTGAAATTCTCCTAAACTGGCCCTCTCAGCCTCACCACCCAGCCCAGACTGAAACCATTTAAACCATTTTCTGCCTCCTGGCTGCCATTCCCTGGCCACCTCGGGGCTTCCAGACCTGCCACCAGCAGCAGTAGCAGGTGCTCTTATCTGACACACACTTTAAAAGGAAACCAAACTTAAATGTGAGAAATGCACCCTGCACGTAGTGAAATGGCATTTTTAAATATTTATCTCAAGCTCATAAACTCAAGGCCTGTTTCTGTTCCAGCCTGGCTGCTGTTGCATGCTCACCATCACACATTCTCTTCAGCGGTTCATAAAAACGGCTCCAATTTATTTTATTCCTTTCTATTAATATCAGGAACCATTTTGTCAGGAGCCATAACTCAATTTCTGATCTGTGTCCTTCTATTATGCCACAAAAATTGGGCATTGTAAGCGTTGAAGAAAATTGCAACAAAATTATTTAGATCACTCACTCAGATTTCACCATTTCAAGTTCATTGTGTTTAACCAAAAAATTCCATCACTTTTCAAGGCAAGGCACAGCTGAACCCTTTGTGTCCCTGCTCTATACCAAGAGACTATTTAATCATTGATTTACAACTGCTGAAAAAACATCACTGCTTCAGGAACAGGAACGATCACAATGCAGTCTTTTTAGAATTTACTTATTCTGTAATGGCCTCAGACAGTTCAAGTAGTGTCTGATTTTCCCAATATTCCCATTAAAATCCAAACCCAGCGATTTTTAAATCTACAAAAGCTTTCATTCAAAAATTCCCAAGTATCTCAAGAGCTGGCTATTTATATAATATGCCAATAGTACAGCAGGCTGAAGGCAAAGAGCAGCATTACTGTAACACTTTTATGGAATACATAATAGTATGCACATTGGTAATCATTTGGGCTGTTGCATTACATGCTGTTTTTATTAAGCACTGCATTTCCCTGAAGAACAGTCCCAATGTCCATACTAAGAAATGGTTTCCAAGAGCAACTCAGCAGCAGCACAACATATGCAAGAGCAGGGATGGAAAAAAGTACCTACCAAGAGGGTGAGTAAAATGTATGTGTATGTGGAACAACCAGCACACAAAGATGCTTGGCTACCTACAATAAAATAAATCACCAGCTCTTAACACCAGGGCTGTCTAACAGTAAACTAACCCACACAAAGTCACTTAATTCAGAACGCCATCCAATCCTCATGAATCCAAGCTGTTTAAATAATACACTTAATTCAACAACTGAAAATCCAATCCGGACACCGAGTCTTGCCCACCACATTCCAAAATTCCTTGCCCTTAACAGGTATTTTTTTTGCCTTATTATTTAATAATTAATATTTTCTGGCAGGACTTCTAAAAAAATCATTTCACACACTCAACTTACAGTCCCTGAAGCAATGTTCTTCCATGCAGGATTTTTATTCCCTAACACAGTTTGAAATGCTGAGCAGAACAATGTCAGATTTCCAGGAGAGGGACTCTGCACACACCTGAGCAAGTTCAGTGCAAAGAGACACAACCAGAAACACCAGGAATGCAGAATTTAAGCCCCAGCTGCTCTTCTGACTCTCTGTAACTTTATATTTACATACATATATATCTGTGGTCCATAGAACATGCACTCTGCTGTGCAAAAACATAAGACAGAGCTGTATTTTTTCTTTAATTGTCTGATTTTAGTTTTTTTTGGTTGGGTGGGGTTTGTTTCAACAGCCAGCAGAAGTTCAAAAGGACTGCATTTCTTCCCAGGGGTTTATAATGATGGCCTCTGGTGCCAGTTGTGATTTCAGGCCGTTCAGCAATGTGTGCTTGCAGAGCTGCAGGAGATGGGCAGGCCTGGGATAACTCACTCTGACCACTGCAGGACCAGGACCCGGATCAGGAATCCCCACCCAGCTCCTCTGGCCATGACTTAGCCTGGAAAAACCCAAAGTGCCACAGCAGAACACAAAACTGCCACCAAATCCTCCTCCAGGCTGGCAGATGCCAGTTCTGGCTCCTCTCTCAGTACATGGATCACTCTTCTGTGCTCTAATATTTTTACAAGTGAAATAAATACTACCAAGCTTTTCACACCTACACAAAATTCTGCAGAAAAGAGCCGTAAGTCCCATAAAAATCTCTAAATGTGTTTTAGCAAGGGATGATAGCTGACAATAAGCAAAAAAACCCACATTATCCATCCTTTCATTCAAATACTCAGGTGCCTTGGGGTAATTCAAAGGAATAAGAGCAGTGCACAGCAACTGTAATTTCTGCATTTTCTCATAGGAATTATAAAGTGCATAACCCTATGAAATGTTAATCAATAATGTGCTAGTCTCAATAAGCACCATCACTACATGGTAAGGAGTGGGATGTACGGGCTCATGAGAAGTTACTGTGTGAAGTGTGTACTCAATTATTTGCAATCCTTTCAGAATGACAAAGTAGAGAATAATTTAATAATTAAGTCATTAAAGATAATTATGCTATCTGGAATTATTTAAGATGCAGGACTATGAGGTGATGTCTGTCTTTAGTCTGTGAAAATATAAAATGAGGAACCACTAAACAATATTATATGGTTCTAATCAACTCACAAACTGAATTTGTCTTTTATTACAGAAATAAAATTAAATCAGAAAAACATTTTAAATATCTCATTTTTTCTTCAAAAATAAATCTTCCTAGAATTGAAGTACTTGTCTCATCCACATATTTAACAGTTACTTCACATATTACCTGTCCCTGGCATGGCAGTCTCCACAGCATAAATCATTCCTTTGGCCAAATAGCCAAGAACTCCAAACTAATTAATCTGCATAACACAAATGTGAGATTTTGGAATTTTTGTTTTAATATTTTGTATACAGATGGCTGCCAGAAAAACTCACAAAAAACCCCCCACTTTTGGGGGGGAAAAAAAAACCACTACTTGAAAAAACCCTTTTGGTTTACACATTAAAGTAACAGTTTGTAATTCAGTAACTTAAATAAATGAGTCAAGCTGAGCCTTCCTGAAGACACTTTTAAGAAATCCTTCCTTTCATTGTCAGAGGGAAGTATCACCAGTATCATCATGCAAGAATTGGTGTTGTATTTTTCTTAGCTGGAGCTTCACCACAAGTTGCAAAATCATGAAATAATTGGTTGGGCCCATTTGAATCTTCACACACAAACCACATTTGTGGCATGGGCACAGGGCTGCAGCAGCTTAAAAAAAGCCTGAAAGTCAGCATAACCCAGTGGACACTCAGACATCATTTCCTTTTAACCACTTTTTTTAAAAATAGTTGGGATTTTTCTGTAATTTAAATAGATTGCTGATGTTGTAGTAACATTACCTTAGAGACTGTTTGGAAATAAATTCAAAAATTAAATCAAGATCATCAGATTAAGATGAGAAAGAGACCCAACCTTTTCCTGTAGCCGCAACCTGAAACTAAGTTAATAACATTTAAATTCAAAGGCCATGTTCTCAGATAATGGGAGGTTGAGCCCAACGTGCCCTTCTGCCAGATTTTACCCCTGGATGTGAACACAGAGCAGCCAGTCCTGAAATCCCTCCTCCTGTAGGAAAACCTGGATTCTCCATCCATGCCAAGCCCATTTCACAGGATCTTGGGAAGGAAAACCCTGAGTACAGGAGCCATTTCCACTATCCTCCCTTTTTCTTTTTTATCCGATTTTCAAACAGAATCTCTTTGCCTGTGTTACACAATGGCCCCAGCACAGCCACTCGGCTTTTACAGGCTGGCTCTAAGCAAAGCAGAAACCAGACACATTCACAAAAGGGATTAAGAGAATAAGTTCCTCCCACAATAAGATGCAAGAAGATAAAATTAAAAAACACTGAGCAGTAAGGCACATCCTACCTCTGAAAAGGACACCAAAGTCAACATTAAAAGTAGATTCAAACAGCACAATTTAGGGTGGGACACAGCTAAAATTTCCTTTCCTCAGCAGCAGTTCATCAGTTCTGGCTCCTGATGGCTTTCCAGGGTTGTGGGAGTTGAAAACCAACATCTCCTACTCCAACATCCTGATGATGAGCACAGCCTTGCACCTCTTGGGCACAGGCTCTTCCAGCACCCACAAAAATACTGTCTGCTACATTTAATCTTTCATTCTGAATAGAAGAGGGGCAAAAAAAGAAAAACTCCATAGTCTGGTATCCCATCCACAGTACCTGCCAAACCTTGAACCAGCTAAAAGCTTCCAAGCCCAAGCATTAAATACTGAAAATAACATATTTAACCACAGAATCCTTCAGGTTGTAGGGGACCTCTGTGGTCATATGGTTCAACTTTCCACTCACAACACAGCCAGTTAAATGCTGATGAGGTTAATATGCTCCATTCTTTCTTATATTGTGTTGTATGTATATATTCTTATATTTCTGGCAAGAAAACCAGAAAAATCTCCTTCTACAGGAGAAAGAAACAAATGGGTTGGCTAACATAATGCTAAATATGAAAACCCTAAAAAGCAGGCACATTAGTGGGGAAAAAACTCCTGACAACCCAGTGACTGCTGATCCAAGACAAGCCACTGATTATTTCTTCAACTAATCCCCCCCAACCTGTGCAGATGAAGTCAATTGTGGAAATTTACTTAAATAATAACTTAAATGAAGTATCTAAGCACTGCATAATTTAAAAAGTGCAGTTTAAAGTTACACAGAAGCATTATCACTGGCCATTCAGCACACCGGCATCCCCAGCAACCCTCTGAATATTCACTAGGAGCTGCCAGAGCTTGTTTCTTTATGAATACTGGACATTTTCATACATAAAAATTGCTTCCCCTCAGTTTTTAACTGTGTTAATCTTTTAGGTCACTGTACATAAGGGAGAGGCCAGGCTGAAAGCCCAGAGTGCAGCTCACTCTGGAATTCTTGCTGCCAGCCTGACACTCAAACACTGGGGCACACACAGAGAAATGCCTCAGAAAGTCTCTGCTCACTGAATTCCCTCCTCATTTTCAGGGCAAGGCTACAGAGTCAAGCCAGAGTGACAAATCTTCACTTTTCCATATTCCATGGCATGTTCAATGTGCCCTACAGGAAGAGGGGAATCCTTTCCCCCTTTTCATTTCATTCTTTAGAATGCAAGGACTTTCTGCAGTGAATTTACAGAGGTGGAAAAAACAGACTGGTAATAAAGAAGTCTCAACTTTTAAAGGTATATCATTTACACTTTCCATAGAGCTGTATTTATTTACAAACCTTGAGTACAAAGTGAAAAACAGCCTAGCTGATATTTTTGCCAAGTTTGACACCCGACACATGGCCTGCTGTAAGCCACAGCTATCCACAGGCCAGCCCAGCAACTGGCCCTTTGTTCATGTGCTTATTTAAACACAATGAAATGGGTTTACCTCATTAAAGAGGAGTTGGAATAAGCTCCAGCTGCATGAGAGTGAGGTGGTCCTCATTTTTAAAAACCAGCAATGCCATTTGGGAAAAATAGAGTAACAAGCAGCGAAGGAAAATAATTCCCTTCAAGCAATTGAAATGCCAGTTTTGGAGATAAAATAGTGCAAAACCCGAGGGCAGTAAAAAGGAAACATTGTTTTCCTTTGAAGTTCACCACCAACTGGGGCAAGTGGCATGTTGCATTCCCCAGGCTTATGGGAAATTTGTTTTCTGTCCTGTCAGGAAAAAAATAACCATGGTCCCTCTGGAGCCTGCAATTACTGATGCATGTAAATTACACTTTATCAAAATACCCCACAAATGTTGCCTTGGGAGCCCAAAGTGAGCAGCCCACCTTAGCAATGTGAGCTCCTGTCAGAGGCAGGGACACTCTGGAGCACAGCTGGGCATTTCCCATCCCATGGCAGCACCAGAAGAGCCTCACTGAGATCCCTGGCTCACACTGGGGTGTGCCATCGTGTCCTCCCCACAAACCCAGCAAAGGACACGGATTTGGGGTTTATTGCAGTGGCAGGCACTGTCCCAGGGTGGTGTTTGCAGTGCAGCCCTTCCTCCAGCAGGAGCCAAGGAAGGGGAGGTGTTTAAGAGAAAAACCTCCTGCGGACCAGCAAGTTCTGGGATCAGATAACACCAAGGCACTGCAAAGGCTGCTACTTCTGCAGAAAAGGTCCTAGGGAAAAACCCAGCACAACAACCATCAGCTCTGCTCCCAGTGAGGGATTCTAAGGTATGGGGTTAATCAAGGAGTTACTGGGAGAAAGGAGAGCAGGGTAGTACAAACTCAAGGTGAAAAAGCAAATATTCCATCCAGTGCTTTTGAAGATACAGTCACTTTGTGCATATGCCTGTTGTAAAGAAATCAGTTTGGGGCTCAGAGACTGTATGTCCCAGGGCACTCAGCAGCCCTCTTCAGTCCCAGCAAGGACAGTGAGGCAGGGCTGACTGATTTTTCATCTGATTCTGATGATTATCAGAACTTACAGGCAGGTCTGTTCCTGTGGCTGTGTGGTAGGACACAGGATTATTCTCCCAACAAAAGGAACTAACTCTATAAGCACAATATTTTGTTTCATATCGGATGCTTTTCTTGTCAGCATTTTTCCCCTCACAGTTCACTGAGCACTGATGTTGTACCATGCATGGAAACCATTCAAAACATTAAACTTAACATTCCTTCGTAGATCAATAGGAATGGACTAAATTCATATCAGCTGTTTCCTGAGGAAAACATTTCATAGATGTCTTTAGCAACAGCCCATCAGGGAGTTTAACAGAGCAGAGCAAAAGGCAGGTACTTAATTTCAAATATGCTTCAGTCCATTTTCTCACTAGTATTTGCATTTTCATTGTAGAAAATCTCAACATTCAACAGTGGCAATTAGGGTATATTTGAATAATCTCACTAAGTTCCAAAGTATTATATAAGGGAAACATTAAAAATCAGCTCATGAACTTTGTATAACACATAGTGCTGTGACCTTTTGTTTTCAGTGTGTTACACTGAGTGAAGAAATAAAATCAGCTCAAAGGCCCACCTTGTACAACATCCTTGTCTTAGCCATGAGAGCAAGATGATGATAAACCACCCTTGCCAATTTACTCTCATAGCCCTGTAACATTTAATGACTTGCACGGGTTATTTTAATTTTGTTTCATGAATATTTTCTGCCCTTGTAAGTTTTACAGTGCAGTCTGCTCTGGGGACGTGGGGCTGTGTCAGGCTCCAGATCAAATCCCCTGGTTCAGCTCCTGACCCTTCTCACAGGCACACACAGCCCCAGGCTACAATCCCACAGCTCTCCCAACTGCAGGCACTGGAATCAAAATGAAATCCTGGAGCATTTATGACTGTATTTCAAAAGCAAACCCAGTGCATTTAAAAGTAATAGCAGCTTTCATTTTCAGGACCTTTAAGTGTCTGAAATACTTTAAACAGGCATGGCCTGTTACCCCTGTGAAACACATGGAAAAGCTCCAGAAAGCCTCACTTAAGCTTCCCCTTGTACACACTGCAGATTTCAAGAAGAAAATCAAATGATAATTAAAACAAGGATGTATTTGGCCTTGCATCATTTTATCCACCAAACCCTTAACTCATGGGGCACTCTGACTGGGCCATAAATGTCTGTAGGTAAATCAGGGTTCTGCTGCCATGGAACAACCAGGAGAGCTGCAGCCAGAAAACTGCTGATGGGAAATGGCCTTTTCTTTTTAAAGACACTGATGAAAATCAAGATTTCCCATGCAGCACTTGTAATTTAACACTCATTAGTATCTCTGCACCAGTGATCATGCCCCCTACTTCCACTATCCACACACACCAAAAGAAATTCTCATTATCTGCAACATATTTCCAAAGTATTTGAAAGGACTTTTACAAGAGGATGAATGTAAACTCCTCTTTGGCCTCAGGATGACAGTCTATTATGGAAAGCAGCAGAAATATTTACATTATCATTATGATATTTTTCCTGTTGCGTAGATGAGATGTCTGCACTTCAGGTCATCAGTTCAATCTGTTCCTACATTTGCTTTGTGTGAGGAAACTGCCTCAGTGTGAAAATAATGCCAAATGCATTCTAATCTCTGTTCTCCAGAAGGAAAAGACAATCATATTCACCCTGCATTGTCTCCTAGTTGCAGCAATGACAATTTACAAGTGAATTTCCCACTGCTCATGGACCAGCCTCCAGCAGCTCTGAAGCACTGAACACTCAGGAAAACACTTTTCAGCTTTTTCAGGCTGAAGGGGAAAGGCAAAAATTTTCACATAACAACTAATTGATTCAAATGAAGTTTTCAAACAAGAAAAGCAATATCCATACAGCAATATGGATAGTATATATAATATACTATATAATATATAGAGTATATATATATTATATAGAATATTATATATATGCTATATATATAGTATATATAATATAACATACACCGTGATGTGCTGACATTTGCTGACTAGCTCTAATGGCAAGGCAAAAAAAAGCCACATGAACAAAGCAAATGCAGTAAATCTGAGCCTGACAAACTTAGAGCTGCACAGACTACCAGGGTTATCCAGTTTCCGGAAAAGAAACTGCCTATAAACCATCAGAATCCCCCAGTAATAATATACCTGTGATACAACCTAATTCATCTCCAGCTGCAAACCCACAGCCACTCAATCCTCGGTCAGGCTCCAAAGCAGCCCCTGAGTGCCACAGACAAACCCACCCTGCAGGGGCCACCAAGCCTGCCACCACCACAACTCAAACCCCAGGAACCAGAACCCAGCACTGCAGGAGCTGCAGAACTTGGACTGCTGCTCACAGAAGCAAAAAAAAAAAATAAAATAAAAAAAATAAGAGCCCAAATTCTGAAGCCTAAGCTAAAGCAGCAAGCCAATAATGCCCACCCACAACTGCTGTGTTTTGAGACATAACAGCTCAGTCATGTGGAAGCCCTGGTAACCAGAAGCTGTCACTGTTTTTCCCCCATTTAAACTCATCACTCTGACGACAGGAGCTGGAGGCAGTTAATAAGGACACATTTCAGAGCTGGCAGAGCACACAGAGCCACCCCCAGAACCCTCAGCATGTGCAGCTCTCAGTCAGGGGCTGACTGACCATGCAGCCCCCATCCAGCTGCCCTTGCTGGGACTCACTCAAACCACAGCAAATCCTGCACAAGTTTTCACAAAAGCCTGATTTTGCTAAGCACCTCCAGGATGTTCTCAAAAAGAATGAACTCTGATGGGAATTGATGTCTAATTGAGAGCACACACTGAATTTTTCAGTATTCCTTGTTTGATACTAAGAATAAGGCAAATTTTAAGCAGCATCAGAAACTACTTACAAGGGCTCTGTTGATGCAAAATCATGGTCTGTACTTAGTGAGCTCACAGGGCTGCTCTTGGTGTGAGCATTTTGCTATTCAGGATTGCTTTGAGAAACCAGTTACAGTATTTTTAATGTTTTATATCCAAGCCATTTGGATTTGAAACTTGAATATATCTCAGAGTGCTTTGAAAACCCCAACATTCAGGGAAATGGACACCCAGCAGCATGGCTAAAGCTAGCAAATAATTATCAAATAATTAAATGGCAAATTGATCCCACTAATTTGGAGCCTCCTGATTTCTTGAGCTTATCAATGAAAAGATGTCACCCTTCAAAATTTATTCTCATAGCACTGGAACATTTAATGCAAAGGAAGTAATAGCAAAGGAAAAAACCATTGGAAATGCAATTGAGGAGTTACCCAGCTAACAGAGTAAAACAACTTATTTCCAAAGCAGACTTATGCTTAATCTGCATGTGTGGCATTTCTTCTGGAAATGTATAATCCTTTGCCACAAACTCCCTTAAATAGCTTTGTAATAAGATGACCTGATCACAAGTTGGCAATAGGAGCCTCCTTAGAAGGGAGACGCCACTAAAACCCAGCAGCAATTTTCACAAAAACACCCTTTCCTCCCCAGTGGTGCCTGTTTCCCTTAAGAGGGGAAACAAGACATCTGCACACTATCATTTCAAAGAACCAATTTCACACGGGGAAAAAAAGCAGCCCTGAGGAGGAAGCCTTCTGGCTTTAAACATGTTTTCCTTTGTTTTCTACTTTCAGTAATAATAATTTTAAAATATTTTATATTTTTAATTATTTTTCTGCACTAATTTAGACAGAAGAAGATCCTTAGACTCTTCAAATTAAATTGGTGTGTACTTGTATAAAAAAAAATTAAATATATTATTTACAAGCAGAGCCCAAAAGAAGATGTACAATGACTTCAGCTTGATAAATGGTGTAAATGTCATCCAGCTATCTGCAGCACAGGCCCCTGACCTAATGCACATCTTTCCCAAGCCAGAAGTGCACCCCAGAGACCAGCAAACACTTACTGTAATTATTTACTGTCTTCTGAAAAGAGCTGCTGTGATCTATACACAGTAAAACTACAATTATTGGATGTGGATGAAACCACAAAAACACCCTGTTACAAACCCATGCTCTTTTGTCATGGCAACACCCTAACTCAAACCCCTGCAACAATTGAATTGTCAGCATCCTGCTTTAATGGGAAATGATAATGGAGCAATCTGGGAGAGCTTTCTCTCTAGAAAGAGAACAAACAGAGGAATAAAGAGGACACTAAGAAATGTATGATCTGGTTGCTTTTCCAAGCACAGCTTGTAATGACACCCGCAAGATGAAAGAGTTTGAGCAGGAGCTGTGGTTTGGGGCTCTGAGCTGGCTGAGGATGGGGCTGCACAGGAGGGGTCACCAGTGACACTTCCCAGAGAGCTTCCAGCAGCAAATCCTGGAAAAATCCGCCATGTGCAACAAACCCCTGGCTACAATAAACATCTGAGCTGCACAGGAACCAGAGGAAAGCAAACACTGGGAAAATGTGACACACACTGCACTCACCCAGTGCCAGGCAGGAGGCACAGACTCACCTGGGCACTGCAGCACAGCAGTGTCCTCAGGGAAGGTGACAACACCTTCATATTTACATGGTATTTACAGCCTCCTAACTAGAGCAATAACTAAACAAATCCAGCTGCTCCTACCAGGAATCATCCAAGGAAAGTACTTACACAAAATCACATGCACACACTGCACACATAAGGAAGTGAACAAGTCAAGGAAAGAGATGGCAAATAGCAATTTCTAAACATAAAACACTGCCCTGCTGTGATTTCACTGTCAGTAAAGTGAATTCCCCAAGTCAGCTTTGCCTGTGACAGACACTGGTCAGGCATCTCTCCCTGCTCTGATCTCACCCCTCAAGCCTCTCATTTTGTTTTCTCTCCCTGCCCAGCTGAGAAGAGCAGTGACAGAGCAGCTTTGGGCACCAGTGTCCCACCAGGGTCAGCCCAGCACACAGCCTCACCATTCTGGGACTCTGCTAAAACCAAATATTGCCTCTTTTTAAGGCTACTCACAGAATTTGTGTTGTGTGCTGCAAGTACCACTCACTGTTTTATCCATCTATCAATCTACTTTCAAAATATTCCACTAGAGGAGAAATAAGCATCCCACTGATCCAGCTCTGACAAATCTCACAGTGCTGCAAATACTGACACCATGTTAACAGCAAGCAGCTCATTACTGAATGGCTGCTCCTGATACTGAGAGAAAATGTCATTTCATTAAAACAAATAACTTGTTTTATAATGTTTCCATGCTACTTAAGCCTACTTTAGAAATAACTGTAAATGAAGATGATAAAACATTGGGACAATATGATAAAACAATATGATAAAATATTTAGAAATATGACAAACCAATATGATAAAACACTTAGAAATAACTGTAAGTGAATATGATTAAACATTGGGACACCACAACTAGAAAATTTAAACACAAAGGTATTGGGCGCACTCAGCCATGGACCCAAAATGTCCCCATTCAGGATCACAGGGCTCTAAAACACTAAAACACTAATCACACTAAAACACTCATTTTTGGAATAAAATCTAGATTCTGATAGTGCTCAAAAAGTAAAAAAAAATCATTTAAGAGTCTAATGGATGCTTCCACTATCCTGATATTTTGGTGTCAGGTTTCAGTATCTAAGTTTCCAGAGCCTGGTTTGCCCAGTCAAGAAGCAACTAAGGCAGTTCATTAAAAGTAAATAGACCCAACCCAAATAGTCCATGGCTATAAATTTGCTAGAGGCAATAATTCTCACTGCAAGACTTGAGTTTAGAGCCCTTCTAAGAGGTTTTTTTCACACACACAAAGGAGCTTTCCCATGACTACTTAGCAGCTAGCCTGAGGTATAGAGGCTTCAACAATGAAACAAATATATTCTTACATGACAGGGTGTTTGTGGGAAAACGAGCTTGTTCCCCCCTTTTGTTTCCAAAGATAAATAAGTATCTCATGGACCCCAAGAATACTTGCTTTTTAGTGAAAAGCAGATGCACTACAGTCATTTTACACACAAGCTTTGCACACAAAGGAAACAGGATTCCAGCAGGCACAAATCTTTGCTTACAACCTTTACAGATAAATTTCACAAGTTGTTTTGGATATAAGGAAATAATTGACTTAGAATCAAAACCTAGTTTCATAGCTGTTAAATTACATGTTTCATTTTATTATACTTTTTCTATGCATTTCATTACCTGTATTAAAAATACCTGTTCCTTTATGGATAGATATTAGTAAGTACCTGAAACTATTAAAAAAAAATCTTTCATGCTTTTATTTCTCAATTCATTAAAAATGTCTTTTCCTTGATTCAGTTTTCTCATTAAAAATGCCTGCATTTTGAATTATTAGATAATTATCCCAGATAAAACAGTTGAGAAGCTTTAAAACCTAGGCAGTGAAAGCAACAGAGCAATGAGAAACATTTCCACCAGAGAATCCAATCAAGGGCTCATTCACCATCCAACTTAAACTTAAAACCCTTATCTAAACCAAAGCAAACAAAATCCATGAGTCTCAAAGCCACTCTTTCTAGAAGAAAAGGCTCAAAGCTTTATGAGAAACTCACTTTGTGGGACGCCTCACATTCCATTTTAGGTTTATTTCACTATATATGTTCCTGCTGGTAATACCAACCAGATGTGACAACGAAGCCCAGCCAGCCCTGTAAAAGATTCAAGGATATCCTGAAGCTCAGAATTCAGGAGAGGCTCGGAGAAAAAAGCCAAAGGTACCTGGAGTTGAAGTGAGGGTTGAGGTTATAATCTGGGAAACATTGTGAATTCCATTTCAGTGGTTATCAGAAAGGGGATTGCAGTGGGAATGCACTGAGCACGACCTGGTGACACACACGGGGACATCAGGGACAGCAGCACTGCTGTCCCAAGCCATGTGCACATGGAGAACCCCCCGGTTTGTCCTGCAGCTTTTCAAGCACATCATTGACATGAAACCAGGTCCTGCATTCTGACTGCCAGCAGCAGCAGGGCTGAAGAGACTCTGCTGATACCAACCTACAGAAACAAAGCTGGTGCCTCCAGTAAAGCCCCAGGTTTCAGCCCGGCTGGCAGAACACACAGAAAAGCCTTCAGTTGCTTTTTCAGCCTTTAACTACTCCTGAAACATTAACAAGTCTTCCCTGAAACCCCCCAGCACACAAAATTCCTGCATGTTCAAGCAGCTCCATCACTCCATCTCCACCGAATTTTAGCCATGATAATAAATGTGCTCCATTTTCACACTTAGAATGTCACCAAACTTAGAATGTCATCTTTCTATTTAGCTTTATCTTACAGAAAAGTCCCGCTCCTACCTTCATTAACAAAGCCATGGGCTGTGCTCCATTCACTGCATGCCTGCTGGGGAGGGCAGCTTCAGAATCACAGAATTCATCTTTATTTCCTCCATGAACAAGACTAGGAGCTCTTCAGTCCAATGAATAAACCCAAATTTTACAATCTGGGCATACTGCACAGAAATGTTTAGTTCTTGGAAATTTTGCATTGTTGGAGATGTAGCAAGCTTACAAAATTAAAATACTTGAGTTGTGGACTTTCTATTTTATGAGGATTATAATTATTAAGAAGAAAATAACAGAGTAATGTCTGAGTAACTCAGAGTGAAGAGCTGGAAAATATGGCAGCAGAAGTACTATACTATACCGTGGAAAATTAAAATTAAGACCAGCCTTATCTACACTTTTTAATGTTCATTTAAATTCACTGCTCGTAAATTCCACAGAATCTACCTCACCCCTGCATCAGCCTGTCTTATAGATTTTTGTTTCAGTGCTTTTATGCCCTTTCATCACTTTCTCAGCTCTGCTTTTTTCTGGAGAGGCCGGGTGAGAGCAGCTGCAGGGAGGAATGCAGCAGCACTGCCCCTGCACTCAGGCAGCGAGAGCAGAGGGGCACTGCTGGATTCACACAAGGCAGGGCAGAAATGAGAAACAACAGCTCTGAATCTACCAGCAGTGGGACCAAGACAGCAACGTGAAACAATAGAGAGCAACCATATATATATATATGTGTGGGTGTATTTTTATAAATTCTAGTAGGAAGCAAATTTTTCATTCTTCTCCCATGACGGAAAAACACACAACCAAACTACCCTTGGAACTGTAACTGTTCACTTGAGCTAAGATTTATTTGCTTATAATACACACTGTATTTATATAACACTTGTATCTTCAAAAGAAAAAGCGAGTTTCTTCTGACAAACAGAGTTAAAATGATCTATCTAATGCTCTGCTCAACAGTAAGCAAGACTGAAAGGATGTCAGTGAATAAAGACAAATGTTCCAACAGCACCCGTTGGGAGGCATTACAGAACACAGCTTTCAGATTAATCACTCCATTCTATGGAACTTTATTACAATCTTTATATTCTAAAAGCAAAATTATTGCCTTTGCTGTTAAGGGCTATAATGCATCATGATTACATGACCTACTGAAAAACACACCGTGGTACTGAACAGCCTCAGCTACTTTGGCTTCAGTTCTTTGCGCAAGGACAGATGCACACAAGTTATCAACACACACAGCATTCCATTGAAACCACAAATTACCAGAGAGCTCCTCTCCTCACATCCAGGTACAATGAGACCACACTCAGAGCAATTTCCAACATGTTAAACTGGAATTTGTAGGGATCCAGGTAAACTCTGTGAAAGTTTTTCTCTGGAAAGCGTCATCTTGTCCTTAGACAACCAACCCACGTCAAGCAACTCTTCTAACAAATAAATACAACTGGCACCTTCCAGAGACCAGATTATGGTATCTGCAACCATGTCCCAGCTCACACTTTATACTCAAGTGGAGTTTCAAGATGTGAAATTTCAAAACCATGCAAAGAACATTGGGAAATGCAACCAAATTGTTCAGCTCAAGCAGATCCATTCAGCAGACATATCCTAGTGAATTCAAAAGCCATGACAAAGCTTGCAAAACAAGTCCAACAAAGATTTTTCCAAGCAGATTTTAAGACTAAAACACATCTATAGCTTATATTTTTAATATATTTTTTATATCTGCAGAAAAATGGCAGTGACCTGTACAGTTTTTCATGAGCAAGTTTGGACAACACCAGAAGTTCATTAGAGAATTTCTCCAAAATGTCAATATCACTTGTTGCACAGCACTTTTCACCTTGCCTCTTTTAAACACAAACCAAGATCCTACTTCTTTAAAGTCATCTGATTCCAAAATTAATCTGCACTATCACCATGTGGTTTGTATTTCCACTGGAAGAAAAATTTACTGTCTAAACAGCTTGGTTGCACATAGATGCATTAAAACAATTATAAAAACCCCACATAAATGGACAATTTTTTCAGCCACCCTGTAATAACGTCACAATTTCACTGACCAAATCACAAGTCTTAGGATCTAATTTTCCATAAACAGCCTCAAGCATTAAAATAACAGTTTTACCAAATTTCAAAAAGGCAGTGCGGATCATGAGTTAAACTTTGGCAGGATGAGAAAATTATTTCAAACAGTTTTTGACTACTCCTTTGGAAAGGCAGGTGACTCTTTTTTGATAGTAACTATGCAGGCACCTTCTCATCCATTTTATTTTTATACATTTAAAAAAATATATTTTGAAAATTGTCCAGTTATTGTTCTAACACCACCCTCTCCCTCTTCCCACCAAAAACAAATGTCAAGTTCATTATATCTTTCTCTTGCTGTTGAAGTGAGTCTTGATGCCATCTAAACATTTTATAACACAGTTTTTATATTTCAAATTAAAAAATATTTACTTGTCCATAATTTATCCTCTTTCTGCCTGATGAAGCAGCAGCCATAACTTTGCTGGTCTATCTGGCAAAGCCTGACTCACTTGAAAAGATAATTTTCCAAACTACAGAATTTGTAGCCACCTCCATTATTTTAAAATAAGTATAAGCACTTATTTTTAAAATAAAATCAGTATATGCACTTTGTGGACATCTAGCCTGAACCAGATATGTGAACCTAACACTTTCTATGGTTTCTGTAGCTCTACAGAGAGAATTCAAAATAAGTCACCTTGACGTCATCCTGGTGAATGGATGAGGAACAGAAAAATTCTGTGGTTTCTCTTCCCTCTGATATTTATGCTCTACCAAATTACAGCTACACACAAGCAAACATAACACATCCCCTAAAAAACCCTTACTAAGTGGCAGTTTAATATCACAGAAATTAAACCTCTCGCCGCAGTCAAAACACAAACATGTGAATCTGCACAATAAGGAACAGAAAATAGAAACACACCGCAGGAAAGTAAATCAGGTTATACTTACAGCCTAGTTAACTTCTGTGTGTTCTGGAAAAGCAGCTCGGGAAGAACTTGCAGTTTATTCTTGTTCAGACGCCTAAAGAGTTATAATCAGAATAAAAAAAAAAGATTAGATTATCTTCCAATTGAAGAAATTTATTCTATTGTGCATAAACACATGAAGCTCCCATTGCATTAAACCTCATGCTATGAATTTGCCATTGGATTCCTAGAGCATTTTATTCATACAGGAGCCAAACTGTGTCACTTGTAGACCACCTGCCCACGTGCACGAGGTGGGGAGTCAAGGACAGGCACCACAAAGTTTTAATGTGGATGAGTACAAAAACATAACTTTTAAATTTTCCTCTGGATGCCTACTGAGAATCATACACTGCTTTGGGAACAGCTACTGGCAGGAATCTGGATTTTCATTCTTCTTCAATAAATGTAGGCACAGTAAATTCAGTAACTTGACCAACCAAGATTATTCCCAGATTAGCTATTATTTCTGTAGTATACATAATTGCTTTTTTAAAAGAATTTTCTTGAAACTTCACTTGGAAAACCTGAGCTCTGTTGTAGAAAATATGAACATATGGGTAACCAGATGACTACATGGTGATTTGAAATAGAATATTAATCCTGAAGATTCTTCCAGGAACATTTTAGAGAACAGATTAGTGTTTATACATTAGTCCCTTTTACTCACTCACTACACAAGTTTTTACTCTGATGACAACTTGCCAGTTTTTAGCAAACAACTATTCCAAGCTATTCCAGCCCTGTAACTATAAAAAGCATGAGCCTCCTCTCCATAAAATGTGTGACAGCCCTGCAAAATCTGCAAGAACTTCTGCTTCAAGACACAATCCTGTTCTTCAATTCTTTTTCAATGGACACACTCACCTGCTCTCACAGCCCTAATGAATGCTATTTGCAAAATGAGTTCACCTGAGCTAATTACAATCAATCTCCACTGCATAAAGGGGAAGCTGAGCTGTTCTCAAAATTCATATCAGAGCTTTGTGCCCCCTTTGATCCCAATCCACCTTCAGGTTAACTTTGATAGCAGATCCATTTCTGCTGAAGTTTTGATCTCCAAAGACTCCTGGAGCTTTTATAAACCCTCTGCTGCTTAGCACCCCATATCTGCTTTCCACTTCTCTGGCATGCTGAGTAATCTCACTATCAGAATTCAAGAATTTTTGGAATTGAAAGGCTTTCCTGAGATCAAACTAACATTGTGGGGTTTCATATGGCAGAGTTTTCACATGGCCACCATATGAACGTGTCTTGTGAGACAAAGGGGTGATGGAGGAGAGGGGAATTTCAACTTCTCTTTCTGACACCTACAACAGATCAAAGGCTGCGTCTGCAGGCTCCCAGAGCCCGAGCACTGTGCATTACACACACCACATGAGAACCAGTATTTGGATCTGCTGAAGTTACATCCTGCAGCTTCTACCAAATACTCAATGACATTTATGAGATAAATGGACAAAACAGCAAATAAACCTCTAAAGAATATGAGAGATGCTAGTTTTGCATCTGAGAAAATACATGGGAAGATTTGAAACTGGTTTCCCTTACACCCATGTGACATTTTACAATTTCATACTTAATAAACCATCTTATTTAATTCAAGGTTGATGGCAATGTGCTACTTAGCCCTCATCAGAATCATTGCTTTGGTTAATCATGTTTATCTTTTAGAATAACAGAATGAAATATAAGAAAGAAAAATACTTATTCAGGGCTTAGCACTCCTCATCCATCCTCCTTCACCAAGGCCAGCACGAGTCATTGAGACATACTGAACAAAACCAACTTATTTATCATCCAAAATGTGAGAGTGCCAGTGAAATATACGTCTCTTACACACGGTGTGAAATGTTTATTCCTGTGTCTGATTATCATTTCAGATCTTACAATGTACACATAATTATGCACTGTCAACCCAAAGTCATCTGACTCATCTCAAAGAAACATCCCAGGAATATGTTCAAGGTTATTCTTTTCTCTACTTGCAAGGATTTCACAAATGCTGAGCTTATGTTTATTGTTCTAAACCAAAGAAGCTAATCAAAATCAGATTAAATTTCTAGAGCAGGAGGTTTCACACCAACAAGCAGACACAAAAATACATGTAGTAACAAGAAATTGTATTTCCAGGTTAGCAAATGTTTCACTGAGAAGTGAAACATTTACAACTTCCAGTGACACAAACAACCCAGAGGGGGAAAAAAGCCTAACATCAAGGGTTTTTCTTTCATTTACTATCAAATTAATCCAGAAGATTGAGCATTTTATATTATTTCCTATTATTTATATGGGCCAACACTCTCCTAACTGTGATAGCAAATGGACCAAGTTCTCAGCTGCCCTTTTTAACTGTCTTAATTTTAATATCTCAACTTCCATACTGACTTTCTTTCAAACATTATATGAAGTAACACCCACACAAGGACCCTTGCAGAGCTCACACTGTGAGCTGCCCTTCACTAGCACTAAACATTTTGTATGGGTCTAAATGTACTTATATTTTTAATATTGTATTGTATTAAATGAAATGTTTTTTATACTGCAGTAGAAAGCAAACTGAATTTGTGTATCAAGGCCAAGAACTCAATGAAATTCTGCCTTTAACTTATGTAAACTGGATTTTCAAAGTTCCCCAGCACTGCTGGTCAGTGCTCCTGCACAGATTCCATCCTCCAGAAGCTCCAGGTGAGGAATTTTTGTGTTCCTCATCTATTTCTGCCACAAACCAGAATTTGCAGCTCTCTAATCCCGGGTTATGTTACTAATTGATAATGAAGCACATTAATGTAGCACCAAGCACCTGAAGACAAGTGTCTCTCCATGTCTTGTTTCAAGCTATGGGACTCTCCAAACCTTCCACCACTTCCTAAGATTTATTTCAAGTTTAAACTTCCTCCAAAAGTCATTTTATTCATAGTTGGATTCTCAGGGGAGCTGTGGGAGTGAACAGGGAGTTGTTTCTGTTGAACATCACCTACTGTATTATAACTTCTACTGCAATACCTACTGAAATATAAGACTAGATCACCTCATAGAAACTTAGACATACTTGATGTAGGATACATTTAGCATGCTCCTATTTATTATGTGCCAGAAAGCCACCAATAGCCTAGGAAAAAATCCCAATTACAACTCTTATTTCTCTTCCTGGGCTTGGGAGAAAGGCCATTAAGAAACTCCTCAATACAGAAGTATCAAAGTACCAGACAGGATGTTTTTAAATTCCAAAGAAAGAGACAGAGACATGTTTAAAGATTATTTAATGTAAAGACCAAATGTTCTGGACGGCCATTTGTAAGCAGCGTTTCCTCTGGTTTGACAAAGAGGTGCCAAACACGGATGAAATGCAGTGGAAGATTCCTAACACATCATTTGACAAGAACTGGGGTTTATCCTCACCTTTCAGTGTCAGTTCTAGGACAGAGAGGGAAAATTCCAGTGCAAGGTGGAGCAAACCTTGGGAATGCCAGCACAGGGATGGAGGCGTGCTGGGCACATTGAGGGTCTGCAGCCCCTCCACACCCAATGATCCCAGAGAGGAACAGAAACACCCCTGCTGGCCCAGAGCTGTCCCCATCCCATTACTGCATTAATCTAAATCCTGCTACCTGTCCAGATTTAATTACAGCACCACTTTTGTGTCACTGACACATTTTATGAAAAATCCTTTCCTTAGGATTTTTCCTCCTGAGAAGCTGAGAGACCTCAGGAACAAAATGTAAACATTGATTATCTGCTGCTGTGGAATGCAACAGGTGCATCTGCGATTGGTCTCATGTGGTTGTTTCTAATTAATGGCCAATCACAGTCAGCTGGCTCAGACTCTCTGTCCAAGCCACAAACCTTTGTTATCATTCCCTCTTTTCTATTCTTAGCCAGCCTTCTGATGAAATCCTGTCTTCTATTCTTTTAGTATAGTTTTAATGAAATATATATCATAAAATAATAAATCAAGCCTTCTGAAACATGGAGTCAGATCCTCGTCTCTACCCTCACCCTAAGACCCCTGTGAACACTGTCACACTTTTGATTTTGTAACAAGTATCTTGGAAATGGTGAAGCCATAGAACAGTGAAGTAAAAATAGTCTGCAAAAAGTTCACAAACAAAATGAGCCAGAGTTTTGTAAAATGATTCTGTGGATGCTGTTCCTGGGACTGTGCTTTATTAACAAATATAGATATTCCTGATTTTAAATTAGTGACTTAAAATAGAAACAACATCAGGCCATACCTGGAAAATGAATTTAAATCCAAGCAAGTTTTGCAGCTGTAACTGGCTACATCATGGAGCAATGTCAGATCAGCTCTGTGAATCTGAACAGTAGACTGTAATTTTAAAAAAAATGTAATTATCAAACAAAATTCCTGGGACTGTTCAGACTAGGAACGCCATTTGGGATGCAGCACAAAAAGAAACCCTTGGAACTGGGCTCTTCCCTCAGGCTGGGAGCACAGCAGCCCTGAGCCAGGATGTGTGTGCACACACAGCACCATCCAGCACCCAGGGCAGGGAGGAACCTGGGGCAGAGCCAGCCAGGATCTGCTCCACATTATGTGACCTGGGACTGCTGGATGGGAAAGCAGCTGCTCAGCCTCCAGTGTATCCCAAACTGGATGCTTTACAGCTCATAAGACCTGCAAAGTATTCGGGGAATTTGGAGCACTGGGCAGGATGATGCATAATCATTGGATGAAGGAACAGATTGGCTGCAGTGCTGGATCAGAGGCAGCTCTGGATGTGCACAGCATGGAGCCCAGACTAATAAACCTCCTGGAAGCTGAAGAACTGTGCAGAGAGGCTCTCCAGGAGTCATATCAGCTCTGGCAATACCTGCACTGAGTCAAATTTATTAACTCTGATTAGACACATGCTGGCTGTGCAGTCAACAATCTCCACACACCACAGCTCCTCCATCTTCCAGGCTCCTTTAACCACTGCTATGCACAGGAAACAGAGCTTGGCATGTTCTGTTACGTTAGTCTGCTCCTCAGGTCCCCAAAAGTGACCCAACAGAGCTGACCAGGCACCAAAAGTGCACACAAAGTTCTCGATGTGCAAGCCAAGGGTGTCCAGGAGCCATCCATCCCCTCCATGGAGCCACCACAGCAGGACTCTTCACAGGGCTCAGAGTCACCCTGGTGCTGCTGGAACATCTTTAGGGAGGTGTAAAGGGTAAAAGCTAAAAGCCCATACTTCTATCTGCAGGAATTCAGTGCAAAAGTCAAATATTGCTGCTTCTGAAATTATTGTGTATCACTGGCACATTCTTAAGAATGGCTGCTTACTAATTCTTGATACTGGATGTTGACTTGTCACATAAAATTAGTACATAAATGTCTGTACTTCACAGCCTTATCCTGTTACAAACTGCATTTTCTTTCTTTAGAACTCCAATGGCCTAAAATGCAGACTTACAGAATTTGTGACCTTTTTAAGTCCATCCATGCAATGCTGCCCTCTGGTTTATTCTGTTTTCTTTAGAGCAGCCCCACACAGCATCAAACACTGTTCCAACACTTCCTCTCACCTCCCCAAGCCATTTTGCTTGCATATATAATAAACAAGTGCCAGGTTCTGCCCTGCTGCCCACCTGGGGGTTCCTGTGTCCTGAAGGCAAAGGGGGAGAGGGAAACAACCCCGGTGTCAATCACAGAATATCAAGGGCCCTTAAAAAAACAATGGAGAAGTTATTAACTGTGAAATTCCTGCCTTCCTGGCTCCAACCAGGCTAATCATATTCCTTCCTCTGTCTGAAGCTGGGATAGGAGAGAAACTTAACTATTAAGATTCCCCTGATTAATAAAAACACAGAGTGAAAAACAACCATTGAAGCCTGGAAAGAATGCTACCAGATTGAAGATGTTTCTCAGGATCATTCTCTGAAACAAATGGAGAAAAAGACCTACACTTTTTAATATTAATTATATTTGTGGCTTATTAGTTTTCTTCTGGATAACTTCTGGGTAAGTAAAAAGCCTCAAAATTGGAAAAAAAATCTATTTTTTCTGAAGGCAGAGGTCATCTTTTCCTGCAGGAGAAACTTTCTGTGGGGACTGATTTCAGCTGCATCCCTCACACTCACACCACTGGAAGGGTCACATCCAATCCTGGTTCTGTTGTCTCACAGAGCTCCACTCACAATAAGAGCAGAGAGGAGCTAAATTTAATCTCTACTGAAGGCATGATCAGCGTAGATGGAATAGAACAAAATGCATATGGAAGCAGAACGAGAGCATTGCTCAACTTGCAGCTATTTTAATCTTTTTGCAAGAAGAATCTAAATCAGATTCTTTGCTACTACAAAAGAAGGAGAAGACATTCCAAGAATCCTGCAGTGTTCCACCCCTCACAGCAGAACCTCCTTTCCTTCTCAGGGCTAATATCACCAGAGCAAATTTAGAAGGTTCAGAAGAATTTCAGGGCTCAGAAATCCAATAAACAGATAAAAAGAACATCTAAAATATCATACTTATGCATTTCTTATACAATTAGTTGGGATAATACGAAAAAGCTTCAGTGCAATCACAATCCTTGACTTCTCACTCGTTTATATCCAAGGTGTACAAGGAGAGGGTCTGAGAAGCAACATTAAGAGATCACACCAAACATAATTGTAGATTATACAGTTTAAGATATTTTTGAGATACTTTGAGATATATTGAGATATAACTTTTAAGATATTTTGAGACTGAGTATTATCAGCTTCATGCTCTGTTCTCCCAGCTTCAGGACAGTTTTACTCTGAGTAAGAAACAAATCAGAGAAAACCCAAACCTCCTTTTCTGCAAAGTTTCAGTGAGCTGATGCCCATTCACTCCACAAGAAATTTCCTCCTTCAAAGTGAGACTTGCCTGCTTCCCAGGGACAATGGAATCAAGATGAAAGCCCAAAGTAAAAGCAATGCAAGTATCATTTATTCAAACTGGGCAAACTGTGCAGTTTTCCAATGCAATTTGATTTCTCATTATGCCACTGACTCGGTTTGAAAATTTTGAATACCATAACATGAGTTAGCTCAGGCAAACTGCAAATATTCAGGGCCTGAGCAGAAATCACCACATTTACACAGCTATGGAGGAAAAAGCAAAGGATCTGGCTCTGCTAGATAATCTCACAGCAAAAAATCTCTTCGGCACATCTTTGTTTTTCATTTAAAATATCTTGCAGTACTATACTAACATTAGTGAACATATTTCACCCAGAAGTTTAAGGTGATACACAGGCTCTGACTTAAACCTGACAGTTTTATTATTGTCTCCAAATAGAGCAATTACTTGCTTGTAACCCCACAAATGTGTGATACCCATCAGCCTCCAAATCCTGTCTGCCTTTCTGCTGAGCATTGCCAGCTTTGACCCAGATCAAAGCACTTAATATTTTTCATGAAGTGAGGAGCACTCAGTTCCTTTCCACACAAGTTCAACAACTTTCAAGTTTAACATCCATATTCACACTGCTGTCTATTACACAGTTCATTCTCCAACAGAAAAATAAAAACTACAGTGGTTTTACATTTTTAATGGGTAGCTTTAAAGCAACAGTCCTGCTACTTCAGCCTTTCATATCCAGAAATTATCCAAGTAACTTTGGGTTCACTCCCCAGCTTGGCCATTTATTTTATTTCACACTCAGCACATCTGGGTCTCCCTTTTGGCACTAAGCAAGGTCCCTTTTTCTCCTTTGTTGTCAAGAGATGTATGGCTCCATCATCCTTGGAGATGTGGCTCAGGGAACAGGATGCAGTTAAAAGAGTTCCTACAAGTTACTTAAGGAAGAAGTGGTTACATCACAAGCTTGGGCAGAACCAATAAGCAATAAAAATGACTTAATGCATAAAAGACTGAAATAGAAAGACAGGAGTTACTGAACTCCAAGGAGTAACTAAGTTTTTCTTTGGAAGCACTGGCTTGGGAAGCAGGAACAGGAGCACAGCCAACTGCCTGCAATGGTTTCACCAGAAAATCCTATTAGAGTCAAGAAATCCATAGTGATCGTTAATGTAACTTCTCCTTTGCTCCATATCACTTCCTCTTGGTAAGGAAAAACAGTCAAGATGCAGCACCCAGTAAAAAAAGTCAACCTTATCCATTACTTTCTGTCATCACCTCTTTATATTACTGCCCTAGGAAATAAAGCCAGACGATCTATAATGGAATTTCAATAAGGGCACTCTGAGGAAGCCCAGAACAACCATATTACAGGATTATGGTGTGGGATAAATGAACTTCTTCATCTACATGATGTGTTATTTCAGAAGCTTTTACAAAAAACCTGGGAGAGATACCACTGCAAGTTGCTAAGGGACCATTTTTTGAAGGAAAACTGTTTATAATAGTTATAACTTTGAGATCCCTTATTACAAACTTAGCAGGCTGGGTGGTCCTGGTTCACATTTTCAAAGCTGTCACAAGTAATAACCTTTATTACCAACTTCTCATTAGACTGAGAAAGATTAGCTCCCCTCCTCAGAAGTGCAGAGTACATGTCTGTGCATTTCAGCAGCACAGGAACTGTGGCTCTGTAACACTTCATAGCTTTCAATGCTAGAATCCATCTTTTCTCTTTTTTTCTTTCCAAAGTATCTCCTCATATGAAAATATCCTGACATTAGGATAGAGGACAGAACTACACAGATGGTCCCTGGCTAGGAGCAAGCTACCAACACTGGCAAGGGAAGCAGGAGGAACAGATTTAAATTTCAACTTGTCCGAAAACCAACGTGAAGAAACAAAAACATCCTAACTGCATTCTTGTGGTCATCAAAAACTGCCATCAATGCCCTAAAGTGATACAGAAATGGAGAGAAACCTTATTATCAACCTAAGTGAAGATAAGAATAAAGACATGTGTCAGAATGTTCATTAATGAAAACAGCAACAGCAAGAAAATCCTCTAAATGCAGAAGAGGCAAGCAGAGGTGCATGCCCAGTCTCTCAACACAGCAGCAAGTTTACACAACTACTGAGCCACAAACATGCACTATAGTAGCTTATACTCGTCTGCAGAAGACTAATGTACAAAAATCAACAATTTCTTTTAACTATCATTCAAAGAAGCCAAAAACGCTTGATCCATAAACCCTCAAGCAGAGAGGGTCTCTGCTGAAGTTGCTTCTCAATTTCTGACAAGTTTTAGAAAGTTTCCTATTTCAAATCAGAAAAAAATTAGGAACTCACACTGTGTAACTTCAAGCACTCATACAGAATGATAGAAACAGGGTTACTTTTTCATTACTCCACTGACTATTGTGAAAAGAACAGGAACATAATCCAAGAAACATAATCTGCTGGAGTACCCCTAAATGCCCATAACTTTTAATATTCATCAAAGTATCATAGACATGACTAAACCATTTTTTAACACTAGTGAGTAATCTCTGCAGGTCAGAGCTGAAAGTCTATGAAGAAAGGAAAAAAAAAATTTAGCATTCACATCTCCAAGCTATGCTGTCCCTATTAACAAGCCTTAAAAGTTTATATTATTTCTAGAAGTCAGAAACTGCTGTGAAAACTTCTAAGTACAACTCTTCTTGTCCTTTCTAGCAGAAGGAACAGAACCCTGTTCCTGTTTGAATAAGGCAGCACCAGCCCTGCTCCCCACACCACCCATATATAGTAAGGAATGCTCAGGGCACTCTGGTGCTCCTTCTCCCAGGGATCTGTGCCAAGCAGAACCAGGGGAAAAGGAAGAATTGCAGGATCATCTCACACTGGATGCTTTAAAAAGGCTCCATCCTCCCAAGCCAATTGAATGGAATGAGGAAAGGATGGAGTGACACCAAGAGCACGCTGCACACTTGAGTCCAACATGACAAGCAAAAAGCCAATACCAATAAGGTATTGCCCTACTCTAAGAGCTCAAACAGAAACAGCCCCCAGCTGCTCTGCCAGCCCTGGAATCACCTGTAACAACTCAGCATCTCCTGAGGAAGACACAAAGGTCATCAGGCACAAAATCCGCCTTGCCTAAAAGCTGAGAGCTCCGAGTTTCTGTGATAATTCCTCTGATCCACTTCTGCTTTCCCAGAAGGTTTTCAAATGCAGGATTCAGCTGTTCTGAGGTGTTTCAGCATCCAGCAGCTCCCATTTCTCTCCTGCATTCCTGACAAACTACAGGACATCTATTCCACTCAGTCATGAAATACAAATATGAAAATGTACATGGAACATCCACAACACCTGCTTGAACCCTCAATTCCTCTCTTTTTTTTGGGATCCTCATACTAGAACACCTTGACCCAAGCAGAAAGATCCAGAGAAGAGATTATCTCCAAAGACTGAGAGCATGACACTAACATGAAGATAACTATAAACCAGCATGGATTGATTTGTTGTGTTCCATGTGGAAGGGAGGTGCAGCTTGAGGGGAGCTCCAGTTCAACAGACACAGCCAAAATGGAGTTGTGCCACAAAAAAGCAAAGTCAAGACTGTACTGATCTGCTCCATGGCAGAGAGACCTCAAGACCTACATATTCATGTGTTCTCCAAGAACAAAAGGAGGTTAAGTGCTTTGAATTCATCATGTTTCACTCAGGAGAAGGATTATTTAAGGATTGCTGTGCTCCACAGCATGAAATTCAGCCAACACTTATGGTATTTCTGGGACAGCAAGCAGCATAATCCTTCTAATATGAGGAAGCTCAAAGCAGCAAAACCCTTTTGATGAAATTATTTAAGCTAAATAAAGTTCACCCAAATAATTCCAGACCACTGATGCAGCAGTTCTTACCCAACAGTAACACAGACACTTAAGCATTTCCTACAGATCTGGAAGAAATGACTGCTAAATCCTGAAGTGTTTTGCTTAAACAAATACCCTCATAAATCTTCACCAAGTATAAAAAAACCTGCTAAAATCAGACAAACAAGGCACAGAAAAGAATAATTTTAAAAGCTGTGATGCAATGTCCAGGGCTGATCAGCTTTTCCAAGGGAGTTCTGGCTCAGGGCAGTGGAGGTGTCCCTGTCCCCCTTGCTCTGTCACCACTGCTTTAGGAAGCCCAGGATTCCTGTGGTTACAGAACCTCTTGTCTGCATAAATGAGACCCAAATTTGTTTTTCCATGAGTTCTTGTGGGTCAGTGACCTATTACAAAAACGTTTTTGATGAAATCAGGTTCATTTATTTCCATGTTGTTAAAATAAACCTGGTTGTTTTGTGGCCCTGGCCAGAGGCACTAATGCAAACCAAACCCTCTCACTGAAGCATTGCATCCTGCTCCTGCCCTCACCTCCCCTGCACTTTTCCTGTGTTTGGATTCCTCCTGTGCTGGCCTATTGACAGAGCTGCTAATGGCTTCCCTTGGAAAAGAGCGGAGAATTTTTAATTTTTCTTTTTTTTTTTTAATAATGTTTGCAAAAGAAATAAAAGGTTTGCTCTTGGACCAGCCATAACCAAGAGCTTGGCTGTCCAGCAGTGGCTGAGTAACATGTAACTGTGTAATTATGTGCTACAGACAGAGCAAGCCATGAAATTTGATGGTATTAGTGCCCTCTAGGAGCCCACAGGACATAAACACAGTAACCAGGAACTGCCATTTTTCCAACTGCACATACCCTATTAGAAAATATCACCTCCACACACGTTCAAAGAAGTGGTTTCCTAAAATTATTTCATTCACTGAATAGTCACCAAAGGGTAAGGAAGTGACAGCTACTGCACCACTTCAAAATTTATTTCACAGGAGTCTCATGACAAACACAGAAATAGGGTTCTTGACAAAACCCATGGACAAGAAACAGTGGCAGGGATTTATCTTGGAACTAATTTATAACTAACACAAGCTTAACTTTTTTTTTTTTTTTGTGGTGATATTATTTTGGCGTGTTTTATTTGTTGGTTGGATTTGGGACTTTTTTGTTTTGCTAAATAAAGATGGTCCAGCAGAAACCCAAAGCAGCAGGCAGTGCACAAAGCATCAGCTCATCAAGGTTTTCTGGTTCTCTTTTACCTTTTTTTTTTTCCATTTTACCTCCAGGTTGTGCGGACAAGCCCTACCCCTTGCAAGGCACTCATCAATAGTAGGAGGATGAAATTTTGACCATTTCAGATAAGTCTGTGCCCTTCACATCAAGCACAATTCCAATAAAAGGGTCTGGGGTGCAGGAACCCACATTATCACACAGCTGAACACATGGAGAAAGTTTTGCCAGGCTGACTGGGGGATTGATTTCCACAATTCATCTGCACCTATTATCAGTCCTGAAACTACAAGTGCAGCAAATTAAGAATATTTTTGGCATTGACAGCTCGCTATAACTTCAACAGGGTCAAAGAAAAAGGCAATTTTTAGGTTTTTCTAACTGGATGGTAAGAAATACAAAATATTTTAAAGTACATAAAATTTTTCAAGCACAAAATATTTTCAAGCACATATTTTCAAGCAGGTTCTCACACCACAGCAGCTCGCCTGTGCAGAAAAGATTGGTATTTCAAAAAGACAGATATTTCAATTCTTGCAATAATGCTTGATTAATTTCAATAAAAAATGAAGTTATGAGTGTTAATATAAGGAAAAAAACCCCAACATCAATATCCAAGCCACAGATGCCTCTCATTTCAGGTGCCGCCCTGCTCAGACCACACTACCCAGCTGAGCACTGCTCTTTTCCAAGTACCCAGCACACACAGATTGACCAAGTCGGCCTCCAAAAAAAGCCCCAGATCTATTTTTTTTTCATGTTTCAGCTTTTCTTTATGCTTCTGTAAGTAATGCTGTTCCCAGTGATGCTTCTAAAAACCAGCTGACCTTTTCACATTGTGGTTTAAACTACTGAAATACTTAGAATAAACCACAGCCAGCTTTATGAAGACACTGAACAGGACAGTGGTTTCTGTATGAACCAAACACAGACTGGGGGCATCTGAAAATGACCCAGGTTTTGCTTCTAGAAGTCATTTCAAGCTTTTTTCTTTATTTTGTTTCACCACAGTCTTACTCCATGAGTGATCTATACTTACACTTGAACCACTGTGTCTCCCAAAAAATAAACAAGTTCTACCTGCAAGCCCCTATTGGCAGGAGAAAGTAAACACTAATTAATCTTGAGATACTGAGGCATGGACATTACAGAAGTGTCTCTGTGTGAATACAGACTACTTGGTTATTCTGGTGTACATTCATATTACACAATTTCAGTTTTAACCATGAACAGAATTCGTATTATTAGAGTTTCAGTTTTAAAAAATCCATTTTTATTTGTTTTTTCTAAAAAATACCATGAATTCTCTAGTTTCAACGTTCCAGTTACCTCAGTACTTTGGCAGATCTTTTGAAGAAAATTCAGAGAGTTGCTAGGTATAATTCCTGACAAAACTGGTGGCTATGAGATCAACATATGAAATCAACAAAATTCAAAGGGAAATTCTAATATTTCAGACTATAAAAATATTGAGACAGTCTTAAAGCTTTAAGTGTGCTTCATTTTGGGATGTGCTTATTGCTCACAGTATATAAAAAGTTATTTATTATTCCTGGTCACTACCAGTGTACTACAGCCAAAATAAGGGAACATTTCCTTCTGAAAAATTAATACAAATGATAGAATTCTTTATTCCCCATATGAACTGGGATGAACTAGGCCTTACTCAAGTATTTTGTCCCATCCTGAGCTCTTGTGAGAATCTTGACTCTATATGGCAATGTATGTACCAGACATCTTGCAACATTCCCTTGCAGAAAAAAATGACTTTTTGTACTACTAGCTGCAAATCCCCCTCCTGCCCCAGTTTTATATTGATTGCATCTCTGAAGTGTGGGAACAGCAAAAAGAGAGCTCCTTTAAACAAAAAAGAACAATAATCATTCCTGACCATATCTGATCCATCACTCACACAATGGACTGACATCTCTCTCAATTACTGGCACTTAAAGAGTGCAAGAAAAATCCATCTCAGTGAAATCTTCCAGAGCAGCCAGTGCACAGCATTGACAGATAAGGGAAGCATGTGAGCCATTCACTGGGAACATTTATTCTGGCTGTTTGAGCCAAGAGCAGCACATCATGCTGAATCAAAAGCAATACCCAATTAATTAACTTCCTTCTTCCTTCCAAGAATCAGCAAAGGTGAGACTGGATGCAATACCTGCATCCTCCCCTGTGGCTGGCTCAAGTGCCCTGCTCACATTCCATCTGTCAATATCTATTTCATCCTTTTTTCCCCATACAGCTCAACAAGAGCTGCCCTGTCCTCACTCCTGGTTTTGTCCTGAGTGATTCTAAAGGTAAAATATCAACCACACATCTCAGCAATTCACCACCTTGCACAGCACTTTCCATCATATCTCATGAATAAAATTTGTATTTATCATTTTATCTTGTTGTTGCAATTCACATTCCTCAGGGAAGCTGCTGATTTTGCCTGGGTTTTGTTAAGCAAGTCTTACAAGAAACAGGAATTCCTTACTGGTGACTTCCTCTAGAGTCAGATATCCAGTGTGAGCTCCTGCAGGGGTGAAGGGCAGCTGGGAAACCATTAAATTCCTCTGCTCCAGGCATGATAAAACATGATTTATTTTAAATTTTGATTTGGGATTGCCAAAGCACCTCAGCCTCTCCAGGGAGAGGACAGCACATCCCTGAGACTTAAGATCAGCTAGGTCAGCAGGGCAGAATTAGATTTGGGAAAGAGAGGCAATTCAGTTTCTTGCAACAGGTGAAAATCAGCAAATCTCCATTTCTGGCGCTGACTTCCAGCCCAGCCAGCTGCACACCCCATTTCCAGCAATGCCAATGGGCAGGGCAAGCATGGACCACCCTCCTCTCCCTCTGTGCCAGCCTCCCACCTTTCCCAGCTGGTTCCCCAGCTGTCTGGGGGTTGGTGCACTCAGGGGAGGTGCCTTTGGTCAGTCTGATTTGGGCACTCTGCAGGAAGGGTGAGTGAACATCCCCAGGGCACAGCTGAGAGGGGAACCGGGCGATCAGACAGCACCAGCCTCCCCCCAGAGCATCAAACTGGGCAGCTCTGGGCAATAATGACATGAGGAAGGAACTTGTGGGCATGGAAAGCTGCTACAGGAGGGTGCTGCCACTACTCTATTGCCATCAGGGTCAGAAAACAGCAGATGCAGCAGTGATGATGACATGGCTCACCCTTAAGCAGCAAAAGGTGCATTACAGCCCCTGGAAACTGCAGAGCCACACTCCAAATCAACACAATTCTTGAACAAAGTAGTCAGATTCCACCCATGCAAGTTAAAACAATTAGTCTCTACAAATAAACTCATTAATTTACCATGTATTTTTCAGAGATGTTGTCTGAGAGGGAAGCCCTGAACAAACCCCAGACTCCAGAGTAAAAACGAAGGGAAGGGACTCAAATAACACTGTAAAAATTCTGCAGCACCAAGTGCTCCGTTCTCCATGATTGTCCCACCAGCATCCAGGAATAAAACCAGTAACACCCTGTCAGATACTCCCACCCAAAACATTCTGGCTCTTCATGTTGGACTTCTCACAATGTAAACAGTCACACAGACACTCATTTGAAAAGCAATGCTAAATTGGCTTTCAAATGCAAGGTAAGAGATTGCTGTGTCAGATATGGGTTACAGGACTCTTTTTTTTGACTGGAATAATTTCTCAGAGGATGTAAGGAAAAAGTTATCAACAATATTAATTAAATATTAACCAATATCAATAAATATTACTTAAATTTGCAGGCATCAACCAATGCAATAAAGAGTTTTATACTGCTTAGCTCACAGCTGCAGGCAGCACAAGAAGTAAGTGTCAATCTGTCCTAACCAGGAGATCAGGACACATCTCCAGGTGTCACAACCTGAGTTTCAATGTTTATTCTTTGCCAGCTCCCACAAGGGGTGGCTCATTTTACCAGTGGTCTCTGAAGGAAACAGTTTTCCCTCATTTACAAAAGAGGCATCACTAACCCCCAGACTGTGACCTGGGATCAGACACCTCAGGGCTGATTTTCCCCTTGAAGGCAGCTCCTGCAGCTGTAGGAAAGTGCAGCTCAGCTTCTGACATATCCCACAGCAAGTTCCTCAGGAGCCAGGGGGATGCTGCTGTCTTTGGGGGGAAAGCAGAGAAATCCATCACTGCAGTGTGCAGAGACACCTGCAGCAGTGTGGGAACCCAGAGCATCCCTCTGTCTGTCCTGAGCAGCCCAGACCCTGCCAGGGGGCTCAGAGACCCTGGCACAGAGCCCAGGATGCCCCTGTGGTTTGATTATGACCCATGGAGCAAGTTACCAACCTTGTATGAAGAGCTACAAGCCACAACAGTTTAGGTAGAATAATAGTGAAGTTATCACAGGGTGGAAAAGTAGATTTTGGGGTTTTTGGTATGGGGGTTCAGGGGGCAAGATGGAGGGATCTGGGCATGTCCAGCCTTTCTCCTTCTTCTTGGCCTCCATCTTCTGCTGTGATGTTGGCACTTTTAGATGGTTTAGAGTAGAAGCTCACTGTCTAACATAGGTGATAGGCTTTGGGAAGAAATTGTAAATATTGTACATACAGTTTTTAGTATAAAGACATAACACTGCCCTGGGGCAGGCAGAGTGCCTGGAACTGTCCTGCTGGATGGACGTCGGCAGGGCAGGAGAAAGAATTTTATAGATAAGGAACAATAAACAACCTTGAGACCAAGAAATGAAGAGCTCTGACTCCTTCTTCAAGCACCAGGCTGGGAAAAGAGACTTTCTAACACATCTTGGGGTCACTCTGACAAGCCAGAGATCCCCACACAGCAGCCTTGGGCAGGCTGGCAGCACACCTGGTACTAAACCAACTCACCTGGAGCAGCAAGAGGGAAACACACAATTGCTAAAACCAATTAAATACCCAGTCACAGCTCTAAATCCCCTTTAGGGTGTCTTTGTTCTCCTGCATTTCCAGATAAGCATTTCATGAGCACAAATTTCCAATAGGATGTGTTCCCCACCATACCACAGCAAAATGGGCACTGAAAACAAGAAGGATTTTTTTTTTCTGAAAGGTTAAAATTGACCTGTGTGACATCTTCACAGCTCCTTGTGGCCTCTGAAACATGCTGTGCATGCAGCTCCAGCAGGAACACCCAAACTGCTCAACCTTGTGTAAACACCAGGGTCTGCTCCATGCTGCCAAGGATTGCCTTTGTTTACAGCAGCAAAGAGCTGACCAAAGCTTTTATTTCTTCCCCAGCTACTCTGAAGCACCTACCAACCTCTCCACTCAGCGTGGTAATTGTGGAAGATGCTTTTTGTATTACATGATTTATTTAAAGCATGTCCAATCTCAATTTATGAAATCCAGATTGTGAAGCACCACATAACAATTTATTCTTTCCCTTAGCATCTTTGGTCACTAATAGCAATTTTACAGTACACTGTGCCAAATAAATACACTTTAATACCCCAATCAAGCATTTGGGAAGCTGCTTACAAAGACTCAATGCACAGTAGCATCAGTGCAGCTAAAAATTAAACCTTATTTCCATTTTGACCTGTCTCTTCACACACACCAAACCAAAACCATACCAGGGTTAAAATCTGGATTCTAGCTTTTTTGCCATTTTCTTAGAGCTAATTATTTTTCCCAACTTTGAGAAGATTTGATTTGGCCGCACTTATACATTTTTCCCCCCCTCCCCTAAACAACAAAAACACAGTTTTAGTGTTTTCAGATGTTGAGATCTTTTATGCTTGCTAAAGACACTAATTTGAGTAGAAAGAAGCAGCCATCAGCCAAAGTCCATTCTTTTGAAGATTACAGAGCTACGTGACAATTTCTGGCAGCTGGCCGTGGAAAAGTCAGGATCTGTTGGTGTCTTATATCCTGCCTCATTTTTCACAGAAATGTGTGACATACATCTGGCTCTGGGAGAAATGTCAGTTCATCTTTCAGGCCCACCAATTCGCTTCTTGATCCTCCTGGCACGTGAAATTTCATCATCGTTTATCTTAAAATCCTACACTGTGTTAATAGCAAAGCATAAAAGTGAAATGGTAAAATCCAAAATAGGGGTCAGCTACCTCACCACTAATCTTTATGTTCTGGAATAAAGCTCTACAACCTTGCTGCAATAAAAGCACTGGAAACATTTTGGCTTTTCTACTGTGGTGAGTATCACTGGTCTTTCTCAGGATTCTGGGTCTTAGGATTCAACAGAACTTACACTGAATTTTGGGTTAGAGTCCTTCATTTTCCAAGTGCTGAGTACAAACATGCCAAAAAAAGAAGTGGTTTCTACCTTCCACTTCCACAATTCTTCATTTCTCAGCTTTGTGCTGTCAATTCAAGATACCTTGCATGATGTTCTCTCTTCAACTGATATGGCCAAATTTTATTCAGCCAATACAATAAAATTTGTATTTTGAACAAAGTAGTCAGACTCTACCCATGCAAGTTAAAACAATTATTCCCTGCAAATAAATACTGACCATATCCTCCTTCATTTGCATTTTAAGCATTAATGTCCCACCAAAAACAAAAAAATCAGAGTAAATCCAAATAACTGGAGGGCCACCCCCATGGCAGATTTGGCAGCAGTGGATAACAGCTCTTTTTTATTTAAAGCTTACTTTACATAACATGTCAAACAAAATTTTGCTGATTTGCTCAGGTAATAATGATGGAAGTGCTTCAATGTCCAGACAAGTGAAAATAAAATGAACTCCAATATTCACCTGAGCCCTTTGGAAGCTCACCATGAGGAGAGGAGTGGAACATACTTCCCCTGTTACTTTGAATGAAAACCTTTATATGTGGTATTTTGCCAGGAATAGAAATTACTCCTGTTCTTTAAAGTTTGACCCAGTACAGCTGCTTTGTTTAAAAATAAGCTAACGATTACTTTTGCATCCACTTCAATAGATCAAAAAAGAACATTATTCCAAAAATCGAAGCAATGTAAGGGATTTTTATTTGTTATTTGAAAGAAATTAAATGGAAAAAAGCCAGGGTTTTTTTAATGCAACCAACATACTTTCTTCATTAACATTTTGCAATGTTTGACAATACTTAATAAAATAGCTTTAATATTACCTAAAATGTTGCAATTTAGCCTTTGTGAGTTACGCCAAACTTTCCACAGTCCATTCTCCAAAGCCTACTCATAGCAAAAAGCCCAGATTTATAGTTTTGTCCTAAAAATGATTTAAGCTAAAATACCAAAAAATTTGCAAGTTTCCAGACCTCCCTTTCATACTACATTAATTTAGGAAATATTTTTAATGACAGGCAATGCTAAAAGAGAAGCAGAGATGCAGTATGGTGAACAGGCCAAGTTAAGAGTTCGTACAGGGAAGGAAAAAAAAAAAAAGCTGAGACTTTCAAAGATCACAGGCTTAAAGAGACACTATTAAAGGTATCATATTTCCTGCCTTCTGCTTTCACAATGTATATTGTTCTCATTTGCTGGCAGAGCAGGCTCTGCAGAAACACACAGATGACATTTGAGTTTTGTTTCTGGCTACCAACAGCCAGCCTTCCTCCTGGAAGTTCTTCAAAACTCTTTCAAAATTTAACTACCTGAACCTTTATCTAAATATAGGTATGAGAAAACGAAAGGAATCTTTATCTAAATATAGGTATGAGGAAGATTTATTTATATATGTATACACATGTATATAAAATGAGCTCAAAACTAGGACTTGGTAGTTAGGATACTGACTCTTCACAATGATAGATAATGTGAAAAAAACTATTCTACAATGTCAGGCTATGTTTAATTTTAGAAAATGAAGCTAGGGTCGGTTTTTTCCTGAAATAAATCAGCCACAGTAAAACTCTGCACCTGAAAGTACTTTTTAATTGAATATAGGTGCAAATCTGTTGGAATTTAAAACTCATCTCCCTTATTGCCATAGATGGAACTCTCTGATTCATGACAAAAGTACTGGGTAAATTAATTTTAAATGTTCAGCACACTCATTAAACAACTCCAATGCAAATCTAATCCTGAGATCATCTGAAACAGCTTTAGCACAGCATTAGCTCAATACTCCAGACTTCTCTTGAATAATTGCTGGTGGGCACTTAACTCTTGAAAGCTGCTTTAGAAAATATCAATGGGAAAATAACAAGTCCTACAAGAAATGCCTTGCTGATAACAGTTACCAACCAAGCATAAAAAGCCTGCATTCCAAACCAGCTTGTGATATTGTTCTGGTCACCTACCTCTAACAAAGAATAATTCTCCAAGGTATTTCAGTTTTATAGAGATTTTGTTCTGCTCTCACCATAAACAGAATTAATGATGATAAAAAGGAGCACACTCAGCTAAGAGCAGCAATTGGGTGCAGAATTAACTTTGTCCTTTTTAATATTTAAATTTATATTCCTGCAGGGCCAGGAGTTTCCTATAAACTGATTCCAGATTAAGAGACATCTTATATTCACCTTCTCCAAAAAAGAAAATAATTCCTCTGCAGTTCATTTCTTAACTTAAAAAGCAAAAATAACTTAAAAAGCGGAGGAACTCTACAATCCATCCTCCACAAGTCTTCCTTGATACCCTGGCATTCACTGCTATCACTGGCATTGTGCTACTTCAGAGGAAATTAAGGGAAGCAGAAAACTAAATATAAAGGCAGTTTTAGAAATACTGTGGTTCTCAAAGGAAACAAATTAAATTTCCATCAGCACAGACATATATAAAATACAAAAATACGCAATAATATGAAATTATTATTTAAAAAAAAATCTTTCCCCCACAGACCAATTTTAAGACTTGCCCAGATTATGTTCTTCTGGTAATGTTATTGAGACTCTGGTTTCACTTCCAGTTCTATTTTCTTGGCAGTCATTCTACATTTAATTTCAAGTATTAGCTATCATGTAATGTAAATTCAGCTGTCTCTAAGAGCATGTTTTAATTTAGGCAGGTACTCATCTCTCTCTTTCTTTAAGAAAGTTAATTTTATTATCATTATATATTATGGATGACCATTAAGAGTGAGGTAGAAATGTGCAGCTTTTCCACAGGTATAAATACAGATACTTACAGCCTTTCAAGTTGTTTCAGCTCCTGAAAAGCTCCACGTTCTATCACACTGATCTGATTTTCTTCCAAGTGTCTGCAATTCCAGAAATACCAGTTAATTTTAACAAAACAGAAAAGAATCCCCACTTCTCTTCAAACATTATCAAAATGGTTCTCACCTAAGTATCAATACCAATTTTAATTGGAGATTATTAAAATAATCAGGGTGGAGGAGCACTGTTTCTCTTGGTCACTAACAGGAAATTGATTCCAAATTTTCCTCCTGACCTCCACATTTGGTAAATATTTTTGTTTCTAAACCTCTGTAACCACATTTTGCTCAGCAAGGTGCTGGTCTGGAGGCTGGTGCTTACATCCCAGGGACATTATTCATCTTTCTAGGAGATTTGTGTGCCCTAATTGAGATAACTGACTGAAAACTAAAAGTTTTCTCCTTTCCATCTATTTTGAATGTGTGAGACTGGAGGAGTTTTTTCTGCTGTACAGGGCTATGAGTTTCCAGGTGACTTTGCTCCTAGTCCTTATTCTGATGTGTGCAAACAGAATTATGCTACATTTCTAGGAGCACTGGGACAGGCTGCAGATTTCTGTATTCCCACTGTGCCCTCCAGCAAACAGGGAGGGGGAAAAAGGAAAAATAGGGGTTTAGTAACAGAACTATGAAGAGATGATAAGAGAAACCAAAGAAAAGTAAAGAAAAATCTGAAGGATGCTTTATTCCAATGACATCTGTGGCAGACACCACACTACTCAAAGTCTGATCAAATGAATTACACAAACCTGAAATGAACACAGGACAAAAGCACAAAAAAGCTCTAAAGATGGCAGTTGTACATTTTGGCTATTCCTGAAGGCATAAAAGACCGCAGCATGATTAAGCAATGTCTGACACTATGAAAACCCAACCAAACTGAAACAACTATTGGCATTAATATAGTATAGAACATGTATTTTAATAGACTCTCAAAATGGTATTGACAGCTGGGATGGGAGCCAAGGAAATCTAAACAACTCCTCTGCTAGAGATGAGAGAAACACCACAAGAACAAAAAGTCTTCCCATAGATTTAAGGTGTTTCCTTAGTATTTGACAACTTGTTCATAAGTGTTAAGGTAGCAGGAGCAAATCTCACCTTTTCCTTAGCAGGACTTAAATATTACTTTAATTTTCACTAAAGAGCTATAACAGTTCTTTAGTTGCAGCTTTAGGGGTTTGTTTTAGAAGGTACTCAGAGGAAAACTATTCCTCACTAACTCAGTAGTGCTGTTTGAGGTTCATGCAGAGAAAACAGGAATGACAAAGTCTGCAGCCTGATGTTCAAGGCCTATCTACAGGTATGGTTAGCTCTTGACAGATACTGAACTCATGAGACAGCACCAACTGAAATCTTTGTATTTATGACTATATACTAGACCAAAAAACTTCATCAGTTTCCTTGTGTTCAAGCTCTACAGCTATTCTTGATCAACTTCTGCTTAATACTATGCAAAATGCTGTTCGTGGGACTGTACCTCACAGTGGCCAAAATCTGAAAGTCCCATTTGCTAATGTCTCAATAGAAGTGATTTCTACATGAGTGATTGCAAAGCAGACCACAATCTTTAGCACATGACTCATTAAAAGCCAGTAAGAAACAACTGAACAGCTCTGAAACTGCAGTCACTTTAGTATAGAACTAAAATTTACTGTTTCACATAGCAAACTGTTCAGGTTGCCTGGTTTAAAACAATACCAACAACTGAATAATGTGCCAAAATTACTGGAGTCTGATCCCTGGAATTAAGGGAATTCTAAGCAATAGCACCCTAAAATAGTCTCATAAAAATCAGACAAGTTTTGTGTTGTACTCACAAGACACGAAGATTCTTCAGCCCCGTGAAGTCTGTCTTTGTGATTCTTGTGATGTTGTTTTTTTCTAGATCCCTGCAGAGGAAACAGAAAGCAGCATTCAGACACCATAACTGACACTCAAAATCCCTTTAGCAGAAAGTATTTCCATCTCTGGAGCACCCACCAGCTGCTCAAACTGTACAAACAAACATTAAAAGCATCAAGATCTCAAATAGCAAGTCATCAATCCCGATGCATTTTGCCTCCCCCTCTAAGTTGTTCTCACAGATTAAATTTCCCCTAAAAATGGGTTTCTCCCATTCTTAGTTCTAGTGTCAGTGCTCACTATATGCTTCTTTCCCCCTGAGATTACAATTCTGTAAGAGGCTGTGCATACCCAAGACCCAATTAATACAAAACAGCTGAAAGAAGTGTACAAGGTCCCAAAATTATTATTCTAAATCCAAGTGAGTCCAACTTGCTGCAGAAACTTTGGCCACACAGAGCCTGAAAAGAGGACAACAAAGTTCAGTGACTCCTTGTGTGCTCCCACCCAGCAGACTGGAACACCCACTGGTGCCACAGGACCTGGTTTGCCATTTTCTCCCCTCTAGACCTGCCTTTGCCAAGAACCCATGAAGTTCTGCCAGCTGAGCACGTCCTGTTGCTTGGCTGTAGATATTTCATGGTTTTCAGTCCTGTCCACACTGTTCTCCCTGACCTAGTGCTATCCAACAGGGACAAGACAAACAGCTGGTCTTCCTTTCTTCATCAAAAATATGGCATGTAGACACAAAATGTATAATACTTTTGGCATAACTTTTTAGAACATTTGACATCAGTCTTTCTATGAGTCTAACATACAAGCAAGACCTTAACTTGATTGGAGCAGTATGTAATGCACCAAAGCACAGAAATAAGTGTTGAAGAATATTGGAATCTACTTCTAATGGTTATTGACAGACATCAAAATAATACTAATAAAATCCTTAAGTCATAAAATGGATTATAAACAGATTTCACAAACTATAGGCCTTAGTTCATGTCTCTTAGCACGAGACATTTCTATAATTCAAGAAACATTCTCCTGTCAGGAAAGTAAGGATAAAGATCAGGAAATGAGGGGGGAAAAGTCCCTATGTTTCAGCTCTATGAACAAGAGAGCCTGTAGCCCAACCTGACTTATCAGCTGTATTTTAAAAGGCTCACTAAAGAAAAGAAACCACCAAGGCTGTCCAGGGCACTTTCACTGCCTGTACCAGCCATTCTCTTCCATTTGTCTTCATCCTCTCAACTGACTCACGCTTTTCCTTAAGAACACCTTTGAATCACTGCCTGCATCTTTCAGACTTTCCAGCCTAATTTTCTCTTCTGTTCTGAGTTCAGTTCTTCTACCCTGGTGCATCATTAACTACTCACTGGTGTGCCAGTGAGCTGATTGCAAGAATCACTGGAAAGAATTACGTCTGGAGTAAGCAGCGAGTAAATAGCTGGTGCTTGACTTGCACGTTGTTCCCCATCTGCTTTTCATGGCATTCCATCACAAGCTTTCCCTTTATCTCAGAGAAGCTCTAGCAAAACACAGCATTGAGGTGGTTGGAATCCCCCAAGGCAGAGAGGAGCCAGCCAAGGGACATGGAGCAACACGGTGTCCATGGCCCTATTTTTGTGTATTTTGGTAAGACTTGATCCCAGCACAGCTTTGCTTGGCTTCAGTGCAAGCAGAACCATCACTCCTGCCATGCACACAGCAACCTCCCCACCACACCCAGCCTGAGACAGCAATCCCACACACGAGCACAATTCCCCAGGAACACTCAGCATTCATCCCCTGGGGAAATCTGCAGCTCTCTGTTCTGAAAGACTGCAGCATTCCTTGATCAGCACATATCTCGAGATCGCTTTTTCCTCTGCCCCTGCAGATTGGCACAGCCTGTCCTGTATACACAATATCAATCATCCTATTAATCACTTACAGAGTTTAGTGTCTAAGTGAAAGGTTTCCATTTCTGTTATGCCAATTACTTGCACCATGCCCTAACCTTAAGAGAAACATTCCTCATGAAGTTCACTCTGCTCAAACCATAACTGCAGCCTCTGTCTGTTTTAAAAAACAGTGTTTACCTTCTGAACATTTGCTTTTTCCAGCGTGCTCTGCCTCAAGGCTTATCTGCCATTTGAAGAAAAACAGACTGAAACTGTGATGAACTATGTAAAATTTCCTCCTCCTGTTCACAGTAGGTCTAACACTGCTGCAGAGCAGCAGATTGCCACAGGTTACCCCATTAGTCAATTAAACTTTGTGACTCTGAAGTTACTGAACTAATGCAGACATTAGTGGTTTACAGCTGGTATTTGTGGGCAACATAATATTTTATGTTTCCTTTATAAAGTTTGGCAGCTGATTATGGGCTCACTAGTGGGTTTCAACTACAAAGAGCTAAACCTTAACATGTAATCTTGGTTGGCTTTCAAACACATCAGCGTTCAAAAGGACTCTTGGAACCAAACAGATTTCTTGGAAAAGAAATCATCTGGGTCTAAGATATGAAGAAAATAATACCATGCAGGCAAATTTATTTATATTTCACTTCAACACGTATCTATGTCCAGATGAAATAATATTCTTATTATGCAGAATTCCTGCATTTTGGGTAGTATGAGAGGCCAAGAAGATCCTGAATCCTACTCAACACATCTCTCCCACAGCACCTGTTACTACTCTTGATTATTTCACATTCAAATAAGATAGTCTAATCAATTAAAAATATCTAAGAAATCTCCATTATGGAATACAAGTCTCTTCTGGAGTATCAGCAGCAAAGTTGATTATCACTCCATTAAAAAGAAATCAGAAATTACATCTATACCAGCTTTGGTAAACCTCTTGACATTAGGTCTGCCTTGTCAATTTATTAATTTATTTTAGCATAATTTGTAGGATTAAGCATGCTAAGAACAGTGCAGCTACAGTGGTAGCTTTAAGAAAACAGACGTGGAAGGAATTATTTCAGTGAGAATAGAAACATGAATTGGACTAGAATGGTACAAGACATCATGAAAGTGAGTTCAGATGAGCTATTAAGGGAGCTTTACTCATAAACATGTCCTGCTATGTTCTAATAACAATTTAATTCAACACATATTTTGTAGATGCTGAAGACTGAGTCACACAACACACACACTTATTACAAACAGGGATGCTTGGAGCAACTGGAGCAAATCCTGCTTCATTGCAACAATTCCTCTGAATTGCTTCATCTTTCATTCTTCTCTAAAGACTATCAAGTGAATTCAAGACAGATTTTCAATGTCTTAAAGCACCAGCATTCCCAGGAGTGCACAGATTTCCTCTGCTACATCACTTGAATTTCAGTTGATAATTACTCTGCTCAGCCACTCAGCTCTTCCAAAACATCCGGACGCTGTCTCAGCCCTCACCCTCTTCCTTGGGCTGGCTGAAGTTCATGCCTGGAGAAGTCAATCCACTTGTCTCCTCACACTTTGTGCCTCTGCCTTCCAGGCTCTGCAGCCTTGGCAATCACAGCTGCTCATTCCGGACAGCCTGGAGCCTCCCTGCCCTCCCTGGGGCTGATCTGACACCCCAGCACCCCACAATGAGCAGAGCAGCTCTCATAGGGGAGCCAATAACAACAGCAATCAGATGCTGCAGTCTTGCACAATCTTCAGCTCAATAATTCAGAAGGTATAGATAAATAAAATACCTTATACAATGTTCAAATCCTCTTATGTACATAAGGATGCAAAAATCCAAAGCAACACTACAAGATTGCAGCAAGTTCCTATTGTAGTCAGAGGTTGTTCTGCTACCATCTGAACCCTCTCTCTATTATAATATCCAAGATAATTGGATAATAAAGTTTGGGCCCTTATCATAGTTGTGAATCTTAAACACACCCAGGTCAATCCCTAACTTAATTCTTCAACATCTTCAAGACTATAGGTTTGGGGTCCTTTAATCAGCTGCTCATTTCAGAGCTCTGGTTGCCCAGTTGTTCTTCTCCAGGCACAGAAAAGCCAAATTGAAGACTCTTCCTAAAGCACAAACCAGTTCTCTCTCTACAGCTCTGTAATGGTTTGGTTCTGCAGCTTCTGATACAAGGGCACAAGCTCATGGGCACACAAAACACACTCATGCTGATGTTCTTTCTGCAAATCTTGTGATTGCTTTAAGACAAGGCTCTATTTTGTGCTTTAAAAAAAATAAAATCTTTTCTTTTATATTTTTCTTATCTGAAAAACTGCCAGACTTCAGGCCTAATTCTGTTACCTTTTGGTCAAAAAATAAATGGCCTCAATTTAGTTCCCTTTCTAGAAGGAACACAGTTGTTGCATTTGGTTAAAGCCATTAATTATCAATAACTGCTCAAAACCAGTAAATTTGCCTCTATTTCAGAGAATTCTCAGGTGCTCATCTAGCAAACAGTGACATTCCTAACAACAAAACTGAAGATCCTTGATGCCCAATAATTTCATGGCAGTAGCTGATTTTGCATTTCAGTGACAAGCACAAATCCTAGATAGCCAAGATTCTGAAAAACATTTATTGTCTAATTAATATTATTTGTCTTTAACCCAAGACAACATTACACAAAATGAAAACCCATGGAAAACAAAAATAACCTGCCATCTAAGGAGAAGGAGCACCAGACTTAATTGTAGTCCTCAGATATTTCTTCATTTACATCAATAAAGAATTCAATAAGAGCAGTAGGGAAACTGTATTTAAGGAAAAATGAACTGCCATACACTTCAAAAAACAGCTCTTACCCAAGTTAAACAGCTCCAGGATTCTTTCCTGTCCAGCTGCTTCCTAAGTTAGGTAAATATTCATTTCTAGGCACAGAACCTCAAACACAAAGTTGAGTTTCTGTTCCTGCTACGTTTTCAAAGTGGTTACCACACACCAGTTCAAAGTAGGGACAAACAAATCAGTCCAGAACCCAACACTGGGAAAGGAATCTTGAGTCAACCAACACCCCACAATCTACAGGGAAGATGAATTTCTCTTCACCTCATTTTTTTTTTGTATTTTCCAAGAAGGAATGCATAAAATTTGTGTGTCACAGAACAAAGTTAGGAACTAATAAAAACCTCTCTTGTTCTCCCTAAAAACAGGTCAGGATCCAACACACCATCTAGAATTCCCATCAAAACAAACCTCACCAGGGACACAACTCACGCAATTTCCAAATGCTCATGAAGAACAGAAGAAAAATAATTTCCCAAGAAACTTAAGAGCACCTGTTTTGAAGTGACAGCACACATCCTTTGCTATGATCAATCTGTACCTCATTCCAAAGGGTTTATTTTAAATGGCAAATCCACAATGAAAACATGGGAGTCAAAACCCAAGTGATAATGAATTAATCCAGATTCCTGGATCTAAGGAGCTGCGGATGTTTTTCATTAGCCCAATTCCTCCAAGTACCTGAAGCAGCCCTCACTCCTGAGAAAAAAAGGCTTTTTCTGTGCCACTGCACTGCTGAAGGACTTGGTCAGCCCAAAGCATCCTGAGTGGCAGCCGAGTCATCCCCTGCAAGTTTTTCTGTGCTTTGTTTCCCCTTACTCAGGTAACAGCACCTGAGCTGAACAAACCTGCATTTTCCACAGCAATGCATCTTCCACCCTTGACCTGGCTATCTCTTGCACTCCAGAAACTTAAAGCCATGAGGAAAACCTCCTTGATTTTTAGCACAGTTAAAAGCTGGAGGCAAAGCTGGAGGTTCAGTAAAGCCTCCCCCCTTTAGGAGTGCTTTGGTTCTTGGTTTGGGATCATGCTAAAACCAGCACCAGGAAAGGGACAAAAATGCACTTCCATGTGTGAATGTACCCACAGAGCAGATTCTGGCTGCCCTTTCCAGTCCTCACACACGCAATGTCTGTTTTATTATTTTAACCATTTTCCAGGATTTCTGCTGTGTAGCTGATTTTCTTTAATGGGTATGAACTGCCACCAGCCTCTTAACCTTAAATGACCATAATTCCCAACAGAAAGCACTTGGCAATTCTCTCTTTTGCCTTCAATCCAAGAACTTCAAAGTTCCTGTGATAAACTACTCAATTATAACACTATCCTGAAGCCCTCTGGCAGCACAATCTGCATATCTTCACATTGAACATATTTTCATCTTCAGTTTTGCAATGCAGGAAATGAATTCCTGGGACTGGGTTTTATGAAATACACAAATCCCACTAGTTTCCAAATCACATGAGCAAGTAGGAACATCACTTCTAAGGAAGGACAAAAAACTTCAAAATCATATTCAGCTGAGGTAATTCCATTTTTTAAAAAATAGTACATTTCATGTCTATAAGAGATAAAATGTACTATCATTGTTATATAATTACATATATAAATATATATATACAATATATATAAATATATATACAATATTTTATATATATACTATATATACAATATAAATATATATATTCTTGTTGTATAATGACTTATTTTTTCTTATAATCAGCTGACTTTGCAAAGGAGCATGAGAATATATTTTTATTTCTACTGAGCTCTCTGAGACTGGCACTCTCTGAACCTTTCACATCATTTTGTTCAATAGAAGAAAAACATTCAAAGCCCTCCACCTGAGAGGGAATAAACCTATGCAACCAGCCCAGGTGGGGAAGGGCATGAGCAGGAAGATGCTTTGCAGCAAATCCTCCTGGAGCCCCACTGTGCCCCAAAACTCCAGCAGGGGCCCGTGGAGCAGCAAAGGGCACCTCAACCCAGACTGAGGGGTTGATTATTTGGAATAATCCACTGCTGTCTTGCCCTGTGGGTTTTTGACAGCCCATCTGCAATGCTGGGTCAATGCAGGCTCTCAGGACAGGAATGAAACTCTCAGGAATCTGTCTGGTGATGTTTGAATAGAGACACCTGTGTTAATTACATTAAAGTAAAGAGAGGTTAAGGGGAGATCCTACTGCAAACCAGCAGCTTGGAGACCACAGATCCCCTTCCCTGATCTGCAGTAAGAACAAGGCAGAGGTGGAGAAACACTAAGAGAGAAAAAAACAATCCTGCCACAACCACCAGTGCTTTCCAAATATTCTGCACAATTTCAGCAACAAAAACTGCACAGATCCACACAGCAACACTGGGATCCAGCAATGTGGATATCTTGTACCAGAGTAACAACCAACTCACTAGTCAACATTTCTGAATTTTTGCTGCAGTTGTTGGACACCATGTGTGTGACCCTGGATAGTTTCAGTCCTCAGGAAAATTTAAATAGCAATTAAACAGCCACACAATAGTTTGAGTGTGCAAACCCCATGCTGCAGTCCATCATAGTTTTGTAACACACCTACACGACAGCTTTTAATTCAAAAAAGGTTAGATGCTCTGTTCTGATTAGAGAAAACTTTCAGGTATGAGTCAGACTGTTTTCTTTCTGTCTGAACAATGAGAAAAAAGGGACCTTGGAGGTTAAGTGCCCTAATTTAGTGAATAAGCTGTCCATTCTTAAACCCATTACAGCAGTGCTGGGTTAATAACACACATTAAACGTCCAAATGATCTGGAACTGCTTGCAGACAACACACTTCTGCCCTCATCCTTATAAAAATACAAAAAAAAAAAAAAAAAAAAAAAAAAAAAAAAAAAAAAACTTGGCAAACTACAAATGTTAAGAAATATCCAGGAGAAAAACAAACCCTTCACTTTTTGCAACTTGTGCAGTTGAATTCCAGGCTGAATTCCCCACAGCAGACTGCAGTGGAAGTCACACCAAGGCCCATAGAAAGCAGCATAATGGATTGAGTAATTCAAGTATTCTGCTTCTTCCAAGGAAATACATGTTTGTCTCAGCCTGCAGGAATTCCTGTCTAATAATCAGAGTGTACAGGTTTCATTACCCACATCAAGGAATGGTTATGCTGACAGCATAATGTTTAACAGTGCATTTTACCCTCCTGTGTCCTTCACCTCTGTCCCCAGAGTTTGAACTTGCTCTTGATGCGCTCCAGATCTGCTCTGGCAGCGTCACCTGTGCCTGATGAAAGTCGGGGACACTGCAGGAGCAATGAGAGGGGTGAGGCTGGGCTGGCACTTTGAGTGCCAGAGCACACCTGGGCTGAGCAGGGAGAGACATGGAGCCCCAGCACAGGAGGGAGAGGACAAACAGCACCCAGGGGCACAGGAAACCTCTCTTTAATTTAATTCAACACTGCCCAAACCTCCAGTGATAGTCTAAGCAAAGTCAGAGCTCGTCTGGAGCTCAAGCTGGCAAGGGTCACCAAGAAAAGCTCCCAGCAGTGCATCAGTGTGACCGTGTTCACAGGGGTCTCAGGATGAGGGAAGAGACACAGATCTGACTCCATGTTACAGAAGGCTTGATTTATTATTTTATGATATATAGTATATTAAAACTACACTAAAAGAACAGAAGGAAAAGTTTCATCTCAGAAGGCTAGCTAAGCTAAGAATAGAAAAAAAAGGATGATAACAAAGGCAGCTGCCTCAGACTCTGTCCAAGCCAGCTGACTGTGATTGGCCATTAATTACAAACAACCACATGAGACCAATCACAGATGCACCTGTTGCATTCCCCAGCAGCAGATAACCATTGTTTACATTTTGTTCCTGAGGTCTCTCAGCTTCTCAGGAGGAAAAAATCTTAAGGAAAGGATTTTTCATAAAATGTGTCTGTGACACATCAGCTATAAAATAATTCATAGAATGACTGGGTTGGAAGAGACCTCCAAGATCATCAAGCCCAACTCATGCCCTAACACCTCAACTAAAATAATAAAATAATAAACAAGATTTGATGGTTCAGGGACAGACTGAGGTGCTCAGAGCTCTCACCAGCACAGCCTCCCATGTTCTGGTGTCCAAGGGGAGAGGAACAGCCAGAAGGGGCAGAGTATCAGGTCAAACATCCCTTGAGAGCTCCTGACCAAGCCTGCAGGAACACAGGACACAGCTGCAGGGACAGAGATCAGGCTGATACAGCCCAGCCTTGCCCTGACACCTCCAACACAGGCAAATGTCACCCCTGCCTTGGAAAGGTTAAAAAGCACAAAATGGCAAAGGACAGGCTGCTCAGCAGCAGCCTCAGTTTGGCACTGGAAAAGTCACTGAAAATACCACAGGAGGCAATTTCTGCTTTTCAAGACCCAAACAGACATTTTCTGTCTGAATTCCATGTTCCAGATGGAATGTTCTGAATTCTGTGTGAATTCCATGTTCTGCTTTGAGCAGAGCCTGAACCAGGAGACCTCATAAAGTCCCTTTCAACCTTAGTGATTCCATGATTCCACATTTTCTGCAAAGGAAAAGGTAAAACAAGTATTTGTTGTCTTTTGTTTCAGGGGAGTTCAGGGAATGGCAGAAAACTTTAAATATGAAGCATAAAAAATAGAAAATGCTTTAAAATACAGCTGCTACAGAAATATGGTTTAATATGAAGAAGGCAGGATGTGCACATCACAAAGAGCAGCAAGTACAGTTCTGTGCCAGATTAGCTCAAGCATCATTTTAATTCATACTAAAAATTAAACCCCAAGGTTAGCAACTGCACACACAAAAGGTCACTTCTTTACTTCTTTTCAATTCCTGATCTTGTTTAGCCATTCCTACTTAACTCCTCCAACTGCAGCTCTTCTCCCATGTCCTTGTTGCAGGGATTTCAGTGGCCAGCCCAGCCCAGGGCTGCTCCAAAGCTCAGGCAGAAATCAGACCAGGTCAAACATTCCCTGGGCCACATTTTCACTCAGTTACCACATGGACAACCTCATCAGGATATCAACAGAGATGTGCTTCAGTGTTTGACACTTCTGGACTCATCTGGGCAAAAAGCATCGCTGCAAAGTTCAGCAAAACACACTTTGCTTTAATTTTGTGTTTCATTTAAGTGTGGTGTGTGACTGAACAGATCACAGTGAATAAACTGCAGTGTCTGGGTGTTCTCCACTAATGCAGACAACCTGATATTTCAGACTTGCAATATTTCACACCTGCTCCTCACTGCTGTAAATACTTGATAATTTGGAAAGACATCCCACGAACAAACAAATTATTTTAGTGAAGCCTGGCATGAAAACCAAGCCTTGATTTCATCACCCTGCTCACTTTCAGACATGCACAGACTAGAAACCCTTCCCAGATCTTTTCCTGGAAAGGTAAGAGAGATCTCTGTTTATGTTTGGGGTTTTTCTTTTTGTTGCTGTTCAGGGCTTTGGGTTTTTTAATGTAAAAAGCATCCAGTTTCACCAAGTCTATTCATTCCTAGCACCAGCACACTGAGTGTAACATGTCTGCAGAGGCCACTGAGGAGCAGAGGAAGCCAAAATGCTGCAATAAAATGTGTAGGACAGTTTTAATATGTAAAATGAATTTTGAAGGAAGGGTTGTATTGACTTGATGTTAGCAACCAGATGTTGCAACCAATTTACAAGCAACTTTCTTCACTCTTGAGTGGATTGCCACCTTCCTTGTCTCCCATCCTCATCCCACTTTTGATTTTTTGCATGCTGCAGTAAAGCTGAATTGATTTCACAGTGTTTGCTAAATGAACACAAAACTCAAGTTTTCCTACAGCCTTTGCAGAGAAATCTGATGTTTCAAGTTACTGAAACTCCTTGTGCTTATAAAACCACTTTGTACAAACCCTGCTGCACACATGAGGGCTGTGGAAGAACCAGCTTGGAAATTATCTATTCTATAAAATGAAGTTAACATTAACTGGGATTAACTGGGAAAAATCCATTTTCATCATCTTCTAGAAAATTTCATAAGCAATTAGCTAAAAAACTTTCCAGAGGGAAAAAATGAACATAAAACTAAACCAATGCCAAACAAACCCCCCAAAAAATCCATAAAACCCTTCTGACTGCTCCTTATCTTCTGCTTCCTTTTCACATGTTATCTATTAAAACTCAAAGCTCCAAAGGATCATTGGGCTGTTTCCTACACTTTCACATTCTTATCTGAGAAATTTATATCCAGATGTGTGTTTTCATCTCTCTGAAGAGCCAGCCCTTCCCTTAGGGCCTTATTTCTCAGTATCTATTTCCACTTCTGGAAAACAAGCTCGCTTTGCTCAAGAATTTCCCTTCCATCATTTTTTATTTACCTTTTTTTTCTGGTTTCCAGCAAACCTCCCTGCTGCATTTACCTAGGCATGTCAGAAATGCACAATTGCCTCACTGTGAGCTCTCTTGTGCCCAGCTGTGTTCTCCACACCCCACCTCCAACCAGCTCCACCACTTCAAGAGGATGAGGCTGATTTCTCACCACTCTACAACAATTTCACACGAGTTTGTGACCCAGAGGCTCCCACGTTGCTCAGGGATGCTGCAACCAGCGCTGCCCTCCCCAAAGAAAGATGTTTCATCCAGGTTTTGCCAAAATCAGCATTTCAAAAAAACCTCCCTAACATAATGCCTCCCCAGTCCAAACAAAACCATCACACAGACAAAAGACAAAACTGGAGGAAATCCATAATTTAAGTTCCCACTGAAGCCCAGGCAAAACGTGCTCCAGGACAAACAGGAAGGCACAAGACACAAACTGGACTCATCTTCTCCTTGCTGAAATTTCTCAGAGTCATATTTAAACAACACAACTGCTTTAATTAAACATTGCTGTCTCCATAGCTGTGGACAAGCAGTGCATACATTTGCAGGATTACTTTAATGGGCTGGATGTCCTCTGGTCACATCTGCTATGTGAACTTTTCATGCTACACACTCTGTCCTAACCCAGAGAGGATGGGAAAACTGCTGTTTGCTGTTTCCTTATTGGAAAAAATCATTAATGTAAACTTAAATTTTATTCTTACATAGGGAATGGGTAACAAGGCAGGATTTCTTTGGTCTTTCACCTTGGATAAGACGGCACATCCCAAGGAACACAATTTAAAATTCTAAGGAAGGCTCTTCCATTTTTGGACAAACCTTTTGTGATTTTTAAAGGAAAACTAGAGTTAGGAATTGGAATATTTTGTATTTTGGGGCAAATTGTGAAAAAAATTCTTCCAAGTCAAGTCAATTTTTTTCTTTAGGGAGATCTGACACTGCAACATATGACACTGGTGTTGCATTTAATGTTAACAACCAAAACCTTCCTAGGCAGACAGAAAACCAACTATTTCAACTTAAAAAGCTGCTAAAACATTTGAAGAAGTGCTCAATATTGCCCAGTGCACACCCAGAGAAAATGGCAGAGATGACAATTCAATAGGACAGGTTTGCTAAACTGCCTTAAAATATTTGGTTTTACTCTGAGCTGAGAAAGTGGGGAAGGCTCACAACTCATGGCATCCTTTGGAACTTTCAGGATTATTTATTAGGTACACCAGTAATAGCTCACAGTCTATTAACACTTGTATTCTGCACAAGTAATTATCACATTCTTACCTGGCACAGGAGAAAAAGAAAAAGATCAACAGAAAAAAAAAGCCCAAGGATTCAGGAATAGTCCCCTAAATATTTGCATGCACTTGCTTCTGCTATCAAACTGTTATCTTCCTAATAGTAAAATACTTGTCTTCTGACACATTTCACAAGAAAGTTGATTTCCACACTCTTCCCCTCCATTCTGTGCCTCTCTCCCCTCACAGTGAAATCGCCAACCTTGACAGAATCCAGCCCTTGAAATAAAGTTTGGAGACACACATTAAAAGCTGCATTTGATTGTGCTGTGATTTTGGAGATCAGAACCTCAGCTCCACTAATGTGAAATTTATCACCATTTCTGTTATCATGCCTAAAAGTGCCCTCACAACAGCTCGAGATCCCTTCACATTGAGCACTGTGCAAACAAAGATTTCCCAAGGGATTTTCTGCAAAGAAAAAAGAGCAAAGGGAAGAGACAGAAGTGGTGAGTACAGCAGGCACTGCCCTCCATCCAACACAGCCGAACTTGCACTCTGGGTTTTTAACTGATGGAATTAAAATTACAGGAAATTTTTAGCTTTGTAAAACAAACTGTTGGCTTTGGGGCTTTTTTTGGGTTGGTTTTTTGTTGATATTTTTGGGGTTTTTGGGGGGTTTCTTTGGTTTTGGGTATTTTTTTTTTGTTGGTTTTTTTTGTTTGTTTGGGGTTTTCGTTGTTGTTTTGGGGGGATTTTGTTTGGGTTTTTTTGGTGTTTTTTTTGTTGTTGTTTTTTGTTTTTTTTTAAAGGACTGTTCCTATCAAGAAACAGCATCAGAATGGAAGGAAAAAAAGAACAAATCTATCAGAAATGGAGCTCAGCACCATCCTCCCTGCATTTTCTACAGGCATGTTGACAGGCTGTTAAAAATGGGGTTCTGATTCCCAAATCTTTGACCAACAGAGCAGCCTGTCCTCTCCTCCCAAGGAGCCCTGACTGACACAGAATCACCAATCTGTGTCTCTGCAGAATCAAAGGTGCTGAGGAAACACCCTGAGAAAGTGGAGGCAGCTCCTGTGTGCTGTGCTGTGGGGGACTGCAGGGATGCAGAGACAGCACAATGTCCCCACACCACAGAACAGGGGTAATTAATTCCTAAACACAACAATTAATTCCCATAATACAACATTAATTCAATTAATTCCCAAATACAACATTAATTCCAATTAATTCCCAAATAAAACATTAATTCAAATTAATTCCCAAATCCAGCACTGCTGCCACAAACCGCACTGACCAGGGCAGCCAGTGAGGCACCACCAGGGACAAAAATCTATAAATCATATATATATTATAATATATATAGTCTGCTATACATTTTTGTGTCCCAAAATCCCCAGTGCTGCTGCACTCCCACAGCATTTACAGATGTTTGAGAGCTGTATCAGTACCCTGGCACTAATTCCACCAGGCTGATCCCTCTGCAGGCAGCTGGAGCAGGAATAAAGGCAGGCACAGCATCCCACAGGAGTCTCCTGAGGAGTCCCTGTGACAGAAAGTTAAGAATAATTTCTGCAACTGTTGAGGAAAACAGGTAAAAATGAACTGATGGGAACATCAATTCTATAATTACTTTAGAAGCAAATTTCAGATAGATTTGAAGGCTGATCAATGGAAATTCAAGACAAGATCAGCTTTAAAACTGAGCTTTCTGCCTCATTTTAACCACACTCATCTTTCCTGTAAATGCTCCTTCAGCAGTGGCAGAAATGGAGACTTAAACCAATGGCTACAGTGTCATTTCTACCTGAGAGACAAAATTAGGGACTTAGAAGAAGTAGATAACAAATAGAAAGGTAAAAATCTAATTAAAAGCTCCAGAAATCTATCAATCATAAGATTAAAATCATATATTGCAGCCATCAAACAGATGGTGTAAAAGCAAAATACAAAAATCTATTCTGACAGAGACAACTGACAGACCAGATTCAGTTTCAGGGGAAAAAAAAAAGCTGAAAATAACTGGCAGAGGTAAGAATCAGCCTCTTAAATTCCCTTTTCTGTGGAGATGGCCTTCAACTCAATCTCAGATTTACTGAGTACAGAGCACAGACCTGCTGCCCTATCTCTGATGTGTTTAATGCCATTAGACAAACTGTCAGGTGCTCACAAGGCATCTGCTAATGGGGAAGAAGCAGTTCTTGCTATTGACAAGATCCATTCAAAATCTTAAATGATGATATGCCTGACTAGAAAACACTGAAAACAGACTTGGAAATAAAGCATTACAGATCTCTGGAGAAAAGACTTGAAAAATACTGAAAACAGAGCCTGGGCCATATTGCAACCCAAACATGACTGGAACCCAGCCTTTTCTTACCCTAAATATAACTTACGCAACAAACAAAAAAGTAGAATTGATATTGCTTTGATATTGGCAAATTGTTGGAGAACATAAGAGAGACGGGAGCCACCAGAGCAGTGCTAGAACAAAATCCACGCTGTGTCATGATAAAGCAATGAGAATAAAGAGTCAATGAGAACTTCTGGAAGCTTCCTGTGACCCCAGAGCAGAAAGGAGCCAAGGACAGGAGGCACATTTCCACCAGCCTGACCCTCAGACCTCACAAGAGGACAGGGAATAAAACTATTATAAGCTAGTATTAAACTATACATAAAACTATTGTAACATTTTCTGAACGCCGCTGCTCCAGCTACACCCCTGTAACAGGACAGACAGACAGACAGTCCCCTGAAGGAACCTCTACCCCATATCCCTGGCAGTCAGCCATCCTCCATCATGCTGCCAGCATCATTCTTCTCAGAACAGCTTTGCCCTTTGAGGTTCACTTAGGATTTGCTGCCCAAACTTATCTTCATTCCTCACCTGAAGTTAGGAACTTCTGCATCTCCTCCTCCCTGTTTTGCCCTGCAGGACAGGCAATAAGCCCAACAGGAAAAGAGAAATCCCTTTAGAGAGCTGTGGGATCTCAAGATGTGTGAGGGGATTCCTACAGGTGCTCCACACTGTGGGAAATCCAGCAACACAACCTTTATCAAGGGTTTTGGGAAAACGAAGCTCCAAGTCATTTGGGGTGTGAGCTCCTGGGAAGGAACACATCCTGGTTGCACAAACTCACTTCTTTACATGCAATCACTGAAATTATTCACTGAATATCCTCGTTAGAGCCAAGTCCTTTCCTCCTATTATCACTATACCCAAACATCTTGTGAGATTTCTGTGAAAAAATCATTTTTCTCTCTCTATGGAGGTTGAGGAGTAGCCTAAATACTCTTGAAAACACAGACAACAAATATACAACAAATACAGCCAATGTCCATGCAGGACAAGCTACTTTTGCTTTAAAAATGCCTGGAAATGTTTGTACCTGGCAGTGACATGGCAAAAGATGACAGGTAGTTCTCACTGTAAAGGTCAAATGACAGTGTAAAACACAAGGAGTTTTATACAACTGCAGTGCCAATAAAGGATTACCAGGATTTACTTTTTTTATTGGCCTCACATCCCTACAGGTAAGCTGCACCTGCATTTTTGGCCACATGCTTCCCCAAACCCATACAGTGCACAAATTCCAGGGGTATAAAAAAAATCATCATCTGGATTTCAGGACTTCCAAAAAGACAACAGCTGCCCTTCAGAGGGGCAATTTTCCTTTCGCCTAATTCCTTTGCATGAATCAATACTCAGCTGCAAAAGTAAGAATATGAATAAAAGTAAATAGTCTCAGAGAAGCTCATTAAAAGGTCCTGCAGGAAGTAGCCAGGTCTCTTTCATCTCAAAATCTAATCCAAATTTGTGCAAATAAATACAGGCAACATGACAATGGCCACTGCTTGCTTCTGCAGCTACCAATTTACAGCAGCTAATTCCATCCTCCTTCCTGCTCCCATCACTTCAAAACCATGTCACAGATTTAATAGCAGCAGACTGATCCTACCCAGGTCTGTGCCAACATCTATTCAAGCACTGCTAGTCACAGTTACATTAGGAAAGGGATTTATCCCCATAAAATCAGAGAATTCAGTGGGGTTTTCCCAGGATCAGTCCCTCCAAGAGCAAATTTTCCAAGTTAAAGCCATGTACATCCACTTACTGACAAATGACCTAAGGAAAAAAATATCTGAAAAATGCTCCATGCAAGGTTTTGGAGACAATTACTACAAACAAATGAGTGGTAATCCCCAGTGGGAAGAACTCTAGAAAAGCAGAATGTCAGTGTAAGAGTCACATAATTATATTTGCATGTGTTTAACATCTCCTTTTGCAGGGATATGGAAGCGTTCAAGACAGGAGCTTAGATTTAATTTGGAGACAGAATTGAGGAAGTTGAAGACTTATTACAAGCCAGTGCAGCTTCAGCAGCCCCATGCACCTAGGCCAAAACCACCATAATAATATATTTGTGTAACAGAAACCCCAGACCACATGAAAACTCAGGAGTAAGCAGATGACTAAGCTTCTAAATTGCACCTAAATGTGGACACACTCAATTTAGCTGCTCAGACAAAGCACAGAACAGATTAGTCCTGCAAGCTTTATCAATTTAGCAAGGTAAAGAATCCTTCAAATGAAAGGCAAAACAAAGCAATGACTAACACAGGAGAGCCATCAATTAAACAAGAGCCTAAGCCACCAAACAAACTCATCAAGAACTCAAACATGGTTAAATTCCCCAAATAAGCTTTTATACATATGTAATGTGCTGCTAGCAGACAGGGAGATAACCAGGCATGAATGGGAGGAAATTCACAAAGGCTCAAGCTTCACATTCAAGCAGGAGGCAGACACTGACCCAGAAGACTTCTGAGCACTTTCTCAGAATCACTGGTTCCCTTCAGAGCTGAAACACTCAACTCAGCTGTCAGGCTTTGATCTGCTCACTACATTTAGGCATCATCTCAAATTAAACCTGGCTATCAGCATTACTAAGTGTTATAAGGAGCTACATGTATGATATTGTACATGTATAGAAAGCATTCCAATGAAGGAAATCATGTAAATAATCACATCTGAGAAGTGAAGCACCACTAAGGAAACTCTGATCATGGGAGTTTGATGGAGCAATCCTAAGGAACATTTCAGAAAGGTAAAATATTTGGAATTCCCATGGATATCCTTAAATTTTGTTCCTTTATTAGGTCAAAATGTCTCATCAGTTGCCCAGCTCAAGTATAAGAATTGCTGTGCCCACTCCAGAATTTATCTAATGAATTACCAGCTTCTCTCCAAAACACAAAAATTCTATCAACTTCTATTTTTGGTGAGGTGCTGAGCTGCTCACAAGTGTGGAAGGGATCAGTAAATACCAACAACAACCTCGAGGGCAGCTCTGCCATCCTGCTCAAGGAGCCCTGTAGAGCATCACACTCTGCAATATGAGGAAATATTGTAAATATGGAATATGATGCCTATACTGAGCATCCCTTCTCCAGAAAAAGCATAATTGGAAGTTGCTCCTGTAAGTGACAAGCATTTGCTTCACCATTTATTTTCTCCAGATTGAGTAATTTCACTGTGCAACAGGACAGTTTTCACCTCTTTTTAGCTCTTCATGAGAGGTGAACCAAAGCTTCCATCTCAACCACACAATTAGAAGACTTTCATAAAATGTAATCACAAGGTAAAAACTGCAGCACAAACCTAACGCTACTTGATATATTTGCAAAGTTACTATTAGAGATCAGTCTGCATAAAAGTTAAAAATAGAAGTATAGGATTGCTTTATAACTCTGTTTCTGTGATCAGTGTTAATCTGTGGATTTCCTTTAAGGTAGAAATCACAGGTATAAACCTACAGACCTTCAAAGTGTTCAGGGAAAAAAAAAGAAATCAAGCATGCAGCTCATTCCTCATGAAAAATCAGTAATCAAAGCTAGTTCATTTAATAGAACTGCTCAATAAGAAATTCTTTTCCCCCTAAAGATATTTCCCATTGTTTCCTTAATGTCATATTTTCAGTTTTCCTGGGTTTCATATTAACACAAATTTGAATAATATTTAACTTGGCTCCATTAGCCCAAACAATCTGTAACATTTCTCCAAACATAACTCTACAAGCTCGGTGGCAAAATATTTTAAGTGCTGCCATTAGATCTTTTACTAATTAAAGCAGAAAGTTTCCGACTTGAACAGGTATGTGGAATTTTTAGCTCATGAGAATGCAGAGAGAAATAAATGCCTTTCCAGAGCACAACAGTTTAAAAAGGAACTTCGTGTGTGGCCACCAAGAAACTTGTTAAAATTATTTTCCCAACATATAAACATTTCTCCGAGATTAAAAATATTTTTGTGATTTCAGATATGATCAATGTGGTCTTATTTACATGCTAAACATACAAGTAAGAAGATTAGACATCAACCCACTGTTATGTCATAAATAGTTACAGGTTGCTGGGGAGCACAGGGCAGAATGAGATACTCTGATATATCCTGTGGCTGACTGACACTTCACCTATGAGCAGAATTTACACTCAGTCTTTTTCTCTCTACTGCTTACATCAGAAAGCCCAAGTTGGTGCAATCAGTAGGAATCTAGATTTGAAGAAACTGATACAAGCCTTAAAACAGTTGTAATGAAGATGCTGGTGAACGCCACAAAAGCAGTGAGAGGCTGACAATGGACTGACAGAAATGAAAACTGAAAACAGTATTTAAAATACAGATTAAAGTGTTACCACATGACCTTCTGTATCTTATTTCCACAAGGTTTCAGCCACTAAGTGATCCAACAATACACTATTTATATATGTAAAAAAACCCCAAACAAACCATCCAACACAGCTACATTTCACATTTATCAGTGGTGGTATCTCTGAGGTTAAATGTTCAAACTGAATATTGTGAAATCGCTACTATTGTTCTTTTCGCAGCCATTAATCTAAAATTTAAATCTGTAAATAACACCAAAAAGAACAAGACCAAGACAATGATTATGCTCTCTTTCATTTTTTTTTTAACACTTAGCCTGCCAAGGCCAAGAGCCTCCTTCTTCTGGCTCAGCTTCCTGCAGCAGGCAAGGGAAGTGAACCTCACAGAGATGTTCATTCTCACAAATGAAACCCAGCAACAACACGAATCCAGCCCCCCTGAAACTCCAGCTACAACAAATTACCATTTATGAAATGGTTCTCAGGTGGCCAACTAACCTAGTGCTTGTGAATCACTTTAACCTGCAATTTAAAAGTTTAATTCCAGCCTTTAACTCTTTAAGCCATTCACACGCCTCACCAGCGAAGCACACACACCACCCGTGTGTGGTAGCTAGGGAAGAGGCGCTGCGGAAGATTTCGCGATGTCACGGGAAGCTAGGACCTTCGGTTCCCCATAGATAAGACCCTCAGTTACTCATAGATAAGAAATTAACATAGGAATGTGGTCCCACTAACAATAGGAATGTTGCCCCACTGAAGCCAGTAACTTTCCATCCCTTACCCAGTACTTTTCCATTCCCTACTAACCATAGGTAAGAAGGACAAACCCCTTTTTGACGTAGAGACCCCTAAGACTATAAGACCCCATGAGAAGAAGTAATAAACGCCTTTTGACCGTCCACCACATTGGTGTCTGCGTATGTCATTGGCCCGAACGGCCCTAGAGAGAGGGCTGTCGAGCTGTACCTCAGAACCAGGTCGCCTGCCTTAGCATAGAAGGCAACATCTGGTGCCCGAAACCCGGGACAGCGGCTTGCGCCCGGGGAACGGGGAACACTCCTGGAACGAGGACGGCGGCTGCGACAGCCGGACTGAATCGCAGCGGGGGGGACGCTCCCGGACCAGCTTGGACGATGGAAGCCATAGCGAAGGTCGTAACAGAGATGCATGCGCAATGGGGTATAGAATGTAAACTTAAGGATTTAACTCTCGCATTGACGAGATTGATTAATCTTGGGGCTATTGAAAGCCCCGTGGACGTCCTACATTCGGACGTGTGGGATAACTGTACAAAAGCCCTGGCGGAGGACGCTATGTCCTTGGGCTCAGGGAAAGCCCTAAAATCGTGGGGCAGAGTTGTCCAGGCTCTGAAAAAAGCTCGACAAGAGCAAGAAACCTGGAAAGCCGCGCGAGCTTGTTTATTAGCCGTGCCGCAGTTGGGGGTGGGCGCGGCGACACAAACCGCGGAGGTGCTTGACCCGGGCGGGCGCGCGGAGGCGCAAACGCCGGATCCCCCTCAGGGAGCGGACTCACCATCGGAGGGGGGGGAGCACACGCGGGTGTTCTGGCGGGGGCTCGCGGAAGAGGCGCGGAACGCGGCCAGAACGTCGGACCCCATAGGGACCGATAGAAACGCCCCCCCACCATATGCGTTTGAAAATGGCGCCGGACCGCATGGTCAGGGCGGAAAGGAGGAGGCGGGGGGCGGAAACGCAGTCAGCCCGCTGAACAACGCATGCGCGGGCGAGCGGGGGGACGGGGCGGCCCCCGCGGAGGCGCGTAAGACCAATCAGAGCGCTTTATTCAAATTAAGTCCTTGTAGGGCAAGGACCTCCCCCAGCAGGAGGCGGGGGGACCCCAGGGGGAGGGAACGGCCCGACCACCGCAAGAAGGGGCGGGGTCGGAGCCCGAGGAAAAGGCAGAGCAGCCCGGAAGCGTCTCTTTACTCGACTTCCGGCTCGGACTCAGACGCGAGCTCGGAGCCCGAGACAGGGTCGGAGGATTCCGACTCAGATTCTAGCTCTAACAGAGAGAGAGCAGCGGCATGTAAGGTCACTAGCCACAACGCTCCTGCATGGGTGAAGGGGTTACCAGAGAAAAACCGAACCCCGCTTACAAACTGGCGGAAAATAAAAATGGCTTGCGCGGAATGGGCTCCGTCTGCCACTCTGGTGTTCCCGGTTCGTGTGGGGGGGGCAGGCGGAAACCAAAGGATTTATTCACCGGTTAATCCAAAAGATGTGCAGGCAATTGTTAAAGCGATTGCGGATAAGGGAATTAATTCTGCCATGGTTCGCACACTCATTGACGGCCTTTTTGGTGGAGACGATATGCTTCCCTTTGATATTAAGCAGACGTGTAGAATGATATTTGATGGTGCGGGAATGATCGTTTTTAAACAAGAATGGGAGGATAATTGCCTCAAACAGCTAGCCTTGGTAACGGGGGCAGACCACCCACTGCACGGCTCCAGCATACAGAGGCTAATGGGCACAGACCCCACTATGATCACCCCTCAGCAACAGGCTGAGGGTTTGCGTGCCCATGAGGTCATGACAACCACCCGTGCTGCCCGAGAAGCCATCCGTGACTCTTCGAAAGTGGTAGCTAAACCATCCCCGTGGTCTATCATAAAACAGGGTGAGAGTGAAAGTTTCACTCAGTTTGTGGACAAACTTCAGGCTGCATTAGATTCCTCTGCGTTACCCCCGGAGGCGAAGGGTCCCGTGCTGGCAGACTGCCTACGCCAGCAATGTAACTCAGCCACCAGAGACATTTTAAGGTCACTGCCGCAGGGGTCCAATATAGCTGCCATGATCAGACACGTTGCAAAGGAGGAACATCTAGTTCCCATTCAAGCAGCAGTCCACACCGCAATAACCAGTGTGATGGCGTGCCTTAAGTGCGGCCAGGCAGGCCACTTGGCAGTAAACTGCCCCCAGCCAAGGCGCCTATCAGCAGATGCTCCACCACGCCAAGGGGGAGGTAGGGGGCCGTGTTGGGTGTGCGGAAGGAAGGGACATTTAGCTAAGGAATGCAGATCCAGGTTTCAGGGAAACGGGAGAGGGAGGGGGCAGCCAGGCCGTATCCAGCCCCCTCCCACCTGGAACATGCAGCGGCCCAGCTACAGCAACCCCCAGTGGGGCAGGGGACCCTCATACCCTATGGCCCCACAGGGAGCAGTCAACTTTGCATCCCCTCCAGCAATACAATGGCAGAGTTGCGCGGCACCGCCCTCAATACCCTCGCACCCCCCACCGCCACAAGCCGCGCCGGAGTCACAGGAACAGCAGGGGACGTCCCAGAGCGGGATCCCTGGGTGGCCTTGGTCATGAAAATAGGGAAGGAACCCCTGATGGTGTGGGGGACATGCCGCCTTTATGGTAGTCAAGATCCACACGTCATAGGGTTCCAGTTCTGGGCGGACACGGGATCAGACTGCACGATTATTCCCCAAGCACACTGGCCCGGACATTGGCAAATCAAAGAAGTCCCTCCAGTGAATGGAGTGGGGGGGCAGTCCCGGGCATGGAAAAGCACCCAGCTGGTGGCTATAACACTTCACACGAAAAAGGGACCAGAGCAGACAGTAGCAATTTACCCCTACATTTTGCAAAATTCTCCACCCCTGTTGGGAAGGGATGTTCTTTCCTTGCTAGGATTTCGGATCACAAATTTATCCTGAGGGCCACTGCCGTGCACCCCGCGCTGCCAATCAAATTGACTTGGAAATCATCAGACCCTGTATGGGTTGAGCAGTGGCCCCTGACAGAGCCTCGAATGGCAGCCTTGCTGGAACTGGTCGACCGCGAACTGCAAAAGGGTCACATAGAACCCTCCACCAGCCCATGGAACACCCCTGTATTCGTGATCCCCAAGAGGTCCGGACAAGGCTATCGTCTCGTCCACGACCTGAGAGAGGTGAACAAGACGATCCGACCCCTGGGTCCAGTCCAGACACTGCTACCCGCGAATTCAGCCATCCCCGAAGGGCAGCCGTGCGCAGTACTGGACATCAAGGACTGTTTCTTTTCAATACCCCTGCACCCTGAGGACAGAGAACGATTTGCCTTTTCCGTGGCGTTTCGGAACGGTGAGCGGCCCAACCTTCGCTTCCAATGGAGAGTGCTTCCACAAGGCCTAGTCGACAGCCCGACCATATGCCAGATCACCGTGGACAAAGCACTGACGCCAGTCCGACACTCCAATCCCACCGCAACCATCATCCAGTACATGGACGACATCCTGGTTGCAGCACCATCAACAAGCCAAGTAGATGACCTGGTGACCACAATCACAGAGACCCTTCAAGCAAACGGCTTCGAGATCGCGAGCGCAAAGATCAAGAGAGGACCCTGCGTGACCTTCCTGGGAGTAGGAATCACAAGCTCCTACGTGACACCCCCCGAGATGAAGGTCAACCGAGACATCAAGACGCTCCATGACGTGCAACGCCTGGTGGGATCGCTGCAGTGGCTTCGCAACGTTGTCCTGATTCCTCCCGAAGTCATGGACCCTCTGTACGAACTCCTGAAAGGGAAGAACCCCTGGGATCCCAAGGAGCTGACACCGCAAGCAACGAGCTCCCTCGACTTCATCGACAACCAGATGTCCACTGGCACGCTTGCCAGGTGGAACCCAGCCATGCCACTGGACTTGTACGTCCACTTTACACCGAAGGGGGGAGTGGGAGCACTGGCTCAAGGACTCGCTGAAAAGGCCCGACCAATCCAATGGGTGGTCCTCGGAAGACCCGCTCGTGCATTTTCCCCAGGAATCGAATGCATCGCCAGTCTCATCATGAAAGGCAGGAGACTCGCCTTGAAACACCTAGGGACAGAGCCGACAAGCATCCACCTTCCGTTTCGCAAGCAGCCGACCTCGGAGTCAGCCACAATATCAGAGTACCTGGCCCTTGCTCTCTCCGGCTTCGGAGGAGAAATCTCCTACTCCTCCAAGCCACCCTGGACGAAGCTGCTGACCGTAGTCGACGTGGACGTGCCACCAAAGGTCAAGGACAGACCACAGCCAGGACCAACGGTCTTCACAGACGCTTCCTCCACGACTTCAACCGCAGCAGCAGTGTGGCAGGCAGGAGAGCAATGGCACTGCGTCAAAGCGTGTGACCCCACACTGTCGGTGCAACAGCTGGAGGCAGCAGCAGTGGTTTTGGCGTGCGGACTCTTCCAAGACGAACACCTCAACATCGTAACGGACTCTATATTCGTGGCAAGGCTCTGCCTGTCCATGGCAGGACCAGGAGTGTCGACATCAGCAGCAGCCCTAATGCTGGAAGAAGCACTTTCCTCGCGACAGGGCACCGTGTCAGTCATCCACATCAACAGCCATGACCCAGTCAAAGGCTACTTCCAGACCGGCAACGATAAAGCGGACGCCGCAGCGAAAGGAGTTTGGACCCTGCAAAGAGCTCGTCAACTGCACGAGTCGCTCCACATCGGAGTCAAAGCACTGGCGAAGAGATGCGGAATCCCGACAGCGGACGCGAAACATGTGGTAGCCACCTGCCCTCACTGCCAGAAGTCACCCCTTTGGACCTACGGAGTCAACCCGAGAGGTCTCAAGCCCTCAGAAATCTGGCAGTCAGACTTCACCTGGTGCGAACTGATGAAGCCCCGAGCATGGCTTGCAGTGACAGTAGACACTTATAGCGGAACGATCATAGCCACACAGCACCCCAAAACCAACTCCAAAAACACAATTCAGCACTGGCTGACAGCCATGGCTTGGCTTGGTATCCCTAAGCAGATCAAAACGGACAATGGCTCCAATTTCATCTCTAAACAAGTACAGGAATTCGCTGCGAAATGGGGCATCACGTTAGTGCAAGGCATCCCACACAACAGTACCGGGCAGGCCATAGTTGAGAGAGCAAACCAGACCCTGAAAACCAAGATAGAAGTATTGGCAACAGCAGAGGGCTTTGCCAATGCCATTCCCCCAGGAGATCAGGCACGTATGCTGGCAACCGCTTTGCTGGCACTGAATCAATTCCCTAGGGGAGACGAAACAAACAGTCCCGTCCAAAAACATTGGGCCACTCGAGCGCTAGAAGAGGGCCCACAGGTGGTAATCAGAAACGAACTAGGCGAGTGGGAACGGGGTTGGAGGCTGATGCTCACGGGGCGAGGGTATGCAGCTGTCAAAAAGGACGGCAAAATCAGGTGGTGTCCACTTAAGTCGATTAAACCGGACCTTCATAGCGAGCAGAATGAGACTGACGAGAATTGCGAGTCTTTGTTTACAGGACCTGCTCGTGGGACGCCCTCGTGACGCGTACATCCCGGTTCCAGACGAAAGTGACAGATCACCAAGCCGTCAGGCAGCACCCGAGAGACCCGCACGGGTGAGACCCAAACACCAAGGGTGCTTCTGTGTGATTTTGCTGTTGGGGCTTGTCGCTAGAGGGCAAGCCAGCTCAGACCACTACCCCCATCAGCCCTTCAGGTGGGTCATGCGACACCTTGGTAGTGGCAAAGCACTCAGAGAAATCACCACACCGAACACTCCATCCTTCGTGCTCCGCATCACCGACCTGTTTCCAGGACAGCCAAGGGCAAACCCCTATTCCCTACACGCCAAACACTCGTACCTATCCTACTGGTGCCCAGCTTCAAACCCTGGGAAAAGCTACTGCAATCACCCAGGGTGGGGATATTGTGGGCACTGGGGCTGCGAAACCATAGTTACAGATGCCAGACCGTCGGGGCCTGGGTGGGATCCACAAGAGCCAGACAAATTCTTACAGTTCACCTGGGCACCCATCGGCTGCAAAATACCCTTCTTCTTTCGTGAAAACCCCCATCGAAACCAAATTAAAATCCCTAACTTTCGGGCATGCACTGATTACAACATGACGGTCCTGCAGCCAGACCACCCTAGCTGGGCCACAGGCAGAACATGGACAGTGGTCCTTCAAGGGTCAAAAGAGAGGGTGAACGTGCAAATTATCAGGCTCCAGCCGTCAGCACCCCGAGCAGTCGGACCCAACAAAGTGATTAAAAGCGTGCCGAAAGGGAGAAACATAACCTACCCCAAAACCTTACCCACAGGGGTCAGCAATGTCCCGACCGGTCAAGCGGAAACCTTCCAGATGAGTCGCTTAACCGGGTCAGACGCAGACCCAATCCTTCGTATGTTAGAGGCTACCTTTGTATCCCTGAACGAATCCAACCCTAACCTAACCGAATCCTGCTGGCTTTGTTACGATGTCAAACCCCCCTTTTACGAGGGAGTCGCTTTAGACACTCCCTTCAGTTATTCCACAGCCGACGCCCCTCACCAGTGCAGATGGGATACCCCTCGCAAAGGAATCACCCTGAGTCAAGTCACAGGCCGAGGCAGATGCTTTGGCAATTCAACCCTAGCTAAGCGGGGAGGTAACATCTGCACCAAAATTGGCAGGCTGAACAGGAAAAACAATAAGTGGGCAGTCCCATCCGCATCGGGGATGTGGGTTTGCCAGCGATCCGGAGTGAGTCCTTGTGTGTTCCTTCCCAAATTCAATGACTCTAACGACTTCTGTGTCCAAGTTCTGATTGTTCCTAGGGTCTTGTACCACTCAGACGAAGAGATGTACCATCTTCTTGAGGGACCCAGCCGGATCCACAAAAGAGAAATAATGACAGGTATAACTATTGCAATGCTGCTCGGCCTGGGAGCAGCAGGAACGGCCACGGGTGTCTCAGCCCTAGCGACACAGCACCAAGGACTGTCACAACTGCAGGCAACGATTGACGAAGACCTGCAGAGGATTGAGAAATCCATCTCCTATCTAGAGAAGTCAGTCTCCTCGCTCTCAGAAGTGGTCTTGCAGAACAGGCGGGGCCTGGACCTCCTGTTCATGCAGCAAGGGGGCCTGTGTGCCGCCTTGAAAGAAGAGTGCTGTTTCTATGCAGACCACACGGGAGTCGTGAGAGACTCCATGGCAGAACTCCGGAACAGACTGGCCCAGAGGCAGAAAGAAAGGGAAGCCCAACAGAGCTGGTATGAGTCCTGGTTCAATCAATCACCTTGGCTAACCACTTTGATTTCTGCCCTGATAGGTCCATTGGCGATGCTGTTTCTAACAGTCACCTTCGGACCATGCCTGCTGAACAAGCTGGTCTCATTCGTTCAGAGTCGCCTGGAACGGACCAACATCCTGTTCATAGGGCGACGACAACTGCTGTGAATTCAACCAGGGAATTCAACCAAAGAACACTGCCAGTCACAAGGTTTTCAAAACTTGTCTGGCAAAAGCTTACTCAGGTTTCCCAAAATCCCTTTCCCTTGTCAAGTCACAACTTTATACCTCAGTTCAGTATCTATGTACACGACTACCTCATTCATTTGTGAAAAGGGGGGGGGAGATGTGGTAGCTAGGGAAGAGGCGCTGCGGAAGATTTCGCGATGTCACGGGAAGCTAGGACCTTCGGTTCCCCATAGATAAGACCCTCAGTTACTCATAGATAAGAAATTAACATAGGAATGTGGTCCCACTAACAATAGGAATGTTGCCCCACTGAAGCCAGTAACTTTCCATCCCTTACCCAGTACTTTTCCATTCCCTACTAACCATAGGTAAGAAGGACAAACCCCTTTTTGACGTAGAGACCCCTAAGACTATAAGACCCCATGAGAAGAAGTAATAAACGCCTTTTGACCGTCCACCACATTGGTGTCTGCGTATGTCATTGGCCCGAACGGCCCTAGAGAGAGGGCTGTCGAGCTGTACCTCAGAACCAGGTCGCCTGCCTTAGCATAGAAGGCAACACCCGTGTTATCACACATTCTTGGCATGCTCCCCCGGTTCTGCCTTGTTGTGGGGTTTGTTGTTCCAGATTTGGGGTTTTTTTGGCTCTGAAATGCCAGCTTGCTACCCACCAATTTTAGAGCACACAGTTTCAGGCACAGAATTCAGGTTTCTCTAGCATTGACATCTGAAAGCTATTGCTCACACAGCTGAGGTTAAAGGAGAGCTGATATGACCACAAAACATTAAAGGTTGTAGAATAGTGTAGTAAGAAAGCTGCACATTGCTATCATTTAAGAGCTCTCAGCACTATAAAATGCATTTAGAAACAGCCAAGCATTCTATAAAATTTCATTCTGGGACAGAACTTAGCCTTTAGGAGTGCTCTTTGCACACAAACTTTGTTTGCTTAGTAACCTCATCCCGCTTTCTTCCTCGGAGGAAAAGCTGCCTGAGAATTTGAAGTTTCCCCAAGTCTATGACCCAGAAGGAAATAAAACAGGAAGTCAGGCCATACAATCTACAGCATTTGCTTACAAGTTCAAAAACATTCGAAGTCAGGGCTAACCCACAGGAGGCACAGCCGAGTGCGCTCTCCTGGGCTCACCCCGGAGCAGAGCGCTGCGGAGCCCGGCGGGGGCTCGCATTAACATCTCCCGGGACATGGCGCCTTAACATCCCTCCTTGAACGTGTTCCTTTAACATTCTCCACATAGACATGTCCCTTTAACACCCCTCTCCCTGGACATGTCCCTTTAACATTCCCCGTTGGAATGAACGTCTCCCTCTAACATGCCCTCCCAGACGTGTCCCTTAAACACCCCTCCCTGGTTAACATTCCCCCCCATAGACATGTCCCTTCAACACTCCCCTCTGGATGTGTCCTTTAACATTCTGCCCCCCCCATAGACATGTCCCTTCAACATTCCCCTCTGGATGTGTCCCTTTAACATTCTGCCCCCACCATAGACATGTCCGTTTAACATTCCCCCCTGGAATGAATGTATCCTTTAACATTCGGCCCCCGGACGTGTCCCTCTAACACCCCTCCCTGGACCTGTCCCTCTGACTTTCCCCCCCATAGACATGTCCCTTCAACATTCCCCTCTGGATGTGGCCCTTTAGCATTCCCCCCCACAGATATGTCCCTTTAAGACCCCTCTCCCTGGACATGTCCCCTTAATATTCCCCCCTGGAATAAACGTGTGTGTCCCTTTAACATTTTCCCCCTGGACGTGTCCCTTTAACATCGCTCCCTGGACCTGTCCCTCTGACATTCCCCCACTGGACATGTCCCTTTAACATTCCCCCCTGGAATGAACCCGTCCCTTTAACACTCCCCCCTGGACCTGTCCCTCTAACATTAATGAATGTGTCCCTTTAACATCCCCCCCTGGACGTGTCCCTTTAAAATTCCCCCCATAGACATGTCCCTCTAACACCCCTCCCTGGACGTGTCCCTTTAACTTTCCCCTCTGGATATGTCCCTCTAACATTCCCCCCGGAATGAACGCGTCCCTCTAACACCCCTCCCTGGACTTGTCCCTTTAGCATCTCCCCTGGACGTGTCCCTTCTTCCCCCCAGACCTGTCCCTCTAGCATCCCCCTCCCTGGATGTGTCCCTCTAGCATCCCCTCCATAGACATATCCCTCTAACACCCCTCCCTAGATGTCTCCCTCTAACATTTTCCCCCCCCGGCCGTGTCCCTATCTCGCACCGGGCACTCCGAGCTGTGCCATCTGCTATGCATTAAGGCACGTCAGAGACGCCGTCCCCTGCACCGAGCGAGTGCCAGAACTCTATCAGAAAACTCAACTTTGCTTTCAGCTTTCTCCCTAGGAACTCACTGAGCGAGTAAAAAAAAACAAAACAAAAAAAAAAACAGTCAGCTAAAAAACTCCCGAGAACTTGCAATACGGGGGATTTGCTACGAGCACATTCATTATTCTCCGTGCTCCCCACAGCGTTACGTTGCTATCATAAACCCTGAGGCAGATTAAAAATTGAATACTCCGCTTCCCCGCAGCAGTTTAAAATAGAAATTAGAGGCTGTTTAATGTGACTTCTCCGTTTGAATTAGTTTATGGAAGCAGCCGCTTTGCCATGGTGATGAAATCACCATGCTGAGAAAGTAAGGAGAAACTGCTACCAGCCGCCAGGTGAAAACATCCAGGTTTCTAATTGCATATTAAACCGGTGTTTGCACTGACAGCGATTACAGCCGGGAGCACTCCAGGAACAGCTCCGAACTCCATTTCAAGCAAGTCACTGCACAACCCGATCAGGCGGCAGCTGAAAGTTCCCGAGAAACTCTGGAACCCATCGTCTGTACAAAGGCACAGCGGCAGGAGCGCTGCGAGTCCCGAAAAGCTCCTCCCCTTCCCTCCTGAAAACATTAATCCGTGCTGGATTGCTGAAACTCCTGTTACCGAGCGCTCTGCACTGATAGGCAGGTGTTGGGAAACTCGTCCCAGGTGTTGCTACAAGCGCTCGAGAAGCCCTTAGCGGTTTTACTTACAGTCTCTCCGCGTTCCTGGGAATATCCCTCGGCACAGTTTTGAGTCCCAGTCCATGACAATCCACGTTGGAAGCGATACACGTACACTTATGCGGGCATCCTCCAACAGGCATCCAACTCGCGGAGCTCCAAAAGCTCAGGATGGTTCCAAGGCACAGAAACGCACTTCTCCCACCAGACAACATGGTGCTCGATGGCTTCGGTGGGTATAAAAAGTGAGCGAGAGCAGCCGGCCCTTAAAGATGAAATGCCTCTAAGAAAAAAGGGAAAAGAAAACAAGAGGCTCTTAGTACAGCCCAAGGGAACCCACCACGGCCATCATCGCCGGAGCACCAGCAAAGCTTCAAAGGCTCCCGAGAAGGTCACGTTAGGTGGAAGAAGGTGGGGAATTGCCTTTCGGGCTCGGGTTTCTTTCTGTTATCTACGAACGGTACCAGAAGGCAGATAGTTTAACAGAGCTCGAGCCAGATGCGTCCTCAGATGAAAGAGAACCCGGGAGCGGAGGCAAACACACACAAAACATCCATCAGGAGCGGCGGCAACCTCCAAAACAGCCTCCTCCGCTCTGCACCGCCCCACCTGGGCCGGGCAGGTAACCCGCGGAGGGCACGGCCGGGGCTTCGCAGCGACCCCTCCGCCGCGGGCCCGCCCCCGCCGCGGGCAGTGCCGGGGCCGTGCGGGGCTGTGCCGAGCCGTGCCGGGCTGTGCTGTGGCTGTGCTGAGCCGTGCCGAGCCGAGCCGTGCCGGAGCAGCGCTGCCGCCGCTGCCGAGCGCGGAGCGGGGATGGAGCGGGGCGCGCCCCCCCCGCCGCGCCATTGGCCGCCGCGCCTGACGTCACCGCCCGCCCGGCCCGGGCCCGCCGGCCGCGAGTTCGGGACCCGCGGGGACCGGGACAGGACCGGGATAGGGACCGGGATAGGGACCGGGACAGCGCGGAGCGGGGCCGGCCCGGGGACAGCGCGGAGGGCACTCGGCACTCGCAGCCCCTTCTTCCCTTCCCCGCCCGGCGCCGCGGCGGGGGAACGCAGCTCCCGGAGCGGGGGCGAGCCCCCCTCCCCAGCCCCGGTTCGAGTTTCGGGAAGGAATGTGCGGGCTGGAACACGGGAACGGGCGCGCAGCGGCTCCGCGCTGCCCCTGCGGCCGGGGAGGCTGCGCTGCCTTTGTTGGCCGCGTTCGCTCTCGCCGAGTACCCCCTGGCGGCGGCTGCTCGGCCGGGGACACCGGGACACCCGGGCTGGGCTCCCTGCACACTGCCGGGGACACCGGGACACCCGGGCTGGGCTCCCTGCACACTGCCGGGGACACCGGGACACCCGGGCTGGGCTCCCTGCACACTGCCGGGGACACCGGGCTCTGCTCCCCGCACACCTCCGGGGACACCGGGGCTGCTATCATGGCACAGTGCTCCGGGGACACGGGGACACCGGGCTGTCTTCCCTGCGCACCGACGGGGACACCGGGGCTGCTGCTACAGCACAGCGCTCCGGGGACACGGGGGCACCCTGGCTGTGCTTCCTGCACACCGGCCCCGTCCCTGTCCCGCCCCAGCCCGAGTCCTTCCCGTCCCGGGACTCCTCTGGGGTCACCGCTCGGCTTCAAGGGATGAAGTTCAGCACCAAAAGTCGGAACTTGGAAAAATTTGCTTAATAAGACAAAAGCAGGGTCCCTGTGCGTGGTCATCCTGTTCTGATTTGGTGCGGTTTAAGGCTCAGATGTTTTACCTAAAGAGGGCCAAAAAAGGCAGCACACCCCAAAAGTCCCAGAGCACTGGGAAAATGGCAAGTCCTGCCACAAGGCATTTTTTTAAGGTAAGCCTTGGCATCTCAGCAGGTAGGGTTGCCCTGTAGTACACAGCACACAGTGACCTACTGACCCAAAATAAAGCTTGTGTATGTATGCAGATCATAAACATCGACCTGTTTCAATAAACCTTGTTTCTTATTTCACAGACTTAAAAATAGTTCAGAAGACATGTTTATGACTAACTTACTTGGGAACACAGATAATCTGTTCTTTATCTGCATCACCAACTTGTGGTCCCTGACTATGGAGTCTAGGCTCTGATCCTGTGGGTAAGGAAGTTTTCAACAAGGATCATGGCCAGCATTGCCACAAAACCTTCACAGCACTCCAAAGATTTGACATGAGTAAGTTACATTAGGACTCAGGTTCTCAGGTTGTGCCCAAAATGTGCTCTCATCTTTTTTTCTACAAAAATTAAGTATTTTAAGTGAAGGACTAGTAGGAAAACCGCTGTAAGATGTTCTCCACAAGCTATAGATATGGCCTTCAAGTTTGCAGTAGCAAATCCTAAATAACTTGTTAATTTCTGGCAATGTTTTCTTCATGTTTTGATTATTGAAATTTGGAATTATCTGAGTCATCCCTGCCCTCCTGGATGGCTATTTTTGCTCAAACCAGTGAATTGTTCCCCTTCACAGCCAGCAAAGCAGCTTCTTGTCTACTGCCTTCTGTAACAAGCAAACATTTGACACTCAAGTGTTTCTCAGTGAAGGCAAATTTGTCAAAGAGCACAAGCAAGACCACAAGTTAACCCTCAGCTCTCCCAGCCTTTGTCTGAAAAAGCAAGAAAGTTGGTTTTCTCATATAAAAGTGAATTATTTACATGAAAAATTGTATTTGTTTATAGAAACCACCTTAATCAAGCCTTGAGATTGAACCCCTCACATGAGAACCCAAAGCTCAGTGCAGTGGCTCTTATACAGCAATATCCAGCTCTAGAGGCTCAGTGGCAAGTGACACAAGGTTGGAAAATGCCCAGAGGGACTCAGCTCTCACCCCTTGAGCTTTTTGCTGCTTCAGAAAAGATTGGAAAACACTATCCCCTCGGTTCATCCCAAATCCACAGAAATCAAAGGTTTGGGAAGGCGTGCATCACCCTGCCTGGATTCCCAAATTAACCTCTCCTTTCCTGGATCAGAAGGCAGAAGGGAATGACTCTGACCAGCAGTGTGAGCAGAAGAAAGGGGCAAAGCCCCAGAGCCCTGTCCATCCTCACAGAGCCCGAAGCAGCAGAGATAACCGGGGGGGCCAGAGCCGTGTCCCTCTCCTTTCCCTCTCCAGAGCCAAGGCACAGCCAGCCCCAGGCATGTCACCAACACTCAGCACTATCTATTCTGAGGCCAGCACCCTCTGTCAAGTGTGAGCCTACAAGAGATCAGCTCTTGAACAAGGAACAGCTGGCTCAGACCAGGCAAGACAGAAATTACACTGCTTAGGAAGACAAAGTGCTCGCAAAGCTCCGAAGTCTCCTCTGCACAGACGGACGGTGCACGCCCTTAGCTCATTCTGACAGCGAAAATACTTTTGTTGGAACCTGACTTCCCTTGGCAGCCAGGCCATCATTCCAAGGAAAGGCTCTTTTCCTGTTCTAGGTCACCAGCAATCATCTTCCCAGCCCTGAAGATAGCCCTAAGGAGAGGCACACACCCCTCGCCTCAGGATGGGGTACAGGAGCAGTTGGATGCTCAGTAAATAAGATTAGAGGTAATGCAGACATCATAGCAAAAAACAATATCCCTAAAGCCTCTTCAACACTGTCATCCAAAGCAGCTGACATATTCCATGCTTCAGTGGTAATCCCTCACAATAAAATTTCCCTGAAAGACAAGTGAACCTGATTAAATGGCAGGAAAACGGATGAGCCAAAAGCCAAGCCTATCCCAGAAACATATTTAATTTTATAAAAGCTGAGAGGCACATTCTCCTGCATTCCAGTTCAAACAGCTCTTAAAGGGAGATGGCCACATCATCTCAGGACACACCACAGTGGAGCAGGGTGTTAGTTTTCCTTCACACACATCCCATGGCTCCTGGGCCACAGCAATTGCCACAGGCTGGCAGACAAGTCACTCCTCATTCTCTTTCTGGGGCACTGGCAGAGGTCAGGAAAGCAAGTGTAACACAAAACTGCACAAAGCTACAAATTATTGGATAATTTGAATAAATAAAGTGTTTCTTCCTAATATAAATACAAATTTAGGCAAGTTATTTTTAGGAGCCATCTAAAGCTGGACAGCTTTTATCTGTACTATTTCCTCGAGTATTAGACACTACCAACATTTCCATATATGTAAAACCCCTTACAAACAAGATTACTATCAAAGGTGTGCTGTCTGCTCAGCAGGGATTTAAATCTTGCCTGCTGCTTCTGCAATACAAAATATACTACAGAGAAATATAGTTTCACTTAGTAAATTAGTAGTTCACTACTTAGAACATCTTTGAAAACTGACTAATATGTAAATATTTGTTTTCAAGTAAGGAAAAAAAAAATAGCTTTATTTTTTTCCCCTTAGCATGGGATCACATTTACTAAGATGATTGTCAGAGTATATCTACATTCAAGCAGTGCTGCCACCTAAGTACTTCTGTAGGTGCTTTCTCTTTAGAATCCACCATCAACATTTCCTTGGAATAGCACCCTCCATACCAGCCTAGGAAAGCTGAGTTCTGGAGCAGGGTGGGCAGAAACAGACAGAAAAAAAAAAAAAAAAAAATCAAAATAGAAATCTGGACAATTTTGAGCCTCCAACACATTCTTTGCGAAACACACAAGCACAAGTGTTTAGAGTTAATTTCAAGATAAATGACATGGTGTGTCACACATAACGTCACCATGTCCCTTGTTGGGGACATCCTGGGCAGTCGTGCACAGGCTCACGCTGTGCAGCAAGTGTGGCTTGTCTGAGAAGCACAGGGCTCGCTGCACTGGTGCTGTGCATGTGGCCTGCACATGTGCAGGGCAGCTGATGGCTCCCAAATGCTCATTTTTTAGCATGCACAATAGTCAGTTGTCTAGAGGCCTGATGGGAACTGGTCAGCTGGATGAAGTCCTGAAATCTCAAAGTTTATGGGCAAAAAGTAAGAGCCATGAAAGGAATCCAAGCATGTGGCACTTTGGTTGAAGTGCAAAAGAGCATCAGTGCTGCAGGACTACCTGCACAGCAGAGCAGCCATGAGGGTGGAGAAGAAATGACTAATTTTGATCACTTCAAAGGAACCAAGCCTTGAATCTTATCACAAGTCACAGGGCTCTCTGAACAGCTCAAAGAGAAGCTCTCAATCACATCAGACATCCCTCGGCGCTTCCTCACACGACCACCCTGATGCGCGCATCCCAAACCCCGCCTGATTTTAAACCCCCTGATGCCGGCAGCGGGGCGGCAGCGACAAACAGCGAGTTCAATAAAGTCTGCGAGCACATTGCCTAAAAAGGACGCACAGCAAAGGCCCGGGCACGCTGTCCAGGCCGGAGCTGGGATTTCCCAGGAGCCGGGACCAGGCTGCGCTCGGTGCGCTCTGCCCCGGTGCCGCTGCCTCGGGGTCGCGGTGCCCTCTCGCGGCCGCAGCGCTGTCCCCGAGCCCTCTCCATCCTTCCTCTGTCAGCCGAGAAAACAGCGATTTGTGTTCCTTGTTAAGGGCGAGTTAAGCTAAACAAATAATATTTGCACCCGTGCCTCCGTTGTCAAATGTTGTGTCTATTGAAATAAGCACGTACTGCTCTTCAAATACTGTAAAATGAAAGCAGTCATCGGATCCAAGACACTGCTGAAGGTTACTGCTTCCTCTGAAATAGAGGAAATATAATCTCAGAAATATATATTTAATATATATTATATTTAATATATAATATAAAGGTATATAATATAAATGTATATAAAGGTATATAATATAAATGTATATAAAGGTATATAATATAAATGTATATAAAGGTATATAATATAAATGTACATAATATAATATAATATAAATGTATATAATATAATATAAATGTATATAATATAATATAATATAAATGTATATAATATAATATAATATAAATGTATATAATATAATATAATATAAATGTATATAATATAATATAATATAAATGTATATAATATAATATAATATAAATGTATATAATATAATATAATATAAATGTATATAATATAAATGTATATAATATAATATAATATAAATGTATATAATATAATATAATATAAATGTATATAATATAATATAATATAATATAAATGTATATCATATCATATCATATCATATCATATCAATGAATATAATATAATATAATATAATATACATTATCCATTATAAAAAATTATTATATATATTATTATATACATAGTATACTATATATATTAAATATATTATAAATATATTTAATATATTACATATAGTATACTATATATATTGTATAAAATATATTGTATACCATAAGTATTATCTACTATATATTGTATATAATATATATAGTATATTAAACATATTTAATATGTTTAATATAATAGATTATATTAAATATAATTGGAAATATATTAAATATGATCTCTGAAAGATATTACAAAAGTTCAGGCAAGGAAAGAAGCTTTGTACGTCCTTCAAACAGGTTAAAATATCAGCAACCTGTGCTAGGAAAGCTGAGTTATAGAGCAGGGTGGGCAGAATCAGAGAGAACCATCACAGTAGCTGCTAGGGGAGAAATAAGGGGGGGGAGGAAAAGAAAACACCAAAATAGAAATCTGGACAATTTTGAAATTCCAACACATTCTTTGTGACACACACAAGCATAAGTGTTTAATTCAAGTTAAATTCAAGTTAATTTCAAGTTAAACTACATGGATAAATTACATAAATGCACTCACACTGGGAGATGTGGGAAGAGGGAAGATAAATCCATGGCAGAAGGGCTCTGCCACTTTGTCCCCTGGCACACCTGGGATTCACAGGTGAGGACGCACAGAGTGCGGTAACTTTAAGCAACAAGGAATTTAAATGGGATTTCTTCCACTTAAAACAGAGCTCTCATGCAGAGTAATTATGTAAGAGATCATGAATGAAACTTAAACCATCTATTTTGTCTCTTGCTTACATTCAGATACTGAATTGCAATTGTCCTTGAAATTTGGAATTGGTTTATTCTGTCAGTTTAATTCTAATAATGGATGGTATTGAATTCACTTGCTCCTTATTATAGTTTCTAATCTGCTATTGCTTCAGTCAATAGGAAGTACCAGAAAGCCAACACTGAGATGGGATCATGCACCTTCACAGCTGCTGAAAACGCTTTAAATGTGTTAAAGAATTTTAAATTACAGCTTATGAAGTAAACAAAAAGCAGTTCCACTAAAAGCTTAGTAAATTGAATTAGGTTCTTCTGTATTAGATTTGTATCCTATATGAGAAACAAGCCTTCCACATTATATCCCCTCTGCTGCTCACCCTGCCATATATTCCATCAGCTCTAGAGCATTAACTCTTGAGTTTCCTGTCTCATGCACACACAACCTGCTACAGCTTTTTCTGCTTCATGCTCAGCATTTAAGTAAATAAATGACAAAAAGGAGGTAAGGACAGGAAGCAAAACCTATTATTATTTGCTTCTACCACAGAAAAGACTCCTAATAAATGAGAATTTTCTTCTTAAATCTGCAATCAATAAGAACATGGCTTGCATGAGCAGCCAATATTCAAGACATTTTGTTCTGTTTACAGGGAGTGTAATAATCCTGCAAGGAAGTACCAAATTAGTTGGAAAATCTAAATTTCAATACTTATGAAACGTATAAAAGGGCAAGGAGGTCACAAGCATAGCATCCTTTCAGGCTTGAGGGTGTTACTTTGGATACAGAACATTTCAGGCTTGGCTATGGTTACAGGAGAGATTGGAGAGTCGGAACATAACCCATGACCCTCACTGCCACATCAAGGAGTGAGTATTTCCTTGGCTTCAGCTTCTTCTGTCTCTCTGCTAGAAATTGTCACTAAGCAATTCTGAGAGATTCTGCACCAGAGGACATTTAGAGTTTGTTTTGTTTTTCTAATTCAAGGCATAGTTCATTATTCAAGGCAATAATTCATTATTCATGGCTGTCTACACCAGCAGTTGTTAAAACTCCCAAACAGTTAGAGAGGCACAAATCATGGCTAGAAATTTAAATACAGGCTGCTTGCTCCACCATTGAAGTGTGCTAAATGCAGAAGTTATCGAATCTGCAGGCTCAGAAGTGAACACTTGTCCTGGACAAGAGCTAACAACTCCAAGAGACTATCAACTTTATAACCTAAATGCTTAAAGTTTTAAATATTTGACTACTTCCACTGTTTGGAACCCAAATCAGAAAGATGGGCAGGATTTGCCCTAAATAAGGCTTTTTCACAGGGAAAAAGCGTTTATTACCTTGCATTGTCTTAGAGGACAAAACTAAGCTGCCAGATTTGGCATCTTTGGAGAAAATAGAGCACTCAAAGCTGTTGTAAATCACATGTGTATTGTGATTGAATGTTATTAGCACTTGCACTTAGAGCAGTGCCACTGCCACAGTGGGAAAGTGTTCCATTACCTCACCCCGGATGCTTCACATGACCAATGTGTCAAGCTGAACTGTCTGGTTTTGAAGCATAAGTGCCTTCCTAGAATTCTTCCTTCAAAAGATGCAGCAAGAGAAGCTAAAATGTCATTTAGCATGTGCTGGCATCAGAGATATGGGTCTTCACCTACTCACAACAGAGTGATTTCCTGCCATTGACTCAAAGTTCAATAACGTCAGGAGTTAAAAAATATGTTCAGTGCAAAGCTAAGGCAGCTAAATCCCCATTTTGCCAACACACTCACATTAAAAATTCTTCTGAGCACAGAGAGGAAATATCTAGAGCTTAAAGCAGGAACCAGAAAACCTGGATTTTGTTTTTGTGTTACTTAGGGGCTATGACCTTGGCAAGTCAGACCTTCTGGCCCCCATTTAGTAGTTTGTAAAGATTTATAATATACACCAGGTTATAGAGCAGTCTGAGCTTTTCAAAGCATGTTTCAAGAATTATTTTCTCTGTCTAAGTTGAAGTCTACAGTAAATATAAAGAACTAAAAGTATTTTGTAAATATGCAATGTTTTATTAATGTGAACATTTTGTGGTCTTTGACAGTAGAAATTTTTTTTCCCCTTATGGATGTCTTTAATGGATATGGTAATTGAAAGCAAAGTACTGTAAAAAATTCCAAGTTTTCCCTGTAAGTGCTTACATATGTATGTACATTGATCTGGAAGGCTGTAGAACAGTATTTTTAACAGTGCTCTTCAATATCTGCTCTGCATGCAAGGCATGGAACACCACAGAATGAGGGATCTGAGAGCATTTTATGGAATTTTCCACTTCAAAAGATTTGCATATCTAGTTAATTCATTTCTTAGATTTCTGCATGTCTGGGCTTACTAATTTCTCATCCCCAACCCCCAGGGGGAAAAAAAGGACAAGAAATTTCCCAATGAAACCAAAACCATCGGGACAATACTATGACCAGCCACAGAACAAAAAGGATTTGGCTGATCTCTGGGCTGCACAGCCTCCCTCACATCATTTATTCCAAGGCAACACTTGGAAATAAACTCCATAATGATTATTCTAAGGCATTGGAATTGAAGATTTCAAGCTCAATATTGCACTTGCTGTAGAAAATTCATAAAACCCATTGGAATGAGAGCAGCCTGTATTCAATGTGGTTCCTAATTGGAAACCAGAAGCTGTTGGTTTAATGAGGTTGATGGGCACAAAAGACTCCAAAGTGCTACTTCCAATCTTGTTTCTACTTTCAGGCACAAAAAAAAAATGATTTGCTCAGACTTTTGAAGTATTAAGAGAGTTTAAACATGTTTAAAGTACAAATGAAAGCCTTAAATGCTAACATTCCTTGTTTAAACGATCAGCAAATAATGTGCTGGGCCTTGAAATAAAACTTCCTTGTGATCATGCTTGTCTCTTCTCAAGAGAAAACGTTTAGAAATGTTGGGATTAAAAGAGCAACTATGCTTCCTTTAATGGATATACAAAATATAGAAACAAAAAAACTGAATTGGAAAATAAAGCTTCTCTTGCTGATGCCAAGCAGTAAGGCCCAATTTCAAACAGTTTAATTTTATGACATCATTCACTGTCACTGTGGAAGAAATGGGAGAAAAATCCTGAAATTATGTAACTCTATATGTGAACTCTCAGGATTCCATAACCTAATTGCTTTTCTATCATTTTCTCTTCAAGAAGAACTGAAGCATTTTATGATTCACCCTCAGCAACCCTCTTCACAGAGAATACAATTGACAAAAGAAAAGGCCTTATGCTATTAACCTTTTACTTCTTGAAAAAGGTCTCTGAATGTCAAAGTGCCAATTTACCCTATAGTGACTCTAAACCCTGCCTTCATAGCCAGAATGATTTCTAAGCCTGAGGTTTTATGCCTTAGAAATCCACTCTATACCACTAAAATTGTTCTAATGCTATTGTAGATTACTGTCTCATCATGAGTAGTCTAAAAGATTTAACTTTATTATTCTCTTTCTTTAAAATGTCTTTTACTGGAATTTGTACCTTCTTTACTGTCTGTCAAATACTATCATTTACCGTTCAGCATGGAGAAAATCAAAATTCACATCACAGATAGAATTCTTTTCCAAGATGCTGCGCAGAACACATATTTCAAGTTTCAATACAACAGCTAAATATCTGGCAGCAGCCTTTTCCCTCCATAACCACTGTCAAACATAATTACTTGCAACTTCCAATCATTATTTTCACTTGCATCATTAATCTGATTTTTTAACGTCTCCTCTTTCTCATTGTAGCATGGAATTTTGGTGCCACTCTGCAGGATGCTTTGCCCCTGCCTCCCACATCACCCCAACAGTTCTGTGTTTCAGGGAGCACAGCTCAGCAGCACTGAGCCTTTTGCCTTTTTTCCTAATCTAGAAATGAAACCTGACATAATTTCAGCAAGGAGGGAATAGAAATGTGGATCTTTATTTGAAGGCTTTTGTGGACAGCTTTCCATAACTGCCCCTGAAGGCCTTCAAATACAGATACACTTTTATATTACCCTCATTACTAAAATTCTCTGGAGTTTCCAGGCAGGCTGGGATGGGACACAGCTCTCAGGCTGGGGCTGTTTGTGCTGTGACAGCTTTGCCTTCATTCTGCACCAGCTGGTGAACACAAAATACCAGCTGGGCCACTTGGGCTTGGGATTTAGCTCTCTTGAAATACATGGAACAGGAGACAGTAACCAAGAAAGTGACTAAACAAGCATTAAAGCAGTTGAAGATTTGAAGGAATTAAATCCAAAATATATGAGCACAAAAAAGAAGCAATAGAGTTATTCTGTTAATGGACATTCCAATAAACTAAAAAAGGGGAAAGTAATTGCTGTAGGAAGCCTGGATTCCTGGTCACTCATGATTTGTTTGAACTTAGGATGAACATTTCTCCACCATTTTATTGTCATACAACTGCTCCCCTGTGCCAAAATGTAAGCAGTAATTCCAGAAATAGGACAGAATTTGTCTTCTGTAAACAGGCGACCTGGAACAGGTTCAAGTGCATCAAGTGCAAATTTATGTGGTTAGTGGGAATTTTTGTGGCAATCTAATTATTGAAGTAGCATTTTTAGAGCCTAAAACAGCCAGGAGACAGATTTAGAAAATGTCAAACAAAGGCTTTGAAGTTTCAGTTGTAAGTCTAAGCTCTTCACATCTCCATTTCACACAAACAAGATTTTTTTTTTTGACCCAGCATTTTGAATTGAAAATCTTTCCAGTGTAATTAGGCAGAATAAATACGCAGGGGCAAAGGCCAACTCCTGGAACAGAAAAGGGTGTTGGGTTGGATTTGAGATTTTTTTTTAAATAAGAACAACATATCCAGTCGGAATATAGCGAAATATTTTGACTACACTTAATGACATGACTGTCTCTTCCTCAGGACATAAATTACTGTCCAAGTGTAAAAGGCCAACAACTCTGGCTGGTTCCATGTTATGGCATTAACTTCCATTATTCAAACTCAACATTAGCTTCACTTCTCTCTCATGTCACTTTCCAGTGTTCAGCTAAACATCAAGTCCTGAAGTTTGTACAAAACACATCCTGAATTCAAAATTACACTTGAGGCTGGACACATTCAAGTCTGGTGGGTATTGTGGCAGTAGCTCTGTCTCAATGCAGTTTTAGGCAAACCAGCTTGAGTCATTGCTATCACAAACCCTTCTGTAGAGCCTGGCATTGGGATTTTACACCATCACCTTTCAGTGATGTCAAACTTACCATGCCCACATAAAGACAGCAGGAAATGTGCCTTTGTACTTTGTGTATATTGAGGCAGCACTCAGCCAAATCAGACTGCAAGGTTTCCTTCCAGGTGCTCACCTTGATCCTCACTGCTATTCCTTATTTTGCTGGCATTTCAGAAAGACATTCCCAGCAATGCCAGAGCATCTCTGTGCCCTCAGTCACCAAACTCTTGGTCAGTCTGCTCCTGCAGCTGGGTCAATCTCTGCTGTCACTGCCACCCTGCTGGAATTTCAGGGTCTTTCTTGCTCCACGTGAGTGCATAAAACTCAGGAGACATCGATGTCTCACTCTGAAGTTTATTATCCTTATCTATTACAAACTCATGAGATGTGAGCTCCCTCTAACAAGTCCTCTCCTTAAACCTGGGCAACACTACAAAAATTAAATTCAGTGTTTGGAAGCACACTCAATCATCTTATTGCTGCCTGAAAAAGCTTTGTGGAAAGAGACCTTTAACTGTGCAAAATAACCTTCTGAAATAACTCATCTAAATAAGTACATATTAGAATTATAGGGATTTTTCTTCCTCAATCCTTAAGTTCTGTGATTATACACCAGGAAAAGATTTGTTCTTCCTGCTGAAGTTTATTACACATAAAGTCTCATTTAAAATCCTCAATTACCCTGACAATAAGAGAGCTATTCCAAGAAATGACAGGGAATGGTTTTAGAGAGCAGCAGTTACAAAATGCAGACTAAGAAGAAATGCAACCAGGATGAAATATGTTAAGCTGTATACTTTGGGTATTACTTGTGTATACAGACACAGAAATACCCAGATTTTCTAGCAGGCCTCTTGACCCATTCCAGAGAATTATTGCCAAAATCTTTAAGTGTTCTGGATCTGCTTAATGCAAATATTTTGGTTGTAATTATTGATTACTTCACTCTTTCTTCAGATCTTGAAGACATATTTTGCTTCAAATTCTTTAAAATTAAGAACTCTAACATCTGTAAGACTACCTTTATTCAACTGCAAATACTTTCAGGAACAAAAAAAAAAAAATAGTTCATAAAAATCGTGAGGAACTTTGTGGCTTTCTGGGAATCTTTTTTTTAGTGGCAATTTTTTGCTTTACTTTTTAACTATTAAAGCTGTATTTTACTTTGTTAAAGTTCCATTATCATAATTTTACTACCAGTTCAACATTCATCTGTCAAATTGAATGCATTGCTACAAATTGCTTTTCAGATAATGGATACCTAAAGCTGTCCTTGAACAAGATATTCAAAGTGCATTGCATCTAAATTACCTGCTTTGTAACTGTGTCAACTTGGGAAATTTTAGGCTCAAACTAATGAGTACCTGTATGTGCACATTACTTATCTTTACACACAAAAAGAATAAATCTTGAACCATTACTCATCTGAAAGTGGTTTCCGAAATTGCAGCACAATCACTTCAGGGTGCTCCTGAACTGCAGAGGAAGCTCAACCCATTTAATGCACTAACCAATAAATTCTGCAGAGTTATTTCAGCACCCATCTGGATTAGCTTTTGATGCTTTCCTGGGTGAAAAATTTAATTTTCACTACCTATTGTTTAACTACCTCTTAGATATATTTTTCTTTTATATATTCCCTGTAAAAACAAAGCCCTCATGCAATGTAAAAATAAAAACAATTCATCACCTATGATAATAAAAATCAATATCTTAACTAGATCTTTTCACACTTTCCACCAAGTTATTTCCATCCAATATGAGGAGGGAAAAATGCAGAAATTGCAACTTGTTCCTGAATTTATATACTCACTGCCCTGACAATGATCATTTTCACTCTGTATTGTGTTCAGTACAGAGTGTTTGTGATCAGTACTCATCACATTAGTACAATATAAGAAATTTAAGATTATTTTTCTTTACCAAAATATCCAGAATACTATAGAGGGTAAATGCAAACAATGCAATTTAGCCTTTAAACGTTTATGGAAGGAATGACAAGGTTCACTAATAGCGAAGATCCCCTTTTCACAGATCTTTACTAATCTATCACAGGTTATCAACAAAGCTCACTGAGCTTTAGAAAAAGATAGGAATTGAAAGGGACTTTGAAAAATTCTCTCCAACAGCTACTCTGACCACCACAAAGGGCCCTTCCAGCCCAGGGTTGTTCTTCCCTTTGGGGCATTTTGATGAGCACAAAGTCCAGAATGAATTCAGCATTTGATATGCTGCCAACAGCAGCTCTCTGCCTACATTTGCTATTTTTTTAGTCTCATGCCACAAACCTCCTTAAGACTCAGTTCCCTGTAGCTGACTCTCCATTCTGAATTTAGAAATGCCAAGGTTGGGCAGAGCTGGGAGTTTTCAGTTGTTGTGCCCTGTTCTCAGTGTGAGCACACACCCAAATCTCATCTGCCTGAATGTGGAACCCTTGAACAGACAGCAGCACACATTCCTCAGCTGCATGCCAGGAATTCAGATTTTACAGACCCACTCTGCACCAGGATATTTCTAGGAATGAGCTGTAACAGCTCAATGTGCTCCAAGAGAGGTGAAGTCCTTTCCATGTGTGACTCAGTATTTCCCGACCAAAGTGCAGGGTAGGATTGGTGCTGCTGGGTGCATCCCTGTCACAGATATCTCTTATGAAAAATCCTTTCTTTAGGATTTTTCCTCTTCAGAAGCTGAGAGACCTCAGGAACAAAATGTAAACAATGGTTATCTGCTGCTGTGGGATGCAACAGGTGCATCTGTGATTGGTCTCATGTGGTTGTTTGTAATTAGTGGCCAGTCACAGTCAGCTGGCTCAGACTGTCTCAGTCAGTCACAAACCTTTATTATCATTCCTTTTCTATTCTTAGCCAGCCTTCTGATGAAATCCTTTCTTCTATTCTTTTAGTATCGTTTTAATATTATATATATCATAAAATAATAAATCAAGCCTGCTAAAACATGGAGTCAGATCCTCGTCTCTTCCCTCATCCTCAGACCCCTGTGAACACGGTCACACATCCTCTGTGGAGCTCCAGGCTGCTCCCAGAACAATGTCACAGCTCCAAGTGCAGGGGTAGGATTGGTGCTGCTGTGTGCAGCCTCTGTGGAGTTTCAGCTGCTCCCAGAACAATGTCCCAGCTCCAGCAGCCCCAGCTGTGGGATTGATGCCTCCCCACCTCAGCCCAGGCCTCTCCTTGAGCAGCTGCACATGGTACAGAGCACTGAGATCTTCCACAGCCCCACAGGAGCTCATGTTCAGGGGACAACTGCTGCAGAAAAATCCTACTTCCTTGTATATAAACACTGCTTAAGCTAAAATGCCCTGTCCTGATCACAGCTGCACAACAGCCCAAAGAGAAGCCTTTTCACTTCTCACCTGAGCAGCCCTGCAGTAAGGTGAGACCCAAGAAGCAGTGGGGAAGCAAATTTCTGCATTTTTCCCCTCTTCATATTGGATGGAAATAACTTGGTGGAAAGTGTGGAAAGGTCTAGTTAAGATATTGATTTTTATTCTCATAGGTGATGCATTGTTTTTATTTTTACATTGTGCCTGAGGGCTTTGTTTTTACAGGGAATATATACCTCAAGGTGAAAGAGCAGAAGAGCAAAATGAAGGATGACAAATCCTTTAACAGTGATGCAGAAGGACAAATTCAGGAAACACACAGCAGTTCCCTGGTCCAACACCCATGGAAAGACAATCTATTACACAATGAAAGACCTTCAGAACAGCACAATTCTCACAGTGCAAGAACAAAACAGCCACTGAAAGACTCATCTTTAGCACTAAATCCTGCCCCAAGGTAAAATTAGTTTATTATATTACTAGAGACCACATCTTGTGTAATAGCAACCCCACCAAAACCAAATAATGATGAGGACAGTCTGAGTGAGAACATTTGTACGGTTACATATTGCCACGAGGTAACTACTTTTGGCAGAAAAATTAAACCCCAACCTGTTGTGGTAAAGTGATTTCTTTCAAAATACTCAATTCAAACTAGATCAGATGCATGCTTTGCTTTCATTATTCACACACATCTTTCAGCTGAGTGTCTGATGTCTTAGGATGTATTGACCTACCCACAGGAAAAACTTACTTGAGAAGGAATCAGGTATTAGTAGACTTTCATTGAATGGCATTGAATTTGCAGAACAGGTGTTCGAAATTTCAAACTAAAACCAGAACTCTCTTTTGATTATTTTAGTCCACGTTTTCTCCTGTCAGTTTAAGACATTTTTGCATGAATCTTGAACTGAATGAACTAATCAGAGTTTGGAGTCCTGGTTCTCTGCTCTCCTGGTGTACAAGGAGCCCCATACTGATTCTGGCCACCAGAAATTGGATCTGTTAATTATCTGTTAATAATCCCTGGTACTCTCCAGGACCCGGCCAAGGTCTGTCAGCCTATCTTCATGGACTTCCTGACTTGACAATTTTTTACCTCCAACTTCAAATGGGAATTTCTTGTAGTTATAAACAAGTATTTGGTATAATAAAAGCACAATTTCTGATAAGACTTAAATACCTACATGAAATCTCAAACAATTGTTATTAACAATGCACAAACACAGCAGAAAGACTGGGAAATATTCCAGCAACACCCTCACTGGACCAGACAGGAAACATTCACTACCAGGATGAGCAAGGTCCACACAGTTACTGTGGAGAGGACAGACTTGTCAGAATATTCTGAGTTTCCTTTTGAAGGCAGTTGTTAAGTCACTGAAGTATCCAGCCTCACCCCCTAAAGCAATCCCTTCCAAAGCAGTCAGCAAAAGGAATCTCTAAATAGGAACTATGTTTGTGTGGTCTTGGGGTTTGTTATTAAAAAGAAATAAGGAGAGAAAACTTGGCTTGTCTTTCACATGTCTTAGCCTTAAACTGCTTCCAAAGTCAAAGATAACTATCTGAAATTGTAAACATCATACACTTAACAGATCATGCAGAATTCTCATTTTGGGGAAAAAACCTAACAAATAAAACAACCACAACAATGCTCAGACAATTCTCATTTTTTTCTTGTTTACAAATAATAACTCTTGTGTTACTGAAAAAAAAGACTCATTAATGATGCTTTTGAAAAACACACAAGGTAAAACTGTGCTAAGTGTTCCTTATAAATATCTGTCTTCCTTCCTTCCTGCACTGAAAGCCTCTCAGTGTGCTTATCAAATTTCAGGATGAATGATAATGCTTTATGGAATCTAAATATTTAATAGAATCACTAGTGGTTTTTATGGAGACACAATGCATATGGAATTACTTCTCACATGAACTCTTAAAATGACTCCTAAAGCTACACTTCAAAGTTGAAATAAAGTGAAATTTCAACTTCACATTAAAAGCAGTTGGATTACCATGGACTGAAAAATGCTGGTAAAGTCCATACTGCCACATCCCATTGCAGGACATGCACCAACTTCAACAAAGTTCCAATGGTTTAAGATTTAAGGAGATTCTAATTAATTACTAGGATAAATAGCTTGCTTTTTTTTTTTTTGCTTTTTTTTTTTTTTGTCTAGCGACACCTAAAAGGGCAATGAGTGATGGATGCTCCCATCAGAAATGTTTATACAGTACTCTGGGCATGAGAAATTATCCCAGCAGATTGCAGAGGGAAGTGACAGCAAGAGCTATTGCCTCAAGTGTCATTCAGTCCCTACCAGTGACATTATAAATCAGTGTCTCCAGTATTCCATCTAAGCAATGCTGCTCCAGCCACGAAAGCAGCTGCAGAAATGCCAGAGGTGGTGGAACAGTGGGCACTGCAGGTGGTGACAGTGTCCCAAACAGTTGAAGGGACACTGAAAACTTCAATTCCAATTGTTGATCACAGGTATTGCAGTAAGATAAAATTATAGAATGAGTTACAGAATGAATGTAGAATTAAAGAATGGCCTCAAAATCAAGCCTGCTCTCCTAAAATCAGTGGCTGGCCTTGTCAGGCTAGCCCTTTGCAAAAATGTGAAAGCAATCCTGGTGTGAGCAGTTCTTTAGCATAACAATCCATTCCTGGGTGAAAAACAAGCAGCACCTCTATAAACAGTTTTAATTTTTCTATATAAACCAGTGTAAAAACAATCTCCCACAAGCAACTTTTCCTGCAGGTACACACCAGGGGTTTGAGTGACCAATTAATACAGAATAACAACTTGTACTAACCAATAAGGAATTGACAAGAAAGCTACTGACCAAAGTCACCAACAGGTCTGTAAAATTGTATAAAAAGGAATTACATTCATAAGGGCTTTTTTTTTTCCTCCATGAAAAAAGAGAGTCCCATGTGATTTATTCCCACAATAGGCATTTTAAAAGGTGTGATTGAGGCAAGACTTATCTTTTCTGAAAACTTGGTTGGCAGCTACATATATAGCTAAAGCAGCTAATATGTAGCTACATATTATCTTTTGAGGAAAAAAATTAGAGCTCACACAACTGCTATGAGCAGGTAACCCAGCACTGCCAATTTCAGACTCCCTGATCCCAACGTGACCCTGCAGTTGCTGGTTTGGCACTGCTGGCTTTGCTCTGAACATTGGTTTGTGTCTGTGCCTCACTCAGGGCTGGCACTGCCCCAGCAGAGCCCCCACCCTGTGCCTGCTTGGAAGGAAGGAGGGAAATTGGCCTCTCACCCAGCAAATCTGAATTTCCTGCTACCAAAGCACATCCCTGCACCCACTGCACATGGATCAGAGTGCTGGGTGCCACGGGCAGGTGAGGGGCACCAATTGTTGCAGTGTTATTGAGGGTCCCCAGGACGAGGTGAGAGATGAGAATTGACTCCAAGTTCTCAGAAAGCTGATATTTTATATATTATATTAAGTCTATTATACCATATCCATCCTATCCATCCCATCCTATTTATCCCATCTATCATATCATATTGGATTAAAAGAAAATGACATACTAAAACTAGACTAAAAGAGAAAGGAGACATTAGAAGGCTCAACAAGAATGACAATAAAAACCCATGAGTGACCAGAGAGTCCAACACAGCTGGAATGGGATTGTCATTAATAAAAACAATTTACATGGAACCAACCACAGATGCAGCTGTTGGTAAACAACCTCCAAACCTCATTCCAAGCAATCAGATAATTATTGTTTACATTTCTTTTCTGAGGTTTCTCAGCTTCTCAGGAGAAAAATCCTGGTGAAGGGATTTTCCAGAAAATATAGTGGTGACACCCAGGTGTGGGCACACACAGGTGAGGCTGCCCTTGTCACTTGGCTCAAACCCTTTTGTTCCCAGTCCCAGGTGCTGCAGCTGCCTGGGGACAGGCTGCCCTCACTCCACATCCCTCTGACAGATCTGCAGGGCAGTTCTCAGCTGAGGAACTTTCCATGAGCAGCCTGGCAGGATGGCTCCTGCTCTCTGGGGAGCACAAGTTCCCTCATTTTTCATGTGGAGCGAAACCACACTCAGGGAGTGGGGAAATGTGAATTGGCAACAGTCACAAATTCAGACACTGTAGGTAGCACGAGGTATCTGTAGCTCTTCCAAGCACTTCTACTCTCCTTTCTCCACATATTTTGGTCAATGACCCAAAATCTTCCAACACAGACAGCTGAGCATCTCCTGCACCAAATGTTTGTGTAATTGATAAGTTTTCTTTTTAACTCTTTCAGCATTTACATGTCAATATAACTGGCCAATATATTCCTGCTTCCACAACCAGGGGATAAATCTGAGATATCTCACATGCTTGTCAGCTTGAGCAGTCAGGGAAAGTAGCAAAGTTCTCAGATCATTGCATTCCTCTAATTACTGATGGATGTGTTACTGGTACATGTTAGGTAAAGAGAAATAAAAAAAAAAAAAATCATTTGTTTCTTTCAAGCTCCCTTTTCTTTCTGAGGAATGCCCAGGAGAGCCAGCTGGCACTCACAAACTCTCACTACTTATTGCAAGACAAATGTTTACTTCCTTTATGAAGTGCTAAAGTAGCACATCACTGACAGTTTAATACCAGGACCAAAAGCAATTTCCTGCAGAAATCAAAAAAGTAACCTTGATTAAAACTATCAAAAAGCAATTTTGAGACACTGAGATATCAGCTGCAACAAGAAAGACAAAAATTGAGCTCAAATTTACTTCTCTTCTATGGTAGCATCCTAGATTTCACTGAACAGGAAAATAAAGTTTGTTCATTAACTGCTTGGGAGTTTAGTGCACTGCTGCTAAATAACACCCAGTGCTGATTCAGAGGGTGGTGGGGCTTTTCTAACATTATGCTGTGAACAATCAATCCATTTCACATCCTGATAGATGTAGGACTTCCTTGTGTTATTTAAGTCATGAATGCTCATCACCTAAGTGCTGCAAAGCTTTCTATTGCCCTGTTGTTTACTGTAATTGTCAGCCTAATTTTGAGAACACTTTTGCCCGGTTTTAAACTCATAGGCTGCTACACCAAGCCTGATAAAGGAAATTTGTGTTCCATGGGGATGGAAAAAACCAAATCTACCGAAACAAAACCCAAACAAAACCCATCCAACATAAAAGGACAATCTTTTCTAAGACATGAACAAGAACAGAGCTCTACCAAGGCATACCCAGTTTATCTGTGGTCTCTCAGAACTGATGCACACACACTGCAGCCCATTTCCCCAAGTCTGCACCAGACCTAGAAGAAGATCAGAATCAAAGATAGCTGTAAAACAGCACAGTTTGAAAATTTATTATCTTAGAAAAGACATTAAATCAAAGTCAGCAAAGAAGAAAGCACCCCAAAATATTAAACCCTGAAAATATTCCCACTCACTATTTCTTCTGTGGTTTTTTGACAGTTTAACAGTTTCTGAGAAACTTTGATCCCTTGCCAATTGCTTCCTTTTCCCTGGATCCAGGGCAGCTTGTGCAGCCATTTCCTTGGTCTTCCAACACCTCCCCTTTCCCTAACTTCCTTCACCTTTTTGCTTTGAGGCTCACTTGGGGATATGGAGAACCTGTAAATACATATTTATGCTCCTGCTGTTGTTCTGTAGCAGTATTAAGCCATCTTTTCCATAATAAGTCCATTCTATGATACATTTCACAATTTGAAATGTGCTAATGAAACAAAGGCATCTGAAAATATTCCTTGCATTGTTATTACCAAGTTGACACTGTAACTAAAACTAAAATTCTTCGTGAGTTTCTATAAATTGATAGAAGCAAACCAAAGTAACAGATTCAGGGTGTTTGGTTGTTCAGGTTTCATAAATAAACTGAAAGGATGCCCAGGGAGCTCAAGACAGTAAGGGCTGCATTAAACTTTTTTTCTCAGGTGATCTTAAACCAGAAATAATTTTGTTCTGCTGAACAGAGATCCTGAGAATCAAGAATTCAGAGCTGACAGGATTATTTTTATGTTTACACTTCCATTTCAGATAATTAGAATGTTAGAGGAAAAATCCACCAGGGAGAGTTGAAAGCTTCAAAACAGTTTTTCTTTAAATGGTGATTTATCTGTGCAGACTGAATTACAGCCACTTCACAGAAATGTGGCCAAGGTTGGCAGATGTGTCTCAGCCAAAACCAAACAGTGACACAGGGCTGGCAGAAAAACTGAGGGTCAGTGGCTGATACACACTGAGGGCACAGAAAATGGCAAACACAGCCTAACAGGGAAAACATGTTGGTCTAAACTGAAAATAATGCCCAAAGATAGGAAACATCCATTCTTCCAAAAGCCATCTTAGCAGGATCACAAGGACATGAACCATGGTCGCAGAATTCAGAGGAAGAAAAGAAAACTCACCTAAATGCTCAAACAGAAATAAGAAAAGAAAAAGGGGAGGGGGGGGGGGAAGGAAAGAAAAAAAGGGGGGGAAAAAGGAAAAGAAAAAAAAGGGGGGGAAAAAGGAAAGAAAAAAAAAGGGGGGAAAAGGAAAGAAAAAAAAAGGGGGGGAAAAGGAAAGAAAAAAAAAGGGGGGGAAAAGGAAAGAAAAAAAAAGGGGAGGGGAAAAGGAAAGAAAAAAAAAGGGGAGGGGAAAAGGAAAGAAAAAAAAGGGGAGGGGAAAAGGAAAGAAAAAAAAGGGGGGAAAAGGAAAGAAAAAAAAGGGGGGGAAAAGGAAAGAAAAAAAGGGGGAAAAAGGAAAGAAAAAAAGGGGGGAAAAAGGAAAGAAAAAAAAGGGGGGGAAAGGAAAGAAAAAAAAGGGGGGGAAAGGAAAGAAAAAAAAGGGGGGGAAAGGAAAGAAAAAAAAGGGGGGGAAAGGAAAGAAAAAAAAGGGGGGGAAAGGAAAGAAAAAAAAGGGGGAAAAAGGAAAGAAAAAAAGGGGGGAAAAAAGGAAAGAAAAAGGAAAAAAGTGGAAAAAGGAGGAAAAATCCATGGGGGGCAGAAAGAGAAGAGGGAAGGAAAAAGGGAAGAAAAGAAAATGAAGAAACAAAAGAAAAAAGGAAAAGGGAAAAAAAAGGAAAAAAGTGGAAAAAGGAAGAATAATTGGATACAGGGTAACTTGCTAAGTAACTAACATGCAAATAGGTGAACTTTGCTTACACTTGAGGGTGTGGGCTAATCAGCAACCAATAAATTGATTTCTAAGCACTTCTTCCTGTGCCCTCAGGACATGAACTAAACCAGGCTGAAAAGAATTTTAACGATCTAATTAACTTATTAGCTTGAAGTAAAAAAACAAAGTTTCTTCCTCATCACAAACAGCTGGAGAAGCCACAACAAAGCAAGTGTGGATGTTTTTCAGAACTCTAGAAATCCTGTCAGAGGGAAAAGCTGTCAGGGAGGCAGAGACTCAGAACCCAGTGTCCCACTCAATCGTGACAATTCACCCCTCAGGGATGGCAGGTAAATTACAGAACACTGAGAAACACCTACTGCACATCCTTTAGTAAGAATATGTGGAATAGAGCTTCAAAACCATAAAAAACTCTGCCAAATAAAAGAAGTGAGTTTTCTTGCAATACCATTTCATTTAGAGTATTTTTAGAGATAAAGAAATTGTAAGAAGATAGTAGAGAATCTTAGTAGATTCTTACCTAAGATTCTAATATATGACTTAGACAACACTCACTAAGTGGGAATGTAGCCTAAGGGGAGGTAAACCTTAGTACACAAAATCTACAAGCTGCCAAGGCATAAGATATCTTTGAGAAATTCACCTTAGATAGGAATTCCTATGGATTCTTTATATAATTTAAAGGCTTTGTCCTTGTGCTATTAAATCCAAGAGCCCCTGAAACTCCCCTGGCTCCCTCTTGCTCCACTAACACCATATCTTCAGCAACTCCACATAGCTCCAATATTATTTAGGCAGTAATTATTTTTATTGTCATTCAACCAAATTATATGCAAACAAACTTCATAAGCACGCTGCTGGCAGTATCTGGAATTAATGAAAAGAACAATACTAAAATGCAAAACTAACCAGATAGCCTGGGTGAATATGGTGGTTATTACGAAATGATGAGTCCAGATTCCTGCAAACAATTAATCAGGAACTCAGGCAAACTGAGGGAACAATAGTTAGGGGCAGCAGTGGATCACAAACCCTGAGATAATACTCTTGAGAGAGCAGCGAGGGAAGCAGCTTATTGCTGAACACACTCACCCACCCTAACCTGGATACAGCCAGCCGAGCTCACGAGAGAAATGAGAACCACTCCAAAGAGGAGAACAAGCACCAAAATGTGACTTAGACAACACTCAGTGAGTGGGAGTGGAGCCTAAGGGGAGGCAAACCTGAGCACACAAAGAGGTAACAGAGATAAACACAGCAGGGCTTATTTCAGGAGAGATCAGAAGAGCTCCTCCTCTGCCTGGTGGATGATCAGCACTGCACCAGGAGTTACCTTCTACCACTACAATGAGAGACTCTTGACTGATGTTAGGGAACATCAGTCCAATATTGGTAGGGAAATACCATTTACAGTAGTTGTTTACCACTAGGGAACAGCATTTAGGCTCACAGTTAACACCTCTGGGAGGGTTCAGGTATAGAAAATCAAAAAAAGGCACACTATCATTTTATTATTAAAATTATTATTAGCTTTGAGAACATGACACAACATCCTAACTAGTAGCTATTAGATATATATATATACACAGATATATACATTATATATACACACACACACTACTACAACCTTTGGGGTTCTGGTTTGGAGCTTGGGGTTTTTGCTTTGGGTATGTAGAAGGGTTTTTATCAGTACAGCATAAGGGCAGATTAATTGAATTAATATAGATTTTTTTGTCTATAGATTATCCCAGTTTGAAAGTTAAAGAGACCACAGTTTGTCTATAGATTAACTTTCTCTTTAACTTTCAAACTGGAATAAAGTTAAAGACCACAATCTTCAAGAATTTACAGTTTTACCACTATGAATTCAGTAGAAATAAAATCTTAATCATTTTTATTTCAACCCTTTATTTCAAATACTGATTTGCCTCTCCTGATAGCACTTCTTTATTTATTGTTAACGTGTAATAAGTGTTCAATAATTTCTCTTTACTCCGTCTGTATTCAGCAGACAGATTATACTATCAAAGAGAAAATGATAAAAATGGGCCAGTATTTGAAGTGGCCATGTATTTTTATGATTTTTTTTTTGCGTTTGCATTTAAAGGTCAAAGTCCTACCTAAACTTTGAGAGGCAGGAGGTGGAAGCAGACCTCCCAAGTGGCACTGTACCCTTAGAGCCCACTGAAAAAGGGGAATAGAAATCCGATAAAACAAAGTCCAAAACCACAGCTGCCCCATGTAGATTTTACCTATGTGTTATACAAACCAATTTTGTGTTTTCCTGGACCAGCTTCAAAGTTACTTTTCATCTTTGGAGGATAAGAAGACCTTAGAGAAGGAGTTAGTTCTTCTGTGATTCTGTATTGTTAAACACTGGAATCATGAAAGATGAAAAAAATATCTGTTCTCCCTTAAGCAGAGCCTGCTTTTGCCATCAGAAATGTTGAGTTTGGGTGCTCTTTAGGAATATTTTACATGCTCATGTTCTTTAGGAATATTTTACATTGCCATGCTCATCTCCCAAAGTTTCTTAGTGACCACTGACATCTGTTATGATCTCAGTGAAGTCTGAGACTGAAGCTTGATGTGGAATTGTGGCTCTCCATTTGTTTGAAGCTTTAAGGCTCAGAATCTGAGGAAATATTTCCAAACCTTTGGCATTGCCCAGAGCCAAAATCTCCTCTCCAAAACAAGAGAATGAGTAAAACCTTTGGGTAATAAACACAGTGACACTGATGTATTTTTTAATAACTTAAACACTTCATTTAGTACTTTGTTGGGCCTGACAATGAAATTGCCAGCTACTTATTCACACAGTCCACCAAATCCCAAGATAAAGGCTTCTGTTAATGCTCTGAAACTTCTATACTACATTTTATAATCCATTCACTACACTAACTTGCTAAATGGCAATAATTTTCTGGTTTGGAGTATTTCTATCTCAGCTGGAATGACACTCTGCCCATCATGCTTGTGAGGAGGCTCACACAAAGCACAGCTATCCTGACATGGCAGAATGAAACCATCAACTCCAGCCTTCAAAAGGGGGTAAAAAAGCTGGAAAGTGATCCATAACAGGGAAAACCTCAGAAAAACCCTGCCAATCTCTATAAAATCACTCCAGTGCTTGCATTGTTTATAGCGCTTACATATTTAATAAGAATGTATAATAGCACTGGAATAATCACTTTTAATAAGCACCTATTAAAATGAAATTGAAATTAACAGCAATAAGGAAGCACAGCAAATTAGTTGTTACTTCTCACATAACAGGTGGTAAAAAGAAACAAAGTTTTTCTCTCTGTCCCTTGGCACACACACCAGTTAGAGCTGAGGATGGTTTTAAGAAACACCTTAACCTCCATCCAGGTGAATATTCTGAGCTCCCAGTTTGCACAGCAGCAGTGTTATATATGAAATAAAGCAGCAAGAACCATTGAACGTCTGCACAAGAGGCTCCAAAGCACATCTGAGCCTCCTGCAAGGCAGGCAGCACCTCCCGTGCAGCTCAGGGGGGGATCAGGGTCTGGCACAGTCCTGCCTTAGGGAATGGATGGAAAGTTAAGTTTTTCTCCTTTGTTTTTCCTTTCCCAAAGATAAGCTTCATTTTCACCTTCCAGCCAATGAGAGCTTTTCAGTTGTAACTAAAAAACTCTCATTTCACTCATTTAACCCTTCAGTGCCTTCCATACTCACAGGTTTGTGTTAAATTCAATTTAATCAAGTGCTGCCTTGACTGTTTCACACTGTTTGACCTCAGTTGAGGCACAGAAATTGGCCATACTTCAGGTCTTCCAATCATCACAAATAGATCTCATAAAAGAATTTTTGCTTTCTATTTATCTTAAATGGATTATAAAATTGAATGGGGCAAGCACAGATGCACTGAACTATTTGACTTAAAGACAATTTAAAAGAGATGAAAATTAGATAATAATGCTTTTTCTGTTGCACAATGCAAGATTAAATGGTTTGTCACTTTCTACTTCAATAAAGTGAATTATTTAAAATAATGCTACTACATCAATATTCAGTGGAGTACTAAATCGGCTTTTCAAAATATTGCTCACATATTTACAAAAACCATAAAAGCTCATAATTCTCCCTGTTCTCTGTTTGCTGTTACATTCCATCCATTAAGTCCCTGAGACATCCATTCCACAGCAAGACAGAGTTGATGTCACTCATACACAGCCATTTTTCTAAAATGAATTTGGTCCCTGCATAGCCACTGTGTCAGCTCTCATAAAAGGCAATTACACCACACAAGAGTTGGCAGATATGGGTTTTTTGAAAGCTACCAAGGATTTAACTTTCTATTTGGGAAATTTTACTTAACTTTATAATACCAGAAAGATTACCTCCCTCTGGACACCTTTATACCTTTGCTGATCTGTTTAAAGGTTTAAACCTTGGAGCTGTTATCTGTTTGTACCTGAAAAATCACAATTCCTGACACCCAAAAGCCAACTTTTCGTGATTTTCTTGACCTCCAAGTTATCCCAAAGTAATTTCCTAACCTACCTACCCTCTCTGTTCATTTGAGGCACAGCTTCCATACCTTTGTATTTACTGGCAATTTTGTATCCTGAAGGTGGATGGAGAAATTAACTCCAACCTCAGCTTCCACATCCACTGAGACTTCAGCTTTGTTTGTAACAGTGCTGATGCCCATTTAAATTGCTTAAAGCATTTGTTCACTTTGTTCTTATGCTCTAAGATGGATCAAACTTTGATTTAAACATACAAAAAGAAAATCAGTAAAGTGTCTTTTGTGAAAGCTGAATCAAAGACACGGTTGTGAGGAAGCACAGCACAAAGAGATCAGTGAAATCTAGGATCTTCCTAACTTCCCAACATTATTTTAAATCAATCCAGGTGTTTTGGTGTTTCACCTGCCCCATGTTCTGGGCAAGAATGTTACCTCCAGCATGACTGGTTTAAATACACTTTCCCAGAAATAACCAAAGAGAAAGTTCAGCTCTCAATGCCCCTGCCCAGATCCTGGTAGCTGCTCAGTTCTCTCCTCTGTTCAATTCTCAGTTGTTTGTTTTAGAATCTGCTCAAGTTCATTCTTCAATTTTCATTTTCAATTCTCTCATGCTGTATTTTTCTTCCTGACATTTCTGTTATTTTATTAACTGCTATGCATTAAAGTGACAGACTGCAAGAAAACAAATGGACACTGAGATGAAGCACAGCCAAAATTCTGGAACACTGGTGAGATTGTTGAAGGTGATGAAGGAAGAGAGAATTGCAAATGACTCCTCTGCAGAGGAGCAGAGCCAGAGCTCAGTGCAGGAATCCAAGGACACTGCCCAGAGCCATCAGCAGCACACTCCTTGGAGGATCATCTGATCAGATCCTTCCATGCAATGGGAGCTGCCAGCACTGCAATCATCACTAGAGTGCATGTGGCAGGCAGCTCCTAAATGCTTTCTTTAAATTAACTTGTGCATATTTTGGTCTGAGTGAGAAAATTTCAGAAAAAAATATTTTCATAGACTATACATTAAAATTATCTTTTTTGTTTTACCCAATTGCTTGAACTCTGGAGCTGTTGGGATTCAGTTTCTTGTGCCTTTCAATATGAAAACTAAGTTTAATAACAGTTCATAAATTATACTGTTAGTTACAGAGGAGAACGTCCTGTGACAGCATTTTCAAGCTCCAGATCACACCAACTAAACCTTAAAAGCTTCTGGATCAACACCATTTTTCACAGAAATAAAATCTATGGGGTTTTTTTAGACATGAAGATATTGCAAAAGCTAAACCAAGTTCCTCTGTTAAATGTTGTGTAGAAGCCTAAAAGCAGAGGGGGCAGATGGAGCTGGTGTCCAGGCTGGGAAGGGGATCAGGGCAGGGACAGCCTGACCAGGGAAGTGATGACAGAGCTCAGCTGTGCCTCCTGTCCCTCCCACTGTGATGTTTCAGTTATGTGGGTACAATGGAAGTCATCAATAAAGCCCATTTCAGCTGCAGGGAGCATCAGAAAGGCCCTGCACTGTCACTCTGTACTCTGATCCATGTGCAAACAGAAAAGGGACATCTTCCTATCGCAGTGAAAGCTCTGCACCTCAGTCAGTGCCACACCTGGGTGTAAGAGCTGAAATGAGAGATGTGGGACTCCAGGAGCTCTCCAAAATGCAGTTTATTGTATCCAAGAGGTCACAGCAGCCCAGGGTGGTGGGTTCAGAGCTGTGCCTACAGCTGTCAGCTCCAGCTGCAGGCAGGCCTGGAGACCCTTTGGTTTGGGTTACAATGCATTGTATACTTCTCTTTTTGTTACAATGCATTATATACTTCTCTTTGCTGAGCATCTCAATGCAGCAGAACCAATCTATACCTTAACTTTTACCTATAGCCTATCATAACTACTGTAATTACCATATTCATGTTACTGTTCTCCAGTCACTAAAAGTTAGTACATTACAGTTTAAGCTAGAAGTTGTTTTTCAGTTTTCTTGCAGTGGAAAATTCTGAGACCTTTTTCCTACTTGCAATATCAGCTATCTTCCTGCTTGGTAAAAACATCTTCATGTTTGAGGTGGGTTTATCCTTTGCTCTAAGTCATAAAAACCCCTTCTAACTAACACACCTTTTGCTTTCTAGGTTAGCCAGCAAGACTGGCTCAGCAATTCTTTTCCTCAGCTTGCTTTCATTTATACTCCTTCTTCAGATTCTACATTCAAAAATCTTTCTGCTAAGCACACATCTGTGAGACTTTCTTGTCAAACTTCCATCCTTCCCAACACTTGGGGGCACAAGGACATCCAGGAGCCCACAGGGTGCATGGGATAAGTCATGTAAATGTTCTGATTTTTCTCAGTCAAGTTTCTCAATGTGAGCTGCAATATTCAGCTATTGTAAACAGCAGGAAAAGGTGATAACAAAGTGCCCAGAACTCACAGCACTGGGGCCAAAGGGATCCATGTCAGTTTTTTGAGTTAATAGGCATTTATTTTATCATGGTCATTCCAAGAACCACTGAAGGAATTTCTGACTTCTGAAAATTAGGTTTCATGTCAACTTTTCAGTGTTAAATTATAACAAATAAATTATCTATTTAGCTCATAATTAACTGGAAAAGCATAGTTATCCAGTAATATTATGAAATATAATGTCCCCTAGACTTGCTATGAATTATTTACGGACCCCTTACTAAGGGGGGAGAAGGGGAAGGCATTGAAATCACCAAGTCCCATGGAGTTCCAAGCAGCTCTGGGTTTTTCCTGTCCATTTGACCTGACCTCTCCAAACTTCCTCAGCCCAAGCTCAAATTCCAGCAGTTAAAAGCTCCATCTTGACTGTTGTTAGAGAGTTTTACTGTGACATTAAAACCCTCCTCTCCTGCACCATTCCTGATCAACAAGCTATAAACGATCATCCTAAGGAGGATTTTGGCAGCTTATTCCCATACTTGCATTTCTTAGAAACTGGAAATACCTTGGGATAAGTGACTTGGGGGGTTAAGGGCACTAAAGGAGGACCCTGTGTCATGATCTATCCTGAGGCTCACACCTTCAGTGTTTACGTGCATTTCTGTTCCCTTTGACTTTCCAGCTGAAATGACATATCCTCCTCACCCCAAAGGCTCTGACTCAGAAAAAAGCACTCAAAACACATTTGACAATTCAACATGCTGTCATTCCACCTCCTTGAAAGCTACACACAACCTCTGAAACCTATATATTGAAGACAAAGATAATAACCACTGCTGTCATTCTATTCATCTAAAAATAAATCAGTTTCTTGTAGAAAGCGATAAGCATTGATAACAACTGAAAAACAAACAAACCCTTACTAGAGAACACAACATTTCTGCATTGCTGAATTTTTTTTCCACACTACTGTTTTCCATCAGCTCATGTTCTTATCTGCAGCATCTATCCCAGGGTAACTGTTGTTTGCAGGAAAAAAAAAAGTCTCTATCAGTACTTGCACAGAGGATCAATACATACAAAATTTATCTTGGTAATAGCACAGGAGAGAAAAGGAGAACATTTTGCTCAGTCAATATCTGGTACAATAATTTGATAACAGGGGCCAAGCCCGAGCTTATTGTGCTTCCAAACAAGATAGGCAATAAAAAATGAAGGGCACTGGAGCCAGGGACTGTTCCCTAACACTTCAGCAAATGAATTCTGAACATTAGTATTCTGGCAGGGCTGCAGCTGATGGATCCACACAGGAGATGACATTTTGCTATCTGCTAAACTAACTGAAGTGATGGCTGTTGTACATTTTGCAGGACCAGGACCTCAGAAGAAACAACTGCAAATAATGCTTGAAAAACCCATGTCATGTGTGCAGTTCTGACTCTGCACCAGAGCTGGCACACTTCCCAAGCCATGTTAATGGCCAAAGAAGGGCTAATGGAAGGGAAGTGCGATGGGATTCTTGGGGCTCTCCTGTGCAGGAGCTGGACTTGATGTTCCCAGTGTGTCCCTTCCAACCCAGGATACTCTGTAATTACACTATTCATTTAAGAGATGGAATATTTCCCTACTATGCTGTGTACTTTCCTCAGCTGCAGAACAAAGGTTGCAGACACCAAAATGTTTTAAGGCCAATTTGTCTGTCTTGTACTTTTATATCAGTGCAAAGTGACAGAAGCAGCAGCAAAGAGCATTAGAAGAGATGTCACTTTATTATTCCTGTGAGTAAGTGATTTTCACTGTTCCTTTTCCCCACATCATTTAATGCTTACTCCATTTCCACACTAAAAGGATTTTTTGATTTTTTTTTGGTCAGGGTTAGGTGGGACAAACTCCTCAAAATACATCTTAACACTTCGTACAGACTTGCTATGTATTTGATCTATCTTAAATGCTTAACAGAGGTTAAAAAAGTGGGGATTTAAGAAAAAACAATCTCATTGCTTTTGGCTAAGATCAGCCAACAACCAATTCTCATGTAAAAAGCACCTACCAGAGCTAGTGTGGTGATTTCAAATTCTGTGATATCATCTGTCTAGGTTTTCTTATGCTTAATACTTCTGAAAAAACACATCTCCTGAACAATTATTCTTATTTTAAAGATGCCTATCACACCCAAAGTAGAAACCTTGTAGCTCTCTTTCCATAGTTAAGCATTACATTTAGAGATGAGGGAATACAGCTCAGCATCAAAAACTTGCAACGGAGCAGCTTTAAAATAAAACTAAATTAAGGAGAACCTCTAATTTATAATTAATTTGGTGACAGCAGCAATTCAAATTGAGTCTTCCATATCAAAACCTGATACCACCCTCTACTACTATTAATTTCATCAGAAACTGGTAATTTCCAGGAAATAAGTCAACAGCCGGCACATGGAAGAATTCAGTTCTGGGAATGAGCAGCTGATAAATGTGCCTGGTCAGTTGTTGACCATTTTCAGGTGAACTGCCTCAAAAGCCCACTCTATCCATGAGTCATACACAGATTAAAGCAAAAGAAAACAGGTGGATTATCAATTTCTCTCATTATCATCAGTGGGTAAGTTTTTGGACTGCTATCTCTTAACAGAGTCCCATAATTACTCTAAGTGATCACCTTCCCTGAAAGCACAGCTCAGCCTGTTGCATCTTGCAGGGCAGCTGACTAATCCTGCTCCTACTCAAGGAGAGTCAGTTACAGGAGTGGTAAATCAAATACAGTTCTGTTTGCTTTTCATTAGTTTTCAGAGATTTGCATTAATTAAGTTACTGATTATCAGAATGAACAAGCCTCCTTAGGCTAAGATTTTACATGAGTCATCTCACTTTCAACTCAGGGAGCCAAAACTTGCAGTGCCTACATATTGTTCCATAGGAAGATAATGGAACCTGGCATCTGATGCCACCCTTCCCTTTATAGTTACATCACACTATTGTATTTCCCTCAACACAGCAGAAATCAAAAGAGGCAATCTTTGTTTATAGCTCCAAACCACTTCTAATAAAGCCCTGAACCAGAAAGCTCTTTTACTTTTATTTTTGGCAGTGAGAAGCGGTGGGAGGGTGGGGGTGGAATGTCACACTGAAAAGCTTTGCTCAAGGTACATGCACAGGTTGCTTGATCCATCCTTGGGGCCCTTTGCTGGAGCAGCCCTTCCTGTTGATCTCACAACCCTTCTGTGGGCACAATACCTCCCAGAAGGCAAGGCTGCCTCCCTCACACCCCTCCAGGGCTCTGCTCTTGGAGTGAAGTGTCCCAACTGAGCATTTGGGGAGAGAGGCACCCTAACAGCAAATACACAAGTGAACATAAAACTAGGCAGGATCAGAGTTTCCCTCCTGTGCAGGAAAAAACAGCTCATTTAAGGAGGGATTTTTTTACATACACAGGACTTTCTGCAAAGATGAAAATTCCTGGTGCCGTAATAACACGTATATTGTACAGACACTATGGAAAGCAAGACAATTTCATGGGTTTTTCCCAGGTGTGTGTAACTTTCAAAAAGAAGTAACCCAAGGAGCCATGCACCTGAATTAGCCAAATAGCCTGTTTGTCTTAAACCTGTACCTCCCCAAGAAGCAAAACAGGTGAGAACACCTTAGACAGTCCTCTCAAGAGCATGGATGAGTGGTGGCTTAAATGCTATCATGATAACAGATATGTAGGATAAAAGGCAAAACTCCCCTCCTCTCCCTCAACACGGCTGGCCCCAGGGAAAGCTATCAATTCTGCAAATCCCTCAAACCAAGGAGGTGACAAAACCCTACCAGACACCTACAGGCAGTAAAAAATGAACTGCAAGGCTCTCATGGCTGATGGTCATGGAGCGGCCACATGCTGCTCAGCAGCCTCCAAAGAGCCTGACATGCTGCAGCCACACTTGCTGGGATACAAGCTAAAGAACTGTTCAAAGCATTTGAGAACTTTAAATGAACCCTTTGCACAGGGTTTCTTTAATTCCAGCAAGCTAAATCCACATCAGTCATGTTACATTACTGCACAAGGAATGCACAGAGAGGAGCCAGGTTCCAGGGATTTTTTGGTCTTCATATTTGCAATTAGCATTCTAAGAGATTCAGTTCTTTTTACAATCACTTGCTGTTCAAAACTGGAAAAGATGTTTTCACTTGAACTACACAACCTATAGGAAACAACAGGGTAAATTCCAGGGTGTTCATTTGGCAAACTAAGGTCACTATACCTTTCATGCACCAAGTGACAGCATCACATCTTTCTGTGGAGAAGAGAGGCCATGGTGAAATGGCTTATCTTTCTTTCGCAATGGTCTTGTGATAACCTTTTAACTGTAGCAGTTAAACTAGGGGTTATTTCTGTGTTTTCACATTATTTGTACTTTGTAGATTATAGACGTTTATAAAAACATGAATTTGTATTAATGGGGAGTGCATTAGGAAGCCCTTCAAGGCCTAGAATTGGAATGTCAGATCATTTACAGCTCAAAGCACAGATTTAGGAGTTCACCTGCCCTGGCACCCTGAATGTCAGTGCCTTACACCCTGAGGTGATGATGGTAAAGTGGCAGCACCTTCAAGTTGTACCAGAGCAGGGCTCCAGAGCTCTGCAGAGAATTCTCCTGCACTTGAAGGCTGTGAAGCACAAACCCAATGCAGGCTGTGGCTCAGCCTGGCTTGCTGTCCCTGGGGAGGGGATTGCTTACTGCTCACCCTCTCCTCCACCATTTCTCCAGGCACTGCATTGTCCTGGAGAGCCTCACCTGACCCCAGGCCTTTTCTAGAAGTTATTTCTTTTCATGTGACCCAACACTCCCACAAGATACAGGTAAGTCTCCAGAAGTGACACACTCAACAGGTCACAAATGCTGATTTTCAAGCAAATTATTGTAATATAAAGTAACAAAGCCTCTGTCCTCCAAGCATTCCACAAAGCCAAATGATGTCTCATGGCTAGACAAGACAGGAAAATTATAATCCCAGCCCAAATGAGAACCTTGAATTTTCCCCAATATGTGAGCAACTCGTGTATTAAAGCCTTTCAAGAATGCAAACTGGGAAGAGAAACAATCACCTCATCAGTTCAATTTCATATCTTCTGTTTTATTTTAAGGCTTACTAGTAAGGGCTTTCATGTATCTGGGGAACTTCATTTTGTTTAACTTTCCAGTCTTAATGTTTGTTTAATAGATACTATTTGTAAACTTATAGTGTTTCTATATCCAAACTCTATTTGTGTTTGTTTCTCCAGCATTTTTCCTCCCTCCTGTGTTTATTTCTCTACTGACACATCAAGGGAGGGCTTGCTTTTGGCACACACTCTTGCCAAAACAAATTGTTTTATGTACTATTTCCTTTCATCAGAACTTCAACATATTAACAACTTAGGATATTGCATATAAGTCTATATCAGGATTTAAAAAATGATGGGAGGAAGAACAGGACACATGTTGAGGCAAGAAAGATTAAAGGAAAATATTTCTCTGAATTAAAGCCCTCTTAACAGTGCAGTTGAAACTATGCCCCAAGTTTTGTTTTGTCATCAGACAAGTTCAACCCTTGATGAAATCATGTTTAGAAGTAATTTGGGATCAATCTTCCTTTCCTGGAAACAATCAAGAGAAAGTTAAACTCAGAGACTTTCTCTTTTTGTTGGGGGAGTGAGACAGCAAGGTGGCAGCTAGGTAAAAAATAAAAATAAATAGAAGGGTAGAACTAAGATAATTAGCTATTAACTGTCTCAAATTTGCTTATGAAATGGGAAGTAAAACTTATGACAGCTGAAAGTATATTACATAATGTTGTTTTAAGTCAAAACCCTCCTCAGAGCCAGTTAAACATGTACATTAATTTCTGCGATTTTCCACATACAGATTTACAGATGTTGGCTAGAATAAAGAAAACAAGCACATTCATAAATGAGACCCAATACAGCACATTAAGTAATCTCTACTATCCCATTTAGACCACACTTGGCAAAAAGAGCTTTGATAATGGAGAACTGTCTAACACATTTTCTTGTGGATCCTGATTTAAGACACTGATTCGTTCAAAATTCTGTTCATAGTCAAAAAAGTTCAGTAAAGATGACAAACTCTGTGTCACTTAGATTAATTTGAAAGACATATTTCTCCATTAGCAATGCCATGTCAAATAAGCTTTGACAGCACTGATTTATCATGGGACTCAGAAGATTATCATACATTCAAGGAGGCAGAATCTGTCCTCAGAGTTACTTGCTTTCATCTCCAGTAATTCCAAAGGGAACCACGGGCTCTATGAGCCAGGTGATGCCAAACAGAGACCTGGGGAGTTTGTGTGTGACAAGTGCACTGAGCACCACGAGCACCTTGTACATTATAGGCATTTATAAAAACATGAATTCTTATTTCACCAATCTACCCTTGGAGACAAAGTCACAGCACATCAGTCACATCACAGCCTTAGACGTGCTGCCTGTCTTGGCCACACACAACATTCATTGCTGTGGTGGGTGCCTGGGGCTGGGAACATCCTGCATGTTGGGAATTTTAGGAGGCCCACAAGGCCCTGGACATGAACCCCAGCCCTCTTCCCTATGAAACAAAACTCAGCACCCCAGACAGCTGATGTCAGTTTGCAGGAGGTGCTTGGCACTGCCAGGGCAGCGCCAGCCATAGGTGTGGCAGGTTGGCTCTGGGAGCATTTTGTGCCTTTTAGAATTTCAAGAGGCCATTGCAGCACATGTCACAGTTGAGACAGCCACCATACACAGAGTATCACCATGCAATTTCAGAGGGCTTTAAGCATTCACCCATACACAGAAACCTCATCAGAGGGCTTCAAGCATCTCCCCATACAGAGTAACATCAGACCACCTCAGAAGGCTTCAAGCATCTGCCCTTTGTTCTCCAGCCCAACCCTTTATCCCCTCCTGTTGATGCCCTGCCCCTGTGTGCCCTCTGCTCCCTTTGGTGGTTGCTCAGTGCCCCTGGGCACTCCAGGGCTCATTGCTGTCAGTGCTGCTCACAGCTGTGCCCATGGGGACGGGGCTGGGCCAGCCCCACTCCAATCACCACAAACTCTGTGCCTACAGGAGGTGGCAGCCCCCTTGGGGCCAAAAGCCCCTGGACATGAGCCCCAGCCATTTTGCCTATGTAACAAAACTCACCACCCAGTTTGCAGGAGGTGCTTGGCACTGCCAGGGCAGCCTGAATTGTAGGTGGTGGAAGCTTGGGTCTGGGAGCATTCTGTGCATTTCAGAATTTTAGAGGCAAACTTTCCATGGTTGCACAAAGGAAGGGGATCAGGACAGCAAAGCCAGGACATGTTGCCAGCAAAGCTGGCATTTAGGCTGCTTCAATACAACTGAAGGGCTTGTTTTCCTTTTGGTAAGCAATACATTTATGGATTATCACTTTCAGATCAGTTAGTGGTGAGGAGATCTGTTTCTCCCCTTCACATTTCCATTAGAACCTGGTAGGTGCAACCTGACCAGTGTCAAAGTTGTTTCAGAGACTCTAATGAAAAAAAACCAAACAAAACCACCACAACAAAACCAAGCATCACATCAGTGAAATCTTGAAAGCAAAGAAATTCATATGTAAAGTGAGAGGAGTCACTGATAAAAGTACCTAATGTTGGGAAGGCTAGTAGGCTAGACATGGTCCAGATTTAAGATTTTAAACTCACTGTACAGATATTGAACAGGTTTTTTCAGTGGTTACAGTCCCTTCACAGTGTTCCCTTCCCCATTGAACAGTCCCTTCACAGGGTTCAATAGTTGCAAAAGAACTGCAGGTTATCTACTGCAGAACTTGGAACAGGGGAGCAGGGAAAGTCTTTGAGGGGCTATGTTGTTGTTGAAATTTGGCTAAACAGTCTATCTGTAAAACTGATGACAGCAAAACCTTCCAGGCTTAAAGCAGTTATAACACACTATTATTGTCTCACCCAGTTACATATTTTCAAGTACTTGCTGCATGCACAAGCCCACTCCTGAAACATGGAATACAAACCAGAAAAACTGCTGTGAACAAATATGATTAAAACTCACTGATTTTCATGTTTTGTTTTGGTATTTTTTACCTTTTTTTTAAGTTATTGCCCTGTGGTACATGCAGTGTTTTTGACACTATGTGTTACACACCCAATTTGGAACAGAACTGAAGAACTCATGAGAAATTTTTAATACAGATCTACAGTAAATTACTTGTTGTGATGTTAATACAATTCATGCTATCCTCTTACATTATCTTTTTATTTTTATCTTCATTTTTCTCCACCCTACTATGTCTAGTCTAGCTCATCAGGCTCATCCTTTTTTGTGCCACTGCCCTGCCCATGGCATTCCTTTGGTGCATGGTCAAGGCTTCAGTCTCAAACACAGCCAGTACCTACCTACCAACCCTGATGAAAAGATCATTCCACAGACACACAAAGGCAAATGGCTTTGGACCCCCCACTAACATTAAAGAAAACCCAAGGAAGGAAAATTCAGGAGTTGGCAGAGCTAATTACATTTTCATAAGATGGATAAGATCTTAAAAATTCATAAGCATTGGAACACTTCTGTATTATGTGTTTGAGACCTCAGTCACACTTGCTATGATTAAAGAGTTCTGTGAAGAAAACAAAAACAGCAAAAAAAAAAAAAAAAAAAAAAAAAAAAAAAGAGACAAAACCCACTCAGCCCCCTGAAGGATCAGGAGACATCTGCCAGTCAGGGCATCTGGCATGGAAAAAACATTTTCATCTTTCCTGGATTTTGATTAAGCAAGATAAAGCTTCAAAAGCACAAGTAGTGTTATCTATTGGGCCTTGTCTTAAAACAAAGCTTTAGAGGCAGCCCTGTTGTCTCCAGATTGCTACACAACAATTGTTCCAGTCCCATGGGAACTGATGAGTTAAAAAGTGATGAGAAAGCAAGGACACACTGAAAAACAGAAAAGCAGAACTTGAAAATATGTTTAACATTTCTGGCAACAGTTACAGGTGCTGTAACTTTTTGATTTGGGGAGCTGGCAAATAAAGCTTGTTAAACACGAGAGCAGAACAATATCTGATTTACCAGGTACTCTGACTTTTTCTTTGAATTACACATCTCAATGAAAAGAGCCAGTTGTGAAATTTAGCACAGAAGCACAGAATGAGGGGCAAGCATAGTGATAATTGGTGGTGCACCACCAATAATTACTCAAACAACATGAATGTATACCAAGAATTCCTTTAAAACACAGCCACTACTTTAGTATCCCACACAAATACCCCAGAGGAACAGGGATGAATAACACAGGTGTTCTGTTTCTCCCCATTTATCTGCTCTAAGCCCCATGACCACAATATTTGCAGATGAGCCAGCTACAGAATCAGCTGAACATTTTGACTTGGTTCAAACTGCTTGATCAGGTCTTACACTTTAATTTTGCTATGCCAGCTTTTCAGTAACTTAGCATACTACTGAGCATTGCTTTCAGAACCTGGAAGAGGTGATTTTTGCTGGAGGATAGCACCATGACTTCACTGCTGGAAGAAAAGCTTTCATTGTTCAAGTTACTGGCACAATTTCATAGAGGTGAAGGCAGAAGATAAGCTCTCAGCAGAATTTTCATTCAGGCACACATCCATATCTTTATCTGTCTTTGTCTTAGCAATTGCACTTTGTGATTCACTTTTCAGCTCTTGGAGTTTGGATTGCTTGAAAAGAAATCAAATAGTTGAAAGCTCCTATGTGAAAAGATTTCAACCCTTTAAGATCAGCACCACATCTGCATCACACTCAAAATTATACTTGAAATAGTGTGGCGTACTGCCAAGAACAGAGAGCCAGTCCTCTTGGGTAGAAATTTGGATTTCTCTATCCTGAGAAAAAGGGCTTAATGATTCTAGAATGCAGATCCACAGGAACTAGTGAATCTAAGTGGTACAGGAACAATTATGCAGAATAATAACCCTGTTTGGCTACCTTGTGTAGCAGTAGCAGGGCCAGCCTACACCCTTCTGATTTAGGTAAGTTTGCTCTAGTCCAGGAAATTAGGCTGGTCCTGAAGCAGACACCACTATAGAAAGCAGAGTCAGTGGAACAATGCTGGGAGAGTTTTATTTCAGCAGCTACAAAGGATCAACAATTTTCTTTGAGCTCAGAAATTTTAATCTATCAATAAAGAAGAAAATCAACACTTGAAAGTCTTATTCCAGTAACAAAAAGTGACTGAGACACACAAGCTAAATTCTGCCATATACCCTGGCAAATAATTCACCCTGACTTGGAGATGTAAATCAACCAAATTTAGCTATTTACTGAAATACACAGACTTAGTAGAAGAATCAGGCTGTAGAAAGTGATCTGCTCTTCTATCAGTCACAGCCAAACTTCCAGAAGTAATGCAAGACTTAGGATTTACTAACATTCTAATAGCATTATCATTACAAAAGGATTATCCTCCAACAAAACTTGAGGCTAAATTTGACAGCAATAGGGTCTAGATTTCAAGTGTTTCCAGCTATCAAACTTTAGTGAAATCCCCATATTGAAGTGTGGGAAAGCTGATAGAAGATACAGGATTCTGAGTGAACTAATTTCCTTAATGGCAATTGATAAGTTGATTGATTTAATAAAACAGAATATCATCAGAAAGGAAAATATCAGGACAAAACCAAGCATGTTAAAAAAAAAATCTTGCCTTTATAATTCTCAGATTCCTTTTCATTCTGCACAGACAGCTGCTTGAGTCCCAGCCCCTCCTCATGCACAAGGGAGCACATGTGAATTACCTGTGCTGTGAGCCTGCCCTTTACTCTTTCATTCTTACCCTTTCTTCCTACTGGATATTAATTTCTCTTCCTTCCACCACTTATCCCAGGGATCCACCCAAAAGAAGCTGCTTTTTTCTTTAGGGTTCAGCCATCAAGTCCTTTTGACAGGTGTTTACCAACTCCTGAAAGAAAAATGGCTGTGTTCTGTATGTGTTTAGCCCACTTCTCTTGCCTAGAACATTCTTGAGGACTGCAAAAAAGTCACTCAACAAATGGGATGGCAATATGCAGCAGTTTGAGCAGTGATGATTAAGCACAGCTGAGTGGCACTCACAGTGCAATGCCTACTGGTGCAATTTGGCTTTTGTGATCCTTCCCTGGATCTGGCCAGAAGAAATATTGAGTAACTCCAGAACATACAGACAAATTCAACACAAATTCAAGACTTGTTCTTACTTTCCTTGCTTAACCCATTAAAACAGGACATTCCAAAGCATCAGTATCCAAATCAAACAGTCAGTTTGCAGCATCACCCCAGAGAGCCCAGCACATATCCTGAAAAACCAGACAGTGACCCAAGGCACAAAACCCTCATAACAGGTTTGAAGCCTGATAATTCAAGCCATAAACACATGCTGCAGCAATGAAGTCACTACTACAGCTGTCGAAAACAGAAATATAACTGTATCCTTCAGGAGGGACCAGATGACAACATCAAGCTAAAGTAACTCTTAATTCCAAACAGTAAAATCTCACAAACATACAGCAATAAAATTCACTTATTTTATCCAAATTCTAAATCTTTGGTTCCCAGCTCAAGTCCAGGTGCTTTGTTTAGGTACATTAACGTGGTATTTTGTTGCTTGATCATTCAGAACCCTATTCTGCTGCCAGGAGTAGAGATCAGGCCCTGGAACCCACTGATTCTGCATCCAGGATGTACCAAAGGATCTCACTGCAGCCAAAGAGCCAAGTGTTTTGTACAGCCAAGGACATGACAGCAGTGCCTTTCCACAGTAAAAATCAGTGTATAGGTAGTGAGGACCATTTAATCACCAACACAAACTCCAGAGTTCACAGCCCACCAGAGAGCCATTAAAGGAAAAGGAATCATTATATTTCCTTTCGAGACTATTTCCAGACACAGAGGTTAGAAAGTTGTAACAGAGCCTAGAAAAGATTATTGGTCAATACCACAAATGGCAGACTTCTTGATGTGTTTCCATCAAGGCTAACTTTAATAGAGCTCTTCACCTCCAGCCTTATCAGATATTGCTCCAGTAAACACCCCTGATTTGCAATGTTGCTTTTTCATTGTAAAATACATCTATATAAGGGTTTGGGAAAGAAATGCGTCTTCCCTACACATTACAGAGATTGCAAATACTGCAACAGGTTCTGTGTGCATCTGATTAAATGTGCAATATTTAATAACTACTTGATGCTGTATCCATGTAACAATCATTACAATTGATTAGATGTGAGCAATATAAATTTGTGCAAGTATTTTCATTTTTCTAACAGTTTTGGTGGCCAAATTGGTGAGCAAATATACTCAAAACAGGTTGAATCCTTAACATAAAAAGCTCTAATTTGTAAGCAACAGCTCCAACAGAACTATTTAAAAGCTGCATTTGTTTTCCAAGGTATTTTCCAACTGGCAAGAGGAGTTACCACAACCTTCTCAGGCATCAATACTGGCACAGCCAAACAACACATCTAAGTCCTGCCACTGTTTAGAAAGAACAGAAAATGTTAAATGCTGTCAGGACCCCAAAGGTCCCATCCATGTACACTAACAGGCTCTCAGTTAAGCAACTTTTACTGCAATTAACCTTGATATTTAGAAAATTTAAGTTGTTCAGGATTTTGGGAATGTCTGCTCTTCATCTGCTGCTTTAGTGGCAACTGTACATCCTCTCTACTCTTGTAAAACTTAATTACAGGACTCTCCTGCTTCCCTGAGGAACCTTTAATGAAGTTTTTCATAAAGACAGCATTCTGCAACAAAAGCTTTTCCAAACACAGGAGAATTTTAGCCCTAACTTGACAGATAAACTTACCTGTTTTTATCAGGAATCTTACAGCCTACATGGTGACAGCCAAAATGGACTCATTACACACTAAAAAAAAATAAAATCAAGACTTATAGGGCAAAGCAGTAGGAAATTGATCAGTAAATAGAGTGTGAATCAAGTAACTGATTCAAGATTAAACTTCTGCTTGCTTGCTCTCATCATCAAGATCTCATTCTGAGGATAGATCCCAAGTCTTGTTGCAAAGTCATGCTCCAGTTGCTAAGATTAATTATGTATATCCAAACAACAAATCATGAGTTGTACAGCATTCAGGAAGATTAATTAGTTACAAGCAGAACTTTTTACCTCCACAGAACTTACAACAGAAATAGTTTGAGCTGTTTGGAGCCCGAATGTGGCAGACAGCTCATTGCCTAAATGAAAGAGTATTTTCAGCTGTTAGTGAAGTAGATACAAGAAAAAAATTAAAGTTAAGTTACATTTCAGCTTCAAAAGGAGTCAGTCAAAGGGCCTTCAGCACAAATGTTGGAGTGGCATCATTTCTCAATGTAAGTACCAGACAACTTTTCACTGGAAACAAGTTATAATCCATATTCTCCAGGAAAGATCTGTGAATCAGTGAAATCCTTATCTAGCACTATTTGACAATAGCTGTAAGGCAGATTACTAAAGGCAACAATTTCCAGATGAAACAGTCCTCCAATTAGAAATAAAGCACTTTTTTCTTCCTTTTTCAGAAAAGACTGCTGTGAGGCAAAACAATAGAAATGGCACCATCTGCTAATAATCCAATTAGAGAATTTCAAAGCACCAGCTAAAAAAGCTAGCTAGTAGGGATTTATTCTTCTAAACATATTTCTCAATTACACCACATGGACATCCACATGCTTTCTAATTACACTCTATTTGGAAACTGCAAGAGTTCACAGGATCAAGGAGAAGTCATATCATGGAGAATGCAAAATATGACCTTTTCCCAGTTATATTTGTCTGCCCTTGTGACAGAACTTCAGCACTTTCTCATATTCCCCCATGATAGGTGTTAGTCAGACATGTCTCAGACAAGACTTTTCACAGAATATTCTCTAGAATGACCTAGGATATGCCCTCTCTTCCCACTTGGTTTATGGTTAGAATAATCAAGAGATGCCAAAGAAACAGTAACTGCAACTAAATATTCTAAAATGCTGTATTTAGGCAGCAGTTTCTGCCTATCATTCAGGATTATTTGCAGAGAGACGGAAATTCAGCTAACACCGTGAAGTTGGGACAGGTTTACCAATGGCAAACCTCTCACTGTTTCTAGGCAATAACAAAAAACCTCAAAAACCAACCACCACTAATATTTGAATATGTCTTCAGAAGATACTGACAGGTTCAGTAAAGCAGCTGAAAATTCCACATGAAATCCAATGTTCAGTTTCTGCCCTTCAGTAAAAACACTACTTCAGCTTTATTGCTGAAGGCAGACAAGAGCTTCTTCCAAGCTGTAAAGTTCTGAATCCAAAGGTGAATTTACAGCAAAAAGAGATCTGTTTAAAGTAGCATTTGCTAGGAAACACTTCAACAGCAGCTGAGGTGTAAATCATATGTCCACCATAACTGCACTAGGCCCAAATATTTTTCTTTCACTTCCCAATCACCAGATTAACTTCCAGACAAAAGTGCAAAATATTATCAAAAGTCTGAGCTAACAAGCTTAACGTGATTTTACTGGGCCTTCAGAGGAACAAAGTGCTAAACATTTTACTCAGGGCCAATACTTCACTGAACAGCAGATCTTGTAGAAACACTGAAGGTTGCACATGGATTATGGGGTGCACAAGGAATATCCAAATGTCCAGATGTGTGAGGACAACAGAAAAACCTTACAGAATTTGTGCTCCTACCCCAAGAACAAACTCATTTCTGTTGTTCAGTATAAAAAACTAAAATGAAGCGTTTTGGGGAGTGATTAATTCCCTAATACTGCCCACTACATAGAGTCCATGAAAAGTTCTGGTTTCTTCTTCACCTGTCTCTAGTACTCCTGCAGTGTGGTAGAGCACAACTTGTTGGTAGATTTTAAAAAGTTTAGAAGGTTTAAAAAGTTTAAAAGGTCTCTGGCTGCTTTTTAACCCCCTTGAGTGTGTGCAGTGAGACCACTCATGTGTTTGAACTTGTGTGGATCTTCCCAACTCACCCCTAAACTGATTCCTTTACAGCAGCAAGATAAAATGCGAACTGACCTGAGTTTCATCAACTCCTTGCTGATAATGTAACTCCACTGACTGACATACAACAAAAATATTCTGCAATTACACCCAAAGATTCCTGAGTTCCTAATAAATGCAATAATTCAGTCACAATCTCAAGCAATCTGTAGATCTAATGAGCAACCCCTTTGCCAATATCTGAGGCCATAATGAAATTTCAGGATCAAGAGCCATCTCCATGGCATGTCACCAAGGTCACTTTTGATGGACAGCTATCATTTCTGTTTCTAGCATGCAGTTGAAAGAACAACATCTTTCTGAGCAGTTCCATTTCAGCTTTATTCACTTTATTCACTGAGAAAATGAAATGGTGCCACAGCACATTTCAATGCAATTCATCTATTTAGTGATAAGCAAATGGGTATTCCATGAAATGTGATCTCATAACACTTAATTCAGGATTTGACTGCTGTTTTCCACTCTGAGCTATATAAATAAGGAAAAGCACAGCACACACATTTCTGACAAAACTGTACCTCGACTGGAAAAATAAGAACAAAAAAACACCTGCAGCATAAAGCCACTGGATATTTAATATGGTTTCTTCAGTCCTGTTTGCATATTTAATATTGAAAAATAAGTTGTGGGGGTTTTTTAATGAGGTATGTCAATGCTTGATCAAAAGATCCATTCCACAAGTGTTTTACTTCCACATTTAGTAACTAGAGACACATCCCTTTCTGCAGGATAAACAAAATCTCAGGCAGAAGACAGCTGAGCTGCTGCTTCAGTTGGTGATCACTCCCATGCTGACTGGCAAACCCATGCACTTCATTTGTGAAAGTCACTGCAAACATCACTGGAACTGAGTGAACCCTTCAAACAGACTGGGATACCAACCTCAGCTTCCATTCAGCATCCTTCATTTTACAGCTCTTGAAAAGTAGAAGTTTCATTTTCAACTTTAGTCCCTACATTCAACAAAGTACTGTACTGAAAACTGGAGTGGACAGTCAGGATAAACTGATCCCTTACTTCAGAATTGCATAAATATAAATATCATGTTTACACATCCAGCAACATCACTGAAGAGATCTCCAGCCTGTGCATTAACTTTTGCTAACACAACATGCTGGAGTAAAAATGCACAGCAACAAGTTACTAAAAGTATAAACAAGTAGGTTTGCTAATTCAGGCTCTGTACTCAGTATTAACACATTTCCCAGCTTGGTGCTAAAGTTAATCCAGACTTACACATGCATTCTACTCATTCCAAGTTGTTGGAACCCTGGATGCTGAGAATTTTAGACTATGTTGAAAGGCACAGAGCCTCAAGAGAACACTGCATTTGACCTGAGGCCATGGAGAAGGCTTCCAAAATGGAATGATAGCACTGAGATTATGGGTGTGCAGTTTGAATAGAAGTGTATAATATCACATGGTGGAAAACTTAGAGTTTAAGGTTTTAGAATATAGCAATACATACAAAGCTAAGATGGAGGTTTTAGGGTGGCAGCTGGTCCTTCTTCACCTTCTTCTTGGATTTAGATGGTATTTTGTAATTGGACAGAAAAGCCCACATTGTGGGACATGAGTGATTAGTTATCAGATTAAAAGTAAAAATAATTTAGGTGTCATTTCTTAATGTCTTGGACAGTTTTTCCTTAAAACACCTTGTATAGATAGATATGAGACCATTTTGTAGCTTGTTAGTGAAATGCTGTAGAGCTCACATCTGGTAAAACTGGGATATAGATAAATAATAAACACCGGAGTCCAAACACAAAATACCAATCCTTTCAATCCCAACCCTGACAGAGGCAGAAAAAGAAGATAAAGAATCAACACCAAGTTGTCTCAAATGCCTACAAAATAAAGCATATAGTCATGATTCCAAACAGCTTTGAGAACAGTGTCAGAGACAGTTTCTGTACTTAAAATGTACCAAATGATGAATGGTAACTTAAATACAAATTCTCCTCTCATTCATTCTCCACTATAATCTAATTGTTAATAATCTGAATGCCTTCCCCTGACAAGTCTGCTATATTAAATACCTTTTAGGTCCTTCTAATCTTCAATCCTAAAGAACAAAATCATGTTTCTAACAAAGTTAAAATCCAGCTGCTTTCCATTTTGAACTTTTTAACCTGCTTTACTCACCTGAAAATCCAGAAGCAAGATGACTACATGCAGAGACAGAGGAGGAGGCAGCTCTAAGAGATAACACAAGCTCTGTGCTGGGTATTAGCTGCCCATAATGGGCTAAAAAACTTTTAAAAAATCAGCAAACAAGAAATTGTCTGGCAGCCATCTTCCATCAGGATGTGACTGTGCTAAAGGCTGAGATCTTCAGGAGTCCTGAGGAGAGGCAGGTGCTCAACATGTAACTGTCTCAAACACTTCATTTGTTTGAAGATGTCAGCCAAGAAGATTAAACCCAATGTGCTCCAATTCATTTTAATACATATTCTGTTGGAAGGAGCATTAATTGCATCAACTTTTGCCAGTTTTCTGCCTAACACTTGAGCTCATTTTGTTCTACTCCCCTGAAGGAAAAGCAGAAACAAGTAGCTATCATTACAAAGGTGTATAAGGAGTCAGCACAAGTGCTCTCCAATAAAGGAAAACTTGTGATAAACAACTGACTCAGGGGATCAGGCTTCCTGCTCCGCCCAGCACATGAAAAGTTTGCCTAAGGAAAAGCCTTAATTTGGGTTTGCTTCCTCAAACTGGGAAGCAACTGCCAAAACTGCTTCTGCTAGATATTTTTAAAAAAAATTGCTTTATGTAAGTGACCTAAGATCACAGCAGCTGCTAAATTTAAGGTGGGGCCTAAGTGCTACCTAAGAGTGAGATAATCTGTGTTATCCTTCTGGTGGTTTACTGTACTTGGGCAGTACAGGAGGACAGAAGTGAGAATAATCTACCCAATACCAACTTCACTGAAGCATTCCAGTGGAAGTGTAGATCCATCCCATTCTCTCACTATAGGAAACAAAGCAATATTCAGAGACCTGAGATCTGATAAGTGTATTTCCAGAGCCATCCATCTCCCACAGTTCAAGCCAGCTTTAAGCAGAGTGATTTTTCTAGTTCTGGTTTCTAATATACTGAACTAGAGCTAAAAGCTTTGCTAACTTCATAAATACAACGTTCATAGATTTTCTTTTATTAACATTTCATGTTTTGTGCTGAAAAATTTCTGAATTTAAGCTTCATTATACTTTTCATTAATTTTCCAGCTAATCAGCAGCATTAGAAAACCTTGAAACCATAAGAATACACTGAATTAAGAGTAAGCACAAAACAGAAAAGTATCATTTAATATTCATATAGATCATATATAGTGATGTGGTTGAATTCAGAAAGCTCAGATTTGGCTGTCCATCTTCCAGAATTACGGCAATAGCAGGGAGATACAACTCAAAATCTAGTGCAAAAGCATCTGAAATAATAAATAAATCCCTAGACTGAATTAGTCTGTTAGAAATTTCAGTATAAAGAACATTTTTGGAGTGTCTGCTCCTTCAGGCCCCAAATTTCTTGCAGATACTGAGTATCAATACATTTCAAATAGTACACTGGAACAGCAGAGATTCAGATAGGAAACGCATAGAGTTTCTAAAAGAACTTTAATTCTCAAATACAGGTGTTGAAAAACCTGTAGTCAAAACTGAAAAGGGAAGAGGATCTAACTAGATGAGGCATTGCAATACTCCAAGATCACAATGTCTGGAGAGCGAATTGCTTAAGCAAATTCATCTTGTCAACTGCACAGAATCTACACCTCAAGAGTTAAAATCTCAATGTTAAAATCTGCTAAGTGTGTAAAAACCAGCCTCAGCAGAAGACATTAGGTAATGAATGTCTGCTGGAATTAATTACAGGACTTGCACACTTTTCCCCCCCAGAAGTGATGGGAGTTTTCTGATGAGCAGCTTCCAGGCTGGGCACTGGAAGCAGCCAAATGAATCATCTCTTCCCCTAAACCTGGCAATTGATGACTCTTCTTTTACATCAGGGTTTAATTAGGTTTTGCTTTCAAAGCCAGTGCACAGCACAGCATTCACTGCCACAGAAACCCAAAGAAGCAATGAGGACTTAAATTCCTAATTTCAGCAGCTGTCACTGCCTGGTACAAATAAGTCTTTTTTAGATGTACCTCTTGGAAGCATCCTCACACACCAATAAAGTCACAATATCAGAAGTGACTTTATTGGTGTGTGAGGATGCTTCCAAGAGGTACATATTTTTGTATAATAACAGCTTTTGGGAATAGCCTTCATGGTAAATCCAAATAAAACCTGTTTCAGTCTAGCTTTTTTCACAAGGCTATGATACTTCACGAAACAACATTTTAGGATCAAGCAAACCTCTTAAAAAAACCAGCTGCAGTTAAAGTTCACAAGAGATGGATACTAAAGGCCCAGCTTATGTCTGTAAAGATTAAAGCTTTACATCTTTGATTTTGATAACCTTGCCTTTTAATTAATTCTGCAACTAAAAAAATACTTTGCATCACTGAACAGACCTCAAGGCAACAGAAGGGCTTTAATTCCTGTTAAAGTCAGCTTTAATATCCAGAACTCGTCATAAAATAACAGTAAAAAGTAGCAATTTTTTGTGTTATACAAGATGTATTTTTTTCTTTCTTCTCTCTCCTCTTTTTCATATATTCTTGCAACTCCAAGGCAGATCAGAAAAGATCAGATTAGTCTGTGAATGTGTTTTGGAGCAAATGAAAGGCAGATAAACTATTGTCTGATTACACATGTGAACCCTGAGCACAAAACAAAGCATTACACAGCTCACATAAAATATTTACACATCACAACTCTCAAAACCTCCGAGCTGCTATTGCTGAAGCCTGAATTCACTTAAAACATCATTAGAACATAAAACCCAAGGGAAAAATTTCTACTAACTTTATGTGGTATATAATTATTTACAGGGGAAAAAACCTACCTGCCCTGTATTGTGATTTAGAGTTGATTAAATGACTTGTGGGAAACGATACAGCAGTGAAGTAACGCTCAGAAAGATGTGATAGGAAAAATAAAACATTAACTTCATATTCAGCCATTCAATCAGCAAGGAATTGTTCCAGTTGCACAGAACATGACCCTGTATCATGATTAAAGCTAATCATGGTTAGTAGTAAATTAAATTAAGTCACTGAGCAGCTACAGAAATTTCTCACTAAAATTGTTGAAGGGGCAACCAGGCAGGAAAAGGAAAGAGCCAACACAACAGCCAAGCCCCTCAGCTGCAGCAGGACTGAAATTTCACTGAGAAATTAAATATACAATTGAATTGGTACAAGAAAAGAAACAGTATCAGTTCTGATCCACCCTGCCATATTTTCTTAGCAGAGGGGGGAAATATTTTCACAGCATGAGGGACAAACAGAGCCTTCAGCCTGAGGTCCAAACCATGCTGAACTTCAGTTACCTGGGGAAAGCACACCTGTCTCACCATCTTGGACAGATGATGCACTGTGCAGCTAGAAATGGCACATTGAATGTTTTCTTCATGATTTCAGCAACATTTAAACTGCAGTAAGACTTCAGCTGGGAATTCTTTTGCATGAGTTAACAGGATTTTTTTACACATCTTTTTGAAAAGAAACCCGATTTAACTTCATTCACATTAGTGGTCTCTCCATGAAAAACTATTAGAAGAATTTCCTTCTGAAGTTACTGAAAACTGAGTAACACAGAGCTACACAGCCAAAGCAGTCTTACCCCACTCAAACCTGAATAATAAAAAACAATAAATTAAAGTCTAAAGGTGAAGGACAAACCTGTTATAAAAACACCTTATCTAAATAACTCTCCAAATACAACAAATGCCAAGGTATTAGAAGGGACTACAACTGTAACTAAATATCATTAATGCAAACCTCACAATCCATGTTAATGACAAAATAAAGAGTTTTGATGAGACACAAGTCCAGAGGAACTTGTATTCTAATTTTACATTACCCAGAAGTTATGGGGACAGACAAGGCCCAGCTGAGCAGGCTGCCTTCCTGTAGGAATCCATTCCTCTCTCTCCTACTCCCTCACTTCCTAACAAGTTCCCTGTATTGTGCACATCAGATCATAGAACAGGTCTCTGCTATTTTACCAGTCAAAATACCTTGCCTGAATTAACCTTAATCCATAAGCCTTCTTCATAACCCCTTTGAATATGAAGCCACATCCATGAGAAGCCAAGATCAGTAATTGCCAACATTTATCACTGTATAAAAGAAAATCTGACCTTTTCACTTGCATAAAGACAGTGTCATCCCATGGTTCATTACTTAAATCAGCAATGTGTTTTAAAATTGCCATTTTCAGAAGTATTTCTGAAGTCCTATTACTCATCTAAACATGATAATTTAAACAAAAGCCAGATCCCAGCTGCTCAAATCAGCACACACAATTTAAACCAGATCCTGAGACTACAAAGGCATTCTGCATACCACAGGAAAAGAAGAGACTTATTGTCATTTTAATATTACCACTCTTTGATATAATCAGTGTGAAAAAATCTGTTAACAATTAAAATATAAAGAGCCTTCGACCTCAAATGCCTAACAGAAATTGTGTTCTCATTGCTGTGATCATGAATAAACAGTTATTTAATGAAGACATGCATAAGCATCCTAATCTGTAGTTCAGGGTTTGGATGCATATTTAGTATGGGAATATTGCTGCTAAAGATCAAATAACCAAAAGGTTTTCACTGTGCTGCTTAACTACCCTTGAAAAGGCACCTTCAGTGCTCTGTTTTGAGCGCATGAGAAAGGCTGCAGTGCCTGGCACAGGACTATTACACACTTAGGGTTTGCCAAGACTATTAAAAAGTTCAACAAATAGCTTCAAAACACATAAATATGTAAGGTTTTTTAATTTGGTACTAACCAAGACAAAAATATAGCAAAAGCAATAAGCAAATATTTTAAAAGCTATAAAGGCATAAGGAAATAAAGTGGAAAATAATCTTTTGATAGTATCATTGCCCAGCTACCCAGAGTACACCATCATTTATAAGGAGCTTGGGAGAAGCCAGGTAAAGCCCTGCATTCTCATTTCATTTTTCTATTGCACCCATTTATGTTTGAGCTACTCTCTCACCTTACTCATCATTAGTGAGACTCTAACAAGAGCTGCTTCCCTTCACACTGGACTAATTAGCACAAAGTGGCACCCCAGCAATTTATCTCAAGCCATTCTATAATGGGGGAGACTCAGCCCACCAGAAATTGGCCCAGAGTGCTGAACAATGTGGTTATTTTGCTGCTCTCCTAAATCTGAATCAATGCTTAGAAGCAATATTTTAAAAAGAGTGTTTTAATGCTCAGAAACATTCACTTTTCTCCTTAATTTAAGGAAACATCTACAAACCATCACTGCTGAGAATTTCTATGAGAATTTGCTCAAATTCACACTGGCCTTTTTTAGTTAACATTGCCCAAGCTAAGACTTAAACAAGAATATGTGTGTAATTTGATATTTTACTAGGATTGGTATAGAGTGATGTTTTCTCAAGAGATACTTTTAAACCTAAAAACTTCAGGTGAATCCACCTAAGTCTGCATAGATTGTCCAGGCTGAGTTTGGCTAAAGCAAGGCTTTGTAAAGTTTGACATACTGCTTCTCACCAAATGCCACAGTGAGTTCCCTAACTGAGAAATTTTTTGAAGCACATATTTTAGGTCATTCAATAGCACAATTTTTCTGTGGAAACAGATAAATTCTATTAGTAAGTACCAAAATCAGACAAAGCAGTAAATATGGTTCCAGGCCATCTTCACTGAGGCATTTTGTGAGATCTTGCACTTGAGATGAAATAGTTTTATAATTTGAGATACAGCATGAATATTTAACAATGAAATAAAAGCCAATTGTGTTTGGAATTAAAACTAGGCTCTAAGCTGTTGATCTGCCAGTAAAGCTATTAATTAGTATAATTACATAGAAAATGAATCTGGGATTCTCAGTGTCAGAATATTTTACCATGCTAAGCAAATAGAAAGAACAAGGAACATCTTTAAGTGATTAGACCCTTCTGTTTCATCTCTCCAGATTGCCCCATTTTACTCAATCATGTTCACTTCATTGCTTTTATTTTTCATTTTGCATTCAAAAGTAAGTATAAGAGGAAAACAATTACACCAAGGAAAAAAATATCTAAATTACCACAAAAAGGCTGGGGGTTGTTTGGCTTTTAACAAACATTTTCCAGAAGCTTTGGAAAAATCTATCAGCTTTGTGGTGAGACTTAACAGGTCAGGTCATTTAGCCCAGCAGTCCCAAAATGAGAAGGGCCAGTGTTGTGGGTAAAGAGGCAGCTGAAGATAAAACTGGTGCCTACAGGCCTGAAAACTCCCTGAGAGCCATCAAAATCTGCATCTGCTACTTCTTTAGAGAACCAGATATCAATACTGTTAATTTAGTAAGCATCTAAAGCAGCAATTTCCACCTGATTTAGGTGGTTTCATTACATATTATACAGCTCTACAGGCAGAGCAGAACTGTTTAGCCACAAACGGGATCAGCCAAGTTCCCTCAAGAATAAGAAATAATCTTCCAGGTTTAGCTAAATAAAGGGTTGGAGTTCACCCTTTAAGGGAGATGGAGTAGGACAAGGTTTGGGGTGAAATTGAAAACCAAGAGTTTTGAGAAAACAAAAAAAAAAACTGTAAAAGCAGTCTTAAAATCTAAAAGCTAGAATAGAGACAAAGCTAGAAAAGAGACAAAGACTCAATTAATTACTTTCTTATCACAACTTACAATAAATATACTCAACAACAGAACAATACCTCAAAAACACAATAGTAGCTAAGTACTCTACAGGTTAACCTTTTAGTTTCTGCAGAGCAACAAACACCAACCAGCAAAGACATAACTGATGATTTTTCACGTATTTTTATATGACTAGCCCCAGAGGCTCTAAATTAAGCTATAAATATGATCCCTATAATGAATAAAACCAGTGTTATAAACAACATTAGACACAGATAATGTATAATAACTTCAGCTTCAACATTTCATAACACCATCTTCTAGTAAAAGCTGACCTCAAAAGTAAAATACACATTTTAAACCATTACATATTTTTGCAGCAAACTACAGTGCTTTTAACTTAATACGCTTCACTTTCTTTTTTACTTTGAATTCTTATTTACTGTTGTAAGCATTAAATATATATATCAATAACTAGCACTTCAAAAGCCAAATAACAGTTTTTTTAAAAAAATCAACGGAACACATGCTTACAAGAAATCCAACACAGTCACACCATCTCAAAATTCAAAATGCTGCTTAAGAAAAGCTAAGCAAAGAAAAGGCCTTAATATATTTTACACAAAAAACCACTATCTACTTTAACAAAATAACATATTAAAAAAAAAAAATTAAAAATTACCTTGCTTCCCAGAGTTACCAACACAGCACACCTAAACTAAACTACCACGTTTTTAGGGGAAATCAGGCTCTTTTATAGCAAGCCTGAAACGAGCTCCAGGTGAAAGCTATTGATGGTGAAATACTTAATGACCTTCAGCTGGCAAAGCTGATTAAACTTTTTACTCAATTTGATTAGAAATTGACAGTGACTGTGCTAAAGTTATCATCCAAAATGCAGCTGTGAAGTTATCATCCAGAATGATGATCTGGATGAAATTTAATTCAATTAAAATTCAAGGCAATCCCTTTGTCCAACTGTTTAGAGGGAAGGAATGGGGGACAGGAGAGGGAAGTGCAGCCATGACAATTAATTTGAGCAATATCTTTGCTCCAAAGTAACTGTATTAATTGATGAGAGAATTTTTCCAGTTAATATTTTCTGCTTTGGAAAATTTTTTGCCTTGGAAAATTCCCGTTAATATTTTCTGCCAGTGCTCGGCTCCCGGGACGGGAAGCGGCAGCTGCAATGGCATGGAATGGCCGCCAGGTGGCGCTGGAGACCGCGGAGCCGCGGCACCGCCTCGGCATTGCCGGGAATAAAAATCTGGAATAAAAACCTGGAATAAAAAAATCGGGAGTACAAACCTGGAATAAAAACCTGGAATAAAAGTCTGGAATAAAAACCTGGAATAAAAAAATTGGGAGTAAAAACCTGGAGTACAAATCTGGAATAAAAACCTGGAATAAAAACCTGGAATAAAAACCTGCCTCAAAGGGAACTCCGCGTGTGTCACTGACTGACAAAAATAAAATAACAATGCAAGTTTTATGATAACCTCAAGGAGGTTAAAATTTGGTGCATCTTTAATATTTTTCAAATACCCAGGGTTAAAGCCACAATTGCATGATGTTGCTAAAAATGAAACAACAATGCAAGTTTTATGATAACCTCAGGGAGTTGATTTTTTTGTTGGTTCATATCTGGTAATTCAAGTGATCAGTCAATCCCAGAACATGGGGACAGGACGTGAAAAACCCACACATAAACTGCAGCAATTTATAAGGTATTTCAGAGAATGGTAGTTTTTGGGGTTGGTTCATGTTTGTGCAATTAGAAGTGTTTATGATGGGGCCTATATGAATATTTTTATATCACGAAATATGGGGTTTAAGTATTAATTTGTTGCTGCTGCCAGAGGAGAGCAGCATTTAAACACTGAATTAGCTCTATATCAGTGCAACAAATTGAATGTGAACTTGTGTCAAGCAAATTCAAAATATAAGGAAATAAGGAGTGTGGGTTCTGACCCACCATTGTGGTAATATTGGATATCTGCATTTACGCTGGGTGTGAAGTTCAGGTGGCTGAGATACTGCTAAAAGAAAAAATAACTTTGAGTCACCCCACACTCTGGGTTCTATCACATGTGGATCTGACAACCTTGTTCTGGGATTGACTGATCACTTGAGTTACCAGATATGAACCAACCAAAAATTCAACTCCCTGAGGTTATCATAAAACTGGCACTGTTATTTTATTTTTAGCAACATCTTTCAATTGTGACTTCAACCCTGGGTATCTGGAAAATATTAAAGATGCATCGAATTTTACCCATTCTTGTAAGAATGTATTGCACACTGAAGAAAGTATATTTTCATAACTGAGTTCCTCGATTACACAAATCCAGGAAGCTCATTGTGAGGCTCCTGTCCCATTCAAAGCAGTAAAAATGTGGCCAATCTAAATAAAAGTAATGGAAAGGTTTCATGAGGGAGTTATAAACCTGAGAGTTTGTTTTTGTAACTCTCACACCCACTTGATAGATTCTGCAGTGATCACACGTGGCCATGGAAGGCTATTTAAGGTCAGACTGGTGAGAAAAATGCTAAGTAAAGACATGTTTTGCTAAGATGACTGAAATAGTGAGATGGAGTGATTTGGATGAGGTCGGTGTCTAATAGTTTAGAGAGGATTAGAAACAGTCACTGGCCCTCAATCTGTTGCTGTAATTACTGAGCTACTCGAGTTCCTTAAAGAACAACTCAGGTATTGGTAGAACTGCTCTTGATATTCATGGTAATTAATTAGAACATATTAATATTCTGGCTTCTGCTTAATGGAAGGTGAAAGTGTCCCATCTCAAAAAAACAAAACAAAACAAAAAAAAAAAAAAAAAAAAAAAAAAAAAAAAAAAACCCCAGAACATTTTCATATTTTCCTGCTAAAAAATCTGGATAGAGTGGAACCTGTATTTTTAGCAAATAACACGGCTTTAAGTTATGCAGCTTTAAGTGTTATTAAATAACGAAAAGCAAGAACATGTAAAAACAAACAAACAAATAAATAAACCACACTAATGCTCCAGTAAGTTTTTATTGTGGTGAAGCCTGGGTCAAAGTGAGGGGCAGCCATCAGCACTTCTCAGCAGACTCCGTGGGGCGTTTGGCATCTCAGGCACACTTGGTGAAACATTTGTCAGCTCATATGTTACCCTGAGCAATTAGCAGGAAAGACCAAGAAGGCTTTTTAAACTCATCAGTTTTATGCAGATAAAGGCAACAAGCCTCCCCCTCCTCAGAGGAAAAAATAACCCACCAACACATTTACTTGCTGCAATTAATCCCCTTCTTATGTGGAGTTCCTGTCTGCTGGTAGAGATCACAAACCATGGATTTCCATTTTACACAGGGTCAGCAGTGCCCCGGTTTAATTAACAGTGTTGATACAAAATGTCAGTAAACAAAAGTATACAAACTCCACACTTTGGAAACATCAAGCTTCAGCAGCTACTGTATTTGTAGAATCTCTAAAGGGCGGTGGTGGTTGTTGGGGCTGGAAGCAGGGAGAAAGTTCCTAACAGTAAATTTATGGTTAAAGTAGCAATCTAGGGACTAAAATATAACCTAAACTGAAAAGAAACATGAAAAGTGACAGTCCTGTCATGGATAAGTAGGACTGAAGTATGTGTTTCCATAAAGCCATATTTACCACAAGCACTGGACACAATGACCTTGTCATTTATGTTCTTGCAGCCTCTAAAGTGAAGTCCAGCTTCAAAGCCAAGGAATGCTGGAGTACATCAGAATTAGATATTGTAACCCAGGGGATGCTCCTGCAGCTCTCTGGCGAGATGCTCACTCCACCTGACAGATTGCTAGCAGCTTGTTAGTGACCCCTGCCTGTATGTTCCATTCACAAGTTGTGAATATGGTCTGTAAAACTGTCCTTGTGATTGCCATTTCAGCAAGGGGAACAGAACAGCTCTGAAGACAATGGATTGTTTAAATCGTGAATTAGTTACTTGTAGGGGGATAGAATATAAGAAAATAAAGATAGTGCAGAAAGCAATCTCACCCCTAAGGAGTTGCAGCTGGGCTAATTAACAAAGATTGGGGACAGGCCTGACTTTAACAGGCCACAGCTGTGAGCAATGAGAAGAAGATGCTATAAAAGAGTGGGGAACGGGCATTAGTTGGTTATTTAGTAAAGAAGAAATTCAGTGCTCTGCGGAGCTGCCTCCAAGAAAACGCCAAGAAGGTATGAGGCTTTTGTGATAAGGAGACGATAGTCTGGAACCCCTGCAATAAGATGACAACAGTTATTTTGCATCTAAGCTCCTAATTCTGCGTTAAAGCATAAATGTAAAGTCTAAGCTGAGGAAAATATTATGTAATTTGCTAAAATACTCCATGTATTAAATGTTAGCTGTTATAGATGGCTGTGGAACCAAAGATGGGGAAGCAGCAGTTATTTTAACTCTGGGAATTTAGCAGGCTACAAGAGTGGAGTATTATGCTAATACTCAGAACTTACAACTTATTTAGTTTTTTCCTGAGATGTACTCACTCCCTGTCAGTGGAGTTACATGGAGTTCTTAATTAAGTCACTCTTATCCTTATTTTAAAACAAGGAGGTTTAGCTGTGGGTATTTGGAGTGGTTAATCACAGTGAACACAGCAGAATCAGGATTAGAACAGGATTGTCTCATTTCCTGTCCCTGTTTTAATCAACTTGGTATTCCTGCCTGTCTAGACTGTTCTGTATTTAATTTTTAATCCTATTTCTTCTGACAAAAGCTCGACTCCTATTTTAATGAAAAGGAAAGTAGAAGTAGCATAATTTTGATAGTAAGAGTGTTTTATTTACGCTCTCTGTCAATTTACCTGTGAACTCTGCTTACTTTCCAAGCCTCTTTTTTCTTAGGGCGTCTATTTCTGTTCCAGTTGCTCCAAATAGGATTGTTATCCTTGCACCTACTTATAGCCTGTTGCTTGAATTTAACCTTTTAATCATTTACCATTTAACCATTACTTGATGTTTCACTAAAGGTAGAATTTGCTATCACATGTTTGCATGCTGTAGTTTCAGTTAGGGATATCACATCAAGTAGAATAATAAGTACACAAACATACTAATTTTGCAGAACAGATTAAAAATTTAATTATTGCTTAAAAGGTAACAATTACTAAGGTTTTCTTTTGGGGTAAAAAGAAAAAAAAATGTAGGCACTTGTGCTTGGATTCCAAAACAGCCGTAGTGAAACACTCCTGCTGATGGATTTTGGTCTTTGTGGGTGTCACTCAGGTCTCCAATGCTTAGGAAATCTGTGAATATAAAATCCCTCCCTGGTATGGAAGGGAGGATGAGTAGAAAATAAAGCAAGCTAGAGAGAAAATCAGAAGGTTATTGACGGCTGTGCTGTAAGGGCTTCACCTGCTGTGCAGCTTGGACGGTGAAGCTGCACAGGAATGAGGGAAGGCTCGGCTGAGCAGGAGGAGGCGCCGTCCATCCCCTCAGGAATGGGGAGCTGAGGATCGCCATGAGGAGCCAGAGGTGTGACAGCAAACAGCGGTTTGAGAGCTCACGAAAAGAAAAGTTATGGGATTCGTAACCAATGAGTGCTGGTGGCTTTGCTGAAACGCATAAGAAGTGTCAAGTTCTGCTGGTCGGTGAGCCAGCCTTTCGCGTGCTACCACCTAGCTCCTACTTCGGGTAAAATCAATAAAACACAGAAATCGCTCTCATCACTGTGCGAATTGGCTACTGCGGTCAGGACAACGTTGTATTTAACCACTAATAAGCGGGGCGGCCACGACCCTGCGGCAATGAGGAGACAGAATCACCGTGGGCGCTCCGGGAGCCGTGGGCAGGACCCGCCCTCACGGGGCCCCTCGGGGCCGCCCTGCGCGGGAGGCGGGGCCGGAGCGGGCTCGGGAGGATCTCGCGAGACTTGGGCGGCGCCGCGGAGCCCGGTTTGAACGGCAGCAACGGCGGGTGCGGGGAGCCGGCAGCGAGCGAGCGAGGGCGGGCAGTGAAGGGGAGCGGGGATTGCTCTGTGTGGGGCCGCTGTAGTGCCGGCTGCCGGTTCCTGCGGCGGGTGGGGCCGTTGGCTGCCTCGCAGCCCGCGGAGGAGCGAGGCGAGCCCGTTCGGGCCGTGCCGGGTGTGGGGGTCAGACCCTCCCCCGGCTGGAGGGGGCAGCGGGGACATGGCGCTGGTGACACACAGCGCTGCCAGAGCCGGCTCTGTGCTGGCCCAGCCATGAGGCTGTGGGGTGATATTTGTTATTCTCTGTAGTACCGGCCCTCCCCGGAGCCTGTTGGTGGAAGGTGATCGGCTCCGGAAAGCTTGCAGCGTGGGAGGTGCAGGTACGGGCTTGAGTAAGTAACTGGGCGGAGGGGTCGTGGGAATGCCTGGGCTAGGGGAGAAAAACCACCCTGGAGATGGTGCTCCTGATCACAAAATGTACAGGTGCTCTTGATCACAAAATGCACTGGGTGCTTCTGAAAGGATCAGAGGACAGGCAGCTCTTACAGGATCAGAGGACAGCCAGTTGTTAACGTGTGGCCCTGGGGAATAGGCCTAAAACAGAAAACTGTGCTAGAGTGGGAGAAGAAAGCTGGCCTGCCAACAGATTGCCTTTTATCTCCCACCCTGTTATTTTATCAAGGAGGCTTTGAATGGTTGAATAATCGAGGTAGACTCTCTCATTAAATCTTTGAAGATACTTAGCCAGAAGTGAGTAACTCTTGTAACTCAGCAGAATAAATGAAGACTGGCTGTTATTTCCTCCCTCCTGCCTACTCACCTTGCTCCCCATTCAATTGATCTTAAAATGTTGTTTTCAGAGTAATTTATTTAGCCTCATGTATAATATTAAATTGCTGCTAATTAGTTCAGTGTAGAGCTTCTTGAACAAAACTACCTGGCCTTGTTTGATTCATCCAGAATTGACAAGGAGAAATTGAGGTTGGCTGTGCTCCAAAAGGCATGCTTGTTATTTTCCCTAAATAGTCAGCAGGAATGTGTGAATAGGAAAGCTATTTCTCTTTTCCTTCCTACTTCAACTGTAAAGTTAAGAAAAAAAAACATACCTCTTCTATTTTCTGTTGTCTAGTAGATAATTTATTAGGAGCTCAAAGTTCTTGTATGTGAAACTGGAAGAGAAATACAAAAGAGATTGAAGAACTAGGAGAGAGTGGGACAAAAATCCCCCAAAAAAAACCCATTAAAAATTACAAGTGTACCAGAAGAAAATGACCCTGGCCAAATTGCAGAGCATCCATCCTTTGACAGCATTGCCTGGTCTGACTGTTTCTAATCTGTCTGACCGCTGCCTAACTGAAATTTGAATAAGATTTGCATTTATGTGGGGGCTTAGCCTGTGATCTGCATGTTCATGAGGCAGCCAGCAGGGTTAAGCCTGTTCTGAAAAGGGACTGCTCTGAAGGGCTGTGCTGGCAGCTCAGACTCATCCAGACTAGACAACTGTTGCCTTTTTTTTTTTTTTCCCTTTAAAGGTGGAGAGGAAGAATAAGGTCTAGAGATTCTTCAATGGGCTTCTGGAGGTGAGTTAAACATGTTATTTAAGTTAGCAAACTAGGAGCTGCCAAATGGCTGTGTTGCCTCTATACTATTGTCTGATCAGAAAATAAAGTTATTTTTAAAGTTCTGTTTATGTAAGTGAACAATGATTCATTCATCCTCTTTACCAGTGGAAATACATGCTAGAAGTTGTTGCCTATGTTCTTGTATTGCTACTCCTTGTGTTAAAGACTTATTTATTAGTTTCTATGTGGAGTCCCTGTATTAGTATAATACTGATGAGTCTCAAGTATTGGTATGCAAAATTCCTGTGTTTCCCTGGCTTATTTTAGTATAAGTGCAAAACTAGTAATTCAGGCATTGCAGTGGTTAGAAGTGAAAGCTGAGGTTTCAAAGCCTGGCTGTAAAAAGTCTCTTTGTATGTGTTAAACCTGGATAGCATCAAGTGAGGAGAAAATGCAAAAATCAGAATGTGATTGTTTCTGTCTTGTGCCTTGGAAAGGAATTGGCGCAGTATGGGCACAATTACTTCTGCATGTTAATTCAATTCTTTTCTAGTAGGAGAAGCTGGGTAACTCCACTGGGGGTTATTCATGTTGAATAAAAGTTAGCAAAAAAAAGAAGTGAAGGATGGATATTACAACATTCTTAAGAATTATATATGTGCCAGTAAGAAATGGTAACAAATAAATTGCTTCTGTGAGAACAAAAAGCGAGAGTCAAAGGTCTTCAATACAGAAGCACTTTAATTCTGAAATTTATATAAAAGTTGTGGGTCCTGGCTTTGAAAAATCAACTGCAGGATTTTTTTGTCTCCTTCTGTTATTTCCTCCTCTTGGCATATGTTGTTCAAAGCCCAAGTTACTTAGCATTTTCTGTCTTAATAGGATCTTTTTGCAGCAGCCTGATTTAGCAGATTTGGGAGCAAGCAGTCATACAAGCTTATGGTATTAATTTAACTTGATTTCTATTTTTTCAAATATTTAGTTTGTTGGGTTTACTTTGACTAACTTTTTTGCAAAATTCACTTTCTGTCTTCTGTTTTACTCTACAGTCAGAGAAGGATGAATTTTCTGAAATGTGACAAGGGGATTGTTATTTACCAACAAGTAAACTAATTTTTGCAAGACTCAATTAAGCACTTAAATAAATGCAAAGCCCTGTGTTCAACTCTGTATATTTTAACAGGGCTTCTATTTTTGACTCTCCCCTTGCTTACCTTTTATCTGTTTCTCTATCCCACATAATGTTATTAGGAGTGCCCTGTCCTGCTAAGGCAGCTGCCTATGCCAATCTAAAGTGTTATTTGTGTACACAAGAAATGCTGGACTTACTGGGGCTTGGTTTGTAATACAGAGAAAATAGTGGCAGCCAAGTGCATGGAAGTGTTTTCCTGAGGTTATTGAGTTGTCTTGTACTTGGCAAGAGAGCTCTATCCTAAATTAACTCTGGTTGTGCTGTGCAAAGAAAGCAGGCTGGGTGCACAGGAGTGCTCTTGCTGCATGTTAGATATAATCAAAAATAAGGCAGTAACCAAGTTTATGAAGAAATAACTATTTCAGTTATTTTACTATTCACAGGTCTGCTTGTGAGCTTTTTTTTTGTCTTTATTGCAAAAATATACGGTTCTGTCCTGGTTAAAAAGGAAATCCAATAACTTCTTTCAGATAACTACTCTTATCTGTAAAATGAATTTACACCAATATATTCTTAAGTAATATTTTTTCTTTGCAGTGTTGAATAAAAAAAGAAAAATGGAGGCAGAGACCATTTTAAGTCTTAAACAGCAACTCAAGGAAGCAGAGAATGAGCGAAGGAAGGCAGCACAGTATGGTTTGCATTTACTGGAGTCCCAGAGTGAGATTCAGAATCAGCTGGATCAAACACGCTCTGAATTGACTGAGAAAACTGAGGTGATGACTGCCTTTTCTTCTCCAAGTTCAAAACCAGAACTTTGTTTTATTTTAACTGTTTTCTGAAAGGTACAGGTGTTTTACATGCCTTCTAGCATCTAGATTAATTTTAATAAACCTCTAAGTAGTTGTAGAGAGGACTTTTTTCTCAGCTGTAAGACATTGCGCATAATTGTATCTAACTAGGAGAGGGTTTCATAGCTAATTATGCACCAAGTGTTCAGTATCATGTAGGACTAATTGCCTTTAATGTAAAATGAGTGCTAAATGCTAAAGTAAATTTGCTTCAGAGCATTTTTTCCTCTGTTTAGCAGTCCATTTATGTATGCTCTCCCAGTCAACTTTATATCACTTAAAAGCTGCGCAAAGAATGCTAGCAGCAAGACTGTAAAATTGATTTCTTCTCTAGTAAAGGTTTCAAATTTTCCAAATACCCAGAGGTTCTGAACTTTTTAGCACATTCCTTTGCAGCTCAGAAAAAGGAGTAGTATAGTGCTAAGCTATAGAGGTATTATTTAGTTTTCTTTTTAGTAATTGTTTAAGAAAATTTCAGTTGGGAAAATCTCTTCTTCTTTTCATAAAGGCTTTAATAGTCATCTTTGTGTTCAGCCAGCTCATGTTTCAGATAAATAATTTATCTTCAATTAGTCTCTTTCTGGTTGTGCATCATCCCTTCTCCTGGGAGAGAGCTGAAAGGTTTGTTTTGTTGCAGCACCCTGCTGTTCTGAATGGACAGAATTTTTATTCTGGTCAGTTCACCATTAGTAAGTTTGGTGTGAGAGGCAGCTGAAGGCACAGGTTCCAAGGAAGGCATGGCAGGATCATCCTGTCCTGCTGACCTGCACACATGGCAGGTACTCAGCTGTCAAGCTGCTCCCATGGGTTGTGATCCTGTGTGGGAGGCTGGAGCCACCTTCTGATTCCAGGGGTGGAGGGTAGGGATTGTGAGCCTTCATACATTAATATAACATTTTGTGTGGGAGCTGTGCTTACCCAAGAGATTCTTTAGAGCTTTTGAAAATCTCTCTGTCTCTCCTCTGTGCACTCTGAGTCCAGTAACTCAAGGCAGTTCCTGTGAACACGAGTGTGGGTTCTACCAGCAGGCACAAAAGCCTCTCAGGAAGCTCTGTGTGCTCTTCTGTAGCAGTGTGCAGGCAGGTTCTTGCTGGGGTTTTGTTGTTGGCTCTGGCCATGCAGTGCACTCCCAAACCTGTCCTGTGGCCACTCTTTATCTTTGTGTTAAAGCTCCTGCCCTGGGTGTTTGAGAGCTAAGTCTGTCCTTGAAAAGCTGTGTCTGTGCCACAGAGGTCACTTTGATACCTGACAGCTTTCAGTTTTTTATTTAGTTCTGTTTTGTGTCTCAAGAGTTAGGTTATTTTGAAAAGGAAAAAAAAATCTGCATGTTTAGATTAATTTGGCTTCCTTCTTACCTTTTTTCCTTTCAAGATTCTCTTTTTCTTCTCCTTAATTGCTGCCTGAATGGAACAGTAAAATGAAGCTGCCCTTCATAATTAACAAACATGCAATCAAGCGTAGAGAGAAGCTGTTTAAAAAATTATTCTTCAGTCTGGAAGAGTTGATGGGACTTATTATGAAACAGACAATTTAGCTGTCTTAAAAAAACTATTGAACTCAGCTCTTCTGCTTGATGGACTGTAGTAATTTTTAACATAATTGGGTTCTGTGGTGGTAGAAGGAGCATATAAACTCTGGCTAAATTTATGGCACTTGTAGAAAAGGTACCCACACCTTTCATGTTGGGTGCAAAGAAATACAGAGTTTCCATGAAGAAGAGAATATTTCACAATCCAATTATAAACACAGCATTTATAAATCATAACACTTTAGAACAGTTTGTACTTTTTTAAAACATGGATATTACAGCTCTCTAATTGGCACTCCCAACAAAAGACTAAATGAGCTACAAGGATCTTGGTTCTGAGCCTGTGCTTTTTCATAAATGCTTAGGGAACAGTGTGCAATTATATCTAGACATTGGTGTGTCATTTCTTTCAGAAATTTGAACAAGAGAAATACACACTTCAGAGAGAAATTGAACTCAAGAATCGAATGTTGGAAAGTTTGAATTTTGAGTGTGAGTCACTTAAGCAACAGCAAAATGTGCAACTGGATAAACAGAAAGAACAGCTTGACAGAGCCTATGGACAAGAAATCAGTGGCCTTAAAAACAAGGTTTGGATGCTAATATATAGCTAAAAAGTTGTTAAGCAAATAGTATCTAAAATGGTATTAACTTATAATTGCACTCTTACCTAACAGAAGAAATAATAAATAGTTACAATGTATAGTAGCTTGTTTGGTTGGTTTTTTAAAAATATCTGTGCAGTCACTTATGAGTTACATTGAATTCCAATGTTTATTTTTAAAAGCTACTCATATGTTTCCAAGACATTTTCTGTAATTGGAGCAGTCAGAAATATTGTGCTTTTGAATAATTTACCATGAAATGATACTATGTAGTTATCAACTGTTTTTAAGTTGGAGAACCTGAAAGCAGAACTGGATGAAACCCGACTCTCAGAGAAACAACTGAGACAAAAAGTGGAGCATCAGAAGGAAATCATTGCTGCCAAATCAGAAGAGCTGCACATGATGTCTGAGCGTGTCCATGAGACCATGTCCTCAGAAATGCTCAGCTTGCAGATAGAGCTCACTGAGCTCCAGAGTCAGAAGGTGTGTGAGTAGCTCTGCATTTGCTCTGTAGCCTAGTTGAAGATGAAATTCTGCTTTTTTGCTCATTCCATTTTTAGGTGTGCTGTCTACAGTGCCATGTTAGGATTGGCTTTTATTCAGACATTGTGCACAGCAAAAAATGACAGCCTTAATAACTAGGCTTTAATACCTTATCTTAAAGATAATATTTTGTATTAAAACTAATTACTACTAACAAATGGCTTTGGTTTACTTAGGCCTGCTTGTCTTCCAGTTGTTTTAAATATTTTTCATTTCATGCTTTGTTTGTTTAGGCCAGTGATGAAGAAAAGCTGAATGAGCTGCAGTGCAGTAAGGAGCAGTTGGAGCTTGTGAACAGCAACCTACGGAACCAGCTGGAGCGGCTGCAGGGGGAGAAAGAAGAGAGGGAAAAAGAAGTTGTCTTTTACTGCAATGCATTAGAGGTATTCTCTTTATTTTTATTCACAGTGCTAGATAATCCCAAATTGCACAAGCTGTGTTGCCAGATTTTGGTGAAGGAGGAGATGTGCGAGAGAGGGGAAGGAGAAGGATAATGGTTGATCACATCTGGCGCTGCCTGGTGGTAAAAGCTCTGTTGGCCTTGTTTTGTGGCAGCTGTGAAGGGAGAGCTGTTGCATGGCACTGTTCTGCCTCTCGGGGACCTTCTCACAGGTCACTGGCAGAATTCTTCTTTTTATTTCATGTTCCTGCTGAATGCCTTGGGCAGTCTTCTACTGGGAAGTAGAGCTTTTGTCACTGATGAACACAGCTGAGAGAGTGGTCTGAATATCATGAATCCAGTTCACAAACATCAGAGTTTACCCTTAAAGGCTTTTAGTTGTGCTCTTTTCCTGAAGAACAAGTGGAATATTAAGTGTTCTAGTGAAAATAAAGGAATTTGTCTCTTAGTTACTAGAACTAAGAGCTGTATGTACAGTTAAGGACTAGAATTTTATGGCACATACTTTGTTACTAAAGCTGTATGTACAGTTAAGGACTTCAGTACAATAGAATCTCTGCTAAAGTATAGGAAATCAAAAAGAGTTAGTTATCTGATTAAATTTGTGTATGCGGTACATCAGATGCTTAAATGACTAATATCCTCTTTGCTTTAATCTAGAAAGCTCATGAGGCTAATCAGGAGCTTCAGGTTCAGCTGGATCATGCAGTGCAGCAATCTTTGGATCCTACAAGTAAAGGCAATTCTCTCTTTGCTGAGGTACAACTATGCAACAGATGCCTGAGAAGTATTTTTAGTTTTCTTTCTTATTGTATTGAAAATATGGGAGTATCTGCACCTGATCTGGCCAGCATGTATCTCTATTCCTCAAATATGACTTCAGTGTTGATCTGACATGTGGAAAACCATTTCATGCTCTCTGAAGATAAGGAGTTAATAAATTTAATGGAATCACTTCCAGTTATCTGACTATCAAGTCAAAAGTTGTGACTGAGGGTTCTTCCTGGTTCTCTCTGCAGCTCTTGGTTTTAAGCTGTGCTAGCTGATAAGTCCATCTTTTTTGTAGAAGACAGCCTGTGAAATATTAACAGTTGCTGATAAATGCTGCCTTACACACTTCCTCAAAATGTCTGGATGCTTGGGCTTTTGGGAGGGTTTTGGAATTAGCTTTTGAGTAAGAGTTAAATGCAGAGGGAGCCTTATGTTTCATGTCAGCATCCAGGGGATGGGTGAACTTGGGAAGAAGCTCAGATTATTTTGAACTGTTTGTTTTGTTTCCAGTGGACAAAGCTATTCTACAGCAACACTGAAGCAATGTTACTTTATTTTGATAGCAAAAGAACAAAAGAAAAATCTGCTACATTTCATTGATTGGGTTTCAGTGGCACTGTCTACTCACTTCCATCACAGGGCTAAGACAGTAGCCTGTATTTTCAAGTACTGTTGCTGGAAAAGCAGTGTTTGCAGACTAAACAGCAATTCCTAGGCAGCATGTCCTTATCAAACTGATCATCCAAGTGACAGCAAGTGTTGTGATTTCCCAGTAATAATTGTTCACAATGTTCTGTAGGTGGAGGACCGTAGGGCAGAAATGGAACGGCAGCTGATCAGTGTGAAAGTAAAATATCATTCCCTACAAAAACAGCATGCATTCAGTAGAGAACAATTGCAAAGAATGAAGGTAGGATGATTCCTGTAATACTCTAGGGTGTCCTTGGGTCTGATAAGGCACTGCTTTAATGCACAGGCCAGGGGATTTGTTATCTCTAAAATATGGGGCAGTAGTCTGGGGGGAGGGAAATGGGAGAAAAAACAAGTGAGATGATGTTGTGCTGTTTGACTCCTACAGTCCAACAGCATCCACCTTACAGTGAAGGCACCATGTTTGCTCACTTTGGCAATAGTTGTTTAATGGATAAAAGTAAAACACAACTCCTGTCAGTCAAACTAGCATTCAGTTTGTCTTGGTAATTGTTTTTTCTTTTCTTCTCCAATCCTTGTACTACACAAATCAAGCATTTGTACGTACATTAACTGTGGGTGTTAGGAAGGAGAGTACAGAAAAAGACAGACAGGCTTTTACCATCATCACACTGCAGGGGTTTGGGTTTTTCTACCTCTGTGTTGCTTTCTTGTCTTTGTCCATTTTTTTTTCTTCTTGCTTTTCTCTGTTTTTGTGTGAGAATAAATCATAACTTTCATAACTCTAAGTTAAATAGGATGAGGGCCTCTTGGTTAATGTTGAGGACTAGTTAGCAGAAGCTGATTTACAAGATAATGTCAAGGGGATGCTGCAGAGCTGCCAACTCTTTTCATGTTGGTCTCAAGATTTTTCCAATGCTAAAGTGGATCCTTTCACTTTAATCAACTGCTTGGTCATGCAGTTTGAGGGAGAGTGCTTAAACATCAAGGGTGATTATGATGAGTTGCACTGAAGGTTTGTATTAGCTAGATTTTGTGGAGTAGGTTGAAAATAGTTTAAACAATGGTCCTAAAGCAGAAGAAGAACCCTACTGATACAGCAAAGATTTGAATGAGGACAGTTTGGGTAGGATCAGTTGCTTTGGAAATTTTCTTTGTGATATGGGGTGAGTCAGTCATACTGATTGAATGGTGTGAGAAACACAGCTAATACTAAAAGTACCAAAAATGGAGACAAACTGGTAGCCTTGTACTCAATGCTTTCATTTGGAATTTCCTAATTTTTTTCTGATAGTACAGGAGATGAGTGGTTTGTTAGGACAGCTGTTTTGCTTAAGCTGCTGTCTTAAATCCCTGTTAGCTTCCTCTCTGTGTTGTGCTGCACTGAGATGCTGCCAGTTAAAGCTCAATCTGAGTTTAGCTGATCTCTGCACTCAAAGCTGCTTACCCCACAGGAGAGGTAACTGCTGTTGCATCTTTAGTTGAAGAATCTCACTTTGTGGTAATTACTGGTAAATCCTGAGGATCTGACTCCTGAACAGAATGTACACAGCACTCCTGGGAAAGCTTTCCCACCTCTAGTGTATTTTTCCTAGTCCAGAGCATCCTTTGCAGTTTCTTTAAGTTCTTTGTTGTGTAGATCAGCTGCACTTTGCAATTCTGACAGTTAGCAGGAGGGCTTTTAAGGGAAAAAGGAAAAAGGTTGGGAGCTGTGAGGATAGTTTTAGTCAGCCAGTGAGGTGGAGTTTACAATTTTGCCTCCCTTATATCCTGTGGAAGCTCTGAGGAGATGATAGAATCTTTAATTAGCTCTACTTTGTGCACAGAATCATCAACACCCTTTGACATAAGAGGTTCTATAGGGTAAATGCTCTCTGTAATCTCACTTTTTCACTTGATCCATTCCCTGTGATTTCTCCCAGTGTTACCTTATCCATACTGACTAGACTGATAAAAATGCCTCAGTTTTCACTAACACCTTGTGAAGTCTTTCACTTATTCTGTGTCTTGTTTAAATGTCTGATGTATCACCTGTAACTAAATGTATTAAGATCCTTGCACTTCAATATTATTGACACCAACAGAAATATTGCTGTAAATGTAAGATTTTTATAACTTCTCCTGTATAATGACAGAGGGTGTTCTTTTGCCTCAAAGGAGGTATTCCATTAGAGAAGGAGAAAGAAAAAACTGAAATTCTTGGGTTAATATTGTGAAAGGCAAACATGGTGGAGTTATAACTGAACAAAATGGGAGGTTAAGCTTGTGGGTTTTCCTGAGTGAGTTCTCAAGGTGCATTTCAGCTCTGACAAATCAGCCTGGACTGACACTGGCTTCTGGCTGGTTTGGTGCTGATGGTAAATGCTGTGTGTGTCCTTGGCAGAGTGTTTGTGGGCTCCTCAGGCAGCACAGAGGTGAGTGGGACACCCCAGGGCTGCACTGCTCACTGAGATCTCAGCTCTCCTCTGCCTTGAGCTGTCTGTGCTGATAATTGCTGGGATTGTGTCATGGAGACTGACTTCAAGCACCCAGTACCCTTCTGTGTTCAGGTTTAGAATTACAAGGCTAGAGTAACCAATTTTGTGTAAAAGGCTGGGATTTTCAGTCACTAATCCCAGTATTTGTTGTAAATAGTTTTTTTCCTTTTTTCCAGCTGCAGATGGCTACACTGCTGCAGCTGAAAGGTTCCCAGGCAGAATTTGATCAGCTGGAACGCTTACAGTCCATGGTAGAGCAAAAGAATGGTGAAATAGAAGATCTTCTTATGAAAGTGAGGCAGCTAGAAAAATTTAAGGTATGTGGTTTTTAATTAAGTAGAAAATTATAATTGGAAGCTAAAACATGAAAAATAAGAATTATGAGAACTATCTCAAGTCCATGCTCAGGTTTAAAAAGGTATCCAAAAGCTGACTTGTATCTTTATTTGACCTGAATTGCATTTTGCAGCTGGAGAATATTGGACTCTTCAAGTGCAGAGAAGCAGAAAATTATACCCCACTCAACACCTGGGTTGAAGAAACAATTTTTGTTCTGTGTGAAGCAGCTTCAGATCGTTTATAGTTACTTGGTCAGGGCTCACTGAGCTGTGCCATCCAATTTTTCCCTGGGAAGGTGCACTCATTTGGCACTTGTACTTAGTGTGCTTAGGCTTCAGCCTTTAGTGCCTCAGCTCTCTTGAATTTCCTGGATATTTATTTTCTTGATGTCTCAACTTTGCAGCTGAAGCATGCTCTTTCCTAGCAAAACTGAAGTGCTTAATTATCCCTGTAAAGCAGTTTTTTCAGTCCTCTTATGCAACTTGAAAAAATCCTGTCAGTATTTTGAAAAGTGAGAAACACATGAGGATTTCTGTATACACCAGTGTAATGCTGCTGATGTTTGTGTGTTTCCAGAATGGAAAACTGCACCCTTTTTTAATTCTGGCATGTTTCTGGACTTGTTTGGCTCTTCTTTATCAGAGCTTTGGAATGCAAACTGAGATGTATTGGCTTGTGCAGTAGGACTGTGCTTTCCAGGGTAGCCTCCTGTATTCTGTATTTAACCCAATAACCTGGTGTGAAGCCAGGTTTAACCCATTTTAGCAATAATTGAGGAAGCCTGATTGTTTTACCAGTTTTGTCATGTTTAAGCTTGATCTCTACTTAATTTTTCTCTGGGCCATAAATAAGTAGTGCTGGCAAATGGAATGATTGATTCCAATAACCACCAAAAGTATCTGTAGGCAGTGACTGAGAGAGGCCTGGGAGGTCTCTGGGACAGGATTAAATTTGAGTACTGCTTGTTCAGGAAAAAATCACCAAGCAAAACCCCCAGTGTCACATTTTATAACATGTTGCTTTTTACTATAAAGCAACTTCCTCATCTGAGATACATATTTGATTTTGAGATTTTGACTGTTGATGAGCATGGCTGATATTCCTCTGGGGTCCAGCTGCTGAGCCTAGAAATAAATGCTGAGGAAAATTCCCTGTGGATTAACTAAATACCCTGTATTTTCAAGTAAAAAACCAGCACAGCTTTCTTCTTGCAAACCTTCTGGATTTGAGATAGCTCACTTTTTTCCCTTTTGTTCAGTGAATGAGAGAGAGCTGTCAGTTTTAGTGCTATTTGACATTTGTAACAAATGAGAAAGTACTCAGAGCAGCTCAGTTTTATCATCTGTGTTTAAATCCTTCTATGATGAGGCTTCACCATCAAAATGCATGGAAAATGTCTCCTAAGAACTAAGCTAATGTGCTTCTGAAAGGTCACTGCCTGACAAGCTGACACTTGTTCTTTATCAGAGTTTATATGAGAATATGGAGGAGTCCAGACCCGCTAATGGAGCAAAAGGAAGTGACTCTGAAAATGGTTACTATGCAGACTTACTGCAAATTAAACTTGACAACTCAAAGTAAGTGATTCCAGCCTGAGGCTGTGGCAGAGTTATCTTCTAGGTACTTGTTTTTATCCTCCCTTTTTTGTTACTGTTGTATTTTACACCCATGTGTAAATGGGTTTTGTTCCTGTTGCATTTTCTAATGCTGTGGAACCAACCTGACTTCATTTATAGGACTGAGAGTTGTTTTTTTTGTAGTTTCATTTGCTTTAAAAGAGAACAGCAGAAATACTGTTTATGATTATTGCTTTCTTCCAGAAATATCATTAATACTCCTAGATATAGGGCAGTTGAGACCTTGAATAAATTACAAGTTAATCTCTAAGGAAACTGTATGAAAAGTCTTAATCTTTAGACTATGTATGTTTATTCCTCTTATAAAAAGTGAGATAATAAGTCAAAATGTTTCATAGGACAAAAAGGCTTGATTTTTTTACTACTGATGTAGAAATACCAATTTAAGGTGAAGTTCAGTGCTTACTTGTTTCTTTACTAAAAGAAAAAAACTCAAATTAATCCAAGTGTGGCTGATTTTTATAATTTTCCTCCCATCCCAGCAAGGAAACTGAAACACTGAAAAATGAGCTATCCCTGCAGAGAATGAAAGCTCTGTATGAGAGCCAGAGGGTCCTGGAATTTGAAAGGAAGCTCTTCACAAATGAGAGGCATTTGCAAGCTTGTCAGAGTGAGAATATGAACCTGAGGGTTATGCTGGATGAGCTGAAAATGAAATATGAACCTGAAGGTAACAACTTCTTTTCTGTCAGGGAAAATGTAAATTTCTAATTTTCTCAGCCTTTAGAAATGGAGTGACATTAAACAGGAAGACATTGTTTTAGTTCCAGAATTTAATGCTTAAATAGTTGCTGACTTTCTGAAATAACCTGATCCAAAATCTGCTGAGATGAAGTAGAAAAGCCCTGCCTTGCTCAAGACCTCACTTGAATATGTGAACACTGACTGGAGGAGACTAAAGAATGAAATTTTACTGTTAAAAATGGCAGTTCAGGGGCTTTGTAGAGCACAGGTAGATAACCAGACTCCAGTGGGTGGGATCAAATCTCAGATGTTTCCCATAATAACAGCAGTGTCTGTGGTGGTGAGAAGCCTCAGCTCTCTGGGTGTAGGCAGCTGATGGGAGCTTTGGAATGAGGTGCAAAGCTTTTACAGGAAAACAGTTTAGCAGCTCAAGTTAATATGGATTAAATTTTGGCTAGAGAGATCCACCTGACAAACAGCTGATACCTGAGTATGGGCAAAGCAAGGGAGCTGTGGAGGAAGAGGATGCTATTAAAATTGAGAGCAAGTTTAGGTGAGATATTAGGAAGAAACTTCCTTGTGAGGATGGTGAGGGCCTCACAGGGTGCCCAGAGCAGCTGTGGCTGCTCCATCCCTGGCAGTGTCCAGGCCAGGTTGGATGGGGCTTGGAGCAGCCTGGGATAGTGGAAGGTGTCCCTGCCCATGACAGGGGATAGGAATGAGATGGCCTTTAAGATCCTTCCAACTTAAACCATTCTGGGATTCCATGAACAGGGAACCAGGTAGGAAAGTTGGTTTTGTCCACACCCAAAGGATTTACCTTTAAAATGTTACTTGTGGAAGCTTGCCTCAGCAACCTGCAGTTCAGAGCATTTAATTTAAAGCCTTGGTGAAAAGACAGAGTGGATGAGGAGAAAGATGTCTCTTTTTTGAGTTAACTTCTGTTGGGATGATCAGATTATATGAAGAAACATTCTTTAAAGGGTATTAAAATTGTCTGAGTTACATATGTGTGTACATATGCGCATACATACACATACATGTACATACATATGTGTATGTATATACATATATCAAATTATAAATTGTCTATTAAGAATTATTCCAAGCCCTTTAGTCATGTGAAATATTCTTTTATTGTGAACATGTTGGGGGACAAGTTATCTCCAGCTTCTTGTTTGTACAAAAAGCATATTCCATTTTTTCCTTTAGAATTACTTAAAGGTTCTAAAATTAAAAAGAAGAGGGAGAGGATTGCAGTGAATGCGACTTGTGAATACTTTGACAGCCAAAATACTCCAGTGAAAGAAACTGCTCTCACTCAATTGTCAAGTAAGGAAGGGAAAAAGACAACTACCAAGACCCTGGAGCAAAGTGATGCTTCTCCAAAAAAACAGCCTGTCCAAGCATCCCCACTGCACACAGCTCTGCAGGCAATAAGAAACATTGTTGAACCTGAAAGAGAAAGAAAAAAAGTTAAAATTCAGGATGAGAATCACGTCACCTTTACTTCGAGTAGCAGAAGTGGAAACAATGCCTCAGCTTCAGCTGTCCCCAGGTCAGTGTCAGCTTCTGTCTCTGCTCCAGACCCTCAGCACAGAGCTGCATCTCTTTTCTTTCGCTGCATGAACTGTGCTCTGCACTGCTTTATCTTTCTCCTCAGTGTTGCATGCAGTGTCATCCCTCAGCTCCGGCTGCCCACGCTCAGCCTCTCGCTCCCTTTTAGAAGGACTAAAGCACTGACTAATAGAAAAGACTCTTGAAACAGTCTCTGAAGTAACTCTCCCATTGAAGACATTTAAGGTGTGCAGGTAGCATGACAGCTCACTTGGTTTGCTCCAGCATCAGAAGCTTTGTGTTCTTGGTGCCCTCAAAACTGCCCCTCAGCTGTGTTACAGCTCAAGGTAATAAAGGCAGCTGGAAGCATGCTTCACTTTCATGCCTAATTTCAGCCCCCAGCAACTTCCAGATTTAGCTAAAAGCCTAAAAATTATTTAAGTAATTCTTCACCTGAATTGTGTTAACTTTCATTGTTCAAGATAATAGAGAATTAATGAGCTGTCTGTGTTGTCAGACAAATCAAATGCATGGTCTGGATGCACAATAGCTGGAAACACAACTGCCAAATTAAGATGAGATTTTTCTCCTGAACTGAGAATTGAAGTTACTTTTTGCTAGATGTTAAAGTAACTGACAACAGTCATTATCTCCACCTTTTTTATTCTGGTGAAAACAATGCTGACTTTGATTTTCTACTTTTTCAACTAATGCTTTTTGTATTCTCTTCATACTCTTTGTAAACTCGAGTGTTTGGGTGTAGAAAAAAGTCTAGGGTACTCCAGAGGTTTTGGGCTTGCAACTTGCTAATATCTGCTGGAAGAAGCAGCCAATGTTAATGGCATTCAGGGTAATTGGATTGATGCTTTGGCTCTTAGGTTGCATGGATGTAATTAACAGTTTTAAAGTAGCCAAACACTGCAGTCTTCTTAAACTGTGGGGAAAATATGGCAGAAACAGCAGTTTTAGTAGCTGTGTTAAAATGTGGGATTGTTAGTGAGGAGGGAAGATCAGGAAGGTCAGATATGGATGAAATGGAGAGGAAGGATTTGGAATAATTCAGTAATGGTGTTGGGGTTTGATAATGTTCTCTACACATAATGGAACAGGCAGAATGTAACCTGATATCAAAAGGTTAACTTACCTCTTCATATTGCTTTGGGAAAAGAAGATATAATGGCTGCTTACAGGAAACTGTTGGAAATAGTTAATGGGACCTGAAGGGGGAACCTACTGGAGAGAGGGTGAGGAGTGGAAATTGTTTATAGAGTTGATGCTGGAAAGCAGAGAGAGTAGAAAAAGTGGAAGAGGAAGGTGAAACCATAGTTCAGAGGGAGGTTTCTAATCTTGTACCCATTGCCGTTGGTTTAAATAAGGAACAAAAGATGGAAAATATTAGAAAAATAAAAACCACAAACACACTTAAGCTGCCACAAAACTTTGTAGAGGCTGTTATGCTTTTTTTGGTGATAGTGTGAGCCTGTAAAAGGCAAATCCAGGGAGAAAGTTGTTTGTTTCTAATTATGTTAATGAACTACTAAAACCTCAGGTCCTGATATTAAGCTAGCATCAAGGATTTATTTACCGCTGATCTGCTATGATGTGCTATAAAATAGGAAGTCATGTTGAAATCTGAGTAGCTGAGAAGCTGGATTTCTAAACACTGAAAGAATCTCTGGACTGTTCTGTGATGGATGTGGCTGAACCTTGGGCACAGAAAATAGTGGCAAATTGATCAGGAGTGGGGACCTGAAAGGGAGAGTTTGTGGGAGGAAAATACAAGTGGATAATTGTCAGTGTTTGACCTTGTGTCAACTAAAATGTGATGCTGCAGCTGAAAGGCTGTTGTGCTCTCTGGGGGTTGGTTTTGTGCCTGGAATAGTTTGTCTGCAGTAATTAGTGGAGCTCTGACATTGGCCCATGAATTGTGAGAGAGCAGAGCCACTTTAGCTGTGAAAGGGCTGCAAACTGAATTTCTAGAAAGTGGGGTTGAATTTGTCATCTCAGCCCAGGAGGCAATGAGGAAGTGGTCAGAAGTGATCTGGGTGTGCTTGTGGAGGTGACAAACTCCCTTGTGTGAAGAGACTTCCTTGCTGAGGAGGTTTCAGCAGGTACAGCTGGATAATCTCAGCCAACAGCTGTGTGTGCAGGGCGCCTCTGTCCTTCCAGAGGGCTCCAGCCAGCTCTGGAGTAGCTCATTAGGGGGTGACACTGATCAGGTTATGATATGAGTGTTGAGACTACAGATTTAAATATTCAGGTGGTGATTATTACTTCTCAATGCATACTGGAGTTCTGGCAATGCAAAGGTTCTGTGTAGTGATATCTTTTGTTTGGCCAACTAACTGGTCAATAGAAAGATACATTTCTCTATTGAAATGCTTTTCTTCCCTTCCTAAACTGAAATAGCAAACTCTAGCCCTTTCTGCCCAGTTTATATTGCATTGAGATTTGAGGTTGTTTGCCTGAGTTTGATCTAAAGAAGACCTTGGATATCCAAGAGCTTATTTGCTCCCTTAAATTATTTAGTTGGATTACATACACCAAATCTACTTCACTTGGGCTTTGTCCTATTGCCTGTACTGCTCATCAGGAGATCTGGATACACTAATAATACTCTTTGGGGTTTTAGGCACAGCCCTCAGCCTTGGGAAGTAAAGCTCCACCTGATGAAACAAGTTCATCTTTCTTAAGCTGGTAGGAGCCCCAGCTATATCTCACTTTCGGAGTCTGTAGAGTCAAAGCTTGAATAATGTCATAATTTCACCAGCATTTGCTTGAAGTGTTTAGCCATTGTCTGTTCTTTCTGGTCCATTCCCTGTGCTGACAGCTGCTGAGCCAGGACAGGACTCTAAGGGGTGCTCTCTGAGGGCTGTGGGGTGAACCTCAGCTGCTCCTCCCTCTCTTCCATAGGACAAATGAGAGCATTGGGTGGGTCAGGTTTGTGGGTGAAGATGGCAGAGGTCATGGGCAAACCAGACTTGGGGAAGATTAACTCCCTTCCAGTTAAAGATAATGGGGCAGTGAGAAAGAAAGAAGCCAGGACTGAGAGAGTGAAGCTGAGCCTGAGAAGGGTAGGGGCAGTTTTCTATCTCCTCCTCCCCAAGAGGCTCAGGGTGAATGTGGTTGCCAGAGTTGTTACATTACAGGCTAAGAGAATTATCTAATACCATGAAAGGGCAATATTGTGTCTAAATCCACTTGTGCTGCTTTGGGATGTAGCTTAAGTGAATGTGGTTTTTATTCTTCTGGTTTGAGTTCTCTCTGCTTGTTTATAGGGACTCTATTGGCAATTTTGGCCACTAGAGTGGTGGTTTTGGTGGCCTTGGGCAGGGGTTGTTTAAGGCAGAAGAATGGGAGGGACTAATGAAGGGAATCTACCATAGGAGCAGATTCATGGACTGAAACTCCAACCCCACCTGCAGTGCAAACCACATGATGGCTACTGAGAGGACATTTCTTTCTTCCCTGAATAATTCCTTGTAGCTGTACCCCCATGAGGATTTGTTCAGCTCAAAGTGAAAGTGACCATGGACAGAAGGTGCTCAGCCCTCAGAGTTGCAGATGTGGCCTTAAAACAAAGCACGTGGTGGAGCAAACCCTGATCTAGAGGAGGTGCCCAGCAGAGCCTGGTGTTCTTCAGCCTGTTGAGACAGTGCTTATAGGGATTAACATGAACAGGGCCTGCAATGCATCGTAGTTTGACAGCAGTCTGAATCTGTAGCTGAGTTTCCCCAATTTTTTTTGTTACAGCTTCTTTCAGTCCTCATGTTCAGCTGCATCTTTCTGTATTGCAAATAAATCCCTAACAACTGAGTAGCAGCTATTTGTTTTGGGAAAAACATCACTGAAAGCAGCTGTCCATGCTCACTGAGGGCTCCTGAGACCACTAAAAACCCACAAGGCCACCAGGGAATTGCTTTAATGTATGTGCTGATAAACAAGTGTAGAGTTTGTGTTATTATATAAAGTGATGTTTCATTTGGAACTTCATTTTCCCTAATTTCTGTCTTTGTGGAAATAATCATGTGTAACAGTCAATGGGCTGTGGGTAATTTGATTGGGTAAAATATCACTCTTCATCAATTGTTCTAATGACATGTTTGCATGTTCATTAAATTAAAACCAAGATTTAGACATCTGAGCGCAATCTGATGTTTTGATTTCAAAATTATCTTTTTAACAGCAGTGAGACAGTTCTATCTCCATTTACATTCATAGCAGAATTAAAACATGTCAGTAGACAAATTATATCATTTAGAGCCTGAAAATACATCTTCCCCCAACTGAAGATATTCAAGCACTAAGCTGAAGGCCACAGTAGTGTAGAATGAGGTTGAAAGGAGCATGTTATTTTAAGGGTAGGTTTTTGGTGGTGTAGAAGCAAGAAGCTTGATTTCATCCCATTTGTTTGATGTTGCTCAGACTTTTCACCTGGAGTTGTTCTTTTGGGGACTGGATCTCCTTTCTGTGCATGACAGTCACTGGTGTTTCTGAAGGCTGATCTCAGCCACTTGACATATTCAATAACCTTTCTTACCCAACATTTCAGCAGCTGAGGTGTGGAGGGAAAGCTTTAAGTGATGAAATGTGATTAGGGCTAATAAAAATGGTTTGGTCTCATTTTCTTCTTAAACTGTGCTTGCTCTGTCTCTGTATATGGATGATCTTGTTTACCAGCTGGCTTGTTGATTTTGCCTAAAATTCTTCTTTTATTCCTGGTTTATATTAACTAAATATGTATTTAGAATGGTTGCTTTGCCTATAGGTTAACAGCTGAATCCAGATTTGAAACTACAGAAGAAGATAAGAAGGAAACTAAAATCTCAACAGAGAAGAAAACCCAGAAGAAAAAACATTCCACACTGTATGTATCTTCCAAGGCAAGTTGTGAAACTCAGTGTGCTCAGCAGTGAGTGACTCCTCAGGGACCATGGGCACTCTGGGGTCCTGCAGCAGCAGGAGCTGCTCTGGGAGCTCTGTCCCATCAGTGCACAGGTTGTTAACTTGAATATTGATCTGCCTGCTGTGATTGCCTGGCAGAGCTGCACTTCTGATGCCTTCCCTGAGGGCACCTCTGGTGTTCCCTTGACCCAAGGTGTGGCCTGTTCTCCACTCCTGGCAGAGTATCCAAACACATTCATTGCTTTCTTTGAAGCACAGGGCTGTTGGGGAGGAGAAGTTCTGGCTAACAGAGGTTTTATTATATGGTAAGACAGACTAGACAGGGTTGATGGAGAACTCAACTAAGTGATGTGCTCCTAAAGTTCTTCCACTTTACAGATTCAGATTTCTTAATATTTTTCCTCCTAAAGTATTACTTCTCCACTTTAAGGCTGACCTATTTACAAAAGTGCATGTGAATCACTCCATGTGTTTTGGTCAGTGTTGGAAATTCTATGGATTCTTGTATTTGTACTATTAAATAAAATAAAGGTTTATTTCTTTCTTTATGAAATGTAGCCTGTATTGTGTTTGAGAAGAAACATGTATCCATTTTTTAAATGAAGGTGATGTCTTTTGTAGAACTTTTTGTTAAAAAAAAAAGTACCTCAATAAATGATAAGAATGTGTAATGCAGGTGCTGTGTGTCATGTTTTTAGGAGAAAACTCTGTAACTTCCTGAAGCTCATGAAGCAAAATTCTGAGGAGACTTTTTAAGTTAGGTATTTGTATGGAAGTTGGATTACTCCATTTGGGTCATGGTACTATACTTTGAGCTCCATCTGGTCAATGGATTAGCCAGTCTCTAAGTAAAAGACTCAGTAATTAAGGTGGAAGTTCTATAATTTTTCTTTCTAATCCATCATGTAAAAAAGTACATTTGGGAGTAATCTTGTAACTCTTTGGTTTGTTTACAGTTCTGCCAGGTCTGAAGTGGTGCTGGGGTTTTGTTAACTGTGGTTGTGCATGTGGGTGGCTTTAGCTCATCAGTCACATCAGCAAAAACTGAATTATGATCACAGCAGAAGTGACTAAAAAATTACTTTAATGACCCCATCTTCTCCCTTTCCAGGCAGCTCCATCTCATTATCAGAGCACTTCTGCACAGTTCTGTTTAGGCACTGCCCAGTGGCTGCTGCCTCTGAACAAAATAATCAGGAATCTGTGTCATGGAATCAGATTTTGTCACTTCACTGGTGTAAGACATTTGCTATGTAACTGAGTGTTTGTCTGTTGTTAATGAAGCTGCATAAACAGAATATCTTCTTGTTAACTTTTACTGACAGCAAATGTGTAGCCATGAAATAGTTCTTGCTCTTCTTGACTTTGATATGTGAACTTAAATGATGTCATGTTGAAGAAATCCTGGCTTTTATGCTACAAAATGTTAGAAAAATCCTTTTTTATGCAAATGATGAAAGCTACATTTGTTTACTGTCACTACTGTGAGACACAAATAGCCTAAAACAACTGAGGTACATGATTGTTCTACTTAGAGGAAAACCTGTGGTAAGTTGACATTGGATAATGTGTTTAAATGGCAGTACTGAGACAGTTAATTATGTTAATTGTGTGTTGATTTATGTTATAGTTAATTTTATGTTGAGCTACTTGGCATGTGGCATTTCTAAAGCTTTTTCTAGGTTGAAATAACTAATTTCTGTGACAAACAAAACTGGGATGTCATTTCAACAAACAAATGCAACTGATTAGGATTATCTCATTACCCCCAGGGGCTGCTTTACAGTCTGTGCTGCTGGAGTCCACTTGGAGTGCCCAGGTTTTACCATCTTATGCAGTGGATTTGTGTTTGCACATCCTCCTGCAGGAATGCAGGGGGTGTAATGAGTCTGGGGTTTGGGTTTGCTGTGACACACCTGAGCTACTGTGCATGGGAGTTCTTGCTCTGTTTTCTGATTTGGTTCTGATTTGTCTCACCACTTGCTTTTCTGCAACTGTGCTCACAGATCTTGGCATAGAATAGAATTTAGATGCAACTTCTGTGTTCTGCTCAAATTTTTTATAATGGAAATTAGCTTAGCTGAAAAATGGGTAGCTAGCTACTCATCATCTTACAAGGTCTTGTTTTCTGGAACTGATAGCAATATTGAAGGAAGCAAGCACTGTCTCTCTTCTGCTTGTCCCCAGCCCCCAAAAAGTAAGGTAAGTTTTTATTGTGAACTTCCTCCACAGAAAGTCTAATCTTTTGGGGACGAAACAAGGAATTTTCTGTTTTCCTTGGAAAACTTTCTGTCCTGAAAAAGACTTAAGGAAGAAATGGTGAGGTATGTGAGGGTGATGACTCTGCTCACTGTTTTCTGTGGAATATCAGTGTGGAAATAACTGCACAAATAAACCAACTTGGAATAAAAACCTCCATGGACAAGGGGTGTAACTATTGCCCACCTTAATTCCTTAGACCTGTGCTGGGGTTTCTCTGCTGTAAGAACAGGACTTTGGGGTTCCTGTGTGTCCTTTGCTCTGATGTCCTTTCCTCCTGCAGCTAAGGAAGGATTTGGCTGCCCCATCCATTCTTTAGGAGTTAGAGGCAGGGATTTTGCAGGCACAGCCAGACAAGGTGGGAGCTGAGTGAGATGAAGTGGCAGTGGATCCCAGGGGCTGGGGGGCTGCAAAAGCATCATGATGGGAATCTGCCCAGGAGGAAGCTCCAGCAGCTGTGCAGAGCTGAGACCTGAGTGGGGAAGGGGATGGCAGTGGGAGGCAGCAATTCCTGTGGGAGTTTTGGCCTTTGAGTTGACTTTTGGGGTGAATCCAGAGGGTACAAGAAGGGATGTGAGCTCTGGCCAGAGCCCAGTCCTGCAGAATCCCATCAGGCCATCAGAAAAGTGTTGCAAATTGGATCCCAGTTTGCAGGTGAAATGTCTTTATTTCAGATAATTTACTTTCAAAAAAAATAGTATTAACTAGGTATATTAGAGAAGCAGATTTGTAAATGAGTGCTAGAAAGGAGCAGTTTTTCCTCTGGGCTGTTGCTTTACAGGGAAACATAATAAGGGAGAGCCAGGCAGAACAAGAAAATAAAAACAAGGCAAACTTTAGGCCAAGTAGTGAATGGGAAGAAGGGATTTGCTGCAACAGGGATTGGGAGGAGTGAGGAAGATAATTACCACTGGTTAGGAAGTTACTACTCAACCCAGAATAATCTAAAAGGAATTGTTCTGCCTCAAGATCTGTTTTTGACAGAATAACAATATAAAGTGGATTTTCCAGGGACAAAAAAGATTAAGAACTTTTAGATGAGGCTTGTTGTCTGTAAATGGAGATAATGGGAGCTGCTGGGAATTTAGCTGACTTTAGTAAACATAACATGACTTTCAATGTTATTTCAGGGGAGAGTAAAGAGCTAAATCCTTTTCTAAGCTAGTATGGTTAAGATTAGACCAATTCAAGCAAATCTGTGGCAAAGGTTAAAGTGATTTTCCTGTAGAAATATATGTCAGAATTCCACATGCAAGGAGAGAGACTGGCAGTCTGTGCTCCATATGATTGCTAGTTAAAATTGAGAAATAAGATGTCATGTCGCAAAACCAGAGGAGATGGTTATCAAAAATCAGGAGATGGATATAGCATGGCAGTGTTAAACAGTTTGCATAAACAGTGATTGCTAAACTACAGTGGAATATCCAGAGGACAGGACTGTCAACTGCATTTGTTGTACTAAGCAGAAGATCAAACATGCAGTAAATCTTGCAAGGATTTCATTTGAGGTTTTTTAACTTGAAACTATGAGTAAATCACTTTGTGCTTTAAGGTGACATAGTGCCTTCAATTTGGTATATTGCCCTTCATTCATGTTCTAAAAGGCTTGGCTTGGTCTTTTGCACATCCAAGATGTCCTCACCCAAGCAGCCTATGGAAATATACTAAAAATTACTTTTGGGAATTTTGAATTGACAATAAGTCTTCAAGAAAGTACTGCATTGTTTAGAGAAGGGTCTCCTGCTTCTTCCTCCAAACATAAAATGATAGTAATTTAAAAGAATGGGTGTGGTTGAAATGTGGCTTTGTCTTCGTGGTTTCTTTTTGGAGAGGTGACATGAAAAGTTCAAATCCAAGTTTGAGGACCGGTTAGAAGAGCAGATTTTTTAAGAGGTAGCATCTCTGAAGTCAAACCTTTCCAGCCTGGTGCTGGTTTGGTGTCCAACACTGACCTAAGCTGTGGTCAGAGATGGTCACTGCAGCCAACCTGAAGACATCCAAGATGTCCTCACCCAAATTGGCTCCCACAGCAGCCTATGGAAATATAATTAAAATATTATAAAAAACTGCTTTTGGCAGTTTTTCATTGACAATAATTCTTTAAGAAGAGCAGAGTTTTTATCAAGTAGCATCTCTGAAGTCAAACCTCTCCAGCCTGGTGCTGGTCTGGTGTCCAGCAGCCAACCTCAAGTCCAGGGGTGGTGCCTCACGGTCCTGGCGTGGGTTTGGTCCTTTTGTGCTTGTGTGCTCACAGCTGCCATGGTGCAAGAGAAGCAGCCAGGCTGGGATTCCCCTCCCCCCTGACGGGGCAGGGTATCAGAGCTGAGAAAAGAGGAAGGAAGCTCGGAGAGGCAGCAGATCTCACAGAGCCCTCGCCGCCGCCTGCTCGTCCCGGGCCCACGGCGCTTCCGGGGCCTGCCTGGTGCCCCCCGAGCTCTGCACCCCAGAGAGGGGCTCTGCCCATCCCTGGCAGCCCCTGGATTCACTGCCATGGCAAGGTGGCACAGGACAGACAAGAGTGGCGTGGGTAAGTAGCTCTGGGAGCTGCCATGTCAGCGTTGTCTTGGTGTCCTCCAGGCAGGATGTGGGCAGGTGTTGTCTCTGCTGTGATGGGTTAGCACCGTCCCCTTCACCAGCAGGCAGTAACTAAAGGATCAAAATTTTACTAAGTTTTGATCTGTCCAACAGAATGAAGAACACCAGAGACAGCTTTCCACTTTGACAGCAATGCAGCTTTTCCCACCTTGGTGTGTTAGAAGCAGACTGAGTAATTAATGTGCTGTATAATGTACAATGGCCAGAATTATGGGGAACAAATGTAGGGGAAGGGAAATCCTACAGCTGCTTCTGCAAAATTGTCACTTATGGTCAGTGCTACAGAAAAAATCTGGGTCTGAGCTGCTAAGTTGTACTTTTTGGAAGGAAAGTAATCTTAAAATGAATTATGTTAATTTGTATTAAGGATGGAATTGCTGCTTTTAAAAAGCATTAAACAAGTAGGAATCAAAGCAAAAGGACTTGAAAGATGCATGTTACTACTTAGTTATTAACCTTCTAAATGCTTCCAAAAGAATTCTATTTTATGTAGGCCATAGTTTTTTCTGATATGCATTAACAACCCAACTGGCTTCATGAAATAAAATGCAACACAAAGTAATTAACAAGAAGAAAATAATGTGGTGTTCAATGTCCGTGTCCAGCAGTAGCAGAACTGCGAAATGGAAGTGGCCTGTTCTTGCGGCAGTTTACGTTACAAAATAAAAGGTGTCAATTTTCCAATTTTCTGTTTCAATTTTACAAATAGTAGAAAGCATATAATTTTTGCACTTGTAGTAGTCTCTGTGGTATTTGAAAGGTACAGCAAACCTCACACAGCAAAAAACCACCTTGTGAAACACAATCTTTCAAAAACTAATGGCAGTCCAGCAATGTTTGTTTTCATGTCCAAAACAGTACAATTTACTCTAGAGTGGGTCACTGGGAAGAACTGGCACTGCAGCCCTGCTGCTGTTTCCTTTCCCCTCTGTAGCTGCCCTGCTGCTCTCACTGTAGCAGAGTTGGGTGTAAGAGACAATCTGGGCACCTGCAGTGGGTGAGAATGCTGGCCCCAAATCCATGTCCTGGGCTAAAGAAAGGTTTTCCATCAAACACCTTATAAAACTCCTTATATTTGTATGCAAACATCACAGTTGTAGCGGTGTCTGTGGTTTAGTGTGTCACAAATCAAAATAAACAAAAATCAAAATGGACTTCCCCACAAGATTAGAATAGTAATGGAAGTGCACATACATGTCGTTTATGGTAGGTTTTCTTCAGTTAGAGCATTCTGTCTCTGTTTTTCAACAATTGCTAGAATTTAATAGGTGAGTACAAATTCAACAACCTTTAGCTTATACTCAGAAGTTCCTTTTCTTAGCCAAACTGCTGGCTCGCAGTTTATTTTGCTCTATCTTGGAAACCAAATGTATTTCATTATAAATGTTGGTGAGAAAAAATGGGAGACTCTTGCACTCAGAGTAATTAAGACAATCAAACAAACCCAAACAAGCATGTACCACCCTCGCTGGCTCTCCTGTCCCAGAAATTATATTCTTAGAAATTGTCAGGAAAATAGTGTGGTTGCCAAATTTTAAGTAAATGAAACTCATGGAATAGTGAGGATTGAACAAGGGCTATTGAAAGCTATGGTCTCAAATGAAGAGAACAGTCTTGTAAGCATGCCTCCTGTGTCTGAGGGAAATATGAAAAATGGGCAAACTGAGTGTTCTGAGTCATAAATTCTGTGAAAATTGATGAGCTTTTGGAATAATTCACACCAGAAGCTTTTTGAACATACAGGGTGATTTTGTCTTCTGTGTTTTTGAAAATCTTTGGGTCTAAGTCTCTGATTACAAACCTCACATTGAATTTTCAAGTCTCTTTTTAGAAGAGTGCCTGATGCCTTCAGTTTCTGCTGATGAGCAGAGTTTCAGTTTGAGAATATTGGGCCCATCACGCTCTGGATGTACAGAGCACACTGCAGGGTGGATCTGGAGGATCTCACCATCCCTTGGTCATGGTAAATTGCAGTCTCTTGTGCCCACTTTTGTGCTTTACTTAACTAAAATGGAGTACTCCAGGTAGCAGTTACTCAGCTTTGTACCAGAAAAATACAATCCTGATTTTACACATGAAACCTGCTCTTAGTCTTGCAGAATTCCCAGCATAAATTTGTGTTATTCCTATGGACAGGTCAAGATGGAATAGTCATGGCAGGCTGGTGGCTTTGGGTGGCAATTTCCTGATGGAAAGTCTTTGCCAGTTATCAGACTTTGAGCAAAGTTACAAACTGGTGAAACGTTGGCATTCTAAACTCAAGAATCAGATTTACTCCTGTTCTGCTGAATCTGAAAATGAATGTTTCTCCTTTTGAAGCAAAATTATGGGAAAGAGTGGCTGACTTCTTTGAAGGTGTAGAAAAGCACCTGCTCAGCCTGAGTACACAGGGCTGAGACTAGCTTGTCTGATTTCTTCTGCTGAAATCCTCTGAAATTATTCTACATCTCTGAAATCTGAATATATTGAGGTGCAAGGGGGCAGAGAGCAGAGCTTTGTTCAGGGCAGGTTTCCTCCAAGAAATGCTCCCTCTGCGTCCCACAAACTGTTCTAGCTCCTTAGGAAGCAGCAAAAGCTGGGGAAATATTTTTATCCATGGTCCTTCTTAAAATGGAAAAAGCACAGCTAAATACTCTGTTCTTCATGAAGAGTTCTAAGAAAAATGGCTGTGCTGCAATTTTATCTGAGGAGATAAAGAGTCAGAGACAATGACTAGTTTGGTATGTTAGAGCTTCCAGGTTCTTGTAATCCATCCTGGTTTTATCATGTTCAAGGAAAATAAGTAACTCAGGTCAGCTAAAACCTCCATCTGGCCCATGGGTGAGCAGGGAAGGAAATCTGTATTCAGTTGTTTTCTCTCATTACCTGGGAACTGCAGAGTTGCCCTTTGAGCATGATTTGCAATGAATTAATCAGCTTCTAACCCCCCCAGAGGTTTAGGACAAGTTTATGGCCTCTCTTAGAGCTGTGTCCACATTCTGAACATTCAGGCATACTTACTCTGTGAGGTTTTAGGGGGACATCCTTAACTTGGAATACTGAAACACATTTTTTCCAGAAGTCAAGAAATCCTATTAGGACTGTGTAATATTTTCACTTGTGGTTTATCTGTCTCCTTGCTGAATAATTTCACCCTGTTCTCATGGGAAGAAAATGGTGACTGAACACTAAAAACTGTTCTTTTATGAATACCTGACTACTCATAGAAGTGGAGCTTTTATGGATACTTAAAAAATAAGAGGATTCTTGCTGCACCTATTAATTAGAAATTGTTTGAATGTGCAGAACACATCATGATTTATTGCATCAGAATCATACCAAATTGTCCTTCTGTTGTGGTAAAGTGAAATTAGGAGCTGGTTCTGCAATACCTGAGAAGTTTTTTTTTTCAAATTCTGTGTAAGAGTGGAAAAATAGCTGAGGAAAACAACTTGTAACGTGGCTTGTGACAGAGAGGTGAGTCTCAAAATGAAACAATGTAGTGCTTGTATTCTTCATTAAGGTCAGGACAGGGACTGCACATGATAATAAATGGCTTCAGTGTTGCAGGTTGTGGGATTTTCCTCATTTACCATTCCCATCTTGCAGTAGCTTAGAGGTTAATCATGTAAATGGAAAAAAATATGGGTCTTTAACTCTCAGGAAATGTATTTTTTTGAGGAAGGGGTTCTGTTACCTGGGATTTTGTGACTTCTACAGTGTTTTGTGTGTGAAAACTCCCTAACAAGGTCCACAGCGTTTTTGGGATTTTTTTCTGCTGGCCATTTTCTAATTTGAGGAGGACATGTAATTTAAATAGGGCAGGTTAATTGTTTTCTCTGTCCACAGCCATGTGTACAGGAGTGCACTCACACATCTGGTGAGGATTATCAGACTCAGCAGCTCTGGCTGCAGTAGATGAGAAGGAGTTCAATGGAAACAGAAGGATTTCCCTCAGTGTTTCCTGCTGAGATGGAGACACTGGTCAATGTCTTTGGGTGTGAGGCTGACACAAAACCCCCAGAAGTGCTGAGGGTGTTTGCACAGGTTGTGTTTGGCTGGGCAGGAAGGGATCCTCTGGGAACTTCTGGACACGATGGGAGCTGCTCCTACCCCTGAGGGACCATTCAAAGCCACCTGGGCTGGAACAGGGCTCCCTGTGGAAGGCTGGCTCTGTCAGCACTCTGAGCTGGCATTTCCCCCTGCTCTCTGAGGAATATGGGTGTTGTGGTGTGCTGGCCTTCAGCTCTGCTTCCCAGGGAGCTCAGAATCCCAGGGGCTTGCACTGGGCTGTTTGCTGACTGAGTTGTGTGTGTTTGCCATCAAATCACCACAGAGGTTATGGCGAGCTCTGGAGATGGTTTTCCTTCTTTGCTTTTCCAGGGAAAAATCTTCCAACTGTGTTGTCAGTGTTGTCATGTCCCTGCTAAGAACACTGCTGTAAAATTAGAGTTTCTGGGCATTCTCTGCCATGCTGGGGGGATCCTGCAGCACCTGTGTGCAGATCCACTGCTGCTGGGCACACCTCAGCCTGGGCTGGGGAGGGCAGCTGCCACCCAAATCTCCCTCTAATCTTATTGCCATGGCTTCAGCAGCTCCTGAGGTCACTGATTGCTGTTGGGATTTGATGTGAATGCTGGGTGCCTCCTGTGCCTGAGGGATGCTGACTCATTTTGTATTTATGGTTGGGATGCAGGATGCCAAGGAGAGAAGTAGTAGGAGAGGTCTTCAGAGTGATTTCAAAGGGCTTTTATTTCTACTCACTGAAGAGTTTATTTTTAAAAAAGCCAACAACCCGTTGTATCCCACCAAAAATATTTAATTCCTCATGGGGTTTTCATATATTGTTTTTGAAGAGAATAATCAGTTAAATGTGTTTGTGCACACAACAACCCTGAGGATCCTGTAAGAGGGGGGAGGAAAGGGAACCCTGCTTTTGGCTGGTGAGCTCTGAGGTGACACTCACAAATAGTTTGTAAGGGAAATTACATCATTTACACCTGACAGAAAACATAATAACTGGATAGAATAGTCAAACTTTTATTCACAGTTAACAGCAAAAAGAAAAGCAGGTGTGATGATCAAGCTGTTTGGTGCTGTAGATAAGATGGATGCAGCTGCTGGTGTTATTTGTTACTTTTTTTTTTGCAAAGTGGTTTGGGATGTGGTTTATCATAAAATGTGTAGCTAGGCTTATGGCCCAAAACTTTGTACAGGGATTTTTTAAAACTCATCCTACCAAACAATCCAAGTTCTGCAGTAAAATATCTCTTGTTAACTTTCCACTTACTCATTTAGAAATCTCTAAGCTGATACAGCAGCCACTTCCTTTGCCAGCTTGTTGCTGCACCTTTCAAAACATTCAGGGCTATTAATGAAGTCTTAGGAGAGCAAAACTGAAATGCAGTGTAAATAAATGACTCAGTCATTTGCATCTGTATTTTGAGACAGCTACAACTAAGTAGAGCAGTGCATATTTTGAAATCTAAAGTATTTACTGGTCAACAGCAATCTTAGTCTCCATGGACTTTTCAGGAAGATGGGACAAGAGCATGGGAATGCCCCCACATCCCAAACACTCCAGGGAAATGTATCCTCAAATGTCATCACAACTTTGCAGGGTTGTTTGTCACCCTCCCCTTTAGGAAGAAAGACCAGTCAGAATAGAATTATGCAAGTGCTACACCACGTAAACTCAATTTTGTGTTGGGCTAAGGCAGCTCTGAGGAACTGTTTTCAATGTTCTTTTGAATAAATGGCTGAATCTGAGCAGCAGAGTCTCACTTCAAAGTTATAATTCTCTTATTTCTCCCCATATGTTGAATGATTCAAGCCTTGCTTTCCTCTCTCAGGAGAAGGAGCTGCTGGGAACTTGTTTATGTCAAAAAAACCAAGAATTTATTCTTGGTTCAATAAGCCTCCTCAATCTGAAATTCCTTCTAATTTCTGTTCCAGAAAGATAACAAAGTTATGGCAAAAGAAACAAGACACATAATTTATGGAGTACTTGTAAAATGAAGAGGATGAATCTATTTAGCTCTACACTCCCACTTCAGGCATTTTCCTGGAAGGCAATTTATTTTGAGGCTTTAATAGTTTAAGTAAAATAAGTAAAATGTTTAAATAAAATGTATCATTATACGTGTTGGACTAGCAAAAATGAATATCCTGCTTTAGAAACCTGGAGAGGGGAGCAAAAGGCATGCAGGAAGATGCTGAAGGTAAACTCTGATTTATAGATCAGCTTTCCCTCATCCAAAATCCCTCAGGTGTGGCTGCTGGGGACACTGTTGGGCTCTGCTCCCCAAAACCTTTCCTGCACACCTGGGCTCACCTTCAGCAGCTGTTCCCCTCTGCACACCTGAATTGGGGCTTCAGTATTTCTATTTCAGTCAGTTTCCCTCTGTGACTGCAGCTTCAATCATCTCTCCTGCTCTAATGCTGTTGTAGGAGTTTTTTACCGAGCCTGTGAAGAAAAAAGCTTACAGAGGCATGGTTACCATAGGAGCCCACATCCTGTAGCTCTGGAACATGACTGGTGAAGAGCTCATTTTCTTCAGCTCTCTCTGAAATGATGGTGTTTCTTAACCGCATGTAGATAAGTTTCTGATTAGGACATTTTCAAAATCCACAGCTCCTGTGTTCCTTTCAGAGTCATACAGAGAATACAGAAAATTATGAACCTCAGTTCTGTTTCCGTATGAAACACAGTTTTATGTTAAATTAAAGCATCTAAACCCGGGAAAGAATTCAGTAAATTCAGTTTTCACAGGCATCTCTGTGACCTTTCCTACCAGTGTAGCAATAAATTTCTATAAACTGTGTGCTTAAATCCTTGGCCCAGTAGATAAACAATTCCCCAGCACTGTGCCTGTGTATTTATCAAAGACCTGCATCTAAACAGGGCTCCTAAATCCTGTGCACAGCAGTGCTGATCAATAGCTGGTGTCCCAGTGCTTGCTGACTTTTCTGGGGGGTTCTTTTGTTTGGTTTTTGCTTTCACCACTGGTCCCTTGCATCATCTTTCCATTCTCATGAGAAAAGAGATTATTTAATGCTGACAAATGGAGCTCCTTGATAGAATTATTGTTCTGTTTGTCTAGCCTGGTGTATTGATCCCAGTATCCAAACCTTAATAACCACGTGTGGATCTCAGTTTCACTGTGCTGTGTGGCTGTATTGAAAAATGTTGTTTTCATCTTTAATTTTCCAGCTATATACAATTTCAAAGGCACAGGGGTACCACAGCTATCTCTACAGATTGGTGATGTGGTGCATATCCTGGAGTCCTGTGAAGGTAAGTCACATTTTCCATCTCTTTGTGAATAACACAATCCTTTCACCTCACAGCAGTTCCCTGTGTTACATCACTACCTTTCTAATGCCCTTATTTTTGGTGGTGTGCTGTATTTTGAGGAAGAACCTAATCTTTTCTGAAGAGCCAAAATTAGACATATTACAGTAGATGTGGTTTTTAGGGATGCCTTTACCAAATGAGGAAGTCGTCAAGGTGAATGTAGAGTTTGTCAAGTTTCTCTCAGCTTGTGATACACCTCAGGGAAATTACATTAAATTTGATTCAAGATTTAAAGGAGTACACTTTTAGCCTCTAAACTAAATATTTGTTGCTAGGAGATATTGAGCACCCTCATCATCCTGTTGTATAATGAGGAAACCCAGTTAAAGAAATCTGAGTGTCAGCATGATAGAAACTGTTCTGAAAGCCATCCAAAATATTGAACATGTTAAGCAGCAGAAGTCCATGATGGACAAGCACAAGTTGTGCATGATGGACAGTCAATACCTTCCAATCCCATTGATTCTCTGTAAATCTGACAGAGCTGCTGAGGTTCCATTAGTAAAATGGGAACCTCATAATTAAAGCAAGGAGAGTGGAGTTTTATTACTAATTCAGCAGTTATGTACCTGCAAATGGCACTGCAAGAGTGATTTGCTATTTGACCACATCAAGAGTTTTTTTAAAAATTGCAAATTGGTCAAAGCTTTGAAAAATATATTATAAAATTATCTTCTTCAACCCACTTCTGTTGATAGAACATGTGTTTTACTGACTGCAGTTGTGTTAGAGAGAGGCCAATGGCAGCATGGCACAGTGGCAGAGGCAGCTCAGTGCTGAGACCCCTGGTGTGCTGTGGGCATGAGGCTGCAAAGGCTTTGGGGCTGTTTGAACCCTTCCTGCTCCACCCCACAGAGCTCTAGGTTGTTTTGTCAGGAAACAACAAAGGATTTGAGGGAGCAGCACCTGAAAAACCATGTTAACAAAATACTGGAGCACAAAAACATAATTGTTCTCTTCTGTTTGTAAGATTAATTCAATATCTTTAAGCATCAGTGGAAACATCGGTGTCATTCAGAAGTCAACAGAGTCACAATGATTCATGTCCTCTCCTAAAAAAGTAATCTTCAAGCCTCCATTCTAAACATTTTGACCAAGAACAAAACACACACACAAACCAGGAACCTCCTCATCCCTGTGTTGTGTGTTAGTTGCAGAAATAGCAGTTCAGGCTTTGGATTCCTGGGGTCCATTTTTTGTCAGCCCAGCCTAGTGAGTGGAGTGCTGATCTTATGGGATTATTTTTTATCTAAAAGTCTTTTCTGAACCTCCTGCCCTTGATATGCTCTGTCATGCCTTGCTTTATGAAATATGTTTGTCAATGAAGAAGTGGAATCCTTCTCAGTGTGGGAGTGAAGATAATTTTTATCAGATATCTGTAAATTTGCAGCTTGCTGCAGCTAGTGAGTAACCAACAGTGACATGATTCTTCCTGTGCTCCTTTTATGTCCTGTTTTAGTTGGTTTTGCATGCACAAAATTTATGCACAGAACACATATGTGCTGTCACAGCAAATGGGATGAAACCAATTTTACACACTTGGTTGTACATTGAGTCTATGTGCAAATGATTCAGTTTCAGCAGTTAGATGGAATTTTATTGTTGATAAAACACCAAGGGAAAATAATACCACTGCAGAACAACCTAAAAAATCTGTCCTAAGTCTTTCCTTGAGGTAAGCAATCATCCTGTGACTTTGAGCATTGCCTTTCTGACTCTGCTGTTTGGCATTTGGGATTTATTTTTATTCCTTTATGCTTTGCTTGCACGGCAGCAATACCTGTGAGACAAAAGGTGATAGCAAAGAGATCATATCTGCTCATGAAATTACAATTAGGAAATGTCTGATTTGGTCACAAATTCTTTCTGTGGATGAAAAATGTAGTATTCAACAGAGTTAAACTTTGTTTCTGGGCAGGTGATTTTTCATGATGGGGTGTGTGTACAGTGGGTGTGGCCCCTGATCTTATTTAGTAAGGCTGAACTCTGCTTTTTGTGGTTTTTGTAGTTTATTGAGGCTGAACTGTGAAATAGCAGGAAGAAAGCCTGAATGAATTTTAACTTGCCCCTGCTGCAGTTCTGCCCTCCTGCCTTTCAGAAGGGTTTTCTAGTTACCAATGCAGCACGAGCCCAATAATGGCTCTGAGTTCTCTTGACATTCCAATTTGCATTTACACGAAGAAGCTGCTTATTATGGTTGTGTCCAAAAGCCACAGTTTCTCATGGCACAAAAATGACTTAATCTCATAACATTGAAGGAAATTGGATCTGTAACAACCATGTGCTGCACTGGATTAATGCTGGGCCTGGAACAGTTAGAGCTCCATGGGCTCCCCAGGACCATGGGGGATTTTGGCTAATGCAATTTAAGGGTGTGCATATATCACTTTGCAAAACAAATCTCTTATTCTACCTTTTTAATGTGAACATGGATGTTAAATTCTGTGTACAATTATCTGTACTTACTGTGCAAGGCTTGAAAGCAGACAATACAATCACATTTGATAATATGCAAGTCATGTTCAATATAATCCCTGCTACTCACTTGAAGCTCTGTATGTTTGAAGTAATTATTAATTTTTACAAATACCATGCTAAGTATTTTTTATGTGAAATAAACCCCATTACTTTATTGTGTGCTTTGTAATGCGTGGGTATTTTGTCATACCAAGTGGTTTTTCTTCCTTTTAGATTGGTACAGGGGATACCTAGTGAGGTACAAAGGAGCAGAGGTAAGATCACGTTGTCCTTTCCTGTGAGACTGTTCTGAAGGGGCAGCCCTTGAAGTGGGTTTTTGAAATTTCTGCCTAGATAGTCCTGATCTCTCTGTGCTGATCTCTCAAGTCAGCTCTTTCCACTCTTTCCTTTCAAGATGAGTAAAATGATCAGCATTCATCCTGGACAATGTTGGTAAATAGAAGTGGGGGCTGGGAAAAGCAGATCAATGAAGAAGAAATGACTGTGCCTTCAGGTTAACAACTCTTGAAGCCACCATTTCAATTGAATTTTGACTCAATTTCCTGCTGGATGTGCTTGTTTCTGTACTTTCTCCAAGGATTTTTTAGGTCACACAATATAAACAACTTGTATGAGGCTTAAGTTCTTAAATATCTCCTATGTACAAAAATCATATTAGTTTCTTTTAAAGTCAGTACTCTCAGACCTGAAAATGGAAAGTTCCACAGAGGAAAAGTTTTTACCCTGGGTATGATGACTCCTGAGCTAAGTAGCAAGAAAATTACTTCTAGTTTCAACTGCACTTTTCTAGAAGAAAAGCATTTTTGTTTGTAACTTCTTCTTGATATAAGATCTTCTAGGGTGTTGCAATGCAAATGTATTCAAGCACTGCACCTGTGTTTTAATTACTTTGACATTTCTTGTGACTGAAAATGTTATAACCATTTATTCTACATAACATTACTATTTTTATCAATTAAAATTTAGCCTAAAAATAAGAACGGAAATATTTACCAGAACTAACCACTTCTTTTAAACTAATTCTTGATTAATTCCTAATATTGCTAAAGGGCTTCAAGATCATCATGCATAACATGCTTTAAAAAGTATTATTAATTTCATGTACTAAGATATCACTAAAATTACCATTACTGGGACCTTCTTCTTTTGCTTTGCTTCTTCATGGACTTTGTTGAACTTTAATCTTAATGAAAAAGAAGGGGAAGTGATAAGACAATTGTGTTTTGATTAAGATCCAGTGCTTAAAAGAAAATGGTTATAAAAGCTGCAATTTGATTCAGAGAAAAGCTTTGTAAAGTAGCATATATGGTGCTGAATTATTGTGGTGCTTGAGGTACCATATGTGAGTTATTGAATTGAGAGTCCAGAAAGGATCTAGTGAATTACCAAGGTGAGATTTGCCAGTGCAGGGGAGGACTCTCATGGACAGAGTGAATGTCAAACTTTCCTTTAGGATGACTTGAGACATTTCAGCTTTTGTAGAGCAAGGACAATCACATTAGAACTTCTGGTTTGGTGCCCATTTATCTTCTACAGAGGTCAGTTAAAATAGATATGAGATGATGCACAGACACAATGTTTCTTTACTGAATTTAAATTGTATTTAATTAAATGGTATTTCATTGAACTGTTTTCTGGAGTGGAAAATGGTGTTACTTAGGAAGAAAGATGCCTATGCACTCTACATTTGAAGAGAAATTAAAAACTTCAATTATTTGTCTGTCAAATAGAAATCATCCATCTGAGAAGAAAGCTAAATAACCAGGAGTTAATTTGGATATTAAAGTTTGTCATTACAGCTTATGTTCACAGCCATGGTTGTTACCTAAATGTTTTTTGAGAATAAGTGTGGATTTATAATTTTTTTCTCCTTCATCAGGGAATATTTCCTAAATCCTTCATCCACATCAAGGAAGCTGCTGCTGAAAAGAAAAGGTATGGAATTTATCTGTTTTATTACATTATTGAGCTTGTCTGCTAAAGCATGAGTTTTAAGGCATTTCTGAAACTCACCCACAGTGAGTATAAGATACACCCATGAAACCAGACACTCTTTGTGATCTTTCCTTCTCTTTCCCAGACATACAGAAAATGTCATACCTGCTGAGATTCCCTTAGTCCAAGAAGTTACCACCACTCTCTGGGAATGGGGAAGCATCTGGAAGCAGCTCTATGTGGTAGGATCTTTTACATGATGTTTGTTACCTCTTAGTCCTATTAATGCACACTGGGGTCTTGTTCAAATTAATGTCTCCTTACATTCAGGGCTGAGTCTGGGTGGATTTAGAAAATTGCTTTCTCACCACTAAGAGTTTCTTCAGTGGCTTTGAATACCTAGTGACTTGAAATCCAGCCTTGGACTGGATCATGCCGAAGGTCTCTCCCAGCCTGAGTGGTTCTGTGGTTCTGTAAAGGGAAAGATGGCAGTGCAGGGGAGTGGTGTAACTTACGCCCATTTGTATCCTGTGCATGATAAATTCTTCATAATTTTGGTTTGTAGCATTGAAAAGTTTCCAGATAGGAGAATAAAAGATAATTGGGATGATTTTGAAAAAGATTCATGGTGCTCATGGACTGCTAGAACAGAAGTTGTTCAAGGGTTACTGGGTGCAAGTAGCCATTAACAATTGGCAATTTCAAGAATTGTGCTGACTGTTCCAGGATCCCAGCCGCCACTTGTCTTTTTCTTTATCTATCTTGGGGCAAAGGGATCTTGAATGTGCTGTAGTTTTCCAAAAAATGCCACTTTTTTAATCTTCTTGATTAAGTCAACAATGAAAACCCTACTTTATTTTCATTGAATGACATTAGAACTGCTTTAGTCACTTGTGTGTATTCTATTTATCTCTTAAATGTGTTAATACCAAAATCAAGTGTTGTTGCTCCCATCAGTATCTCATGCAGAAGTTAATAGTTTTTGTAATGTTTTCTCTTAATAAGAATTTGTTCAAGAGATTTAAAACAACGCAATTAATACAATAAACAACACAACAAAACACAAATAACGTAATTCCCTATCCTGATACAAAATTTCATGTTATTTCTTTATGATCATGTGGCATATTCTGTCCTTAACAATTTGTGGGATGAGACGTGATTATTTTGCCTACTTCTTGTTCCTGCTATCATTTAGCACTAAATATGACATGTAGCTTTTAGTTGTCAAGCCCAGTGTTTCACTTCAACTCGAAGCCTGAACCTCACTGATGTTTTTTCTCTCTCAGACAAACAAGAAAGCCAGGTTCCAGCAGGTGCAGTCCATGATGTGTGACTTGATGGAGTGGCGGTCGCAGCTTCTGTCTGGGACTTTGCCAAAAGATGAGCTCAAAGAGCTCAAGCAGAAAGTCACATCCAAAATTGACTACGGGAACAAGTAAGTGGCTTCTGGAAAGCATGACTTAGTTGAAAGCACAGCACCAAAGAGATGATGAAGTTTTCATGTTTACTGGTTGCAATTCAAAGTGTGGTTCATATAGAATCTTCCTTTTCACGCTTCTCCCTGTAAGTCCTGTGCTGATAGTGGATACCATGATGAGGCTTTTCATAGCAAAATGTTTTTTCAAAATTTTGATTTGATTCTTCATTATAAATACATGAGGCTGTGAATGGGGAAGACTTGAGGTTAGACAACCAGCCTCTATGTACATATCACTAGCATACTTGTGATCCAAAACTTTTCCATCTGTCACAAACATGGCCTATGTCCAGTAAGTGACCATCAAAAGTGATGCTGGCAAACTGCACCAAGTGTGCAAACAAACGCATCCACACCCAATTCACCAGGGAATTTCCAGGCAGAACTCTGGTAATAGAAGTGAAACTCCCCGGGACAGAATAGTTACTTGACAAAGAGTCTTGTCTGCTCCTCGCAAATAAAAAGTCACTGCAACTGCAACACAACATGCTTTTTAGCAAAACTTTTGGGGTTGTGTGAGGTTAATGGTGTCCCACCATCTGATGAAGTGTGGGGAGAGAGAGCTTGGTAAGAAAATCTTCACAGTACTGATTTTACAGGCATTAGAATCTGCTTACAATCTGTGATTTGCTGTTTTAAGTGACTGTGGTTGTTGTGGCCTGAAGGCCTCTGTGCAGTTGAAAATCTACCATTACCTGTGGCTGCACATAAAATGACCACAAGGTGTTATGAAATTCTTAACTTGTTCACTGTGATCTGGATGCAAATTTGTAATAAATTGTATTCATACAGAGCACACTATGAAATACACACATCCTACTGCACTGTGTGGAGCTGAACGCTCACTCAAAACCAGAATCCACTTTGAAGATCTCAAATCAAAGAAGCCCGCTGAGATTAAGACAACATTAAAATTCATTTGCTTTCAGATTTCTGTTTTGTCAGCCTTATAGTCTTTCTGTATTATGAGACAGTAAAGTGCTTCCTTTGGAAGAGTAGGGGTGAAGGGGATATTTAAAATGATTTGGATTGCAAGCTGTAAAGTGTTTGTAAGCTCCTGAAAGGGTGGGGTTAAGTTGTGTAGTGTGAAGGAAACTTGCCAAACTGTGGAGAAGGAATAAAGAGGAAATGACAGTGGGGGCTGAGGGGGTTTTTGTGGGAGAGGGAAAAAGAGTGGCAGAAAAAAGAAAAATTAGGCAAAAAAGGCACAATTAGTGTGAGAGCAGAGTTAAATTTTGGGACAGAAAGGGTGAGTGAGCAACATAAAAGCAGAGGGTAACAAGAAGATCTTGATTAAAAGATCTGAACATCTTGATCATAAACACTGGGTGTTAAAAGTTAAAAGCTATGAAGACTGCTAGAAATCATTGAACAGGGTGGATCTGTTTTATGTGAGACATTTCAATGCTTTGGTGACAATTCTAAAAATCCCTAAATATTGGACAGCAGCTTAAATCATGGAAAATAGTTAAATTTTTCTCCATTAAATATTGTTGCATTTATTTAAATTTTACAACTTTAAATCTTGAAGAGTCTCCTTGTTTGTTACATTTCTAAGCTTTCTTTATTTGGAAGGAAATAACCCTACCATTATGCCTTTTGTATTTTCACAGAGTACTTGAGCTCGACCTGATAGTTAGAGATGAGGATGGAAATATCTTGGATCCAGATAAAACCAGTGTTATCAGCCTGTTTCATGCACATGAAGAAGCAACCAATAAAATCACTGAGAGAATTAAGGAGGAAATGGTAGGAATGGCTGGCTAAACTTGATGCTTCCTTTGCTAAAATCCAAACAAAAACTCATCTAATTGTTGAAGGATGGAACCATAAAATTTGGTGGAAACTTTTTCTTCTGACTTAAGAGTAGATCTACAGTCTTATGTTATAAATATGGCTAAGCCTCAAATTGAATTGAATTTGTGCACTGGGTTTGGGCTGTGGGCTGGGCTGAAAGTTCATGTCTAAAGCTGGTTCTAAATCCATACTTGAGCTCCTAAATTGAAATATGTCTCCACTCCATCCCTGGACTTCTCAATACTCTGAATTGCACAGGGAATAGCCACACACTTCGAGCTCAGGCTGCAAAGCAGCACTGACCACAACTTGTTTTCACAAGCTCTTGTGACTACACTGGTTATTTGCTAAGTATTGCTGCTTGCTGGTTATTCTGATGGAGCTGAAGAATTTAAGCTCACTGAAGAGGAGCTAGGGTGAATTCAGCATAATCTTCTGGACACCAGAAGTTCATGTGCCAAAGCAAAGCTGACAAGTGCATGAATTAAATCTTTTTAAATGCAAAGCAGGTGACTACACTTCCTTGACCTCTTGCAATATTAAACCTCTGCAAGGATATGTAAGCCTCTTTGGTTCTTTTCTCCATTTATGAGAAAGTGAACTGTAAAAAAGCAAGTAAATACTAAAGAGAAAATAGTTGGTTTGTCATGACACTTCAATAACACCCATGACAAATCACTGGAAAGCACCTAGTAATTAACTGACAATATAAGGAAAATGAAACTTGGGAGTTTGTGATAGACTGTGGTGACTTATTTTTAAAATAGGCACAAACAATGGGTTTAGAAGTGTTAAGAAGCTGCTTCTTGATGGTTAAGATGGGAGGTAAGAAGAATTCAGGAGCCTATTTTTGAGTCAGTGAACCTGCTCAGCTGTGTCCTGATCTCAGCATGTTATTTGTCTCTTCTTCAAAGAGACTGACTTCCTCTTGCTACTGCTCCAGCACACTGCAACCCCTCTGTGATGTGGATCATAGGCCTTCTGCTACATCCTACTGTGTTCAAAAATAAATTCCTTCAGGCTTGTAGGCTTGTCCCTGTACTGACATCTTGATACTTGCTCTTTTCTTTAAGAGTGGGGGGAATATGCCCCCTTTACATCATTGCCTACTGGCTGAAGAACTGGCCTAAGACATGGGAGTCATTGTATAGCTCAAGGTGGAAAAAAATTATGATAATTACTGAGTCCAACTCCCTGCTCTGCTTTTCAATTTTAACTATTACATATACCTAATGTAAAACTGCTTGTAGTATATCAGCATTTTAATTCCTGGGTTATTATTAACTGGTTTTCCTTCTCCTGATTAGTCAAAGGACCAGCCAGATTATGCATCGTACTCCCGGATGTCTTCATCCCCCACCCACAGCCTTTATGTGTTTGTGAGGAATTTTGTCTGCAGAATTGGAGAGGATGCAGAGCTCTTTATGTCCCTATATGACCCCCAGAAGTCAACAATTATAAGGTAAAGCTTCCTCCTCTGACTGCAGAAGCGTAGCAAATGGAACTGACCAAAATGAACTAAAATAATTGCCAATGTGCTGTAATTATATAATAATGAAAAGAATATGTAAATAAAAGAAATGAAACCAAAAGTAAAGCAAAACTTAGACAGATCTTGTTGCTGTCTGCTGCTGAAGAATTCTTAGTGTCCAAATATTTTCATAGGTAATTCCTGGATTGAACATTTCAGAAATTTGGAAAAGCCTGAGCTCATTTCAAGTTTTAGAGATTGTTCTAGATGGCCAATATTGTGGTGTTTGGAGTAGAGTACTGGAGGGGGAGGAGTGGAAAAAGAATTAAATTTATAAATTTCTGGGTAGATTAAGATTCTGTTGAGTGTTCCCATCAAATAGACTATGACAATGGTAAAGTTGCCTCAAAAAAAAGGTGTCCATTTGTGTTGTGTTCAAGTTACTTTTTTAAAACTTACTGTTGGTACTTGTATAGTGTTTTTCTTGTCTTTTTAGTCTGGTCTTAGATTGGAATCATCACCACAGACTGTCTGTTATGCAACTTTTGTACTGTGTAAAGGGAGAATTTTTAAATCCCTTGACAGTGAGATATTTATCTTCCAAACAGTGAGAACTACTTGGTGAGATGGGGGAGTCGAGGCTTTCCAAAGGAAATTGATATGCTCAACAATCTTAAAGTGGTGTTCACAGTAAGTGTCTTCTAGCTTGCTTCCCTTTGTATTTGCAAATGAAATTCTCTTCTCTGTGGTCACTGTCAGATCTCATAAAGAGTTGTCAAGATGATGAAGGAAGCAGAGGTAATCCCACACACAGAGCAAGGTGACAAGTCACTAAGTTCTTCAGGGCAGTGACAATGCTTCAGCGGCCTTTCTTCAGATCACTTTGCTGCCTCTTGAATTTCTTGATGGCTTGATTTATTTAGTTTTATCTGCTATATCTCTTGATTGTTATTATTCTCTCTATCTTACCTTATACTTTTTCAAACTTTAAACTGTCAGTTTTTTCGTCCTTTTGATGTGCTCAGATTTGTTCATTTGAGTTTTTGGAGGTGTGTTTGGTTTGGGAGTCTTTTGTTTTTTTGGTTTTTTTTCCCAGTGATTGTTAAGATTCAGTTTATTGCTACAGGTCCTGTTTCAATTTCACAACTTGCTTTTTACCCAAGTGACACCATGATTCTTTCTTGTTTGTATCTTAGGATCTTGGAAATAAAGACCTCAGCAGAGACAAAATTTATTTAGTTTGCCAGATAGTGCGAGTGGGCAGGATGGACCTGAGGGACAACAACTCCAAGAAATACACACAAGGGCTGCGGAGGCCCTTCGGCGTGGCAGGTACTGCTGTCTCCTGTGCCAAGGCTGAACCAGCATATCAGTGAATTTTGCAGCCCTGGACTACTAAAATCTCTACCAAAACATGTCAGAATACCCATCAGCTCTATCCATTGGTTTCTGTACTTTTTGAAGTCTGTAAAGACTGCACCTGCATTGACATTTTAGTTAAAGTCCAAAATCCATTTTTGAATTTCATTTCCTAATTATTCATAGAGTGCCAAGCTGTGGGAGTGAAAGCACAGAAGCAATTTAATGACAGATTCCCTTGCAGATGAAATAAAGTCAGTGCTTATGTCCCCAAAGCTCTGGTACTTGTATTCCCAAGTTAGTCTGAGTTCTCCCTCTCTCTCTCCACAGCAGCATATTTGTAGTGTGGACTCTGCAAGATGCTCTGCCCCACAAACCCAGCCCTGCTGCTGAAAAATCCACATTTACCTTGAGGCACAGTGTTCATAGATAAGAGAAGCTATTCTGAAACGCTCTTCTATGTTCTGATGATTTTTCTTTTATTCTTCTAGTCATGGATATTACAGATATCATAAAAGGAAAATCTGAAAGTGATGAAGAGAAGCAGCACTTCATTCCCTTTCATCCGTAAGAGTGTCATAGATATCTTTTTTTATATGTGAAGGAAAATATTTATTTCTCTATCTCTGTTCCTGTAACATCTTGTGAAATGGTTAAAGAATAAGAAAGTTTTCCTTTAAAAATTTTATGTTGCAATAGTGCTAATTATTTAGGTATGACTTTAAATGGCATTTAAGGCTTGCAGAGGTACCACAGCACTTTAAATTAAAGAATAATTCCATGAATGTGCTCCTTCAGACAGCTGGTACCATGTCTGAGTTCACAAACGCAAGTCAAATAGTTACAAGTGAGATTTAGAAGATAAACTACTATTTTATGAGTTTGGTTCTGTTTAGAACTTGGGAAAAATCTAAAAGTTGTGACTAAAAACTGTGTTTCCTTTAAAAAGTAATAGAATTATCATATACTATCTTCAGAAAAAATGCCAGAGCAGCTGCCTAAAAATGTGATGCTCACAGATCAAATGCGGAGATACCAGTGAAACACTGGAAATAACTCTGTATGCCCTATATAGCACTGCTGCTATGTACTATGGAGGGTAAATTTAATTCTGAAAGACTCAGGTATGACACACTGGTTTATTTTTTCACTTGTTTCTAATTTGAGAATTAATGTTTCTAATTTGTTTCTAAATTCAAAAGTAGCTGATAAAAATTCCAAGTTCATTTACTTGGCTGTTTGTCAGGGAGAGTGGACTGAGCTGGAGTGGCACATTGGTGAGTGCACTCACATTGTCCCTGTCACAAAACACCTTTCTTGGTGGCTGAATCTTTCTTACTTCAATGTACACACAACTGAATGTGAGTGGGCTGCAACTTGAGTGAGAGATAATAAAAATACCCAATATATCACAATCAAGCAATACTGCAAAGACTGAGGCTGTTAGTCTCTTATGTTCTAAATGGTGTCTGATATATTTAGCACCCAATTCCTGAGCAGACATTGCTGCTTCTCTTGCAGGGTAGTGGCAGAGAATGACTTTTTGCACAGTCTCCTAAGCAAAATCACTGCATCAAAAGGAGACAGTGGTGGACAAGGTAAAGTACATTTTTATTATTTTCTTTTAAGTAAGTCAATATTTTTGTGAAACTTCATATTATGTTGGAGCTGGAGTACCACCATGGAGGTAGGTTAGCTTTGAAGCTGGAATTGAGGAACCATGAGTTTGTTAAAGAATCTTAGGGGCTATTTAAATTAGTAGTCATAATTTTGCATTATCGAGCTCTTACTTTCACCTACAGGAAGTGGGAAAGCAAATTCTTATGTGTGTTTTGGTGGGTAGAAGAGGCAATCATCTAATCATCTGAAGACAGATTTAATTTTTTTCCTACCAAAAGTGTAAATTTTTTTTCTTTTTTTTTTTTTTTGCACTTCATAGGTCTGTGGGTAACAGTGAAAATGCTGGTTGGAGATGTGATTCAGACCAGAAAGGATTACCCACACCTTGTAGACAGAACCACAGTTGTTGCTCGAAAGCTGGGATTCCCTGAAATAATCATGCCAGGTAGGAGGTGCTTTGTTCTCTGATAGGAAGGGATTTCTTCTCATTCCCTATGTTAATGAGCATCAGCTGCTGCCTTAATGATTTTTGTAATGGCTAACTTAGAGGATCTTTAGAATTTACTCATGGTAAGTTTTATTCCCATATTATTTCACTATTACATGAAATAGTGAACTCCTTGGAAAGTAGTTTCTAATACTTAAAAAGGAAAAATAAAATCCAAACAGTGAGGGATAATTCTATCTCCTTAACTTGTACATAACTTGTAGATTATGGTGGATGTAACTTTAATTTTAAATGAATCTTGTTTGTATTGAAAGTTACTGCTGTCCTTTAATAACAACAAACAAAATAATGTGAAATGTCTTGATTTCATTTGTATGTATGACAAGATGTTTTCCAGTCCAAAGCACTCACTGTCTGCTGGGATCCTTTTTAAAAAACAAGCTACAAAAACCTCCCTCATCCCAACTCGAGTAAAATCTTGATCCTTTTAAAAGTCATATGAATTCATTCAGAGGAGAGAATTAAAATATGAAGCTCCCTCCAGAGAGAGCTGGATATTTGGGGGAAATTCCTGATGGGAATTATAAGGCAAAGCTTCTTCCTCCTCTGACTGCTGAAGAGTAGCATATAGAATCAGCCAAACCAAACTAAAAAAATTGCCAATGTGCTGTAATAATATAATAATGCAAAGAATATTTAATAAATACTTTATTAAATAAAATAAATGTAACCAACAGCAAAGTGAAGCGTGGGCAGATCTTGTTGCTGTCTGCTGCTAAAGAATTCTAAGTTTCCAAATATTTCATAGGTAATTCCTGGATTGAACATTTCAGTAATTTGGAAAAGCCTGAGCCCATTTCAAATTTTAGAGATTGTTCTAGATAGGCAATTGTGGTTTAGTTTTAAAGTTTGCCACCTCACCAGCAGGTGTCGGGGCAGGACGAGAATTGCATCGAGTCACTCCGAGCTCCCGTTTGCTTCTCCTCACATCTGAGTTTTGCCTTAGTAAAGATAAAGAACTGAAAAATTAAGTTCAGATGGAAAATAATAAAACTTTTATCTGTTTCACAGCTAACAGTGAGGTACTTATGTGCAGTTCAGCTGATCCTATGCTCTCAGAGCATTTTAATTGCTTTTTAACCTTTCAATTTCTCTCTTAGGAGACATAAGAAATGACATATATATTACATTGCTGTATGGAGATTTTGATAAATACAATAAAACAACTCAGAGAAATGTGGAAGTGATAATGTGTGTCTGTGATGAAGAAGGAAAAGTGTTGCCAGTAAGTTTTCCTTTTTTTCTGCAATGAGGGGCATAGAAACATGAGCTGAATTTTTGATGTAAGCCTTAACTTACACATTTAATAAAACCCCACTATTCAAAACCTCAATTTCCTTGTGTCATCCTGTGACATTTTGTGACAAATAAGCTTTATGATTTTTAAAAAAATTAAAATCTATTTAAGCCCTATAAAATCTTGCATAAAAATGTAACAAGGAATAACATTGAATGACCTATTTTAGCTGTGCCAAGGAACAAGTGCTGATTCTGACAATTACTGCATTCTTACTCTAGGGTTTTTCTTGAGGAAATTCCCAGAGGAATGCAATTTGCACACTGAAATGTTAGAAGTACCATTTCTGCTACATAACAAGTGCTTGATTTGTGCCAGGAAGTCTGTGTCACTGCTACTGAATTAAGTACATGGCAAAGAATGAAATTAGTGACAACAATTACGTATGCACCATAAATATTTACAGTGTCTTTTTGCTTGTCTGTTCCCATTTTGAAGATCCTTTGTCTTTTCCTTAGGGTTTATCACCAGTTTGGTATTCAGGGGGATTTTTGACCTGTCATTTTCTGAGCCTTATAGTGTTGGGATCACGAGGGTGAAATCATAAAGACATTCTTGAGATAAAATAAAGATGAAATAGAACACTGTGGTTCATGACTTGTTTATGAACTGCAGCTAACTGCTTAAAATGTAAGTTGAAAGCTTGAGTAAAGAAAATTCTAATCCCACATAATGTTTAAGGTCTACACAACAAAACACTGATTACAAAACACTGCCTGTACCCATGACAGCACCTGACCATGACTTGCATGCACAGAAGTTAACTCTATTCTGTATTCTGTCTAATCACATATAAACAAAAATATTCCTTAGAGAAATAAACCTATTACCATGCATTAAATCCTGCATTCTAATATTATGCATGCTCAGTTCTGCAGATACTGAATTTCTGCAAGTTTTAGGAGAAAGTGAATTTGTCTTGTTGTCTTTGAGATGAAATGCCATGAAAGATGAAAATGCTTTCTGTGGGTAATATGCCTTAATGGATATATTTAAGCAACAATTTTGAGGAGGTAATTGAAATGCTGCTGAATACAAGAAATAGCAAAAGTGACTGGTTTTTCTTTTTAGCTTATAAAGATACCCAAATCAACAGACTCTCAAACCCATTAATTTATATTAATATTTCTCATAACAGGGATATGTTTACTACACAGGAAACTGGCTGGTTATGTTCAGGTATCAAACTAGCTCCAGTTGCAGAGCTAGCCCTTGATTTACTGTTACAAGGAACAGGACTTTTGTTCCAAGTGAATGTCATGGAGGTGGCAAACAAGTAGGTGCATAAACCTTGAAAAATCTCTGCTCAGGCAGATGAGACAATGCTTTCTGCAGTTAAATCCCTCTGACCATACAAATAATTTTCAGGTACCATCTTCACACCCTTCTGGTCACAGGGGACCCTGGTGTTTGAAGCAGACTTTTAAGGTTCACTGGATTTTCAGCAGGATTATTGCACCTTTGCAGCAGTCAATGCAGCCTGACTGGATTAGTTGAATCTTAGCCTTCAGTAGAGAATTTATTGTTTGCTTCCTTCAGGCACTTGGGTTTCATGTCTGGCAGGTACCAGGATCTTGGTGCCTCCCTGTCCAGCAGTAACTTTTACTCTCCATGTACAGCCCAGCTGTAGTCAGCCAGAGCAGACAGATGCAGGCTAAATCTTCATAGACTCACTAAGGAAAACCACAAGTTTTGAAGCTGATCAAATCTTTCACTTGGCTCTGTCCTAGTTCAGATAGTCTTTAAAGAATGGGAAATTCTAACTGTTTATTGTTGGTACCTCTACAACATCCAGTTTGGAAGTCACCTCTGGTGTGTGGCCTAGAGCTTCTGAGACTCTGCTGGAAGAAAGTATTTTAAAATAAATGGAGAAAATAAACAGAACAATGAAGCCAGATTTTAATTTTTTTTTCCTTTTGTATTTGTTCTACTAATTGAGATGACATGTTGGTTTCTTAAATTCATCAGATGGAGAAATCAAGTAAATGTTATGTTCTTCACACATCTCCTAGAGCCCACTGTGTGTGACCCCTGTAAAATGCAATTACGCTGTCTGTACCCATAGATTATGGTAAATGTTTATTTCCATTGTGTTCAGAGGCTTGGAAAATGCAGTGTCTTTACGTTAGTGCTTCCCCTCTGCTGGTGCTGTCATTATTATTTAACTTTGGATGATGCCATACCCAAATCAAACCCGCCGTGAGGGGAGCGCAGCCCGTGAGGGGAGGCCGCGTCCCAGGGCCGGGGTGAAACTCCCGACTCGGGGTTCTGAGGGGAGGCTCTCTGGGGACTTTTTGGTTTTCCTCAAGTTAATTTAACCAAAACTACTCCAAAACGTACCCAAATGAGTGAGGCACTAAGCAGTGTTTGTTCCCTCCTTTTGTAAGAATACTGTGTGCCTGGGAGCAGGGGACAAGCCTGTGAGCGAGTACAGATCCGTTGTTTATTACCAGGTCAAGCAGCCACGATGGATGGAGACACTGAAGGTATGGCGTGGAAACTTCCCACTTTTTTTTTCATTTCTTAATGCCTCACACAGAAAAGTTGCACAGCATCAGCTTCCTCCAAAAACCATCTTGTGCCTGACTACAGCTGAAGCATGAAGCCTTAGTCATACATCAGTTATTAGAGATACATGGTCACTGAAGCTTGAAATTTGGCCTAGAAAGTGATGTGTAGGTTTGGTTCAGCAAAACAAATGAGATCATCTTAGATAACCTTATGTCCTAACAGGGCTCATCAAAATTGAAATACTGCATTTGTTCTATTTTAGTGAAACAATGGAGATGAGGACCTTCAATTAAAAAAAAAAAACAAGATCAAACCAAAACCCAAATGAAAACACCGACCCCTCTTCGGATTTCTGAAAGAAAAACTGTCTTGCTTCTCTTTAGAGACACACTAATAATTACCTAATCAAGCTTCAATATCTATGATTGGAATATGCCCAGAAGCTGCCAGAAACAGTTCTTATAAACTATGACAGGCTTGCATACTTTTTTAAAGACAAAATATCCATGTATGACAAGCTTGTAATTATTACCTTAAGGTGTGTTACCTGTAGTGGTAAAGAATAGGGAGGGAAGGGAAGTATGATTTCAAACAGAAGCTTATTTATTGTTTTGAAAATATTGACCCATTCTGTTTATTGCTTATTGTACTAGTTCATTTAAAAAATTATTGCATAATTAAATTCCATAATTCAATCTTAATTATTCCATAATTAAATCAGGATCACTCACAGCAGATACTGTTGAAAACCATCATTAATATTAAGGCATCTTTCAGTAAGATTTGTAAAGCTGTGATTGCTCACAAAGGTGTTCAAGTCCTTAAATTTTTAGAACGATGAACTTGATAATATGAAAAAATGTGCTTTCCTTTACACAGTTGGCCTTTTTTGTTGCATGTTTCACCTAAAGTATGCTGCTTTAAGAATAAAGTACTTGCAAGTTCCTGTGGTTCTTCTCAAGGCTTTACACTAAATTTAATCACTAAAAGATCATAAATTTATTTTGCTGGAATTTTCATACCCTTTTCAGCTGTTTAAAAAATTGGTTGTCAATTTCTGTATGTGAAATGTGGGAGTTGTGTTACACAGAGGTGTTTAATTTTCTGTGGTTAAAAGGGTGAGCAGGAGGACTGCCCTCTGTGATTGTTTTCTAGCACCTGTGTGCATTAACTCTGGGTTCTGTGCTTCATTTCTTTGCTGGTGCCAGACTTTGAGCAAAGTCTAACAGATAATTGCTTCTCAGCCCTCACTTCACTTCTGTGATCAGGCTCAACAGTTTGAAATGCTTTCTGATTTTACCAAAGGTAGCAGTCCCCATTGAGGACATGCAGAGGATCCATCTGCGCTTCACGTTCAGGCACAGGTCGACTCAGGAGTGTAAGTAGGGAATTCTTACTTTAGTGAATTTTAATTCATTGATGGGCAGTCAACCCCAAGTCTTTTGCTTTGCAGCTAAAGATAAGGGAGAGAAGAATTTTGCAATGGCCTATGTAAGGCTAATGAAGGAGGATGGCACAACTCTCCATGATGGCATCCATGATTTGTTAGTCCTAAAGGTATGGCCTCAGATCTCTGTCTCTGTCTCTCTCTCTCTTTTTCTCTCTTCCTCTCTTTCTCTCATACTGTTGCCTTTCACTGCCTTGTGTATTTGCTCAGTGCTAGATTGGTTTTATTATTCTATCAAAGTTGATACTGTGTTTTCCATCTGAACAAAATGAAAAGGTGTACCCTGTTCCATTGTCAGTAAATATTGCTCTGAATTTTAATGACAAAATCATATTATCCAAGCACAGTGAGAGATTATTTCTTTTTACTGGTATTTGTGCTTTTGGCCTTCTGTAGCATAGAGAAAGTTGTGCTGCAGCTCTGTACTTGGGTAGGTGCCATTCCTCTTGCTGGATATAGGAAGTGTTTGATCCACTTGCAATCTTTATCTCATGAATAATCTGGGAATGCAGTCTTAGGAAAATGCTTGTTTTAAACTGCTGTGTGGTTGCTCAGGTACAATATTGAAAGTTGCAGCAATTTGGTTTTGGGTGTGAAGAAAAGCTTTAGTTGGCCTTAGCTGGAAACAGCATCTTTAACTTTGTAAAGGAAACAGGGAAGAGATGTTTTGACTTTTGTTTTATTTGCCCTCTTGGAGAATGGTGTCTAGCAGGCACTAAGAAACAGAAATCACTTCCAGTACAAAGGAAACTTAAGTAATTTCTCAGCACTCTTCTCAGTAAAGAAGTTTACTGTATCATTAATACCAAGTCAGATGCATGCAACTAAATCAAGTTGCTTAGGCAAGCCAAAAAGATTAATGGCAGCATATAGTTATTTATCTTCTCTTCATTGAAACTATCATTTAAAATATTGAGACTAGAAGGAAAATTGTGGACTGTGTGGTTAATGTTGGTTGTGAAATTCCACCTAATTCATTTCTGCATCAGCTCAGTAATTTTTTTGAAGTGACAGCATGGATGAAAAATGCTAAATGGAGTTGACCTACTTTGTGGTTGTGAGAAACAGACAGATTTTCTGACATATGCTTGCCTATTCTAGTATTAAAAACAGTAATTGTAAGCTGCAAGTGTTTAAAGCAGTCATACACCTGGCCTTTCAGAATAAGTAATTTGAATACTGCTAAGATTAAACAGTCTTTAGGCACTGCATCCTTTTGAGAGACTTTTGGATCAAAACCTCATCTTTTTCCCATTGTCTGTCTCACTGGTCCCAAAAGGAGGAAGTCAAGAGCTTATTTTGCTTCCAGAAATTTGGGAAGTAAATTATTTGGCAAGCTTGATACAATCATAGATGTTGTTGTTGCTGCTGTGTGTTTTGCTGTATAAAGATTTTGCTTCTTGTCTGTCTAGGTCTGTAACAGTCAATTTTTAGCCTTGCCTCTTTGATATGAAGTAGAAAATGCACCTCTGCAGTCACTGAACCAGATGAAATTGCAAAACTTGAAAATGTCTTTCCAGATCATGGTTTTTGCAGCTCCTTGTTCATCCACATTTGTAGACTAAAGGTCTGCAATTGAGTAGTATCTTGTCACAGTGTTGTAGCTTTAAGTGACATCATCACCAGGGAAATTTTCTGGAGTTTTGTTAAAGAAACACTGTGTTCTTTAAACATGAGGGGCGTAATTTCTATTGTCTTTGTCTAAAACTTCTTTCCTGTCTGGGGAATCCTAAGATAAGACCCAGAAAATCTGTGGGGTTGTGGCACAGATCTTGATGAAAGAGAGGAGGGGGAAATCTCTGTTGGCTCTCTGTTTTTGTGCTGTTCATTCTATTGAAAAGCACATATTCTATGTCGTTTAACCACTGCAGCAAACTGTCTGATTTAAAATGTAATCTTACCATACCTTGATCTCTTATGTTCAAGGTCCAGGTATAAAGTTATAATGAAGATATCAAAACAGTGCTGCTATTCTTTCCTTATTTAGTCAGGCTTTCTGCTTTTAACTTGTGTGCAGAAAATATAATCATGTTGTCTATATCCTGTGCACAGACTTCAAGGGGCTCAATATTCTGCAGTGTTCCACACCCACTGATATTTCCATGAGAGATTGGCTCTCTCTTTTACTCTGCATGGGGTGTCACCCCTCAAAGTCCCATCCTGCCCCTCAGTTTTATTTACTTCTCTAGTACAAAACTACAAAATAAGCTTAATTTTAAATCCAGTGGTGTGAAATATGTAATGAATGGTGTGTTGTTTTTCAGGGGGACAGTAAAAAAATGGAGGATGCTGGTGCTTATTTGACATTGCCTTCTACACGTCTGCACACAGAAAACAAGGGAGCAACCTTAGCCAGGAGCTCAAGCATTGTTGGGGGGCTTTCAGTCAGCTCAAGAGATTCATTTTACATTTCAACTCTTGTTTGTTCTACAAAGTTAACTCAGAATGGTATGTACCTTCTAAACAGCTGGGGGTTTAGAAAGAAAAGCTTTGCACAAATTGATAGATCAGATGTTAAATTTAATGTCTGTCCATTCATTTTCCATTAGTGGGCTTGCTGGGTCTCCTGAAGTGGCGCATGAAGCCAGAGCTGCTCCAGGAGAACCTGGAAAAGCTGAAGATTGTGGATGGAGAGGAAGTAGTGAAGGTAAATCATTAAAACCTTATTTTAATAATAGTTATTCTTCAGGCCCCTTCAAGCATAATGCCTTTGTTAGTTTGCAAAGGGCATGAGCAAAGCTCTTCATTAGAGGAAGCAAGCAGGACAACACCCGGGCAGGATCCTTCCCAGGGCTGGCCAGCTTTCCTATAACTTTTTACTTTCAGATCTCTGGTATTGCCTATTGTTAGGCTGGGAGATTTCCAGGATTATTACTGGGACGTGAAGACAGTAATGATAAAATATTTTCCACAATCTCTATTCATCTGTTTGCTTTTGTCTATCTGAAGAATGACAAACAATTCCCACTGCTTTCTTTGCAGTTCTTAATATTAATTTACATGTTGATATTAAATCCAAGAAGTGCTATGTGCCAAATGAAGCACTTTCTTAACTTAATGAGTATATCAATAAAAGTTGTTAGTATTTTGGAAAATCGCATAGACTATTACCTTTGTGTCTTTAAGCATAAACATTAGATGTCTCTGCAGAGAAGGAATAAGAATTAAATAAATAAAAGAGGAAGAAAGAGGAGCGGATTTTTTTAACCAAAGATTTTTGTCCCAAGTCACTGAGATACTTTGATTTACAGCAGAATTTGAATCAGACCACAGAAGCAGGAAAAGTCTTTTTATATCAACATGTATATTGAAAATAGCAACCACTAATCTGTGTCACTAAGGAAGCTTGTTTTAACAAGTTTTGTAATTTATATAATGGTTTTATCTTTTCCATAAGCTTTGAGCTAAGCACGTATTATTGATTGCTCATGTGTCTGAGGAGGCAGGTTTTTAAAACTAAAGCAACTAGAGCCTAAACCCTTAGAAATGTTTTCTCAATTTAAGTGATGCTTCAGTAAAGGTAGTAAAATTCTAACTTGAGGGAAACCAGGCTTGCTATCAGAAAATTTTCCTGTGAGGTTTTCAAGTTGAATTGGTTATCAGTTTGTCTTTTCATGTTCTGTAGTTTCTCCAGGATACATTGGATGCCCTGTTCAACATCATGATGGAACATTCCCACAGTAACGAGTATGACATCCTTGTCTTTGATGCACTGGTAAGAATCAGCACCAACGAATTTATTTGTCTAAGAAAAGAACCTTAGAATTTTGAACAAACTATCAAGTTTTGTGGTTCAAAGAATTAATCTTAAAGTCTCTTTAGAGCAGAGGAATATTACTCATTGACTGAAAAATCAAATTAATTTAAAAACTTAAATAGAAAATTACCAGAAATATTTTCAGGAAGTGAATATTTAAGTTTGCAGTGTGACTCAATGTGTCTCTGTCTGTTCAGATCTATATCATAGGGCTCATTGCAGACCGTAAGTTTCAGCACTTTAACACTGTTTTGGAAGCATACATCCAGCAGCACTTTAGTGCAACCTTGGCATACAAGTAAGTTTGTTTTCTCTTCTTTCTCTTCTTTCCTAAACCTCCACCATCACATAAAAGAAGTAAATCTTGCTTGTGACTTTTCTGATGTAATTTATGGTGACTGTTGTTTGATGCTGCTGCTTGCTTATCTGCCTCTGAGACATATTTGATTATAAGTGGAATTAATGAACCCATAGCAAATGATTTGGGGTTAAATGATGCTTTGGCATTTGTTTTCTGTCACCTGAATTTTGCTGTGTCTGAGCATTTCACCTGTATCCTGTCAAATTTATCAAAAGATGCTTTGCTGTGAAGCCTCTCCATTTGTATCCCTGGCCCTAAGTAGAAATGCCTCAGGTGAGGACTTGAGGCTCTCCTTAGCCTATTTACATAAGTTTCCATATTTTTTTCCACATCAAGCAAACTCAAAGGAAAAGGAATTGTTTGGGAGCTGTCAAGTCTTCATATGCATTTTAGCCTGATGTTGTGTCAGGAGGAGTTCAGTGCACTGAACTGGAATTTTGGTATTTGTTACTTGTCCTGCTGTGAAATGGAGTTTTAGTATTTGTTACATGATCACACCAATGGATGAACTTGTTGTGGATTCTTTATTTATTTATTGGTTTTCAACTTTTGGAGCTTCTACACCACACCCAGATGGGAAGACATGGACTCATAGAAAGGAGTAAAAAATTGTGCAGAAATGTTATACACCAAATTTAATCCTGGATTTCTACTTTATTTAGAATAGGCTTTTGCAGAAGATGGTAGGATAAAATGAGTGAACTATGAAGGAAGGTAACATCTTCAGCTGGTGCACATCTCTGGGATGTGCTCTAAGAGGATGGATGTGGGTTTTTAATCTACCTGATGTCTCGTTCTGGCAGCTTAATGGAGTGGCAGATTGAAGCAGAACTTTAATTTGGAATATGAATAGTACAGGGAAGACCAGAACTGGAGGTTTGGAATAGCTGGGGCTATCTTCCAGTGACTGTGTTGAATTTCAGTTCTAACTCAACACTAAATGTCACAAAAATCATGCACTAGACCATGAGTTTCCTAAAGCTGAAAGGCAGCAGTGCAAAATCAGCCCTTTCTCACACCTCAGTCAAGTTAAAGTGGGCTCAGAAAGCTCAAGCACCAGCTATGTGCTCTTCTTCAATCCTCCCTCATTCCACCAGTAATAAGAACATGTAATTTATTGCTTTACAGTACTGTAAAAGAAGAAAAGGAAGGGTACAGAACCTCTCAGGACAGTCTTATTTGCATAAAATATTTCTAAGACTTACCTGGCTGGGAGTTTTGGGAGACTTTATCAATGTGATAGAGGCAAAATAATAATGTTTATTATTTCTCCCCACATAATTTGTTTTCTTGGCATTATTGATTCAATGCACATCATGGAAGACTTAGTCTGATTCCAGAATCATTTATGAAGTAAACAAGTGTGTGTGGCCTAACCCCTAACTGGCAAGGAAAGGCTGTGTCCCAGATATATTACACCTATATTATGGTATGGTTGGTTGGCCAAACTGTTACCTATTTATTCAGTTCCTGTTGAGTCATCCTCTCTCCTGGATTTTAGAGAGCTCTGAGAGGGCTTAACATGCACTACCCCCACGTACAAGTTGGATCAATATTGTTCCAACTCAGAGAAGCAGTAAAAGGGAGCGAATGAAAACACACGATGGATGTCATGCCCAGGAGGCTGAGAGGCTGAAAGCATTTTGGTTCTGAATTGTGGGTTAGGCTGGGGATGTGTATTAGTTACACAGAGAGATGGTTGTTGGCTTGGTTTATTTAGGGCAGGGGACAGCAGATCTCCATTTTTGTAGAGACATAGGAAAAAAACCCCAACCACTCTTATCTTAGTTCTTATGGCTGCATTAAGATCAAAATTGCAAAATTAGTATTTCTTTAATAACTTAAAATGATTCTATAACTACAAATTAAGGGACTTAATTTAAGATGAAGTTCTGCTCTTTTGTAGCCAGCTGTGTCTCTAGCAAAAAGTTGCTTTTAGATACAGAGTAAGGAAGTGTTAAAATAAATAATGTAAGCAGATGTTCTTGTGTACTGCTTTATTTACATGTAATATTTACATGCTGTTAATTAGAGCATGCAGTGGTGTTTAATCCCTGCTCAGTGGAGGTATGCAGAAGGAATATTTTGTGATACCTTGTGCGTGTGTATTACAAACTGCTGGAAAGGTGCTTCCAGAATTGTGTAAAGTTATGCTGCTCTTCTGGGATTTCACATTTCTCTCTTGCTTGTGCAGCTAAGAATTTGTTCCTCATTTGTTTTTACTGACAGAATTTGTGCAATGTAAATCCAGAAATACACACAGTCTGTTTTCTTGTATGTGCTTGACCAAGCACAAACATATATTTAGAGTTGCCAAAGAAGCCCAAGAAGGTAATTAAAAAATAATAATGAAAATTATTTTTAAAAATGTTTTTAAACTTCAGGAAATTAATGAGTGTACTGAAGACCTACTTGGATACTTCCAGCCGAGGGGAGCAATGTGAACCCATCCTCAGAACTCTGAAAGCACTGGAATATGTTTTCAAGTTCATTGTTAGATCAAGGACATTATTTTCCCAGTAAGTACTCAGATATTGCCCTTTAATTAGCTGTCTAATATCAGACATAAGGTACCTGAGAAGTAGAAAAAGTTGGTTCTAGAACAGAGCTGGGTTTTCATTTTTACAAATAAAACTGGAAACTGCTTCAAAATACAGATAATGCTGATATGTTTTGTAGAGGGAATATTCAAAAATCTGCTGATTCTCAGTGTAAGTTCTAGAGATGTATTTAGTAATAGCAGCAGGTTTCAAAGGGTGATTATTCTTTGTGTCAGGTGGCTTGGCCTAAGACCAGTGCACGGCCAAACACCTCAACAGATGGCTGGAGGCTGGAGACTTGTCCTTGAGAACACTGTGTTCAGCCCCTCAGACTGTGCAGTGTCATTGCAGCAGCCATGGCCACTCTGAATTTAGAGTTTTGCACCTTCTCTTGGGGAATTTACAGGCAGGACTCCATGGACTGGATGTGTGCAGCTCAGGCAAACTGAGGTGTAGTGTTTAAAAGTGGTGTTCAGGTGAAGGGGAAAGGCAGAGGGGAGAGCAGAGGAAAATAAAAGTGGAAGGGGAAAAATTACACACTGCTAACTGTACTCTCCTCATATACCACAGACCATCAATTGCTTTCTGCTTCACCTTTCTCCATTTACCCTGAGCTGCTTTGCCCCTCCAGCTGGTTCTGATTTCCCTTTGCTCTGTGGCTGAAGGATGGCAGGGGCAGAGGTCAGGCAGGGTAGACTCAGACCTGCAGGGAGAGGCTGGGTGCTGTGTTTGTGGCTGCCATTCACCACAACAGGAAGGTTCTGTTCTAGCTGTCTTATCCTCAGTGGGTGCTCTAATACAGTTTTGCTCTGATATTCCACTGTCCCTTAAAAAAAACCAAAATCCATGTAGATTTACAGTTTTTTAAAATTAAGTTTACTCACTGGATTATGATGTTTTGGTTGAATTACCAGATTCAGAGGGAATTTGCTGCTGTGGATAGTACCTTAGAAATATATTGTCTCTAGGAACTTACTAATTATAGATGGATACAGGTAAACAAGGTGTAAAGCTGTATAAGGAGGGAGATGATGCTCAGGAGAGCAGAATACAACTTTATCTTATATTTTTGTCATGGGTATCATGGCAGAAGGGTATATTAGAGTTTTGGAGCAGGAAGCATTGTGTAGAGGATTATGGAAAATTTCTTTTTTGGATGAAGGTCAAAAGCAGAAAAGGTTTGTTTCAGGGAGAATTTTGGTCCTCACTTTAATCCCTTGTGTTATCTTGCAGCTTAAAGTGTTCACTGGACAGTCTGTCATAAAGTAGGTTATTGCACATTCAGGTGATCAACTACACATTATCTAGTCCTACTTAACTGGAGGGCTGGAACTCTAAATTCAATGGACAATTATTATTATTGTGGGCAGTCTTACATTTCAAATTGAAAAGAACATCAAATGACACTGCAATGCATAACTTTAAAAAGAGATTTTTCTTTTCTGATGGAGCAGAAGAGGCAACACTCAGCTCACAGTATTCTACTCTCATTTCAGGATTCTCTTGTCATCTTGGCTTTTTCCTTAGCTTGTTTTTCTTTAACTCTTGACAGCTGTTTCACATAACTAATTTCACATGTCACCAGTGTTTTTACTTTTTATGTAGGCAGTGTTTAGTACTAAGAGCCAGTATGAACAATAGAGGAGAGATAATCTGAGGGATTCAATCTTTAGAGCAGGGAATGGAGAAATAATGGACTGAGCTCAATTTAAATGCACTTTTAAACTTTTAAGTGTCAAGTAGGGACTTTTTTCAAAAAGCAGACTGGTTAATGGGGCCAGTAAAAATAGCTCTTGGAAAAAGTGGCAACAGCAGCAGAAGACAGAAATTGTCATAATTTGTGAAAAATATTGTGGAGTAGCTCAGTTGTAGTGGGGAAAAAAAACGAAACTTTTTTTTGCATATAAGTTACTTTGAAAATAAAAATTATTTATATAAGCTGCAATCTGGGAGGTGTCATGGTTTAGAGGCTTTTAAAACAATTTAAAGTGTTTACTGTAGTGTTCAAACTGAAGAATTCCCACATGATATAGTGAATAGCAGTTATAACCCATTGGGGAAATATCTATGTACATAATATTGGATCAGCTTCTGAAATATATATTTAATGTTAAATCTGTTGCATTTGGGAGAATGAAACCTGAAAGGATAACCTAATGCATCTCTCAACAGGTTATATGAAGGCAAAGAACAAACAGAATTTGAAGAATCAATGAGGAAACTCTTTGAATCCATCAACAACCTGATGAAAAGCCAGCATAAAACTGCCATTTTGTTGCAGGTTGGTGTATTCTTGGAAACCAGTTGGATTTGGTTTTTTTATATGGTTTTTGTACATGGGCTTTTTATTTTTCTTCTTTTTAAATCAAGGAAAAGACACTCAGGAAATGTATCCAATATGTCTCTTTTGTAATTTCCCTCTGTTGGAAGAGCAGGTTATCTGATAAATTGGAGCCTAGTTTGAAAAGGTCAGGACAAGATACATTTACAGAAATTCTGTGAATGTAGGCAAGGAAAGAACCAAGGCACAGATGTTGGAATATTTCAAGCAATCTAATGACGTGAAGCCTCCTGGGACCTGAATGTTTAATTCTTGAGTTTCTCCAGATCATGCTAAACAGGAATTTCACCATCTTAGTTGGGAAAATAAATTTTATTGTCTCAATCTTTGGAAGTTACATTGCTAAAAAATGATTTTTTTTTTTGCCATTCATGCCAATCTCAGTTATTCCAACACTTCAGAATCTATTCATTTTAAAGAAAATGAGAAAAAAATAAGGAACTATTAACATCACTAATATCAAATAATTTGCAGCTCTATATTAAGATGAAAAACTATCAAGATTTCCTGTAAAATGTAGAAGATTTATTAGACAGCTGTGATATTGATGCTTCATACATTATTTATTAAAACCTCATTGTACGAATTGGGCTTGAATTTTCCTCTGGTTTTGTGTTTTGATTCCTTTTGATATGGCTTGGATTAGAAGTGGAAACCCATGAAAAAGCCTGTGTTGAATAAAAGCTCAGGTGGCTGATGATGAGAGGTGGTGAGATTTGTTCAGTTGACACTTTGCATGGAGTGTTTAATGTGCAACTGCAAAAGAGCTGAGAAAGTAAATACCAAGTTAATTATATAATGCCATGGTTACAGTAATATTCTAAATGCATTAAAAAATCAATCAAATACTCTGTTACTTGATAATTCTGTAGAGGCCTTCCTGGGAATAGTTTATACATTTGAATACTGCATCAGAAGCAGGAGAATCTTCTGAAGAAAAAAAAGCATCTTTAAATAACACTGAAAGAGTTTATATAATAATGTTTGCTCTTATGGTACTTGTACTAATTAAGAGGTCTTGTAGGATTTGGTGCTCTCTGGGGAGAGTGTGTCGCTCTGCATTCTGCCCTGCCTGATCTCAGAGGGGCTGCGTGGGATTGTCCAGCTGGGTCTCCTCTGATGAGCAGGACACTTTCTTCTTGAGAGTGATAGGAAGGGCTCACAGAAAACTTCTTAAGAGTTTCTGGGTGTGCAAGGAGCAGTGGTGCCCCTGAAAGGCTGCTGGGAGTGTTTCAGAGCAGGTTGTAGTGCCAGTGGCAGCACAGCATGGCATGGACTGAGGAGAGTGATTGTGCCTACCCTCATTTCCCTCTTCCCATGTTTAATGCCAGCTCCAGTGTTGTACCTGACTGGCAAACATTCATGGCATCTTGGTTGGTGTTCCTCAGAAACAGCAGGACCTTGAAAACACAGCTGAGCGTCTCTGAGGAGCACTAAAGGAAAGAAATCCTCACTAATTTTAAAGAGCACATTAGTGTGTTTAATAAACAGACTAGTTATTAAACAGTTGTGCTTTGATCAATACCATACTGAAAATCAACATTTTTGATTTCTGACTGCCATCATTTGTACAAAATGGGCCCTATTTATTCATAACCCTGAAGCACTGGTGGGCTTTTGGGTCTCTAAATCTGCATAAGGTACTGAAATTTTTCTTTTTAGCAGGAACCTTTCATGACAGATGTGAAATACTGGTTTATAGCATAACTTTGCTCTTGTTCCAAATACTAATGACTCATACAGCTGTGTCTCTGAGAGAAGCCTACGAAGAGATCTTTACATGCAGTAAATAAAAACTACTGTTTCAATGTTACAAAACTCTGATAGGAGAGGCGTGGAATGAGCAGTGTCCAGCTGCTCAGTAGTTTAGTACTGGCTGCTGGAAATAAATGGGGGCAAAAAATATAAAATTAACACTCCCACTTGAGCACGAACTCCATAAGCTGCCCCAGCTTTCACAGGGAACAGTATTTCTGTGCCTGCTTAGAGGAGACTTCAGTGCTGACACTGGAGACTCCTGCTCTGGTAGGTGGATGCAGGCCAGAAAATAGAGATAATTTCTGCTGAGAGGAAGGAGAAAGTAGTAGAGAGAAATCCATAAATCTGTCTCTGCCGAAATCCAACACTGATTTCCCTTGGGGAATTTGAGATGACAGTGATGGATGTTGTAGTAGTACAAATTAACTTTGCAGAGTAAGGGACAGGTGGTTATTCAGTGATTCTACAGACACACGGGACTCCATGGATGTTACAGTTTGTGTGCCCAGAGAGGGAAGTTCAGAGAGTCTGTTGGAAAAATACAGGAACAATCAGAATACTAAAACTGGCTTAAATCTGTCACACTTGGAATTATCATTGATAACTGGAACATAGATTGGTAGGATCAGTTGAATGTCTTCAAGTAGATTATGGTCTGAAGATATCAGAGAAGAAAGTTTTAGGAGCCCTGAAGAAACTTAAATTGGGTTTTTCAGGATATTGAAACTTGAGCTAGTATGTAGAGGCTTTGAATGTGAATTTTTAACTCTTATTTCTTATAGGCTTGTTTGTCCACATGCCTATCAGGTTTAACTGTAGATGATTTAAAGAATTATTTTGAAACCTGAAGTTGCTTGGTCTCTACTATTTTTTTTTTTTTTAATTTGAAACTCAGTATTTTAGCCAGTAGTAATTTCCCAGTTGTTTTTACTGATAGAATCACACTCAGACTTGTGTGGAAAATTAATTCACTCAGGAAAGGATTTTTATAAAATAATGTGTTATATGGAACAGCCTCATCTGTGCCAGAAGCACTTTATTGTTTCAATTTAACTTTATCTACTGAGTGATATCTTACTTCCTGATCTGTTAAATGCTGTATACATTTACAAAAAGTAAAAAATCTCTTTTCAGTCCTTGTTCTAAGGCTGACTGAAGTGGATTAAGGCTTTGACTTAGTGTAGTGCCTGAGCTTTGGGAAAGGCAGATATCTGGTTCTGTTTTGAGTACTGTTTATATAAGCTTTGAACAGCCTAATTTATTGTTTGCAAACTGGAAATGTACATATTCATATTCATCCACGTTAGCCTTTTTTTAAAAAAACTTCTGGAGCTGGTCAAGTTATCTTTTTTGTTTAAAGATGCAGACAGAATGCTTCTCAACTTCAGCATTGCATGAAGTAAATAAACTCCAATTAGGATTATAATTTCAATATTCCTACTGTGCTGATGTTTAAGAGCAGCCATCTGAGCTGCAGGGGGGCCTGGGTGCAGGTCCTGCCATGGTGCTTTGTAAGGCTCCCTCCTCCTGGAGGCTGGAGTGGTTTCATTTCACCAGTACAAGAATCAAGGTGCAGATGGATCCTTAAAAGGATTCCTCCTTTTAAACGTTTTTTCCAGATTTTTCTTGTAATTATTTAAAACAAATTATTAGTAATTACACTGTCCTTACAGTGGTAGGGCTTTCTAGGCACTAGATGTAAACCTTTCTTTAATTTCTTTTGGCAGGGATGATGTTAAAGCTTGGTTGCATTTATCAGTTGCTCTTCTGTAGCCATTACTGATGACTTTGGGAGATTTTAGAGAGATTTTTTCATGAAGACTACTTCTGGGGGAGAGAATCCTTGATATTTTGAAACCTGGAAATCAGTTTCCAGAGACTGCAATGAGTTTGGTGAAGGAATAGGGGAGGTATCAGTACCTTCTATCCTTTGCCTGAGCACTCAGGGAAAAACCCCATCATTTTTAGTGGATGTGTTTTGTGTCTGTTTAAATCACCCTCTATTTCTGGGGAATAAAATTGAATGAATGATTTTTAAATTTCAGATTATATGTTGTTTAGATTGTCCTACTGTTGACTGCTGATTTGTAATCTGTGAGCGTGCCCTTTCATTGACCAGCTTGTGCTCTCAACCTTAATTTACAAATCAAGCCCCTGCTCCTTTCCCAACTGTTGTGTTCCCCAGCTGACACACCACGTTTGACCTACAGATGGTCCTGTCTGCTGCAAATGTCAGCTCTCCCCAGCCTGCTCCTAGGCACTGAATTGAGAAAACACAACTCCCTGTGCTGTGCGTGCTTTCAGAAACCTTAGATGGCATGTTCTCAAGGTCACTGAAACATAGAAAACGAAATGTCTGTGGCATTGAAAAATATGAAAAATAATGGAATAAGAAGCTGCTGCCTTTCTCTCATTCTTCCCTACACAATTTTGACCCACCCTACTGCTGCAGTAGATTCTAAGGACTTTATGCAGCTCAGTACATTTTTCTTATGAGAGAATAAGCCTAGAAAAGCACTGATAGTGATGCTTTGCTTGTGGTGCACAAAGGGGGATGGCACAGTAACTTCTTAAAGTTGCCTTGATGGCAAGTAAAATTAGATTAAGAAACAGAGCACCAATGATTTCTTCGAATGTACTTTTTATCTCATGGGTACTGGAATTTCATGAATATGTATAATGTAATGCTGCAAAAAGAGGGCAGCTAAAAATAAGCTTGGTCATGAGTAAAGGTTAAAATAAATTTAACTGTACATTGTATATGTAAGAAATCATTTTCTGCAGTGCTGTGGGTTTATCTGTATCCTGCTTAAAAAACTAATCTCTTAAGGTTTGAAGAATGCAGAGCATCTTGTACTGCTGACTAAGAGATTTTTATGACTTCATTAAGGGCAGTGCTCGATTGTGTCCATAGTGCATCATTTGAAGCAATTATTGCAAATGAAACTTAGGAGTCTAAAATAGTGCAGGGCATATACTCATTGTTGTACTTCAGCTGGAACTGTGGATCTGAAGAGAGGCTGCATCTCTATCGTCCCCTCCTATGCAAGTGTAGAACAGACAATACATGAAAGTCAGCACAATAGTCCAGGTGTCAGTGAAGTACTGCTTGAAATATTTTGTAGCCAATGGTGGCTCTGTCTTTCATCAAACACCCTTTACAGTACCTGTGAACTTCTGTAAAATGAAATTCAGATGCTGCTGTGCAGCCTCTTCATGCACTATCTGTTGCTTGAAAAGAGGGAGCAGCACCTGTTTGAATTAAAGCTGAAGGCAGTTTCCAGCCAATACAGGTGTTTGTTTGGGTGCTTTAAATAGCCCAGGGACTCCCCAAGATCAGCAGAAGGTACAATCTCTTTGTTGAAGCTGCAACAGGTTTTAAACACTCCTTTGACCTTTCTAGGTTTGTGTTTGAGTGTGGGATGAGATCTGCAGGAGAATGACTTTATCTGAAGGTATCATAAACCAGCATTGAGTCTCTGAAATGTATTCACTCATGCTGCAGACTAAGCTCTCTTTTTCAATCAAGATGTAATTTGTTTCTTCATTGTTTGGTTTTGTTTTTTTTAATTGGCTACTGCAGTGGAAGCTCATACAAATAAAATTATAGCTTTATTGTGTTTAAAAGGTCTAAAAGAGAGCCAAAGAGAGCTGCCCTCTAATTTTCTTCATTCTAAGCCCCCTACTCTCAAGAGACTAAGTTTTTAACAGGGAGCTTGCTGTGTACAGGTAAGAGAAATATTGAACCTAGATAGGCTTCTATCAGATAGATCAGTACTAGAAGGCTGATCATCACTGTAATTTAGTTTTTAGCAAGATGTTAGTAGGAATTTACAAACTAAAGCTGCACAGTGAAACAAAGTACTTCAAGTTAGTTTTTAAGCATATTAGCCTTAAGTTAGTGGTGATTTTGAGCCTGAAATTACCTGTTGAAGTTTTCTTGTCCATGTAGTAGTAACTTGTCTCTTAACCTTGTCAGTGTAAGGTTTGATTATCCCACTATGCTGTCAAAACAGGAACTGATAGGAGGAGATAAACCATCCCACAGCTTGGCTGCAGATGGTTGGGTAGGGACATGACCACCCCTTTCATCTATTCTGGAAGGGTGGCATCGGGGAGGGTGGGTGACTGCTACCTCAACTTCTGCCTCCTGCATGGCACATTTCTGGCATGGAATTGGTACAGCTCCTGCTTTGATCTGTGCCTGGTTTATTTATTTGCATCATAGTGACACCTTTAGTGGTCTGCAAGGAGATAATCTACAAAGCCGGACCCTCTCACTGCTTGGGTTGGTCTAACTCTCACAAAGAGAGTCAGATCCACTTGGAACTATGGCAGTTGAGTTCCTCTGTAGATCCTCAGCATATGCAGCTCTGTGATGAAATTTATTCAAATGTGATGTAAAATTTCAGTCTGGGGAAAGAAGTCTGAGTTATCGGTTAGTTTTGTGATGGTGGTGTGCTCTGTGCTGTGCATGTGCATGTACAAACACACAGGATTAAAATGATCTGTCTGTCAATGCAGGTTGCTGCCTTGAAGTACATCCCATCAGTTCTTCATGATGTTGAAACGGTTTTTGATGCCAAGTTACTGAGGTGAGTCACTCTTGAACACTTCCTAGTTGTCAGCAATTAATTCTTTTAGATCAGTTTAGTTCCACAAAGCTACACCAGTTCCTATTGATCAAGACACTGGTGGGTCCCTGGACATGTTTGTTACTGGTCTCTTGTCAATGTTCATGATATATAAATAAATTTAAGTCTTAAAATGTGATAAATTTTTAGAAATATGTGATTTTCTGCTCTTTCTTTCTGTCCTTATTAACACCTGATGAATTCATCTGTATGGTATTTGTGACATTTTTCCTTCTCATGCAGCCAACTTCTATATGAATTTTACACTTGCATTCCACCAGTGAAACTACAGAAGCAGAAAGTGCAGTCCATGAAGGAAATCGTACGCAGCAACCTTTTTAAAAAACAAGGTAAATACAAAATGCCTCTGAGGCTTCAAATAAATGTGTGAAAATTTTCAGTGACTTACATGGTGTGCAATTCACGTTTGAAATGGAGTGAAACAAATAGTGAAAGAGTGTGAATGCCAGGAGCCTGGGCTCTGGAGGGGATTCAGCCTTTCCACAGGATGTACTAAGTGTGATTGCTGGCCTGGAGCAAGGAACAGGTGGGGCTCAGAGGAACAGTTTTGTGTGGTTTTCTTGTGTTATAGTGGTTAAGTGGGTGAGCTATACACCCTTTCAACCCATTTTAAGGTCTATAGTGGAATAGGAACAGGAAGTGAGACCTGTGAATAATAAGGCCTCTGCCTAGGAAGAGGGCGAAAAAATATCTGTGCTGTGGTACACTGAGCTGCAATGCAGCATTTCCACTTACAGGAATTACAATGCTTCTCACCCTCTACCAGAACTTAGTGTCTTTCTCAGCTCTCAGGATTGTTAATGATACTGAAATGCCCTTATCATCATTGTGCTCAGTTTTCCTTCATATTATCACGAGAAATGAATTTTTGCTGAAGAAATCCTATCAGAATAGCCAAGTTTTACATGATTAGTTTCATCTCAGTGTCAAGTGTTCTCTCTCCTCTCCTGTGGACTGGATGGTTGCTTCTCTCTCTGCACCTTTTTGCTGTGTAGATAACCTTCAGAACCTGAAAGGCACAAGGACTCCTCAGATGAGTTCCAATTTCTGACAGCTCAGAGATAATGATTCCAGGAACTTGACAGTACAACAGTGGGTTGCAAATAGTGCTGTGTGTGAGTAGATTGAGAGAGGATTGCTTTGCTCACCTCATTCTGAGTTGCCAGGAGAGTGATGCAGTTCTAACTAGCCAGGACAGATAAAAATTACACTTTATTTTCAGACCTGTGTTGTATTCCATTGAGACTGAATTGTATATTGTAAGCTTCAACAATGACTAGCAGTGTCTGCTTGTTTTAAGACCATTGTAGATTTCCTGGGAAAAAAAGTCAAGAAAATAATGTAGGTGGTTTTAATGTTTAGATTAGATTACGTAATATTTTAACCTATCTTTATGCTAATAGTTTCATGGTCAACAGCTGTGATTTTTTTGAAACTATGTGTGAATTCACATTTGCTTTTTTTAAACTATGTGTAAATTCACTTTGAATTGGTGAAACACAAGTCGCTGCAGCTTAGGTATCTCCAGACACTGACCTAAAATGTTAAGAGGAGATTCTAATTAATTTTCAAACAGTTCTAGCCCTGCATTCCCAGTTTGCTCTGGTAGTTGACTGTATTTCTGTTTTACAAGCAGAGTCTTGTACATCATTGCAGTATGAGGTGCCTTTACTGCTGCTGCTTCTAAAATCAGAAGTGCCAGACTCAGTTTTATCTGTGGTGCTTGTGGTGAGCAGAATTCAGACCAGGAGAAATACCCTTTCAAAAGAGTGAAAGATTTGGGTACAAATAAGGCACTCACCTGAACTCTTGATCTTGCTAGAGTTCAGTCAGCTACTCTGTGTTTAATACTCAGAAATTAGGTGTAAGCGATAAACTTTTTTTTGATTCAATAATTTTTCTTTAAAGAAACTCAGTTGTTATTGGTTCACAGATCAGGAGTGATAGTCAGAACAGCAGATCCTAGGCTTGTATAATAAGGAATAAACCCTAACAAATATTCAGAAGGAAAACATTTGAGTATACAATAACTGTGTGCTTCACAGTTCTATTCACTAGTGTTCATCCTACAGCTCCTTTCTTCCACCCCTCTGTGTGTTTCAGAAGAGAAAAGAGTGAGGTTTGGATTCCCAAGAATCTTTCATTATAGTCTGCTTAGTGTGGTGCTGGTTTCATGTGTTTAACAGGCCCTTCCTTTAGCTGAGGTCTGTTAATGCAAAATACTCTCTAAAGCTTTTACTACTGCAGATAAATAATAATAATAGATTGCTGGTTGCTTGTAAATGCAGCTTGTCTGATGTCTTGAAATAAATAGCTGCTCTGTCATGGGATATGTCTACCTCAGGATGCATTGTGAATTCTAAAAAGAGGACACGGTTTTGTTTCTATATTTTTTAGGTAATAATGAATAAGAAATTTTGCTAGGAGGATTTCTAATTCTGGGGACCTTTTATAAAACCAATAAATGGTGGGTTTTACATAATGCTGACCAGATAATTAATACATTTTAGTTTTTCCCCGACAGGTAGTTAGTGGATTCATTTAGTCTTAAACTTGTAGATTAAAAAAAATAAAAACGTATTGCCCAAAAGCTCTCCACCATTTTTTGCTAACAGACACTTGACTGCAGGACCAAGCAGCTGAGAGCAGCAAATCACACTGGATTGATTTGCCAGCCCTGCTGTTTCACCTGTATCTTGCATATCTGGGTATTGTGATCCAAGCTTGCACTAGTAATTGGCAGCTAAAGTATATCCACTACATAATATGTAAAAATTAACTGCTTGTTTATGTGCTTGTGGGGATTGCATGTGCAAGATCTACCTTAAAATGTTCATAGTGTGATAGTTAATATAGTATTACTTTGTATATAATTTATAATAATACTTAGCTGTGCTACTTTTGGAGGAGTCTGGAGAAATGGATTGATTTTTTTTTTTTTCATGTATTAGATTAAAATCTAATTTTAATAGGACTTCAAGAGAAGTCCTCTGAAGAAGCATTTGCCCAAAATAGAGAAATCAAGTTGCTGTCATTTTAAAATAAAACTAAAATATACCCTGTTTGTTTAGCTTAATCATGACATATTGTTTTAGCAATATCATGACTTATGATAGTACTAACAAGATAATATTTTTTCTAACTAGAAAATATTCATTTAAACATTTTGTGTGCCAGTAGTTTGATGGAGTGACAGAATAAAACAGCTCCTTGCTGGTAATGTAGGATTTAGAATTGTCATTATTTCAGAATTTAAAATGCTTGAAACTGACAACTTTGTTTTTTTTATTTATTTTTTTCTTACTGAAGTAGCAGGCATACCATTACACCACCCTTGGTGCAACGTGGTCAGGGCCAAATAGACTCTTGCAAATGTATTTTCCTTTTCTTGAGACCATTCCATAAAGCTGCCATTCCTCTAACACAGAATGGCCAGCTAACCATGCTCCTATTGCCTCAGTGATGTCACCCAAGTATCCTTTAGGGCATTTAACACCGGAGTTTCTCTGTTTGGTAATGATCTTTACACCTTTCCTTTCACCCAACTGCCCCTACATTACTAACAGCAGAAAATTATCCTTTAAATAATTACAAGGTGTTGACTTAGTCTAAATGCTATTTTTGATTATTTGCATTTATGTTTTGTTTTCAACCTTAACATTGTAATTACCACAGGGATAATATAGTATATATTGTGTGTGTGTGTATATATATGTATATATTCTCTATCTCTCTATCTATATATATATTATATATACAGAGAGAGAGAGTGTGTGTACATATGTATAGTATATATATCTCTGTCTCTATATATACTATATATAATACCATAGTCCACATAGTCCACATCATGTTTAAGTGCAGGCACTGAAGAATGTGAAAAGGCCAATACACAATTAAGTATCTATATCATTACATAATATAAAATTTAATATCATTACATTATTATTAGATCTATTACTATATAATATAATAGTGGTATGGAAACATTTCTGTACTGTGCTATTGTAATACTGTGCACAGTAAATAGCAAACAACTCTTTTTTCATTTACATTGCCGTGGCTTAAAATAGAAGATTCTAAAGGTGGTTTTTTTTGCTGTACATTAAATACAATTGATTTTCAAATTAATTGGGTAGAGAACCAAGTGTGTGTGGGGTGTAGACACCGCCTGATTCATTACTGCACTCAATGAGCTGGAAGGTCATTAACAAGAATGAAAGCACATGTAGGCTATCTCAGAATAGGATGCAGCATGATAATTAAGGTAAGATTGCCAGCAGTATCATTAACTAAAGTTCACATTTATCTAGAACAGGTAGTATTTTTTTCTGCCATGAATACAGAATATATTTAACTACACTGCTAATTACAGTGAAGTCTATTAATTTGGTATGTTTCAGATTATCCATTTTTCCTCCAGACTTTAGTCTCTTTACAGGTAGTTCATTGCAATTGTTCAATTAATTTACATCCATTCCCAGAGGTGTTATCTTTATAATTCAATTGGACTGCATATATTGGCATTTCTGTTCTTTGACCCATTGATATTCTCAGCATTTTCCAAAGAAGCAGACTTGTGAAAACATGGGAAAGTGTTTTAGAAAAAAAAATTTAAAGTCAGTGAAATTTGCCTGTATTAAATAAGTCACACATGAACCTGAAGTTGGAAGCCTTGAGGGTAAACTGAATTTATTGCGAGATATTCCCAGGCATTCGAAATTTCCACTGTAGACCATGGAGTGCTTTCATCAGATAGGAAATGGTCCCGTGCACCTCTGCTGTAATTGATCTTCAAAGGCCTTGCAGCACTAAAGCACTTTTAGAAGCCTTTAAATTACATTGCCATTTTTTGTAGAGGCATTGATTTCTTGTTCCCACTCTGCAACTATAACACAGCTTGGAGAGGTTATGGGGGTGCAGGTGTTTGAGGGGCTGAGTGCAGGATGATGGATGTTTCCACTGCTTGTGCACTTTCACCGTGGCATTTAGGAATGTTCTAACAGGATGTGTGAGCAGACTTTCATACAGTTTTTTCTTTAGAAAATAATAAGTCCTTTTTGGTCAAAGGGCAAGGAATCTGCTAAATTTTTGACACTTTGCTTTTAGATTACTTGATATTTTATTTTAAAAAGTCAGAGTGACAGAAATGCTTGCCTTGTCTCATATAAACACCTCTAATGGGATTTTAGAGTCTCTTTTATGATGTAAGAAACTGTATCCTGTCATATCTGTCACTCTGTTTAGTAGCATGTAATGGATTATTCTCTCTCCCTGTTGTGAAGAGGTTTTGTTAGAATTGTTTAATTTCTATGTAAAACTAATTTTCAGGAGTTACTGTTTCATTTGTTTATTTTTAGGAAACTTACTGCCAAAATTCTCCCACCATCTTTCTGTTTTTGAGAAAATAACAAATTAAGATATAGCTGTTCATAAATCACATGGAGTTTTTATTGTAGTTAGTGTTGCTGAGTTTACAGTATTTGGAGCTAGATGTTTATTCTAAGCTGGGTCTGGAATATTTATGACATTATATTGTATGCAGGGAGCCCCCAGCACAGGGAATGATTGGCACCTGACTCCATGATTCAGAAATTTGAACAATTGCTTTACTAAAACCATACTATATTACACTAATACTACATTATAACTATACTAAAGAGATACTATACTATAAGGACACTAAAGAAAACCCCTGAGTGTCTGAGTCAGCCAGGACACAGCTTTGAGTGACTGGCTAATCACTCAAAACAACTTTCACCTAAATCACTGTCTGTAAACAATCTCTATAACACATTCCACATGTGCAAAAACAACAGGAGCAGTGAGTAGAGATAAGAATTGTTTTCCTTTCTTCTCTGAGGTTCTCACTGCCTTTTCCAGGAAAAATCCTTGGGAAAATTGTGCCTGCTGCTCTCTGTGAAGAGATCTGAGGCCACAACATCATGCTGGAGCTTGTAAATGAATAGCCTTGAGAGAACAGGTTTTTATTGGTGAGAAATTAATATAAAGTGCTTCAACACACAGTGAAATGTGTATGTTTGATAGTGGTGCTTTGGATGTTGCATTGCCTCCTGGTCCAGCCCTGCAGAGGGGTTTGTGCTGCAGCAGAGCTGAGATCACCCCAAAGAGCAGGAGCTCTAAGTAGGGCACACAGATGGTCACTGGCAGGGTGGGAATTGGGTTTGTCTTGGCTGGAAATGCAGGCCCTGTGCTCGCTGTGGCTCCAGACACGGCTGCTGCATGTTCAGCATATGCAAACCACTTGCTGATTTTGGAAGAACAGCAGCAACAGACATATGTTAGCACCAGGGGTTAATTTGCCAGATGCCAAAAGAAATGCTGAGACTGTAGCAAAATTTTTTTCCTCACTGAAGAACTCTTTTCATTCAATTACTGTTTAAACATAAGTATTGCACACACCCCTAACCACACTGATTTCCTAACTTGTGTACATTACTGAGTTTTACCTGTGAAACACTTGGTTTCATTTCACAAATGGAATATTGTTCCTAGTTTGTGTTGATATAGTATATCATTTTTACCTTTAGGATTAGTAAGAAAAAGTTTAAAAAAAAAAAAAAGTAGTAGTAGGAGTAATTTCTGGTTAATTATGGTTAATCTTTCAGTTTAATTATTATGGCCAGGACTGAGTTACAGGTAATGGTTTTTACTATTATGATCTTACAAACTGGTTCCTACTGACAAGACTTCCTGAGCCTAAATTTTTTGGGTTTTGTGGGGGTTTTCTATGATTTTTCCCCCTTCCCTGTGTTCAACACAACTTTGAAACATTTTTCAAATACTTGAATTTGGAGATTGTTCATGCACATGACTCTGCTGTTTTTAGCTACTGGGGAAAATGGAAATTAGTCACTGATCATATATTCCTTTAAAAAGGTTCTGAAACCCAGTCTATCCTGTAGATTCAGTCTCCAATTTTGCATTTAGCTTATTTATTTATTGGGGCATTTTTCAGGCGTACATTACCTCTAAAACATCACTTCGAGTCCTATATTTCAAGCATTCATCTTTTGCCAGTTTTATTGCTGCAATGTTTTGATATAGATGAATATGGCATAAACATATCTGTAGGTATTTATCTGCACACATTTGTGATGAACATATGTGGATTAAAGCCATTACTTGTGTTTATGGATGAGTAGGAGACATGCTTGATATTGCAACTGATAACTTTTTGTTAGACTTGACCCATTACGGCATTTTGGTAGTTACATTTTTAAAAAATCCTGTTATGTGGAGGGAAATCAAGTTAGGTGAACTAGTTTTAACAATGAACTTTGAAATATATGTGTAAAATGTGGTTTACAATTGCTTCAACTAGAAGAGAGAGATCAAAAACATATCATAGCACTTGATAACGGCAGATATTTGGGTGTCAGTAACATGAAATGAGGAAATGTGAAAATTCACAGAATCATAGGATGGCCTGGGTTGGAAAGGACCTAAAGGATGTGAATGTGCCAGAGAGGATGTGCTGACAAGGCTGTGTGTCTGCCTGGCAGCCTGCAATGCCTGCGAGCTGGAAAAGGCACCAAGTGCTGGGAATGCTCTCTTGGCTAGAGCAGGGCTGTGCTGGAAGTCCTGGCTGCCCTGGAGTGCCTGGCACTGCTCAGCCCTCACAAGGGGCACACTTCAACACACACCTGGAAGCTGGCAGGGGCAGAGCAGCTGCTCCTGGGGTCAGTGCTGTGCCCTGGGTGCTGGACTTGCTCTGTGTCCTGCCTCACCTGCTGACACTGAGCTGCCAGCAGCTGCTGAGTGCTGGCCTCACAGGATCCTGTGCTTCTCCTTCCTTCATGTTCCTATTAGAGTCCAGGGCACAAAGAGAATTTGCATCTTGCAGAGCTGTCAGAATCTTTAGGTCACCTGCTGTGGTATTTTCAAGGTCCCCAGGACAAAGAAGGAAATGATTGAATCTGACTCCATGTTCTTAGAAGACTAATTTATTGCTATATTATGCTATATTATATTATGCTATGCTAAAGAATAGAGAGGATCCTTATAGAAGACTACAAAGAATGATAATGAAAAACTCATGACTCTCCAGAGTCCCGACACAGCTGGATGGTGACTGTTCATCCAACATGTGAATGGTTTTTACTGAATCTCCAGCCACATTCCAAAGCAGCAAAACACAGGAGAAGCAAATCAGACAATTCTTGTTTTCATTTTTCTCTGAGGCTTCTCAGCTTCCCAGGAGAAGAAATCCTGGTGAAGGGAATTTTCAGAAAATATGACAGCGACAACCTGAGCTACCTTTTTTTCTGTGGTTCTTATCTAAGCTGTGAAATTTTAACTGAGATTCAACAATGAATGAAAAATATATAATTTTTAAATCATTATTCTGGGCCTTCCCAGTAAACCAAAGAGTTAAATTGCAAATAACAAAGAGGGAAGACTTTTAACAGGAAGATTGCTGCAGTTGTGAACAGATGTCCTTTGTGAAGAAGCACAAAGCTTTAATTGAGCACTGGCTGCCATCAGAAGTCTCACCTCATTGAAAGAATGTTGTTCACTGGCTTTATTTTTAAGGCTTTGTTCTAAATCTGTATTCAGATGACACCTATGTCCTTATTAAATTGGCATGCCAGTTTTTAAGTGGGCATGAAGCCATCCTAACAGATGGATATGACTACAGGCATGCCAGGGAATCAAGAGAAGTGTTTCCTAAGGGAGACAAAAGTGGTGTTAAATCTTTATTACCATTTTGGCTGCACGTATGAGGCAGTCAGGAATGAAACCCGTCTGTGATTTTTGCTGAAGGAGACCCAAATGTCTTTTTTAATGACATGATTGCATTAATGACTTAAGAGTTTGAATTTCATTTACCTGGTACATAAAAAATCATTAGGTATCTTCCAAAGGGCATAAGGTGAATAGAAGGGTTAAAAAACCCGACCAAACCCAAAATAGAAAACACATAACTCCTTAATCTTGGACAACAATGGATCTACCTGTTCTTATACAGGAAGGTGCTGCCAGGAAACCTCTCCAAGAAATGGGTTGGAATTTGGGATTGATGACTATGCATAATACTAAATCTTTTCACAGACCTTGATGAAGAAAATGCAAGATGCTCAAACTGTATGCTGATCTTTTATGTGTTCACATAAAAGTTGGGGCAGCTAGACTAAAACCAGACAGAACAGTTGGGATTTTTCATGCTTTTGAACGTTAAAGAATAGATTGCTGGCAATGTTCTTACATTATTTATCAAGCAGAAAAGAAAGCAGCTAGTATTTAAATAGGCATCTTCTCCTCTCCATGTCTCTCCCTTGTCTGTCTTGAGCTTTCCTGGAGCATGGAAGGAGGTGTGAGAATATGAATTGCTTCATCACAGACTAAGAGATTTGTTTAGGTTGGAAAAGACCCTTAAGAATGAGTCCAACTATAAACCTAACCCTGCCAAGTCTGCCACTAAACCATGTCCCCACATCCACCCATCTTTTAAATCTTCCAGGGATGGTGACTCCATCCGTGCCCTCGGCAGCCTGGGCCAGGGCTGGACAACCCCTGAGGAAGTTTCTGCTACTTGAGAGAGCAACTCAGGGAGTTGTAGAGGAGGAAGGTCCCCCTTGAGCTGCCCAGCTCCCTCAGCCCCTCCCCATCAGACTGAGCTCCAGGCCCTTCCCAGCTCCATTCCCTTCTCCTGCCTGGCTCCAGCCCCTCTGGGCCTTTCTTGCTGAGAGCCCCAGGACTGGGCAGAGCCCTCAAGGTGTGCCCAGCACAGGGACAGTCCCTGCCCTGCTCCTGCTGCCACACCCTGGCTGGGACAGGCCAGGTGCCCACCTGGGCACACCTGGGCCATGTTCAGGTGTCCCCAGCACCCCCAGGTCCCTCCTGCCTGGAGCACAGCACCTGGCACCTCACCCTGCTGGCCTTGGCCCATGCATCCAGCCTGGCCAGGTCCCTCTGCAGAGCCCTTCTGCCCAGCTCAATGCCATCTGCAGCCTTGCTGTGTGTGCATCCAGTGATGAGCCTAAATCATCAACTATGACATAAAGTTTTCTTTTAGCTATATTTTTAATTACAGTCTTCCACCATTTTCTTAATTTTTCCTCCTTTTCCCAGGCCAGTGAATTGTTGATGTTAAACAAGCACTTGGCTCATTTTCCTTATGTAACTTGTGCAATGACACCTTAGTAATAGAATCAGAAATTTATATGCTGGTTCAATAAACTTTCCCTTGCCCCAAGATAGTACAAGAACTTCATATTTTATGTGATGTCCTAGTGAAATAGTTTTAGCTGGTTTTTCAAAGTTACGAGGAAGCAACTAAAGGTTTATATTTACTTTAGTCCATCTGCAGGTTCAGGCTGAGATCAGGCCTACCTTGCTACAAGTACTGGGTTTTTTCCATTTTTGGAAATGGATTTTGATTCTATGTGTTTTTCAGCATATTTTGGAAGTTCATCCTCATATAGGATGATTTTAACTGGTGGGGGTCTTCTAAAACCTAATTAGTTTTTCCTTTTTTTCTGTGTATGAATAATGTCCTAAAAGTGCATTACAAAATTAAGTAATTCTCCTGTATAATCAACAAGCTGAGTTTAGCTTGCAGCCAGGCAAAAACTATAGACATAAAGCATTAATATTAACCAAAATAATTTACACAAAAAAAGAAATTTTCTTACTAAAATCTATTGATTCTTTTCATATTAGTATTAATGGAAAGTTTGACCTTTTTTAAAGGAAACAATATAGCTAAAAGTTAAATAACCTCTGAATTTCCATGTAGCTTGACACTTCAACATTGTTCACATCTGAAAATACCCTGTAAATAATTGATCAGCTGCATATGTTTTAGGAGATTCTGTATGTATCAAATATGGATCCAATCTTAATTTATATTACCAAGTACAACAGGGATTACCGAAGCTTGCAGAGTAATTAGCTCTAAAAACTGGTGGAAACCAATTGTACCTTCTGCCTCAGCTGTTCCCTCAGTACAATAAGAAAATTTGGTCTATGCAAGAAGCCCTGCCTTCTTCATGTTTAAAGACTATGGAATGGCTCTGTATGGGAGAAAAATTATGTCAAAGACTTGATTCTTTCACTAAAATATGTGTCTGTGGGCTTTAAATAAATTATAGACAGCAGCAGGCATTTTGCTTCCTGGGAGAAAGCTTTAAGTGACCTCTGAAGGCTGGTATGCTCCCACTCCTCTTTAAGGTGTTTGGTGCAAGCTGTTAGTTGTGATCTCATTTATGTTTCCTGATTATTGATCAAATGTGCATCCCTGGCATGTGAAGTCAGGTGTAATTTGGTGGTTAACACTTACCTTGAATCCTAGGCATTTATTTTCTATATGAGGACAAATTAAAAATGTACTTTATCTAGAAGAGAGGATTCCTCTTTCCAATGATTTTCTCAATTTAGTCTCTTACTTTGCTTTTGAAATAAAGCTCATTAGGTATAGGTTTTATTATCCAGTTGCTCCTGGAAACTTTGAAAGCTACCCCAAAGGAATTTTTGTATTTGCTAACTGTCAGACAGTTCAAAGGGACATCTAATAGCTTAAAATTGAGCTGGATATTATTTTGAAGGAGTGAGGGCAATAACTATGTTTATCCTGGCAGATGTGAGACTGGAATGTGCAAAGAACCTTCCATCTCTTTTGTGAGAGGTGAAAAGTGGCTGAGATGTCACATAATGTGATGTGACTTTGAACTTTGCTGTTATGAGCAGCCTGTTAGCACAGACTCCCTACTGATGCCTTTTGAAGTGCAAGTGTTTTCAAGCATTATTTTTAAGAATGGAAGTTATGGGAAAGAGTTGCCAGCTGAATTTCTCACATGCTGCTGATTTGGAATCTGTATTTCTACATGTCATTGCAGATTAGTAAAGGTTGAATGTGTTTGCCTAAATATGTTCATCTTCATGTTGAATTAGTTGTAACTGTTACTGTGTCTGTTGCAGATTGTTAAAGTTATGCATCCTTATTCAAAGTGTAATTTATACAGAGCAGATTGAGAGCAGAGAACTTGTGGCACAAAGTGTTGCCATCGGTAGAACTCTGCTGTAACTGCAGAGTTCAGGTAGGGAGAGGGATGCAGGTGAGTTTTACTGCCAAGAGTTTGCTTGGTGTATGGGATCCACAATGCTATAGAGAAATGTGGTGTTTAGCTGATGCTGAATCATTCCTTCAGCATGTCCTGCACACAGTCAGAGAATCTGCAAAGGAACACAGGGATGGAGCAGACCAGAAAAGAGAAATTTTACTCTATGTGTATTTCTATACAGGTTAAATATATGTGAAACAGTTTTTATGTCTCACTACAGATGCTGTGCGTGTTCTAGGGATTAAAATGACAAGAAATGGGTTTCACCTGTCTTGAGAGTAATGAGTTTGATATCCTCTCCTCTGATATAGGACACCTTGATGTTTGAGTCCACAAATAAAAAGATGACAAGCACCAAAAATGTCATTATTTATGTATACAGGCATATATGTAGCTTTGTTCCTAAATTTCTGACAGTCTCTGTCCATTTTGCAGAGATTCAGGATCTGCTGTAAATTTCTTCTGTGTTGTGCACTTGCTATCCTTGTCTTCTCTGTTCAGTTGCTGAGTTTTCATTGTAGTTTCTTTATATGTAGTTTATATATAGTTTATATTCTTTATCTGTAGTTTATATGTAGTTTACATACATATATATATCTTTAGATATAGTTTCTTCCTATATGTAGTTTCTTTATAAGCTGGTCATTTGCAGTGCACCAAGCTCCTGTCACACTACCTCTGATTAGCAGTTTTGGCAATCAAGGATCCTAGAATAGTTGAAGAATACTTGGAAAGAATCTGGGAATGTGTCCAGTCCAACCTCCAGCTCAGCATGAGGTCAGCTCTGAGGTCAGAGCAGGTTGTTCCAGGACAGACTGTGCAACCTGTTAGTTCTGCTGCTTGGCTGTCCATGGGAGGGAGAGGCTTTTCCTTACATCCAGCCTGAGCTGCTTTCTTGGCTTGTGATTCCATTTTTTCACTTGATCTGATTCCCTTTAAAATCTGTTAAACCTGTGCCATCTTTCAGGAGGACTCTTACACTTATGGTCCTTCTGCTAAGCACCATTAAATGGACCTTGGTTAGCATTAAGTGCTATATCCAAAATACACCTTAAATATTTTTGGAGTGGTCACAATTTGAATGAATAAATTCTGAACTGGTCATACTGGGAACTGTTTCCCCCCAGGATAACCTTAGCCTGTCGAAGGACAGTTTCCACAGATAACAGTGAAAAGAGAACTTAAGTGTGTTTAGTAGTTTTTTCAAGAGTAATGAGCTAATAAACTCTTATATAACTAGCACTTATTTGTTGACTGAATGTATAAACCCTTGATTTAAAAGGTCCTCTCACATTTCAGCAAGTTTTTAGGTATTGCATGTAACTTTTTTGTTGCTAATGATGTTTCTTAGGTTTAGTTTTGGCTTCAGCTAATAGCAGTGCATTTGTTGCAGTCACAATTAGTTAGAAGTGGTTCATATGAGCAAATCAAGAGTGTTTGTTAGGTATTGAATTACATTTCAATTTCAGAAAACTGATAACATTTGCTGTCTGCAGTTGGTGACCACAAAGCTGCCATTCCTGACTTCTGGTGGTTCTCTGTGCCCATGAACACAAACCCACCCAGAAGTGCTTTAGGAGGGCTGGAATCCCCTGCTGCTGGGCTCCACTCTGTGGTCTGTGAGAGCAGCCCCTTGGTTTCTGCTGCAGAGGGGAGTCTGTGGCCTGCAAGAAGTGCAGGCAGCATGTCTGTGCAGAATTGGGCACATAAAGGAGCTGTAGGCTCTGTGAAATTCATTTTTATGCTGCTGTTCAAGCAGGTCCTGTGTTGATATGCGTTCTTTAACTGCTGTCTCACTGGTGAGTTTGTAATTTAGTTATTGGGTTAGATTTCTCTTGCAGCTTGCAACAAATGTTGTAGAAATAGTTACCAATAGTAGAGATACTTTCTGAGGCAAGAAATTATGCTGCTCTTCAGTCATGATTAAAAGCTCTTGGCTTCATGTAGCTTGGAGCTGTTACTTCAAATAAGAATAATCTGCAGAGACTGCTTCTGTTGCCTCATCTGCAAAATTCAGTTATCATCTACTTTCCATTCCTTTCCATTCCTTTCCCTGCTTCCCTCCTTCCCTCTTTCTTTCCCTTTTTCTTTCTCTCTTCTCTTTTTGTCTCTTTCTTTTCTTCCTTCTCTCACCCTTCTGTCTTCCTGTACTGATGCCCTTATTCTGGGGAGATTATGACCCCCTGGCTTGTTTTAAATCACATATTATAAAGTTTCACCATATCTCACCCTGTCCTTGTTCATCAGGGAGTGCACTGTGTGTCCAGGTGCTCTAAATCATTCTTTAAAAAAGGTTTATGTTTTTTTATTCCCGGATAGATATTGTTCTCATTAAAGTCATTTCAACTGTGTGTATTTTGTACTCCTGACATTTCCTATAGGCACCTCTCTTTTAAAAACTCAATGTACATGTGAGACTGGAATGTAACTTCATATTTGTGTCAGCTTCCTTAAATTTAAATAAAGATGAATGTATGCACAGCTCTCACTATCTCAGGTTCAATAGGCCTTTCATTAGAGTCTTTTCTTTGTCTGCATTCTTTTATGTACCTTCAGAAGAAATGTTTCAAAAATTATGCACATAGTTCTATTCTGCTGTTTGAATCTTACTTTCAGAAATAAGATAATAAATACAGTAATTTTCTTACATTAAAATACACCATTACTAAAACAATTAATTTCAGGATGCTTTGTATTTAAGTGAGTAATTTGTCCCCAAATGTTTGATATAAGCTGAACAGTGCTCAGAATTTAACTGAAGAAAATTATTTTGATCAGGAACTTTTGGTTTTGATATATGAAAATACTGTAGACTTATGAAAATACCACACAAGTTTGGAATATTCCCAAGGCACGATTGGAAAATCAGCAATTCCACATTGGGACTGTGGCTGTTAAAGCATATTTTGTTTCACTGTTTGAGGGACAATTTCTTTGCATTAGTATTTCATTTATATTTGTAGCTAAGACAATTTGCTTTCTTTCAGAATGCAGGGACATTCTGCTTCCTGTGATTACAAAAGAGCTGAGGGAATTACTGGAACAGAAGGAGGATCAGCAGCTCCAGGTGCAGGAGAGGAAGTACTGTGTTGAATTACTTAATAGCATCCTGGAGGTTCTGAGCTGTCAAGACCCTGTAAGTATTGATGATGATGTAGAGCCCAAGTCTGTAGAAAGCCTGAGCTGATTAGGAAGTAAATTATTGATGATGATTAATCTCTTTCAAATATTTATTACAAGTCAGTGGCAAATTGAACTTTTCTCCTATTTTTCATAAACTCAACCCAAAGGGCAGTTGAGGTGTTGAAGATGAATGCTGACTTCTAAGTAACCTCATTCAGCTGAAGATGTCTCTGCTCACTGCAGGGGGTTACATGACCTTGTAAGGTCCCTTCCAACCACAACTTTTCAATTATTCTGTAATTATATTAATTATACAGAATAAATTTCAAATTTCATCGTGCTCCTCTTGTAAAAACCCCTGTAGTTTCTGCAACAATGTTTTTCAGTGTTCAAATGCTGTAGGGTGTGGTTTCTGCTTTCAGCAATGTTTGGGTAAAACAGATTACTCTTTACTGTATTTCACTTGGAAATTGTAGTTTCTTTATCAGATTTCTGACATTTTGGAACACTGAATTTTTCATCTGGGTGGTTCTTTTTTTTCCTCATTTGAGAAAATGTTGAATTGACTTTTAACTCCCTTTCTTTTTAATGAGCAGTAGGTTATTCAGTGAAACTTTTCAATAATTTGAGGGATTTATTCTGAGAAAACATCATAATTAATTGCTTTAAGAAAGTTGTAATTTCCTTAACCTGTGAATATGTGCTGATTTTTCCTCAACTATAGTTTTCTGATACATATGTTCAAACTTTGCAGACTTGGATTGAGGCAAGCTGTCATTTTGGGAGTTTTTCACTGTGGCTCCCTGGATCATTTCCTAGTAAATGAAATCATTACAGCATGTATCTTAATTTCATAAAAATCTTTGATACTGCTGAGGCTTTTCAGTTTGCACAGGGCAATCTTTCCATGTGTATTATGAGCTATTTGCCTCATTGGTTTAGACTTAAGCAGTTCAGGAGGGATTCATCCAAGGGGATGCAAAAGAAATATTGGAACATATAAATTTGAAATGTAATTCTTAAGATAAATGGTGAAGGCATGATAGGGCAAAAACTGAAGCTATCATCTCATAAGGCTTATAATGCAAAGTAACCAGTTTTGTTACCCTTTAAAAGGTAAAACACAGTTGTTAAGCAAGATGGAGTAATACTTTCTCTGTGTGTAACACTTAACTGAAGTTTATTTTTGAATTTAACAGTTGCTGTCCATAGCAGCAGTTGCTGACATGTAAGACTCATTAAAGCCTACTGAAAATATGGGTTTGTAGCTCATCTTTGTGAGAGTGAGAGCATTATGCAGAACAGCAGAATTGCTGAGAATTTAAAACACATACATTAAAAAATATATACTGAAATTTGTTCAACAGAAGTGGCATTTCTGCAAGAGTTTCTTTCAAGGAAAGTAGACTGGAGATTCTCTGTGAGATGTTTGGGTCACCATTACCCACAGATTGTGCTTGCAGCGAATACTTATGCATTTCTGATATAAGAAGAAAAGCCCCTGGGGGTAAGTTTAAGTCCAGCAGTGGTATCAGAACATGCTGAGCCCTCCACAGGCATCATAATTCATAGAAATACTGTAGAATAGTTGGGATATCAACAAAAGAACCAGATGCTTCTGTTGCAGTAAGTCCATACCCTGGCCTGCCTCTGGCAATACAACTGCTGGTTGGAGAAAATATGGATTTTAGAATATATTAATCGTGTGTCATTAACTAACACTGGGCTCTGTAACCACAACAGCAAGTGTGTAGCTTTTTCCTTCCTTGACAGAGGAATGCATGGAGTATTATCTCATTTTTTTTAACCAAGCAGTGATCCTGCTTCAGTACTGAAAATCTTCTATTAGGATGACTTAGCTGAAGGAGGAAAAAGGAGTAAAGGGAGGGAACCCAGCAGCATCCAAGGATCACACAGTCATTTCTCTTAAAGAGTCACTACAGATTTCTCTGGAGTGTAACACACATGTTTATTTTCCAGCTAAAGTGAGAACTCTTGTTCAAGGCTGTGTTTGCCTTGCAGCAGTAAATACTTTGTAACCTGTAGGCAAATGAAAGAGTTCACATATGGCCAAGTTATTGTTTGGCAGTGTCCTTCAGGATGCCTTTATTGACTGTGATCTAGATACAGACATTGGTTTGGGAATTAACCAAATTATTTCAGCTGGGTACACTTGAACCCTAAGATGAAGGCGGTTTTCTATTCAACAATTCATTCCCTACCATTTCTTAGCCCCCTCCTAAGAAAATTTGACCTACAGGAGGAGAAAGCTCCAGCCTTTAGTAGCAGAATCATGTTACAATATTAATAACACCAATGTCTTGTCCTTATTTCTTCTGTTTTTTCTATCTCAGTAGAGAAACCTTGTTTCAGACTAGTATTCAAAACTTTTTGGAAACTTAACTTTGATAATTTTGCATTGCATTTATTCTGTGGAAGTCGCCAGAAATAGAAGGCACACAAAGGACAGGGAAGAAAAAACAGCAGTAATTGCTCTGTTTCATGTGGTGAAAATTTATACTGTGAGGTGATCTTTGAAGTAGTTACTGAATTTTTGAAGAATGTGTTTTCTTTGTCAAAGGAAAGGATATTTTGATATTACCAGCTCTGTTCTACTGTTGTGCTTCACATTGTTTAGCAAGTGGGAACATGGGAATCATCAGATCCTTGTGCTCAAATGCTGTTTTCTTCAGCTGCTGCCTCACTGCTGGGTTCTGCAGGTAGCCAGCATGTTGTTAAAATCTCTGGTTTGTCTTGTTTTTGTATTTGGTTTTATGACTAGACAGTCACTGTTGGGTATCTCAGTGAAATGCCTGGGTTTGATTTTAAGATTCCTCTCCAGCAAGGAACTTTTGGACATAAATGGCATTGTTTTGATTTAATCATGTCTGAAATTAGCCTTGTAGCTCGAGATTGTGCTTCAAGCACCTGTGAAATACAGACTTGCAAGTAAGTCTTTGATGAAGGTCATGGTGAAATCAGTGATTTTTTTTGTTTCTGTTTTAATTGAAAACACTTCCTTTTGCCTCTTTACAACACTTTGTTTCATGCAGTCTGGCAGTCCTCCATGAGGTGACTTTGCCTCTAATCTGATATCTATGTTGTTTTTTAATATTTCCTGAATCAGAACAATTTTTTATTTATAGTGCTTACAAAATTAAATGTAATGGTAAATGCCTTCTCTTGGAATCTACAGTGAAATCTTGGTTGACTATAAGTGCAAGAGAGATGAAGAATCTTTTCCTGTTCTGTGCATTGTCAGTAATTGGTAGCAGTTGCATTTTAAGCTGTTTAGCAAACAAGCCTGGAAGCATTTTCAGTAATTGTAAAGAAATGTTTAAGCATTTCCCTAACTTATGGCAGATCTTAAGGCTTTAGCAAAAGAGAATGTCAAAGGAATATTGTCAGGAATTCTGCATGTTCTTTCAGGGCCAATTACCTTAAGGTCTTCTGCGGAGACTTTTCAGCCAGAACAATGCAGAATTATGAGTTATGGTTTAAAAAAGAAATTGTTATCCTTTTATATGTGCCTTTATTTGTGGGTGTGTCAAAGAAGGAATACAAGTTACAGAACTGGGTGCACCAGAGAGTGAGCACACAGGATCTGGCTGGTGCAGAGCTCATTTCCTCTGTGGCTGCCCACACAGTGCCATGGTTTAGATTTGTGACTAGAACATTAATATATGATACAAGTCGTTAATTTAGCTCCTAAAATAATCTTATGCTTAATCAGTGGACTGAAGCCAAATGATGGTGGGTTTTCCCATGTCATCCTTGCAAAGAGAAGTATGATCTGAAAAAGCAAACTAATGTTGTAGTTTGTTGTTAGACTGTCTTCTGAAGCTAGAAGCTGTAAGATAAAAGACAAAATTTTGTGTATTGACAAATGTGTGAAAACAATTTTTTTAAATTTCTCTATGTCAGTACTGAATGCCTAGTTGTTTCTTAGATTGTCAAGAAGAAAGGAAGTCCCAGTTCCATAGAGAAACCATTTTATTTCATTTTATTTCATTTGCTAATGTTTCTCTGAAAATTCAAAGGTCTAACAGAAAATAACCTTTGTGTGCTTGAGCATATGTAATAGTCTTTCCAGGAAGGGTTTGTTATGTGCTACTTGTGAATTAAGAATAGAGCTCATCTTTAATGATGGAGTCAGGGCTAAATGTTAAAGCTCATTATGCTATGTTCTGAACTGTTACTAATTATGGTATAGCACATACTGAAATGTGAAAGTGAACTTGCATTATATGAACCCTCATCTTTGAATTTAAAAAAACGGGAAACTAATGAACAAATTATATCCCTCTGCTAAGTGCTCCTACATAGTTTATCAGTCTTGGCTGTTGATAATATTTTTTTAAATTCTAGTGGTACACAGTGTTATAAGAACAGCAAATGTGTCTTCACTGCAGGCACTCTCAAGCAAAGTTGTGTTATAAACATTGGACTGTACCAGAGAAAGTGAAATTTTAAAGAAGGAAACACCAAATACAAATTATTCTGTGACTACGTTGTTCATTTATAGAATATAACAACTTCTGAAATGCTGTGACAGGCGAGGAGATCACTTGTGTGATTGTCATTGTCAAATGTAGGCACAGAGTTTGTGGTGATTGGAGTGGGGCTGGCCCAGCCCCGTCCCCATGGGCACAGCTGTGAGCAGCACTGACAGCAATGAGCCCTGGAGTGCCCAGGGGCACTGAGCAACCACCAAAGGGAGCAGAGGGCACACAGGGGCAGGGCATCAACAGGAGGGGATAAAAGGTTGGGCTAAAGAACAAGAAGGGCAAATGCTTGAAGCCTTCTGAGGTGGCCTGATGTTACTCTGTGTGGATTAAAGCTTTCTGAAATTGTATGGGGACACTCTCACCATTCTCTTTATTGTGGCCATCTCAACTGTGACATGTGCTGCAACAGTCAAAGGATACAGGAGCACTCAATGGTAACAGTGGATAAATTGCCAGGTGTGAGGAAAGTCCCTGTTTCAAGGTGTGTGGCTGATCCAGAGCAATCAGAATAGGAGAAAGAAAAAGGAGATGTTGGCTGAATCAGATGGAAAACAGGACCTGAAGAAGTTTCTCCTGGGATAGTACTGGGGCTCAGCTGCCTAAAATGTGATCAAGATCTCACCACTTCTGTGATTGTGGTGCTCTTTCCATGCTATTTCTGACATTAAATAAGGGTCTTGGTGTAAGGTAAATATCCTTTTCTAGAAATTTGCTTAGGCTTTTCTTTCTTGTTGCATGCGGGTTTCCCAAGTTGTCGAGTGATCAGAGTAAAGTCAATGAAACTGGTGAACAGAATGTCATTCCCATTTGCTCAGAGTTTTAGAATAAATAATCAAACCTCCTTCAGCCTACAAGAGCAGAACTGGGGCCAACTGTGTCCAGTTTGTGCCCTCCCAGAGCAACTCAGGTAAATGAAGACAACTTTCTCCTTTAATGACTCTGTATGTGTGACTGCCAGCTATTTATTTGTGACATTCCTGAGCTCCAGCCTGCCCTGAGAGCACCACAGACGTGGGGAGCTGTGAGAGAATTTGCTTTAACTGTTCCAGGGTTAAGCTACAGACTGCTCAGTTATGGGGACAACAGGAGTCCTCTGAGAGATGGGAAGTGAAACAAAAGACAGCTGTGAATTAGATTGGGCTTGAATTGGACACAAGTATTCCACTGAAATTGCTGGAATTAAGGAGCAGTGTGAGAAAGAAGAATTAGTGTTACTCTTTCAATAGGACTGTTACATTGTACAACTTGAACTGTCAAAATGGAAATAATTGGTTTCTTCTTACTTTTCAAAGAGATATGATTTTAATATCAAAACTCTGATTTTTTCATTTGCAGGCTTCAACTTATCACCACATTCAAGAAATAATGGTGCAGCTACTACGCACAGTGAACAGAACTGTTATTACCATGGGACGAGATCCATTAAGTGTGAGTAATATTTTAATGCATTTTCAATGCTTTGAAACTCATTTTATAGTTATCCTGGAAAAAATGCAAATATAGCATTTGTGAATTATTGAAAAAATATAGCATATTGTGAATATATTTGTGAATATATTATTCCTTGTGAATTATTTTTTTAATTTAAAAAGTCTCAAGCTTTACTTTTTGTTTTCATTCAGCTGTGACACTGTAGTCACAGTGTTTTGAAGTGTAGTCGAAAGATTTGAGCATTCTTTAAGAGAACAAATGATAAATAGAAAGTTAGTTGATAATTGCAAAAAAGCAGAAAGTTTTACCTTTCCTGCATAAAGGACATGGTTTAACACATTGAAAAGAGAATTTCTACAAATCTAAAGTGAAATGGTTTAAGAAAAACTGAAAAAAAAGTATTTGGGCATGTGATGGCACTCACCTGAGGATTTTTTGGTGAACATTCTATGATTTTAGAGTTATATTTGAGAACAGATTCTGCAATTTATTCAGATTTAAGTACCCATCTTCTGAGTGCTGCTCTGGATTTAGACTATTTGCGACAATGCAAAGAATTCCTTGGGAATGTGGAGCTTGCCCTTCAGACTGTTCACTTATGGCAAGATGCTTTATAATGATTTGTCTTTGGAGATTTATTTTATTCTACAAAATCATAGCATCATTTACTTGATGATTTTTGGCCACAAGAGATACATTTTATGCCTTTTATAATGTCCTGTGTTTCTCTGTTTGCTTCTATTGGAAAATAACAGTTTTAGATCATTGCCAGCCAGAGCATGTGTGCCTCCTAATGATTAGGCTCCTAATAATTGAGGAGACTAATTGAGTTCCTCAGAGGAAATATTTGCCAATGGGTGCTTTGAACTCCCTGGTGGTACATCAGCAGGTTTGAGCCATCTCTGTAGCTGTTTATGTGAACTCTGTAGCTGTTTATCTGAACTCCAGGCTGCTGCTGTTCATGTGGAACCCTTGGGCACATCCATGGGCACAACAGGAAATGGTTTGAAACTGAGACCAGTGACCCTTACAGCTCTCTAGAGTGTTGGAAAATGTTTTCTGTACAAGGAAGGCATGATATGAGTGTTGTGCACGACCTAACCAGTCTGTTAAGGAGTACTTCTGGATACCATAAACAGCACATGAAAAAGCAAAATGAAGCTGTTTTAATCCTGCATAAAAGATCCATTAGGAAACCAGTAGGAAATAAGCTGGTTACAGTAAATTGAAATGGCTTGGAAAATCTGTTTCTTTTTCCCCCCTTCCATTTACTGTAATTTCTTCAGCTGTTTTAACCTGAAAAGAAAAAATTCAGTGTGAATTTTGAAATGTCATTCCCTTTCTTCTAATTATACTCATGAGCACCTCTGCATATGCGTGTATTGGGCATTTTAGAGGTTTTTCAAAGGGGTATTCCAATAAATTGCTACATTTTCTATAGCTGAAGCAACACTTAACAAAATAGCCTTTCACATGCAAATAAATTGTTTTTAATGAACAAAAGTCTTTGGTATTCAGAAAGAACTGGCAAAAGCTTTTACTATGCTCTGCATGCTACGTTAGTCACCAAGTTAATTTTCAGGTTTGCTTTAACACTTTTGAGAGGGTCAATCTTGCTATGAAAGCCTGAATGCTTGATCTTTTCAAAATTAAGCACTAGTCAAGAATTATGTCCTGGAGAATGCTTAGATGAGCTCAACTTGCTGATATTGTGGGGAAGTCTGCAAGGACAGGGGGGACGTGGAGTTTCTGCAGCTGGACTGTGTAGCTGAGGTTATACAGGTACAAGTGACATTTCAAATGGGGACAAATCTATCACTTCTGGGAGGACAGGAGGTTATTCTTTAGGTTTTAAATCTGTTACTGTGTTTGTGAACGTTGCAAGTGTTTTTATCAATTTCTGCAGTGTCATTTACTGTAACTTGAAAATGCTGTGGAAAGTAATGCAAACACTGATTTACACTGATAAGAAACAATGGTTACAATTTACAGTACCTGTAATTCCTTACAAGTTTAAATGCCTTGCACCTGACAGATAACTGGATTTTGTTTACCTGAGGGGTTTTTTGATTTCTGACAGGGATAAGCAGGTTAATTTTCATATTCAGGTGGTTTTTTCACAATCCTCTAGCTTGTTGGCAGAGATGTGGGTTTACAGTTGCCTGGATCTTTTTGTGCTGCGATACCAGTTGAAGGGAAAGGGAGGTTCTGCCTTGGGCTTAGCTGGTAAGTGCCTGCTGGGAGCTGTGTTAGTGTAATTACTGAGAAGAGTCAGGCTCAGAACGAAATAATCTCCCCAGGAGAAGGAGGTGGCGGTGGAAAGGTAATTTGGCTCTCTGCAGCTACTGCAGGGAAGACTTAGTTAAATGCCATTCTTGCCTTCAGTGTGGTGCTTTAGCAGCTGAAGGCTTTAACAGCTGCTTGGTTGTTTTCACTCTTAAAACCCCAGAAAACCTTGACTGTTTGTAGTCATAGAAGTGCATCTACACTTTCATGAAGAGCTTATTGTCTGAAACTGGCTTTACCTTGAATAGTATTTCATGAGATTTAGGTTTGTAAATAAAGGTCATTGTCATGCAGTGAAGTCCTCCTACAGGAATTATAGAAGTCAAATTTATAAACCATGTAGAACACAGAAATATTTGTTTTCAGTCTTGGCCTGGTTAGGTAAATAGAAATATCATAAATCCACCATATGCACCTTAACGGTTTCCTTTTGTACTTCCAAACTTGATTTTGCTCACAATATCAGTTTAACGTTATGAAGTCAGTGTAGCTAAGCTATGCAGAGATGGTTTTAGACAATATTTATATATAATATTGTACAAATAAAACTTTGCCCAAAAGAAATCTGTGAATTCTGTTAAGCAGAGCTACTCTAGAGCAGACAAGGACCACAGAAACTATTTGCAGAGCTGCCATGGTTGGAGAATTTGATATGTTCAAATATACTCATGGTCTAACTAAAAGCTACAGCTTTTTTGTTTGGTATTCAAATTGACATCCTTGCTCTACCTGGAAATGCTGCAGAATGATTCCATGACATGCCTGTTAGCTTTCCATTAATTTTTCTTCTCCCAAAGAACAGCTGTTCCCTTCCTTTGTAATCTAAACATTATTTATTATTAATTGACTCCTGAAACCTAATAAAAATATCTCATTTTATTGCAAAGGATAATGTCACATTTAAAGGGCCAAGAAATATACAAAACATACATTAGAGATCAAGTGCCATTAGGAAGGTGTGTGTGTGTGCTGGCAGGATTATTATAGTGCACAGAACCATCATGAACTGCTGTTGCAGGAGACAAATCAGTATTTTATTCATACATTTTTAATTTTTAAAGAAGGTTAGTTTGACTCAATAAAACAACCATTTCAAATACAGTAATTTTGGGATATACTGTATTCTGTGCAATGCTTTATATATACCATATATCAAATAAATATTTCTCAGAAACTCACAATATTTTTGTAATCAAGTGCTATCAAGTAGCTGTGGTTTGGGTTTTTTGGTGGAATTTTTTTGACAACTTATGGGGGGTTTGTGTATTTTATTTTTATTTAGGAATGTGTTTGTATTTCTAACATTTCTTTCCTGCTCTGTGAGCTGGTTTTAGGAATTATGCTGTAATTTTGTAAACTAGGGAAGTTTTTTGTAGCCAGTATTTTTATCTTTGAACAGTCTACCAATTTGTACTGCTCTTCCAATCCTCACACTATAAATTTTGTAGTGTGTATCTGGTACTTTTTTATTTCCTATAGGAATGAATAATTAGTTAATAAAAAGATTTTTAAATGTTTTTAAACAATTTTTGAAAATATTTTAAATATTTTAAAATCATTAAATTTTAAAATATTTTAATAATAAAAAACCCCAATGCTTTCCTATCATATTTTCATATAGCCAAGATTCTTCAGTTAGGTGTTACAAAGCTTTAATTATTTTATGTTGCTAACATATGCACATTTGAAAACCTAAACAAAACAGCATCTAAGCAGCATTACCCTGTTCCTGCATCCACCACTGACATCTCCTCACCACCTTTTAGTGAGACAAAAACCTTTTGTCCCAATATTCTCTCTTATGTTTGATGTAGAACACCTTTTGAGTGTCGAGCACTGTGGGAATGGCTGGGGTAAAAACTCCTTGCAGCCTTCCTGAAGGAAAACACTGAAATTGCATATTTCTGTCCAGGAAACAGATGTCTTGGGGGGGTGAGCTTGAAAACTCTGGGAAGGCAGAGAGAGAAGTGGATGTTCCTGCAGGGCTGAGGCTTGGCTGGCCTGGAAACCTCCTGAGCTTCCCTGCTGCCCTGGGGGCACAGCTCACAAACAGAATTTCACATCCACACCTCATGGTCCAGACTTTACTGACTGAGAGAAACCAAAAACCACCAACTCAGGAATCTGGAAAACAAAAGCTAATTGTGACTGGGAGTTAAGGATTGAAGATTGGTTATGGTTCTGAATCCCATCAAGCTCAGATGTTAAAATATGAAACCTGTAAGCACTTAAATCAGAGTATTTCAGATTCAGCACTTAAATCAGAGTATTTCAGATCCAGCACTTATATCAGAGTATTTCAGATTCAGCACTTAGATCAGTGTATTTCAGATTCAGCACTTATATCAGTGTATTTCAAATTTAGCACATAGATCAGTGTATTTCAGATTTTTATGAGTATTGATGTTTCTTGAGGTCATAAGAAAGACTTAGAGCCTTACTTGTAACCACCTTTGGTTGGACTTTGTTAAACTAAAAAGAGTGTTTCTGTTTTGCATAGTTCTCCTCACCCCAGGAATTGATTGGCGCTATGTGGTGAACCAAAGGGGTGTGGTTTGTTTAAATTAAATGATCTGGATCCTTTGAAAATAAATTGAAAGCATCATATGCATTATGTAGGCAAACCCAAAATCAGATAGCTTAAAATGAGCACTTTTTGTGCTTGTCAACAAAAAGAAAGGCAAAAGGATGGCTTTTGTATCATAAATTAGTAAAAATGGGTTCAATACAGAGAAAAAACTTGCTGGTTTTACTTGTGTTAGAGCTCTTGGTGTTGCTTATTATTATACTTTACCTCAGGGGATATTGGTCTTAAAGTATTATTTTAATGCACAAGAATAATTTATACACTAATAAATCCTTCCCTGCATCAATTATAAATACTAAAGCAACAAAGAAATGCTGTTGGCACAGCAGCACAAGCAGAGCTTGAGTGTAACACAGTGATGTGTTCTGGTGGAGTCATTTAATTCTTACCTTTTTTATAGCCACAACCTATTATTGAAGAGCTTTTCTGTCTCACTAAAGGCATCTAAAGACATTAGTAAAAAAATAATTTCCTTCTGAAAAGCCTCTAAAGTAACAACAGTTTTGTTCTTGTCATTTCTGTACTAACTGAAATTAACATGGAAATGGTTTTTAAGCATCAGTCCTTTAGAATTTTGATAAATTAAGCCATGGCATAATGCAAATTTTCTTCTTAAAGATTTGTTTTATAAAGAAATTAGTTCCTCCAGACAAAATTTTTCTGTGCAAAATTCTTTTTAATGTATTTTCAAATATGTAATTAACCTTAAGAATTCAAGGAACACAGAAGTGTACAAAAAGTGTACGGACATTTAAAACTAACATTGCACAATTAATACAGGATTACTTAGAAAAATAAGATGCAGGGATTAATCTATGAATACCCTGAACCAGGGCCACTTCTAAGAAAAGGTCTGCAGTACATTCCACTCAACTTGCTTTGGAAAACCTTTTTCCCCCTGCCCCCATATGAAAGGTGACCATGTTTTGATGAGTAAAATAATGGGATCACCAATCATAAATTGGGTTCCATTGGCACACCCTGTGCTAATGGTACCTTGAGTGTTTTTGGAGGAAAGAAGTAGCTGCATTGACATTTGATAAAATCTTTTCAGCATATATATATATATATATAATTTTTTGTGCAATACAGATCAGTTCACTAAATATTATTTTTATGTTCAATTTTTTATCATATATTAATTTACATCTTAAGGCAAAAAAAAAAATCTCGGGATATTTTGGTACAGCAATACAGGTCTTAAATGGATAGAGTGGGCAAATGATTCAGTATGACAGTAGCCAAAATAATAATTCCTCTTTTTCCAGCAATTGGGTGATGACATCTGAGGGATCATGTCCACTTTTAGGCTTCCAGGTGGATGAAAGACATCAACTCACACCACAGGATGGCTGTGGCTGCAGCATGGGACATGAGAGGCAATTGAAAATTGGGTTTGTTCAGTCTTTTAGAAGTGAAGATGTAGGAGAGAGGTCTCATGATCCATGTAGCTCTTCTTGCAGGTGTGCTTGGACAAAACAAGATGTAATGGGCACAGATCAGAATGCAGGAAATTCAGATCAGGTGTTAGGAAAACCTGGAACAGCCTTCCCCAAGGAGCTGAGGATTCTTGTCCTTGGAGATATTCAGAACTCAAATTCACTGAACTGGACCTTGCTTGAGCAGGGGTTTAAGACAAGAGTTACAGGGACATTCTCTGGCTTTGCAACTCCCCAGTTCTTTTCAGAGAAGTCCATTAAATGACTTCTAAATGGTGGCTTTTTATAACAAACAAAGAAAAAGAGTTAAAACTTAACCTGAAATTCTTTTGTTTGTAGTTTAATATTAGATGACAGCAACAAAAATATTTCATTGGGGATGTGAAATAATTATAATTGTCTCCTCTGAGGAGAGATTTGTTTGAACAATTTAGGTTTCCCTGAATTTGTTCTTGATAATGTGGCTTGTTCAAAGCTTGATGAAGATTTTTCCTTTTAGTCAATGTTACTTATAAATGGGAAATAAAGGCTGGGTGACATGCTTAGCTTTGTCTACCATTGCTTTTTAAAGTAGAGATTTGAACCTTGTTATTTTTGGAAAGTTGAAAAAAAGATCTTTACAAAGCATATGGAAGTGTCCTTGGGAATAAAAGAGAACTTCCTTTTCAAAGAATCCATTTCTTTTCCTGAAAATAGTATCTTCATGCACCTTTGTTCAGTGAGCTAATTTAATTAAACTCAATTATTTTGATTTTTCAGATACTCTAATTAACCATTCTTAACCTTTGTGATTTCATAATAGCACATTTTCAGGTGTGTGCTCTCAAGCTCTTTCTGTTTTATTGTCTTTTGAAAATTAAAAGGATGCATGAGGAAGTCAAATCCACCAGAAGCATTTTCTTTTCACCTTTTTTGTCTTTCTCCTTAACTCCTTTTTCTCGGGAGCTGGAGGATCAGGTGGTGGCTTCTGAGGAGAAGCTGACGCTGCATTTTGCTCTGCATTGTCCAGTGTTTTCAAAATCTGATGAAATCTTCCTTCTTGTTGTCTGAAGTCATATTCTACACTATGGAAAAAGAATTAGAGACCTATTCTAGTGAGTGAGAAATTCCCCCCTTAAAGAACATGTCAAAGGGGCTGCTTCCCTCATCAGAATAATTGGTGTTATTCAGTGATACAGCCTGGGGTAAACACAAGGGGTTAAAGGGTTGCTCTTTTGAAAATAAGTTCACCTCTTTTTTTTTTTTTTCTTGGAGTGAAAAATGTTACTTTAAGTGAATTAAGAATTCCAACATTGTGCCCAAAGCAATAGGACAAAAATGAAAATGTACCACCATAACCTTTCAATACATTTCATTCAAAGGTCAGATTTTGATCCCATAATCTAACAGTCATGTGCTCATAATTAAAAACTCTCACATGCTTAACTTTGCTAAATGTGAATGTCTCCCACTAGGACACAGGCTATGAACAAAAATACATGAAATGAAACAGTATGTAAGTCTTTGAGATAAGTGGTGTTAGTTAAGAGGAAAGTAGAACTCATTTCCTCAATTGAAAACCCTAATTATTATTGATGTCAAACAGGAGCCAAGATGTTAATTAGATAAGAGCAGATGAGTGCATTGAAATAAATTTAAGGTTCAAAAATGTCAGTGTGGACAGGGTTTAAGCAGTATTGTGTGTATTTTCCTTATTTCAGTCACCTCTTCTGGGCAGGAGAGTGAGTTGTATCAGCTTTGTCTGCTGTGAGGGCTTTAGGAGAGAGTGGAAAGGTTGTATTTGCTATGACAGGAAAAGAGCCTTATTTAAGGGAGTTGGGATGTCACTTCAAGGCCCTGAAGCTGATTTTGGCACAGATCAGAAGAAATCTGTAAAGTTAGCAAAAACTTTGAATTGTATTTTTATATAAAATTCATAAACAGCACTACATAGTATGTTGAAATTAACTAGAAGATTGTTTCCCTTAATTCATGTGTCTTGGGATTTTTCATGAAATAATATAACTCAATGGGTAAAAAGAAAGCAGGAGGATAATTTTCATTTAGAAAATGAACAGGAAGTAATGCATAATAAATATTAAAAAAGCAGAAAGAAGTGATATAAAATCAGCGCCTCTTGCATTTTATCAGCTTATTATGAAAACTGTAACTTAATACCTTTCAATATTCACAGACCAAGGGTGCTGGAGAATGAAATGTTGGGTTTATAGAACATGAAAGGATAGCATCTGCTCATGTGCCTTTTCTCCAGCCTTCTTCAGAGTTTTTAATTTAATGTTGGAGATATCATCTCCAGAGGCAAGAGGTCAATTCAGTCTTCATTTAATACTGCCCATGATAACTGGCTTGGGTTGCTACTTGCATTTGCTTATTACAATACAAAAATTTCTATTACACAACCTGGATGGAAAATCCCAAGCCTGGAATCCCTGCTGGGTAGTTAATAAAGGCAAATTTACAGTCACTGTTAGGCTGAAAAGCTCTTTATGACTTTAGTGATCAGTGTAATCCACAGGGGGATTTCTGTGAGATTCATGCATTGTTTGACTGAGGGATTGTGTGATAAAGATGGTTCAGCGACTGCAACCCAGCACTGTGCATGTGCAGGGCTTGCAGCACTGAGTGAGGCTCCTTAGGAGCAGGAAAACTGGGGGCAAGGAAAAAAATCTTGATTTTAATCACAACTGTGATGCTGTCTTAGGGGAAAATACTTGCATGGACATTTCAGGCCACGTAAAACGCAGAAACTGCACATGTTTGTCTGGAGCAAACACTGACAACAATTGCTTCTTTCAGAATATTGTCTAAAGAACTTCAAATATTAGTCACTCAGAATGCTTTTTCATAACCGCATCCTGTGGAACACCTCTGTAAATCAAAAACTATTGTTTCTTTACTATTTCCTCTTTGTCTCTTAAAAGTAGGAACTTTTTAGATCACCTGTGTTCTGCACATGTTCTATTAATCATTGCAGTGTGAGCCTCCAGGCACCATTACTGCTGCAAACTACCTGTAAATCAAAAAGGCCCCTGAGTTTTTTCTTACTTCCTCTGTTCTTTCCTTTGAATGATGGTGCTTGTTGCTCAAGATCTATCCTGCACTGAAACCATGTAAACCTAAAAACACAGGGTGTTATTGCAAAGAGAGAAGGCATCCTGTGCTCAAGGGAGGTCTGTATATAAATTCTGGGGAGTGACCTGTTCATGTCTAGCCCATAAAATACACAGAGATTGTTTGTTCAGAGACCATGATCAAGTGAAGAAAATCTGTTTTTTCTTTTTTTTTTATGGATACAGTCTGTGCTCTTGGATAAGTCATGTAACTTCCCAGGGTATCCAAGGGGCTGTGAAGACCTCCAGCTTTGTCTCAGAGGACTTGTGGTGTTTAATTAGTGACATGTTAATTACTTGGAAATTTCATTACCAGAGGTTTAGGACATCAGTGTGGGACTGAGCTGCATGTTGAACAATAGGTTCCAGTGCTGTGTCTAGTTTGTTAAGCTCTTTACTAAATTTGGTTCATGCAGAATGTGCAGTGTGAAAAACACTTCCATGTAAGTATTTTCTATTAATGATTTCCTTTAAAAAATTAAAGTTATAGTGATTACAAACTGTTGAAGATAATAGTCTGCCATGTTCTTTGAAATGAAGGAAAAGCTTCCAGCCTCAAAGAGAAATTCTGTAACTCTTTATTTTTGTAAATGGAATCAAGTAACCCAAGGTGTGGGGTTTCTGCCTTGTAACTGAGCTTGCAGAGATTGGATATTGTCTTTATAAATTCCCTTGCTGAGTGGACAAGGTACATGTGCAGCACAAGCAAGACTTTGTACCTGCTGGCTTTGGGCTTGATGTCTGGACAGCTGAAGGCCCTTAGAGTGTGTTTGTACAGACATAGCATTTGAAACATGTGCAGTTCCCAGAACACAGCCCTGAAATCTTTCTGGCCATAAGAGTTTAGATAAACTGCACTTTAAATCCGAAGTAGCCTACACTCAAATTGTGCTTTCTGATATTAATAACAGCTGAGGTGAAAATGTGGGAATGTTGGGTTTGTTTTGCAGGTTAGCATGAACTGTAGCTGTAGCCCACTGGCATTCAGAGAACTGAGAATATATCTTTTCCAAGATCTAAAATTACTACAGAAACCCTAGCTTTAAAAATGTACCACATAAAGGAATTCCATCATCAGAAATGGTATCACAGCTCTTCAAAGCAGGCCAGTAATAACACTGTGAAACTTTAGAGGGAAATTTCTGTTTGAATTCTCCCAAGTCCAGTTCCCCTTTCCTTTCAGCTACCACCACTGTGAATTGTTTTCTATTTGGGGAACAAACCAAGCACCTCATACAAACCACTTTTAGTTTTTTCTTAAAAACTGTTTTTTAAAAACAGTTGTGACATTTGACAGGTGTGAGCAAAGCGGTGTTTTGTGCAGCTGGGGTGTGCAGGCAGGACAGGACTGGGGGCAGCAGGGTACCTGTAGATGATGCACGCCGTGTTCTGGCAGGTGCTGCAGTTGTTGAGGTCCTGCCCAGTGTGGTAGAAGTTCCTCCTGGAACAGACAGCAGTCCATGAGATGTGGAGTTACAGACACAATAACAGAGCTCTGAGGCCTTTATGAACAAAAGCCACTCTGTTCACCACTTCTGTTAGTTCTACTAAAAATGCTAGTACCAAATTCTAAGCTGGAAGGTTTCTTTAAACACACACAAACCCTGTGAGCCTTGTCCTGACCTCTCCCACCTCATGCTGTTAAGAGTTCTGGTTGTTGGTTCTGGTATGAATACTTGTTATGAAAACACTTAGACATGGGACTGCTTCTAAAAAACACATTTTCAAGTATTTGAAAATCCATGCAATTTGCTGAATCGGCCTGATCTCTTGTCCTTATGCTTTCCAGTCTTCCCTTTTCATGTTTCCTTATTTGACTATAACCCAGTCAGATTTTTACTGCTGATAAGTTACAAATTTGTAGTGTTGAGGGAAAAAAAAAGTGAGTTTTCATGCTTAACACCAACTAGAGCTGAAGTATTTTTATGATGGAGAGACCTGTGATAGAAACAGGTTGAGATTGGTGGCTTGTTACATCCAAAGTGTAACACTTATATTTAACTAGTTTTATTTGAATTAGGGGAGATCAGTTGGTAGCAAAATAATTTTCTGATTATTTTGGGGAAAATCGGAGTTCTTCATGTGTCTTGTTGCGCTGTCAATAAAAGTGCTTGGAATATTCAGTGTTACTGTGAGGTAAATCTGCCAAGGTGTATTGAAGCTTCTCACTGAATCTCAGAGAGACACTTCAAAATATTTGATTTTTTTTTTTCAACCATGTGGTAACTGAACAGAAATGCATTATAAATATTGCTGGATAATGTGACCATGCTTCACTGCAAATTAGTCTTTGCTATGGGCAGATTCACAAACATAATTGAAATTTAGGTTCTCCCCTAGAGAGCTGCATGCAGGGGACAAGGAGTGGCTGTTCCTTTTTGTCCCTTCCTGTGGAACCACACTCAGGTGGTGACTGGATGAAGGTTACAACAGAGAAATGACTGCTGAGCTTGAGACATATTTGGATCCCTACCTCCAATCTTGCCTCTTACCTGAATTTTCGGTTTGGAGTGTTGTAAATAGTTTTTGCATTTTTGCTGTTAGTCTCTCTATGTGGATTTTGTCTCTTGTGTTTGGGCTGCTACAAATTTGGTGCTGGAAAATCAAATGGAACAAGCCTCTGAGAGAGGGTATGTAACACTGAGGGAGGAGCTGAATTGTATGGGGAAAATGTTACATAGAATTTATGTGGTCACAGTGGAAACTAAGGAAAGTATTTTCAATTATAACAACCAGATGGACATTACTAGTTAATGTTTCCAGATAAAAAAAGGTAATATGTATGGAGTAAAATCACATGCTAAACTGATTTATATTGTTTGAATTTTTTTTAATGAGTGTAAATTCTTATTTGAATTTTCAGTTGGAATGTTATTCAACAGAAATACAAGTTAACTTCAATTCCAAGCTAAAATACTTGGGAAAAGAAAGAATTCTTCATTATTTTTTCTCTTTTTTTCCTTCAGAAATTGTAAGAAAATTGGAGTATATAAAGCTGTGGCCTCTGTTAGTTCTATCCTGAGAGTTCTGCCCACATAGGCCAAGGGCAGACCCTGATGCTGGGTGGTGTAAGCACTGCAATGTTGTGATCTGGGCTCTTTCTGCAGCTGCACCTGCACAAAACCCTCAGTGCAGCCTCCTTGTTGTGGTGTCTGCACAGTTTGTGGAAATGTGGAATATTACCTGATTTGGTCATTATTGTACCAGTAAATACAGCTGATACACAGGATCTAATTTTAGAATTGAGTGCAGTTTTGCATGCATAAGTGATTTATCTACATGCATGAGATGCCTGTGCTGAAGACTAAATTTATGGTAGCATAATCTCTTCATGTTCTTTTTTCTTTAAAAAATGAAATGGAACCTTTATTCCCTTGATTTGTTTCTGAGTTTTTCAAAGATAAGTTGCTTGAAGGATATACTACTTTACAACAAAACAGGACTTTAAAGTGTGTCCTAGATGCAATTACTAAAGGATGCTTTTGATAGCTTGGGAAGCTTTATTAGGATATTCTGAAACCTGTTTTGAGCATAAAAATATTTAAAATTCTATTTTAACTTTGTCCTGTCTTTAGATCTTAGTTGCATTTATGGTATTATTATTATTTATAACACATAATAATGCATGAATAGTGCTTGTAGCCTTGGCACAGTCTGTGTCACCATAGTGACAATAATACAGGGTTTTTACATTGTATGGGGATGAGAAGGGAGCCACTCTGAAACATGAGAGTCTGAAGTGAGTTCTTGCTGACAGCCTCCACATGCTCTGTCCTTAGCTCTCAGTCTGGCACTCCTTGTGTGTCTGACCCTGCCATGCTCTGAACACCCTAAATCTAAATAAAAAAGGGAGGTGTTAAGCTGGGTCTTGCACTGGATTTTGTAAAGGCAGTGTCAGCTAAAGCCAAGCTCTAAAGGGACTTTCTTCTCTGCTGAGGCCCAAACATCACAAAAAGGGTGTATGATACATTTTTGCAAACTCATCTTTAAATATCAGAACAGCTGTGTTTTTCAGTAGCAAAGGTTAAAAGAATGCTAACATCTACTTTACACTTCTGATTAATTACTAATATTAAAAATGAACCATACCCTTCACTGAGGGCTCTGGATTTTTCCAGGTCTTGGATTACATTCAAAAGGACTTTAATCTTCTCCTGGTTGGACTGCAAGGATTCCTCTACAGACTGCAGCCTGCCTTGTAGGGCAGAGAGTTCTCCATGTGCCAAGTGAATTTGATTGATTTCATTAATCTCTTTGTTGCTTTGTGGGTTTATTTCATTCCTTGGTGGATAAGACTTTGTGTGAAATCCTTCTGCACAGCTGTTACACTGGGAAACATCTGACTGGGTGGAATTGTTCTGGATTTCAGTGTTACATGGATTTGATGCATTGGTGCTGGGCACTGACACTGGTGGGTGATCATCACTTGGGAGTGTCACACAGCTGGAACCTGGCTTGTGCTCTCCTGCCTGGTGACAGTCTCTGAGGAAACAAGGAGATGAGCTGTGGTTTGATGGGGGTGACAGTGGAGTAGCTTCCTTACTGCTGGCATCTCTGCTGGCTGCAGGCAGCTCAGAATCAATTTTCTGCTCTTCAGGAGCAGCAGAGTGGGGGTTACATTCACTGCAGTTCCCAGAGTTGCTCAGGCAAGGCTCTGCTCTGTCAGAATCAGAAGACAGTGTGCTGTTTTCATGACTTTCATGGCTGTTGATGACAGTAGAAGAATGCAGTGAATTACTTGAAGCTGTGGCTGTGTCTGGTGCATCCAGGGGAACGTTTCTGTCCTGTGGGAAACTCACATGAATGTATTCAGGCACCTGTGTGGACGCAGTTGTCTTGTCTGACTCTGAGAAATCCCCCGAGTACCGCGGTCCATTGCTTTGTGCTTTTGATGATCTCTGACCCAAGCCCACCTCACTATTCCTGCATCCATCCTCCAAGGGATGACTTATCCTCAGGTAGCAGAGCTCTGAGGACAGAATGTCTGGTTCACAAAGGTTGCCATTTACCTGGATAGAGTTTGCAGGCTCTGCTGGCATTTCTGTCAGTGATTTGCTTACTGTCAGCTTTTTCCTTTTAAAAACAGGGAAGTGTTTCCTGAGGCTGGGAGAAGTTTGTATGGCAATATTCCGAAGCCCCTTGTGAGCCCTTGGAAAAGTTGGAGACTGAGTTAGCAAAAAATTGTGATCCCTAAATATTTCAGTTTTGCCAGTAGTGAGTGCTGTGTGTGGGGCAGGATTGGCCTCCAGCTCTGCCTTGCTGCTGACACCATCATCCTTGAAGCGCACCTGCTGGGATTTGGTCCTGCGGTGCTGGGGGTGCCTCAGAAAATCTGCTGAGTCCAGACTGTTCCTTTTCAGGAGCACTGGTCTCATTTTCATGTTTTGCTGGGCCATTGAATCACAATTTAATGTCTGTAAGTAACGTGTTTCTTTGCGACCCATTTCATTTGACATTTGACCTGTATGTTAATATTGTTCCTAAGATACAAATTAACACCTTACTCCTGGAGCTTAGCATTCTTCTCCTTGTTATTATGTATATTTTCAACTGGCATGTTCTCTTTAGGGATCCTCTTTCAAATTTAATTGCTGATTAGACCAAAACTAAGATAAATTAAATATAAAATTTAAGGAAATATTTCTTGTAGCTTGGGAATGCAGAAATCCTTTTACCTGCAGCTAACATGGTCTTTGTATTACAAAATTGCAACAGGCTGTTTCAGTGAGCTAATTTAAAGGTAAGGTTGAGTCTATGGCTTTCCTGGAGGCTCTCATTTGACAGCAGCTCTCCATCAGGGATGCAGTTCTTTTTTTTTCTGATTGACCAGTCACATGTGTTTTATTTGCATGTTGTCTAAACAAGCATAATAACTTCTGGGGGCATTTTCATTTCTGATGCATAGTTGTACTGATGGAATATATCCATTAATACCAAACTGAATTGTTTTCTTTAGAGATAGCTTTTCTTCCTCAGCCATCTTTTTAATGTCCTGTTGAAACTAATCTTCCCAAAGAGGTAAGGAAAATGTCACCACTTATGACCAGGGTAAAATACACCATCCAGAGGGATTCAGTGAGAAAAGTTACTGATGTGTAGTTGTTACTGCCATTCTTGCAAACACAAGGCAGATCATTTCCAAGGGCTTGCCTCAGCTCTGTAAACAGGACAGAGGTCCAGGCTGAATAACCAGAAAAAGCAGAAGAGCAGAAAATGTTCCCTGAAAATAAAAAGACAAGAGTTGTAGCTGAGCACAGTGGCAAACGGTGGTTTCCTGCTGCTGTTTCCTAGGCACTTTGCATCATCTCTGCTTCTGAAACTTTGGCAATGACATACAGAAACTGAAAAATGGTTTACAATTTGCAAGTGGCTTAAGTTTTTTTCATATGAAATACACTGCTCAAAAAATGGTTGTATATATTTATATGGAACAGATACAAAATATCATAAGCTTGAATCTGGTCCCAAATGCAGATCTTAAAACTTAAGCAGTTAGATTTGAGAATGGCTATTAAATCCTGTTATGGATGAAATATCCAAAACTGAACAGTACAAATGTGAGTTCTAAATTTGGAGGAAAGCTAAGATTTCAACAAAAATCAATTTTTTTTTGTTGTTGTTGTTAAAGTTATTACTTTCAAGCATTCAGATTTGAGTACAAGACTGCAGCTAAATTCCCAGTAGAGTGGTAGTTTACTATTAATCCTGTTCCCTGTTAATTCACTGGTCATTTCATTAGCCTTACTACTTCCATTAGCTCAGAACCTTTTATTTAAGCATTGCACAGATTTTACCATATTTAATTTACAAGAATTGAGGAGATGGGTGCAGTGGGAAAGATCTTGTTACAGAATACAGCAAATTGTTATGCAGCATCATGTAACATTTAGGCACTGTAATATAATTTAAGCAAAGTAATAATATGATATTACTCTATTATAAAGTTTTAGAAGAAAATGAGTGTTGGATTATTTCACTGCAGAGAGAAATGTCACATAAAATATTGAGAAAATAAATATGTGCATTAATACCAAATTTTACTTTTGTGATATTCATGAAGTCATAGGAATATCTGTGCTGATTGTGCACTGGAAACAAGAATCACAGTAAACAAGTCCAACAGTTTCTGCAAATAACATTCCAGTGCCAAGTTCTGAGTTCTCATTTCACCCACTAATTACCAGAGACTTTTAACGGTTCTGTTTGAGAATTTATCCAAATATTGCAGCAACATTCTCCCCATCACAGCTGCTGTGCTCCAGGCAGATGGACTACTTTAAAAGTTATACTTGCCCAATTAAATTCCGAAAGAAGCTTTAGAAAGCTAATCCTTTGTGTTTTAAATAAAAGTAAAAAGCCCTTAAGGGTTTTATAAGAGCTCTCCTTGGGCTGTAGAAGCATTTGAGCTACATTCCTGCATTCTTAATTTGAAAATTGCTATTTTAACTCTGTTGATTTTTAGCTACCTTGTCATCCAATACTCTGGGTTTACCATGAATTCTAATGAACGTTTTGGTGCTGTTGTTTATATTAAATCAAGCTGAAAGGAAAAAATGTATAGCTAGGAATGTTCAAATATTTGGATTGAAAACCCAGACTAGTGAATTTCAATGAGTTATAGGTGTCTGTTCTTGAGTTAACAAATCAGTTCAACATTGCCAATTACTAAGTTTAAATAACATTTTCCCTTGCCCAGCATCTAATTCTTTATTCTTTCCTGACACAGCAATTTAAAGTTCTTGTTTTTCTCGTTATTTGACATTGACTGAAGTAGGAAAAATCCTACGGATCCATTTCATAGAAGTGCTTTCAATGTATTAATTTAACTTATTTCACTCATAAAGAAAAGATTAATTCAGTTTTAAAATAATGTCTGGTAGTAATACTAACAGTTTTAGTAGAAGAAATTTACTGGGGTTTAATGTTCCGTGGCTCCAGCTCTGCAGCCTCTTCCTTGTTCCTTGGCTGCTCTGCTCCATGAACTCCCTGGGTTTTTCCAGTCCCTCCATCCCCTGTTGGATAAGTGCCCCATGAGGTGCTGGATGTTATTTTTAAAATGTACACATTTCATGCTTCTCTTTTCAATGTTTTGAGTATGTCAATCTGACTGATGTTACATTCTTTCTTCTGTTTGGCTTGGCTGGTACTGTGAAAGGAAATCTTGACTTTTAAGGTCTCTGCATGCTTTGCACACACAATTCTTAGTGGTGGTAGTTCCTCTGCAGTGTAAACTTTCTCCACTAAAATTGTATCCCATAAGAAACACTCAGGTGCAAAGCCTGCCCCTCCAAACAGCAATAAAGCTGCTTCTCCAGTCTGGGATTGTGGGTTTGAGTTCTCAGAAATGCACACACAGCTTAATCAGAGTGCCAGGCAGGGGAAGTTTGACAAGACATAGATATTTTTCTATATAATTTTTCTTCCATCTTTCCTGCCTCTGCCTTATCAGTTTCTTCAACAGAGTCAAACGTATTTTTTGGTTCATATTTCAGTTTAATGGCTGAAGCTGTGGATAGAGAAGTGCAGGGGTAAGGATAAATGGAGATTACAGGAATTGCATGGAGTGAAAAACCATGCAGCAACAGACAGTGGGGATTTTGGAAGAGTGCAGATGTGTGAGAGTTGTGATTCTGGGGGTTTTCTGCAGGTTATGGCAAAAGTTACGTATTTCACATGGTTTTCAAACTTCCAGCTGCAGTTGGAAACTTACATTTTCATCTGACAAGTTGGTTCAAAACATAAAAATTTTTCTTATAGTAAAAGTGTGACATATTTTAGAATTTTGATTTTCCCTTGTGCATGATTTAAAAACAATATTTCTTGAAACTAAATGTTTGAGCAGAACCTTTCCAATAAATAAACTAGGTAGAAGCTTGTGGGGGCTCTCAACAGGAGGATGATTAATCTAATTTGCCTTCCACTTTTGAGCATCCACACTCTAAATTTCCCAACTCAGCCTATGGCAGTGGATTGGAACAAGGTGATTTTTAAGGTGCTGTCCAACATAAACTGTTCTGATTCTGTGACAGGTGACAGCTGCAATAACTGCAAGGTAATTTATTCTGACTGGACAGTTTTCTGTCATGTCTGATTTGTGGTTTGTCCTGTAGAAAACAGATTTTCCATGGTGCACATTTGATGGACATTTTCAGTTTAGAGAGGCAGCTTGCTGAATTTAATTATGGTTTGTGCTTGATAATAAGCTGCTTTCTAGGTGGGAGATTCTCAGATTCTAAGAAATTTGTGTGACTCTCACTTTCCCTTCATGTTGCAAATCTTTCCAGGGTTCCTAAACTTGCTGGGATCAGAGGCTGCATGTGGGGGCTGCTGTGAACTCTGTGCTTGTCAGTGGCTGCAAACAGCCTGGCCACTGCAGAGATCTCCTGCTATGCAGGTTCAATTTTCAAAACAAAAAAATAATATCTGAAATGCTCCATTTTTAGTTAACAACTCTGAATTAAGGCTTTAATTGTGTTGGTTTGGATGTTGCTTTTGTTCCACTTCACTTTCTGTCTCCATCAGAAACTCCAGCAATAGCTGTTGGCCAAGCTGCTTAATTCAGTCATAACTCTTCTTTGCATAAAAGTCATGTTGGGTTTTTTTCCTCAAAATAATGAGAGATGTTGAGGATAAGTTTAGATATGCTTCTGAAATCCCTGGAGACTGCAGTGAAGCATACATCACCAGCTAGCACAGAGAGCTAGAAATGGATTTGAAACCATTGGAATTGGATGATGCTGGAAATTACCTCTTTTTCCTGTCCTTTCTTGCAGAGGGAAATGGATGGAAATGTGCTCAGAGTTCCAGAGGAACTGCATGCAAGGAGGCCTCTGAAGGGAATATTTTCAGATGAAAATGGGTGACAGATGCAGAGCCTATAAAGCAGAAACAGTCCCCCAGAAGTGCAAATTTGCAGCTTATTGTGATACACAGGAAAAGCTGGCAGGGAACAGGAGAGATGAAACTGCTGAGAGAGATTTTTAAATGGCCTCTGTGTACAGGGGCCTGTTGTTGATCACAACAAGGAGTCTTATTGCTTTGGGTCCCACAGAATGAAGCACAAAGCTATTTATGAAAGTAAATGTGTTTATTATAAGAGATGGTGTAATTTGTGGAATATAGTTTTGTACCTGCAGTTTTCTCCAGTGCACAGCTTGTCTAGTGTAATATTCTGCTATTTCTTACTCTAATTGGGCAGTACACAGAATATCTGTTTCTGTTGGTGTGCATGGCCACAGAGGAGCTCTCTGATGTCCCTGGGTGTGCTCAGTTTTCCCCTCCAGCAGTGGTTTGGTAATGCTAAGGGAACTTTGCTTGAGCAAAAAGCACTGAAGAAGGCCAGAACTTTTTTATAAATTCTGCTGGTGGGTTTTGTAAGCCACATCTAGATGGGATCAAGGTGAGTGGAGAAGAGTATCTAACAGAGATAAGGAATACATGGTGGGATGGAAGCTTCTGTCCTCAGAAATGGAACATTTCTGTAATGGAAGAGATTACAGGATTTTGTCTCTGACTAATTTTACAGCAAGGTCTGGAAATTACTTCAGGTTGGTGAGACTGGGTAGAGAAGATGCTGTGATACTTACTGCAGCAGAAAATGGACTTAGCTAAGCAAGTTCTAGGGATGAAAATTGAGTGTGGTTTGCCTATGATTTGATTGAGATGATGCAATGCCATTGCACATGAAGTGCTGAAGATGCACTAAGAGATAGAACCATGATGATCTCATTTCTGAAATAACTTTCAGAACCATGGTACTTGAAATTCCTTTCTTCTACTTTAATAAAAATAAAAGTTCTTTTCCTTTGAAAAGATGATAGATTCCATTTTCTCTGTCAGAAAAAAAAATCTTCACGGATTAGAAAACATTTTTATCTCAGTATTTCTTCTGGAGCATATGCTGGAAATTGTTCATGCAAGGTTTAGTGTCAGGAGGTAAGATACAACTCTTTGTTCACTTTAGAGGGAAGCATTTCAGTCACATATTTATATAGAGACACAAGCTGGATTTTTTTCAGTGTTAGTTTGCAAAGATGAGTGTACTTAAAACTGAGAAATTTCTCTTGAAGAACTGCTTGAATGCCTACAGGGAGAGGGAAGTTATCCAATGTGACAGGCTGGTGAGCTGGAAAGTGTCCAAATAGCTGGTTCACAGCACAAAATTTTAGTGCTCTTCCTTGTAGAAATCTTATCAGTTGAAAAAATATTGCTAAGTACTTGATGTTTGCATCAAAGTGTGCACGCATTTTACACTTCAGATTATTGTAGGGTTTTATTCAGGCTTTATAAAATGTTAACAGAGCTGTATGAAGATCTAGAGGTAACCTGTGAAAGGCAGGTTTGCACCCTGTGCTGCCTTGCAGGCATCAGCACTTCGTTAGAAACAGATTAGTTCATAAAAATGAACTAATTTTAGTTCATAAAAATGAATGAAGACCTTTTCAACTTTCTCTTTGGTTGTTAATTATATTGACTATGCCTGTTAAAACAGAAAATCTTACTATTTTTCCTGAAGTAACAAACTTAAAAGCTGCATTTGCATGGTTCCTGTGTGACAGGTTGCCACTGCCCAACACCTTTCTCCTGTTGAGACACTGCTACAAGAAACAGTATTTAAAACCAGTATAAAGAGCTTGCTAAAGACTGTGACTTCTACACTGGACTTGTTTTCATCATTACTGCATTTATTTAATACTAAAAAACAAGTTTTAAGTGTATTTTCTGCAGCCCCTTAGCTTTCAGTTGGTTTCTGGGTTTTTTTTCCAATGAATTTATCACTTCAGATCAAGAATGACATGGCAAAGCTGCATCCAAGAGCATTTAGCAGTGTGCTGTGCTGCAGCTGTGTGGGATGCCTTGTAAGCACTGGGTGTTCAGTGATGATTCTTTAGGAGCTCCAGAACTTTTTTTGCCACTTCAGTAAGTGGGAGTTTCAGTAAATGTAAGGAGTCAACTGTTACTCTCACTTGTGTCACAAACCTGGGTACTTGGGGAAGCAGTGAGAGAAGAAACCTGATTGTATTTGCTGGAGGGCAGGAATGATGTATCTGACTCTGTGGAAACCCAGGGCACTATTTCTCTGTCTGCTCTGGGGTGCCCTGGCCCCAAGGGCAGCACTGACTTTGGCCCTCACTCATGGAGAAAGTTTTCAAGATAGCCTGGAATCCACAAAAGTGTGAAACAGATTATAGATAGTAGTGTGGGTGTATCACTTGGTGAGAAAATCAGGTTTTGGGATTTTTAGTATATTGCGGATGGAAGCAAGATAGAGGGCACAGGGTGTCGTCCTGGGTTTCTTCTTCATGCTTCTTCTTCATGGGTTTGGGGGGCATTTTGTAATTGGGCAGCAAAGTCCCCATTGCAGCTCTCTGGGATCAATTACTGGGTAAAAAGTGGAAATAATCCAGGTGTCAGTTCTTAATTGGACAATTTAGTCTTGAAAGACCTTGTACCAAGAGACTGTTGGCCATTTTGTGCCTTCTAATGAAAAGCTGCCAAACTCACACTAGTGAGACTCTTTCACTGATGAGAAATCATAAACACCTGAGTCCAAACATGAACTACTGTCTCAAGTGTCTTCAATCCAGACCCAGAGAAACTCACAACTGGTACCCATGCATGACTCCATGTTCTCAGAAGGCTAATTTATTACTTTATGATACTATATTACATTAAAGAATACTATACTATACTAAAGAATACAGAAAGGATACTTACAGAATGCTAAAAAGATAATAAAGAAAACTTGTGATTCTCTCCAGAGTCCCAACACAGCTTGGCCTTGATTGGCCAATGAGTCAAAACAACTCACACCAGATTCCAATGAAACAATCACCTCTGGGTAAACAATCCCCAAATACATTCCACACACGAGAATCAAATGAGATAAGAATTTTCCTTTTTCTCTGAGGCTTCTCAGCTTCCCAGGAGAAAATCCTAGGTGAAGGAATTTTTTCAGAGAATGTGAATGCCACAGAAACCATGCCAAGCTCTCACTGAAATCCACTGTCCCATGGCTTCTGTTCTCTGTGGAAGCACTGGAACCTGGGTGGGAACATTGAGCCAGCTCTCAGAGGGGTAACAGGGCAGGAATTTAAAATTGCATCCTGAGGCTTTTTTACCTGTGTTCCTCCAGAGCATCAGGAATGTGAGTAACTGGATATTTCATCCTCTAGAGATGTGTTTTGTGTACTCAGCTGAATGCACCTGGCTGTGCCTTTTCCCAGATGTCGGTTTTGAAATATATTTTTGGTGTGGGGGATTGAATTAGGGCAGCTCAGACTGGGTTAGCAGCCACTGGCTGGCAGTAAGTGCAGGAGAGACTGGAATTGTGCTTATTGGCTTTGGCAGGGTGTCTGCAGAGACTGGCACTTCCCACAGGCTCCAAATTCTGGCACAAAAAGCTACAGGTGGAGGAGAAAGGGAGTTTGGGATACAGGGAGCTGAGGACTCCTCTGGGAAAATCTCTGCTCAGTGATGGCCATGGCTGTTTGCAGTGTCAGAGGAAGATTTCTCGGGCTGTGTCACCCTGCAGTGCAGTCTGCTCAGCCAGGCTGATGCCTTGGCACATCTCCTTTGGAATGTATGCAAAATGGAGCTGTGGTTTGATTGGCAATAAGGTTGGTAGTTCAGGTTCTTGTGTGGGTTCTGTTGCATTCCATCCTAAACCTGTCAGGAGCCAGAATTATCCTTTCTGGAGGGGAATTAGTAAGAAGTAGAGCAAGAGAGAAACCTCTGCTTATTTTCAGTCTCTGCTATAAGTAAAATAACAGAGCCTCAAAATAAATTTTATATCAAAATTTTATATCACAATATACCAGCCTGCTGATGTTGCAGAGTTCAGTCACATGTATTTTGAGGGGTTACAATTAAATAGAGAACTGCATGATAAATCTTTGGATGTTTGTTCTCTTCTTCTGACTTTGCAGTTGAAATTTTAGTTCTGTTTCATATCACCAACAGTGAAGGCATTAAGGAAATTCAGAAATTCACAGTTCAGATTTATAAGAGTTACAAGTCTTTGGTAAGAACACAACTTTTAGTTTCATGACTGTTTATTTAACAACTCAGTAGCTTCATGTTGCAATAGAATAATGGGAAGGGACCACACAGGTATGTTTTACTTGTGTCTGCTCTCTTGTGCAGTACTTCTCTTTAAATCCATGAGAAAGGTTTATTCTCTTTTATGAGCATTGTAAACGTGGTTTTTAGAGTTTTAAGTCTGCCTCACCAACTTATCCATAATTCTCTGTGACTTTATTCTGTCAATCTATACACTTCTCTCCTGTATATTTAAACAGTCTGCAGCTTAATGCTGTTTGAGAGGTGCACAGATTGTTATTATGCAGGGCAGGTGCCTTTACTTTTGAATTGTAGCATCATTATTGCCTGACTACCTTTTCTAAAGGTGGAGAAAACTTGCTTTTGAAAAGCCTTGCTTTTTGTGAGGAGAGGATTTGAAAGAATCCCACTTCAGTTAATTATTTATAGCCTGAAAAATAATGTAGCCTTACAATTGCTCTCCAAGCTTGGCACCACTCCCCACATAAGAAGCACCAGGAAAATGAAAGTTTCTCTGCAGCTCATGCTTTGACAGAGACACCCATGCTAAGTTACAGCATTATTGCCATGTGTAGCATTATTTTATGTTATTAAAATATTTATGGCTAGATACTGATTTTTCTTCAAAGCAATAGAATAAAAATTCAGTCAAAACTTCTCCCACTGGGGTAAGACAAACAACTGGCTAATTTGTTCTTCACACTTTATTTGAATAATATTCTTTTATTTTTACTTTTTTTGGTGGTTACTGCTGGCTTGGGGCAGATTATGAAAGCTAAAATTGTCTCAGTACTAACAGGTGCTGAGGAATGCTGGAAGATGGAACATTCAAAAAATGCCTAGCAACTTTTTCTCCTGATATTTAAAAGAAAATGTGTATTTCTTCTTTATCCAAAGCTTGTATAGTTTATCATGAAGTTGGAAACAGTCTGAGTTACAAAGGGACCAGACTCTTGGCTGGAACTGAAATGCCCCTGATGACTGAAGGGCTTAGGTGACACCTTAGAAAATCTTTAAAACTAAAAGAATAAATTTATAGGTTTTTTATAACTTTGTAACTAATTGTTTCTCTCTAATCAGCACTTAATCTTGATAATATTTGTTATTTCTTAATATCCAAGAAATATTAATGTAAATAATTTCTTAAATCTCTAAGCTCTCCATGTAGAGACTCTGCAGTTTGAGTTATTTTTGGAGAAGCCACAACACCCCCAGTTAAGGACTGAGATTCAGTAGCTGGGGGTCTTCGGCACAGAGCAGAACTACAGAAACAGAGGATGAAGGAAATTCTGTGAAACTGTGGGGCCTTAGGAGGAGGAACCAGTGCATGTAGCGAGACAACACTTGTATTTGAAAGGAATCCAATCCCATGGCAGAAAAAGTGAGATGGTGACACTTGATTCGGTATTGAGACGGGAAGAGTGATCTAGTACCACACTAAAGCATCCCACAGATATATTTCTGTCCTGCTGGGCACATTTAGAATCATGGATCTTGTGTCTGGTTTGTCCTGGAACGTGGCCAAAGAGCAAAGGTGCAACTGAGGTTTACAAAAATAAATCACAAAGTGTAGATAAACATTTCACTCTCCTCTTGGCAAAGGTGATGCTTCACCTTGTGGAGTTTCTAAGATGGCACCACAGAGGGAGGGAGGGAGGTGACCCTCTGGTGACCTCCTGATGGTCACTAAGGGAAGATGAACATCTCTGCACACTCCAAGGGCTCTGAACCTTGCTGAACAAATGAACAGCTTCTCTGGGCAGCACAAGCTCATGTCCCAGTGATGTCAAGGGCAAAACAAAAACCTGTTTGTTTCCCTGCCTTTGCCATTTCAGGATTTCTCAATATTGGCACCTTATAACTGATTTTATATCTTGTATAAATTCAAATTTTATTTTTAGCTTGCAAAGTTATACTTAGATAGTCAGAGAAGTTAATAATTGATGATTTGTCTAATAAATCTGCAGTGTCCTGAGCTGTGGGACACCTGCTTGTCACTCAGGGTTGGGGTTTTTGTTATTCAGTCTTTATGAGGCTGGCAGTTTGAACAAGTCCAGAAGTTCTATTTGGGAACTGCAATGAGCCTAAACTAAAAGGCTGCATGGAAATAACTATCTTTAAGAAATTTTTGTATGCTCAAATTATTTTTCCACCAGTGAGGGCAATTAATTTCAAAGAAGACAGGAGCCAGAAGACATGCAGTATTCTGTACAAATTAATAGCAACTTCCTCATATGTTTTGAAATATGTGAAGTCCTTTGAAAGTAATATGTAAGTTAATTGCATAAGCAGATGAATATTTGCTTAAAGTCACTTTCCCTGTACTTTCTGATCCTCTTCTAAGCATAAGAATGCAGATTGGCCCAAGTAATTGAGTATTTTACATGATTGTATCTCTCTAGTTGGAGAAGAAAAGAGCAGTCTCTGAAGTAGTTACATAATATGGAATATGGCCTGCCCTGTCTCAAGAACAAAGATGACCTTTCTTCTTTTTTGTATCCCTGGGATGGTCTCCCAGGGCCTGTTAGTGAAATATCAGCAATTTTATAAAAGTTACTTCCTTCCTTCATTATTCCATGTGAGCACTGTGCTGCCTTAATGGCCCTGCAATGAGGTTATTTTCAGAAAACTGTGGTGTTTTTTATTTTAAAGAATAATTTCAATGTAAAAGGTCTCCTTGGGAATAGCTTCAGGTTTAATTTGGCTAAGTAGCAGTGTGATTTGAGCAAAATACTGCAATGCAAACCTGTATTATTAAGAAGGCCAGTAAAACATGAGGCATGTAGGTGTGGCTGTGTATCACATCAGACATGACTGGACATGCAGTTTTTCCAATGTTTTCTAGAAAAAGTTAAACAAGAAACCAAATGAATACCTTACAACAAAGCTGAGCCAGGCAAACAACCCAGAAGCTGTTAGAGAGGCTTGGGTTAGGGTTATTATATAATGTGTTAGCTGCATAAAATGAGGTGTGTGTTTCAGGTTTTGGTTGGTTGATTTGTCTTGTAAAAATAAAAATAAAAAACAAAAACAACAAGAAAACCAAACTAACAACTAAACACCTTTAAAAAAATTGCTAGAACCCACAGAAATGTTGCCATGTGTAATCCGTCAAGATTGCTTTGTTATTCCCCTAAGTCCAGGAAAAGAGTTATGAGGCAGGAGTGTCTAACTGGCAGCCTGAGGGCATGTGTATCCTTGTATAATAGGAATCGACCTCATTCAGTGGGAACACCTTTCCTTTTTATAAACAATAAGTTTCATATGTTGATAGAGATGTTTGTAATCCTGGTGTCACTTGTTTTGTGAAGAGCTTCCAGAAAATCACAGCATTCTCAGAGCTATTTCTGTTGCAATAATTAAGATTTTGTTAGCAGCCTAACAAGGCTTATTTTGATACCCTTTGCATGTCCCCAGGGTGTCACATAGGTTTGCACATCAGGCTGTTTCCCTGTTAGCCTGTATGGGAACACTGGGGTGCCCAAACCTCTGGGGCCACCACTGATGCAGGGCAATTATCTGAACAAGGGCTACCTTTGGCTTTTTCCAGCTGCTGCCAGCCCATGCCCACATCCTGCACATTTACATTCCCAGTTTCTTTGCCACCAAAGAACCTGCTCCCCACACACTGCTGTAAAATCCTGGATGGTGCTCTTCAACTCAGCAGAGTGTAAATTCCTTTTTCTCTCTTCTCCCAAATCCCTGGGACCACATTACTGGTTTCCTGTTTTCATGCTTGGATGCTCTGTTCTTGCAGAGCATCTGTGCCTTGAGCTCACAACCTGCTAGGGCCGACCTAATGTCCTGGAACTCCCTGATTGCAGCACAGGCAGAATTCTGGGATCATCTGGAAGGGCTAAAGGAGCTCCTGTGTTCCAAATCCCTCCTTCTCTACTGCCTTATTCATTCAGAATCAACTTATGAACAATATTAGTTGTCATCATATTTGGTTGTAACTATTTTTTAATATATATAATTTTATATATTTTTAATTATTTGCTAAATATTACTAAAATATTTTAATGTTTGTTGTGTTTAACAGTCTTGGAGGTCAAGATCTTGTACCAAGATGAGATCAAACAAAAGACACTTTTACCTTATGTGACTATAGTGCCATTTCAAAAAGCACAAACGGCCTTCATCTAGTAGTAAATGCTTTATTTTCATATTTTCTAAATATGAGAAAGACATCTTTATTTTAAGGGAAATACTTAGGAAAATAATCCTCTCCATTACTGAATTCCTGACACTGAGCTCTGCAGTCTAGGAAATCTTGTTTTAAGATTTAAAATATTAGCAACTTCCTTCAAAACAAAACCAGAGCAGAACAAGTTACTTTTTTTTTTCTTCTTAATGAACATGCCTTGAAAACTGATAATAATCTAAATGGAAAATTTGATTCCAGTCCCTCCAGCTTCCCAGACTCTTGCCTTAATATGATAATGTTGCAGCCATAGTTTGGAGAGTCCTTGACCAGGAACCACACAATAGATCACAAGATGCAGGTCTAGGAAGCTGGAAAGGAACATCCAGCTCAATGGCTTTTTGTTAAGAATTTGTTTATAAGACATACCATAATGATGTTGTCAAGATATATCTCCTGAAATATCTTGGAAGCTCTTTAGGCTGTGTGATGGCACAGCATCCACCAAGTGCTGGTTCTGTCGTCACTCTCTAGAACTAAAAGGACAGAAAATAACCTGCCTCCCAACAGGTCCTTTGGTGGCACTTCAGGGAGGACTAGAACAAAGATGACACCACCAACCATGGTCTAAGAGGCTTCTCTGCACAGCTTCAGTAGCTTAGTCCTGAGGCTGCTATTAAACCCAACAGCACTAATATGGAAAATACAGTGGAGGTGTGGGTTGTAATGCTTCTAATCATCACCTTTTCCCTGTGTGTGTTGCTAGATATGTACTGATGCTCCCACACACTCTGTATTGCAGTGACTAATCACAAAAATAAGAGACTATAAGACTGTTCAGGTGATGCAAACTCTGAATATCAGAGGCATAACAGATTATATTTCTCTGGCAGTCTCATTGATCACGTTTGCTTTTATATGCATGTGATTCTGCTTTTTGTTTGTTTCCTGCTAGAACTGCAATTCCCTAACATGTATCTACACTCGTTATTTCTGTTTGCCCTGTCCAGGAGAAGGTGTTGGTACCCTGGCTTCTTAGCAAGGCAATCTATTTGAATGAAGTCCTACCTTGGAGATGAGGAAAAATAAATCTCTGCAGATAGCCTTGAATATTTTGGCAGTAAAGCAGCACAAAGAAGTGTCCTTTTGGCACACAGTCATCATCCTCAGGAGTTAAGATGGTCAGATGACATAGCACCACAAAATATTTTCATAATCATGTTTGGGAACTTGTTGAAAACTCTTTGAAGCCCAGTTTGTGTTTGGGAAGGACCTGTTGTAGCCCAGTGCTGTTTCATCAATACTCACCCATTTTTCTGAGGAGGGATTATGTTTGGGGTTTTTTGGGGAGAGCAAGTTTTAATTTCAGAATAAGAATATCATTTTTTTGTCTCAGAGATTTAACGCCTGGGGAGAAGAGGTGCTGGCTTTTACCATCCTGGTGCATTTTCCAAACAGCCAAGAACAGGAGTTTATCTTGTCCCATGGTGGTTTTAGGATTCAGAGGCTCCTGGATTGCAGTGACTGAGCAACCAAGGGACAGTCACACCCCTGATGGAGCCTAAGCCAGGGCACTCTGGAATTATTTACCTTTTATGGGCTTTTGACTGGTTTTTCTTTCTCTCATTAAAAAAAAAAAAAGAAGAAAAAACAAGAACTCAAATAATCCCTGATTTAGTTATTCAAAGAAATTTCAACATCTCATCTCCTCATATTCTACTTATATTGTAAGTATTTAATGAATCCAGCCCTTGGGCTGGTGCTAAGTTATTAAAGGAATATTCCTTATTCCTTATTCTGCCAGAGCCCAGGGATAATGTGTTAGAATCTCCCTGAAAAATACAGATTAGCATATGCACAAATAATTGATGCAGACAATGCTGTTTGGGAAAATTCTATCTGTACATTATTAGAGTATCACGATTCCCTGTTTATGTTAGACTATAATTGAAATTCAACCAACTGGGCCATAAGTGACATCCCTTGAAGAGACCCACACCTGAGAGAATGCATAATTTGCTAAAGGTTGTGAATTGTGTCCATTACCAGGTCATTATGTAATTTTTGGAGTTTTACCCTTTCATCTTTATACATGTATTTCCACAGAGTTTTCTTTCATTCATAGGGAGAATTCCCTATGCATTCCATTAAGCAACCTGCCCAAGATTCAGTGTGAAAAGCTTTCTTTAGAAAGATTTTGGGGTTTGCTATGAATTTTTTGGTTTTGCCCATTACTCTGCTCCAGACTCCAAGATTTTTTTTAAGCTTAGAAGTGGAGCCCACTGTTACAAAACAATTTTAAAACTTAATAAAAGCCCTACTGGATATCATCTAAATATGAAAAATATTTCAGAAGCAAATTAAAACTGTTCTAACAGTTGGTAGTTGCTATAAATCAATCCTAAACAAACACTGTGGGTAGACTGATTAGTGCAATGTATGTAATTAGTGGGCAAATTATTTTTATTGGGCCCTATTTTCTCCATAAGATCAATTTAAAAGAAGGAAGTTTCAGCAGTGAAATGACTTTCAACAGTTTTAAGCAGAACTATTGTGATAAAGTTTTGTTTTAGCCATTCACAAATATATTTCATTAGTCTCATCTCCGATCAAGTAGTTGAAATCTAATTTAATTTTTCTGTCTTCAGTAAGTGCAGCTGAAAAAGAACAAAATCAAATAGAGTGGTATAGTTCTGGGAATACAGGAGGTGGCTCTGTTTTAAGGAAGTGAATCATCATCCAAGGCATTCGTCTTCACATTGTGTAAATTTAAAGTACATGGCTTAGCAATAAAAGCTGCTGCTGCACTTTGAGGAGCTTGGATTGCTCAGTTCTGCTCTTTTTGACCCCAGGGTTGCTCTCCCTTGCTCTGTTCTGCTCTGCAGTCTCCTGTTGCAGCCTGGCTGGGTTGGTTCCTGCTGCTGTATATTGTACCTCAGGGCAGGGAACCCTTCCCCCAGCCCCTCTGTCACCTCCTGCAAGTTCCCGAGCTGGTTTCCAGTCCTTTCAAATGGGAGAGATTGGCTAATTTTGTACAGTAAATAAACCATGGGTGGTAGTTTTAATCTCATTCCTTGGTGTGTAGTTCCAGTGTTTCTCATCCTCTTTAACTGGGAATGAGCTCACTGGGACACTGGGCATGCTCTGCCCATCTGCTTTAGTGGCACCAGGGCAGTGCAGCAGCACTGGGATAAGAAATCAGGGAAATGGGCAGCCTGAGAGCCCCAGGACACTGCAGTGTCTCAGTGCACATCTCACGGGCCAGGACAGGAGGGTCCTTCTGGCCTGAGGGACCAGGCTCAGGTGATTGTGGGGAGGCAATCAGTGGGATGCAGAGGGGGAGGGAAAAGCTGCACAGATCCCTGCAGGCAAAGGATGGGAGATTTCATCTGCTAGAGCAGAGCTGAGGTCAGGAGTGAGGCAGCAGTGCTGTGTGAGGAGGTGAAACAGATCCTTTTTTTTTTTCTTTTTTTTTTGTCTTTGATAACTGTGCTCTGAACTAGTTCAGTTTCCAAGCAATGATTGCTCATTCCAGATCACAGCACTATAGAAGAATCACAGAATATTCTGGGTTGGAAGGGACTCACAGGGATCATTGGGTTCAACCCTTTAGGGAATGGCCCATACAGTTATTAAACCCACAACCTGGGCATTATTAGCACCATGCCCCGACCAGCTGAGCTCAACTCAGTGCTTTCTGACCTCACTGATTATCGTTATTCATAATTTATTTGTAAACACACTTTGAAGATTAACATAAAGTTATCATTACAGGAAAAGTAGTAAATTACACAACTGTGTTTGAACACTGATATCAGCAGAAGTTAAATCAATTACAGGGGAGTGTTCATATCAACCAGAGACAGTAGCAGAAATTCTGGAGTGGATTTATGACACAACACCAGCCAAACAACAAAACCCAGCTGTAGAAAAAACATTGCAGAGAATGAAGTTTTCTTTTTTGGAATATTGCTGGAAAATCATTACAAGGCAAAAAAAGAAAACAAACCTGTAAAAAACCCCAAGGATGGCAAAGGACATACTCCATGAAAATCAAGCTACTTTTATGTCCTGCCGTGAACCATTATTTTATCTATTTATTGCTTTTATCTATGTATGGAAAAGCCTTGAATGAAATAATACTGAAATTGTTGTGTTTGTCTAACTTGCAACAAATCTTAAAATCACACAGAGCAGCTATAGTTACTCTCTTATTGTGCTACAAAATTTTCAGTATTATTCTTCCTGGTAGTCTGCTGCTTTTATAGCTGTGCATCCTTTTAGCTAAATCTTGTGACTGTAAAGGAAATAGTAGGACAAGCTAAAAGAGCCCAGCATGTTTTCAGTCAGAAATCCAAGGCTGTCAGTGAGATGCTGAAGCAGGATGCTGTTCAGTCAGCTATAAAACACAAGGAGACAGAACCAATGAAAGTAAAACTGGAAAATTAAAATCTCAGACCCACCAAGAGTAGATGAATGTTACTGTAAGTGAATTATTAGCACCATGTGCTCATTGGCAGGCTCCAAGTCTGCATGGATTGGGAGCTATTCCCCATTTCACACGTGATAGATACTCAGGGTTGTTGCATAGCAGCCTGTCCTAATGTTTATGTATTTGTGCCTTTCCAGCTCCAAACACTACATTTTAGGACTGCACATGCATTGGCGGGGACATCTATTTCTGGAGAGAAACAGAACTACTGCATTAGCAATTCACTTGAATTTCTGCTATTTTTCCTTTCAGACTGGTATTGTTTAGTATTTGCATAATATGATCAAGATGTTTGTCTCAACCTCTACATATGCCACAGTTCCCAAAGTTTAATGGGGTTTTCTGAGGAACTGTGGCTTCAAGCTACTGGGGTTCTTTGTGGCATCACTGAGCATCTTCCATACTTGTTTCCATGTTGCTCTTTAGCTCATGACAAGGAACAGCTGTCATGACTCAATGATTCTCCTTTGAAGGCAGTATTTTTGGAGATATTCTCAATAAAAGACTTGTGGTACAACATAAATATTGATGATTTTTAACACTAGATTAAAATAGGTGATTGGTTAGTTTTTCTTTGATTAAATTCAAAGTGATATATTTCTCACTTTTCCTCCAGAAAGGTATTTGTACTTATTTCTTAACAAAAAAAAAAAAAAAAAAAAACCCAAACCAAAACAGAACTCTTTGGCCCAATGCAATTCTTGGTCACTCTCTTTGTGCATTATTTTTACAATTACTGTTTCTAACATGCAACGAAGTTTGATAGTTCTGGCTTATCCTAAAAGGGAGTTCAGAATTAAATCTAATCTATGATTGCTGCAAACACCACACCAATGCTGGGTTGTTTGAATCAGTTTCTTTACCCCATACAGAAAGCCATGTGTTAATCAAACATGAACCATCATTAGTGTGGGGTCACAGGTTGTGAGGATGCTGCAGAGCCCCCTTACCTCCCCCTGCTTTTGGGGCTGAGCAAAATGAGCCTGTCCATGTGGTTTTGTGTTTACACTCAGGCTCTGTGTTGGTAAAGTGCTCTATTAATGAGGGTAAATGCTACTTAAGTGCCTACATTAAATAAATATCCCCCTGAGTCCTTCCAGAAGTGCATCTGCATGAGGATTGCCTACCCTGCAGCCACTGAAATCCTTCTACTAGATTAGATCAAAATGTAGCCTCATTCCATGTTATTTCTGTTGTTTTCCCAGTGCTTTTGCCTCATCCTTGTGCTGCTGCTCTATTTGAAGTTACTACGGCAACCTGTCACCATCTGCTATTATAAAGTGTGCTGGGCTTAGTTGCTAGGTGTTGAAGTTTGTCATCTTACTCATATGATCCTGATGTTCCTCAGCTGTTTCTTTTCCTGTACATGTTGCATCCACAGTTAATCTGCACTTTTTCAGCAGTGCAAGAGATTCCACCTCTTCCTGCTTGACCTTAGGAAGCCCTGTTTGTTTTACAGAATAAGTGTGCAATTCCTTTTGGTGTACTTTGTGTATACTCAAGTAAAACAGCATCTCTTTCACCTTACCCACTACTTTGCAGTGTTTATACTAAAGCCAGCACTTCATTTCATTTATATATGGTACTAATTATGGGGGGGGTTTAGTGGACTGAGAATTTGAATGTTTCCTGGACATTTTCTCCTCTGTTTCATTTTTATCTGACACTTCTTTACTCATGTTCCTACTCCTTACAGCAGTGCAGCATTCATACTATCAATTGCCCTATTTCTTTACATGTTTTTTTAAAGTCCGACAAGAAATTGTATAATTTTAAAAATAGAATTCAGTGTTGTTTCTGTTTTGGATTCTTTTGTGTTCATAAGGAAATTAATGTATTAAAGTTGGGAAATATTTCATTAGAGCTCTTTACAGTCATGCGGAGTTGTTTCTGGGGTTTTTTCTGTTCATATTGTCTCAGCATCAAAGTGTTTGCTTTGATACATTTATTTTTTATATATTTGACCTAGTTCTAATCAATTTTTCTGCTGTAATTCACTGGCTAAATCCTAACAAGCTTGAGCACAGCTAAAATGATTTGCTAGGATTCTACCTGAACTTCACCTTGTGTGCCACAACCTTTTCTATCCAATTCATTCTAACCTATTCTGTCTAACTATGCAATCCCTATGAACAACATTTGACCTGATTAAATCAGTTTATTAATAGATTCTTGTGTGATTCTGAATTTCTTCTGCCCATCCTGTGAACACACAGGCTGTGGCCAGGCACAAGAGCTGGTTTTGTGCAGAACTTACTGTTCACAGGCAGTTCATGCTCTTTGCACACTCCAGTAAGAGGCACTTAAACCCCAGAGGAGAATTTCAGCGAATGCAGAGCAGTGTTTGCAGCTTTGATCCGAGCTGTGGAGAGCCCTGAGTTACCCTTCAGTCCTGCCAGGGAGAGTGGCAGTGCTGGGGGTGCAGGGGCACCTCCGAGACCTGAGGCTGTCTCTGAGAAGTGAATATTCATCGCTGCCATTTGGGGATTAGGAGGGAGGGGCAAGCTTTAAACCTATAAAGATGCTAGCAGATGATTTCTGATAGTTGAGATTGCTGGCTAGAAAATGATTAGAGATCAAGCAGTATTTGTATTTCCCTGCTTTACAGTTACATGGAAAGGATGGAGGAAGTTTTTGCAGCAAACCGTCTTTACTGACACCTTTTTTTATTATCATTCAGTCCAAATGATGTGAATTTGACAGGTTTGATGCGAGGTCCTGGCTAGCAAGATGTGATCTTTCCTTATGGCTCTTTTCAAGGCACATCATCTGTTAAATTTAAAATCCCCATACCCAGTCACTAAGGCATTTGTGCTGTACCACAATCACAGACATAGCTAGACACATTTTTTGAAGTTGGTTTTAACAAAAGAAATAACCTTCTTAAAGTCTTTTTTGCCCTTAAGCATCATAATACATCTATGCAATGCTTGTGAAGAAATGCTGCTTATTTCAAGCAGCGATTATTTAACTTGAGTCACATTCAGTGGTGAATGTGTAACTACTAAAAATACGAGCTGCTTTTCGTGTCAATTCTCTAACTTCTGCTGCTAATCTTTTTTCAAAATCAAGACATGAGAAAAAAACCCCCACACAATTTCAGTACCAAATCCTTTGCAATTCATTATTTCTTTCAGCTATGCATTTAACACCACAGCAAAGATTTTTCTGCTCCAGAACTGTAAAAGTGAAGTACTACTGCAGGAAATCCAGCATTTCTTTTAGAAGAGCATCAGTACCCGAGAACACACGATTTCTTACCTGAAAGCTTTTGGTTTACCTGCAGAAAATGAGTCTTCTTAGCCTTAAAAAGTAGCCAAGGCTCTCACTAGCACTAAGGTTACTCCAAAAGAAGGTACGATAGGTCCTTTAGGTTGTAATTTCACTCTTTGTATGCAAGAGGTGCGCTGGGTCTGCTCGCGTAGGAATAAATAAATAAAGCCCAGCAGCTCGGAGCGGAGAGCAGCTCGTGGAGGGAAGCACAAGACCTCTAGTGGTGACAGGCAGAGCTGAGCAGGGACTGCTCCTGCCCTGGAATGGGGACAAAATGGTTGGGTGCCACTCTGATGTGGGCACACAGCGAGCCCGAGTGGCACCGGGTGGCACCAGCGCTGGGCAGCCCCGGGCCGGCGCAGAGAAAGGACTCGGGGACATCTAGGAAATTATTCTGCCTGCTCAGCAATTCTGTAGTTAGAATGAAATCAAGGCATTGGAAGCAGGCTTGGTTCTGAGCCAAGAATTAAAACTTGAACAAATTAAGAGAACAAATTATGAGAAATTTTTGATTCTAACATATTTTCTTCCCATCAATTCCTAATAGAAGAATCCTTCCTGTGAATAATAGAATTATTAGAAATTTTTGATGCTAACATATTTTCTTCCCATGAATTCCTAACAGAATCAATTTTGTTTTTAAAATGAAATCAAAGCATTGAAAGCAGGCTTGGTTCTAAGCCAAGAATTAAAACTTGAACAAATTAAAAGGAATCAATAAGTAGGAATCATCACAGTCTTAAAGGAAAAATGCAAATTATTAAACTCACTATTGTTGCTTGGGAAAGAAATGTCTTTGTGACTTCCAGTAACTTGATTTCCAGCCCTGAGTTTTCACTGTATCTTTCAGCATCTTGACTTTAGGAATTGAGAAAGACTAAATTCTTCTTTTTGAGGAGGTTTGAAAGAAGTTTTGAGATGTCAAGGTCATAATGTTCTATAGAGGTTTGAGACTTCTCTAATAACTGTTTAAACACCTGCAGAATGTGAAAAATGGCATTTCTTGCACTATTTCTTCCTGTGAACAACAGAATTATGAGAAATTTTTTATTCTAACATATTTTCTTCCCATGAACTCCTAACAGAAGAATCCTAGTGGACATCCCATGCCTTTTACGAGTCTTAAGGTGATAGTGAGTTGTATTTTATAGAAGAACTCTCCTTGTCACAATGTGTGTTTTCATGTGGTGTCTCATTAATGATGCAGCTTTCTCACAAGAGCCTGTCCCTTGCCAAGGCAGCTTCTGAATAATCCTTTTGGAGTTCTTAGTTTGTTTCTTTCATCTGGGCTGGCAAAAGCTTGAATATTATTTATTTTTACATACATAAAGGGATTTTTCAGGCGTTTCACATGCTTCAACTTTAGAAAGAGTACAATCCAATATCTTCAGTAATCCACATGTGTTGATTCTGCCTGGTTTCTTTCAGAGTCATTTTGTGGCGTGCATGACAGCGATCCTAAACCAGATGAGCGACCAGCATTATTCAGTGTACATTGAAACTTTCCAGACAAATTCAGAACTAGTGGTGAGTACTGTGTGTTCACAGAGTTGATAGTTATAGTATTTGATTTTCTGTGAAAAATCAGTATATTTTTTTGGAGTTTCTTGTCTGACTCTTCCTAGAATGAGTTCTGTTGCTGTGCATTTTTTGCCTCAGTGTTATTGCACTGCCTCCCTCTTCTAATGGTAGCACTGGACAACACTGTAATCAGAAATTTGGAAGGAAACAAATTTCTCTCTTGAGAAATTTGTCACCTATCACTGAGGTGGTGATGTAATGATCCAGAATAAGTAATCTTTGTGCTGTACTCTTTTGAGAAAGGAGAAAATAAAAAGAATAAACTCAGAACAAAACAACAACAAAACTTACCCTCAACTAGTTGAACATTCCCTCCACACTTCACACCCAGTGATCCATTTCCATTTTCACAATTGAGTCTACTCCTGGTGCAAATAACATTGTAAGTTAAATGCAATAAATGCCCTATTCTTGCAGTGCATCCTTTTATTGCCATTTTTTCTGCAATCATTTAATGGTACCAGAGGGTTTCCATAGTCCTGTGTGTGTCCTTTCACATGGCTGCTGTAGCTGTCAGGTAAGTCAGGGTAGTGGCACAGCTTTGCATTATATCTACTGTTAGTCCATAGAGGCAATATCTGCATTTGTCAAGAACTGGTCACTTTCCTTCCTTCCTTAAAGTCAGATGGGTGCCATAACTGAAATTTTAAATACGAACTAAATGGAGTAAAAAATGAAAAAATCACATATTTTTCAAGCCTATTCATTCTTATGCATAGTGAGACTAATTAATAAAAAATATCAAATTTTACTCAGAAGTACTACAACTTTTTCTTCATGTTCATTTATGCCTTCTGTTTTCTGAAGAACCCTGTATGATGACTTTAATGTAATGGCTTTTAGCTTCCATTTGGAATCTGAGACTGCTGTTGTACAGGACTTTGGCTCCAATCTCAGATTTACTGAGATATCACCAGGAGTTCTTCTCTTTACTTCACTGAGAGCAAAGTGGAACTCTCCATCTTGGCTCCTTAATCCCACAGAAACACTTCCAAGGGTGTGTTCCACAGCCCCTGCCTGACTGCACTTTGTTGTTCCAGGACTTCTTGATGGAAACATTCATAATGTTCAAAGATCTCATTGGGAAGAACGTGTACCCCTCGGACTGGATGGCCATGAGCATGGTGCAGAACAGGTAAGGAGGGAGTGGCACAGAGCTCCTGCTCTCTGTGCTGCTGGACAGTGACTCCCTTCACACCCTACAAAACATTTTCAGTGCAGTCTAGGATTACTTTATCATTCCAGTCTGAGAAATGCCAAGGTCATCTGAAACAATCCATTAAATAGTTTGTTGCCTGTGCTTTAAGTCCACTTAAAATGCAAAGGGAAAATTGCCTGTCCACTTAAAATGCAAAGGGAAAATTGCCTGTACACTTAAAATGGAAAGGGAAAATTTCTTACTTTTTCATCTATTTGGATGTTACCTTTACTGCTGAACTTATTCTGGCTTCTTGTTTTCAAAGAAACACTTTGAGTTTAGATGCTGGATTGTGTTATGAAGTGAATACGCTTTTTAAGCAAGACTTCTGTTGGCAGTCACCTGTACTATCTTTATTTTAGTTTTGTAGAGATGATGGTAACACTGAGTTTTCTAGAAGTTGCAGAGGGACAGGTCTAAGAGTTGAGTGTCAAAATTGTAAAGGTTTGAATGAACTTAGACCACAGATGCTGTTTACTGAATGTCACAGTTACACAATTCTTTCACTTATATAGAAAGAGAGTACTGAGGATACTCAATAAAGTTGATCATCTCCTGTGAGTGCTCAGTCTTGAGGAAAAGATTTGTCAAAAAAATTTACAGTTTTGTGATATCATATTTTGATATTGGTTACATTTAATCTAGGATTTGAATGAAATTATGTTAAATGAAAGGTTGATTGGGGCTTTTTTTGCATTCTGTGATTCAAAAGTGAAGATTATGTTCCAGATGGTTCTAGTCAGGTGTCCAAACCTCTCTTTGTCACTCGTGGGCATTAATGACCATGCAGAGGGATCCCTGACCCCTCCTCTGAGGTAAGCAAGTACAGATGTGCTGGTGGATGTGTAAATTCAGGTAATATTTTGTACATTATATCCTGTATATTACAGGAGTTGTTTTAGTTTTTTTTGTCTGAGCCAGTCTTTGGCCTCTCAGGTAAACTCTAACTCCTTGGGCATTCTTATGTGGCTGCTGCTGTGATTGCAATTAGTTTTGATGTAGCAAGAGTTGCTCTAAAAGAAGCCAGTTTAGTACTAAACTGCCTAAAATCCTCTGGCCCACGTCAGCACATCAAACATTTAATATGTAAAACTGGTTTTCTTATCTAGAAAATGCTGTTGACACCTGCATTATCCACAAGTATAAGATTATTTTATTCTGTGAGGGTGGGAAGTGTCTGTCCTTGGTCAAAGAATGTCTTTGGGGCTTGGGGCTTCACCTGGTGGTGTCTGCATTGTGTCAGGTCTTGACAGGAAAAATTGCTTTGAGGGACTGTATTTGTGTTCATGTGCCTCCTAATTACTCTGAACTCTGTGGACAAGTAGTTCCAGGCAGGTTTTGTTGCTCTAAGCTTTATCCTGTGTGAAAAAATAAGTCAGCATTAAAAAAATATTGTTTAGAAGCTATTTAATTGTTTTCTTGTAAACATATTGCTTACTTAAAATGGCTTGGCACTGTTTATACTCCTTGATTGTGTTGCTGTTCTCTGGAATGCATAAGGAAATGAGTTATTGATCTTACTTTATGTCTTAATTTTATGTTATATCAACAACTGAGAGGGGGATTTTTATCAGTCTGTATAGAATTTTGGTTTTGTTTTTTTCTTTGTTTGGGTTTTGAGGTGGTTTTTATGAGGGAATGGATGTTCTACAAAATAAATTGAAGACTAATTTAGTTTTCTAGATTTGTCTTGTTAACGTTGTTTACCACAAACCAGAGGAGTAGCTGAGAAAGAGTCACCGGGGATCAGGTTTAGGTCTCCTGTAATAACACCAAGAGAAGAAAAGACAATTAAAACGCCAACAAACCAGACACAAAAAATACCAGCAGAGTGCAAGCTTTGCATTCTCTATTGCTCTGTTAAGAACAGGAGGCTCCATGCAGCCTTTTTTACTCCCTGAGGAGATGTTTTAGCCTCAAGTCTCCCATTTCTGCACTTGCAAAGAGCCTGGTGAAGGCTGTGGGGCACATCTGTGGTGTCACCTGGGCAGTGGCAGGTGCAGCTGGTGGCACTTGTGCCCTCAGGGAGTGCAGCACAGCCTGGCAGCTCCCCTGCATGATCCTGTGTGTTTTGTGGCTTGCAAGGAAAGTGGGAATTGGAGGAGTTTTGCTGTAGAAGGGACTGCAGCACAGAGATGTGAAATCTGTACATTTACAGAGAGCAGAGCAGAGGGAAGAGCATCACCAGCACTGCAGGTCTGGTCCTCTTTGCTGATATCTGGATATGCTGATATCCAATTCCTACAATCTGGAAGTAAAAACAGCCAGTGCCTGAATGATATCAGGGAGATTTCAGCTAAAAGTTTGGTGTCTTGCATAGGTGGGGGTGCACAATGAGAGAATGGCTTCTTACAGGGTCCAAAGGAGGGGAGAATGGGCACATTCTCATCCATGGGAAATTCTGGTGGGGGAGTTGAAAGAATTGGAGTAGAAACTCAACTGACTAAACTTGCTGATAGAGCTTTGTCTGTGTCAGGATGGAATGATTTAACTCAAATTACTTTAAATCACTGTGATAAAAAAGTGCTCTTTGCTTCCCAAGCATGCTCAGCCCAAAGCACTTCTGAGGGAGGCAGAGGCTGTGTGTGACAGGCAGTATTCCATAAGAAACAGAGAATGCAAAGGGGGAAAGAAATAATGAAATAATTTAATACCTTTTCTTTTTTCTGTTTTCCCCCCTTCCACTAAGAGCAAGATGGAAAGAACTCTTTTTTTATGGCATGCTAGGTAGGGCAGAACACTTTGGGAAACAGTAACATCATCATTGAGGTCATGAGGATATAATATCTGAGTTGTTTTTGTGATCCTCCATGGTGGATTTAATTAACTTTTGTTCTAATTAAAGTTGCTTACTGTGTTCTTCTTATTAGTTACTACTGCTTGTATGTGCACTTTATTCCACTCATGACACTTAGATATTGGCTATTAACTTATTAAAAGCAGTAATTCCTAAGTACATGGCATTTGTGGGGAAATGCTTGGCTGGTTTAGGCAATACCATATAGTCTGTTTATCTTCCGGCTGTTCATAATTTTAATTTAGAGAGATATAATTTCTCCCAGGAAATTCATGTACATTATTGTCAACATGAAGTGCATGGGGAGTGAGATTCGCTGAGTAAAAGGAACAGTGAGCAGGGTTAGCAACTGCAGGGAAAGTGTTCACATCCCTTCCCTTGTCCTCTGGGCTTTGAAATGGTAATTCCTCACAGGGAGTCTGAAAGAATTTGATCTTATCATAATTAGTGCCTAGGATCAGTTTGGTTGGTGTCAGGTCTGGAGTGGCTTAGTGAGCACTTTGATTGTTTGCATGTCCATTTGGGTTGATTTTTGAGCCTTGCCCACATTATTTTAAGGTACTTAAAAATAAATGGAAACAGGGTTTCACCAGCATATTTCAAGGTCAGATCCTACTCTCTGAAAAAAGTCCTGCAAGATAACATTGAAGAGCATTTTCTAACACCAGTAGTTTGGCTTTTTCTAAAATATGTTTTCATTACCTGTGTATCTGAGTGTTTTCAGACATCTGTCAGAGTCAAGTCTTCCCCAGTGCTTTTTAAGTCTAACTTGAAAGGTTTAGCACTGCAGGTATTTGGCAAAAGAGCTGGAATTGTTGTCAATTTTCTTTCATTATACATACTAAAAATAGCTGCTTTCTTGCTGATGAACTGCTTTGGAACAGCCTCCAGACATGGCTCTCATGGAGCCCACCCTTGGAGCTCTGTTATTAATTCAGGAAAAGCTCCCTGTGCCTCCACATCAGTGTCACCTGCAGCCCCAGGCACTGAGCATCCTCAGCCTGCCAGGGCTGGGCTCTCTCAGGTATCTGCTCCTGGCCAGGCAGCAAAGGGAGGCAGAAGAAATTCCTCCTTGGTGCCCAGAGAGTGACTGCTGGGACTTCTGCTCAAGAGAGGACAGTAGGGATTCCAGGCCTGGGTTTTGGGTTTTTTGGTTGTTTTTTTTTTTTGTGTGTGTTTTTCTATTCATAGATGATCAGAGAATGGCTCTGTGGCTCCTGAAAAACTTGTTTTCCACTTATGTGTGCATGGTCCTAGACACAACCTTGGAATAAGTGTTCAAGGCCAGGCTGGACAGGGCTTGGAGCAGCCTGCCCCAAGGAAAGGTGTCCCTGCCATGGCATGGGGTGGAATGAAATGAGCTTTAACACCCCTCCAACCCAAACCAGTCTGGGATTCAGTGAACTCAAGCTGAAAGGGAGAAAAAATCTCAAATTAATTAAAATATTTGAGCTGCTTCTCAGCCTTCCATTCATCTGTTGGTGGGAATAAAACTTATATATTTAAAAAACAAACAAACAAACAAACAAACAACTCATATCAACCCCCAAATGAATAGTTTAGGTTAGTTTTACCCTGGAAGCTGACTCATTTATGTATCTAAGGTTGGATGACTGTGTTATGGTTTATTTTGTGCAAATAAGGCAGAATTTAGAAGGCAGATCTGCTGCATACAAGTAACTCTTTTCTTTGATCTTGTTTTCCTCTGCAACTTTTGACTGATTTAAACATTTTCTTATAGAAATGCTGTTGTTTTATAAGGGCTTGAATTTTCAGGGAAGCAGAATACATTTATACACAGGCTTATGGCATATTGCAGAACTTTGTAATTTCAATGTATGAAAACATATTTTAGGCAACAAGTATAAATGTCTAACAAAAATATTCTTTTATGCACAGTTACAGAAAAGGGTAAACAACATGTGCAAAGGCTATTATAACATGTGCAAACAAATGTCACTGTTTAGTCATTGATTTAATTGTGTACAGTCATAGGATGTGTCCTTGGACAGTTTGGCTTTGTTATGAGACTAAAAATGTCCTTGTTGAAATGCAGTTTACCTGTTAATATAAAGTTCCTTTCAGAGGGAATTTTTTTTGTTGTTGTCTCCCATGCTGAGGTATTTGGTACATAATGCCTCAGTGTTCTCAAATTTGTATCTCCTAAGTCCATTTGTCATGGTTTGATGCTGGCACAATGCCAGTGCCCCCATGAAAATATATTCTCCCTAGTGGTTGCTGTGAGATGGGATCAGAAATAGAGTAAAGCAGGCTCCAATTTAGGAATAAAGGAAAGAACTTTATTAACTTACAATATGAAAAAAAGAACACCTAGAACTCAGAATGAAAATCTTCCAGAAACACTCCTCCTCCCCCCAATTTCCACCACCACATGAAATAGAATCTTAGATTCTCAATCCAGTCACCACCCCTCAGATAATTGACTCTTAGTCCATCACCAACCTGCAGATGATCAATTCTCAGTTCATCAAGGGGAGAGGAGTCCCTCTTGTGCCATAGGCTTCCCCAGGAAACACAGTTGAGGCCTGTTGTGCTTCCCTGTCACACGTGGCACCACCCAGAATACATCTGCCATCGTGACATCTTCCTTCCGTGCCAGTGCTCTCACCACTGCACGTGGACCAGGGCTGGTCTTCTGGGGTTCCCCTTTTAAGGATGCTTTGCCCAGTTCCAAAAACGTTTCTCACTTTTAAGACACCTGTCCTCCCCAAATTCACCCCCTGGGGCCAAGGGTTCTCGAGAACAGAGATTTTTGTCAAACCATGACACCATTAAATCCAGCTTCTTCTGTTTCCTTACTGTCTTTCTCAGTCTCTACAAAAGCCAATGTCTGTAATCAGAGAAATGGCATTAAACAGTCCTGGGGCAGCAGGTGAGAGCAGAGGCAGCAGTTCTGCTTTCCCTGTGGGCTGTGCTTTGCTCCCATGGAGAATTTCCCTTCCCGCTGGGGCTGATCCCCCTATGCTCTGCCAGCAGCTCCCAGCCTGGCACAGAGTCACTGCCACCTGCCTGTGCCAATGTCACCCTGCCTTGCCATCACCTGCATGCTCCTAGCACAAAGATGCTCATTCTGCACCAGCTCTGTGTGTTGCTGGTTGTTCTCTATGTCCTGGAATTATCTGCTTACCAGGAATTAAACACTTCATTACGTTCTGGCTGCAGCAGATCCTCTGCTCAGCAAGGGAGGCAGCTGCCCATGGTGGTCATGGAACAGAGTGGGTGCCTGGTGGGTTTAACTGCAGTCATTCATTTAATCTTTTATCTGAATGCAGAGAGAAAACGTGCAGGGAGATATCCCATTCCCACTCCCACTGCAGTGTCTCATCTTTCCTGATATCAGCTGCTGGGATGCTCACACTCCCAGACTAAGAGCTCTCTGAGCTAAAAGAAAAGTCCTCAGTGAAGAGAATAACTCAACACAAAGCAAAAAACCCAAAAACCAACCAAACAAAAAAAAAACCAACCTACCTACCTATCTATCTATCTATCTATCTATCTATCTATCTATCTATCTATCTATCTCTCTATCTATCTCTCTATCATCTCTCTATATTACATAATAATATATAATAATTCTATAATATAAAATATATATTGTAATGATAATATATAATATATCTGTTATATATATATTTATGTATTTATATATATCTTGGTAATTTGATGTTCTCAGGAAGTCAGTGAAATAAACTGTTACTTTCCTAGATACAGCTTCCACTTGCAGATAGAAACCCCTAAGGTTCTTTGCTATGCGGTATATATCCTGCTATAAAATGTTTTCAAGTATTTTAATTTTACTAAAACATCTGGGGATTAAGACAACGAGGAGTATTTTGCCCTCTGTAGAATATATGTGCAAATGAGTAAAAGACATTGAAGAGATTTCCCACACAAACTGTTCTTTGTCACTGCAGAAAAGACTAAAAATTCAATACTCATAATTTTCATTAGTTGTAAGTGCAACTGAGCAATCCTTCTGTATTCCCCATTCTGAGTAACTTTGACCAGAATTCATCTAATTAGAAATTTTCAGGAAATAAAATCTATGCAAATTCCTTGTATTTAACATTATTTTGAAGAGTTAATTTTCATATTTTTTTTACCAGAAGCATCACAAAGTAACCCTGCTGGTGTATTATGTATTTGCTGCATAATCATCTCTTTTAAAATTCCTAGTCTGCTGCTTCAATGCAATGAAAATCAGTGGAAGAACTGAGAAATAATTCTGCAATATCAACTCAAACTTCTTTCAAAAGTGAAGGCTGTGGGAGTTAATTACTGTGTGACATCCTGACACAACCATGTTAAGACATTGCATTTCATCTTTAAGAACAGGGTTTCAGCTTTGTGTCTGATTCCCATTCTTGATTAGCACTAAAGACAGCATGCGATTGTTAATTTTTTCATTAATTCAGAATATTTTTACTATGCAAAAACTTGTCTGGAGTGCACAGAAAAGCAGAGGAGACCAGAAGTGAGAAGGAAGTCACAATATAAGCAAAATTAGAGAAAGTAATGAAATACTGAAAGCTCTCAAGCTGATTTACTTCAAGCCTATTCTGGCAGCTCCTTGTAGACTTCATTTTCAAGCCATGAAGTTCCTTAAAGCATTCAAAACATCCCATTTCCAGGAGTTTGGCATAAAATGTGCACCTAATATGCAGACTTGAAAATCTATTTTGGCTCCTAAATGAGAGCTCCCCAATGTTTAAAGCATATTTTGGGTAGGTGCTGAAGGAAAGGTCACATACAAAGAGCCTGTTGAAGGCCCTCACATGGAAACTTGGCTTTTCTGGCACAAAACCACTGCACATTCCTGCCTTCCTCTGGGAGTTCATTGTGCTGCTGTCAGAGTGACTCTGACACATTACAGCATGCAGTGTTCTGGATGCTTGGCATAGCTGTTTAATGCACATTTTCTAATAATGCTAATAAGGAAAACCATGATTGAGACAAGCCCCAATATTATCATTGAGACAGGAGCAGCTGGGGCACAGCCATTTTGAAGCTGTTGCTTTCTGACCATGTTGTTTAGTTACAGTCTAGGTGTACATTGGAAAAGAATTTAGGAATATGGCAGTTGCTCTAGCATTAGAATTCAATATGAGTGATTCAAGAAATTATTCTTCAGTCTGTAGCGAAGCTGAGTTGACACAAGGGAGAAATATGATGAAATTATTCTTCTTTCTTTGAGCCACTGGCCATATTTTTCCAGTTACCATGGAAGTGGATTTCTTCCCAAGTGTTGCCATTATTGTGCTCTTCATAATTAGGTTTCATGTAGCCACAAGGTTTTTAAATATTCTTTCCATCCTGCATTACCCTTCATTTCTAAATCAATGATTACTAAGTTATTAGGACATAATTTCTGCTGTTGCTTTGTGGGGATTTTTGTTATTTCACCTGTAGTACCTGTGTGGTTCGGTCTCTCCTGTCACACTGATTGCCTGTCTGGTCTCTCTTCTGTGTATTTGGTACCTTCCAGCTTTATTTTATAGTTGCCATTCACTGTTGCAGTCCTTGACAATGGCCAGCAGTGGGGTTTGGGTCTGACCCACACTTTCAATCTTCTCATTCTGTAATGTGCCTTCTTCTGCATGTTCTTACACAGCAAGGAAGAGAAACGGTGACAGAAGCCCACAGAGAATAATTTGACTTCAGCTGCTTTTCCCTGGTGTTTCCCTTATGTTACAATACCCATCAGGTGTCTTCTGCACAACATTTTAGGAGGATGATAGTAAGAAGTTGATATAAATTATGGATGAGTATTATTTTGCCTCTGCTATTCCCTGCTCCACATCTCACAGAATTGGCATAATGGCCAAACTTTCTATCCAAACTCAGGAAAGTTCTTTAAAAATAATAGTCAGTACATCCTCCAGGGTTTGCCAGAACTTCCCTCGTATTCCTCATCTGTTCAAGTAGAGGATGATCAGTTTGGGGGATTAAAAAACACTGAAGTTAGTATAACTCCTTCTGGTTTGGATTTTGGACCAAACTCTCTGAAGGAAAAGCACTTTGGGTTTGTGGAAAGAAGTTCTGAATTTTAAAAACTATCCATGCCTTCACTGGCTTTCAGATGTGACTTAAAGATCCCACAAATGCCATCATTTTAATGATTTCTTCGAATAAGTTTTCACAACACAGGAAATAGGCTCTTCTAAACTTTATTTTTCTGTGTCTGATATTCCAGTAGAAGTTTGCACTTGATTCGTTTTTTTGCACCTGTCATTATATCAGTGCAGTCACAGTGAGGAGCCACAGCAAGCTGGAGCTGATGCTTATAAATTCCTGAGTGAATTCATTCAGCCTTCACCTCAGCATCTGGGTTACTCAGCTCAGAGCTGAGGCAGTGAACTCCCAGATTTTAGAGTCATGGGAACCTGAAAAGACGTTGAAGAGCATCTCAGTGCTTTAAAAGAATTCACTTGAAGAGTCTGAGGCAAGGGCTTTTCATTATTTTGGAAATGTTTCTGTGCTGGATCTGATTTGTGCACTTTTCCCAAAATGATGTTGTGGACCCAGAAATGTTCTTTATTTCAAACAAGGTGCAGAAAAAGGCCAGGTTTTGCAATGCCACCTTAGAACAGTCAATGTGAATTTAAGGTTTTGTTTGTTTGGGGTTTTTGGGGGGGGTCTGTCTGTTTGTTTCTTTTATTAAATTCTCTCTTTGTTTTATGTTGCAAAAAGCTGATGTAACAATTCTAACTAGCTTGCTAAAAATAACTTGGAGTTGCAGATCTGAATTTTAGGTTTATTACCTATTTACACTTCAAAAGCAAGGACAACATGCAGACTTATTTTACTGTTAGACAAAATCATCATCTTCTGAGGAATAGCCTTGAAATCCTATTTTGATTAATATGTTGTTTATGAATACAGAATTCTTTCCTTGGTCCATCTCAACCCCTCTGTTTTCTTTTGAGGGAGAATCAGCTTGAAATCAAATTTTTATCTTAGGGTGACATGAATTTTCAGAATTTTCTACCTTAAATTATTTCTCTGTGTTACTTAAGGTACTGTTCTCCCCTGTTTAGAACAGATATCTGTGTGTGTGAAATTGAGTACAGCTGCACAGGTTTCTGTTCTTTGGGCTCTCTTTCCAGCCAAAAGTTTTTACAAATATCTCTGACAATACAATAAAGTAAAGCAGAAGCAGCAGGAAATTCAGAGTGAGAGAGGAAACAGGAGCAGTTGAACCATGACAATTTTGTTGCTGTCCTAAGCCAAAACCCTGCATTTTTATTCCCAGATTTAGCCCAGAGACTTTGGACTTGGAAGATCTTCCATAAATCTTCAGACCCAAGAGTTTTATATGAGCTGTACATTAGAAGCATCAATCCTCATAAACTCAGGAAATATCATTGAAGTTATTGTGGGTAAAGGAATTTCAGCAGTTTTAGATCACAATTATTTAAACTGATGAGAAATTAATTCTGTTGTGACTGTAGAAAATTTATTGTTTCATTAAAATTAATTGAAAATGTGACAGTTCAATTTATGTCTTTAAAACTTAGTGTTTGAAATTATATTTTCTTCTTTTTTTTCATCAAAATCTCACATTATTTTACAAGTACCATTATTTTCATACTTGTGGCTACTTAATTAATGCCCCTTTGTGGTGAAAGTGGAGACTGAGGAAATCATTGAGGCATTGGCAGGAGGCAGGAATAGCATTCAAACCTTCTGCCTAAGTGACTCCCAGTGACAGGAATAGATCCACCCTTTAGGCAAAACACAAATGAATGAAAATATTTGCAACTTGACAGCCTGGAAATATTGCATGCTCCCTGAAAATGTGTCCTTCCTGTCTGTCAGATAAAAATATTTGTGAGAGTGAAAGGGATATTTACAGAAGACAGCTTACATATAATGATACTGTATAGAAACTTGTAAATATTTTTATTACTTTCCATGATTTCTACTTGACATTAAATACCTCAGTATTTCTTAGGTGTCCTTGAGGGTTTTTTATATGGCTAAAAGTAAAACCTAAAAAAGCTCTTCACAAAAATTTTTTGTTATATGTAATATAATGTAATATGTCCATACTAGGAAATAGATTTCCACTAATAAATTTCCTGTGTGTTTAAGGTAAGATTATTTCTACTCTATCTTGCATGATATATCTGTTTAAAAAGTACTGAAAATGTGTGATTTTTTTTTTATTGCAAGAGAAGTTATTAGCACCAGATTATACCAGAGGCTGCCTAAACTGGATATTTAGGTGATGTGGTTTGTCATGGTGTTGGAGCAGTGTGGAAATGCACAGAATTTGGGAATTATAAAAGCCTCAGAAATGGAAGACACCCCCTACTGCTCCAGCCAAAAACTCTGAGTGAAGGGAAATGCTCTCCCTGAGCAGCTGGAGCTCAAGAACTTGCTTATGTGAGCTGGCAAGAAATAAACTTTGTAAATCCAAGGGTCTAGAGCGATGCAGAAAACTGAACACTGAAAAGGCCTTGACCTAAAATTCCTGTTCAGAAGAAGAATAATGATGATGATGAAACAGAATAACCTGTCTTGATTCTGCCAAGCTGCGTGGGGTTTTATGCTGCCTAAAATAAATCACTCTTCTAGAATCCCCTTATTTGCAGCATCTTAAACTGTTTGTGTCAAGTATCAGGCAGCTTGGAGGAGATAAATGTCCCCTTGTGAGTGGAGCTTTAGGGAAGAATGTGTTTATTTGCTTGTGGGCAGTGTGGGACAGTGTGGCAGTCATATTTTCTGAAAAATGCCTTTGCCCAGGATTTTTCTCCTGGGAAGATGAGAGGCCTCAGAGATAAAGGAAAACAATAATTATCTCATTTGCTTCTCCTGTGTTTTACTGCTTTGGAATGTGTTTGGAGATTGTTTACCCACAGGTGATTGTTTCATTTCATTCTGCTGTGAATTATTTTGACTCATTGGCCAACCAGGGCCAAACTGTGTTGGGACTCTGGAAAGAGTCACAAGTTTTCATTATTATCTTGTTAGCCTGCTGTAAGTATCCTTTCTGTATTCTTTAGTTTAGTATTCTTTAATATAATATATTATCATAAAATAATAAGTTAGCCTTCTGAGAACATGGAGTCAGATTCATTCCTTTCTCCATCTGGGGGCAACCCAAATCCAATTGGACAGCTCCCAGCAGGAATCTCATTTAGGAGTTGGTCACATAAAGGTGGCAGAGCTTGGGAGGTGGCACTGGGGGCACAGGGCAGCCCTCTGAGCGAGCACAAGGTGTTCAGCAGAGCAAGGGCAGCACTGAGCAAAACTAGATTTCTGGAACTGGAGGAGATTTGATGCCACTTGGCTTGTCACAAACCAGCCCCTTAATTCAGCTGGCAAGATTAGCTGAGCCAGTCTGGAGGATGGGATCAGAGGATGCCCTGGACCATGGGGAGGAAGCTCAGCTGGGTGTGTGGGGGTGACACAGCACCACCAGAAATCTGCTCCCTCCCCCTGTCCCACCTCCTGCAGTGTCCCTCTGGTCACCTTAATAAAAAGGACTTGGCAGGATGTGAGAACATGCATAATTACTGAATTTCCTTGATCCCATCGGCAATACAGGGGACTGCTACACAGATGAAAAGAAATTCTCCTGTAGGTTTTCACAAAGAACATTTTCCTCCTGCAGAACCTCACCCCCAAACAAGGGATCTCACTCCATCCAGTCACTGCTCTAATGAAGCAGGGAGCTCCTGTGGGTGGTTGCTCAGTGGTTAGATGGGATTCCCTGTTGTAAGCTTGCCAAAAGCTGAACTTCTGCTTTACCTCCCTCATTAAGAAACTGAACTTAGACCTTCTGATTTATCTCTTTTTTTGTGATGAGACTAAAACTCCTTTCCCTGTTTCTCCAGTGGCTCATAGAGGGCTGCCAGGGGTGCAGTGTAACAGCAGAGCTTATTTGCTGTGTTCCACCAGCCCCCAGTGACCAATGGCATTTAATGGTGTTCCCTTCAGTTTGGTCTTTGATGTGTCTGATCACTTCCGAGCAGTGTAAAATCCAGGCATTTGCAGCACCCTGTACCCATGAGCTGCAGAGTTAACACAGAACCTGGGTTTGTTTATTTGGAGTGCACACCCTGGTTGTGTTCAGGGCTCTCTGGTGCTTCCCTGTGAGCTTTCAGTCTCTCATCTCCACATTACTTTGGGTTTTATGGGTCCTGTCAGCTCCCTCCTGTGTCACACTGTCCCTGACTGAGGGTCATTTCTGTGTCACAATTATTTGCGTGTTTTCTTCTCTCTTCTTTCTTTTTCTATTTGTTTATCCTTTTGAGATGGGACACCGAAAACACCACAGAGAGCCCAGCACAAGGACACAGCATTCCTTGGACAGTAACATATGGATATCCTGTGGTTTCTTAATCTTTTGCTGATAATCCTAATTATTGAATTATTGCTTTCTCTGATGTTGCTAATCACTGAGATGGTGAGGATTTCTGGACCTGGCTGTTGTAATATTAGATTTTTTCCTGACTGGGAGTATCTAGTTGACAGCCAATCATTATATTTGAACAATTAGGATTGGTTTTCCCTTGTGTTCACTGTTTTGTTTGCCCTTACAGTTTTTTCCATAGAAATATTTCCACTTATTAGCATTAAAAAAATTGCCTATGAAGCAGAGGCAAATGATCACTTTCAGTCAATTTCCAATTTTGAAAACAACTGAATTATTAAAATAAACTTTATAAATATTTAAAGATACAATTGATTTTTGTTTTACAAATGTCCCATGCTGGGAAGTCAGAAATTAGCTTTACAAACATGACTTAATCATATTGCATTAATCAAGATCTTAAATAGGTGCTGCTTTTCAGGCTGGAGGGGTAATGCTCATGTTCTTACTCTTGGAAGGAGTAACTGTACAGTATTTTGAATGCAAATTTTCACTGTTTGGAATGGTTTTATAATCCATCTGGGGAGGAAGGTGGCCAGAGGTGTTGTCCTGCCCTCCCTACCTGTAAGAAAATTGAGAAGTTGGATTTTATATCTGTGAAGTGCAGCTCCTAAGCAATGATGTGAGCACAGGAGCTGTTTTAGGTGTCAGACTGAGAGGAGGTGATGCCACCCTTGTGAACCACCTGGGGCTGGCACAAGGTGACACTGGATCTGAAAGGATTGCTCTGTTTTCTCAGGAGTGCAACAGAGGAAACAAAATTCTATTGTCTGACTTTTCCAGCAGAGGTGGAGAAAGATTTTTGACAATTGTGTAATTTTTTTCATGTGTAACACCATAAATCCTGTGCCACTGTCCAGATTGTCACCTGCTGTGTTCAGTGCCAAACGTGCTGCCACCAGTATCACACACAGTGGGTATGGACTGCCAGAGGTTACATTCATTTATCTCTATCACTGCTTTTTTTGGTTTTTTAGAGTCTTCTTGAGAGCCATCAACAAATTTGCAGAGACAATGAACCAGAAATTTTTGGAGAACATGAATTTTGAAGTCCAAGTAAGTATTTGGGGTTTTTAGCTGAGCCAAAGCAGCATGTGCATGTCTCCAGAGCCCCTCCTGGTGCTGTGCCAGTATCAGTTTCAGACTGATATTTACAGTTTCAGATGGGCTGTGGATTTGGATGGGGCAGGATTGGACCATCTTCCACGTGACATCAGAGCTGGGCTTTGATTATTTATGATAAGGCACCCAACCAGGGCATTTTCTTCTGTAACTGCTCAGGATAGCAAGCAGAAAACTCTTTTTTTTCTTAGTTAGCCAAGTGAATTCAGCAAGTCAATCTCAGACATAACACACAGAGTCCTTACAGTGTCAGTGCTGTGGATGTGGGACAGAAAGAGCTTAACTTTGCTGATTCCTAGAGTATTTAGCGCTTAGAATTTATTTTTGACTTCTAGTCTTCCCTGACAAGTCTATCTTCATCTATTTGTTTGTATTAGTTCTTTCTGCAATCATTATTAATTAGGGTTAGTTGGGTTTTTTCTTTGTTCAATATCATTCTGTGCAACTGAACTGTTTCATTATGCATTTTACCATGTTTGGCTTCCTTTAGATAAAAATGAAAATGTCTGTAGTTTTCACATTCATTAAATTGGTATTAAAATGTAAATACACTTTTAGATTCAGGATTTGTCACTAAGCGCTGCCTGATCATGGTGTGTGAAGTTATTCTGTTTCACCCTTTATGTAAAGTTCAGGGCTTTATATTTCATGGTTCATCTCACAGCTTTCAATCTGTTTTTAATGATTCCACTTGTGCTAAAAACTGTTTGGGAATTGGTCTCTTGGTCCTCAACACAAAACCCCTTGGTCCCAAATAGCTGCAGAGGAGCCACAGAGTGATTAAACAGGAAGAGTTGGAAAGACAGTACTGAGAAGAAAGGTGAAAGATTCACACTCAGTTACAGTGGCCCCAAGTAGGAAATGTAGAGCTTTTCCCTGCTTTATTTCATTAAAAATGTTTTACCTTCAAAATGTGTGATTATACAAATGTATATATATATGATGTTAATTAAGATTTTTGAATCACAATGAAAGATGTTTCTTCCAACAAATTTAAAATATATATTTTTAGTGAATATCCCTGTTGGAAACTGTCAGGCCCTTGACATATTCATGATATAATCCGTCCTAGGCTCTGTCAGTTTATTAACAAGCAGTTTATAAATTATTGTTTCTGTAGTACTTGATCAACTTTACTGCATAATGTGTCAGTAATTTTTAAAAGCAGTTAACAAAGGCCTGAAAGACATCCTCATGTGCGGGGTACCAAAATCACACAGACAATAAAGACTGGATCTGTCAAAGCTTTATTAAGGTGTACATTGCCGTTTTCAAAGTGAAAAGCAGCAGTTTGATCTGGAGCCTTTATTTCAGCTCCTTCCTGTGGCAATTCTGTGCCTCTCAAAGGGTTATCAAACAACCAGGGATGTTGTGGTTCAACACCGCACCTTGCAGTTCAAGGGGATGCATTAATGCTCTTTTATTCATGACTTGTCAAATATCTGGAGGCTCTGAGTAAGGTAAACAATGTCACAATAAATAAGTTGAGCCCTGTAAAGCATTGTGATACCCTTATAGTCTGCATAAGAGACTTTAAAGTACAAATCAAGGTGTTACCTTCCTTTTCTTTTATGAATAAAAGTCTGCAAACCTTCTAAGAGTTCCCTAAATATACTTATTCAAAAAGTTGCTACTGGACTTTAAAAGGTCTGAATAGTGCAAAGCATATTGTCTAATATCCTTAATTATAAATTTAAATTTGATTTCCCACAGAATATTTTTTGTATTAATATATCTTAGCAGTAAGCAAACCTGAGCAGTGGTTAACTCAAAGTAAATGAGAAACTCCTATACTTAATAAAATAGTTCACCTTACAGTACAGCTATTATGTAGCTGTATTTCTATTTTTATTTACATTCCTATTTTAAAAAAATGAGAATGAGACAAAGAAACTTGCTTTCTCTATTTTGATTTGAGAGAAAATTTGGAAGAGTGTAACTTTGATGTTTGTTAAGAGCTGCAGCTTGATAACATGGGTTGTTCATCCCCATCTCAGGCAGCCCCACCCATCCCAACCCTCAGTGGGGTTTGGGGCAGGTCCCTGAGCCCACTGCAAGAGGAGCTGAGTGGGCTGGGGAGAATGGAGATGCAAATCAGTCAGAGTGTTATTTAAAATAAAAATATGCTTTGTTTACACCTTTGTAAACAAGTGCATGATTTTTACTGTTTGCAGGATGGTGTTCTCAGATCAGATTATTAAGAGCTGGAGCAAAGTCTTAATTAAAAGGAAAATTTGAAAAGCTGTTTAAAGCACAGGGAAACAGATCTGAGGATTTTCACTTGGCTGGGTGGTTGCATGGCAATAAATAGTAGACAACCAAAGCAAACAAAGCAAGTCAGCTGTGAAGCAGTTGAGCATCTAAGAAAGTGTGATTTAAATCTGGAGAGATGTAAAGAGGAAATTTTTTGCTACTCTAGTTGAGCTTGTTAAATGGAGGAAAAAAAAGGTTCCTGGCCTCTTTCTTGTTTGCAAAGTAAATTGCTTTTTTCATTTATTATGTGATTCAGATAGGAGGGAAAGAGGTGTTACCATTCAGGGCCATTTAGGGAAAGGATGTGCTTTGTCTGATCAAGAGTGGGTCCAGTCCTTCAGTTTAGAGCTCAGCATTGCCTTAAAGCCAGAGGTTCAATGCTGAGGCTGTTGGACAGAGAGGAAAATCCCAAACCCCTGCCCAGCACAGCAGTGAAGGGCTGTTATATTTCCTGCCTTAGCACAGTTATCCTTCAGATCCACCCTCCCCTTTTGGCAAGGAGCCCTTCCCCAACCCCAGAGCTCTGACCCTGAGGTTGTCATTGCACGGGGCAGGCAGCAAGGGCCACAATGGGCCTTTGGCTTGGGGATCTTTGGGTTTGGAGGTAAAAAAATCAGCTGATAGCTGAGGTTTTGTGCCTGCTGGGTGGGGGGTGGTTCTCCTTGGTTTGTATTCTTTTCTGGGTTTGTACACAGAGTGCATAAGGGGTGGATTCAGTACATCAGTGACACTCAGAGGTCATGTCCTACAGAGATTCTCCAGTGTCAGCATGCAGCAAAACCTAACACAACAAAACCAGGTCTGCCTGGAGGGCTTCTGTTATGGAATATTTACTGTTGTGCTGATAAAACAAAGCTGTTAGCTCCAGAGGAAATCATTTTACAGGAGAGAATAGAGTGAAATTTCATTAAGTGATTGACCAAAAATAAACCATGAAGTAGGAGTGAAGGAGAGTTCCCAATATTCATGGTGCCTACAGTACAAACAGGGACAGGATCTTGCATAATGCATGACTCTGCATTCTTCTGTACTGAACATAAACTGGAACATGAGGATTTAATGCACAGAAATCTGGAGTTTCAGCAGGAATTATTGGAGTAGGTGAAAGCCCTCAATATTTAGCAGTTTCTATTCTATTCATGTCCCTGGATTTGAAACAAGTTATTTTCTTTTATTTATGTTAGCTACAAAGAGGTTATGTTAAATATTGAAACAGGTTATCTAGAAAGGCAGGGAATATTTTCTCACTCCAGGATTCTGAAGAATGAATTCAGCTGTTGACCTGTCTGAAGCAGTTTAGCAGCTCCTGCCTTGGCACATGGAGCTGGAGCAGCTGAGCTGGCACAGGTACAGAAGAGCTTGTAAGGACAAGTCTGAAGGCTTGCAACTGTGGAAAGTATTCTAGCTTAAGACCCTGTATTCATGTCTTGGTTTGAAAAGCCAGGTATCTGTTCAGGAAGGCAGGAGCGTCCCTTGAAATGGAAAATGTAACCCCCTTCCCTCACAATTGCTGTAATTTTGAAATTAAGGAGCTCTCAGGCAAAGATATAGGAATAACGGTTCTTTATTAGGGAAGAAAATAAAAAATAAAATAAACAATGCAGTAACACAAACTACCAGAGTGAGACCATGCCCTGCCCCCTGTGTGTCAGGGGGTGTCCCAGCCCCATCCCAGGGGGGCTCAGCCCTCCTGCAGTGCCAGCTGTGGCTCTGCTGCAGCAGGGATCCTGCACAAGGGGGGAGTTTTCCTCTGCAGCTCCAGGGCTGCTGCAGATGGGCCTGGGCTCCCTCTGGCCATGCAGGGCAGCAGAAAGCTGCTCCTCTGGCAATGCAGGGGGCAAAGGCTGCTGTGCTGTGCCAGGCTCAGATTGGATCCAGGCAGGAATGCTTGGCTCCTCCCCTGGGCGGAGCATCTCCCCATGGGATGCTGGGATTGGCTCAGCCCTGCAGGGACACTCAGTGGCCATGGACAGAAGATAATTAATAATTAATGGCCCATGAACAGCAGAAATCTCCTGGAGGGAGGATTAGGTGTGGGAGAGATAAAGAAAACTGCCCAATGAACAGCAGAGAACTGCCTCAGCTCTGACAGATAGGAATAGAACACACACCCCCATTTCCAACCTAAGACAATTCCGGATGACCCTGTCTAGAGAATAGGAGATATATTGATGGCATACAGGGAAAAAAGGGAATCACTGAGGTTAGACTTTCCCCTGAAGACCATGACAATCAATGTCTTATTGCTGATTTGACTTCTTTGTTGCATTTCATGTCATCAAAAAGTGTGATTGCAAATTGCTTTTTTTTTCTCTTCTCCATCTTTATGTTTGTTTGCTCCCAATATTATTTAAAATATTCCCCAGGATTCTCTTAGCTGATTGCAGATCTGTTTCAGGCAGTGTCTGCACACTGGCTCCCCCAGCCAGGACCACATAAGGATTTGTTGTGGGCTGCCTTTGATGTTTCCTTTCCTCTGGAGGTGGGGAGTGCTGGTGGTGTAGGGCTCATTATCAGCTTCTCCTGGGAAAGACAAAGGAAATCCAGCCATTGGCATAACATCCAGTCTTGAAAGACATTGCAATGTTGGGATTTCTGCTGCTTTGTATCAGTAACAGCTCTTTAGGGATTTGCCAATTTCAGATGTGAAGATTGGACACCATGTCCAGACTCCACTTTGCAGCTGGGCTTTTGTCGGGCAGCAGAACAGCTACACCACCAAAAGGTGTAAATTCTGGATTTCTGGATTTAGGGTGCAGGAGTTGAGATGGGCTCTTCAAAAGAGGCTTAACAAAGAAACAAAAATCTTAAAAAGTGTGGAATATATTTTTGAAGAAGTGTTCCCTGAAGGTCACCCCGGTGTCTTTGGTTTAATTGTAACAAAAACTGTGTGATTTTCTGTACTTATGCAACACATTCATGGCATCCTCAACAGCTGTCTGAGAAGATGCCATCTGTGGTAAATAGGACAGTTCCAGGACATTTTTGTTTCTGTTGGCAGCTGATGTCATTGCAAGGTGTTACTCTGTCCCGGACAGAGCGTTTTCACTCTGCTGTCCCTGTCACCTCCTGGCTCCATCACCTTTGCTTTGGAGTCTTGCTCTGCCCAGGAAGGGTTTCCACGCAGGAGGGAACACACCTGCCCTGTGACCATCCCACCCTTGCTGCCACTGGATTCCTGGGTGGCTTTTGAGCAGGATTCCCTCAGGAATGTCCCTGCTTGGAGATGGCAGGGTCTGACACCCCAGGACAGGGCAGGGTGACCAAACCCAAACCATTTTGTTGTGCTCACACAGCTGCTTAGAGCCTCTGTTCTGGAAATGCAGTTATTGATTCCTGCTCCTCCCTCCCTCCCTCCATTAGCACTACATTTACAGGGCATTAGAAAGGATTATAATTCTATATCTGTGCTGGTAGAGTGATTGTAATTCATATATTAATCACCTATGCTACAGAGTTCTATTATAAAAGGCATAATCCAAAATCTAATGTCAGTCTACTTTGAAAGAAAATGCTTATTTTTGTGTTTTCCTACCCTTCTTGCATGAGCTATGCTCCATTAATAACTCAGCAGTAATGAAATGTATTTCAACAAACAAAATTCACAAACAGAATTGTGCAGCTGATTTTTTATGTTAAAAACCCCAAAATCAAAACCCTCAGGGCAATACAAATACAAAGGGGGAATATGCACACTGCAAAAATCTATATATGACAGTGACAGACATTGCAGAAACAGTGCAGAGGTTAATAGGGAATGAAACCATTGGGAAATTTAGCTAGAACTAACTATACTGGAAATACAAAAGTGTTATATTTTTATATGTTATATATCATACTCTGCATTTGAATATTATCAAATTACAGAGTTTGAAGTTCATATTTGATCCTTCCACCAGCAAATAGCAGCTTTCAGAGGTGTGTGAAGGAGGAGGCTGCAGCCTTTACTCCTGGATGATTTTTTAGGATAACTAACAAATCTCATCTTTGTGAGATGGCTGGAAATTTCCTGCTAAATTAATTCCACCTTTTCCAATTTGACAGATGTTCAAAACACCTTGGAATGTTATTATGGGGTTAAGAGAAAACAAAACATGTCTCATAAGAATAATTTTGGCATTTTAAAAATCTGTTTCCATATTATTTTACTTCAGAGAGAGACTACTTTGTCTCATAGAGTTTTAAAGTTACTTTTTGGTGCTTAAACTTGTGAGCCCTTAACTTGAATATGCAATTGAAAGGAAAAGGAACCCAGTTTTCAGCCATTTTGGGGTACTCTGGGGATGGAAGGAAAAGTTTTTTATAAATAAGGAGATTGAGTCTGTGGGGTGTGCCTCTGACAAAGGTGGCACTGAACTTGGAGCTATTAAATGAAATAAGAGACCATTTGGGAATAAGCCTTCATTTTCTGCCCCACAATCTAGAACAATTGGAGGAATTTTCCATTGCACTGCTATAATTGACATACACAGAGTGTGCTCCCTGCACATCAATAAACACAACTTCTCAAAGGGCTGAGAACTCCACACTGGCCAGAATAACCTCTTAAAAGATTTGGTGAGAGAGTAAAACAGGCCTTTCAGGGCATAAACAACATTTGTGCTGCAGAGCTGGGCTGGTGTGTGCAGGACAGCAGCTCTGCTGGGCACAGCCTCCAAGGGAGGGAGAAATCAACAGCAGGAGCATCCTCAAATTATAGAGGACATCTGAGAATTGTATTTATTGTGGGAAATGTCTGTGGTTCTGCATGTGGGATCTGGTTTTCCTGGTTCTTTGCACACCGGAGAGTTCCAGGTTAAAAAGGGCAGAGGCCACTAAAGTTTTTCATGGAATATTTTGTTTCCAGGCTGTTTGTGTGGGTTCTCAGCCCAGGCTTGTATTGCACCACACAAAATGAAGAGCTCTGTTCCGTGTTTTGTTCCATCCTTTGAACCACCACTGAATATATTCCCCATTGCCTTCTGCTCTCTCACTGAGCCCTACCACTGATTTTAGCAACAGCTGCATTTTTAAGTGTTTAAAGCTGCTGCTGCTGACTGCCTAAAAGCTTCTGAAAATTGTATTTCCTTCCTTAAATTTGTGTTTCCTAGGGAAGTTTCTCTTTTCCCTTTCTAGTGTGAGAAGTGCTTGTTTTTAATTGTCTGTAGAACAAATAGTTTGCTTTCAGGAGTGAAGGGTTGTGCACTGTAAGCACAGAGACTTTTTGTCTACTTCAAGTACAGCCTCAGTACTATCAGCTGTTATTTAGGGATGTATTTTGTCCTTCTTTCATGTGGAGAGCTCTTCACAAATTACACTGGAATTTCATAGAAATGGCTGTTGAATTAGTATCTGAAGAGGAGGCAGGAGATGCCTTTTGAAGTGGTGCTCAGATGCAGTGTAATTACATAGGTGCCTTAGCTCCAGTTTGCCAAGCTCCACCAGCATGTAACATGTTCCCCCAGTGCTGCTTTGGTTCAGGGTTTAATATTGTTGGCCAATGAATCTCATGTGAATCTTTTTTTTAGCAATATTTATTCAGCTGCTCTGTTATTAAGAGCAAATGTGTAGTAGTGGTTATTAAAATTCATCTTTCTTGCTTTTCTGCTAATTGCATAGTACTAATGATGTACATCTCTGCATAATATAAAAATATCATATTGCTTCCATCGTTTGGTTTCATAAATTATTCTGCATTATGCATCATTTAATGTTATTCCTGCTTTCCTCAAAATTATTATAATTTCCTTATATTCAATTTACAGCTGTGGAACAACTATTTTCATTTGGCTGTGGCTTTTATTACCCAAGATTCACTACAGCTAGAAAACTTTTCCCATGCAAAATACAACAAAATCCAGAACAAGTAAGTAAAATATATCCTTTAGCTTATATCTTAAATTTTCTGATAAAATGATAAAAAACATAATGATAAAAATATCTTTCATATTCCTTTCCTCCCAGATATGGAGATATGAGACGTTTAATTGGCTTTGCTATCCGTGACATGTGGTACAAACTTGGTGAGTAGCAAACTGAGCTTCACTGCAACTGAATCTCTCACATAATGTTTGTTCCATTGAAAAATATCTGATATGAAGTGCTTTTGTAAATATTTCTGCTATTTGAACTTAAAATATGTTTTCACTCCTGTGATTAAGCCAACATGAGATACAGTTGGACCACTGCCAGGGTTGTATTTAAAAGAGAACTCAAAACCTTCTCTCAGATTTCAAGCATGACTGAAATCAGACTTCCGAACGTTATTTTGCAGGATTAAGACTGGATGAATTTTCCCTGAGAGGGTTACTGCTCAACCTGAACCTATGATTCTGCAAATTAGGAGACAGATTTGGAATGTGCTTGGATTAAAATTCCAAAAATATTTTTACATTGGTCATCCAGCCAGGTTCTGCTGCTCGTCCTTTGAGAGTTTCTCATTAACTCCTTTGGGATCATTTCTAATTAACTGAACTTAGGTAGAATATTCATTTTATCTGGCAAAATTTTGGTGTGGCATTCTCACTGACAGTTCACATGGCGCACACCTGGGAGGAACATCAGACTCAGGCACTCCTTAGTGTGGAACAAGTCTCAGCTGTGTTTTTTGAGAAGGTTTTTGTCTCCTCACAAGGTTCAGGCAGCACTGACACTCACAGCTCCTGGGTTTGCTGCTCTGCTCCATTTACCAGGGCAGAGTTTGAGCCACACTTGGGGTCTGGCTGAGCCCTGCATATTTGGGTGTTTGTTACAGCTGATGTAACCCAGATAATTCAGTGTGGGCTTAGCAGCTGAGTTCTGGGGATGGTGTTTCTGTTAGTGCTGCTGATTTTGGTGCATTGGTTGGTGATTCATTGTTGCAATGTCTAATTTAATTCTAGAAGTCAGTCATGGTTTTCTCTTTCATGGAAAGGTTACTCCACATTACTGCACCCTGATGATAGAATTTGGGAGGTTCTTAGGGTAATTTATTATTTTCTACTCTAAACATTTATAAGGGTATGTTAAAAACTTTTATAATTGAGTTCTTCACTGAAAATATCAACTCCTCTGGCATTCCTGCTAATTCCTGGCACTGCATTCTGGCACCTTAGAAGGAGACAGTGTCCATTCACATGCCCCCAGCTTTTGAGAAGAAATGAAGTGACTGAGTTGTAAGGCTTGACCAACACAGATGGATTCAGCACTACTTTAAATGATTGCAGCTCCTAGATGTCTTCCTAAAAATATGCAGTTTGCTCTTCAAATATTTAATTTTTGGTTTTGTTTCAGGCCAGAATAAAATCTGCTTTATCCCGGGGATGGTTGGGCCCATCTTGGAAATGACTCTTATTCCAGAAGTCGAGCTGCGAAAAGCCACGATCCCAATTTTCTTTGACATGATGCTGTGTGAATATCAGAGAACAGGAGAATTCAAAAAGGTAATTACAAATGCTCTGTGTGAAAATGCATTTAAATGTCATGGGCTCAGTGTTTCTGGAACATGTTTGTCAAGTGAGCTTTTCTGTTTACACAAAGTGAAATCCCAGATATTAAGAACCAAAGAAACAGCAAGTGCAGGATCTCCAGAGTGACTTAGCTTGACTTAGGCAAAACTTGTTGCATTGACAGCAAGAAATAGATGGAATAGCAAAGAGATCCAGGGAGATTTCAGGATCTTAATCCAGATTTTCAGGAAAAGGTTGTTTTTTTTTTACTGGAAAAGGTTCTGAGCAGCAAGACTTGCATTGAATTCAGGCTTTCATTAAGTAGGAGATAGAATTAAATGACCTCTAGGGATCATCTTTAATCTAAATATTTCCTTATACCCCCTCCTTGTGACATAGATATTGGTAAGCCAAAACTTCCAGATTTTAATATTTGACAGGAGTAGCAATGAATAGTTAATTATATGTTATCAGATTTATCAGGAAACTGTACCTTTTAAAATGTTTATTGTGAGAAAAAAAAAATCCCTGTGGAGAACTGAAATTCCTGGAGTGTTTTGGCAGTCACTTTGAAAAGGAAAAAGGATTTTTAAGTCACTACCCTGAAATATTTTTGATTGATGGAATAGAACTGGGGATGGTGGGGCAGGGCACTAGGGATTGTAATCTAAATTTCCTGCCACTGCTTGCTGTGTCTGCCTGGGCAGTGGAATATCCATCCTTGTCTGACATCTCCATTCTCCTCAAGCTCTTTGGGCATGCAATCACCTTGTTCTGTGTTTGCACACTGCCTCCCACAGTAAATTATAAACTGGATATTCAGCTCTGCAGTTACACAAATAATTAATTCAGAGCAATCTGTGTAAGGGAAAATGACAAACAAAAAGGCATCATTTTAGACACATGTAAATATAAATATCTCATATACACAGCTATGTTTAATACTTTAAATCGTTTGGGGCATTTCTGTGTCAATGAAGTGTGGAACAAATGAGCAGATGGAATTTCCATTTTGGTCTGTATTCCACAGTGCAAAGCTTTTGGTTCAAGGCCAAGATTAAAAGCCACTTTGTTTCTGTGCATCTGTTCCCTCTGTGTCCTGATAGTCCTATATTTGCCTTCTTAAAAATGTTTTCCTGCTCGTGGCTTATGCCTCATCTCCTGGGAAGGACACAGAGATCTGTGCAGCCCAGGAATCCTGAAAAGCCATCCCTCATCTGCCTGATGAACAGCAGCAGCAGCCTGGGAGCCTGGCAGAGAGAGGCCAGGCCCTCCAGTGCCCATTGAATCACTTCTCCTGCCATGAAAAGAAGTTTCAGGTGGTATTTTACAGTGCCAAGGAACAAGGACATTTGGTTTATTGCAGCTTAAGGAAAAGAGAGAGTTTTCATCAGATGGTGGAAAAACTATTTCATAATTGAGCAGCTGAGTCTCATTGGGCTCTAATGTTCTGCTTTAGGAATTGTGATCATTTGCTCATCAAGAATCATGGGGTTTGTCCTCTCCTTTGCTATGGATGAGGTAATTAAGATAAAAAACTTGTCTCTGTAAGTTTAGCCATTCTGGTAACTTTTTTTTAAATAAGTATTTTAAATGAAAAGGCACATTAAGGTCTATGTTTTAAAATTGCTACCACCTTGATTTAAAGGAGCAAATAAGTAATAATAATGGATAGTTACTGGGTGCACAGACACATAAACTCCAGGTTTTAGTCGTGGGCAATTTTAATTTGCAAATTGACATTTAGTAGTATAAAGGATGGTTTTTTTAAAGCTTTAGTATAAAATTTTGAGAATGACAACATGTTATTTCAAGAGTGCCTGGGGCACTCAGGAGCCCAGAATGACATTCACTTAAAACATAATTTTGTGGAACTTTAAAAATAAATAATTTATTTCTAATCTAATCTTCTCTAATGAGAGAAGAGGGATAAAAAGCACAAACAGAAAGATCTTTATGAGCTGAGCCTGTACCAGCACAGGAACCAGAGCTTGCCTGGTACCTCCAACATGATTTAATAACTTTTCCCAAAAATCCTGTCTGTGTTAACATCTCTGGTGCTGTGCTGGGACAGGGCTCTGTTCTGGGGGCACAGGGGGTGTGCTGGGGCTGGGGGCTGTGTCCTGCTCTATGCACACAACATGCAGGCAGGAAGGATATAAAGTCATTTGAATTTATCCAGCAAGAATTTTATTTTATTTTATTTAGCTGTTTCTAGGAAATCATCTAATCCCAGAGAAAAGAAAATTCCATCTGCGGTTATCTCAAGAATGAATTGCTCTACAAATGCATTTAATGGCTTGGAATCTGTATGTAGGTGTAGGACAGAGTAAGACATTTTCTTGCAATCCTTTCTTCTACTTTGCCCATGTATTTTCCATTCAGCCAGAGCAGTGTTACATAAGCTCGTAATTTTAACTCTAATTGAAGATGTAGAGAGGGAGCCATTAATATCTCCTAATTTTAGCTATGGAGGCTCTGCCTATCATGAGCTCAGAGAGCTGGGAATCTTGGAAAGCCAATTTATTCATCTCTCAGTGTCTGTGGATAGACTCAGTCCTCTAAATGTATTCCTTTCTCCTTCAAATAAAAAGAGAAGCTCATTGCTTTTGTGAGACAAGCTCATTGCTCATGTGTTAAAAAAGTCCCACTCTCCAAATGCTGATAACCCACCCTTCCTTTCCTTGAAAGATCAGGTTGTGCATTTGATTGAGACTTCCCAAAGGAAGGCACATCATCAAGAGACCCTGTCCTGCTTCTTCTAACTGTGATCTGAGCCAGGAGTTAGAAAATGCTTGCTTTAAGAAACAAATAAACAAACAAACAAGGAAAATTAGCTCTTTGCAGAGTAAATGAAAATATCATTTAGATAAACATGGATTTGAGTTACATTGAGGATTTAACTTGGCTTAGGAAAGATTAATTCATCTGTGTTTATATTTTTGCTCAAATAAATCATTCTGTTTGTGTTTAGCATTTGCAGTTTAGTATCTCTCGTGGGTTCTGCCAACTGCTGGAGCCATCTGGGGAAGTTTTGTGTGTTTGCTTTCCTTCCTGGCTGCTGTGGGACCGTGTCAGAAATCAGTGCTGGCTGCTGCTGTGTGCTTGGGTTTCCAGGCTCATTGTTAGAGGACAAACATTGACTCCAGGGCAGTGTCCTGCTGTTCTGAGCTCCCACAGGGGACTGAGGGGGTGACTGAGGTGTCCTCAGCACAGGAGATTCCTGTCCTGTCCTCTGGCACAGGACATTCAGCTGTAAACAGCTATACTTCTGTCTCTCAGCTCTGAAAATCTTGTCATGATTAAGGTTTCAGAAGGATGTGAGATCAGCAGCAGGGCTGAGTTTGTGCAGCCTGATACTTCAGAGAGATCCATGGACATGTTCTCCAAGGGGAGATTCCCTGGGTCTATTGGAGAAGCAGGAGGGTATAAAACTAAATTGGTGCCAGTGACAATTAGGCACATTCTGTTTAAGTGAGAGGAGAAAAACACTTTCCAGAGCTTAATGTTGGCACAGAAACTTTAAAACGTTATAATTCTGCCAACTTTTTCATTTGGTCCAAGTAACTGATGTTTTCACTTCTTGCAGGTTGTTGAGAAACTGCAGGAAAGATGCTTAGGAAGAGCTTTTTTGTTCAGATCCAGAAATGCGAAATTATTGCCTCTTTGAGAAGTAATCAATTCTCTACCTGCTGAATAAGTACTAGGAAGGATTTAAGAGCTGGATTTAACTGCTGCTTGACCTGCACTATATTCACAGATTTGTCTTACTGCAGTAAGCCCACAGAAAATGGCTGGATTGGATGTTTTTGCTCAATATTTCCTTGTCCTGAAACTGCCATGCACCTGTGTTACCCACATTAAATACTAATACACATCCTGCTTGTGCATAAAAATGAACTCAGAGCCCTTTAAACTTCTATTTCAACCAGGATGAGACAGAGCATTTTATATTTTTTTTTTCTGTTAAGCTATTTTTTCAATGATAGCTCTTTATTCTCCAATATTAGTATAGAATGTACTGTTCAACAAGCAGTCTTTCATTTTTATTCTAATTACAGAGAAAAAATTAATATTAGAGCAGGAAAACCTGCAAGTAACAAAGTGGTGGAGATGGCTCCTTCCTCCCTGCCCCTTTCCAGAGCAGAGGGTACCCACACTGCCACTGCTCTGGGCCCACGTTTTGCTCTTGCTGTGAGCACTGGAGAAGTTTGGCTGCTCCAGATGCTGTTTCAAAGATCCTTGAAAGAAGCAAAAACCACTTCAGTTTCTGCCTCATGAGCAGTTTTGCAGGACCAGGGTGGCCAATAGATCTGGGTTGGACACTGGAGGAAAGAAGGGAAAGTTTGGCCTTTGTTCTTGAAAAATGATGAATCATTTTTCTGGGTGGAGAGTTTGAATCATGACCTACTTGAAGGAAGTACAGCTAGTAACATATTTTCCTTTAGAATGTCATGTTCTTTAAAACTGAAGAAATTCTAAAAACACTTCTGAAGAGATCCATGACCTGCCTGGTGCTCTAAGAGAAGGGATTGTTTTCCTCTGTGTAACTCTGGCTTGGCTTCTTCAGCTCAGAGCTGAATGTTTTGATGAGGATATATTGAAATAAGGTAAAATATTTTGCATTGCAGTTATCTGAAAGAACCATATCTGAAATACTACAGTAATTCTCTGTACCATGAGAGGCTTCCAGTTCTCTGATGGGATGATCTGGATCCCAGCCTGCCGAAGCTCTCAATTACACAGAAACACTCCAGGGAGAAACAGAATTATTCATGTACTGACAATTGTGTGAAATTTTGTATCAAAGAAGAACGTGAAAACTTGCTGCATTAGCGCAGTAATGAATTCTGTCATTTTTACAGTAGTTTTAATAATTAGATCTATGCAAAGCAACTGAGCTTTATTTCAATGTAGGTCTCCACTAATGCTCTCGGTGTGCCTCTTGATGTGTTAATGACTTGTCAAGAACTCTGAGGTAGATCTTTCCTACCTTCTGAGCAGGATGCAGCTGTTTGCACGAGGGCAAAGATTGTCTGTAACTGCAACAGACTGAGCTTGGTGCTCAGTGCAGGGGAAACTTGTGAAAATCTGTGTCCAGGCTTTCAGCCGTGCCAAAAGCCCAGACCAGAATATGCCCAAGCATTTCATCTTTGGGAATATGAGATATAATCATACAAAGGTACATTTTTGATGCCATCTTGATGTGTATTGACCTCTGGATAGCTGCTCAGTGTTTTGGTTTTTCTTTCTTTATTAGTTTGAAAATGAAATCATTTTAAAGTTGGACCATGAGGTGGAAGGAGGACGAGGGGATGAACACTACATGCAGTTGTTTGAGTCCATGTAAGTAGTACAGGAGAATAAATAGAACAAATGTCTTCAGGATGTGTTTCTGTTTTATTGTTCCCAGCTCTCAGGTTGGTAACCTTACCTAAAATAGAATCTTAGCAACTTTTTCCATGAAGGGACTGGAAATACCATAATGCTTCACTACACCTGGTTTGCATTGCAGTTTTGCTCACTGAAATTATTTTCCTGGCTGTTTTTCATCGTTTTGTGCTTCAGCTAAATTTTGAAGAAGTTATACCTAGCCTGCATTTTTACATGTCTAGGTTGGCATCCAAGAGATTATTCAGACAGGTCTGAATTTAAATGAGGCTTTGTGATGTTGTGTGCATGTTTTACTTCCTCAAAGCCTGCTACCCTGTATGGGTTGTATTTCTGGGTAGGGGTAGCAATCTTTGCAAAGTCACATCTCTCATCAGATGAACCATGAAAGCTTTGGGTACACACACAGGGGACATAAAGAATCATTTATTCTGTTTATTTTTCCAGCAGCTTTTATCAAATTTGAATGTTGCTCTCTGGTTTCCTTCAGGATTCCCCTTAGGGTAAACAACCCCAGTATTTCAGTTTATCATACGTTTTCTGGACCTTCCTACAATGTCTCCATCTAGTTTGAAATACTACATTGCCTTACAGCTGGAGAGAGTGTTCAAACTGAGACTTTATCTATGCAAAAAGCAAACCTTCCTTCAGATCTTGTGTGTGTGACCCTTTGAAGTTCACCCTTTCTGAGCTGTGGAACATTATTTGCTTACCTTGTTTGCTCTTTGCTCTTTATTCCAGAGCTTTTCTTGGAAAGTGGCAGTATCCAGTTAAACCCCCTCTTTCAGCAGTGCCATCAAACACAGCACAGAGCTTTTGATCTCCTGCCTTTGCAAGGCCCCCTTCTTGCTCTGACATATCTGCCTTTCCCCTTGCTACTGTCCCAGTTTCCAGAAGGCCTCAAGTTCAAAGTTTCCACATTTCTAAAGATGACAATTCATCTTATCTCCACATTTTATTGAATGACTCCTGTAGATGGAGTGTTGGAGCAGAGACTGGTGACCTACCTGTAGTAGCACCTGTTCTCTCAGGTGGTTTGGTTTAATTCTTCTCCATTTACACCTTTCAAAGCAGGGGTTTCAAGCCTCTGTTCCAACTGGAGTTACCCCCACTTAAATTTGCCTCCACATTTATTCATTTGGTCATTTTATCATCAGCTAATCTCCTGTAGCTGTCTGCACCCCTGCACAGTTCCAGGTGTCACCTGAAGGCAGATATTAACAGCACTCAGTGACTGCTGTGCTACTCCTCACCTCTGCAACCAACATCTGCCCGTGCTGCTGGTTGCTGGGAACTTCCCCATGCCCATAAATAATATTATTATTTATTATAATAACAAACTAAACAGGTTCAGCAGAAGTTTAATTAAGCCCTGCCCTGCGTTTGTCCCTAGACCTAAATGTGGGTGAGGTCCATGAGGGGTTGTGACCTGTCCTGGCCAGAGCCCAGGGGAAGCTGGGGTGGTGTGGGACAGATGAGAGGTGGTTCTCCAAGGCAGAGTAGACAAGGCTGCTCTGCCTGGGGAAATGCAGGAGAATCAATGCACAAGTTGTGCCAAGCCACTTGTCCTCAGGCTCAGAAAATGACTTCTGGCGTGTTTTAGTTCCCAATACAGGCACAACAGGAAATGGCACTTGGCAGATTTCCAGTTCCCCATCATTGCAGGGGCCCATGCTATGCAGTTGTTTTTCTCGAGCTTTATTGCAAATATTTTTTTTATTTAGAATTTTCTATTTTTTTCAAGCTCTGTTTAAAAATTCAAAGGTTTCTTCCTCCCTCCTGGGGGTAAAAAAATCTTCTGAAGTTTTGTGATCCTTTTTATTGGGATTATTGTATAAAGCTGAGCAATACAACTTTTTGAACCTTCCCTCAAGAGACAGGCATTCTTCACTCCTGGTCCTTTTGTAGTTCTTTATGTGGACTCTGGTTCACCTTTCTTTAGTGACTGGAGTTATGTACTTCGTGCTGGGTGAGACCCAGCAATAGCTTGTGCTTTATGTCAATGTTGTTCAGCTTGTACTGGGAAGAAATGTGATGTCTTGGTGCCTTGTGTTCATTGTGCAGTCAGGGAATGTTCACAGCTCTGCCTTGTTTGCTGTTACTCCCAGGGAACCTGTGGCAGAAATCCATAATAGTCACTTGAATGGTGGCTGTACCTTCCTTCATTAGTGACTCACACTGTTTCTGATACTTGTGGATATAAAATACCATTTTTCTGTGTAATATTCCAGTCTCCTCTGTGTTTCTGAGGCTTTCTTACTTTCTTTCCCCAAAATATCTTTTAATGTGCTCCAACCTTTCTGTCAGTTGTCAGCTCTTAGCCCCTTTAGTGTTTCCATTCCACTTGCAGTGTATTTTATAAGCCATGTGTCAGTTATTGATTTAAATATTTCAGTTTCAGACCAGTCAGACAAGAGCAATTGGAGTATTCTGATTTTATCTGCTGGCCCCTGTCCCTCCTATCTTACACAACATAAATATTCTTTCAGACATCCATGTACACATTCCCTCTGTGTCAGGACAGTGACTCCACTGGAGCTGCACAATCCAAGGAATAACTTTAGATGCTGCTTTTACTTTGCTTGAGTTGGAACTTTATTCCTGGGTATTCTGCAGAGGTTCCATTCTAGGCCAGAGCTTTGAGGATTTCTTTGCAATTGAAGTCAATATGAATATGCATTTTTCTAAAAAAGGTTGAAATAATTATGAGGAATAAAAAAAAATTGGTTCACTATTAATTAAAACAGTATTCTTAGTAATTAGAGTTTAAAAAATATTGTGTCTAAAGATTACTAACCTTTTATTTTACCTGGGTAAAAAACAAAATTTTTTTTTTTTTTTACCTGGTCTGGAAAACAATGATGTAGAGCTGAATTAATAATTGAGCACTAAGAGGTCAGAACCTTCCCAGCTACCAACACAAAGCAGGACTGCCTTGGAAAAAGTTAACTGCATCTCTGCCTGACCCATTGCTTATATCTATAATTATATATGTGAAAACACATGTATGTGTATATCAATATATATATATATTATAGATAAAAAATGCAGTTTGTCAGAGAGGATCCCAATGGAAAACCAGAATGTTAAGTGGAGGAAACAAAAGAAAAGCAATAAAATAAATAATTTCTCTTAAGCAAAGAAAGAAAATACTTCTTAACAAGACGTAGGTAATCACTTAATGATGTTTAAACAGTTAAATGTTAAAAACAAAACTCTGACAGTAAAGTGAAAACTCTACTCCTAAATCACTTTAGCACTTTATAGAGGCAGTATATGCTAGTGTTTGTTAATGTAAATTGAAACTAATGATGCCATAATATAAAATTCCCTTTCTTGTATTTTTATCAGAAGAGATCAAGCTGCTCTTTTCAATCTGCAGAAAGTTGATTGGTTTTGCTTATTTCTCAAAGTAAAATTACTCTGGTGATGTCTTTTTTGAGCTAAAATTGTAATTTTTGTTTATTGGAACTTTCACTCGCATGTACCCCTTACAAGGAGAAGGAAAACATTTTTGCATTTTCTGCTGAGAAAAGGAAGAGGCCGTTATTACTTTTATATATATATATTTATAAAATTAAATAAATTTTAAAATATAATATATATATATTGCCATTGCCATTATTACTTATTGCAATAGTGTGACATTCCAGAGACTTGAGTTTGTGATAGCACAGATGCAGATTTCTCTGTCCAGAAGCTGTGGGTACACCCTTGAGTTCAAAGTCATTTTCAGAGAGGAAAAGTAAATGTTTCTTTTATTTTTTTTCCATTTGATTTATATGCCATTTTTCTTCTGAATATCTAAATTACCAGCTCACAGAGGGAATTTCCAGCACACTCTGCAGTTGATTTAGGCCTAATTCAGTACTTGCCATCAGAATTATACCAATATTTCTGCATTTGCAGCCTTACAGAGTGTGCCAAGCAGCACCCTGGCATTTGCAGCCTGGTGGAAAGCTTTGTGAGCCTGGTGAGGGGGCTCCTGGAGAGGCTGCTGGATTATCGCGCCGTGATGAGCGACGAGAGCAAGGACAACCGCATGAGCTGCACCGTCAACCTGCTGGTACGGCCCCTCCTGCTTCTGGAGAGCCCAGGAGGAACCCCTGGGGAGGGACAGCACCAGAGCCCATTTACTGAGCAGGAGGGGAAATCTTCCTGGGGGCAGCAGTGGGTGACAATGTTCTGTAGTGGTTTAAACTCTGCAGCAGGAGATTTCATGTCTCTTTGCACAAATATGTGTGTGAGCCTGAAAGCAGCGTTCACCCATGTGCTTTGTTTGCTTTGTGGGCTTTATCCACCTTGATTCTGTGGATAAACAGGAAAGTTTGCTGCTCATATGCCCATTGACAGGCTTGATGGGACAGTGGCTTCTTGACAGAGTGATGAGGAGCTGACCCACTTGCTGCTTCAGCATCTCCATAGTTACAGTTCTCAAATGCAGGCAGGAAACCTGCAAGGCACCTTTGCAGCTGGGTGCCAAGAGATTTGAGGCTCTGCTCTTGTCATAGGCCACTCTGTCTTCTTTTCTATTCCTGTTTCATAATTGCATAGAAGGATTCTTCCTCCAGGAAATTCCTAAAGCTGAAGAGGAACCTCTGCCACCTTTGAAGTGTTACACTCATACTCTCTTTGTCCCTCAATAATCGCTGTGCAATAGGGTGTCCAGTTCTGCAGCTCTTCAAGAGACCATTCTTGTCAGACCATTTTGCACAGCCTCAGCAACTTGCATCCCTGCAAACATATTATGGTGACAAAAAATGAGCTTTATTCCTGGAACTGGCCCCTTTAGAGATATTGCACAACAATGCTCCATAACTACAGTGCTGCACATCTGGTTCAATACTTACAAGCTTCCACCAAGTGTAGCTGGAACATGTGGTTTATTCTGTTAATTCATTTGGATAACCATATTTTCCTCTTCTCCAATAGAAAATCCTTCAGTAATAATCCCATCATGAAGCAGGAAAAGTATATGTATGTGTAAAACCATACATATAACTAATAAAAATATTAATTGAAGAAGTAGTTCCAGTAGTTTAAACTTCAGATAGTCTGTAAATAATCTACTTTTCATACTATCTGTGCTTTCTAACTACCAAGGAAAGCAAAACCTCAGTCTGTGTGTGTGTGTGTGTGTGTATAGATATAATTTTATTAAAGGACATTAAGAGGTAACTTTAAATGTTTGTGTCCCTAGAATTTCTACAAGAACATTAACCGTGAAGAGATGTACATCAGGTATGGCAACCATTCTATTGGATCTCTTTTGGAGAGGGCAGTTAATATTGTGAGTTTTGGTTTTATCATTGTGCTTGGATTTCTGTCACCCAAATGACTCTATGACACCCCAGCCTCATCTGCATTCTCACTCTGTTGTTAGCTTAGCCTTCAGCAATTGGGAATCTGTGATATGTATCCAGCAGCAGCAATTTTTTTCCACAGGAATTAACTATTAATTGATCAAATCACTCAACATTCATTGTCTATTGTTTAAAATTAGGAAAGTGCAGATAGATTTGAGGTTTGAGGGAGAATGTATCACGCATTTAGTATGGCAGAGAAAACATTCTGGTTTTGTAAAGTGGCCCAATCTGCTGATATCCTTCAACCCTGATATCTGTTGCATATCCTTCAATATGCAACACTCCATGGGCAAGGTTACAGCTGAGACATTTTCTGTGGGAACTGTAAATTCCTGCGGGTGTAGCATGGCCTCTTGCTGTCTCCAATGGCAAATTCCTGCAGATGTGCCATGGCCTCTTGCTCTCTCCAAGAGTTCTGCACGTGGGCTGCAGCAGATCTTGCTGCTTCTAAAGCTCCCTGTTTCCTGCGTGTCGTCTCCTGCAAAATCTGCTGAAGAAAGCCCAGAGTCCCAGCTGAAATGAGCCCTGGAGGTGATTCAGAGCTCACCCTGGAGCTGAGCCAGAGAGGCTGGGAGGAACAACGCTCCCTCAGCTGTCATTTCTCAGGGTGATGCCCTGAGAAGGCTGACCTAAAACAGAAATTAGACAGAGCTAAAGAATAAAATAGGGATTTATTAAGAGGCCTCAATGGATCCACCTTGGGCAGCACAACCCAAAATGGCCACAAAAATGGATGACCAGTCCTGGGGTCTCTCAATTTTATCAGTTCTGCATATTGCAGTTCGTTGTCCAGTTACAGCTCCAGCCCATGAAATCACATCTTGTTTTCTCTCTTCATTCCACCATTGTTTATGCTCTTGGGGCTGAGATTTGGATCATTTGTCCTTGGGTCCCCAGCTAGAGAAGGAATTTTTTGTCTCCCTGCTCTGTGCAGAGAGCTCACCATGCCCTAATATGAAGCCCAGACTTACACACTAAAGCAGAATAGAATCTGAAAGATATAAAAACTAAAATCTAGGGCATCAAGGGGGAAACTTTCTGTTGGGCTGGCAACTGGGAATGGGAGTGGCTTGGACTGCCACAGGAAGATGTCAGAGCTCCTTTGTCTCAAAACCCCTGCTGGGAGTTAGAGGGAGGGATGCAATTTTCTCCTGGCTCCTGTAGATGCAGGTTGAGCCCCATGGTGGGCAGTGGCCATGCTGGAAGCAGCAATGCTGCCATAGGCATCAAGGAGAAATTCAACTTAGAACAACTCTTCTGCCCCCACTACCTCCAGGGACTGCTTTGCCTTTCTAGGCTGGTATTTTCCACTTTCTGCTTCCTCCTGTGATGTGCTGTGGTTGCATCTGTGCACATGAAGAAGGTGTGCCTGGAAGGGTGCCCTGAGGAACCCTGCAGGAATCTTGGCCTTGGGGGTGTCCCAGACCCTGTGAGCAGCCATCCCTCCTCGCTGAAGAGGAGCTGAGCACAGCTCACAAGGAGAGGACAGCTCCTTCTCCTCCTTTCCTGCACAGAGGTTCAGCACACAGAACGATCACAGCAGAGTGTGAACAGAGCTTCAGCCCCATCAGTGTCCTTGAAGGGTCTTTGGGGAGCCACAGTGGGACATCCATGGAGTTTCTGTTATCTGGAACATTCTGACACTCAGTATTCCACTCATGCCAGTCTCCAGTCTAATCCTTGCTCTCTCCTCTATCAGGTATTTGTACAAATTGCGAGATCTTCATTTAGATTGTGAGAATTACACAGAAGCAGCATACACCCTTCTACTCCATACGTGGCTCCTGAAGGTTAGATTTTCTAAACTCAATATATAATTAAGCATTTGCAGTGTTCAATTTGATATTCTAAAGTGAATATCTTAATCTCTGAGTTATTTTCCACCAGGGTATTCAAGTTTTCAGTTAGAAATACTGCAGTAGGTTGTATAAAATTAACATTAATTGTTGAAATTATATTTTCAGTAGGTGATTAAAAGCCATATATTGCTGAAACTAAATATGGTAGAAAAAATAGTTTTTCTTTACAGTAAGAACATTGTGTACAAATGTGACTTTCATTTTGGCAATTTCTTACTACCCTAAACATAAGAGTTATGAAAATTAAACACAGTTCCAGCTATCACAAGAGGACACACATTTTAATTTTAAATAATATGGATTACATAAACAAGTTATGTTGGCTTTCTTTTGTAGCTGGTGATTAATTATCTTTCACTATAACTATTGTTCATTACCAATGTAATGAACAGTATCAATTAAAATGGTCAGTAAGATCAATTTCCATTACAAGGGGACATTCCAAATTTACATGTTATTCAGCAAAAATCTGATATCTCTTATGGAATTTACTTTAGTGCAGAACTATATAAATTTGTGCTATTTTGCTTAAACAATTTTGATTTTTTTTTTTGATCATACAAATACAAGATATATTGTCTGTATTGTTATGGACAAAGAACAGTATATGAAATATTTTCATGTAAAAAATCTAAATCAAGTCGATCAGGATGATAGCATTGGGAAAAAAAGAAATAATTTTCTCACGTAGATTTTTATATAAAATTTGTAAGTGGGGCAAGGATAGGCAGGTATAACATTTTAAAATACTTTAAATGTTTGGTGTAGTGCTGGTTATCACATAAAATACAGCACTTACTTGACGAGGCAGTGAATGCAATCCCTGTGCCTTTCCCAGTTTGTCTGTGAATGGGTAAAAAAGACTTGGGAAGAAAACACTTGGAAGAGCCCAGGGGACCTCGTGGGAGGGGAGCCTTTGATGTGAAACACTGAACTTGAAAATTCTTTTTGCTGTGTTCTCTTCCTCAGTGGTCGGATGAGCAGTGTGCACCCCAAGTCATGTCAACAGAGTTCCAGTGCTCCCAGACCTACAGACACCTGAAAGAGAATCTGTATGAAAAGATCATAGAATACTTCGACAAAGGAAAGGTAAGTCTGGAGAGTTTTTCCCCTCCAAATCTCTCTGCTGTGCTACTCTGAACAGTTGTGTTTAATGTGTATAAAATATTTGTGAGGAAAAGCTTCTTTGAAATGTGGGTCAAGTAAAAATTGGGTCCTGGAGGCTTATTCCCAGAGATATCTCTTCCATAGGAAAATGTTCTTTCCTTGACCTCATTCACAGAGAAAGGGCTAAAGTCTCAGCACATTGTTACAAGCATCTCTGTCAGGCACCAACAAAATACAATAAAAAACGTTGAATCTACTTCCCCTTACAAAGAAAAGAGCATGGACTACACAGATTCCATTTCTAAACCACTCAGCCCTTATCTCAAAAAAATACAGATGGTTCAAAATAGACATATTTGTTTAAGAGAGGACAGAGAATTGTATCCTAAACTTAAAATGTAGTAGATTGATTCTCAGTACCACAGTTTAGTTCAATTTAAGACAAAAAAGATGTTAATAAAATTACCTGTCAGTGCAATGGCTTTAGAGCTGAGAATTTTGGAAATAAAGCAAGGCACTAGAAAGCAGAAGAAACTCTGCAGTGCCAGATAATTAATCCCATGACCCAATAGGATCTTTAAGGCATTATGTCTTGTTCAGCTGCAGCCAAAGGTAGGAAGGGGAAGGCAATTCATTTCTGCTTCTGCAAAAGAAGCCCTTCCTATAATTCACAAGGTAGAACATTTCAGCTTCAGCCCCTCAGGTTTCCTGTTGGCATCTGCAGGAGCTGCACTGCAGCAGTGCCCACCCCCTGTCCCAGGAGAATTAAACCCTCCAATTCCTGATCTGCAGCACTCAGCACTTAGCCCAGGCCAGGGGTAGCTGGCCAAGGAGCCCCTGGCAGCAGGTGACAATGGCCTGATGTGTCACTGGCAGTGTTCTCTCAGCAGCAGCAGAGAGCTCTGCTCAGGGCCCCCTTTGTGTCTTCTCTTCTGAGCAGCTGAGGAGACAGAATTTGAGAAATATCCTCACAAGAGGGAGCTTCTTCCTGCCTTGAGATCACTTCTGTGAAGTGTCCACAGCAGATGAGAAAAGCAGTCCTGGTGTTTCAGTGTCAGTCACTGTCACAGGCAGCTGTAAAGTTGTGTGGACAGAAAAGCTGCTACCCTGGGCAGGTGGAAATTTAACACCTGTAGTTATTTAGCTGTCCTAGACAAGGCTCCCTGTGATTATGGATGCTGCAGGACATTCTGTTAAATGGTGTGTGTTTTAAGGACAGGTAGGTGTCAGTCCCCCCATAAACTGCTCTGTGCTTGGGTATGTTCTGAATGTTATCCCCTCAGTGATTTACTCTTTTTTTTTTCTTTAATGTATCTGAAAGGTTAGATGATTTTTTTAAAATGTTACTCTAATAATAAAGTAGGTTTACTTATTCCTTCCTGTAATGAATCATAAAACACTTTTATTTTTTAACATTAATCTGCTTTCCTTAAATTTATGATTGCCCTGAGTCTTCCACTCTAAATGTGCAGTTAATAAATGAGTGCACTTTAAAGACAGCATAATCAATAAAAGTGCAGTTAAACTCTGATGTGTTGAAAACTTGTTTGTTGGTACAGGATTTACTTTTTAAATGTGTGGTTGCATTGCAGATGTGGGAAGAAGCCATATCTTTATGCAAGGAACTTGCAGAGCAATATGAAAAGGAGGTTTTTGACTATGAACTTCTAAGTCAAAACTTGGTAAGATCATATACAGATCTTCAAATTATTGCAGTCACAGAAATTAGTGCTTTTCAGCTATCAAACAGAGCTACCTATGAGCTTGTGGTCTAAAATAGATTTTTAATTCATTTGTTGAAGAGTTCCTGTTTCACTGTAGCAATCCAGTGGTAAAGGTTCATAAGTAACTGCTGGTTAAAGTTGCATGAACATCTGTTTATTGAGGTATTCTGAAATGTCTGTAGATGAAATAAACATGTTCTCACCTAGGGAAATTTAAAGGCCACATTTTGAAGCCTCTGTACTGCCCTAGGGTAGAAAGAACACCTGGATGAACTTTTCCCCCTAAATTTTTCTTTCCATTTTAGCAGCTTGGATTTTGACAAGGCTGAATAATTGTGTCCTAGTCAGGACTGTGGAAGTATTACAGCTCAAGGAATTAGAACTAGGTCCAAAGGATAGAAGGAGAATTTTAAAGGAAAATAAAATATTCAGTTACTTGTTTTCATGAAAATTGAATCAATCCAAAAAGGATCCCACCCCCCCCAAACCTTTTTTTCTACTCCCAATATTTCAGTTGTTGAGGGCTCATTCGATAGATATCCCTGAATCTTCCTCAAAAAAAATGGTGGGAATCAAGACATAATGTTCTTGAATGGTGTTGTGTATAAAGAAAGTTTCTTTTGCTCTGTTTTTATCATGATTTAAAAGACATTTTTGCCAATTTAAGTTGCTGTGCTGTGTTCTCACAGACATAACACCTAAATGACACTTGGTACTTTATGGAAGAGCTTGTTCTAAGCCCTTTACATGGTATGTGCCCTTAAAATGAGCCTAGAGTAAAAACTGGAGTTGATCCCACACCTCAGGAAACATTTGAGGCAGGGAGTTTTTCCAAATGTCTTATTTCAGTAATGCTATCAGTAGCCAGGGATCCCTTTGGTGGCTGCTTTTCTCCAAAGTTAAGGGTAAGCCAATTCTGAGGTCAAATATTAAAGCTGAAACCATACCCAATTTGCTGTGTATTATATTTGCATATAAATGTAAACAGTGTTTAATGTCCCCCTGCAGCCTCCTGTGTGAAAACTGATTATTGCTGTAGCTCATCAGCTGCTGGCTCTTGCATGTGTAGTAGAGGTTAAAAATGCATAGATAAAACCCCCAAACACAAGTAATTACAGTTGGTTTTGCTTTCAGATCCAGCAAGCAAAATTCTATGAAAACATCATGAAAATTCTGAGGCCTAAACCAGACTATTTCGCTGTTGGATATTATGGTCAAGGATTCCCAACATTTCTAAGGGTAAACTTGATTAAATCTTACTTTTTCATCTGTTTTGTTTTCCTCATGATTCCTTTTTGACCTCTAAGTATGCTTTGAGCTGAATTGTTCAACAACAACTGTCTTGTACTGCTCTAAGATTTTCCTGAATGGCAAAAAAACTCCTACTTTAGGACAATTGTGGTAGGTTTGAACTGGTTTTATTCAAATATGCCGAATTTACACTCTTTTCTTTACTTTCCCTTTGTTTTGACTACCATGAGGGAAATCCAGGCTCCAAAGGGGTTTTTTAAAGAAACCTGATGAACTTGGGAAGTGGTGCACAACTGGATTGTTTTTTAAAAGATCGTTGTTTTAACCACAGTTTTAACAGTTGTAACCACAGTTTTAACCACAGTAGTTTTATGAGTTCAGACTATAAAAACAACCTAAATATTTGATATTGAAATTATTTAGTAGTTTCTTACTACTAAAAGCCTCTCTTACATACACCAATTAAAAGGGAGTCTTTCTTCACACTTGGAAAGCAATGAGAAGCCCTGCTACCCAAGTTTAAAGGCCAAAGCTGCCTTGAAAACTTTGGGAAAAAAGTGAAATGATAGGCTGGTGAATATCCTTGAAAACTTTGGGAAAACAGTGAAATGATAGGCTGGGGTTAAACCACTGTTACTGTTTCTGAATAATCCATCTTTGAGTCCGGAATCTCTGGAGAGTCAGTGCTGCTTTCCAGCCCCTGGTCAGAATGGTGTTTGGCTGTAGAGCTGGTTGATATTCAGAAAACAGAAACCCTCATTCCAAAACCTGGCCACTGCTGTGCCTTTGTGTGGATTACCATGAAACTGCAGCTTCTGCCTCAGCCCCACCCTGCCCAGTCACTGCCTCCTCATTCCTGCAGAACAAAGTGTTCATCTACCGTGGCAAGGAGTACGAGAGGAGGGAGGATTTCCAGGCCCAGCTGATGAGCCAGTTCCCCAGTGCTGAGAAGATGAACACCACTGCAGCACCTGGAGAGGATGTCAGGAACTCTCCTGGTCAATGTATCCTTGCACATGGGGGAGATTGAGAGGGAAGGAGGGGTGGGAACCTTGTTGTTAGCATGAGTTTATCCGTGTGTCTTGGTTTGGAAAGACAAGTGCCTGCTAAGGAAAGCAGGAGCATTCCCTGAAATGGAAAATGTAAACCCCCCTCACTTCCAAATTGCTATAAATTTTAAATTAAGGGGCTTTCAGGCAAAAAAAAAAAAATGGGAGCAGGAAATAACAGTTCTTTATTAGGGAAGAAAATAAAAAGATAAAATAAACAATGCAGTACACTAGAACAACACTGACAGAGTCAGAAGCCAACCTGACACCCTGTGGGTCAGGGTGTTGGTGGCAGTCCCATTGGAGTTGTGGCTGCAGCCCTCCTGCAGTGTCAGGGGTGGTTCTGCTGGAGCAGGGATCCTGTAGAGAAGGATGGATTCTTCCTCTGGAGATCCAGTGGAAGGAGAGGCAGCTGCTGTTCCTCTGGGGAATCCCGTGGAGAAGCTGTGCTGGTGTTCCAGAGTCTCCAGATTATATCCAGGCAGGAATGCTTGGCTCCTCCCTCTGGGCTCACATCTCCCCATGGGATGCTGTAGTTCTTATCAGTCATGCAGTGACATTCAATGGCCTGTTATCAGCAGATGTGTCCACAGAGGGAGGAATATTGTGGAAGAGATAAGGAAAACTGCCCACTGAACAGAAAACAACTGCCACACAGATGGTAAATAGAATACAATTTGCTTGGCAGTCCAGGACACTGTGTGAAACAATAATATCCTGAAGAGGTTGAAAGATTACCAACGTGGCAGCTCAGTTTGCAGTTTTGCCTGCACATCCTCCATGTCTTTTCTGGTTTGCTCCTAAGACAGCTCCTGTTTTTCTGGCAGTTCTGAGGAGTCTGTCTCTTTCATTCGTCATAGAAACATTTAGGCTGGAAAAAACCTTTAAGGTTGAGTCCAACCATAAACCTTGTTCACCCATGTTCCCAAGTGCCACATCTACATGTCTTTTAAACCCCTCCAGGGATGATGACTCAACCCTTTCCCTGGGCAGCCTGTGCTAGGGCTTGACAGCCCTTCAGGGAAGAAAATTCATTGTAGCTCATACATGGTTTAGCTTTATTTTCTTCAAATGGCAAAACCAGTGTCACACACTTGAAGAGACCCAGTTTAAAGCAGCAAATTTTCTGTTACCTCACATTCATAGCTGTTATGTCTTGATGTTTAATTCATGTCTTCTTTGAGCACTGCTCTGAGTGGCACAACACTTCAGTATCACCTCCATTTCTTGGCAACATAAACGTCCCAGGTCCCTCAGAAATTTTCTTAGGAAAATTAAATTACAAATCTTATTAACCAACTTCTACAATGGCCTCAATTTTTCTTGATTAGAATAACTCTGATTATCTTTTTCTTCTGATTTGAGTCATTACTGACTGAGCAGATATGAGATCACCTCATTGTGTGCTGATTTTCCTTTATTAATTTTCAAGGTAATGTTGTAACACTCCACGTACTCTCTTGAGTCTGTTCTGATGGAACTTTCTGGAGGAAAAAAGGGAATACTTTCTTTTCACACTGTTGGGACTGAAGTGGGAGTATTACAGGCTTGTCTAAAATAGCACATTAAGCTTGAAAGCCAGACTCTCCCAAGTCTGTCTTGTCTCTTAACTAATTAATTTTTTTTTTTTTTTTGGAGAACACATGTTTCAGTCCTTAAGGTAGAATTTGCTCATCTATTTGCAAGGAGCAGGAGATAGGAACTACTTCTGCACTTATGCAAAAGGATCTAACCAGAGGGCATGAGTTTCAAACATACTGAAATATGTAAGGATGTGATATATTTACTTACAAATACAGGATTCAGATTTTAAAAACAGCACTTCTATAGAAAAAGGAAATCTCAAGTAAAAGGGCTATTCAGTTACAGATTTCAAAATAAAATGTTAACCATCATGACTTTATGCATGCCTAAAGCTACACAGTGAAACTGTTAACATCAGATATGGTTGATGTTATTTTTGTAAGTTGCCTGCGCTTAAAAATTTAATGAATGAGTCAGTGTGATAAATTCAGCTGCAGATATTCCAGCTCAGGAAATAATAAAAATATGCAGTTTAGAATTAATATGTATTCACTGGTTACTACTGGCAGATTTCTCCTTTTTTGGCCAAGGAAACTCCAGAAATGAAACCCTGAACACTTCAGATTTTTCATCAGAAAATGTCTTTTTTATTATTACTAATTTTTTTACTTCTCCTGCAGCCTACAGTATTTCATACTAATAGTTAATAACATGCCCTTAACTTTCACACTTTCAGATATCCAATGTTTTACAGTACAGCCAGTCCTGGAGGAGCAGCCTAGATTCAAAAATAAGGCAGTGCCTGATCAAATCATAAAGTAAGTGAATTTCTGTAGTAGACAGTATAATGAAAATCAGTCTATGTTCCTAAATTGACTACCATTATTTTGTGAATTCAGTCATTTGCCAATGAATCTTGGAGTTTTTGTTGTATTAACTAACTGACTTATGTACTCCTAGAATCAGAGAAGAGTTTGTGAGGGACACTGCTCAGAGCTCCATCCAACCTGTCCTGGATGTTCCTCAGGAACTCCATGGGAGAGCTTGTGCCCATGTACCACTGAAGAAATAACTCATGGATGCAGGGCAGGGAGGTGGAATCTGTGCTTTGGGTTGAAGTTATTGAGATTTCATCCCAGCTTCTCAGACAAGGGGTGGGGAGAGGGCTCTTGGAGGTGACTGGCAGTGTGAGAATGGTTGAATGAAGGCTCTTGAATGAAAGAATCTTTTTATATCTTGTCTGAATACATGGTGGCAAAATGGTTTCTGCTGGTGCAATGGAATGTGGGTTTTGTAAAGGAATAAACGAAATTAATTGAGCAAAGTATTTTGAGAAGAGACTGGCCAAGAGCTGCTTCCAAACCAGTTTTGGCCTTGGTCTGCCGCCTTCTCTATGGAATCTTTACTGAAGTAGCACTGACTCAGAGTGGAAAAATAAGAATCACCTCCCCACGTACACCAAAGTAAATAAAGCAGATCCAAGCACAGGTCTGGTGTGACAGGATTTTAAAATAAACAAAGACAGACCAAAAAACAACCCAACCCAAAAAGCCACAAAAAATTGTGGCTCTTATTTCAACTACTGATTCATTTTAAAATCAGTAACTGAAAGGCAGATTATAAATGTGGTCCTGTTGGACCAGATTTAGGTGTAGAGCCAGCCACACTTCAAACTGCTTCAGTTTATGTAGCAAAGTGTTCCTTGTAAAGTACAATCTCTGCTCATAGGGGAGATTTTTTAATGGTTTGTCTCAGCTGCAGAATTCAACCAAACTGCTGATTACATCTGGGCTCAAAGATTTACTTTTATGAGTTTACTTTATTGGGCATTTAATTGTTCATTACATTAGGTGTTGACAATGAATTTATTCTATCAAAGAGCTTCAATATATTCCTTTCAGCTGGAACTGCATAAAGGGATCTGACTCAGTGTGGCAGTATTTTCCAGTTATATTTCTTTTCTGATGAAGAAAATCTTAGCAGTTTGGGTCAGAAATCATAGTTTCCTATGAACTAGCATACCATGGTTTGCTTAAATCAGATGTTTGGGGCTGCTCTGTTTGGTTTTTTGGGCTTTCAAAACATGGTTCAGTTTTACTGGAAGAGATTTCTGCGATTTTTTTTTTTTTCTGCAAAATGAGCTTTTACTTAACAGGGGTTTAAATTTAATTCATCTTTAAAAGGAATACTAAAAACACAAACTAGAGATTTTTCTCTGGAAAGCAAAATATTTAGCAGCAGCACAAAAAACTCTGCTTTTAGCCAGTGCTAAAAGCCAAGTGGTTGCAAGTTTAGTGGAAAGATGTGCTCACAATGATGGAGAATGAAACATTAGCTGAATAGAACAGAATTTAATATGAATAACATGAATTTTACATGAATTTGCAAAGGATTCTTTACATTGGTGTACCCTTCTAGAAGCACTTAAATACATTCCATTATCTATCTCACAAAATTGTTATTAATGGCTTCAGTTGTTGAATTTGTTGAATGTTGCTCAGCATTGAGAGCAGGATTGTTAGACAAGATTAAATTGCTTTTTCATGGAGTGCCATGTTCCACTCCAGGTGAAAATAGCTGCTCTGCTCAGTCAGTTCTTTGGAATGAAAGAGACTCCTTTCATAAACCAGGATAAAGTGGCAAGCAGGGCATGTGCCACAGCAAGACAGGAGAGGAAAAATCTCTTCTAGTCCTCCTGTAGATTTGAACATTAATCTGGAAGTTCTGGAATTTTTATACCTGGGAAATACACTCAGTAACAAGCTGAAGCTTAATACTTATAAAATACTGTGTGTTGACTCTGATTTATAGATAAAGTAGTTGCCTTCTGAGTTTCCAGTAAAGTCCTTTTTTTTCTGAGCAGTAAATTTACTTTTAATTAAAAACTCAACTACTCAAAATGAAATATTTCTCTGTGATAAAAAGATCTATTAATTTGTGGTTTCTGGATTTTACAATAGTAATTTTAAAATCTTTCAGCTTTTATAAGTCAAACAACGTGCAGACGTTCCACTATTCAAGACCAGTCAGAAGAGGATCTGTTGACCCTGAAAATGAATTTGCTGTAAGTAAATTAACCACAAGGTGATGGATGTAGTTCTGGTAACTGAATTTTGATCCTAGCTCCTTTCTTAGACTCAGATTACTCTTTATATACACCTTAACTTTAAGATCTGGTTCAAAAACCCAAATGCAAGACTTCTCTGTTTCAGCACTACCCCTGCGTACTTAATTATACATCACTGTTCCAGTTGCAGGTAAATATGCAGGTAAATTATGCAGTTAAACATGTTCAACGTGTTTGTGTTAAGCAGGAACATTTTCTGATACAGGTTTTCATTAGGAAACAAGGTGACATGTAAATAAATATCAAATGCTTTGCTGCTTGTAGTTAACAACATTTCCATCAGCTGCCAGGCTGGCAATGGGGTGAGTGCTGTCTGCTTTCATGGGTCCTGTGAAATCTCACCTCGTGAGAGAACTGCTTATGTCATTTTTACTCCCATGCCTAATTGTGGAATGCTGAGGAATGGCCTTCACTCTTCAAATATTCTGAGAAATCTACACCACCATAAATTACTTTTCAGTGTTAAGCATAAAAATGTGGTGTCTGTATTTTTATTTTACAGGTATCTGGTATTTTATGGTTTGTTTTGAAAAACATCCCATTCAAGCCTTATGGCTAAAGCTGTGCTCTTGGCATACTGCTGGAAAAAGCCATTTCTTACAAAATGTACAGTTTCTGTTATGTGTGTGCTGATTAGCAGAGTGGACACTTTCATGTAAGAGCTTCCTACCTGCAGTTAAATCAGCACCTCAGACACAAACTCTACTCTGGCAACCCAGGATGTGCTGTCAATACTCAGCAGCACCTTGGCTTCCTTTGCAAATGAGAGAGTTTGGGCCCATTTATGAAAATACCCTGAAATGGTTTTAGGAGAGCTAAATTGTTGATGTTTTCATTGCTGAGGACAACAGATAAGGTGCATATTTCCTTCAAAGAGGTGGAAACTTGGACAGCTGGAGTGTCTTCATTACATCTATTATGGTATTTCTCCATGAGCTGATTCTGAAATAAGGAGCAGCAGGGTAAATGAAACAGTGGCTATTCCAAATACCAACAGCCAGTCTTGTTCAGAAAAGAAAAATGAGAGAAACAAAAAAAGGTCAGAATTCTGGCAAGTTGTTATAGGGCTATTACTGCTTTTAATTGCAGAAATGCATTTTGAATGTGGAGGGAGGAAATATAATCTGGGTAGAGGCGAGAGCAGGTCATTTAATGACAGCTCTTCCATCTGTAATGGCAAAACTAGGGACACAGACTAAAAGATTCAAAGGTAATTTTCTTTTTCCCCTGCTTTGTGCAGGCTTTGTGCCTGAAGATGACCTAATCTGAAATCAGGAAAACTATTTGCTCAATCACTGTGCTAGATTCAGTTTGCAGTGTCTTTTTATTCAAAAAATATGCATATATTTTCCATCTACCTCTATTTCCCTTTGATATCTCAGAAGGCAGAAAAGATGAAAGTTTCAATCCTGAAATATCATTTTCTCCTGCTATGTCTTTTAATAGTCTATGTGGATTGAGAGGACCTCCTTTGTCACAGCCTACAAACTCCCAGGGATCCTGCGCTGGTTTGAGGTGGTCTCCATCTCCCACGTGAGTATTGATGGGCTCAGGGTCTGCCCAGCTTGCAGGTGTTCAAACCAGTCTGCAAAATTATCAACAAGGCTACAGTCCTCTCTTTTTATACATTCAAAATCATTATTATTTACATTTAATCTTTCCACTGCTCAATACAGGATCAATATATCTTATGCCTGATTTATAGTTTCAGAACTGAACAGGTCTGTGTGGGTTTGCTGAATTGCAAAACTGTTGTTAATGTACATGAGTTTTATAAACCAAAATGATTTTTTTATATCTTTATGAACCTTTGAACTCTTTTGTTTCTTTACAGTGCACAATTAGTCCTTTAGAGAATGCTATTGAGACTATGTCCACGACAAATGAAAAGATTTTGATGATGATTAACCAGTACCAGAGTGATGAGAACCTCCCTATTAATCCACTTTCCATGCTGCTGAACGGAATTGTTGATCCAGCTGTTATGGGTGGCTTTGCTAAATATGAGAAGGTAGGAGCTTTGGAGTCACTGCAAAGAACATTTTCAGGTGCACCATTTCATAATCCTCCTACATCCTTGTTAAAGTGGCAGTGCAGTGGGGATGGGGAATAGGAAAGCAATCATTCCATCAGTTAAAGGATCCTCATATCCTCCTTTCCTGGTCACCTCTGTCTTTGAAGTCAAACCAGAATAACTGAATTTGTCAGTTGATGTAAAGCATGATACTCCAAACCTGTGCCTTTTTAGTTTCACTGTAAACTTAATAAAAAAAATAATAATTTGGTTTCATAATAAGGGTCTCAAAGTCAGAAGTGCTGGATAAAGACCAAATATATCTTTTTAAAAAGTGCACCTCAGTTCCCAGCTGATAGAGGGAGAAATTATCACCAGCAGCATCTGGCTGAGGACCATTCATGTGCCTCTCCTCTTTGATGACCAATATTATGATCACCAGCTGGGCTCTGTGGATTAATGCTTGATTTCTTTACATGTCAAAATGATGGACTGTAATTTTTTTTCTCCTAAGGCTTTCTTTACAGAAGAATATATCAAACACCATCCAGAGGATACCGAGAAGCTGAACAGACTCAAAGATCTGATTGCTTGGCAGGTAATTTCTCACTGACAGCCACCACTGGGGCTTCACCAGGGTTCCTTTGTTCCATTCCTGTCTAGCAGGAGAACACAGAATTGAGCTGATTGTGTCATTTCCCCTTCTTTTTAACCCTTGAAAGGTATTTTGTACAACACATCATCTGGAATGGTTTATCAAATGCCACATATATCAGGCCACATTTATAATTAAAAGGGATGGGATTTCCAGCTTGGGTTGTATTCCTGAAGAGAAAACTGAGAGCATGACAAAAGTCATAATGATTTCATGAATTTCTGGGGTTGGCAAATGTCAGAAACTCTCTTGGGAAATAGCTCTTTCCTAGAGTATTTGGGGTTTTTTGTGGGGGTTGGTTTGGGTTTTTTGTCCACTAGAAACATTAATGAAGTATTTGCTGCTCTCAGGATTTATTTTCATGCTCAGTGGCCCTTCAGGATTTCTGCTGTGTTTCTTCTGTGTGGTAAACAGCATGGAAGACTATAAGCAAACATTCTTATCTGTATCTCCAGAGGGGAACTGAATATTCTCCCTATACTGGCAGCACTGAGGTTATTTGGCTTTACTATTTATTATTTTATATACTGTGTATGTAAAATGAGACAACCAGCCTGCAGAACCCTTTTGTCCTCAAGAAGAAAAATGCACCTGTGGAAGATAGTAGCAGAAAAAATTCTGGTTTTGCTGAGATTCAAGAGAAAATGGCTCTTTCTGCTGACCTGATAATGATAATGAAGCAGAAAAAAACATGACCTCAGAAATTATCCATTCTCTTTCCATTAACCAAATACAAACCATTGCTATCAATAGATAGATAGAGAGATGGTAAGAAATAGTGGGAGTTCATCTGGGATTTTACTATCAGAAATGAATGGCTCAAGGTGTTTCTCCTCATGTTCCACATCTCATTTTTTGTACTTACTAGAAACATCCCTGGAAACGTCCAAGGTCAGGTTGGCTCTGAGCAACTGATGGAATTGTCCCTGTCTATGGCAAGGGGTTGGACTGGATGACCTTTAAAGATCCCTTCCAACCCAAACTAGTCAATGATTCCATGATTCTGTCTCTCGTTCATAGATGAGAAACAGCACAAATTTACTGTTCATTCCTCTCCCAGCCTTGAAATGAATCTCCCAAATAGTTTCAGTGGAATAGTTTGTACTGTTTTCTTAATGTTTTTGAAGTTTCTTCCTTTTTCATTTTGATTCATCCCAGTTTGGTTATTATTTGAGTTGTACCTTTACAGTTTCTCCTGTGTCATTGCCCACCACAGCTCTGTGTGTGATTGTTTTCTGGCCATCAGAATCTCTCCATGAATTCAGTGGGGTTGACTGACCTGGCATTAGAAAATAAGGGGAATTTCTGCCTATCCCTCCAAATCCCTCTAAGGAATTTCTACCTATCCCTCCAAATCCAAACAGATCTGTCAGTAAAAGATGGGCTTTAATACCACAATTTTAAAAGTTATTTTGGAATTTCACTTCCATAAAATATGATCAATGTGACGGGTGGATCAGTGTTCACAGTGTTTACTGAGTCAGAACACAAAAAGGAAGTGTGGAATCTAAGTGGATTTTACAAAAATATCCCAGATATTAATGCAAAAGAGTTAAAAGCTGAAGTAAAGCAATTAGAAAAGGTTAGCAGCAGCAGGGGAGCTAAAAGTATTTTGCACAAATCTCGTAATATTAAATATATAGAAGAGAGAAAATAGTTTCTATGAAGCAACTATCATTTTTCAGAAATTTACTGGGAAAACCCATTTTCCATGAGCCTTTTCCATCTTGTATCTGCTGCTCCAAGCTGACATCAATGGGCAAATCCACCTGCCAGTCACAGGAAGAAATTTGCAGTTGATTGCCAAGATAATTTAAACACAGCCAGAGAGGTTGTTGGACACAAATGAAAAGTCTCACCTTTTTCTTCTTTTGTTCCTCCTAAGATACCTTTCCTTGGGGCTGGAATTAAAATTCATGGAAGAAGAGTTTCTGATAATCTTCGTCCTTTCCATGACCGGATGGAGGAATGTTTCATGCATTTAAAAGTTAAAGTGGAAAAACAATATGGAGCCAGAGAATTGGTATTACTCTCCTTTTAACCTCTACCCAATTTCTCTTTATTTAACACACATCTTCTTCTAAACAAAAACATGCTATTTTGTTTTGCATATGGATTTTCTTGTGATATAAAAATAGTAAGATCTGAGTTGTGTCATCCAAGAGCTGATTCAATTCTCTGACACAGTAGATATTCCTCACTCTGGAAGATTTTTTCTATATTTTATTACGACTTAAAATTGCAAATCTTTTCAGCCTTATTGAGGAAGTAAAAGCAAGTTCTTATGTTTGTTCTCTTTGTAATTTTTCTTAGTGGTTTAGGGCTTTGATCTGCAATTGATGTCTCCCTGTGCCAGCCACTTCCAGCTGTGTTGTGAAGTAAAACCTGTCATGTGTATAATACTATAAATATTAGTTGAGAACAAACTGAAATATCTGGCAATTGAAGGATAACTTCTGAACACAAACTCCCCAGATAATTCTTGAATAAAATATTCTATCTGAGTTGTGCAGGGTAGCAAGAATGACATTGCCTGCTTTTTGTGATTAAATGCCAGTTGCTTTGGAAATTATTTTATATTTTTCCTTTCAGCATTGGTGATTTTATAATAGAATGTTATAAGGGGAAAAGTAGCAAGTTTCTAATTTAAATTTTGGATATGTGCTGTATTATATACCAGTATGATGAAAATTCTATATATCTATCTGAATATTGCTTTTATTTTGCAATAATAGAGGCAGCAATTGCAATGATTTACTTGAAATTGTGTAATATTATATCTATTATATTATATTATATTATATTATATTATATTATATTATATTATAATATCATTAATATGTATTATATATAATATATAGTATACAATATATAACATACTATAATGCTAAAATATATAATACAACATATATTATAATATATATTTACATCTAATATATTATAATTATATGATATTGTTAAAATATTAAGTTATATAATTATAATTATATGATAATATATTATTATAATAATATTATAGCAATAATAATTGCAAAAACAGAGGCTGTAATCCACAATCAGAGATACTGCCTCTTGCTTGAGCCCTCCAACACTCTTAGGACCAGCACTTAAAAAACCCAACCTATTTAAAATTTTGCAGAGAATGAACTTTGTGAATTGAGTTTGGGAGGGTTCGGGTGGGTTTGGGTTAAAAACCCCAACCTATTTAAATTTTGCAGAGAATGTGCTTTGTGAATTGTGTTTAGGATTGGTTTGGGCAGGTTTGGGTTAAGAAACCCAGCCTATTTATAATTTTGTGGAGAATGTACTTTGTGAATTGAGTTTGGAAGTTTTGAAGAGTAAGAGCTCATCCAGATCCAGGACAAATCGCAGTAATTAATGGGAGCAGACAACTTCTTTAATGCCAGGTGCTAAACACCTGCACAGTGTTGAAGCCCTGTGTTAGGAGGATGAATTAAGAGCCAGGAGTTTGACAGGATGTGTTTCTCTTTCCCTGCTGTAGCCAGAGTTTGATGAGAAGAGGGTGGGGCGGCCGAGGTCGATGCTGAAATCCTACCGCCAGTTATCCTTCATCTCCATGCGCTCCATCAGCTCCGACTGCAGCACTCCCAGGAAACCTGCCTCAGAAAGGTTGGTTACAAATGCGCTTGGTTATAAATAATTCCTCTTTTTCAGTCCTGTTTTTTAATCAGTTTTATGAGATGAAACAGTAAGATTTTATAAACGCAAGGAAAATCACCAGCAGCCTTTTTAGACTACACCAACATTGTTTTAAATTGTAGCTATCACTTCCTCTATGCTGAAAACTACAGTGTTTCAAACTTAATAGACAAAATGTGTTCAACTCTCATAAAAAAAAAAAAAAGTGGTATTTCATTTTCAGAAAATAAGTAGTTTAAAAATTAAATTACTTTTCAAACACCAAGATCTGTGGTTTTTTACAAGTTTCTTTTTAAACAGCTTTTAACTTAATTAGGATATTTTGTTTGTAAAGGTTGTTCCTTTTGTAATTACATTTTACAAACTTGAAAAGGAGGTGGAAGATTTTAGTAAAGTCTAAAGTCTAGTTTTAGTAAAGTCTATAATAATGTAAAATGCTTTGCCTAATGGAAAACAAAGAGACTTTTAAATTTGAGAGAACAATTATAGGTATAGCTTTTTCATCCACGAATTGTTTAGTTCCCTTTATAAATTATCTTTCAGGCACACAAAACTTCCTCCCAAACAAGGTACATGTAAAACTGAACCTGTTGAGCAGTGTTTGATTATTTTTTCAACATCTGATCTCCCTTTCTGAGTAGTTCACTTTGAAAAATTCCAGTGGTGTATGACCCTAATGTGGAAGGGTTGGTTTTTAAGACAGGCCTTGTTCTTCTTTGAGATTCCTGAAGCTGCTCCTGCTGCCCTCCAGAAGGGTGGAGCAGACCAACATCATTTGTGTGCTGCAGCACACCAGGACACCTCTGACACAGCCAGACAAGGCATCCTGCACCTGCTTTTGGTTCTTAGGATGCTAATTTGTTTCTAGGTCAACAGATTGACCACACTTCTTGGTTTATCAATTTTATGTTGTAACATAAGTTCAGTCCCATGCTCCAAAGGTTGAGAAGGGAGTAAAGCAAGCACCAATTTCATGGTTTGGTTTGGTTTTTTTTAATGAGAAGTAGCCCAATTTTTAAACTGTAAAAATTAGAGGAAGAAAGAAGATGGAAGGGGGGGTTAATCTCTGGATGTGTGCAGTCTTGTCCAACATGGTGAAATAAATAGGAGAATGCATTTAAAACATGGCAACAGACTAAAATACTCTGTTCCCCTTTGGTCCTTGTACAAGCAGAACAGCCTGCCTCACTTTCAGCACCACCATCACCAGACATCAACTTGCCATGTGAGCTCTGCTCTGTTTAGTTAAGCTGATGCACAAATCTATAAAGAGGGATTTGAGCTCATTTTAATATTTTACGTTCTTCACTACATTTTAAGATGGTGTCACACTGCCTGAAGGCATCTTATTTGTATCTCCAGTTGCCAGCTGCTAAAGCACATCAGATACTTTTTGCCAGCAGTTTGCAAGGCTGCCTAGAAAGTAGAAGGAGAGAATGACCTGCATTTATATTTCATGGGGAAATGACATCAGAATACCAGCAGCTTTTAAAATATCACTAAGAAACTTGTACTTTTCTTTCTTTTGCTCCTGCAGCTTTGATCTGGAAGCAGTGCTACCAAAGCAAGGAAAGGCAGAAGCAGAGGAGACTGCTCCTCAAAATAATCCTCATCCTGAAGTCAAGATGAGAAGGTCCAAAAAAAGAACAAAAAGAAGCAGTGTGGTGTTTGCTGATGAGAAGGCAGCAGCTGATATTTCTATCTCTGACATGAAATGTGTATGTCACTGATTTAGTGTTTTATAATCCATGAAAAAGAGGACATTACCCCTTTCCTTAAAAAAGGAAAATATATCCCAGAGAACTGCAGCTGTCATAAAGGGAAGGATGCAGAGATGATCTGCCCTGCCATGAATGAAACATGTGAGATGCTGCAGAGAAAACAAATCAGTGAGAAAATCAGATCATCCCTCCTGGCTTCTGGTGACAGATACCAGAGCTGTGAGGCTCTGGCAGATTCTGGTTAGCTGAAAAAGGAGCACTGTGTGGGGAGGGTTAAGCTGCTTTCCTGTGGAGAGGCAATTGACTGTGCTGACATTTCACGGCAGCTCCTCGCAGTCAGGGCTGATTCAGAAGTGATGAGCCCTGGACGTTTTGTACCTTGTTATGGAACATGCAGCTGTTAGGAAACTGCAAGATTGCAAACACTGCTCCTTCAGTGGTGCCAGACTGAAGTTTGGAAACACTCCATAGATCATCCAAGGGCTTTTATTGCCCTGCTGGATCATTCCAGTGACTTATGTCACTTACACTGGGCCTTTTTTACACACACAGTTTAATCCTGAAGAGAATTTGATTTTAGTGTATGTTCTTTAGATACACAGGCCCCATCTAAATTAAAAAGCCAGGCAGTAACAGATTGCTGAAATACATGGAGGGAGCATAAATAATTTGATCAAAACTGTTTGAAGGAATCATCAAAGGTAAAATGAATGGAGGAGAAAGCCAAGGCTGTTTGGGGAAGCACAGAGAAACTCATGGATGATTATGACTGTCTTACACTGCATGTCCTTGTGCAAAAGAGAGATAAAGCACAGTCATCCTTTGAGGAGCCCTGATATAGAAAACCAAGTAACACCTTTGGCTTTTGATGAAATTAGATAACACATACACCAAACTGTGGGGATCCCACTGTGAATTGAGTTAGAGGATTTTCTTCTGCTTCAAAAACTCAGTGACAAAGCTTTGCAGCAGCCAAGCTGGGCATGTTAATGCAATAGGAATTAAAATGAAATGTTTTCAAAACTTCATTTTTCTTTGCAGATCACACCCAGAGTTGTTTGATGGTATTATGCCAAAAATAGGGTAGGAATTCAGATTTCAGGTCACAGATTACTTCTGTAACTTTTTTAGAATTCTTTTTTTCTACGTAGAATGAGAAGTTTTTATCTAACTATAAATTATCTGCAAAATTGTTACATATTTTTAGACTGTACTTCATATGATACATGAACCAAAGTCTCAGTCCATCATTAACGTTTGGGCTTTTTTTATTTAACAGCTATCAAGGAAATACGAGTTCATGAGTGACACCAACCTCTCAGACCACGTGGTGGCACCTCAGAAAACTTCTGTCCTCAAGCAGATGAGCACTGTCAGTCGTTCTATGCCTACTATCGCAGGTAAGGTGCTTACCCCAGGGTGAGAATTCTGAATTTTATTAGGATCTTAAGAAAACAGCAATGAAGGGTTTGCTCCTAGCAGGGCTGGCAGCTCTCTCCACCCTTGTGAAATCCACTGGGACAAAGATTATAATTGAAGAGTGTTCTGTGCATGTGAGGCTGTACTGCTCCAAGTGCTGGGTAACACCATAGTACCTTGTGCCAAAATGCAAATTCTGTTACCCCTGGAGCTCTGATTTCACTCCCTTGCACAGTGTGAGCATTCCTACTGCCTACAAAGAGGCAAGGTTTATTCAGCTTCCCTGCTCTATAGGGCCTCAGGAGCACAAACAAGGCTTACAGCCAAGGGCAGTGTGAGCAAGTGGGAGAAATGCTCTGTGCTGTGTTCTGGGGGATGAATATCCCCAGAGCTTGCCCCATAACAGGATTTTGACTTCTGGTTTTGAAGGCAGAGAGGAATCCCATAGATTGCCTTACCAGGGAGGCAGGGGAAGCAAAATAACACAGCTGCCCCCAGAGAGATGTGAGAAAGAAAAGGGAAAGTGAGACTGAAGTTGGAGCTCATCTCTAGGCTGGGGCACACAGACAAACAGGCCCAGTTTCAGTCTCTTTCACCCCCTTGCTCCACAGGACATCCCATTTCTTAGCCTGCATTTCCTCTATTCCTCTCACTGCCCCTCTCTTTCCAGATGCCTGTAACAGATGTTCAGCACAACACAACAGCCTGCCATGGCCCACTTCTTTGGCATGTGTTTATCTATTTTTAATTCTTTGGCCAGATTGGTTCTTTTTTTTCACTGTTCAGTTTCAATGTAATGGAGTTTGTTGTTTACCTATTATTTAATTTTTTATTCTAGGGTTATAGTTGGATTAAAAATGTCTCTATTTTCTCTAATCATTGCAGTACTTCACAATTTTGAGTTCTGCTTTGTCTTACAGTCTGACTCTCCGTTTTTGGTTTTGTTTTGTGTAACCAATATTGTTTCCATCCTAAGGAGTAACTCTGTCTGTCAGCACTGTGGCATCTGATGAAACAATTGCCTCACACAGGCTGAGCCATCCAGTGTTCCCTTCCACCTCAGATGGTGACAAGAAAACCTTCAAAAGAAAGAAAGTGAACCAGTTATTTAAAACAATGGTAGGTCCTGTGTGTTTGGGGGAAGGGGGGAAAAAGGGAAGGGTTACATAGTCCTAAGTTCTGTGCTATGAAAATTAAGTATTTTTGAGACAAATGGGCTCATAAGGGAAACTCTTTGCTTTTGTCAGAGAGAGGAGTGGAATCAAAGCTGGCTGGGGCAGCATTTCCAGTGGGGGGGGATGGATGGATGGATGGATGGATTCTGGGATGGATTCAGGGATGGATGGATGGATGGATGGATGGATGGATGGATGGATGGATGGATGGATGGATGGATGGATTCCGGGATAGAGGAATGCAGAGATGCAGGAATGGAGGGCTGGAAGGACTGAGAGATGCAGGTGTAGGGGGATGCAGGGGTGGAAGGATGAAGGAAGGCAGAGATGCAGGAATGGAGGGATGAAGGGGGATGCAGGGAATCGGGGATGGAGAACTGGAAGGATGCAGGAATGGGAAGGATGGAGGGATGGAGGATGCAGGGTTGGAAGGATGAAGGGATGCAGGGATGGAAGGATGCACGGATGGAAGCATGCAGGGATGGAGGGATGCAGAGATGGAAGGATGCAGGGGTGGAAAAATGCAGAACTGGAAGGATGCAGGGATGGAAGGATGCCAGGATGCAGTAGTGGAAGAAAGTGGAAAAATGGAAGGATGCCCGGATGGAAGGATGGAGGGATGGAGGGATGCAGGACAGGAAGGATGCAGGGATGGAGGAATGGAAGGATGCAGGACTTGAAGCATGCAGGGATGGAAGGATGCAGGGATGGAGGGATGCAGGACTGGAAGCATGCAGGACTGGAAGGATGCAGGCAGGGATGGAAGGATGCAGGACTGGAAGGATGCAGGGATGGAGGGATGCAGGACTGAAAGGATGCAGGCAGGGATGGAAGGATGCAGGCAGGGATGGAGGGATGCAGGACTGGAAGCATGCAGGACTGGAAGGATGCAGACAGGGATGGAAGGATGCCGGGCTGCACCCCCGTGTGCAGCTCCGCTCCCGCACCGCCAGAGGGCGCGGGCTGCCCGCCGAGAGCGGAGCCGCAGGGCGGGAGGGGAGCGGCGGGACCGGGCCGGGATGGGAGCGCCGGGATGGGAGCGGGCACCGCCCGGGGATGCTGTGGGGAAATGATGAGCGCGAAGGGGAAATCGGCTTCTGCTGGAGCTGTCACTGGTTTAAAGCCGGCTGCCTTCCTCTAAAGTGAGCAACGTTTCACTGATGTCTGAAATTTTCACAAAATTAAAACTATTTCATTTAGTGTAGTGTTTGACAGGAAAAAAAATTAAATAAAAAAGAAAAGGAAAAAAAAGAAAAACGACCAAGTAATATCCAGGTTAGCTATTCAGACACAGAATGTGAGGGTTTTCCTACTTTGAAGGTAATGGGAGGGTGACATTTAATGCAGATGTGGGTAGCTACCAACGAAAGTATTCTGGAATATTTTACATGCCAGCTTTTCTGATCTTTCAATGCAAAGGGTTTGTTGTTTTGGTTTCTTTTTTCCTGGATAATGAGTTTAATTTATATTCATTACTTTCTGCAGTGTTTTGGGATTTTCTTAAAAAAAAAAAAAAAAAAGGATTATGCCTTCAGGGACCACGTAGTAACATTTAGGAAAGCCTTCAGTTAAATGTGCTCATAATCACATTTTTTCTCATAGGAACATGAATAACCTATTAATGTGAAGTCTGTAGTATTTCACTTATATGCAATTTATCACACACTTGCTCATTTCAGACCCAGGAGCTGCAGCTTTTCAGCACTATCTCGTCCACTCATATTTAAATTTAAATAGCATATAGAAGACAGAGGATTGAATGTTCTCTCTTACATGGCAGAAAAAAGGACTAACTACAGATGAAAAGCCACTTGTGAAGTGCTTCATAACATGTTTGGAATCATGTGCATGGGTTTAAGTCCATGTTTAAGGTTTTGCAGAATAGAGAAATTAATTCAAAATATGCAGGATTTGGTCAATGTATTTTTTCTCTAGCTACAGCTTAAAGGCACAAGTAATTAGTAAACTTACTACTGAATCCAGCACATATTCATTTTAACATATGAAATCTGTTTTGGTGTTTTTTCAGCGCATTTCCAGAGTTCTGGAAGATGGAAAGCAGTCTGTGGAGCAGCATTTCAAACCCTCACCAACAGATCTGTGATCAAGTTTTACAAGATCACTTCTCAACTGAAAACAATTATATCTACACACAAATATTCTATTTTAGAGCACCATCTACTCTGAAGAAAGGCGCTGATGGAGAACAACACCTCCCATGAGCTTTGCTAAGTTACTTGTGATACAGATACAGGAATTACATTTGAGGGAAACACTGCAGGATGTGTCCCCTGGGATGTGGGACAGAAAGCTCTGGCTGTACAGGTCAGAGGGAGCTGGGTGTTGAACACTGCTTGTTCCTGAGCAGTGACATGTGTGCCCAGGCCAGCAGCTCACTGTGTGATGCAGCTCAGGGCTGCTCTTGGCAAACAGCAGAGTCTGGGTTTTCTGGAGCTTGTACAGACATCCAGATACCCTTAAATCCTTGCTGGCTCTGTAGCCAAGGCAACAGATGGCTCAGCACAAAATAGCCACTGACAATTTACAGTGTGGCTGTAGCTGGATTTACAGCCACAGATCCTCTGCTGCTCCCAGCCCTGTGCTCTGTACCTCAATCTTCCCTGGATGGTTCTGTGGCTGTCACTGCCTGAGCTGTTCTCAGAGCAGCAGCTTTGAAAACATGGAAAAGTTTATTTACACATGTGCAAATTGACCTTACATCCAGCAGTATGATGAACAAACGACACATTTCCTGCTGTTCAATAAAATGTTACAAATCTGTTTTATTTGCCCTGACCCTTTCTCCCTGACATCTCCAGGAATCGTTATATGAAAGGTAATAGCTTTTACTGACGGCAAACAGAATTCTACAAGCCCAAGTTTGCTGGGTTCAGATTGATTTTCTGAGTCTGAGGTGGGTTGGGAGGTGATGCCTCACTGGTGTGAGGCTCCACAGCACTGCAGGTCAGCACCTCAGAGCCTTCATAACCTGGCAGCTCTTTCTCTAAGTGTGTTCTCCAGATAGAGGGGGGTCTAAAGGTGAATAATTGATTTCCTCCACTCACCCCTTTACATCTCAGACACTGACATAGGTTTATACAAGGTAAATAAAATATGTTCATGTACAATGTTGTGGATGAGGTGACTGGCCTTGTTGTCATTTCTACAGATTTGGGAAAGATAAAGAGGTTAAAGTTATTTCTTGCTGTGGAGTTCAATCTATGGAAAGACACATGCAGTTTGTTTAAACCTAAGTTTTTCTATCAACACTTTAACACACAGTGTGAGTAAATTAGTTTTATGAATTTAGGCTCTTTTTGCAAGTTGTCAGAGTGAAGCTGTTTTCTACTGGAGTAGTTAGTGATTGTTTTCTGTGAGAGGGTAGAAATATTTGCCATTGGAATTAATGCTGCACCTTCACCAGAATAACCAGACAGCAAAACAGAATGGGCCCAGGTTTAACACTAACTACAGTGTTGGCATGAATTCTGTTAGAATTTGGGTTTCATTTTATTTCATTTGCTTTTCACAAAAATTTGATAGTACTTCTGAAGAGGCACAAAGGAAGAAAAATGTTTTCCATGAAAAAAGTCTTCTGTTTAATAGAGAAGGTAGAAAAATCAAAGGTTGAAGGGTTCACGTTTAACATCTTGCAAACCTGGGGGAAGAGGAGGGAGAGTGTCAAAGCTGTCCTTCAATATTATCTGAAGGTACCCTGAATATAGCAGAAAATAAACAAGTACTTTAAAAGAAAATTTTGGATTCTAGTGGAAATGAGTAAGAGTGATGATTTAGAAACTGTTTATTCTTTGTAAAAATACTGTTAAAGGTTCCCTTTTATTTATTGAATCTTGCAGAGATGTTTTCAGGTGGGTGGAAAAATTGAGTTTTACTTCTAGCTGTTATTATAAATTGTTATTGAAATACTGTGACTCAAAATAAAGAAGTAGTAAGAATGGAAGTGAAGGAAGTGCCCAGAAACAAATACCAGGAAGGAGGGAGCACAATGTCCAAGGGATATTTGGTGTTGTGTGTTAAGACAGGGGTTCAGGATTTCTGCTTGTGTTTTGCTCAGATTTTAGTTCAGTTTTTGGGGAAGGTTTTAGGTTCACATTTAGTTTACTATAAATCAGTGATAATTTTTTTCATTGTCCCACTCCATAGATTGTCCTTCCCTTGCCAGCCCAAGTTCCAAGCCTGAAATCATGTCAATCAACCCTGAGGAGAAAAGCAAAATTACAAAGAAAAAATAGCTGCCAAGAAGAGGGCATTCACAAAACTGGAATTTTAAGGATGTTTGGACAACAAGCTCCAGCTTTTCACAAGTTTCCAGAAACTGTGGATACTGACATTTAGTCCAAACAAGCAACATAGGATGAAGGACATTTGATGCCCTGGGACCATAAAGTGCCAGCATGGCAACATCTGTTTAAAAATGTGAATTATCAGTGGTTGCTGCCTTGTGTGTCATGAGCTCAACAGGCTTTTAGTTCATGTGTGCAGAGGTGAGGGACAGAACCTGTATTTGACATTCTTTGAGGTGAAGCACAGAGGGCAGAAATTTCCTCCAGGACAGGGTGAGGCTTTGGCTGCTGTGAATTAGTGCAGCAGGAATGGCTCCACTCAGCTCTGGAATGGCTTCAGGAACCCCACCACGTTCTCCTGTGCTTTTCTGTAGCAGTTATTTCCCCTCTCTGTGACATTTCCAGTTGTCTGGCTGGTGGCAGTCTGGTTTGCTCTCACATGCACTGAGATAAGGATGGGGCTGTGTGATCTGTAATTAATGAGCTGTTTGCAGGGCAGGGAAGCTGCAGATGCAGCTGAATTTGATGAGCTGACCTGCACTGAGCTGTTACACTGCAATCACCTGAGATGCATTCAGGCTGCACATTGCAGTTCAGTTAAGGCAGAAATCTCATTTTTACCCAGACACAGGAACCTGGGTGTCTCTGTGGACTGTAAAACTGTGTTGGAGGTGCTGTCCAGCCCCAGGAGCCGCTGTGTCAGTGCAGCACAAGGTCTGCACAGCAAATGTTGGCATTTACCCAGTCAGGGCGCTCAGGAGTACCCTCACCTGATCTGGGTATCCAGCCTGCCCTTGTTTGTGCTATGAAATTATACCAAGTTCTTATTATGAAATTATTACTTAAATATTCATTCTGGGGGGAAATTATTGCCCTTAAAATCTCATTTAAAATTAGCTGGTGTGAGCTATAGGAAAATGGTCAGAGTCTAAGTCAATAAGGATCAAGTTTCTGAGGAGGAAGGAGAGTTTTATTAAAGATTTTACAGACCTTAGGAACACATTGTTCTGGAACTTGAATATGTGATAGTCCCGTGTACCTGCCTGACATTGAACTTTTATCTCTATCACACACAGCCTGTAACCTTCTTTATTAGACAGTAGCAATTGTGGGTGAGGAGAATCATGGAACGGTTTGAGTTGCAAAAGACCTTAAAAACCAACAATTTCCAGTGCCCGGGAGGGGTCCTGGTTATTCTGTGAGGACTCCACTGACACATGAGACATCACTGGATCTCTGCTTTCATTTGTTCCACCCTGACTATGGCATGAGGGCACTGTCAGAAAGAAGAGGTGTTAAATACATTTTTAAAATAACATGATAGGAAAGAGAAAGTGGTTTTATTTTTTATTAAATCTGCTTTCTGTTTAAGTCAGTCACTGTACAGGAGTTGTGTTTGAAGGCACCCAACCATATAATTCTCTTGCTCACTTCCTCTGCTACTTTCAAGGATTTTACCTTAAGTATCATAAAAATACCAGAGGATCCTTTTTTCTTTTTTTTTTTTTTCTAGCTTCAGAACAAAACTATTCAAATGATGGAGAATTTATCTCAGAGACTGGTTCCATACATGCCAATGTCAATGAGAATCATCCAGAATGAGGGCATTCTGTTTAAAACAAAAGCAGAGGTCAATTCTCCAGAGTGAAGGAAGATAAAAGGAATAACTTAACCAAATACAGCATTTTTCTCATTTAGAAACCAAGAGAAATCAGTGAATTTAAAGCCAACTTCTGTTTTCCAGACTCTTTTTTTTTTTTTTTTAACTGTTTCTGAGGAGGGAAGAAAATGAAACAGTTTAAGGATTCTTTCTGTCAGTATTTTTTGGATGAAGAGATGTCCATCTTTTTAGATGCATCTCTCTATTTTTTTTTTTAGGAATACGGAAGCCTCTATGACAAAAAGCTTGTGGCCATCTCCTATCCTGGGTGCCTTGGAGAAATCCCTGCATAGAATTTATATTTCCCTCCCAGAACTGAGTCCCTACTCGCTCTTAGGCATTCCAGGTCCTTCTGAGGGGGAGCATTGAGCAACACTCCAGGGCTGCCCTCAGCTGTAAGGACTTCAGCACTGGCAGTGTTTACTGCTCTGGGGTGAGGAGAGGACTTGTTCTTTATTGACTCTGTGTAATTATCTGTTCTGATTTGCTCTTATGATGCAGAGGGTGCTAAAGATTAACACTGTAAATGAAGAATTGCTCTGCAAACAAACCTCGGGTAGGCCACGGATTTCATAAACTTTTAAATGTTAGATAAATTTAATCACGGCTTTAAAGCGAGGCCAGTTTGATCTGATTGGGTTTTGCACAGAATTGTCCTTTTTCAATGCAGTTTTTTGTCTTTCAGGGATAGCTGACAGCTTCTGTGTGCCATGAGGGATCTTTCCTGTGGCTGAGCCTGTGATGAGACAGCCCCTGTGAGTGTCTGAGCTGGAACAAACAGAGTGTCTGTGAAAATGATTTTTTCATGTCTATTAATGCAGCCTGCAGCCCCAGATGCCCCACTCTGTGTGTGGGTACTCAGCCTGCATTTAGCACCAGGTTCATGTGGCAGGCATGACTGATCTCCCATCCTCAGTTAACCCTTGAGAGACCTTGCCAGTGCTGGGATCAGTTCAGCTCATGGCAGGTGGCTGCTGAAGGTGTCACCATGGGTTTAAATGGCACAGCACAGGTGCTGGGCATCAGATAACACTCATTTAAGGGATCTGTGCCCTGGCAAACAAGCATCAAAAAAGGCTCATGTAGGTGAGGTAGCAGGAATCTTGTGCTGCTGTAACTAGAAAAAGTCTAAACAACTCTTCCATGTTCAACAGATATTTTGAGGGAAGGCTTCCTGTGGAATGTTTATTTATATGCTTTTAGATATAAAAAACCAGCACCAGATAGAGTAGCTTTAGATGCAGACTTTTTAAGCTTGTATTTTGTATGGGATTTTATTGTACACTAAAGTATGTTATGATTGGATACCAGGATTCTACAAATAATGAGGAATCCAAAACCTTTCTTCAGTTGCTTTGACATGGATGGTAGTACTAGTGCACAGTCCTTGAATTCAAAGACAGTTTCTTTACGGCTGCATTTGGTCTAATTTCACAAGGCAGGAAAAGATGAATAGTAGAAATCAGGATGGGGAAACAGAAAAGAAAAGAAAAAAAGAAAAAAGGAAACTAATCTAAACCAAAGACATCTCTAAATCCACCAGAATTTCCACGGAGAATTCCAAAGCAACTGAAGGATTCTAATAGGAAAAGGTTTGCACTGTTTCCACATGGAATGGGTTATTTTTGTAGATCCGGGCGTCCCAGTATCGGCAGGACAGCACAGGAGGCTCCCGGGCAGCCGTGCATTCCCAGGCAGTGTCACCGGGTGGCGATAGGATGTCGCGATACCCTGCCCGTGTCGCGGCTGGCCTGTGGGGCTCGGTGATAATCCTGGAAGCGCCGGGATTAGCAGAGCCCTGAATCCCTGCTCACAGGTCAGGTTATCTCAGATCCAGCGCTCCAACCCGGCTGCAATAAAACTCCCGGAGTTCATCTGGGTTCGGGTGTGGCCGCAGAGAAGTTCCCGGCGCTTGATTCGCGTTCCAGCATTAGTTTCTATTTCATTCCCCCCAAGTGTTTGTGTGGTGTGTGCACTAAAGGGTGCAGAATACTGAAAAAAACTTCTTTCCTTAAAAAAATGAAGTCATGCTTTCTGAAAAATTCTGTGGTTCTTAAATGTCTTTTCAACGAAATCTCCAATTGAATAGTGGAGAGGGTGGAGCTGATTTATCCTCACCAGCAAATACCTTAATGTTGAAATGTGACTGAAACAAAAACAGTAGAATGTTGCTTTTTCTTTCTATAAATCTTTGAAATTAATGAATTCATTTCATTGAAATGCACAAGAATTTAAACTTTGAAGGGTTTTGGAAGTGTGTACAGATTAATTTCTCTGGTACCCATGTTGATGTTCATACAAGACCTCATTTAATTTTAGCACCACTGGTTTCTCATATAAACACACATTTAGTGGTGAGAGTAGAAGCAGATGATCTGAAAGAGGGAACCCTGTTGGGTTTTGCACAGAATTATCCTTTTTCAATGTAGTTTTTTGTTTTCCAGGATAGCTACAGCTTCTGTGTGCCATGAGGACTGTCAAAGCAGGGTTGATTGAAGAGTCTGTATCTGTATTAACTCCTATAAATGGGAGGGACACCTCGGATTCTACCATGAGAGGGATTTGTCACAGGGTGATTCTGCCCCTCTGTGGCAGATGTGACCGTGTCTGTGTCCCTCAGCAGAGCAGATCCCAGGGGAAATCCCATCCACAGCATCCCAGCCAGAGGAAGCTGTAGATTCCTTGCCTGCCTGTGGCCTGTCACAACTGATACACGAGTCAGGGGACACCTAATCCCCTCTACCATATTTATTATATGCTAAGAGATGGTAGAAGGCCTTTTTGGAGGTAGGAGTTATGACTGCTTTTATTATCATCATTCTCATGTCAGAGAGCAGCTATGAGACTTTACAAGGTTTCACAACCTTCTAAAAACCCAGTTCTAAAGTTGCTTCAAAAATCCACAGTGATTTTGTTCTGGAAGGCTTGATAAGTCTAAGGGCATTCTAGCATTGCAGCACTTATGGCACAGATCCAAATGATATTGCCTTTTCCATTAATTTAATGTTCAACCTGCCTTTCTAGAAATAAAGCTCAGTTTCCTGGGTTTGCAGTGCTGTATTTTAAATTTCTTGTTCTTTTGTAATGCCCTTGAGATGACATTGCTTTGCTGCTACAGCCTGTTGGTGTGGATTATTTTGTGGATATGCTGGGCAGATGATTAGTGGAATAAGACATGAAGACTTGTAAAAGTAATCTACTGGACAACTGGGAACATAGGGAATTTTTCACTGTGTGAAAACGTCTTATTGATGGATACTGACCTGTTTCTGAATTCAGGGTGTCAATTGTTTCAAACAAAGTGGGTTGCTTGGTGTATTGACTTACATATGGACCCTTTTTTTTTAAAAACAATTTTTCCCTCTTTTTTGTGACCATAGGAATTGTTTGTATGACCCATGTGCTGGTGTGTGCACACCTCTCCCCAGTCACTGCATTTCAGACACACTGCCGTGTGTAGGTTACTGTGGAGTGGAAATCCTGAGTTATCTGAGTTTAAAGGAAACTAATCAGAACCTTTCTTACCCCAAGATTTCAGATATTTTCTTTTATAGAAGGGTAGTCAGCGTGAGGAAATACTACTGTTGGCTGGAGTAGAGGGGTACATGGAGCTGATCTAAAAACCTAAGGAAAACAATGGCTCAGCCTCAACCCTGCAGATTTTGGAGCTTCATTGAAGAAATTGAGAGGAGCAAATATTTGTATAACACAAGAGTTGTCAGCAGTCTTTGGTTTGACAACAACCTGTGGCTGACCAGGTTTCCAGCTGGTAGAGACAGGCACCCAGGGCCATGCAGGACTGGACTGCAATAAAGACATTTTTAAAATGTGATGCATCCTGCCTAGTCAGACCTTACTGACCCCACTTGGAAATAATGATTATTAAACTTTCTCCAGCAGCAGCCTCCAATTTATTTGCAGAGATTTTAATCCCTAACCAAGATCTGTTAGTATAGCTTGCCACATCTTTCCAGCCTCTTTATATGGAAGCCTCACCAGTTTTCCTTCTCTTTTCTCCACTTCTGGGATTGCTGCCTTCTTCCAGCCCTGCCAAAAGCAAGACTCTAAGTGAAGACCTGAGGACAATATTCTGGTTAGACTCAATTTCCTTCCGTTCTGACTCTGCCACCACAGCTTGAGCAGAGCAGATTCTCTCCTTGGTTGCAGAGGAGCATCTGCAGCAGAGGGGCTGCCCAGGAGCGTGTGCTGCAGTGACCCTGCAGCAGCAAGGTGTGCCCAGAGCACTCACAAAGTGCCTTTTCCTGGCACTGTTTATAGTCTGCCCTGAGTAAATCAGGCCCAGCCAGCTGAAGGGAAATGCTGCTGATGGGATTGTGTCCTGCGCCAGCCCAGCCACGCCAGAGAGGGATCAGACTTTGTCCCCCTTTCACAGCTCCGTGGGCAGCAGCCCAGAGGTGTCTCTGCGCCTCCCTGCTGTAAAAGCAGCGCTTGCCATGCTCACCCTGCTTTTCTGTGGGAGCTCAGGAGGGAGAGCTGGCAGGGCTGGGTATCCCCTGGCACAGCACAGCTCGGGCTCACCCTGCTCCCTGCCCTGCACAGAACCTCACAGGAGCCCTTGGCAGAGGGAATTTTACACACCAGTCTGGCTGCAGCACTAATGTTTTTGCCCTTTGTAAAGTCTGGGCTTTTTTCAAAGCCTGTATTCACTCAGCACCCACTTGAGTGTATTTTTATTTAACTATGCATGCAGTGCACCTCAGGGAATAAGTATTAAATGTCACTCATCAAAGTCCATGATGCAGTTAGTTGAATTTTTACTTGGAATAAATTTACAAGTTTTTCTTGTTTTCAAGGGTTTTTTGGCAAAAATTCTAATTTGTTGAGCAGGTCAAAATGTATTATGTTTACTTTTCTCACTATATTCTGGCTCTTTAGTTAATTGTAAATGTGGTTTTATTTGTGTTTCTTAAATGTTTTATTCTGTTGACTCTTCTGTAAATGAAGGGGGGTTATTAGCAAAATACCAGTATTTTCAGGAATATACATATAATTTTAAAATACATCTATGTGTTAAAAAGTTACCTAGGAAGGTGTAGGAGATGTTGCTCAAATAGCATTTTGCATGTTTGTAACTCAGATTCTTATGGTGAAAAAGATTATTGCAGATTAGTTGCTTGAGGAGGGAGGCACTCACATTATGAGTTCCTGAAAAATAATTCATTTTCTTTCTTTTTTTTTTGTCCAAGTCACCTTTTGCACTGCAGTTGTCACTAAGAAAATAAGCCAGTCCCAACACTTAACTGTTGACTGCTTTATGTGTGTCTCTGAACAGGTTATTTAGCATTTACATATTCTGAGCTCTCAGCCATTCAAATTAAAGTAACAGCTTGTTTGTTGTGGTAGAAATGATTTTCTGTGCAGTGAAAGCATGGATTTTTAAAGTAACAGCTGTGGAGCTGCACTTCTGAGCTGGCAGATTGGCTTGCTTTGTCATTCTGTGCTCAATATTTCAGCAGCATTCCCAGTGGATTTTTTTTCATACCTTTCAAAGCACCAATATGGACATGACATTAGTGAATCACTAATTCTTGGGGAGTAGGGAGTCTGGCTGGTTGTGCTACAGCACAAAGGATTAGGGTGAATGTGAGACAAAGCAAAAGGCCTTTGGTACAGCCAGGAACTCAAATCCATGGGTCAAAACTGTTGTTTCTGCAGAAATTACAGGACAAGAGCTATCTGGAAGGCTCTGTCATATCATGACCTTTAATTGCATGGATATTAAGGCTGAGGCAAGTTTTAAATGATGTGTGTGCTTAATCACAAGAAAAATATGACTGTGAAGGGAATTGCAGCTCTGCCCTAGCTCCAGTGCAGGGTTCATGCAGTGAAGAGCTGCCATCCTGAGCCAGGGGTGGTGAGATTGCAGCTCTGCTCTCTCCCCATGCAAAGCACCAAGGATTTGTCCAAATCATAAAAGGGCTGGAGGTTTTTTCTTATTACTTAATTTTAAGGAATCAGCTCTTTTCTGTATAGATACAGATGAAGTTATTGGAACTTGGCTAAGAAGAGCTGTGCTGAACACTATTGCTGCTTTCCTGTTTGGAAGTTGTGCTGAGAGGTTTTATGAGCTCTCTGCACCAATCCTGAAGCAAAGAGGAAGCAACACATAATGATTTCCCATCTCAGTCCACCACTTTAAGCTCTAAAGAAAGGTTTGATTATTAAGCTTGAAATTTTTTCCTCACAAGATTAATCCTTACTTTAGGGAGTTAATTCCATTTATATCAGTAAGATTACTCACGTGAATAACCAGCCACAGAATTTGCCTGTAGTACTGTGATTGCCTAGGGGGAAGTACAAGCAAGTCTGCAATTAAAGTTACAAAAGGAAAAGGTTTGACCTTTTCTTTTCTTTTTTCTTTTCTTCTTCTTTTTTGTTTTTTAAGTATATATCTCTACTGTTTCATTGACTAGTGACAATGGCTTTTGCATTCTGAGGTATTACTAAGAGCAGCACAAAATGCCTTTTCTTTAAGAAGAAAAAAATAGGAAATGCTAAAGGTTCACTGTAAAATGGTAGAAAGAGGAGGATCTCTGAGTTTTAACTTCAAGAAGCCCTAGGCTTTCTCCATGTGCATCACATTAATGGAAAATTCCTTCATTCATTTAAGAAGATAAACAGCTGTAACTTTCACGTTTGGTTGATGTGACATCAATGACTGAGTGGGACTGCCAGCATTCCAAAAAGGATATCGTCCTCATCTGCAGCCACTCAGGGCTGCGGGGTGGAGCCTGCAGCCCGGGCTGAAACATTTACAGGTGCATAAGTACCTAGGGAAGGGCACAGGTGATGCACCTGTCCCGGGAAAGGAGCACGAGCACAGGTGTGTCACAGCTCAGCAGCTGCCTGGCTCAGAGCATGAGCTTCTTTGAGCCCCCATCGCACTCCCCTCCACGCTGCAGCCCTCAGTTCCCCAACATCGGCCAGGAGCCTCCGGAGATGAACATCTACTACGAGAACTTCTTCCACCCTCAGAACGTCCCCAGCCCCCAGAGGCCAAGCACCTTTGAGACAGCAGATTACAGCAGCACTCCCAACCCTTACCTCTGGCTGAATGGACCTTCCATCACCCCCCCGCCGTACCTGCCAGGATCCAACAGCAGCCCCTTCATCCCGCAGTCCTACGGGATGCAGAGGCAGCTCCTGCCCAACGTGCACGGCTTGGGAGGAACTGACCTTGGCTGGCTTCCCCTTCCGTCCCAAGAGGAGCTCATGAAGTTGGTGAGACCTCCTTACTCCTACTCTGCCCTCATTGCCATGGCCATCCACGGGGCGCCTGACAAGAGGCTGACTCTGAGCCAGATCTACCAGTACGTGGCTGACAACTTCCCGTTCTACAACAAAAGCAAGGCTGGCTGGCAGAATTCCATCCGGCACAACTTGTCTCTCAACGACTGCTTCAAGAAGGTGCCTCGAGATGAAGATGATCCAGGTATAGCCCTCTCCCCCTTTTCCCCCACCTCTCATTGAACTTGATGAATTTTAAAATACCTAGTGAGACATAGTAGCCCAGATACTGGACATAGACACAGCAGCACTTTGTTTTCAAAAGGCTGAAGTAGAAAGCAGCTGTGCACAGGTGAGGTGTGAATCAGTGCTGTGTGAGGTCTCTGCAGGGAAGGGAATTCTGTCCTGCCCTGGGTCCTCCTGAGAAAGGATCAATGAGCTGAGCATGAGACTCAGCACACACAGGAACATTTAACTGGGCAAGGCACACTCATGACCCATTTGGTGTAATGCATGACTTGTGTCAAACTTAACTGGGAATCCAAGGGAGGGGGATTTGTCAAAGAAATCCGATGGCTTTGGGGAGTCAGCATTAATTCTCAAGAGGAGAGCAGGGTGCTTTTATTTTGTTTGTTTCAATTAGTGTTTTCCTTGGAATGACACCTCTGCCATTACCAACCCCTTGGCTGGTAGGCAGTCAGATATTCCTTCATTCATGGTTTCCTATCAATAGCTGTTAAGAACCATGGAGAACATTAAAAACTCATTGAAATTATTCTGTAGTAGAGGACCAAAAGTCTAGTTCTATCTTGTTAGAAACCTATGCTTCCCCACTGAATCTGGAGTGGGATCCTAGTGTGGGATTTGATTACTCTCTGCCATAAATTCAGAAGAACAGGTGTATACTGAAAACCTCCTTCCCTCACCAAGAAAAGAAAACAAAAAGCCTTCCCAGTGACTCCACATGTATTTTTGCCTCTGTGAACAGTCAGGACTAAAGGATAGAACCCAAACTTTAAACTTTTTTTCTGAATTCAACAGACTTGTACTTTTGAGTGACTAAAAATCCATGTGTATTGCTCATGCAATTGTTCTGTTTCTGGGAAATGAGAGAAGCACAGTAAAGACCTAAATGACTGGGGTTTTTGCTTGTTTATGTGTTTATTTTTAAACTAAAAGTGTGGGTTTCCTTGGACAGGAAAAGGGAATTACTGGACTCTGGACCCGAACTGTGAGAAGATGTTTGACAATGGAAACTTTCGGAGGAAGCGGAAGAGAAAGTCTGACATTGAGGCCAGTGCTGCTGCTCTTGCATCAGAGAAATCCGAGGACAGTACCCTGAGTGGCAGCCCCAAAGCTGCAGAGCATCAGGATATCTTGGAAAACTCATCACCTGGGGCTGACAATTCACCTGAGAAGGGATCTCCTCCTCCCTCCTCCAGCAGCCCATGCCTCAATAACTTCCTCTCCAGCATGACCGCCTATGTCCACAGCTCCAGCTCGGGGAGCCGCTCGGGGCCCGTGGGACTCAGCTCTGAACCCATTGACAAAATGGGGCAGAACATGGTAGGCTTCAATTCCTACTCCCCACTCTCCAGTATTCCCAGCCACGGTGTGGGAGACTGGTCCAATTCCATGCCTTCCAGTCACCTTGGCCACAGCAACTCGGTGCTAAACCAGTTTAACAGCCATTTTTACAGCAGCCTCAGCACAAACAACACCCTGTACTCCAGGGAAGGGACAGAGGTTTAAATGAAGCATTCTAGGACACTAAAGGATAGTTATTTATGAGAGGAAATGATCCATGGGCAGGTGATTAGCGTTAGCCTCTTGTCTCTAGGGCCACACTGTATCCATCTTCCTCCTGACAGCCACAAACTCGTTACCCATTACACTGAAACCAGAAACACTCCACGTTCAGCAGCTGCACGTGGAAAATCAGGGATGCCAAGAGGAAGAATAGTAAAAAGGTCTCCTTAGACACTGCTTGTACTGCTGCCAACCAGGCAGGCTCCTCTACAGAAGTCCTTGAGAAGTTACAGTTTGCCTTAGGCAGGAGGCTCTTTCTGGTGTGGCATTAGCATTGCTGTGCTTTTTAAAGTGATAACAGAAATGTGGTGGTACCTTTAATATCCTATCTTCAGGCATAGGCTTCCTCTACTAAATAGTCATCAAATTCTTATTTGGCCAAAGCTCTCCTGAACAATGCAGAATCCATCATAAAAACCACTGTATAGTAAAACCAACACCTGAATGGTGAGTGCTGCCTTTGGCTTTCTCTCCTGCCAGTGCAGATCTGTTCTAAAGATTGACCCCCTTCCAGTCCCAGGGGGAATGTGGCTGAGCAGCAAACTGACAGCATCATGCACACAACAGAAATTTTGAAGCTGCAGGGAAGCATGACAAAATACTGGAATTGTCTTCTGCTGTTGGATCTTTGTGTTTTCAATTCTAATTACAGGGTCAATTTTATTCCTTACACATGTAAATCTAGCAACATGAGGGAAACAAAATCTGTCCTGAATATATAAATACATATGTTTAAGACATGTTTTTTTCTAAGAAGAAAACACATTTGTTATATCTTTACGTTCTATGTGAATTATTTTTACTGAATAAAGGGTTTGAATACTGGGGTGGGAGTTGAGGGAAGAAGAAAAGGGAGGTAAGAAGTTAACTGTCTCTGAATTTCAGTTTCAAAGGCTGGATCTTTCAGATTATCAGCTGCAGATATTGTAAAAAGTTTCTGTACTGTATTTTTTCATTTTGTAAACATCCATGTTGTTCGTCTGTGTGTAAATACTAGAAATCATTCTTATTTTTCCTACACTCTACTGTAGCAACAAACATTTCAAAATATAGATGAAGTTTTTTTAAACCAAGACTTGACTCGAGTTCCACATTCATGTAGAGTAATATCTCAAAATGGATAACCCCAGAAGCATTTTTAATAAAGCATTTGTATAGAAGAGTGTGTACTTTTGTTTGTTTCTACTGCACTACTCAAGACTTTAAAAGTCCCCTTACCTGTGTGACTTGGGCAATTCCTGTGAGGAAGAGCAGGGAAATGGAGCAGAAGGTCAGATGCTGAGATGACATGGCCAGGGCATCAGCATTTGCATGCCTGGCAAGTATAACTGGCTGCTATTATGCAAAATACTATCACTGAATAAAAATCACCCTTGGAGTTTCCCTGCTGGAGTAAAGTGGTGCCAATCATTTAAATTTCAGAAAGCAGACCGTTTTCACCTGTCAATTAACCAATATGACTGCAATTTTCTTGCATTCTTATTTATTATTGAATTTCTTTTATGTTTCAAGTTTTCCACTATCAAGGTTGCTCTGACTTTTCCTAGTTTTAGGTCCACTATAATAAATTGCCACTTGGGAGCTGAAGCCTACCTATACTATAACACCTTTGTTCAATAAAAAAAGAAAATGCCCTTCTGGTGGTGTCTTTGTGCCATCACTGCAAGTTTCTCTCAAGGCAAGCATGTGCTGAGACCTGAGCTGCAACTCCTGCCCTCAGAATATTCCAATCCTTGCAGAATCTCAGCCTGATGGGTAGGCTGCAAGATTTGTCATGTTTCAACTGAGAAATGTTTCAACTGAGAAATGTCTTCAGTCACTGTGCTTATGCCTTGGATTCAGCAGACATGCCACAAATTGGCCAGAAATACAGTTCCTGTAGAATATATGGTCCACAAAATCAGAGGACTTCTATTTAGTGCTGAAATAGAAAATGTTCCATTATGAACTTAGAGACCAAAAGTGTGGGGGAAAAAAGGTGGAAAATAAAGTAATAAGAGTGACATTGCTAAGTGACAGCAGAGAGTAAAAAGCAACTCCTTTGTCACTCAGCACTTTGTTTGATTCTCCCAGTGCCCAATCCCAGAAAATAACAGGAACTCCACAGAGGTGTGCACAAAACCAAGCTTGTGCCTCATTGCTTCCCAGATGCTGTCAACCCAATGCCACGTTTGGCTTCTGCATGCTGAGCAAGTGCTGCCAAAATTCCAACTCACAAAGGTTTGTTCTCCAGTGTCCTCCCTGAACACCAAGGAATTGGTTCCCCTGGCTTGGCACACCAGCTCACCTGGTGGAGCTGCTCCTCAAGGAGGAGTGCAAAGATGATTGCAAGCATTGTAATCCTATTTCTCCTCCAAACAGTACTACTTTGCAATGAAACAAATCTTTGTCTGTATTTTGTGTTTTTCAGAGAGAACTGGTTTAGGTAAGCAGCCATGTCAATGCATTCCTGGAGCTCCTGCACATCTCTGAAGCAGCTGCAGGGAAACTTAGCAATGATTCTGGTATGAGCAGCACTGCCCTGTCACAGGTAATGCTTCCCTTCCTGAATTTCACCAATATGATCAGTGTAAGAGTTTTGGATGGAAGAGCATCTGGGTTTTAAGGATTATTTTTGCCTATTATTTTGTTTGTTTGGTTTTAAGTATGCAATTAAAGAAGCCACTAATGTTGGATCCACAAATAAAATCTATTTAAAATATCACTGATATTTATAGACCTATAGTGTGATTAATAAATATGTTTGCTAAACTGCTCAAGAAGAGAGTCTAGGCTCCAAGTACTCTGAATAGTTTTCCCTGTTAAGATTCTTATTGATTATTTCATTCTCAGTGTGTTCATCTCAGTTTTATGTTGAGATACAGCTGTCTTCACATACCACCGTGTTTCATGACTCTGCAATTATTTGTCCCTGGTTTAAATGTTAACCCTTACAGGCTGCTCCTATCTCCCCACAAACACATCCAGCCCTAAAATGCCTGAGTAGGTTACCACTTGCTTTCCTTCTGTACCACAGCAGAACTGCAAATAGAAGCTTTCAGGGCAGGCAGTGTGTCTTGACTAATGATTAATGAGTAACAAGGTCCTACGTAAATCTGAGGTATATTGCTGCAGAATCCCTGGGGCAGCCTCACTGTCACTGACCCATTAGAAACACTTTCCTTGGGCTCTCACTCCCCATTTTCCCCCATCTGTGTCCTGGCTCTGCAGCCCTGGAGTGTGGGACTCTGCAGCCCTGGCTCTAGTGCCAGGCAGAGGAGAGATTTGGTGTTCACAGCAGAGGTCTGGGCACACAGATCCCTTGTACACTGCCAGGGCTGTTCCACCTCGTTATGGCATCAGCCTGCAGTCCTGCAGTAACAGGTTCTGTTTAGCTGTGGTCCTTTGTGCCCCAGCAGTCCTGTTGGAGCCCTATCTACAATTCAAGACGTTTAAGCCACAAGGTTTAAAGATTTGGGTTTAACGGCAAGGTTCCAAATGCCTGAGCTTACAGATGATAAACTGATGAGAGCTGGTACAAAGATGACACCAAGAGGTGTGGTACAGGTATCCCCTGGACAGGAAAATCACATTTCAGGCCTCAGAGTATTTACTTCTCCCATAAACAGCAGTGGGGACTTTGCCAGATTGACTCTGAATTACAATGCACTAACTTTCTCTCATGAGGGGATACTTTATGAAACTCTTCACTGTTCAGTGGTGTCAATAGTTCCTTTGTTGCTTCATGTGAAAGCATCCCCAGGGGAGGAAAACAACGAACTTCTTCCCAGTAGGTTTGCTAATTCCTAACACTTCCACTTTGTAGCACTTTGCAGCAATCCTTACAACTCTTTCTAAAGGATTTTAGAAAGAGCTGCCCTGGACCTGTGAGATTGCTTTCCTAAGTAGCACACCTCTGGATCTGTGAGCTATGAACCAAAAGCCTGCTGTACACTTGGAACCTGCAGCTCTCCCTGCTTTAAGTGCTGACAGCTGCAAACTGTGCTGCTGTACTCCTGGAGGTATTGCTGTTGAATACATTTCTTGCCATGGGCTAGAAACCTGCACAGCTGTCATGCCCTGGACAGAAAGACATTTCAGTTTTTCTCATTTATGCTGAAAGTCTAGTTCTAAGGGTGTGAAGACTGTGATCTACCAAAACAACCCTTCCAAAGTGTATTTGCCCGATATCCTTCCTGCTGATATTCTGTGCAAATTCATTTTCAAAATACCTCTCCAAAATGAATTTTTACATGTCTTGTGTTAGCTAAATTGCAATGCAAATTGTGTTTTACCTCAGCATGGTATTGATTCTTTTTAAATCCTAAAAGTGTTCCTCTGTTAATGTCATTGCACTGTGGCTTTACTCATGTGCAGCACATGATATGCTTTGCTCTTTAAGAAGGAAGTTGAAGCAACTCTAAAAGTGGCCATTCCAGTCTTCTAAGAAGTGATTTCACTAAGTGACAGCCAGCAGTATTCTTCATGTTAGACATATTTTGATTCTGTAACTGCCCTGAACTACTCCAGCTCCTCTCATTCAATCCTTTGCAGATTGGGGAGTGAGATCTGTCCCGCTGCCTCCTCGTTACCAGTGATGAGTTCCACTAATTATTTCCTCTTGCTTCTGTTCCTCTGGCAGATTCCAGAAGGTACGTAAGGCAGGCAGGCAGTAACAGGTGTTAGCATCAAACTCCGCATGAGGAGCTGTCAGAAGCTCTGCTGTAACTCCATGACACATCAGGAGAGATTTTGCCAGGTCTGAAATTGTGTGTGGGTGACCAATGACAGCTGGATCAGTAACACACTTCATGCATCCCTGCAGAGCCCCCAGCTGCAGGAGCAACCTGCCCATAGTGAAATGCTGATACTTTCATGGCAGCATGACACAAACTGGTTGTGGCCAGTACCTGAATGATGGAAGCTTCCAGGCATCACATGGAAAATTGACTTGTGTCATCAGGGAAACTTTTTTATACATCCTGCACACAGGTTCATCAGGGCCTCAGAACTACCCTGGAGTCAGGATGTTCCACACAGCAGTGGAGGTTATTTGGGATGCAGCACAATGACAGGCACAAAGCTGCTCAATTTATCCCCTCTGCTGCCTTTGCAGAACTCTAGATTTGTGTGGGAAGTCTCAGTAGCACAGCAGAGCAGGGTAATAATACAGCTCAGTAGCTATTTGATGCTGTTATTTGTACAATGTGTTCTGACATGAGCAGCTTATTGTTTGCTAGTTCATGACAAGAGCTTTGTGTATGCAAACTTGCATGCAAATCAGGCATAATTTATTATGCTTCTCTCCAATGAGAGTGGAAGGAGAAAAACCACTGTTTAACTTCAGCAATGCATTTTCCTATGAATAGGGCATCTATTAAATGATTTATGGAAGGAATGTTAAGAATGCAAGAAGTTCAAAGAAGGTGGAGGGATATCTTTTTTCCCTTGTCAGCTGGGAACCTGGCTATTTAATGCTGATAAAGCCATCATCTAACTTGACTTCAGCTCTTGTGCCCATATGATGTACCTGCACTTCCCTGCATCACAAGCAGGGAGATCTCTAATTAGTCTTACTGTTATTTAAAACACCCAAACCACTTTAACATAATTCTTGCACAGAAGAATAAATGATCAGGGGGTTGATATTTATTCACTCTTGTTGCCTGTTGCTTTGTAGGGGTCCCCTGGGCCTGCCACAGCTGTGAACAGCCTTGTTTAGCTCAGGTGTGAGGAATTCTCCTGGACCTGCCCCTTAGTTTTGCCAGACTGGAGATATCATTTGGCATGCTCAGACTTCTTTAACCCCATGAACTTGCATGACGATTTCTCCTTCTGCAGTGAAATAAGTATCATTTTCACAGAGGTGAGAATTTTAGACTTTTTTCTAATGATATTATACATTTTAATAGGAAATATCTTAATGAAAAATTATACCCAGATGACTTAACATTAATATTAATAAGCTGGCCTTATCACATATCTTTAATTTAAATTGAGTAGACATGCTTTAATGAGTGGTACAGGTACCATAAAATAGATATTATTTTTCATTTAATTTTATTGGATTTATTTCTATGCAATCCATCTGGCAGGCAATGCAAACATGCATGCTAAAAGAGAAATAAATATCCTCATGTGGACTAAATACTACTTAGAATGATGGTGAACAAACATGTATCCTGCATGCAAAGGCAAGCATTGAAAACTATTGTTTCCTGGGATGCTACTAATCCTTACTAATTCCTATTGAATATTTAATCTCTCTCCCTCTCCATAACAGGAAATTCTAGAGCAACGTTTATCTGGCACTTTTTTTGTCACCTACAGAAAAGCTGCAGGGGTGTTACAGGGTGAGTCTTGTGTGCTGTAAAATCACAGGCTCTTGGAAATTGCACACTCAGGTCATTGTTTTTCCCTTGGCACTGAAGCCTCCCCATTCATGCACCACAGCAGACAGACACAGAATTGTGCTTTGCACTGAGACTGTTTCATAATTTCTGCCACTGACATGTGGCCTCCTTAGTGGTCAGGCAATGGTCACTTCTTATTTGGTGTAAGCATTAAATTTCATTGATCCCAGATTTGTTCTGAGGAAAAATGTAAAGCTTACAGAAGCTGAACTTTTTCCCAGGAGTACAAAGTCATCGCCTGTTCTGTTTGGAAATTGTAAATTTGAATTAACTCTGGCTAGTTATAGAGCAAGATTGTTTTTACATTTGGATTTATCCCACCTTGTCTCCATGCACTTTCAGTACACATGTGATATGCTCTGCAGTCACTGGTTTCCTGTTATGTGTATCCTTCAAGATCTTTATGTGTATCTTCAAGATCTGTTATCTCTTATATGTTTATGTGGATCCTTCAAGATCTGTTATGTGTATCTTCAAGATCCATTTTGATAGAAAATAGATGCAGCCAAAAAACATATAATTGCCTCCCCTCAAGTGAGGATAAGACAAAGTAGTCTCCTGCAGGTTTACTTGTAATATGCTTTTTCTAGTTTTCATATAGTCTGTTGTTTAAAGCAAATATTGTAAATTCAATTGATTTTTTGATCTTAGCATTGATTCAAATATTGTAACTTTATGCAATTTTTGAAGACAGTATTTATGCAAATAAATATGCAAAGAGGCCAGGTCTTTTATCCTCTGGCAAGTTGGTAAGGTAGCCCCTAAAGGCTGAAAGTCCTCAGACCACTGCCAATCAGGACATGTTTTCCCTCTATCAAAGTATTTAACATTTCTAGCCCCGCACAGAAGGGAAAAAATAAGGTCATAGCTGTGGAAAAATCTGTTGATCATAACTGATAATATGAAAATGAAGCAGTCAAGCAGGCTGTGGATAGCACAGGTCAGGTCTACTTACACAAAAGCAAAGTTAGAAGTGCAGTGATAGAAACGTGAACGTTCTGGAACATGAATGAAACAGAAGCCAGCAGTTGTGGTCAGGTTAATTCTTTAATGCTGCTGGTATTTCCTTGTTGCCATGCGGGACAGGTGATGGCTGGAGTGTCCTCTTATCCCAAACACAGGGGAGTGACACCAACAAATGGGACAGAGAAAGGGCTGACCTAAACCCTGCAGGGTGGACAGCAAACAAAAACTCTGCACCTTGAGAGTTTTCCAAGTTTAGGGGGTTTTGACACGAGTGAAAGCAGAAGTATTAATTACCCCCTGCAAATTTTGAACTTCAGTGTCACAGTGGTTTCTGCACAACTGTGAGAGCTCCTGGGGTGCTTGGGATATCATTGTCCTTATCTATGTGATCCAACAATGAAGCTGTCAGCTTAATCACACAGTTTTACTATATATTTCTTGAGATTATTCATCTGCTAACTAGTTTGAGTTTGCAGATTATATTTGTAAAGGAAATTTTCATCTGAACTTTATTTTAAAAGTTTTATGTTAGATTTCAGTGGACAGTTGTATGGACAAAACACACAGGTCTGTGTACTATGTGCAAATAATTCTGGAGATATGTACTGGCTGGATTTTAATAATATCACGTAAATCAAGTGCTACCCTTTAAATACTCCTTAAGTTTTTGAAAATTAAATTTTAAGCCCTGCTGTATTGCCTCCAAATTGTGCTTGTTGAACTTAATGTTTTTCCAGTAAGGAAGAAACAACCCAAAACAAAAAGCAAGGGTGGTCTGTATTTTATCCTGAATGCACTGACTGCTTCACATACTCCTATAATGAGTTGGAGGGTTTAATGGCAGAAGCAGTACTCTGTGGAGCAAGCATGAAACTAAACAGACAGGGACTGGGAAATCATTCTGGAATTACTTAAACTAAAATTGCCACCAAGGTTTCTGTCACAAACCTTCATCCGTGGTCTCACATAATTTCAGATTAATTCTGTATTTGGGTAACTGCTCTATGGGACACTTCCATCACATCTTCCAAGGGAAAAAAACATGGAAATTTCAAGCAGTTTCAAATCATCAGAAGTTTTAAAAATAAGTGTGTGTTGGGAGGAGGGAAATGGGCTTTGTTATATAAATTTCAATGGTGCTTCTTGCTCACTATTTTTTCCACAGTTGAACTGACACTGAATCAGGGTTCACACCTGAAATGAGAGCAGTGAGCACTCGAGATTCACTCTGACCCCTGGGTCTTTGCAAGCTTTAACCTCACACTGCAGATGCACACTGGGGCTGGAAAGGAGACACAGGCACTTTGGACCTGACAGTTATTTTACAAGAATGGGATAACTACATTGATAGAACAGAGAAAATGACCCCTGCACAAATTAACAATCAAAATTAAATGCACGTGTAATTGAACATAAACAAGGGAACAGCCCAGTTTTAAAGGTTGCTTATAAAACTGCACCAAAGTTCGTGTAAAGGGCCAGAATTTACTGCTTTTGCCAATTGCTGGCAATTAACTCTCAGTGTAGCTAAAGCTGCATTACAATTTTCAAGTCAATGTATCTGCTTGTACCCTGTAGTGAAATAATGACATCCACTTCTGCTGGTTGGAGTTTCTGCAGGGCTCCAGAGCCTGGGGAGCTGCAGTGTTTCACTGATTGTATTTGTTGTAGGTTAAACTCAGGTGGAGAATATCTGGTCCTGCTGCAATCATTCAAATGGCACTCAGCTGTGTCTCCAGATGGATGGAACCCATTGTCATAACTACAGCACCTAACTGAAAGCCTCCTCTGATCAATAATATGATTCCTTTACTTCCACCCCTCAAAAGAAAATGAGATACTCCTTCTTTAAATTACTCTTTAAAAGGAAAATGTACCTGAAAATCAGTTTTTCATCACAGGGTTCTTGAACTACTTTTTGCTCACACTTACAGCATAGGAGAAATTTGTCTGATACTGCAAAATGACCTCCTGAAAAATCTGCCAGAAGTTCCGGGTTTTCAGCTGCTTTTCCCAGTTATTTAATTCTGAAACACTGAAAAAGCCACTCTTCACTTTTGAAATCTATCATCAGTCTGTACTTTCCTGCCAGGAGAGAATGGGAAAAGATATCATGAGACCATAACAGCCATTTCCTGTGCTCTCACAATGCCCTGACCACAACAGAAGAGAGGATTTATACATCCTACGTGTCTCGCCCAAGTTTAAAAGCTTATGGATTCTGTCTGAGACAAGGAGCAAACAAATGCCAGTAACTCAGGGTAAGATTGAATCCATTTTCCACACACAGTGAAAAAACAAAGGCCATTTAATAAAGCCCAACATTCAGCTCTTTTGCCCATGCACACAAGCTTTTCCTTAGCATCTTACTAAATTATTTGTTTGCTTGTTTTCCAGGGGAACCTGCCTGGCTGGAACTGAGGGGAACTGAAGCAAGAGGTGTTCTGAATGTGGCAACACAGCTCAATTAAGGTAAGGAAATCCACAGAAGTCCATTTGGCTGATAAAGCTGCAGTGGGAACAATTAATCTCTCACAGAAATTATAGTTACAGGAATTGGCTTTACAAACTTGGGGCTCTGTCTGCTTTATGCTTACATTTGAACACTGCTAATATGTGGCAGAGAATAATTTTGTGTGTATTAAATGCAGACTGATGTTTTCCTTTGTGCCCAGTGTATGTTTGGCTTCCAAAGGAAGGAAAATGCATTATAAAAATGTCTTCATTATGCTTTCCTGTAAAGTGCCAGCTTCCTGAAAATCCTGCATGTATTTGCATTTAGTTCATTTGGAAACTGAGGTTTGGAATGAATGGACACATCTGAGGTTAGGCAGTAAGTTGGTGTTACAAACGAGAGTGTTTGAGATCACTTCAAAAATAATCTGAGAAGGGTATGAGCAGAAGTCATATTTGTCCCTTTTAAGAGACTTTAAAATCCCTTCCCCTTTATCCTGCATAGCAGGGTTACCATGACAGCTGACAGTCACTGAGAGGACAAGGACACAGCACACCTGGGTTATTGTCAGCCTGGCTAGAAATTGTAACTCTGCAGTTCCCTGTCCTGCAATCAAGGTACTGGTGGAAACACCATCATCCCTCTTTGCCCTGCACCCCATACCCTGTCCATGTGATTACATCTCACAGCTTGTAATTATCTCCTTGGTACAGCCCCCAAGGAACAATAAGCTCTCCTTACCTTCCTGCACAAAGGAGTTAACACACATTGCCACTGAACAGACCTAGTTCAGCTGAATTGCTGTGGCTCTTTAAAGAATTACAATAGCAGGACTTGATGATAAAAATATGTGTGTATTATATATATTTTATCTTCATTATCCAGATTTTTTGACTCAGCAGGAGCTGTCTTCTCTTTAACTTCATGCATCTGTCATTATTTAGGCAGAAAAAGCTCTCAGAATGGACCAAAATTTTAAGAGCCCTGATCATTCTGCAGTTTCTTCTGATTAGTGCTGGTAACCAGGTGCACCCTACACCTGCCATGGTAGAAACGGTGATCTTTACAAGAAATACAGTTCTTAATTCAGCATGCATCACCTAGTAGTTGTAAGGTAAACCCAGAAGAGCTATATGGAATAGTTAAACCCTGTTAGGACATTACTCACATGTTCATGATGCACATTTACAAAGAGGTTTTCCAGTGCTGAGCTGGTGATACAAATGTAAATGCATTTCCCATTGTCTGAGGCATTTAGTTTGTGACTGCACTAACTCTGTTACCCTGCTGTTTGTGACACTTCTGCGAGAGATGATCATGTGAGTACCAGCGAGTGATGACACTGTAAATACAAACAAAATAACTTTATATACCACTTCAGACATAGACGCACATGAAACCTAGAGAATCCAAATAAAAAGATAGGATCATGCATATTAATGGTCTTAGAACGCTGAAAATTACAGTGAAGCATGCAGAACTACACAGTATGCATTATTTTCATTTTGAAAACCTCTTTCTAAATTTGTAAAGTTGTCTGCTTAGAATCTTTTAATCAGTTTGATATTGACGGAACCACCAAAAAACATTCTGAAGTTAGTATTTGTTATGCTCAGTTTTACTTTGTTTCCTTTTTTTCTCCAGAAGGCATATTTGAATTGAAATTATTTTGGGGATTTAAACTTCTGACCAACTCAGAATAGTGTGCAAAGAAGCACCTGATATCCCAATCCCATATATCCTGGTAATGGAAAGGGAGCATGTATGGAAAGGGGTTTCATGGTGTCCAAAGACATGAACAAAGGAGCAAACTCTTGCACACCTATGAAATATTTTAGATATTTTGTTTCAAGGGTGATGTGACAGTCCTGAAATTACCTCATAAAAATCCTGAGCAATTTGAGACAATGTGGAGCAGGAGCAGTAGAATGCAGCAGTAGCTGGTCTCTGTGGTGGTAAATTCTCACTCTAGAAGGGAAAACAAGGGGAAGAAATATGTGTAAATAGTAATTTAGATAGAGAGATTTTCTGGTAAAAGACGTGACCCAGTAATGTAAAGAATAGAGAAAAACAGAAATACTTTTTTTCATAAAACCATCAGAAAAATGTCGTGTTCCATATACTGTAGGGATATATAAAATAAGGAATTAACTAGAAAATCATAGGAAAAAGTATTATTTTAATCATTGTCATTTGCATCTTGAAAAATAGCCCAGTTTTTCTTTTAATTGCTTATATTTTGTTAAACAGTACCCACAAGAAATGTCAGTGCTGTTGAAAAGCAGCCCATAAAGTTTTGCTCTAATGTCACACATGGGTAAATGATTGGTAAATCAGTTAAAAAATTGGCAAAAGCGAGATCAGAATCCAACTCAAACCACAATTCTTGGGGGGGAAAAAATCATAGATCTATGTTTATAATATTTAACAATAAAATTTACAGCCCTGTTATCTGCCAGTTATGCAAAAACAAACACTTGTGCAGGAGGAGTGTGCCATGTGTTTATACATAAACAAATGGCCTAATCCTGCCCTAGGGCACTGCAGTGCTGCAGCACACACAGATAGCGTGGGCTGAGAGAAACCAGCCAGGCCAGGAGAGAGCTGATTTGTCCCAAGCACCTAAAGGGAATGCAAGGTGAAGTTCCAGGCACAGCTCGAGTTCAATCTAGGAGCAGACTGCTGCCTGGGCACAGAGCAGAGCCCAGAAGCCAGGACAGCAGAGCCCTGAGCTTGCCCCAAGCCAGGAGAGCAGAGCTCTGAGCCTGCCCAAGCCAAGACAGCAGAGCTCTGAGCCTGCCCCAAGCCAGGACAGCAGAATCCTGAGCTTGCCCAAGCCAGGAGAGCAGAGCCCTGAGCCTGCCCAAGCAGGACAGCAGAGCTCTGAGCCTGCCCAAGCCAGGACAGCAGAGCTCTGAGCCTGCCCCAAGCCAGGACAGCAGAATCCTGAGCTTGCCCAAGCCAGGACAGCAGAGCTCTGAGCCTGCCCAAGCAGGACAGCAGAGCCCTGAGCCTGCCCGAGCCAGGACAGCAGAGCCCTGAGCCTGCCCAAGCCAGGACAGCAGAGCCCTGAGCTTGCCCAAGCCAGGACAGCAGAGCCCTGAGCCTGCCCAAGCCAGGACAGCAGAGCTCTGAGCCTGCCCCAAGCCAGGACAGCAGAGCTCTGAGCTTGCCCAAGCCAGGACAGCAGAATCCTGAGCTTGCCCCAAGCTATGGCAGCTCTGTCTCAGGAGAGCTCCATGACACCTGCACAGCCTCCAGCCGGCAGCAGTGCAGACATTGGCTCTGTGCACCTCCCCTGGCTGTCACTGCTGTGGCAGGGACTTTTTGTGTCACGTTCCAGCACTGAGGGGAGCTCACTCATCAGGCATGCTACTCTGATCCAGGCAATACTGTCTCTGGGATCTCCCATAAATTAGAAAGAGGCATAGGTCCTACGAGTTTCTGTGTTACTGATAGTCCTCTGGAAAGTTGTTTCATGTCATTCATTAAATGTGGAACATAATTTATACTGTGCATGCTATCCTCAAGCTGCATTTTTCAACATAATAGATGATTCTTCTAGTTTCCTTTTCTGGTCATATCTAGTGAGTCTGATAATTAAATATAAACTAAGTATTTACTTGCTGTCATGCTGCTTTTCTTTCTTCATCTGGTACAGAGGAAACTGAGTCCAATGAATGTAGCTGCTCTGTAAAATCTTGACAGAGTCTCAGCAGTCTGAGTATGCCTTCACTAGAGAGGAGGCTGTCTCTGACATGAATTTTGAGATTTGGGGTGGGCCAGGTGAGTTGTGCCATACAAGAAGCTGTAAGGGGACAAGGCAGCAGTAAAGAACTAGGAAGTTGCATCCTTCCTGCAGAGCAAATCCACAGATTTGCTTCCTGTGCTGATCAAAGAGGCTGATGGCCTTACCCTGCACACAGGAGGAGGCAGCCAGTAATCCTCATAAAGATTATATCACAAGCTTCTCCTGCAGGGTGTAGAAAACTTTGATTAAAAGCCCATCTTTATTGTGAAAATTAGCCCCTTGGTAGAAGTTATCAGACAGGCCAAGGTAATCTAGGCCTTAATCAAAACAGTAGTCCGTTGCATTAAGGCACGTCAAAGATTATTTCAGTGCTATAAAAAGTGACTCATTTGGGTCATTATGTATCTGAGATACGTTGTGCCCATGCAACAAGGTACACTATAAGTTTGCTATAAAGAAAGACACGATTTTATTATGTGGCAGAACTCGATGCATTTTTTTGGTTGGGTGTGGGAGGGTTTTTTAGTGGTGGTCTTTTCACCTTGTGTCATTGCCATCCTTGATGTGGCAACATGATGGACACACCATCTTTAGCTCTAAAAGCTTTTTTCCAGCTAGTACCGGAAGGGATCTTTACCCAAAACCAGGACTAAAGAGGAGAAATGGGTCACTGATTGTACTTGAAACAAATTTCATGATGCTCACTAAGGCAGTGGCTCTACTTTAAATGAGGTCACAATAGCAGTTCCATATTGTGGAATTTAATGAAAAGACAGTGCTTTTCTTTATTGTGATACTGTTTGGAGGACTGATTTTTCTGCTCTTGTTCAGCATGCATGGTTTTTTAGTGGGTTGACTTCTTCAAGGGAAATCAAAACTGGCCCAATGTATGTCCAATTTCCCAAAGTATTGATAACTCCTCTCAAGTTAGTTTAAACCCAGCCAATCTTTGGAACCTCCACCACCAGTTACACTAGGGCACAGAGTGACAGTCAGTAAGAATTTTATTTAGAAGCTACAGATTTTTATTTTAAAGCCACAGTCAATAAGAATTTCCTTTAGAAAATTTTTAAGTAGAATTCTAAGAATACAGAAATGGCAGACATGTTGACAATTGCTAAACAGTTGGGGTTTTTCTAATACATTGTTCAATTTAGGTAGGGCAGGAACAGCTGTTTCTCTCTGCAAATGCTTGACTTTTGTGGAGGAATGCTGAAGGAAGACATTCATTTAAATTATAAATAAATCAGTATTTCAGGAAAGGATAGTGTGACTTCAAAATGTTTAGACCAAAGCAACAGATGGTGAGGCTGCTGCAGATCAGGTGTCACAAGAGAAATCACTGGCTGATGTCTTCCTCCTGGTCCTTTTCACTGATTTGCCTTAAGCCCAAGTTCTTGCTGGTTTTATTTTAACTCTCATTTATTTCAATCTTCCAGCCTTGAAACTCCAGTTTTTAACCCATGGTTTTAATTCTACTACTGATATTATCAGTCAATAAACAAAACACAGTTGTCTCCTGAAAAAAGGAGATTCCTCACTTGCCATTCTGAAGAATGTAAAAGTAAATTGCTTCCCCCTGAAGCTAAGCAGATACTTGGAAGACAATTCTGCATCAAAAAGCTGGAATTGCAAGCTAGAATTAAGCTCATCACAGTCTCTTCTTTCTGTCTTTTCTAAATATCACTTTAGAAATATATCATGAGAGTTGGTACAGACAGATGCCACCTCTAATCTTCTTTTAGCCAGATTACTAAAATATAAGCTCTTCTTCTTTCTGCCATGCATAGGGACAACTTATGGGAGCTCAAACACTGACTTTCTCAGGAATGAGTTTGGATAATTTACAGAGCAGTAGAGTAAGGACAATAAAATACTAAAACAATATTTTAAGAAAAGGTTGGCATCAAGTTTTAAGTAGGTATGTTGTGCTCCATACTTTTAAAACAAGACAAAACATAAAATTAAATAATGTAGGGAAGATAGGGGAGCTAGATAAATGTTGAAAAGTGAGTGGTAATGTGATGGACAGGGATAGCAAGCAAAGGATGCAGGATGAAGTGTATAACTTCAATTGCTGCCTACTTAGGAACTGAAATAGGCAGTTAAACCTGTAATACCTATATAAGGATTTGTACTGAGTGTGTCATGTAATGAAAAGCAATATTTTAATTGTTTCTTCATTATTAACATTTTTAATCTGTCATTCATACACACTGTACACTTAGTCATTGTCTGCTAGTTATTGTAAACAGCAAACTTAGCTGGCTTTAAATTAAAATTGCTTCCTAATTACTGTTTATTGCACAGGAACAAAATGCTACATTTTATGTTACTCTCAATGGGACCTCTAAAGCTCAGTTGGAGATAAGCAGTAAACACAGAAGCATTGTCATAAATCACATTTTTGCATATAATTACAATATGCCTGTAAAAGTGAAATTTCAGCTATTCCCCTGTTACCAACCAGCTCTGGTCTAGGAATTGATTCAGCTCTACTGCAGAGTCTCCACACACCATTTGCTTCAGCAGCTCAGATTTCCTTCATTTCCATACCATGAACAATTCACACCATTTTACATATTAAGTCTGCTTATATTTTTCTGTATTTGACATTATGTGATGAAGAAAGTCCAGTCCCTGCCTTCTAGCCGAGATCACACTTGCTGCCCTTCATAATGTCCTCTCTGGAAAAACTCCCTTTTCCAGCAGGATCCCTGTATTCATTTTTAATCTGTTTGTTCTCCACTCAGTATTTCTACTCCAGCAAGCTGGATTACAGCTGCTGAGTTAGTGAATTTTGTTTGCATGAAGCCAAAATGATGAGGTTGTGCTAAAGAACACCAGTATAACAAAACTAATGGATGTTTGTATATGAAATTGACATTTATGTATTTATGAACGGACATGTGTCTATTTACGAAATTGACAAGTGTGTGAAAAAGACCTGATCTTGAAGAAGGTTCTTTTTCAAAGCCTACCAGTCTGATCTGTGTATTTGAGATCAAAAGCATAGAAATTTTTTTCTTAGGTCAAATATGAGAAACTAAAAAGAGCAAGCTAGGTTGTACTAAGATGAATCATTAATTTTATAAAACCTGACACAGCTCATTCTTGGTTATAACAGAAAATGGATGAAGCACTGCATAGGCTGGAAAGTACATACTTTTTTCCCCTTTTTTTTTTTTTTTTAAGAGAGAGAGATATAAGAAATTGACTTCCAAGAAAAACCCTTCAAACATGCTAGTAAACATGTATCTTTCAAATGGCAATAAACTTCGGGGTGAAAGTCACAGTTAACCTGAATTTGCCAGGAAAAAAAGCCGTGCCAAATCAGTCTAACAGATTCCCTTGGCAGGGCAGCATTGCCACAGCACAGGGCAGGAGTGACAGGGCCAGGACAGGGCTGTGGGACAACAGGGGCAGGGAGGGACATCGGAGGATGGAGATGGGAATGAAGGAGGACAGGTAATGCGGGGCACTACAAAGAGAGGCTGAACCCTCAGAACAAATAACCTCTCATATATGTGTGTGGGGGTAAAATAAGAGTAGCAAACACCTCGAAGGAATTTCAAGGAAGGTTCTGGTATCTCTGTCACGGTAGCTTTAAAGTAAAGTCAGACCAAGAGCTGAGGGTGACACCGAGCTGTGTCCCCCTTCCCCGGTGTGTGTCCCATTCCCGGTGTGTGTCCCATTCCCGGTGTGTGTCGCATTCCCGGTGTGTGTCCCCTGCCGCCGCCGGAGCTTTGAGAGCCCCCAGAGGAGCCGCAGCCCCAGAGCCGCCATGGGCCCGGCCCTGCCCTCAGCGCTGCCCCTGAGCCCCCAGAGCCCTCCCGCCTTCCCGCCCGTTCCGGCCCCGAGCCGCGGCGGTGCCCGGGCCCTCAGTGTCCCCAGTGTCCCCGCTGTCCCTTATCCTGTGTCCGGAGCAGGAGGAGCAGCCCCAGCCTATGCCGAGGTACAGACCCGGTCCTGCCCCTCAGCAGCTCCCGGGCGCTCCCGGCTGGCTGAGGGAACGCGGCGGTTCTGACTGCCGGGTAAAAGAGCAGCCTGGAGGAGGGGAAGGAAAGGATGGCTGTGCCGGTGGGCAGGTGATGAGCAGCACAACACTGGGCTGTTGAAAAATCTAGATTTTTCTAGATATAGATATTTTTCTAGATAAAATATAGATTTTTCTAGATTTTTCTAGCTGCTTCTGCCTTGCCCTGCTGCTCCTTCAGGGCCGGTGTTTCCCCGCAGGTGGGGAGTGCTGTCCCTGCTCCCCTCACAAACCCAAGGGTGAATTCCAGCCCCGGCCGAGCCCTCAGCTCTTCCCCTGCACCGAGCATTTCACGCTATAGCTTTGTACTCTTTTAACATTATCCTGTTCCTACAAAATTAATGAAACGTTTGAATTATTCACTGTTCAGTTTTAGAGAACAAGAGTGAGCAAAACTGAGGCTTTACTCTGAGGGAGTTTACGTGGAGTTGAGTTGTGCTTTTCAGGTGCAGAATTTAATGTTTTTAAACAAAAGCATAGCTATTCTTGGCTTTTTGGAGCTTGACTGCATCTCTCTGCTTTTCAGAGCTCCTGGTTTGAATTTAGATCACAAATCTTGGTACAAAACAGCTTCACAGGCTGCAGTGACAGCTCTCAAACCTGAGAAACCAGAAATACTTTAAACTGAAATTCATTATCCAAACCATTGTTTTATAGGAATCTCAGTACTCTCAGTCTGCACAAGCCAGATAGTTTGAAAACTAAACAAGAAAAAACCAAACCAAACTAGCAAAAATTCAAATCAAAACAAACAAAATGTGACCAACCAAACAATCAAAACCAAAGCAAAAAAACAAGCAACAAGAATTCCTCATATTTTACAGCCTTGTCACCCACAGCACTGTGATAAGGGTAAGATAGCAGAGAGAGTTCAGCATTTTATAACATGGGAAAATGAATAGTAAGGTATATTTCCCTCTCTTACATCTTGTGCTGTTTCAATATTAATTACTAGCAAGTAAAGCAGTCATTACTTGAGCTATATTGTTAGATCTTAATGTACCTACTAAAAAAGCATAACAATGCACTAGACCTTTTTCATTTTGATGCAAGGCAAATGGACATCTTTTGTAATGCCACGCTCCCATAAGGTAAAGCAATTTGTTACATTGGAAGGACCATGTCAGTGTCTGTGAAAGGGCAGTGCTGCAGACCATTTTCTGCTGAGGGGATGAGCAGCAAGTTCCAGGGTGTTCCTCTGTCTTACACAGCTCTGAGATAGGGTGTCTAACATAAATTAAGTACTTCAGCCTCCTTTTTCATTGCTAGGGCCAGTCTCTGAGAGTCTGGAAGGATGATTGTCTGGATTAAAAAAAAAAAAAAAAAAAAAAAAAAAAAAAAAAAAAAAAAGCTTAAATTCCATTACGCTTTTGTAAAACTTTGGATTGCAAATGAGGAGATGATGTTGCAGCCCTGGAAGTCTGCTGTATTTCATTTCAAAAACTGTTAAATGAGAGCATTTGAAACATTTTTGAAATGAGATGCAGTTTCTGAGCTCCAGGCTTAGTTATTTCACAAACCCTTTCCCTTCTGTGAAATCTTAAAGCCAAACAAGCTTGGAGAAGCCTTGAGAATTGAAACTTCTGTGGCAATCCACAGAACTGAAGAATTCAGATATGGCTGTATTTATCAATTTCTTTTCCTCTACAGCCACCCTTTGTGTTCAGAAAGGCATAAAATTAATGCATTGTGCCCATAAGCAGTGACAAGTGCTTCAATACAAGATTGAGGGAACAAATGTAGTATTTCATATAGTGATCAAATACTGTAAGTGTGATTTAATCTCAGTTTTGATGGGGTATTCAGGGAAATGGGGTTTTATGTAATAAGTTTTTTCCTCTAACATTAATAATGAGGCTTAGATTTGTGAATTGAGGAGGCAGGTTTCCTGAAATATTTATGTGTAGATGTTGTGCCCACGTTTGTTTCTCAGCATGAATGCAGCAGCATTTTCACTGCTGGTAGCCAAAAGGATTTCTTGATTTCCTTCCTGTACTGGGGTGCTAAACAGAATTCCAGATCAGAGCCTTTGTGTATGACAACTCCCAGAGAACAAATCTGGGCTTCAGTTTTCATCTGTCTGTCCAGGAAAATAGAAAATCATAGCAAAAAATGTGCATTTCAAGTGTGTGGGAGCTATTCTTGATGGTTTTTCTCCATTTTTTCAGCCACTGACACATTTTTCTTGCCCTAAGAGAAGATTATTTCCAGCAATTCATTTCATCCACCTCTCCCTTTATGATTTCTTCCCTTCTCCTTTTCTCTCCCTTGTGATAAACACAGGTATAGCCACACTCTAAAAGCCACCCAGCAAAAAGAGAACAAACTCTTGAGACCAAAACTTGGAAACTGGGCTTTGTGAGTTATGAAAGAATAATAATACAGTTTCATGATTGTGATGGAGTAATTATTGGGAAAGAGTGATAAAAGGGAAAAAAAGGACTGAAACATCATCTAGAAAATAAAAAGCTGTAATAATTTGGTTTGAAAAGGAGTTTTTGTGTGTAAGAATTAAGATTTGCAGCAGAATTCTTTCAGAACAAGTATTTAGTTTTAATTATCGGGATGGTATCTTGGTTAATGGCATTCTTTGAATTCTTCAGTGGCTGTGAAATGCTGAGGCCTTATGAAGGAAGAACATAGAGAACAAGAAGCCACAGGAGATGAGCATGCTTTCCCAGTTTCCCAAATTAAATGTTGCAGGCGTGCACATTGCTGGTTTTCAGCTCTGAGGTGGGCTGCTCGTTGAAGGAGCACAGTGGGTGTTTCTGGAGATGCAGGGGGGCATTCAGGGGTGTAGCCAATCCCTCAGGCTGGGGCTGTGCTGATCCAGCACCCCCTGAGCCTGCTCCTCGTGCCCTCTCCTGCTGCTCTGGGAGTGCTTCTCATGGCATTGCCTTGGCTACAACTTCTTTATGCTTTTGTGAGTTTAGCAAAAAAATAAGCAGAAGGTATCTCTAAGCCTACATAAAAAGTGCTGTGCTTGGAGAGGCAGCAGTGATTCACTTCATATTTTCAACTAATTTGGCTCTTTAAAAATTTGTGTCTAACTCCAGTCTTGGTTCAGAGAATGGAGGATATTCAGTGTGAAGCAAAGTCCTGCTAATACAGGGTGTAAATACCTTTTGTCTGCTCTTTCTACATAAAACACCTGTGTAATTTATAATAACCTCCATGGAGTCAGACTGGGGATCCATCCAGCCCAGGATCCTGCCTCCAGCAGTGGCCAGAAGTGGCCAAGGGAAGAATAGAAAGTCAGCAGTCACCCTAGAGATCCTAAAGGACTCCACATTCAATATGCAAAACTAAACTCCTTCTAATAGCCCCCCATAAAACTGAACCAGTACGTGCTTAGCTGACTCCAGTTAGTGGTAAAGCAAATATTGATAGAATTCAAAACTACAGTCTTCTGGTATTAGCAGATTCATCTGATTAAATGAATAATAAATCATCTCATGTTACTCCTAACAGTAACACATTTAGTATTTGCATATGATGTGAATGAAAGTTGTCAAAGACATGCAAAGTAGAGGTTGAGAAATTTGGTTTCCAAAGAAATAGAGATCGTGACATAGAAAAGGCAATATAGAGTTGGTCTTTGCTGAACCCAAAATGCATTTACACATTTCCCTGTTTAGCTCCCCCCACAAAAAACCCTTTGGGGAAAACCTTTTAGGATAGCTTGTGGAGAACTTCAAAATCACATTTCCTCAGTCCTCAGAACAAAGTTGTATCCCTCATGAGATCTACTCCTCATGCTACACACATTGTAAACTGAATAAATAACTCTATAATCTCTAAGAGATCACAAATGCCACTGAGGTCTTAAAAGGGGTCATGTCTAATCTTTTTTTATTTTCCTAGATAAATACTATATTCTATGGTTTATCATTTTGAGATGGTTCAAAATAATTCAATCATAGAGGATTCCAGTGAGAGATAACAGCCTAAATGCTCAAAAATACCACTCTATACAACTAGATTTTTATATCCTCCAGTGCTATTTGGAATTTGGAAGTGTCTGTAATGTGTTCAAATTGGAATCTAGTCCTAGGAACAGAATCTTTAAATTAATTTTGATACTTGAAAAATGCCTTGAGCTGTGCTCAGGGAGGAAAACAGAACAATTGAAAGATTTGGAAATTTCTGTCAGTTGATAGTAAGGCTATAAAGAGGAGATAAAAAGAGGGAAATAAGTAAGGATGGACTTCCCAAAGACACTGAGTGTGTGGCCAGAGCAGTCCTGAGAAAGGAGCTGTGGTCTCGTGCTGCCAGGTGAATGCATCTCTACTTTTCCCTTCTGTAAGTAGCAGGCTGCCCTAGATCTTTATCAAGGAGACTGAACAGAGCTCTGCAAGAAAACAGGCTCTGTAGATTCTTGAACTGTGTAAAATTGTTACAGGATTCTGATATTTTGCCAATCAGCAGCTCATCTAAAAGCAGTGTCTAGAGGGAGCCATGCGTGTTTGCAGTCTCAGCTTGGAGCGGGGCTGGCTGCTGATTCTATCACTCCTGGCACATTCCAGCAGGTTTAGTGTGCTCTGAAGCAGGAGCACAGGAATAGGCACGAGCCAGTTCAGGTGATGGTCTCTTTTCTTGTGTAATTCACCAAGTTCTTGCTAAGGTCCCTGTAGGAAACTGAGAGATGCAGGGAGAGAAACACTCCTTTACTCAGAGCTCAGTAATTAAGACCAAAATTGCAGATTTCCTTGTCTAAGTTTTAAGGGTGCAGCAGGAAAAAATTGTTGGAGATCATGACACATGTGGGAACCCAGAAGGCTCCAGTGGCTTTGACATTGCAAAGAAATCTAAAAATTTGAATTTTGCTCCCTGACTTAGTAGATGATTTTCTTTCAGTGAGTTACTTCATGACTGTTTTCTCACATTAATATGTTAGTGCTGGGCATTGTTTTCACTGTTTTCATCTATCACAACACTTTTCTGGTATTTTCAGTGGATTGTGCTACAATGCATACAAAATAAATTAAGAGATGCAGAATATGCCCAGCCTTTGGGCACCAAAGTGTAAAGTAAGATTGCTTGAACTTCTGGGTGCACATTCTTAGGAATTAGGTTTCAGGATGAATGAAGCTATTCATGTTTCACAGCCTTTAAGACTCTACTTACCTATGGAACTTTCCAGTATCCTCTGAGACTAGCAGGCTGCTGTTGATTAAGATGAAGTAATTTTTTTGTGAATAGAGCATATGTTTTTTTAGTGCATGCTAAATATTGCTATGGTTAAGTTGAAATGAGGAACAGGCATGCTGCACCATATTGTTATTTGCTGTGAAGTGATTTAACAAATGTTTGAACAGCTGTGCTGAGTAGGCCCTGTTGATATAAGTAGTGGAATCATGAGAGCTGCTGTTTTGGTTGTTTACAGTGGAAAAGGATCAATCAAATAATTGTCTGCTGGGGTAAAGGACTCTAGATGAATGTAATAGAAAGTTAAGGTAATTCATGATAAACTCTGTCAAATCCAGCTTTGCATGTGGTGAGTTTTAGCAAAGATGCACATTTCTAATCTTCCAGAAAAGGCAATAGAGTTTTGGCTACTTCAACAATCAAGGAAAATTGCTTGGAGAAGAGTCAGGACAGTTGCTGGTCTTTATATTACTTAACAAAAACTTTTTCAGTTCCAGAAATGAGCAGTCTCTGAACCACATTTCTAGGTGGCCCAGCAAAGTTCCTGCCATCCAGACTGATGATTTGTAGCAGGAAACCAAAGCTTCTGTGGCCAGCACCCCGTGCACTACCCTCAGCTTGCCAGCTTTTCAGTACTGAGGTAGTGAAAGAAATATCGTCCCTATACAGTCATGAGAGGTATTAAATGAACAGCTGGCATTCCTGGCATACCACAAACTCACCAAACAGGAAAAGAAAATCTGGGTAGAATATTTTAATGAGTTTTACTCCTAAAAATGGAAACCAGCTATCCAGATCACAAAGACCCCACTTGAACTTTCTGCCTGTGGTCTGGCTTCTGATAAGAATTAATTTGTAAGGACAGATTTGACAGTGGGCAGCCACTGTGACTGTGGGTGTTACACTGGAGCTTGGGTTTTTACCTTCCAGCAAAATGCATCAAATGAAGACCTCGAATTTTAGCATGGTGGTAAAACTTTTTGGAAGTTTGAACACAAATTTTGGTCCCAGAATTGATCCTCTATGAGTATCTGATTGCCAGGGCTCAGGATTGCTGGAAAAGGTTTAGAGGTGGCAAGCACAGTGAATTGTTCTGAGGGCACACTTGTGGTCTGGGAGCCTGGAAGTCCTGGAGGGTGTGTAGGGACAGTGGCAGTGCGGTGACCCCACCCTTGTCCCTCTAGTATGTTCCACCCTCCTGCTTTCCTGCTTTCACTGCAGTGTACTGCACTGCCCAGGCCTCTGAGCACTTCCTTGGGCTTTTTATAAGGGAGAAAACATGTAAGGAAACATAAAAAGGACTTTATTAAACTAAGGGGAATTACAAACTGAGATATGCCTATTGCCAGCCTGACCTTACAGCAGATCAATCCTTTCCAGCAGCATTCAGAGTGACTGAGGTGCCTTTATTGCCAGGAATGCTGTGTGACAATAAAACATTCAGTAAAGTTTATATTGCTGCTGCTGTAACTGAGACATTCTAGTTAAATAAAATAGCACTCCTTTTATGAGTGCATACTGTAATATGAGTTCTCAACCAAAAGGAAGACTTAAACTGGAATTTATTTTTTCTGAAGGATAAAAGCTGTCAGATTCTGTGCTGATAGCTGCAGGTAGCTGAGTACTGGAGAGTAACCTCAGTCATGACTATGGGTGCAGAGGTGTTGTGCTGCAGCTCCATTACATACAATGTGTCCTCATAGTTATTCTGCTTTGCAGGGAAGCCCATCAGAACTTCATTCTTTGAATTAATTGTGTTTATTATAGCGGCTCTGAGAGACATAATCAAGACATCCCCAAGTCTACTGCCATCAAGGCAAAGCCTTGGTGCATCTCAGGGTGGGCTTAAATTCAGCCAGTGAGGAAGCTTGTGCTGCATCTCCTACCAGAGTCCCACTGGGCTAGTTTAAAGTGTCTGTGAGCTCTTTTGTTCCTCTTTTTTGTATTCTAAATAAATTCCGATTTGGAAACATAGTGAGATTTGACTTCATGGCTTTGACCACTAGTTTAATACACTTTCCATCTGTGTTAAAGATTTCTGTACTTTTAGTTTTGCTAGTACAGCCTTTTCTCTTTCAATTTTTTTTTCTTTTCAATTAATAGTTGGTCTTCCTAATGAGCCACAAAATTGTCCACCTTGGCAATCAGGGTAGAAATCAGTAATATCAAGGTAAGTGGTGATGTACATGTCTTGATGAACATTAATGGTACCAATTTCAATAATGCTTTCACTGTTAGATAAAAGCTGGCCTGAAGATAATGAATCTGCCTTCAGGAAAAGCTAAGACATAATAGACTGGGAAGAGCATTTGTCCTAATTATGGTAATTATGTTAATTTAGGCTTTAAATAATAAGAGGGTGGCACTTTATATATTTAATATTTCTGTTAACTGTGAGCATTAAGGAAAATGAGACATCTCAGAGATCCAGATTTACTCCAGCATTTCATTTAAGTAATGCTAAGAAGCTTCCTGGGAAAAGCAGCAGTGTGAAGCAACAAGGTGTTGCTGGGCTGTTCCATGTGCCTCTCTCAGAACACAGAGTGTTCAGTCAGGCCTCAGATTTGCAGGTAGAGCACTGCAGCCTGTTTGGAGTAGCTGAGGTCCTGACCCATAAATCCACTGGAGACTTTTACTTCCACTGCTTTGGCTGTCTCAGCCGCTTTCTGTCCAGTGGTGTGATCTGAGACTTATTGTACTGAATCTCCCTGGCAGGATTAGAACAACCTCAAGGCTATTTCCTTCAAAACCAGTCTATGAAGAGAGCTTTCTTTGCAGTGAAATGTCATCTTTATGAATTCAGAAAGAAGAAATTCATAATCCCCTGTGACTCTATACCCACATGTGCCTCAGAATCCTGGAAATTACTGTTTTTCCTGCTCCATTCATAGTAGTTATATTTGCTTAGCTACTTCTGCATGTTTTCCAAAACTTCGTTAACAAACCAAGCCAAAGAATCTTCACATCCACGTTGTTTGCCCATGCAGGATATGTCCTGTCCTAGTGCCATTGTGCCATATTTCCAGTTAGGCTGGGTCAGCTCTCTAGCAGACAGGCAGCAACTTGCATTCTTTTTTCTTGTCTGCAAATGTAGTTCATGTTGCTCTTCTCTGGAGACAGATCAGTTTGGGTCTGGCTCTTAGTGGAGACAGGAGGAATTACACACTGCAGTTTGTGCAGGCTCTCAGCTGCCTTTGGGCTGGGTATTTCAGCACTCAGCAGTACAGCTGCACAGCAAACAGCTGGGACCTGCCTTCAGATCCACCCCCAAGAGTGCCTGTGGTGGTCTGGGCTCTCCTCGATGAGCTGCAGTTCCTGTAACTTGCATAAAAATTTCCAGAAAGGGAGCTGAAGCACCAGCAAATACAGGATCAGCTGTGGGCAAGCAGGAAGGAAGGTTTGTGCAGGGAATGAGCAGCTGCACAGCTTTGATGGTAGCAGAGAATGCCACTGCTGCAATTCTGTACCCATCCTGCAACCTTCAGCTACCACTGACGCTTGACATCTCTGTGCACCAAGTGCTGCCTGCTTCCCTGGCACATTCCTCCCCAAGTGAACCCTGCAGTTCCCCTCAGAGGGCTTCTCCATCCCAGCCAGCTGCTCTCTATCTATCTGTCTATCTTAGTCTCTAATCTGGGCTATAAAGCAGGCCCATTTTCCAGGCAGTGTTTACTGAAAACACAGGAGCGTGCCTGGCTCCCTCGGCCATCCCTCCTCCTGCCCTCCCACTCCTGGCAGGCTCTGGAGGTCAGGCTGCTGCAGGACTCTCCTGCTGCCTCTGGGAGAGCGTGCAGTGAAACCAGCAGCCCGTGAGCCCATTACCCCGGACAGCTTTGCAGTGCCTTCCTCTGGGGTTAAGGGAGTTCATTATGCTCACAGCCAGTCAAGGTGGTTGACAGTAAAGCAAACAGTGATTGAAATCTTCATTAGAGAGAAAACCAGAGTGCTAACGTAAAGATCTGGGATGGGAGAACACAGTGAAACATCAAGGCTTTCAGTGGGATCAGTAATTTTAAAATGGATTTTCTAAAGAAGCAGAGAAGAGATAATGAAAAGGGTCAACAACAAATAATAAGGGATAATTATGAGGTTGGTGTCATTCACAAATGGCACTGGAGGGTCAGTAAGAAAAAACTGGAACTTGCTGTAGTGCTTAAATTAGGAAATATTGAAGTCTTTAATGAAAAAATACATTTAAAATGCTAACTTCCTTGAATTCTGATTAATACCCATATATTCTGTAGTTATGCTCCTATTTCTGTAGGTATACACTAACTTTTGGGAAGGAGTAACCATCTGGAGCTGCATCTTTGTCCCTGCTTCCTGACAACTGGGATTGTGACAAGATAATTAGGGCCTGTGCTTGAATAAAGTATTTCTAGATTTCTTTGCAGCTGCTTCTGAACTAATCTACCCATTCATATCTACCTTGAAAAGATGACTTGCATTATTCTAGGAATGAGAGGAGCTGGATTCTTTGTCTTGCCCTTACTGCATAATTTTTTTTATATTTTTCTTTTTTACCTTGGACTTAAAGGCAATAGCAGGAAGTGAGCTGGGTGATTTTTTTTCCCCTGATAACAGCTCATTTTCTTGCCTGGTGTTGTCACTAAAACTCCACAGGCTGTTGAAACAGTGTTGGAATGGGGCAATACTGAGCCTGTAGGATGCAGACTGAGCATTCATGTTTTAAAAGAGAGACTTTTAGGAGCCTTCCCCACTCTTGTTAAAGCCAGGACACATCCCTGCATGTCAATGGAAGCAAGATAAGATTTCAAGTCCCATCTTGTGTCCTACACATTTTCTGGTGTGTCCGGAAATTTCAGTTATCTCCACTCACGGCTGGAGATCAGGAGGGCAGTTTGAATTTTTAGTCAAATAAGCCAAATAAACCTCTATCTTCTCTAGCTATATATTTATTCAGTAATTAACTCAACTTTCAAGCTCACAAACTAGTTCTTTGTCTCTTTAAATATTTGTCCTTGGGGTTAGGAGCAGTGATCTCCAGGGAAGATGGAGAGTGACCAGAGGGGTTGGTGTCTGAGCCAGAATGGCCAGGAGCTCCTCCATGGTCCCACATGAATGCCAAGGCTCTTTTGCATTACAGCCTCATCTGATGTCTGCAGTTTTGACATCCTTGGACACTAGCAGGTTATTTTTGCACATGGTAGTGTGTTTGTATTTCCTACCCATTTTCATTTCTGGGTAAACAACAAGGAGAAAACATCTTTTCCTCTCAGTTTTTTTGATTTTTGTTTAGGGTGGTTTTTTGGTGGGATTTTTTTGTTTGTTTGTTTTTGTTTTTGTTTTTTGTTTTTTGTTTTTTTGGGTTTTTTTAGCAGTTTAGAACAAGGAAGAACTCTTGTTCAAAAAATAATCTTAAAAGGAAAAATCTGATTTTTGTTCTAGATGTTAGCAAAAGGCTCAGAGGAATCCTGGCTGCAGTTGGTATGAAACTCCAGAATGTGGGCCCTTTTGGTAGAGAGTAACAAGAATAATTAAATATCGATGAAAAAATATATCAGAAGAACTAAGAAGCCTGTTTTTATGTAATTATCTATTAAAAAGAAGATATTTCAAAGTAATATTGAGAAAAAGTACAATTTTAAAATGTAATTACCTACAAAACAAGATCAGTGATCTGGAAAGAAACCAGTTTTACTTAACTAGAAAGCAGTTGCCAAGAGGTTTATTCCATGAATTAAATTTTATGGATTCTCTATTAAAAACTTCTGCACTGTAGCTGAACAATTTGTTCCTGTCTTGACGGGAGCTATGATCATAAATGCCAAGAGGTTGGATGTGTAGGTTTTCATCCTCACTAGGGGTCTTCATTAATTAAAACTTTTGGCAGCCATTCTTTTTTTTCTGTTTGAATTGTTTTTAGTAAAATGAAAGGGTAACATTTCACTTGAAGAACAAAAGAAATTTATTTCACTCTTATTACTGAAATGATCTTAAGCAGAATGTTGGGAGAAAATTCATTTAACTTTCCTGTCAACCTTGATGGTGTTTGCTTCTCCTGCTGGTCTTTTCTATTTCCTCTTTCTCTGATTTACAGCATAATGAGCTAATAGAGTCAGAACTGCATCTTACTTTAGGCAGAAGAAATAATTGGGCAAGCAAAGCTACAAACTGCCTGACACCTCTGAAAATCAATTAACTCATTAAATAGTCCAAAGTTTGGTATTTTGATTTGTTACAGTTAAACATTTGCATGTAATGTCTATGGAAGCCTTGGGAATGAAAACATATATATTATAAATTATAATATGTACCCAATCTAATATTTATGAAATATGGAAAAAGATGTTTTGTAGTTTGGCTTTTTGTTGCATTCAAGTTCAGGTGTATTTAAGGATTTTCTGTGCTCTTTAAAGTAGTTACTTTCCCCTTCTCACTCTGTTCCTCATTCAAGTGGAGCAAGAATCACAGGGTTTGCCTGGGCTGGAAGGTGATGAATACACTGCAGGCTGCTGACAGAAATTGAATACAAATTGGGAAATCAAGTGTTATGAGGCATTGCAAACATTAAATATTTTGTTGTTTACTCTTTAGAGACCACTGCATGCTGTGAAGCCTTCCTGACACATGAAGGCCTTTTGAAGCTGAGGTACCCTGAGTGCTGCTGGCTGGCCAAGGGGCCTTCTCTGAAATCCCTTCTTGACACAGGAAGAGAAACATTTGCTCTACTGATGGTGCACCTGAAACAAAGTTGCATGGTCTGTTGATATTTATTAGTGCAGGTAAGTGAGGAAGATTTTTAACGACTTTTCATTTCAACTTCTTTGAATTGTGCATTAGGGTGAGGATGCTCAGAGCCTTTTGTATGTGCATTTTATTGTCCAGTTTGTGTTTTCTCCTGAGATGTTCATTAGTTCAATTTCAAGCTTTCAGATAAGCTCCAAGGAGAGAGGGGTTTTGTTTCAGAGGAATGAAAAAGACAAAAGAATTTGCTTTATATCTTTGCTGCCCAAAATCACACTTAAAAGATCCAACTGTGAAAAATGCAGGTAATAGATTCTCTGCTGTGTTAGTCAGAGGTAAAAGATGAAAGATAAGCCTGCTGGCAACCAGAACTCTATTTCAGCTGCTTCTCAAGTTTGTCACAGGCAAGTCTACAAAGACATTTCACCATATCTCTGATAAAGATTGTGCTGTATTGAACTGATCTGCAAACATGCAAACAGACTAAACCTGTGTGTGCATTGTGCCTGTGTGTGCATCTGGATTTATGGGCAAGTGGAAGAACAGCTTTTCAAGAGCTTTGTAGTAAAGTAAGAGAAGTTCATTGCTTATTAACTGCTTTCCAATTGTTCTTTTATTTTGGCTCTGTTTAGCATTTTTTGTGCATGGCAATTCTAGCTCAGCAGTACAGCCATGTCATGACAGAGTAGCAAAGAGTATTTCCAGCTTTAAGGGCTAAGGCTTTATGAAGGTAAGGGGATAAAAGGAGTTTACAGCAACTGTGCTTGACTTCCTTTTCACTGTCATTGCCTTCTGGAAGTGTTTTGTTCTGGCTGCTGATTAACTTCTTCAGTGGTTATTTGAAAGTCAGCAAACAAGGATTGTTTTTGAAGCTGAAAACAATTATCAAAAATATAGGACTGGAACATTTGAACAGTAGCTCCCATCTCCAAGAGCACACATTTAATCCTCCCCAATGTTTTTAACATTAGAAACATGGTGACTTTCCACAGTTTTGTTGATATTACCTGGATATAAATCTCCTTCCTAAACTCTGGATTTGTTTTGACAAAGTTTCTCTTTGGTAGGACAGACTCAAGTTTCACAGGAGAGAAAAGTAAGATCAGAAGGAAACAGGATACAGCAGGACAATAAATGAGTGGTTTGCCAAGAAAATATACATAAAGTTTTAAAGGCTGAAAATAGCACATTCTCCTTTTTCCCTCCCTGAGACCCTTGTGAAGGATCCTATTCATGATGCCATTTAGTCTGTGACTATTGGTGAAGTCTGTGCCATCATCACCAAGAATAACCAAGATGTTGGGCTAGTTTTAATTAAATCTATGTGGCAGATAATGAAGTATGGGATAATTGGGATGCTGTTTGTCAGGCAGAATTGGGTAAATCTGACAACACCCAACTAAGCTTTGTATAGGAATGTAAATCCTGTTGTCTGCATGGGATGGTGCTGTGATTTGTGGAAAGAGGAACCCTGGTACAAAAAGGGCATCTGGGTGGTGCCTTTACCATGAGCTCAGAAGGGGCTGGTTTTTCCAGCCTCCTGCAAAAGTCCCATCTCTGCACCAATTTCAACTACTAGGTCTTTATTCAAAAACATTAGTGGAACAAATAATAGCTAAGTTCCACTCTTGAAGTCAGATCTGAGATGCTAAATATGTCTGTCAGAACCTTCCTGGAAGAATGGAAATTTACAGTAAATGCAGCACTGAAAGCAGAAGTATTATTCTCTATTACAGTTCTGCACAGCTCAGCAGATAAAGCAGATACTTTGTGCAAGCCTGGCAGCAGAGATAGACTGTCTCAGAGGCATTTTATTAATTTTTCAAGAGTATAAATCAAGACAATTTCATGTTGAATAAAGAATTAAATACTTTTTGCTCTCATTTCCGGACTCTCAGTAATCATTAAGGAGACAGTAAAAGGACTGCAAGGGAATTAGCTTTTTGACCCAGTATTCACCAACAGTAGATTCTGCTAACAGTGGGAATAGCCTTAATGAGAAGTTTGCAAGTGGAAGATTTATATACTTTCATTATAGGCAGATTTTGTGAGATTTTAAACTTTGTGGCCTGAATGGAAGCTTTGAGGCAATTACTAAGAAAATAGTAAGAGTGGCTATGGTGCATGAGAAGATATCCTGCCTTGGGAAAAAGGAGATGTGATTAACTTCCAGGTCCTGGTGCTGAGATTCTGCTGAATGGCACATGGTCCTGCACTTCCATGCATTTCACAGGATCCCTTCCCCTCCTGTGAGGTCAGTGCAGAGGAGATAAGCAGCAGCCTTTCAGAGTTGAGACAGGAGGCAGATGGAAATGTAGGTTATCATATATATTCAACACATTCTAACTCCTCTTCATAGTTCCTCAGTTCCAGACTACTGAGTCTTCAGAGCACACATTTGCTGTACAATTGTTGGATTTGTTACCTTGCTGTGGGTGCCAGCAGGAAATAATCTGTTTAGCTTGATCCCTGATCTGTCTTTGTGTGGGAAAAGTAGGAAAGGGAAGGTAAAAAGGGGATAATACTCTGCTGCTGTTCTGCAGTGTGCCTCTGGCAGGGGCCTAATCCCAAGGGTCAAAGGCTGAGAACATCAAGCTACTTTAAGCTAACAAAATAAATGCTTGGCAGTCCTTCTCCATCAGGAGCCAGAAGCCTCAAGATTTAACACATGGATGTGCCTCTTCTGCATAATCTTGTGTCATCCACCACTGAGTGAAAATGTCCCATTCTGGAAAAATTCTGTGTTCTGCTTCAGCAGGGGCTTCTCCTTGTCCTGGCTAGTGGGAGGAACAACTGGGTTTATTTGCTTGAGCAGATGCCCATGGAGCCATCCCATGCCCCATATGCTGTGTTACCTCAGTGTTGATCATGTTTCCTATGGGACTATTCCTGTGAGATTTTGGTAAGGCCAGACATGTGCCACTTAGAAGTAGATAAATTGATCTTCAATAAGGGATTTTTTTTTTAATCTACTAGAGTAATACTGGTTTGCAAAGGTAAAATATATTCTGTTGAAGAATCTTCAGTCTACTTCACTGAAATTCCAAGCTGTGTCCGTTTTACAAAACCTACCTTATAGCAGTGCTTTCTTTATCAGGATACTCTGTTAACATTGCCAGCATGGGATCAATAAGTTAATAGGAATTTAATTTCATTCAGATTAAAAAAGCCATGAAATCTAAAGGTGAGCTTTATAAAGGCCATGTTGCCACTGAGCCCTGGGAAGATGGCTGCATCTGCTTGACCTGATGGGAAATGGGAAATGTAGGAGTTTCTCCTGAGACTTAGCAAATTCCTGAATTTGAAGGATACTGCAAGAGAAAATGCAGGAAATGATAGGAACCGAATCAAGGACGTGACTAAATCACTTCACCAACATTCCTCTTTCATGTTAGAGCAAAACAATGTTGCAGCCTGACTTATAATAAATTGCTGCTTAATAAGGCCACAAGTAAGTCATCTCTTCTCAGCTAATTCCTGTTCAGCTTCCCCAGCTATAAAACCCTGATTAAAGAAGATTTAGCAGCTGTACTGTTCTCTGAGGCATGAAAAATCTTGATTAAAGCCACTATACTGGAGTCAATGAAGCTTAAACCTTGATATAGTGGGACACAGGGAGGGCCCAAGCCAGCTTTATGCTCCCCAGTGTCCTGCTGGCCAATCCACAGTGGACTGCTTGTTTTTGAGTCTGCCCAGCACCTTGCCAGACCTCCTGCCTGTCAGATAAGCATCGTATTATCTGTGCCTATCTGCAAGGTTAAGAGCAGCCAGCAGAAAGCCGTGGTCACCAAAGAAAAGATGTTTAAGCAGCTTGGAGGCTGAGCTACTGGCATTCCTGCTTTTGACAAAGTGGAGGGTTTGGGGGGAAAGATCATGGCTTTTACACTTCAGGTGTTGGGTTTGAGGAGTAAAATTGAACTGGTAGTGCAGTTTTCTTAATAGCTCTAAGGAAAGCTGTGCCTCACAGTGTTATTTAAATCACCACACGACTGTAACTTCATTAACAGTGTAAATGTATGGTGATTAGTGATTGATACAAATCAATTATGTTAATAAGTCAGGTTCTGCTCTGAATAATATCAGGTGACTGCAAGGAATGAAAGCTAGCACAGAATTGGAATGGTGGCTACTGATACAATGGTACTGCAGTCACAGGATTAACATTGAATCAATCAGTTTTGATTCCTGCATTTTTAATATTAATATTTTTTCAGTTTATTCTGGCTGTGATGTAAATTACTTTGAATTAGGTCTGAAAAGTAGAGAAACAGCTTTATGTAGAAATTGGTTTTTGGTTTTGTTCAGTTTTGTTTTTCAGTCCTTGCAACAAATGAAATATATTTAATTAGTTTTACATTTGTTTTCATTTTATATTTGCCCCAGAGAATATTATAAGATATACTTCCCCAGGTAATGAACTGCTGAAATATTCTGATGGTAGGTATATAAAAAGACATTTTGATTTCTTAATTAGTAAATGAAAATTTTTCTCATAAAGTTTAAAAAGCTCTAGAAACATCGAGACTGTACTGCAAGAGATTTCATCTGTAAACTAAGCTGGAACCTCCAACTCTTCAGTTGCTATTGCAAAATATCTTAGCCAGAAAAGAAGGGATAGTAGCTGGACCAAGGCCACCTGAGCAAAACTCTGATTGGGACATTGCAGTTATAGAATCAAGAATCGTATAAAACCATTTTTTATGATTAATGAAGATTGGTTAACGAGTAACTGGCAAAGAACAGATCACACCTCTCTATCTGGTTATTTAGGTGTCATTGGCTTTAGTGATATCACAGAGCTATTGTGTTCTATTTGGATAACCTTGTCTGATACACTAAAAATCACGGTTTTTACAAGTTTGTTTCTTTTTGAGTTAAAGCAGAAAGGCTGAGTCATTGCTCTTAACCCATCTGCACTCAGGCAGCCTCTGAAGTCCATGCTTGGGGAAAGGCTCAGGAAAAGTGAGAATGTATGGTTCTGTGTGTGCAATGGCAGAAATTCAGGCCTTTGGTATCATCCTGTGCATAAAAAATAACTCTATCTATGTTCTAATTGCAAATTGAGAGATGTTTCAATTTGTTTTCTTGGGGTTATGGTACAGAAGGTTCAAGGTACTATTGCTTCTAAATATCACTCAGAAGTTGGGTGTTACTGCTGAGGCAACATCACAGAGTGATATTACAGAATTAAAGACTGAGGATAAATTCTGTTGGCTAGAATAGATTTATTTGTTCCCTCTGTGTAAAATATATCTTCTGTGCTCACAGGCTCACAAACGTGTCATGGTAGGTCATTAAACACATCGCAGATAATTTTATTTTCCTTTTTACATTTCATCTTCTTTCTTTGTAGTCTGCTATTTCTTCTCTGTCAAGAGTTTGTATCTATTTAGGTGAGAAAAAAAGGTTATTGCTTCAAAAAATGTTATTCTTAATCCTTTTCTACTAGTATAGTTGAGCATTTTAGCTAACAATTTAGGCAAATAATAACAGATTTTTTGGTGATCTGATTTGAAGGAATTTCTTTAGTACAGTAAACCATGAACAGCTTGGTTTCTGTGGGAAATGAGACAAAATGAGTTTAACAATTGTTAAGGAAATGGTTTCTAGCTATTCTAACTATTTTCTTGTGCTAGAGACCGGAGGAACTAAAAAAAAGGAGAATCAGTATTCTGTCAATATCAGGGATATTTTCTTTGCAGTCAGACAAATCATAAAACACTCATGTCAAAAGGAGAAATAAAGCAAAATAATTCTTATTCTAAGGGCTTCAACTGTTACTATCTTTCATATTATAAATACAGTTAATAATAAACTTACACCTTTAGGGTGAACCTGCAGGACAGAGGAAAACTAAAAGATAACTTGAAGGATAATGAACTTGGAGATTGCACACAAATTCAGGGAAACATCAAGCTGGATTAGTCTAGCTCTTACTAGGAAACACCAGTTCCATGCTGAAAAATGCAGTGTCTGCTGAAGAGATAATGACCAAGCACATAATTAACAAGCACTGCATTTTCCATCTGTCAGGAACTCTATTGCCAAGGTGTCCAAACTGAGGAACTGAAATCTGTGCAGGTACTGTAGGAAGTGCAATGTTCCCTCTGGCCCTGCTCTGTCCTGTGCTGTTCTGGGACAGCCCACTGCCCTTTTGCAGCCCAGGATATTCTCTGCTACTGTACTCAAGTGGACAAAGACCAAATTGGGAATAAATGTGAATAAAACTGCTCCCAAGTAGGCCAGAGTAAAATTCATTTACCTGTTATAATTATAATTTTCATTAAATTCATTCCAGAGACTAATGAAGATGTGCAATCAAATGATTTCTCCTAGGACTGATTTAAGGGAGCAATTTGAAAGTGAGGCTTAGAGGGGCAAAAAAACGTTATACCTAATTCAAGAGACTAAAATATTCTGTATTATAGACACTTTGGTGGTACTTTGTTGTTTGCAGTCTAGTACATGCAAACCCCCCACCAAGGACTGCCTTTCCCCTCTTTTGTTATGCTCAACTGTTAACAGTAATTGTCCATAATTCTGCAGCACAATTGATTTGGTCACCAAGCAGGTACATCCTTCTGTGTAAGCTGGAGTGTAAATAATAGAAATAAGAGGATGATTACAGTCATCATCAATGTCTCCACTGCATTTAATCGACCTCAGGGATTTTTTCCATCACAGGAGATAAAGTAACTATATGTGAATAGTGGGTTATTTGAACAGTGAAGTGGTTTTTAAATAGCCTGTACTTGATTACTCCCTCAGCCTTGGATTGGTGCCTCCACAGGTGCATGAACTGCATTTCTCTGATTTCCTCTTTGTGCTTGGAAACCTGGTCAAAGCCTTGAATGTGGGGATATGACAGTACAAATGTTGTGATTATCCTCTGCAATAATGCAGCTTTGCTGTAGAGGATAGATGATTTATTAATGCTGGATTAAGACCCATTGCCTCACTGAAACAGGTCCATCCTCCCTTCTGGGGAGGTCCCCACAAGCAGAGTGCCATGTGCTGCATGGCACAAATTAGTACTGCAATGAAACTAAATTTCTGGAGCTTTCAGGTCCAGTATTGAGCTGTAAGCAGTTTCTCTCAGGGCAATGTGTGCAGGGTACCTTGTTCTCAAGGGAGAAAGTTGCCTCAAGAGAACCATTAGGAACAAAACCCATAAACTAGGGGTAAGGAGAAGAAAAGGCCTGTTTGAGAGCTAATTCTGTCTCTGGTAGGCTCTGCTCTTAGACCCCTCTCATGTTACCCTACTACAAAATGAAAAGTGACAGTGCTAGAGCCTATGAAGGGCATTTGTGGCATGAGGAATTCCCTGGTGCCTTACAGGCATTCAGCACACACTGGGAGTGCTGGAGGTAGCTGTAAATGACAGGAATCTGTTGTGTTGAGCTGATGTTTCTCTTTCTCTGTTCTGAGAAAATGAGCAGCTGCACCAGAATTGCATTCTTATTTCTCAAAAGCATCCAAGCACCAGGCACACAGTGTTTGTGCTTTTTGCCACAAGTGGAGTTCTGAATCAGGAGCCACGTGGATGTTTTCAGATCTTAATTGACTCCACAGCAGGCATCCAGGCTTAGAGCAGAAATCCACCACTGCAAAGAAACCAAATGCTTTAGGGGATCCTACATTGTGTACAGGGTTAACAGGGAAGCAGGAGGCCTTATTTATGTGGAGTACAGGAATTGCCAAAGCTGAAGAAATACTGTTTTCTTTCAATGATTAATATGCTCAGTAGAAGTGTAGCATTTGCTGCCAGCTTTCATTAGCAAATCAATGGAAAACAAACCCATGTGGTAAGGGAGTGTGTCAGGGAACAGCTTAAACAGGACTGAGCTGCTTTAGATTTCAGCTGTTTTCTTTAGCACAACAGTGTAGAGCACTTTCTTGTTTATAGGATAAACACAAGGGATTGAGGTGATCTCTGTAGCACGCACGAGAGGTTGCCAACCCATAACATTCTGCAGAATGCAAAAATTCCATAGCTGCTCCCTTGGGAGTCACAGGCTGCAATCTTCTTGCATGTTGGTTTCAGTGTAAATAGCAGTTAAATCATCAGGACAGACAACCTGCCAGGAAAACTTTGAAAAAAATATTAGTTCATTTTCCTTCTTTCAAAACACAGGTTCAGCAGACTCAGAGCTCAGCCAGCTATTGGTTCAGAAGTGGCATTTCACACCAAATTAATATAAGTAATGCATAAAAGTGAGGCTGTAAATGTGTGCTTTTTTAGCTCACTCACAACAAAGACTGAAATACAATATATACCTTTATTTTTAATCTTATTTTCACTTGAGAGGGATCACACAAAGAGATCCCAGATTGGACATGAGTTTGATCTGTGACAAGAATTTCACTGAATCAGCCTCAGGATGTGCAGTGATTGTAGTATTACTTTCAGCATTTTCAGTTGCTCGAGGCTTTTTTTATTTTTTTATGTAGAAATTAGAGTCTTTTAAACAAATGAGCAGAGACTATTCTAAGCACTAATGTGGCTGTCCTTCAGACACATTGAAGCATAACAATCTTCAGAGCCATCTGTTTGAATATTTTTGCAAAATTATACATTCATGGTGAAAATACCTCACAGAGTGGCAAAAATATTTCAAGAGTAAAAATAATATATACAAGCTCATCAAATAATTCAGGAGTAAAACCAATAGATACAAAACATGAGGGAGGTAAGGCAGCCATCCCTGCAGTTACAGATTTAGGACAAGGATGGCTTTGGGAATCCAAGGTATTTGTTCTAAAGCCAAGTACTCTAAGCTGAATGACAGTACTGAGAAATAAGCTGTACCTTCAACTGTATCTGTGAGCTGTGCTGAAACCAGGGAAACCTTCCCTGTAAATGTTAGATAGGAGACCAGTCCACGTGCCCTGCTGTTTCCATAAAATCAGCCTCTCCCAATTATCTTCTCTGAAAAGTACAAAATCCCTCCAGACAGAAGAGAATAAGATAGATCCCAACAGCTTAGAATAGAATAAACCCAGATTTCACAAAGGCTAAGCTAACATGCATCAAAAAATGTTTCTATTTATCAAATAGATGCAATTAGATTTACAGTTTTCCTGCACAGGATTTTGCTGTTTAATTCAGACTTGGTGCTCATGTGGCTGACATGGTCATGCACTGAAGAGAACTTTATATTTCCAAGAACAGAATCTGGTCTTCAGTCACAACACACTGTAACTATTTTCAGCATGCAAATGTGATTATTTGCTAATGATCACACACATCCCTCTGGATGTAATTGCATCACACTTTTCAGATTTGTGCTCTCTCTATAGAGATTATGTTCTCTCTGTCTCCTGTGAGTCATCAGACTCCTCAGGTATATCCAGAGTGTGCTGTGCAGATTGATGCACTCAGCAGGTGTGGCAAAGGACAGGGCGGTTCAAGTAAAAGGAAATTGAAATGTATTTTCAAAGAGAATGTACAAATAGCTTAGTGTTTGATTTCCAGGGTGGTGATTAATTGCAAACTGTGAGATAAGAACATCCAGGACAAATAACAGTGATAGCAGTGTGTTGTATCATGAAGTAGATTCACCTCTGGTTTGAGCTTGCTTTTGGTGGTATGAACTAGAAAGCAGGGACTCTGGCAGGGTAAAGATAAGCAAAAGTGATTTCCCTCTCTGTGGTGAATTCTGGGGGCTGGAAAGCTGCACTCAGAGGACACTGACCCCATGGGCTGGGATTTTCTGGCACCCTGTGAGGACTCTTATCAGATATGATAGTGAAAATTAAAACATGGCCTGCCCACACAATCACACCGCTCATGCCCATGATGCCTTAAGTTTTAGATTTCATATTTTTCAGATTCTGTACTGCATTGGTATATAACTCTGAACTGTGAGGAGAACTTGCTAACATAAAGTGTTAGCAAGCTCTCCTCACAGTTCAGTCAGACAAAACAATCCTTTTCCAGCCCCAGGACCAAGGACACCGTTGCAGCTTCAGGCCCAAAAAGTGCAAACAACAGCAAAATGAACAGAGCAATCTGGGAGGATGGGACTTCATAACCTGGAGCTGTAATTGGACAATTAACCCCAATATTTAAATGGACCAAAACTTATAAAAGTGGGAAAACTCATGACCCATCATCCATCCTGGGTGTAGTCACAGCCAGGCTCTTGTACTGCCCAAGATGCACCCTTTGAAGGCCTTTTGATAAATCCCTACTTTATTCCTTTTGCACTCTATTCCAGGGAGCCTCTCAAGGCATCACCCATGCTCAGGATGATCCTAGTCTTTTTTTTTATACTTGTTTGTGCTAGAAAGCTCATCTTGGCCTCCATATACATTCTGAGCTCAGAAAATATGCAGTGACTGTATTTAAACCCTGAACTCAGATAGCAGCAGTGTGATCTGCAGAGTCTGGAGGTGCAGTGTGTCATCAGAATATGTCCAGCTTATACTTGGGCTAGGTGAAGGAGCAAAAGGAATTTGGAGCTTTTATCTCTTTCCCTTGTATTTATAAAATCATTGTATGCTTTTGGTACAACTTGCAGTTCCAGCTAAAAGCTGTAAAAGTTGCTGTGTTCCAGATCATAAATTGGGGTGAGATGGCAGTGCTGTGTGATGAGGCTTGCACAATACCCATGCAGCTTAGATCTGACTTAAGGCTTTGCTATTAATTCCTCACTTTCATGAACACAAAATTAACTTCCTGTTCTTTGTAGTCCTCTGAAGAACACATCCTCTTGCATGACACAAACAGGAATCTTTTTCTAGACAGAAGAAAGTTCCTCAAGGTTTAATTCAGTGAAGATCATCTCTGACATGGTTGTGCATTTCCCCATTACCCAGTGCCTCACACCACTGGAAAATGAAAATAGTCCTGGCCTGAACGTTCCTGCTGTTATCTAACTCCCACTGTACTTCATGTCAATTATTAACATCAGTGATGATAGAAATCTTAACACATGTTAAGAAACAGGACTCCTACAGAATTTTTGTTAATCTGTATTTTTTTCCCCTATGATCTTTCTTTCAGAGCCTACTTTTCTCCATCTCCTTTTCCAATGTGCTCTCCCAATTGCAATATTTTGGGCTGACGTATTCCTTTCCGTATTTGGAGGACAGAGTGCAAAAACCATTGATTATCTCTTTCACACTCCAGCCTGAGGTCTTTTTCATCATATAGAAACCTTCTGTTTTTATTTTATCCAATAATAATACCAGAAGACTTTAACAAAAGTCAGTAGGCACCACTAAACTACTTAGCTGAGCTCTCATATCAGAATATATATATATATATATATGTAAAGGAAGTCATATCTGCTTTAAGTGTAGAATTTTTTTTTTTTTTTTGCTGTTTGTTGCTGGCTTACTTAATGTTTTTCAATGAAGATCCTTTGACTTTTCTCAAGGTAATAAATAATGCAGTGTAAAACCTGCTAACTGCCAGGAAAAGGAAGATTCCAGTCATGTAGAACTTGGGGTTGGTAGCAGGATGGGGGCAGCTGGATGTAGAGTCCAGGCACTTGGATTGAAGCATGAAACTAAGGGGCTGGTCTGGCTTTGCTCAACCTCCAGTGCAGGTTTGGGGCAGCACATACTGAGGAGAAGGAGCTTTGTGTTCTGCAGCTGGGGAGGCTGAGAGTGTCTCCAGTCAGGAAACAGTGACCTCGCTACAGCACATGTTTGGGGATGGAGGGAAAGATGGGGATGGAGGGAAAGATGACTGAGCCGTACCTTTCTGCCATTTCTTTCCAGAGGATACTGTTTTAAACTTTGCCACCTGGCAAGTGGCAAAACAAAAAAATGGTTCCACACTGAATCTGACTCAGGAGGAGTTTGGGGAGTGAGGAGTGTAGGACTAAGCTCATGGTGTGCAGCTTCTCAACAGGATAAATGATGACAGTGCCTGCTACTGAGTAATGCCACCCTCGTGGTTTTTCATTGCCATAACCTAACTGCACATATGCAAATGGCACAATTTTTACCTCCCTTGTGTAACTGAATAATGCTGTGTACAAAGGAAAATGAAACACAGAGATCAGCTAAAAAGAGAATCTTTTCTAGCTGAAATTTCCCCACCTGCACGGAGCCATATCAAAAGAACTGTTCTAGTATTGCAGGTCAGAGTTAGGGATTTATTCTGAAGAGTCATAGTCTGTCACTTTTTCTCTTTTCGTTTCTCAAATAGATAAAAAAGCTGTGAGAACTAATCCATAGATGGGAGTGTGCTCATCCTTCCCTGCAAGGAAACTGATCTCTGAATCAGAATCTGAGAGGAGCCAGCTAAATGTCAACAAGGCTCTTGACATCTGCACAGTCCATACCTTACAAGAAGCAGGAGCATTAAACAGTACCAGAATGAATGAATGGTCCAGGCATGTAGAAGGGCTACCTATAAATTCCCAGAATTGCAGAGCCCAGTTGTGTAGGTCAGTCATGAAAACATTGTTGCTTTTTTAAGTCAGGTGTCTTTTATCTTTTTTCAGCTCTGAAGTGATTCATTCTTAAAGCTTTTTAGTATTCACTTTATTTCTCATCAAATCACTCATTAAATGTAGCAACCTTATAAAATAAAGAGTATCTAATTGGATTATTATTTGAAATGCAGAAGTTTTACAACAGCTTTCTGCAATAAACTTTAGGAGAGCAGGACAAATTCCTACTTAGAGAAGAAGTAATGATAGATTCTGAGATGAAATGAGCCTGCAAACAGTCTGGTGAACAAGGAACAGGAGAAAGGAACTTGTTATTGCATTTTCCTTTGTATTAACTGTGTTAGCTGCTGAACTGCACCACGTGCACAAAATAGAATGTCTTTCACCTTGAGTCCTTGCTCAGATTCTGTGTTTTCTCAAACTCTCTGTGTGTCAAGATAGCTGGAATTGGTATCCAGCCTCACTGTTTAGGCTGCTGTGCAATGCCAGATGCTGTGGATGTTGTGTTGTTTCACAGGGTGTTATTTCATGTTCTCAGGAAGGGGGGAAATTGATTGCTAGATGTGAGCACAAGACCAATGAGTGTGGAGTCAGCTCCTCTTCCCCTGTAGCACTTCTCATCTCCCCCAGACCACAAAAATGTTGTGTGTAGCAGGATTGAGGCTGGCAGGGCAGCAAGCCCAGCTCACCCCGGACTGGGGATGCACACAGGAGCAGGCATTGCTCTCTGGGAGGGGTTTAGCCCCTGCCCAGCTCCTGCTGAGCCAGCCCTGCAGGGGTTTGATGCCATCTCAATGTCCCCCATCTGGGGTGGCTTGGTCAGCCCATAGATAATCCCCTGCCTATAGATAATTCCCTGCTCACCATGCTGAGCACAAATAATCTGGGAAGATTTGATGCATTTGGGATGGGTGTCATGTATAATATCCTGACTATATGAAAAATGTTGCTGATTACTCCATTGTGCAATCACTGGGCACTTGACTGATGATAGGAGTAGTTCTTCGTGTTTCAGGTCAAATGCTTTCTCAGAAACTAACCCAAAAATAACAACAAAAAAAACACTGCAGAAAATCAGGAAGAAATTAATTTTTATTTTGCAATGCACTACATTTGGGTGGTAGAAGGGTGTTAAGTAGCAGTAGTTATAGAAATGCTGTTAGAAATTTCCTCCTTAGTACACAGGATTTATGATGAAATTAATCACACCAATTTAAGGAATATTCAAGTAAGGATTCTTCTGGAATGAGAGAAGTTTTGTTTTGGAAAATTCAATTGGGTAAAGAAATTCTCCTAATACATGACATGCTATGGGTTATATAGTGATATACCAGTATCAAAGCACTTAAGTAACAGGACTCCTACAGAATCTTTGTTAATCTGTATTATTAGAGATAATAATATGGGTTATATGATAATATGATAATAACTATGGGTTATATAGTGATACACCAGTATCAAAGCACTTATCTGACCTTGGACATTTCTGAGGGAATTACAGCAGAGGCACTAATTTAGTGAGCTGAAAAGTATCCAGTTATCTGGTATTATGTTTCTATATAATTTTATAGCTGTGGTACCAGTTAGTAATAGCATGGTAGATATTATCATCACTCCAAATGAGGTATGGGAGATACAATCTTGTTTGTCTTGGCCTGTGATGGCAAAATCTGAGCCTGGACTTGCAGTTAATTCCCAAGTTTGTTCCTTCTCCAAGCCTTCCAAATACATGCAACATTACCATCCCTAAGCCATCCATGCTCAAAAAAGCACATTTGGTGACATGATGAATTTCCAATAGAAATACTTGAAGAAATATTAAGGACAGTGACAGGGATTGTTCAACTGGAATGCAGTTATTATCTTTGCTCAGGCAAGATTTACATGGGAACAGGCACAGAGAATTTTTACTAAAATGGTCATGGTCAAGGAATTGGGAGATTTTTTTCATAGTAGGAAAGACAGAAACAACAATTAAACAAAACATAAGCAGTGTAAGGGCTAGCTGATAATGTTGATACAAGAATCAGAGGATATAAATTGGTGAAGAATAGATCCACACTGGAATTTTTATATAAGGAGAGAGGGGGAAAAGGTCTTCTGTGATGAAACAATGCTTTTATGGAAGGACAAAATGATGCAATGCCATGAAACTCAACCATACTCAGTTACTCATGGGATCACCTGTATTCAACATTCCTTTAATCCTTAATTTCTCTGTACTATTGGAAAGCATGAACAGAGTTATTACCAGTCACAGACACAAATGTCATTATCACAGAGCTTGGCTGTTCCTTGCCCTGCACACAATGCCACCACAGCTCTGAATTGACTGCTCACAGTTGGGATTGGTTAAGTAAGAACTGGCCTGGAAACTGCAGTGCTGCATCAGCTGCTGCTGTAATCGCTGTGGTGCTGCATGAACAGCAGCAATGGACAGGTGAGCTAATGGCCCTGCCATAGACTTACCTTCTTTTTTGCCTAATTTTTCTATAATTAATGTTTATAACAACATTAAGTTCATGCTCTCATTAGAGCCTGCTCTTATGCCAAGGCATTATTCCCTTTGTAAGATGAATTTTCAAATACCATGCTGCCCTCTTTGAGGGTATGTAACATGCTTGGGGGGGGTTATGCAGTTACTGGAGAGAAAATAACATTTTAATGAAAATTCATTTCTTATGGAAATAAACAGCTTAGACATGAGCATTTCAAAGCCATCTTCATGTTTTGAATGTTCCAAAAGAAATTGGAACATCCTGCAAGTCCTTGCAAATGACTTAATTACTTAACCCTAACTTCACAAAAGATTTAGAGGATCATGTGCAGAAGAGCCAATGGCTGGGAGTAGAATAGAGTAGCTTACTTACAAACATTGTTCTGTTTAGATATGAGCAGAGCTTTGATTTTCAGAATGGGAAAAATCCTGTTTCCAGTTTTGCTCTGGTATTGACCAGCTGTCTTGCATGACCCAGTCGTGGTCCTTCTGCTGCAGAGTGGTGAGTACACAGTGACTGATCCAACCTGTACTGCAGAGCTCTGCCTGCCTCGTGATTTCTGCCGTCTGCAGTGTCTCATTTGAAATGTTTGCTTTAAGAGAACTAAATGTGTCTGTGTTGGCAAGGTAGGAATGCAGGTGGTTAGAACAAGTGCTGTGAAGGACATGCAAAGTATAAGCACAGAGGAGGGAGACAGTGACAGAAATTGCCTCTGATAGCTGGGGAGGGAGGTGACATCAAAAAGGAAAGTTACTGGAGTGGCTGTGTGCAAGAGTCCCTCTTAAATGGATTGTTTAGCATGAGACCAGATGGACAGTGGTGGGAATACAGCTAGGTGAAGTAGGTTGCCTAATTGCTCATTTTTTATTCATTGTTCTGGGAATCAGTTTAAAGTACAGTGTGTTCATCAGAGACAAATAGAGTGGAACAAAAGAAGAGGGAGCTGGTTAGGCCTCATGTGATGTTGTGCCACTGTAAGGCTCGGATTGACAGGATACGAGAAGACATTTTAGCCATCTGTCCTCTCTCCTTCTGCTCCCCATGCCTGTGCTATTCCAAGGGGATCCTAGAGAAGCAGAGGTATGCTGGGAGTGATTTCTGGTGCTGGAAAGTTTAACAGAGCTTCTACTGCCTGGACCAGAGGCAAAGGTTTCCATTTTTTCATGTAGTTTTAGAATATTTGCTGCCTGTCCTCAAGGGTCTGTTTCAAGCCCCAGCTGTACAGTCAGGAGTGGCTGCAGAGGCAGTGGCTGGTGAAGCTTCTGTCCCACTGGTGCTGAGGCTGGCAGAGAGCTCCTGGCTGGCACTGAGGTGGGAGCCACTGGCACCTGGCATAGCAAGGCCACAGTCAGGGCTCCCTTTGCAGGAGAACTTGAGAACTTCCATTCCAGCTGCTCCAACAGGATTCGTGGGCCCCTGAAGTGACCTCCAGTCTGCCTGCCTTAACTGGAAACTGGGACTTGTACTGCACTGAGCTAATGTCCATGGAGTGGCTAATGCCAATGAACCTCCAAACCATCTCCATTGCAGGGAGTAGTGTTACTAAATACAGAAGAAAAATATATTCTTAATATCTATAAAAAGGAAACTGTGGCTGCAGCTCTCTTCACAGAGAGCAGCACGCACAGCCTCCCAAGGATATTTCCTGGGAAGGCAGTGAGAAGCACAGAGAGAAGAGAAAAAATTCTTATCTCTATTCACTGCTCCTATTTTTGCACACGTGGAATGTGTTATAAAGATTGTTAACCAAAAGTAATTTGGTTAATTGGACACTGCTGAAAGTTGTTTTGAGTGATTAGGCAGTCACTTAAAGCTGTGTCCTGGCTGTCTCAGACAGTCACAGGTTTTCTTTAGTGCAATATAGTGTAGTATCTCTTTAGTATAGTTTTAATATAGTATTAGTGGAATATAGTTTTAATAAAACAATTGTTCAGCATTCTGAATCGTGAAGTCAGAGCACATTATTCCCTGTACTGGGGACTCCCAGCATCAATAGAAAACCAATGTACCTTTCTGGTACCTTCTAAAATTCCTAAAAAATAGGCAATGGCCCATGTATTTATTTTTTTCAAGAGTAGATATCTATACTCCTTGGCCTATCTTTTTGTATACAACATTTCCAGGCCCCCCCATATGGTACTTCTTTATACATATTTTGAAGTATTCTTGTGTTCCTTCTATAAAAATAGGCACATGGAATGAATAAACACCACTGAATATCAGCAAAAATCCAAGTAAAAAGGAACTAGAAGTGTCTATAACTGACTGTGAAAAACAACTCCCTTTTTCATTGATTTTCTGATGGAAAGCTGAACATTTACTTTACTTTTAAATTATGAAATGCTTGTTCCCTAGAGATCAACCTATACCTGATAAGGCCTTGAGCAAGAGAAAAGCCCCACCAAAAAAAAAAACCAAACCCAAAAGACCTCAAGAGCTTCACTGAGTTTGATTTCAAGTATAGAATAATTTATTTTAAATAGTTTTAAAAGCAGGTCTGCTGGAACAAAAATCATAAGCTTCTTCTTGAAAATTAATCCTGTTTACTGACAATGTTATTTTTCACAAACTTTTTTTTTTTTGTGGCAAGAATTTAACTGAGTTCAACCTCTTTCCTTTCCCTAATGCAGAATAGCTTTGCCTTGCTCCTCAAGGCCATGTGACTCTTCAGCAGCTCTCCTGCCTTTCAGCTTTTGCTCACTAGATTGGAAAGACCTTTTCACTTGTGTTGTTTCAAACTTCTTAGAGACCTGCAAATTGAAAATATTGACATATGTCCTTGTACCTTAGGATATTGGTGCATAATTGTAGTAAAATAAATCCTGAATAGAGAATTGTGATCAGCTGCTGCCCATCTCTCCTGTGATGTTGCTCTCATTTATTCCCTCTTTAAAGGTCTGTTTACTAGAGAGAGGAGTAATAGATAAAAAAATTCATAGAATACTTTATGTTGGAAAAGTCCTCCGAGTTCACTGAGTCCAGCAATTAACCCAGCACTGCCAAGGCCACCACTAAATCATGTTCCCAATTGTCACATCCATGTGTCTGTTACATCCCTCCATTAAAGGGATGCCAGCACTGCCTGGGGCAGCCTGTGCCAGGGCTCAACACTCCTTTCCATGAAGAAATCAGCAAAATTTCTGTGGGGACTCTCAGAACATGATGACAACTGGTAACATGATGAAGAACATGATGAAGCTGGTAACAAACAGGCATTTTTAGAAGTATCTGCTCTTTATTTTATATCTCAGGGGCAGCTCAGTTCTCCAGGGATTTCTTTGAGGCAATGTATACACAGATATTTAGATGTGTGACTTTGTAAGCCAAGCGTACTCTTGCTGCAATTTTTCCATAATCTGTGGAGCAGTGTAGAGGAGTGCTTTTCAGATTTTCTGTGGACACCAAGGAAAAACTTGCTCAGACACCTCATATGCAAAAGCTGTTGTAGAGGTGCTGTTGAGATCCACTTTTCATACGAGCTTTATTGGTTTTCAGAAATTCATACGAAGTTCTTGGTTTTCCTTTCTTGACGAATTAACATGAAATGGGAACATTGCTCATGCACACCGAATTTCAATATCTGCTGATATCCTGGTGAAACATGTCAGGCATGTTTCACCAGGATATCAGCAGATATTGCTCATATACATGAGTCTAAGCACAGATTTAGGAGGAGCTGTAGAGTATCTGTTTATTTGTGTGTTACATTTCAGCTCTTCTATTCAAACGTCCCCTGTTCTTATTTCCCCAAACCAGTGTGTTGCAGTCTTAAGACAGGAAAGCTCAAATTTTTGTGTGCAGGAGGACAATGCATCAATTAACAAAAGCAGCAGCTGTGAACTCATATCTGCAAACTGAGCTGTTTTACTTATTATCATTCTTTTTAAACTGCAATTACACAAAACATTCAGCTTAATGACTTGGGCCATTCACTTTGTTTGAAGCCATATGACCCTGAACTCCAGCACTGTCTGATTTCAGGCTAAACAAGGTTGGTCTGGGTTGGTACCAAACTGTGAAGAAGCAGGAAATGACCTTCAGTAACAACACTCACTGCTGGTTCAGAGTGAGCACATGGACAATGTCAGGACACTCCTTTTCCTGAGCTAACACTGAATAGGACACCAGGCAAAATGTTATTATCCAAAAAAGTTCTCACTAAAGTACAATTTAATCAAAAACGTGTATATTCACACTTGGATGACAGAGTGAGGATCTAATAACTCTTTCTGTGCTTGCAGTTTTATACCTAAACTAGAGAAACCTATCAGAATAGCAATCAAATAATATGCAGTATTGATGCATTATTAACTAGTAACCAGTTGTTTCTGTCACAGAATATGATAAGAGTAAACAGAAAGAGATTTCATTTTAACAGAGCCAAATGCGTTTTTGCAGAAATGTTATATAGTGATTTTGTAAAAGCAAAATTCTACTTTTCAGTGCTAACTCTGCAAAGATGTAAATTTGTGATGTGACTTGAGCAGATTATCTGGGCTTGTCACATATTTGGGTGATCTAATTGGTAGAAATGTCTGTAGACATTGTAGGCTTGAAAGCAGCCAGTATTGCATTACTGAAACTTCTCATGCAACAGTTTCTATGGCTTTGTTTAAGATAAGATTTTTTTGCTGGTACAATAATCCTTAAATAAGCCTAATTAGCAATAGTAAGTTATACAATTTGTCATCTCAGTTTGTTTTTCTTGGCAATGGAGCATTTTGTTTACTTGTTCTTGTTCTCTTACTGCATATTCAGTGCTTCTGAAGTGGCACAACTCTGACCCTTTCAGATATCAGACACAGAGCTAAGTTCTGTCCATTTAGACATAGGCCTGGAACCCCAACTTTTGAAGTAGCTGAGGCAAAAATGAGAAAAGACAGTGTACATAGCAAATAACAGGTGCTGGATGCTCTCCCTTAAGTTCTCATGGGCACCTTCCTAGTGGAAGTTCGTGAGGACCTTAATCACAGGCAAAAGGTAGGAAAAAACCAAAGACATTTGCACAATCCAAGAAAATCTGTCTTGGAAAGAACTTTATATCTATAGAGGTAATTAAAGTAGTTACTGAGATCTTGAAGATAGAACTTGCTCTATGACTTCCTACTCATCCCTGCTGCACTGAGGCATGAGAGCAGTAGTGAGCTTCCATATAATAAATATTCTATACATGTGTAATGCTGAGAAATTTGAAAGTGTTGCTTTATTCTGAAATTACTAAAAATTGTACTTCCCTGTCCATCAGATCTTGCTGATGTGCACATTCAGTTATAACTTCTTACTTGAGGTGAAGGAGGATTAAAGGAACATTGCTACAAATGTTTCCCCCTGACACTGCTCAGCTAAGGACTGAGGAGCTGGGTTGATTTTCCATTGCAGCATTCCTGTCAGGTCCCAGATGGTGACACATGAGCAGAGACCCCCTTGTCAGTACAGAGGGGATGGAATCTCTGCAGCCTGGAGTGTCAGGATTACACTGAGTTCAGTTAAACTGAGAGGCTGCAAGCCTAGAAATTAATGTGTGTGACAGGATCATAGTCACAATTTAAGCACTGTAAAAATAGTTTGAAATGGAAAGTGTGTTGAGTGTAAAAAGAGTATTAACAAACCTTGACAAAAAAAGTTATTCAGGCTGCAGAGATTTTTCTCTTTCCTTCTAATTTATACATAAAATTTTTCCTCTGTGATTGTCAGCCTTAGGTCAAGTGTCCTGAAGGACATGTATTGATCCCTATGTTAACAAATATGGATGCTCATCTAACCATAATGTTAAGTAGACATTTGCAGTCATATAGACAACCCACCATATGACTTGACATATTCATTATTTAGACAAAATGGATTTTACTTACAGATCAGATGATGAGCTAAAAGCTTTCTGCAGTATCAAGTTGTCCAAGCTTTATTATAAGTAAGATAAAAACTAAAATTTTAAATTCAGGGGGGTGTTTTAACAGCATGGGGAATTTCTCTTTAAAAATGTGTTTCAAACATTAATCATGATGAAACATCATCTTTATGTGACCTTCAGAAGGTTATGATGAAGAAAAGACTTTTAGGCTGTTTTGGTAACAAGAGTATCACCAGCAATGGCAAAACAGGACAGACTGAACTTATAAACATTACATGAGCCCTGTGCTAGTGATAACATGTTTACTAAACTTCTCAAAATGAGCTGAGACCACGAGTCATCTCATTGTGATCAGCACTAGGACTGTTTCCTGCTAAGACTGGCTGACAGAGTGGTATATTACTGCTTGCCCAAAATATTAAACTTACAAAGGGAAGCTCTCTTTATTTTGTGTAAATAAGTACAAGTGTTCTCTTCTGTAAGGACAAAAGGGTTGCCAGCACATACAAGTACTGGAAAATACCAGCATGCTCATGATAAGGACATTTCAAGTTCATCTGTCTTTAAGGAAATCTTATTATCACATTGACATATGAAAAAATTATACCTTTTAGTTTTTCCAAACAGCTATGTTTATGTTTTTAATTCAGCAAAACTGGTCTTTGATATTTAAATAGGTTCTCCTATGCCACAGGATGTTTAACTTTCAGAAGTTCAAAATGCACTTGACTTAATACTCTATGAAATGGGATAGAAATGTGTTCAGGTTTTGCTGTGCTCTTCATTGTCTTCTCAGAGATCAGTTTATGTTTTGGCATTTTCCAAGTCCACTGAATTGGGAGGGCTGGGATAAAAAAAATAATGGAGAAATAAATGTGTAAAATTAGGTCAGAGCACTTGCCTGCATTTCCAGAAAGGAAAAGCTTGAATTGTTTAATGGTATTTTTGGAAATATTTCTAAGTATTAAAATATTCCATAGATATTTAGGCTCATTTTCAGAGGACACCTCTGTGGTAACACAAGTGACATTTTGAATGTGCCTTTCCCTTGCTAAGCCTTCTTAGCAAAACCAAATGTCATTTGTTGTCTCAAAAGCTGAAGACATTATTTCACATGCCAGATGTACAAAGATGCTACTGAACAAAATTACAGGCAAGACATTTAAATTCTGCTGCTGCTGGAATTTCTGTCATCTCTCTTTCTGATGCAGTGCACAGCAGCTCTCTGTGGTGACAGCAGAACTGGTTCCATTATGCTGCAAGGTAAATTAATATTTTGTATGAAGGCTCAGGTCAAAATAAAAATAGTTGATGGCTTGTTGTGTGCAGAAGTGACACTGCTGTGTGATTAGAAAGTACTGCAGCATATAAGTGGAAACCTGAACACATTATTTTCAAATTTCAATTGTGTCATTTTTGAAACTATTTCTTTTTAGGATCAGCATTATTAGCATTTCTTGGGTTACAAGAGACCCCCATCTACCCAAAGAGCAGATGATCTTTTCTAGTGGTGTATGCTGAATATGTTAAATATTATAATTAATTTCAAATAAAGAAATGGGTCATATTATTTATCTGCAACATTAAAATTTTTATGACCTTCAAAGAAAATCATGTCTAGTTTTGCATGACATCATCCTTGACAGTTTTCAGTATTTTATCTATCTTTGGGGCTGCAAATTTATCCAAAGATTTTATCTAAATTTATCCAAAGTATTGCAAAGATAAATATCTTTGAAAGACAGATGAGCTAAAAGCAAGAGAGGTTGCCTTTATATCCCACAGCAGAACTCTTCAGCACTTTTGGAAATGTCACTGATATTTAGGAAGTTTTCAAATTAATTTAAAGTGTTGTGAGGAGAATCTTACCTTCCTCTGTGAGTCAGTTTTGATTTTGGTATCTATTTCTAATTGGGAAGAAGCATTAAAGAAATTACATTACTTAGAAGAAAGAGAAGCTAAATTCAAAGGTTTGGATTTGCACTTAAATCCAAGTATGTGGATGCCTCTCCTTGAGTTTAAATTAGAGGAGAGCAGTATTTAGTCATGACCTGTTATTATGGATTCTGGAAATGTCGAGCAATTATATTTTTGTCTCCAATTCTCCTGTGGCTGTGGCAAATGGAGGCAGGTACTGCTCCTGTGCAATCCCAGCAACTCAAATCTGCCTGCACTCACTTCCTTTGGATAGCAGTGAAACAAAGGGATTCACACGGAAGAAACATTTCCCTCCTGTTCCTTTACTTCCTAGTTGCTACAAATACTTCACTTAAGAAAAGTAAATAGTTTGAATTGTATAGCCTTATAAAATGCCTTTTAAAGCATTCTATTGCCAAAATCTTGTTCAGCAAATGTTGTCAAGTTTTCAAGAAAGTTGTTTGGCATAATGAAAACGGGATACTTGTTTCCTCAGGGGTACATTTTCTGTATCTATGGGATTTATTTACTTGCAATGAAAAGAGATCACAATTGTCTTCCATGTTTCTTAACACCAATTAATTATTTGAATTCCCCTGTGTATGTACAAAGTAGTATTTCTCACAAAAAGCAAACGAAACAAACAAAAAACCACAAACAACTAAACAAAACAAAAATCCCTTTCCCCATTAAAAGAATAGGAAAATAGCAACATCACCTTTTTCCCTGCAACTAAGAATCATTAACAAGCAGAAATGTAGGAATATTGACCTGGGTTTGTAGCCCAACTCCTTTGTGTGTTACTCTGATCCACATTAGCACAAAGGACTGTACAGCCATAAAGCTTTACAATTGTTCCACATCAATATTGCAATTAAGACTGTACTTATCTGGCTGCTGATGTGATTTGAAATCTGTTCTTCTTCTGTTTTGAAGTTCAAAGAAATAATGCAATAGTCCTGTGGTAAATCTGTTCTGGAGAAAGACTTCACAATTTCAGTCACAAAGTTAAATATTTGTGGCATCAAAACCAGCATTGCTGACTCTGAAAAAAGGACATCTCTCTTCTGCAGATGTTGATTATTTGTCCAAAATTAAGCAAAAAATATATGTTGTGTGTTGCTTCCAAAGGCACCAGTGTGTGATCTCCACACTGTTCTCACAGTGCACACGTTTAATCAGTCACAGATACAATGCTAGCTTGAATGGCAATCCTTACAATATTCATTTATTTAATTAAATTTTATATTTAATGCAATATATTTATATTGCAAATCCTATCATACCACTAAATCCATTTTTCTGCTGCTAGATTTGCATTTAACTCAGGATTTGAATCATGCTCAACCTCATTGTTCCAAGTAATGGAATTTATTAGAATGGATCCACACAATGCTGCACATAATGAAAACAGGAGAATCAGAAAGCTGAATTGCAAAGCCAAAAATGGAGGGAAATAAGACTGGCAGTTTTGGATGACTCTATTTTGGAAGGCCAATGTGTTTCCAAGGCCTTCTTTTCAAAAATTGCCACTGACCTTTCCCACAGTGCTGAGCAGGTCTGTTGCAATTTCTAATTAATCAGAAAAAGTAAAAAAAAACCCATGCTCTGTACATTTACAGAACTGGTATCAAACTCCTTCAGTAATTGAAAAATAAATTAAAATCTTCCATTCTCAGAACTGTTGTGGCTTCCTTTTCATATTTCCTACATTAAATGAGGCAAACTGTCCCAGAATTTACATTCAGTTACACTCAGTGCTTTCAAAAACCCTCTCACATAATTACAACTCTAATAATCCTTCACCTACCACCTCAGTTCCTTCATGTGAGAGATTTTTGCCATTTGATGTTACAAACAGCTTCATAAAGTAGGAAGAGGAAGAAAAAATCTTTAAAAATCATCTAGAAATCGATTCTTTCACTTAGTGAAAAAAGAGACTAAAAAATGAATTGAATGATCTGTTAAGGTGTTCTTAAACCAAGAGGATGTAATTTAAGAACAAATTAAATAGCAAGCAGATATTTTCCTTTAACTAAAAATTACTTTCTTATTTCCAGGTACGTGATTTAAGGTTGAAGAGCATTTTCCAACTATTTGTCTCGTGCATTACTGAAACATAAATGTAAGTAAAAACAACTTAATTATATGTATTTTTTCATAGATTAGAAAATATCTATTCGATAGAACACAATATATGCATAACTTAAAAACAATGTTTACTAGTAATTCCTTTTTCTACCCCCAAATGCCATAGTGGTTTTGTTATACCCCAGAATTTCAAGTACTGATAAAATTATTTTCTTTCTTCGCCTTCCCAACTTTCCCACAATAATCTAATAGTTTAATGCACGAATTGGACTAAAATATATGAAGATTATTTTGCATTATGAATATTTACCCTTGAAAATCATTCATATGAACTCATTCCATTTCAAAAGCCACTTAAAATTAACCTTCCTGACTTGCACTCCGAACTCCTACCCAGGATTCTGGTTGAAATAAGGTCCTCACAGAGCCAGCCAGCAACCCCCAGTGAAATCCCACCTGATCACCTGTGTCACTGCATGATGCTATCCCAAGAAACGAGGCTTTCTCAGTGAGCTTAGTGGGTCTTTGCTCTGGGATTTATAAAATGCAATAAAAAATGACAAAAAACACAAATGCAAATATATTTTAAAATATAATATTAGCATTGTCAACACCAAAGACTTTATTTACTGCACAGAGGAGAAAATATTCAGAATAGTGTAGTTTGTTTCGGGGAATGCATGAAAAAGTTTCAACAACTAACACACAGTGTTTCTTTGCAAAATAGCCCCGTGCATGATGCTGAAGTGAAATGGGTTTTGCTCATTCTTGTAAAAGAAGGTCATTACCTGTTATTGTGACTGCTCCTTTTGGATTACCTGTCTCTGTCTCAGCACAAGTCAAACAATAAATAAAGGTAGTCTGTTAATATAGATTAGAGGTTAAGCTGTTATTTATTGTCACCTTTTATGGAGAGATTCTATGAAGGTTGTTATTGACCTTCCCTGCCTACAGACTGAGAGTCAGGTATTTATCCCAGGCTATCCATTTGCAATGAAAAAAAATTACAGTCTTCCTGAGGAGCACAGGTAGCAACTGAGCTGCAACGATAAATCCTGATGAGTGAGAGTTCCCCAACTGAAATACATCACAAATTCACATCAGGTTATGTCTCTGAGCATATGAGATGAAGAAATAGCTGAGAAACAACAGATACCCCCCTGCAATTTTTGAAGTCTTTCTTTAAACATCTTGTGGGATTTGATAGAGTTGAGCATGAGAAAAGTATACAGCACATTTTCATTCCTTTGAGCTTATGTAGTACTGAGAGTTATGAAGCAAACTACAGCAACAACAAAATTAGCATTCTCTTTCATGTGTTCCTTGATATTGAAATGGTGGAAGAAAAATCAATGTAACAGCCACCCACTTCCTGTCCCTTAATCACATTACCAGCATTCCCTTAAACTGGTTTGTGATGGTACTTCTGCAGTGCACCCTGGATCAGAACACACCTCAGAAATCAGCCTGCAAAGGTTGCTGTAACCTTGGAGCCATGGAAAACTTCCTGAGAGCAGAGTATGGAAGGTTCCTTCTGCAGTGAATAGAAATTCCTTATGTGAACATCCCAAATTGTGAGAGTGTTCACATGGGAGGTTATTCAGCAATCCAGAGTAAACCTCCCATATTGCTAAGAATAGAGAAGATAAAAAGGAAAAGAAGATCTCATATTTTCTTTTCTTTTTTATGAAGCAGCCACAGTCTTCTGCTTCCTCACCCAGTCTGTCTTACAGGCTGAGCCCTGTGAAATCGTGATTATTTGAAAAGATTTAAAAGCCCCTTCCTCCTGCAGTCCTCCAATTCTGCCTTGTTGTCACTTCACTTGTGACCACACCACAAGGTTACAGCAGAAGGAAATGAACCATAATGGCATTGGAAGAAGAAATTATATTCATCCAAGACATGGCCATTTTTCCTATCCCAGCTTGTCAAAGTGTTGGCAGAGTAGGCAGCAAAGGAATCTTATGGGATCCAGCTGGCTAAATCCTGGTGATATTTCATCACCACAGCAAAGTCAGAGTGGGGAAGGGAGAACTGCAGCCAGGTGTGTTAGAGCTGTGGCAGAGGCTGTGGCAAAGAAACTGCCTGACACTGCTTCTGCATTGTCATTGCAAAGGGTCACACCACTGCCTGGTCCTAAACAATCTGCTCAGACTGACACAGACAAAAGCACATCTTATTCTCTCTATTTTCTTTCTTCCTTGTTGAAATATTGCATCTTCTTGATTTCAATAGCAAAAAGGTTAGAAAAAATCCAATATTTTAAATGCTTGAAGAAGTAAGGTCATGATTCGTTTTTCAGCTGATGTCTGGGCAAATTGTCTCTGAATTCTGCTGTGTGTAACTACTGAAGTTCTGCTCTTGTTAGTTTAAAATATCCATTTATTCTTCAGAGCAAACCCCAAATTCTCAATTTCATTAAATAAGACAGACAAGTCCTCATCAAGTGCTTCCTTACAGAAACCATAGGAAAACTAGCCAGGAAGCATCATAAGGAAAGGAAGAAATTGTAGCAGAAAAATAAAATTACCACATTTTCCAGAAACTTCTGAAGTTTGAGGAATACATTTTTCCCTGAGAGGGTGGTGAGGCTCTGGCACAGGGTGCCCAGAGAAGCTCTGCTGTCCCTGGATCCCTGGCAGTGCCCAAGGCCAGGTGGGACAGGACTTGGAGCAGCCTGGGGTGGTGGAAGGTGTCCCTGCCCATGGCAGGGGTGTGGAACAAGATGACCTTTAAGGTCTCTTCCAACCCAAACCATTCAGTGATTCACTCTAAGTTCTCAGGAGAGTGTTAATCTGGAAAAAATACAGTCAGTAGCCTAGGTCTGATTGTACTAGCCACAATCCTGGAGATAATTTAAGGTGGAGGAGTGAGATAAGACTTCAGCTCCTCACAGCATTTTACTGGTATGTTCCTGCTAACAACCGTGCTCCACCTCAAAGTTACTGAAGGTCGATGGTGCTGCTCTCCTTGCAGCACACACTCCTATTTGTAAAAAATGTCCACGCATTGGTTTCAGTAGTCACCAATTTTTGAGACAAAGTGTTTTGTTTGCATACATGTTGTTGTGAAATGTGCCTTGTTCTAACTGCCTGCTTGGGAAATCTGTCATTTTAATGACCAAAACTTTTCTTTTTCACTTCCTAGTCTTGGAAAAGACCAAAATCTCATTGCTTGCACTGCTATCCTCATGAAAGAGTTGGAGTGAATGCAGTCCAGTGAGCACTTAAACAATCTGGTCCAAAGTGCTTCCATTTACTGGTGACACCATCAAGGCCCAGACAAACCAATAGAAGCTCTGAAACTGCTAATTGTTAATAATCAGATGTTACTGAGATTTGATTCCTTCTGAAAGCAATTGAATGGCTTGTTCCTAGGCCTATTAACCTGGTTGTCCTTCACATCATGAACTGTTTGCACTGTCCAAAAATTTTAACTATGTGACAGGTGTACAGAGCTCTATTTAAAGTGACTTTATGTCACTTCCCAGCTGCTGTATCCCATAGCCCCAGGGTTACCTGTGACAGACTCATTAATCGGGCAGCTCTACAGAAACAAGGTGGGAATGCTCCAGTGACTCACAATTGAGCTTCACCTTAGACTGAAGTGCTTTAGTAGGTGGAAATTTAAATTTTTTTTCTGAATCAGCTATAATATTTTACTTTCTCATTTTCATGTTGCCTATTTGCAGCCAAGTAAAATCAAATTTAGGGAGCTTTTAAACCAAAATTTGAACTTATGTATTCAAAGACCTCTAGAGGTGTGCTACACAGAATATTAAAAATGCTTTGTTGCTGCCAATTCTGCTTCCCAGCAGCAAGGAAAGAGGGATTTAATCAAACAAGAGTGCCTGGGCTAAGTGGTAAATCATGCAACACTTTTGAAAAGTGAGCAAAGCCAGCATGGTTAGGCACAGCAGACTCTACACCCAAAGCATTTAAAATGGATTTTATTACACCAGCAGTTGCCAATAAATCCTTGCTAATGTGATCAGTGTTAATGAACAATGACATGAAAGTTGCTTCTGGCAGTTTTTTCAAAAAGTGACTGAGGCCAGGCTGCCCAGTAATGTTCAACAGCCTTTGTGTCAGAGAAACTGGTAAGAAAAAGGTAATAAAACAACTTTACATGGATCATTTTGGTCAAATATTTTGACCTTCTTACTTTGGAATGACTGCATACATACATTTTTCAGTGGTACAGTTAACTTGTAACAGTTAAAAGAGTACACAATTAAAAGTTAAAAGCTACCCAATGCGTAGCTTATAAAACACTAAATATCAGAGAACTAATGAATTTTTGCTTCACCCAATGTTGATTTGCAAGAGAGGCTAGGATTTGTTACATTTGTTACATGTACCCAATGCATGCTCCCCTGATGAGATATGATGATTAAAGTCAGGATTTTACACTTCCAGACTCCTCTCTTTGTGATTCTTTAGCAACATTTCTTACATATTTCCACTGCAAGTTCTTGCTAGAGGAGAAAGCTATAAAAAACAGGCACTGAAGCAACATAACCTAGGTGTCATAAAAAGCTTGAGCAGTAAAATGTTATAATTTCTCCAGAAAATAAATTCTGTCATGACTTTCAATGGAGCCCCATTGCTTCCTTTAATGCTAAGGTGGGGTCAGGATGAGAACAGAGCAGCAACACCAAAATGATGCTAAAGTTCAGTGATCAGTTGTGGGTATCAACCAAGATGCCGAAGACCCCAAGTTATGATCAGATGATAAGGTGTAAAAGCCATTTATGTAAATTACTGAGGGATATGTATCAGACCAAAGTCATTATTAAAGCAGAGCCCTTTCATTCTGTGATCTTATTCTCTCTATTTTCTTTCTTCCTTGATTTTAGAGCCACACACAGATCTTTACTGTTCAGTAGCTGAAATAACACTGTGCTTTAACCCTCCAAGGCCAAACTTCTGGCTGCATTCAGATCATCACTAAGAAAACTTTTGTACTTCTGACTGAATAACATTTTTGTGCTCTCATGGATTTAGTTCAGAGACTCCTTAGGATCCCTCTAGGTCTCTTTCTGAGGCACAGTAACCTCTGCATTTCTGTTACAAAAACCTGCAGTTTCATTACAGCCATGAACAAGGCACCTGACCAGCAGTGAACAGTTTCTTTTGCAGCTGCTCGTTTTTCTTATCATCTCCATAGCAAGAGTGTAAATTCAAAGTAAATACTTCGAGGAATATTAATTCAAATGAAAATTACAGGAGTGATTTTGTGAATAAAATATTGAGACAAGTGCACTCAGAAAAGGTGAATATTTACACAGGTAAAGTTTTCAATTTCATAGATTTAGATTTCAATTTCTTTATTTAGAGCTATCTCTTACAATTGTCAGCAACAAAAAACCTGCACTGTTATGCATAAATTGGCAATTGATGTCAGAACATTTCCACTTTACTTAATTTTGGTATATCTCATTTAACTTTGGAAGGAAATTTATAGTGATTTACATGTCCCAGATATATTAAGCATGTCAAAAATATATTAAGCAGTATTAAGCTTTAAGAAATAATCCTGCTTTATTTCGTTCCTTCTGAGGGCTATGCAGAGGAATAGTGGGAATGGATTAGGAAATTGGTGTAATACCTGTCAAGTAATGTTATCTGTGAATGTGCATGAATTCTCCAAAGTTAAACCAACTGTTCTATATCAAATTCCTCAGGTTCCTGAGTAAGGTAGGAACAAAAATAACCTATTAAATTAGCTTGTAAAGCTCTACTTTCAATGGGCCATTTTTATTTTCTTGGTGTGTTCAGAGCCTAATCTTTGTAAATGTGCTTTGTAAATGTGTTGTCTCTGGCTGACCCCACAGTTCTGTGCTGCAGGGATATTTCTGCACCTTCAGTAGGAGCCAAGCAGAAAACGGGGTGGCTTTGGCCAGGTAATTTCTGTCCTTGCAGCCACATCAGAGTGTCTCCATCTGCAAATATTTGGGGTGCACTGCTCCCCATCCACTGCTTTGGGATGTGCTCTCAGCAAAGCTGACTGCCTCTGTCAGGGAGTTCATGCCTGCTGCTGCTCAGGGTTGGAACTGAGTAAACTAATTTTGGGAAGCAAGTATTGCCTGGCTGCCAAATACAGCAAACAGAGCATCCTTTTATTTAAATATTTTGCCACACTTCCAGAAAGTACACCTGAGATGTCAGGGGAGAAAGCCTCACAGTGTAAGTTTATAAAAGTCCAGGAAATTATCTTGTCTGCTGTTGAGGGGCAAATAAAGCATCTGCTGGGCTGGAATAGGATATTTTGATTGCAAACACTTATATAATATGCAGTTCTGCCCAGGGTCCAGACAATCTGGATTTTAGGCTGTGATGAGGTTAGAAGGTACAGTGTGTAAATATTAATTAGCTCTAGATTTGAAACTGAAGAAAAATACTTTATTTAACCTCTTATTGATGTCAGCTGTGTAGTGCCTCCAGCAAAGGCACTGTGAGTTTAGTGGTGTCAGCACAGAGCTGTGATGGGCACAGAAAGCAGAGAGGCAGCTGGCATGGCAAACATGCCTTACCTTGTAGCTGGTGATGTCTGGAGTTCATTTCTCACCCTGCTGGAGGTATCACAGGTCCATCATGTGTAGTGAAACAGGGACGTGAGGACACCGAAAAGGTGCCTGGAATGATAAGGCAAATACAGTGTCAGCTGTTATTAACTCTTGACAGCCACATTGCACTTCATGAAATTCACACCTGCTGCTGTTTCTTGTCCAGGCAGTTTGAAAATGTTAGGACTGAGTTCCTTCATTTACTACTAAATCCAGCTCCTGTGTTTTTTGTGGAAAGGGGATGCACCTCCCATTTCTTTGTGCTGTGGTGCTGTTCCAGTGTGTCTGCAGCATCAGTCTGACAACCAAATCCTTCCCATGATTTATCTGGCTCCCAAACTTGTTGAAAAATGAGCACAATAAAATAGGGTTGTGAGATATTTCTCTGGTAAATGTCCTTGTTAATATATCAGAATGCACAGGAATGGGGATTATGTATAACTATAGACATTTTGCTGCATTTAAATGTGCCTAATTTGTCATAAAATTATTCCTCTGTGGTTCCAGAGAGATCTAGTAATGTCATAAGAGATTTCACCCATTTAGAGTTTACAAGAGAAATTATCAACTGTCAGACCTGTTCCTGGCACTGTCTTCCAAATTCTCATTTTTCTCTTTTTGAGGAGTTTTGGGTTACTTTTTCTCATATAGTTTCATTGCACATTTAAAATTATTTTTATTAGATAAAAAATGAAAGCAATGGCATATATGTAAAATTTATCTGAACAGGACAGACCCTGAAAATAAGCATAATTTTGTCATTAATTTCTATTGAGTTTCTTAGCTATTAATCAAGTTTGGTGAAGCAACAGGGAGAAGGGCCTGATTCCCAATTTTGAAAACATAAAACCATAGAATTGTTAAGGAGGGAAAAATATCTAAGACCATCAAGTCAAACCATTTCCCCAGCACTGCCAAAGCCATCACTAAACTGTGTCCCCAAGTGCTACATCTGTGTGTCTATTAAATCCCTCCAGGGACAGTGACAGGTCTTAGTCTTTGAGGCTAAGTAGCTGCCACAAAATGATCACAGCTAGTAACTATTAACTTCTGTCACAGCTATTTCAGAGCAGTCTTGCTCCTAGATGGAAAACTGTTAAATTCCAGTTGAAATAACTGATTTCACACATTCTCCCTGCTGCTAAAAGAATCTGAACATACTCTAGTATTGCAGTTTGCTTGTTTGATTTAGAACATAGAGTAACTTTTCCATGACTGCATGTGCAGCATGGCAGCTCATCCAGGTGCACACCTGGTGGGTTTTGTGCAGACACTGCCAGGACATGCAGACATGAGGTTTCCCACAAGATAAATGCACAGACAGGAATTGAAGACCGGTGAATTTCAGTAAGAGGAGGTTCAGCCCTCTCAGCTCTCTCTGTCATCAGCAGAAGGGAAGAGGCTTCCTTTGGAGCTGTTTGGAAATGCCTGAATCCCCTGCTGAGGGTGGCACTGCGAGGGACAATCACTGCCAGTACAGAATGGGAGTGCCTGGATTGCCTTCCCCTGCCACAGCTTCCCCAGGATCACAGCATCCCTGGCTGGCCAGCTGACACAATGTGCTTTCAAGGCAGTGGCATCAATTTTCTGCCATCTCTTAGGTATTTTTCATTCTCACATTTGGGCTGAATCACCAGCCTTTGAGGGCAAGCACATTGTGCTTTCTGCTTCCATTGCCAAACACGCTTTGATTGTGGGAACGAGGGCACCTAGTGGCTTCTCTCTTGCTGCTCTCCAGTTCCATCTTGCAGAGAGACTGCAATACTGTGTGTGTTAGGTGGAATTCCTGACACAGCTGTATTTGTAGAGTATGAACGGTGTTGCAAGAGTGACGTCTTTATTTATGAAATAATGCAAAAAATCCTCAGTTACAGGGAAATGCCCATTCAAACAGCCGAGACAGGAATTGCTTCAGGATGTTTTGTTGTGCCTCCTCCTGGCCATGTCATGAGTTAATCACAAAGAAATCTTCTGATAAAGCAACAAAAGTAATCAAACCTGTGATTTCAAAATGATAATACCATTTCCCTGAGCAGAATTAAATTCTTTTGTTCAGTTCTCATTTCTGTACCTCTAATGTTTAGATGGCATTTCATGTAGTAATGTATGCAAGCTGGCAAATGAAAAATAGTGTGGACAATTACCATAGAAGCAGCTAATAGAAGCTTTAATATCTACATTGTGCCTCTGACCATTACATTGGATGGTATTAAATTCATTTAAATGAAGAAGGGCTAACTTGCAGTGTAGCAAATTATAAACTTGACTTACTGCCATTAGCACTCTCCTTTATTTCTCTCTGCTTTATTTCAGGCACTATGTTACTGCTGTAAAAATCTATGAGCAGTGGTGAAATATCTGTAAAAACAGAGCTGTTAAGCAATGACATCTCAGTCAAAAGGGCTCAGCACTTTCCAAAAGACAAACTAGATTCACTGCTTTCTTAGGATCTGGAGACAATTCCACAACTCTCTGCTTTATAAACTTACTTTCCCTGGGTGGATGAAAAAAAAAATCTTTTTAAAGGGCATCTGGTGAGAAAGGTTGTAGAGAAGCAGATGTAAGTGTCTCTGAGAACTAGAAGCAGAAGCAGTTCTTTGGCTCTAGACAGCTACTTTTAAACAGGTAAAGGTTCAGAATTACTGTCAAGTCCTGTGTCATTTCAATGGTTTATGATGAGCTGGGAAAATATTTGATAGCATCAGAAATCACTTATCTTGTGAAATCCAGAAAGCATCAGGAATTTCTAGATGCTTCTTGAAATTCTTCCACTCAACTCATGAATGTATCTGAATTTCACTTTAAAAAACACTGCAAGATCAGTTGTGCCTCCAAATTCCAGTGGCTCAGAGCTTGCATGCCAAGCCTTCACCAGTAGCTCTCCCTTTCCATGACATGTGGACTGTGAAGAAAGCAAAAAAAAATTTTGAATCTCCCCAAATTCCACTAAAACTAGAATTCATTATTAATTGTTCAAATTATCCCACCAGAACCTAATTGATATTTATTGTTCATCATTTAAGAAACTCCACACCTATTGACCTGCAGGAAATAGCTGCAGGAAAGGTACCTTTATTTTTGTATAAAAGATATTTATACTAACTAAGCAGCTTCAGCACACAATTCTGTCTGTATTAGCATTAGATGTGCACTTGTCTTCAGTTACTGAATATTCCAATCTTTAACAGGCCATATAATTACCTTGAATATTACATTTCAGAACCACTTGAAAGCTATAGTTCAGAACCTATTACACATATTTTATATACATATTACCACACATAAAAAAACTTTCCAGATCACCAAGTGAATACCTTCCAGACTGTCTACAAGGCATAAGCTTATGCTGTTTATTGTTAAAAAATAATTACATTTCTTCTGTGAAAGGCTGCAGTAGTTTTCATTCTGTAGGTGCAACTTTTTGGTTTAATATTTTCTTAATGCGTTATTATTAAAACAGTCTCAGAAAACTGTATTGTGTGTTATATCATGTAACATTGTGTGCTACATAATTTCTTGAAGTTTTCTGGCTGAAAACTCAAGCAGACAGGTTTCACCTATTACAATGTAACATTATACTTCATATATTCTATAACAATATACTTCACCTATTAACTATAGCAGGTTTCACCTATTATACTATGGCAAAAATATACTATGCCACTATATTTGTGGCATATAATATATGCCACACATATGTATTTTAAATCAAAGTTTACTCTTCCTATTTCATGAGCATGTTTTTAGGCAAGGCCATTTGCTTAGCACTCTTTTCTTCCTACCACTTTTTGCCTCAAATACTTGGACTGTGACTTTTAAGATCAAAGTCTGGCTTTTTGTTGTACCATGATCTGGTCAGGCTTTTCTTGGTGTTCAGCATTTAGCAGTTTTCATCACTTCAAATTTGCATCTGCTCCAGAGCCTATGAAATATATTATTGTATCAGAAATTACTGTCATTTGTCAAGGTTGCATTGTATTTTGTGTGTGTTGGTTTGGTTTCTATTTGACTCTCCTTGCAATCTGGATTACAAATTTTTATACCTAGGCAATGGTAAAAAATCAGTTTCTCTTTTGTCAGGGCTTTTCATGTGAAAGTTTAATAGCATGCATTGAAACTTTAAACACTCGTCTTAGACCCACTAGGGATTTTTTTATGAAAGCTAAAGCCTTCACAGTAACAGCAAATGGTAATACTTTCAGTAAAAGTTTATCAGACTCTTGGGGATATGGTTTAAGGATGATTATGGTGGTAGATGGCAGGATTAGATGAACCTGAAGGTCTCTTTCAACCTTGGTGACTGTGATTTCCTTATGTCTGATCTGTTACTGCAGTGGCAGAAATACGACTTCCTTAAAAGACAGACTCTCTAAATGTTTATTAAGCTGCTCACTAAAATATTATTTTGAAGTCAATACATTTATTTCTACTTCCCACTAGAACAATTTCTTTAAAACATCTTTGTAACCATAAGATACAAGATCGTGGTTTCTCTCTAGAAAATAATTTTGTATATCCTTTGTTTTCAGACTCCCCTGTCCAGTGGTTCTGTATTTAACTGCTTTATTTTGTCTGAAGTTATATTTAGGGTAATTTTACTGCAGAGGTGAGGAAGGCAGTGCTGTAGAGTGATCTCCCTGTTTTAGCTGCCTGCAGAGCTTGCTCATTCCCATCATAACCCTAATTCTGCATCCTGAAATCTATTTCTAGTCTTCCTGATCTTTTCCTCTCCTTAGAGAACTGGTTTGGTAGTAATTCTATCTTTATCAGGGATTCATAAAAATGTCTGTACTGCCATAAGTGAATGTGTTCTCTGAAAGCCCCTGGGTCCAGAGGGGTTTTGTGTTTAAAGTACCACCCATGGTCAGACCAGCCCACGATTAAAGAGCTTCAGCTCTGGGAATCTTTGCACATAAACCTGTGGGTTTACTTCAGGCAAAGAGAAACTGCAGCTCATAAACTGAAACATTGATGTGAAACTGCCAGCAACACCTACGAGAATGCTCCTCACAGAGGTATAACTTAATAATTTAAAGCTCTAATTTCAGTGTTTCAGTTTGAAATATTGCCTTATAAAGAAAATCCAGAAAGTGTTTCCGTTCCAAGTAAATTCAGGCGTAGAAATTAAATATCTCATACTCTCTTTTTCTAAAAAAATGCTACATACAGCCAGTCTCCTGCAATGTTGGTCACCTTGCTGGTTAATATCTCACATTGTTGAGGATTATTTTCAGAAAAGCCCTGCATTTAAGAATCACTCTATTTGGTTTGTCCAATTAGTTCTGGCGACTCAGTTTCTTGTACATATTTTGAATCTATTTTTTCTGGTCATTACAATAACCTATTTTTCCTTATACAGAGAAATTTAAGTGCAATGGGAATGATTATTTATACAATGTCAAAAAACATCCAAATGTAGAAAGTAAACTGACAGAAACAGGGTTTATCAGTTGAAGCATTCTGCTTTACAGGTTAGTGAAGGAAATAACTGCTCCTTCTACTGACATGAATATTTTCAGCACCTTGCTAGGATACCATTGTGCTTTTTTTGTATCTATATTTATATAAACTTTTGTTGGTTCTTTTGTATTTAGATAATACATAAAACTACCTTGTATTTTCTTTTGTGCACAGCTCTATGTTGTATTCTACCAGCAAAATCAGCAGCTTCAGCTGGACTTTTTCCTTAGAGGCCACAGAAGGGGCACAGTTAACTTGTTTGCACTGGGGTGCTGGCAGGAGGTTGTAAACTGAAAGGCTGTAGTACAGGAATTAGTGCATGTGAGAAGGGTTTCCTGCTCTGCATTTCTCATCTCCAGAAAGCCCCACAATGTATGCAGCACACCATGTTTTCTCTTTGAATCACAGTTTAATTGTGCCATACCAGAAAATGCTGTTCTGAGTTCCAATTCAGTCATAAACCTTTAGAGGGCTTTGTTTTAAAGAAGAAATAGCATGAAGGCACATCCCAAGCACACCCTGTCCATCTGTTCTCTGCTGCACATCCAAGTAATTCCACTCTCCTCTGAGGTGCTGGTTATTCCTTCTCCACTGGTGCCAAAAAAACAAGTTCAAAATACAGATGAATGCTGAGCAGCAGGAAAAGTGGTTCCAGTAAATTAAAGAAAAGTGCTGACAGCCATTCCCCTGCTTGCTGTCCCTGGCTTTAAGTACTACAGCACAGACTGGGCAAGAAATGAGCAGCTCCCAAGCCCAGGTCATTAGTTAGTAGCTTTTGTTGATTCCAACTCAAGTCAGGTATGTGCTTCTGAGGGCAGTGGTCATTGCTAAATTAACACTGAGCATGGTCTAAATGGATAAATCTGTCTAGCAAAGTGCCTCTCCTGGCTTCCTTCAATTCAGGTTCACTATTAAGCTTTGCTCAAATAGTATAACTTACTTTACTCCATGTGAACTTGAATTGATGACCAAAAGGAACTGACTTGTATAAATTAGTTGTTGCACATGCAGTAAGCTCTCCACAGGCAGGGCCTCAAAGAAATTCTTTCCCTATCGGGAAATTCGTTCCCCATCCACCACCCCCTGTTGACACCTCAGTCCTCTCCTCTCCATTTCTTCTTCAGCTCTTGCACATTTGCAATTACTTTTTACCACCCACTCTTAAAATTGTGAATCCTCCCGGGCACCTGCCACCCACTGACCTCTGATGTGCTGGGAGAGGGACACACACGGGGCTTTCCTTGCTGAGAGGAGCCCTGGGGCTGCCCCTGGGGGGTCTGCAGGGAGACACCAGCCCAGCCTGGCTGTGCTAGCGGCCTGTGCTCACTGCTGGGGAAAGGGCTCTGCTCCTTCTCCCTGCAAGTGTCCCAGGCCAGCTTGGCCAGGGCTTGGAGCAACCTGGGCCACTGGAAGGGGTTCCTGCCATGGCAGGGAGCAGAACCAGGTTACATCTATGGTGCCTTCCAACATAAACCATATTGCAGCTCAATTTGGAGTTTTGGGGGACTGGCTCCTGTGCAGGGCAGTGACCCACAGGAGCCCAAAGGAGCTGTGCCCTCCCTGAGACCTTTTTGGAGGACACTCAAAGGGGACACACTGCCCCAGAGCTGAGCACTCTCTGCCTCATGTCATTGCACCCCTTCTGAAAACACACCCCTCTGAGGGTGAAATAACTGTCCTCCCCTTTTTTCTCCCCCTTTTTTAGGGTTGAAGCAGCTCTCCAGTGACTGTCACACACTTCAGTTTGCCCAGAGGTGTCCCGACGTGAGAGGAAAGACGAGCAGGAGGAATGGGGGAAGAACAAACCCAGGGATCTGGTATTTAATCTCAGCTCTGTTATTGACCAGCAGACAGTGCCAAAAGAGTGTTTGAGAGTCTCTTAAAAAGCCTCAGATCATAGTGTGGCTAGGGGAAGACACACCACCATAGACAGTCTACACTTTTTTGTGTTTGCTTTAGATTTTTCCTTCCATAAGTTGCAATTGCAATGCCTTTTTAGATCTCTCAGAAAGTTTTCAGTTAAAAAAGTACAGGAATATGTTGAAGGAACTCTTCATCACCATTACTCATACACTTACTCACTGTTAGTAATTCCACCTTGAACTCCTGAAAAAATTCTGAAACACTGCCCCTAAAAGAAAGTAAAATAAACAAAATTCAAGCTTTTGATTCTTCCTCAGAAGAATTAAAACCATTTCAGCTCTTAGGCTCTACTTTTAAACAAACCTAATGAAACTAATATCTAGCTGTTATATTTTAAAATGTATTATATATTTTATGTGAGATATTTCCATTTATGTGTTTTATACTTCCTAATCCTTAGTAATTTGGAGTTGTCTTTTTAGAAGCCTCAGCCATGACTGATGAACTCAACATAAAGCCACTGACTGAAGGGAAAAGAGACTCAGACAAAGAATCTATGTTAAATGTACGTTAATATTTTTGGTCATGCTTCTTAATGTGCTGAGATTTTCTACATGAGGAACATTATTTATTAATCACCCAGAGTTTTTTATTCACCCAAATGTTAGAATTTCTGAATGATAAGTAGTGAGCTTATAACTAGGCCAGAAATTGTGCTATGTACACTTTGAAATTTTTCATAAGGAAAAAATTCCTTAAGAGGAGTGTAGTACACATTTGAAATTTCAAATTATTCTTCATTTCAAATGGTTAATAGTCTTAATTGTGTCGAGATTTTGATTGGTTTCTAATTAAATGTTAAAAGCAGGGAATATTATTTCTAAAGTAGACAAGCAGATATTGATTATAAACTAATTACAAATGTTTCTGGGCATGTTTTGGCAGGCTCATTAACACTCAGTGTTAATAGTGACCAGGTGAGTTGGTCACGTTATGTCACTGCAGCACCATCTTGTGGCTGAATGATTATTCTCGGTTAATTTTTGATTCTTTAGGAAAAGCTTGGTCAAAAACAAACATGAAAAATGATGAGGAGAGGAATTCATAAACATGATTAATTTCACTGTGGTTGTTTCTATAAGAAAAACGTGACAGGAAAAAAACCCCAGCCCTGAGTGTTTAGTTCTCACCTTCCATAGCTGTAATTTGCTATGTCTAAGTGGATACTTATAAACTGGGGGAAGATTTAGTGAAATATTATTTAAGAAAATGAAACAAAAAATGTCATGAGTATTATGATTATCTGTATCAATGAGTTCATAATCATATATACCTTGCCAGTCATATTTTGTTCCTATTTCATACAGGTGATCAAAAATTCTGATGGGCAGTTTAACCTTGAGGCTGCAATTAAAAATGTTGACACAATGTCCAACGAGTTGAAGAAAATAAATGGTAATTCTGACTTCACCATCCAGTTAAACACAAAACCGTGTAAGACACTCTTAGAAGAGTCCGCAGTTGGAATGGCCTGGTTTTCTGTGTCAGACAACTGGGTTTTACTGTAATGAAGCAATAGCTTTGCTCTTGTGTTTTGAAAAATTAATGGAACAGCAGTTAGAGAGCAATAGAATTGTGTTAGTTAAGCATGGAAAACGCCTGCTAGGTGATCAGTCATTCCTTTCTAGGAACACTGAGAGCCTTCTAATGCAAATATTGCTGACATGCTAACACCAACTGAATTTAACCATCTTGAGGCAAGTGAAACAGGCAACCCTGAGTGAGTTGATAGATGAACACTAAAACAGTGCTGTCTGTAGATGAGCACTCCCTGTCATTCAATAAATACCATGCTGATACACTGCCCTTTGTCTTTCAGTGGAAAGCCAGCTACTGCTTTGTGACCTGATTTTGAATTTCAACCATCCAATGAAGGCCAAAGATTTAAGAGAAGCTGAAGAAAAGACTTGGAGTTTAACTGATTAAGTAACATCCATTTTCATGTCTTGTCTTCTGTTAATACTGTGAAGTTGCTTCTTTCTTCTTTCTTCTTCCTTCTTTCTTCTTTCTTTTCTTCTTTCTTCTCTCTTCTAATTAAGTTTGAACTGTACAATGATAGCATGGTTTCTTGAAGGTAGACTATTTTTGTTTTAAGCTAAACCTGTGGAATGGAAAAAAAACTAGGTTATTGGTTCTGAGAGTGGTTTTTTCAACCCACATTTCCCAAATTAAGCCCACTAGGGCTGGAAAGACTGATGTAATGAATTAAAAAGGTCAGGAAACTGGGCATGAAGTTTCTCACATGATTTTCTCCTTTTAAACAAAAATGTGTTGGAACAGTAGCAAATACTTGAAATTTACTTCAAGTCACTGTCTGCTGTCTCATTTGTGCCTGGGGAAGCGGGATAAGAAACTGCCTTTGAAGGAGGAACTGCAGTTTGTGTTTTAAGCTTCCTTCCTCGTCTTAAAAATGTTGCTGAGGATGGGGTCAAAAAGCAGATTACTTCTGGAAAACCAAAAATGCTTTCCATTCCAGTTTCTGTAATGACACTCTAATGCAACTAGCTACAAGAATAGGAGGAGGAGGAGTTTGTGGTTTTAGTGCTCTATCCTGAAATCTTCTTAGCCCAACATTTTCACAGCTAATTTCATGTAGTTCATTACAATACATATTCAATCATACTTTACTTGTGGACATGTTTGAATGTTGAGATGTAGCTTTATTCTTACACCAAATATATTTCTCTGAATAATCAAATAGAGATTTATTCTACTTTTTAAGAAATATGCAGTGTTAGAATTTGTCATGCTGGTTTATGTTTGATGTCTCTTTTGCTGGTGAGATGATTTACAATCAATAAAACACAATTCCATAGGAGGTGTTTCTGGGTTGTCAGATTTTTCAAGGCAAGGCAATGGAATAGAATTACATTCACAAGAGTCGGTGGTGATATGGGGGATGTTGTTCTTAAATTTAACAGTTTTTGAAAAAGACAGATTAGAACTGACTTTTCTTTCACCAGATTAGTAATCCATTTTTAAAAATATTGGGTTAGAAGCAGCTTTTGTCAGCTAAAGAATTTTTTAATTTTATTTTCCACCTTTATTTTTGGACTCATAATTGCATGGAAATGAACTTTGCTAACTTTGAATTCCAGCTCTTAACCAAAACATCTTAGTAAGGACAACTTACAAAACATATCTCTATAAGGAAAACTGTCTATGAAATCTGATTATGTTATCTGGGAAGCTTTACAGATTCTGTGAAGTTATTTTCTACCTTGAATTTTGGTTCCAGTGTTTTAACAGATATAGACACCATGGCTTTAAAGCAGAAAAAATGTGACAAAAGTCATAATTATCAGACCAAGATGTTGTCAGACCACAAGGGACATTGAAACCCAAGGCAAATTATTGGATAAATCCTTCTTAACAAAGGGGCCTCAGTGTTCCTCAGCTACAACTTCTATTTTTGAATTGTGAGTATTCCTTTTTTTCTTTAAAATATACAGTAAAACAGAAAGCAGTTGTGCAAGAGGAACTAAGTTTGGCCTGTGTGTGCTTTCTAAGAGATCTGGGGGATTCTGCCACGCAAGGGTCACATGGTGATAATTTTGTTGATGTGTAAAAATGCAGTCCCTTGATTCAGCCAGAAAGACACAGCTGAAGAGAGATGTGTGTGGAGAAAATCTTCTTTCTGAGTGAGGTTAGGGAATTGTAGGAAATACAAAATTCCAGTTGAGGGCTGAGGCATGGGATCCCCAGTGCTGTGGCAGACAGGATGTGCTCTGTGGCTGTGTGGTGTTTTCCTGGAAAAGTGGGAACAAGCAGTTCACAGCTGAATAATCCACACACAGATCCTGACAGGAATCTGCATTTCCAGGGCTGGAGGGTTTTTGGTGCCACTGAAACCTGTGTGTATTTCAGATCTGAGTTATCTTTTCATAGAAATGAGGAGAGTTAGATTTATTGAGGAAAAAATTGGGTTTTGTCTACTCCATAGTTTTGACAATGTTTGGGTCTACTCTGCATCACTCCAAATAACAAAATTGCTGCTGCAATCCTGATACAAAAAAAGATCTCCTATGAAAGTAGAGGCTTGTATGGATATTTATTTATGGTTCATCAAATTTGGTGTGGAAATAATTTCAAGAGGATATACATATCTTGGAAGTTAAGAAATTCTCATGTGCTGTATGATTAATGGACACTTTGTAGGAAAATTATATTTGTAGAGTACTGTATTTAAGGCATAATTTAAAAATAACATAGTCCTTTTTCTTTGAAACTGTGAATTTTAATGACTTCATTACTTTAGTTTGCTGAAAAGGAAAGTATCTTGAAGTTTATAAACTTCAGAAGGCTTCAGTACTATATGAGTTCTTCTCTAAAGTTTCATTTAAATATGTCCTGCAGCATATTTTAACATGCACTGGTTTCTTGAGCCTCTGTCTTTTCCATCAATCAGAAGAAGGGGTGTTCTTTGGAAGTGGTCAATGATATCTGCTACAGAAGAAAATTCCTGTGGGATGGAAAAAATGAGAAGACTAAGGCCAAAATGTCAGAATTATTAGTAACCAGTTGAAACAAAAGGTTTATTTAATAGTCTAAACATTTATCAATATTATAAATATATATAAGGTCCAGCTCAACTGTTCTCATTCCTGTCACAATCTGTAGCTCAGTAACTCTGTGTACAAACTGCTGCAATGTTTGATAATTAATTTACATACTCTTGGTCTGTTTAACACATGCTGTTGCCACTGTGCTTGATGTACTTGAGAGTTGAGAGGTGGCTGATGAGTTTAGGGTTCTGTCTGGATCAGAGCTGCCAGGAATGTGCTGAGCAAACGCACAGCCCTGCAGGCTGGGGCTGAGCCACCAGCCTGGGAGCAAAGCTGGAACTTGGCAGGTATGGATTAGCTCTCAGCTCTGCATTTCCCTTATCTGCTATCTCAGTGGGAAACAAACATTCCCTAACTCGGCACGTGGATTTCTAATGGCTGTGTCCTAAGGCCACCCCTTCATTCCCTGAGTGCAAACAGCATAACCTGATTCTGCTTCCAGCAATAACAATATTCTCTGAGACAAGAAGCACAATTCCAGCCAGGAAAATGGTCACCTGGGTCACCTGGCACTGAGGAATGAGGCAGGAGATGCTTTGAAATGAAATAGTGTGAAAAACACAGATTACCTCTTTTCCTTTCAAGCCAGTTCCTAACAAGTACAAGTGCTCCTGCTCCTGGTAGCGGATCTGGATGTTGTACACTTTGTCTCTGTACAGCACCATCAGGACGTAGGGGTGAGTCACTGTTTTCCTTGAGCTGTCTCTCACCAAAAATGTTCCATCCTGAAACAGGAAAAAATGAAAGATGACAAAGAGCAGACACTCCTGGGTTTGATCAGTGTAACACCTCTCACTAGAGCACTTGTGCTTCTAAGTGTTTCTTCTTTGTGAAGTCTTTGTCCTTTCTGATAAGAGACACTGCACCATTAAAGCATTTAGGTCTTTGGACAAATGTGTTGTCTTTCAGTTTGCTACTTCAAACTTTCCTCTGTTACAAAAGCAGATTCTAAAGGGAGGCAGGAATGGTGTTATATGAGGGAGATATTCCATTAAAGGAGGAAGTGAAATATCAAAGACCAAACCTCATATCACTTTAACCAGAAGAGAAGTTCATTTCCACTAAGTGCCAATCACATTTCCTACAGGATGGATTTATAGACAGCTTAAAATAAGAGCAGTGTCTGTGTAATTTAGGTAGAGGCAGTGATGCTGTACCACTCTCTCTGCTTTTCCTAATTTCAGATGTATTTTGACAATTCTTCCATTGAAATCTCTTTCTTAAAGGCACTGAATGGGACCTCATAAATTGGACTTTGGTACAAGTCACTGGAATGGTGCACATGCCATCTTCAGCTCGTGCCAAGTGCTGTGAGGCAGCAGAGGGTAACCACAACTCCCACAGCAATAATTATTTTTATCTTTATGATATTAAAGAATATATATATATATATATATATATATATATATATATATATATATATATATATATAAAATATTACACATTAAATATATTTAATATATTATTCTCTAATGTTTATTTATTTATTATTTTAATAACATATTATCATAAATATATAATTAAACATTTCTTTTTAAATTATTTATTTTTAAATTAAATTTATTTATTTAAACTATAATAAATATTTATTATATTTTAAATGTATTCATTTCTATTTTATATATTTAATATTAAATATTAAATTTTCTATATTTAATTTATTTCCACATGTACAGATGAGCCTTGTTTGAAGCTGTAGTTCATTTTGTTGAGCTCAGTGGCCCAGACAGGGGTGGGGTTGCAGTACCTTGTTTATCCTGCGCAGCGCTGCCTCTGCCTCCGGCCGGCTGACAAAAGCCACGTACCACTCATTCTTCAGAGAGCCCTGGGGCTGGGACAGGACAAGGACAAGGACAAGGTCAGCTGCCAGGGAATGGCAACATGCAAATAAGTACAGAGAAATTGCAGTGTGAGGGATGTGTGGGTCTGTGTGCAGAACCTCTGTGTGTCACAGATCATGCTGCTATTTATTGTGGTATGGAAAGTGCTGCTAAGTTGTTTTAAATTACCTGCTCACTTTGGTAAACTTGAAAATATTACAGTTATAGACATTATGCCCCTGCAATGCAGCTAAGGTAAGCTAAGAAAACAGGTATTTCCAAATACTTTCAGTAAAAGATTTCTTTTATGTTCTTTTTATGTTCTCTTTTGTCTACCTGGACACTAGGCACAAAGGCATCCTTTGCCTTCATCTGTTTGTTTTTTAGCTATCATCTGAGACAACTGTGCAGACTTCCTGTAAATGCACTCTTTGTGATTGCCCACCAGTGTTACCACCATGAGTGGTTTGCTCTAAACTTGTTTTATTTAAGGAAATGTGAAGCAAAAATGCACTTAAAAGAGTGAGTCCTTTACTCATCAAAGTTTTATGGAAGGAGAACTGAAAGTTTGATACTACTTGAAGGCAGTTGTGCAAAACAAGTAATCCAGAAAACAAGTATTTTTCTTATTTTGCTCTTTTGGGGTTCAACTATTGTTGTTTTTCTTGCTGAGGACAAAATAAGGCACTACAGTTTGACACAGAAAAGGAAACTGAAAGCACTCAGTAGTGTCCTGACAGCGACTGGAAAAACAACTTTGAAAGGTGTTGTCTTTCAAAACCAGAAAACTTGGTGTCTTTACAGTTATGGTTCATGTTTTGTACCTCATCTTGCTCTGTGTTTGCCTGGTGAACAGTCTGTCTGCTGGGAATTGGCAGCGGAGGTCTCATGTCAGCTGGGCCTCTGGAAGGAGATCTGCTGCCTTCAGAGGTACAAAAGTAGAAAAACAATGTTAAAACCAGGAAAATCATTTCATCTGAGTACCCAGAGTGTAGGATCTTGATTTTATGGAGCATAAAGTATTTGTATCACCCTGGTGTAAATAAAAATAATGTGAACAGTGCAAATTACCAAATACCCAGTGCAAACAACTAAATAACTGTTTAGTGCAATCCAACACCCTGGTAGTGGGACATCTAAAAATCATTTGAAATCAGATTTAGGGTTCTCTATGAGAACCAGGTTCTTTACATCATTCCATCCTTCATGCGGAGGGAATTTAACTGAGCTCTTGTGGTTCAGATTTCCATAAAAATAAATGAACTTGAAATAGGGATGACATCAGTTTCTGTACCACAGTTACTCACTTGAGAGCATCTTGGTTTCTTTAGAGACAGAAGTAACATTGTCTCTTTGCAATCCTTGCCTTCTCAGCAATTAGAAAGTAAAAAATGTCACTGTAGGACAGCGTTACCATGTGCAAAAAAATGACTTGTAAAGCAATTGATGTCTCAGTTCTTATAAGATAAATATGGAGTGTATTTCACATGAAAAGCATTTGCTAACCTTTTTAGGGAGTATTAGCATACCACAGTGATTTGCATAGGTCAGCTCTCAGTACTGCACAGAAAAGGATGGTTTAATGAAGGTTTGACACTGGTTGAACTGGGCAGGAAGCCCAAATTTCATGGGGAAAAAAAGCCCAAAGTCTTTGATTCAGACTAAGTAAGATACACAAGATGCCTTTCAGGAGCTTGATAGTTTTCTGTTCCCAGTCCAAGAAGAAACATCCATAGGAAAAAAAGCTTTTCTATTGACTTCACTGAAACTATCTTTCAACTTTCATCCACTTAAACAAGAAAAACAATGTAAGGATGTAGGATACAAACCTGGATGGAAGCGTGGTGGTAGAGAGCCAGTTGCAGACAGGTTTCTAGCACTGTTTAAAAAAAAAAAAAAGAGTGGTCAGTATAAATACAACATTTCTGTGCTCTGATCACCTGATCTGGACTTTGTGCCTGTTTTACAGAATGTGAGAGCCCCTTGAGACCTATGCAGGGTGAGGAGAGCCTTTTCTTTTCTTCTTTTTATTTTTCTTTCCTTCTTTTTGTGTAAGTGGATCCACCTTTAAGTTTACCTGGAGCTCAGTATCTGGCAATAAGGCAATCAGTAAAGGCCACAGAGACTTCTGCAGCAGGATCAAAGCAGGAGAGCATTGAGCTTGAGGAGTTTTCACAGGGAATGGTCTGTCCTTCCCCAGAGCAGCAAGCACAGGGAGCAGCTCTCCACCCCTTTCTCGCTGCGGGGTTCCACTTACAGAGTTATTATCCTTGCAGCTTCTGTAACATTGTTGATAAAAATGCAGCTTCACATTTATGTTGCAAGCTGGGAAGGGCCAGCAACACCAGGGACTGGGGCATCTCCCACATGAGGAAAGGCTAACAGAGCTGGAAGCTGAAAAAGCTCAGGAGAGATCTTTTAAAGCACATAAATATCTGAAGGAAGAGCCAGGATCTTTTCACTGGTGCCCAGTGACAAGACCAGAGGTTCCCTCTGAACATCAGGAAACCTTTTTTATTGTGAGGGCAAGCAAGCACTGGAGCAGGTTGCCAAGAGTGTTGTGGAATCTCTTTTTCCTTGGAGACATTCAGATGCTATCTGGATGTGGTACCAGGCAGCCTGTTCAAGGTGACCTTGCCTGGGTAGGGGGTTGGACCAGAAGACATCCAGAGATCTCTGCCAACCTCAACCAACATCCAAAACTGCTGAAAATGGAGTCCCACTCTTCAATTTCTGGGAGGTTTTTTGTTTCTTCACCTAATTGAGAACAAATTGCCTGCACTCCTTACCTTTACTCTTCATATTTCTCTTCTGCTTAAATGAGCTGTTAAAAAGGCTCTGAGATAAATATGCTAATTTTGTTTGCACAACAAAACACCCTATCATGATTTGATTTATGGGAGAGAATCAGTCAGCCCGGGGGCCTCTGCTACAGCAAAATTTGGCAATGCTCTTTGAGTATAAGCAGAAATGTTCATCATAGGAATAGTTCAATTTGCATATGACCTTGCTATTGCTACTGCAGTGTTTGTTTTGGTGTCAGCAGTTCCAGAGAATGATGGTAAATGTGAGGAATTCATCAAAGAGCCATTAAAAAAATACAGATATTAGAAAATGTGCATCAGACATGGACTCAAAGAGCCCACTCTAAGTCATCTAAGTCTAAGTCTGTTGCATGGTACATCAGAAATCAAAATTTAATTAGGGGCTCTTCTGTCTAGCAATTGAAGCATAACAATCAAATATTTGTGAGTTGAAGTTGGGAAAAAATTGCAGCAAAGTTCACAATTTTAAATAGGAATTATCAACCATTCCAGTAATGATTTAGTAAAAGGGACATGAAGTTCTTTCTGATTCAACTCCAGACAATGGAGTTTATGGAGTTTTTTAGTTTTGGAGTGTGAGGAGTTGCAACACTAACACTTGAGGGGTCCTAGAGTGTGCAGGACCCCTTTGTCCTGAATCCTGCCTTGTTCTGTAGGAAATGATCCCTTCCCAGAAGGACTGGTCATTCTTATGGACCCTGCAAGCAATGGGAGAGCAATGGGTGTCTCATGAATGGAAGCCTTGTACCATGTAGGGTCTTGATGCCTTTGAATTTAGCTTTTCTATTTTTGAGATCCTGCACTGCTTTGGTGTATAACTCTAAAACTCCACGGCCTGTCAGCTGCTGTTCTCCCATTTCACTGAGATAAAACAATTCCTCTTTAGTCCTGGAACTCAAGGACACCTCACTGTCTCAGGGCCCAGAGATGTAAACAACAGTGAATTGGGGGGGATAACTTGGAGTAAATGACTTCATTACCTGAAGCTGTAATTGGATAATTAACTCCTGATATGTAAATGAGAAAAACTTCAGATTGTCTGAAAAAATCATGACCATGTTTTATCCTGGGTGTAGCCCCTCAGAGGCTTCTGACTGCCCAAGGTGAACCTATTGAAGGCCTTCAATAAATACCTGCTTTTGTTCTCTTAAGTTTGTCTAGCCTCTGGTTTAGGTGGCCACTCCTGGGCATCAGTTTAAAAAACTTCCTTGCCATAAAACAGAGGGATTCATGGTTTTTTCTTGGTTGCCTGATACAGAGCTTCAATTCTATAGAAGATTCTCCTGGATAGTAGGAACAGCACTAATTACCATTTTGTAGAGGCACAGGCTCAGTAATGAACTACCAAGAGACTGAGATTCAAAAGGAATGACCCATAATGGTGAAACAAACCTTTCTGCAGCAGGAATGCTGTTGGATCCTGGCTTAGGTGGAGGCTTGAGAGATTTGGGGGGGAATGCATTGGAGCTGTATGGGGGCAAAGACAGCTGTGGCACTGGTCTTTGTGGGGCAGCTGTGGAGAAGAAGAGAAGGAAACTTAAATCCTACATGAGATATTCTTAAATGAAGTAGAATGAAGAAATTCTGTCGCCTTACTGCTGTTTAATTAGATAAATAAAATGCAATAAAGAGTCCTTGATGTGTTAGTTACAGTCTGGAAACTTATATGGTCAGCGGAGAACTTAGAAGTAGGTATTAAAATTAAAAATAAACTGGAAGTGGCTTGAGCAACATTTACATTTTCTAGGTTCTGTTTTGGATAAACCACAATTCAGGTACCTTAACTGCAGAAGGTGGTACATGTTTTCTGTCACATTGCTTCTAAATAGCAGAGTTGATATCATCTTTTTGAGTTCATTCTGAGATTTCTCCCAGTATGAAATAAAACATTTTCCTTCTGCAGTGTCCTCAGACATGAACTAGCAGGAGTGGAATAGGTGATCTGTGCTGTGCACAGCTTAAATCACCTTATTCTTTATGGAGGCTTAGGGCAGTAATAATTCACAAAGACTTGTCCAAATGTCCTGCTTCTGCTATGGAGTCACTTTACCAACTCAATTGCAGAAATCAGCATTCTGCAGTAGTTTATAAACACTGGTGGCACATGGAAGAATTTCTGCTTCTCTTCATGAAAGTGACTAACATTGCACAGAGCCAGCAGGGTCTGCTGAGGACTGGGAGACACCAGGTTTCTGTTTCCAGCTGTTTGAGGCTGTGTGCAGAACACAAATCTCTCTAATGTAATGTATTTCAAAATAAGAAATCCTGCTGGCTGGTAACTGGCTGTCTGAAGGAAGCTATTAGCTATTGATTTCCTGGGGTTTGTGGCTTTCATATGTCAATGTGCATCAGGCACTTTAAAATAATTGTACTGCCTATCAGGGAACCACCTGACTTCAAAAATGGCTCTAAGGAAAAAACTGAAGTAATTTCCTTTTTTTTTTTTTTTTTTGAAATACTTACTGTCTTCTTCATCCTGGGGAGCAAAAAAAAAAAAAAAAATTAGTAACATATTATAGCACAGTTCTTAGGAATGTTGGAATGTTTTACAAAACAAAATCTGAACATTGGTGAATTTTGAGTATACATGGATTCTAATATCTACAACTTTACTTCCCTCTCTAAAATGTTGGGAGTTTTGTCTTTATGCAACACCAAATAATTTTTTAAGTTTTTAAAGCTTTAAAGTTTTAAATAAAGATGTGTGGTAGATGTCCCATAATGCATATTGACATAAAATAGAAACTCTCAGGAGATGGAAACTTTCCTTAATCCTTCTTGTAAGTGTAGACTCTCAGAGTTATCTGAAAGTGAAACTTTTAGATCAGCTTAAGCTTAAAAAATCCCCAGAAGGCCAAATCTTTTTGAAGCAAAACCACTTCTCCCATGTCATAGAAGAAATTCTGGCTTTATTCTTCCTGTTATCCAAGATAAAGTTCTCAGGGAACAAACTGAGCTTGACACAGAAGAACTGTTCAAAAACACCCCATGTGCCATGAAAGATCCATGAGTATTCCTTACAATTTACAGAAGAAACAAGTTTACCTTTCCAGCATTATTAGTTTGTACAGGTATTTAATTTTACTGTAACCCGTATACTTTTAAATATATGCTTTATACTTACTTCATTTTTCTTGTGTGGTGGCCAACTGTGCCTGAAATGAAAACAAAACATTCATTATAGGTGGAATAAAACTCATTCACTTCATGTGCATTAGGCCAAATTTTCACTAGAACATGACAGTGGATGCAGAAACTTTTTTTTTTTGTCATAAAAATATCTAAGGTTCTAATTTTCAGCCATAATCTAATGCATTATTCTAGTTCTTAGCCCACCTTGATTTTATCAACAAGGAAAATGTCTGATTAATTGATGTAAGATTAGAGCTTAAAACAAGCTTGTACAATGATGAAACATTAGTCTTCAAGTCTTGAACTCATTTATAATATTTGACAACACTGCTGGAGCACATAAGGATATCCGGCTTTCTTTGTTTCTCTGATCAATTATCCTGGCTGGTTAGTAGATCTCGATTATTTCTTCTCTTGTTTGAAGTACAGTCAGTGTTCAGCCCCCAGGTGGTCTAGAAAATGCTGGGGAATGATGCAGCTCTGCTAGAAAATGCTGGGGAATGATGCAGCTCTGCTAGAAAATGCTGGGGAATGATGCAGCTCTGCTAGAAAATGCTGGGGAATGATCAGCTCTGCTAGAAAATGCTGCTGGCTGTTCAGAAGGAGTTTTGCAGGCTAATAAAATCAATGGGATGAAAGTACAGCTTTCCTTTTCTAACACCCAAAACAATAGCAATAGAACTCATGTAAAAATGTTCCCTAGAGCAAGAACTTGCTCTGCTGGAAAAAACATGGATCATCTGTATCTTTGTACAACTGGGGAGTGAGTCATGCCCCACGTAATGGCTCTTCCAGATATGACTGGAGAGAGTTTTTCTGCCTTCACACCTTTCTGCAGCTTCAAGCACATCCTGTGCATATTTATGAACCAAACCTTTGGTAGCCACAGACCCTGCTGTCATGCAGTACCAGTAAATCAGACCATCCCGTGTTGATTGTCCATATTTTTGTTAACTTTCATTTCTCCTTTATTGAATTTCAGTGAAATGAGCACTTACTTTCCAGGGCTTTGCTTCCTTAGGGGAGGTGGGTTGCCTCTTTCATATCTCTCACTTGATGGGACAGGAGGTTTTGGCATCATTGCTAACTGTTCTCCCAGGGATCTAAAGGAGGAGTGAGATGATGAAATGCAGGCAAAAAGCTGCTTATTAAGAAATAACTGGGGAATAATGGCAATGAGAGGATCATTTGCAGAGAACAAATCTTACCTTAGCTGTGAAACCAGAGGCTGCAAAACAACAAGGAATAGTTATGAGAATGTGTAAGTGTATCAAAACAGGCAAAAACTATCAATAAACACAAAAAAAATTACCTTCTCAGGAATTACTGGCTTCTTCCCTGAAAGCAGAAAAAGCTTACATTTAGAAAAAAATGGAAGTTAATTAATTAATCTTCCTATGAAATAATTGAGTTTTGAATAAAATTGAAAGTTAATCTTGCTGGTTAAAGAACTCATATCCTGAGATGTAAGCCAGAAAAATGTTTTGGCTTTGCAAGCGATGGTAAAATTCAATCTCTCTTATTGAAGGGAAATTTAAACATTTTCAACGTGGCACGTGTCACAATCACACTATCTAAGGTTCAGCTTTGAACTACTGGATACTTTCTTGCCATTATATAACAGATAAGGGTTTAGATAATAAATAAAATTGTAGAGTCATATCTGTAGATGCTTTTTATAATGTGGTTTTCAGCTCTGAAGGAAATGCCATTTTTTTCTGTGTCTTATTAATTCTCAGCCTTCTTTTAAGTCTGTTGCCACATTACCTGCAGCAGGGTATGAAGAGTTTCATTACCTTTGTATGCAAAGGTGATTTCCTCCTTTAACCTACTAAATATTTCCTTGTTCAATCACTTAGGTGTGCATCAAACCTTTATTGCACACGCTTCTCATAATGTATTTCTGTTCACCTGTGTGACCCAGGGTTGCTGTTTTCTATATGAAATTTCTCTCCCACTTTGTAAGCTCTGCTCACACCGTTTATTCACAAACAGATTACTTTGATTACATTTGGTTGAGCCTTGTTCTTTTGCATTAATTATATACAAACTGATGATTTTCAGTAATTAAAGCAACCCCAGTGATATTAATGTGAGCAAATACTGACCTGATCCTGGGCTTTCTCTTTCATATGGGGGAGCAAGGCGATCCAGAGAGGGTTTGGTGCTTCTGTCTATAGAAGGAGCTGGGGCTAAACACAACAACTGTGTAAGATCATTTGCTGATATAAGTCAATATATCTTTCTTTTGCATAGATTAGAACTGGTGTAACTTCTTAAAACAGCAATTGAGACTTGTATGAGTACAATTGTATCAGTACAGTTGTACAGACAGTTGTTCTTACAACAACAATTCAGACTCCTGGTGAGTACAATTGTATCAGTACAGTTGTTCTTAAAACAACAATTCAGATTCCTGTATGAGAAGCAGAAGAGAGTGGAACTGAGGGAAAAGAGGAAGAGTGTTGTAGTGTGTGGGAAAGCTTTACAAACAGAACAGCAGCTGTACTCACGTTTCAAAGGCTTCATGTTTCTGTCTCTACTCAAGTCGTTGTTGCTTGGTGGAGGAGGGAAAGCTGGCAGCTAGAACAGATATTTCACAAGTGGTTAAAATGTGTCTTCACCTTTCTGTTTGGAGTGTATGAACCCCACCACACTCATCTGCCAGTCTTGTGTGGCACAGCACAAGGAGCAGGTCTCTGCTCACTGCAGGAAGGACAAGAGCCAGGCACCCTCCTGGAGCATGACCAAAATAATTGCTTTTTGTAGATGCAGAATTGCCTCCATCTGCTGTGCCTCCCCACACTCCAGTGGGATGGATGTCTCCTCAGGAAGGGGAGGTGTGTTGTCAAAGGAAAGGAACAGGAGCTCCAACAACCCTGCTGTGTCTCTGTGGCACTGCATCAGTCCCTCCATCACATCCTAAACCTTTTCTTGTGGAAACATTGGTATGTTTAGTGTACATCTGTTCTGGCAAACACTGAACCTGTAGTACCAGCTGCCAACAGCACAAGAGCTTACAGTTTTGAAGTATTCACAGCAGGAAAAAAAAGGAATCAAATCTTGGTCATCAACGTTCTGATTACCCAGTCTCTTACACTTTTATGTGGTCCTAATTCAATTGGGCAAGCGCTAGAAGTATTGCTTGGAAAAACATAACCTTGTTTTCAAAACAGAGGCATCCCTTAAAAATATTTCATTTATGTGGGAGAGGCATTCACAAGTAGGTGTATATCCCCAATGTAAGAATTAATGAAGGAATATAAAATAATTAAATATATTTCTCCCATGAAATTGAATTGTTCCTTGAACAATGGCCACCTTGTAACAGAGTTCAAATCTATTTTGATGGCTTCCTCTTCATACACTAGGTGAATAAAAATGGCCCTACTCTTGGACTCCTAAAAAGGTCCTGGAATAGGAAATAGGTGAGATATGAAGACAGGAACATACAGTAGCACTTCTTCCCCCAAATGAGGCTGGGCCAGGTCTCTGGGGCGGTACTGGAGGCTGATGTGGAGGCTGATGTGCTGATCTGGTTGTTGTAGGTCTGTCTAAAGAAAACAAAAATCCCAAATTAAACAACTACCCAGAGCTTGGTTATTTAATACTCATTCAATCTTTATGACAAAGAACCCTCACAAGAACCTGGCTACTGAAGTTAACAAATCATCAAGACATTGCTGTAGGATTTGCCTGGCAGTTGCTTTAGGATCAGTGTGTTGTGTTGGGAGTTCCAGGCTGCTCTGTCCCTGTGGGGGTGACTCCCCTGCCAGGCTCTGAGCCACAGGATTGATTTCATTCCCTGCAGCACAGTGTGTGAAACACCAGCCAATCTGAATGGCAGCACTCCACACCTCCAGGCTGCTGAGAACTCAGACACAACACAGAAATGACAGGTAGGGAGAGCTGATTGTTCTTTTCCCAGCTTTCACTAGAGTTTTTTGCCATCGTTGTGACAACCTGCTCTGTCCAAGGTTGCACTGCTAAAGCCACTGCAGCATGTACATGTGTGTGATTTCATACAAGTTCAGATCAAAGGCCAAATCATGCACACATCACACAAAACTAATCTTTATTCCAGCAGAGCTTGTGCAAAGTAGAAAATGTAACCTTAAAAGTCACAACTTTAAATCTTGCTTATGAACTACACTGCTACCTTCAAGGAAAAACCTTCTATATTCCATTATCAGCCACGTAAAATGTGGTAGTAAAACCTTATTAATAGCACTTAATTTCTAGTAATTACCTATATAATCAGTGCTGCTTGGAAGTGATTTGGCAGGAAATATGACACTGTGATGTGCTTCTTCATTATTGGATGGAGGTGGCTCGTAGCCATCACTGTCATGTTCTGCTTCCTCAGGCTCCTCTGTTGGTGATTCATAGTCAGCCTCATCTTCCTTTTCCTGGTCTTCATCAGGGCTTTCATAGTCATCATCATCATCATCATCCTGGCAAATGAGCATAAAAAGTGGATGCTAGAAGAGAACACTAAACCCTGCAGAGCAGTTCCTGGTGGCCTTTCGCTGTGGGATTTTTCACTCTGGAAAACACCAAACTTTTACAACCAGTTTGAGGGGGAAAAATCTGTTGAAATAATAGAAAGGAAGAAACTTTCCACTAATGCATTAGTGGGGCTTAAGTAAGGAAACAAATGTCATGTGATGAAAGTGAGCGCAGTGGGAGGTCAAAATAAGGGGCAAGTTTGCTGAAATGCATGAAGTGTTTTAGGGAACAGCCAAGGCACCAGCAAACAAGTCAGTGTTCCCAGGAACACAGGAGCAGCAGTTGAGGCTGCTGATATTCATTCTTGCTTTCTAACATCTCCTCTACAGCATTCAACCCAGCTTGTGAAAATTATTCATAAAAACTGAGGTCTTTGATTTGGGTCTTGGTGCTGCCCTGACCCAAACCAGCCTCGTTTGCAGGACCTCATAAGGGGACAGTGTCAATATGGTCACTGCACATCTGTGCAATCTGCCAAGGCTTGAGAGAAAAAGAGCCCTCCATTTGTCACTGGTACCACAGCTGGAGTTTCCAGAGTCCTGTGCACTGGCACAGAGCCCACGTGCTCTGTAGGTGGTTACTTTTATCTCCTGTGCTCCCGGAATAGCAGCCAATCTCCTGTGAACTTAGTAACAAGTGGCTTCTAAAAATGCCTCTCCCTCTTATTTTTGGAGAAAAGCCAAAGGCTAACCATTAGCACTGGTTAGCTTCAGAGATCTTCATAAGCTCAGGCTGTGCATCAGCAGCTGGGGTGGGTGTTTTGCCTAACCACCTTGGTGAGGCATTTCCTATGCCAAAAGGCAGAAGGAACTTCTGCAGGCTAAATGGCTTTTTAAAAATAATACTGTTCAACAGGTTGGCTCTAGGAAATAAAATGGCAAGAATTTGCCACTGAATAACACAGCAACCTCTAGGCACCTCTTTTAAGAGAATGAAACAGGCATGTAAAACTCAGCTGTGGTTCTGTGGGGAGCTGGTTGTAGGCTGGGAGCTACAGGAAGGCAGTAGTAAAGCAATACTGAATTTCTGGGGAGAGCCTTTTCTCAGTGAGGAAATCTGTGTGCAGCCACTCCCATCATTCCTGCTCCTGCTTTTCCTGCCCCAGCTGTGCTGCCCAAGCAGCCAGGGCAGGAGCAGAGAGCCTCCCTGAGCCAGGGGGGTTTCTTCACCCAAATACTCACAAAGGAAGACCAGCCACCATCATCCTGAGCATACCCTGTGGGAAGAAACACAATTCTGAGCATGGACACCTTTGTCAGAGATGTAACAACTTGACAGAAAGTGTGGGAAAGGTTTTACAGAGACTTCTGTGAGCCAGAGAGAAGATTGATAAGAGAATAATAAGAATTTCCTACCAAGGTCACTGACACAGAAACCAAGAAAGAAAGAAGGATAAATAAGAGAAACCTGCAACTGCCTGTTCCAATGAGCACTTTGTCTCCTGACCAATGAGTAAAGTGTAAACTTAGGAGGTTTGTAAGAATGTATAAAAAGCATGCATGCTATAATAAAAACAGGTCTGAAGCCTTCTGAAAATGGAGTGTTGATTTGTATTGTGACCATCAGAACTAGAACAAGAAAGAACCCAACAAATGCCAGGTGAATTCTGGACCTCAGGGCTGTGCCACAAGCAGGAGCTGTTCTTTCAGAGGTAGGCTGGCACTGATGAGGGCACATCCTGATTAAAACCAAGACAAAGCTGCCCTGCTGTGACACAGTCTGGGTGCTGGCACTTCAAGTTTGTTCCACTTCCAATTTAAATTATATAATTTGAAATAAAATGCTTTCAGAATGAGCCCAGACTTATCTCCTTGTTTAAGGCTATTTTAGCTTTCATAAAAGAAGGATTTGGGTTTTTTTAAACCTCAGTTCCCTCTCTAATACAGTGCTGCTAGGAGGAAAGGCAGGGGTGAAGATGTTGGAACAGAAATATATAAACACTGATACAATTTATTGGGTTAAATAAAGACATTTTGACTATTCTCAGGTAAAAGTCTCTGCTCTTGCCTTCCTTCACCATCTTTTCTCTTTAAAAACACTTTTTCTTACTAATTGTCCTGAATCTATGTCTTTAATTTTTGAAACTTCTTTATACTCCCATATTTTCATTTATTGTTTTGGGTTTTTGGTTCCTAACCCTGCTCCCCTCTATTGACTCTGCTCCGCAAGTATTTATTTAAAATTTTAATATTTTTAAACACTTTTTGTTGTTAAGGTCTGCCAGTATTCACTCACCTGTGTTTTCTGGAGATTTTTGTGTTTGGGCCCTGTAGCAAAGATACAAAAAATAAATTCTTTCTATTAAATGTTTGATGCTTCTATTGCAAATAAAGGCAATAGTTAACTGCCACAGTAGAAAGAAGTTTACATAGATGAGTTTAACTCTGCCCAAAATGCCAAATACATTAGCTGATATTTACATAGAGGATCCTAATAAAATCTAATCTGTTTCAAGAGGAATTGAAGTGTGAGAAGTCAGGTTTGAAGCAAGGGGACCCAGTAAATACATTTACCAGTCCTGAAAACAGAAACTTCAAAGTCAAGTCCATAAATGGAAGTTCAAATAAGGTTTTTATGGTTTTCAGTTCTAGTTTTGGATTCTAGTGAATGGAAATGTGTAAAATCATGTTATCAGCTGATGCAAAACCATGTTTTGTAGAGTGGACTTGGTTTGTCATTGGGTAGGATCATAAATTGTTCTTTTCTCATAGAATGTTCTTGCAATTTTTGCTCGTCTTCTATTGTGAAGGTTATATTCAATGACAAATATTAAGAATTAAAGAGTATAATGATATATAGATCTGTGGAATGCATTAATGATGATTTATTAATAATATATGTCTGGGCTTCATGGCCTTCTTAAGGGCTGTGTGCTCAGCTGGAAAATTGCAAGAAATGTGCAAATGTTACTTGGTTCTGGACATGGCAGAAGTGTCTGGGGTGTTTATGGGCTTAGCATTTGGTATTTGATATCAGATGGCATTAATGAAACAGAGCTTTATTTTACAGAATTTCCAGGCTGCACTTCTGCTCAGGCATTATTGATCAAATTCAAACCAGTCCAGGAAAGATCTGAAAGCTTTGAAGAAGAAAGCTGAGTTGTCTTACTCACCATTTTGGAAGGAAAGAGAGCCTCCCTTCATTTTTGTTTATTTCTTGGCTTAATTTACTTACAATTCTATTGGAAAAAAGAACAAAAATAGTTTTAAAAAAAACCTTGATCCCTATCACTTGTCAAAGCACAGAAATTATTTTCTTCACCATTATCCCTCAGAATTTGCTAAATTTGATCTGGTAACTCATGATTATTATTTACTATGTGATAAAAACACTGAATTTACCATTGTATTGCTAAGTTGTGCTACAGCATATCCAGCTACAAACTAGACTGTTTTTCCCTTGGTACAACCTCATGTTGTTGGATTGTGATTGAAAATAAACATTAAATCCAGCAAGCCTTAGGATCTTTGGGTGTTGAAGATATCACACTGCTTCAAATAATGGCCATGGCATTTGTATGATTTTGCATGGAAAAAGCAAATAATGCTTCAGGAAAACAGAGCTTATGGCTGCAAAACCAGGGATTAAATGTTCCCTAAAACTCTTCTCTATTCTTTTTGTGTTCTTTCCTCTGCAGCCAAGCAATCCCTCCAGCAGAGAAGGGGAAAGGCTGATCTAATTCCATGTTTTAAGACATTTTCAGGGCATGGCAGAAATATTAATGGAATATCAAGAGGCTATAATTTTATGCCTGGTGAGATCTTTCCAAGTGGAGGACAGTCAGTACTGAGATTCACAGGGTTAATTCTACTGAGAGACCAGAATTTTGCTCTGCTACTAATGAAGTTTGCCTCTATGACTATTTTGTTTCAAAGAAAGCTTGGGATGAGCCAGGATCTGATTCTGAATTGTCATTATTTCTTATTGAGGAACATCCAGCTTCAATGTTGTTTCCTTTTGCTGCAGGGGACAAGGAAGTTGCTGTGTGAATAATAAATTCCATGTGAGACATCAGGAGATGTCCTGGCGTGAGCAGTGCCCTGCACACATCAGTGCTTTGGTCAAAAAGTGAGTTATGGAATTTGTCTGTGGCTTTTTCCCTGCTGTAGAAGAGGCAGAGGATCTTTCAGAATATCTCAGGTTTTGTTCAGCTAAAGAAGTAAAATGAAGTTCACTGTTTTTTTGGAGCTAATAGTTCTTAGAGTTCAGACTTCCCTTCCAAACAGTCAGGTCTCATTCCTGCTCACTCAGGAATGAGACCTGAGTGTTTTGAAGCTTTCTGGATTAAACCTGGGCTATGAGCATTTACACCAACTGGTTTTTGAGGAAAAACTGAAAGGAAGAAGTTGATCATCTTATCTTGCTGCCAAAAAAATTAATCATATCATGCTTAAAATACAGTGTCTAACCTTTACTTCTAGTTTATTTGAAATGCTTCAAACCATTGGCTCAGAGGGTTTATTAGAAGAAAGCAAATTCTAGGAAGGTCAGGCTTTACAAGCAGCGTTCTCAGGGAAGATTGGTGCACTGAGCAGCTGAGCCTGTCACCCTGTGAGGAAGGAAGTACCAAAACCACACTGCTCTCTGAGCTGTGGGAGTGGATGATGGGAGAGGATAAGGCAACAGCACTTGCAGAAAATGTTACTCAGACTTCTCATTCTCTTTCTACCTCCTCCACCAGTTGCTAAACTTAAAACTGGCAGGAAGTTGAAAATTTTGAAAAAAAACCCACACAACCAGCCCCCAAAGCAGGACTCCAAAACTGGCTTTAGTTCACTCAGCTGCAGATACTGCTCACATGAGTAGAACCCACTCTACATGTATTGGGACAAAGGGCTTAAGATGGGTAAGAGAGGTGGAATACAAATCCTCTGGGGCCAGGAATTTGTTGACAGTTGCATATTGAGCACTGCCAAAAGCATAATTGGTGATCCAAGTCTTTGGTTTGGTTTTTGAGAAGACTCAGCTGGGCAGATGCAGTGCTGTGTTATTGACCTCAAAACAGACTGAGCACCAGTTCTGTTCTAAACCTTGCCACAGCCTTTACACCCCAGCTGAGAGCATGAGTGCACAGGCACTGACATCTTTTACCTTTTTAATAAAGAAAGTGCAGATTTCTCCATTTTTATGTTTGCACTTTTACTCTTCTGAAAGTAGAATGACTTTCAGACTGTGCCATGTTTGCAGGCTCTGGCTGTGTCACACTGAGCTGGCAGAGGCCAGGAGTGCAACCATGAGCTTTCTGCTGCTGGAAATTTCTGGAGTGCTGTGGGGTATGCCTTAAGATTTTTTCCACAAGCCTGGAAATTCCAGATCTCAGGTTTGCCACGAACCTGCCACTGCAATAGCCAGAGGAATCAACAGCATCTTGAAAATTTGGAATCCTTTTTTCTCAAAATAGTAAACAATAGGAGTGACAGACTAATTCCAGTGTTTATATCATTGTTGAGGTGTCAACCAACCACCAGTGTTGTTTTTAATGAAATCTTTGCTTTTTCTGTTTATGAGTTCTGACCACAATAAGTAAGGCACATTCTGTTGAATGTGCTTTAAAATATTTTGCAAGACTCAAATTTGTTCTCCACAAATATAAAACTTCATTAATTTCTCTGACTGGCAGTAGTGCTAAGGAACAATAGAAAAATTCTATTTTTCTTTTAAGCTGTAGATTGGCCTCTTGTTTCACTAGATTTATTATCAAAATGTTAGCAACACCTTCATGATTAGGTTAGGACCGATGGTCAGTGTCTGCTCTGTGTAAAATCCACCAAATCCCTTCCCTGTCTCACCAGTGTTTCTCTTTCACGACTGCTGTTTGTGAGGATTCAGGTGTGTATATAAACATAGTGGCATTAATATTAACTTTTTTAGCAAAGTTTTCCAGAAAGAGTTCAGCCCTTTCAGTAGAGAGTGCTAAAGATTTTAAGAAGTTATTTTCATTTTCAAAATAGTGCTTAAATGTGTGGTTTTTTTGGTTTTTATAAAGAAGCCAGAAGTTTTCTGAAGACGTGCACTGGTAACAGGGCTGGTAGAGATGAAATTTCAAAATAATAATTCATTAGTAATAACAGAAGGTTGTAGAGTTTTACAATTAGATTCAGGAAATGACCTGTCATACCTTGTAATGACACCTGTGACCTACTTTTGATTCTTGAAAAGTCACAGAATCATCCCCAAGTAATGACACAGTTCTGTTCAAACCCTGAGCACCTTTAGCAAGCCCACACAGCCAGCTCAGGAATTCTGTACAGATGCAGTCTGGGCTTTGCAAACCTTGTGTGATTCCAGGTGCTGGCTCCACTTAGGTCAGAATATTCCTTCAAAATTTACTGAGGAACAATCTCTCTCGTTAATTTATCCTTTATTCATTTGGTCACTGGCCAGGGCTGTAACACCTGCTGTTTCTATTGAGCTTTTTGCAGGCTATGCTCAGGTTTTAGCACTGCTATTAAGTATCAGGTAGTGTAACTATAATATGATACTGCCTCTTTCAGCTTGTAGAAGAACTCTTGCTATAGGCAGTTGAGGTTTGCATTATGATACAAAAGAAAAGTGTGAATGTGTTCTAGCAGAAGTCACCACTTTGTGTTGCAATGAGGGTGTGGAGGTTCTGAAGTAAAGAAATTAATGTTTAACAAAATGGCAGATTCTTCTGCCCTTTAATTCTATCCAGGAGGGTTGTTTTGGGGTTAAGTGGATTTTTGGTTTAATGTTGTTGTTGGGGGGTTTTTTTTGGTGGTTGGTAGGTTGACTGTTTTTAGTGAGAACTAGTTCTCTTCCCTAGTAAAGCTCTAAATTCTTGTTTTAAACAGTGCCATTACATGGAGGACCTTTCTGCATGTATAACCACCATATTCCAGTGAATATTTTGCTTGTTTGTAAGTATGAAAAAGTTCCAGAGCTTTCTTTCAGATTTAAATATCTACTTATTTATTCAATTCCTCAAGCTGTGCACCAAGCTTCACTCTTCTTTCAAAGCTCTTGATTTCAAATTCTTTTCTTGTTGAGAAATTCAAAAGCTCTGAGTGAAAAGATTGTTCAGTTTCTGCTGGGGTGTAACACACGAGAAACCCAAAATACCTGTCTGAAAAGGGCAGTTCACTTTTTCGGGAGTGGGAAAATCAAACTTCGAGGTACCAATGGGTTTGATGAGGAGGTAGGAGCACCTCCACATGGTTATAATTTCATTTTAGTGCTTCACCTATGGCATCAATATCTCTGGTATGCCTGAGTTTCTTAGACCATCCACTGACCCTACTTTTCTCTCACGAATTTAAAGGGAAATCACCAGAAGTTCTCAATTTTAAAAGCTCAGACAATGAGACCAAGAGGTAATTCTGCCAAAGGACTGCTAAGGCGGGACAAATTATCAGAGAATTACAAGTTCTACACTATGGTTAGATGAGTCTGTCACAATCTGGTCTGTCATCAACACTGTTAAATGTTTCATTTAATTGAAAGTGAGTTCAGAAATTCTGAGACATCAGAATTTAAAGAGACATCTTTAAATAATATCTGGACCTCCTTACTAACATATTGTACACCTCTAACCCCTATTATCAGGATATTTACTGTGTGAAAATAGAAATGTGATTTTAAGAAATATGTCACATCCAAGGAAATTTCAAATTCAGTCCTTCATATCTGCTCTGAACAAGGGTGTCCTGCTGGGTTCAGCTCTTCCCACCAGCTCACCCATGAACACAAAATTTTTCAATATTTTTGTCTTCCCCAAAACACCTTCCACAAGCTCTGATACAGCTGAAAAAGTAAAGCAATTTGTATCTTGTGTAGCAAAATCAAGATATCCATGAAGGGAGGGAGTCTGGAACTGGGAAATGAGCAACAGAGACACAGCCATGCTGGAACAGCTCGAATTCCCTTTTTTTCCCCCTTCCTTTGATTGAAGAGCTCCATGTGAGCTCCAAGGTTAGAAACCTTCTAACTTCCAGCTTAAATAGGGAGCAGAGAACTCATAGCAAAATAAAATCCTTCATTTTTCACCATGAAATATTAGAAGAAGTAAATTTATCCTACTCAATATTGACTTAATGGGATTATTTTTCTTCATTAAGTAACTTCTATGAAATGATGTAAACTGTTGAAATGAATTGGAAACTTTTTCAAGGCCTAAATCCTCAGAGGCTGAGAAAGCTACTGAACATTGAATCACATGGTCCAGACTGATTTCTCTTGAACACCCACCTAAAGCACATGAAAATAATTTCAAATTCTCAGCTGTTGTGGACATAACTGACTTTTTCCCCCCTTTAAGTTAAAGTCAACAGTTAAGCAGTGAACAGTTAAGTCATACTTCAAAGGTAATACTTGCACAAAAGTTTAACCTTTGTGGAGCTGCTGTCACTCAAAGGATTTATGCACAAGTTCTTTTGAACATCCCCCAGACAAACTCCTTGTATTGTATCATTTTGCTTGAGCAGTCATGACAATATTCATTTTATTTTGGAATATTCTTCTTTTTCTCTCAGTGCACTCCAATAAACAAGTCTCTACCCAATCATTCACAAATCATTTGCCTGATATTTCCTATGAGACTTCAGTGCAAAACAGCTTAAATAATTTTTAACAATAAAGCAGTTTGACTTTACTTACGGCACTCTGAGCTTTGGGAATTTCTGAATATCATTTTCAGACATGTTCTGGAAAGGAAACACAGGGGACATGTGACAAAACTGTCCATGGAACACCCTGTGACTGATCCAAGTCAGTCATACACATATATTCAGAATGTGACATGAATTCATGTGGTATTGATGTGACTTCAGAAGCCAGGTACATTGAATTCCTTCCTGTCTGCACAGTGAAATTAGGCAAGGTTGTGCATGATTGCAAAATTTCAGGGGAGAACTGCAGATTTTAAAATACAGAACCTTTGGCTGGAGTGTTGTTCTAAGAACCTTATCTGTAACACAGTACATGAAAAATCAAATGTTCTAGGGGACGCTGAGCTAGAAAACTCCTTGGACTTAAAAACAGCCTTGGCAACCTAAAAAATCCTACCAGAAGGGATGGGGGAGGATGTTTGTTCCCCCTAACCATAACACAGCCCCTGGGCTGAGGCTCCCCTGACTGAGATGTGCTCTCTGGAAACCTTTGTTTGTCTGGAAACCTTTCCTGATGCTCCTGCAGAACATCCCTTCTCTCCCTCCAGCATGTGCAAGCCCACAGTTAGGACAGATTCAGGCATTATGAAGAGTTTGGATTTTGCTGATTTAGTGTTTTGTTTAGTTAATCACAAGCTTAATTAATTATCTTTGGAATAGGGATGATAGTCTGGTTCTTTTTGTCTTTTTTACTGGTTACAATAATAGGTTTCTAATTAGACATTGGTTCACAAAGCTGTCAGTGTCAAAGGACAGAACAAATCTTATCTGTGTTTTTCCACACTATTTTGCCTCTGGGAGGAGTGAAACACAGGCTAAATGTGCTGCTTTTATGGAAATGTACTGCAGTACTTCCTGAAGAATCATATTTTTTCTAAAGGCTTTTTAAGCTTCTCTCTGGAGTTCTATTCTGGTGATAAACCTGACAAATATTAGAGGTATAACCTCTTTTATAAGGGCCACATTTCTGTTTTAAATAATAGAGAATTTTATTAGAATAAGTTACAGGGAACCCCTTTGGTTTTATTCCCACTGCATCTCAATAGGGTTTTCCTTGTGGTAGCCAGAAAGGTGACTCTGAAATCAGGGTGTTATTCTGATTAATTTTACAGCCACATTTTTACACCAGGTTTATCAGGTAGATCTGACAACAGCTACAAACCCAGCAGACACTCAGCCTGAGCAGCTGCTTCTGTGCAAATGTAATTTGGCATTTTCCAGCCACTCACAAAATGCATAAAAGATGTTTCTTAGGAAAACCATTCATAGAGAGAAGCAAATTTTTTTTCAGATTGCTTTGTAGTCTGGAATATTTTACTGGACATCTTCCTCTGTTTAACAAGTGAACTTTTTCCTTTTTTTTCCATTATACAATTGCCAAGTAATTCAAAAGCTTTAAAAGAGTCAGAGCAGAGGTGAGCAGCTGCTTGGCTTGCTCAGTAGAAAACATCCTTCAAATCTGCAGGGATGCCTCTGAAGAGCTGCTGCACCCTGAGCTCATTCCAGAAACACTCTGGAAATGATAGAAAATCACAAAAATCCCTTAGAAATCACAGAGTTATTGCGCTTTCTATTTGCACCTCACAAACTGCCAGAATGTCATTGTGCTTGCAGAGGCAGAAGTCCCACTCCAGCCACAGATCCTCAGTGCCTGAGCTGAGCTCTCCTAGGGCTGGGAGGATAAATCCCACCTGAATAATGCTGATTGCACCCTCCAGCAGCAGAGAGGTGTCAAATCCTGTTCCCACAACAGGGCCTTGAAAAATTTCATGTTTTGTTTCAATGAAATGTCAAAAAACTGAATATTAGGACAAGTAAATGAAAAATACAAAACTTTAGAAGAGGTATGCAGAGATCTCCCCACTATGACTAATTAAATGGAATAAAATTACTACTTCTGGGGAAATAGAATGGTGTATATTTGAAAATTAAAGCAAAAAGCAGTAATACTAAAAGCTCCTACACATCTTCATGGATGTGTATTTAAGACCTGGAAACAGCTGCTGTGTCAGTGGAAGTTATCAGCTTTTTTTTCTAGAATTAAGCCAAGCCTAGAGCAATGTTGATTTAAAGCCACTGAGACTTTGCTTACTAGTTTTGATGCTCTTAAATTTTACTGCTTTTTTGTATTGCTACAGTAGAAATCTATAGAAATCTCTATCTAATTTTATCTATAGAGGAATGAAGGAGTTATTCCAATGAAAGGCCAGTCATTCTGAGCAGGGCTGTGTCTTTAGTATGAGAGGATAATAAATAAATGTGGGTTTTCTATAGTTAATATTTCAAAACAAGAACTTTCTACATTCAAGAATTCAAGACAAGATTATTGGTTTATAGAACTTCCCTGTCAGTTTAAAAAATACTAAAAAATATTCATATTGAACAAGATGCTTGGGCTCCCAGCATTCCACATTTAAAGCAAGTTGTCTGGCTGATTTTAGCAAAAGCATTTACCTCCCATATTTTTACCCCAGTAACCACCTGGGAGGTGCCTCTGCATCTGCCAGTGCAAAATAAGGAGTCAGAAACATCACTTGGGTGGAATTTTACAGGAAGGGATTTTACAGCTCCACTTACCAAAAACCTCTGTCCATTTATGCTGTGCTTCCTCACGACTTTCTCACAGTCCTTGTACTTTAGCTGCCAATGAGAAGATGATTATTGCACCCTTAACTATAAGAATCAATTAAGACACTTAAACATATGTCTGGCTTTGAGCAGATGCTTTCAAGATACCTTTTTGTATGCTGTGGCCTGCCTAAATGGCTCATTTTGTCCCATAAACATGGATTTTTATGACAGAAATCCTTCAGTAAACTTAAAGGTTTTCATCCATTTAGGAACACATTTCTCACATTTACAAAGCACCTCACAGTTGCCTGGCCCAAAGAAATATCTGAAAAAATGGATTATTGTGGTACCGCCTGGGATGAGCAGCTGCAGAAGTAGAGCAAAAACCCTGTTATCCAGGAATACTAAAACTGACTGATCCCAGGCACAGAATTCATTGTTGGGATCAAAAAGCTTTCACTTCTGCATGGAAATCTCACTTGTTAATCCTGGAAATTATCTACAATATTTGTAAAGCTTTCCCACAGTATTATGATTTCCAGTAGCATTAAGGACAAGGACATGAGCTCTTTAGAAGCTGCCACAAAGCAAGACATGACTTTTAAACATTTCCAACAGTTGTCCTAAGTTTGGTTTTGGGGTTTTTTTCTGGGTTTTTTTGGGTTTGGTTGTTTTTTGGATTTTTTTGGTTTGGTTTGGTTTTTTGTTTGTTTTTGTTTGTTTGTTTGTTTTAATTTAAGCAGTAATAGCATAATGTAAGAACACAATTCATATTTTTGGTCTGTGTCAAGTTGGTCAGGTCCATATCAGAAGGAGCCCAAAGAGCAGGCAGACAAAGTGACTTTTGGAGACTTCAAGACAAAAGAATGATTTTTATTCTGTCTGAAACTTCTGTCAGTGAAAATTCTGCAGACAAACGACTCTGTGCTGCTGGGATAGCTCCCCTAAAGCAGAAAAATTACAGAGATTTTTATGTCCTTTGCAGTCCTATGCCATTTTTCATGTTAAGGTGTAACATTGTAACTTGGTGTCCAGATCCTGGAAACAACCCAACAGCAGAGAGGAAAATTTTAGGAGCCACCTTCAGTTATTCATATAAAGAAACAGACCTAACTCTGGTAAATATTTTAGGATAGAGATTAAAACTTTTGTGCAGGCTGAGGATGACTTAAACCTGTAAACAATTTTCTTTTCTACAGTGAATGCTATTGTGATGTTACCAGCACAAGTCTGTATACAGAGGGAAGAAACACATCACTGTGATTGAGACCTAATCTCAATTTTGAAGTAGTTGATAAAAAATGCTGTTTAGTTACTAAAAATAAACCTTGGATTATCCCAAATATGAACATCTTTGCTTTTTCTAAACAAAAAGATCAGAAATTATTTGAAAACTTGGTTCATTCATTCTCTGAGTTTATCTCAGAGATAATATCTCTGAGTTTATATATAACTCTGAGTATACAATATTCTCTGAGTTTATCTCAGGGATAAGATCTGGTCACTTGTGACAGGTGCCCAGAGCTGGCTGACTTGGGCTGACATTCTTGTCTTACCCAGATATTTTAGATTACTTAAACAGCTTTTGCCCTGATTTAGCTCCCCAGGAGTGGAATGCCATTATCTCCATTCTGGAGAGTGTCTTGATCACTAGAAGGGAGGCACTACAGATAAATGTGCATTCAGTTATGGCAGAACTTACAGTTTTATCACTATTCAGAATATTATTATCAGATCTTTCAGAAAGCCGTTTTTTCCTTCCTAGTTTCTTGGAAATGATGGTCCAGCTTCCCTCTGCACCACTGTTGTGATGTTTTTTTGTACTTGTCTGAAGTTACCTGTTGATAATGATCTCATCTGTTCCATCTCCAGTTTTTGGTTTCACTTTCCTGTGCCACCAACTCCCGCACCCTAAAATTAGGGGCTTGTAAGTAGTTGGCAGTTTCACTTCTCTGGAGATTTGGTAGACACAGATTCTGTGTTTGACCTGCTCATCTTTATTAAGTAGTTCTGCATTCTACTATCAAACTTGCCTCAACTCCCCAGATTAGACTCTGACAGAGTTATAGGAAAAAAATAAACTTCACATTATTTCAAAATTAGGCCCAAGGTGTGCCAAGTTTTACAGGTCTAGCCATGGATGTGATTAACGAAGACATTCAGAGGCTCATTTGTTACACCCAGCAATTTGGAAAAAATATCACTTCTGAAAATCATTGAAGATGAAACAGAAAACTTGTAATCTTCACACCTGAGTGCCCTCCACAGCTGTTAGTGTGTGTTACACCAACAAGCATTGTAGCAACTGTTTATTTTCCCTAACTAAGCCACAAGTTTCTCTTATACCCAATTTAAAAACCCCTTTCAAGATTCATTTTCACTGACCAGTTGAGCTCAGCTCCTCATTCGACAGCGGTTTTGCTTTTAGTTCTGCAGCGAGCTTTGCCTATTATAAAATACCTGAATTTAGCCCAACCAATGTTCCAGCAGCTTGCTCCTCCGTCAGATGAAGACAAAACAGAGGCAAACTCACCGTCCTGAAATATTCTGCTAAGTCATCTGGGTCCCAGGTGAGCACGTCGGAGCGGTAGGGGAGGTTCCGCAGGTCCATGGTTGATTTTCTCCCCAGAGCACCCAGGAGTGTTCACAGCCCTGCTGCCAATGACACAGCCATGGATTCCCTCTCTGTGGCCACTCCAAGGAATTCCTCGCCCAACCTCCAGATTTCAATCTCCTTTCTGTCAAGGAACTGTTCTGGTCAATTGAAATTATGCTGTGAGTTGGTTCCAGAGAGACACAGCTTCCTCTGGTACAAAATGGTCTCTGCTCTGAGAGGTTTCAGCTAGTCAGCCTCACCACTTCCTTTCTCTGGGTATAAATAAGTAAACAAGGAAGCACAGCAGAAGCTTGAAAATGCTCTGCCTGCTACATAGAAGTAAACGCCTCTGGACCCTAATTGCTTTTAATTACATATATAAATATTTATGCAATTAATTATATTATACATGCATTAAAATATTGTTCATATTATCTGCACAGGTGTGGGTTACTCTTCTGGTGAGTCTCCCCCCCAAAGAAGAAAACATTCACTTAAGAGAAACTGCTTTAATTTACCTCAGTACCTGAAATATCCTTCTTTGCACAATTAAAGGTTATTGTCAGAGCTGTACATAATGAGGAACTAATGAATTAATGATGAAATTACAGTCAGCATCCTTTCAAATAAAGAATCACTCAGTGAAACTTTAAAAAATGTACAAGTTTAGACGAAAAATTATTATGCTGCCATTGTATCAATAGTTCATTTTTTGGCTACTTCTTATGAGGATTTTTGTATCTGAAAATTAATCCACAAAACCATATTATTACCACAGGGACATGATAGACTTTCATGTGTCCTGCACAGCCAATTCAGGCACCCTCCTATCAGTAGGTGCCTTTGCTGAGATTACATTGAGTAATTCTATCTGAGTCAGTTTTTTAACAGACACACTTTTTTTGTCCATTCTTCCTTTTCTTGTTGTGGAGCTTCTTCCAAAGCTGTTTTGCTGTGAATCCTTGGGCTCACTCCTCCATCAGACTGCACTAAAGGTGGCAATTCCTGAGCTTCCTGGGCTGGTAAGAATGGGGGCACGGTTCTGAAGCACGGGAAGGAAATTTCCTCTTCTTTTTATGGAGAAATGAAATCAATCCCTCTTGTCCACAGTCACTGAGGGCCTCCTAACCTCATGCCTGCAATCTGCAGGTGCTGCACACCAGTGCATATATTTGAGATCAAACCTACAAGTTTTCACAGTAAGAGCTTTCCTTTTGAAACTCAGAGTCTGATATAGAGTGGCTTTGTTTTTTTCTGGAGAAATTCTGGTCAATGATGGCAGCACGGTGTTTAAAACTCCCTGAAATTAAATTGCTGTCAGAGCTGTTCTAAACAGAGTAGCATTTATCAAATACATGCTACAGCTGTGTTTTCTGGGTTCTTATTTGAAATTACCTGTGTGAATCATCTGAGGCATATCCTGACAATATCACAGAAATATTATCACCTCTAGGACCGGGGATGAAACAGGACTGAATGAACGGGTGCCAAAGAAAGGAAAAGTTGCTTTGCTGGTGTATTGTGAGCAGTGGTAAAGGGGAGGTTACAAAACTCCACCTCAGACATCCCATCACAGCCCCTGATTTCACAGGGAGACAGGAAGAAGCCTGTGTTAAATTTCTAATTGTTTATTCTAAGATGTGTTTCATTACCTTCCAATCTGGTTTCCATCCCGAACCCAGTGTAGCAGATCTAATTGCAATTGTGTAACTCCTTATTTGTACTAATATGAAACTAATTAGTCTGGTCAAAATTTATGCTGGTGGTGCAATAGGAGAATTCCAGCATTGTTTATCCCGATGCTGAGGAAGGAGGAAAGCTGTTACCTCTGAATCTCCCAGGCTCAGAGCAGCTAACACAGAAATTCTAACACATGGCTTTATTATTATTTGCTTGCATCCTGTGTGTGGCACTGTGTATATCATAGCTATGTGCAGATTTCATGCATTTCTTGCAAAACCCAGCTGCACACAAGCTTGAGCTCTGTCTTTCTCTACAACTCCTTTTGTAACATCATAAACACATCAGATGTGGTGCCCCAGTAAGGCTTGCTGAGGAAACACCACTTTGTATTTTCTATATTTGAATTTTCAGATATACTCCAGCAGTTGGCAATCTCATGAGATGGATTTTAAGCTCTTAGATTTTGGAAAGCTAAGGAACACTGACTTTACTGCTATTATCAGGTGCATATCTTTTTATTGAGACTTTTTTCCCTCTTTTTAATGATCAAGGTGTTTCATAGGTATTTTATAGCCTGCAGTGACACAACCTTCACACAAAAAAGTGTCTCCTCAGTAACAGCTGCCAATGGTAAGTTCTTTCTGATGCAGAGATGGTGTGGTGATTGATGTTTGAAAATGTGAGACTCAAACCATTTCAGGCAACAGAGGGGGGAAATTCACACTGCCAACATTCTGCTGCCTTCAAAGAGCTGCAACATTTTCCATTTTCTCTCTGTCTTCTGTCCCTGCTTTAAGTGGAGTTCGAACCACTTTCAGAAGGGTTTATTTTTCTAGAATAACTCAGGTTAGTTGTCCATATCCTTAGAGCCAAACAAAAAGAAGTTCAAACCTTGGAAGAATTTTGTCTTCATGTTCATCTCCCTCCCAAAGCAAAGTGGATCTTTATGAAGTGGTTTTCTTTTGTCCTGCCCAAATTTGTTTTTAAATTTTGGGGGTAGATTCTGCAGTAGATTCTTCCTTTTACCCTGGAAATGTTTACCCTGGACAGCCTAGAGCTGCCCTTTTAACATGGCATGCCCAATGCCAGGCTGAATTACCGACCTGTAACTGTGAGAGACTGCAATATCAGCATTCATTTGGTGCTTTGCTGAGGCCAGGCCAAAGGGAAGGAGAGGCTTTGGATGTGTGGTGGACAAACCTCTGATCATAAGAACAGCCCTGGGGCCGAGGGAGTTCAGATATTTTCTGAAATTTCAGATATTTTATTATTTTATCCACCCACCTCGGGAGGATGAGCACAACAAACTGCCCTTTGCTTAGCTCTGGGTTCAGAGCAGATAAGAGAGATAAGAGAAGCAGACCCTGTGAGGTGGGATAATGGTTTTCACCACCTCAGTGTCCTCCCTTCCACACCTGGCTCAGGTGTGAGTTAAACTCTCCGTGGGGAAAATATCAGAATATTCACATTCACAATGAGGCCAATTTGAAAAAGCCATTTGTAGGAATGGAACTTTGAAGCTTCCTCCCCACACTGGTGACTGCCAGGGCAAGAGATGGACCCTGAATATGAGACTTTAATGGGAACAGCAGCTGAGGTAAATGCAACCAACCTACCTGCCTCTGCAAGGAATGGCTTGAATAAAACTCTGTCTGAGACACTGGCTTCAAATCCAAGGTCACATGGAGCAAACAAAAAAAAAAAAAAGTGCTCTCTATAGGAACTCAATCCTCAGCAAAGATTTTTCTGGATGGAAAAAAAATATGAATACTTGAAGAAGTGTCTTTTCCCTTGCCAGTGAATTGTGTTCCTCTGAGCAGGTGTCAAGCTGGAGTGTGGGCAATTCCAAAAGGTCTGAAATCCTAAAATACAGCCACAGCAGAGTGCAGCTGGACTCTATTCAGAAACCAAAGACAATCAAATATCTACTAAAGTCCTGTAAAAAATAAGGCAAGTTCTTAGAGATATTCTAGCAAGAGCAGTTTGCTCAGGAACATGTTTTATTCCTCTCTGTTTGAGTCATAAGTGACATAATTTGTCTCGTTTGTCCAGAAATGCTGCAAACAAATGCAGAGAACACTTAGGAGACTTCAACAGAGCTGTCTGCTCAGGAAAGGCTGAAAAAAAATGCTTGCTAAGCCTGAGAAAGGGAAGTTGGAGATGAAGGAAGGAAAAAAAGGAGATAAACTTTGTGACACTAGCAGACACTAGTTCTCATGAGCTGTGAAGGGCTCTGCTGACCAGAAAAGCTGCTGCAAGCTTGAGAAGGAGGAATTGGGGACTGAAGAACTCTCCTGCAGCACTTGGGCTGCTCAGGGCAGCTCAGTTCACAGGGTCAGCTGTCCTGGGACACAGAGGGGGCCAAAAGGACACCTGGAAATGTCCTGGTTTGGACATGACCCTCCTGAACTAACAGACCTTCAAGTACAGAGCTCTGCCAGTGAGCACACTGGGTTTGTGCCTGAGCTCACCACTTTGATGGAGACATTGGAGCCTAAGGCAGAGATGAAGCACATTAAAAACACACCCTTTTGTTACCATGATATTTTAAGAAAAATCCCTTTGCCAGGATTTCTTCTCCTGGGAAGATGAGAAGCCTCAGCTTCTCCATGTTTTGCTCCTCTGGAATGTGATTTGGAGAATTGCTTACCCAGCATGTGAAGTAGTTTTAATTACTGACTAAGCCCAGTCCAGCTGTGTCAGATTCTCTGAGACAGCTAAAGATATGATGATTATTGTAACTCTACCCATTTTGCTATTTCAATCAAATGAACTATTGACACCCATGAGCAGCTCTGACCCTGTTTCTAAGTGATCTCCTTTTATCCAGTCAGGCAGTTGTTTTATAACCTAAACAAAGCTACTTTGTAGCTTCAGTTCTATAGAAACTTGCAGAGTTTATACCGTAAACTGCTTGCCAACCTTGAATTTTGGTCATTGTTGCACTTGCAATGTTCCTGTCCATACACAAACTCAGAACTGGATTCCAATCCAATAGATTTCCAATTCTCTAAATATTTCAATAGCTTGCTGACCAGTAAGAAAAGCACTTGTGATTTTGCAATGCTGTGAAAAATAAAAAAAGTTTCGATAGCTTTTCCACTAACATATAATCATTTCAGACCTTCTCAGGAAAAGATTTTGTCAGTCCTGAAAGTTTTCAAGAGTGAATTTCACAAACCAGAAAATACACAGGTGACTGGGAGAAAAAAAAGCTGCTGCTAGCCAACATCATCTTGGGTATAGTTTTGGTTTTAATGTTAGTTTTGTTTTCAATCTTTATGTTCCTCTCTATGACTGGCTTAGAGTTTCCAAGGAGCTGAACTGTTGAACATCCCGTGCTGTTCAACTTTTCATTGTCATGTTCAAAATAACATGAATAAGAGGCTTTTCTTTCTTATAAAGAAGCATTTTGCATATATTTTAAACTGTACACATGTATTGTACTATAAATGGATGTAAGACAATTATTTTTATCCTCTGGCTCATTATGAAGGGGGGCCAGCACAGGCCAAAAGTCTTTGTCCATTGGAGAAGTCCTGCTCTGTCAGGGCTCTTCTCTGAGATGTGGATTAAAGTGGCAGCAGAGTAGGATCTCACCTTGATCACATAACACACCTTCCCATTCACATATTGAATACCCGCAACCACTGTTTTCCAGACAAATGGCAGAGGGTTAAAACGGATAAAACTATATTAATGTTTTTCTCTTTTATCTCCGTCCAATGAACAAAATTTGAGATTGTGTAGGAGAGAAGATTCAGTCTCACTTTGCCATCTAGTGGCAGCACCTTGGCTTGCTGAGATGTATCCCGGAAAAGCGAGCTGACGTTAGCTAGAGGTAGGAATGAGTTCCTAATTATTTGGAAAAATCAGTCATTTTTCTACTCAAAATACTAAGAAGCCTAGTTACATTTTACAGCAGCACTGCACAAATAGCCACATTGCTAAAGTGAGTTTCCATTTGCAGGTACTTGGGTGAGCAGAGCCTATTTTAGCTGTGTTTCATCATTTTATGAACCTGGATCACTAGCAATTTTTTTTTCCTTGTGGATATGATTCATTAACTTCCCTTTCTACTTGCTCTTGGATTTTTACCAAGACAGTGGTATAGCCAAGCAGTTTATCTTTAGAAATATAAAGGACAACTCAAGGCAGACTGGCTGGACAAGCTACTTCTTCCTTCTTAAGGAGAAAACCCAAAAACTTTTAAACATTTTTAAAATCATTACAATTTTGTATTCAATTTATATTTCTTTGCTATGATTTTTTTGTGCATGTCTGTATTTCAAGGTTTATAGTATTTTTTTTTTCCTTTTTCCACAATTTTGTGAGATATTGGTCATTATCTGGACCTGCAAGATCCTATTTGTGGCTTTATGGAATAAGTGAGTATAGCCTGGCAAGTGACAATGCTGTGGAGGGCTGGAATTGTTCTTTGGGGTCTGGAACAGTGGGGCTGCATCCCTGTGCCAGAAATGCTGAGCTGCCACAGCAGGAGGAACCAGAATTCTAGTTAATGGGTCCACTGGGAAGCATTGGAGGTGAAATGACACTGGATGAGTGGTGTTTGTAGATAAAAATATGTAGGGTCTATTTTAGATCTGTTTAGAAGCAGTGGAAAGCAGAGATGTGGCCACTGCGGTTGTTATCTATAGTAATGCAACAATATAAAAGCATAGGAATAACAGGTGAGAAAAAGTGTAAGAAAGAAAGTGGAGGGAAGGATAAGAGTGGAAAGATCTCATAACTGTGGATCAGTAACTAGACTTGACTGAAGGGACTTGATTGTTGCAATTTTGGCGTCTGGTGGTCTGAGTGGCGCTCACAGTCTTGATCCATCAGGGTGGGGGATAGCCCAAGGAACACCAGGGTCAGTGGGTAAATACAATTTAGGTTTAGATGGAACCTGTGGGTACCTGCCCTGGGGAGGGGAATTTTACACTGTCTGAAGGGTCTTCGGTGGTTTATGACCCCTTTTAAGGCATGACCCTGCCTCTCACTTCAGCAAAGTTAAGCCAATTATGTGACAGAAAGGACAAAAGCCTTCAGCCCCAAGTGGGTGAATGTTCCTCACCCTTCTTTGTGGCCAGGGGAGGACATTGGCACAAAAACAAACACCACGGTCTGTATGGCCTTCTCCCTAACCTGGCTCAACCCCCAGAGCCTCCGGTGCTGGGTGTGCACCCCTCTGGCTCGAGCAGATCAGGTTTCACCACCACGGCCCCAGAAGGTCTGGTCCTCACCCCGGAGCTGGTACAGCAGAGCACGGGGTGCCTCCAAAACGGAGCCAAGAACCAAGAACAGCTCAGACTCTCTCACACAGATGCACTTCGTGGAGATTTAGGCTAATGCACTCTCCTGGGCATCATTGTTTGAAGGATTTCTTTCAGTAGATGTTTCTGAACCCCCCAAAATTCGCCTTTGTGAGCAGGTATTGGAACAAGCAGCAAGAAGTACGAATAGGTTCAAACCCGGCCGTTGTTATCTGAGGTCTAATGACACTGAATGACACTGATGATTGGACTGGGTGGTCTTGAAGGTCTCTTCTAACCCTGACGCTTCTGTCAGGAGAGTTTGGTGGTGCTGCTGTACCTCTTACAGCAGGAGAGTTTGGTGGTGCTGCTGCCCCTCTTACAGCAACTCCTTGCCTTCCCTCGTGCACAAGTGAACAAGTACACGAAGGAAAGGCAAACCAGGGCAAGGCAGAGCAGGGCGCGACCCCCGCGGGGGCTGCCGGGGTCCATCCGGGGAGGGGCGGCGCGGAGCGGGGGCGGCGCTGCCTCCCTTCCTACCCCGGCCCGGACCACAGGAGCGGCCAGAACGGCGGGAAAGCACGGCAGGAGCGGCGGGATGGACGAGAAGGTGAGCGCTGCCGGGGCGGCAGGGAGCGAGCTCGGCGGGGATCCGAGCCCCGGCCCCGGCCCCGGCCCCGGCTGGGAGCGCAGGCAGGGCTGCTCCCGAGCCCAGCCCCAGAGCGGAGCCGCCGCGCCCGGGGTCAGCCCCGTTAGCCCCGGGGTCAGCCCCGTTAGCCCCGTTAGCAGAGCCCGTCCTGCCTCCCCGCACAGCCCAGGCACCCTCGGGCCGGTTCCCTGAGCTGGGATCCGCCGCGGGACCGGGCCACGAGGCTCCGAGGACGGAAGGCGGCTGGGTTTATCCCGCTCTGAGCACGTGTTCCCCCAGTGGGGATTCCCACCCGCGTCCGAAGTTGGTTTTTATTCTTCATAAAAGGTGTAATCCCTTGGAGGTGGAGAGGTGCCACCACCTCGTGGCATTCACTATTAGCTGGTGATCTTTTATCATTGTTTATCGCTATTTATCACTATTTGCTGATCTTTTATCTCCATCCTTTCCCGTTGAGGTATCCGAAAAGGGCCAGTTCCTAATGCTGATAAGGAAGGTCAAAACGGATGTTTTTAATTCGTATAAATCACTTATCACTGAGTTTATTTTGTTTGCTAGGACAGCCACGGTGCTCAATGCGCCCAGCTCTGTCCCCACGACAGCTCCTACCCCGATGGGTTTGGAGGATCGGGATCCGGCCATGCCCCCGTGCCGGCCACATGGACTAGACAGAAATGGCCGGTTTAACTGCCGAGATATTAACCTCCATTGATAATTCCGCTGCTTTGAGGACCATGAAGGATTAAATAGGACTTGTTTTGGCTGGTGTATTTGACGGCATAGCGTCCAATTTTAGAAATTTGTGGAGATCAGATTTCCCAGGAGCCTGGGAGGTAGTGGAATGCATTGTGAGGTTTAAATTCGTTTTTGTTGTGGCAGTATGCATTACTCACTTACAGCTGTGGATACATATCTCCACTAAAACTTCCCTTTCGTATTTTGTGTCAGCATTGGAAGCTGAGTAAATAAATTTCTCCCTTTTTGGCTGAAAGTTGTGCTTCGCATATTACGGCTGTATTTCCCTCTGCCAAATTCATGTTATTCGGCTGAGCTCCTAAATTCGTACAAGTATCAATGCTCATTGTACAAATTTAGGAGAATCATTAGAATTGCTAATTATTCATTAGCAATGATCATCGAAATGCATTCAGGCTTAGGCATGGTTACAGCCATTAGCACAGTGACCATTACAGATGGAGAAAGTGAAGGTTTCCATCCGGGGGGTCAGGTTTGGTGATTTGTGTGCTCAGTCTTGTTCATTCTGGTGCTGATTCCTTCTGTGAGGAGAATAAGCGTTCCTTCAATGGATAACTTGATTTTCAGTGGAGACATGCTGGCATCATTTTCTGAAAAAGTAAAATAATACAAGTCTCGTCGGGGTTTGCCCGGACAGGTTATTATCCCGTTAAAAACAGGGAAAAGCCACGGTGCACTAATTGTTTTGTACTTTTTGGAGACACTGCTATCCATAGATTCCCAAGTGAGTGTGCCCCGAGGTTTAGTTAGTCTCAGGCATTGTTCTGTGCTACTTTTACCGTAACACTTTGTCCTGATCGATTGTAAAGCTGTCAGATTCCCCTTGAATGGAAGGTGGAGCACCTCATTAAGGTTTGCATAAAATGCACACTGAGGTCACAGCGATTATTTACCTTGAGTTTTTCCATCAGCCTTGTGTGGCTTCAGGCTCTTTTTCAATAGGCCATTAACCCATTCTGTGCCTCCATTTGACTGGGGTAATATGGGCTATGAAAACCCCATTGAATTCTGCCTTTTTGGCCCATTGTACCACTTGGAAAATGTGAGCTCGTTTCACTGCTCAGACTAGAGATAAAAGTCCCTTTTCCCATTTAGAACATCTGTGTTCTGTCTCCTGAGATGCAGTCCAGCTAAGCAGTGAAGATGTTCAAGAACATGTAATCACAGAATGATTCTATGCAGGTGCTTTTATTGAAGAGCTCTGGGTGTCAGGGGCACAGAGCCAAATCTGACTCCAATATGGGTTCGGGATGAACACGTTTTTATACCTTTATCATTATATAACTACATATTAATTATTACACTTATATTGTTCTTTTGTATACATTGATTTCATCCAAGCATGGATTTTGTAATTTCCATCAAACCCCCCAAACATCGTTTCTCATGATTCTTGTTATAATTAAACAATAATTATATCCAATTACCAAACAATCATCGCATCTAACAATCATGCAATTTATCATAGTCATCAAATGATTATACAGGTGCAGCCTAACATTTTCCCAGGGCTTACCAGGCCTACCCCTCCTTTCCAACTCCCCTGAATATTCCATGATTTTGGAAACATTTTATCCCTATACTATCACAGGTACCCTTGGTCAGTGCCAGTTTGAAGCAAGTTACCTTTGGGTGCCATGCTGGGAAAAGCCTCATCCTGCTGTGACAGGATTGTGGGGTGTACTGCTCCTGTTGGAAATCATACAGCTTTTACATTTTCTTGCAAACTTTAGTCAGGAGTTTCTTTCACCTCTGCCCCAGGGGAGGATAATTGCAATTTTTTGAATTCTTGAAAATAACACTTTATTAGATAATTCTTTCCACCTCTGTTTTCTCAATGGACGAACTGTAATCCTAGTTCTTGGGAATGGTCAATTAGTCTGACATTACATTTAGAATTCTTGGTATCACCATGAAAATTACTCCATCCCACGTCTCACCCATATTACTGAGTTGTGGGATGGAGTGAATTTTGTGGTGATACCAGAAATGCATGCAGTTAGTGTTCCACAGGTGGGCATTTCCCTGTGTTATAAAATTTCAGTAGCACTCCTGGATAATTGTTCATTAAAAGCTGTGTCTTTTGTAATTTCATCTCGTTTTGTAACAAGGCCAAGGATTTGGCCCATCTTCAGGAGATGCAGTTAATTTTCTAATCTGTGCAATGTCAGGAGCACTTGGAGCCCGTGTAAGCATTAGCTAAACTTTTTCCTCCAACTTTTGTTTTCCTTTCTGTCCTCCTGTAACTGTCTCTGCAGCTGTTCCATTTTCAAGGACAGTAATAATAACTCAGCTGCTTTCCAGTTCAGTGGTCAGTTCTTGTTTCTCTTTAATATTATATCTTCTGTGCTGGCAGGCAACCTTCCACCAGCCCAGGTTGCTCCAAGGCCCATCCAACCTGGCCTTGAACACTTCCAGGGGTGGGGCAGCCACAGCTTCCCTGGGCAACCTGTGCCAGGGCCTCACCACCTTCACAGGGATGATTTTCTTCCCAATATTCAATGTAACCCAGTGTCTTTCCCTTTAAAGCTGTCATGATGGAGGGGGTCACCTTGGCTCTGTGCTTCAGCTCCCTCTTGCAGCACCAGGCAACTGGTCCCTGTGTTTTGGCTTTCCAAGCCCTTGCAGAGCTGTAGGAAACTGGTTTTTGGGCTCTAACAGAGTTGCTGGGCTTTGTGTCAGGTGGAGCAGGCTTGGACAGTCCTTGGCATGGGAGTGTTGGGAGGCTCCTCAGGTTCCCTGAGAGCAGAGGAGTTTGTTTGCCCCTCCAAGTGCTGGCCAGCACTGGATCTTGTGGTTCCCTCATGGGGTTGGGATGCTCCCAGCTGGGAGGTTGAAAGCTCTTTGCTCACAAATTACCAGCACCATCTCCTCCTTCAGATATGGAAGAACAAAATCAACGAGGCCAACAAGATGGCCCTGCTGGCCTGGGAGAAGGAGACGGGCATCGAGCTGGTGCAGATCAATGGGCAGAGGCGCTACGGGGGCCCTCCCCCAGGTACGGCAGAGCGGGGCCGGGAGGGGACTCACCTTGTTAAAAATAGGTCAGAAACTGCTGTAAAATAGTTGATAATTGTTAAGCATGTACTATAGTTTGGTTATGGTAAAAGGAGTTAAAGAGCAGTTATAAGAAAAACGGTACTCAAGATACCATAACACACCTCAGTGAAGTGCATCACAAGCCAGCCTGGACAGAACTGTCATGGCCAATCACGCACCTTAAACCTTCGTGCAAATGAAGGGTCCCAATAGAAACCAATCCAAAGGAACAAAAAACAGGATTAAAAAGGGCCTTCTGACCCAGGGAGGGAGGGTGCTGCTGAACCTGTGTCACACACACACATTTTATGAAAAATCCTTTCCTTAGGATTTTTTTCTTCTGAGAAGCCTCAGGAACAAAATGTAAACAATGGTTATCTGCTGTTGTAGAATGCAACAGGTGCATCTGTAATTGGTGTCATGTGGTTGTTTGTAATTAATGGCCAATCACAATCAGCTGGCTTGGACTCTCTGTCCAAGCCACAAGCCTTCGTTATCATTCCTTCTTTTCTATTCTTAGCCAGCCTTCTGATGAAATCCTTTCTTCTATTCTTTTAGTATATTTTCAATATTTTATATATATATCATAAAATAATAAATCAAGCCTTCTGAAACATGGAGTCAGGATGAGGGAAGAGACAAGGATCTAAGACCCCTGTGAACACGGTCACATACCTGAAACATCAGGGCCATTGCTGCCAGCACTGCAGCATCCTCAAGGGAATGCTCCTGCTTGACCCATGGGCCCCCACGCTTTAGGCCTTTACTTTTTATTATTATAATAAATGCTGAAATCACCGTAGTACTGGGAGCGAGGTCCCGTTTTTACAGCTACGGTCACAGTGTCCCCGTGTCCCGCAGGCTGGGTGGGCGGCCCGCCGCCGGCCGGCACCGAGGTGTACATCGCCAGGCTGCCGCAGGACATCTACGAGGACACGCTGCTGCCGCTGTTCGGGAGCGTGGGGCGGCTCTACGAGTTCCGCCTGATGATGACGTTCAGCGGGATGAACCGCGGCTTCGCCTACGCCCGCTACGCGTCCCGGCAGGACGCGCGCAGCGCCATCGCCACCTTCCACCGCTTCCAGCTGCGCCGCGGCTGCGCCATCGTCGTCTGCTGGAGCACGCAGAAGCGCGAGCTGCTCGTCAGCGGCCTGGGCGCCTCAGTGAGCCGGCGGGAGCTGGAGGCCACGCTGCAGAGGGTCACCGAGGGCATCTGTAGTGTCACCGTGCACGCCAGCCCCTCGCAGAAACAGGCCAAGCTCGCAGTGCTGAAGTACAGGTCGCACCAGGCTGCTGCCCTGGCCAAGAAAACTCTGATGGAAGGTGAGTGGTGCTCAGGGATGCTGGTTGGGCTGGGCTTCCCACTCCTAGATTTGGCTGCAAGGTGACTTCAGCCTTGACACACCCCGTGCTGTCTCCCTGTGTCCTGTGGGATGCCAGCTGCCCGTGGTGCAGTTGATTTTCAGCAGTCCTGGTGGTGGGGTGAAGGGGCTGCTCAGAGCAGGAGCATCACCAGGTCAGGGCATCCAGAACATTAACCAAGTCATTAAACCTTTCCAGTGGAGCTGCCCAGCCCCTCAGTGTCCCTTAAACACTCCTGATAGAGCTGCTCAGTCCCTCTGAGCCCTGTCCCATGGCTGCAATGCCCTGATGGGACACACTTCCCAAACATCCAACCAGCACCTCCAAAGTCTCAGTTTGTACCCATTCCTGCCCCAGCTGAGGAGCATTTGGCTTTGAAAGCTGTTCACCTTGACTCTAAAATCAAGCTGCCCCTAAAATCCTGGAGAGGGATGGGATGGGATGGGATGGGATGGGATGGGATGGGATGGGATGGGATGGGATGGGATGGGATGGGATGGGATGGGATGGGATGGGATGGGATGGGATGGGATGGGATGGGATGGGATGGGATGATGCTGGAGGGTAGGTGAGCATCTCCTGTCTCCTAGGGACCCTGAGGCTCGGCAAAGCAAAGATGATGGTGGAATGGCTGAATCCCCAGCTGAAGCAGAAGCTGCAGCTCTGTGAGGAGGAGCCACCATCCAGCTGGGTGCAGGGAGGTGAGAGCCCAGCAGTGCCCCCGCCTCTGTCGCTGCAGAATGTGCTGCACTGCCTGAACACGCTGTGCTGGAAGCATCACCTGAGGACACCCCTGATCAGGACCAAGTGTGTCCAGGTGAACCCCAACGGGTGGCAGCACTTCTGGTACCAGGTGGCCATCCCAGGGTCCCACGTGCCCGTCAGTGGCTTCATGTGGATCTCACCAGACAGGCAGGGCCAGAGTGAGCACGAGAAGGCCAAGGTGGTGGCAGCCCTGCACCTTCTGCGGGTGTTGGCTGAGTCCTTGGTGAGTCCTTGCACAGCCTTTCCCAAAGTCCTGAAGGGTCCCCTGGGAAGGTGGAGCTGTGGCACTTCTGGGCAGGGTGGGATGGGGCAGGGAGGGACCCAGGCTGGCTGGCAGGGCTGAACACTGTCAGCTCTGAGCTGAGGATCTCTGATTTAAGCACAGGATGCAAGAGGGGGTTTGGGGCTTAGGGCAGAGCCTGACCTTTCTCTCTCCCCTGCAGGGTGCCAGCTGAAGTAGCAGCTGCTCTACCACAGCCACGACTGAGCCCCAGCCCTGCTGGGCTCCTGGCCCTGTTCCAGCATTCCTTGGAGTTGTTTGCATCAGTTTTGAGAGCTGGCTCTGGAGGATAAGGGCTGCTGTCCTGTTCCACGGCAGCCACCACGTCCCCGGGCAGCCCTCGAGTTGGTTCTAGTTTTGGGTTGTTGGTTTTCCTGTTGCCAAGTTTGGTTCTGTTGAGCTGGTTGGTGTGGTGTTGGAGGGCAGATGCTGGAGAAGCAGCAGCAGCTCTTGGAGGGGCTGTGCCAGGCCTGGATGCCAGTGTGATGGAGGGAATTCCTCCACTGGCATTCCTGAGGAGCAGCCTCAGGGGAGAACAAGGCCAGCACAGAGAGTGTCCCAGGGGTCACAGATGTTCTGTGAGCTGGTGGAGCTGCTGTGTGGGGAGAGGAGTGCCCTTAACCTGTTTGCATAGTGAGGAAGCAGCTGTGGAGTTGGCAGCTGTCCATGAATGATTCCTCAGCCGTGGCACATCTGGCCACGTGCTGTTCTTTTGGCATTAAAGAGTTCTGGAGAGCACCAGCTCAGTCATGTCATCTTTTCCTCCTGCAGCCTCAGCTCCCTGCCTGTCCACTGCATCTCAGTGCTCTCCCCACACCAGGAAAGGGAGGGACAGGGTGGGATCTGGAGCCTTCAGAGCCTGGTGGGCCCATTGTGTGGGAAGCAGCATTCCCTATCACCTTGATCTTTGTTGTCTTCGACTCACTGGGCTCTTTCTCACCAGCTTTTGATACTCCTCAGACTCCTCCAAGTGCCTCCTAATGTCCTCCATGTTTTTTTTTGTGGTCCTCTGGGATATCTGGGAGCACCTTGTTGGAGGTTTTTCCTTTTGTTTTTCTCTGTCTTAGGGAATTTCCCCCCGTTTTTGTTGCTAAGGAGCAATAACCATTCCAAGGGAGGCTCCTGCCTTCCTTAGCAGACACCTGCCTTTCAAACCAGGACACCCCTCTATGCTCTCCAGGGACTTCGGGTCTCAGTTTTGTTGACTGCCCACCCCCAGCTCCAGGAATGAACCCCTGGGGGCTGCAGCTGGTGCTCCAAGGGCTCCCAGGCAGTGCTGGGAATCCACTGGGGGATGTGAGCCACAGCCAGGAGTAGAAATGCTGGAACTGCACCAGATCCTCCCCATTCCCCAGCAGGTGCAGGCCATGGCTGACACTGTTCCAGGCCCTGCTGCCCACTCTGCCCATCCCAGGGAGGGATCCCTGTCCCTCTCCCTGCTCATGGCACTCTGTGACCCACCAAGTCCCTTTGGCAGCACCCAAGTCCCATCCCTCTTCTTTTGGAGATCCCCAGGATCCTCTAAGAGCCTTGGGGTGCACTCTTCAGGTTATTCCTTGCACTCCCTGGAAGTCTGTCTGTCCCTCCTGGGCACACCAGGACTCCTTGCCTTATGAGGATGAACCACCAGCACAAGGAGCTGGGAAGTGAAAGGCACTGAGTTTATTTCTAACAGAGCTAAAGTCTTAATTAATTAATTAACAAAGGGTAATTGACCTGCTGGGACAGGGATCCTTCAGAGCCTGGTGGGCCCAAGCCTGGGAGGCTCTGGCCTCCCCCCCCCAATCCCAAAACAACCTAAAGGACCCCCAAATTCATCCACAAACCCCAGCTTTACACCCCTCACCACAGACCCCAACCCTGTTCCCCCATAGCTCAGAGTCCCCCCCTCATCCACCAGAGCCCCCCAGCCCTGTTCCCCCATACCTGAGTGTCCTCCCCCCCACCATCCACAGAGCCCGCCATCCCTGTTCCCCACCTCAGGGCCCCTCCCCATCCCTCAGGGACCCGTCACGGACCGTTCCCAGTCCCTGTGGCGCCAGCCATGTGCCCCCACCCCCAAAGGCCTCCTCTGCTCCAGGACCCTCAGCCGCCCATCCCCAGCCTGTCCCCCCATCCTGGGGCACCTCCCGCGGGGCCCCCTGCCCCCATAACCGCTGTCCCCTGCGGGACCCCCGCTGCCCCTTTAAGACCGCGCCTACAGCCCAGCTTGAGTGGCAGCCATAGGAGCCAATCAGAACGCCAGCGTCCTGCCCACCGACGGCGGCAGCAATCAGGCGAGGCCACGCCCCGCAGGCGGGCACTCCCAGGGGCTGCGGCTCTGATTGGCCGCGCCCCGCGAGAAGGACGGGCACAGCCCGCCTCCGCGCCAGGCGGGGCGGCAGCGCTGAGGGGGAGGCGCCCCGGCCCCGGGCGGCCGCTCAGTCGCTGTCGCTGTCGCTGCTGTCACCGCCCTCCGCCGCCTCCGGCTCGGCCTCGTCCCGCAGGTCGGCGAAGAAATCCTCCCCGCTGCCCAGCGCCTTGCTGCTGAGGGCGCGCAGCGGCCCTCCCTTCTTCTTCTTCCGCCGGTAATCATCGACCACCATGGAGCCGAGCGCCGACACGTCCCAGAACTTCACCTTCTGGTCGTGGCCGCTGCTGGCCAGGAGCTTCCCGTCCGCCGCCACGGCCAGCTGCTCGATGGGCTCGCCCAGGTGCTGCCCCACGCAGCCCAGCACGCGGTTCGGCAGCACGTTCACCGCCCTGGGCACGGCACGGGGCACTGAGGGCCCTGCAGCGCCCGGGGACGCTGCCTGCCCGCCTGTCCTGTGAGCTGGGCAAGGCTGATCCCGTCCGACACCCTCCTCCTTACACCCAGCCCATCCCACACCTCTCCTTCCACATCCCCTCCCATCCCATCCCATGCCATCCCATCCTCCACAATTCCCTGTCACCCCATCTCCAGCCCATCTCCCCCTTCCTATCCCACCACCCTCCACTCTCTTCCATCTCACCCCCCACACTCCCTCCCGATCCCACAGCTCCCCATCCCTCCCCAGTTGTCCCCCTGACCTGATGACTCCGTCCAGGGACCCCACGCACACGATGCTGTCCGTGATGGGCACCATGCAGTCAATGGTCTCTGCCCTGAGCGCAAAGCGGTCGCTGGCAGCCCCGAAGCCATCCCAGTTGAAGAGGTAGATGGTGCCTTCGCTGGAGCCACACGCCACCTTCCTCCCCCTCTAGGCAAAAGGAAGGGCAGTGAGGCAGAGGCAGAACAACAGCGAGGACAGGGAGCTGTGGGATGCTGCTCCATGCTGGGGAGCAGTGCCAACCTTCATCAGCACCACAGAGGTCAGGTCACCGTTCTGCGGCTCCGAGAGCAGCTCAAAGCGCCGTCTCTTCACGTTGAAGACACCCAAGGTGCCATCACCACTGTGGGACGTGGAAAGGACACGCTGTGAGCACAGGACATGGCACAGCGCACTCCTGCCATGGAGCCCGACCCCACGAAGCCCCTCCTGTACCTGGCTGTCAGCAGGATCTTCCCGTTGCCATCCACAGCCATGGCACTGATGTACTCCTCCTGCTGCCGGGCCTCCAGGATGGCGCTGCCCCTGCGCAGGTCCCACACCTTCACTGCCCCGCCGTCGTCACCCGTGGCGAAGATGTGGTTGTCGATGGGCAGCACGCAGTTGAGAGCTGCTCTGCAGAGACCCCGGCCCACGGTCACGGCTCCGGGGCAGCGCTGTAGGCTCTCCCTACGGCCCGGGGCTGCGTGGCCGTGCCGCGGGACGGAAGGGGACTATGGGACAATGCCCCACCGTTGTGCCCGGACTGAGCACGGACTTACTCGTGGGCCTTGGGGAAGCGCGTTTCCAGCCGTCCCTCCTCCGTTGTCAGAATGTGGATGGACTTATCCTTGGACACAGTGAAAAGCTCTGGAGAGCCGCGTTAGCGCCCCCCGCCCGGCGGCCCCCGGTGCCGCCCCACAGCCCCCGCACTCACTCTGCCCGTCCTGGGAGAACACCGCGTCCCGGCACGACTTGAGGTGATGTCCCGAGGACCAGAGCTGCCGGTTCTCCCCCTCGGTGCAGGAGTACGAGTACCTGCCGGCACGGGAGTGCTCGCCGGGACCCGCGGCAGCCGGGGAGCCCCGCTCAGCGTGTCCCAGCCCCCCGCTGCACTCACAGGTACACATCGCCGTCCACGTCCCCCGCGGCCAGCAGCGGCCGCTCCGGGTGCAGCGCGATGGCGTTGGCCGTGGCCTCCAGACAGATGTCCTCGGGCGTGTCCCGCACCCGCGGCTCCCGCGCCGCCGCCTCCGGGGACTCCTGGGGCTCCTGGGGACAGCGGGGCCGTGGGACCGGGCCCGGGGGCTCCGGGCTCCCGCAGCCCCACGCGTGCTCACCTCCTCCATGGCGGCCGCCATAGCGCCCTGCTCATTTGCATGGGCACGCCTTTCCTCATTTACATACACCCGCCCCTTGTTTACATGGCACCGCCCGCCTGCGCCTCTCAGCGCTGCGGGACCGGCCCGGCTGTGGGATGGCCCCGCCTTGGGGCTCTGGCTCCTCGGGGCTCCACCGCCTCGGGGCTCCACCGCCTCGGGGCTCCGGCGCCTCGGGGCTCCGGCTCCTCGGGGCTCCACCGCCTCGGGGCTCCGGCTCCTTGGGGCTCCACCGCCTCGGGGCTCCGGCTCCTCGGGGCTCCACCGCCTCGGGGCTCCGGCTCCTTGGGGCTCCACCGCCTCGGGGCTCCACCGCCTCGGGGCTCCGGCTCCTCGGGGCTCCGGCTCCTCGGGGCTCTGGCTCCTCGGGGCTCCGGCTCCTCGGGGCTCCGGCTCCTCGGGGCTCCACCGCCTCGGGGCTCCGGCGCCTCGGGGCTCTGGCTCCTTGGGGCTCCAGGATCCCGGCGCTCCGGCGCCTCGGGGCTCCGTCTTACCGGCGCCCCCTGCCCCGTTTCACCAGGTCCCTCCCCGCCCGCCTCACGTGTTCCTGTTCTTTAGCGCTTCACCATTGGGAGCTCCACAGGCTCCTTAATTCGCACCACAGGCTCCCCAGTTCACACCATCATCTCCTCTCTCTGACCCCAGGGGAGGGGGCGGCCAGGGACCAGGTGCCACTTCGGCCCCTTGCAGGGTCTGGGGGCTGTAGGGCCCCCCCTAGAGATCCCAGCCCAGCCAGGGACCACCAGCAGCGCCCCTGCCGAGAGGCCACCCCAGCTCCCCGCTGGCCCTGCCCCGAGGGAACGAGCTTTGCCTGGTGCTAGCCCCATCCTACCCTTTGCCAGCGCTTAGAGCAGCTTGCACATCCCTCTGCTCAGGGTCCCATTTCTTCCTCCCACCCTGAGGCACACAATGCTCAGCTGGGATTATTGCCCTCAAATTTGTTAATTTTATCCAGGGATGTTGCCCCAGCCCAAAAGGCTCCCACAATAAATACACTGAGCAACGGTTTGCCCTGTCAGTCCCAACAGTGCCTGGTAAGTAGAAGAGTCCTGGCACCACTGCTGCTCCAAAGGAGGCCAGAATGTGGAGGCCCTCCTCCCCTCCTACACCCCTTCTCTCTGCACACACAAACAGATGCTCACACACAAATTTAATGAGGTTTTATTAAGGCTACAACATTTACACAGCACAGGCTCTACAGCAAAGAACAGAGGGAGGGAAGACCCCCCAGCCCTGAGCAGAGAGTGGAGGTGTGTGGAGCAAGGACAGCACACCAGCAGGCTCTAGGAAGGCAGCTCCCAGTGGGCCAGGATTCCAGGAGAGGGAGGAAGAAAGGCAGGAGAAATCAGTACTTGGGACGTTTCACCTCAACCCTGAAAGAGAGAGCAGCAAGAGAGTGGTGAGGATGCAGGGCAGGCAGCTCCACCCCCTCTACATCCAGAGCTCAGCACTGACATCCACACTTTGATATCACAGAAGGTGGGGGGGGGGGCCAGCAGGGACCTCTACTTACCCATCAGCCTCCAACTTCTTCCTTTTCTCGATGATCTGCAGAGACAGCACAAGTCCTGTTACTCTCAGGGGATCTGGCTGCTCACAGCTAGCAGAGGGGCTGGAGGGTGCCAGATACCCCTGGGGAGAGCTGCAGCCAGGCCAGAGTGAGCTGAGCTGAGCTACAGCTGGAGAATCTTGGCCTGTTTGCCCTTTGCTCCTTTCTGGCCACCACAGACCATTTGTTCTCACCTTCCCCAGCGTGTCCCATACTGCTCACCCTGCCAGGACAACCCCCAGCTCTGCCAGCTGGCAAACAGGGAGCCACGAAGCATGTCCTGTCGTCCTGTCCCCTACAATCTCCTATGCATGGCTCCAAACTAATGGTTTTGGGCACATTCATCATCAGAGCAGAAAGCCCCAGCCTGGGGCTGCTCCCAGGACAGGGCTCCCAGACAAAGCCCCAGCCACCTCTGCAATACTGAAACCCCAAATATTTGCCTGATGTTCTTTCAAGGAGCAAACCCAGCTGGCAGAGAGCCAGCCCTGGTGCTCACACAGCCACTGGGCATGGCAGGGTGGCAGCCAGGCTGGGCACTCACCGCGCTGATCTTCTTCCACTGGCGGTCCAGCTCCGCCTTGTCGTTGGTCTCCTTGAAGCGGCGCGTCTTGCGCCCCTCTGACATCTTGATGCCGTACTGGAACGCTGCCCTGGAGAGGGAGCAGGACATGGCTCAGCACTCACAGGGCACGCACAGCCTGCCATGGCTCAGCACTCACAGGGGATGCACAGCCTGCCATGGCTCAGCACTCACAGGGCATGCACAGCCTGCCATGGCTCAGCACTCACAGGGCATGCACAGCCTGCCATGGCTCAGCACTCACAGGGCATGCACAGCCTGACATGGCTCAGCACTCACAGGGGATGCACAGCCTGACATGGCTCAGCACTCACAGGGCATGCACAGCCTGACATGGCTCAGCACTCACAGGGGATGCACAGCCTGCCATAGGAAGGGACACTCTCCCCAGCCACAAGCACATGCTCCAGAGCTGGCCTGAGCCCCCAAAGCAGCGCCTGGGTCAGAGTCTGCCACAGACACATTTTATGAAAAATCATTTCCTTAGGATTTTTCCTCCTGAGAAGCTGAGAGGCCTCAGGCACAAAATGTAAACAATGGTTATTTGCTGCTGTGGAATGCAACAGGTGCATCTGGGATTGGTCTCATGTGGTTGTTTCTAATTAATGGCCAATCACAGTCAGCTGGCTCAGTTCTCTGTCCGAAACACGAGCTTTTGTTCTCATTTCATTCCTTTTCTATTCTTAGCTGGCCTTCTGATGAAATCCTTTCTTCTATTCTTTTAGTATAGTTTTAATATAATATATATCATAAAATAATGAATCAAGCCTTCTGAAACATGGAGTCAATATTCTCATCTCTTCCCTCATCCTCAGACCCCTGCAAACATCACCACATGAGTCCTCAAGAGTGACACTACAAGCAAACACAAACCACCAGGCCCAGGACCCACAGCTCCTCCTCAGGTTCTCACAAGGGAGCCCCCAGCTTGCTTTAAGCTGCCCCAGCACCCAGGCTTGGCCAGCATGGCCATCCCACCCAGAACCCTCGCCTGGTCCTTCCTGAGGGCTGCACTCACTTGGGCAGAGCCTCTTTGTTGTTCATGTACTCGCTGTACTCCTCCTGTGTGTCAAAGTCCCAGCGGCCCAGAGGCCCCTTCTTGTTACCCTGCAGGGAAAGAACGACTCAGAGCAGCTCCTCAGTTGCTGAGAGGGCTTCTCACACAGCCCTGCACACCCAGCCACCAGGCTCCATCTCCCACCAGCCCCAGATCAAGGGCCTTGGCTCCAGATCCCCTCCCCAAGAAGTTCCAGACAGATTTTGTGGAAGAGGAAGTCAGAATGAGTAGCATGCCTGTCAACACCTCTGGGTCAAGTGCCAGTGACACCCGTTTGCACCCTGACACAACAGGGAGCAGATCAGCAAACCCCAAAGCTCACTCAGCACCCAGCTCCAGTGCTGCTTCTTTCCCATGGCATCCTCTCAGCTAGCATTGGTGCCAACTTTGCTGGCTGCTCCTCAAGGCTGGTGCCAACATACCTGATCCATTTTGCTGTAGTCCACCTCCTCATCACTGTCCACAGCCATATCATCCATTCTGGGGAGAAAAAAACAAGAAAAGGGGTCAGAGTGGGTCCATGAGATGGATCAGGACCTTGGAGCAGGTGGCAGTCATGTCTCATGGTCTCAGACCAAACACAGTTCCTGGGCCAGAGGGAAATGGTCCTAGCTGCAAGCCCTGCAGGTGATGCACAGGGCATCCAAGGTTGGAAATGTTTCCAGGATGACTCTGCAGGCTGAAAGATGTTCCTCTCCCACTGAGGGAGGCCACAGCTTCACAACCACATGGATTAACTGGGAATGCAGCAGATTCCCAGCCTCCCCCTGGCTCTGAGGGGCAGCAGGCTCCAGGCAGCCACCCACAGAAGAGAGCAGCTAAGAAGAGCCTGAAGCAAAGGCTTGGGATGGTTTTCCCAGTCAGCTGTTGCCACAGACAAGGCCAGGCCTGCTCCCCAACAAGCAGTGGGGCTGATGTTCAAGTCCTTACTGCCAGAGAACAGCAGCCCCTCAGCACAGCCTGCTCCCACCCCACAGCTCCTTACGTGGCAGGGTAGCACTCAGCATAGCTGTTGGACATGCCAAAGAAGTCTCCCAGCTGCTTCTTGTCTTCTGGCTTCTTCAAAGTGGCAGCAGTTAAGGAAAGCACCACAAGAGCTGAGCCTTACAGCTGCAGGCTGGGCACAGCCAGCTGAAAACCTCCTCCTGCCCCAACACAACCAAACTGGGGGGTGCAGAGCTTTTGTTTGGTGTGAGAGAAGCGTTTCCCTGATACCAAGTGAGGCAGGACAGCCCCCCAGATGTGCTTGTGCCTGCAAGGGCTGCCCAGCCCCACAGCCAGGCAGGCTGGCACAGACAGTAAAGGATATGCCTCTGTCCCCTCCCAGCCAGCAGCTCCAGCAAACTTCTCATTGATGGACTTGATGAGCTCCTTGGCTGAGCCAGGTCCTGGGGTAGAGAAAGCAGCAGGTTACATCTGGGGGGAGAACAGCTCACTGCAGAACACAGGTGGGCAGACCCCTTTGGGACACAGTAACAGGCAGGATAAGCTGCCTCACATTAGGTACAAGAGGAGCAAACCAGTTTGGCACTGATGGGATGGGCTGATCCCAGGAGACCTGGAATCTTTACAACAGTTTGTGTTGGGAGGGATCTTGAAGCCCATCTTGTTCCAACTCCCTGCCATGGTCAGGGACACCTTCCACTATCCCAGGGTGCTCCAAGCCCTGTCCAACCTGGCCTTTAACACTTGCAGGGATGGGGCAGCCACAGCTTCTCTGGGCAACCTCTGCCAGGGCCTGCCCACCCTCACAGGGAAGAATTCCTTCCAATACCTAATCTACATCTCTCCTCTTTTAGCTTAAATCCATTCCCCCTTGTCCCACCCCTCTCAGGTACCCACCACACTTGACTCACCTTTGTCGATGTCCGTGGGCTGCAAAGAAGAGGGAGAGACAGTGTCAATGACACAGAGCTGAAGCACAAACCCAGCAGGCAGGTGCCAGGGCTGCTCACTTGCTGAGGGACAGGACAAGCACCCAGCCACCCAGCAAGCTCTGGGGACAGGCAGAGCTCAGCAGGAGCTGGCACTGGCACGTGCAGGGGCACAACCAGAGATACCCAAACCCCACGGTCCTCATGAAGGACTGTCCCACCTGAGATCTGCCCTTTGTGGGAAATCTCAGGCAGGACAGCCCCACAAAGGGCAGATCTCAGGTGGGACAGTCCTTCATGAGCACTCACCTCATCGTCAGCCTTGGGCTTCTCAAAGTAGCTGTGCCTCTTCTTCTCCTCCTCGCGCTCCCGGTCCCGCTCCCTGTCCCTCTCCCGGTCCCGCTCCCGGTCTCGCTCCCGGTCCCGGTCCCGCTCTCTCTCCCGGTACCGCTCCCGTTCCTTGTCCCGGGGCATCTTGGCAGTGGAGGGCACATAATCCCCAATGTCCTCAAAGATGCTACAAGTGGAAAAGAGCCTGGAGTTACATGTGCTGCAGGAAGAGGCCATAACCTCCTCCTTGTCACCTGGAGCACACAGGACCAGCACCAAGAGCTAAGGACACCAGATATGGAAATGGTTTCCACCTCTGCTACCTTCTGCTGCAGGACCTGAGTTGTGTGGTCCAGGGCAACAGTGAGCCCTCACCTGCCTCAAGCCTGAAATCCAAACCAGAGCTTGCCTCCAGCCTTGTCCTACAAACTGCAGGTCCAGCAGCTCCAAACTCAGCCCTCTCTAAATGTGGTGGGCCAAAAAGCCATTCCCGAAGGGACAGAGCTGTGACCCCACAGCCAGAGAGCAGGGAGGCACTTACTTCATATCAGCTTCAGGAGGCTTCTTCTCATCCAGCTTCCCTGCAAGGACACAACAGCAGTGAGAGGCACATCATCCACTCTGCCCCCCTGTGCTGCCCCTCTGTCCCTGTCGGTTCCAAGCTGCAGGAGTGGCAAGCCTGGAGGACGTCACATCATACCCAGCCCCCCCAGGAAGCCATTGTGTCCCTCCCCAGGAGGAGGCATTTCCCCAAGGAACTGGGCCTTCATCAGGAAGAGCAGAGCACCACGAGGTACCCTCCCTCACAGCTCTCATTTCCCAGCAGCCTGTCCAGTGTGCTCCGGCCTTCAGGACTCAGCACTCAGGAAATCACTGTTCTCCAAGCCCACTGTCTTATGGCACAGGGGAATACCACAAACCAAAACACATCCCATTCCCTTGGGATATGCTCCAAGCACTAAAATCCTATTACTTGGTTCCTTTCACCTCCTACCTTTGTCCTTCTTCTTGAGCTTCTTGTTGCGGGTGCCTTGCCTGAGATAGGAGAGGATCTGCGTGAGCTTGCTGATGACGATGTCGTTGGTGGTCAGCGTGGTCTGGGCCTGAAAGGGAAATCCACAAGGAAGCATCCTGGGAACCCCTCCCAGAACAACCTGCTGTGGCCGGCTCAGAGCAGTGAGGGGGAGCAGGAGCAGGCCAGCTGGGTACCTCCATGGTGGGGCAGTCAGCCTTGCTGCGGATCAGCGTGGTGGGGATGTCGGTGTCGGCGTACTCATCATCCAGATCCACCACGTAGGCCATCCTGCCCGGCAGGAACAGCTCGTTCCGCTCGTAGGTCTTGTTCTTGAACAGGATGCGGTAAATGTTGCGGCCTGGCCAGAAGGAAAAGTGTGGGAAAGCAGAGGATAAGCCCACAGTGAACCATCTTTAGTTTATCAGCAATATGAGATGACATCCTAAGTACACACTTCCTTCAGTCCTCAAATTCAGGAATTTCCCCCTCCAATGGTTTTCATTCCTAGATTCACCCTCCAGAATTTCTCCCACATTCACAGCACACACAAGGTGGGGAACAGCCACATCAACACAGTCTTACCCAGCCGGGTCTTAAACTCAATTTTGTTCTCAGGATCTTCATCTTTCCTAAACGGAAAGAGAAACCAGAAGTATTAGAGCCAAGTGAATGGCTCCTCTGCATCCTCCTCTCTTGCAAGCAGCTGCACTCAGGAATGCCAAATACTCAATCACTCACTTTGTTTCTTTCTGGGGCTTCTCCATCATTTCCTCCTCTTCCTTCTCCTTGCTGGCAATCTCAGCTCGTACCTGGATGCAGAGTAAATCCACACATTACAGCCCAACCCATGCCACTGCTGCCCATCTGTGAGCCCCAACAGATCTCCAGCCCTGCAATAATCCTCCCCAGGAAAAGAAATCCACACTGCCAGGACCAGCCTGTGTGTGTGAGAGAGAGGACAGACCAAGAGCAGCACTGTGGTATCTGCACTCACCTTCTGCAACAGGGCAAAGTCCAGACCCTTCACCAAGTGAGTGTGCTCCATGTCACCACCCAAGAACTTGGACTCCTGGATCAACTGTCTCCTCTTCTCTGCAGCAGATTTATCCCTGTGCAATGAGCACAGAGGCAGGTGAGGGCCAGCCCCCCAGCCCAGCCTGGCCAGCCCAGCCCCCAGCACAGCCCACGTACGCCTCGGCCGTGGGCCCCACAGCCCTGTAGTTGGCCGTGGTGCTGATCAGCTCTGTCTCCTCGTAGTCCTTGTTCACTCCATCCCTCCTCTCCTTGGCTCGGTCCCGGTACTTCTCGGCCAGCTCCCTCTCGCGCTCGATCTCCTGCTGCCGCAGCTTGGCGTAGTAACTGTGGGTGGGACACAGCTGGGGGTTAACAGCGACCTGCTCGTGTCTTTGGGGTCAGCTGGGGGTTAACAGTGACCTGCTCCTGTCTGTGGGGTCAGCTAGGGGTTAACAGTGACCTGCTCGTGTATTTGGGGTCAGCTGGGGGTTAACAGTGACCTGCTCCTGTCTTTAGGGTCAGCTCAGGGTTAACAGTGACCTGCTCGTGTCTTTGGGGTCAGCTAGGGGTTAACAGTGACCTGCTCGTGTATTTGGGGTCAGCTGGGGGTTAACAGTGACCTGCTCCTGTCTTTAGGGTCAGCTCAGGGTTAACAGTGACCTGCTCGTGTATTTGGTGTCAGCTCAGGGTTAACAGTGACCTGCTCGTGTATTTGGGGTCAGCTGGGGGTTAACAGTGACCTGCTCCTGTCTTTAGGGTCAGCTCAGGGTTAACAGTGACCTGCTCGTGTCTGTGGGGTCAGCTCAGGGTTAACAGTGACCTGCTCGTGTATTTGGTGTCAGCTTGGGGTTAACAGTGACCTGCTCGTGTCTTTGGGGTCAGCTGGGGGTTAACTGCGACCTGCTCGTGTCTTTGGGGTCAGCTCAGGGTTAACAGTGACCTGCTCATGGTTTTGCGGTCACCTAACAGCCCCTGAGGCCTCTCACACACCCACTCTGCTCCCAATCCCTTCCCAGAAATGCACTACAGCACCATGGGACACAGCAGGCCTGGAGCAGACTGCTGAACTGAGGAGCTCCATCCTCCCTTCCCAAGGGAAGGGCTCCAGTGCAGTCCTGCTGTGCAGACATGTCCCAAAGCACACAGGGATCACTGCAAGGTCCCACCACTGCCCTGCTCTCCCAGACACCCACAGGGCCTCTCCTGCTTCTTCTGCAGGTGAAGCTTCAGCCCCATCCTACTGCTGCCCTCCCACAGCTGTTCCCACAAGCAGTGACAGTTCTCGGCCTGAGCTCTTCTCCAAAGCTCTTGAATAATCCACTCGAGGCCCTCTTTGGGAGCACAAGAGATGAGAACTGCTTCCACTGGCAGGACACAATGTATAATGACAAGTCCTGCTGCATCTCTTTCCCCACTTACCTTTTCTTCTTCCTCCTGCGAGCAGCTGGATCTTCATCCTCATTGTACTCCCGGGGCATCCTGGAAAAGGGTGAAAAAACACATGTACAATCTGAGAGCCACGTGGGTGACAGGTGGACAGAACAGTCCCTCACACACAGCAGAGCACTGAGGTGCTCAGAGATGGAACAGAACAAGCTCTCACGCTTAATTTCCCCCTAATTCTACACTGTCAACAGGGACAGGAAAATACTGATTTTCACTGAACCAAATCTGCCTCCTGCACACAGCATCTTAACAGCCACAAAGCCTCCCTCTTTTCTTTACAGCAGCCCTGACCCACCTGCTTCCCCTCTTCCCACACTCACTGGCAAAACCCCCTGTAGATATTTCCCTGCAGAGTACAGAGGAGAGGGCCAGCTGGGCCCAGAGCCCCAGAGGGAAAGGGGGCACGGATTGTCCCACAGAGCTGTGACACAGAGCCCTACTCACTCATGGTGGCGAGACTTGGAGGGTGGCGCAGATGTTGGCGCAGCCCGCGGGGTCATGAGAAGCTTCCTGAAGTCTTCATTGGTCAGCTTGGATCTGCAAGGCAGGGAAGGAACAGCAACCATCACTCCCACAGAGCTCTGGAGGAGGAGCAGGTCCAGTGTGACCGAGAAGGGCATCAGGTACCCCTGGAGGGAGCCCAAAGGCTGCAGTGCACCAGTGACTTCCATGGAAATCAGCCTGGGGTCCCTCAGCGCTGCTCCAGCCCCAGCCCAAGGCCCCAGGGCTGTACTCACTGGTGGAAGGAGTGCGAGTCGTCCACATCGTGGCCCTCGGGGGCCAGGGGGTTGGAGAACGGCTCATCTGGGGGACAGGAGAGAGAGAGAGAGAGCTCAGGCACTGCTTGCACCGCTTCACATCCTCCCAGGAGCCACAGAGGGAGCAGTGTCCGCCTGTGGCTCCGAGCTGGATCCCAGCCCGAGCTCACCCGGGCCGGCCTGCACAGGACACGGGGTCCCGGTGCCACTGCCAGACCACAAGCCCGGCGGCTCTGCGCCTTCTAGGGGGTGTCCCGTCCCCTGCACCCTGCGACTGTCCCTGCATCCTCTCCAGCGCCCGAAACACCCACGGCCCCACTCCCGGGGCGCGCCCGGTGCCAATCCCCGCGCTGAGGCCCAGCCCCGCCGCACCCCGCCTGGCTCCTCACCCTGAGCTGCCCAAGGCTCCCGTGGGGTCCCTGCCCGGCCCCGCGGGCTGTGGCCGCAGCCCGTCCCCCTCAGAGCCGCCCCTCGCACCGGCCCGGCGAGCCCGGGGGCACCCTGGGCCTACACCGCCCCCCAGCGGGCCGCTGCCGCCCGCCCCGCCACAAGCGCCGCGCAGGCCAAATGCCACGGCCCCAGGGATGTGCCCCACGGCCCCAGGGATGTGCCCCACGGCCCCAGGGATGTGCCCCACGGCCCGGGAGTGCCCCGTGTCCCTGTCCCTGTCCCCGAACTCACTGTCGCGGTCCGGCATCGCTGCGCTCCCAGCTCCGCTGTGCGACCCTTCCGCTCTGCGCGGCCCTCCCAGCGCACCCCGCGGCCGCCGCTCCCATTGGTGGGTGTGATCACAGCGAGCGCGCCCATTGGCGGGTGCCATCACGGCCGGCGCTCCCATTGGTGGAAGGGCTACAGCGGGCGCTGCGATTGGCGGAGGCGCCGCAGTCCCACCCCCGCTGTTGTCCGGGCAGGGAAGATGGCGGCGGTCTCTGTGAAGAGCATCGGGGGCAGGCTGGGCCTGGCGCTGAGGGAGCTCCGCATCCACCTGTGCCAGCGCTCCCCCAGCAGCCGCGGCGTCAGGTCAGCGCGGGGACGGGCCGGGCCGGGGGTGCTCCTCCAGGGGAGCGAGCCACCCCCGGGCTGAGCCAGAGGGACCCGCCGCTCCTCCTTCCCTCCGCAGGGAATTCATCGAGCAGCACTACGTGACCCTGAAGAAGGCGAATCCCGATTTCCCTATCCTGATCCGCGAGTGCTCCGGTATCCAGCCCAAGCTGTGGGCGCGGTACGGTGAGTAGGGGGTGCCCGCCGGGAAACAGCACGGAATTATCCGGGCATGGTTGGGGTTGGAAAGGGAGCTCTGGGAAGGATCGAGGGAGGTACGTGTGGAAAGGACAGGCACGGGAGGACGGGGATGGGACAATCACGGAGTGATTGGGTTAGAAGCGATTTTAAAGCTTCTCCATGGGCACCTCCTGCCATGGGCAAGGACACCTTCCACCGACCCGGCTGCTGCCAGCCCTGTCCGGCCTGGGCACTGCGGGGCGGGGGCACCCACAGCCGCTCTGGTCACCCACAGCCGCTCTGGTCACCCACAGCTGCTCTGGGCAGCCACGGCTGCTCTGGGCATCCACGGCCGCTCCGGGCACCCACGGCCGCTCCGGGCACCCGCAGCCGCTCTGGGCACCCACGGCCGCTCCGGGCACCCACGGCCGCTCTGGGCACCCACAGCCGCTCCGTGCCAGCCCTGCCACCCTCAGGCAGGCAGTGCCGCTGCAGCACGGCAGCGCAGGGGTTACAGAGGGAGGGTGGCAGGGAGAGCAGCTGCCCTCAGCACAGGCTCTGGGGTTATTTCAGGGAAGTGACCCAGGGGAAGCACAGCAGGGAGGGCTCAGTGCTCAGCAGGGCCTTCCCAGCTCTGGATCTGGCTCATCTCCTACCCTCACCCCAGTCACTACATGTCACAGACATCTTTTATGAAAAATCCTTTCCTTAGGATTTTTTTCTCCTGAGAAGCTGAGAGGCCTCAGGAACAAAATGTAAACAAGGATTATCTGCTGCTGTGGAATGCAACAGGTGCATCTGTGGTTGTTTCTAATTAATGGCCAATCACAGTCAGCTGGCTCGGACTCTCTGAGACACAAGCCTTTGTTATCATTTCATTCCTTTTCTATTCTTAGCTAGCCTTCTGATTAAATCCTTTCTTTTAGTATAGTTTTAATATAATAAATATCATAAAATAATAAATCAAGCCTTCTGAACATGGAGTCAGATCCTCATCTCTTCCCTCATCCTCAGACCCCTGTGAACACGGGCACTACACAAACGTGTGGCTGTTCCTCCTTTATTTTCACTGCCTTTTCAGTGAAACAGCAAGAAGAAAGCAGAAAAGCCCCTTTGGAAATGATTTGTTTTCCTCAAAGGTCATCCAGGCTGGAAAAACTAATTTAGGACCTGTTGAAAAGATGCAGTGACTCTCTGAGCACAGAGCAGGGGAGTCTCGTGTGTCTGGGTGGGACTGGGAGGGAAATTGAGCCCGGGGTCAGCCCAGGTTGGGGCAGCTGTAGGAACAGTTTTCAGGCTGGTTTCCTGAGGGGACACCTTGCTGGGATGAGGCTGAAGGGCACAGGGTTGCTCTTGGATGTGTCTCTGCCCAGGCAGAGCTAACAAAAGGAGACTGGGAAAGGTGTTGAGCTGCTCTGAGCTCTTTCCAAGGGAAAGGAGGAGAATAGGAAATTGGAAATGTTAACTTGGGCAGATGGAGGAACACTGGGATGTGGTGATGGGAGCCTGGGCTGTGACATCAGTGCCTTGCAGCAGGAAAAGACCCCACACCTGCCCCCTCTCACCCTGCCTGTTTTCCCACAGAGTTTGGGAAAGAGAAGAGCATCCCACTGAGCAACCTGAGCGTGGATGAAGTGGCCAAGGCCCTGGAGAGCATTGTGAAAAGCCATGCATGACAACAGACAGGAAGTACACACCTGCTGGACACCTGACTGATTATCTTTAATGTCCAAGATGTATCTTTAATTTATCAGTTCATAAACACAATGTGCTTACCTTGAGCTTGGTGGTGGCTGAGAGCCCAAGGAATGGCTGAGGCAGCCATTCAGCCCTCCCTGGCACAGGAGAGTCTGCCTGGGCTGCAGCTCAGCTCTGCCCCTGCTCCAGGCTCTGGGGGCACTGGGTGGTGACAAGGACCAGCCCCATGCAGCCAGCCCTGAGCAGCCCTTGGGAAGCTGGGCACTGGGGTGAGGAGTTTATTCCTCCCCTGGCAGTTCAGGAGAGGGAAGGGAGAGGGTGAGGCCTAGGAGGAGGCAGCCAGTGTGGCCTGGCAGGCACTGGGGGCTCCTGGGGGCTGCCTGACCATGTCCAGCAGTGCCTGTGCCCGCTCCTGCAGCTCTGGAGTGCCCTGGTGCTGCTCCAGGGCCTGGTGCCCACCTTGCCTGGTGAACTCAGCAGCAGCCTGTGTGAGAGGAGAGGGTGAGAGCTGGATGGATGCTGCAGCTGATCATGTCTGCCCAAGCCACCACATCCCAGGGAACAGGGCTGAAGGAATTCCCCAGAGCTGCATTCCCAATCCAGGTAAACCCCACCATGCTGGTGCTTGGCTGGGAAGGACTTTAAAGTCCCTCTCATTCCCACCCCCCTGCCATGGCAGGGACACCTTCCACCAGGTGCTCCAGGCCTCCTCCAGCCTGGCCTTGGACAGCCAGGGATGGGGCAGCCACAGCTGCTCTGGGCACCCTGTGCCCAGGGCCTGCCCACCGCACAGAATTCATTCCTGTGGGCTGCAGCAAGCAGAGCAACCTCAGCAGGAGCAAAAGAAAACTTGGGGTAGAAACAACCTGCCCCAACACCAGTCCTTGCCAATAAGAAAGGAACTCTGCAGGCACAACAAGGGCTTCCACCCACCCTGTGCACCACAGTGTCCCTTTGGGCAGGGGCCTGGCTGCTGGGGGGTGGAGGGTGGTGTGGCAGTCACTGTGACTCAGATCATGACAATTATCCCCCTCCACAACAACAACAACAACCCCCACAGTAATGACTGCCCATCCCCTCTACAGTCCTGCCCCCTGAGCTCTCACCTCTGGGCAGTGCAGGAAGAGGAGGTGCAGCAGCTCCAGGCACTGCCCCACAGCCTCAGGGTCAGGCAGTGTGAGCAGGGGCAGGAGCTGGGCCAGGAGGGGCTGCTGGAGCAGCTGCTGGCACTGGAACTGTCCCTTCTGTGCCACGTTGCACAGCACAGTCAGGACCTGTGGGAGGGACAGGAGGGAGCAGTGAATGCTCCATGGGCACATTCCTGACAGCTTGGGAGGGCTCCCAACCACTGCCCATGCCATGGAACTGTGCCATGGTTTGGGTTAGAAGGGACCTTAAAGCTCACCCAGCCCAACCCTGCCCTGGCCAGGAACACCTTCCACTATCCCAGGCTGCTCCAAGCCCCATGCCCTCTCTGGGCAGCCTGTGCCAGGGCCTCACCATCTAACAGGAAAGAGTTCTTCCCAATATTCCATCTAACCCCGTCCTCTCAGGGTGAAACCATTCCCTGTTGTTTTGTCACTGGTGCCCTTGCCCAAAGTCCCTCTCCACCTTTTTTCTTGTCCTGCCAGGTGCTTGCCCACAGCCAAGTGCCCACCAAACCACTGGGTTTGGGAAGCCTTCTCCACGTTCATCCCTGTGCCAGGCAGGCCCAGCCTTGCCACCCACTCCTGGCAGAGCCCCCAATCTCCTAAAGCTTTGGAGCATTCCAAAGCAAAGGCAGGAGCCTTGCCAGGCCTGCTCTGAGGTGGGCCCAAGCTAACACCTCCCTTGGGACCACCCTTATGCTGGGACAAGGCTCCCACAGCTGGGGTGGCTCCAGGGGAGGTGGCTGCCACCACAGGACACCTATTGCCAAGCTGTCACTGCTGCCCCATCCATCCCCAGCTCCAGCACTGCCAGTGTGGGATTCATGTTCCTGAAACTCCAGTGCCCCCAGTGCCTGGGGCAGGGTTTACCAGCACTGTGCCCATCTGGGAACACGTCAGGGTTTACCAGCACTGTGCCCATCTGGGAACACGTCAGGAGCTGCAGCAGGGCTGGCAGCAGGTCCAGGGAGAGCAGAGCAGAGCAGCAGGAGGGATCATCCGCTGGGTGGGCACAGAAGGAACGGGTGAACAAAACCAGGGCAACGCCAGCTGTGCCCAGCTGTGCCAGCACCCGACACTGACCTGTGAGGTTGTTGAGCAGCCAGAGGCACTCGTGGAGGAGGAAGGGGTGCTGCTGCAGGAAGCACTGCAGGATGAGGAACAGGGCGATGAGCAGCCGTGTGTCCGGGCCCTGGCTGTCTGTCTGTGCCAGCAGGTTACTGAGACACCGCAGCACGGGGCACACCAGCTGTGACACAGGGACAGGGCTGGGGCTGAGCAGTGTCCCCACAGGCAGCCTGAGACCAGCCAGCCCCCTGCCCACCTCTCACCAGCTCCAGGCCCTCGGGAGCCTCCGGGGGGATTTGTGCAGCCAGCTCGAGCAGCAGCGAGGTGAGCGCGGGCACAGCCCCCAGGGCCAGCAGCAGCTCGTTGTCCTTGTGCCTGCACAGGGAGGGACAGGGCAGTGCCTTTGGAGCTTGGAGAGGGGAAACTGCCACATCCCCTCACCAAGCAGGGCCTGGGAATGCAGAGTGCTCTCCTGAACCACCACAGGGCTTGTTTCATGTTGGAGCAGTGACTTGTTTCACATTGGAATAGCAGATTTTTTCCTGAGTTTATGAGGAAATTTAAAAGCCCATGAAGAACAGATTCGCTGGAATTATCTGTGTGGGTCTGGGAACAACAGCCCTGACCCTTGAATATCCACTCATTCCCTGGCTCCAGTGGCAGGCAGGGATTGCTGGCACAGCACAGCCCACATGGGGGGCCCTGGGCCAGCCCCACAAGTGTGAGGATTCAGGGACCTCACCTTGGGAAGGGTGGGGGACAACTCCAGGCATGGGGAAGCAATGTGGGGGCATTTCAGAGGACTAGAAACAGCCTCCTCAGGTTCATCCCCCTTTACCACTCTGTAAAAGAGCTCAGTGATCCTGCAAATAGCACATGTTCTCACACAGGAGAGCTGGGACACACAGGCTGGCTGGGGAATTCTTTCCCAAGGGAAAAGGGGAGGCAATCCAGATCCCCTCACAGGACCATGAGCCTTCATGCCTCTGGCTGCCCCCAGGGAACTCAAAATGAGGAGAAAACTGCATTTACCTACAAATGATGTAGTGGAGACACCAGGCAAACTCCACAGCTGCTCCCATGGCAGCCTTGAGGCCGGAGCAGACCAGCTGGAGCATGTGCTGGGGCAGAGCTGAGTCCAGGACCAGCCTGGGGACAGAGAGCAGAATTAACGGAGGCACAGGCAGGACACCAACAGGGAGACACAAACCCTGAGCAGGGAGGGTTTGTAGCAGCTGTACCCATCCTGGAAGAGACTCAGAGCCAAGGGCTGCAGCCTTGGGCTCTCCCTGTGCATGGCAGGGCCTGGGGACACTCAGGACACTCTGACTGGGGTCACATTTTTGGCACTGGGGGCTGTCAAGTTGATCTTTTCCCTTGCAAGAGGAACAGAGCCAGAATTCCCTGCAAGCCTTCCCTGCTTCATGCTGGCCTTTATGAAATACCAGAGCTGTCTGCTCAGATGAGGCTGAGGGAAAGGAGCCAAGCTGTGCTCCCTGATCTGCATCAAAACCTGCACAGTTCTGGCAGGATGGTGCCCTGAGTTATGAATGTCACTGGGATGGGGAAGGCCTCGTGTCCCCAGCACACAAATACCACTGGAGGCCCCAGGGCCCATCCTGGTGCAGGGTTCAGAGGCTCAGACTCACGGGATGATCTCTGTGGGTGCTTCCTTGGCTTGGAGGAGCTGTGAGAGGACATAGCCCACACCTTCCAGCACTGCCTCGTGAGGGGACTGCAACAGAGAGAAGAGAGCTGTGAGAGGACACAGCCCACACCTTCCAGCACCGCCTCGTGAGGGGACTGCAACAGAGAGAAGAGAGCTGAGAGAGGACATAGCCCACACCTTCCAGCACTGCCTCGTGAGGGGACTGCAACAGAGAGAAGAGAGCTGATCCCTCCTGGCAGAGCTGAATCCCCCTGGCAGAGCCAGGGCCCCAGGGTGCCAGCCAAACGCAGCTCAGTGGCACAGCCCCGCTGTGCTTGGAGAAGAGGGGGCACACAGGGGACCAGGAGGGACACAGGAACCTGTGGCCACACCAGAGCTGAGCTGTTCCCCTCCCCACATTCACTGGGCTTGGCCCAAATGCAGCAGAAGTTCTGCTTTGAGCATTTGGACCTGCAAAGCACAGCCCTGCTGGACCCAGGCCAGGCAGAGGGGACAGCTGTGCTACAGACTGTCCCAGGCAGCCACTGCAGCTCCAGCTCTTCAGCTGGAGAAGAGCACAAAGTGCTGAGCTGAGCCCTGAGAATGAGCACAGGGAGCCCACTAGTGACCCTCAGGTTCATGGGAACAGCTCCCTGGAGTTTCCCCACAGCTGGAAGGAGGGCTGGTGACTCAGGGCTGTCAGCCAGAAAAGCCTCTCCAGGGCACAGCAGAAATGTGGCTGAGCTGTTTCACCCACCTGGATGCAGGATGCCAGCACTGGAATAATGCCCTGAGGCAGCAGCTGCTTCCTCACAGCCTCACTTTCTACCACGAGGTTCCCCAGTGTGTACAAACACAGCTCCTGCAAGGACACAGCAGAGCAGGAGGTGACCCTGGGCAGCCAGCACAGCCCAGGCCCCACACAGTTTGTTCTTCTGTCTGGCTGAAGCTGGGATCTGATCACTCCCACTGTGAAGGTTTTTCAGGGTGACATTTCCCTGAGCCCCCTCTGGCTCTCCTGGAGCCTGCCTGTGTGCTGCACTCAAATGGGATCAGCAGTGGGGTCACTCCCCACCTCCCTCCTCAGCTCTGAGCCTGTCTGCTTCCCCATGGAGCAGCTGGAAACACCTGGCCATCCCAGAGCTACTGCAGCTGTTTGCTCCTTCCCAGATCAAGCTGCACAGTGTGGAACCACAGCCACTCTATCTACTCTTATCCTTTCTTTCTTTTCCTTATATATTTTCTTAAGTGACATCTTTGTACTTTTATATTGTGCCATTTCTACAGATGACAACCCAAATGATTCCTTTCTATTGCATATTGTTCTAAAATAAATCTACCATAGATATAGATATATATATACATATACACACACACACACATATATATATGTACATAAACATGGGTCACTCAGTGTGGTTCCACTCTACTCCAACCCAAGGGATCTGTGACTAACAAGAACTCAGTTACCCCAGCTCAGGGCAGGCTGTAACACCTGGGCACTGGGAATAATCCTGCTCTGAGGGCAAGGCTGTGATGCCAAAAGATTTTTGCTTCCAGAGGGCCCCTCCTGAGCAGCTCCCACGTGAGCCACGTGTGACCAGCAGAGATCAACACCCAGCAGCCCAAAGGGTTCCCAGGTGGGAATGGATCTCACCGTGAGCTCCAGGCTGTGTCCCGACAGGTAGGTGAGCAGGTAGGAGGTGACAGGCAGGCAGGCCTCGGCCACAGCAGGGACACTGGAGTGGGACAGCTCGTGCAGACAGCGGGCAGCCTCCAGCTGCAGCTCAGCCAGGCTGCTGGTGAAGAGCCCGGTGAGCGTTCGGATGCTGCCGTCCAACCTGGGGACCAAGGCTGCTGTCACCTCCCAGCTCAGCCACGGGGCCCTGGGGACAAGGCCCTGCTAAGAGGCACAGCAGGCCTGGCTGACCTGACAAACTTCTGCTGAGTGTCCTCGTTCTGCAGAGCCCAGCGGAGGCGGCCGAGCCATCGCCTCCTGTCCTCCGAACCCCTCTGCACACCCCTGAGCAGCTCCAGAACCTGCCCAGGGAATTCACAGGTGGCTGAGCTGCCAGCACTGCCAGCACTAAGACTGCACCCCATTAATCCTTGAGGCAAAGGAGCCTTAAATGTGCCTGGCAGTGACCCAGAACCATTCCCAAACCCGGCCCTGCCTCCTTCACATGCTGAGTCTGGGGAAGACCCCCAGGACCCCCACTGCCACGGAGAACGTCAGGTTCTTCACCTCATCCTCTGAGAGCGGGTCTGGCACGGTGTCTGCTCCATCCTGTGTCCCCTCGTGGGCGGCGCTGTCCTCCCGCAGGAGCCGCTTGCTGACCAGCTGCTGCTGCCGCCGGGCCCTGCGCAGAGCTGCAGGGCAGGGCACAGTCACAGCTGCCCGGCACGGCCACACCTGCCCGGGCACACGCTCCTCCAGCCCCCCAAGGGCATCACTCCTCCCTTAATCCAGGGAGGAACTCCCTGTGCAAGCCTGGAAGGGATGCACGGGCAGGGCTGTGCGCGGAGTAGGGCTGAGGGTTGGGCACACAAAGTGTGAAACCGCGGCTGGGATAAGGGGACAGGTGGAGGGACATGAGGCTGGATTTCACACAGGATCAGAAAATCATTAAAGTTGGAAAATATGTACAGGATCATCAACTCCAGCCTTCAACTGAACACCACCACGGCCACTAAACCATGCCCCAAGTGCCCCATCTACTTCTTTGGGAAACACCTCCAGAAAAGGTGACTCCACCTGTTCCAATGCCTGACCACCTTCTGATGAAGAAATTTTCCTTAATATCCAACCTAAACCTCCCCTGAGCTCGTTCCTCTCCTCCTGTCCCTATTCCCTGGGAGCAGGACCGACCCCCCCGGCTGTCCCCATCTGTCAGGAGCTGGGCAGAGCCACAAGGTCCCCCCTGAGCCTCCTCTGCTCCAGGCTAAGACCTTGGAAAACCCAAACAGTGGGGGGATGTGGAAAAAATCATGGCAGGAACGGGGGATTCACGGCAGGAACGGGGGATTCACGGCAGGAACGGGGAATTCACGGCAGGAACGGGGGGTTCACGGCAGGAACGGGGGGTTCACGGCAGGAACGGGGGGTTCACGGCAGGAACGGGGGATTCGAGGCAGGAACGGGGGATTCACGGCAGGAACGGGGAATTCGAGGCAGGAACGGGGAATTCGAGGCAGGAACGGGGGATTCGCGGCAGGAACGGGGGATTCACGGCAGGAACGGGGGATTCACGGCAGGAACCCCAAGGGTTAAAGCCCGAAGCTGTCAAACGCTTCCCCAGGCGGGCAGCGGCGCCGCTCACCCCGCGCATCCCGCGGGGCAGGGCGGGGATGGCAAGGGCTGATCTGGGGGGTCCCTCCCACCCACGGGGACCCCGCACAGCCCCGGCTGTGCCCGCAGTGCCCGCAGTGCCCGGCCGGACCTGCCTCTCGCTCCCGCCGCCGCACCCGCAGCTCCTCCGCGCTGTGCCCGCCGCGCTGTGCCCGCCGCCGGGCCCACATGGCGGAGCCGGGGGAGGAGAAAAAGGAGGAGGAGGAAAAGGCCGAGGAAAAGGCCGTCCTGGGCGGTCCCGGGGCGGGGAAAACAAGATGCCGGCCCCTTTTCGTATCCGGAGCGTCCAGCCCGCTCCGAGTTTGGGCGGCTGTGCCCCGCAGGGATGGGATGGGCGCTGGTTGTGCTGAGGGCAAGAAAAGCTCCCAAAGGTTCGCCAGAAATGCAGAACAAGGCGGGTCCCTGCCCAGGGACCGAGGGCAGAGCGGTTCCCCAGCGAGTGTTTGGGGAATTTGCGGCTGAGGGCAGAAATTGAGGTGCCAGCCCGGGCAGAGCTGGGGGCTCGTCAGAAGGGGCCGGGAGGAGAGCTCAGAGGGCGGCTGGGGCTGCCATCGTCACTCAGCAGCAATTTCATGGAATTCCAGACCCTTTTGGATAGAAGAGACCTTAAAGCTCATCCAGTTCTGGGGGCCAGGTGTGACAGTCCTGTCCCCTTCTGCATTGCCTGCAGGGTGCCCAGCACCGCGGGAGCCCCGAGGTGTCACACACACATTTTATGAAAAATCCTTTTGCTAGGATCTTTTCTCCTGAGAAGCTGAGATGCCTCAGAAACGAAATGTAAACAATAATTATCTGCTGCTGTGGAATGCAACAGGTGCATCTGTGATTGGTCTCATGTGGTTGTTTCTAATTAATGGCAAATCATAGTCCAGCTGTCTTATACTCTCGGGTCAGTCATAAGATTTTGTTATCATTCCATTCCACTTCTTTCCTTTCAAGCCTTCTGATGAAATCCTTTCTTCTATTCTTTAGCGTAGTTTTAATATATAATTGTCTTCTAATTTAATATCTATCATAAAATAATAAATCAACCTTCTGAAACACGGAGTCAAGATTCTCATCTCTTCCCTCATCCTGGGACCCCTGCGACCACCACCACACTGAGGCACGGCAGCACCAGAGCCTCTGGAAGGGCCGGTCCCGAAGATGCGTTTGGGGAACCTTGGCCAGGCTCTGTTCCTTCCCCCTCCCTAGGAAAGGCAGCTGCGCTGGCGCTGCGGCCGCAGGGAAGCCAAGCAGAAGCGGCCGGGGTGGCTCTGTCCTCTCAGGAAGCCACTGCGGGAGCGAGGGCGGTGCCCGAGGGGTCTGCTAGCCCACACAGCTGGAGCACAGCTGGAGCACAGCTGGAGCACAGCCGAACACACCTGGACACAGCTGAGCACAGCTGGGCACAGCTGGAGCGCATCTGGAGCACAGCTGGACATAGCTGGAGCACAGCTGAGCACACCTGGGCACAGCTGGAGCGCATCTGGAGGAGCGAGGGCTCCCCCGGCGGGCCCGGGCAGCAGCAGCGGTGCCGGACGGGGCTGAGCTGTGCTGAGCCGAGCTGAGCCGAGCCGAGCTGTGCCGAGCCGAGCCGAGCTGTGCTGAGCCGAGCCGAGCTGTGCTGAGCCGAGCTGAGCCGAGCTGTGCTGAGCCGAGCTGAGCCGAGCTGTGCTGAGCCGAGCTGTGCCGAGCTGTGCTGAGCCGAGCCGAGCCGAGCTGAGCCGAGCTGTGCTGAGCCGAGCTGTGCTGAGCCGAGCTGTGCTGAGCTGTGCTGAGCCGAGCCGAGCCGAGCTGAGCCGAGCTGTGCTGAGCCGAGCCGAGCTGAGCCGAGCTGTGCCGAGCCGAGCTGTGCTGAGCCGAGCCGAGCTGTGCTGAGCCGAGCCGAGCGCTCGTAGCCTGTGGCAGCTCCCGCGGGGTTTGGCAGCGGCTGGAGGAAGGAGCGGAGCAAGGAGGCGCTGGGGTGTGAGCTGGCCGTGAGTCACCGCACAGACACACGGACACACGGACACACGGACACACGGACACACAAACGCAGCCCGGTGCTGCCCGCAGGTGCCGGGCACAGCGGCGGGGCAGGGCGGTGCGGCCCGGGATGGCACGGACAGGTAAGGACAGCTCCGGCCTGGGGGGCTCTGGGATGTGGCCAAGGAAAGCTGTGCCTGCTCAGGGCTGGTGGTGCCAGCCACAGAACTGCTCGGGGCAGGAGGCTGCGCTGGGGACCCCCAAAACCCACTCTGAGCTGAGTCAGCACATGGTCCGGAGTCTTTAATCTGTGCTTGCTGCTTCTTTTGCAAATCTGGCGATCAGAGATCAGACGGTGTCGGCTGACCAGCGTCCGGTGCTGGCAGGGATGTGTTCACACCTTCAGGGCTCATTTTCTAGCACTCCTCTGGGGGCTAGGGATGAATCAAATCGCTGGGTAAGGAAGGAGAAAACACGAAGCCGCCTGTTGCAATTTCCTGCCCCAGATTAGAGAGGAACAAACAGAGCTGGGGCTCTCCCTGGTCACACTGATACATCTGGCTTCACTGTCTGCAACTCCGCGTTTCTGGTTCCTGCAGGCATTTCCTGCTCGGTCAGGGCAGGCAGAGCCTCGGGAGGCTCCCGGGGCAGGCAGGGTGGCACGGGTGGTACAGGGGGCACAGGGTGGCACGGGTGGCACAGGTGCATTCCTGGTGTTTGGCTGCTGGCCCGAGCGCTGTCCCAGCCGTGGCTCAGCAGCCAGGCAGGTGCAGGAGGGACAAAGGCAGTGCCCTGTCCCCAAGGGATGGCTCTGCAGGGCTCAGCCTGCCCCAGCCACCCCTCCAGTCTGGGTCTGTAAGAGCTGAAAGGAGGGATGAGGGGCTCTCCAAAATGCAGTTTATTCTATTCAAGAGGTCACAGCAGCCCAGGGTGGTGGGTGACAGAGCTGTGCCCACAGCTGTCAGCTCCAGCTGCAGGCAGGACTGGAGACCCTTTGGTTTTGGTTACAATGCGTTATAGACTTTTCTTTTTGTTACAATGCATTATAGACTTTCGTTTGCTGAGCATCTCAATACAGCAGAACCAATCTATACCTTAACTGTTACCTATAGCCTATCATAGCTACTATAATTACCATATTCATGTTACTGTTCACCAATCACTAAAAGTCAGTACATTACAGTTTAAGCTAGAAGTTGTTTTTCAGTTTTCTTGCAGGGGAAAATTCTGAGACCTTTTTCCTACTTGTAACTTTGCTGCCTTGTTTGCCTGTGCTCTCTTTCTGCTTGGTAAAAACATCTTCCTGTCTGAGGTGGGTTTATCCTTCACTCTAAGCCATAAAAACTCCTTCTAACTAACACACCCTTTGCCTCCTTGGTTGTCCAGTAAGACTGGCTCAGCAATTCTTTTCTTTTATATCAAAACTTGCTTCTATCTCTATTTGTTCATCAGACTCTACATTTAAAAATCTTTTTGCTAAGCACACATCTGTGAGACTTTCTTGCCAAACTTCCATCCTTCCCAGCATGGGTCACAGTGCTCCCCTCAGCTGCCATTCCCTGTTTCTCCTCCAGTTTTCAGGTTGCTCTCCATGAGTGTGGCTGTGCTGCTGCTCCTGCTGCTGGTTCTGGGGCTGCAGGAGGCTGCAGAGCGCAGGAGGAACAGGAACAGATGTTTCTTCAACCGCACCCAGGAGTTCTGTATGTGCTACAACCTGTCTGAGGAGACGGCTGGGAGCATCATCCAGTGCCTGGCAGCTACTGTGGTGGAGTTTTGGGGTGGAGATCTGGAGAAATACACAGACTTCCCCATCAGGGACCTGGAGACCTGGACGACTCCACCATTGAAACTCTGGGCTCCCTTATCGTCCAGAAAATCATCATTGGAAATGTGCTGGTGCCTGAGGTGCTCCTGGCCCGTGTGCTGAGGTTCTTCTCCTACACCCACGTGAGGGAGCTGGCCTTTGACAGCTGCATTTTCCAGGGCACGGGGGACTGGAGTGGCATGGAGGGGCAGAGCTTGCCCATCCTGTCCCTGAGCTTCCACAACGTGAGCTGTGCCCCTCTGACGGGCCATGAGCCGGCCTTCTCCAGCCTGGGCAGGTGGCTGGGGACGCTGCAGGAGCTGGCTGTCACCGGCTCCCGTGTCACCAGCCTGCCCTGTGCCATCGGGAGGCTGCTCAGGGCCCTGCACTCCCTGAGCCTGGCACACAACAGCCTTGGGGACGGCAGCCTGGCCCCTGCCTTCTGCCAGGGAGCTTTCCCTCAGCTCCAGCAGCTGAGCCTGCAGCACAACAACCTGAGCTCCTACCACGGTGTGTGTGAGGGCGTGGGGCTGCTGCCACAGCTCCAGCACCTGGATCTCAGCCACAACGAGCTCAGGGCAGAGCCATCCTCCTCCTGCCAGTGGCCACCGTCCCTCCAGCACTTCAACTTGTCCTACACTGCCTTGGCTGAAGTGCCAGCGCCGCTGCCTCCCCACCTCCGGGTGCTGGACATGAGCCACAACCACCTCCACGCTGTCGACATCTCCCTCAGCTCCATGAGGAAACTCTTCCTGAGCCAAAACCTGCTGCAGGCCGTGCCCTCCATCAGGAATTGCCCCGTGCTGGACACCCTCCACCTGGACAACAACTCCATTTCAGAGCTGCCCAGGGCTGAGGTGAAGCTCCTGGGGCGCCTGCAGGACGTGGCTGTGGCTGGGAACCCCTTCAGCTGCTCCTGCTCCGGGGCCGGGGGCCTGCAGGCCTTGGCGGCCATGGGGCTCCTGGGGCTGGGCTGGCCTGGGGACTACAGGTGCCACTCCCCAGAGCAGTACCAGGGCTGGCAGGTGGCACAGGTGCCCGTGTCCGTGATGCACTGTGACCCTGCTGCCGTGGTGGCCCCGCTCTGCGTGGCCCTGGCCCTGATGGCCGGGGCTGGGGCCATGTACGTGGCCAGGACAAGGCCCTGCCGCAGAGCCTGAGGGGCACCGGGACCCTGCCCGGCAGTGCTGTGCCCACAGGGCCTCCTGGGCACCCCACAGCTCCTGTTCTGTCCTTGCTGTGCCCACAGGGGCTCCTGGGCACCCCACAGCTCCTGTTCTGTCCTTACTGTGCCCACAGGGGCTCCTGGGCACCCCACAGCTCCTGTTCTGTCCTTGCTGTGCCCACAGGGGCTCCTGGGCACCCCACAGCTCCTGTTCTGCCCTTGCTGTGCCCACAGGGGCTCCTGGGCACCCCACAGCTCCTGTTCTGTTCTTGCTGTGCCCACAGGGGCTCCTGGGCACCCCACAGCTCCTGTTCTGTCCTTGCTGTGCCCACAGGGGCTCCTGGGCACCCCACAGCTCCCGTTCTGTTCTTGCTGTGCCCACAGGGGCTCCTGGTGGAGCAGGGCTGTCCACAGGGTTTTCCTGCTGTGCCTCTGTCATAGCAGAGAGCCCCTGAATAATGGGGAATAATGAGCATTGACTGCATGATTGCAGAAGGCTGATCAATCACTTTATTCTACTGTATTAAACTATACTAATGAAAAAACCCCATTGCCCTTGCAGATAGTCTGATACAGCTTTGGTTAATTAATCCAAACACCATCAGTGGCCAATTAAGGGTTTGTAAACAATTTGTTGTTTACCAATTTGTTTGTTTACCCAACTATTAAGGATTGGTAAACAATCTCTGTAACACATTCCACATGTGCACAACAACAGGTGCAGCAAGTGGAGACAAGGATTGTTTCTCATTCTTTTCTCTGAGCTTTCTCACAGCTTCCCTGGAACATCCTGAGAGCTGTGTGTGTCTGTGTTCAGAGGATGTGTGGTCAGCACATGCCTGTGCCCAGCAGGTCCTGGGCCACCCCTCCCTGCAGCCCTGTGCCATCTCCCACTGGGGATGTCCCTGTGGCCAGGTGCAGCTCCCCAAGCCCTGCTGTCCCTGTCCTGTCACCTGTCCTGGACAAGCTCAGCTCCATCAGGTCCCACTGCAGCACTCAGGTGTCCCCAGCCTTGCTGGGCTCTGCTGGTGCCCCCCAGAGCCCCCCACTCCTTTCAGCCCCTTCAGTCCAGGCATCCTTGGAGCCTCCTGTGCTGATCCTCCCTCTCCTCACCCTGGAGGTCAGGTTGGGCAGGATGCTGCTTGAGAGAAAAACCAAAAACCCATGCAAAACAGGAAAATTACTAAATTAAACACCCTGAACACAAATGCTGATGGGCTGGAGCAGCTCCTTACACCTCGACCTGAGGCTCTGGAGGATGATGGGTCCAAGTGGGACCTTGAGGAGGTGCAGCCAGAAACTTTTTAAGTAATTAAAAAGAAAATTAATTTGTTCTGGGTTATTCAGAGAATCTCTCACTGTAAGGAGGGAATGGATTATTGGGATGCAGGACTGGGGAATGTTCAAAGGGAAGGGGTGGGTGGGGAAGGGACAGGCTTGGGAAAATGGGGCTGGGGGAGAATCACAGAGTCACAGGGCAGTCTCAGCTGAAAGATACTGGAATCATTTACCCAGTGAGGTGGTGGAGTCATCATCCCTTGAAGAATTCAAAAAAAGACTGGATGTGGCACTTGTTGCCATGATCTAGTTGAAAAGTTAGAACATCGGCTGGACTTGATGATCTTATAGGTCTCTTCCAGTCTTGAACTTCTGTGATTCTGTGATTCTGTACCTAAAGCTCATCTCATTTCACCCCTGCCATGGCAGGGACACCTCCCACCGTCCCAGGGTGCTCCCAGCCCTGTCCAGCCTGGCCTTGGGCACTGCCAGGATCCAGGGGCAGCCACAGCTGCTCTGGGCACCCTGCCCACCCTCCCAGGGAGGAACTCCTCCCCAGTATCCCATCCAGCCCTGCCTCTGGCAGTGTGAAGCCATCCCCCTGTCCTGTCACTCTGTGTCCTGGGGCTGGTGGCAGGCACTGCTCACCTGGCCAGCCCTGCTCCTCTCCCCAGGGCCTGTCCTGTCCCCCACACTAAACTCTGTGCCTGGGTGTTCCCTGTGTCCCTCCCTGTCTCTGTTTGGGCACAGGCACACCTGACCTGAGGGCAAACACAGCCTGGGGGTGGGGGAAGCACCAAGGCTGGGGCTGGGGAGCTGCTGAACAGGGCAGGGGGTGCAGGAGTGGGTCGGGAGGGTGTGCCCTGCCCGGGTGGAGGGGCTGTGGGGCTGTGCCAGCAGCCCTGGGCAGCCCCGGGGAGGATGGGCAGTGCCCTGGGCTGTGGGAGGCTGGGCAGTGCCCTGGGCAGCCCCGGGGAGGCTGGGCAGTGCCCTGGGCTGTGGGAGGAGGGCTCAGGGAGCTGGGGAAGGCTCTGCTGGTGTTAACCAGGGTGCACAACAGGGTGTTCCTGCACCTGGGGAGTGCTGGGCTGGCTGGACAGGGAGCAGGGAGCAGCAGCTGCTGCTGATGGATGAGGAAAGAGAAATCAATCCCTTTCCTGTGGCTTTGCTGCGCCTTGGGAGCACCCACACGGGGCCAGGCCCTGCCCCAGAGCAGGAGGGGGTGTGAGACCCTTCCCACCAGTGCTGGGGACACTCACAGGACCCCCAAGGGCTCTTGGAGTCCCCAGCCTGGGCTCCCCACTGGAGCAGGGCTCTCCCCCAGCATCATCCCACTGTGGCTGTGCCCAGCCAAGGGCAGGGGAGCCCCTCACAGCCCTGTGCCCTGCTCTGTCCCAAGGCTCCACCCTGCCAAGGGCTTTCCTTCCGGCCTCCTGCAACTGCCCAGGGCCCAGCACGTCCCTGGTGTCCCTGCCATGTCCCTGGTGTCCCTGCCATGTGAGCTGCCTGCTGCTGATGGAGTCCCCAGTGCTGCTCCACCTGTGCCCAGCTGGCATCAGGCTCACACCTGGGCACACCTGAGGGATTTTGGGGGACAGGGACATTGGTCTTGTGGGTAGAGGGACTCGTGTGCATCTGCTCCTCCTGGGCCTGCCCACAGCAGGCCCTGCCTGGGCCCTCTCTCCTGGTGCCCACCTGTGTTGGTGTTCACAGGGGTCTGAGGGTGAGGGAAGAGATGAGGATCTGACTCCATGTTTCAGAAGGCTTGATTTGTTATTTTATGATATATATTACATTAAAACTATACTAAAAGAATAGAAGAAAGGATTTCATCAGAAAGCTAGCTGAGAATAGAATAAGAAAAGCTTGTGGCTCGGACAGAGTCCAAGTCAGCTGACTGTGATTGGCCATTGATTACAAACAACCACATGAGACCAATCCCAGATGCACCTGTTGCATTCCACAGCAGCAGATAACCATTGTTTACATTTTGTTCCTGAGGCCCCTCAGCTTCTCAGGAGGAAAAATGCTAAGGAAAGGATTGTTCATAAAAGATGTCTGTGACATCTCGGAGCTGGGAGCAGCCCAGGGGTGTGAGTGGCCCCAGGCACCCCCTGCTCTCTGTGGCCCCACTGGTCCTTGCCCATCAGGCTCAGCCCTGCAGCAGGGTGCCTCCAGGCTGCTCTGGCTCTGCCCACATCCATCAATAATGCAGGAGAACCAGATCCCCAGGTAACCCCATCCCTGCCCTGGCCAGACTGCAGCTCAGGGGCTCTGCTGCCGCTCTGCCCATGGAGCAGGTGAGTGCTGTGCTGGGGGACAGCCTGGCTTGGCTTGCAGGGACCTGCCAGGGCTCTCCTCCAGCTCCTGCTGCTGCTCCTTCCCCTCTGTGCCTGCAGGCTGAGCAGGATGTCAGCGTGAGAGCAGCCCTGGGACTGCAGCAGGCAGCAGGTAGAGCTCAGGGCACCCCAGAGCCCTCACCTGGACACCAGGGAACAGGGGACAGGCTGGCACCATGGCTGTGGTGGCACTGGGACACCAAGGAACAATTGACAGGCTGCGGTGGCATCATGGCTGTGGTGGCACTGGCACCACTGGTGTGGGCAGTGCTGACAGGACAGGGTGTCATCCCCATCCTGGTGGCTCTGAGTCATACCTGAAGGGCTCAGGAATGAGGGGAAGCTCTGGGATGTGGCAGGGGAAGCTCTGGGATGTGGCAGGTGAAGGAAGCTCTGGGATGTGGGGGGTGAAGGAAGCTCTGGGATGTGGGAGGTGAAGCCCTGGGATGTGGCAGGGGAAGCTCTGGGATGTGGCAGGTGAAGGAAGCTCTGGGATGTGGGGGGTGAAGGAAGCTCTGGGATGTGGGAGGTGAAGCCCTGGGATGTGGCAGGGGAAGTTCTGGGATGTGGCAGGTGAAGGAAGCTCTGGGATGTGGCAGGGGAAGCTCTGGGATGTGGCAGGGAAGCTCTGGGATGTGGGGGGTGAAGGAAGCTCTGGGATGTGGCAGGGGAAGCTCTGGGATGTGGCAGGGAAGCTCTGGGATGTGGCAGGTGAAGGAAGCTCTGGGATGTGGGAGCTGAAGCCCTGGGGTGTGGCTCCAGGCGCAGGGGCGGCAGGACAGGGCTGGGACAGGGCTGTGACCCCACAGCACCCACCCTCGGTGTTTGCAGGGCCAGCAGGAGGCTGCCTGCAGGGCAGCAAGGAGCCCCTGCAGCTGCTGCTGGCCGGGAAGGAGCCCCAGGTGAGAGCTGCAGGCAGGGACAGCCGGGCTCTGAGGGTCCCTGGGGCACCAGCAGGGCTCTGGGACACCCCTGATGGGAGCAGGGGCCCTGGGCTGACCCTGCCCTACCCCCTATGGGCCCCTCCCAGGGAAAGGGGGGCTCTCCTCAGCCCTGCCCATGCCAGGCCCTCTGTGCCAGCCCTGCCACCTCCATCCCAGCATGCCCGGTCCCCCCTCTGCCCTGCCCTGTCGTGCTGGGATGGGGGAAAGCTGAAATCATCCCTCTGCCTGCACCAGCAGAGCTCCCTGACTGTCGATGGCGTGTTCCACATGGATGCAGGACAGGTACCCGAGCCCCAAGTCCTTCCCTGTGCCCCAACCCAGCCACATGGGCCAGGGACATCTGCGCCATGCTGGCTGTGCCAGTCTGTGCCAGTCTGTGCCATGGCTGTGCCACACTGGCTGTGCCATGGCTGTGCCATTCTGCGCCATGGCTGTGCCACACTGGCTGTGCCATGCTGTGCCATGGCTGTGCCACACTGGCTGTGCCACACTGGCTGTGCCATGCTGGCTGTGCCATGGCTGTGCCAGTCTGTGCCATGGCTGTGCCACACTGGCTGTGCCATGGGTGTGCCATGCTGGCTGTGCTATGCTGTGCCAGTCTGTGCCATGCTGTGCCATGGCTGTGCCACACTGGCTGTGCCATGCTGTGCTATGCTGTGCCATGGCTGTACCATGCTGGCCATGCCATGTTGTGCCATGCTGTGCCATGGTGCACCATGCTGGCTGTGCCATGGCTGTGCCATGCTGGCTGTACCATGCTAGCTGTGCCATGCTGTGCCATGGCTTTGCCATGCTGTGCCATGGCTGTGCCACACTAGCTGTGCCATGCCATGCCATGCTGGCTGTACCATGCTGTGCCATGCTGGCTGTGCCACGCTGTGCCATGCTGTGCCATGCCATGCCATGCTGGCTGTGCCATGCTGTGCCATGCTGTGCCATGGTGCACCATGCTAGCTGTACCATGCTAGCTGTGCCATGCTGTGCCATGGCTTTGCCATGCTGTGCCATGCTCTGCCATGGCTGTGCCACACTAGCTGTGCCATGCCATGCCATGGTGGCTGTGCCATGCTGTGCCATGCTGGCTGTGCCATGCTGTGCCATGCTGTGCCATGCCATGCCATGCTGGCTGTGCCATGCTGTGCCATGCTGTGGCATGGCTATGCCATGCTGTGCCATGCTGGCTGTGCCATGCTGTGCCATGGCTATGCCATGCTGTGCCATGCTGTGCCATGGCTGTACCATGCTGTGCTGTGGCTGTGCCATGCTGTGCCAGTCTGTGCCATGCTGTGCCATGCTGGATGTGCCTCTCCTACAGGAGAAGGTTCTGGAGCTGGCCAGGCCCCAGCTGGCCCTGGTTCCCCTTGGCTACAGCGTGTCCCTGCTGCTGTGGGACCCCCGTGGCCCTGGGACACAGCTGCCCTTCCAGAGTGTCATCTGGCAGGTGAGGGCACAGGGACAGCTGGCAGGGACAGGGCACAGCACGACTGCGCAGTGCTGGCTCCTGGGTCACCCAGCTGGGATCCAGCCATGGGTCCGGGAACAGCAGCTCCCAGCTTGTCCACAGGTGATTGACACCGTGTTCCAGGAGCTGGAGGCCTTGGGGGACGACACTCAGAGCCTGCAGATGGTCAGCCTGGTGCAGGTAGGGCAGGAGCAGGGCACGATGGCCTGGCAGGAGGGTGCCATTCCCTCTGTGCCACTGCCCAGGCCCTGCTGTGCCACGAGCACGTCTTGCCCTGTGCTGGCATGCAGTGCCCTCATCCAGACCAGGGACTGGGGACCTTTGGCTCCCAGGTGTTCTCACCTCTTTCCAGGACTGCCCACAGAGCAGCTCCTGGGCTCCAGCAGCATGGTGGGACCAGGATCACCCTCTAACCCCTTCCTGCTCCCCCACAGCTGGGCTCTCCGGGCCAGTCACTGCTCCAGTGTGGCCTTGAGTGGCACAGCAGCGCTGCCAGCTCCTGGCCCTGGGCTGGCTCCTGCCCTTTGGCTCTGGGATGCTGCCAGGGCCTGATAAGCTCCACAGAGGGCTCGGGCGTTCCCAGGGCTCTGCCCTTCCCTGGTGCCAGGGAAAGCTGGGAGTTACCCCAAAATGAGCTTTCTCAACCCTCACCTGGGCATGGCCACAAGCACTCTGGGCCCCTGGTGAGTGTGGGGTGCCAGCAGCCCCTTTTCCTGCCCCTGCCTGATGCAGCTCCCTCATTCCAGGTCAGCAGCCAGGACAAAGCCTGGGACCTGCTCCATCCTGACGGCCGAGCCCTGCAGGTGCTGGATGTGGCACCCCTGGGCCTGTAGGTACCAGGGCTGGGCATGGCTCCTGGGGGCTGGGCAGGGAGCATGGTGCCAGCCTCAGCATGGCAGGGGTGTTCCTCAGAGAGTGCAGGGTGTGGGTGTGACCCTCCCTGCTTGGTCCTGTCTCCCTCTCCTTCCAGGATGGTGGAGGAGGTGACAGAAGTAGCTGTGCCCGATGCCCAGGCTGCCATCAGTGCCTATGCCAGGGGGCTGGGTGCCCTGCCAGCCCTGTTCCAGGGGTGTGCTCAGCATTCCCCCACAAATGGGCACTCAGCTGTGCAGGGGTGAGGATTTGGGGCAGATCCCACAGGCTGGCAAGGGCTGGGCCATGGGGTGCTGGGCTGGCTCGGCTGCAGTCCCAGTCCCACCCCTCACACAGCCCCGGTCCCACCCCTCACACAGCCCCAGTCCCACCCCTCACACAGCCCCGGTCCCATCCCTCACACAGCTCCAGTCCCACCCCTCACACAGCCCCAATCCCATCCCTCACACAGACCCAATCCCACCCCTCACACAGCCCCGGTCCCACCCCTCACACAGCCCCAGTCCCACCCTCACACAGCCCCAATCTCATCCCTCACACAGCCCCAATCTCATCCCTCACACAGCCCCGGTCCCACCCCTCACACAGCCCCAATCTCATCCCTCACACAGCCCCAATCTCATCCCTCACACAGCCCCGGTCCCACCCCTCACACAGCCCCGGTCCCATCCCTCACACAGCCCCGGTCCCACCCTCACACAGCCCCGGTCCCACCCCTCACACAGCCCCGGTCCCACCCTCACACAGCCCCAATCTCATCCCTCACACAGCCCCAATCTCATCCCTCACACAGCCCCAGTCCCACCCCTCACACAGCCCCGGTCCCACCCCTCACACAGCCCCAGTTCCACCCCTCACACAGCCCCAATCCCACCCCTCACACAGCCCCGGTCCCACCCTCACACAGCCCCAATCCCACCCTCACACAGCCCGAGTCCCACCCCTCACACAGCCCCGGTCCCACCCCTCACACAGCCCCAATCCCACCCTCACACAGCCCCAGTCCCACCCCTCACACAGCCCCGGTCCCACCCCTCACACAGCCCCGGTCCCACCCCTCACACAGCCCCGGTCCCACCCTCACACAGCCCCAATCCCACCCTCACACAGCCCCAATCCCACCCCTCACACAGCCCAAATCCCACCCTCACACAGCCCCAGTCCCACCCCTCACACAGCCCCAATCTCATCCCTCACACAGCCCCAATCCCACCCTCACACAGCCCCAGTCCCACCCCTCACACAGCCCCGGTCCCACCCCTCACACAGCCCCGATCCCACCCTCACACAGCCCCAATCCCACCCCTCACACAGCCCCAGTCCCACCCCTCACACAGCCCCAGTCCCACCCCTCACACAGCCCCGGTCCCACCCTCACACAGCCCCGGTCCCACCCTCACACAGCCCCAGTCCCACCCCTCACACAGCCTCTCTCCCCAGGGCTGGCAGCCTCTTCACTCTCATCGTGGAGCGGGAGCTGGGGGGTGGCAGGCGCCAGCGCTCGGCCCTCAGGATCCTGCTGTCCCCAGGGGCCAGCGGGCCCTGCCCCAGGCCGTACGTACAGGGCTGAGCTCTGCTCCCCCTCCAGCACTCCCTGTGCCTGCTGAGGGCCAGGGAATTCCATCCCTGCAGGTGAAGCAAGGGGACACCCCAGTGGGAGCCATGGCTGGGGCTGCCAAGGGGGTGTCACTGCTGCTTGGGGATATGGGGAGCCAACCCATCCCTGGGTCCCTGCCTGGCCTGGTAAGAGCCAGCCCTCTCCTGGGGTGTCTCCCCACGTGCAGGGAACCTGGAGCTGTCTGCCTGCCCTGGATCGTGGAGCAGCTGCTGGAGGGGAACAGCCTGACCTTCCTGCTGCTGTGTGTGTCACTGCCAGGTAACCCCTGGGACTGGGACACTCTCTGGGTGCCCCCTCCCTGAGGATTCCCCCATCCTGCCCCACACCTGGCACTCAGTCCCTGCTGCCTGGGACACCTGCAGTCACTGGAAGCTGACACAGCTCCACTCCTCTCCATGGCACCCCCTGCTCTGGGGGTCCCCATGGCCCCTGCCCAGGGCTCGCTGTTCTCCCAGACACCTCCAGAGAGGAGATCCTGGGAGCTCTGGGACTGGCTCAGAGGGTGAAGGGGCTGGCCAAGACCATCTCTGCCACACTCTGGGCCCCTGAGGAGGAGATTGCGGCGCGCCGCAGGGAGATCCGAGCGCTGCGCGTGGAGCTGCTGGCTGGGCCTGGCCACCCCGAGCACAGAGCAGCTGTGGCCCAGCTGAGGAGAGCCCTGAGGGAGCTGCAGGTGGGGAATGCCCCTGGATCCACAGGACTGGCATGGCACTTGTTCCCTGGGCTGGGTAAGGTGCAGGCTCCTGACCCATCCTGGGGTCAAGGCCCTTGCCCAGCACTGAGGGCAGGGCTGAGGGTGAGATACATCCCTGGAGCCACACCAGGCCTGGAGCTCTGAAACATCACAATGAGTTCCCCTTTTCCAGGTGCTGAAGAGTCAGAGGTGGGAGAAAAAGCAGGCCAAGGTGCTTGGGACAAGTGAGATGCACCAGCCCAGCGCAGAGGTGGGCAGGGGTCAGGCCAGGCCCCCTCAGCCAGGGACAGTCTGGGAAAGCCCTGATTCAGGGAAAGCTCTGAATCCCAGCTGTGTCCCTGGAACATCTCCTTCTCTGCCAGGAGCAGGTCTCTGCAGGGAATGCAGCTCCAGGCCAGCAGCCTGGGAGCCAGACACCCCTGGAGCCAGCAGAGCCGGAGCGTGGGGCCAGGCACGCGTCCCGCAGATGGGTGGAGGACGTGTGGGCACAGAGCATGGCTGGACACGGTGGGAAAGGCCTCACTGTCCATCTGAACGTCCTTCATCAGCTTCCCGTGTCACACTCATCCTCCTCCCCTGTCCCCACACTGCAGGATGGGCTGACAGCAGAAGCCAGGGAGGGGACAGCCGAGCTCTGGCCAGCACAGGGCTGCTGGAGGAGCCATCCCAGAGCAAAGTGTCACAGCCACACCCCGCGTGTGACAGCGTGAGTGGGAGCCCGCAGGGTCCCTGCACAGGGCCAGCTCTGCTGCCAGCACTGGTGCCACCGAGCCCCTCTGCTCTCCTGCAGGCAGGGAGGCGGTGCCAGCCGTGCCCACCCCCGGAGGTGCAGCGGGCCCTGGCCAGGGCACGGCGGCAGCGGCTGCGGGCTCAGCACTGCCGGCAGCGCCAGCGGGAGCTCGGGGACAGCTCTGTGCCAGCCCGGGAGCACAGCGGGGAGGTGAGCACAGGCAGAGCCCAGCGCTGCGAGCTCCTAGTGCGGCCCAAGGGAGCAGGGACACCCCGGAGCTGCCCTGACCGTGTCCCTGTCCCCGCAGCGGGACACAGAGCGCTGGCAGCGGGAGGTGACCGCGCTGGGCCTGAGCCTGGAGGCAGCGCTGCGGGAGCGGGAGGCGGCCGAGTGGGAGCTGGAGGCTCTGCTGCTCAACCACCACCGGGAGATGCAGGGCTGCAGACAGCACCTGCTGCAGGTGGGCAGGCCGGGCTGGGGACACCTCTCCCGGCTGTGCAGGGCTGTGCCAGGGCTGTGCCAGACCGCCCCGGGCACCCCCAGGTGCTCCGGGACCAGCAGCGCCTGGCGGAGGAGCAGCGGGCGGGCCTGGAGCGCCGGTACCGGGAGCGGCTGCAGGAGGCGCTGCGGGAACTCGCCGAGCACAAGCAGCCACTGAGGGACACCCCACGGGACATCCCACCCCATGGCACCGCACAGAGACCCTGAGGCACGGCCGGGCGTGGGGACAGCTGGCCTGGCACGACTGGGTCCCTGCAGGGAGCCAGCAGCCATGCCAGGACACCGGGCAGCCCCAGGCACAGGAGTTATCCCAGACCTCTGGCTGTGCTCCCGAGGGAAAGCCTGCTCTGTGGGAGCACAGCTCAGCCTGCTGGGAGGCAGGCTCTATTCTCCACACTGAATAAAGGGGGTGCTCCTCAGCTGTGAGTGTTGTCAGGCTCAGGCACACCCTGTCCCAAACCTGTCCCAGGGGCACAGCCACCATCCCTCAGGGCGGGCAGACACAGGACAGACACACGGACACTGTTGAACCACAGCTTTAATACCCTGGGTGGCCTCTGCCTGCCAGGAACTTGGTACAAATTTGGGGGGGGTGTCCCCCTTTTGGGGAGCAGGTGAAGGTTCCCACGTGCCCCAGTCCCTGGCTGTTGTGCAGACACTGTGCCAGGAAGGGGAAATGGGGCCCGAGGACAGCAGGGCTCCAGGCAGGGCCAGCCTGGAAAACCGTGGAGGTGGCAGAGACCCAGGGAAGCAGCACCAGGAATGGCAGGGATCGAGCAGCATCCATGGGAGCTGAAACAGCACCAGTGCCATGCTGGGCTGGCAGGAGGCACTGCCAGGGCATTCCCAGGCCACTGTGGTGTGGGGAAGCAGCTTGAGGACAAGGGACACAGAGTCCCAGAATCATTTATGTGGGAAAAGACCTCTGGGATCATGGAGTCAAACCTGTAACCCAACATCACCCTGTCACCTGGACCATGGCATTGAGTGCCATGTCCTGTCCCTAAACACCTCCAGTGATGGTGACTGCACCACCTCACTGGGGAGCCCCTGCCAGTGTTTAATCACCCCTTCTGTGAAGAAATCACTGCTAAGGTCCAACCTGAACCTCCCCTGGCACAAGGGGTTCAGGACCCCCTAAAGCTGGGCATGCCTGATGCCATGGTAGCCCCATGGCACAGAGCCTGGCTGGATTGGAGCAGGGCAGCTTCCCTGTGGAAACAGGGGCAGGGTGCTCTCTCCCTCAGCACTCCTTGGGGGATCCTTGGAGCTGTGCACCAGGAATGATTCCAGCCCTGAGGAAGGGCTGGGGGAGGAAGGCAGTGACTATGTGGCTCCATAGTACAGGTGCACAGCCAGGCCAATGCACACCACAGCCACGAAGAAGAGGAGGGTGAGCTGCAGGTTGAAGAGGGCAACAGAGAGGAGAGCATTGACCAGGATGGAGCAGGAGATAATGAAGAGCCTGGTGATGTTGCTGCTGTGCTTCATCACCACGGACATGATGAGGCCATTCAGAGCCTGGCTGAACACAACCAGCAGCACCCACGGGGAGAAGCCCTCCAGGAACCCACCCTCCATGCCAGTCCACAGGGATCCCATCAGGTTGAGCAGCACCCCAAAGAAGTACAGGAAGATGTTCTGCAGGCCGAGGGGCAGCGCCTGGCTCTTCAGGATGGCTTCAGTGTAGACAGCAGAGAGGCCCGAGATGAGGCAGTACACGGAGAGCAGCAGCAGCCCCACGGGGGTGACGTGCAGGCGCGTCCCCGCGGTGTCCCCGTGTCCCCGCAGCCCCCCGCAGCTGTAGGCGACACCGGCGGCCAGCAGCAGCAGCAGGGCCAGCCAGCGGCGCGGGCCCAGGCGCCGCCGCAAGAGGAGGCTGTAGAGCAGCGCCGTGCTGACGATCTTCAGGTTACTGAGCACCTGGAAGGTGCTGGGGTCCATGAAGAGCTGCATGTGCACCACCAGGTTGTTGTTGGCGGCGTAGAGCAGGGCGGAGAGGGCGAAGGGCGCGGCGTGGCGCCATGACAGTGCCGCCGGCAGCGGCTCCCGCGCCCCCGGCAGCAGCGACAGCACCGACAGCAACAGCTTGGTCAGCTCCACCAGCACCACCACGGATGTGGAGCTGAAGGGGATGGCCCCATCCACCTTGCACAGGGTCAGCAGGGGGGCGTGGGAGCCGTAGATGGCCACAGAGAGCAGCAGCAGCAGAGCCCACAGCCCCCTGTGGAGCAGCCTGTCGGCAGAGCCAGCAGCGTTCCCAAACGCCCCCATGTCGGGTGGGAGGCAGGGAGTGAGCTGCTGCCAGCAGAGAGGCCACACAGACTCTCACCCTGCAACATGGAACAGATCAAATACCGAGAATTTAATGAGCCTGATTCAAGCAGGATGTTCCCTGCAACACTGGTGATGCAGCAGGTGAGCAGGGTGCTGTCTCTGGTTAGGAGGAGAACTACAGGCCTTCCTGAGAAGCCACACAAAGCACAGGGCACACGGGTGACCAGGCACAGCAGCCCCTCAGTCCACAGGGAAAGGTAAGGGGAAAAGGCAGCTGGCAGCCCCTCAGTGCTCTCAAGCTGCTGTGGGTTAGTGCAGTGATCACTGCTGCCATGGTGCCCAACAAACACCCATCACCAGCCCCCTGATGTGTGGCAGTGGTGGGGTGCAAAACGCTTTTCCAGGGAAAAGAAGGGTGCAGGTTCTGTGCCTCCCAGAGCCCTAGGGGTGCTCTGTGCCTGCTACCTAAGGAGCACGGTTCCTGCAGTCCCTGCTGCCTCCGGGCTCCTCCTCGCTAGTCCCGACCTTTTTTCAGTGAATTCACATAGTCCCGAATCGTCTTCTCAACGTTGGGCACGGCATAGTTCTGGGCGGCGTAAATCCCGGTGCAGGTGCCGGCCACGAAGCCCAGGACGGCGGAGAAGCGGAGCTTGGCCACCAGGTATCCCGCCAGGAAACCTTTGAGCAAGGGCGACGCCAGCAGCGATCCGTCCTGAGGGGAGAGCGCAGTGAGGCACCGGGGAGGGGGCGACACAGGACATACCCCAGGGATGAGCTTTTACCCTGGGATTTGTTTTTCCCCCCACCAGTCCCTCTCAGAGGGCGCGGCGCGCCCGCCCTCACCCCGCACGTTACCTGCCCCACGCCGGCCTGCACCTCGTCCTCCACCCTGCGCTGCAGGCTCTCCAGCTGCCCCTTCAGGAAGGCGAGGTCCTTCAGCTTAGGCAGCGAGTCCTGCGGGAGACACGGAGGTGATTCCCGCCCCCCGTCCCGCGGGAGGAACCGGCGCGGCCTCCCCGCAGCCCCGGCGGCCCCTCAGCCCCGGCCCGGCCCGCTCACCTTATCGTCCGCCATCTTGGCGCCGCCGCCGCCCGCCGCTGATTGGCTGGCGGGGAGGCACGTGACACCTCCGCCGCTGATTGGTTGTAATGGGGGCAGTGACTCCTCCCGCGCGTCCCTTCCCGCCACGGAGGCGGAACCCGGCGCTGATTGGCTGGAGCGGAGTCACGTGACACCCCCCGCTCCCTCACACCGGCCGGCCGGCGCCATCTTGGGGGGGCGGTAGTGGGTCTTGAGGGGCTGCCTGGCTTCAGCTCGGTACCGGCCCCGCCGGGCACCCGCACCTCCGGGCCAGGCTGACAGAGCTCATGGCCGCCCCTAAGCTCCGTCAGGGCTTCCAGGACCCAGCCACCGTGTCGCCCCTGGGGGCAGCATAGATGGAGGTCCCAAGTTCTGCAGTTTCCCTGGGCTGTTCCTCCGTGAGGAGTCTGCTCCAGTCCCGCGCTTGGCCAGTGGTTTATGTCTGAAGCTGTGCAACTGAGCCTTTATATGGCTTTGTCCTTCAGGATTAAGAATGGCAACTCAAAAATATTTCTATAAATAAAATAATGATTGAAAGGATTATGCTAAAAGATCTTATTCTGGATTCTTTACCACACAGTGTAGGTAGCTCTAGCTACTAAAGCAGTGCAATACATCTGAAGCAATACTAATAGTAAAGGATATTAAAGGTAGTAAAGTGATTACTGAACAGACATTGATGCTTTTCACCAATCTCAGTGCCTGTGGGAGTCCCTCTGATGGGCACTCCTCAGCTCCTGGGCAGAATTTCCACATACCCTCCTAGAAATAACAGAATAAGGAAAGAACAAAAATTACTTCAGAGTTCTTTTCCAACCCAGATGATTCTGTGATCATCCAATCCACCCAACAACATAGCCCTGCCAATCCAAAAAATGATTAAAAAGCTGGCAGCTCCCACAAGCCACACCCAGATGTGTTTGGAACATTTCAGGGATGGTGACTCCAGCATGGCCTGGGCACCCTGGCACAGTGCTCGACCCTTTCAGTCAAGAACTTCTCCTCAGTATCCAGTCCCTGGCACCCTGGCACAGTGTTTGCCCACCCTCTCAGTGAAGAACTCAATATCCAGTCACTGGCATAGTACTCGACTGTCACTATAGGACATGAAACAGCACGAGAGCACACACTGCTGCTCTCAAGTTGAAGAAAAGGGAAGTTTATTTTCTGACTCTAACATTTATAGTTTTCCAAAAGTGACAATGGATTGGAGGGTGAAAGTGCCACCTCTTCAATGACGCTGGACAAACCAACAGTCCATCAAATTTCTCCTCCTCCATAAAAGAATGCAACACAATAAGTTATTTACAGAAAGTGTGTGAGAAAGTTCGTTACAAGAATGTAAACATCAGAAAGCTTAGAAAATCTTAAAAAATCAGGGTGACACTCGACCCTTTCAGTGAAGAACTTCTCCTCAATACCCAGTCCCTGGCACAGTGCTCAACCCTCTCAGTGAAGAACTTCTCAATACCCAGTCCCTGGCACAACCTGGGGCTGTTGCACCTCTGGTGAGAGCCCAGAGCCCCTTGGAGCTGTGCTGGGGCCACGCTCCAGCTGACACAGCTGCTGAAGGTTCCAGTGAAACCCTGACTGCAGCATGGAAAACAGGCCCTGCAGAACTGCAGGCACAGCTGAGCAACTGTGGGGAATGTTGGTTTCAGAGGCTTGGCACAGTTTAATTAAAGCCTGTGGTGCTGGGGGTTATGTGTGTGGTACTCTCGAGGCAGCTCCGTGAAGCCTTCTGGGCTGTGGGGCTGCTGCTCTCCAAGTTAATTTCGATACATTCCCAGTGTATGTTACACTGCTCCCCCTGAGCACTGGGAAAAGGAAAAAAAGGGACTCGGAGGCAATGCCAGGTGCAGCCCAAAGAAGCAGCATTAATATTGTTATTAATATTAATAGCCAGTTTAAATCCAACCATTGCTGAAGGCTGAGCTGCTGTTTCCTTGCTTTGCAGGATTCCAAACTTTACCCAGAGGCAGGGGTGCATTTAGTGACATTTTCCTCAGCCACCTCAAACCAGCTGCTTTTCAAGCAGGATTTTTACTTCATGAAAGGATGAAGTGAAATGAAATAATAAAATAAAATAAAATAAATAAAATAAAATAAAATAAAATGAAATAAAAATAAAGCGGTGTGAGTGAGGGCAAGGGCCTTTCTTGCAACACAATCACAGCACTTGAAAAGTGCCACTTAGTGCAAGGCTGACTTGGAAAATGTGGGTGTTGGTAAAAAACATGTGAGGGCAGCAGAGCCCTGTGATCAGTCACTGCTGTCACCTCCAGAGAGGTGATCCCATGGCCAGCCTCACCAGCTGTAATACAACATGGCAGAGAGGAGGTTTATATTGGCTGCTGAGAAGGAATTGCTCCCTGTGAGGGTGGGCAGGCCCTGGCACAGGGTGCCCAGAGCAGCTGTGGCAGTGCCCAAGGCCAGGCTGGACAGGGCTTGGAGCAGCCTGGGGTGGTGGAAGGTGTCCCTGCCATGGCAGGGGTGGAATGAAATGAGCTTTAAGGTCCCTTCCACCCCAACCCATTCTGGGATCCCTTGAAGATGAGTTTTTCTAGGTCAGGCTGGGAGCTGAGCCCTCAGGTCACACACCAAGGCTCAGTGCTGTGTGGGGCAGCATGGATGGGTCACTGCTGGTGCCTCCTGGGATTTCTGGTGGGAAACAGCTGGGATGTGAGGGAGGGCTGGGAGAAGCTCTGTCCTTGCTGTGTCTAAGCTGAGCCAGGCCCCAGCCCTGGCCGGAGGGAGGATGCAGCCATTCTGTGCCTTGCTCAGCAGGATCCTGGCTGTGAACCTCCCTCCCTGCTGCACCTGGGACCTGCTGGGTTGTGGTGGGCCCTGGACCTGCTCAGAACCCCTTGCTGAGGCATTGCTGCTCCCCATGGACCAGGATGGGTCTGCCTCCAAGCTGAGAGCCCTGAGGCAGAGTCAGACCTGCTGTGGGATGCTGTGATTAGCACTAAAACGGAGCTATTGGTGCTGTTGGAGAGCTCAGGGGGAAGCTGGTTAGCCTGTGTTGGCCAGCTTAGCAGCAAGCTGCCACTTCTGAGGTTTGATTTTCCTGCCTGTGATCCAGCCCTGCCTCCAGTTCCTGCTGCCAGCAAAGGCTTTCACCTTGGCCCTGGCTGTGCCCTTGAGCTGAGCCTTTGGCTGGCAGCACGGCTGCTGCTGGAACGAGGTTGTGCTGGCAGATTTCCTCTGGGCTTGTGCCTGCCTTTCAACCTGTCCCCTTCTAGTATGGCCTGAGCTTATCAGCATCTCCAGCCCAGCCTGGCTGCAGTGATGGGCGAGATAAGAAGTTTCCACGTGAGGAGGGAGCAGGGCATCAAGGAGGGCACAGAGCTGTGCCCCACAGGGAGGGGTTTGAAGGTGTGAGCCCTGGGGGGCTGCAGTGGCTTTGCTGCTCACTCAGCTGCTCCTGGCTGTTCCTGTATTGCTGAGCTCCACCCTGACACATTTCCTTTGCATCTCAGCAGGTGCCCACAGCATTTGCTCTGTGCCCTTGGGAACGCTGCTCAGGTGACCAGGACCCACGTCCTGCCCACACCCCAGGGCCAGACCCCCACTCAGCTCCCTGCTCTCTACCAGGTCCCTCACCTGCTGTCTTCCTCTCCAGTCAGTCCAGCACCAGGCACTGGGCACATCCTGGAGGGCTCAGCAATGATTTCTCATTCCTCTGCAAACCAGCTGCCTCTGTGCAGTGGCCTTTGCTGTCCCAACCCTCCCTTCACAGCCCTTTCATCTGTCGTTTTTGCCATTTTTGCACAGATGCAGTACCCAGAGATTAGGCTGCAGATTAAGGTTTTACTGCATCCTGAAATGGGTTCCAATTCCCAGTCCCAGCAGGACCAACATGCAGCCAAATCTCTCCTGAAAGCTCACTGAGAGATCTCTCACCATGTTCTCCCATGTGCATGAAAGGTGGAGTCCTACATATACAGCCCAGGGGAGGCACCTGGAATTCTGTGTCCAGTTCTGGCCCCTCTTGACAAGAAAGACAATGAGGGGCTGCAGCATGTCCAGAGAATGGAGCTGGGGAAAGATTTGGGGCACAAGATGAGGAGCAGCTGAGGGGGGACTCAGCCTGGAGAAAAGGAGAATCAAGCAGCACCATCTCCCTCTCTACAACTCCTTAACAGCCAGGTGGGGCTCTGCTCCCAGAGAACAAGGCACAGCACCAGAGGAAAAGGCCTCAAACTGCCCCAGGGGAGGTTCATTTTGCACATCAGGAAGAATTTATTCACTGAAAACATGATCAGGTGTTGGAATGGGCTGTGCAGGACAGTCACTGTCCCCTGGAAATACTAAAAACCACATGGATGTGGCACCTGGGGACACAGGTTAGTGGTGGCCTTGGCAGTGCTGGGTTAATGGCTGGATTTGATGACCTTAGAGGGCCTTGCCAGCCTTAGTGATTCCAGGGTTCTGTGATTCTAAAAGGAGCTGGGCAGCCCAGGGCAGGAGCAAGGCTGTTGTGTCAGCTCCAGCCTGTGCCTGCCCATCATCTCCCCATCCTGGGTGAGCCTGCTCTGCCACCAACACTTGTGGTCAGGCTGGAGCTCCCCTGCAAGTCGTGCCCAGGCTCCCTGTGCCTGCAGAACTGCCCCATCACTCTGGCCACTGGGGCTGGGTGTGTTTGTGCCAGCACACACAGGCACACTTGTGGCTGGCATTTCCAAAGCCCCATCCAACATCACAACATATCACAGAATCATGGAATATCCTGGGCTGGAAGGGACCCACATCATCCAGGCCATCTCCTGGCCCTGCAGACACCCCACAATCCCACCCTGTCCCTGATAGCATCACCCAAGTGCTCCTGGAGCTCTGGCAGCCTTAGAGCCATGACCATTCCCTGTTCAGTGCCCAACCACCCTCTGAGGGAAAAACCTTTTCCCATCCCACATGGGGCTGCACATGGTGTCCAAAATTTAAGATATTGCAACTTGTCCCAGAGAGAAAAGTGCTTTATATGGCACAAATTAAAACAGATAAAAAAAACAATACACCCACAGAAGAACATCAGAGCTGTACACAACAAAGAAAATGGGAAGCATGTCACAGGGCTGTGGGCTGAGTCAGCTGCTCCAGTAACCGTGGTGCACAGGAGGTTGGGATGGGAGCTGGGGCTTGCAGCCATGGGTGGCTCCAGGAGGAAGGGGGCTGGGGAAGGGTGAGCCAGGCCCCGGGGGCACTGAGGGGCTGTGTCAGAAGCCATCAGTGCGCAGGGGCTGGGGCAGGTCTGACACACTGATCTGCAGGTTGAGCTCTGCCGAGTCCAGGGCCGTGGATGGGCTGGGTGGGTGGCTCTGCTCCTGCACGGAGATCTCCTCGTGGTGCTCCTGCCGCAGGTGCCACACGATCTCTCGGGACAAAAAGTGGGACTCTACTTCTTCTGGCTCTGGAACAGAAGAAAGACAAACCTTCCTTCGCTGCTTGTCCTCAGGCAGAGCTCTGGGCAGGGAGCAAAGTCTCTGAGATGCCCCCAAATGTGCACTATTTCCTGCACAATCAAAATACAGCTTTTACTTCCCACTTTCTGCCTGGCAGAGGGGAAAAGTTCAAACACAAAGTGAGGGGAGGAGTGTAAAATTACAGGCACTATGTGCTGCATTCCCGGTAGTGTTTGTGATGGGAACTGCATCGCTGCATGGAAATGCTTCTCCCCATCAGGGAGAGTTTCCTCTGAAAAAACCGACATTCATTAAAGCAAGATGCTGATTTCATCTGCTGGAGGTGAGGAGATGGGAGATGAAAAGATGATGGGAATGAGGGAGAGCCTCACTCCCTCCCATCCCCTGTCAGCAGGAATGGCACAGAGCCAGCACACACTCATCCCTCTGCTGGGGAGGGCGTGACAGCCCCAGCAACTTCCAGGAACATCAACAGCGAGGGAGCGGCTGCCCTGGAGCCTCTGTTACACTGTTATACCCGGGATCCTCTGTTACACTCCATGCTGGCGGCACACAGCTTGTCTCAGGTCCCCTTGGGGGCTTCAGCTGGGACAACCAGTGCTGCCACCACCACCTCCCCTGCTCCTCAGACCCACAGCAAGAAGTCCTTAGAATTATGGAATCATGGAATACCCTGAGCTGGAAGAGATCCACAAGGATCATCCAGTCCAGCTCCTGGCCCTGCACAGACACCGTGTCCCAGAGCTTTGTCCAAAGCCCCCTGGAGCTCTGGCAGCCCTGGGGCTGGGCCCATTCCCTGGGGAGCCTGGGCAGTGCCTGACCACCTGCTGGGGCTAGAACCTTTTCCTGATAGCCACACTAAATCCCCCTGTTACAGCTCCACTTGTTCCCTCCGCTCCTGTCCCTCGTCCCAGGGAGAAGAGATTGGAGCTGTCCCTCAGCAGGAGCTGCAGCCTCCAGTGAGGTCTGACCTCAGTGTCAGAGCAGCTCAGCAGTTCCTCAGCAGCTCCTCTGGGCCCTTCATCATCCCCATGTCCATCTTTTGGACACTCCCTAACAGCTTTAGATCTTTCTCATATTGTGGTGCCCAGACCTGCCCCAGGGCTCCAGGTGAGGCTGCCCAGCCCAGAACAGAGTGTGACAATGCCCTCCCTCACCCAGCCAGGGATGCCAGGCTCAGTGACATTCCTATTTCATGGGGTATTGGAATAAGGCTCCCAATATTACCAGTTAGATTGTGCCTGGGCCAGTCTGACCCTCGCTGCTGGGCCAAAGGCAGCACCTGCGGTGTATCACCCCAGAGATACCTTGGCTTGCTGGAGATTGCAGCTGGGCACTGAACAAGTCCAGGCTTGTAAGGAACCCCGTTTACCTCAGGAGGAGAACTTCAGGCGATGGTGAAGAGAAAAAGGAGAGGATTCTGCTGGAGGGTTTAATGTCCAGAGGTTTATTCCATGGTTACAGAGGTCTGAACGTGAGCAACTGCTCCAACAGAATCCCGGCTGCATGGTCTGATCACCTTTTAAGCTCAGGGACAGGGGGAGGGGAGGTACAGGTGAGCCACCAACCAGGTGAGAGGGGCAGGGTCTCAGGGGAAGATGACACCCAGACAGGCCAATGACCTCTGGGCACAGGGGCATCCTTTGAACTTGACCAACCACACGACGCCTTGCTGGAATGTTAAGCCTGATGGACAGGACTCACTCAGCATGGGGGCAAGGGAGAGAGGCATAGGCACACCTGGGGGAATGACCTGGAAGGCCAAAATGGGACATCACAGCACACCACAACAATGGGGGAATGCAGCCCCTCCCTTCCTCCCATGGCAGCAGAGGCCACCATGGCCCCTGGCTGGGGACATCAGCTGAGCCCTGCTCAGACACTGATCCCTTGGCTCAGGGCTACAAGAGCACAGCCACTGTCCTGGGCACCCCAGCCCCTCTGCCCTCACTCACCCTCGTAGGCAATGAGCCTGTATGTGTCTGCACACTCCTTGGAGCCTCTCAGGATCTCCTCCAGGGTCCTGTAGAACAGCTTGGCCTGCTCCAGGCGCTCCTCCCGGCTGAAGGCAGCACACTCATCCTGGGACATGGCGTACAGGGTCTGCAGGGGGGTGGCATATTCCACAGCACAGTGCCAGAGCTGCAGGGGTGGGAGGACAAGATATGGGGACAGGAGGACTGGCAAAGGGCTGCTGGGAGACCCTGGCACTGGGCACAGCACTCAGGACCTCTCAGCTCCTTGGCCTGCCTTGCACTGGGAACACTGGGACAGTGTTCTGCCTCACACAGAGCAGAAAAAGAGTAGCTGGCCTGACAGGTCCAGGTGTCCCCTCTGCCAGGTGGGCTCAGGGAGCTGCCTTTGCCCATGGGGGGCAGCCACAGTTCTCCCAAGAGCAGCCTGGAGGGTGATCTTCCCCATGGAATTTGGTCCCTAGAGAGACATCCCTTCCCTGTGATCACACCTTCTTGTGGCTTTCTGCTACACAAAGGAAAGTGGAGGGACAGCAATCTTTACTCTGTGTGACCAGTGACCAATCTTTGCTCTCTGTGACCAGTGACAGGACCCAGGGAAGGGCTGGAGCTGTGTCAGGGCAGGGTTAGGTTGGATTTCAGGACAAGGTTCTTCCCCCAGAGGGTACTGGGGGCACTGAACAGGGAATGGTCACAGCCCCCAGGCTGCCAGAGCTCCAGGAGCTCTTGGACAATGCTCCCAGGCACAGGGGGGGATTGTTGGGGTGTCTGTGCAGAACCAGGCATTGGACTTGATAATCTTTGTGGGTCCCTTCCAACCCAGCATATTTTGTGATCCCATTATTCTAAGTCTGAGCATCCTAACAGAGAGATGGAGGGCACAGCACAAACATTGGAAAGGTGCAGGCACAGCTGGAAGGAGGCTGAGCAAAGAATCCCAGAGAAATCTGATAAAGCCATAAACATGCCAAGGAGGAGTGGTGTTACCAGTGAGCCTTACACTGGGTAAACTGGAAAGTTGAATGGAGTGAATTAGAAGGAAGAGGGATGTGATCCCAGGTGAATGCAGAGGAGCAGGAAGTTCCCAGCCTTGGCAGGCAGTTCCTGCCCTGGGGCAGGTGCCTTCCATGGGCCCTGCTCACTGTGAGGGACTGGGCAGGAAGCTGAGGGGCAAATATTACTGGAAGGCCAGGTGCAGGCTCAGAGCTGCTGGAGCTCCCAGGGAGCAGAGTGACTCAGCAGCAGCCTGGCAGAAGGAACACAGCATCAGTGTGTGCAGCACAGCAGGAAAAACCCTGGCTGGCTGTGCTTCCCCCAGAGCAGGGCACAGAAGCTCAGGGTCCCTGCAGGCTGGGCTTTAAAAACTGCAGCTCAGAGCTCAGCCACTGCCAAAGGGCAAAGCAGGGCACCCAGGTGAGGAGCAGAGCTCTGCCAATGTCTCCATGCACAGCACCAGGGTGTTCCCTCCTCCTGGGGGAAGGGACAGGGGCCAGTCTGCCCAGAGGTGTGGCAGGAGATGAATGCAATGTGAGCTGGAGAGATTTAGGGCTCACCAGCCTAGAAAAGGGTGACTGGGGAAAGGAGGGAGTCAAATAATCACACACACAGATATCTTGGAGCACCCTTCACAACACAAGGAAACATTCACCTGTAGGAAGTGATGCTCTGTAGCCCATGTCTGCTTTTCCCTGCTCAGTTTTCTGCTGTTTTCAGCTCCAGGAGGGGCTAAGCCTGCCCACCATCCCTGCAGCTGAGCCTGGGGGAGGCAGCCAGCAGGAAGGGCTACAGGAATGGGATCTCTCCATCTCATGGAAGCCTGGTGAAAGCTGGGAGTTTCTAACAGGAGAGGTGACAGTTTCCTGTGTTGCAGACATCTTTTTGTGAAAGATTTAGGATTTTCCTGCTGAAGCTGAGAAGTTTCAGCAACAAATGTAAACAATGATTATCTGCTGCTGTGGAATGCAACAGGTCCACCTGTGATTGGCCCCTCTTGGATGTTTATAATTAATGGCCAATAAAGAGCTATCTCAGACAGAGTCTGAGAGAGCTGCCTTTGTTATTTATTCTTTTCTATTCTATTTTTGGCTTAGCTAACCTTCTGAAGAAACCTCTTCCTTTCTATTTCTTTTTAGTGTAGTTATAATGTAATATATATATCATAAAATAACAAATCAAGCCTTCTGAACACGGAGTCAACATTCTCGTCTCTTGCCTAATCCAAAAGCCCCTGTGAACACGGTCACACTACTGTCCTTAGGGCCACTTCTGGGGCCAGCAAAGCTTTTGGGATGATGCTCCCAATGCTGCTCTCAGCATACCTGGTTTTCTTCATCTGTGATTGCATAGAGGCTGTGTTTGTAGACCCTCTTTTTGATGCCAGCCCGGGCCAGGGTGGTTTCAGTGAGCTCTGTCACATACTGGATATTGCTGTCAGCTTTCTCCAGGTCATCATAGATATCACAGCTCAGAGGGATCAAGATGTGGAGCTTCCAGGTCTTCCTGCACGCTGGCAGGTTGGGATTGGCTCTGCTGAATTCCTCCATGGACTTTTTCACCCCTGGTGGAAGACAGCATCAGGCAGAGGTGCCTGGTGTGAGTACAGCTGCATTCTGCCTGGCTCCCCATTCCCTGCTAACACTGTAAAAGTGGGAGGATTGTTATTAGCAGCTATTTCTATCTGTAGGCATGGGAATGCAGGGAAACAGCTACGTACGTGGCAGGACTATTTTTAGGTACCCAACATAAAAGGACCAGGCAAGGCCATGAGCAACGTTCTGCTTGGACCTCTCGGACATCTCAGACATCTCCACTGCTGAGGGCTTCTGTGGAGGGAAGGACAGACAGACCAGGGATGACAGCTGCCACCTGGGCCCTGCCACAGTCAGTTCTCCACAGGATTGGAGAATTCCAAAGAGATCTGGAGAGTGAACAGCCCCAGCAGCCCCTTCCCCCACCGTGCAGGGCAGAGCCCCCACACAGCCCCCACAGAGGAGGGAAGTGGGGCTGGAGTGAGCCAGGCATTTCCCTGGCTGCACCTTCCCCTGGGATCCTGTGTCCCAGTGCAACTTGTGCATCTGCCTTGTGTCACAGACGTCTTTTCTTAAAAATCCTTTCTTTAGGATTTTTCCCCCTCCTGAGAAGCTGTGGCCTCAGGAACAAAATGTAAACAATGGTTATCTGCTGCTGTGGAATGCAACAGGTGCATCTGGGATTGGTTGTGTGGATGTTTGGATTTACTGACCACTCACGGCAGAGCTGGTCTCGCTCTCTGCTGAGACACAGACCTTTGTTATTCACTCCTTTTCTATTCTTAGCTTAGCTAGCCTTCTGAGAACTTCTCCTTTTATTTCTTTTAGTATAGTTGTAATGTAATATATATCATAAAATAATAAATCAAGCCTTCTGAACATGAGGTCAACATTCTCATCTCTCTCTTCACCCTGAAAACCCCTGTGACCACTGTGACAGCCCTGTGCTTCCAGCATGGGAGAGGAGACACCCCAGGGCCTGGTGGTGGGGTTCCCAATGGCCTCTGCCAGCTCTGTCTGTGCATTTGGGTGGAGATGGGTGTCCTGTCCCACAGGCACCTGACAGAAGCACCCTCTGCACCCTGTGTGACCCTTCAGCACCGCTGGGGCACAGCAGAGCCCTCCCACTGCTGCAGAGGCACCTGGGGCTTGGCTCTGCTCCCACACCACACTGAGAATTGAGAACACACAGGCTCTGCTTTTCCCTCAAGCACCAGTTTGACTGGCAGATTTAAAATACCCCGGTTTTTTGTGTCAGGGGGGCCATGCCATTCCCTGGAATGGTTGTGCTCATCAGGAGACAGCCTTGCCCTCCTAATGCCAACACTCCTGGCAGCACAGGGCCAGGGAGATCAGCTCTGCAGGGCTGGGCTGAGAGGCTGGACATGCAGAGGCCATGTAGAGCTGGCTGTGTGCCCCCATGGCTGCTCAGGGCTGAAGGGTTCCCCGGGCAGCCAGGGGAAGGGTTCCCAGGGCAGGCTGGGGAATGGTTCCCCAGGCAGCCAGGGGAAGGGTTCCCAGGGCAGGCTGAGGGTGTGGGAGCCTTACCCGGAGCCCCAGGGCGAGGAGGAGGAGCTGGCACAGACTGGCCAGGATGAGGTGGAGGCCAAGTTGCTGCCCATCACCAAAGAGTGCCACGTAGGCTGAGCCACAGACGAGCAGCATGGGCCCATGCCAGTGTGGGGGGAAGCAGGAGCTCAGGGCCCTCCAGAAGCTGCCGTGGTGCCTGGGGAGGACAGGGAGACAGGAGTCAGGCTGTGGCCACCTACCCACCCTCAGCAGCCACGGCTGGGGCTGCTCCCATCTCCTGGGGGCCACCAACCTTCCAGAGCACTACAGAGCTGTGCGGGACCCTGCTCAGCACACCCCAGTGCCCCCAGGCAGGAGAGAGCTTGGGTGTCCTGGAGCACCCGTGGGACTCAGAGGGAGCAGATGGATGGAATGTCACCCTGGGCAGCAAAGGGAGACAAGAGCCCCGGCCCTCCAGCACTGGGTGGTGGGGAAAGGCTGGAGGACAAGATCTGTTCCACAGGGAAAGGGCACAAGGAGAGGAGACATCCATGGACAACTGGGAGAACTGGGCAGGTGGGAGAGGGAGCAGGAGATGAGAGGGACAGGAGGGTGACAGAGGGCAGCACGTGCTGCCGGGCACAGCACATCATTGCCGCAGAGGGCACGTGTGGGCACGGAGACAGGAGCAAACCCCGGCACATCCCCAGGGTGCAATGCCCTTGTCCAGGGCGGTCCCAGGAGCGCCGCAGGCGGGCAGCCAGCCCCGCTGCCTCACCTGGACTCCAGGTGGAAGATCTCCTCGGCCAGGTAGCAGGCGCCCTTGAGCAGCTCGCCGGCCTGCAGGGTGGCGAAGTGGAGGGCGAGGCTGCGGGCGGTGGGCACGAGGGGCTGCCCGGCCAGGAGCAGAGCCCCGGCACAGAGCGCCAGCAGCACCAGCACGGCGCGCTGCGCCCGCCCGGCCCGGGCCCGCGGGATCAGCGGGGCACAGCGCGGCCGCCGCGGCTCCCGGGACATCTGCGGGGCTCGGCGGGGTCAGCAGCGGCCCGTGCCCGGTGCCCAGAGCTGCAGCTCGTCCTCAGCGCCCGCGGCAGCACTGTGGGAGCGGATAAGAGCACATCAGGGATGTGTGCGCCCGGCGCTCGCTGAGCATCCCAAAGCCACAACTCTTCGGCGAGGCTCCCCTTGGGGCTGTCCCCTGTGCCCACAGGGGCTCGGCAGGACACAGCCCGGCTGTCACCCCGCTCCCGGACGGTGCCAGCCCGCCCTGCTCCGCAGCCACTCTCTGGCCGCACTCACCGGAGCAGTCTCCAGCCGCCAGCCCCGGGATTCCTGCTCTGCGGCTCCGGGCTCTGCGCTCCCGCCGGGGGCTCCTCCAGAGGCTGCTGCGGACACACCGCCGGAATCTCTGCCACGGACGGGCTTCTGGAGCGCGGGTGGAGCTGCCCACAAAAGCGCGCAGAAAAGTGAAAATGAAAGGAGCTCTGGCAGCAGCGGGCAGCCTGCAGAGTGCCAGAGCTCTCCCACGCAGGGCATCCATGAGATCTCCCAGCCCACAGGAAATCCAGGCACTGGTGGCGGTACCGGGTTTCGATATCCATGAGCTTGCACATCCTGGAAAGCCCCAAGGCTGCCAGGACATGGTCTGAGAGGAACTGGAAAGAGGAAGGAAACCAGAATTTATTGAGATCTCATCTTCAAGGGCAGATTTCAAAGATTGCATTGATTCAGCTCAGCAGATTGCCAGGGGCAAAACAGACTCAAGTTCTGTCTGGCAGAAGGTGACTCACAGTGCCCTGGATGCTCCCACCCCACACATTTCCAGGAGATGCCAGGCTGGGAAGCAGTGCCCAGGAGTGCTGGCAACACAGCAGGGGCTTCCTTGGTGGCCAGGGAGGCCCTCAAGACTCCCAGTTCCTTGTTCCAAGCAGTGGAGAGGTGTTTCCATCCTGGAAGAACATGGATTAGGGGACACATACACAAGCCCATAGGAGCAGGTGGGATGCACTCAAGGATGCTGAGGGAGATGGATGATGCCCTGGCAAGGTTCCTCTCTGGTGTCTTTGGAATGTTGTAGCAATCAGGAGGTTCCTGGAGAGTGGGACAAGGAAATCTCACACCCAGCTTTGAGGAGGTGAACTACAGCCTGCTCAATATCACCTCTGACCCTGGGAAAGCGATGGAACGAATCTTCCCAGCAATCTCTAACAAATGCCTGAAGGATGGGACAGGAACAGCCATCAGGGATTTCACACCACATCTGATGGACCCAACTACCTGGAATGGCAAGAAAACTGTCTGTAGGGATGAGAGGAGAACCTCCACTTCAGCCAAGCCCTCAGCATGGTCACCCATGGCCTCTGTGGAGCCAGACTAGGTGGATACAGCTGGGAAAGTGAGTGAGTGTCCAGAACACACTCAGGGTCCCATTGCTTTCTGTCCAGGGACGCCCCTGGGTTCCAGGAGACCCTGACAGTTCCCACAGACCCACATTGCCAGGGTCTCTGGAGCCTGTCACAGGCTTACAGCACAAGGACCTTGATTCAGACATGCCCATGGTTCACATTCAATTCAAATCATAGAATTAAATAATTATTTTGGTTGGAAGAGACCCTTGAGACCACCAAGTCCAACTTTTTCCCCAGAACTGCCAAGTCCACCACTAACCCATGTCCCCAAGTCTTTTAAATCCCTCCAAGGATGGAGACTCCACCACTGCCCTGGACAGCCTGGGGCCAGTACTTGACAGCCCTTTTGGGTGAAGAAATTTTCCCTAATATCCAGCATAAATTCCTCTAGTAGTGCTGGCTTGAGGCCATTTCTCTTGGTCCTGTCCTCTGTTCCCTGGGAGCAGAGCCCACCTGTCAGGGAGCTGTGCAGAGAGAAGGTCCCCCCGAGTCCCCTTTCCTCCAGGCTGAGGCCCCCAAGCTCCCTGAGCTGCTCCTCCTCAGACCTGTGCTCTGCTGCCCTTCTGTGGACACAGCCCCAGCACCCTCAAACCCAGAGAGGGGAGGAAGGGCTGGCAGGGAGCTGCTTGTTTGGGTGGTGCCTTAGAAACCCCAGCAAACCATTTGGCCAGAGTCCCAGCCCTGGGAGGGCCTGTGGGTACAGCCAACATGGTGTTTGCTCCATCAACACAAAAGCTGGCTAAAACATCAAGTGAATCTCTTCCTTCTCCAGTGCTGGGATGGAGCTTGTCCCATTCCAGCCAGGCTTCACTGACCTTGGCCCTTCAGTGTGGTGGAGGAGCTGCCTGGCTCCCCAGACATCTTCCTGCAGGTCCCCCAGCAGTTGGTGGCTCTCCTGCCCTCAAAGCCTGGCCTGGCTTTCAGTTCTACCCTCAGCACACCAACACCTGCAGTATTTCTGTCTCACTTCTGTTCAGAGCAGAGCTGTGATACGGTCCAAGAAGTGAGTCTAAACTCCAGGAATGAGCTTTCAGAGAATTTTGGAACCATGCAATGGTTGGGGTGGAAATGGACCTCAAAGTTCATCTCATTCCCAACACATGCTGTGGGCAGGGACAATTTTCCATAGACCAGGTTGCTCCAAGCCCCATCCAACCTGGCCTTGAGCATTTCCAGGGATGGGGCAGGCACAGCTTCTCTGGGCAGCCTGTGCCAGGGCCTCCCCACCCTCACAGGAAGAATCTCTTCCCAATATCCCATCCAAGACTGATCTCTGGCAGTAGGAAGTCATTTCCCCTTGTCCTGTCACTCCAGACCCTTGTCCAAAGTCTCCTCCTGCACCAAGCAGGGGCTCTGAGGTCTCCCCTGAGCCTTCTCTTTTCCAGGCTGAGCACTCCCAGCTCTCCCAGCCTGGCTCCAGAGTAGAGGGGCCCCAGCCCTCAAAACATCTCTGTGGCCTCCTGTGGACACCAGGAACATCTGAGCTTGCCTGGGAACAGAGAGCCCAGAGCTGCCCAGTGCCACCCAGTGCCTCTGCACAGCCAACAAGAAGTGGCAGGATTGAAACTGCCCCCATTGTCCTGCCTGGCCTTCCTCTGGCCAACAATTTGCTTTTCCACATAGTGTCTGGATTGACATTCTCTCTGTCCCTGTTTGCTGTTATTTGTGGGATCTCAGCACCTCAGGACTGAGGTGCAGAGTGACCGAGACCACCCTTGGGGGGCTCGGAGGTCCTGGGATGTTGCCAGAAGTGTCTGGTGGCTGGACTTTGATCCTACACAGGAGATGACACCTGTATGAGGATGGGAGGATTTCACTGGGGTGAATGGTGAAGGGATAAGTTAATTAGAGTGTGAAACACAGGGTTTAAGATTTCTGTACAGGGGGGTCTAAAGAAGTAAGATGGAGGAATTGGGACGTGTCCTGTCCTTCTTCTCCTTCTTCTTGGCCTCCATCTTCTGTGGTGATGTTGGCACTTTGGGATTGGTCATTACTAGAAGTGCACTGGTCAATAAGGGTAAAAGGTATTGGGGAAAAATTATAAATATTGCATACGTAACTTCGGGTATAAAGATAAGTGACCACCCTGGGGGCTCTCAGTGTGCTCATGGCTGGCTGCTGTGCAGACCTCTGTCAGGCCGAGAGAAAATCTTTTAGATAAACAATTAATAAACACTGAGACCGAGAAAAGATCAGAAGTCTCTTCTCATCCTTTGAAGCGCCGGACTGTCCAAGGCCACCCCGGGCCTTTCCAGGTCACCTAAACAGCCGAGAAACTGACAAGTTATTCTCTCAAGCAGAGGGAACAAGAAGTCACACGTGATGCTGGAAGATTTTAGATGCATAAAAACCCCACAAGGTACCTCTGTGGAGCAGCACCATGGCACCTGTGTGAGACTGAGTGGGGCACAGAAATCAACTCTGTCCACAGCAACCCACACACACTGCAGGCCTTGCTGAGATCAGGAGAACCAAGGAGTCCTGGAATATCCTGGGCTGGAAGGGACCCACAAGGATCATCCAGTCCAACTCCTGGCCCTGCACAGACACCCCAACAATCCCATCCCATCCCTGAGAGCGTTGTCCAAACACTCCTGCAGCTCTGGCAGCTTTGGGGTGGGGACCATTCCCTGGGGAGCCTGGGCAGTGTCCCACCACCCTTTTCCTGATATCCACACTAAATCCCCCTGGCACAGCTCCAGCCATTCCTTTGGGTCCTGTCCCTGGTCCCAGGGAGCAGAGATGAGAGCTGCAGCCCCTGAGGAGGTCTGACCTCAGTGTCCTGTGCTCCAGCTGGGCAGGCCAAGTGCCCTCAGCTGCTCCTGGGGGCCCTTCACCACCTCGTGTCCCTCTTTGGATGCTGTTTCTCACACTGTGGTGCCCAGCTAGAGGCTGGATCCATGTGGCATGTCCCCTGGCAAAAGGCAGGCCAGGAGCAGGGTGTTCTCCCTGGCACCCCCTGGGTGAAGGGCTGTGAGCAGGCAGCAGCAGCAGTGTGACAGAGCTGGCTCTGCCTCAGGATGGGCACAGCAGCAGCACTTCCTTCCTTCAATTCCCTTGTTTTCCATTGCCTGGGAAGCAGGTAGAGCTGCTGGCTTCGTGCTGAGGGCAGGCTGCCCAGTGACAGCTTGCACTGGGGATACCTGCAGGGATGGGGCTCCAGTGCCAGGCTGGTGTCAAAATGGCTTTGGTGCCTTGACTAAAAGTGCTGCAGTCGGTGCTTTTAGTGCTGCAGTTGCACCAGCAGTGTCCCTCAGAGGTCCCGTGTGACAGGGCTGCTGTAGTGACACAAAATAGCAAAAATAAAGTGCTCTGCAATATTCTGTGTGGCCTTGGGCTGTGTGAACCAGGCCAGGCTCTGGTGCAGTGAGGAGCCACCGTGTGCTGCAGGAGATCTGGTGGCAGCAGAAGAAGCTTCTGAAGCTTCCTGGAGCTCCTAAGCACCCATTGTTTCTCATTCACTGAGCCAAGCACTTCCACAGAATCATGGAATTGGTTGGAGTCCTGAGTTGGAAGGCACCCACAAAGATGATCAAGCCCAGCTCCAAGAATCTCACACAGTGCCTGAGAGCATTGTCCAAATGCTCCTTGGACAACCTTCTTATCCCAGCACTCAGCTGTGGGACAAAGGAGGTGGCACCCAAGGTGGCCAGGGAGATGTCCTGGCCCGAGGATTTGGGAATTTCCCCTTTGGCCTCCAGATTCAGACCTTGGCTCACAGAGCCCATATAGGGATGTGCTCCCTTCCCTTCCCTTCCCTTCCCTTCCCTTCCCTTCCCTTCCCTTCCCTTCCCTTCCCTTCCCTTCCCTTCCCTTCCCTTCCCTTCCCTTCCCTTCCCTTCCCTTCCCTTCCCTTCCCTTCCCTTCCCTTCCCTTCCCTTCCCTTCCCTTCCCTTCCCTTCCCTTCCCTTCCCTTCCCTTCCCTTCCCTTCCCTTCCCTTCCCTTCCCTTCCCTTCCCTTCCCTTCCCTTCCCTTCCCTTCCCTTCCCTTCCCTTCCCTTCCCTTCCCTTCCCTTCCCTTCCCTTCCCTTCCCTTCCCTTCCCTTCCCTTCCCTTCCCTTGGATGTGCCCAGCCTGGCAGCTGCTTTGCCTCACTCTGACCCCAGCCTGGAGCCCTCAGCAATGATGAGTTTCAAGTCCTGGTGGCAGAATGGAGCCTCCCTCCATCCCTGCACGCCCCTCGCCCACTGAGGTTCTGCTTCTTTCAGAGCACCAGAACCTTCCCAGGAGAAATGGAGTTTGAATTGAATAGATGTCAGTGGATCAATCTGTGATTTCTGTCAGCTGCCAGCACCTGCAGGGTCCTGTGGCACTGATTCCCCACTTCCATATTGGGTGGAAAAACCATTTTTAGTCATTTTGGAGCTGTCACAGGCTGGCATTGGAACATGAGCCTCCAGTCCCTTCCAACCAAACCATTCCATGATTCCATGACTGGGGTGGTGCTGCTGGGCAGAGCACCTTTGGCACAGAGGCTGCTCCTGGTCCTTGTTTTCTGGGAGTTTTCACTTTTCTTTGAATCTTGCCCAACATTGGAAGTTCCTCCTTTCCCAGTTGTGTCTCTCCTCTTTTAGTGACTTTTCTGCACCCTCTAACCAAGGCCTCATAAGTTATAAAAACCTGGAATAACTAGATTTAACCAGCTTGGCTGGGAAGTTTCTATTCCTTTAAATCCTTGCACCAGAACCACAACCAAACCACTTTTCTACCTCCTCCTGGGCACAAAACCCAACACTTCTCCTGTGAATGCTAGAAAATGTTACTTTCACCTTGGCTGACTTGGAAAACTGCCTCACAAACAGGAAAAGGTTGCAGAGATGTTGCCAAGGGGTGGGAAGCCTGTTGTGCCCTGGAACACGATGTGTGCCCAGCCAGGTTTGAGGCAGGGGCCTCAGGGCCCACAGGAGCATCTCCCACAAAAGGAATCTGGGATTCACTTCCAGTCATTGGCTGGGCCTTACAGAAGGAAAGCAGAAAATGCTGGAAGAAAAGCAGTTTTACAGTTTTACCTCAACCCAGCATTGGCTTTAGCAGCCAGGAGTGCTTGGGATTAGTGTCTGAGCCTTCCCAGGACGAAGGGTGTGTTCCCTTGTCATCGGATCAATGAGCTGTGCTGGCTTGTCTGGAATTGGCAATCAAGGAGTGCCCAAAATGAAAAGGAAAGAAAGGAAAGTGAAAGAAAAGAGCAGGAGGCCACAAAAAGAACCAAAGTAGTTGCAAAAACCTCAAAACAACCAAAACCAAACCCACTCAGAGAGCCATTTTAATCAATTTTTGGTTTATTTTCTCTGTAACAAATGTGGAGGGAGAAGAAATTAATTCAAAATACACACTCTGCTACAGCCTCCAGAAAGGCTGAATCTCACAGAAGGCTGGCAGCAAAGTCAGCATGAGAACAGAGGCAGCACCAGGGACCCCCACCCCAGCTGGGCACAGGAAGGAGCAGGGACAGTGTCACCAGCGGTGTTTCAGCGCCATTTAACGTGACTTGTGCTTCCCAGGGCCACCCAAGGCCCAGAGGCTCCATCAGGACAAGCCAGTCACCGCTGCAGCCCCTCAAGTGCTCCAGGAGGGCTCTGACTGCCCCCAATGCGCTCGGGGCCTGCCCGGGACAGGGCCTGGGGGCCTCCGCGATGGGGACAGGCAGCTCCACAAGGGGCCACGTGTGGAGAACTCCAGCCGGGGCCGGGGCTGGCGGGGTCTCAGGCCGGCCCCGTCCCCCCAGGCCCATTCGGTCCCCTCAGGCCCATTCGGTCCCCTCAGGCCCATCCCGTCCCCTCAGTCTCGGCCCCGGCCCGGCCGGGACTTTTCCCCGTCCCGTCTTCTCGCGAGAGAACGCGCTGTGGCGTCACGCGCCGCGGCGGCCGCCTCGCGTGCGCGCGCTCTCACGCCGCCGCCGTATCCTTCCGCGCGCTCCCCCTCCCCCTTCTGGAGAGTTCCGCACGGCGGCCGGCACGACAAATAGTCCCCGCAGCTCCCCGCCCTCTCCTCCCCCTCCCGCTCCTCCTCCTCCTCCCGCCGCTCCTGTCCCGGCCTCTCCCTTCCTTCCCCTCCCCGCCACGGCGGTGTCTCCGCCCCGGGAACCGGAGCGGTGCCCGGGGGCAGCGGCGGCGGCGGCGCGGCGGAGTGATCCGCTGCGGACGGCGCGGAGGCAGCGCATAAAGCGGCGGCGGCGGAGGGAACGGAGGAGCTGCGGCAGCGCTGAGCCCGCGGCCGCCACCGCCCGACACCGGCCAGGCCCCGGCCCCGCCGCCCCGGGGGGCCCCGGTCCCCTCCCGCCCCTCCGCTCGCTTCGTCCCTCCCCGTCCCCTCCCCGCGCAGCCGCCACCTCCGCGCTCCTCCTCCTCCCCCCCTCCCCTCGCAAATAGTCCCGCGGGCCGCCCCCTCCCTCCGCCCGCGCCCCTCCTGCCGCCGCCTCGCGCACACAATGGCGCTGAAGAGAATCCACAAGGTAAGGGCCGAACCGGCCCGGCCCCGCACGGCCCCGCTCCCCCCGGCCCGTTCGCCTTATATAACCCGGCCCGGCCCCGGGCCTGCAGTGGGGGGGGGCGGGCAGGCCGAGCCGGGCCGGGCCGGGCCCGCCCGGGTTCCCCCCCGCGGGGCTCGGGCCGGGCGGCAGCGCTGGGGCCGCTCCCGGGGGCCGCGGCCGCTTTGTTCGAGGGGGGCCGGGCCGGGCCTGCCCGCGGGGCTGCACCGCGGCCGGGCCCCTCCGGAGCAACGTGGCCCCCGGGCCGGGACCGCGAGGGGGCGCCGGCGGCGGGGCCGGGCCGGAGGTGGCGGCGGCGGCCCCGGCAGCTGCTGCGGCTCCGCGGGGGCCCGGCCCGGCCGCAGGAAGGCGCCCCGAGGAGCGCAGCGTGGCCCGCGCTGCAAGTTCCGGCGTGGCTCCGCTCGGGGCCCCGTGGCGGAGGGCTCCTCTCCCTCCTCCGGCAGCGACAGGGATCGCGGTGCCGGGCAGCTGAGCGCAGTAAAGCTGTCACACAGCAGCGTGCTGTGCTCTTTTAATGGAGCCAGCGCTGTTCGACAGCCTGAGTCATCCCGCAGGCTTGTAGGGAAAGCTGCGAGCTTGCCTTCTCCTGGAGCGGGAGCTGCGCCGTGCTCCGTGTCCTGGCTTTTTGGAAAAACACTGCTGCCCAGTCCATGGCCGGCTTAGGACAGTGTTTGCTTGATCATCAGTGTCTTTTACCAGGAAAAAAACCCTCGACGGTAATTGCAGTCCACTTGTATTGCCTTGGTGACTCAGGCAGGGAGTTGGTATCCTTTTCCCTACAAAACGTGTAGCTGTCAGTTTGGAGTCTGTACAAGGTTCAGGTGTAGCAAACAGCCCTTCCATACTGTTTCTCCTCTTGATCACTATGTAAATTATTTTTTACCTAGAACCAGCTGTAAACCCACCACCTCATTCTGTAGCCCTGTCTGGTTTTGTGTGTAGTGTTGGGTCTGTGTTAACATCTCTGCTTTGGTTGTAGGTTACCTTGGAGGCTTTGTGAAGCTTCATGTGTCCTACTGATCAGGTTAAAGCTCAGGTGGAGAAGAAAATGGAAGAGAGCTTGAAGCCTTACTTACACTTGTGGAATAAGTAGTGTTTGGAGTGTGATTTTAGACTGTTGGATTTTCCAGCTCTGGATCCGGTAGTGAGTTACATAAGGAAGTTTTGTTCCAGCTGAGTCTTGCTTCTCTGTGTTCTGTCCCTTACTTTAGTGGTCCTCAGGGCATTGTGAGGACTCTTCAGAGTGTTTGTGGGCCCACAGGTGCTTTGGAAGAGCTCTTACTCCTCAGCAGTGGGTTCATAGGCCTGGGAGACAGCAGTGGATGCTGAACAGGGTAAATGTGGCTGTGGGGGGCTGGGCATGCATAGGCAGTGCAGGGCTGTGTGGGGAGGGTGAATCCTGGGTGAGGTAAGTCAGGAAAGCTGCCTGGTTGTAGTTCAGTGCATGCTGAGGGTCAGGAGTCAGGATCTGAGAGCACTTGCATTTCCAGGCTGGTTTGTGACAGGAGGAAAGCTGGATGTGTAGAGTCTTTGTTAGTGTTGGTGCTTGTGGACTGACTCCTCATGCTGCTTTTCAAAAATAAAGAACCCTGAGAGATAATGGGGACTGTATAGGGCTGTGAGACTCTTCAAAGCCTTGGGAAGTAGCAAGAGCATCACCAGAGCAGTTCTGTGTGAGCTCTGCAAAGAGAGTTTCAGTGTAGTGCGTGTGGTGGCTGTGGAGGAGAGGGACATGCTGGGGCTGGAGGCAGCATTTCCACAAACAGGAACGGGGAGGGAAATAAATGTGCTGTTGTAGCAGCCCAGCTGCTCGGGAAGTTGGATGGGCGTGAAGCTGCAGGCTGAGGGAGCCCTGGGAGCCGCTGTGGGTGTCTCGGTGTAAGTGCCCCGGTGATCATGGCTGGCTGTTTGCACTCACTCGGGCTATTTTAAACACCCCGCAGAGCGCTCCCATCGCCATCCCCGCCTTGTTGTGGGCTCTGGCAGGGTGCACGGCCGGCCCTGTCACGATAACGAGGGGACAGCCAGGTTGTGACCTTTGCTGCTGCAGCTTGGGCAGAGTGTGGATTGAGTAGCAATAATCCCAGTGGACTGGAGCACAGAGACACGATGGCAGAGAAAAGTGCTGCTTTGGCTTTTTTTTTAAGGGTGTTATCAGTCATGGTATATCAGTGTGCACGGCTCAGTCTGGCCACTGGCTCTTGCTCTTGGCAGTTGGGGTTTTTACTGAACCACAAAGGCTTTCCATGAGATTTTGTCAAATTTTTTTGTGTCCTCGGATAACACAGGGCTGAGAACTTGGAGAGGAGCAAATCCCAAGAGTGAAGGTTTGATACAGTGTTACCTGAAATGGCCTCTGGGATGTTGAACTCGGCTGGGAGGGGGCAGAAGCAGCAGCGAGCCCGGGTTGCTGCTGCCGTGTGAGCAGCCCAGGAGCCTGCAGGGCCCGTCCCAGTCTGTCACTGGTGGCACAGTTGCTCTGGGGATTGTGCAGAGGCTCGGGCTGGGGTAACATGTGTGCACACAGCAGCAGCTGCTCTCTGAGCAGATGCTCCAAAAGAGCTCAGGCTGGGTGAGACCTGCTCTCAGATTGCTGCCTGTGTTACTCACCACAGTATTTTGGGCACTGAGGCTCCAAATTCTTGTTTGGGTGCTTTTATTGGATCATGGGTCTGAAACTTGAAATCTTTCCTTGTGAGAAGTGTAAGCAATACTGCCAGGGTGAGTCCTTCCTGTCCAGTAATTGAATTGGTATTTTTATATATATGTAAAAATGGTCTCTTTTATTCCAGATAGAATCTAGATTCTAAATTTTATTTAAAAGCAGTGTGAAGCAATCCAAGGGCAGGATGGGAGGGATGTACAGGAGGGCCTTCCATTTTAAGGTTTAAGCCAAAACCCTTTGGGTTCAGGCACATGCCCATCTGTGTGGCTGATCTTTAGGGAATGCAATACCTCTGAGTGGATAACTAGGGCACTGTTTGGAGTTCTTTGAATGGAAAGCAAGGAAAAGGTTGGCTCATTGTCTTGCAGGGTTCCCCTGTGTGATGGGCGGGTGAGGGGGAAGGGAAAGCAGCAGCTGTGCTCCACCCCTGCTCAAGTAAAACACTTTCTGTAGCAGAGGAATTGGTGATTACTACTGCTTATAATGTATAGGCACAAAAAATAGGAAGTTAAACTGAATTCCACAGCGCTGTTCCTGTGTAGCTGTAGTCCTGCAGTCCAGAGATGCTCAGGCATCATTCTGCCCAAAGGAGCAGTGCCTGTGGGTGGGATGTGTGAGGAAAGGGTGCAGCCTTGGTGGGCAGAGCTGTGCCTGTGTACCTGTGCTGAGCAGAGCTGGTGTCGTTTCTGTGCTGCCAGTTCTGTTCAGCAGCCAGTGGGAGCAACTGGGTTCTTCCGCTGGGCCCCTCGCTGCGAGCGGGGAGCTGCCAGCACAGCCCATCTGTGTTGGAGAGCTTGTGTACAGAGAATGCTGTGCAGCTTCTGCTAGCTAGAGAGGTGTTTTGATACTCACAGTCTACACCAGGAGGAAGTTACACATTGCTTTGGTCTTCTTCCTGTTCAGGCTTTGGAAAAAAAAAAATCAAAAAAGAAAGGTGACAGTTAGATCAGAGCTTGTTTATAACATGTACTTTGGCTGTAGCTGTGTTTCATGATTTCTCATGCAGAGTCTTGTGAGGAGTCAGAGTTGGGGGATCTGAGCAGCTTCAAGCATTGCAAAAGCAGTTTTTGTTGAAAGGATTAAAATGCTTCAGTGATTTGTAGTGGCAGACACTCTGGGGTGACAGCCCTGTGGGTGGGAGAGCACCTATGGACACTGCAGGGAATTGTTGGTGTGACCTTGGTGCACGTGGTGACACTGCCTCGTGCCCAGGGCTGCTGGGCAGGTGGAGGGCAGAGCTGAGGGAAATGCCTCTGGCACAGCTCTGGCACCTGGCAGGGAGGTGCTGCTGGCCCAGGGAAGGGGCACAGGCCCTTCCCACCCTGCTGGCCCTGCCCAGGCAGCTGGCAGCTCCTCTGAGCTGTGCTCCTGAGGTGAGGCAGGGTGTGATCAGTTCGACTTTGGCCCTCATTCCCATTGCTTGGCTTTGCTCTGTTGGGAGCTGGGAACTATTCATGGCTAAAGTGGCTACGAGTTCCTTTTGGTTACATAAGTCAGGATTTTGTAACATCTCCCTACACTGCCTGTTGCTGAAGGGTTCGGGGGCTTCAGGCAAATAAACTTGCTAAAGGCAAATGAAAACCTTATTTCACTTCCAGCAGCAACCTGAGGCAGAAATTAGGTTTACAATCAAGCTAATGTGGTCTCTCAGTAAAGTACAATGTGAAAGCAGCTCAGACTGGGGCAGAGTGGAAAGCCCATGGAGTTCAAGCTAAGAGGACTTTGGATAATCCAGAGGAATACATACAGTGTGTTGGAGTGGATTTGAGGAGCTCTGCTGTATCCCAAGGCTTAGGAAAATTAAAAAAAATAAGAAAAAGCATACTGGCTTTTTACTTACCTGATTAACTTCTTGATGTTGCCAGTTATGTTGGTTATTCTCACTGAAGGCTCTATTAGCATTAACTTAATCCTTAAAACCAGTCTTATCTTTTGGCCAGAGCAGGTTTTACCAGGAGTGTGTTGGGCTGGGGAGGATTTGTTGTCTAGAGGAGTAAATTGGAACTTCACTAACAAATGTCTTTGGAGTTGATAATTATAACTTGAAACATGTGCAGGGTTAAACTTATAGGACTTAAACCATTTGTGTTTGAGTTTTTTGGGAGCTTCTTGTGCAGTTTGTGGATGCCTGCATTGAGGTTTGGTTTAAAGGCACTGTACCACTCCTGGAAGCAGAACAGGAGGAGGGTTGGGCTGAGGGTGTGTGGGGCTGAGCCAGGCTGGTGGCACTGCTGAACCTGTGAGCCTCGAGGCTCGCTGGCAGCTGATGCCTGTCATGGCTTGGGAAGCACAGCTACATTCCATCTTCCTTAAAGTGCTTTCCTGCAACCCCCTGAGTAGGCATTGGCCCATGTTCCCATGTTGGGAACTTAAGATCATAATTAAATTGGGTTTTGGAGCCTAAATGTCAGTTTCTTGTGAGATTTTTGTAGCTTTTAGGGTATCTCCTGTGTGGATTTAATGGCAGTAGTTTTGTTCAACTTGGCCTTCAGGCAGGACACCTTGAACCTTGCTTTGTGATGTTCTTCCACTTCCTCATTTTTGCTAAAGGACTCATTAAGAGTTGTGAGATGGGTCAGGTTAATGGTAGGATCCAGTGGGCCCAGCCCCAGGGGTATTTTCCTTAGGGGAGATGACAGAAACTTAAAATTCTGTAAGATGCCTTCAGCTGGAAAGCCAGCTCAGGGTGAGGCAGCCCTGGGAGCTGAGTAACTCAAACTGGAACTTGATCTAAAGGCTGCTTGTAAATTCCTGAAGCAAAACCTGCATGTGCTTCAGGATCAAAAACTGTCTGGAGTGGAAACTGCTATGGCTTTTTTCAAGTTTTGGCTTCATGTCAGTGTGGTCAAGGTCAGCAAGGACCAGCAAGACTTCACAGGGGAAAGCAGTGGGCTTGGCAGCTTGGGAGCCAGTGCATTCAGGCTGTGGGTGATCCCAGACTGTAACTGAATCCTCCCTGTGTTAGGAGTTCCAGTTTTATGGAACTCCAGAGTCATTTGTTCTGAGTTACAGAAAGCAGCTGCTTCTCAGGGTCCCTCAGCAGCAGCTGGAAGGCAGGACCTTGCTGGCTCTGCTGTCATGCTCATGATACCTCAGGAGCTGCCCAGGAGCCTGCAGAAGGCAGAGCAGCCTCTGGCACAGGGGCCTGGCTCTGTGCAGCAGCTGGGGCTGCTCCTCTCTGTCATGAGCTGCTCCTTTGCTGCTCCTGGGCTCTGCAGGTGTACAGGCAGGGTTAGAGCAGCTGCAAGGGCATGGCATGGCTTATCTGTGCCCTGCCAGGAAATCCAGGGCTGTGCCTCTCCTGTAGGCAGAAGCAGCTGGTGCCTGCACTCCAGAGTCTTGAGGGGTGAAGGGGAGGAGCTGAACTCATTCTCCAAGCTGTTCTACAAAATTTGGGAAGTTTTGTGCTGCAGGGGCTTGAATTGAGAGTTGATGCAATACTTTTTTAAGCACAAGGAACTTACACACTGCTTTTTACACAGACCTTTTAATCTGTGATGTTTCACTCTATGAATTTATGGAGCAGAACCTGAAATGCCACCTTGTCACTGAGACAAGTGGTACAAGTGGTTGTTGTAAGTCATCACTTTCTACTGAGATAATACCCAGGGCTTCAGAAAACTCAAGAAATCTCCCTGGAACTAAATATATAGAGAATGAAATAGTATTTTGATGAGAAGCTGCTGCTACCTGACCTTCACTGCTGCCTCTGTGGCTCCTGGGGAGTTACCTTGTGGTCCCTCTGTAATGTGCAGTTTGAAGTGGTTGGTGCTTTTGGGCAGCAGGATGTAGGGGGGAGCTGTGTATTCTACTGACTGGTAAAATGTGTGCCCAAGCTGATGTTCCCTCTTATAGCAGGGAAGTGTGTTCATAAATGTCACTGTGGTAGCTTGTGGTCATGCATGGAAACCATGGATTTTTACAGTTGTACCTTCTGGGTCATGTGGATGTAGATAGAGTATTGATGCATAAAATGGGATGAGAAGTGGTAAGGAGGGTTTGTTGTTTTTTTTTTTTTTTTTCAATTGTGAGTTTGTGGTTTTGAATACAATAGCATTAATTTTTTTTTTGAGAAAATCAGAATCCAGTGTTGTTTTGAAATGAACTGTACTCCACGCACCTTTAGACAGAGCAGGAACATTGCTGTCATTGCTGTTTTGAAGTTTTCCTGCCTGTTGTATGTAGACTCAGTTCATTGTTGGTGGCCATGACTATTGTGCCCCTGAGGAAGGTATGTGGAGGTTTCTGCACATTCCTGTGCTGCCCTGGTGGTGATGAAGCAGCTCCAAAGAGCTTTGTGCCTTTGGAGGACACTTGGAGATGCTCTCTCCCCCTCCAGGAGGGAGAAGGCTCTCCAGCAGGTGCTGCATGCTCACTGTCTGCTCCTGTCCATGTCCATGCTGAACAGCAAGTGGAAAAAGCCCAGCAGGAGCACTGGAAAAGCTTCCATAGACTGGTTCAAGTCAAGGATGCTTCCAGCAGGGCTCTCTGGAAGCTGCTGAGGGCAAAACCCAAACGTGTGTGTGTGCCAGGGCCTGTGAGATTTACTGAGGCTCTGCATCTGGAGGGGGAAATCCAGGGATTTCAGTGTTTGATGTGAGGCAGCATTTGTGCCTTGTAGGTTTGGTTAGTGGTGGCCTCCCAGTTCTGGGAAGTAGAAGCTGGAACTCCCAGAGATCATCTGTTCAAAAGCTTAATCACTGCCTGTGAATAACAAAAGGCCATTAGATGGCAAATTTTCTTCCATTCCTGCAATCAGCTTGTCTTAATCATTGTCCTTACATGTTTTGTCTGCCAAAAGCCTGGTATGGAGACTCCAGTTTGGACTGTTCTGGGAGGTGAAAAGCTGAACACACAAAGGACCAGGGACAGCATGGGAGTGTTTCCTGGGCACTAGATAATAGTTGTAGTCCTTATCTGGTGTGTGTTCAGCTTTCTAGACTGAGTTCACAGACAAAAATGGTGATATGTTCAGGCCTATCATGCAAAGCAGGTCAGTGACTGAGCCAGAAATGGAGCAGGTAAAGTTTGACTTCAAAGTTTTACTCTGTTTGCACTTTCCACCAAACATCCACTTCCTGAGCAAATGGCTGGTGTGAATTACTGGTAACAGTAACTCTGAACTGTGCTGAAATTTTGCTTCAAACTGAAGCAAAATAATATAGTTCAGGTGTACTGTGAGTTACTCACCCTGTTCAGACTCATCATAGAATTTCTTCAGAGGAGAATTTGACTGGTACAGGCACTGAAAAGTGGGGATTTCAGTGAGATGTGTGGGTATGGCAGGCCTTGTGTTTATTCCATTCCAGCAGTGGTCACTGATGTGCACATGTGGAGGTGAAACAGCCCCAGGTTGTGGGAGCTGTGTGTGCTGCAGGCTGGCTGTGGAGGTGATAAACTGGATCACTGGAACTGTTACAACTGAGGGAATAAAATAAAGCTGACACTGAGAGTTGTTGGATTGAGGCCATCTTATCTCTCAGTGACCTGGGCTGGTGGAAGATGCAGAACCTTGCAATGCTTGGGGCCAGTGCAGGCAGCCCCTGTGACCTGAGGATTGCTGTGACTCAGGGCTCTGGAGCTGGACAGGTCACTGAGGCCTCTGCCAGCTCTGTCTCCTGGCTTTAAGACACAACTTGACTTCCCAGAGTTCTGGTTATTATTTCTGTGGCGCTGCCAGAGTGCCCCTAGCAGCCTTTGAGCAATGACATGGTTGTTTTTGAAATGAAGTGAAACAAACTCTTCCTGTTTTTTAGGAGTTGAACGACCTGGCACGTGATCCTCCAGCACAGTGTTCAGCAGGGCCTGTCGGGGATGACAGTGAGTATCTGCTCTCTGCAAGCACCTGCCTGCCCTCTGCCATGCTTCTCCTTTTCCTTCTGAGATGGGATGTCCAGTTCCTCAGCAAGGAGAATCCTTCTGTTTGTTTTAGAGTGCTAGATAATACTTCACCTCCTGGTCTTAAATTTGCTGCTCTTCTGTATCTCTTACACTTTCCTTGTGGGAAATAATTTCCTTATTCCCACTCTATTGATTAGGCAACTCAATGCACATCTTAAATTATGCCTGTGAAATTAACTGTTCTGGAATTCTCCTGGGGGATGGTGTTAGGAAACCTCAGTAGATCTGTGGTCAAACCAGCAAGCAGCTGCCCACATCCTTCTGAACTCATATATCTGAACTGTACATGGTGTCTGGAAACTGGGCTCAAATCAGCATGCCCTGCCAGGTGCTGTGTAAGGAACAGCCTCAGACAATCTTCCTGGCCTTGCTGTTCAGGTCTGGGGAGTGACTGGGAGTTGTTGCTCTGTTCTGTGCTCACATTCTTTCCTGTAGCAGCTCTGCCAGTGGAAAAGGCTCCTAGAGAACCCTTGGCAGCTGTGAGTGCAGTGCCCCCTGAACAGCACACACTGAGTTGGCTGTGCAGTGTGGTCTGACAAGTGATGTCAGCAAAGCATCCATGCTCCTGAGAGAGGGAAGCAGGGAAACCCTCCTTGTCTGTGCTGAGAGCTCTCAGGTATCCTTTCTAAAATGAAAAAATGCTGCCAAGATCTTTCTGAATCATTTCTGAGCTACACAGCAGTGCTGAAGTGTACAGAGTGTTACACATTCCTGTAGAAATGTAGGGCTACATTTAAAAAAAGCACTTGAAACCTGAGGGTGAAAATACTGAAATTAGTGGGAATGTTCCTGTTCAGCAGCTCTTTCAGATGAGTGCAAGCCCAGCTTGGTTTTGAGGGTGTTTAGTAGTAGTTACTTCACAACCTATTTCTGTTTCCCAAATAGTATTTCAAAGAGGTTTGTAGTTTCACAGACAAGAAATGACTAAGATGGAGAGCCAGTCAGAGGCTTTTATTCCCTTAAATTAGCAAGTGTGATTTGTGCCATGATAAACCACTTTGTGTTTTCCAAAGCCTTATCAAAGGTGAGGAGGATTGTCTGGCAGAGGTGGTGGTAACTGAAGTTGGTGAAGGCTGAGTATGGAAAGTTACTACTGATACAGAAAGCTGTAAAGTGCTGTTCAGTTCTCCTGGTGCCACCTTTCTGAAAGACCTCTAATGAAAGCCTTTTGTTCTTGAGAGCCACAGTTGGGATGTGTGTAAGAGGATAGCAGTGGCAGCAACAGAAAGGTGCCTTCTCCCAGGTGCCTGTGCTCCAGGTCTGCTGCAGCTGCCTTGTTAGAACAACATTTCCCAGAGTTCAGGACATGCTGTGCTGGCACAGTGCTGTCCTGTGGCTGTTCCAGCTGACACAAACTGTCCCCAGCTCTGAGCTTTTCATCCCTGGGGTTCATGGACCTCAGAAAGGGAAGGGCTGTTCTGCCTTGTCTGTAGGAATGGGATTTTCCTGGCAATGTAGTTTTAGCTTTCTTCTACCCACCTCTGGCCTGTGTTTTGGAAATGTGCTGGGGACTGGATGATGGTGTGCCTCCAGTGGCTCAGCCTTCTCCACCATGTACCTGTGCTTACCCACGGATAGCAAACAGCCCCTGCCTTTGTAAACACCTCTGTTTGGCTGATTGCAGAGCAAAGAATCAATTGGAATCAGTTCTGTGTGACAAATCCATCTCTGCATTCACCAGACTTGTCCTGGATGTTACCAGGATTTAAAGCTTGGGTTAAACAAGCAGCCAAGTCTGGGGTGGGCATTGAGTGGGAGGAAACCCAAACCTCCCTTTTAGCTTTCCAAAAGTTGAGATTGCCTGTGGATATGTTTTTATTTCTGGGGTTTTGTTTGGTTTAAGAAAATAGTTGGTTGAGGTTCTCTTTTCAGTGGTGACTCTGCAGAGCACCCACAGTGAATCTCATCACGACCTGTGAGATTTTTACTGGGTTTTTTTTGGGATTGGCTGCAATTCCCTGTGGGATTTCTGTTGCCCCTTTGTCCTCCCCTCCCATGTTTCTCCCTGTCCTGCTGCAGGTGACAGGGGGCTCCTGGGAAACTGAACCCCTTGAAGATGGGTGAATGCTACATGTGAGCTGCTGTCTTGGTTTCCTAATTCTTCATTGGATGCAGAGTTTCCCAAAGCCAGGCTCCTGAGAGAGTGAATATTTAATTAGTGAAATCCTCTCTCTGTTAGAGCTGAGAACTCTAAGCTCAGGTATCCTTTTTAAAAGGAAAAAATGAGCTGCTAAGGTCTTTCTGAATCATTTCTGAGCTACTCAGCAGTGCTGAAGTGTATAGAAAGTTACACATTCCTGTAGAAACGTAGGAGTAGATTAAAACAAACCTGTTCCAACCCAACAGTCTTCTCCCCTGGCCTTGCAGAGCTACTCCCACTGTGCTTTTTTCCTCCTTCCTTGTATGAGATCATTCTGAGCTGTAGTGCCTGTACCATGTGTAATTAAAAGCTGCCTGTGCTGGATGAGAACAGGTAGTTCCACTCCTGCTTTTGGCCAGGCAGTCCTGACAGCTGGGGCCACCAGGTGCCACTGAGGCACAGACACTTCCACGTGCCTTCAGCTCCTCTCTTGGAGACTCCCTTCTTTCCTGGCTTCATCTACAACTCCCAGTTCTGAAGGTGCTGTGCAGGTGACATCCGTGCTCAGGGAAGCTTCCATAGTGTAAATTCACAAATCATTTCCTAGGCTGGTGCTCTTTGCACAGGCACTGAAGCCTGTGGAGACACAGGAACCCTGAGAGCTCCCCACTGTGCCTCCTGTAGATTTATCAGCTTTCACTGTTTTCCTTCCCAGCACAGCCACATTCTTCACAGATCCTGTGTTAGCAGGTGAAAGTTCTCTTGGGCAGGTGTATACAGGTGAGGATTGACTTCTGTCCATTGAACCTGGAGTGTGTCCTGGCACATCCTGCTCCAAGGATGGGGCAGACTGTCATTCCTGCATTCTCTTAGGACAGTTCTTTCTGCTGCTTTAGTGAAATCTTGGAGCCTCTGTGGAGATGATGCTTGAATGTTGTGAGGACACCACTGGTTTGGTTCACACAGAGCCTGGGCTTCCCCTCTGTGTGTCACAGTTTGAGTAGGAGAGCAGCTGTGAGTTCATGCTGGAGCTGGCTTGAACAGGGCAGTCATGGATTATGATTCATCAGAAATTACAAAGTTTAAACTCACAGTTTTGAGCCTGAAAAGTTGTAGATTTTTATTGTCATGGGATTTTTTGCAGGACATGTGTGTGGTACCACAGGAGTCCTGGAGTGAGGGCTTCACTCTGTATCTCTTTAATTCCTTGGCTCACTTCCCTGCAGCCTTTCACAAGGCTTTGTCTTTAAAATAGACTTTTCTTCTCTGTGCTGCTTTGTCTGGAAGAAAGTAGATCATTACTTGAGCTTCTCCAAACTGAAGTAAATCTCTCTCTTTTTCAGTGTTCCATTGGCAAGCTACAATAATGGGACCAGTAAGTATGAGAGAATTGAAGTTCATGGCTTTTTTGACTGGTGGTCTTGTAGAAACTCCTGAAGCTGCAATGATTCTTTTTCATTAACAGAACGACAGTCCCTATCAAGGTGGAGTATTTTTCTTGACAATTCACTTCCCGACAGATTATCCCTTCAAACCACCTAAGGTGAGTGGCTTCTGCCATAAATCTGTCCTTTACCATGTGGTGTGATATATAATTTGTGAGCCTACACTGAAATTTTCCTTCTTTTGCAGGTTGCATTTACAACAAGAATCTATCATCCAAATATTAACAGTAATGGCAGCATTTGTCTTGATATTCTACGATCACAGTGGTCCCCAGCACTAACTATTTCAAAAGGTACCTCCAATGCTTATTTCATTTTACTCTGCTAAAATGAAGTACTGATTTGGGATGTAAAAACTGCTGCATTCCTGCTGGAATCCACCATTTCTGTGGGCACTGGCCTGTGACTCTCCATGGAGCATGGCATGCTCAGCACATCCAGCTTCCCTGTGCCTATGGGGAGACTCCTCAAGTCTTACTATCCTGAGTACATACTCCTGCCACCTCACCTCAGAACACTTCAGCTCAAAATAGATATAAATGGATATAAAATAAAACCTAATGTGTGACAGTGGAAGACTTTAATATTTGAGATATGCCCAGAGTAAAATATGTAAGGGAGAAGCTGTGGCTTTTAAAAAGTTGCTAATTCTTTGTCATATTAAAAAGAATTTCTCTTTCAAGGGAGCATCAGAACTCCATGTTGGTAATTTTTTAACAGAACTTCCAGTGTGGACTACTGAAACATGGTTAAAACTTGCCTAGAATGAACAATCTAAAATAATTAGCTAAGAGCATCTTGGTCCCTGTGAACTGTGTTAGCTTGTGGGGCACTGGAATTTAGCCTTTGCCTGGTAAAGCAGGATTCATATTTAATATAAATAGGAGGCTTTAAACATCTTGAAAGAAGACACAGGCTGTTTTTTGGGGTTTTTTTTTGGCTATTGAAACTGTAGATTTACAAACTAGATCAAGCTTGTAGGTGTAGCCATGGCTATTTAGGAATATTTGGAGTCTGCCCTGTGCATGATCATGTCTTGACCCTTCTGTTCTGCAGCTTCACACTGTCCTTGTAATCAAATGCTGCAGTTGTCACATTGATTACATTGTCCTTCACAGTGTCCCTGCTCTGAGGCTCTCCTGTTGCCTGTCCTTCTCTCCAGCTACATGTGATGTTCCCAGGCACTTTGTGGTTCAGACAGGTGATCCTGGTCCATCCCGTGGACATCAGCACTGTCTGCCTTTCCCTGAGCCCACAGAAGTTCCCACCTTCTCTGGCCACCTAAGGGCATTTGCAGAAGCAGATGGAAAGCCAAACCAGTTACTCCTTGTCTCTTGGCAGAAGTGAATCTGCTTGGGCACAAGGCTCAAAGTCTTGAAAGAACTGAAAAAATGGTGTCAATGAAGAAAAAATGATTGTCAGGTTGCTGCAGTTTCCTTACAAGTGCTCTCAGTCGGTACTGGCTGCTCTTAGAAGCACCAAATTAGCCCCAAGCACTGATGTCTGGTCTGGTTTGATTTAATTGCTGCTTAACTGGAGAAAATGCTGTATTGTTGTAGGGAATCTGAAGTGACCAGATGGGTGCTGGGGTGATAGACAGCATGATTGAAAATACTGCAAGATAGATTGGAATTAGGACAATTGGGAGAAGATGGGGCAAGAATTTAAGAGGCTGCTCCAGGCTGTCAGTTTTAATCACTCAGAAAATACATCCTAGTGTTAATTTTACTGCCCAAATACATTTGCAATATGCTTTAACATCTCAATCTCCCTCTGTCTTCTGCTTTGAACTCTTTTTTTTTTGTCTTATCCTTTTCAGACTATATCCTTGTGACTCAGCTGCAATAAGCCCTGGGCTCAGGGTGGCTGTTCTGTGCTCCTGCCCCTTGCAGTGCCCTTCTCCCTCCTGGGTTTAGGGGGCTCTGAGTGCTGATCACTTCTCATTGCTGAGCAGTTCAGCTGAATGCCCACACTGCTGCACACATCACAGCATCCACACTGCTCTAACCTGGGAGAAAACCTTGTCCCAGCTCCCTTGGGCTGCATTTACTGAAGGAATTAAAACAACAAAGCCAATTCCTAGGGGTGGCTTTATAGGAATGCTTGCCTCAGAATCACAAGGATGCCCTGTCAAAAGGCAGATTTCAGAAGCAGAGAGCTGATACTTTAGGGGAAGTGTTCCCATCTTGAACAAATGGAAATAAAGTCTACAAAGGCAATTTGGGTCTTTTGGGGTTGAAATCTTGTGTTCAGTCAGATTAGAGTGTGTTGTGACAGACTTCAGGGATGTTCCAGCTTTCTATTAACTCATCAGCCTTATCAAAGAATGAATGTGTTGTTAGCAGAAAAAAATGTTGGATTTAGGTAATTTGAGGTGGATAATAAGACTTAGAACATTCAGCATTAAGCTCATACCTCTTCCAAAGCATCAATTCATTATTTGTAGTGTAGATTTGAGAGTGTTTCCTAAAATTGTGCCACCCTTTAAATTGGATGCTACTGGGAGCAAGCTGTTTGAATTTAAAATCTCTAAGCAGAGAGCACAGCTATGAAAAAATGTATTTCTTACTGATTGAGAAATCTGGGAAGAGTAGAAACAGTCCTTGTAGGAAAGAGCTTATCATGCACAGCTCCCTCCTGAGGCAGCTGGGAGGCAGCACTATCAGCAGCTCACAGTTGATGTGTGGTACATGAAGATGTTTTTCACCTTAACCTGCAAGGAGAGAGGGGAATGGCTGTGCACTGACTTCCTGTGTGTTAGAAGTGCCACTTTCTGGTGGAAAGCCTGAAAAATCATATCAGTGCTACTTAATCATTCCAGTTCAGTGGTAAAGTTAGAGGTCTTGGCTCCTCACACTCTGGAGCCAGCCCTCTGTAAGCAATTTAATAAAAATTGTGGTTATGATAGAAGTGATTGGCATTTTGGGGTTTTGTTCTGTCCCTCCTACAATTGTTCAAACTTGGGAGAACAGCAGTGACTGTCTCAGTACAACAGCTGACTTGCTTATATTAGTAATTCTGAACTCAGTGTTCCCTCAAGAATACATACTGGAGAATAAATAACCTCAAAATTCCCTCTTAACCACACCGTGGTGGGTAATTTGAACTCCAAGGCTTAGGCAGAATGTGTAGGCTTAAATTAAAAACATTATCTCCAAATCTGCATAAATAAGAATCCCTATTGCCTGAAACAGGAGAATATGAAGTGTTTTAACATTATTGCAGCTATTCTCAGCCATTTTGGTGAGGGGGAAGACACTCTTTCTCTTGAATTTGGCAAGTGGCTGTGCAAGAGTTAATCCTGAACTGAAGCACTTGTGCAGTAAAGGTTGGACTGATGTGCTGTGTTGTCCCACTTGTCCCCATGCTTTGTAAGGCATAAATCAGGGGGCCTGTGTGAGTGTGCCCTGCCTGGGAGGGCAGTGGTAACCTCAGCCTCATTCATGCAGGACTTCAGCTCCCACTCTCCAGACCTCCTTGCCTGGTGCAGTGAGGATTTCTGTGATGTTGCTCTTCATGAATCACTTCACTGAGACTTGCTGGAAGTAACAGTACTGAGAGATTGAATTGGACATTTTCAGTGCCATTTTCAAAATCAAGAAGTTGGGTTCTGATCATCTTGGCTTTCAGTTTGCCCATTGCAGCTTTACCCACATAACTGAGGTGGCTTTGTCACAGAGCAGGGGTCAATCTCCATGGGATTCTGAGGGAAATGCCCACTTTTGTTTCAACTCTCACAACTCTAACTGAGCCACTTGTGCAGCTTCCCAGGAGCTGTCCTTGCCCCAGAGAGGGCTGTGCCAGCAGGGCTGTGATCCTGTCCCTCTGTTGGGTGCTGCTGAAGCTGTGCCTGGAGCATTGCCCAGTGTGGATGTACTGGAGAGAGCCCAGTGAGGGGCCAGGATTGCCATGGAGGGACTGGGGCATCTTCCCTTGTGAGGGCAGGCTGAGAGCTGGGGCTGTTCACCCTGGAGAAGAGGAGCTTCAGGGGGATCTTAGCAGTGTCTGTAAATACTTGAAGGGAGGATGTCAGAGCCAGACTCTTCTCAGTGGTGCCCAGTGACAGGACAAGAGGCACTGGGCACAAGCTGAAGCACAGGAGGGTCTCTGAACAGCAGGAAACACTTGATATAGTTTTACTGTGAGGATGCTGAGCACCAGCACAGCTTGCCTTGGGAGGCTGTGGGCTGTCCCACCTCAGAGATGCTCCAAAACCCCTGGACATTGTCATGGACAGCCTGTCTTAGGTGGCTCTGCTTGAGACAAGATGATCTCCTGAGGTCCCTTCCAGCCTCAACCAGTCTGGGATACACTTGGCAATGCTTAACTTTTCTTCTTTTGTCACCAGAAATTGTTGAACTGACTTAGCAGGAATGCAAGTTGCTTTGAAGGCAGAAGTTTAAACTGCTCAGATTTAAAGGTACCCTTCCTGTAAGGCTGGGGAAGATGGCTGGAGGAGTTGGAAATGGGGTTGTGGTTAAGAAACAGGATTTAACTCAAGCAGAGGCCAGAGTTCCTTTCATTTATTTGGATGCATCTTGCCTGTTCACAGTCAAGAACCAGGCATTTGAACCTGTTGCTCAGTGGTGTTCCCAGTGCTGAATGCTGCAAGCTTAACATCTGTCAGTACTGATAAAGCTTTGACAACTACAGGCCTCAAGCTTGAATGGTTTGGGGCCTGAAACTTAAAACCAGTTTCCCCAAAAATAGGGAAAAACCTGACTCCTGTAAAGAGCAGAGATGGAAGTAGCAGTGAACTTGATGTGGAGGCTGCCAGGCTGGTGATGAACAAAGGAGCCCTTGCTAGTAAGAGAAGCAGGACAGCTAATAAACCCTTCAGAATGGAATTAAGAATTCCTCAGCAGCCTGGCATGCCCAGAGCTCCCATTTCTGCTGGCAGAGTTGTCTCCCAGCCTACCAGGCTCAGTCAAACCTGAGCTGACAAATGGTTGCTTTTACACTCACAAGCTGGGCTGGGCCAGAAGCACAGCACTGGCTGCCAGAGCCCATGGCCTGCTCTCCAGGAGAGGACAAATCACTTTCCTTGGAAAGCCCTGGCACAGTGTTTGTCATTCCCCAGGACAGAGCAGGTGGGATGGACTGCTGCCTTTGCTGTGAACTCATGATGGCCAGGGACTGATGTTTTATCCACCTGCTCTGTGTCACTGCCTGAGCTTTCCCATGATCAGCTGCTCCTGACACTCTGGTGTCACTGCAGCCTGACAGGAGAGCTGAGTGTCACCTGCTGTCCTGACAGCCTGGCATGCACAGCAACCATCTCAGCACCCTCTTGGTGCTGTAACAAACACTTTGTTGGTGCAGTCTCTGCCTGCTTAGAGATGGACCTTTACTCCTAGATGGATTCTAAACTGGCTCCTTTTGGAGAGCAGTAACTGCACCAAACAGCATTTGGATCAGAACACACCAGCTGTTTCTTCTGGGGAGCTCATTACTTTGGAAATACAAGTGCCATTTATCTCCCTCCTGTGAATTCAGCTGGAGATTCCATGGCTCCTCAGCTGCTTTTCCTCACTCTGAAGTGCCCCATGGATGAGTGCTTTATTGGAGCAAGTTTGTTTGGAATTCAGCTAGACTTAAGCAGCAGGATTGTGACTGGAGTGGTGGGTGTCAGACCAGTCAGGCTTTGCAGACAAAGTCAGTGATTTGAGGTTTGTGTTTTGGCAGATGAGGATCAGCTGCTTTTAAGAGAGTCTTCACCTCTGAGTTCCAGGAGCTTTAACACACCTAAATTTGGATGTTCCAGTAGCCAGATGGGCTTTAAATTGTGTGCTGCACTGCTGGAAGGACCTGTGGAGAGCTGACACCCTGGATTGTCCTGACTAATGGCTGAGCTGTTCATAGCAGAGGGAACCCAGCCATGACATTTACCTGTGGAATTTGCATCCACATCTGCTCAGTGGGAGCTGGGGCAGAGCCAGGAAGGTGCAGTTCCCATGGAGGGTGGTGGGCTGACCTTGGTGTGAGAGCACAGGGCAGCTGCTGAGGTGGACTGTGCAGGGAGGAACTGGAGCTGGTCATGTTAACAAGCTGTCAGTGGCATGATTTTCTGCACAGAGAAAGATTGCCCATGAATTTCAGTGTTACATGCTTTGTAAGGAAAGTCTTGCAGGGAGAACCTGGACCTCAGTTGTGCAGTGTTACACTGCTGGGCTTGTTTTGCATGGTACTCAAGCAGTGTTAAGTGTTCAGTGATCATTGTGCCTGGGGAGAATACATTTCTGTCATTGCTCTGTGGGGAAGCTGAGCCCATTTTCCAGAAGCACTTTGTTAGCAGCCCTTCTGCTTGAAGAGTTTGGTTCTCCCAGCTCCTTGGTGTTGAGGAGCCTGTGCCAGTCCATGGCAGCAGGAAGAGCAAATTCTCTCTGTTGTCTGCAGAGATAGATGGGGAGTGCAGTTGAAGGGTTGGAGGTCAGTAGGCTGCCTGGGTGGTGAAATAAAACAAAGCAAAACCAATTTCCTAGTGAAAAGGAGCTTAAAAGTGACAGTGGTTTAAGTTGCTTAGTGGCTGGACAGCTCTGACAGCTAAGAGTTATGAGAAATAATTCTGTACAGAGTTATTTCAAGGGATGAATCCCCTGAGTCAATGGCAAGGAAAATTTATTTTGCCATTACTGAGAAGAATCCAGGCTTGAATTCAAAGAGTGCACATTTGAGGTACATCCCTGCCAGTGAGGGACTTGAAGGGATTCTGCCAAGCTGATAATGCTTTGCCCATGGCCATGCAGCATGTTCAGGTGTGAAGTGTCACTTACCTGCCTTGGGTCATTATTCAACCTGATTCTGTGGCTCCAAATTTTTGTAGAATTCTCTTTTTACTGTCTGATAGTAATGTTGTAGTCATTTGACTAGAAAATGTCAAGGTTTTGCTGTGGAATTCATTGCAGTACTAGTTCATGGCAGAGGGAGGGGGCCTGGTGAATCTCTTATTCCATGGTGTTGGTTTAACTCAATATCTGATGCATCAAAGAACTCTGGTACACAGCTGACATCTGTAAGGGTTCCTTCTCCTTTCCCCTTGCACTTGAAACTTTGAGGTGGTGCCTTTTCCAAGGGATTTTTCTGTATGTTGGTCTAAAACATCATGTGCAGTGTTCTAGCGGAAAGCCTTGGGAGAAACTTGCAGGATTGATTTTGGACAAATATCAGGATATTAAAATTAAACCAGTTTAGTTAAAAATGCTTTTTTTGCTGAGGCTGTACAGATAAAAGGTGAATGATGTGAAGTCACCAGCAAGAGTGAGTATAATTAGAATAATTTGGAATAATGAAGACTTAGAAAAATAAATCAAAGCAGCTGAATGTAGCAGTGCAGCTTGAAGCCAAATGATTGTGTCCATTTTTATTCCATGTTTTTGGGGTGGTACTGAAAAGTGAACTGCTGAGTGTTAGGAGAAGGGTGTGAGGGTGGGCAGAGAGCAGTGCACAGACCTGCAGTGTGGTTCTGCTGATGAAGGCTGAGCCACTGTGTTCAAAAAAGTCCTTGTGGTTTGAAAGGACTGTGATGACATAAAACCTTAAGGGAGTAGTTACAACAGTTGACCAGAAAAGTTTTGATTGGATTTCCTGCCTCTTCTGGTGAGGGCAGGGGACAGATTGGAGCTGCCTTGCTCATCCTGCAGCTGAAGAAACTTCAGTGACCAGAGCAGTGGAGTCTGACAGAAAGAAATGAGCTGCAGGAAAAGTGCTGGAGAAACAGCTGTGTTCAAACTGCACTGACTGAGCAGTGTGGGGTGGCAGAGATGTTCCCATTGAAAACTAACATGGCCTTCACTTGATTTATGGGGGAAAAGAACTGGTGCTGGACCTGTGCTACAGGTGCTGAGTGTGCTGCCTTGCTGAGGGACAGCAGGGCAGCAGCAGTGGCTTCTGCAGAGCTCCTGCACACTCTGAGCTGAGAGGGAGCTCAGTACATCAGCCCTCTGTCAGTTGATGGTGGAGAATCTCTTCACTCTCACAAGTGCACTGTGAAAAACTGGGGAAGGGGAGAAGAGGTTTGCTCCTTTTTCTAGAAGCAGAAGTATGTTCTCCCAAACCAAGACTGGTTTATTATCAAACTTGTTTTAGAAGCTTTGAACTGGGAATTGGTAATTCCTTAGTGAAGGCTCTACAGAAACAGGTGGGAATACTGAACCAAGTGGGTTCTTGGTGCTCACAACACTGAGCAACTTGTGCAGTTCACACCTAAGGGAAGCTTTCACTCTTGAAAAAAAAGCTGAGTATCAAACCTGTTTCCATCTTCTCTCTGGAGTGTGGTGAGGCCCTGGCACAGGGTGCCCAGAGCAGCTGTGGCTGCCCCATCCCTGGCAGTGTCCAAGGCCAGGCTGGACAGGGCTTGGAGCAGCCTGGGCTGGTGGAAGGTGTCCCTGCTATGACAGGGGGGTGGAATGAAATGGACTTTCAAGGGCCTTCCATTCCAAGCCATTCTGAGATCTTTGTTTTGTGGCCCTTTTAACCTGTCTTAGAGCCTTTGTTGTTTTTATGGGCTGCATGCTGTTTCCTTTCATTTTTCATAGATAGCTCTGCCTCCTGCAAGTGATGGGAATTGGAGCAGATTCGTGTTTAGTGTCTTCAAACTCCTCACTCTTGTCATCTGCACCTTGCCTGGAGGCTGCACTGTGACAACTGCTTTGCTGCAATTGGTGAAGGGACATATGGAGTGGCACTGTTTGATCCAAACAGGCTGAGAGAAGGGAATGTTTGGCATTTTCAGGAGTGGGGCAAGATGTCCCTGCCATGCCTGGTGTAGTGTTGTCCCAATATGTTTGCTTAGAACTTCCTGCCTTCTCCTGTGCAGTGAGTGTAGGAATGTCCAAGTGCTATTTGTGGCTTTGCAGCAGTGTCCTGGCTCCTTGTATGGGTGAGGGTTGTCACTCTGCCTTCTGGGATACATCCATTCTATTTACAGTGAAACACTCACATTCTGGGGCTCTGTGATCCATAGAAATGCAAGGAGCTGGCCATTCTTGGGTCTACACTAAATCCATCTCAGCTTTCTTTATGCTTGGAAAATAATTAAGCCTCTCAATTCACTGCAAGACCAGTTTATTTTGAAACAGATCTTCAGGCCCAGGTTGGAGGGGGCTTGGAGCAACCTGTGCTGGTAGGAGGTGCCCCTGCCCATGGCAGGAGTTTGAACATGATGAGCTTCAAGATGCCTTCCATCCCAAACCATTCTGTGATTCTTCAGTAGCTGTGAACAGCCCTTGCTTCCTTCATTTCAGCTGGACTTCTCTGCTGTTTGACCTTTGATTAATGCTTCTCCAGGTCACCCAGCAGTGAGGTGGCTGCTTTGGGGAACTGTTGGATTTCAGGTGCAAAAGCAAGGATGTTTTCCCAGAGGACTCTCAGGTACCAGGCTCAGGGACAGCACTTCTGCCTTGTGGTTTAAGGATGCTGCTGGACAGACCTATCCAGGAGGTTACTCACTGTGACACTGTGCTTGTGGAAAGTTGTGTAGTTCACTGGCAAAAGGAGTTTGTTCCAAATCCCTCAGCTGAATTACCTGGGATTGGTGCTCCTGACAAACTTAAATAAATGCTGCTGATGCTGCTGGCTGGAGGGGAAGGAAGTGCATGGGCTGACTGCTGCAGGTGTCCTCAGCTGTCCTGGAACTAATTTGGTGTCTCTTTTCTCTCCTTAGTACTTTTGTCCATCTGTTCTCTGTTGTGTGATCCCAATCCAGATGATCCTTTAGTGCCTGAGATTGCACGGATCTACAAAACAGATAGAGAAAAGTGAGTATGGAAACCAAAGCCATGGGATTTGACAGGGCAGGATCCACACAGTGGAGGGGAACTGAGAGGAACTGCTTCTTGGACAAGAGTGAGAGTGAAAAAAGGCACATCACAGCTCTGTGGTGTTCTTGGAGATTTTGTTGGGGTTTTTTTTTACCACTGTCTGAGCTGCTTTAATCCCATGTAACCACCAGAGGGAGAGCAAGTTACTCCAACGGGAGAATATTCCATGGCAGCTCTGGAGTCATACAAAGAAATAGCAAACTCCCTGCTTTACCTTCACTCTACAACACAAGGGAAGAACCAGTGGTGTAGAAGTGGGGCAGGAGGACTTTCCAGCAAACATATTTCCAGAGAAATTTCAGTGCCAACAAGCACTTTAACAGATGAGTATTGTAAAGATTTCCTACCTCATTGTTCCCTTCCAGACCTGAGCAGGGAAGGGAACATAGTCCAAAAATTTGCTTCCTCTACTGCATACTTGAGGAGCAGTACTAGAGAAGCTTATTCATCCTGGTTTTGAGAGCTGCAAGACCAGCAGCACATATTTGGAGACACAATCCACAATGATATCTGCACTTTTAAGTGTGCAGATAAACAGAAATCCTTCCTGTTTTTTACAAAAATAGGGAAATAAATTTTGGGTTTAAACAGGAGGACTTGCTCCTTGGGCAGTCTCTAGGCAGTGATATGAAGGAGAGAGTTAGTTAGGAGTGGGTTGTCAGATTGTTTAAGCTAAAAAACATTGTCTACAGACTAAATTCCAACACCAAACCAACTTGGTGTACATAACTCTAGGGAACTTCAGGCTGTGTCTTACTCTGCAAATTCTGTAGAACATGAACACCTTGCCTTCTGTTGTCAGAAGCTTTCAGCAGTGCAGTTAATCACATAACTGCTTTGTTTGCACAAGTATCCTCAGCTTCCTCTGGCTGTAAAGAGTATTTGGGTGCAGAAGCTACAGATTTCTTGGGAATTGAGTTATATTGTCCCTTTAGAATAAAAATATTCTGATGGACAAATCAGTGTCTCCTGACAGCCATCAAAATAGCCAAATGTGTAGGAAGAAATGGCTGTTGGGGTTTAGCAGATGAGTTGATGGCAGGTACTGGACTTAACTTTGCAGGGAAGCAGGAGATGGGGGAACATGTTAATCTGTTTTCCAGAATGACCAAGTGAAACCCTGCAGTAAGAGTTTCCCCAGGGACACAGCAGATGGGGCTGGGGGAGGCACAGATAAAGCCTTCCTGAAAATCCTTTCCCCTCAGCCCTGTTGTGGCTCCATTTTGTGTCTCCAATCACACAGATCTCACATTCCTGTTGTAAATACCACCAGATACTTCTTTTCCATTAAGCACTGTGGACTTTTTTGTTTCCCTTGTTTGCTTAATGTTTAATTTTGCTTAAATTTTACAAACTGATAATAGTACTGTGATTTCATGCCATGTGTAGACTAGAGTGCTGGAGCTGAAATACTGTGCAGATGCCATGTTAAATAAATCCTCTTTTTATACATACAGGTACAACAGAATAGCTCGGGAATGGACTCAGAAGTATGCGATGTAATTAAAGAAATTATTGGATAACCTCTACAAATAAAGATAGGGGAACTCTGAAAGAGAAAGTCCTTTTGATTTCCATTTGACTGCTTTCTATGAGCCCACGCCTCATCTTCCCCTGTGCACATGTTTACCTGATACAGCAGTGCTGCGTGTTGTACATACTTGGAACAACAAACTAGAAATACTGTATTTCCCCGTACCAACATTGACTCCTAGCAGAGAAGTGTGTGTGTGAAAAGCTGGTTCTTCAGTCATAACTTTGTGAGCCTAAAAGCATTCCTTGCTGAGTTAAATTGGGAAATCAAATGGGAATGAATGGGGAGAGTTCTGGTGGCTTTCAGATTTTCTAGGGACAGTGTTGCTGATCCGTGAAGGATTTTAAGTGGAATCCTTTTAAACTCATAACAGTTATGAAAAGCAAGGTGAAGAACTTGAAGCTGTTTCTGTATTCATTTTATTCTGAAGGACCTACACCTTAGGTAAATGTTATGACCAATGAGAAACTGTACCCACATCCTGTGTTTAAGGTCTAAGTTTAACCGGTCACCATTTAAATGGATTGGAGCTATTAGTGCATCAAGTGATGTTGATTTGTTTCAACTCTCTCCCTTCCTTCATACTTTTTTTGGTTTGTATGTGGTTTCTCAGTTAATACCTAGCTAATAGCTCTTATTTTTCTTAAGTTTTTTAACTGCTTAGGTCTTTCTGGATGTAAGGGTAAAAAAAAAAAAAATCCATATGACAGAAAACTTGTGTGTATTTAAAGACCCAACTGCTCCCCTGGGGCTTGTACGTTCAAGAATGAATTAATCTGTGTAATAAACTGATTACTACAGTCATTACATATAACTTTGTGTGAATAGGCTTTTAATTTTCAGAGCAGTTTGTTACAGGCTTAAACTAACGGTGGATTTCTCTAAAACAAAAAAAACTTTTTGGGCTGAAGTCGTGAAGCAGTTTGGTTTGCATCACACAAGGCACCTGAAGAGGCAAACAGGAGCTTGAGCACTTAGATGAAATCAGGATGTGTAGTGTGCCAGGAACTTGACTGTTAAACCAAATAAGCAGTTTACTAAATGCGAATCAGAGTGACATTTTACAAAGCCTGATGGTATTACTCCCACTTGCATGGGACCTAACACAATGCATATGTACTGTAGGTAAGTGAAACCTTATGTAACTAAAAAAATGGATGTAAAAGGGTAAAAAAAAGAAAAAAACCTACCAAACACATCAGCACAAACTTTCATAAAATGTAGCTTTTACATAATTACTTTGCACTAAACATTTGCAAATGTTCATACAGTTTTAAATTGTACTTGTATGTGTCTTTTTTTTTTTCTTTTTTTTTTTTTTTTGGAACAAAGTCTTCACTTGAATCTAGTGAAAAAAAAAATGTAGTTTGAAACTTTTCTTTGTATACAAGTGTATTTGCCAGCATCGTTGGTGTGACAGTAGGTGAGTCTGCAAGTTTATCTCCTCTTAGTAGAATTGTAACCCAAGCCATCGGGCAGGAGAGGCTGGAGCCGCTGGCTCTCCAGCCACAGGGTCTGTCCCAGCCATTCCCAAATGCATCTTGACACTCTTGCACAAACGAGGAATAAATGTCCACTGCTTTTGGTCTAAATCTGTTCCTCTTGTCTCATGTCTCTGGTGCTGGGCAGGTGTGAGCCCTCCTGCAGGGAGCTGTGTCCCTCTGCTGCTCTGGAGAAGGAAGGGAGCTCGTGGCCACTGTCCTGCCTGAGGGACACTGTGGGCTCACAGGGGAAGGGGAGAGATTGTGTGCAGGGCTGCAAGCTCGGCCTGGGTCACCTGGAACTTGTGTTATCCACGGGGTGTTGGTGTCTGGATCTCTGGGAAGCAGCCTGTGGCCCTGGATAACACCTGTGGCATCCAAACTGCAGTGTAAGCTGGTGTGGCTGGGGTTTGTGCCAGCCTGGCTCCATGGCCTTGCCTCTCCTGACCTGTTGTGCTCCTGCTGCACTCCCCAATTCACCTTGGCCATGGTGGAGCTGCCCTCCTGTGATTTTCCTCGGGTCACTGAGAAGTGCAGGGAAGGGGCTGCGCTGACTGTGAACAGTCTGGGGGGATTCTCTTGAACTGCTTCGCTACTGAGCCACCCAGGAATGATTTGTGTGGCAGATTTGGCTGCCTTTGGAAGTTGGCAGAGATAGGGAGAGATCAGAGACCGTATGGGAGTGGAGACAGAGAGGAGGCAGCAGTGACAGCTGAGGGAGCTGAGGAGGAGGATGGTTTCTCTTTCTGGTGGGCCAGGAGCCATGAACATGAGGTGACAGGACATGAACAAGCCACACATGCCCTGAAACAATCCTGAACCTGTAACAGCTTCAGCTTGAGGATGCATTAACACATCTGCTCATGTTGGGATGAACTCCTTTGCAGTGAGGTGTTTGAACAGTTCTGACCCTTTTTGCTGATGGCATGGCCACAGCTGTGGTGCACTGAAAGCAGCTCTGGTGGTGTTTGAGATGGGAGGATGTGCTCTGTGTGCCTCCTGTGGGTTGGCCATTTGTTGTTGAGGATTGTATTGTGAGCTCCATGGAGGAGCCTTTAGCATTTAACTGAAAGCCTGACCCAGCTTAGCTATTTTTGGGACTAGAATCTTGCTCCTTTGCATTGAGTTTGTTGTAATGTCAAACAGCACATGAGCCAGGGGCTCTGGTCACTACCTTTCCAGGAATCCCGAGCTTGTCATGTCATCAACCTTTTCCATCCCTGTGCAGTTTTTTACCTTGATTTAGTAATTTAAGTTGCCTGATTCCCTTTGCTTGGCTTTCTTTGTGTTGGACCTTCTGTGGCTGTAGATTGTTCATGCAAATCCCTTTTTCCCTGTCATGTGCTATGTGTGTTTTATTTAAAGATAGTGCTGGGCTGCTCAGAACCCCCCAGGTCTGGCAGCAAAGCTGGAACACCGTGCCTGGATGCATTCCTTGTGCTCATCAGTGCCTGTCCACTGCTCAGAGTGACCCAGAGGAGGAATGTGATCCCTGTGTTCTGGAACCTCTCTTGGCTCAGCACTGAGCAGCCACTTGTCAGTGTGCAGAACTGGCTTCAACATTCCCAACCTCCAAGGACCTGCAGAGTGGGATGGAGCTGATCCTGGGAAGTGCTGGAGACCTGATTGCTCTGCTTCAAACACCCAGCTCGTCCTGTGGTGGATGTGCTGCTACATTTCTGTCACAGCTTTTGGGCAAGGCAAGAGAGATTTTTTAATTCAGTTATTACCATGTTATCCCAATGCTTCCAACTAAGCTGCATCCCAAAGTGTCCTCAGACTCTTCTGTTCAGTCTGCATCCATCAGATGATGTGGGAAAAGCACAGGGCTAAGTTGGATGTGATCCTGTGTCCTTATAGGGTGTAGCAGACTGTTCCCTGTCCATGCTCTGAAGGTCTGGTCTTCCCTGTTGTTAGGGATGACAGCAGTGCCTGGCTCTGGTTTTTACAGTCTTGGTCATCTCCAGCAGCAAAACATCTCTGGAGCTGCTCTTGTTGCCAGTTCTGATGTGCAGGAGAAGATGAGGATCCTGAGGGAAGCTGTGCACAGTGACAGGGGCATTTCTTTGTGCTCAGCAGCTCTTTGTTGGGGAGCAGGGCAGGAGCCCCAGGGGTGTAGGAGGTGGAGAAACTGCCCCAGTAGGGAATGGAGTGAATGTGTCACCTTGCTCTGAAGAGCCAGGCCAACAAACCACCTCAGAATGTGCTCAGCACTCCCATTCCAGGTGGAGGAGCCCTTGGCTAAGGCTCCAGGCATGCCAGTGCATCCAGGCAGAGCTTGGAAGTCACCCCCTGGAGAAAAGAAGCCTGGAGGTGTATCTGAGTGGCAGGAAGGCTGTCCCCACTAAATACAGAACCTCAGAAAAGTCTTCTCATCCTTGCAGCATAAGGGAAGCCTCCTCCCCTGTCCTACAGCTGCAATGGAGTTCCCTCCCCACATTTCCTGCTTCCTTCCACCCCCTGGCTCTTTGGGTAGGCTTGGAGCAAAAGCTGCAGATCTCACTTGCTGGGGTTTGGCAAATGTGGTTTCCTACAGGGAATGCACAGGGACAGGAGCATTGAGGGTGTGTGGAGGGTTCAAAGCAGGACAGATCCTGCTGTGCAGCTCTGGGGAGGGGAGGACACCAAGCCCTGTGTGAGTGACTGCTCTGGGAGGGATCCCTGCAGCCTGTCCTCGCTGCCCCTCCCTCACCTGCAGTGTGTGTGACTAGATCCATGCTAACACTGTCTGTACTCTTGTATTGTGTTGCAATTTGATCACCATTAAATAATTCCCTTGAAATCTCTGGCTTGATTGCTTTTTTTGGTTTGTTTTGTTTTTGCTTTACCTGTGCCTTTTGCCCGTTTATTTTGGCTCACGTTGCTTCCTTTCCTCTTGTGGCTGCTCTGTCCCTTCTCCCTGAGGCTCCAGTCTTGCTCTGTCCCTCTCTCAACTATCTCCAGTCACCTTCATCTTGTTTCTTAAGCCTCCTGCAAAGCCTGGCTTGCTCTGAGCACAGGCAGTGCTTTCTGGGAGAGCTGGAGTGGCAGAAATCCCTGTGCTCTTACCAAGCCCTATACTGTCCCGTTCCTTTTTGGAAATTGTGATTTGATAGAAGTTTGTTGGTGCTTTGATTTCATCATGAGCTTGATCCAGTCCCTGATGCAGTGGGGTCACTTGAGAAAAGCTGGGATCAGCTCAGGAGCACAAGGCACGGGGGGAAGCTGGAGCTGTTGGTTCCCACAGCTCATGGCTTCCTCTAACCTGCATTTGGCACCCACAGGTTCTATTTTATTGTGTTCCTGCCTCTCTGCGTCCACCGCCTCCTTCCCTGGGTGAGAAGATTCGTTTTCATTGTTGTCTAGTCAGGTGAAACCACCTCGGGGCGAGTGGGGGTTGGGTGTATTTACCATTCTCCTCCTTTCCTCAGCAAATCTGATTGTTGCTCACCTCTAAACATTTCTTTGGCTGGGAGAGCAGGTTGTTGGGGTGTAGATAAAAATGGCATTTTGAATAAGAAGTGAATTGGTGTCCTGAAGCCACAAGCGCCATACCCCAAGCTTTTCTGTCCCCAGAGCCTTTGCCCAGCCCCAGCTGCTGAGGTGTCTGGGGAGGCTCATCCTGCCCTGCTGCTGCCTCTGGAGGAGCCATCTGAGCTGGCCAGGCTGGGAGAAAGGAACAAGCTGCCCTTGGGCACCACAGCCGGGAGCAAGTGCCAGTGTTCTAAAGGGGGGAGCATTAATTCCTACTTCTGATGGAGCACAGGTAGCCATGGAGTGCCTGCTGCTTTCTGGCTGCCTTCAGCAGAACTGGTGTTTGTGTCTAAACCCTCTGTATGCTCCCCCCTCTGGTGTTTGTGTCCAAACCCTCTCTGTGCTCCTCACTCTGGTGTTTGTGTCCAAACCCTCTCTGTGCTCCCCCCTCTGGTGTTTGTGTCCAAACCCTCTCTGTGCTCCCCACTCTGGTGTTTGTGTCTAAACCCTCTCTGTGCTCCCCCTGTCTGGTGTTTGTGTCCAAACCCTCTCTGTGCTCCCCCACTCTGGTGTTTGTGTCTAAACCCTCTGTGTGCTCCCCACTCTGGTGTTTGTGTCCAAACCCTCTGTGTGCTCCCCACTCTGCTGTTTGTGTCTAAACCCTCTCTGTGCTCCCCACTCTGGTGTTTGTGTCCAAACCCTCTCTGTGCTCCCCACTCTGGTGTTTGTGTCCAAACCCTCTCTGCACCCCCTGAGGTGCCTGAGGCAGTTGTGCTGTTTGGGAGGTTTGATTCCCCCCTGCCTTGTGGCTATTCTTGGGTCAGTGTTTAGCAAGTTTTTATTGAAACAGTCTCCCCTCCAGCTTGGGATGGGGATTATTTGTCTGCCCCCTGCCCTGAGCTGGGTGAGTCGCTGCAGTGCTGCTGTCTGGGGCTCCCTGGGAGGTCTGTGCATGGCCAGTTCAGCGTGAGGAGCAGGAATTCTGCAGGGCATCAGGCAGACGGGGTCATTTGGGCTGGAAAATCCCATCAGGAGTCCAACAGCTCCCCCAGCACTGCCAAGGCCACCACTAAGCCACGTCCCAAAGTGCCACATCCATGGACTTTATTTTAGCACCTCCAGGGATGGTGACTCCATCACTGCCCTGGTGGTGTGTGCCAATGCCCAACCACCTTTCAGTGGAGATCTTTTCTCTGATATCCAACCTGAACCTCCCCTGGCACAACCTCAGGCTGTTTCCTCTTGTCCTGGGAGAAGGGGCTGACCCCACATAGTTCAAACCAGGGAGTTGCAGGGAGCAGAGGAGAAACTTGGTGTCACCAGAGCTCCAGGAAAGGATCCCTGTACCCATAACTCACCCTTGGCTGTCACCTGCACAGCTGCAGAAGGATGTCCCAACATTCCTGATCCCCTGGTTAACCCTGTGCTCAACTTCTCTGATTTGTCCCCTCTATTTTACCCCTGTTCCTTGGCACTGTGTGGGATAAGAGCTCTGATTTTCAGGAAAACAGGCAGAATGGAGCAGTGGGTGAGGATGTGTGAGCAGGATGACATGGGACAGTGAGGTGACAGCAGTTCCTGGATGTTCTTGTGTCCAAGCAGGTGCACGTGGGGACTCACCTGCAGAGATAAAGGTGTGTGTGAGATAAAGCCCAGCTGTGGCACCTTGGGCCGGGTGAGCTTCAGCTGCACATTGATCCCATTGAGTCAGAGATGGGATTGACCCTGCTGGATTCAGCACTTCCATAAAGCTCCATGGGAGTTTTCTGCTGCTGTAACCCTGAGTGCCAATAAAGCACTCAGTGCTCCAGCTTGTGATGCTGGACACTTCATGGGAGGATGGGGTTTTGTCAAGTGGGTTTTACTGGGTTTGCTGTGGGGTAACTGTTCAAATTAGAGAATTGTGTAGGCTGGAAAAGACCTCAGAGATGATCGAGTGCAAGTGCTGCAGTCTGAGCTGACGCAGGACAGGTAAGCACAGACCCTCTGTATTTAAATGCTCAAATCTTCCCTTATATCAAATCCTGCCTTGGGCAAGTAACTCCACTCAGAAATGCTGTGCTGGCCTCTGGAAGGCACCCCCAGGAATGCCCAAATCCTTGGCCAGAGGCTCTTTGGAAAGGGGTGATGGATGACACAGCCCCAGCCCCAGGGAGGAGCAGATGGGGCCCAACTGGGAGCACCTCCTGTGGCAGTGCCTGCAGCCAGGGCTGAGGGAGCTGTCCTGGGTGGGAATGACACGGGATGAGCCTCGGGAAAGGGCTGGTGAGGCCCTTTTGGAACAGAACTAAAGGGGCTTTGCAGTGGGATTGAACCTCCCCTGCTCTGAGTCCTCTCATGCCTCCTGTGCCCTGGGGGTGACTTGCATCAGTCTCCATGAGCTGAATGAAAATTCCTCCTGTTCAGCCCATTCCTCTGCTTTCCTGTTGTCTTTTCCCTTTTTCTCCTGGCAAAGTTGTCTCTCTGCCAGGCCATGTCTGTCCCAGCCCCTGCCTGAGCTGCATTAGCAGCATTTGAGCACTGAATCCTCTTGGTTAAGCCCTTGGCTGTGTAGCCACTGTAAGCCACTGAATGTTTATAGATTTGTTTTTTGTTTTTGTTTTTTCCTAGCTCTGCCTTCCAGCCTGTGCCATTCCCTTTGGTTACAGGGATTTTTTATTTTTTTTTTTTGTGGAAGAGGAACTGGAGCTGGTGCTGAGACCCAGAGTCCCCAAACCTCTCAGTGTAAATAAGGGATCTGCTGATCCTTTCCTTGAGCACAAGCCAAGCCTGCCCTTGAAGTGAAACCACCAGATCCAGAAACTCTTTTCAAACAAAATCCATCCCTCCTGCCTTTGGGGACTGCTGGAAGCTCCAGGACTTCTTCAGGAAGCAGGAAGGATGGAGCCATGGCAGGGCCAGGGTCTGAGACAGAGCTGGGCTGGGATCCCACCAGGCAGGGTCCTGGTCCTGTGCTGGCCCTGGAGCTCCCAGCCCCCTCCAGCCCCTCAGACCCCACCAGGCAGGAGTGCTGTGTCCTGGCTGCCTGTGGCAATCAATCACATCCCAATCACATCCCCCTGCCTCCTTTCTCCAGGAGGAGGAGGGATGCTGGGGGATGTGGTTACAGGCAGGGCAGGGCAGGGATGCTGCCCAAGCAGGGATGTGGCACCCTGGGCACTGCTGTGCCTTCACCAAGGGCTGTGGGGAGGCTGCAAGGGACCCCTGGAGTGCTGGGGGGTCACAGGACAGAAGTTCCCCCTGTAGCTGTGCTGCTGGGAAACAAGGATGTGAGAATTGGAGTCACAGACTGGTTTGAGTTGGAATGGACCTTAAACCTCCGAGTGTAAGGGATGGGATGGGGTGGGATGGGATGGGATGGGATGGGATGGGATGGGGAGGGGAGAGGCAGCTGGACCTCCATGGGGCAGCATTTCTCATTCAGGTGTGTTTGTAAGGACAGCTTTGGGTTTCCGGCTGGGATGGAGCTGGGCACAATCCCCAGCCGGCAGCAGGGGAAGGCGAGGACAAGCGGAGGGGGCTGAGGGACAGCGGGGTCTCCCCTATCCCTTCATTCGGTGTGGGTGAAAAAACCCAGCTGAAAAGAGGAAACATCCCCCAGAAGGGCCCGAATTGGCCAAGAGCCGCGGCCGGGGGGCCCCGCTCCGCTCCCCGCGGCCGGGCGAGGGCAGCAGAGGCCGGGAAGCGGCGGGGCCGGGCCGGGGCTGCCCCGCTCCGCTCCCCCCGGCTGCCGGCGGGGCTCGGCACGGCCAGCACGGCTATTTAGGAACCTGCTCTCATCAGCAGCAAGAAAACTCCTTGTTATTTCTATTTTTTATTGTTATCGTTGGAAGCCCGTGAACCCCGAGTAGAGCAGATGTGCTCCGCGATGCTCCAGTCCCCAAATCCTCCCCCAGGTGACTCCTGCAGACACAAAGGGCTTGTCCTGCTGCTTGTCCTGCTGCTTGTCCGCTCAGCATCCTCTGGGAAACCCACAGAGCCAGGCTGGGGGTGCCTCCGGCGCAGGGGACATGCGACATCACCTGACTGCTGTCCCCTCTTGCGGACTCAGGGCCAGGGTAGGAGATGCTGGACCTGCAGGGGCACCCACAACCCGGCCACCCCATTCCACCAGCGGCCATCCCTGGTGCCAGGACCCACCTGGAGGAGGCACCCAGGGTGCCAGGCTGGGGTTCACCCCCGGGACCCTCCAGAGGAGCTCCGGGCTGTCCCGGGCCTGGCTGTGCCGCTGCCCCACGGCCGGGCCCATCTCGGGCTGCCCCCGGCCCCAGCTGCCTCCTGCCCTGGCTCGCTCCGTGCCCTGCCATCTTGCGCCTGTGAATAATTCACCGGGCCTGTCCCCGTTGTTTCCTTGCAGGTATTTATAGCCCGTGCTCACGTCTCCTTGGAGGCAGCTCGCTCCGCCGCCGTGTAAATTTAGCTCCCGTCGTCTCTCACATGTCATGCCCTCCAGCCCTTCCGTGCGGCCCTTCCCGCCAGGGCCCGGAGCCCGCACGTCCCCTCCATGGCTGGGCAGGGTGCTGCCCGTGCCGTGCCCGCTGTGCCCTGCAGGCCGGGGCAGCTCCGCTTCCCTCTGGCAGCTGCCACCGAGCCCTTCAGCTGCCGCGGCTCAGGGGATGCTTTGGAATTGATGCTTTGGGGTTGATGCTTTGGGATTGATCCTTTGGGATTGATCCTTTGGGATTGATGCTTTGGGGTTGATGCTTTGGGGTTGATGCTTTGGGGTTGATGCTTTGGGATTGATGCTTTGGGATTGATGCTTTGGGGTTGATGCTTTGGGGTTCATGCTTTGGGATTGATCCTTTGGGGTTGATGCTTTGGGATTGATGCTGTGGGATTGATGCTTTGGGATTGATGCTTTGGGATTGATGCTTTGGGATTGATGCTTTGGGGTTGATGCTTTGGGATTCCTGGGCTGCCATCTGTGCTGTGCAAATCCCCCACTCGGAGGGCTGCGTGTGGACCCGCTCCGGACCCGGAGCTGGAGCTGTTGTCATCCCGCTCCTCATTCCCAGGGGCACAAACATCTCCCCCTTCTCCTTCTGCCCTCCTGGCACCCAGCCCTGTGCTCTGCCCACCCGGGCCGGGCCGTGAGGAGGGAACGGGGCAGCTCTGAGGGATGGATGGGCTCGGGAGATGGAGGCTTCTTCCACCAGGTCACCTCCAGTCCCCAGAGTGCTCGGCCTGGCTGCCGGTGCCACCGCGCCCCTGTCCCCGCCGAGAAATGGAGCGGGGGCTGCAGCACACGGGCCGGCTGTGCTGGGCACGGGTGGGCTCTGAGGATGGGCAGCAGTGGGGACAGAGCCACGGAGGCACTGGGACTGCCGATGGCACGGGACTGTGGCAGTGCCCGTGTCCCGGTCACAGCAGTGCCCGTGTCCCGTCCCGCTCCCACAGGACCCCCCCACAGTGACCCCATCCCCGTCCTGACGAGCCACCCGCAGACACAAACCCGGCAGGAGCGAGCCCCCTCTCCCGCTCCCCATTCCCCACCCTGCTGCGGGGTGCAAACACCCCCTGAGCCGCCCCAGCTTCTCCCCAGATCCCCGGGCGGTGCCGGGGGGCTGCGGCTGCCCCCGGGGTGCCGAGATGGCAGCGAGGGCCCCCGTGCCCGCCCAGCGCCGGCTCGGAGCTCTTGAAAGGCCGCTCGGTGGGGAGGTGGCAGCGGCTCCCTGAGGGCCCGTCGGAGGTAATTAATGAGCATCCTGCGCTCTCCCCGCTGCGCCTCCATCCCCCCGGACCCAGGCGGGCACCGCCGGCGCTGGGGGCCGGGGGACCTGGCGGCACGGGGGCCTCGTTAATATTTTAGGAGCTCTTTTGTCCGCAGGGGATGGGGAGGCTCGTTCGCAATCGCCTTTCATCTCCGTGAGGCCTCCGCGCGGCTCCAGCCTCTTATCTGCCGCCTCCTCGCTGCTTTGCTACAGCTTGTTATGGGGCTTGGGCTGTTGTTGTTTTTTTTTTTTTATTATTTTTTCTGGGAAGGGTTGGAAAAAAAGCCTGGCTGCTCCTGGCCAAAGGGCATCCGCCAGCCGTGCTGGCGGCAGCTGCTGCAGCATCCCCGCACGGCTCCTGCCTGCCTGCTGCCGTCCCTGCAGCCCTGCCCGGGCCGGGCTGTGCCAAGGGCTGCCCCTGGCCCTGCCCCTGCTGGCCCTGGGGAGGCCCCTGTGGTGGCAGAGAGAGGAGGGTTTTGTTTTTTGTGGGTTTTTTTTTGTGTGTGTGTGTGGGGGTGTACTGCACTGCCTGTGCCACCCGTGAGACTGGAGACCTCCAAGGGCTGTACCATGAATCCACTGAAACCCTGTTCCCTGTGGGAACATGAAAAACCAGCCCTGGTGCCTCCTGGCTAGCTGGGAAGGAGCAGAACCAAGGTGCAGAACTGGGCTGGTTCGAGGAGGAAGAGGGTGATGAAGGAGAAAGTTCCCGGAGGGGGAAATGCTGAGCTGAGATGCATTTCTGTTCCCCTCTGGGCTGGGGAATGTCAGCAAAGCTGGGAGAGCAGAGGGGTGGCTCAGCCCCGGGGCTTTAACAATCCCATGGACAATTGTCTCCAGGTGCTCCCTCGGACCTCTCCTTCATCCTGCCCTTGCTCCTCTTGCCATCTTGGGCAATCCCTCACTCTCCTCAGGTCCCACACTCGTAGTCTTGGCCCCTCTTATCCCTCCCAGGCAGTGTTACTCATTTAACTCAGTGTTACTCATGGTGTCCCTTCTCCAGCGATGGTCCCAGCTGGCTGAGGCCTGGGCAGCTCGGGGTCCCTGTGTGGGGTTCTGGGGGTCTCCAGGTGAGCCCCCATGCACACACAGGCTCTCCTGAGGACTCTGTTGCCTTTCTCTTTGATTCTGTCCATCCACTGTGCCACAAAGGCAACAGCACTTACCTTGTCCTGGAAAAAGGCCAGCCCCAAGCCTGGGCTGGGCCAGACGTGCCAGTGCCACCAGGGCTGACCCATCTGTCCCTCCCTTTGCCCAAGCAGGAACTTGGATCCCCAGAGGAAATCTGGCTGAAGGCCTTCAGGAGACTTGGTTCTGTGTTCTGCTAAGGCTGACAGCTCCTTCCCAAGGGAAGGTCCTTCCCCATCAGCTCAGACTCCCTCACTGCCCGGCCCAGCTGCACACAGGTGGGGAATGCTGCTGTCCCTGGGGAGGTGCCATCCTCCTGGCACTGGCACTGCTGCCAGGCCACCCCAGCTGGCATTCCAGGCCTGGGCCCGTGGGGCAGGGCTGGCGCCTGCGCTCAGGAGGGCGGTGAGCTCACGGGTTTCATTTTCTCTGGGCTTCCTTGGCTCTGACATGTGATCCTCGCTACAGGAAGGACGCGGCGAGCGCGCCGTCCCCCGGGGCTGCTGCCTCGACCTTGTGGGAAGAGGTAAGAGCACAGCATGGCTTTTCCACCTCACTGGTGTCGCTTCCAGCAGCAATTCAATATCTCCCTGATAACCCAGGCCGAGTTTCAGGCACTGTTAAAAAAAAATAAAGCATCTCCTGGTAGAAGTCAATGTCCTCAGATGAAATCCCCGGTGTGGGTCTGCGTGGCTGGCCCCACACTGCAGCTGTCCACTGCCAGCTCCACGCTTGTCCTTGTCCTCTGGCAGGGCCCTGACGCCCTCCTGGAGGGGACTGGGGACTCCCAGTGTGGGGACTGTCACCCCTGGGCTCTGTGCAGAGCAGGGGGATGTTCACCAGCCCCATCTGGGATGCAGTGGGGCTGTGGCAGCTCCATCCCACCCCATAGCAAAGCTGCCATCACTCCCCTTCCAGCATCCCAGACATTCCCACATGGCCCCACCCACGGGACAGAGGTACCAGGGCTTACCCCGGCCAAGGGAAGGTCTGGGGGGCTCCCTTTGGGTGTGCACAGCCACCTCAGCAGGGCTGCAGGGACTGGGGCTCCCTTTGGATGCAGCAGGGCTGGGGTGGGCTCAGCTCAGGCGTGACCCTCAGGGCTGCTCTGGCCATGCACCTTTCTCCTCAGGACTGCTCTGGCCATGCACCTTTCCCCAGGCCCAGGTCTCTGCCCCTGGCTCTGGGCTCACTTTTCTGGTTCCACTTGGTTTCCCGGTTCCACCTCGATTTCCCGGGCTCCTTCCCGTGCGCTCAACTCCCTGTGCTCACCTCTGTGAGCTCCCCCGCACCTCCAGAAGGGAGTTTCCCTGGGCCTGGCTCGCTGGATCGGGATTTCCAGGCTCGGTTCTCCAGGCACACCTGGCCGGAGGTGTCTCCCAGGCTCGGAGCCTCGCTGGTGGTTCCCAGCTGCTTCCCGGGGCTCTCCCCACCAGCCCGGTGCCAGCAGAGGGCCTCCCTTACCAGCGCAGCGCCGTCTGGAAATTATAAAACACATTATCTATTTGGCAAAACTTTGTGCAAGGATCAGGAAAAGGGCTGGAATCCGTTCTCCTCCAGGAGACCGGAGACAGCGTGTCCCCCCCGGCTCCTGTTTTCAATGCCAGCACTCAGCCGCGTTAAAGCCGTGGGAGCGTTCGTCATTAAAATGGCAATTGTGGAGCCAGGCAATAAATTTAACATCATAAAAGGCGCTGGGAGGGTCTCGCTCATCTGTTGCTCTTCAAAGAAAAGTGTTAGTTGCTTCCGAGAAAAAAAAAAAAAAAATAAAATTGGGAAGACGCAGGTGAGAAGGGACGGGGTGGGCGCTGTGCCCGGGTGCCGGGGCGTGCGGGGAGCGTGGGCACAGTGCCCGGACACAGGGGACGCGCTGGGGTGCCCGTGGGGCTGGGGGGGTGAGGAGGGGGCGCTCGGGCTCTTTCCCGGTGGTGGGGTTCCCTCTCTGCGTGTCTCTGGCTGAGCGGGCACAGGGGCTGTGCGGGGACATGTCCCTTCTGCTGCTGGGGTGCTGAGGGACCGTGCCACCAAGCAATGAGGGACACCCGCAGGCTCAGGGTGACACGGCCAGGCTCCCTGCTCTGCCCTCAGCCCTGCGGCGCCGCTGGGAGCCCCCGCCAGCCCCGCCGATAGCCATCATCATCATCATCATCATCATCATCTCCCCACGCCAGGCTCCGGCCGCCGGCGTCTGCCGGCAGAATTAGCCGTCGGATTGGAACCGTTCGCTAAATAATTCACGAGATTTCTTTTTTTCTTTTTTTTTTTTTTTTTCTTTCCCTCTCCCTCTCTCTTTTTCTCGAAAGCTGTTTTCTTTTTTTTTCCCCCCTTTAAGGTCGGAGTATTTTCCAGGCTGGGTTTCCATCGAGGGGGTGCGGACACGCTCAGGCAATACCGCCATGTGTTTACAGCTCAGCTCCCGGCGTTATTTAGGGATTGTAAAACCACAGCAGCTCTCTCGCTCGCTCGCTGCTCGCTCCCCCCCGCTCGCCGCAGCCAATTTTTTTCCTCCATGCGGCTCTCGTTGCAGCGGCAAAGGTCAACCCCGCTCCTTTGAAAGCAGCACCCCCCTCCCTTATCAGATTTAGGAATCCTTGGGGGAGGTTGAAGCCGAAATGCAGGCAAAGCCAGCTGGCCGCGCTCCGGCCGGGGGGGCCGCAGGGTGGGAAGGAAGGATGGAGGAGGAGGAGGAGGAGGAGGAGGAGGAGGGCGGTGGGATGAGCCCCCGCGCCCGGGCGGGGCAGCACGGCCAGCGGGAGCGGTGCAGAATGGGGGCGCGGATAATCCAGCTGATCAGCGCCGGGCTCGGGCAGGGGGAATTTGATGTGACGGGAAAATCGCACCGCGGCTCGGGGGGCTGCGGAGCCCCTCGGAGCAGGGATGGGGTCGCAGCCCTGCAGAGAGGGGCTGGGGGCTCGGGGATGGGGCCATGGGAGAGGGTGAGCTCCATGGGAGAGGTGAGGGGTGTGCAGAGGGTGAGCCCCTGGCACTGCACCGGGGGGGTCACAGAGATGGGGGGCACAGCGAGGGCACAGCGCCCCTGGCAAACGTCTGGGGTCTGTGGCAGGGCCCGGGAATGGATGGGATATTATCCCCGGGATAATCTGCTCTGGGGGACCCCCAGCCCTCTGCCCCACACCCCCAAACTGGGCAGCCCTGGGGAACCTCAGTGAGCGTGGGGAGGGCTCTGGGGGGTCACGGCCATGGATGGGGTGACCGAGCGGTGGCGGAGCGTGGCACTGGGGACCCGGGCAGAGGGGAGGCGGCAGCCGGGGCAGGAGCCGGACGGGGCCAGGCGCGGGGCGGAGCGCGGACGCGGGGCAGAGGCTCCGGCAGCGCTGCCCCGGCCCCGGTGCCGGTCGCTGCCCTGGGGACGCTCCCTGCTGGTCCCGTCCTGGCCCAGGCACCGCTCACGCCATCCAGCTTTGCCAGCGGATGGTTTTTAATTAAAACCAGAGATGCTGCTCTGCGCCCCGGCCCTTCAGGGATGACCACTGCTCACATCCTCTGCCTTCGCTCTTCCTGCCCGCGCAGCTTGACACGGGGAGATGAAAGTCCCTCCCTGCCGAAAAAGCACCAGGAGAAAAGGGCAGCCATGGAATCACGCTGCCAAGATGTCCCCAGCCGAGGGTGCAGCGGGGTCCTGCCCACCAGGGGACATGGCCAGAGCCGAGCAGAGCCTGGGGAGTGGGGCTGCTGCCTTCAGCCCTTCTAAAAATAACAGCTCCGAGCGCAGCGAGCGCCGGGCGCCTAACTGGAACCAGCTTTCCAAACTCCCAGCTGGAAGCAGCTTTAGGAGCCTGCACCAGCCTTTCTGGGAAAGAGCAATTAAAAATAGCGAGCGACAAAGCGCCGTCCCTGCTGCCCGCGCTGCCCTGTGCGGGGAGGACACGGGAGCCAGGTTGGGAGGGCAGGTGTTCCCTCTGCTCAGCTTGGAAAGGCAGCAGCTCCCAGAGATGGAGCTGGAAGGAGTCATGGGGGGATTCAGCCTCCCTGATCCCGGGAGAAAGGGGGCAGTGGGCTCAGAGCCTTCCAAGGAGAGCAGCTGGGGCTGTTCCAGCATTGTCACCTGCTGGTTGTGGGTGCTGCAGCTGCAGCTGGAGCTGGCATGGAGCTGGGGCCACGTCCAGGCTGGAGCCTGGAAGGGCAAAGGCGAGGCTGTCCCAGGGAGGTGTGGGTAGAACAACATCCTACAGCAGGGGTGGGAGGGGGATTCTGGGGACAGGTGAGGGGCTCCGAGTATCCCACATGGGCTCCAGCTCATCCACTCACCCAGGCTCCAGCCCATCCATCCCCACAGCTCCACCCCACCCACTCAATGGCATCCAACACACCCACCCTCACGAGCTCCAGCTCTGTGGGTACATACTCTCCACCTCACCCCCTCTGAGGCTCAGCCCTGTCACTCCTGAGGGTGCCCATGGCTGGGATTGGTGCTGGACCCCTGCCTGCACTCAGCCTGGAGATGGCTCCATGCAGGTTTAGCTGCTGGCATGTGCCTGATGCTCCATGCCAGGCTCATCAGCTCTGTGCCCAACCCTCCGTTCCATGGCACAGAGCCTGCACCCCTGCATGCTGCTGATCCCACTGATCCCACTGCTCCCCATTATCCCACTGATCCCACTGCTCCTGCTGATGCCAGTGATCCCACTGCTCCCCATGATCCCACTGATCCCACTGATCCCACTGTTCTTACTGATCCCACTGCTCCCCATGATCCCACTGCTCCCCATGATTCCACTGCTCCCGCTGCTCCTCAGCTCCCACTGCTCCCTCTGCTCCTGCTGATCCCACTGATCCCACTGCTCCCCATGATCCCACTGATCCCACTGTTCTCACTGATCCCACTGCCCCAACTTCTCCCATTGCTCCAGCTGATCCCACTGTCCCCGCTGCTCCCACTGCTCCCCATGATCCCCATGATCCCACTGTCCCCACTGTCCCCACTGCTCCCTCTGCTCCTGCTGATCCCAGTGATCCCACTGCTCCCCGTGATCCCCATGATCCCACTGCTCCCACTGCTCCCACTGCTCCCCATGATCCCCGTGATCCCCATGATCCCACTGTCCCCACTGCTCCCCATGATCCCACTGCTCCCTCTGCTCCTGCTGATCCCAGTGATCCCACTGTCCCCACTGCTCCCACTGCTCCCCATGATCCCCATGATTCCACTGCTCCCACTGCTCCCCATGATCCCCGTGATCCCACTGTCCCCACTGTCCCCACTGTCCCCACTGCCCCCACTGATCCGCAGCTCCCTGCTCTCTCCCTTTCCCCCCCACAATTCTGCTGCCTTGGTTTGTGGGGTGCCCTGACTGTCCTTTGGCCGGGCACCCTCCGGGCTGCTCCAGGCATCCCCGTGCTCACGCTTCCCCCCTGCCATGGGTCTCCTGCCATCCTCCGCCTGCTCTCCCTCCCCCTTCCTAACGCGAGCGCGCAGGGCCGGGGCAGAGCCCCCCAGCTCCCCCAGCGGCGGCTCCCCGGGCGCTGTTTCCTCTCTGCTGCCTTGCTCTCGTTGTGTCCTAATCCCTAAGGAAGGGCCATGGCAGAGGAAGTCTTGCGGAAGCCGGTACTGGCAGCGCCTTCCTGCTGCCAGCCCCGCTGCAGCCCTGCCACAACGGGATTTCCTCGGGACTGGACAGGACCCAGTTCATGGTTTTGGTCTGGGACAAACCCTGCTGCTCTCTGCCCCTCTTGCTCAGTCAGGGTCCCCCGTTCTCCTCCCCATTTTGTGTTTATCCAGGTCAGGAGCAAGGCTGTCCCACACCCTCCTGGAAAACGCCAGCTCCTCTTTTCCCAGGTGTGGATTCCCAGGTGCCCCCAAGCCTCCCAATGCTCCATGTGTGCCTCCAGCTGAGTGGCTGCTGCTGGTGCCCATGTCCAGCTGATGGGACAGCTGATGTTTTGGGACTGTCTTGGGACAGCAGCTCAATAGCTGTGGTGTCCCAGTGGATTTCTGAGTAGAAATGAGAATATCCACCAATCTCCTTAGCAATGCACTAATGACTCTCCTCACCTGTTCTTTGTCATTGCTATGGAGAGACCTTCTCCCTTTTCCTTTCCTTCCATGTTTCAGGGAGTTCCTGTATCCTTTAGCCTCCCTCACCAGCTCCTTCCATCCCATGCAGACTCCTTTCCCCCCTCACTGTGTCTCAAGGTCTCTCAGACCCACAAGAAGGAGGCCAATGCTCCCTGAGTGCAGCTGTGTGAGCCCCTCGGGGCTGGGACACAGCAATGGTCACCACTGAGGGCGGCCAACCCTGCCACCCCAACCGAGGGATGTGCCACCACTTCACAGGATAAAACCTTTCCTCCTCACAGAGATGCACAACCAAGGGCTCTGTTGGGGTTTTGTTTCCTTTTAGAGCCCCAGCAGTGACATGGGGACCCCGGGCAGAGAGCAGTGCCCACAGGTGCCATCCCACAGGACTGTCTTGTGCTGGCAGGGAGGGATGCAGATGCAGATGGGAGCTTGCACTGCATGTGAATAAGGATTCTGACAGCCCAGAGGGGTCCTTTGGGGACCTTTGGGGACATGGAGGGAAAAGCACAGTGGGACACCGGGGAGTCTGCTGCTGCCTCAGTGCCACCCTGTGATGCTCCCAGCTCAGGGAGCTTGGCAAAGCCCAGGAGAACACAGGAATTTGTCTCTGCACTCTTTCCTGAGGAAGTTTTGCTCCTGCCAAGGGGAGTTCATTGCAGAGGATTCTCCAGGGAGATGCTCACAGAGTGGTGCATGGGGAAGATGGGCAGCTCACTCAGGGCTCCACCAGGCAGGTGAAGAGCAGCTCTGGAGGGATCACAAAGGGACATGAGGCTTCTCCCACCTCTTTTGTGCTCGCTGCCTTCCCGTGCAGGGCTGGGCCCCACCAGGTGAAGGCAGGAAGGCATCAGGCAGCACAGCAGGGCTGGTGGGAGTAGCATGGTGGGGGGCCCAGCTGGTGCGTGGGCCCACGGAGAGGCTGCACAGAGAGAGGAGAAAAGGGAAAATGGCTTCTGTAAACCCCCAGGTGCCACGGGAAGGCAGGCACGGGGTGAGGCAGGGAGGGCAGAGCTCGAGGGGGGCCCCTGCCTCTGGACTGGAGGGGATGGAGAGCCAGTGTGGTGGCAGGGAGCCAGCAGGAGGAAGGCAGAGCCTGAGGGGTGGATGAAGCACCAGTGACTGAGCTGCACCAGTGACCACAGGCACTGCCAAAGGCACTGCTGGATCAGGAGCAGCGTTTTCCCAGGAGCCCCAAACCCCACCCAAGCTTGGTCCCCAGCAGCCACCAACACACAGAACAAGCCCCTGCATCCCCCAGCCCGAGTGGGGTCCTGGGGTGAGGTGCAGGAGGAACCTTTTCTCCTGGAGGCACCGTCCTGCCCTGCCCAGGGAGCTGCTGGGACCTGCCCAAGGCTGGGACACCCTCACCCTGGGGCATCCAGCACTGAGGAGACAGCCAGCACACCTGGGACATGGGACGAGTCTCTCCACAAGATGAGCACTGCATGATGCCTTCGTGTCCCCAGAGTTCCCAATGTGGCTCCTCGAGTGTGTCACCTCACCTGCCTTGCTCCAAGGGCTCCTCCATGGCTTTCTGCCCAGGTCATGTCCTGGCCAGCCACTTCTCAGGATGGCATCTCCTCTGGGCAGCTGATGGAGGGGGATCAAGAGCAGACCATAAGCTGGGCTTAGCCAAAAGGGATCATTTCCATGAGGTGCAGGGAAAACTGAATCCTGTGACCATGGGAGAGAGCAGGAAGGGGCTATGGAGGAATGGCAAGGGAGAAGGTGGCACCCAGAGAAGTGGCAGTGGGAGTTTAGAGGGGTGAGGGTACCACAAGGTGTGTTTAATTCCTGGAATGGCTTCCACAAAGGACGCCCTGACAGCGCCGCTCGGTTCCTCCCAGCTGTGCTTGTCTGCAAAACAGCCATCCCTGCTTCCCCAAAATACTTGGGAGGGCTGGAGTAGGCCAACTCCACCACCCTCATCGATGCTGCAGGGAGCCTATTTTAAGCCTTGCTAACGTAGGAGGATTAAATTTGGCTGGCTGAGACACGTCCTGCTCCCAGCTGTCCCCCAGCCTCCCCTGAGGTTGGCAGCTCTGCTGCAGGCTCGGCTCACGAGGCAGGAGGCTGCCCTGGGCCTCCAGGGTCAGCTGCCCTGCAAAGAGGAACCCAAAACTGGGGCATCTCCTTGGATGCAGAGGCACTCGGATGCAAAAGCTCGTGCAGGCATTGGTGCCAACTGGCTGACCCACAGGAATGAGGTGGGAAGCGTCGTGGGATGAGCTCTTGTGGCGTGGATGGGTTTGGTCTCCAGCCCCTTGGTCCTCTCCAGAGTGCCCTTACCCAGAGGAGCTGAGTGATGGGAGAGCCTCCTGCCCATCCTGGCACCCCCTGCCTGCCCAGCCAGGGGTGTCTGTGGCCGGGCAGTCCTGCTGAGACCCACAGACCGATTTGCCCCTTCCCATGGGGTGCAGACTCCTCTCCCTCGCCCTCTGCACTCCCACACATCCCCACCAAGCTCATTGTTGCATTCATTGACAGAGCACTCATTGCTGGAGGTCTTGCCGAAGAACCTCATGGAAAATTGTGTGTTGCCTGCCTGGAATTCCCTGGTGCCAACACCACGGTGTATATTTAAAGGAGTGTCACACCCGGCCATCGAGGGCTACATCGCAGCCCAGGGCAAAGGTTTGGCCGGGGGAAATGAAGCAGGAGCTGGTTTGCACCTATTGGGATGTTCCACCACTGACCTGCGCCGCCGATCCCCGCTGCCACGGCGAGCATCACCCCGCTGCTCTTCCTCCCTTTGCTCATTTGGAAGACGGGGGTAATAATCCCCATCACCTATTTGCGAGGCTGTTGTGAATTTTCATGAGCTCCCATCTGAACGGGGCTTTGAGCAGGAAAACTGCTGTATCAGCTCTAGGCAATGATAAACAATACTCAGCATTTACATATTCAAAGCACTTTGATTAACTCTTGGGGTTTAAGGACTTGAGTCGATTCCCACCCGACCGTAATGGCAGCTGGACGGGGCGAGGGGCGGCGCTGGGGGGATCTGAGGGGAGAGCTGGGGGTTCACTCCAGCAGGGCCGGGGGGAACCCCCGAGAGAGTCACGCAAAGCACCTCCTGCCTGAAACCCCTGCCGGGAACGGAGGGAAAATAAATCCGGCTGGTCCCGCCTGCGGGAAGGGGCAGATCCCGCCATGCGGAGCGGGTGCCGAGCCGGAGCATCAGCGGTTCTGCCGCAGACGCTGTAACCAGGTGTTAAATAGCTGTGAAATGCTAACTTGATTCATGCAGGAGTTGCCAAAGAAAGGAATTTTTCTTTTCTTTTAAGAAAAAAATAAATTAGGGAAGGATGGGCCCACGCTTGCCCTGACGCACAGCGCCGTGACCTCCTCCCCAGACGCTTGCTAATTCCACGGGGGCAAAAAGCCGCGGAGAGCAAATCCAGGAGCACGATTTCGCATTTTATTCAGCCGGTTATTTATTTACTTTTTTTTTTTTCCTTACCAAATCTTCACAATCTCCTGGATTTAAATGCCGCCCCCCCTCTGCGCCCCTCCCCAGGGGATGCTCAGCCCCCGGCGCTCCTGCTGCCACAGGACCTTCCATGTCATTATTATTGAAATCACTTCAAACAAGAGCAAAACCTGGCGGAAACTTTGGTGCCGACTTCAGATGCGGCAGCGGCCGGGGCAGGGGGTATCCGAGCAGAACTGCCAGCTCCAGGGCTAAACCCCTTCCTGAGCGCTGCCGAGCCGCCCCTCAGCCCCTTCTGCCATTAATTAATTAGCGGCAATCTCGGGAAAGCAGCTCTCCCTGCTCCGGCATCGGGGCCGCTCATCCCGCACCGCAGCATCCCGGCGCATCCCGCAGCCCGGGGCGGGGGAGATGCTGCTGCCGTGTCCTCGCCGCCGTGGTGCAGCCAGCCCCGCGTCCCTGGCCCTGAGAATGCGGCGCTGCTTTGGGAAGATAAAGGGCAGGGACACGGCCATCCCTGCGGGCGGTGGGAGCGGGGAGCTGCCCGCCACGCATGAGCACTGCGAGGCCGCCGCTCTGCTTTCCTCTACTAAAAAAGGTTTTTTATGCTGCTAGGAAGGAAACTTTGGGCACCGCTCTCTGTGCAGCAGCCGGCGCAAAGCCCTCGCCAGCGCCGGGCACGGCGGATGCTCGGGGCTGCTGGGGGTGCGGGCACAGCCCCTCGGCCGTGTCCCAGCGCCGCTGGCCGGTCCTGGAGCTCTTTGTACCCAACGCTGGGGACAGCTGGAGGGGCTGGCCGTGGAGCGGGGCCATCGGGAAGGACAGGTCCCGCTACAGAACTTGCGGGGACAGACCGCAAGTGCGATGTCCCAGCCGCTCCCTTCAGCAGGACAAGGACCGGGCAGGGCGAAGGGCGGCCCTGGGGTTGGGTACGGCGCTGACGCCGCCTGTCCCCGTCCCAGCGGCTCACAAGGACACGGGGACCGGGCAGCATCACCCGGCAAACTCCCGGAGTCCCGCGCACCCCCAAGCGGGCCCTGCCGGTGCTGTCAGAACACCCCGGGCACGGGCTCCGGCCGTGCCCCCGTGCCCGGTGCCGCTCTCGGGGGGCTGCGCATCCCGCGGGGGGCAGCGGGCGGAGCGGGGCCACACCGGGGTGCCGGAGCCGCGCCGGGGCCGTGCCGGGGCCGTGCCGTGCGGTGCCGCCCGCGCCGCGATCGATCGGCATCGACCGTCCCCGCCGCGCTGCTCCAGTTTCCAGCCAATGTCGGGCGGCGGCGGCCCGGGGACCCGCCGGTGGCACCGCGCACCCGCCTGGCGCCGCCCGCGCCGCGCTGCCCCGAACACCCGGCCTGGACCGCGGCGGCCGCGGAGCCGCTCGGCCGGGGGGCGGCGGCGGGAGGGAGCGGCCGGGCGGGCACCGGGCTGGGCACCGGGCTGGGCAAACAGCCGGGCACTGGAGCGGGCAACGAGCAGGGCAAACAGCCGGGCAACGAGGAGGGCACGGAGCTGGGCAAACAGCCGGGCACCGAGCAGGGCAAACAGCCGGGCACTGAGCAGGGCAAACAGCCGGGCACTGGAGCGGGCACCGAGCTGGTCAAACAGGCGGGCACCGAGGAGGACACGGAGCTGGGCAAACAGCTGGGCACCAGGCACTGAGCAGGCAAACAGCCGGGCATCGGGTACTGAGCAGGCAAACAGCCGGGCATCGGGCACTGAGCAGGCAAACAGCCAGGCAACGAGCAGGGCACCGAGCAGGGCAAACAGCCGAGCAGTGCCCAGGGCAAACAGCCGGACACCAGAAAGGGCACCGAGCAGGGCAAACAGCCGAGCAGTGCCCAGGGCAGACAGCCGGGCACTGCCCAGGGCAAATAGCTGGGCACTGGAAGGGGCACTGAGCAGGGCAAACAGCCGGGCACTGGAGCGGGCACTGAGGAGGGCAAACAGCCGGGCACTGAGCAGGGCACCAAGCAGGGCAAAGAGCCAAGCAGTGCCCAGAGCAAACAGCCGGACACCAGAAAGGGCACTGAGCACGACAAACAGCTGAGCAGTGCCCAGGGCAAACAGCCGGCACTGAGCAGGGCACCAGGCCGGGCACTGCCCAGGGCAAACAGCCAGGCACTGAAGGGCACCGAGCAGGGCACTGAGCAGGGCACTGGAGAGGGCACCGAGCAGGGCACTGAGCAGGGCAAACAGCCAGGCACTGGAGAGGGCACCGAGCAGGGCAAACAGCCAGGCACTGAAGGGCACCGAGCAGGGCACTGAGCAGGGCACTGGAGAGGGCACCGAGCAGGGCACTGAGCAGGGCAAACAGCCAGGCACTGGAACAGGCACTGAGCAGGGCACTGGAGCAGGCAAACAGCCAGGCACTGAGCAGGGCACCAGACTGAGAACTGGACTGGGCAAACAGCTGGGCACTGAACTTGGAAGCAGAGCAGGTAAATAACCAAGCAATGGGGCAAACAATCAGGTACCAGGCAAGGCAAACAATCGTGCACTGAACTGGCACTGAACCAGGTACCAGGCTGGGCAAGCAACCAGACACTGGAGCAGATAGGGAACCAAGCTCTGAACCAGGCACTGAACCAGGGACCAGACTGGGCACTGGACTGGGCAAACAAGTGGGCATGGAACCAGGCACAGACCTGGGCACTATGCCAGGCACTGCTGCAGTGAGCACAGAACTGGGTACCAAACCAGACACAGAACTGGGCACCAGGCTGGGCCGTGCTGCAGTGGGCTCTGACTGGGAACCGCTGCACTGGGCATGAACCAAACTGGGCATGAACTGGGCAAAGAACCAGGCACTGCAGCAGGCAGGGCTGGCCTGGGCACCAAACCAGGCAGAACTACGATGACACCGAACCAGCCACTTAAGCAGGCACAAAACCCTACTGGGCACCATTCTGGGCAGCACCCAGTTGGGTATTGCCACACCAGGCACTGAACCAGGTGCTGAAGAGCCACAGTGTCAGTGAGCACCACACCAGCACCTGGCAGTGGCATGGATGGCACTGGGTGCTGCACTGTGGGAACTGTGCCAGGCTGTCCTGTGCCACAGCACTGCCCAGCACCCCACACCACTGCTGCCATCCCAACACCTCCAACACCACCCAGCATGACACCACGGACCCCTGCTGCCCTTTGGTCCCTGGGAGTGTCCCTTCAGGACACTGCAGCCCCTCTGGGACCCCTGAGGGACACCCACCCAGCGCTGCCACCCTAAAACCCTGTCCCTTAGGGTGCAAGTGCCACTCACTGCCGTGGCTAACCAAGTGCAGCAGCAAGGGATCTGCCAGCCCTGGGCTGCAGGAGCCCCTGCAGAATCCTGCAACGCCTTTGGATTTTTGGGAAGAGGACTAACCCATGGAGCTGGGGGCTTCTTTTGGCTTTATCCCAGCCCGGCCAGGCCCGCGGTGCCCCCGGTGCCCGCGGGAGGGTGCCCCGGTGGCCGTGCAGCCGCAGGAGGAGCGAGGCCCGCGTTCTTTCCGCGGCGGTGCCGAACCGTGCGCAAACACTGCCTCCATTATCTGCCCTGGGCTCTCTGCACCAGCGGCACAGTGACCCCGGCGTGTTTTGAAACGCAGCCCCTGCGCTAGGTACACAAGCCAGCGGCTCCTCTTACCACGGAAACGCTCGGCCCGGCTGGATAGAGCAGCTTTTGATTGTGTGGGTGTCGCTCCCGGAACCCTCCCACTGCTGCCTCAACCGCCTCGCAACGGGCAAGGCCGCCAGGGGAAAACACGGCCGGGCAGAACTGGGCAAAGTCAGGGGAAAACACAGGGCCGGGCAGAGCCACAGGGCTGGGCAGAGACACAGGGCTGGGCAGAGCCACAGGGCAGAGCCACAGGGCAGAGCCACAGGGCAGAGCCACAGGGCTGGGCAGAGACACAGGGCTGAGCAGAGCCCACAGGGCCGGGCAGAGCCACAGGGCAGAGCCACAGGGCTGAGCCACAGGGCTGAGCCACAGGGCTGAGCCACAGGGCAGAGCCACAGGGCTGAGCCACAGGGCAGAGCCACAGGGCTGGGCAGAGACACAGGGCAGAGCCACAGGGCAGAGCCACAGGGCAGAGCCACAGGGCTGGGCAGAGACACAGGGCAGAGCCACAGGGCTGAGACACAGGGCCGGGCAGAGCCACAGGGCTGGTCAGAGCCCACAGGGCTTAGCAGAGCCACAGGGCCCGGCAGAGCCCCCATGGCTGGGCAGAGCCCACAGAGCCGGGCAGAGCCCACAGGGCAGAGCCCACAGGGCAGAGCCACAGGGCAGAGCACACAGGGCAGAGCACACAGGGCAGAGGCCACAGGGCCTGGCAGAGCCCCCATGGCAGGGCAGAGCACACAAGGCAGGGCAGAGCGCACAGGGCAGAGCACACAAGGCTGGGCAGAGCGCACAAGGCAGGGCAGAGCCCTCATGGCTGGGCAGAGCCCTCATGGCTGGGCAGAGCACACAAGGCTGGGCAGAGCACACAAGGCAGGGCAGAGCGCACAGGGCTGGGCAGAGCACACAGGGCAGAGCACACAAGGCAGGGCAGCCACAGAGCTGGGCAGAGCGCACAGGGCAGAGCGCACAGGGCAGAGCCCTCATGGCTGGGCAGAGCCCCGGTGAAATCGCCTCCTCAGGAGGGCTCTGCTGGAGGAGCCACGCTGTGGCTGGCTGTTAACTGTTCTGATGATGTGGGCTTTGAGGTATTTGGGGAAAACCCAGGAAAGGGGATTTTTAGGTGTCTAATGCTGTGGCACTGGGGACTTCAGAAGGTTTTTTTTTAAAGAGAAGTGAGATAACAGTCTCAGGAACATGGTGAGATTGCTGCAGTGTCCTGTACAGGGCCAGGGGCTGGACTGGATGATCCTTGTGGGTTCCTTCCAACTCTGGATATTCCATGAGTAGCTGGAAGGACCAGAGGGGGAAGAAGAAATGTTGGGAGCAACAGGAAAGGTGGAGGGCTGGGTGCTCTGGGATGATGTCTTGGTTCAGGGCAAATTTGGGAGAGAATATATGATAAAACCATCATATAGTCAACCTAGGACAGATGGATTCAGAGCTGTGCAGTGTCTGTCCCCAGCAGCACAACCCTGGGATAGCATCAGTCATTTCACGGATGTCCTGTGCCACTCCTGGGGCCCACAGTGCCCCTCCAGTCCGGGGGCAGGCTGGGGAGGCTGGCATGTGCTCACTGTCCATGTGGGCCATGCCAGTGCCCTGGCAGGGGGGGTTCCTGTGGGTGACATTTTGGGTAAGGCTGTGTGTGACCTCTGTGCTCAGTGAGGAGGCAATGGGTGACAGCCTCAGGGGACAGAGCAGGGCGACAGAGCAGGCAGTGAGAGGGGCTGAAGGGTCCCAAGGGTGGGTGCAAACAGCCCAGCAATGCCACTGTCACCCGTGCTGGGGGCGGTGAGGTCAGGAGCTCGGGGTGCCTGGGGAGGTGACTCAGTTTCCCCACGCGGCGTGGGCAGGGAGGCTGGTGGCAGCGGTGGCAGCGGTGGCAGTGGTGACAGTGGTGGCAGCAGTGGCAGCGGTGGCCGTTGGGCTGGCAGTGGTGGCAGTGGTGGCAGTGATGGCAGTGGTGGCAGCGGTGGCAGTGGTGGCAGCGGTGGCAGTGGTGGCAGTGGTGGCAGCGGTGACAGTGGTGGCAGCGGTGGCAGTGATGGCAGCGGTGGCAGTGGTGGCAGTGGTGGCAGTGGTGGCCATCGGGCTGGCAGCGGTGGCAGTGGTGACAGTGGTGGCAGCGGTGGCAGCGGTGGCAGCAGTGGCAGTGGTGGCAGCGGTGGCAGCGGTGGCAGCAGTGGCAGTGGTGGCAGCGGTGGCTGTTGGGCTGGCAGTGGTGGCAGTGGTGACAGTGGTGGCAGCGGTGGCAGTGGCAGCGGTGGCCGTCGGGCTGGCAGCGGTGGCAGCAGTGGCAGTGGTGGCAGCAGTGGCAGTGGTGGCAGCGGTGGCAGTGGTGACAGTGGTGGCAGTGGTGGCAGTGGTGGCAGTGGTGGCAGCGGTGGCAGCGGTGACAGTGGTGACAGCGGTGGCAGCAGTGGCAGCGGTGGCAGTGGTGGCAGCGGTGGCAGCGGTGGCAGTGGTGGCAGCAGTGGCAGCGGTGGCCGTCGGGCTGGCAGCGGTGGCAGTGGCAGTGGTGGCAGCAGTGGCAGCGGTGGCAGCGGTGGCAGCGGTGGCAGTGGCAGCGGTGGCCGTCGGGCTGGCAGCGGGCGGTTGCAGATCCTGTTCCTGCAGGATCCGGCTGGCATTGTGCCGCACAGCGAGGGGGGCAGAGCCTCTTCTTGCACCTGCCCAGAGCATCTGCTAGGGAGAAAATCTCCATGGCAACTCTGCAGCTCCTCCATCCCTGTTCCACAGGGGACAGGGCGCTCTGCCTCTGCCTGCCCCCACGCAGCTGGGGTGTCCCCAAGGTGGGGACAGGCCACCCGAGCCCTGGGAGATGGGCTGTGGGCAGGACGGCTTTGCTGGGAGCCTGCTCATCCCTCCCCGAGGGGCTCCAGGCCTCAGACTGACCACCCGCCATGAAGTGAGATCTGGACTCACCAAACCGAGGAGGTGGTTCCCCACTTTGCTCCCAGTTTCAGAGAAGGCAGGTGGTTTTCCATCTTCCCTGCCACTTCCCATCAGGACACACAGAACCTTCCTGTGCCTCAGCTGCTCTCCTTTGCCCTTTCCAAAGTGGGGAGAGGGAATTTTGGGGGAGGTGAAACGAGTGGGACCAGGGCTCCTGAGGCTGGAGCCAGCAGGGAGCCTGGCCATGGAGTGCAGCTGTTCAGTGGGCATCCTTCCCTGGATGGGGGCTGCCTGCTGCCATCCTGAGCCCCAGCATCTCCCTGGGCAGGTGCAGGGCAGGGATGGAGCTGCTTTCCTGGGCATTGCCTGCCTGGTGTCCCCTGGGAGGCTGAGCAGAGGCTGCCCCAGCCCAGGAACCCTGGGCACCCATCCCTGCTGTGCCCTGCTGCAGGGCTCTCCTGGAGACCCGGGGTCTGCACTCCATGTGGGCTCTAGAAGGGGCCAAGAAGGAGGTGGGGAAGATTTTCAGTGAGACTGTAAAGGAGGGGAATGCACCTGGAAGCAGCACTTGTGAGGGCTGTGGAGGCTCCTCACATCCTCTGGCCCTGCCATGGAACCCAACACTGTCGGGTTTTAGGGCTGGAGTGACTCAGTGCCTGCAAAGCCCTCCTGGTCCCAGGAGTGTGTGGGATGCTGGGGGATAACCCCACCTCTGCAAAGCCACCAGTCCCTCCTGTAGGCACAGAGTTTGTGGTGATTGCAGTGGGGCTGGGCACCTGTGGGCACAGAGTTTGTGGTGATTGGGAGTGGAGTTGGGCACCTGTGGGCACAGAGTTTGTGGTGATTGGAGTGGAGCTGGGCACCTGTGGGCACAGAGTTTGTGGTGATTGGGAGTGGAGTTGGGCACCTGTGGGCACAGAGTTTGTGGTGATTGCAGTGGGGCTGGCCCAGCCCTGTCCCCATGGGCACAGCTGTGAGCAGCACTGACAGCAATGAGCCCTGGAGTACCCAGGGGCACTGAGCACCCACCAAAGGGAGCAGAGGGCACACAGGGGCAGGGCAGGAACAGGAGGGGATAAAGGGTTGGGCTGAAGAACAAGGGCAAATGCTTGAAGCCTTCTGAGGTGGCCTGATGTTACTCTGTGTGGGTTGGGGTTTTTGCTATTGTATGGTGACACCCTGTGTATCATGGCCACCTCAGCTGTGACACCTCCAGGCTCCTGCACCCCAGCCTGGCTGGTGCTACCTTCTCTCCTCCTTCCCTCTGAGCTCCAGAGGGCCCTTGCTCCATTCCTGGCCTCACTGAGCTCCTTCCAAAATCAGGGCATTCAGGCAAGCCCTCAGCTCCTGGAAACCCCCAGTCTGCACTTTCAAAAGGGGAAAGCAAACTGCTGTGACAAGAAATGGAATGAGGGGAGCCCAGCCCTCACTCTGTGTGAGGGTAGGAGCATCCCAACTGCAGACAGATCCCTCAGCTGCAGCAGGATACCCAAAACTTTCATTTCTGCAGCCAGTCCCCACACCAAGAGGCAGCCTCTGACCCAGAGGGTTTCCAGAGGGAGGATACAGAGTGGGACAACCCAAGGAATGGCCTCTCTGCTATATAAAGGTGGGAAACTGAGGCATGGGATGATTTAGGGACTCAGTGAAGCCATGTGTGACAGGATGCAGATGGCCCAAATCCCAGGCTCTTCTCTGAATTGCTGCTGAATTCTCCCAGAGGCAAAAAATAGCAATTTTTGATTGCCTGTGAAGCACCCGTTGAGGATGCTGAGCCCTCAGGAAGGAGGGAGCCATTAGTGGAGAGGATCCCAGGGCAGCAAGTGGAGTGTGGGGACATGGTCCAGCCTGGGGGAGCAGGGCACAGAGTGATAAAGGACAAGGGGGAGCAGTTTAAACTAAAAGGGGAGAGTTTAGAATGAATGTTAGGCAGAAATTCCTCCCTGTGAGGGTGGCCAGGCCCTGGCACAGGTTGCCTGGGTGGCTGCCCCATCCTGGAAGTAGCCAAGGCCAGGTTGAATGGAAGCAAAACCAACACACGCTGGTTCTAGTGGAAGGTTCCTTACCTGTGGAACTGGATGACTTTTAGAGTCTCTTCACACCCAAGCCATTCTGTAGTTCAATGATGTCCTCCTCAGCACCATGCTGGAGATGGATATTTGGGGTGATCCATGAGCTGGGGTGAGTGTCCCCAGTGGGATCTCTGTGGAGCATCTGTGTCCCTGCCCAGACTGGCCCAGGAGTGTGCAGTGGCCAAGGCAGCACCAAAGCTCCTGGGATGAGGACCTGGCTGCCCTGGGAGCCATAAATCAGACTCACAGCCAAGGCTGTGCTTGAAGGAACCTGGCTTCCACCTCTGCTCAGGGATTGTCTCTCCCTGGGCCCTGCTGGTGGGCTCAGGCTGGTTCCTGGGGACCGGGTGTGGCTTCTCCTGGATGCCTGTGGGACACAAGCACTCTCAGCCTGCCTTTCTCCCTACCCCAGCCTGTGTGCCAGGTGGTGAAAGGGTTTGGCCTTTGCTGCTCGCTGAGAGCTGCCCATGTGTGAAGATAAAACAGAGGGAATGTCACGTCCCAGCGCTGCCGTCTCCAGGAGCGGCCGAGGGGCTGGAGGTCAGCACGGGGAGCTCTGATGGGCTGAGCTCACCAGCTTCACCCCCTCAGACATCAGCTGTGTGATGTGTGCAGAGCACAAGTGTCGATTTCTTGGCTGTTTAGGTGGCCTGGAAAGGCCCGGGGTGGCCTTGGACAGCCCGGCGCTTCAAAGGACGAGGAGAGACTTCTGATCTTGTTTCGGTCTCGGTGTTTATTAATTGTTTATCTAAAAGATTTTCTCTTGGCCCGACAGAGGTCTGCACAGCAGCCAGCCATGAGCACACTGAGAGCCCCCGGGGCGGTCACCTATCTTTATACTCAAAATTACGTATACAATATTTACCTATTTCCCCCAATACCTTTTACCCTTATTGACCAGTACACCTTTAGTAATGACCAATCCCAAAGTGCCACCATCACCACAGAAGATGGAGGCCAAGAAGAAGAAGAAGAAGGACAGGACACGCCCCAATTCCTCCATCTTACTTCTTTAGACCCCCCTGTACAGAAATCTTAAACCCTGTGTTTCACACTCTAATTAACTTATCCCTTCACCATTTATCCCAGTGAGATCCTCCCATCCTCATACAGGTGTCGTCTCCCGTGTAGGATCAAAGTCCAGCCACCAGACACTTCTGGCAACATTCCAGGACTCCCGAGCCCCCCAAGGGTGTTCTCGGCCACTCTGCACCTCCAGCCTGAGGTGCTGAGATCCCACACACAAGGATCCCAGGGGTGTCTGAACCCCAAACCCCTTTTGGAGGATTGTGTCCTCCTGCCCCACTGTGCTGGACAGCAGTGGAGTCCCCAGCAGGTGCTGGACCCTTCAGGTGGGTCTGAAGTGGGGTAGAAGTGTCTTGAAAGGTTCCATGAGCTGCCCCACGGTGGTGGCACTGGCACCCACGGGGTGTTCCCACTGGAGCTGTGACATGGCTCCAGGCTGGGAGAGGCTGGGGTGCTTGGGGACCTGGGCAGAGGCTGGACAAAATGTGCTCATCACCCTGATTTGGACCGGAATCTGCTATTTTGGGCTCTGTGACCTAATGCTCTGTAGGTGCCTTTGAAAACAGCCAGAGGGCGGCTGCAGGGGCCGGGTTTCAGCAGCAAACCCAAACCTGAGCTGCGATGGAGCAGCCCCACAGCCCCACAAAGCAGGGCAGCTCAGCAGAGACACCCCAGGAACTGCATCTGCTCAATGTGGAGAGAGGCAAAACGTTTGATCTGCAGAGTGCCAGAGCTCCAGGTCACTGCAGAACATGAGAACAGGAAAAGGTGGCAGAGTCCGAAGGGACGATGCTGAAGTCATCAGCGGTAAAAATGGCACCAAAATCAGCCTCTTCCTGTGAAATAATTTGGCTGGAATGAAATTGTTTTTCCTGATGGCAGCCAGCCCCTTTAGGGGTTAACTGCAGCCCTGCTGAGAGAACTGTAAAAGGTGTTTCCGAAATATTTCCACTGCCCTGTTGGTTTTATGGCCAGGAAAGGCAGGGCAGGCCCTGCAGATGGAAACCAGGCTTGGAACAGCCAGCAGGGATTCCAGGCTGGACATCAGCAAAGTCACCCCATGGTGCAGATGGGTGAGGGAGGGGACCCTCATTGATCCACCCCCAAAGCCATGGGGATGGTGAAAGTCTGTCCTGGCCTGGGGGACAGAGGTGATGGGGTCACTTTGACATGGAGTAATGGAGGCTCTGGAGAGCCTGTGGAAGGGATGGGGTTTTGGGCTTGGGGAGTCACATTCAGTCAGCCTAACCCCCCATTCTTGCCCAGTGCTGATGGCTGGGAGCTCTGAAGGTCCCAAACATGGGAGAGGAGGGAGGGACACACAGGTTTGCTGGTCTGAAGGCCACAGGAGATGCCATGATGCTGCCTGGGTGTTCCATTGACTTCCTCCATGTGCCCTTGGATCAGGCTTGGACACAGGGAATCATGGAAACACTAAGGCTGGAAAAGCCCTCTAGGATCACTGAGTCCAACCATTAACCCAGCAGTGCCAAGGCCACCACTAACCTGTGTCCCCAGGTGCCACATCCACATGTGGCTTTTGAACATTTCCAGTGATTCTACCACTTCCCTAGGCAGCCTGTCCAAATGCCTGACCACCCCTTCTGTGAAGAATTTTTCCTTAATGTCCAATCTAGACTGCCCCCAACACAACTTGAGGCCATTTCCTCTTGTCCCATATCCTGACCCCCACCTGGCTGCACCACCCTCCTGTCAGGGACTTGTGGAGAGGGAGAAGGTTCCCCCTGAGCCTCCTTTTCTCCAGGCTGAGCTTCCCAGTTCCTTCAGCTGCTCCTCATCTTGTGCTACAGACCTTTCCCCAGCTCCTTCCCTGCTCTGGATACACTCCAGCCCCTCAATGTCTTTCTTGCCATGAGTGGCCCTGAAGCAGAACTGAACAAGAGGGACACAGAGGGTGCTGGTCATTGGTGTGCTGGACACCCCAAAACTCATCCCAAAAAGCCCACTGCATGGAGTGTGGCCAGCAGCAAGCTTTGCTTTCCTCTTAATGAGGATCTCAGAGGTTCCTCCTGCCTGATCCCCCCCTTTCAGACACCCCCAGCACTCCTGCTCACACTGTGTGTGCTCCCTCTGGCTCCCTTGTGCAAATCCTGGCTCCCCTCTTCCCTGTGCTTCCAGGCCACGTTTCCAAGTGCTTTATGCTTAAGCTCAGGCTTTGTGTCCAGGATGCAGTAAAGAAGCAGCAGCCAAGTCTGATTTGGGTAAAAAGCAGACTGAATTCCCTGATGTGTGCAGACAGGACAAGAAACAGGAAGGTGGCCAAGAAGTCACCTCTCCAAAGCATCCCTGTATTTGTGGGGGGATCCTGGGCAGCCCACCTGGGCTGGTGGCTCTGATCACCCCTGTACCTGGGGAGGGGCATCCCATGGTTCAGGAGAAGTGAAGGAAAGGTGTTTTTTTGCTGGGGTTTCTGTGGCTGCGTGTCACAGCTGTGTGCAAGGGTGGCTGGAGGGAGCCAGCACTCAGGGGCCAGGCTGGCCTGGCTGAACTGGGGGGAATTTCTATTTTCACTCTGTGCCTTTTCTCGCTCTCAGAAGTAATGAAATGCAGGAGCCAGCATTAATGCACCATTAAAACTGCAAATTTCAGCACGCAGCCATCAGGAAATGCAAATACTGGGCTCCACTGTCAGCTCTACCTCTGCCGTGGCAGCGGAGGAAGGGGCTGGCACATGGCTGACCTTTGCTACTTGGGAAAAATCTCCAATGGGGCTTAGCTTCTGGCTCTGGTCCCCTCCCTGAGCCCTTCATCCCCTCCCATCTACAGCTGGGCTCACACCCTGCCAGCACTGGGGGCACCAGGGGAAGGGGTGGCAGCAGGGGAATGGGGTGGCACAAGGGGAAAGGCGGGCACCAGGGGAAGGGGTGGAACCCGGGGAAGGGGTGGGACAAGGGGAAAGGGGGGCACAAGGGAGAGTTTGGGCCCAGCTGTGCCTGTCCATAGAGGTCTCACGCTCCTATCCAAGGTTTGGGATCTCTCAGGGGGTTCAGACTGGGGGGGGACAGACTGTGCTGGGGCTGCTTTGTCTGTGCAGGGATGTGCCTGTCCCCAGGCTGCTGAGGGTGACAGCCTGAGGAAGAGGAAGAGAAAGGCTGCAGGAGCCCTTGCTGCAGCTGGCGAGCACTGCCTGTTCCACCTCACAATTGTGCTGTGCCTCGCTGGCAGAGACCTGCTTTTCCATAAATTTGGGTGGAAGGGAGAGCTTGGCAGAGCCCTGGGCTGCAGGGAAGGATTTACAGCTGCTCTGGCTGCTCTGTGTTCTCCTTGCAGGGCTGGGGCTCCTGCAGAAATGCCCTGAGGGAGGAGGAGGAGATGGAGGAGGGAACCCGTGCTGGCATCCATCCAGGGAGCAGGGTCCCAGGCAGTGCTGGATCAGGGGAGCTGGAGGAGGCAGGTGAACAGGACATCCTGGGTTCACCCACGGATCTATGGCAATCCCAGGGCTGGGAAGGCTGGGCAGGGGCAATGGGGTGACCCCCATGCTGGGCTGGAGGTGGGTGATTCTGTCCAGCATGGGCACAGCTAGGCTCTGACATTTCCAGCAGTGGGGAATTGGTGGGGAGACACCTTGTCCACCTCTGGGAAGGTGGTGACATCTCCCAGTTCCAGCCTGGCCACGTGCTGTGAGCCTCTGAACAACTCAGCCTCTGGGGAACTTCAGGGCACTTGGAGAACCTCATCCTGTGGAGCATCCCCAGGCACCTGGAGCACCTCATCCTTGGGGTCACCAGGACACCTCATCCATTGGGGTCACCAGGGCACCTCATCCTTGGGGTCACCTGGGGCACCTCATCCCTTGGGATCACCAGGACACCTCATCCTTGGGGTCACCTGGGGCATCTCATCCCTTGGGGTCACCTGGGGCACCTCATCCCTTGGGATCACCTGGGGCACCTCATCCTTGGGGTCACCAGGACACCTCATCCCTTGGGGTCACCTAGGGCATCTCATCCCTTGGAGTCCCCTAGGGCATCTCATCCCTTGGGGTCACCTGGGGCATCTCATCCCTTGGGGGTCACCTAGGGCATCTCATCCCTTGGGGGTCACCTACGGCACCTCATCCCTTGGGGGTCACCTACGGCACCTCATCCTTGGGGTCACCTGGGGCACGTCATCCCTTGGGGTCACCTAGGGCAGCTCATCCTTGGGGTCACCTAAGGCACCTCATCCTTGGGGTCACCTGGGGCATCTCATCCCTTGGGGGTCACCTAGGGCACCTCATCTCCTGCAGCACCTCAAGGCTCTTAGGACACCTTCCCTGGAGCACCTCACCCCTTGGAGTCCCTCAGGCAAGGTCACTGCCAGTCCCAGCATTGAGCACCATCCTTCTGGAGCAGGTTTGCTGACAGGGAACCCCTGCCCAGCACAGGCCATTGACTCCTGCCTGCCTGGCAGCCTGGCAGGGGCCTCTGGGCAGTGCCCTCAGCTCGGGCAGTGCCCATCCCTGTATCCCTCCTGGAAGATGTCGAGCCCAGGAAGGGTCTGGGCTGGGTCACAGGATGAAAACATGCTCTAATAGCTCCAGTTTGCTCTGGGTTATCCGAGGTGATGAGCTGTGCTGCCCCAGAGTGCTGGGAAAAGACCATTTTCCCTTTTTCCACTGAAGTGAGTTTTCCAGGCAGCCTTCAGCAGCGCTGGAGCTTTCCCAGAGATGCCTCGTGGCTCTTCATTCTTCCCTGCTCTCCTTAACTCACAACAAGAGCCGCTTGAGGAGGGAGATGCATCCCAAGCATCCCTCCTCTCTCCTTTGCAAGGAGCACAAAATAGGTATGGGCCCCTTTTCCAGATGGGAACGTGAGGCCTGAGGATGGATAAAGAGTTTTGTAAGGCTTGGGAGCAAGGTGTGGACAGCGCTGAGAATAGCATCGCGAAATCTCAACTGCCAAGCCCTTAGCCTAACCAGAAGGTTATTCTTCTTCCCTTATGCTCATACATATCCATTAGGATGAGACCATATGTGTGAGATGTAGATGAATTTCTTTCCTCTTGACAAGTCCAGTTGGTCTTCCTAGGTAAGGAGATGGTGGTCTGTTCCCATCCAACTCCAGGCTGGCTCCTTGCCGTGATTCCTTCGCTCGTGTTTGCCCCGGAAGGAATGGAGCTGCACGTCAGAGCTCCAGGCCCGTCTCCTCTCCACACAGCAGTTGTGTCAGTGCCAGACGTCCCCGGGGGGCTGTGGAAGTGTCCCCAGAGCGTGGGGAGTGCAGGGAAGCTTCCAGGCAAGGAGAGCAAGCAGGTGGGATAGGGCAGGGAAGGGCTGCTGGCCCGTCCCCAGCCAGGTGCCAGAGGGTGTCCTGGGGAGGAGGTGGCTTCCCTGATGGCAGGAGCGGTGGCTGAGTGCAGCCTGGCTGCACTGGGTGTCTCCCAGAGGACCTCAAGGGACCCTCCCGCCTCAGCTCAGCAAGAACTGGGGGCTGCCCTTGCAGCTGAACCCTGCTGTTGAAGGGTCCTTGAGGATAGAGTGAGGAGAGAGATCTTGGAGGGTTTAGGTGGTTACAGATGTGATGTGAGACACGTTCTGTTGATGCTCAGCTCCAAAGCTTCCTGTCAGGAGGAAGAGTGGCCTGGACATAGCTGATCCTTTTGACACATCACAATCCATTCCAGGCTTCAGATCAGTGCGGGGCAGACACGTGGGTGGTGTTCAGGTGATGAGGGGGGACAGCTTCTCACACCCCCAGAGTCAGGTCTGCCAGCCCCTTCCACGGCATCCATCACGTGCTGCTGCTGTCTGTTATGGCCACAGGGGAAGGGCTGGGTTCTGTGGGCTCTGGGCACTGCTCCAGCCTGTGAAAGTCAGGGGGTGATTTCCTCTCCGGGTGGTGGAGCTGGGCAAAGAAGATCAGAACAGAGAAGGCAGCCTGTGAGAGTCACAGAATCACAGAATCCTGCAGGCTGGAAAAGCCTTTTAAGGACACCAAGTCCTACCATTAACCCAACACTACTGTGTTCACCATGTCCCCAGGTCTAACCCACCCCACTGTGTTCACCATGTCCCCAGGTCTAACCCCACACAGTGTGTTCACCACATCCCCAGGTCTAACCACACACTCTGTGTTCACCATGCCCCCAGGTCTAACCCCTCACCACTGTGTTCACCATGTCCCCAGGTCTAACCCCACACACTGTGTTCACCATGTCCCCAGGTCTAACCCCACACCTCTGTGTTCACCAGTCCCCAGGTCTAACCCCACCCCACTGTGTTCACCATGCCCCCAGGTCTAACCCCACCCCACTGTGTTCACCGTGTCCCCAAGTGCCACACCCACTGGTCTTTTAACACTTCCAGGGCTGGCAACTCCACCACTTCCCTGGGCAGCCTGTTCCAATGCCCAAGTCCTTTCTGCAAGACAAGGTGAGCATGGTTCACCTCCACAATGTCTCGGTGAAGGCTCAGCTGCCGGCATTGATGGGAAGAGGGGATGTGGAATGGAGGGAAATGCATCCACGTGGGATCCCACAGGGGAGGGACCAACCACGTGCTTGTTCTCAGAGGCCCCATGACCGTGGGAGGTCACAGGGCATCACCTCCTCCTGCTCCTCCTGTGCCCACAGCCCTGCTGGCTGCTGGCCCATGTACAGCCATAAAGCAGATTTACACTGCACACTGCAGGCTCCTCCATGGCCCTCCTTAAAACACAGCCGTGCTCAGGTGGCTCTCAGCACCCTCAGGATCCCAAATCCCTGCTGCCTGTGAGGCTGAGCCTGCAACACCTGGGTGGAGTGCTGGGCACGAGGCAATGACCTGGCTGCCACAGCACGGTTTTCACCCTCATTTCTCCAGGGCTCCTGACTCAAGTGTGCCCAAATTAGCTCTTCCCATAAGTAACTTTGATATTTCCAGTGGAAATCGTGTAACTGGCACGGCTGTTTTTAAAACCTTTCTGTCTCCTTGTTTGTGTGGACAGGCAGGAGAGGTTTGGAAAGCCCCGTGTGGCTCTGCTGTCCTGGAGGTGAGAGCTCATGAAGAGGGACCATTGGGCAGGTGTCCTCCCATCCCAGGTGCTGGGGCTGAAGGATCCTGTCCCACCAGGGGCTAGGAGTGGATTTGAGATGACACCATAGCGCTGGCCAGGGGATGAGACCTGAGAGAGAACATGGGTGGAGGAATAATTACAATTGCCCCCTGGAGCCTGGCTTGCTCTGCATTTCAGCTCCCATCCAAGGGGCAACATCCTCTGGTCTGAGAATGGTTGTTTTCATGTCGCTGGTGTCTTCCTAGAGACAAAAACCGGCCAGCACTGGGAAAACTGCTGTATTAATGTGACCAGGCCCAGTGTCCCCTGCCTGGCCACCAGCACCGCCTGTCCGTCTGTCCCCGGTGTGGCTTGGGCATGGCTTCTGTGACCCGCAGCAGGCACGGGAAGGGGAGGGATGGGGTGGGATGGGCTGTGCCGGGTGCCCCAGCCCCGCGGCTGCCCGCCCTGCCTGCGCAGGCAGATGGCTTTTGCAGGGCGCTCCGGATGTTGGAGCCAGGCTATTTTGGACCACGTGGGCGTCTGAATTCCAGGCGAATCCCCGGCTCAAAAAAAAAAAAAAAATTTCCCAACGCCTGCCAGGGTCCCCGGAGGTGGAAACGCTGCAGCTCGAGTGTCCTCGTGGTTCTCCCGCTGCCTGGCACGTAGGCGGGACTCTGGCTGCAGCCCACCCTTCCCTGCGGCACAGACCCCCCTGCCAAGGGCTGGGACACCCGCACGGCCCCGGTGTCCCTTGGCACGATGGAGCAGCTCCTCAGCCCCCAGCAGGGCCGCTTCGGGTGGGGGTCTGGCCGTGCTTCCTTCCCTTCCTGCAGGCCGGGGGATGCTGGCCAGCCCCGGGGCTCCGCACACACGCTCCCCCCTTGAGGGCAGAGCGAGGGCGGCTTCCTGCCCCTCTCCCGGCCGCCGCCGCGGCGTCTGTTTGCTTTGAGGCCCGGGTCCCTCCTGCCAGGACATTCCCGGGCAGAGCCGCTGCCGTTTGCTCAGGAGCCGGGGGGACAGCCCGGACCCCCCCGGGCACAAAGGCCGCTGCCTCCCGCCTGTCCCGCACCGCATCCCCCTCCTGGAGCATCCCGGGAGGCCGCGCCGGGCTCCCCCGAGGGACGGGGACACCCCCTGTGTCACCCCCCCCCCCCCAGCCGGCTCCAGGGAGGGGTGGCGGGTCCCCCGCGGTGGCTGTGGCATGTCCCCATGCGCGGGGCCAGCCGCCATGCGGAGACAGCTGGGGTTAAAAATTAACCCTGCAGGGCTCAGCTGAGGGGCAGCGGGGCCGGCCGGGGGCTCGGGCTGCCCGCGGGACCCCCGGCCGTGTGTGACCAGCGAGGGCGGATCCCGTGCGGTCACACAGGGGCTGCGGTGTCCCCGGGCTCGGCTGGGCACGCACAGAGCCCTGTGTCACTGCTGGGCACCATGGGGGTCACTCCGACCCACGCTCCGGGAGGGCTCACCAAACAGCACCCAGCTCCAGCCCTGCTTGCCAGCACCCCCAGGGCCGAGGGGTGTGTGCCAGGCTGCCCCCAGCTTGTCAAAGTGGTGGGTGAATCCCAGCATGGGGTCCCCCATCCAGCCCCCTCCCCAAAATCAGGGATGTCACCAAGGACTGGGGCTCCTGACGCAGCTTCCCCTCCACCAGGAGCCTCCCAGCACCCTGCACGGAGGAGGTGCCAAGGCAGTGCCAGCTCTGTAACCCACTTGGATGGCAGTGGCTGGGCTGGGGGAATTTGGGGTTGGCAGTTTTGGAGGTGTGTTTGGAGACTGTTGGGACGTGTCTCCCTGTCACACAGCCTTGGCAGCCCTCCAGCCACTGTCTCACGGTGTCCCACGGCCACCCTGGGGAGGGGGACATGGACCTGCACGGCCTCCCCTCGGTGCTGCAGGGTCAGGCTGCTCTGGAACACCTCCATGCCCCACCCCAGTTATTCCTGGCTCTTCTCCTGGAGCTGGGCACAGCTCTGGGTTTGTTCCCCCTGGGGAGGGGCAGTGAGACCCCACTGCCAGAGCCCAAAGCCCAGCACTGGCAGGGTAGATTGTGGGTAGATTGTGGCCCTGACAGGCAGCGAGCAGGGGCAGTGCTGCTGGTTGGTGACAGGTTTCTGCCCTGTCCCCTTGCCATCTGTCCCCATCTTTCCCTGCATCCTGTGTCCTCCATCCCTGGCACCATCATTCTCCTGTCTTCCTGTCCCTTCATCTCTGCCCCTATTCTGCTCACCCTTCAACCTTGTCTCCCAACCCTGGCCTGATCATTCTCCATCCTGTCCTGTCACCCTCCCTTCCTGTCCTGTTTGCTCTTCATCCTCATCCTCATCCTCCTCCATCTCTGGCCCGCTCATTCTCCACCACTGTCCCCCTTGCCCTCCATCCTCATCCTCCTGTTCCCCCAGCCCCCAGTATGCCACTGGAAAGGCCCCAGGAGCAGAGTGGAGGCTCAGGGACTGTGTTCCTTGTCCCCATGCTGTGGGGAGCACTGGGGGACCCTCCTCTGCATTGGGGGGCTCCCTGTGCCTGGAGGGCTGGGGACTGGGCTGGGAATGGTTGGGAGCCTGGAGCTTGGCTGGGGACACTGGGCTGATGCCACAGCTTTGCTGCTGTCACTGTCACCAAGTCCCAGCTTGGCTTTGTGCCTCAGTTTCCCTTCTCTTTGAGCATCCCAGAGCTCAGTAAAGGTGATTTGCCCACAAGTTTTCCAAACACTCTGAGAAGCGAAATGCTGCTGCATTTGGGGACCTTCAGTGGGTGGCAAACTCCAGGTGCCACTGCCACAGGCCCTGCCTCGGCAAAGGGGACATCAACACCCTGTGCTTCATGCTGGCATCAGGGGATAGTGTCAGGCCCTTAAAAACAGCCAAAAAGGGGCAAAGAAAATGCCCTTGGTGAAGCCCACGTGGGTGAGATGGTGCTGTACGCTGGGCAGTGTCACCTGGAGTGGTGCTGGTGGCATTCTGTCCCTTCTCCTGTGTCACCAGTGCCACCCTCATCCCTTGTGCCGGGCACGAGGCTCCCCTGCTCCCGTTTTGGGAGGGCTGAGAGGCTGAAATGCAGAGGGAGGCAGGTTGGGAACACATTGAGAGGGCCAGCAGAGGAGCTGAAAGGTGCCCGGGAGGATGGGACCGCGCTCCCCCATCGCTGCCACCCGGAGGGAGATTTTTTGGGAAGCTGGAGCATCGTCACAGCACCCGCGGTTGCAAATCCCAGTGGCTAAATCTGCGAGAGAGAGGCGCATAATTAACGAGACGTGGATCAAATACAAACAGCATCCGCGCCGCTCGCCCCCCACCCCCCGCCCCATCGCAGATTTTTTTTGTTTCATTTCGAGGCGGGAGCGGGGTGGGAAGAGATTTCGCATTCCTGTGAAAAAAAAAAAAAATCAACGGCAACACAAACCCAGTTTCATTTTTGTCAGGGTTTCTGCTTTTGAGAGGGTTTGGGTATTTTGCTGGCAACTGAAAAGGCTGCAGGAATTGGGGGTGGTGGGTTTTTTTTTGGGCTGTTTGTCCCTGGGAAGCTGCTCTCGGCTGAGGAGCGGGGATTTAAGGATTTTTTTTTTTTTTTTAACTTCCAATATTTCAGTGCCCACAACTCCAAGGGGAGAGAAAAAAAAAAAACCCAAACTCAACAACAACTCTCCCCCTCAGCCGCAAAAAATTCTGGCAAAAAGTTGAGCAGGAAACTTCTGGGCCGAGAGTGTTATCCCCCCACACTGCCGCGGGGCCAAACCTCGGGATTTGTCCCCTCCCTGCAGCTGACTTATCGGACCATCGATTATTTGCTGTTTATTCAGGGGGATTTCAGCGATGTCCCGCTGGGAGACCGCGAGGTCCCTCCCGGTGGCGGCAGCGAGGCTGGGGCTCCGGGGCTCCGGGCTTGGGGCTCCTCCCCACAGCGGTCCCGGCTGTGCCGAGCGATTGGGGGGCTCTGCACCCCTAAATCCCCTCTGCTGCACCCCGAATACCTGGGGGGGACTCTTTCTTCTGGGACCTTCTGCCACTGCACCCCACGGGGGGACGGAGAGATGGGAAGGCGCTGTGGGAAGGGAGAACAGAGGGATCGGAACCCCAGAGGGGATGCAGAGGGATGGGGACACCCCGCGCTGGGGACAAGGGTGGAGCACATGCAGGGGGGGAATGGACAGAGGGATGTGCACCCATAGAGGGACAGACAGACAGATGAGGAACGTTCTGGGGATGTGGGTGCATGGGGGTGTCACCCCTCAGGGAACAGCGGGGAGGGAGGAGGCACAGTTGGGTGACACCCAGAGACGGGATGGTGACACCCAGAGAAAGGATGGTGACACCCAGAGATGGGATGGTGACACCCAGAGATGGGATGGTGACACCCAGAGAAAGGATGGTGACATCCCACCGGGCATCGCTGGGGATTAAGGGGGGCACACTGAGCTGGAGGGGACACCATGCTGGCACCCATGGGTGCGGCCAGGACGCGGGGTGCATAGTGGGGTGAAACCTGTGGGGGACAGGTGGGACACGGACGGGTATGAACAGAATGGCGTCCGTGGGGGTGGATGGGACACGGGGGACACACTCCAATCCCATCCGGGTGTGACACGAGGGGTTGGGACACCTCGGTGACACTCGGGGGGGGGGGGGGGGGCAAGGGGAGGCAGCCGGGACACGGAGGGTGACACACCTCAGCAACACCCGTGTGGGGCGTACAGCCCACGGACGGCACGGCACAGTGACACCCATGAGGGGACATCGGGGACACGAGGGGACACACCACGGTGCCACCCATGGGGGCAGCTGGGAGTGTAGATGAGACGCGGGGGTCACAGCGGGACAATCCCGCGGGGGGTGGGCGGGACACGGGGGTCGCGCGGTGTCCCACGCGCGGGTGGGCTGTCGCACGGCTCGGTGACACGCGGGGGTGGCGGTGCCCCGGGCTGGGGGTGTCGCCGCTCGGCGCTGGGGGTCGGGCGAGCCGGGGGCCGGCGGCGCGCGCGCGGGGCGGCGGGGGGCGCGCGCGGCGTGTCGTGCCGTGCCGTGCCGTGTCGCGGCGTGTCGCGGCGTTGTCCGGCGGCGCGGGGCGCTCGGCCCGGTCCGGTCCGGGTTTTGCCGGCAGCCGCGGGCAGCGGCGGCGGCGGCGGCAGCGCCGTGCAGCGCGGAGCGGGGGCTGCGCACTCCCAGAGCGAGCGGCGATGTGGAGGTGGGTGTGCGGCGGCGGCGAGGCACCGAGCCCGCCTCGGCTCCCCGGCCCCGGCCCCGGCCCCGGGCAGGTGCTGACCTCCCCTCCCTACCCCGCTCCCTTCCCCTGCTGCCCCTTGCCCGGCTCCCGGGCGGCCCCCGCCGCTCCCGGCAGCGCTGCCCGCAGCGCGGCGGCTCCCGGACCGCTCTCGGTGCCGGCCCCCGGGGCGCTCCGGCGGCGGAGTTGGGGTGGGGGGTGTCGGGGGGCTCTCGGAGAAAGGGGAGGCGGCGGAGGAGAAAAAGTTTGGCGGGGGGATCCGCGGCTCGCCCCGCTGCCCGGCGCCGTGCCCGGGCTGCCCGCGGCGGCGGCGGGGCCGGAGCTGGCCGCCTGCCCGCCTGCCCGCGTCGGGCCCGGCCGGTGCTGCCTGCGCGGCGCCCGAGCGGCCCCGCCGCTTCCCGGGGATGGGAGGGGAAGGGGGGGGAACGTCGGGGTAACGAGCAAAGTTTTTCTCGGTGCGACCGAACCCCGCCGCCGGTACCCGCAGCCCGGCGGGGATGCGCCGGGAGCGGCGGGCAGGGATGGAGTGAGCCCCCCACGGCTCCCCCCGCCGCCCCGGACCGCCGCGGCAGCGCCCGGTGGTTTCCCGGGTGACAATGGTGGCGGCGGGGCCGGGGGGCGGCGGGGGCGGCGGCGCCGGGGGAGGCGGTGGGCAGCGGGGCCGGCGGTGCCACCCGCGGCGGGGCTGGCGTGGGGGGCGCGGGGGAACCCCCGCCCTGCGCCGGTGACCGCGCGGGGGTCGCTGCCGCCTCCCCGGGGCGCGCCGGGGCTCCCGCGGCACTTGGGCTCCGCCGCCGGTGCCCGGGCGCGGGGTGGCCGCGGGAGCGGCGCCGCTCGCCATCGCCCAGCCATGTGCGACAACTCACCCAACTTTATCATCCCCTCCGTTCCCGGCGAGCCCCCCCGCCCCGCTCCGCCGGCAGACGGGATTCCCGAACCCCCCGCTGCCCCAGCCCCGGCGGGCACGGTGCCCCCCGCGCCCCGACACCCCCGGAGCCGCCGCGATCGCGCCGTGGAACATCCCTCGTTCGGTGCCACCGGCCCCGAAAGCACCGTGGGGGCTGTGCGTTGGACCCGAATTTGGGAATTACGGCCTCAAACTCCGCCGAACCGCGGCCCCATGCGCCCCACGGAGGTGTGGGGCGTTTTGTTGTTGTTGTTGGTTTTTTTCCCCTTTATTTTAATTTTATTTTTCCTATTTTTTTTTTTTTTTTTATAATTTCCACCGCATCCCGCAGCCGGCAGCGTCCTTCCTGCGGGGCCGGGGCTGCTTGGGGTCGGGTTATTCTTTGCTGGGATGATTGATCGGGGAGCGGAGGATGGGGGGGTGGCACGGGGGGTTCGGGGGTGGGATGGGCACGGCGGGGGGGTCCATCCCACGCACAAACAAAGCTGCGCTCACATCCTGCGGTACCGGCCCCGCGTGTGCGCTGACCCGGCCGGGCAACCTTCACCCCCCGCCGCTCCGTGCCGGGGGGGCCGGCGGAATGCTGAGGGATGCCGTGCTGCGGGAGGGCGGCTGAGGCCGCCTTTGGGGGGGCCTGGGGGGGTTGGGGGGATGCCCATCCCGGCTACCTGGGGCGCGGAGCCGGGGCCGGCGGAAGTTTTGTTTCTCTGGAAACGGGCCCTGCTGTGTCAGCGGCCCCTTTGTGCCGCTTTGTCCGCGCCCCCCGGCCCCCAGCCCGGCGGCGGGGCCGCACCTGGGGCTGCGGGGGGACCGGGACCCCTCCGGCCTCGCCGGCCCCCCGCGTTCCCCGGCCCCGCTGCTGCCCGCGGGCTGCGCTGCATCCCCGGCGGGGCCGAGCCTGGGGGGTCGCATGGGAAGGCGGGGGGGGGTGACTCTCCCCGAGGTCCCGCTCAGCGGGAGCGCTGGTAGGCATGGAAACCTCGCTCCGTCCCTCCGTCCGTCCGTCCGTCCGTCCTTCGCGTTCCCAGCGGGAGCAGCTTTGGGCAAACGGCTCCTCCAGCGGCCCCCGCGGAGCCGCCGCAGCGCATCGCCCTCGGTGGCGGTGTCACCCCGAGTGTCCCCGCGCGGGTACCCCGGAGATGCCCCCGGAGATGCCCCCGGAGATGCCCCCGGCGCCGCGCCCCCTCCCCGGTGCCGGTAGCGGCGTCGCCCCGGCGCGCTGGCAGATGTCGCGCCCTGACCTCGGGGACGCCGCCTGGGGGGGGCTGTGGGAGGGACGTGGGGGGGGACACGGTGACGGGACGATGGGGACGGGGACGCGCCGGCGTGTGACAACAAAAGCAAAGTAACAAAGGAGCCGCCGGTGCCGCTCAGAAGTTGGTCCCGGCGCCGTTCGGGGCTCGGCGGCCCCGGGGGCAGGGCCGGGGGGGCTGCGTGCCGGGCGGGATGGGCAGGCAGGGCTGGGGGGGTTGTGCCGGGCGTCACCAATGTCCCCGTGTCCTCCCCCCGTCTCGGTGGGGAGAGGCAGAGCCGGCCGAGCGTCCTTGCCGTGGATTTTGTGGTGGGGATGCGGGCAGCCGGCGCCGCGCTGCCAGGCACTGCCCGCACCGCCCGCTGCCGCCTCTGGCCCTGGCACCGAGCTCCGCCCGCTGCACCCCGAAACTCGGCCTGGCCCTCCTCCTCCTCCTCTGGGACACAGCTTTGGGCCGGAGGAGCTGTGGGGGGTGTTTTGGGGATCCCCGACCCTGGGGGTCCCTCACCCACCGGCATCCCCGGTGTCACCGGCACCTTCCGGGCAGGTGGCAGCAGTGCAGGTGCTGCTCGTCTGTGCCCTGGGGATGCTGCAGGGTCTGGGGGTGACATCCTCTCCCCAAAACTGCCCCCTCTGACCAATCTCTGTGTGGGGCACTGTGGGGATGGCCAGATCCAGGGTGTTGGCCCTGGCACCTCCCGGTGTGCCCGTGCAGGGCTGGGCCGAGGTTGGGTCATCCCCAGCTGGTCCTGGACCCTCCACCTCCCCCGGCAGGGACATTCCCCGGGGTGGCCACAGCGATGGCACCGCTCTCCTGCCTCCCTGGTTTGTTTTCCCAAATCCTGGCTGTAGGAACAACCTCTTGATTAAGTGTATTAATAGTTAAACTTTCAGCTCATAGCTTAAACTCACCAGACCACGAAAAGCTCCCTCCTTTACTCATGCTCTGGTGCTCAACTAAAATATTGCACTCAAAAGGCTTGTTTCTTTTTTTTTTCTTCCCCTTTCCCCTTCCTTTTCCCCTGACTCAGCTGTGACTCCTGGGAGCATGGGGGGTCTTGTGGGACTCCCAGTTGTCACTGCTGCCCCTTGCAGCCTGCACAGAGCCCAGGCACGGAGCATGGGTGTCCCCAAAGTGATTGGTGCTCTTGAAACTCATCCAGGATGGGGAGCAGGATGGGAGCCACTGCCCCAGGTGGAGGCTGGCCCTTCACTCAGATGGGGACATGAGAATGGATGGGGAAGGGATGGAGATGCTGGCAGTGGGTGCTGTGTGGCATTGGCTGCTTTCCTGCCAGGCAGGTGGTGGGGAAAGAGGAAGGTGGCAGGTTCAGCCATGCCCAAGATCTTGCAGCTGTGTGGGGACAGCCCCAGCCCAGCTGGGGGAACGACGGGCTGGGAGCAGCCCTGCAGAGAATGGCTGGGGGTGCTGGGGGGTGACAGATGGGACATGAGCCAGCACCGTGCACTGGCAGCCCAGCAAGGTGAATGTGTCCTGGGCTGCACCATGGGCAGCAGGGTGAGCAGGGGGTGCTCCCCTGTGCTCTGCTCTGCTCTGCTCTGGGGAGACCCCCCTGGGGCACCACATCCAGCTGTGGCATCCCCAGCACAGACAGATGTGGGGAGGTTGGAGCAGCTCTGGAGGAGGCCATGGGGATGCTCCAAGGGCTGGAACCCCTCTGCTCTGGAGACAGGCTGGGCATGTTCAGCCTGGAGTAGAGAAGGCCACAGAGAGACCTTAAAGCTCCTTCCAGTGCTCAAAGGAGTTTCAAGAGAGCTGGAGAGGGACTTTGGACAAGGGCCTGGAGTGAGGGCACAAGGGGTGAGAGCTTTAAACTGTAACAGGTCGGGGTTAACTTGTACATAGGGAAGAAATGTTTTATACAGGGTGGGCAGGCCCTGGCCCAGGGTGCCCAGAGCAGCTGTGGCTGCCCTTGGATCCCTGGCAGTGTCCCAGGCCAGGCTGGGCAGGGCTTGGAGCAGCCTGGGATGGTGGAAGGTGTCCCTGCCCATGGCAGGGGGGTGAAAGGAGAGGAGCTTTAAGGTCACTTCCAACCCAAACCATTCTGGGATTTGGTGCAGGGAGCAGGGGTGTGGGAGAGGCAGGAGGGCAGAAATGTGTGGGCAAAGGGGTGGCTGGAGGAGGAACCACCTCCAAAGGTGGCCAGTGGGAAATCCCAGGAGGAAACGTGAGTTTGGTGCTGCTCAGCAGTGGCTCTGCCATGGGGACCAGCTCTAAGGGACATGTCCTGCTGGGGAGGCTGCCCTTGCCATCCTGGGGAGCATCAGGATATGGGGGTGAGGAGCAGCCTCCATCCCTACCCATGTCCTGTATCCCTTGGGAAGCCATGGGGCTGGAGCCCCAGGAGAGCTCCAGGGACAGCAGGCAGAGAACAGTGTGACCCCAGGGAGTGGCTGAGGGTCACCTGTGGCTCCCTTTGCCTTGGGGAAAGTCCAAGGGCCACATTTACCCTGGCCTTGGGCCCTCAGGCACCTGACATCTGCAGCCAGAAAGCTTTGGGGTCTGTCAGCACCCCAGTGCTGGTGATGTGCCCACCCCACAGTCTGTCCTTTGGGCTCTGTCACCATCTCAGTGCTGGTGATGTCCCCACCCCACAGTCTGTCCTTTGGGGTTTGTCACCATCCCAGTGCTGGTGATGTGCCCACCCCACAGTCTGTCCTTTGGGGTTTGTCAGCACCCCAGTGCTGGTGATGTGCCCACCCCACAGTCTGTCCTTTGGGGTCTGTCAGCACCCCAGTGCTGGTGATGTGCCCACCCCACAGTCTGTCCTTTGGGGTCTGTCAGCACCCCAGTGCTGGTGATGTGCCCACCCCACAGTCTGTCCTTTTGGGGTGCTGGACTGCTGGCTCCTTACATCTTCAGAGTGATTTCATCCCTGCTTGTCTTTTCCCAAGGCCTGCAAGCAGGTGGAGTGTGTAGATGGTCTGAGATGACAGCCCGTGCTGCACGTGGGTGACAGCCTGTGGTTATGTGCATAAAAGGATTTTTGAGGTCAGGAGGTTTTCCTGTAGCTGCCTTGGTGTCCCTGGTTCCCACCATCCATGGTTATGGCACGGAAGGGACTGGGCTAATGGCTCCCAGGCTGTGGGCTTGCCTTGGCATGTGTGGCTCTGCCTGGGTGTCCTTGTCCTGCAGCAGTGTCCTGGAGCAGTGTCACTGTTCCTCCATGGTGCAGGGAGGATGAGGATGCATCCCCTGCCCTCAGTGATGCTGTCACTGTGGTGGCCTGGGCACAGGAGGATCTGTGTCAGCTGTGGCCCTGGAAGCAGTGGCAAAGAATGAAAAAAGAAAAGCTGTTTTCTGATTTTCCAAGCCGGATGTGCTTTTCCATCCCCACCCTGCCAGCCCTGAGAGGTGGGAGCTGGAGAGGGCTGGGGCTGCTGGCCCTGCCCTGTGCCAGCCCTGTGACATTGCAGTGGGGACACTGTGGGTGAGGGGTGGCACCTGCCCACGGGCTGAGGTGACCCTGTCACTTCTGGGTCACCTCTGAGATGGGCTCCATGCCCAGGGTCTGAGTGTCACCTGGCTGGTGGCAGGGCTGGCAGCAGTGCCCTCCTGGCCCTGTGAGTGACTCCAGTGGCTCATGGTGGCTGCTGCCACCCCTGGTACCCTCGGCTGCCCCTGGCACACGTTTGCTGAGCAGTGCTGGGTTTGGTGCCTGCTGGAATGGGGGCTGTTTGTGATGGCATTGGGCATGTTCCCCTCTGGCCTGCTCTGCTGCTGCTGTCCCTGGGCATCTCCTGCTGTGTGGCTGGTTGGCTGTGGTTGGGAGCAGCCCTTGTTTGGTGATGTTTTGGTTTTGCCTCTGCAAATCTGCCCTGAGTCCGTGCCTGTGCTCCACTTTCTGTAGGGATATCTGGGCAATATCCAGCTGCCACAGTCCTCTGTGTGGAGTTGTCCATGCCCAGCCAAGCAATGGAGCTCTATCCGCTCAGCCCCAGGTTCTCTCTTGGTGTCCCCAAGGGTCTTGGTGTCATTGGTTCTCACTTTGCTTTGCTAGGACTTGTGCTTGTGCCTCTTTCTCTTTGTGCCTCTTTCTCTCCCTCAGAGATGGGATTTTGGGCTCCACATCCAAGCCCAGTGTCTCATTTGAACATCCTGAAAGCTGAGACATTCCCAATTGAGCATCCCAACCCGGAAAGGTCCCAAGTTGCAGATCCAGGTGCTCTTACCCTGTAAGAGCTCTTGTTTCACTGCACCCACCTGCTGCCCAGAGGCAGCTCCTGCTCTCCTGCCACTCCTGGACCTGGAGCAGGGCCAGGGGGGACCATTCCTGCCCAGGCAGGTGAGCTGTGCCCACAGGTGATGCCTGGAGGCTCTGTGGGATCTTGCTCCTTCTATAGACTCCTAGAACAGTTTGGGCAGGAAGGGACCTTAAAGGTTATTTAGTTACAACCCCTGCCATGGGCAGGGACACCTTCCACTAGCCCAAATGGCTTAAAGTCCCATCCTACCTGGCCTTGAACACTCCCAGGGATGGGGCAGCCAGAGCTTCTCTGTGCACCCTGTGCCAGGGCCTCAGCACCCTCACAGAGAAGAATTCTTCCTAATATCCAATCCCAAACTTTCCTCTTTTAGTTTAAACCCCTCACCCCTTGTCCTGTCATGACAGACCCTGCTGAAAAGTCCCTCTCTGACTTTCCTGTAACCCCTGTAAAACACTGAAAGGTTTTTCAGCAGGTCCAGGCCTCAGCAGGGCCATGGGGAGGTGGCAGTGGCTGGTGGCCAGGACGTGGCAGCACGTTGGGTTATCCTTGCCCACCTTTCCCTTCTGCATCTGCTGGGACCCCAGCGGGGAGGAGCTCCCAGTGCCCATCACTGCCAGGGTGCCCGTGGGCACTCTCTGCTTATCTGTGGGCTCTCTTTGCCCCTGGGCACTCTCAGCCCTTGGGCTCTCTCTTCCCGTGGGCACTGTGCCCATGGCCTTTCTCCTCGTGGGCACTCTCTGCCCGCCCGTGGGCTCTCTCTGCCCGTGGGCACTGTGCCCATGGCCTTTCTCCTCGTGGGCACTCTCTGCCCGCCCGTGGGCTCTCTCTGCCCGTGGGCACTGTGCCCATGGCCTTTCTCCTCGTGGGCACTCTCTGCCCGCCCGTGGGCTCTCTCTGCCCGTGGGCACTGTGCCCATCGCCTTTCTCCTCAGGGTCACTCTCTGCCCGCCCATGGGCTCTCTCTGCCATGGGCACTGTGCCCGCACCTCGCTGCCAGCCGGGGCTTTGCCCCAGTTGCCGGGATCGCTGCCGGAGCCGGGCGCGCTGCTCTTGCCCTCTGCTTTACCTTCTGCATCTCACTAATCTGATGACCGGAGGTATGCGAGGCATTTCAAATATGGCCTCGTTAGCTGGCTCGGACAGGGCTCGCAGGAGCGATTTCTTCACACTCCCGTTGCGGCGCTCCCCCCTCCCACAGCGTCCCCCGCTGCTGTTCGCGGTTCCGGCCGGGATGGGCACGGCCGGCTGAGCCCATCCTGCCGGGATGTGGGCACGGAGCGTGTCCTGCTGGCCACCGGGTGGGCGTGGGGCTCTTGAACCACTTGGGAGCATCACTGGGTGTGTGGGAGCAGAGTGAGTGTGTGCCAGGGATTGGGGTGTCCCCTGCGCCCCCACCCTTGGCAGGTGCCCAGTGTGGACTCGCTCAGGGGATCCCCTGGCACATGTGACAGTGGTTTTGGGGAGTCTCGGGGAATCTGAAAAGCATCAGGGTGGGAGATGTGGGATGGGAGGTGCTGGCTGGACACTGAGCTGTGAATTGGGCTGTCCCTCCTTCACCCATGTGAAGTACCCGGTGCAGGGAGTATGGCTGAAGAGAGGGGGGGATACCCTGGTACCCCCATGGCATGGGTGCTGTCCCAGGGTCCTGCAGCCCATCTGAGTCTGGCTCTCCAGCGTGGTCCTTGCAGGGCTGCCATGGCGCTCACCTTGGGTCCCATCCCTCAGGGCTGCCATGGCACTCACCGTGGGTCCCATCCCTCAGGGCTGCCATGGCGCTCCCCTTGGGTCCCATCCCTCTGTCCCTGGAATGGCAAGCACAGCATCCCATCCATCTGTCCATCCGTGTCTGTTTCTCTCCATTCCCTCCATGCCCTGGGCTGGTACTACGTGAGGCTTCCCTGTCACCCCTGCCAGCACTGCATGGGTGACAGTGGAACCCCTTGATGTCTTGGTGTCCCTAGTGTCCCCTGCATCCCCGCGGTACCAGCATGAGCCTGGCACCATCTCCCCATTCCCTATTTAAAGCTGGGGCTGGGGGAGGAAAAAACCGTGGAGGATGAAGATGATGATGATGGTGGCTCTGGGCGCCCTTGGGGACAGCTGGCCCCGCAGCGGCGTCCCCGGGGAGGGCTGGCACAGCCGGGCACGGGGCTGGCAGCCGGACGCCAGGCGTTTGCGCTTTAATGCATCAGGACAGCTTGCAAATTCCAGGCTGGCGCGGCGCTGCGGCCGCCGGAGCGTGCGCGGTGCCGGGGCCGGGCGGGGGCCGCGCTGCCATCCCCGCTCAGCGCCGCCCGCGGGCACCGGGCTGGGCACGGCTGGGCACGGCTGGGGACCGGGCTAGGCACGGCTGGGCACGGGCTGGGCACGGCTGGGGAACGGGCTGGGCACGGCTGGGGACCGGGCTGGGCACGGCTGGGGCAGCCCCTGCTCCACGAGCCTGGGTGTGTGTGTGGCAGAGCTGGGGCACCCCCGGGGGAGGTTGGTGTGGAAAGGGCAGATTTGTGGCATCTGTGTCTCCCCTATCTGCAGGCACCTCTGTCCCTCTCCTGTCTGCAAGACCCTTGTCCCCCTACCAGCTGCTCCCTCCTTTTGCAGGGACCCCTCTCCTCTGTCCCTCTCAAGCTGCCAGGGCTCCTGTCCCCTCCTTCTGCAGGGAACCCTGTCCCTCTTGTCCCCTCCTCATCTGCAAAGCCCCTGTCCTCCTTTTACAGAGCCCCCTGTCTCTTCATCTCTCCCTGTCCCCACTTCTTTAGGGACTCATTTGTCCCCATTTTCAAAGCCCCCCATGCTCCCTCCTGCCTCCAGGCACCCCTGTCCCCCTGTTCTGTGTCCCTTCATCTTCAAAGCTCCGTGTCCCCTCATCTCCAGGGCCCCCTGTGCCCCCATGTGCAGATCCCCGTTGTCCCTCTCTGCAGAGCCCCCCATGCACAGCCCCCTGCTCTGCCTGCCCCCTTCTGCAGAGCCCCGTGTCCCCCATCCACAGGGATCCCAGAACCCCCACACCCACAGGAGCTCTGTCCCCACACCTGCAGGTCGGGGCTGGTTCCCAGTCCTGCCCCCGGGGGTGACTGGAGGCTGTTCAGGGCCAGCTGGGGCCATCTGAGTGCCCCCACTTTCACCTCTACACACGGGTAAACTGAGGCAGGGAATGGCATGGAATCCTCTCTAGGAAATGTTTTGTCATCCTTTCCCTGAGTATTTCCCCCAAATCTGAGCCTGTCAGTGGAGCCAAGACTCCCAGGCTTTGCCTCTATTTCCTCACCACCGTGTGATCTCCTTCCCCCATCCTCACACTCAGATTCCTTAAATAAAAAAAAGCCTTTAAAAACATTTATTGCCACCTCGTTGGGGAGAACCGGAGTCACCTGGAGCGCTAATCCCGAGGCACCCTGGGGCTGTGGGCGCTCCCCGGGCTGGCTCCCGAGGGCTGGGGGAGGAGGGGGCCCTTTGCTTTGCGAAGGCGTGGGGGGATTAGTGGGAGGATTGGTAAATCTGACCCCAGGTAAAGATTAAGATCCAAAAAAAAAAAAAAAAAAAAAAAAAGGAAAATCGTTGTGTTTTTCCTCCCCGTGCCTGATGCACCGTGAAGATTAAACTGGGATGAGTCTGTGCAGCAGCCAGTTCCATTAGGGGTGGGGGGCAGCAGGGAGGGATGAGATGGGGCAGGGATGGGGGCTGTGTCTGGGGGGAAAGGGGGACTGGGGGAGCTGGGCCAGTCCTGGGGGTCCCCAGGCTGTCTGTGGTTGGTGCTTTGGGTGACAGACAGGCACATCCATAACCATAACTGATCCTGGGAATGGCTCCTCTGGGCTGTGTGGGGGTGGCTTCAGCAGCTCATCCCGATGGACAGGGCTGGACAGGCCCCTGGCACTGGGGAGTTCATCCCCACAGCCAGCAGCCCCCTCCACTAGAGACTGGATGTGCTGGATGTGCTCTCATCCCACCCAGGGACCCTGGTCTGCACCCCACAAACCATCCCTCAAACTATCCCTCAAACCATCCCACAAACCATCCCACAAACCATCCCTCAAACCATCCCATCCCACAAAGCATCCCACAAAGCATCCCACAAACCATCCCACAAAGCATCCCACAAAGCATCCCACAAACCATCCCTCAAACCATCCCTCAAACCATCCCACAAACCATCCCTCAAACCATCCCTCAAACCATCCCGCAAACGATCCCTCAAACCATCCCACAAACCATCCCATCCCACAAAGCATCCCACAGACCATCCCAAAAACCATCCCACAAACCATCCCAAAAACCATCCCACAGACCATCCCTCAAACCATCCCACAGACCATCCCACAGACCATCCCACCATGCAGCCCCCCCAGGATAACCAGGGATATCCTGCCATTCCTTACCTCTGGCCAGGACCCCCACACTCCCTGGCTCTGGGGCTGGGGAGGCTCCCAGCAGAGCTCTGAGAATCCTGTCCATCCCACTGGTGCTGCTCCCCTGGGAAATGATGGGAAAGGGGTCAGGGGGTGCCCTGCAGGACACAGAGTGAGGGACACAGGGACATGTCCCTTCCCACAGCTTCCCTGCCATGGTGTTCCTGTGTCCTTTTGCTGATGAAGGGCCAAAGGAAATTGGGAAACCCCCTCAGGGCTGCCTGGCCATTCTGAGGGGCTGTGTGACCAGTGGGTGTACTGGGAGGAACTGGAGTGGCTGTCCCTGTCCCTGGGGGGACCATGCAGTGATGACCCCTCCTGTGGGACAAGGCTTTCTGGGGGCTGAGCACTGCCTTGGGGGTCAAGCAGCATTTTGGGGTGTTGATCGCTGGCTCGAGGGGCTGAGCACCATTCTGGGGAGCTGGGGACTGGTTTGGTGGTCAAGGATTGTTCTGGACTGGGGGTCAAGCACTGATTTGGGGGTTTGGTGCTTTGGGGGGCTGAGCACCAGCTTGAGAGTCAAACAGCACTTTAGGAGACCAAACCAGCCTGAGGCTCTGGCACTGTTTTGGGGCTTGAGCTCCAGTTTGGGGTCTGGGCAGCAGCTCAGTGCCTGGTTCAGGGGGCTGAGCCCTGTCTTGGGGGTCAGGCACCATCTCAGGGCTCAAACACCTCCCTGGGGTGTTCAGCACCCACTCAGGGGGTCAGTGCTGGCCTGGGGATGGGCCCTAGTGTGGGAGTTGAGCACTGTTTTGGGAAGCTGAGAGCCACTTTGGCCAGCAAGCACCCGTGTGGGTGGCTGAGCACCATTTCAGGGGGCTGAGCAGTGTTTGGGGGGTGGTTTGAGTGCTGTTCTGGGGCTGAGCCCCAGTTTGAGGGACTGGATCCTTCCTGAGAGGGCTGGGTGGGCCCCACTGAGGGTGTGATCCTGTCTCATGTCCCATTCTGGGCTGTGGCAGTGCCAGGGCAGGGGCTGTTCCTGCTCTGCCCTTGCTCCCTGTGCTCAGCACAGAGTGGGGACAGGGATCCTGTTTGTCCCCAGACAGGGACAGACATCCCCCCTCTGGATGGGGAGTGTCAGGAAAAGCTAGCTCGAGGTCCCCTTGCTGTGCCAAGTGTGTGGGCCCATCCCAGCCCTCCCCTGCCTCAGTTTCCCTCCTGCAGTGGAGGCAGAGCATCCCCCTTCCTCCTCAGGGGTCTCCCTGCTGCCTCCTGCCCAGAGTGCTCCAGCTGCTCTCCCAGGGGCTGCCATGGGCATCCAGGTGGGGATGGAAGGGTCCAGTGGCTGGGTGCTGGTACTCTGGGTGATGCTGGGCCGCCAGGAGCATCCCTGAGTGTTCTCCTGGTGTGCTGGGTGTGCTGGCAAAGCCTCACACAGCCAGCTCTGTGCTGGAGCCTCACCTGCCCTCCCAAAGGAACTGAATCTCCCTGCCTGGAGCAGGGTGGGCCTCAGAGTGGCACCGTTTGTGGGGAAGGGTGGGTGGGTGGGTGCAGCTGAGCTGCTGCCATGGCAGTGGGGAGAGCAGGGTCCCCTCCCCGGGGCTCTGCAGGGCTGGGGAGGGGAGGAGGAGCCCAGGATGTCTCCATGCATGGGGCAAGGAGCCCCCTGTGCTTTGCAGGCCCCTGGCCTGGGGACCCACCTGCCACCCTGCCCTTGCCTGGGCCAGCAGCAGCTCCACCATCCCCTGTGCCCCAGGCAGGGTGAGGGGATAGGAAAGGGCTTTTCCCTGGCCTCCCAGCCATGCTGTGTGCCAGGGCTTGTTCCTTGTGCCAGCGCCTCCTCTGGAAGCACTCTTGGGCTCCTTTCTTCCTGGGGGTGCAGCTCTGCCCCTCCTTGGGTGCTCCTCTCCTCCCCATGGGTGGGGGACGGGTCCAGACCAGCAGGAGGATGCCTGTGGCTCCGTGCCCAGGGTCTGCATCGCCCCAGCAGCAGGGAGGGTCCTGCCAGTGCCATGGCCCCACAGGTTCCCCACAATGTGCTGATCCTGGGAGCTGCTCAGGGCGTGCTGATGGCAGAAGGTCTCCTCACAGCTGGGGACATGGCTGGGGACAGTGATTTCTCCAAGTCTGGAGTGGGGAGTGGCTCCTGGGTGCCTCGGGAGCACATCCACCACGCCCAGCCTTGCTGCCCCTGAGCACCCCCCATCATTTACTGGGTGGAAACAAGCAGAAACTTGGAAATTCAGGGTTGGAGGAAGGCCTGGGGGTGCTGGGGGATGGGAAGGGACACAGTGCCCCAGATCAGGATGAGATATCCTGGGTGATGCCGGGATGCTGAGAGCATCCCTCTGAGTATTCCCCGGGGAATGCGGCCGTAGGTGTGCAGGGGGGCTGGCTGCTCCAAAATCCACAAACCCCCTGAGCCCTCGAGGCTGAGACCGCCACAAACTCATCTCGGGGGTGAGAATCGGCCACATCCCTCTGCTCCAGCCCATCCTGCGGAGTGACCCTCGGTGGGCTCGGAGCCGGGGGGGCCGTGCCGGGTCGGAAATCACGTGCGGCCGGGCCTCGGGGCTTTACGGGAAGCCGGGCTTGAGGCGAGGGGCAGCTCCCATCCCCCCGGGATGCCTTGGCCGGGGTTCAGGCCGGGATCGGGCCCGCAGCAGCTGCCCCGCCGCTTCCCGGCAGGCGCGGGGGGCCGGGGGGGACCGGAGCCGCCATCGCTCCCTCCCTCCCTCCCTCCCCGAGCAGATGGTCCCGGAGCTGCCCCTTCCGCATCGATTACCCGCGCCGGCCGTTTAACGATCGCTTTCCGGGGTTAATTAAACTCTTCTCGCCGAGGGCGGCTGTACCTGCCTGCAGCCCCGCTGCTGCACCCCCAAAACGGGGGGGACGAGCCTGTGGCTGGAGCTCCCAAGCCAACCCTTCCTATCCATCCTGTGTGCTGCTTCTCCCCGGGGCGGCCCGAGCAAGGTCAGCGGCCGGGGCTGGTCACATCCCGCTCTGCTGCCGCTGTTTTTCCCTGGCTGCTGCTTTTTTGGGAGCGATCCCCACGAGCTCGCTCCGTGGGGTTGGGTCTGCGCCCACCCATGTCTCTATTCACAATGATTTTGGAGGAAGGCGTCGGGAGCTCGGCGGCAGACGGCGGCTCCGGAGCCGAGCGGGGTCGCAGCCCTGGGATTGTCAGGAGTTGCTGCTTTTTGCATATCTAAATGTGCCCTTTCAGCCGGCGCTCTCGGTCGAAACTGCCATCTTTTGCCTCATTGTCAGCCTCGCCGAGGTTACGCATCGTTTGCTGACTCACAGCCTCCTGCTCTAATTACTCGTTCAACTCCCCCCCTCCCTCCCCGGAGCCACCCGGCCAGTCCCGGCACATCCCTCCCTTCCCTCGGCTGCACCGCGGGGCTGGAGCCGGGGCATCCCTGCAGAGCCCTCCGTGCCCCGGCCCTGCCCGCGGGCATCGCCCTTGTGTGGCCCGGCATCCACTGCTCGCAGCCCTGGCACGGATTTGGGGTTCAACTGGGGTCTGGTCCAGCATCCCACTGCTCGCACCCCTGGCACGGATTTGAGGTTCAACCGGGATCTGGTCCAGCATTCACTGCTCGCACCCCTGGCACGGATTTGGGGCTCAACCGGGGTCTAGTCCAGGATCCACTGCTCGCACATCTGGCACGGATTTGGGGTGCAGCCGGGGTCTGGTCCAGCATTCACTGCTCGCATCCTGGCAGAGTTTTGGGGTTCAACCAGGGTCTGGTCCAGCATCCGCTGCTCGCACATCTGGCACGGATTTGGGGTGCAGCCGGGGTCTGGTCCAGCATTCACTGCTCGCACATCTGGCACGGTTTTGGGGTTCAACCGGGGTCTGGTCCATCATCCCACAGCTCGCACCCTGGCACGGTTTTGGGGTTTAACCGGGGTCTGGTCCAGCATCCTCTTCTCGTACCCTGGCACGGTTTTGCGGTTTAACCGGGGTCTGCAGCCGTGGCATCCGTGCAAACCCTCCTCCCCGTACTGGGGTCTGCAGCTGTGCATTCGTGCAAACCTTCCCCATCCCTGCCTCTGAGCATCGCTCCGGCTCTCCTAGAGCTCCTCTCCTGGTTGTCAGCTCCCCACGCTCACCCCCATAACGCTGATGTTTTTGGGGTCACACGGGCTCGGTGGGGCTGTCACACAGCACAGCTGAGCCGCCATGCAGGGCTGGCTGTCCCCCCGGGTATCGCCCCACCGAGGGATGCTCCATCCACCCACGCGCCCTCCGAGCGTCCCCGGAGCATCCCGGGTGCGCGGCCCCCCCTGGGCCGGCTGGGACGAGCCGTGCTAAAGCCGTAAGCTGAGCCTCTTTGATCCCCGGCCGATACGATCAGCCGCCGGCAGCTCCGAGCCGGGCCCAGCGTGATTTCAGCGTGGCGGGGATCCGAACAGACGCCGCAATTACCGATGGCATGGGGCTGAGCCCGCCCTCGGCCTGCTGCTCCACGCTGGCTGGGGTCCTGTCCGCCAGAAACAGGGAAAGCACCAGCTCTGACCTTTTTAATATTATTATTTTTATTGTCCTCAGCAGCATCAAACTATCCCCCCCATCACGCTCGCCCTCAGTGTCACGCTATTGGGAAGAGCCTGCTCTCCCCTCCAGCATCTCCCTCTCCCCAAGGAGAGGGGACCCAAACTCACCCATCCCAGCAAGCCAGGCGGATGATGTTGCTTGTGCAGGGGCTCATTTTATCTTTAATTAACTTGATTTTCTATCTCCCCCCTGGTTTTGATCACTAATATCGAGGCAGAAACAACATCCCTGCAAATCCATCTTGCTAAGGGAGGTGAAACCAAGCCGGGTAATCCGGTGGTAAGGACAGCGCTCCGACGGGTAATGCAGTCGTGCTCGCCTCGGAAGGGGAGATATTTTATATATTTATATACCAAGGAAAAAAAAAAAAGAGCTGTGGATGTGTTTGCACAGGCTTCTGCCTGTCACAGAATGGTCCAACCACGCATCTTATCTCATAAAGCCATATTTTGGCCCTTTTTTTTCCCCCCCCAAGAAAGTGAATTTTAAGCGCCAGGAGACAGTGATGGTTTCTTTGGAGCTGTTAGGATCTGCCATGTACAATAAATCTGTCTTAGTTTGTGGATTATTGGCCCAATAGACCGTAACAGCTCTGTCAGCCCCTCCTGGCGCGCTGTGTCCGGCAAGCTCAGCCTTTGGTGGGTTTTCCTGGTTTTTTTATTATTTTTCAGCAGGAATTTGCTAAGGATTTTTCTGTGCCATGTGCGTGTACGGCAGCTGATAGGGAATTCACAGGAGCTCAGTAACGTTCTTAGGTTTTGGGGTGGTTTTTATTACTTTTAAAAAATATTTCCCCTCTGGAAAAACCCAAATGCACAAAGTCCAAATCCCCAAAACAGGACAAAGAGGAGGGCAGAGCCTATTCTGACAGAGAAAAGGGGCTGCCTCCCCAAAACTTGTGCTGGTTGAGAGTGGGGTTTTAGTGACAGAAAGTCAAAATCCCCAAAACAGGACAGAAAGGAAGGCAGAGCCTATTCTGACAGAGAAAAGGGGCTGCCTCCCCAAAACTTGTGCTGGTTGAGACTGGGGTTTTAGTGACAGAAAGTCCAAATCCCCAAAACAGGATGAAAAGGAAGGCAGAGCCTATTCTGACAGAGAAAAGGGGCTGCCTCCCCAAAACTTGTGCTGGTTGAGAGTGGGGTTTTGATGAATGGGGTTTTACTGCTTTCCAGCAGGATTTTCCCTGGATGGCCCTGCTCCTGCTGGCTGTTGTTCCCTGTCCACTGTGCTTGATCCAAGCCTGGAAAAACCAGGATTTCCCAGGGATGGTGTGGGATGATGTGCTGGCCCCTCCAGCATTACCAGGCTGTGTAGCACATGCTCCTTGCATGCTCAGCCTGAATTTGAGGGGGTCTGAATCCCCAGAGCGGGGGAGATCAGGGTGATGATGTGGGGTGAGGTGTGGGGTGCAGGTGTAGGGTGAGATGTGTGGGTGCACAATCACGATGGGATGAGGATTGGAGCAGGAACCAGAGTGGGGTGAGGTGTGGGGTGCAGGTGTAGGGTGATTTGTGGGGTGCAGGTGTAGGGTGAGATGTGTGGGTGCACAATCACGATGGGGTGAGGATTGGAGCAGGAATCAGAGTGGGGTGAGGTGTGGGGCACAGGTTGCAGGTGCAGGCAGGGAGAGCTGTGGGTGCCAGGCTGGTGGCACAGCCTGGGTGGAGTGGGTTTGCTGTAGGGCTGGGGAGGACACACATCCTTAAGGAGAGCAGGAGGAGGGGTTTGGGATGGGGAGAGAGCAGGCTGAGCACTCGGTGCCATCCTGGATGGGGCTGGTGGGTGGAACAAGCATCCTTGTTCCCAGGGTGCTCCAGTTTGCCCATTTGTTTGGGTGCTGCATTAACGTGACTTCCTTCACTGCCCTGGCCCTTGAGTGTGCAGATGGCCTGGGAGATCTGGTCTGGTGCTGTGACCATCCAACATGGAACAGCTCCAGCAAGGGAAAAAGAGAGTGAGGGGTGCAGGAGACCTGAGGAGCAGTGAAACCCACGGTGGGGGTGCCAGGCAGGGGTGCCAGCTGGGGATGCCTCTGAGCCCCCCTGGGCGCTGTGCTGGGGGAGCTGCTCTGCTCCCAGCAGCTCCATAAGCCCATTAAGAGCTCAGGGAGCCTTACACCTCGGGGGGCTGCAGCAGGGACTTGCACTGCTCCAGATTAAACCCCCTGGGCTGAAGCAGGGGTGCTGCTGTGGGGACACAAGGATGCCATGGCCATCCTCTGGAGAGACCCATCCTGGATCCCAGCGTGGGTGCTGCCTGCTCCCCCAGGACAGTGAGGGCTGCAGCCCTGGCACCGGCATTTGGCTTGGTTGCATTGTTAAAATGCATCATCAGGGTGAAAAAGAACATTTTTTTGTCTGAAAAATGCTCAGAGGAGGCTGTTCCCCCTCCGGGTGCTGTCGTTCAGCATCACAGTGTGCAGGAGAAAAGTGCAGGGAGGGCAGGTAGGTGCAGCTGGGGTGGGGATGGGGAAGCCAGTCTGGTGGAGGGGAACCTGGTCAGGAATTGCTTGGGATTTTTCCTGCCTTAACCTCATTGTGCCTTGTGTCAGAAGTGTCAGGAGCTGTGATAGTTGGAAATCCCCTTCTCCCCCAGACAGGTCTTTGTGGAGCTGGTGGGATGAAAACAGCTTCATCAGAACACTGAGGGAGATCTGGACAGTCCCTAAAATTCCAGTGCCTCATTCCAGACACAAGGATGAGTTTCTTTTTGTTGAATCCACCACCACCAAGTCTGTATCTGCTGGTGCTCCAGCTTGTTGGGGGATGGATTAGGGGTGCTCTCTTGCCCAGCTCATCCCACAGCCCCTGCTCATCCCTCAGCCTTCCTTGGACTCATCATCCATGGATCATGGTGCTGTGGGCAAGGTGCAGCACCCTCTGGCATGGGGAACAGGGAGGAGGATGGGATGGAGGAGGCTGGGGAAGCAGCAAGTCGAGGAGGGTGTTCAACCTGGAAGCTGAGAGTGGGCAGGGGGAGCTCTGTGCTCTGGAGCTTCCCTCCCATGCCAGGAGCTTGGGAAGATCCATCAGGAGATGGGGATGTGGGTGTTGGCTTTCAGAAGGGATGAAAACCCTGATGGGACCAAACCCTTCCCTGGTGAGGGAGGATTGTTCTCGTGCAGGGGGTCACCAATTCAGCAGGCAGGTCCTGGGAGTCCTGAACCACCCTGGGCTTGCTGCAGAAGGGCTGGACCACCAACTACATCCAACCTGCTCCTTGTCATTCCAGCCTGGAAGGGAGGGAAGGCAGGAGCATTGACATCTCGCTCTAGTTTTAGTGTTGTCCCTCAGATTGGGGCCAGGAAGGAGCAGGAGCCCAGACAGACTGACACCCTGCAGTCAGTCCCCTCAAAGCACGTTCCCAGTGTGATAAGCCCTTTCCAGCTCCCACCAAGTGGTGTTTCCTTCGTGCTTCAGCTTCCCCAGGCTCAGACTTGTGGCCCTGCCCTATTTTCCTGTGTGGTGACAGTTTGTAGATGGGTTTTTCCATGGCTGCTCTCCTGCAGGTCATAGAGTGACCCTCTCTGGTTCTTACTGTGAGTCCTGCAGCCCTTCCAGCTGAGGGTCCTCCCATCCTGACTCATGCTGTGGCTGCTGATGGTGACCCCTTCCTCCTTCCCAGACCTCCAGATCTGCTTTCCAAACATCCTGGGGCTGGTTCTTTAGGACCTGACAGCTTCTCCCACCTCACTTGTGCTTTTTAAAAATTGCCATAGAATCAGAAAATGCTTTGGTCAGAAAAGAATATCTCATTCCACCCCCTGCCATGGGCAGGTGGCTCCAAGTCTCAGGTGGCTCCAAGTCCTCTCCAACCTGGCCTTGGACACTCCAGGGATGGGGCAGCCACAGCTGCTCTGGGGGTACCTGTGCCACCTTACAGGGAATTTCCTGCTAATATCTTATTTACCCCTTCCCTCTGTCAGTTTAAAACCCTTGTGCCTTGCTCTGTTACAACAGGCCATGGTGAGAAGTCTCCCTCCACCAATCTCCCACACCCCCTTCATGCATGGAAAGGTCACAGTGGGGTCTCAGGCTGTGCAGGACCCCCAGGAGAACCTGAGTGTCCCACAGCAGTCCCAGTGTTTGCTGCAGCCACACTGGTGTCTGATCAAGCACAGAAACTGGGCCTTGGTACAGCACCTCCCTGCCCTGCCACCCCTGACAGATTTCTGGAAACAATTCTCCAGGAACAGTTTTCCTGATAACTCTTGCCAGCAGGTTCCCAGCAGTGCTGATTCTCTGTCCTCTATTGCCATGCAGGGGAAGGAAGATGCCTTTCATTTGGACTGATTCTTGGTTCAGAACCAAGAGATCCAAGAGGAATCTCTGAAGGAGAGCTTGGCTTGGCTGTGTCCATGTGTGTCCTCTGGCCTCAGGTGTGTTTGCTCACCTCAGAGCACGCTGTGTGTTGGGTCTCCCAGCCATGGCCCTGGTTGAAGCAGACCTTGTGTCTGAGGACATTTGGTCACCACTGATGCCAGTGCTGCAGTGTCCCCACCATCAGCCAGGACACCCAAGGGCTCCCTGCTCCCCAGGACGTGCCTGTGGCTCTGCTCTCCTGCAGGATGAGATGCTGGTGGCTCCCTGGGATCCAGCAGGTGCAGAAAAGGAGGAGCATCATCCTCCTCTTGATCCCAGGGTGCTCCAGTTTGCCCATTTGTTTGGGTGCTGCATTAACAGGCTCCTTGACTTCCTTGCCCTTGAGTGTGTGGATGTCCTGGGAGATCTGGGTCTGGTGCTGTGCCCATCCAACATGGTCAAGGAAGGGAAAAAGAGAGTGAGGGGTGCAGGAGACCTGAGGATCAGAGAAAGCAGCACCTGAGGTGTTCCCTAGGCTGAACCAAAATGGTGGAGCACCTGCCAAGCATCCCAGCCCTGGAGGTGCTGGCAGCAAGTGTGCCCATCCTCTGGCACTCAGTGTGCTGGGCAGCACCCTGCCCTCTGCCAGCTCTGTCCTCTTGCTCAGCACCCTGCAGCCTGCTCCCCTGTGCTGCCTGTGTTCTCCTGGGCAGCACCCTGCCCTCTGCCAGCTCTGCCCTCCTTCTCAGCACCCTGCAGCCTGCTCCCCTGTGCTGCCTGTGTTCTCCTGGGCTCTCTGGTTCCATCCCCAGTGCCCCCAGCAGGATCTGGCTTGCAGCAGGGGTCAGTCACCTGTGTTGTCTCGGGGAGCAGGAAGCTCTTGGGGTGCACAGCAGCGAGCTCAGCTTGTGGCTGAGCTGGAGAGCAACAGGGTTTGCTCTGTGTTATTCTGGATCTAAAAGAAAAGAAAAAAAAAAAAAAAAAGGGATTGCTCTTTCCCAGTTCCTGCGTTTCCTGAGAGCAGCCTAGCTCCTAGCTTATCTTCAGACAGCCTCAGGGGTATTCCCTTGGAGTTTGGGAGTTTAATCAGGCATTGCTGGGGCATGTGAACTCCGCGGCGAGTCGCCGTTCCCAGGGAGGGGAGCGCCTCTCGCAGATATTTGGGTTGGCGTGCCTGGGCTGGGGGCTGGGCTGGCTGGGAACGCTGCTGCCTTTGCTGGGGATGCCACTGGGAACGGCTGGGGGTGCTGACCTGCCTGCCTGCCCGCCTGGGATGCCGTGGGTAGGGTGGCTTCCCCTGGACATCCCCACAGTGGGGCTGCCTGGGCTTTGCTGTGCTCCTCTGGACCTTCCATCCCCTCCAGCCCTGCCTCTGCCACCTGCCTCTTTTCCTTTCAGACCCATGGATTTCCTTCGTAGCATCCTAGGTGAGAGCTTCTGGTTGTGACCTGGTGGCTTCTTCTGGCCCCTCTGGCCATAACCCAGCCCTGCTGCTCGTTTTATTCTGGGTGATTTTGAACTGGGAAGAGAATCAGAATTCCAGTGGAAATGCCCGACGCCGGGCTCTGCTTCACCGGTGGAATCGAGGGCTTTGTTGCTGGCTCTTTTGCAGGCAGTATTTCTTTTTTTGGGGGCTGGATATATTTCTGGCAAGTAAAATGACGGATGCTCTGTTTCGTTTCCAGTGGCAGCGTTTCAGATTCCTTGCTCCAGGGCAGGAGCCGAGCGAACTCCGATTCCAGAGCAGCTCTGGTACCTTGGCAGCTTAAAGGCCACAGGGTTTGCTTGAGTGACAAGCGGTGCTGAGCGTGGGGAAAGCTCGGGAGAGGCAGTTTTGTGCTCATGCCTTCCATCTCTGGTAGGAGCGAGATCCCACGGAGCAGGGAGGCATCTTTATCCTGTCTTCCTGCTCTGCAGGCAAGCTGGGAGGTGGTGTAAAGATGTGGAGAAGGATGGCAAGCCCTGCCTCGAGGGGATGCTCCCTGCATCGCTGGTGGGGAGATGGGGAGAAGCAAAGTCTTGAGGCATTTCTGTGTCTTCTCCCTAGAAACATCCTCTTGGATGCTCTTACCCCAGCTCTGCCTCCCCTTATACCTGTCCCACAGGATAGAATCATAGAATCATGGAATGGTTTGGGTTGGAAGGGACCTTAATGCTCATCTCATTCCAAACCTCTGCCATGGGCAGGGACACCTTCCGCTATCCTGGGTTTGTCCAAACCCCATCCAACCTGGCCTCGGACATTTCCAGGATGGGGCAGCCACAGCTGCCCTGGCTGATGTGTTCCAGTGTCTCACTAGTGCCTCTGCAGTGATCCAGGTGCAGATCTCAGGGGCTGCCTGAGCTGCACCCTGCAATGTTGGTGAGCTCCGACAGGGAGGATGGGACCTGCCAGCAGGGCTGGGACGCTGTTGGGATGCTGCAATGCTGAGAGTGAGGTGTGACGGATGGGAATTCACAGCCCAGGGTGTCAGGGCAGGTTGGGGATCTGTCTTCCTGAAGCTACCCAGCATTTTTGGCTTGTCTGCATGGACCTGAGACACATGTGGGTGTGTGGGCAGGGTGTGCTCATCCCTCAGAGAACTGCCCTGCACTTGGTGTGGGTGACAGAGAGAACCCTGACTGCCGCCTGCCTCCCAAAATCTGTACCCCAAAACCTCTCCAGCCTCTCTGGCCCACTGGGCTTACTGGAAGCACGCCCATGGCAGCACTGGGGATGGGATGGTGCCAGCCCTGTCGCTGTGGTGAGTTTTGGCTGTGCTCAGCAAGGCTGTGGGGCAGGGAAGAGACCAACTTGCACTCCCTGAGGGCTGTGGGGTGCCTCACTGCCCCCTCCCAAAGCTGAGCCGGTCTTCCCCCCGCCAAGCTCTGACCAAGAAGCCTTCCTCCCCTTTCTCTTCTTCCTCCTATTTCCCTCCTGCCAGCGAGGCCAAGCAAAACGCGGTGCTGACCAAAAATAACAACGGCCGGCAGATCCAGACAATGGATAAACCCCCGGTGAGGGCCAGGGCGACCCGAATCCTCCCAGAGGAAGACGGGATTATTGCCGTGCTCTCAGACATCTGTCCATGGCTGCAGACCCGCTGTCCGACGGGGCCCTCGCCTTCCTGCTGGGAACAGTGGCTCTTGCAAAGCGGCTGCCCTCAGGAGCAGGGATGGGGGGATTTGGGATCTCATCACTGAGCACCATAAGGTTCACACCACCCATTAATGGCCAAGCTCAAATGCCCTGAGCTGGCAGTGGTGACAGTGACACAGGTGCTGGTGTGGGTGCACCTGCCCATCCCAGTGCCAGCTCTCCTGGGATCTGTATTAGCCTCTCTGCCACCATGGAGCTGCCTGGTGGGACGTGGAGGGATGAGGTTTTGAGAGAGCTGAGAGCACAAGGGGATCTCTCCAGGCTGGAGCTGTTCTTGAAGATGCCACTGGTGGAGGTGGCATTTGTGGTGGCACTAACAGATTTAGGCACAACTGAGGGTGACACTTGGAGGTGGCATGAATAGATTTGGGCACCATCAAAAGTGGCACTTGGAGGTGGCACATGTAGATTGGAACACCATTGGCGGTGGCACTGCTGGCCTTGGGGCTCTTTGCCATCCAGTATTCCCATGTGACTGTGCCTACAACTTTTCCCCTGGTTTTTAATTACCTTCCCTTCACTCTGCCCATGCCAGGGGTGTCTCTGTGACCTGGTTGTCGGTCAGACCCCAAGTAATTGACGCTGTGATGGCCCCATCTGTTAACACACAGAGATTCACACATCTTAGCTTGGCCTGGGCAGGCAGCGTGGGTCTCCCTGGGGCACAGCCACCTTCAGCCCCCCGGCTCTTTGGGGTCCTGCTGGGATGCCCGTTGTTGTTGGCATCTGCCATGGGGCAGCGCCTGCCCCTGCCCACCTGTCCCCCACGCCCTGGGGTCATTCTGCCTGAACCTCCCAGCCCTGAATCACCTCGGGGACCTCACTCATTGAACAGAACATGGGGAGCTAGTTGGGCCAGAGAGTCCCTCCAGGGAGGTCTGGAGGGGATTAGCAGAGGACAGGGGGTGTTGTGCAGGGCTGGGATTGCTGGCGCGGCTCCGGGGCGATGCGAGCCGGGGGGAGTGGGCGAGCGCAGAGCCGTGCCACGGCGCGTGAATGTCAGATGCTGCTTGGCTGCGAGCTGGGCTCGTGCGAGAGCAGATCTGTTCAATCCCATTTGGAGAGGGGGGAGAGGCAGGGGGGGCTCTTCCCCAGGCTCAATCTGGTAGGTTTTAGTTACAGTCGTTTTAGGATTTGGGCAGCGAATTGGTGCAGCTTTGGCACAGGGGGGGATGGATGAGCGCCGAGGCTGCCAAGCCTCCCTCATCCCCCGGAATTGGGGAGGGGGGCACCACGCAGGTGGGTGCAGCCCCCGGGCTGAGCAGCGTGGCCATCACCCGGCTCTCTGGGCAGCAGCTGGGCGAGGGGAGGAGGGGAGGAGGTGCCTGGCGCTGTCCGCAGGGCACCCGCAGCCCTGCAATGCTCGGGTGGACGCTTCAAATCGCGTTATCTCCATAACCGCCCGGCTCTGGCCGCTCCGAGTGGCAGCGGAGATAAGTGGATTTCTAGGGAGCGCCTGGTCGTCTGACATTTAAGACTCCTTAATCCGTAACCACCACCCTGTGGAGGCAGGACACGGCCACATTTCCCAGCTGGGGCAGCCCCGGGCGCAGGTCGGTCACTGCAGTGGTGGCTCCAGCTGTGCCAGGGCCACAGGTGAGGTGCAAGGATGTGCACGGAGGCAGTGCTGTCCCTGGGCACTTCCTTGTCCTCTCTACAATGATAAGCTCCTGGGCAGTGCAGGGCATGCTGGTGGTAGGCTCTGGGGTGAATCTGGGTGTGGCTGTGCCAGCAGATTGGGATCCTGCAGCAGCCATGGGGGTACATGGAAAAACCCAGCACCCGTGGGAAAGAATGTGCCCTTGCTGGATCCCTGGTGGAGGGAGCCCACCTGGGGAGGTGGCATCACCTCCTGCCTGCTCAGCAGGATGTGGCATGGCCTCACCACGCTGTCCCTGAGGGTGTGCCTGGCAGGACACATCCTGGCCCACCCTGTGTGTATGTCCAGAGCTGCTCCTGGGTCTCATCACCGGGGTCGAGTGGCTGCCTGTGAGAAGGAGACGGGTGAAAGCCACTCTGTGCACCATGATGATTCGCCATCTGCTTCCAGGGCAAACTCCAGATGCTGGATTTAATCTTCCATAGCCTTTTTAATTCAGGAGTTGGCTTCTTAACATCCCTCAGTGCCACCTCAGCAGCAGAGATGAGCAGAGTGGCCACGACTGGCCCTTCCAAGGATCTTCTGGAGCACAAGAGATGAGCTATGTCCCTGTGAGTTGCCCATGTGGCAATCTGTCATACCTTGACCAGTCATACCTCTGGCTCTTTAACCCACCCAGGGTGAGCCTGAGCATTCACAGCGCTGCCCCAACCACCCCCAGGCCTGGGTGTCCTCTCTTGATGTCTGGAGAAAAGGTGGTGGGTGATGGTAACTTCCATGGTACGTCCAGGAGTGGATCTTCTGGCTGGACCAGTTTTTGGGAGGATGAATGCAGAGAGCAGAGCTTGGGGGCTGTTGGGTTGACAGAGATGATGGCTTGCAAATAACAGGCTTGTCTTTGCCTCAGGCACCTGGTTATCAGGCACCATCGATAGGTGTCCTGTAGGGGTAATCAGCCATGGGAGATCATGGATTGAATTCTCTCTTGGTTCCCCTGCTGCTGGACATCTGGCTGGTGAGGCTGTGATAAGACATCTCCGCCTGTTTCAGCTGACCTGTGTCACCTGGTGGAGGGAGCAGCAGGTTTGACTGTGCTGCAGAAATGGGCACCTGGTTGCTGAATCAGCTGGTGTGGTGCTGGGGTCAGAGCTTCTGTGAGCCTTGTTCTGGTGGGGTTTGTTCTCCTGAGCCTTTGACCTGGGTTGCTGCTGGACCTTCTGGCTTGTGGCAGAGCTCCAGGGCTGTGGTGCTGTTTGACCCGCCGGGTGTCTCATCCCAGGATGTGTTTCAGACACCAGGATGCCTCCAGGGTGTCTTGTCTCCCCGTGCATCGCTTCCACACCTATGGTCCCGTGCTCCTGGCCATCTCAAGGTCCTGTCCACTGTTGGCCAGGGCAGCTGAGGAGCACAGGGACCATCTCCAGCCCCTCTTTGGAGCTGCAAGGAAAAGGTGCCTCCAGTTGGAGCCTCCCTTGACTGACATATTTCCTGGGATGCCTTCGAGAGGGGCACACACTGGTGATGGACGCCCTACTTTGGTCAGTCCATGGCACGGCTGAGTCCGTCCATCTGTCTGTCTGTCCGTCCATCAGCAGGGGGTGATGGTGGTGGGCAGGAGGTGGGGGCCATGCCGGGCGGGCGGCCACGCGGCGAGGGGGAGGAAGTGGGGACAAAACCGCGGCAGAGGGGACAATTGCAGCCTTTCTGCAGGCTGAAAAGACGCCGGGGTCCCTTCCGTCCTCGTCCTCCGTCTGCTGCGGGCGGACAAAGCCGCCGCCCCCAGTGCCCACCCAGCGCCCAGGGATTAGAAAAAAGGAGAATTTTGATTTTCTCCTTTTGTTTCCGGAGCCTGGAGCAGCTCGGCTTCAGCTTTGCTGCTTTCTTCTCCCTTCACGCCGTGTCTGTGCACGGCTGACCAACCGGCGGCTTTGCTGGGAGCAGGGTGATTTATTTAAAATTAAAGGAAAGCAGAAGTTCTCTCTTGAAGACGAGACTTTTTAGGTCGGCGGGAGCTGATGGCTTTCCAGCCATGCAACAAAAACACAGGGGAGCCAGCTGGAATTTGCAGCTTGTCATTTTTTTAGGAAAAACGAAGCTCCTCTCCTGCTCCCCTCTGACAGTGAATGGTGCCTGCAACTGGGGGCACTCTCAGCCGGTCTCCCTGGCTGGCAGGGGTTTTTCCGGACCACCAGAGATGATCCTTTTGCAACCTTTATTTATTTTGGCATTGTCAGGACTATTGCAGAGCAGTCCCCTGTGTGCTGGGGTGCAGGGAGCCCTGGGGCAGAGTGAAGGAGGTGAGGGGTGGTGTGGGGCTGAGAAATGGGGGAAGACCCATGCAGAGGAGTATCCCATTTTTTCCCCACCAGGATCATGGGAGAGCACAGCTGCCTTGCCCCCTCTGAGCATCCCAGGCTGGTGGGAGGCAGGGCTTTGGGATGACCCATGGAAATCATAGAATCACAGGATGGTTTGGGTTTGAAGTTCCTTAAAGATCATCTCATTCCACCTCCTGCCGTGAGCAGGGACATGTTCCACCACACCAGGTTACTCCAAACCCTGAACTAACTAGGTAACCCTCCAATTTGACCTGCAACATTTCCAGGGATGGGACAGCCACAGCTTCTCAGGACAACACGTTCCACACGTGCAGTCCCTCACCTTGGGACCCCCTGTCCTTTGAACCCTGGCCACGGCAGGGGGCTGGATGCAGGGGAGGAACAGTGTCCCGCAAAGGCTTGGGAAGCCCAGGTGGTGGGCTGGGGCCTCCCGACCTTGGTGGTGTCCCCTTGAACCCTGGCGTGGCTCCAGGCTGTTAAGCTGCCCCGCGCACAGGCCGGGCCGAGGGAGCCCATCACGTGCCCCTTAATGCGGCGGCCGGCCGGGACTAAGCACCTTCTGACAGGGACCCAGATGACGCTGCCCGGCGCCTTCCCCGAGCGATGGGGGCCGGAAAAGGGGCAGGAACGGCACGGGGGGGCCCTCACCGTCTTTACTCGGGTCAATCATAAAGAAGGGATTAAGATCATTAATTCCTCCCCCCGCTGCAATTAACGCCGGGGCCGGGCAGCGGCTGGCGAGGAGCAGCGCTATCTGCTGTGCTGGGTGGTCCCGCGGTGTCGGGGTGGGGGATCCCCCTTTGATGTCAGCTAGCCGCGTACCCCGGTGTGGGGACAGCGTGGGCACAGCCCCGTCGCAGCTGGCACGGCCGCGGTGTCCGGCGCCTGCTGGCGCGGTGGCCCCGGGGGCTGGAGGGCAGCGCCGGGTGGCTGCAGATGGTGGGAGCTGGCGGAGGCGAAGCGGCGGCCGGGACAATGGGGGATTGTGCGGTGGCGCCGCTGGCACGGCTCGGCACGGCTCGGCACGGCTCGGCGCCGCACCCCGTGCCAGCAGCGGGCACTGCCTTGCGCCGCTGCGGCTGAGCGCGGCCACGGCGCCGTGCCCGGTGTCTCCGTGGGTGCGGGGGTGGCCCTGTCCCGCAGCCGGGGGTGCCCGGGGGCTGTGCCAGGCTGTGCCAGGCTGTGCAGCCATTGCCCCCTGGGTGCCCGGGGCTGTGCCAGGCTGTGCAGCCATCGTCCCGCTGGGAGGGGGCGGCCAGCGGGGCCTCAGAGCTGCTGGCACTCGATCCGTGTGGCATGGTGGGACCAGCCAGGGAGGCTGGACGGTGTGGTGGCTGCAGAAGAAGATGGGAACTGGTGGAAATGGTCACCACGCCGTGGCTTCAGCTGGTGTCCTCCTCACTCTGGCACCTAGAGCCCGCTGTGGGGCCGTGGGGAGACCCATGGGGCAGGATCCAGCTCTTTACAGAGCATCTCCAGCAGTCGAGGCTGGGAACCGCCCGTGGCTCCCCGGCAGCCCCGCGGGATGGTGGCTCCGATGCCCCTGGGCGGGTGGGCAGGGTGGCAGTGCGGGCAGGGTGGCAGTGCGGGCAGGGTGGCGGTGCCGGGCAGGGTGGCAGTGCTGACCAGGGTGGCAGTGCGGGCAGGGTGGCAGTGCGGGCAGGGTGGCAGTGCGGGCAGGGTGGCAGTGCTGCCCAGGGTGGCAGTGGTGACCAGGGTGGCAGTGGTGACCAGGGTGGCAGTGCTGCCCAGGGTGTCAGCGCTGCCCAGGGTGGCGGTGCCGGCAGGGTGGCAGTGCGGGCAGGGTGGCAGTGCTGACCAGGGTGGCAGTGCGGGCAGGGTGGCAGTGTTGACCAGGGTGGCAGTGCGGGCAGGGTGGCGGTGCGGGCAGGGTGGCGGTGCGGGCAGGGTGGCAGTGCGGGCAGGGTGGCAGTGCTGCCCAGGGTGTCAGCGCTGACCAGGGTGGCAGTGCCGGCAGGGTGGCGGTGCCGGGCCGGTCTGGCCGGGCCCGTGGCTCCGTGCACGGCGCGGGGCGGGCGGAAGAGGCGCAGGGCCGCAGGAAAGGCGGCCGCGGGCAGGCGTGAGATAACAGCACCGGGCGCTTTATCTCACATCCTCCCGTCCGGTGCCTTTCCTGCCGCGCTCCCCGCTCCGGCCCCAGCGCCCGTTGCTGTCGGCACTGAGGTGTGACCCGTCCTAAGGTCCCCAGGGACAGGTCCCCCACCTCCCTGGCAGAGGGGATGGGTGGTTGAGCTGCCTGGCAGCAGCTCGCCCATGTGCCCAGCACCCCGTCGTCCCATTGGGGTGCACCCCACCTCCCGGCTGCCCAGCATCCCCAGCCTGGCGCGGAGCGGGATGCTGGGGAAGGGCAGCCCGTCCTGCCGCCGCAGCCCTCCCTCCCCACGTGGCCTGGCGAGCTCCCGGCTGGAGCCCAAGCCCTGCATCGATCCGCGCTGCATCTTAAATCCCGCAGCAGCTGAAGCAAGCGGTTTTCAGCGCCAGGGCGGGGGGGTTTCTCCGTGGGCGAGCCGGCTCTGGCACCGGAGTGAGACACCGGGGCTGCTTCCGCAGCCGGTACCACGGCTGTTGGCACAAGGACCTTGCCCCCATCAGCTCTTTAAGGGCGATGCCCGAGCTCTGTCCGTGGGAAAGGGTCCCCCTGGGCTGTGTGGGGTTCCTGGGGTTACACCGGAGAAGGAGATCCGAAGGGTGGTGGATGAGCAGGAGTGGGGAGCGGGGGTGCAGGATGCCCCTCGCTCTGCTGCATCACCCCCACACAGGAGTGAGGGTCTCAGCAGAGCTCTCCACACGTGGCCACATCCCCGTCTGGGCCCTGGAGAGGAAGGTGCTGGGACAGCCAGGACGGAGGGGTGGGGTGGGCAAGGGGCCTCCTCCCAGTGCCACCCTCCCCCAGCTGCCGCCGGGGTGGGGACGTGGGTTCCTGCTCCATTAAGCCCTGCAGCTTTTCTCCTCTAAAGCCTGATTACTTGGCGGTGCCTGTGTGCGTGCGTGCTCGGGAGGGAGGAGGAGGAGGAATTTCACAACAACAAGTGTTTGCAGCCACACTGGACCCAGCTGCCCCGGAGTTGCCCCAGGGACAGCAGCATAGCATCCGCTTCAGGAAGGCTCTTGCTGTCACTGCTGAGCCCATGGCGCTTCTGGAGCAGCTGGGCATGTGTGCTGGGCATGCTGGGGCATGGCAGGAGGTCAGCACTGGGGCATGGAGGTGGATGCTGTGGCTCCCTATGGGGTTGGAGGTGGGCACTGCAGCTCCTGATGAGGCTTGGAAGTGGATGCTGCAGCTCCCTGTTTGGTTTGGAGATGGATACTGCAGCCCTTGGTGGGGTTAGGAGGTGGATACCATGGCTATCCATGGGATTTAGAAGTGGACATTGCAGCTCTTATGGGAATTTGGAGGTGGTGAACACTATGGCTGACCGTGAGATTTGGAAGCGGATGCTGGAAGTGACTCAGAATTGGATGGTGCAGCTCCCTGTGGGATTTGGGGTGAACACTGCAGCTGTTGGGGTTTGGAGGAGGATGCTTTGGATCCCTGAGGCACTTGAAGGTGGACACTGCTGCTCTCCATGTGGCTTGAAAGAGGAGGAGAAGGGGTGCAGCCTAGCCTGAGCTGGGTGAGCAGCATCCCTGGGACTGTGGGAGCTGGGCTGTTGCCTCCATGGCACTCGGCCTGGGGGACGAGGGTGGCTGCAGGGTGGGAACCAGGCACCCGTTGCATGAGCTCCAGCTCCTGGCCCGGGAGCATGGTGCTGGCGCCTGCGGTGCCATCCGGTGTGGGGCCGCACGCCGCTGGAGCGGAGCGGGAGATGAGCCCCGTGACTTCCCTGGGGCTGCTGTCCCTGGGGGAGGAGAGCCGGGCACAGAGAGCCTTTAAGTATCAGAGTGCCATTGCTACCAGGCCAGGACTTCCCCTGTGACCCCCCACTTGTGTCTGGATGGCGACCCTTTTGGAGAGCAGCGGAACGGATCTCCACCGAGGTCCGTTCCCTGGAGTTCCTTTGTTCGCGGCGCTGAGATTTTCATGGCAGGGGGAGGAAGAGCCGCTTTGAAAAGCCTCTTGGCTCTTGCCAGCGCTAACTCTCTTTTCTTTTCTCCTTGCAGAGCCGCGTGGTGTGTCCCAGAGCCGCAGAGTATGTCTGTGCACTGAGAGCACCCTGAGTGCTCCGCAGCCCGCGCGGGAGGAGACGCCCCGTTGATGCGCGGCCCCGTCTGAGCGTCCCCCGGTGGCTGGCGGGCCAGTGCTACCAGAAGGGCTTTGGGGGTCTTTCACTTTGGCATTAGGGTGGGGTTTTGGGTTTTTTGTTGGGGTTTTTTTTTGGTTTTTTAGCTTTTTTTTTTTTTTTTTTTTTAATTTTGGGGTTGGTTTGGTTGTTGTGCTCCGGGCACCATGTCAAATTCGGGCTCCCATCAAGACACTGGGAACAAGCCAGAGACGGAAAAAAATAACCAAGATGACTCTCAACCCCCTGTCAACTCCGAGAGGAGGAACAAAAGTGGAATAATAAGTGAACCTTTGAACAAAAGTCTTAAGAAGTCCCGTCCACTCTCCCACTATTCCACCTTTGGTAGCAGCAGCTCGGTAAGCGAACATTCAGAGAAAGGCAACCCCTTAGCTAATGGCAACGATGCGACTGTGGATAAAAGTCATTCTACCTCAAAGCACAAAAACATCTCTAGTATGCTGAGCAAATTAGACCGGATGTCGGAGCTCTCCTCAGAAGGACAGACCGCCCTCCAACAGTTTGCTCAGTCGACAGAAATGCTCAAAAGAGTGGTACAGGAGCATCTTCCTCTAACAAGCGAGCACGGGACTGGTATCTCTGACATGGAGGCAGTCTCAGCTGCAGAGACAATGAACGGCCCCTCTGATTTTCCTTACCTGGGGGCTTTTCCCATCAACCCAGGCCTTTTCATTATGACCCCTGCCGGCGTGTTTCTGGCAGAGAGCGCGCTCCATATGGCTGGCTTGGCAGAGTATCCCATGCAGAATGAGTTGGCATCTGCCATCAATTCGGGGAAAAAGAAACGGAAAAGATGCGGCATGTGCCCGCCCTGCCGAAGACGGATAAACTGCGAGCAGTGCAGCAGTTGTAGGAATCGCAAAACTGGCCACCAGATTTGCAAATTCCGAAAATGTGAAGAACTCAAAAAGAAGCCTTCTGCAGCACTGGAGGTAACCGGCCCCTCTCAGGCACCCTAACCCCTCCTCGGGCTGCGCTCCTGGGTTTGGATCTTGCCCTAGATAATAAAACACCTGGTACTTCTTATTTTTTTTTATTTTTCCCTTTTCCATTAACAGCTCTCACCCTGAGATGTGTGCTCTGCCCAGTGCCCCCAGTTCCCACCCCCTGCTATGTACTGGGGTTGATTGATGTGGGGAGGAGGGCTGGGGTCTCTCCTTGGGCACGCTGGACTTTGCTCTCCCCTCTGCAAGCACAGGCAGCAGTGGGGTGTTGGTGACAGCATCCCCTGTCCTCAGCTCCCTGAGCTGGGGAGCAACATCCAACCCCAGAGCAGGGGGATGACTTTTTGGGGCAGACCTTGGGGTAATTGGTGATGATCAAACCTGTGGCCACAGTTCAGCCAAAGCCCAGCCCCTCAGCTCACTCTGCTCTGAGCAGGAGCACAATGATCCCTGCTTTTGGGAGCAAACTGCTGTAGTGTGCACTGGGCAGCATCCCCAGTGCAGTGGCTGTGCCGGGTCTCCCTGGGCCAGGATGAGTCCCTGAGGCAGCAGCTGGATTTCCTGTGGCAGCAGTGCTGCAGTCCCCGCTGGCAGTGCTCCTGTTTCAGCACCCAGCAGAGCCAGGCACATCCCTGCTCCTGCTGGGGATGCCCAGGTGCCCTGGTGTGGGCCAGCTGCTCGGGCTGTCACTGCCCACCAGGCCTGCTTGTGGATGTCCTTGGCTTTGGAGGAGAGCCATTGGGTTGGGGTGCCACCTTGCCAAATCCACTGGGGAGGTGTGACTTTCATGTGGGGACTGCAGAGAAAGTCTGTTGGCTTGGGATGTGTGGGTCTGAAACTCATTCGGGGCTGTGGGCAGCTGCTGGTGGCATGGTGTGTCTGGGAGCTGGGTGCCAGCAGGGCAGGGGTGCCCCATGCATGCCCTGCTCTGGCTGACCTCCCTCTTCCTGCACACCCAGGTGCTGTCCAGGTTTGATTTTTCTGTGAGCTGACTCCATTCTCAGCCATGCTGGTGTGCTTCCTCCTTCTGTAGAGGCAGATAGGCTAAAGAGTCACCTGGACATCAGCTGGGTCATGCATCCTGGCACAAGGGCTTTGCCCATCCTCTGGTGGTCCAGATGCAACCAAAGCCCGCCGCTCCCTTAGCCACGTTCTACGTTTTTCAATTAGCATCAGCTCTGAATGAATACTGAAGGGGAAAAAAAATCTATTTGGGAGGTGGGGATGAGGAGAGGGGGACTGTGTCTTTCAAAAACCGCTGTATTGCTAAATTATATTCTTGTTCTAATTTGCTGAGTCAGTGATCTGGAAAAAGGGAGAAAGGGAAAAAAAAAAGTTCATTTCTTCCAAAGAGTCCTAAAGCGGGTCAATAGACTCGGAGCTCGCAGCAGCCGGAGCAGTCGCTCCCTTCTCCCAGCGCTGGGTCTGGGGGTGATAAATAGCACCAGGAACCCATGGAACAGTCACCTCTGGGATGGGTTTCTCCATCTCATGACTGGCTGGGAAATTGAGGCCACTGAAATAGAGCTGTGCATTTGGTAGAGCTGGGCCTCACTGGAGATGAGCCCCATCCCCCTGGGCATGACCAGGTGTGTTGAGGGTCTAGAGAGATGCCGCCGTGCAGGTGGGATGGAAACCTGGGCAGGTGTGGGTCACTCCAGGGTGTCACCATCCCCTTTTCATGACAGACCATCCCCTCCCCTCCCTCAGAACATCCACTTGCACTGTGTGTTAACCTTGGTAGGGTTGTACAAGATTGTGGCAGGGACAGGGACACCATGACCCCGGCCGATGTCCCAGGTCACCTGGGTCAAAGCTGGGTTCTTGAATCTAACCTGTCAACCAGCCTTGCTCATACATTGGGCCAGCTGTAGGGCAGCCACCAGCACCTGTGCTGTGCTGGAGATCTCTCTGGAGAGGGCCAGGATGCAGAGCTCCATGGACTGCTGGTGCTGGTGGGGTGCCACCACACCCCTGCACTGGCTCTTGGACAGGAGGGGCCATTCTGTGCCCATTCATATGGGGCTGAATCATTCACAAGGCTTTGTGAGGCATTGTCCCTGTCTATGGGGAGCAGTGCCATTGCCCCCCAGAGGAAGGACAGTGACTCTGTCCTGCCACCCCTGTGCATCCAGAGGAGTGTCCTTGGAGAGCCCACACAGGGGCTGCAGCTACGATTAAACATTGATCTAAAATCAAGCAGTAAAAAAAAATAGAATTAAACCTTTATGGTGGTGTAAAAAAACAGGCTAAATCCCTCAGTGGCTGTTAAGCTTTATCTGCACATCTACAGAGCCCGAAGAACCGGTCACTGCTGGTGTCCCCCTGTGCTGGGGCAGCCTGGGGCTCTGGGACCGGCCAGGCCGGGTGCTGGGAGCAGGCAGCAGCACGTCCCTGCCCTGACCAGGCTCCTCTGGGCTCTGCCAGCCCCAGCAGCCCTGGCTGATGCCGTGGGGGCTGCTGGCCAGCCCTGCACAGGTCACCCTGGCCTTGTCTGCAGAGCTGCAGGTCACATGAAGGCCATGAATAGTTGGGGTTTGACTCATCAGAGCTGTGCTCCACCCAGAGAAGCTGTGCTGAAGAGCTCTGGTGCTCCTGATAGAGCCAGTGAGGGTCACTGTCACCCCCATGTCAGCCTCACAGACAGACACAAGGGGTGTGTGTTTTAAACTGAAAGGGATAGATTTAGGTTGGACATAAGGTAGAAATGTTTATGATGAGGGTTTGAGGCCCTGACACACGGTGCCCAGAGCAGCTGTGGCTGCCCCATCCCTGGAAGTGTCCAAGGCCAGGCTGGATGGGGCCTGGAGCAGCCTGGTCTGGTGGATGGTGTCCCTGCCTGTGACAGGGGATAGAATGAGATGATCTTTAACCCTCCTCTAAACCATTCTGTGAGTCTGTGATTGTGGGCATGAGGGGGATCTCTCCTGGGCATCCACATTAGAGCTGCTTGTCCATCTTCCTTTAACAATAAAGGAGCAGAGGTATTTATCAGACATCTCCTCCCAGACCCATGAGGAGCCCCCTCTTTCTCCCCTCTTTCCCCTGGGCTGATGGATCTGGGTCTGTGGCCCTTGCTGGAGAGTCCACCCTGCCCTGCCTGTTCTGCACTCAGTGCCTAGGGTGGGATCCAGCATGGTCAGGGTGGAGTGCCACAGGCCTGTGCATGGCTGGGCACAGACACTTGTGCCTTCCCAGGTGTCTGATTATGTGTCATAGACACCTTGGGGACAGGGTGATGCCTGTCACTGCCCCAGCTCAATGTGCTCCCCAACATGGGCTGGCAGCAGGAGAGGTGGGATCTGTCAGCAGCCTGGTGGGCACCACCAGCTCCTGCCCATTCTGCCCTTGCCCAAGCCCTGTGTTTGGGATGTGCCTGTGGAAGGGAACACCCTCCTGCAGGGATGGGGTGATGCTGCTCAGGTGTTTCATTGAGGCTTGGTTGGTGTCTCAATCCAAGAGAAGGACCCAGTGAGATCTGGCTAACTCCTGCATGGAATTAGGGACCAAATTATGTTTGACTCTTAGGATGCTACATGAGGTGTCCCAGCCCTGCACATGGGCTCAGTATTGCCCCTGCTTGCCCCATGGCAGCCAGCCTGCTGGCCCACACCTGTCACTGCAGCTGTGGCCTCTCTCCCATCCGTGTCCCTTGCTTGTTTGGAGATGTGGGACCTGAAGGGTCCTCTCAGGTGGTTGTGTGGTGATCCTGTGGTGATGGTGTGTCTGGCTGGCACAGCTCAGCCTTGTTTGGGGCTGTTGGCACTGAGAGACATTGTAGTCCTTGCATATCCAGCCATGTTCTCATGAACACTGTGCAGGCTTTCCATCTCATCCAGATGGAAGATGTCCCCTGGTTCTCCTTCCAGAGTCCCACAGTGCTACTGGAGCTTGGCCCCACACCATCTTTCCTGGAGGTGGCTTCTAAGAGATCTTGTCTGTTGCTGGGCCCTTTGTTGGCCCTTTGTAGGGCTGAGCCTGGTGGGACTCATCCCTCTTCCCTGTGAGGGGCACCCTGCTGGTGCCTGGGGCTGCTCTCTTGGGGTCAAGGTTGTTCCCTGAGGCTGAGCGTGTCCCCTGTCCTGCTCTGGTGTCCCCAGGCCCATTCAGCTCCTACTCCCTACCCCAGTTTCCATCCAAATGCGCTCCTAAACCCATCTGGTGCCTGGGCTCCTGTCCTCTGAGTGTCTGTCTGTCCATGGCGGGGACTGTGGGGGCTGGCAGTGAGGGGACTGTGCTGGGCTGTGCCAGGCCATGCTGACTGCCCACAGCCTGGACACTGTGCTCACCACTGGCCAGAGGGGAAGCCAGGGGCTGTGCCACTGTGCCAGCTGCAGCACGGGGACACGGGGACAGGGGGACATAGGGACACGGGCATGTGGGGACAATGGCCTACAGCCAGGGAGGGGTCTGGCAGCAGGGGGACCCCAGTCTCCCTCCTGCTGGCATTGTGGGTTGGAAATCCTGGGATGTAGAGCAGCACCAAAGGGTGCTGAGCCTGGGCTGGATCCATGCCGAGGCTGGGGACTGGGGTGCTGGGGTGGGGGTGAGGGGTGGCTGCTCAGCCCTGGTGCTGCACACCTGTGCTGGACCCAACCTAACGCCTTGTCCCTTCTTCTTCTGTCCCCCTCCCTGTCTCTCTTCCTTTCCAGAAGGTGATGCTTCCTACAGGAGCCGCGTTCAGATGGTTCCAGTAGGAACGGGAATCCCAAAGCTCTGTCATCCAAGTGCAATGTCACTGCTTGCTTGTGTTGTCTCAGGCAAGGGATTTTTGGCTGAAATGAATGGATGCACCTGTGTCTCTTTAGAACCAAAAATATTTTCTCGCAAATCTCATTCCTGTTTTTATAATTTTTTTTCTTTTTTTTCCTTTTTTTTTTTTTTGCGTTCGTTTTAACATCTTCGAGTCCTAGTCAGACATTTAACTGCTTTTCAAATAAAAAACAAAAAAATAATTAAAAGAAAAAAACAATGGATCTGTAAAGTACCAAGACTTAATAGACAGAGTATGGACAATCAGTTTCTTTCTGTGTTTTGGTGTTGATGTTGTTTATGTGTGAAAGATGCAGTACTTGTGTAGGGAATGTAAATTTACAGTAACCTTTTAAAATCTAGTTACTAATAAGCACTACTGTAATTTAGCACAGTTGTTTAATTGCACCCTCATTTATACTTTTTATTTGATTCTTTCCCATCATACAATAGAGTGGATAGTTTCTAGAATGCCTCAACTTCATGTTTATAAATGAGAATATGTTTAAAGCGATGTAGTATCCCTTCTCCTCGCCATTCACCTCTGGAAGTTTAACCCACAAGAGGGTCGGTATAAATGGTGGAAGAAAACAATTGCTACACAACTGGCGGAATTCAAAAAAAGGAAAAAAAAAGAGTAAAAAAAAGGCAAAAAAAAGTCGTTGTTAGTTTATTAATATAGAACAAGAAATGCTGCGTACAGAAAATCCTCCTAATTGCAACGGTTTACTCCTAGAAGTAATTTTTGTAAACTTACAGAAGTTAAAATCAAAATAAAACAAATATTGCAGGACCTGTGCTGAAGCAGTTACGCAAAGTGATATTTCTCTTCTGTTCACCCCCCCAGTCTCTCCAGCTCTCTCTCCATCATTAAATTGAAATGCTGTTTGTAATGTTTTAGCGATCCAGGCTGTTTTTGTGAATAAAATGAATGCATGTTTTGTGTCATGATTTCCAGCTTGGTTATTTCTCTCCCACCCCTCTGTCCAGCCCTGCAAGCCCCCCAGCAGTGGTGGTGGCCCACGTGCTGTGGTCCTGCTGGCTGTGGGGACCTCGCCAGTGACAATGCCAGAGTGTGTGGGATGGTGTGATGAGCTGAGCTGGAGTCGCCCTGGCTGCTAAATCCCCACGGTTAATCCTGGCAGTGCCTGGGCTAAGCCAGCCTTGGCTCCTCCTGGGGATATTTCCTTGACCTGCCTGGAGTTTTACCCAGCAGTGCCAGCACCCATTTGTTTTGGTGAAATAATATTGAAGTGCAATATTGCATTGAAATGCAATGAAGAGCTACTGTGAGGCTCGTGTTGCTGGGACAAGTCTGAAATGAGCTCCCAAAGGTGAGTGGGCCCTCGGATGGCTTTCCAGCCTGGCCTCATGTTGGTACTGGATCAGCAGGAGCTGTCTGGGGTGGAGGGGATGTTGGATGGGCTCAGCCATGGACGATGCTGCCAGTGCTTGGGTGCTGTGTTGGGAATCACGCCAGGCAGGTGGGCTGGGAACCTCCTACCAGTCCTCCGGAGGTTCTCCAGGGCCCTCCCAGCCTGGCAGTAAAAGATCCGGCAGGAGCCGGCAGTGCTGGCTCTGCCTTGCCGGGAGGAGGGAGCGAGAGCCTTTGTCCCCAGCTCCAGCCAGCGTTTGGGCCAGCATCTGCTGGCCAGATGTGCACCCGCAGGAGGGGGTGACGGCAGTGCGTGGGCTCTGTCCCTGCCCAGCAGCGACCTGCTGGCATGGAGCAGAAAGCCCTTGGGGAAAGCTGCCCCAGATGCCCTCTCCTGCAGCATTCCCCCACTGCTCCTGCAGCTCGGGGTGGTTTGGAGCCCAGGCACTCTGGTCACAGCAGAGCTGAGCCCTGGGCTGGCTGTGGGAACCACTGCAGCACATGGTGACAGTGATGGAGCTGGGCCAGTGTGGTGAGTGACACAGCTCGAGGCCTGCAGGGACAGACAGACAGACCCTGGTCGTGCCCCAGCAGGGCTCTGGTGCATGGCTCTGCTCCGACCAGGGTGGCACTGGCCAGGGGCTGCTGGGAGCTGGTTCCCAAGCCAGGCTGCTCCACAGCCGAAAGCACTTAGCAGGAATGTGGTGGGGGTGTGCTGGGAAAAAGGAGTCTGGCTGCTCTCTTTATGACTGTGGCTAAGGGTTGGGGCTATTGAAGGCACAGTCCTGGCACCTGGAGGGAGCCAGCCCCTGTCCCACGCTGGGGAGCAGCACACAGAGCCCACTCCCCAGCCCTGATCCCCTGGGGACCTGCAGGGTGGGTGCTGCTTCATCCCACCCACAGCTGGGGCTGGGGACTGCTGGGAATGTCACCCTGCTCTGGCTGTGTCACAAGCTACAGGGCTGTGCTCGGGGCTGTTGGCACAGAGCAATGCTTGGGAAAATGACAGCATGGCACAGCAAACCCCGCTGTGCCAGGCTGGCAGGGCATTGCCAGGGACCGTGGGTGGACAGTGATAGCAGGGATATGGAGCTGCCAGGGAGGACATGGACATCAGCAGGGGACAAAGGGAGCAGGGGCTTCCTCATGCTGGTAAACAGCTTAGGGAGAAAAAGATGTGGGATTCAAACCCTGCCCATGAGTGGGATGGGGAGGTGGGGACGTGGGATGTGGGGTGCTGGGTGCCCACCATCCCACTCACAGCTCCCCCCGTGCTGGGCTCCATCCCGGCCTCCCAGGTGAGTGTGTGGGAGGGTGGCCTGTGCTGGCCTGGAGCTTCGCCTAACGAGCAGGACCTGAGGCATCCCCGAGGGTGAACCCATCCCCTCCTCCCTGCTCACCCCCTGTGCTGGGCTGTCCCCACGGCTGCTGCTGGGGAAGTGGCACCCAGGGCTGCTGTCCCCAGGGTACCTGCTGGCAGCCAGGTGACACAGGGCACCCGGGATGAGGGTAACGAGTTCGGCACGGCGCTGAGGGACAACCCTGGGCGCTCCACAAGGGCTGGCCTCGAGTCTCTCCTAATTAACATCCTCATTAGACAGAGTTAGCAGAAGGGCAACCAAACCTGCCTGTGGCCCTAGGGCGTGCTGTCACAGAGGGCACAGCCGTGTCCCCAACCCCGCTTGGCCTTGGTGGTGTGGGAAGGTGCCAGCAGGTGATGCCAGGTGAGGCCAGACCCTGGGCTGATCCAGCAGTGATGTTTTCCATGTGGAGTAACCTGGATTGGACGGGATTCTGGGGGGAGCTGCAGCAGGAGCTGGAACCCTCACAGCGGTGCCAGAGACACCCCAGCACTCTGTGGGGTGCCGGGCTGGGCTGCAGGGTGTCCCCACTCCGTGTCCCCGTGCCGGGTCTCAGCCTGGCGCTGGTCCCAGCCTCGTCCCGCCGTCCCCCGGGCTGCAATTAGCGGCTGACCCCGGGCTGACCTGCCCCCCCGGCCTGGGCACGGGGCAGGATGCAGGAAACGCCGGACAAAATACAAAATGTGCTTCAGCTGAGCCGGATGGCGGGCCCGCCGCCGGCCAGGCGTGACCTCCCGCTGCCACTGCAGGGACACCAGGGGATGGGACACTGGGGGAACAGGGCTGGGCAGGGGAGGCAGCAGAACCTCTGTGGTGAGGTGGGAACCTCCATGAGCACCCAATCCTGGTAGCTGGGAGGGGAGCTAGTTCACACCCACCGCTCCAGCGGGACGTTGGGATGGTGGGATCTGCTCAGCTTTCCTTGGTAGGGGCTTATCACAGCTCAGGGGGCTGTGGGGACAAGCCAGCCCTGGTGCCACATCTTAGAGCCATCAGCATGTCCAACACCATCACTGGGTGCTTCCCAGCCTGTCCTGGGCTGAGCTGACACCAGCTTGGTTGGGGTTTTGGCAGCCCCATAGCAGCCGGATGGGACCAATGCAGGTGTCCTGGCGGTCCCCAGGCATGGGGATGCTCACTGTCACACATCTGGGGGATGCTCACTCTCACACATCTGGGGGATGCTCACTCTCACACATCTGGCTTGGCTCAGGCTGGAGCCTGGGGCTGCTGGGACAGTTCAGTTGGGACCATTAATTGAAATAATCATCCCAAGTTCTGCTCCCCAGCAGCTGGCCAGGTGACCTTCCCTGTGTCACACACATCATGGCAGCTTTCCAGCCCCACTTCGAGCCTTGGCTGAAGTTCTTCCAAAAGGTTGTGGAGTTTTTGAATTCAGGCTAAGGATGCCTCGTTTTTTGCACATTCTCCAGAGGGAGTGAGCTCTGTGTTGGCTCCTTCCCCACAAACATTGCCTGCTGGGTGTGGGAGAGGGGAGGAGGGTCCCACAAGGTCTGTGGGATGCTGTCTTGTCTCTGCAGCAGAGAAAGATTGAAAAGGACTTTTCACAAGGGAGAGGAGCCATGGGAGATCCTTTCTCCATGATAAAGGCTTGACATCTGCATCACTTCACCTCTGGGAATTCCAGGATTCCTGCCGACCCCCACACACTGAGATCTCCCCACGCCTGAGCTGGGGCAGGGGGATTTTTACCCAGCAGCATCCTTGGAAAGGACTCTGTAGGTGGAAGCTGACACCCATTCCTGCATCCCACCAGCCCACCCTGGGATGAGCTGTGTCCCCAGTAAGGCAAAGCTGCAGCTCCAGCTGGCCATGGGCCCTGGCTGGCTGCCCTGCTGTGGCTCTGCAGGAGGCTGGGGATGTCACTGCAGCCATCACAGGGTGCTTTCTGCACAGAAACTGCCTGAGGTCCTCCTGCCCTGGGGACCAGAGCACCACCAGGCCTGGCATCCTGCCTGCAGCTCCACGGTGCTGCCTCCATGGAGAAGCTGTCTTGGTTTGGGGTCTCAGGTTCCCCCTCCCCACCCCACAGAGTGGGTGACTGCTTGGGGTGTGCTGGCTGTGCTTGCCTGAAGGAGGACACCTCTTCCATCACCAGATCCTTCAGCCCCAGCAGAGAACCACAACACCCAGCAGCCCTGGGCTGTGGCAGCAAGAACCTGCTAGCCTGGTTGAGCCATGGCGTCAAAAATAGGTCAGAAACTGTTGTAAAATAGTTGATAATCGTTAAGCATGTACTGTTAGTTTGGTTATGGTAAAAGGGGTTAAAAGGGTAGTTATAAGAAATTACACCTCAGTAAAGTGCAGCACTCCCCAAGCGAAACGAGCCAGGCTGGACAGAACTGTAATGGGCCAAGCAAGGCCTTAAACCTTCATGCAAATGAAGGATCCAAACAGAAACTGATCCAAAGGGACAAAAACCAGGATAAAAAGGGGCATCTGACCCAGTGAATCTGTGCCACTCCACCTGGACCATTGGGCCATTGCTGCTGAGCAGCTCCAGTGCCGGCGCTGCAGCATCCATGAGGAAATGCTCCTGAGGGCCCCCACACTTTAGGCTTTTCTTTTTATTATAATAAAAGCTGAAATCACTTCAGTACCGGGAGTCTGGTCTCATTTGAACAATGGTATTCCTCTTTTTAACCACGATCAATGCCTGATTATTCCTGAGGAGCACATCAGTGCTCCCCATCCCTGCTGCTCTCCCAGGCTCGCTGCAAAGCCCACGCCAAGCCACGGCTACTCCCGCTTCAGCAGGACTGGCTGCAGTGCCAAGGCCGCCTTCAACACTGCGTCAAGATGTTTTAAGGGCAGAGCAGTCAGGATTTGTGAGAAATAGGTCGGCCTGTGACAGCAGGAGGAGGCCACTCAGCGCACGACGCCGCGCTGTTATCGGGCAGGGAGGCAGCGGCTGGCGCCGCGCGAGCCTTCAGCCCTTGGGTGACGATGGGCGGACGACAGCGCTGAGCAGGGCCTTAGCAGAGGTGACAGGTGCCACCAGCCCGAGCTGGGGGTTTGCAGCCTGCAGCTGGCCTCGCTTTTGGCCAGCCATTGGTGCTGACAGCCCTGGTGAAGCATCGGTCTGGGTAATTTTGTCTCCCCACACTGAAGTGCTGGGAGTGGATGCAGTGCTGGTGGAGTGTCCAGATGGTACCAGGGGCACTGGGGACACAGGACCAGGCTGCCCTGTCCTTGTCCCTCAGCTGGTCCTGCAGTCCCTCTTGCACCTCTGATCCAGGGCTGGAGGATGAGATGCCTATGGGGAAGGAAGGATGCCTTGCCCTCTCGTGCCTTGCCTCTGAGCCCCCCGGGCTGGCTTCTCCTGCAGCTGGCTTCTCCTGCAGGCCATCTCCCTGAGTCCAAGCAAGCCTGGGGCAGGCCTGTCAGGGATGGAGGAGCTGCTGGTCTGTGTCTTCTTGGCAAACCCATGAGCCAACGAGTGATTAGGGCAGGTTCTACTAAACCTAAGATGGGTTCAGGAACAGGGCAAGCATGGATGAGACCTCCCAAATCATTAAAATGCTCCATCTGGTCCCACCTGCTTTCTGGCTTTGCCTGTTCTCCTACTCCTGGTTGAAGAGGAGCAGTGACCAGGGTGTTTCACAAGGCCACCTCCAGTCATGAGGATTCCCTGTGGACAGGGGAACAGCAGCACAACTTTCCCCTCTCATCCCTGTACTTGTCAGATCACAGCAACATCTTCCCCTGGCAGAGCCCTGGGTGACCCTGGGTTTCTCCATCTCCTCATCCGCCCTTGCCACTGAGGTGTCCCTCTCTTGTCTTGGGTGGCTTGGCAGTGGGCAGGGGGTGATGCCAGCACCCACCTGCCTTCCGTCCTGGCAGGCTGAGGCTGCAGCAGAGTCAGCCAAGCCCAGCCCTGGGAGCCAAGGGCCTCCATCAGTGCTTGACCTTTACAGTCATAATTCCTGCATTTTACCTCACGTGCTGCCCAGTGCTTTCTGAGGCTCCACCCGCTGTGGGCAGTGATGCCTCCAGCAGTGGTACAGCCGTGACTGCCCAGCTCCAGTAGAGCTCATTTTCCAGCTCTGGGATTGCACCAGGCAGGACACTGATGCCCACGAAGATATTGCAGGTCCTGCACCTCTGTCTGGCAGAGCTGGATCCCCGCAGTGAACAGGAGTTCCAGCTGTGCCCTGTCCCCTCTGGGTGACACGTGCTGGTGGCATCACTACCACTGGCATCCTTCCACCTTGCCATCGTGGACACAACTACTGCCAGGTGACCTGAGCACCAGCCAGCTGGGAGATGGTGCCCCAGCAAGGCTCTGACTCCCTGAGCAGGAGATGCCCTTCTCCTCTCTCCAGGATTTTTGGGGTGCTTTTCGCCTGAAGCAGGTGGGGTGAAACCAGCCTGGGGCAGATCCCACTGGTGTGCTCCCCACTGCCTGCACTGAGGGACAGGGTGCAGGTGCTGGGCTCTCACTGAGGGATGGGTGCAGGCCCTGGGCTCACACTGAGGGATGGGTGCAGGCCCATGGCTGGCACTGAGGGATGGGGTGCAGGCCCTGGGCTCTCACTGAGGGATGGGTGCAGGCCCTGGGCTCTCACTGAGGGATGGGGTACCATGGGCTCACACTGAGGGATGGGGTGCAGGCCCTGGGCTCTCACTGAGGGATGGGGTGCAGGCCCTGGGCTCATGGTGAGGGATGGGGTGCAGGCCATGGCCTGGCACTGAGGGACGGGTGCAGGTCCTGGGCTCACAGTGCAGGCCCTGGCATCACACTGAGGGATGGGGTGCAGGCCATGGGCTGGCACTGAGGGATGGGTGCAGGCCCTGGACTGGCACTGAGGGATGGGGTGCAGGCCCTGGGCTCACAGTGCAGCCCCTGGCATCACACTGAGGGATGGGGTGCAGGCCCTGGGCTCTCACTGAGGGATGGGGTACCATGGGCTCTCACTGAGAGATGGGGTGCAGGCCCTGGGTTTGCACTGAACCCCAGCTCCTGCCTCTCTGCTGGCCTGGGAGGGCTCCCACCAGCAGCACGGTTCGCTGCCTTGCCGTGAGTCCTGACATTTCCCCATCGAGACAGCCTCAGGGGGAGGCATAAATTGGCTTTGCTGCAAGCGTGTGTGTGTGATGGGGGCTCCCTGCCCCCCAGCTGCAGCCCATGGAGTGCCTGAGCTGGCTGGTGGCCCTGTCACCTCTGCTGGGGCAGGGTTTGGCTGTGGTGCCTTCCAGGAGAGGCAGAGGCATTGCAGAGGGTGAGGTTGCAGGGCAGCTGAGGAGGCAGAGCCACTCCAGGGAGCTTGGGGCCGATCTGGGGGAAGGAGCCAGGGCAGGGCAAGACATGAGGGGATGGGCAGTGCACAGAGAAAGAGAGAACACTCTTCCTTTAGGCAGAGGAACGAGAGAAAAGGGCAGGAGAAGAGGCTGGAAATGGGGGTGGGAAAGGGACACAGCACAGATGGGAATCCTTGGAGAAAACACAATCTGTTGGGTGGGGAATGGTGGGGTCTGGGTGCTCCCACATCCTGCCAGTCCCCCAGGAGATGGGCCATCAGGGACCCACATTTAAACCCCAAGTTTAAAAAGGCAGCGAGTCAGAGCTGGGTCTCCAGAGTGAGCAGTGCCAAGAGCTGCAGGATGCCCACGGCATCCCAATGATGGTGCTGGTCTGCTCCCACCCTGGGGACACTCTGCACCCCGGGGCACCCCTCCAGCACAGTGCAGAGCTGCCACCTCTGCCCCCACAGCTCCATTTTCTTCCATCTCCAGACAAAGTGACCGCTTATCCGCTTGGGTTTCACGCTGTGAGCTCAGCCCCGTGCTCACCCCGCGGCTGGACACGGGCAGGAAGAGGAATGCGACCAGGCAGGTTTGTGCAAACACAGGCACTGCGTGGTCCCCCTCGGTCTTTAGTCTGGTAAGCAAAATCAGCATCTAATCCAGATCAAACAGGACTTTAGCTCCTGTCAAAGGACTGATCCCCTATTCTGCCCAGGCTGTGGTATTTAAAGGGACACAGCCAGGTTAAGTGTAGCTGGAAACAAAGCGTTTGTGAAAATCGTCATAATAAAAATAACAACAACAAAAGCTGGGAAAGATTAGTGGGAAGAGAGACTATAATGAAATATAACTGCCAAAGAAAACTGTGGTTAATGGAGACATCTCCCTAGAGCATTTGAAACCCCAGGTAGTGAAGGAGGAAAGAGATAAGTGAAACCACTCAGAAACCAGCAGCAAAACAAACCAGGCTGTTCCTGGATCAGGGCAAGATCTCCTCTCCTCTCTCCTCTCTCCTCTCTCCTCCATATCCCCATGCAGCAGTTGGATCCAATAATGGGTAATTCCTTTATTTGCCATCCAGGCTGTGATGGGAGCACTCATTCCTGGGCTGCTCTGGGTGTTGGGCACTGGTGCCAGGGGGCACAGCTGCCTCCCCAGGCTGGCCCAGCCCTGTGCCTCAGCCCCAGAAGGGATTTAGCCACCCGACTTCTCTGACCTTAATAACCAGCGCTGACTTACCCAGAGTCTGGTGGCTAAATCCCGCGTGAGTCTGGAAGTGTGGGAGTCAGTGTCACAAGTAATTTATTCCATGCATCTCTCAGCCTCCTAAACTTGGGGAAGCCAGTTCTTTATACAGATCCTGGTGCTGCCACAGCCCTGCTCGAGCAGATCTGCCACAGCCTTTCTTTCTCCTCTTCCCTCTTGCCCAGCTGGAGAGCAAAGCCCTGCTCAGGCCCTTCTCCAGCCCAGGAACAGGCAAAGCCTCTGCTGCCCACAGGACCTTGGAGCATCCTTCAAGCCATGGACAAGCCATCTCCAAAGTGGGGCAAGATGTCCCCAAACCATGACAGGAACAGGCAGAGTTCCTACAAGCAAGGCATGGCTCCCACATGGCTGCTGCATCCTGGGGAGCTCAGTCTTGCTCTGTGGGTGTTGTCAGTCCAACGTGGCCCTTCTGCCTCATCCCAAACCTCTGCTCTGCTGTGCTGAGGGTGGAAAACCAGCGGCAGCTCTTCAGCTGGGCTCTGTGGGGCTGGAGCTGGCTGAGTGTGGAGTTTTGCCCATGGAAAGGGAGAGCAGGCAGTCCTGCTCCACTGGATATTCTGTGCAGAAGCCTGTCCTGACGTTTCTGGCCCTTTTCAGAGCCAAAGAGCTGGAGGCTGGTGGGACCCCACTGACCACAGCCCTCAGGCAGGGGTGTCCAGCCCTGGCACCCCCTCACTGCCTGGGGGTGCAGCCCCCTGTGCTCAGATTGTGGATTTCTCACATCCACATCCCTTACTCTGCTCTGCATCATGGCCAAACCCAGTGGCCTGGAGCTTTCCCAGGCATGACCACATGTGGGTTACTCCCTCTCCTTCAGCATCTGCTCAGACACTGCCACAGCCAAGGTGGTGCCAAGGACAGCAGGCTGTGGCACAGGTGGGCAGGAGAGCTCTGTGGGCAAGCAAAGGGGTGTGGGCAGCCTGGGACAGGAGGGCTGGGGCTGCAGGGAGGGTTTTTCAGCTGGGCTGGTCTCATCCCTGCTGCCTGCAGCTCAGGATGGCTGGGGAGTTCAAGCTGGGTTACAGCCACTGCCACAGCCTGAACATCACATTCATATTCCAGTCACAGGTTTTGGGCATCTTTGCTTTTCTTGGCAGTGTCAGAGCTCCAGGACAGCAGGGAAAAGAGGGAAATGGACCTCACTTGCCATGTCTCTGATGCTGCAGCTGTCTCAGAGGAGTGTGCTGGTTGTCCTGAGTCATGTCTGTGCCAAGCAGAGCTGAGCTGACACCCAGCACAACCTGGGCTGCTGCAGTTGCTGCCTGAGAGCCTTTCTGTTCCTCCCACAATCAGGTCACAGCCTGTCCCATCTGGGTGAGGCAATGCTGTGGGCACAGGCAGGGGTGGACGTGCCTTTGCTGCCCAGCACAGAGGGTTGCCAGCCCAGCAGCAGCTGCAGGAAGCTGGGGACCTGCCCTGGGGCTGTCCCTCTGCAGCTCTCCTGAAGGGCAGGCACAGGGCTGGCACAGTGCCCCAGGTGCCACCCAAGGCTGGTGGGGCGGGGCAGTTTGGGAACACGGCTCAGAAAGCACAGCCATGGTGGAACATGAGCACTCTTGAGTCTGTCAGCCTTGTCCTGCTCCTTCTCCAGGCTCCTGTGGATTTCCTTGGCTCCAGTGGCATTTCTTGCTCTCACTGGGTGTCCCCTGCCTCCTTCTCCAGCTGCCTCTGGAGCTCTGCTGGGAGATGAACCCCTTCTGATGGTGTGAGCTCCTGGAGGAAGCTGCTCTGTCTGCAGCATCCGTGGCATCATCACCTCTGTTTGCCCCCAGGTGGGCTCCAGGAGGCTGTACCAGCACGGGTGAGGTGTGAGGCAGGTGAGTTCACAGCAGAGCTGGAGATGTCCTGCAGGTGCAGCTTTCAAACCAGAGAGAGATTCAGGAAAAAAAAAAGCCAGAAAAAAAAAGCCAGAAAAAAAGAGAAAACACAAACATTCCACCTCCATCTTGCAAAGTCCTTGAGTCACATCAGCAGGGCTGGGAACATCTCATCTCTGCAGACCCTGGCTGTGCCCTTTCCCTGGGTACAGTGATGCTCCCACCACATCCATCCTCCTGGCTGCCCTCTGCTCCCTGGAATATCTCAGTTTTCCAAAGGCTGAGCAAATTCTGTGGCATTTCCAGGCTGCAAGCTCCTCTGCAAACAGCCATTCCCAGAGGCTGGTAATTCCCCCAAATTCCCCCAAATGTGCAGCTCCTTGGGAAATGGAGCAAGGTCCAGCACGGCCATCTCATTCCTGATTCCAGGCAAGGCTGTGGGAAAGCTTCATGGTCCTGCTTGGTGGGCAAAGCTCTCTTCTCAGAAATGAGTTTTTGCTTAAATTTTGGAGAGAAAAATGTAGTCTGAGTCAGCCACAAAGCATGGAAAATTTCAAGCAGGCACTTGATGTGTGGCAAAAAGTATCCTTGGGCTGGGAGCATGAGTGGGGCTGTATTGTTTGGGCTGTTAAATCAAAAACCCAAGGGAAAGAAATAACTTTGGGTCAACCCAAAATGAACTGTTCTAGATGCTCTTTCTGAAACAAAAAAGTGTTGCTTTGAACAGCAGGAGGCTCTTGGTTTTATCCACTACTGATATAAATGACTTTACTAGATGGCAAGTGAAAAGTCACAGTCACAAAGTCCCTCTAATACCAGACAAATAAAAAATAAACATTGCTCTTCCCAAGGTAAGAGATGCTCCTTGTCCTTGCAGATGGAGCCCAAATTCCCAGATTATGGAATCATAGAATCATGGAATATCCTGACCTGGAAGGAATCCATGGCAGTCATTGTGTCCAACTCCTGGCCCTGCTCAGGATATCCCAACAATCCCAACGTTTCTCTAGAGCATTGACCAAGCACATCTTGAACTCTGTCAGCCTTGTGGATGTGATCCTTCCTTGAGGAACCTGTTCAGTGCCTGAGCACCCTTTGGGACAAGAACCTTTCCCAAATATCCAACCTAACTCTCCCCTGACACAGCTCCAGCCACTCCCCCAGGTCCTACTGCTGCTCACCAGAGAGAATTAATTAGAGCCCCTCTGAAATCAGAGATTTTGGTGATGAGCTGTTAGTGTTAACAACTCCACCCTGCTTGGGAAGTTGTGGATGGATCCATGTGGGGATCTGCCCTTCCTACATCAGCACCAGAGGATGCAGAGTGCTGAGCAGCCCTCATGGTGTGTGCTGCTGCTGTCCTGCTGGGCTGTGCACAGTGATAACTGGCATGGCCATGATCCTCTCACCAGGCTGGCATTGCCCACAGAGCCAGCTCTGGAGCTGGGAAGTGGAGGATGGGATGGATGGGATGTGCAGCGCTGGCTGTGGCACTGGCTGAGGCAGGGAAGGACTCAAGACCCTCACTTGGAGGATGTCAGGGCGTTCAGTTCATGATTTCCCTGCTTGTGCCACCTGGAATGTGTCTCTCCTCCATGACAAAGGCTGCAGCAGAGACACCTCATGCCTCTACACACCCTGTGCTTCTGCTCCTTGCTGAGACAGCCTGCAGGAAGGCAAGGAGCTGGAGCAAGTCACCCCTTCAGGAGGCCACAAACACCCCCCTCCTCTTGGAGCAGGCTTTCCTGTCCAAATTCTGTGCCTGCTTTGAGAGGCTGTGGTTCTGGGCTCCCATGGAGCTCTCACCCAGGCAGGATCTGGATCACTGGGGAGAAAATTCTGCTTTCCACCTCCCTGTCCTCTTGGCTGAGCTTGCCAGTGAGGTTTGGCCAGGGAGACACATTAGTCCTTTTTGATGCCTCCTCTCAGCCTTCCTTCAGCAGGACTGAAGCACCAGAGCCTCTTGGGGTGTCCTCAGCTTGGGACAGCCTCACCCCATCCCCTGCTCGGGGGAGCTCCTGTAGCTGCCCTGCTTTGTGCTCTGCCTCCTCGGCACCGGTTATGCAAGAGGCTTTGGAAGCGAGACAAAATTACAGCGGGGAAGAAATCATCGGCGGGCTCTGGTGGGAAAAGATATTATCCTGCGTTGCCAGCGAGACTGGCCGTCGGCAGGTAGGGCCCGGAGGAGCGCTGCGTGGCAGGATGATGGCTGATAAGATGCCGGGTCCTGCTCCGATGGCCTCGGGAGAGGGAAGCGCTGTGCTGTGAAGCTATGGAAACGGGCAGCCTGGGTGCGGAGCGCTAATTGGGCCACTCGCATCACCGCAGGTACGCGGCTCTTTGTGTGCACCGCGCCGGAAAGAGCGCGGCTGCGGGAAAAAGCGGCCATGGCAAAAAAAAAAAAAAAAAAAAAAAAAAAAAAGTTATTCCATTGGAAGCGCCGGCTCTGGCGGCAGCTGCCCCCGGCCATGCCCCCCTCCCCGGCCCCCCGCTCTGCCTTTGAGTCACCTCGGCGGCGTGACGGCTGCATCCGCCCCGCGCGAAGGTCACGCTTAAAAGCATTGGACATGGCTGGGCGCGGAGGTGGGAGCGGCGCTGCGCGAGTCGCATCGCGTTTGAAGGAGTTGCGGCCAGGGCAAACCTCCCCAACGTGCCCTTCGAGCGAGGGGGCTCCCACCGCCTTTCATTATTTGCCAAGAAACGTAAGCCCAGAGGTCCGTGAAATTGTCAGGATGTGTGAAATCAGGCACCGCCGGGCAGCTCTCCTGCACGACCATTTTAAATATTTAACACGTTGATTATACAACATTTGTATTGAAACGCTGGTGTGGGCCCAGAGCCGGGGTTTGAGGAGGGGCTCTGGGGGGGGATTTGGGATTTGGCCACCCTGCCCTGGGCTCCTGGCAGCCGCCGCAGCCGAGGGGGGGCAGCGGGAGCCTGTGCGGGAGGCACTCAGGCGGCGAGGCGCTCCTGCTCGGGAGCCTCCGAGTGACAAACGCGCTCAGGAGCAGGAATTCATTCCTGTAAATATGTTTGCATTATTTATTTTAAGCATTTTTATAAATCATAATAGGAGAGACATCTGCTGTTAAAACTGCAAACTGCATTCATGCCTAGGGCAAGGCGGGAAGAGAGGCTTTTCCCCGGGAAAGCTTGGGAAAGTTTGGGGAGCACCGCAGATTGTGGGGGGTTGGGACGGGGGGGAAATGTGCGGGGGCGTTTTCTTGGTGGGAGTTAAATATACCCGTTCCTTCCCGGGAGTTTTATTTAAGTCCTTCCTGCCTCCTCCTCCCCTCTGGCTTTTGACACCTTTTTTATATGGGCTTTATCATGAGGATGGCATCTCCCTCTCGCCTTTCTGACGGCCAGAGAAGCTGCGAGTCAAGCACCCCACTCCTCTGCAGAGACAGGCGGCTCTCGGTGGGTCTTGTTTCCCTTGAGGACAGCAGAGAGGTCCGGAGGGGAATCCAGCACCTCGCAATGATGGCACAGCACAAATATAAAAAAAAAAATCCCTCTCCCCAGCCAGGTGGCATCTGCAGGTCCCTGGAGCCGAGAGCTTCTGGAGACGGCGCTGGCTGGCTCTGGGTGAGGGGAGGAAGCTCCGGGTGACTCTGACTCACCGCTCCGCAAGATTAATTGCCGGGCGTTGCAGGAGCTTTATCACTGCCACCCGCGCTCCCGCGGCTGCGGCTGCCCGGGGAGCGGGGCCGAGGAGGGGCTGCTGGCACCGGGCTGTGCCCCGGAGCCTCGGGGAGCCTGGGTATCTGCCCCCCGCATGCCTGGGAGCAGCCCCATGCTCGGTTAGATGCCCCAAGGTGCAGCGAGTGCTGTTTCTGTTTCCTGAATGGGTCAAGCCGTCCTGTGCCTCAGTTTCCTGCCCCTCAGGCAGCTGTGTCTGAGCTGGGCTCTCCCTGCCACGCTTGGCTCCTGTTTTGGAGCTGTTCTGCCTTGTGGAGAGGCCCCACCTTGGGAAACTGGTGGCAAATCCAGACTTCCCCTCCATCCTGATGTCCTCAGCACTGACAAGCTCAGCAACTGTGATGAACAAAATCTTTTGCATAATCAATAATTAATGTCTGGGGTTTCCAAGCAGCTAATTAATCTCCTGGTGAATCGTGGAAAAAAAAAATGTTTATGGGAAATGTAGGTGTTTTCAAGCCAGGTGAGCAGAGGTTCATGCTCAGCCCAGGCCCTCCTGTTAACCCACATCCATCCCTGGAGAGCTTCTAGCTGCAAGTGATGCTGCTCACTGCCAGAGTGTGGACAATATTGATCATAAATATTTGCCTAATGAGATCATATCTGCTTTCCAGCATATGCAGTGAGTGACCTCAAAAGGCCTGGTGTCCTTTGGGTGAGCTCCCAACGAGCTTAATTGTCTATCTGAGTCTTGCAGCTCTGGAGGTGACCTGCACTGGGCTGTGTGGAGGGCTCAGGTCAGTCCCAGCAGTGCTGGGAGCACAGGAGGGAGGGAACAGAAATTGCTGGGCCACATCAGAGCCTCCCAGCCCAGTGCTCCCACCCAAAAGCTGGGAAATGCAGCACATAAACAATTCAGGTTCCAATTCAGGTTCCTTGCCTTAGGCAGAGATTTGAGAGGATTACTCTGGTCACTGGCTGCAGATTCAGGGAATATCACAGGCTTCATCCACCTCATTCCCCAGTAAATTCTGACTTGGGAAACCTCTGCTAGGTTCTCTAGAAGCTTCAGCAGCAGTTGTTCTCAGGCATGGCAGCCCTGGGCAAAGGCTTTGACCCAATTTCAGGCAACCTGAAGGGTTGAAAACTCCTCAAAGCAGCGATTTCTCTCTGTGACTTTCAGGGAGCTGTGTTGTCCTGCCCTGCTGGAGACCTGTGAGCTGTGGTGGATCAGTCCCAAGGCAGATCTGCAGCCACAGCTCCTCACTGGTGACCAGGCATGAGCTTTGCAGCCTCCCACCAGCCCCCTGACAAATGTGCCTGGGCACTGGTCAGGCCCAGGCTTGCTGCAGTCCATTTCTGTGCGAGCAGGCCACGAATTCGTTGTCCCCAGCTCTGGCTCTTCAGCTGGTCCCAGAATAGCCAAGTCAGTGACTCGTGGCTCATTTTGAACGATTGCCAAGCAGCTGCAGCTGTCCTTGACTTTATCTCTGCTCCAGTGTGGCTTTGCCCAGCTCCACAAGTTCACACTAGGAGACTCCACTCCCCCTTCCCAGAATAGAAGACATCCAGGGCCCAGTGTCAGCAAGTTTAGCAGCTGTGGGAAGTGCTATCCTTTGAGCAATCAGTAATTAGCCTGGTTGAAAGGCCAGAGTCCTTGTGGCTAATGAGTAGCTCAGGATGAGACCTACAATCTCCTGACCCTCTTTAAGTCTCCTGGTGGCTTCCAAAGGCTTCCTGGATTGCTCTCACCTTTATGCCCGCTCCCAGTGGTGTTCTGTCATGGCAGCTGGTCTTCTTCAGCACACCCAAAGCTCGTGGTGACTCTTACCTGGTCATCTCTGTTCCTCCTCACTCCACCTGCCCTCCACACTGCTCTGAACCACGTGTTTCCATCACACCTTCTACATCCCTGCTCACCTCCAGTCTCCTGCCTACCTGTCCACAGCTGCCACATCTGGAGCTGCTGTCTCTGTGAGCAGGGCTGGCCTTGGTCAGTGCTGCTTGAGGAGGCATTGCAGGGACACTGCTGCAGGCAGGGGGAAGATGGTCAATGGTGGTCATGATGGTGGTGATTCCAGATCTGCTCCTGATGGATGGAGCAGGGCTGATGGTGATACCAGATCTGCTCCTGATGGAGGGATGGTGGTGGTACCAGATCTGCTCCTGATGGAGGGATGGTGGTGGTACCATATTTGCCCCTGATGGATGGAGCAGGGTTGATGGTGATGATTCCAGATCTGCTCCTGATGGATGGAGCAGGGCTGATGGTGGTGGTACCAGATCTGCTCCTGATGGATGGAGCAGGGTTGATGGTGCTGGTACCAGATCTGTTCCTGATGGATGGAGCAGGGTTGGTGGTGGTGGTACCAGATGGATGGAGCAGGGCTGATGGTGGTGATTCCAGATCTGCCCCTGATGGATGGAGCAGGGTTCATGGTGGTGATTCCAGATCTGCTCCGGATGGATGGAGCAGGGTTGATGGTGGTGGTACCAGATCTGTCCCTGATGGATGGAGCAGGGTTGGTGGTGGTGATTCCAGATCTGATCCTGATGGAGGGATGGTGGTGGTACCAGATCTACCTGATGGATGGAGCTACCTCCTGTGCCTCCAGCCCCTCTTCATCTTGCTGTCAACCTGGAAATAGACGTAGCTCACCTCCTGCAGAGCTCACCTTGACCATGGCAACATTGATTTTTGGGTTTGGCTCGTGCTGAGGGTCTGTGCAATCAGCACAGGGCAGGAGCTTCAGCCAGGGGAAGAGGCTGATCAGGCAGCAATCGCCTCTCTGTGCAGATACTTTGTGCATTCAGGCCCTGGTTCCTCAGGAGCAGCATGGAAAATGAAGGCACCGTGGGATTAATGGATTTACCTGAGACCTCTGGAGCCTCCTTTTCCCTTGTTTTACCTGTTAAGTGCCTCTGCTTCCCTGCCTTGCAAGCAGCAGCTTCTTTTCCTTCAGAGGTGCTCCAGGCTGGGAATATTCACAGCCCTGTGTTATCTGGTGTCAGCAAAGAGATGGGAATATCTTGGGCTGAAGTCAGTTGATTTATTGTTCCTGATTCTTAGAGCAGCCCAGAGTATGATGGGATGGGAGCTCCTCATTTGCTGTCACTTTTAGTGGGATTGAAGAGGGTCACAAGAGTTTGAGGTAGTTCTCTTTCTTTTTTGAAATCTTATTTTTTCATTTTTTTCCTTTTCTTTCTTTATTTGTTTTTTAAAATTTCTTTCTGAAGGTAGTTCCTCCCCTTTCCAGGCTGTGGGAGATTCATCCTTGATCTCAAATCCTTGAGTTTTATCCCAATCCCTTGAGAAGGAAGGATTCAGAAGGCCCTAAAGCAACCATGCAGCACCTGTGAGGTGGTGTTGGAGAAGACATCCAGACCCTTCAGAGCAGTGTGTGCTGAGAGGAACAGAGACAACAGGTATGAGGTGAGTTAAGAGAAGCTCAGGCTGGTGATAAAGACACATTTTTTCCATGAAGGCAGCCTGTCATCAGCAGCTTACCCAGGAAAGCTGCACTGTCTCCATCCTCTGAGGTTTTCAAGCCCTACTGGACAATGAGATCTTGCAGCTGACCTTGCTTGGAGCAGAAGGTTGAACTAGAGACCCTCTGAGGTCCCCCGTGACCTGGGAAATTCTGCCACTTTATGTTGAGATCAGCATTCCAGGACTGCTCCACCTCCTCACACAAAGCAGTTTTGGGGTTCCTGAAGGCTGGAAGAAGGAGGCTGTGCCATGTCCAAGGCCATGGATCACCATGCACTGGCTTCATCATCAATAATTGATGTCTGGGGTTTCCAAGCAGCTAATTCATCTCCTGGTAAATTGTGAAAAAAAGGTTTAGGTGTTGTCAAGCCAGGTGAGCATAGAAGCACTGGCTTCACAGAATGATAAAATAAATCCTGGAATGGTTGGGGTTGGAAAGGACCTTAAGCTCTTCTCATTCCACCCTGTGCCATGGGCAGGGACATCCTCCACTAGAGCAGGCTGCTCAGAGCTCCCCCTGTGCTGCTCTGGGGTTTGACAGAGCCCACACCCCATCCATGGCACCCCAGGATGGTCCCAGGCATCAGAGTGAAGCTGAGGAGAATCACAAGGCCTGGAGCTGTACCTGAGCCACAGGGATGCCCAGAGCTGCCCTCCTGCCATCCTTGCTGTGCTGCAGACCAGCCTGGAGCTCCCAGGGGACCAGAGGGAGGCTGTGCTGCTCGAGTCAGTGCCTTGAGCTCAGACTGGTAAAAAACCTGCAGAGCTCAGTGGCTGGTGTGCAGCACAGCCACCGTTCCTCCCTCCCTTATTCCGTGTTTTCTGTGACCTCTTTGCAAGGCAGCTTTTGGCACCGAGGTTCACATCCTCTCCAGATCTGCTGGCTGTGGCAAAACAAAACTGGCTCTGCACAGGCTGCCCAGCTCCACACACTCCTCCCTGCAGAGGAGACAGGGAGGGCTAAAATTGCTGTGTGCTGCTTGTTCCTGCCAGCAAGGCAAACCTCACCTGGGGGATGCTGCAATCCTGCTCGTGCAGCTCCCCCTTCTACCTCATCTCCCCTCTCCCAGCTCAGCTCCCCTTGGGGATGTGCTCTGCTCTGAGTGGGGAGTGCCAGCTCTGTAGCAACTCGACGTCCAGAAAAACCTGCAGTCACAAAACTAAATATAGCCCAGGAGAGGCCATGAATATGGTGACGCAGTCTGGAAGTGGTTCCTGGCTGTTCTCCAGCAGCTGGGAGCAAGGCATGTGGCTTTGGCTGCTTAGGGGCAGTGGGGCTGGGGGCCAGGGGTGGCTCCATCCTCCTGTGGCCCCCAGCACAGGCTGGAGGGCTGAGGCAGCAGAAATGGTGCCACTCGTGGTGGTGGGGATGGGAAGGAGTTTCAGTGGGACAGAGACCTGGTCCAGGATTCACTCAGCTGGGACTCCCTGGAAGATGGGACTTGGAGAAGTCCTGATGTGGAGAGTTGTGACATTTCCCACTGAGATTCAGGATCTCCTTCAGCCCTTAAACAACAGTGAGGGTCACAGGCAAGGCTGTGCTCTCACCCCTGGTTTCAGGAGGGCATCCTTGCCCTGCACTGGGCACTCTGAGGGCACACCCTGAGTGCTGTGCCCAGCTCTGGCCCCTCAGCTTGGGAAGGACCTTGGGACACTGAGCACATCCAGAGGGGCTGGGAACACAAACCCTGTGAGGAATGACTGAGGGAGCTGGGGATGCTCAGCCTGGAGAAAAGGAGACTCAGGGCTGCCCCCATCACTCTCACAGCTCCTGAAAGGTGCCTGTGCTCAGCTGGGGCTGGGCTCTTTCTCCAGCAGCACTGACACAACCAGAGCACACGGCCTCAGGCTGTGCCAAGGGAAACACAGGTTGGATATTAGGAAGAAGTTTTTTACAGAAAGGGTGATAAAGTTCTGGAATGTTCTGCCTGTGGAGGTGGTGGGGTCCCCATCCCTGGGTGTGTTTAACAAAGCCTGGATGTGGCACTGGGTGCCAGGGTTGAGTTGAGGTGCTGAGACTGGGCTGGACTCGATGATTTTGAAGGTCTCTTCCAACCAAGTGATTCTGTGATTCCTCCAGCCTGAGGACTGCAGGGTCTCCTGGGCTGCAAGACCTCATCAGAAGGCATGCACAAACCACTCCTCATGGCTCCATCAGGGCCAAACCAGGAGGAGCAGAACACATCAAGGAGCCAGGAAACCTCAGCCCCCCACCCCACACACTGCAGGGAAGGCAGCTGGCAAAGGGCAGGAGAGCTCAGGCTGCACACCACGCTCAGCCAGGGTCTCCCTCCTGCACAGGGAGGTCCAGCTGGCTCTGGCTGGGAGCTGGGATGGAGTCACTGGGGACTGACACCTCACTGGGTGCCAAACTTGTGCTGAAACACGGTGGGGGTCAGGCTTGGCCACCTCTGCCTCACTGGCAGCTGCTGGAGCACCCCAGGCTGGACTCACAGCACTGTGTGTTCAATAAGAGCTCTCCAAAGAGGAAACAAGGGGCTGGGAGGGACATCTCCAACGTGGCCCCCAAACTGGCCCTCAGAACCTCCCTGCTGCAGGGACTGGGCCCATGTGGGATGGGATCTCTGTGCCTGTGGCTCTGGAATGGCTCTTCGTCCTTGCTCAGCCAGGTGCCACTGTGCCCTGAGCCCTCCCAGGGCTGGTCATGCCATGGGACAGGGTGCTCTGCTGGCCAGGGCACTGCAGGGCTCTAGCCAGGACATGCTGTGGCCCTGCTCAGTCCCAGAGCCACACTCAGTGCCTGGCTGCTGAGTGGGAACCTCAGGAGCCACTTTCAGGAGGAACTGTAAGTCAAACTGGCAGGATTCTGCCCGTGCAGCCTTTTGGGGTGTGCCCGAGGGTGCTCACCCTGGTCAGACCCTCAGTGTGCACTGCAAAGAGGGAAATCTGTCCTTGAGCCTTGCTGCAACGTGTCCTGATGGAGGGCATCCTGCAGAGAGCCAGGTCCTGTGCCAGGGAAAGGCAGGAGTGGCAGAGCCAGCCCTCACATGCAGAGTGTGCTGGGAGCTGCAGGCATCACCCCACCCTGTCTGGGGGTGCAGCCTTGGCTGCAGTTGCTTTCCTTGGACAATCTTTGCCATGATGCAGCTTGGTTTTAACTCTGGAACCTACTGATGACAACCAGAGTCAGCTTCTGGTCTGCACCACTATTTCTCTGAATGATTCTCATGCCCAGAAATCCTGGGCAAGGCTAGGGAGGACAGCAGGAAACATGCGGCTGGTGGTTCATTGTGTGGACAACCATGGAAAGCAAGGCATGAAGCTGGGTTTAATGCAGCCCACAGAGCTTGCCACATCCCATTTCCTGGCTGCAGGAACAGTCATGGTTCTCCTCACTGATGTTGGGATGTTTATGGTCAATATTTTGGGGAAAAGCACGGGAGAGCTGCAGCCGGCTGTGGTGACAGAACTTCTCACCCTGTCCCAAACTCTGTCCCTGCCCTGCTGGATTCAGGTTTACCCCTTTCCTGCCCGTGCTGAGATGCAGAGCTGTGGGATCTCAGCACCTCAGGACGGAGGTGCAGAGTCACCGAGACCACCCTTGGGGGGCTCGGGAGTCCTGGAATGTTGCCAGCAGTGTCTGGTGGCTGGACTTTGATCCTGCACGGGAGACGACACCTGTATGAGGATGGGAGGATTTCACTGGGGTGAATGGTGAAGGGATAAGTTAATTAGAGTGTGAGACACAGGGTTTAAGATTTCTATACAGGGGGGTCTAGAGAAGTAAGATGGAGGAATTGGGGCGTGTCCTGTCCTCCTTCTCCTTCTTCTTGGCCTCCATCTTCTGTGGTGATGGTGGCACTTTGGGATTGGTTATTACTAGAAGTGCACCAGTTAATAAGGGTAGAAGGTATTGGGGAAAAAATGATAAATATTGTATACGTAATCTCGAGTATAAAGATAGGTGACCACCCCGGGGGCTCTCAGTGTGCTCATGGCTGGCTGCTGTGCAGACCTCTGTCCGGCCAAGAGAAAATCTTTTAGATAAACAATTAATAAACACCGAGACCGAGAAAAGATCTGAAGCCTCTTCTCGTCCTTTGAAGCGCGGGCTGTCCAAGGCCACCCCGGGCCTTTCCAGGCCACCTAAACAGCCGAGAAAACGACACAGAGCCAGCCTCCTGTACATCCAGATCTGAATCTGTAGGTTTGAGAGAGCTGAAGGAGCAGAGAGAGCCCCAGCGGGAGCGCTCGGAAGCAGACGGTGCTGCTGCGTGCAAGCCCGGCCCCAACTGCTCCATATCATAGCATCCAGCATATGTCTAGAGACAGGCCAGCAAATTCAGACCTGGAAATGTGTATAATTGCCAGGCAGGACTTGGAGATTGAGAGAGCTTCAAAGAAAACACAATTCCTGTGTGCTGAGAGCAGTGTGGTGGCTCTCCAGGAGCTCCCTTTGGTGGGACAGACCCTCCCCTTGCAGTTACTTTAGTCCTGGCAGAGCCTGAAGGTCAAACCTGCCTCACTCACTTGCACCTCTTCAGTGTTTGCTGGTTTGGCTCAAAACCAGAGCTTGCTGGTCTTAGCACAATGCACAGGATCAGAGAGTCATGGAATATCCTGAGCTGGGAGGGACCCATAGGACTATTGAGTCCATCTCCTGGCCCTGCACAGGACAGCCCATGAATCACACCATAATTCTCATATATTTCCATCTCTTTTTCCATATAGCTCTTTTTGCCTTTGCCTACTCTCTCTGCAGCTTAGTCTTCCCAATCCTTGCCCAGCAACTGCCCTGGAACGGTGGAAAATGCTGTTGCCATCAGATTTTGGTCAATGGCACGTGGCCTGGAGCTTAAAGGGAGTCCCCCAGCCACAGTGACAGATTCCCTGGAGAGCCAGCACTCTGTTCTCCCTGGCAGCAATGCCACCATCCTCTGCTGTGTCACACACTCTTGTCCCCATGGTGGGCACCACCTTGAGGGCAGCATTGGGGGTGGCATTTGGTGGCCTGGATGGCTTGTGTGGGCTGCAGAAGTGCCCTGAGCTGTGGTGTGAGCTGCCCAGGGGGTGCCAGGCTGGGTGCTGTCCCTCTGGTAACACAGGGCACCATCACCTAACACAGCTCCGGGCTTGCAGCAGCAGCAGAGCCATGCCTGGGCATGCCCCAGGCTGGGAGGGTCAGTCCCAGTGGGAGTGGGAAACCTCATCCCAGCTTCCCTCTGCATCCCTCACCCCCTTTTCTCTGTGGGATCTCCTCTCACAGCCCACCCTGAGCCCTCCTGGCAGCAGCACCAGCCCCAGCCCTGCAGCATCACCTCCCTTCCCTCCCTCCCTCCCAGCACAGCAGGATGCTCGGGGCTCTCCCCTGCTCTCCTTCCCTTCCAGGTGAAACCCAGGAGTTTTTAGGATCTGTGCTGGCAGGAGGCAGCGAGCAGATGGTGCCCTAAAATCCCCGCGCCCCGAAGAGCGAGCCAGTGATCATTTGTGAAGCTCTTGAGATCTATTTTCCTCCCAGACCCTGCTGAGCCTGGCGAGGGCTGTAATTGCAGCCAGGACTGGCTGGAGGAGAGGGCAATACCCGGATGGGCTCCTCGCCTTTCAGGCTGTAATTGGGCCCTGGCCATACAAAGCACAAAGCTCCTTTCCTTCCTGTTTGCCGGGCTCCCTCCGTGAAACCTTCCCCTGCCTGAGCTGGAAAATATGTAAATACCAGGGCACGGGAGAATTGCTCCCTCGTGCCTGCGTCACGTCTGAAATCCCCATTAAAAATATATGTTCCAAAAAGAGCACCTCTGCACCGAGCCCCAGCTCTGCCGGCAGCGGGGGCTGCTTGCATCAAAGGCAGAGGGGACGGCGCTGTCCCAGCTGAACGAGCCCGGGGATGGGGGATTGGAGCTCCTCGGGATCAATAGGACGGCCTGGAAATGCCTGGCAGTCACGCAGGAGGTTGGGATTCAGCAGCGGGGTCTGCAGTGCTGAGCTGCGGCTGTGCCAAGCCCGGGGAGGGATGCAGGGAGCCAGGGAAGGGGGATCAGAGGAGGGGGAAAGGGGCTGCCAGGCCACGGGATCCTGCAGCAGGAAGCAGGTTTAATGAAGAGCCTTGAGGACATCATCTCCCCCAGCAGCACCGCGATGGGGCTCTGGTGGCATCACCTCCCTGCCCCTGTCTGTGAGCTCCTGTCCCAGCTCGGGTGTGCTGTGACCGGTGGGGAGAGCACGGAGTCCACACACGTCCTCCTGGCTCCTCCTCTGCCTCATGGCCTTGGGGCCTGGCAAGATAATTACACATAAATTTATGTTGCAAAGTCTCCCCTTCAGCGAGGCAGGGGACAATAATTTGTGTCCCAGAGACCCCATGTGAGGAAGGAGCTTTTCTGGGCAGCCTGACAGGGCTTGGAGGGTGTGGGAGGTGAGGGCTGGCGATGCCTCCGGTGCCTGTCTCCTCCAGGAACACCCTTGGGGACGTGCCTGGGGCTGGGGGAGCCACAGGGCTCTCAGGCTGGGCCCTGGGATCTCTCTCAGCTCCAGCCGGTGAGAAAGGGCAACCCACAGAGACATTTTCTTCTTCTTCAAAGGAATTCAGTGTTTGGCTGGAGCGTTCAAAGGAGATTTAAAAAGAGAAGATAAAAAAGAAAGTTAAAAGCTACCCAGTGAGGGGTGGAAGTGGGAACGTGGGGAGAGATCAGGGGCAGCGCCGGCAGCAAAGCAATGGCAGGACAGCGAGAGAAGATGAGGAGAGCCTTCATCCCGCCCAGCCAGGGCACTGATGCCCATCCTCCAGCATCTGCATCTGTTGTGGCCATCTGCAAGCTGGGTCTCGGCGTTTCCAGAGCCCTGGAGAGGCCTGGCAGTGCGGGGTGGCCGTGCTGGGGCAGGGAACCGTGCCTGGGAAGGGTGGGATGGAGCAGGGACACAGAACAAGACACCGGGAGGGAAAATGTTAATCAACTGCAGTGCCTCCCTGAAAGGAGCCAAATGTAAATGAGATAATTAAGCTATTATTTAAAGCCGGGAGACGGTGGGGACAGGCCCGGGGTGGCCGGACTGCATTTTAATCAGCTGCCTGGCTGGGGCTGGGGAGCCCGTGCTGGTGGTGCCCCTGCCTCTGCATCCCTGCCTCTGATTCCCTGCGTCTGCATCCCTGCCTTGGCTGCCGGGGTTATGGAACAGCCCCTCTGTGAGCCACTGTCAGCCCTGTCCCCACTGCCCAGCCACTGCCACCCCGTGTCCCCAGGTGTGCTGCCAGGTGGGGACAAAGGGTTCAAGTGTGGGGGTGTCCACACCTGTGTCACCACCTTTCTGTGGGGTTGGTTTAGGCTGCAGGAGCCCCTCTGGTGCCTCAGTTTACCTGCTCCTGCTGTTAAGCACTTGTAATGAGAACAAGCAGTGCTGGTGAGGATAAATCCACCTAAGGAAAAGCAGAATTCAAATGCTCCAGTAGTGCTGGCCAGACTGGTTTTTGGGAGCCTTTTTTAACTCTCTTGTTATCAGGTGACCAGAAGAAATCCAGTGATTGCCCTGTGGCTCAGTTTCCCCGCCTCTGGAGGCAGCACTGAGGTTCAGAGCCGCTCTCAGCACAGTGGGGAGCTCCAAGGTCACTTGCGAACTGCCGAGAGCCAGCAAATGGGGCAGAACAGAATCTTCTCCCTGCATTTCTTTGTTTTGGTCAGGGATGGAAAAGAAAACAACGTCCAAAGCCATCCATGACGAGGGGTGTGAAGTCATTTTGTTCCATGTCAGTGGGACCATCCTTGCTGGTGGTGGAAGATCTGACTCCTGGAAGCAGAGACTTCTGAGCAGCAGGGAGAAAACGGGTGGTTGTTCACTCCTTTTCTCATATATCAACTGGGATCTAGGTGAAACACATTTAGCAGGAGCCAGGTTCAAAGGAAACCCGAGGAGATGTCTGCTCCATGGAGCATCCTCAAGGAGAGCTCCACGCTGCCGGGGGAGCAGGTACTCCTGCTTCCTACAGGAGGTGGGAGAGTTCAAAGACACAAGGAAAAAACCCATGGAGAGCTCTTAAGGAGAAAGGCAGCACCTCTCTAGCTCAGAAAACTCTGCTCCATGAATGTCTGGAGATCAGGGGAGCGAAAAAAATGTTAGACATGCCAACCACATCTGTAATCACTTCCCCAGGCACCTGGCACCGATGGAAAAGGGGGACCAGGTTAGGTGGATGCCTCCTGCATCTCTACAACACAGCCCTTATCTTTCAAGAGGCTTTCTTACTGTATGGTTAAATGGTAAATTAAAAGCCTGATCCAGAGTGGCTTTCAAGTGCCTTGCTCTTATTTAGGTACCTCATTCCTGCCATTTCCATTCCTTCACAGAGCTGGGCCCTTAAATCCTGAAGACACTTCAGAAAACGCTATCCAGCCCCCCATCCTAGCAAAAGATTATTCCAGCCAGTCCATGGACCTCTGAGCATCCTGCCAGTGATGGCAGCTGACCCCTGGTGATGTGGGGGCTGGTCCTGTGCCATGTGCCCCCCAGGGCTGCCCGTGGTGGTGGCAGGACTCTGTGGAAGGGGTTGCTTTTCCCAAAGCACACTGACCCACCTGAGCATGAACCCCACCTCCCACTGCTGTATTTGCCCAAAGCAGCAGGGTTTTTTTTCCTTCCTCTCCACCCAGGCAGCCAGGCTGCAGCTGCCTCCCCTCTCCTGGGCCTGGGCAGGGACTTCAGGTGCAGTTGGACCATAAATTCCTGGCACCAGCAGCACTGCAGTGGTGCTGCAGTTTTATTTGCACAGTCAGCATGTGCACAGGCAGGTGTGGCCTTTGCCAGCTGGGGAATGGGTTTGCACCCTTGTGTCTCCATTTCCCTCCTCTCAGCTCCCAGGTGAGGTGAGATCAGCTCTGCCAGAAGGGAGTGACCACAGAGAGTGTCCAGAAGGGAGTGACACAGAGAGTGTCCAGAAGGGAGTGACACAGAGAGTGTCCAGGCCTCCGACGGTCACCGAGTGTCTCCAGGGCTCAGATCTCACTGGCCCTGGGCGAGATCACTCAGGTTGAGCTTGGCAGCTGTGCTGGAAGTGCTTTATAGCTCCAAAATAATCCGAGGAATGAAGAAAGCAAATTCCCTGTGATTTATCCAACCAATCCAGAGTGATGAGGAGGAGTTTGGGGTCGCACGTGGCACAGGGGTTGCAGTGGCTCGGTCTGAACTGGCCACTGGATGGTGTGAAAAGAGAGCACAGGAGGTGAAATGTGTGGCTCTTGGGGGTTTGTTTGCCGTAGGAAACAATCTGTATTTCTGTTTCCTTCTGCCTGCTATTCACAGGCAAGACAAAATTAGCCAAACCACCTCTCTCTGAGCTCTGAGATTTACTGCCCTGTGACTCAACTTCCCCAGCTGTGATCTGGGGAGAACAATCCTTTCTTTCCAGTCAGCAGGGTGTGAAGCTTGGTGCACCTCCTCCTTCAGGCAAAGCTCTGTGCAGAGCACCCAGGTGGGAAGAGACCCCGCACCTGTGTGCCTTTAATCCCAATTCCAGGACTGGTGAGTATGTCACAGGACCATGCAGTTGCAGCTGCCAGGGACAGGAGGAGGTGCTGATGGCAGAGCCCCTCTGGAGAGCACACACACAGCCTGGTGCCTTCATTCCTTGGGGCCATCAGGGCTCCAAGCAGTGAATTCATGGATTCATTAAGGTTGGAAAAGCCCTCTAGGATCATCAGGTCCAGCCATTCACCCAGCAGTGTCAAGGCCACCACCAACCCATGTCCCCAGGTGCTGCATCTGTGCTTTTTTGGAACACTTTCAGGGATGGTGACCCCACCATTTCCCAGGTCAGCCTGTTCTAGTGCCTGACAACAATTTCAGTGGATCCCAGGGTACAATGGGATGCTGAAGGACACGTTAAAGATCTCAGGGGAAGCTTGGCAGTGGCTTTGTCTCTCTGGCTGTGCAGGAGCATCCCAGAGTGGGCAAACTTCATTTCTAGAGGTCCCCGTGCAGATATCTTGGGGTGGCAGAGGTGACTCCTCATGTCATTGTGCCTGTGTTGAGCAGAGGAGTGAGGTGACCTCTCCTGAAGCTCAACACCACCCGGGAGAGCTTTTTCACATCATCTCTCTAGGGTGGAAGTGTGGCTGTGAGGTGGCCAGGGCTGAGTGGGACTTGGTGGCACTGCCAGGCTGGATTCATGCCAGGAGGGGCAAAGCTTGGTGCCACAGCCTGCAATGCTGGCACAGCTTAACAGGCTCCCAGCAAAGCTACTGGCATGAATGGCCCCTGCTCTGGGCACTGTGCTGGGGGGCTGGGGGGGCTTTCACAGCCTGCACAGTCATTCCAGGCAAATCCGTCTCAGGATGAGACAAAATTAAATAAAAAACCGACTCAGTGCCCCAAGCACGTGTGAAGTTGTTTTCTCAAGGGTTTGTCCAAACGCTGAAGTTCCCATTCTCCCAGCAGGAAGAGGAGAGAAAAAAACCCAGGCACAAAAGCCTTGGGAGCAGTCCCTGGCTGGCGTGGGTGGGAAGGGGGCCAGGCTGGGCACTGTGTGGTGGCAGTAATTTTCCACACGCTGTGGATTAGGTGAGACTCTCGGTCAGGAGTGAATTGTGGGTTTTTTTCCCTCCTTCCCCACCTCCAGAGGCCGGTGTTGGATGGGAGCCCGGGAGAGGCGAGATAAAGGTCTTCTCTATCAGACAGCTGTTGAAAGATCTCAAATGAAGAGGCAGGCATTGCTCAGGAGCCATTCAAGGCAGCAAATGTGAAGGGTAAACTGCAGAACAGGTACTGTTTGTTGCCTTGAGAGGCCTTTGAAGATACATCCTCTCCTGGCTGGGCAGCTCCCCTGACCCCCATCTGCCTGGGGCTCTCCAAGGCTCTGTGAGCTGCTGCCCTGGTGGATTGGCTCTGGGAGAGCATCATTTCACATCCACCAGGAGTTAGGAAAGGGGCAATCATCCACTGGGGTGAGGAAACCTCCAAATCCCCCTTCACCCCTCCTGCGGTCCTCAGGTAGGGATGGGGTGAGGGAACCTCAGACCCTCCCTCCATCCCTCCTGCAGTCCCCAGGGCTGGTGGCTGCCCCCGGGATGTGCAGCAGAGCCCAGCTCATTCCCCAGGCTCACTGTCAGCCAGCCCTGCCCCTGCCCCGTGTCCCAGGCCAGACACATCCCAGGGCACGCCCGACTGCCCCTCCCTGAGCTGCTCTGCCCTTCCTGCTGTGCCCGCTCGGGCACGGGGCACGCACCGTGGTCCTGGCCGTGCTGCTGTTGCCACGCTGCGGTGTGTCACGCATCTAATCAGATCTCACGCTCCAGGGAGCAATTCTCCTCACCACGGGGCAGCGGAGCCGCCTGTGCCTGTGCCGGCCTCGCACGCGGCTGCTGCCCGCAGGCTGTGCCCAGCGGGGCACCCAGGGCATGGCCGGGCACGCTGGGACAGCATGGGCCGGGCTGTGCCCTGCCCGAGCCAGCAGGCACTGCTGGGCACCCCAGGGGCCACAGGGAGATGGCTCCCAGGAGGGTTTCTTGTCTCCTTCACCTTGTCCATCCTGCCAGTGGTCCGTCCATCCCATCCCATCCCATCCCATCCCATCCCATCCCATCCCATCCCATCCCATCCCATCCCATCCCATCCCATCCCATCCCATCCCATCCCATCCCTTGTTTTATCCTATTGCATTGCATCCCATCCCCTCTGTTTCATGCCATGCCATTTCATTCCATTCCATCTCTTCCTTTCTGTTTTACTCTGTCCCATCCCAATCTGATTCCCTATTTCATCCCGTTCCATTCTATCCCTTCTTTTGTCCTGTCTCCTTTTATGCCATGCCATGCATTCCATCCCCTTACCATGCCATCCCATTCCATCCCCTCTGCTTCATTCCATGCTGTGCCATGCCATGCCATCTCATTCCATCTCTTCTCTTTTATTCTGTCCCATCCTTCCCGCTCTGTTTTATCCCTCCTGATCCCATCCCAGCCAAACCCATTCTCTCTGTTCAGTCCCAATGCTCCTCTCCACATTCCATCACCTCCTCCTGGCCACATCCTGCTTGTCCTGTCCAATCCTTTGCTCCCTCTGTCACTGTCTGCACCCCAGTGACCAATCTCGTGCCATCCTCTGGGCCTGACCCCCTCACTCTGTTTCTCTTCCATCCCACCCCATTCCTGTTGGGTGCACATCCCGCTGTGGCAGAGTGGCAGAGCAGAGCCAGGACGCTGTTCCTTGGCTGTCACAGCTCACACCCACTCTCATGCTGGGAATGAAGGCTGCCAGGGGCACAGCCAGGACCCAATCTCTGCTCTCTTGTGACCCAGGAACGGCTGGAGCTGTGTCTGTGGAGGTTTAGGCTGGATGGAAAGAGGAAAACCAGGAAAAGGTTCTTCCCCCAGAGGGTGGTGGGGCACTGACCAGGCTCCCCAGGGAGTGGGTATGGCTTCCAGAGCTCAAGAAGCCTTTGGACAATGCTCTCAGGCACAGGGTGGGATGGTTGGGCTGTCCTGTGCAGGCACAGGAATTGCACTCAGTGATCATTGTGGTCCCTTCCAGCTCAGGATATTCCATGTTTGTATGACCTCAGGGTGAGCTACTCCCAGAGTATCTCTCTGGCATGAATCCCCCTTTTCTCTACAGCTCCTGTCTCCCCTGTCTGACTCCTCCTTGGGTCATTTTGCATGTACCCAACACAAATCATGGACAAATGCCCAACAGAGGCTGATTTACCCCAGATCAGGGTCTCACTGTGAACTGCTTGGAGTGCAGTCCCAACCCTGGAGGAGTTGGGGACTGCTCCCTTGTAGGTGCTAGGCTATCTTTGGGGTTTTTGCAGCTGCTGAGGGAAAAGCTCCAGACCTGCCCTTGACTCAGCCATTTTACAGCATCTCCTGAGCTCAGTGAAGCTGGGCTAAACCTTGGTCGCTTTGATCATGACAAATAGGAGCTGGAGAGCCAAATCCAGTGCAGAGCCACTGCTGGCTGTGGAGCTGCTGCTTTTCCTGGCCTTAGATGTCGATTTGGTGTGTGGCTGGTGGCTCTGCCACCCACACTGTTAGGGCCAGGATGGTGCTCTGGGAATCCAGAGGAGCCTTGGGGTGCTGGTGGGACTGCTCCTGCCCGTGTCTTCACTCACCTCTGTGGAAGGAGCTGGCCTGAGTGATGCTGAGGATTGGTGTATGGGACTCCCCTCGTGTTAACTGATGGCAGAGCTTGTGCTTTTCAGTCTCTGTGTCTTCCCAGGCAGGAGGACACACTGGGTGATTGTGTGTGGGGTCACAGAGTTGCTGTCCTGGTTTGGTGGCTGGGGGTGCGTGCCCAAGTTTCTGAGAGGGCACTGCTGGGCCAGGACCTGCAGCTTTGGCCTCCTCAGTTATGGCAGCTCCTTGAGAAGCTCAGCAAGCAGGGGACACTATGTGGGGCTGGGAGCCCTGCAGAACGGCCCAGGTAGGTGTTTCCCAGCCCCTGGGCTGAAGGAGCCATCCCCAAGTGCATGGTGCTTCCCAGGCACCAACGTGTGGTCTGCGAGCTCTCTGGAAACACAGACAAGCTGGGATGTGTGACTGGGGTGTGCTGGGACCGTATGAACCCTGTTCCCAGCGCACCAGCACAGCTGCATCCCCAAAGAGCCACCATCAGAGGGATTTCAGCCCGCCGAGAGCATCCGGCCCGGGCGGGGCGAGCCGGGATGGGCGGTGGGATGCGGGGGGAGGCAGCCGGGATGGGCGGTGGGATGCGAGGGGAGCCGGGATGGGCGGTGGGATGGGGGAGGCAGGAGCGGGCGGTGGGATGGGGGAGGCAGCCGGGATGGGCGGTGGGATGCGGGGGGAGACAGGATGGGCGGTGGGATGGGGGGAGACAGCCGGGATGGGCGGTGGGATACAGGGGGAGACAGCCGGGATGGGCGGTGGGATACAGGGGGAGGCAGCCGGGATGGGCGGTGGGATACAGGGGGAGACAGCCGGGATGGGCGGTGGGATGGGGGGAGACAGCCGGGATGGGCGGTGGGATGGGGGGGAGCCGGGATGGGCGGTGGGATACAGGGGGAGGCAGCCGGGATGGGCGGTGGGATGCGGGGGAGGCAGCCGGGATGGGCGGTGGGATACAGGGGGGGACAGCCGGGATGGGCGGTGGGATGCGGGGGGAGGCAGCCGGGATGGGCGGTGGGATGCGGGGGGAAGCAGCCGGGATGGGCGGTGGGATGCGGGGCAGTCAGGATGGGCGGTGGGATACAGGGGGGGACAGCCGGGATGGGCGGTGGGATACAGGGGGGGACAGCCGGGATGGGCGGTGGGATACAGGGGGAGAGCCGGGAGCTGGGGTGGGATGCGGGGGGAGGCCGCCATCCGCTCCCCGCTCCCACCGCGCCTCGCTCTACTTGCCGCGGTCCCCAAGCTCCCTTTCCTTCCCCTCCGCTGCCTTTTATGCAGCTCGCCCAAGGCTCCAGGGCCTGGGGATCTTTCCAGGCTTCCCCAGCTGGGGTTTGGCAGCTCTAATTTTAGGCACTTCGCAGTTTTGCTTTCTCGCTGCTCGGCTGAGGAAAAGCGCTTGTGCAGGGAGGCGAGCTGGCCCTTCCCCACCGCTGCTGGCTTTTTCTTTGTCTCTGTTCCCGGCTCGCTCCCGCCCGGTGCCGGCTGCTCCGAGGGGCCGGTGGACATTGATAAACCCCTTTGAGAAGCTGGAGCTCTTGCGGGGGTGCAGAGTGGGGATGCAGGGCCCCTCCAGACCTGCTGCTGCCCACGGTGATGGTCTCCAGACCGTGGTGTGACACCTCATTCTCCCACAAAATCACTGGGAAGGGCTCTGGTGCAGGCTGGGAGGGAGGCTGCAGGCCTGCAGGAGAGCCCAGCCAAGGATATGGGGCTGGCCACGGTCACCCAGCACCTTCCAGTGAATCTCTGGGAAGAAGCTAAGGAATGCTTTGATGCAGGAAACCCCAAAACTAAACACGGATCCAAAAAAAGTGGTCAGAAAAGCCTGCAAGAGCTAATCCAGCCCTCAGGTCCCTGTTGGCAGCCTGTTAGAGCTGCTGCAGGATGTGACCCTGGACCTGGTCAGCCTGGGGCTGAGGCAGGACAGCTGGTGAGTTCTAATTCCAAATCCAAGCTAAGGACAGCCCTGTGGGACACAGGATTTTGCCCAAAGTCCTTGTTATGCAATTTAGACACAAAAGTAGAACATCCCCCTCCTCACATCCTCAGGGGTAGTATCTTCAGGGGAAGACAAGGAGAATGTTTTCCCAAGGAGGCAAAAAATCAGGTGAGGAGGTGGCAGCAGCTGGGAGAGCAGGATGGACTCACTGGGATGGATCCTTCTCACACAGGGGATTTTGTCCATTGTACCCAATGGGATTTTGTCCTCTGAAGGGGAATGACTGGGGCTGGAGCTGTCTGACTGGATTGTGAGCTGCCTGCATCCCATAATCCATAAACCTGTGCATGGCACGTGGCTAATTCAGGCAATTTCCGACACGTTTGTGCTGCGGACACAATAAGCAGCCCGGCCTCAGCCATGGGCAGCAATCTGAAATGGGGCTCGGAGCGCCGTCCCTGCGGCCGGGCTGTGCCCGAGGGCACAGGCGGGACCCTCCGAGGGCACGGGGTGCTGCGTGCCCTCCCTGCTCTGGGAGCCTCTGTGCCGCCCGCGGGATTCGGGCTGCCAGGGTCCCCGAGGAAGCGCTGCCCTGCAGGTGATGGGAAGCTTAAAGCCCCCCTCCCACGCTGGCACCCCTCCCGTGCCCGCTCTGCAGGACCCACACGCGGCGTTATCAGAGGCCCGCAGCGCCGGAGCGGGGCCCAGCTGGCCGCTCTCGCCCTCCGCGCTCCCCACGGCTCACGTGGAGCTGTGGGTGGACGCGGCTCCGGCTCTGCTCGGCTGCCAGATTATTTCTGGGCACGGCCGCAGACGGGCGCGGCGGGGAGCCGTGCCGGGGGTGCCGCGGGGGGCGCGGCCGTGCCGGCAGCTGCGGGCCGGGACCTTTCCCGCTGCGCCCTCCCGGCACCGCGTCCCCACGGGCCGCCCGGTGCCGTGCTCGGCTGCCCGTCCTCCCCCTCGCTGTCTGCTCGCCGCCGGCTGCGAGCTCGGTGCGTCATCCGCCGCTCCGCTAATTCGGGGGCAACTCTTTAGCGCCTGCCACGGATGGCGCCGTGCGCCAGGGCCCCCGCGCTCCCCGGCCCAGATGCCCCCCTCCCACCTGGCCCGCTTCCCCCTGCTGCGGTATCCAAGGAGAGGGATCGGGCGGGCGGGGGGAAGCGGGGCTCTGACGCAGGGCTCGCAGCGCCGCTAATCACCCGCAGCGGCGGCGGCTCCGGCCCCCCTCGCTGCTGACCCCGTGCGCGCAGGGTCACGGACCCGCGGTGATGCGGGGCTCGGCGCGGCTGTCACGCTCCCTCGGCACACACGGGGCAGCTGCAGCTCGCCCGGAGCCGCGGGGGTGCCCCGGGGTGGCCGCGGTCCCCGGGGTGATGCTGCTGCTCCGCAGAGAGCGCGGTGCCGGGGGCTCCTGGGGATGGCACAGAGCGCGGTCCGGGGGCTCCTGGGGGATGGCACAGAGTGCGGTCCGGAGGCTCCTGGGGATGGCACAGAGCGCGGTCCGGGGGCTCCTGGGGATGGCACAGAGCGCGGTCCGGGGGCTCTGGGGGATGGCACAGACCGCGGTCCGGGGGCTCCTGGGGTTGGCACAGAGCGCGGTCCGGGGGCTCCTGGGGATGGCACAGAGCGCGGTCCGGGGGCTCCTGGGGGATGGCACAGAGCGCGGTCCGGGGGCTCCTGGGGATGGCACAGAGCGCGGTCCGGGGGCTCCTGGGGATGGCACAGAGCGCGGTCCGGGGGCTCCTGGGGGATGGCACAGACCGCGGTGCCGGGGGGTCTTGGGGGATGGCACAGAGCGCCGTGCCGGGGTCTCCTGGGGGATGGCACAGAGCGCGGTCCGGGGGCTCCTGGGGATGGCACAGAGCGCGGTCCGGGGGCTCCTGGGGATGGCAGCCAGGCGCGGCGCGGGTTTGTCCCTGGGCAAAGAGGTGAAGGGCTGCGCCGGCTCCAGGCTCTCCTCTCCGTGTCCCACACCAGGGCTGGAAGCATCTGTGCGGATGCAGCACGCACCCGGCAGGATGGAGAGGGATCGCCGCGCTCGGATGAGCTGCGGGCTCGCTGCGAGGTGGGCGCCCACCCCGGATCTGTGGGATGCCCATGCTGGGGTCCCGTGCCCTTTGAAGAAGATGCCTGTGTGGGAGTTTGCCTCGGGGTGAGCTGATAAAGCAGAGCTTTCCCTCCTCGAAACCCCCACGCTCTACGCTCCCGACCCGGCTGGCGAGATCTCAGGGCCGGCAGAGGCAGCGCCAGGGCAGTGGCGTGGGGGCATTGTCCCCATGTGGGCACAGAGCTGTGGGCACAGAGCTGTGTGTCCCCAGGTGGGCACAGAGCTGTGGGCACAGAGCTGTGTGTCCCCAGGTGGGCACAGGGCAGCATTGTCCCAGGTGGGCACAGAGCTGTGGGTACAGAGCTGTGTGTCCGCGGGTGGGCACAGAGCTGTGGGCACAGAGCTGCTTGTCCCCGGCTGGGCACAGAGCTGTGGGCACAGAGCTGTGGGCACAGAGCTGTGTGTCCCTGGGTGGGCACAGAGCTGTGGGCACAGAGCTGTGTGTCCCCGGGTGGGCACAGGGCAGCATTGTCCCAGGTGGGCACAGAGCTGTGGGTACAGAGCTGTGTGTCCCCAGGCGGGCACAGAGCTGTGGGCACAGAGCTGTGTGTCCCCATGTGGGCACAGAGCTGTGGGCACAGAGCTGTGTGTCCCCATGTGGGCACAGAGCTGTGGGCACAGAGCTGTGTGTCCCCAGGTGGGCACAGAGCTGCGTGTCCCCAGGTGGGCACAGAGCAGCATTGTCCCAGGTGGGCACAGAGCTGTGGGCACAGAGCTGTGTGTCCCCAGGCGGGCACAGAGCTGTGGGCACAGAGCTGTGTGTCCCCATGTGGGCACAGAGCTGTGGGCACAGAGCTGTGGGTACAGAGCTGTATGTCCCCAGGTGGGCACAGGGCAGCATTGTCCCAGGTGGGCACAGAGCTGTGGGCACAGAGCTGTGTGTCTGCGGGTGGGCACAGAGCTGTGTGTCCCCAGGTGGGCACAGGGCAGCATTGTCCCAGGTGGGCACAGAGCTGCGTGTCCCTGGGCTTGGCGTGCCAGGCTGTGCTGGAGCTCGCAGTCACACGCACTGTGTGTGCTGCCATGAGTCCCACCAGCACGCCTGCAAGCTGGGCTTCATTTTCATAAACCTTCCCAGGCTCAGACTGGATCTGGAGTCGTCCTGCATGGATGGACATGGAAAGGCAGCTCGTGTGGGCAGGCACGCTCTGTGAGGTTGTGCATCCCCATCCTTGCTTCCAGGTGGGGGCAGGATCACAGGAGAGAAAGAGGAAGGAGAAGGTTTGGAGGCATTCACATTCCTGGTGGCACCTCAATAAACATCCCTAAAGCACCCACAGTCCCTGAGGAGACGGGGAGGGGACACACATCCCTTCCTCCAACTGGGGATGCAGCACCTTCTCCACGGCGTAAAACGGAGCAGGATGTGGAGGCAAGAAGGGCTTTGAACAGTCAATTTCCATCGCTGAAAGCTGACAAGTTTAAAACAGCTAATGTGCCCCGCAAGATGAGGCCTTGGGAGATTTACAGCTCTCCTCGGCTGACTGCTCCCATACGGTGTGTGTGTCAGCCAGGGAGCCTTTTAAAGAACCAAGATAAAGCTGCAGCGGGGCCGCCCTGCCCACCAAATGGATGCAGAGAGACAGCAAGGGGAGGAGAGAGGTTGCTGTGTGTGTTTTTTTTCCCATCAGGCAGGTGCTGAGCTCATGTCCCCTCCTGCAGCCACCACCACGGAGTTTCTCCAGGTCAAGGTCGTAGAATTCAGCAGGAGCCATCAGGAGCCCAGTGGCAGCAGATGTGGAGGTGGCTGTGTCTCTCAGGGATTGCTGTAGGGTGCCCATGGAGTGAGCAAGCCTTGGGGATGGGTAAAACCCAGGCTGAAGGCTGGTACTGGCCTGGGTGGGATGGTGGGGAGCAGCCCCCTGGGTGGGTTGAGTGAGAAGGTTGGCTTTTAGCAGGACCCCAGCTGCGGTCAGCACCCCTTGGAGAGCTCACACAACATTCAGGAGCTGCTGCTAATCCCTGAGTGCTGCTGCCTGTCAGCTTTCTGTGCCACATCAAAGCCCAGCTGGGATGCTGGGTCCTTCCCAGGGCAGCTGGATCCTCACTGTGACCTCCCAGTCCCTGTTGGTGCTCCCTGGGACAGCTGGATCCTCACTGTGACCTCTGTGTCCCTGTTGGTCCTTCCCAGGGCAGCTGGATCCTCACTGTGACCTCCCAGTCTCTGTTGGTGCCCCCCAGGGCAGCTGGATCCTCACTGTGACCTCCCTGTCCCTGTTGGTGCTCCTTGGGACAGCTGGATCCTCACTGTGACCTCTGTGTCCCTGTTGGTCCTTCCCAGGGCAGCTGGATCCTCACTGTGACCTCCCTGTCCCTGTTGGTGCTCCCTGGGACAGCTGGATCCTCACTGTCACCTCCCTGTCCCTGTTGGTGCTCCCTGGGACAGCTGGATCCTCACTGTGACCTCTCTGTCTCTGTTGGTCCTTCCCAGGGCAGCTGGATCCTCACTGTGACCTCTGTGTCCCTGTTGGTGCTCCTTGGGACAGCTGGATCCTCACTGTGACCTCTGTGTCCCTGTTGGTGCTCCCTGGGGCAGCTGGATCCTCACTGTCACCTCTGTGTCCCTGTTGGTGCCCCCCAGGACAGCTGGATCCTCACTGTGACCTCCCTGTCCCTCTGAGTCCCCAGCAGCACTGTGTGCATGAGCCCATGGCCAGCATTGGGTCCTGTGGGGTGTCATCTGCCCAGGGCTGTGCCCAGGGCCACAAGGGGTGCCACAGGACCTGCTGCCCACCCCTGGCATCCTTGTGGTGTTGGCAGCGTGGGAGCTGTGTCCATTGCCACCCTGTGCCTGCCCTGCCTGGCACAGAGCTCACACAGGATGCCAGGAGGGAATTCTCCTTCCTCAGAGCACCAGGGGCACCGAGCTGGAGGTGCCATGAGGGCCCCCCTGCCTCCCTCAGGGGCACAGCACTGGCTGCATGGCAGTGATCCCATTCCCACCCTGGGCTGCCCTGGCACCCCACATTTGCTGCAATAACAGTGCCTGCATCAGTGCCTCTGCTCTGCACAGCCAGCCTGGGCCCGTGTGTGTGAGCCTGCTGCACCCGAGGGTGGAGAAGCTCAAGACAGGCAGGGCCAGAGCTCCTCAGTCCACTAAACCCAGACCAAACCATGCAGGCAGACCTTTTTGCCTCCCTGTGCTGCTCTGTCAGTCCTGCTGAGGGGATGGGAATGGGGAGCTGCACTCTTGTCCCTGCACGATGCCTCCTGCAGACACCTCTGAGCTGTGGGGACCCAGGACTGCTGCTGGGGATGAAGGTCTGGGTAAGGAGACCTTCCCACAGCCTGAGGGTGATTTTCCTGTGTTCCCAAGCCCTCAAAAGCTGAGCTCACTTCCCTGCCTTGGCTGGATGGTGAACAAAGATCCAGCGTGACCTGGGGCTGGACAAAGCTCTGCAGCCTGGTTTGGGCTCAGAGGCAGCAGCAGGGGCTCCAGCTGTGATGCTCAGGAGTGGCACAGAGCTGTGGCTGCCCTGGCATGGGAGACACCACCAGGCTGTGATGCTCATTATTGGGAAAAAAGGCTCCCAATATTCCCAGTTAGATTGTGCCTGGGCCAGTCTGACCCTCGCTGCTGGGCCAAAGGCAGCAACTGCGGTGTATCACCCCAGAGATACCTCAGCTTGCTGGTGGTTGCAGCTGGGCACTGAACAAGTCCAGGCTTGTTAGGAACCCCGTTTACCTCAGGAGGAGAACTTCAGGCGATGGTGAAGAGAAAAAGGAGAGGATTCTGCTGGAGGGTTTAATGTCCAGAGGTTTATTCCATGGTTCCAGAGGTCTGAACGTGAGCAACTGCTCCAACAGAACCCGGCCTCATGGTCTGATCACCTTTTTAAGCTCAGGGACAGGGGGAGGGGAGGCACAGGTGAGCACCAACCAGGTGAGAGGGGCAGGGTCTCAGGGGAAGATGACACCAGACAGGCCAATGACCCCTGGGCCTGAGGGGCATCCTTTGAACTTGACCAACCACACGACGCCTTGCTGGAATGTTCAGCCTGATTGACAGGACTCACTCAGCATGGGGGCAAGGGGGAAGGGAGAGAGGCACAGGCACACCTGGGGGAATGACCTGGAAGGCCAAAATGGGACATTACAGCACACCACAACACTCATCAGCCCCCTCACCCCACCGAGGGGAGCAGGGCAGGGCACAAGAGGCTCTGGCAGGATGTTCAGCAGTGGGGCAGCTGGAAATGCTCCCCGTGGTTTCTGCTGCCCTGCTACCCAGCTTTGCTGCCCCAGAGGCCAGGTGACTCTTAACTGGAATTTTCCATCCCAGCACCCGGCTGATGCTGCTGCTGGGTTGTGAGGGCTGGAGGCAGCACCCTCAGTGCCATGGCATTGCCAGGAGCTGAGGATGCAGCCCCAGCCTGGCACCAGCCCCTGGCACATCTCTGGCTCCTGCAGCTCCCGATGCAGAGGAGCAGGACGAGGTGGATCCACCAGGAAGGACAAAGCTCTTTAAATCCCCTCCGTTCCTTTTCCTCCCAGCAGCAGCCACAGGGGGAGACCCTGAACAACACCCAGGTGAGAGGAAACGTCCTCACTGTCAGGAGGTGTTGGGGTGTCCCTCCCCTGACCCCCTTTGCCCCCCTGGGGAAGGAGTCGCTGCTCCTGCTCCCGGCTGACACCCGCACCAGTGCTGGGGATGGGGATGGCCCTGGGCCACCCTGCAGAGGGTTCAGGGACACCTCCCACCCCCGCCCGGCCCAGGGTGTGCCACGGCTCCGTTCAGGCCCCGCGTGGGCGCCCGGCAGGTGGGAAGGAGCCTCGCTTATCTCCGTTCCCTTTGTGCAAACACACGGGCCCGCCCGAGCCGCCAGCCGGGAAGGCGCAGCGCGGGGAGGTTGCCCAGCTTCTGTCTCCTTCCCAGCAGGTGTGGCTGGCCCTGCCAGGCAGATGGCTCCGCGCCTGGCAGAGACGAGCGGCGGCGCCAGGAGCAGCTGGCTCCGCCCGCAGCGGGCCAAGAGCGGGGCTGGGGCTGCTCAGCGGCAACGGCGGCAGCGGGGCTGGCAGCGGGGCTGGGACCCCCCGTGCCAGGCTGGGGCTCTGCCCTCCCGTGCCAGGCTGGGGCTGTGCCCTCCCGTGCCAGGCTCGAATTGTGACCTCCCGTGCCAGGCTTGGCTGTGCCCTCCCGTGCCAGGCTGGGGCTGTGACCTCCCGTGACAGGCTGGGGCTGTGCCCTCCCGTGCCAGGCTGGGGCTGTGACCTCCCGTGACAGGCTGGGGCTGTGCCCGCCCGTGCCAGGCTCGGCTGTGCCCTCCCGTGCCAGGCTGGGGCTCTGCCCTCCCGTGCCAGGCTCAGCTGTGAGCTCCTGTGCCAGGCTCGGGCTGTGCCCTCCTGTGCCAGGCTCGGGCTGTGCCCTCCCGTGTCAGGCTCTGGCTGTGCCCTCCCGTGCCAGGCTCGAATTGTGACCTCTCGTGCCAGCTCTGGCTGTGCCCTCCCGTGCCAGGCTGGGGCTCTGCCCTCCCGTGCCAGGCTCGGGCTGTGCCCTCCCGTGTCAGGCTCAGGCTGTGCCCTCCCGTGCCAGGCTGGGGCTGTGCCGGGCACCCCTGGGCTCTGCACACACTGGGGTGTGCTGCCAGCTCTGCATCCCAGCAGGGAGAGGTGTTGGCAGAGACCTGCAGTGCCCTGCAGGGACAGGTGTCTCTTGGGGACAGTGATGGAGGATGCAAAGGATGGAGGATGCAAAGGATGGAGGATGCAAAGGATGCAAAGGATGCAAAGGATGCAGGGTGCAAAGGATGCAAAGGATGCAGGGTGCAAAGGATGCAAAGGATGGAGGGTGCAAAGGATGCAAAGGATGCAAAGGATGGAGGGTGCAAAGGATGCAAAGGATGCAAAGGATGGAGGGTGCAAAGGATGCAGGGTGCAAAGGATGCAAAGGATGCAAAGGATGGAGGATGCAAAGGATGCAAAGGATGCAAAGGATGGAGGATGCAAAGGATGGAGGGTGCAAAGGATGCAAAGGATGGAGGATGCAAAGGATGCAAAGGATGCAAAGGATGGAGGATGCAAAGGATGGAGGGTGCAAAGGATGCAGGATGCAAAGGATGGAGGATGCAAAGGATGCAGGATGCAGAGGTGCAGGATGCAAAGGATGCAGGATGCAAAGGATGCAGGATGCAAAGGATGGAGGATGCAAAGGATGCAGGATGCAAAGGATTCAGAGGATGGAAGATGCAAAGGATGCAGAGGTGCAGGAGCCTCCAGGACACTTTTGCTGCAGTGGGATTTGCCAGTCAGACAGTGAGGCCTCCCCTGCACCCTGAACAGGGGCTTGGAGCTGAGGAGCCCCAGGGTGGCCCCAGCTCTGAGCCATCAGCCCCATCGCAGTTTTGCTCCTCGCTGCCTGGGCTGATGATGGGCCGGGCAATCAACAGAGCAGTTGGAAACCCTGCTAGAGCCTGGCCAGGCACTACCTTGTTATTTCTATCCAGCCAAGTGGGGGAAACAGCCCTTTTTTCATCCACTGACAGCCACTGTGCTGTTGTGCAGCTCCTGGCACAGCAGGACAGGCTGAGCCAACCCTCAAAAATCAGAATGGAGACGGGAAAATGCTGCTCCCCCCTCCAGGCTGTTGTGTGCTGCACAAGGGGAGCAGCCCGTGGATTTTTTCGTGATGGCAGCGATAAGGGGACTGCAGAGGCTCTTGTGCTGTGCTGGCCAGCCATGCCCACGAGGGATCAGCACAGCAGCCTCACGCTGCACGGCGCAGCCTCATTTTCTGTGCCGTTATTAATTCCTCTGTTTGCCTGGCTCTGAGTGGAGGCAGAGAGCAGAAGCAAATGGAACCCACCAGAACTGATGGCCCAGGAGCTCAGAGCAGGTCCTGAGCCTGGCATTGAGGGCTGGGAGAAGCTGTTCCTGGGACCTGGGGAGCAGAGGAGAGGTGGAGGGGGGTGGTCCATGGGGGCAAAGCCTCTGGGCAGGCAGCTCCATCATCCAGGCCTCCATCAACCAGGCTGCTCCATCATCCCCATCACCCAGGCTGCTCCATCACCCAGGCTGCTCCATCTTCCAGGCTGCTCCCATCCTCCAGGCTGCTCCATCACCCAGGCTGCTCCCATCACCCAGGCTGCTCCCATCACCCAGGCTGCTCCATTCTCAGGCTGCTCCATCACCCAGGCTGCTCCATCACCCAGGCTGCTTCATCTTCCAGGCTGCTCCATCTTCCAGGCTGCTCCATCACCCAGGCTGCTCCATCACCCAGGCTGCTCCATCACCCAGGCTGCTTCATCTTCCAGGCTGCTCCATCACCCAGACTGCTCCATCACCCAGGCTGCTCCATCACCCAGGCTGCTTCATCTTCCAGGCTGCTCCATCACCCAGACTGCTCCATCACCCAGACTGCTCCATCACCCAGGCTGCTCCCATCACCCAGGCTCCTCCATCTTCCAGGCTGCTCCCATCACCCAGGCTGCTCCATCATCCAGGCTGCTCCATCCTCATCTCACAGCCGGCGCTGGGAGTGGAAGTTTTGAAGTCATGCACGGAGCTGTTTGCTTGGTATTTCCTGCCCCCGGGAACAGGAAGCAGCAGCGAAGCCCAGGAGGGAGCTGCTCTTGGGAGAATTCCAGCCTGACACATTTTGCTCCCTGCCTGCAGGAAAGGGGGAAAGCTCCATGCTCCTTCCCTCATCCCTGTGCCCAGGGAGCTGGGTTGGATGTGGATTGTATAGAAACGTGGCAGTTGGAATGATTTTCCATTTCCCTCTCCCTTGTACCTCTCTGACCTGGACCTTGCTTGCTCAGGCTCCAGGATGAGCTCGTGAGCTGCAGTGTGAGAAATGCCTGCAGTGCTGGGTGTGTGTCCCCCCAGCTGTCCCACGGCTGTCCTGCTCTCCAGGGATTGTCCTCCTGGCCCCTTTAGCTGCAGGTCCACTCTTATCTCCCCTCCCCTGCCAGATGTGGAGCAGCGACTCATCACCCTCCCAAAACCCCTCCTGGTTTTGAGGGCTGGGTCCGTGCTGGGCTGGCATGCACAGCCTGAGGCTGTCCCCTGCCCTGTGTCACCTGGATCAGCGAGGTCCCTGCCACAGGACCGTGCTCCCCTCCCCAGAGCTGCTCATGGCCAGGGAGGGCAGGCTGGGCTGGTGCTGGTGCCACGGCAGGAGCTGCTGCCGCCGGCACTGCCAGCCTCTGCTGCTGGCACATCCTGGCTGCAGCCTCCCAGGAACGTGAACAGCACATTATTAACAATCTTTTAAAGAGCTGCCAGGGTGTCCCAGGTCCCTGCTCATTTCTGCATATGGCCTGTCCCCTGCTGAATGCAGCATTCACAGGCGGTGTCACCTCAGCTGAAGGGGGCTGTTACTCACCCCAATCAAACTCCTGCAGTAGGTGATTCCTCCTCTGGCCAAGGACAGAATCCCACAGGAGGGAGTTTATCCTCCCTTTAAATCATCCCTGCTTTTGTTTTCTTCCTCCTGCAGGGTGTATTTTTGCAGAGTGGGTGTTGGATCAGGGGTATCCAAGCTAGAACACACTGGTGTCTGGATCTGCTCCCAAATCACGACCTGCAGGGATGCTGGGGCTGCTTCTGTGGCACTGCCCTGGCTGTGATCTGGAAAGGACATTGCTGGGGAGCAGGGACATGCCCAGAGAGATGCCATTCAGGGCTGGCACCACCAGAGAGGGCAGGTGAAGCTAGAGAAACTGAGAGGAGACTGAGGTCAGACCTCCCCAGGGGCTGCAGCTCCAATCTCTGCTCCCTGGGCCCAGGGACAGGACCCAAAGGAATGGCTGGAGCTGTGCCAGGGGGATTTAGTGTGGATATCAGGAAAGGGCTCTTCCCCAAAGGGTGTTGGGCCCTGCCCAGGCTCCCCAGGGAATGGGCCCAGCCCCAGGGCTGCCAGAGCACCAGGGGGCTCTGGACAAAGCTCTCAGGCACAGGGTGGGATTATTGGGGTGTCTGCAGCACCAGAAATTTGACTCGATGATCCTGATGGGTTCCTTCCAGCTCAGGATAGTCCATGATTTGAAGTTTCCATCCTCAGCTTGGCTCAGATCCACCACAGTGGCTGTGCCCACGTGCAAGGGCACTCCTGAAGGGAGAGCACACCTCCAGGCCCTGCCTGAAGGATGCTGAGCTCGTTGTGCAAAAAGCAGTGATTCCATTCTGTGGTCACAGAGGCACCAGAACAAGAGCTCAGGGTCTCCTTTCTCACTTTGCAGTGTCAACACCACCCATGGCACACAACAGCACAGAGCAGCCTTGCCGTGGCCAGAGGAGGCCAGAGGAGGCTGCAGGCTCCAGTCTGGGCTGGGTGGGTGTCAGAGGAGCTGGAGACCCCATCCCAGAGGTGCCCCTTCCAGGGGTCCTGCCCACAGGACACCGGGCTGTTTGTCTGGGCAGACTCTGCCCAGCTGCTCTTGGACTGCCCTGGGCCTGAACACAGCCAGGGGACATGGGACACACTGGGATGTTGGGAGAGCAGCACTGGGGCCATGGGACACACTGGGATGGGATGTTGGGAGAGCAGCACTGGTGACATGGGACACACTGGGATGGGATGTTGGGAGAGCAGCACTGGGGACATGGGACACACTGGGATGTTGGGATAGCCAGCACTGGTGACATGGGACACACTGGGATGTTGGGAGAGCAGCACTGGGGACACGGGACACACTGGGATGTTGGGAGAGCAGCACTGGTGACATGGGACACACTGGGATGTTGGGATAGCCAGCACTGGGGACATGGGACACACTGGGATGTTGGGAGAGCAGCACTGGGGACATGGGACACACTGGGATGTTGGGAGAGCAGCACTGGGGACATGGGACACACTGGGATGGGATGTTGGGAGAGCAGCACTGGTGACATGGGACACACTGGGATGTTGGGAGAGCAGCACTGGGGACATGGGACACACTGGGATGGGATGTTGGGAGAGCAGCACTGGGGACATGGGACACACTGGGATGTTGGGATAGCCAGCACTGGTGACATGGGATACACTGGGATGTTGGGAGAGCGGCACTGGTGACATGGGACACACTGGGATGTTGGGATAGCCAGCACTGGGGACATGGGACACACTGGGATGGGATGCTGGTCTCTGCCCAGCAGTTTTCTTGCTTCCCCCCACAGGAACCCATGGCCAAGCAGCTGAAAAGCACAGAGCATCCAGCTCAGGATCCAGCTGGAAAAACATGTCCAGGGTGAAGGACAGACCGACACCAAAGCACTGAGGGGTCCCTGGCTGCTCTGGGCAGCATCACACAGTGCCTGGCACAGACCCACAGCAGTGGGGGCAGCAGCACACACTAACCCTGATCAATCCATGGCAAGGGAGGGTCAGTGTCACCCTGATTAAGATTTTCTAAACCTTCTGATGTTTACATTCTTGTAACGAACTTTCTCACACACTTTCTGTAAATAACTCATAGTTTTTCATTTTTTTTGTGGAGGAGGAGAAACTTGATGCACTGTTATTTTGTCCAGTGTCATTGCAGAGGTGGCACTTTCACTCTCCAATCCACTGTCACTTTTGGAAATCTATAAATGTTAGAATCAGAAAATAAACTTCCCTTTTTACCTTGAGAACAACAGTGTGTGCCTTTCATGTCCTATAGCGACAGGTCAGGATCGTCCCTGATGTTTTTTGGGAAGTGGCAGATCTGGGGCTGGATTTTGGGCGCAGGACAAGAGCTGGGGCAGTGCCAGCAGTGGCAGGAGCTGGGCTCGCTCCTCGGGGGTGTGAGCAGAGGGTTCTGTGCTGCGGGGCAGAGCCGGGCCGGCCGGGAGTGCGCAGGGGATGGATGGTGTGGATCTGCCCGGGGATGGATGGTGTGTATCTACCCGGGATGGGCACGGACCTGCCCGGGATGGGCACGGACCTGCCCGGGGATGGATGGTGCGGATCTGCCCGGGATGGGCACGGACCCGCCTGGGATGGGCACGGACCTGCCCGGGGATGGATGGTGCGGACCCGGCCGGGGATGGATGGATGCGGACCTGCCCGGGATGGGCACGGACCCGGCTGGGATGGGCACGGACCTGCCCGGGGATGGATGGTGCGGATTTGCCCGGGGATGGATGGTGCAGATCTGCCCGAGATGGGCACGGACCCGGCTGGGGATGGATGGTGCAGATCTGCCCGGGGGTGGATGCGGACCCGCCCGGGATGGGCACGGAGCCGGCCGGGGATGGATGGTGCGGATCTGCCCGGGGGTGGATGGTGCGGATCTGCCCGGGGATGGATGCGGACCCAGCCGGGGATGGATGGTGCGGATCTGCCCGGGATGGGCACGGACCCCGCTGGGATGGATGGTGCGGATCTGCCCGGGGGTGGATGGTGCGGATCTGCCCGGGGATGGATGCGGACCCAGCCGGGGATGGATGGTGCGGATCTGCCCGGGATGGGCACGGACCCGGGTGGGATGGATGGTGCGGACCCGCCCGGGGGTGGATGCGGACCCGGGCCCAGCCGAGCCCTCCCGGCCGTGCGGCTCCTCCTGGAGCAGTCGCCTGGGTAGCTGTGAGCCAGCCGAGGCGCCAGGACAGCACTGTGCTCGTTCAGGGAATGATTCCCAGCCCTGTCCCGGCTCGGGGCCTCCCTGGTCACCCCATTTCTCCAGCCCAGAGGAGGGCAGTGCATGGCCTCGCCTGGGATTCCCTGAGCGTCCCAAATCACCCCTCCAACGTGGGATGATGAGACCACATCCCCCAGCAAGGAAAAGCTGCCAAATGCCATATGAGGGTCAGTGTGGTGGCCCAAACCAGCACCAAGCATGAGGAATGAACCCAATTACAAACCCTACACAGAGAGAGCAGGCCAGGCTTCCCTCTGCACTACTACTTGTAGTAACCACGGGTGTGTGCGTGCACGCAGGTGTGCGTGCCCAACAACCAAACCAGCCCCGAGCATGAGGAATGAACCCAATTACAAACCCTACACAGAGAGAGCAGGCCAGGCTTCCCTCTGCACTACTACCTGTAGTAACCACGGCTGTGTGTGTGCACACAGGTGTGCATGCCCAAGCACCAATCAAGGGTAATGAACCCAATTACCAAATCCTACACAGAGAGCAGGCCAGCTTTCCCTCTGCACTACTATCTGTAGTAATCATGGGTGTGTGTGTGTGCACGCAGGTGTGCATGCCCAACAACCAAACCAGCCCCGAGCATGAGGAATGAACCCAATTACAAACCCTATGCAGAGAGCAGGTCAAGCTTCCCTCTGCACTACTACCTGTAGTAACCACGGCTGTGTGTGTGCACGCAGGAGTGCATGCCCAGAGCAGCAAACGCTGCCCATCTCTCCCCATCTCTGAGCTGCATTTCTGCCTCCTTGTCTCTGTTTTGCTGCTGTTGCTGCCTGCCTGACACCTCCGTGCCCTGGACGAGCTGCTGCCTTGCTAATGAGCTGCAGCATCTCGCTCGGGGTCCTGCTCACCCTCGGAGCACGGGGACTCTCCAGGCTCGTGTGCTTAGCTCAGCCCCACGGTTTCAATCCCTGCCAAGAGAAATGGAAGAATCTGGTGCAGCCAGGCCTGGAAAAAACAGCGAGGACAGTCTGTGGTTAACCCTTCCCGTGCTGCTCCTCTCTCCTGCCTTCCCACGCACAGGGAGCCCTCAGGATTCACAGCCCTGCTTCCCACAGCCCGGTCCATCCGTGTGTCCCCACCTCGGGGGAAAAAGCAGCTTTTCTCGTGAGATTGCCCAGAATACTCAGGGAGGGAGCATTCCCACGGCACTTGAATGCGTGCCCCCTTTGATGGAGGGAGGGCAAAGGGCAGAGATCCGGGAAAAGAAAAGAAAATCATAAAAAATAAAAAAGAAGGGAGAGAGAAAACAGAGGAAGAAAAAAAAAATTAAAGCAATTCAGGCAGGAGCTTTCCTCAACCTCTATAAAATACAGTTCACGTTTCCTGCGAGCCTGGGGCGCCGATCACATTCGACGTGAGGCGCTTTACCAGCCCCGGTGTAAATTCCGGAGCCTCGCATCTGCACGGCGTGATGGGAAAAAGCTTAAGAGGGGCCCGGGGAGCTGCCGAGGAGGCGGCCGAGCCTCTCTGGCTACCGCAGGGGCTGCGGATGCGCCGACATTCCAAGGCTATTTGTGAAGGTGAAATGGTCTGTGAAGATTGCAGGACACCATGTGGCAGGGCGGCGAGCGGGGCTGCTCCTGCGCTGTTTGCACAGCAGCGCTGCCGGGCTGCGGGGAGCGGGGTGCGCCGGATGCCTCGCGGTGATCAGAGCATCTGCAAATTCCAGCCCAATACCAGCGGCATAATGAGCCTCGGAGCGTGGTCAGCCCGCAGCCATGCCCCGCCACGGTGGGGCTGCTTCACCTTCTCCTCCAGGATGCTCCGAGCTCCGCGGCAGGCACGGGGCATTTGCACTGTGGCTCATGCACAATGAGGCTGTGCCCACCAGCCCCGGCTCCTTCTGCAGCACCCTGAGCCCGCACAGGGCTCCTGCTCCCTATCCCAAACCCTGGGTCACCTCCCCAAGCCGTGAGTGCCCATCTGGTGTGTGCCACCCATCAGGGAAAGAGGTGCTGGGAGAGCCCAGGCTGCACCAGGAGCCCTGGTTTTGTTTGCCAAGAGCTTGGTTTGTCTGACAGGGAGTGTGACACACACATGGGGTGACCTTGGTGAGAAGGGGAGTGTGGGGATGCTGGCAGTGGGTGTGCACACAGATCCCTGCTCTGAGCTCTCCCCTCCATCCCAGTGACCCCAGCTCACGCAGGTCCTGCTGCCCTGCCCAATGCCTCTTGTATGCTGGCAGCCAGGAATGTGCCAAACATTGCCAGCCCGAGATGGAGAGAGCTGCTGGGCAGTGCCAGCAGGTGCCCAGTGCAGGGGGGCTGGCATGAGGGCACGGTGGTGTCCTGTGCTTGGTGTGAAGCTCAGGGAAATCCCTGGGGTGGGTCTGCATTGGGACAGGAGCAGCCCAGAGACTGCCCAGGGCCCTGGGTCAGGGTGAGGAGTACATGCATGTGTGATGAGTGCATGCATGTGTGTGTTCACATGTGCAGGGGTGCACTGGGTGTGTGTGCATGTGGAGGTTGTGTGCAGGCACCTTGCACCCTGGAATGCACACCCTGTGTGTATGTGTGTCTCTGTGTGTGTGTGTGTGTGTATGTGTCTGTGTGTGTGTCTGTGTCTGTGTGTGTCTGTGTGTGTATGTGTGTCTCTGTGTGTGTGTGTCTCTGTGTGTGTGTGTGTGTGTGTGTGTGTCTGTGTGTGTCTCTGTGTGTGTGTGTGTGTGTCTGTGTGTGTGTGTGTGTGTGTGTGTGTCTCTGTGTGTGTGTGTGTGTCTGTGTGTGTGTGTGTGTGTGTGTCTGTGTGTGTGTGTGTGTGTCTGTGTGTCTGTGTGTGTGTGTGTGTGTCTGTGTGTGTCTGTGTGTGTGTGTGTGTGTGTGTGTGTGTGTGTCTGTGTGTCTGTGTGTGTGTGTGTGTCTGTGTGTCTGTGTGTGTGTGTGTGTGTCTGTGTGTGTCTGTGTGTCTGTGTCTGTGTCTCTGTGTGTGTGTGTGTGTGTGTCTGTGTGTCTGTCTGTCTGTGTCTCTGTGTGTGTGTGTGTGTGTCTGTGTGTGTGTGTCTGTGTGTGTCTGTGTGTGTGTGTGTCTGTGTGTGTGTCTGTGTGTCTGTGTGTGTGTGTCTGTGTGTGTCTGTGTCTCCGTGTCTGTGTCTGTGTGTCTGTCTGTGTCTGTGTCTGTCCGTGTGTATCTGTGTGTCTCTGTGTGTGTCTGTGTGTGTATGTGTGTGTGTCTGTGTCTGTCTGTGTGTCTGTGTGTGTGTCTGTGTGTGTGTGTCTGTGTGTGTCTGTGTGTGTCTGTGTCTCTGTGTGTGTGTCTGTGTCTCTGTGTGTGTGTGTCTGTGTGTGTGTCTGTCTGTGTCTGTGTCTCTGTGTCTCTGTGTGTCTGTGTCTGTTTGTCTGTGTGACACTAGCTGTTCCCGGCAGGGACAATGCACAGACCTGTAGGCAGGTGTGACAGGACATGTGTGGGGTCTGTGTGTGCTGAGGCTCGTACCACATGCAGACAGACAGGCAGACAGGCAGGCAGACAGACACCAGGACCCGCTGGCAGCAGGCACGGTGAGGCACAGGGGTCACGTCCCTGGAGCAGTTTCCTCTCTCCTGGCAGTGACAGCTCAGGGCAGCGCTGCCTCTGCTGCCCCCAGGGCTCCCCCAGCAGCCTGTCCCCGTGCCCTGTGCTGTCCCACGGGCTGCGTGCCCTTGTCACTGCCACCGAGTGGAACCTTCCCGAGTTGTGCCCGGGCTGTTTATCAGTGATATCAGCTCCCCTGCCTGCCTCAAAGCTGACGTTGCTGCCATAGGTGTGACAGTGACAGTGACAGCTACAGCCAGGGGTTTCCTCCTCTCTGAGATGCTTGGAGCCACCTGAATCCCTGTCCCTCCCACTCTGCTTTACCCTGCTGTGGATGGATTTTTATAAAGCAAAGTCCAGGGAAGGCGTCCCCAGAGCAAAGCTGCTCTGGACACTGTTAAACTCACACTAACTGCCACCATGGTTAATCTGTACCAAGGTCAAAGTCACAAATTGGCAGGTTAGCTTCAGTTCCAGGATGAAATTACATCATCAATTAATTAAATCATCACTTTGATACGGAAAGAAAACTGGAGAGGACCCAGTCCTCGTAAATCCTGTGCAAGCCTCGGAGACAGTGGCTCTGTGTTTTATTTGGAAGAATTGGAGTGAAGAAATTCAGATCCATAGTGTGATAGTGAGAACAGCTTATCACCCAGTGCCTGAGCCATAACCCTGAGCCGAGCTGGGCACTGCCATGGCCATGGTGCCCCCAGCAGAAGTTACAGCTCAGCATTAACCTCTGCTTCTACAACCAGGGCTCTGAGGCTCCCCATATACCAGGACTGACTGATGACTATTTCAAGTTTCTTAGGACTTTGAAACCCAAACCCCACTTTAATTTTATGAGTAATTTTATGGGACAATCTTCAGGGCTGTGAAAGCTGGAAACTTCTCCTTCAGGTGCCTTGACCTTATGGCTGCTCATCCACCCATGCAGGAGCCCCTCTCCACTTTCATCTGATCACCCTCGAATTCAGAGCTGTAAAAAGGATGGGCTGACTTCCAGCTAATAAAAATAGGAAGAAAAGGAGAGGCAAAACCAAAGATGAAGGTGTTGTGAGCCCTCCCCTCCTGCAATCTTTGGAAGGTCCTGGAGCAGGGATTGGTGCCTGAATCAGCAAGCAGAGGGTGAAGTCCTTCAGGCAGGAGCTGCTCCCTGCTGGCTGCCCATGGGGCAGGGGCTGGCACAGCCTGCTCCTCCCAGCTGGGATGGGATGCAGGCTTGCAGGGTGGGAGGTGCAGGGCTCCTGAGTTGGGGGACAGCTTAATAGGGTCTCCATCACCATGGGCTGCATGTGGGCTAAAGGCAGATTGCACTCCTGGCATGAGTAACTCCTGAATTGCCAAGCTCCAGCTCTGCTGGGGGCTTGGGGCCTCCCTCCATGCAGTTGGGAGTGTGTGTCTGTGTGTTTCTCCACAAGGAGAGGACACTGAACTGGGAGGAGATGCATATATGCTGCACATGGAAGCAGAGCCAGTTTTGGCTCCAGCCACAAGGGAGGTTTAATCTCTTTAATCTGTTCTTCATCTTCTAGAACTGATATCTGCACACCAGGGTGACTCAATTCAGTGCCAGGTGCAGCATTACAGAACGGGGGCTTGTTCCCCTCTGCCAGCCACCAGGACCTGGCACAGGCACCTCCGGGTCTTGCTTGCTCCCAGATAATCAGTTCCAGCACCATTTCCCCATCTCTGGCTCTGTGAGCAGACACAGAGTGCATTCCTCAGCCTTTGCTCACCCTTCTCCCTTGACTCTGGCATTACATCCACTGACAATTCACATCCACTGGCAGCTTCTCCTCCACCTGCCCAGGAAGGAACCTAAAAATGAAAATGCTCCCTTCTCCCCAAAGCTGCTCTCCAGTGAGGGGCCCAGCCACGTCTCTGACAACAACCAGCAACGTGTCATTTGTTTTTATTACTCCAGGAGGGCAAGCTGCTGTGCGTGACCAAGGAAACCGAGAGCGGGCTGCCCTTGTGAACTTGCTGAGTGCCTGATGGAGATCAGGAGGAGAAGAGAGCTGGGGGAGTAGGGAAAGCATTGCTTCTCTCCTGCTTGTTGGCCGAGGCAAGATTGATTGGCTGCACTGGCGAGAGCACAGCACGCAGCAAGGTAGGCACGGAATTGTGGTGAGCTCTGGAAAACCAGCAGCCCCCGGGGATGGACTTAATGTGAGCCACATATGGGGCTGGGTGCAGGTTTTGTGTGGCTCCCTGGGGCAGGGAGGGGACAGGAGATGAGTCTGACATGGAGCACAGAGGCTGGGCACTTGACAGAGCAGGGCTGGCCTCATTCTGCCTCCCTTTTGATGGCTCCAGCCAGTGCTGGAGAGAAAAGGACACTTCTAGGATGCAATTCACCTCCTCAAATCAGCCAAGAGGTGTGTCCAGAGGTTGCCTCCCTTGCCAGCTGAAGCCCTGCCCAGAAGATGGGATGCTCCCAGGCAAAGGGCAGGCCTAGGAAAGGAGCTGAAGAACAGGGGGGTGGTTGGGAGGCAGATTTGGGACGGTGATGGGAAATGGGGAAACACCACAGTCCTGGCTCAAAGCCTGGGCAATGGCTGGGGGTGGCTGTAGTCACATGGTGCCATGCACAGGCCAGCTGGAGGGGTGGCAGAGGAAGAATCAAGGTGAAGAGAAGAGGAGCTGGAGGTGTTTTATGGTCACAATGTCAGTTTGGTACCAACAGCTCAGGTTTGCATGACAGTGATGGCTCCAGTGCTATTCCCACTGACCGATATTCAAACCAGAGTCATTTCCATAAAGGACACGAAAACTATTTTTTGGATCATTTTTTTGTCTTTAGAAAGCTTCAGAAATCTGCCTTGCAATTCACCTAAATTTAATGCTTTCAGCCTTCAATTTCCTAAACTGAGGGGGGATAAACATTCAGTTTAAGGGGGAAGGTTAATGCAGCGGCATTTCCCTGCTGCTGACCTCCACCATCTGAATCTCAGCACATGCCAGAGCGAGCGCACAGCAGGGCAGGAGCTGGGGTGTTCGGGAGGCCGGGGGTGCCTGGGTGATGGGGGAGGCCGGGCTGGGAGCGCCGTGAGCGGGGCCGGGACCCGCTGGGCAGCGCCGGTGCCTCCGCCCGCCCGCGCCGCTGGCCCCGCAGCTTCCTCTGGCAACGCCTTGCGCAGGCTATTTTTGTGCTGTGTGAAAAAGCGAGTCCTTCTGCGAGCCGGGGGAATGCGGCGTGGAGAGGGAAAGTGAATTAGTGAAGGTCACAGGCGGAATGTCGCCGTGCTCTGAGCGCGGGGGGCTGCAGGGGATGGCTGGGATGGGCTGGGCTGGGCTGGGCTGGGTGGAAAATGCTCGTGGAGCAGCTCCACGTTCCAGCTCTGCCTTGCCGGGGAACATCCCGGCAGCAGGGCCCTGCCAGCACGGGGGAGAGCGCTGGCTGAGCGCTCCTGCTGCTCGCGGGGGTTGGTGGAGCATCAGCCGCTCGCCGGGCTGTGCACACGGCATGGAAAGCGATGATCGCTAAATCACACACAGCCGGGCTGCAGGGGAAACCGCTCTCATCCTCAGCAGCAAAAGGCTCTACAAGAGAGAGCATCGACAGCTCCCGAAGGCGAGGAGCAGCCTTTTATCCCTGCTGGAATCAGGAGGAGAGCAGTGCCCAGCACCACAACCCCAGGACACGGCCAAAGCCCAGAGTCATTGCTGCGGCATCCCTGTGCCCACGCTCTCCCTCCAGAGCAGCGCTCTCCCCCAGAGCAGCAGGGAAAGGTGAACGCAGAGGATGCTGTGCCTGCACATCCCTGCCGGCAAATGGGAATTCAGGAGCGGGACCGCGCTGGGGCTCCCCTCGCTCCGTTCAGCCGAGTGAAAAGTTGGGCACGGCGCTCCTGCCCTCCGTGCGGGGCTTGGAGCGGGGATGGGAGACCACGAAAGGGAGCAGGAGGGGAGCCCGGGGAAGGGCACAGGGATGGAAGCCCAGGGAAGGGGAAGGGCACAGGATGGGAGCCCAGGAAAAGGGAAGTGCATAGAATGGGAGCCTACGGAAGGGCATGGGGATGGGAGCCCAGGAAAAGGGAAAGGCACAGAATGGGAGCTCAGGAAAGGGGCAGTGCACAGGATGGGAGCCCAGGGAAGTGAAGGGCACAGGATTGGAGCCCAGGAAAAGGGAAATGCACAGGATGGGAACCCAGGGAAGGGGAAGGGCACAGGATGGGAGCCCAGGAAAGGGGAAATGCACAGGATGAGAGCCCAGGAAAAGGGAAGTGCATAGAATGGGAGCCCAGGGAAGGGCATGGGGATGGGAGCCCAGGAAAAGGGAAAGGCACAGAATGGGAGCCCAGGGAAGGAGCAGTGCACAGGATTGGAGCCCAGGAAAAGGAAATGCACAGGATGGGAGCCCAGGGAAGGGGAAGGGCACAGGATGAGAGCCCAGGAAAAGGGAAGTGCATAGAATGGGAGCTTAGGGAAGGGCATGGGGATGGGAGCCCAGGAAAAGGGAAAGGCACAGAATGGGAGCCCAGGAAAGGGGCAGTGCACAGGATGGGAGCTCAGGAGAGGAGCAGTGCGCAGGATGGGAGCTCAGGGAAGGGGAAATGCACAGGGATGGGAGCCCAGGGAAGGGCACAGGGATGGGAGCCCAAGGAAGTGGCAGTGCACAGGATTGGAACCCAGGAAAGGGGAAGGGCACAGGATGGGAGCCCAGGGAAGGAGCAGGGCACAGGATGTGAGCCCAGGGAAGGGAAAATGCACAGGATGGGAGCCCAGGGAAGGGCACAGGGATGGGAGCCCAGGAAAGGGGCAGTACACAGGGATGGGAGCCCAGGGAAGGGGAAGGACACAGGATTGGAGCCCAGGAAAAGGGGCAGTGCACAGGATGGGAGCCCAGGGAAGGGGAAGAGCACAGGATGGGAGCCCAGGAGAGGAGCAGTGCACAGGATGGGAGCCCAGGGAAGGGGCAGTGCACAGGGATGGGAGCTCAGGGAAGGGGAAGGGCACAGGATGGGAGCCCAGGAGAGGAGCAGTGCACAGGATGGGAGCCCAGGGAAGGGGCAGTGCACAGGGATGGGAGCTCAGGGAAGGGGCAGTGCACAGGGATGGAGCCCAGGAAAGGGGCAGTGCACAGGGATGGGAGCCCAGGGAAGGGGAAGGACACAGGATTGGAGCCCAGGGAAGGGGAAGGGCACAGGATGGGAGCCCAGGGAAGGGGAAGGGCACAGGATGGGAGCCCAGGGAAGGGGAAGGGCACAGAATGGGAGCCCAGGAAGGGGAGGGAGGTGCGGACGTCCCGCTGCCGCTCCCGCTGCCCCTGCCGCGCCGCCCGCGGCTCCGTCCCGCAGCGCGTCCCGCCCGGGTGCCGCGGGGAGCCGGCCCGCTCCGGCTGCCTCCTGCTCCGGGGGGACGCCGGAGGCGCCGCTCCCATCGCTTCCCCATCTCGGAGCAGATTTATGAGCCTCCCCAAAGCTCTCCTGCGGCCCTCCAGGAAGGCTGGGGCTGGGGGCTGGCAGGGGGGGGTGTTTGCGGGGAATTGTGAATCCACTTTCTTACACGGCTGCGTACCACTGTGCAACGGTAATCCCCTGAGCAGGGTGAAACGGAGGCCTAGCTACCATGACCTCCTCTGTAGGTTTCCATGGATACCATGTACTATAAATAAAAAAAGGAATTTCAAACCAGTTTTCAATCCTGCTTAGTGGGAATAGGAAACCTCTTTTGAATTTAGTTTCCTATCTCACCTTACGGGGGTTATTTTGCAGCCTGTTTGAAACAAATAATTACCCCTTCAGCCAGGAAATTACCACCAATCTTACCTATTTACTTCCAAACACTCGGCTAATTAGCACATTGGGGAGAGCTGCCTATTTGCACGCTGGAGATGGCAGGCTTAGTGTCTTTATTTTGGTGGTGCTGGGAGAAAGGACGCGGGGCCAAGGGTCAGCGAGGGGCGTCAGAGCCCTCCGAAAAAAAAAAAAAAATAATAATAAAGAGAGCAGGAGAGCTGTAAAACTGGAAGCGCCGAGATGCCGTGTGAATTAGCGTGCGAGAAGCCCCGGCAAAAAAGGGAATATTACATCTGCATCCTTTTGCAATGAATCAGAGTCATGCTGCAGATTTTGTCTGGCATACTGGGTCTCTGGAGGATAGAAAATAATTTGGTCGCAGCAGTGGGAGGTGTGTGTGCGTGGAGAAGGGAGTTGCTTTCCAACAGCCTGCTGTGGTGAGAACATGCCTGACACTTCATTCCTTTCCAGTTAATGCAGCGAGGCCGGGAGGAAACTTAACCCTCTAATTGCTAAAGTGTACCGGGCACTCGGGAAAGTCCTTGGGAAGCGCACGGGGCTCCCGGGGTCGGTGTCCCCTGGCAGACAGCTGAGGGATTTGCCCAAATGGCTGCTGCTGGGGGCAGGGGAGACGCTAATTCGAAGCAGGCGCTGGCCGGGGCACACAGAGGTTGTGTTTGTCAGCCCTCGGGGCTGGCAGTGACGTCCGGCCCGTCACAAAGCTGGGTCTGAGCCAGCTGGACACGTGCTGGTGCCTCATGGAGGGGTCTCAGCTCTGGAGTTCCCCAATGGTTCTGTGCCCGAGCCCAGCGCTCACTCCCTGAGACCAGCACTGAAAATCCCAATGCTTTCCTTTGCTTTCCCATCACCATACCCTATGTCCCCACAGCTCCCCAGCACTGAAAACCCCAATGCTTTCCTTCTCTTTCCCATCACCACATCCATGTTATGTCCCCCCAGCTTCCCAGCACTGAAAATCTCAATGCTTTCCATTTATTTCCCATCACCACACTCATGTTATGTCCCCACAGCTTCCCAGCACTGAAAATCCCGATGCTTTCCATTTCTTTCCCATCACCACATCCATGTTACGTCCCCACAGCTCCCCAGCACTGAAAATCCCAATGTTTTCCATTTATTTCCCATCACCACATCCATGTTATGTCCCCACAGCTCCCCATCACTGAAAATCCCAATGCCTTCCATTGCTTTCCCATCACCACACCCATGTTATGTCTCCCCAGCACTGAAAACCCCAATGCTTTCCATTGCTTTCCCATCACCATACCTGTGTTATGCCCCCCCCCAGCTCCCCAGCACTGAAAATCCCAACACTTTCCTTCTCTTTCCCATCACCACACTCGTGTTATGTCGCCACAGTTCCCCAGCACTGAAAATCTCAATGCTTTCCATTGCTTTCCCATCACCATACCCTATGTCCCCACAGCTCCCCAGCACTGAAAATCCCAATGTTTTCCATTTCTTTCCCATCACCACATCTGTGTTATGTCCCCCCAGCTCCCCAGCACTGAAAACCCCAATGTTTTCCATTTATTTCCCATCACCACATCCATGTTATGTCCCCTCAGCTCCCCAGCACTGAAAATCCCAATGCTTTCCTTCTCTTTCCCATCACCACATCCATGTTATGTCACCCCCAGCTCCCCAGCACTGAAAATCTCAATGCTTTCCATTGCTTTCCCATCACCATACCCATGTTATGTCCCCCAGCTCCCCAGCACTGAAAATCCCAATGCTTTTCATTTCTTTCCCATCACCACATCCGTGTTATGTCCCCACAGTTCCCCACACAGCTCCTGCTGCTGTGGGCACCCAGCACGGCCCTCAGGGCATGGTCCTGGCAGGGGGGACCCACAGCTTGCACTGGACACAGGCTGGGCAGCCCCATCTCTGCAGCCCCGTCCATCTGGGTGTGCCAGGGCTCTGCTCCTCACCTCTGTCCCTCCATGGTCTCTGGGAGCCTGTTCCAGCAGGGACAGCCACCAGCAGTGCCCTGTCCCTTCACCTCTCCCACCCCACACAGCACAGGACTAGGCCTGAGAGAGCATCAGCTCTCCACAGCTGGAAAGGAGGAGGAGGAAGAGGAGGAGGAGGAGGGATGCACAAAGCACCCGGAGCTCAGCCAGAGCCTGGTGTGCTGTGCTCAAAGCTTGTCCCCAGTGTTCAATAGCACAGGGTGATCATGGGTGTCTGACCAGGAGCCTGTTCTGTGCTGCCCTCCCGGAGCTCCTGATTAGCATTTCCAGGACATGGATGCTGTGTGGGATATACGGGAAGGCTCTCATAACTTACACAGCAGCAATACATCACCCTCAGAGAAGGGCCCATTTCAGCCTCGTAGCAGAGGCTGCCGTTTGCTGGAGTCAGGTGTCTCGTTCCCATTGAAATTCAACAGGAGTTGGAGTCTGCTCCCAGGGCTTCTCTGAAAGTCCCAGACTTAATTAGTATTTATCTTAATTAGGGGGATGTTACCTGCTCTGGGAACCTCACGCTATCTGCTGTATTCATCCCCACAGCATCCTGGGAAAGGGCTCCCGGCCCTTTTTGCAGTGGGGGACTGAGACTCATGGTGTAGGGAGCAGAAAACATCTTTGGGGGGCTGAGAGGGTCATAGCTCTGTCCTCCCCTTCTGGTCCTGTTCTCTGGGGACACCAGGTGGGAACACACAGGAGAGCAGAGGGATGGGTGCAGCAGGTGGTGCTGAGCCCCCTTTGCCTGCCTGGGCTCGGGGAGCGTTTTCAGGGGAGCTGGGTGGCCACAGAGGTGGCCCAGCCCTGGCCGTGCTCTGGAGCACCACTGCTGCTCGTTCACCATCTTCAGGCCAGGCCACACATCGCAGGGTGGAGGATGGGAGGGTGGGGGAAAGGAGAAAATCAGTGCTGTTTTATATATTAAAAAAAAAAAAAAAAAAAAAAAAAAAAAAAAAAAAAAAAAAAAAGGAAAAAAACCCCAAAGTTACCGGCTTGGGAAGAGCTTAGAAACCTGATCTGGTCCGAGCCATGGCGAGCCAAGAAGGACAAGCCATGGGGCTCTCTTGGCAAGCAGATCTCACCCACACCCTCCTGCAGGGGCGAGGAGAGGCAAACGAGTCCAAACAGCTCCGAGGTGCTCTTGGCACGGCCCTTCCAAGGGCACAGGAGCTGCAATCCGAGCCGCTGCCGCTCCAAGGATGGGGTTCCCCTCCACGGTGTCCCTGTCCTCCCCTCTGCCTGCCATGAGGGATGGGCCAGGATCCCCAGCTGGGCTGGCAGCCCCAGGGAAGGGTTTGGAGCAGGAACAAGCCAGCTGTCCCCGGGCACAGCCAGCGAACGCGGTGGCTCCCCCGGGTGCTGCAGGGGGTGGGATGCAGGCCCCGGGGGTGGCAGTGCCGTGCAATGGGGACTTTGGGACACAGGGGGGACCTCCAGGGGTGTCCTGGGGATGCTCAGGGGAGGCATGAGCCACGGATTAGGGACACAGTGGGTGCTGACATGAAGAAAGAGAGGATGAGCATCTCCCCCTGGGAGAGCTGCCTCAGGCAGGCTGTGCTGGCTGATGTCTCAGGGGGCTTTGGGCCAAGGGCTGGCTGCAGGAGATGCTGAAAGGCAGCAGGGAGCTCAGGGCTGGCCCACAGAGCGTGCTGGGCATGGCACAGGCAGGGCTGGTGCCTGGACAGAGGAGGAGAGAAGGGGCAGGGTGGGATGAGCCACCTGCAAACATCCACCAAGAGTGGCACAAGGAGCAGGGGCAGCAGGGACAGCAGGGACAGAGGGACAGAGGGACAGCAGGGGCAGCAGGGACAGAGGAACAGCAGGGACAGCAGGGACAGAGGGACAGCAGGGACAGCAGGGACAGCAGGGACAGAGGGACAGAGGGACAGAGGGACAGCAGGGACAACAGGGACAGAGGGACAGAGGGACAGAGGGACAGCAGGAGGCTGAGAGCTGCCACATCAGCTGCCAGGTGCCAGGGCTCAGCCTGTAGCTGACCTTGGGGACAGTTTTGGTGGCCTGGTGACAGTGACTCTGTGCATGGGTCAGGGAAGGAGTCTGAGCTGGCCTGGCTGCCATGGTGCTGAGCATCCAGCTGCTCACCAAGACCTCAGGGAGGGGACAGGAGGGGACATTGTTCCTCCACTGCACCTGTGGCCAGGTCTTTCTCCAGCCCTCCTCCATTAACTGCACATCCTGGAGAGCAGGAATGGGTTTCCAGGTTTGTTGTGAGCTGCAGGGCTGGAGTTTGAGAAGGGGTTGGGCTGGAAAGGTCTCTTGAAGGGAGCAAATGTGGCTTCACATTTGTGAAGAGAAAGGAGGAGTTAGTCACTGGGGATGAATAGTCCCAAAATTCTGGAATATATTATTATTTAGTCCTAAAATTCTGAAAAATATATTATTTCTAATTAAAATATTATTATGGATAAATTCCTTCATTGACCAATTGGTTCAAGACTTTGAATGGTCATATCTCCCTTCTCCTCTTTGATTTTTTCACTCACCCTGGGAGAAAAATGGCAAAAGTTTCAGAAGGGAAGGGAAGGGAAGGGAAGGGAAGGGAAGGGAAGGGAAGGGAAGGGAAGGGAAGGGAAGGGAAGGGAAGGGAAGGGAAGGGAAGGGAAGGGAAGGGAAGGGAAGGGAAGGGAAGGGAAGGGAAGGGAAGGGAAGGGAAGGGAAGGGAAGGGAAGGGAAGGGAAGGGAAGGGAAGGGAAGGGAAGGGAAGGGAAGGGAAGGGAAGGGAAGGGAAGGGAAGGGAAGGGAAGGGAAGGGAAGGGAAGGGAAGGGAAGGGAAGGGAAGGGAAGGGAAGGGAAGGGAATTCCATCCCTTTAGCACTGCCTCCAGGGGTTTCCAGGTGCTGGTTGAAGGCTTTGGCCTGGTGTCTTTCCCCCTGAGCAGGGCAGGCAGCTCCTCTGGGCAGGAGCTTCTCCCTCCTGGCCACCCTAGAGAAGAGATGACCTTGTTGAGAGGCAAGTGCTTGCCAAGCTTAAATTACATTTTCTAAATATCCTATGGCCCCAGAGCCAGTTGTGATGGCAGCCAGAGCAAAGTCCCAGAGCAGAGGGGAGACACCAGATCCTGCCTCCCAGCCCAGCCTCACACAGCCCCAGCTTTGGCCTGGCCTGCAAATAAACAGGACAAACCTGCCCAGGACAGTGTCCACTCACAGGAAGATCCTTTTCTCGTGGAGCAAAGCCCCACAAAGCCTGCCTGCAGGGAGAGGAAGGACGTGCTGCCTCCCCTCCCCATCCCAGCAGCCAGGATTGCAGCCCCAGGCGGATTCTCTCCTCGCTGGATAACTTACACGTAGCTTCCCTGCTCCATATACTCAGCTGTTCCTCTGATATGGTGCCAGTCTCAACACATGGAATCCAGGCCTTCAAAATCTTCCATAAGCTCAGGCAACTTTACATGAGCACACTGTGGATGGTTCTGAAGCCCACAGGCTCAGCCAGGCCAGCCTTCCACGAAATACCGAGCCAGGTGAGGGTAGCCCTGCATGAAGCAGAATGAAAATGTGCAGCAGTCCATCTTTGCAGCCACCACATTTCTCCTGGCTGAATAAAAGAGCTTGTTTAATGGCAGTATTAAATTCAGGGCCACCTGTTGTATTGTTGTGTCCCCAGGACCTGCAGGGAATGCTCTTTACACAGCTTTCATGTTATTTGTTATATTATATTTGTATGTATTATATAGATATTGTTATTTTCCGTGTTATTTGTTATATGGCTCCTAATTGCAGCTCTGCTATGTTAACATTTCCAGGGATTTTCATCAGGCCATTCAGCATCAACACTTAGCTCCTGAGCCCTTCCCTTCCCTTCCCTTCCCTTCCCTTCCCTTCCCTTCCCTTCCCTTCCCTTCCCTTCCCTTCCCTTCCCTTCCCTTCCCTTCCCTTCCCTTCCCTTCCCTTCCCTTCCCTTCCCTTCCCTTCCCTTCCCTTCCCTTCCCTTCCCTTCCCTTCCCTTCCCTTCCCTTCCCTTCCCTTCCCTTCCCTTCCCTTCCCTTCCCTTCCCTTCCCTTCCCTTCCCTTCCCTTCCCTTCCCTTCCCTTCCCTTCCCTTCCCTTCCCTTCCCTTCCCTTCCCTTCCCTTCCCTTCCCTTCCCTTCCCTTCCCTTCCCTTCCCTTCTGAAACTTTTGCCATTTTTCTCCCAGGGTGAGTGAAAAAATCAAAGAGGAGAAGGGAGATATGACCATTCAAAGTCTTGAACCAATTGGTCAATGAAGGAATTTATCCATAATAATATTTTAATTATAAATAATATATTTTTCAGAATTTTAGGACTAAATAATAATATATTCCAGAATTTTGGGACTATTCATCCCCAGTGACTAACTCCTCCTTTCTCTTCACAAATGTGAAGCCACATTTGCTCCCTTCAAGAAACCTTTCCACCCCAACCCCTTCTCAAACTCCAGCCCTGCAGCTCACAACAAACCTGGAAACCCCTTCCTGCTCTCCAGGATGTGCAAGCTGCTCTCCCAAGCTGCTCTGACAAAGATCCCAGGAATAGCCAGGTCTGCAGAGAGGTCCTGCCCCACCAGCAGAGATTTCATTCACCCATGTGGAGCAGAAATAATGTCCCTGGCTAGTGAGCTACCCAGGCTCACTGCCTGCCCCATTGCAGGAGGCACTAAGGCAGGAACAGCCAGGGCAGAGCCCAAAACAGCTGGATGGATTTGGTGGTGTCTGGAAGGGTTGGAACAACCCAGGCTCCCATCAGAGGTGGTGCTGGATCATCAGGATGGGCAAGGAGCTGACCAGGATAGGCAGGGAGCTCACCTGAATAGGCAAGGAGCTTGTCTGGATAGGCAAGGAGCTCACCAGGATGGGCAAGGAGCTCACCTGGATGGGCAAGGAGCTCACCAGGATGGGCAAGGAGCTCACCTGGATGGGCAAGGAGATCACCTGGATGGGCAAGGAGCTCACCTGGATGGGCAAGAACTCAACAGGATGGGCAAGGAGATCACCTGGATGGGCAAGGAGATCACCTGGATGGGCAAGGAGCTCACCTGGACAGGCAAGGAACTCATCACGGTGGGCAAGGAGCTCACTAGGATTGGCAAGGAGCTCAGCTGGATGAGCAAGGAGCTCACTAGGATAGGCAAGGAACTCACCAGGATGGGCAAGCAGCTGATCAGGATAGGCAAGGAGCTCACTGGATGGGCAAGGAGCTCACCTGGATGGGCAAGGAGCTGATCAGGATAGGCAAGGAGCTCACTGGATGGGCAAGGAGCTCACCAGGATAGGCAAGGAGCTAACCAGTATAGGCAAGGAGCTCACCTGGATGGACAAGGCACCATTTCTGAAGCCACCTATGAAGCAGTGGTGGCTGGAGGGTGCCTGGGAAGGGAGAGGTGGGTCTGCAGGCAGAACAACAATCTTTGTGACAATGAGATTTGAAGTCTTGCAAACATCACAAGCCCAGCTGAACTGGTTTTCCTGGCACCTCTGCAGGACTCCATGGTGTCCTGGCACCATGACCAGCACAGAGCTGCTGCTGGGGACAAGCTGAAGCCTTTGTCCTTCCTGGGTGAGTGAACAAGCTGAAGACTTTGGGTACAGCCACCAGCATCCTTCCTTGTGGAGCAGCTCACCCTGGCCACCAAGCCAGGCTGCTCCTTCCCCAGAGCAGTTTGGGGAATGGATTTTCACCCTGGCCCAACTCAACTGGGCTGAAAGAGCTGCCTCACTCCTCTGAGCTCTTTGGGAAGGCTCTGGGGCTGGGGCTTTTGCTGTCCTTACGAGGGGCCACCAGGATGTGTGAGTGGAAGTGAGAAATGAGATTTCCCAGGAATAATCCTCCTACATGAAGCTCAGTGGCATCTGTGAGCGGGCTTGTGGGCACCCCCGGGATCCGCGTGAGGGGGAGCAGGGAGGGGTCTGCAGCGGGACCATGTCCTGGTGATTGCTCAGAACCTGCCAGGGTCAGTTCAGTGGGGTGTCCAGGCTGATCAGAGAGGCACTGTGGGCCTGGGTCACACAGCTGAGCTAAGCAAGGGTCTCACAAACAGAGGCAGAACCCACCCTGAGCACTGAGAGCTCCTGAATTGGCTGACACCTCACAGGAATTGGGTTAATTTGTGACAACCCAACGAGGACCTCTGCTGCAGAGCCCAGCAGTGACCAGGAAGGTGCCTAAAAATAAGGATCTTGCAGGAAGAGGCTGCAGGGAAGGATGTCAGAGCCTCCCTGAGGCGTTAGGCAGGCGGGGGTGTCACCGTGCCCTCGCTGGAGCCGTGGGCAGGGCTGCACATCCCACCTCACAAACGACAGGCACAGGCAGGAGTGGAGGAGGCCTGGCAAAACAGCTCCAGACGGGCACACCCTGGGGTGTTTATACCCACCAGCCTGCGCCCATTTGGCTCCAAAGCTCTGGAAGTCCCAACTCCAGCTGGTCCTTTCTGGGGTGCTCCAGGGTCTGGGGAGGTCAGCTGGGCTTTGTTTGTCTCAATGTTCTGACCTGCAGTGACATGGGCTGCTTGAAACCTCACAAGGGATGCTCTGAAGGAGGAAACTCCTGCCTACACCAGGCCAGGAAGGTGTTTCCAGCTCCTTGCTGTGGGTCAGCATTGTGCTGTCTATGTTTCCTTAGGCATCTGCTTGTCGGGGTCTCTGCTGCTCAGAGTGACCCCAAGATGTGTTAGAAAGTCTCTTTTCCCAGCCTGGTGCTTGAAGAAGGAGTCAGAGCTCTTCAGTTCTCGGTCTCAAGGTTGTTTATTGTATCTTATCTATAAAAAATTTTCTCCTGCCCTGCCAAGGTCCATCCAGCAGGACAGCTCCAGGCACTCTGCCTGCCCCCAGGGTGGTGTTAGGTCTTCATACTAAAAACTATCTGTACAATGTTTACAATAACTTCCCAACACCTATCACCTATGTTAGACAGTGAGCTTCCACTCTAAACCAAACTAAAAGGGCCAACATCACCCAGAAGATGGAGGCCAAGAAGAAGAAGAAGGAGAAAGGCTGGACATGCCCAGATTCCTCCATCTTGCCCCCTGAACCCCCATTCTAGAAACCCCAAAATCTACTTTTCCACCCTGTGATAACTTCACTATTATTCCACCTAAACTGTTGTGGCTTGCTGATCTTCATACAAAGTTGGTAACTTGCTCCATGGGTCATAATCAAACTCACAGGTGTTTTGGGCTCTGTGCCAGGGTCTCTGAGCCCCCTGGCAGGGATCTTGGCTGTCCAGGACAGCCAGAGGGATGTCCTGGGTCCTGACACCTGCTAAACAGCGATAATCCTCCTGCTGCAAAAGCCCAGCTCTGAGTGTTTGCTGCAGCAGGAGAGTGGCTTGGAGCCCATGCCATGGCTCACTTAAATCCATGTGAGACTTGAGGGGTCTTGGCAAAGGAACAACCTCAATCAAATTAGGAAGACAAGGGGGTGTTCCCATGGGCCACTGCCCCCGAGGGAGCCCCCAGGACCTGAAACAATGATGGTTCCTTTGCCATGGAACTGTAGAAACAGGTAATATATAATAATCCAGATTAGTTGCTAAGTGCTCCAGGAGGCAGGATTAGTGAAAGGAGGAGTCTGCAGCACTCAGGATCTCACCGGCAGAAGAGAATGGCCATGAAGGTGCCTTTGCAAGTGTCTGTCTGGTGTTTGGGGGTGAATCATGGCAATGGCCATGAGAAACTCTCCAAGGGACCCAGGAGCAATGCTCCTGTGCACAGGAAATGTCTGTGAGTCTGCACCACCAAGCACCATGATTAAAGCACTGAGCTTACTAATTCTGGTGTTGTTTTGGCGCAAAGCATTTGCTGCGTCAGTGGATGTTTGAGTTCACACACACAACATGAGCAAGATATTGGTATTTCGTACGTCAGGTTTGTTTTCGCTTCAGAGAACTGGTCAGGAATGGAAATTTCTGTTTGAAGACGTTTGAGTTCCCAGTTATTTGGGTTCTACACAAGTCAGAAATTCTGATGAGCTTTCAGAGGTAAGCTTCTGCCCTTCATGGGAGTAGGTTGGTTGGGCACAACAGCAGGGCTCAGCAGCTCAGGGCTCCTGCTTGGGCTCCATCCTTGGTTTAAATTGGTGTCTGACCATCCCTTGTTCCTCTTCTCTCCCTGGGGCTTTCCTGCCTGCTCATCTGGAGAGCTCATTGGGGCTGGGTGGTGCCAGACCCAGGGGAAGCACCAGCTAAGCCCTGATCCTGGGGTGAACATGGAAAACACCCCCTGGACACGGGGAGCAGCATTAGAGACAAGATCTGTGCTCTTTTCTCCAAAAACACAAAGCTCTGGAACATTGATCTGCTTGTACTGAAATCATTGTTGCCTTTGAAGTAGCTCTACTGGAGGCAATGCTTGTGCCTCCAGGGCCTCCAAAAAGTAGAGGAGGCAGCAAAAAAATCAATGGGAGTTTGGTGGAGGAGGTTTCTGAGCTGCTTTTCCCATTGCTCTTGCCTGCTGACAGGAGTGTTTGGGGTGCCAGGTGCCCTGGTGAGGTGTGGGCACTCTGCCTCCATCAAAGGTGCTGAGAAACACCTGCAATGCAGGGCTTGGGGAGCAGAGAGAGAGGCCAGTTTTCCCTCACAGGAAGGAGGTGAAGAGTCTGACTCCCAATTCCTTTAGGCAGAATAACCAAAGGAGTGAGCAGGTCAGCAGTGTTTGGGTGGGAGCTGTGTGTACTTTGGGGAGCTGAGCAAATGCTGAATCAGAGCCAGGTGTCTTTGTTTGAAGATGCCCAGAGATCAGCCCCTGTCCTAATGCCCCTCCTTGCTGCATCATCAATAGTCAGGGGTTGCAAAGTCCTGGTCCAGCCCTTCCCAGAGGGATGAGGGGCTGCAGGATCCTCTCTGGCATCCCTTCCCTGCCCCTTCCCTGCAGGCACAGCAGTGCTGGAGCCCCAGGGCCTGGTGGAGAAGCAGAGCATGTGCAATCCTGCTCTGTGTCCCTCCCAGCCTGTGGGATTTGGGCTGGGCCCTAACCCCAGCCCTCAGCTCTGCCTGGGATAAAGGGAGTTTGTTTCTGCCTGAGCTCATTGCAGTATCTCCTGCTGGCAGACTTTCCAATTAGGGAGCCAAGTGGGAGTCAGGAGAGACCCCAGGGTGGATTTCACACTCACTCTGTATTTATATGTAAACCTGGATGCAGGGCTGAGCTGCTGAGTGGGAGCAGGAGCACGGAGGGGGAGAGGCCAGCCTGCAGAGCAGAGGGCTCTCTGCAGCTCTCATTTGCAGAGTGTGGGGGACAGAGCTGAGAGAGAGGCAAAGTCTGCCTTGTCTCTCCCACTGCTGCAGCTCATGGGCTCTTCCCAGAGCCTGCTTGTGTCTCCCAGAATGGCACTTGAGCATCTTTGAGTGACAGAGATGGCAGGTTCTGCCCTGGTGACAGATTGGAGCATCCCCACCTGCCCCAGCAGCCTCCTGGACCGTGGCCTGGCTCAGGTGGGCTCTGGCTCTGGCCCTGCTGCTTCCACCCTTGTTACTGCCATTGCAGTGCCCCAGAGCTGAGCCCCCCGTGTTCCTGCTGTACCCCAGCACTGATGGTGCCCAAGTGTCCCTGCTGTACCCCAGCATTGATGTCTCAGGGCTTTAGTTGCTCAGAGTGACCCCAAGATGTGTCACAAAGTCTCTTTTCCCAGCCCAGTGCTCGAAGAAGAAGTCAGAGCTCTTAATTTCTCAGTCTCAAGGTTGTTTATTGTTTCTTATCTATAAAACTTTTTCTACCGCTCAGCAAGACAGTCAGAGACACTCTACTTGACCTGGGACAGTGTTATCTTTTTATACTAAAAACTACGCGTACAATGTTTACAATAACTTTCCTATGTTAGACAGTGAGCTTCTACTCTAAACCAAAAAGTGCCAACAACACCCAGAAGATGGAGGCCAAGAAGAAGAAAGGCTGGACATGCCCAGATCCCTCCATCTTGCCCACTGAACCCCCATTCTAAAATCCCCAAAAATCTATTTTTTACCCTGTGATAAATTCACCATCATTCTACCTAAACTGTTGTGGCTTGCAGATCCTCATGTAAGGTTGGTAATTTGCTTCACGGGTCATAATCAAACCCACAGGGGCATTCTGGGCTCTGTGCCAGGGTCTCTGAGCCCCCTGGCAGGGGTTTGGGCACTCCAGGACAGCCAGAGGGATGTCCTGTGTCCTGACATTGATGGTGCCCAAGTGTCCCTGCTGTACCCCAGCACTGATGGAGCTCCTGGCCCACAGAGGGGCCAGCAGCAGCTGCCCAGCAAGGGAAACAAGGACAGGGGAAGAGGGCACAGCTGGAGGGCACATGGAGCACGGGCAGGGGCAGGGAGAGGCAAGGCTGGGACGCTTTCCCTCCCAGCCTCCCCCATTCTCTGCTCCCTTCCGTTTCCATGGGGTGGGACCCTTTCAAACTGCCAAAAAACACCGGCCTGCCTCTCTGTTTAAAAAAATATATACATATTTAATGAAGGCAAACAGCTGTGAAGTTAAAACCTGGAGGGAACAATTCTTCCCTGGCCAGAAAGGATCAAAGTGTTGCCCCTGTGTGAGCACCCACCATTCAGGAGGTGTGTGAGTGCCCCCCAAAAAGGGGGTTCCACACTGCACCATTCTGGTCACCAGGCTCACACAAGGGCTGTTTTCCAGGTGCTGCTGCCGTGCTTTAAGGTGTGATCATGGCTGCACAAACAGTTCCACTGGCTCAGCTGCTCCCTCCCCTCCTTCCCTTTGTCTGGGAAAAGCCACGTCTCTCTGAGTTCTTGCTGCCATCCGAGCTGGATGACAACTCCTGGAGATCAAAGCACAGCCCTGGTGGGTTGGTCACTGCGATGCCAAGGTTTTGGTCAGCTGGCTGGGTGCTGAGTTAAGGCAGGTGCTTTGTTAAGCTTGGTTGAGCTGGTTTGCTAAGAAAAGCACCTCTGGGGTGGCAACAAGGACATGCAGGCTCAGCACCTGCTTTCCAGCTCCTTGTTTTGCAGCAGGGGAGTGTTTGCTACCTGGCCATGCTGCTCCTCACTGCAATAGGGGTAACAGGATTTCTCAGCTTGGCAGGTGTGCTGGGAAGATAAATTCAGCAAGATTTGGAGGGTATCACAGGACTCCAGCTTTCCTGCGAGCCACAGCATTTCTCATGCACGCCACTGAACTGCAGCTACCTCTCATGAGCAGAGCAGGAGGAGACACCTGGGGGTGCCTGAGAAATCCAGGAGAGGATGAGCAGCACGGGGAATGTGAGCTGGGATTGCTCATCCTCCCTCCCAGCTGAGAAGCAGGGGCATGAGGCAGAGGCAGTGGCTTGAAGCAGATGGATGGAAGCAATTTTTCAAGGAACGTGCTGTGGAAGTCCTTAATAAAGGGCATCAAAGCATTAGTGTGGATGCGAGATCATGGAAAAGCAGGCACTCTGCAGCCAGCAGCTGGATCAGGCAGATCCAGGGAGAGACTGGGAACGTGCTGTGGGAAGCTCTGTGTGTTTTTCTTCTTATTATATCCCAGGGAAGGATGTGTAGGAGAGATTCTTCCCCCCAACTGCTGGTGCAAACATGGCCAGGGCAGGGCAGGCCTTTGGCAGAGCCACCATTCTCATGCAAAGCAAATTTCAGACCCTGAGGTGCAACACCACCTAGAAAGAGGTGGAATCCCAGGTGCCACCATCATCCTGGGTCCTGCAGGGTGACACCCACTCCAGGAAGGGCTCTTGGTGTTCTCTGGATGGGCAGGTGTGGAATGCAAAGCTGAGGGGTGCAAAATGTGCTTCCAGCCAGGCCTCTGCCTTTATTTTGTGGTGTTTCAGGTCAACAGATCATAGAAGAGTTTGGGTTGGAAGGATCTTAAAAACCATCTCATTTCAACCTCCTGCCATGGCAGGGACACCTTCCACAGGCAGGGACACCTTCCACCATCCCAGGCTGCTCTGAGCCCCATCCAGCCTGGCCTTGGACACTGCCAGGGATGCAGGGGCAGCCACAGCTGCTCTGAACAAGGGTGATGAAGGAAGGCCCAGGAACAGCTGCTCAGATGGATCCCTGCCACGTTCAGGTGAAGTGGGGCAGCTTTGGGGGTGGACAGCACCTCAATGGGATGTTACCTGGGGCTGTAAGACGAGGTGTCACAGACATCTTTTATGGAAAATCCTTTCCTTAGGATTTTTCCTCCTGAGAAGCTGAGAGGCCTCAGGAACAAAATGTAAACAATGGTTATCTGCTACTGTGGAATGCAACAGGTGCATCTGTGATTGGCCCATGTTGGTTGTTTCTAATTAATGGCCAATCACAGTCAGCTGGCTCAGACTCTCTGTCCGAGACACAAATCTTTGTTATTCATTCCTTCTTTTTCTATTCTTAGCTAGCCTGCTGATGAAATCCTTTCTTCTATTCTTTTAGTATGTTTTAATGTAACATATATAATAAAATAATAAATCAAGCCTTCTCAAACATGGAGTCAGGTCCTTGTCTCTTCCCTCATCCTCAGACCCCTGTGAACACGGTCACAATGAGGTAAATAAACGTGATGGTCAGAATGTGATTCACGTCCATTTGGGCGCACACCTCTCCCTTAAATCTTTGTCTGTACCTAAAATGGCCTCAAAACAAGGGGGATCTGCGAGCCAACTGCTGATTGTCAGAGCCAAATCAGAGTCCTGGGGAGGCAGCAGGCATGCAGAAAGCAAGCCGAGCCAGAAAGCCCCTCCGGAGCCAAACCCGCAGGAGCCGAGAGGAGAGGCTGGCATCTCCTGCAGGCTGAAGTGGCCCCGGCTGGGGCACGGTGTCCCTGCCGAGGAGCGGCAGAGCCAGGGCAGCCCCGCAATTAGCGCGGCTCTGGAGAGCGGCCAGCGGGGGCTGCAGGTGCCGGAGCCCCCCGGGGCACGGGCACGGCCACAGCTGGGCCCCACCTCCCTGCTCTCAAGGGCACTCCCAAAAATAGGCTGCTGCTGCTGCTGCAATCACCTTGGCCAGAGACCCTGCTGACACAAATCACCCTGGCAGGGGCGGCAGGAAGAAAACACCGTGATTTGCGCAGGGGATGGGAGCAGAGCCCGCAGAAGGGTGATGGTGGTGACATCCTGCCTCTGCGCACACCCAGTGTGTCTGCAGGGGTAGTTCTGCATCAGTGCACGGTGGGTTTAACAATCCTGAACCCGCCAGTGTGTTATTCCTTCCTGGTGACACCAACTCTCCCCCAGCACTCCTGGCCCTCCTGGATGCTGTTTGGCTGCCCTGTGCCACCACCACAGAACCTGTTTTGTCACACAGCCGCTGGCAGGAGCACGGAGCTGCCAGCAGCAGGTGCTGAATGTTGCTTTCCCACTGTAATTAGCAGGCTGAGCTGCTCTCCTCGGCTCTCTGATCTCTGTTTTCATTGCTCTCTGCAGCTCGGGGAAATGTGATAGGCAGTGTGCAGGGTCTGGTGTCAGCAGCAGGCATTGCTAAGCCGGGCACCTTAGCAACAGGGACATCATGAGGGGGGACACTGTAGGCACAGACACCTCTGGGTGGGCACCTTGCTGAGGAAACACCTCAGTTCCAGCTGCTGCACAAGTTCCGGGGGCATTAATGACTCTGTGGAGGAAAAGGAAGGCTGTTTGGGCTGCAGGAACCACTGGTGTGTCCGTGGCAGGCATTTCCCAAGGAGCAGCGTGGTGAGGCTGGCTCAGGTGAGCCTGCCTCCTCCACAGCCACTAAAGCTGTCCCACAAGACACTGCATCACTGTTTTTCTGCAGCAGGCACAGCCTGACTCATCTCTGGGAGGCATCCTCCAAAATGTCACTGCGAACAAACCTGCTTGGGTTGTGTCACTACCTGCTGGGGCTCCGCTGAGGGAGGAGAGAGCCAGGCTGCAGGGCAGGCTTCCAGCCTAGCTGCCATCCCCACTGCTCTCCCTGCATGTCCCCAGATGCCTCCAGGGAGCTGCTTGCCCTCCCAGTGCTGCCTTGCCTCATGCCCTGCTGCTCCCTGTGTGTGCCCTGAGGCTCTCCTCTGTCTGGAAGGGAAATTCTTTAGCGGTGACCAAAATCCACTTGATCTGACCATGCCTGTGGGACTGGGAGGGATGGAGGACACCTTTGTGCTTCATGTGGAGGATCTGGAAGGCCTGGACCTTCAAGACATATCACTGAGAAAGGCTTTGTTCTCTCAGGAGCTCAAAAACTTCACTGTCCCCATTCACACAGGTCCCACGGCTGAACTTTGGGGCTCAGAAGCCAGGAGATCTTTGGCCCAGAAGCCACCAAAGTGGCACAGAAGCCACCAGGACGCTTGGCAGATGGCTGTTGGAGTGGGTTCTTTTCCCATATTCCCTTGGAGATATCCCTACCAGGACAGCCTTTCCCTGGTCCATCATCACATCTCTGAGCTCACTGCTACTCAGTAAATGCCTTCAAAACTCAGGATGCCATCCATGGGTCAAAACAGCTTGGATTTTGTTCAAAAACAAGCCAGGAGAGCTCTTTTCACAGCTTAAGTCTGTGGTAAAGACAGTGAATGTTCAGTTCTTATGTGAGCACCACAAAAGCCAGGATGGAGGCACCCCCAACCCCTCTCAGGGCAGTTTGGGAGAGATGTGCTGGACACATTGTGCTTCCAAAGCATAACAGATCCACTGGACAGAACATTCTGGAACTGGAGGCGGCAGCAATGACACCAGAGAGAGCCTCATTCTCCCTGAGGAGAGGGAAGGAGAGCCAGGCTGGTCCAGATGAGGACAGCGAGGATGTGGCAGGAGCGCTGGATGTGAATCCCTGAGCAGGAGGGGCAGGAGCCCCAGGAGGCTCAGCAGGACACTGTAGGAACCAGTGGCACACCTGGCACTCAGGGTTGGGTGGACAGAGCCATTCTGGGGTCAAGGCTTTGCCTTTCTCAGCCTCCCAAGCCAGGCCCCTCACAGCCCAGATGGGGAGGGGGTTGGCTGTGCACAGCCCTGTGACGTGACCCAGGGGAAGGCTGGTCAGTGTGTGGTGGATATTCCTGCATTTTCCAGGCTCCCATTGAGTGGTCCCCAAGCCCAGGCTTTGCTGAGTCTGGGGAGCACTCAGGCCTGCCAGCCTGCCCCAAACAGCTCCCCCTGAGCTGGGCTTGGAGCCCAGGCTGGTGAGGGCCTGGCTGGAGGCCAGTCAGGTCCAGCTGAGCCAGGGCAGGCCCCAGGCTGGGCTGCAGAGCTGTGAGGGGAGAGGCAGGGCTGGGCTGGACACCCCAACTGGAGCACCTTTCACATGGCTGTGCTTTGCACAGACCCTGCCTTCACACTCTGGGCACATCCAGGAGGCAAAGCCCCTCAGATCCCAGGGAATTTTGCACACATTTCCCAGCTGGGGACTGAGCAAGGCCAGGGAGTGAATCCCTGCACGCCTGGGCCCGGCAGGAGCCCAGAAAATGGTGCTGTGTGTGCAGCCAGCCCTCGTCTGCTGAGCTTCCCCGTGGGGGGAGGAATTTGCTGGGTGTGAGGAAGTGACTTGAGCTGTGGCACAAAAACTCTCTGGGTGGGTGTCATGAGCACACGCCGGGGAGTATCCCGTGGGCCTGAGCTCAGAGCTGCATATGCTGCTCCTGTGCCAGCACCAAACATGGCACCTGGCATCTGCTCAGCTCAGACCCCATTGGTACAAACGCTGGTAGGTGGAAAGTCCAAGCCCACAGCACAGCCCAGAAAGGTCCTGGTTTATTCTGGCTGATCTCCTTCGCTTGCCTCATCTCCTGGAGGAAAAATGAAGTGATAAACAGCCAGCAGCACAGTTTTGTTAAAAACAAACCAGGGCAAACAAACAGGGGATCGTTCTCTCTCTGGTTGGTGTGGGGAATTGTGCTGAGTGGAGACTGGCTCTGAGCACAGACGTCACTCCAAGTCCTGCATGGCCAACAGACAGTGGCCACCTCCTGTCTGGGACAGCTTGCTGGGCTCAGGGTCTGGCTTCCTGGCCAGTGCCCTGGGGAACCTAAACACTTTTTCTACTTCTGCAGGACTCATTCCTGCATTCCTGCACTTTCCAGGCTCCCATTGAGTGTTCCTCAATCCCAAGCTTTGCTGAGCCTAACTGGGGTCTGTGCCCAGAACAAGGGGCTGTACCCCGGTGAAGAAAGCTCAAGGACAGAAAGAAGGACTGGGGACAGTCTGTGCCCAGAACAAGGGGCTGTACCCAGGTGAGAAAGCTCAAGGACAGAAAGAAGGATTGGGGACAGTCTGTGCCCAGAACAAGGGGCTGTACCCAGGTGAGAAAGCTCAAGGACAAAAAGAAGGATTGGGGACAGTCTGTGCCCAGAACAAGGGGCTGTACCCAGGTGAGAAAGCTCAAGGACAAAAAGAAGGATTGGGGACAGTCTAGCTGAGACCTGGCACAGAGCAGGGCAGGCAGGGAATCAGAGGAGGGAATGGCTGAGGCAGGGATGGCTGCAGCACTCTGGGCCTTGGAGAGAAGGAAAACAGGTCAGGGAGAGCAGAGGAAGGGGTGCTGGGAGGTGAGGATGTGCAGAGCCACCACACACACTTGACAGTGTGCAGAGAGGAGGGGAAAGGACAGGGCTGGGCAGGGAGGTGCTGGAGGGCTCTGGGAGCCAGTCCCTCCTCCTGTTTTCATTCCCACCTTCCTCCCCCAAGCTCCAGGACCTCCGAGTCTCTTCCAGGGCTTTACGATGCCAGAACCTGGCAAACCGAGGCACTGAGAAGTTAAGCGAGGCCACCAGAGAAGATGAGAAGGGATTGTGTTACTCTTTTTTTCCCCCTGAAACAAAGCAGAGCTGTCAGTTGACACTTCCCTCGCTGCCCCAGCTCCAGAGGGCTGCTGGGGCCGCTTCCAGCAGACAGGAGAGGCAGGGAAGGGATGGGAGCCGTGGGATGCCTGCAGCAGCGCTGGGTCCTGTGCAAAGCCGTGCCTGGAGGGATGAACTCCCACCAGAGCAGGCAGGGAGGGAGAGGCTGCTCTGCTCAGCCCTGGCAGCCTGCGGGCGGCCTGGGAACCTGGCTCTGGAGCTGCCTGCTAGGCACAGGGTTAGGAAATCAGGCTGGCTGCAGCCAAAAGTCTGCCCAGCTTTTGGCAAAATCTGCCTGAACGATACAGCTCCCTGAAAGGTTTCAGCTTTGACAAATGTGTGGTTTTCTGTTGGGTGTGTGTGTGTGTATTTTTTTTTTTTTTTTAATGAAAAACCCAACTTGGCTGCATTGAAAACTTGCCTGACTGGTTGGAGGATGGTTCAGCCAGCCTGTAGGGGAGCAAGGCCTTCTCCTGCACACAGGGTGCCCATTGTTCTCTGGGCAGAGCAGGAGGCTGGCATTAACCACAGCGCTGGGCAGGAGCTGTGTCATCACAGCTGGAACACCACCTGCATGGGCATTAACCACAGCGCTGGGCAGCACTGCCTGGGTCATCACAGCTGGAACACCACCTGCATGGGCAGACCCCTGCCCTGTCTGCTTCAGCTGGGTCTGGCCAGCCTCCACACCTCCAGGCTGCAGGAAGGTCTGCAATCCCTGGAGCAGACCCAGACAGGCAGGAAAAGGCTAAATCTGCCTGCATGACCCAGTGGCTGGCACTGCAGCACCCACAGGATTTTGCTGTCCCCAACCCATCCTTGGGGGAATGGCTGTAAACTGACAGAGGGCAGGGTTGGGTGAGATCTTGGGAAGAAATTCTTCCCTGTGAGGCTGGTGATGAGGCTGGGGATGAGGCTGGGGATGAGGCTGGGGATGAGGCTGGGGATGAGGCTGGTGATGAGGATGGTGATGAGGCTGGGGATGAGGCTGGGGATGAGGATGATGATGAGGCTGGTGATGAGGGTGGGGATGAGGATGGTGATGAGGCTGGGGATGAGGATGGTGATGAGGATGGTGATGAGGCTGGGGATGAGGATGGTGATGAGGCTGGGGATGCTCTGGCACAGATTGCCCAGAGGAGCTGTGGCTGCTCCGTCCCTGGACGTGCTCCAGGCCAGGTTGGATGAGGCTTGGAGCAACCTGGGATAGGGAAGATGTCCCTGCCTATGGCAGGGGTGGACAAAATGAGCTTTAAGGTCCTTTCCCACCCAGGCCATTCTGTGGTTCTCACAGAGGAAATTGTCCCTGCCCATAGCAGGACTGGACAAAATCTGCTTTAACCTCCTTTCCCACCCAGCCCATTCTGTGGTTCTCTGTTCCCACTTCCCTCTCTGTCTCCCACCGAGGGCTGTCCCCGTGCTGTGACACTGAGGACACTGAGCCCTCCTTGCTGGAGTCACACACGGTCCGAAACGGCACCACAGCGAGCAGGAGGGGCTGGGGGAGCTGCCTGGCCACAAATCCCACCGCTGAGCACTGCAGCAGCCCCAGAGTCCCCAGCGCCGTCACCTCGGCCGCAGCAGGCTCCCCCAGCCCCGCTGTCCTCCGCTCTTCTCATCTGCTTGTTATTCATGGCAGGGGGCAAGGAGGCTCCCTCCGCCCCCCATTCACCGCGCGGACCATCCCCGCAGCCCCACAAGGTTGAATTTAATGCCGGGGGATTTGCAAGTCAAGAATTCCTGCGCCCACACAATGCGCAGCTGGGCTTTGAAAAGGCGTCAGGATTAAAATGCAACCGCAAACTTGACAAACCGACGCAGGGGCCGCAGACAATGGGCTGCAGCTCGCTGTTATCATGCACGGCGTGTGAAGGAGCAGCTCGGCGGGTTACAAGTCATGCGCTGGGGATGCTGCGGGCCCGGACAGCAGCAGCACGGAGGGCTCCTTTGTGCGGCTCTCGCAGCGGGGAGCGGCCCCGAAGGCAGGGCTGAGCCCCCGGACATCTCCGCTCGCAGCCGGGGGCACGGGGGCAGTGTGACAGGGACCCTCCGATCCTGCCTGCCCGCGATTCAGCAGCCCCGGGAGCTCCAAATGCGCCGGGATGGCTGGATGGGAATGAAGGAGCTTTGCTTTGGTTCCCTCCTGGAACTGGAACTTGGTTCGTGCAGGAGTGATAAAGCACACGGGGATTCGGGGATGCCAGGACGGGCCGGAGGGTTTCAGATGATGACGGATTAGATACAGGTCAACCGTGTAATGGTGAGGGACAATGCCACCTGGGGCTGCAATAATTAACGCTCCGGAGGAAAGCCGGCAAAACGAGCGGCTGGGTGTCCCCGTGGGCAGCAGAGAGACACCTTGCCCGCCCCCCCGAGGCTGTCCCCCATCCCGGGCACTCGGGGCACGGCTCTGGCACGGCCCCGGGGAGCACAGGGCAAGGGAAGGGCTGGCACAACGAGATGTGGGGCTGGGAAGGAAGGAGCCACCCAGGAGGGGATGTGACGAGCACGGGGTCCTTGTGTGACTGTCATGGCTGGGATCAATTATTTGAATGAGCCCGTGGACAAAGGTCAGGCAGGAATGAAATGTGTAATGTCCTCACGCTGGGTACGGGCTGGTTCTGCTGTGGCATTCCCATTCCCAGCAGCCATCCCAGCCTCTCTGCCTGCAGCTCTGCAGGACAAGGGACTGTCCAACACGTGTCCAACACTGCGGTGTAAAATTGGATCAGGTGTTCAGCCCCTTCCCAGCTGCTTCCCCACCCTCCTGCATGCAGTCTCTGCACAGGAGCCTCAAAACCTGGGCAGCATCAGGGGCTGAGATTGGCAGGAAAGAGGATTTTCCTCTCTTGGGTGTGGGGGTAACCCTTTCCCCCTTCCAGCAGATGGGAGGATGGGTGAGCAAACTCCATCCTGGACTGTGCATGAGCTACACCAACCACCCAGCAGCTCTCAAGGAGCACTGGCCATGTGGTGGGCCAGGTCTGAAGGGACCAAAAAAGCCCAGAGCAGTCCTCAACACCAAACGGCACCGTGGCATTTAGGCTCTGCAGGAGGGTTTGGTTTGGTTTCTCTTCTTCACCCAAAAACCTTGGTCCTTCACTCAGAAAGAACCTTTCAAAAATGATGCAGAACTGACACTGTTGGAGCTTAAGGGAGTTTGCTGGGCAGCAAGAAGCTGTAAAAATATTATTGGATGGGGGATTGACATTTTCCCTGTACTGAAGAGGGGTTTTGTAGCCATTTTGAGGCTAGTTTAGATAGCTGTGCTGAAGAGCAGAACACATCTGTTTTTTGAGCTAGCACAGCTACCTCAGAGTCACAGGGAGACTGAGGCTTTTACCTGGCTTTGCCCAAATCTTACATGTCAGGACATGAGCTTTAGCAGAGTGGCCTTGGCCTGACAGGGAAATCAGAGCTGTGGCGTGGGATCTGTCTTAGCACAGCTCTCTGTGTCACACAGACTGAGCTTTTTAACCACCTAGAGAAAAAGCTCATAAGCAAATTCTTCTTGTACCTACCCCTGGGTCAGCACCAGCAGCTTTTCCTTGGTGCTGACTCTGTGCCCAGCTCTGAACTGCAATTTGAAAAGTGGCATTAATGACCAAACACCTTTGCTGCCTGCAGTGGTGCCCTGCAGAAGGGTTTCTTGCCATCTCCTCTCTGTCCCATGGAAGGGCTGGGGCCTGGCATGGCGTCCACCCTGCAGGCCAGGGGTGCTGGTGTCCACTGGTGATGGGCACACAGAGCCAGGCTGACGGGCAGAGGCTGCCCTGAATGAGGGAATGTGGAGCAGAAGGGCAGTAGCTCATGGGCTGAGGAGGAAATGATGCTGGGATGCTGGGGAGCTGCTGGGGCAGACTGGACCTGCCTGGAGAGTCCCACAGCAGGCTGGGCACCCACCCAGGCTCTCTCTGGGGCTGCATTTTGAAATTAAAACAGCAACAGAGCAGCAGGAACTATAACTAAGAAGACCCTTGAAATGGCAGGCAGTGTCTGGCCCCCAATAATCAGGTCCTAAGATGCTGCTTCTGTGTGAAACTGCTGCATCTGCTTCATCCCCCCAGCTCACATGGCCCAGTGGCACCCACACCGCCCTCCCCAGGGGACAAATGCCACCGGGCCACCTCCCTCCTGTTGTATCCATGCACTGCCTAGCTGCCAGCTTGCCTTCCTTGGGTGGGAGGTGTGCCCCGCAGGGAATTTGGGTGGGTGCCCTGTGGCTCTCCCCCTGGAGCAGCAGCCCTCGTGGGGAAGGTCACTGGGGAGGGGATCAGCCCATATAGAGGCCAGGCTGCTGGGGAGGGTGTGCTGGGGATGCCCGGCGGGCAGATGAGTGCCAGCAGCTAAATTTGGAAGGTGCCATTTGGTTCCCTCCCCGGATGCTGCAGCAAGCTGTCCCCAGAGCCGGCCCTGTGCAGCTCCCCAGCAGCAGCATCCCCCTCCCCGGCCCCACAGCACGCTCTGCTCCTTTTCTCCCCCCCTGCTTTTCTTTCCTGCGGGCTGTGAAAAGGTGCAGTCTGCCTGTGACCGTTTCTCCTCCCTCCCTTCCCCCTTCCTGCTGGTCAAAACCGCCATCCTGGAACAGCCCGGCGGATTAGTGAAGGGATACCTTTGAAACCGATGCCAGGAAAGCTCCGTGGATCAGTTAACAGGAGAGTATAAAAAGCTGTGCCTGTGTCCCCCCACGCTCCCCCCATCTCTCCCTTCCTCCATGTCACTGCCCTGGCTGCTGGCTCGCCCCTGGCTGGGGGCCTGCGATCCCAAACGTGCTCTCCAGGCTGCCTTGCCTCATTAATTAAAGAAGACAGATTTTTAGCTTCTCTTTCCCTCCCTCTCTCTCTCTCTCTCTTCCTTTTTTTTTTTTTTTTCTCCTTGGGCTCCTGCTGGGGAAAGTGGAGCCAGTCTTGTGGGGCCAGGGATTAGAGGGGCTGATGTGCCTGCTCGGTGCCAGCCCAGGGGACACGAGCAGAGGGCACTGAGCTCCCACACCCACAGCCCTGGGAGCTGCAGCAGCGTTTGCATCCCCTCCAGGAACATTCCCTCATGGCTGGCTTCCACGAGCATCCTGCCTGTCCTCAGCACCCCGGAGGGTGTGAGCAGGGACTGTGCGGGCAGCCGTGCATGGGGTGGGGCAGGGAGCAGTGTGTGGGTGTGCAGGGAGTGTGACAGCCATGCAGGGAGTGTGACAGAGCACAGCCATGCAGGGAGTGTGACACCCATGCAGGGAATGCAGTACAGCTGTGCAGGGAGTGTGATGGAGCCATGCAGGGAGTGTGGTACAGCCATGCAGTGGGTGCAGTACAGCTGTGCAGGGAGTGTGATGGAGCCATGCAGGGAGTGTGGTACAGCCATGCAGTGGGTGCAGTACAGCTGTGCAGGGAGTGTGATGGAGCAGAGCCATGCAGGGAATGCAGTACAGCTGTGCAGGGAGTGTGACAGAGCTGAGCAGGGTGCATGGTACAGGTGAGCAATGAGGGTGGTGCATCTCTGCAGTGAGTGATGTGCGTGTACAGCTGTGAAGGGTGTGTGTTCAGCCATGCAGGGGGCATGGTTCAGGTGTGCAGTGAGTGTGGCACAGCCATGCAGGGTGTGCAGCACACCTCTGCAGTGGGTGATGTGTGTACAGCCATGCAGGGTGCATGGCACAGACATGCAGGGTGTGTGTACAGCCATGCAGAGTGTTTGTACAGCCGTGCAGGGTGTGCAGCACACCTCTGCAGTGGGTGCTGTGTGTGCACAGCTGTACAGGGTGAATCCACATGTGGTGCTCGTGCTCCAGGGGTGTCTCACACCACCAGAGCACTGTTGCAGTTCACTCCACCTGTGCCTATGGTGGGGTGGCACAGCTCAGAGCCTGTCCCCAGCCCAGGCACAGCCCTCAACGTGAGCTCAGCCACCCTGGCACATGGTGCACGAGGACAGGAGAGCGAAGCAGGGACAGCAGGAGCTCCAGGAGAAACCTGAGGGCTGTGCTGTGCTGCGAGCTGCCCCTGACTCTCCCTGGCTGTGTTGCTCCTCCCCGAGGAGAAGGCCTAGCTGGTTCTTCTGGCTGAGTCATCCCCAGGTCTATCAGCCAGGCTGCAAAATTAAATTCAAAGCTCGTCCTTTGAGCAGGAAGATCACTTACATCCAGCTGCACGAGCCGCGGCCCCTTTAGGATTTAATAATAAAATGAATGCCCATGACCTGGCTGTTTGCTCACGCCTGGATCCTCCTTGATGGATGAACAGAAATTGCTCCCTGGCTCGGGTCAGCCGCAGTAAAAATCGCCAGTCGATGGCGGGGCCCTCCCTGGGCTCTGGGCGTTCAGGGCTCGCTGCCTTGGTTTGGGACCTGCTCGGGAGGGATGATCAATAATCATCAGGCTGGAGCTGCGCCCGCACCTTTGATCCGCGCATCCCGGAGTGCTCGCAGCGGATAATGAACGCAGCCCCTCGCTGAGGCAGGCAGCAGGGCTGCATTTTATGCGAGGGGGGTCTCAGCCCGAGGATGGGCTGACCCTGCTGCTCCCCATCCCACATGTGCATGGCTCTGCTGCTCTGACGTGACAGAGCTGCCTGAAAAAGGAGCTGCTGGTGCCAAACCCTGTGTGGCTCATCCCCTGGAAGCTTGTGGGTCTGCTTCCTTCACGAGACAGCCTGGATTGCCCTGTTGACAGAGATATTTCTGGAGAAGTCGTGCTGGTTTAAGGCTCAGTGTAGCAGGATCAGAGCAGCCCTGGGTGAGGTGTGCTCCCCCAGGGATAAGGGATCTCAGGGCTCCCTGTGATGGGCTGCAGCACCTCTGTGGCACTGAGCAGGCTCCAGAGCTAGGGCTGAGGCTGGGGAGTGTCACTCCCAGGCTAAAACCATTCCCAGGCCTAGGAAAAGGTGCTCAGAGTTGTGAGGTCCTGTGTCCAGCCATCCTGGGCAGCGCTGTCTCAGCCTGGGCTCTGTTTGCTTTGAGGGGTGGCTTGCACAGTCTGACCCCAGTGATGCCAGCCCTGCTGCTGCCCACCAACCACCCCAGTGCCATGGCTGTGGCCCCTATAGGCCCCACATTGCCCCCAGGATGGCAGCCTGGGGACTGGCAGCAGGGAGCACCTGCACGGCGAGGAGTGCAGGGCTGGTGGCACTGGCCCTGGCTAGGGCAGGGAGCTCTGCCTAAGGAATGTTGTGTGGGCAGGGGGGGACAAGGGACCCAGCTCTGGGCATGCCACCCCCATCCCTCACCCCCAAGGAGGGTTTTCCACCAGCCTGCACCCCTCAGCCAGGCTGGCGTTGGAAGGGCAGTGTCCCCAACAGCTGGCCAGGGAGAACAGAGGGCATCCACCTCTGGCGGTGCCACCCTTGTATCTCCTCGGCCAAGATCGGATCCTGCCCTTAGACAAGCGTGTGCCCCCGTGGGCAGCCGGTGGAGGGCAGGAGGGGGCAGCTTTGGGGTTGTCACCCCCGTGTCCCCAGCCCGCCCCCCAGCAGGACGGGCTGCTCCGCCGGTGTCGCAGCGCCACCCCTTGCCTCCCGGGGAAAGTGCCCGCTGCCTTCATCTGCACTCTCCAGCAATTAAGCCGCTAATATATTAATTGTTTCTAATCTGCGCATCTCCAAGGTCACCCGTAAGACCGGGAAAGGGAAACAAACCTCCCCAGGCCATCCCTGTCACACACCCCAGGGGTGACACTGCAGCTCGGGGACTGCCCTGTGCGCCCCCAGCCCCAAATCCTCGCTGGGAGCGCGGCCGTGGGGAGCAGCCCCGCGGGATGGAGGCGGGATGCTGCCCGGGGATGCCGGTGCAAGAAGCACACCCCGTGCTGGCGAGGGCTGAGAACCGAGTCCGCGGCTGTCCGTGTGTCCGTCCAGCCCGAGCTCCCACCGCCCGCCTCCGCCCGTGCCTTTGTCTGCGGCGCTCAGCCGCGCCTCCAGTCTTCAAAGTGTTAAAAGTTTTCAGTGTGTGCTGCAGATCCCTCGCCTGCAGCCTCCTGCCCTGAGTCAAATTAATCATGTACTGGGAAACACAGCAGGCATGTACTAGCCCTGGGCATGGTGTATCACGTACTTTCTGGAATCTGTCACATGGGGAGCTTTCTGTTTTAGGCTCAATTGATCCTTTCTCGGTTTGATACTGTGTTTAATTGTGAGATGGGGCTGTGTGTTTTTGCTTCAGCCGAACTTAAAGGGCCGCTCTTCCCAGCCTTGTTTTCAGATGTCCGCAAGAACAGACCGCCGCTGTCTCCTCGCCCAAACAAAAAGTCTTTCTCTCCCCACACACAATATCCCCTCTGTATTGTCCACAACAAAGAGCAGGGCTAAATTAATTTTAGGTCCGGCTCTTTTAATGTAGAGCTGGGAAGGGGAGGTGCTTTCATTGCTGCAGCTGACGGCTCCAACAGGAGAGGCGAGAGGTGGCCTGGGCCAGGGCACTCCTGGGGATGGGGATGGGGATGGGCAGGGGGGATGTCCCTGGCCCCCAGGACCCCCCCAGCCCCCTCAGCTGCAGTGCCCAGTACAGGGTAAGGTGAGCTGGAGCACAGCCCAACCATGTTCCTCACTGCAGCATCACCCCAGGTGGGTGGGAGCCTTCCTGGGCTGTCCCTCCGCCCCCAAGGAGGGATTTCCACCTGCCCTGCACTGGGAAGAGGGGTCCGAGGAGGCTGGGTGGGAGAGAAGGTCCCCACATTCCAAAAGTGATGTCTCCTGGAGGCTGGCATCTCCCTCTGGCCGGCCAGATAGCCATAGCAGGGCGATTTCTCATTCTGCCTGCACACAAAAGCTTCCAAGAGACAAACAAAAAAAAAAAAAAAAAAAAAAAAAAAAAGCAGAGGATCCCTTTGAAACTGGTTAAAAAAGGGGGGGGGGGGGAAAGGGAAAAAAAGGAAAAAGATTACATGTTTTCCATGTGTTTTTCCTGCTGAAAAGGGCTTATCTGGAGCAGTCACTGCGGGCTGCCGTGCACAGCAGCGGGGAATGGAGCTGCAGGGGGCTGGGACAGGCTCTCCTCAGGGTGTCCTGTTGGGGACAGTCCTCTGGTGGGGACAGTCCTCTGGTGGGGACAGCCCTCTGCTGGGGCAGTGCCACCCATCCCCAGCAGTGGTTTGTGTGGCTCTGCTGCCACAGGGATATGGCAGGAGGAGGGAAGGGCCATGCAGCCACCAGGTCGTGGCATCTCTGCAATGAGGGATGTGCAGAAAGGTGGGAAAGAGCCCTGGGAAATCCTCAAAATTGAGACAAGAAGAGCTGAGAAGAGCAGGGTCTGGTCAGGGAAGTGGGGAGAGGAGGGGATGCTGAGGGCAGCAGAGGATGGGGACAAGGGACACTGGTTGGGACAGTCAGGCTTTGGGAAGGGCTGCAGCAGCACGGGGGTGTTGGGAGGGATGACAGGAGAGGGGAGGGCGGTGGGCTTGTGGAGCTGGTGTGGTTTTGCACAAATTTAGGCAGAGATGTGTGACTGAAAGGGGAGGGAAAGGTGTTGCAGACGGCTCAGCTATGGATCTCCCTGTTCTCCTCTTGTTCCCCTTCCCAGGCGGGTGGGCAGGGCAGGTCCCACTGCCTGGAGCACGGGCAGGGTCCTGGCCCCTCGCCTCGGCCGTGTGCTGCTCCTGCCCTGCAGCCCCCGGCTTCCCGTGCATGGGCAGGAACTTGCTGCCGGGTTTATAAATATTCAGCGCCCGCAGAGCCCATTAATGTTGCATTAGGGCTGTGAGTCGGAGAGGCCCAAAGCCAGGCAGCTCCTGCTGCAGCTGCAGCCATCCCGTCCCGCCCAGCCCGCTCCAGCCGGGGCTGCCAGGACAGCACATGAAGGGCATGGCCTCAGCCCTCTCCCTCCAGCACACCTGGCACAGGTGGAGGAGAACAAGGGCGTGGTGTGGAGCTCTCAGTGCCCAGATCTCCCATCCCAGGAAATGCCACCAATAGAGGTTGAGCTGGATGGGTTTTTAGTGGGATGTGCTGCGAGCCCCCTGGGGTGGAAGATCTCCAGATCTGGGCAGGTTTTTGGGAGAACAATGGGAAGGAAGCCCCTTGGCTGCAGAGCGAAGCTGCCTGGGTGTCTCGGGCTGCTCCCTCCATCCGGCGCCGAAGTGCATCTCCAGGAATAGGCAGGAGCGAGCGTATTAAAACAGAAGCTGGAGAAAGGAGTTACATCTGTGCAAAGCAGCGATCCAAGTGTTACTATCGGGACCAAATTTTCTCACTTGCAGGAGAGCAGCTCTGAATGTGACAGTCTGCAGACTTGGGCATCAGTTCAGCCAGCTTCCTCATCTCAGCGTATCTGCAGATCCACCCAGCAGCCGTGGTGTCCCCTGCGCTCCAGCAGCATGCCAGGGAGCCCGAGGGGATGGCAGCAAAGGGGGCACACAGAGGGAAGAAAGGGGTGAAGCTTTGGGGTGCCAGGGTGGAGAGAAGGGCTGGGGAGCAGTCAGGGAATCACTGCCATGGAGGGCACGGTGAGGTTCTGGGAGTTCAGCCCAGCTCCTGGGAATGGAAAGCCCTTACTGCTCGTTCCACTGCTGGTGTGCGCGGGGTTGGATTCCCAAACCTGGGAAGGGAAGGGAAGGGAAGGGAAGGGAAGGGAAGGGAAGGGAAGGGAAGGGAAGGGAAGGGAAGGGAAGGGAAGGGAAGGGAAGGGAAGGGAAGGGAAGGGAAGGGAAGGGAAGGGAAGGGAAGGGAAGGGAAGGCCCTTTCTGCTCATTCCATTGCTGGCGTGTGCAGGGTTGGATTCCCAAACCCCTGGGATGGACTGCAGGGAGTGGCTGTGCCGGGGAGCTGCCAGCTCCCGCTCTGGAGGTGGCCGGACACAGGACAACAGAGCCGCTGCTCTCTCCTGGTGACATCCTCCAACCTCCCTCCTTCCCTCCCTCCTTGCTGCTGTTCTTCCCCACACACCGTCCCTGCTCCTCTTGCAGAGCTGGAGAGCCACAGGGGAGCACAGCCCTGCCCGGCATGCAGAGAGCCCCAGGTCAGGATATAAATGCAAGGCATGGAGGAGAGCAGGGGAGGGCTGAGTCCCTCTGGGCTGGAGCAAGGTTCAGTGGCTCTTCAGGATGCCTGCAGCCTCTCTCCCTGAGGGCTGGGCAGTGCAGGAAACTGTCTGTGAGCTCCTGGAGGAGAAAGGGATTGAGACGAGAAACGGCTCAAATGAATTTCTCTAGCTCACCTGAAATACCGACCTGAGAATAGCGAAAAGTATTAAAAAAGGATGAGAAAAGGGGAGGTGTATTTCATCAGAAATAAGAAATCCATTTTACATCAACAAATGTTGGAGACAATGAAAAGAAGTCACCTGTCCCTATGGTTTAGATAGGGAGTCATGAAAAGATGGGGAAAGGTCATTTAGAAAAGCAGCAAAGAACAGAGGCTTTGCCTGTTGAGAAATAAATTCTGGGAGGAGCATGTTTCCCCAGATTTAGAGATGGGGAAAACTGAGGATACAAGGACTGGAGCAGTGGGATCTTGGTGCTTCATGGCCAAGCAGGTAACGTATGTGGAAGGAACCGGACTGCAAATCTTTAGGTAAAACTTTGAGAACAGAAAAATTGCAAGATACCCACAAGGAAGAAGAAAGCCCAAAGCTGCCCTTTCCCCAGCTGAGCTGGGGTGGCACTTTGGGATAAGTCACACTGCAATCTGCCTTGTTTTGTTGGCTGCTACCCCAGCCAGAAAAGAAGGGTTTAAAACATCCCAAAATCCATCCCTGCTGATTGGGAAAAATTCCATTTTGTGACTGGATATAATGACACCACTGGCGTGTTCTGTTACACGCTGAGCTTTGGTGCCACCCCAAATTTGGTGCTACATTGCTTCAGCTTTGACCCAAGGGTGCTTCCCCTCCCTCCTGCAACCCCTGGCCAGCATCAGAGATGGGAGGATGCACATGAGAGGGTGCAGCTGCCTTGAGCTGAGAGTTCACAGCATCACTGGAGAGTTTGATCCACAGAGTCCTGTGGGGATCTGGAGCACTCTGAACTGTGACCTTCACCAGCAGAACTGGGCCAGCCTGGGCCAGCCTGGGCCTGTCACTGCCAGGGACGCTCCCTGCTTTCCTGTCTTTTGAAACTGGCATTTCATCTCTCAGAAATGGCTTTTTGATGAGGGGGGTGGAGGGGAGAGGAGAATCACTTCTTAGAAGTTGTTCCATGGAATCATAGAAGTATTTAGGTTAGAAGTATTTAGTATAAGACCTCAGCAGTGCCCAGCACAGGGGGACATCACTGCCCTGGCCCTGCTGGACACACTATTCCTGGTACAGGCCAGGTGCCCTTGGCCTTCCTGGCCACTCAGAGGAGCTCACTTGGTACCACTGCTGACATAGCAAGTCCTTCACTGTGGGATCCAGCATCAGCAGCGACCAAATCTGGACTGGGAGGGTCCTGCCTGGCCTGTACAGCAGGTGGCATCCAGGAATTTGGGGGTCTGCATTTGTGGTGGGGAAGATCTTCAAGAGGACACAGCCCCAGGGTTCACCAGGGAGGTTCAGGCTGGACATCAGGATGGATTTCTTCTCTGGAAGGGTGGACAGGCATTGGCAGGGGCTGCCCAGGACAGTGGAGGTGTCCCATCCCTGGAGGTGCTCAAGGGATGACTGGAGGTGGCACTCGGTGCTCTGGGCTATTGGCAGGATGCTGATCAAAGGTTGGATTTGATGATCTTGGAGATCTCTTCCAAAGCCTTCTTCTTGGGAGACATTTCTTAGACATTTCCAGGGATGGTGACTTCACCAGCTCTCTGGGCAGCCTGTTTCAATGCCTGACCACCCTTCCAGTGAGGAAATTCTTCCTGATGTCCCACCTGAACCTCCTCTGGTGCAGCTTGAGACCTTTTCCTCCTCCTGTCCCTGTTCCCTGGAGCACAGGCCGACCCCCCCGGCTGTCCCCTCCTGTCAGGAGCTGTGCAGAGCCACAAGGGCCCCTGAGCCTCCTTTGCTCCAGGCTGAGCCCCTGCCCAGCTCCCTCAGCCTCTCCTGGGGCTCCAGACCCATCCCCAGCTCTGTTCCTTTCCATGGACACGCTCCAGCCCCTCAATGCCTTCCTTGAAGTGAGAGGACAAGATGCAGGAAACAACACAACCCAAGGAAGAGGCTTCCAGAGGCTGAAGCAAAACCACCTCCAAACCCCAAGAAATCCCCTTGGGAACAACCCAGGGAACCCAGGGAATAAGCTGATCGTCTGTGGGGGCAGGGAAGGGGTTTGTCACCATCTGCCTCTTGTGTCTCTGCTGTGGGGAGCAATAAGCAAGTGAGGAAGGGAGGATTCAGCAGTGTTATTAGGTGGAGAAAGGCATTATTCCCCCTGTCTGCACCGTATAAATGAGTGTGTATTTTTCATAATGGGGGAATACATGCAGGGAGAGAGAAAAAATGTTTTAAAAAAGAAAGAAGGAAAGGGGGGAGGGGGGAAATGAATCGATATAACAGAAGCATTAGGGCACTCAGGGGAGTGTTTTACTGGGGCCATTAATATACTTCTCAGGTGGTAAAAGCCACTTAGCCTTTAAAAATGATAATGAAATGTTAACTACCCAAAGCATTATTGCTGAGTCACGGAGAGCCAGGCAGCCCTTCGGCTCCCATCTGATCCAGGGGTGCTGGCAGGGCTCCCACCAGCCATGATCCAGCACATCCCCTCCCCTGGGCACACAGGAGCCCAGCCCAGGGCACCCTGCCCTGCTGCCATGGCTGTGCCAGCATGGGCACCCTCCCTGCCAGCTGTGCCCCTCGCCCACCTGGCTCTGCATCACCCATCCAGCCCTGGGATTGCACAGGGGAACTGCATCCCTGGGAGGCACAGGGGGGTGAGGAGGATCAGACATAAACGCTGCAGCCTAAGGGTGCAACATGGGAATGGAAAGGCCACCACCACTTACAAAGATCCGTGCACAAGGATGTTTTGAAAGCTGCAGTTCCATGGTCTGGTCTGGCTGCAGAGGGTCCCATAGTGGGGAAGCTCAGGATGATAAGCACCACAAGTGTCCAGCTGCTAAGCCAGTGCAGGGATGGGATATTTAAAGGCATGAGATTCCCTCTTGGCTCTCAGGAGCTGGCACAAAGCAACACAAACTCCTCATGGAGTTTTAGTCTCCAAACCCCCGGTGACTGCAGGTACCTGCCTGGTAGCACCCCAAACCAGCATAAAACCCTGGAGACCCCTTGATGTTGATGGAGACCCCCATGTTGATGAATGTGCAGAGTTTTGGAGGTATTGGGCACCCCCAAATTACTGACCAGCTCTGAAAACCACGGGGGTCAAATTCTGGCTGTGTTTTTTCAATGGGATAAGCAGGGGTTCACCCTGAAAGGGGGCAGGGATTCTCATTTCTCATCTTTAATGTATCCCTGACTCTTATTTGATTGTGAAGGGCCCAAACAGCCCCCCATGGTGTCACACGAGGAAATTCAACAGGCTGGCATGGTCCAGCGAGCTGCAGTGTGAGATGAAGGTCTTCTCCTAGGACGATTCAGTGCCCAAGCAGAAAATTAATTTCCTTCCATCCATCTGTATATGACCCAAAACCTTCCCTAGCCAGGGAGATTATGAAGTTCTTTCACGAATGTGGATTGAAAGTCAGAGGTAGCTGTGAAGGATGCTGGAGGAGGGCTGAGTCTCTGGGGGGACAGGGATCAGCTTGGCTCCTGGAGCACATCATCACTCTCATCCACTGCACCCGCTTCAGGCACTATTGCAGACCTATTTCTGGGGCATTTTTTGACTTGGGTGAGTTTTCACCTCTGTTAGGGAGGGACTGGCAGCACCTAAAGCAAGCCAACACCTCTTTTACCCCACACAGAAGTCTGCATTTGCAGCAGTGGTGTGGTTGGGAACGCTGGCTGTGGCACAGATCTGGTAACTGCAGTGCACAGGGCAGAGTTAGGGATGTCCCAAAAGCAGCTCTGGGAGCCTTGCACGCCACTGAGCAGGCTGCGAGTGTCCCCATCCCAGGCTGCATTTCCCCAGCAGATTGTGGGGGACAGCCCTGTTCTCCAGCATCTCTGTGGGAATGCAGCCCCAAGGTCAGCGTGCCCTGCACATGGTGCCAGCGCTCCCGGAGCCCGGGGAGGGCAGGGCGGTGCCAGCTGGCGCTGCGTGCCCAGCTCCGCACCTGCGAGGGGGAGACGGAGGAATAGGAACACTGCCCACCCTCCCTCCCTGCCTCATGCCCGCATTCATCCTCCCCCAGGGCGGAAATCAGCAGGAGGCAGCTCTGATCGCTGCAGGGTGTGCCTGACCGAGGCAGGATCACCCCCGGAGCCCCCAGCCCACGGGGGCGAGCAGGAGCCGCGGTACAACCCCGCATTCCTGCCCTGCAGCTGGGGCTGTGCCTTGCCCCGAACCCAGAGAGTCCCCGGGTTCCTCTGTGCTCTGCAGAGAGCCCGCAGAGGGCATCGCAAGGGCATCCTAAGGGCATCTCAAGGGCATCTCAAGGGCATCTCAAGGGCACCTCCTTCCAGCGTGGCGCTGCCGGAGCCGAAGGACGCTGAGAGCTTGAGCGCCTGCTGAGAGAAGCGCTTCTCCAACCCGGCTCAGCCGTGCCGAGCTGGTCGGGGAGCTCTAACTGGGTCAGGCTGCCCTGCTCCTCGGCAGAGCCGGGCACGGGGAGCGGCTGGAGCAGCCCCGTCCCCCGGAGCAGCCCCGCACCGCCGGCGGGAGCAGCGCGGCCGCCGGAGCGCCTCATCCCCAGCGCCCGCTGTGAGCGAAATTGCCTGGGATCAGGTGGTGCGAGCCAATTTTTCTCGCAGCAGGGGCTGCAGGTAAAGCACCTCGGTGGAGAGGAGCTTGTGCTGCTCTGAACTTTTCTGCTGCCCGCCTGAACTCGGGGAAGAGGAGAAGGGGGTATTGTGTGCGCTCAAGCAGAAGTGGAGAAGATGCCAAGAGAGGAGAGAAGCAGATGGAAAAGACAGAGAAAGCTCAAGATGAGGAGAGAGCAGGAAGGAAGGAGCAGAGGAAGGATAAAGCAAGAGGGAGGTGAGAAAAGAGCTGGAGCTGGGATGCCACAAAGCAGTGGCCAAGGCAGCAAGAGAGCTGCATCTTCTCTTTCTTGTCCTACAAACCAGACACAGACGTGGCAGCAGCTAATCTTCCTGGCTCGTGAACAAAAGGATTCTTTTCATGCCAGTAATCCAAGAGCTGCCATGCCACGGCTCTCCCAGCTCATCTGCTGTGAATGCACTTCTGTGGCGTCCAACTGAACGGGTTAGCAAAATAAAGACAGATGGCAATGGATTAGCTCTAACACTTCTTCTGTATCACAATGCAATCGCTGCAGTCTTCTCCAGTGCCTCCTCTCAGGACACTTTGCTTGTGCTGCAGCTGTGCAGCCACCCCCAGGCACACACAAGTGTCCCAGAGCCTCAGCCCTGCAGGCAGGAGAGGTTTGCCATGGTTCTTGTCTTTGGTTCTTGGCAAACCCATCCTAGGGAGAGGCTGTGCTCAGAGAGAAGGGCCAAGGCAGCCACTCCTCCACTGAAATGGGATTTCTTCAGGTGTGCTAATGAAGGAGATGCATTGATGAGAAGAATATTTAACATCTAGACCTTCATCCCTAACAGTGGGGTGTGTGGTCCATTAAATGATAAGGCAAATATATCAAGAAACAGAAATGGGGGTTGATGCCACCTCTTCACAAGTCAACAAGAAGACTTCTTCATTTAGCCCACTTTGCTCAAGTCAGGCTGGCTGCAGATGTAGAGCTTACAGTGAGCCCAGGCCCAGGGATGCGTCAGGAACATGCATTTCTGCTGGACACAAAGTGTTCTGGACACAGCCTGGCTTTGTTCAAACTGGGACATTTTCCCTATGGTTTTCCAGCAGAAGGTGTGTGGGAATTGAGCATCAAGTCTCATAAAGAGCTGATCTTTCCAACTTTGTTGGTAACCATCCTTTCCAGCTGCACGAGATGCTTGGGCTGAGCTGTCTCCTGCAGCAAGGGAAACTTCACCCTAACACCTCAGTGGAGCCTGTCCAAGCTCAGCTTTGCTGCCTTTGGCATCTCTGGTGCTCCTGGTAACTTCAGGGGTGCCCAGGTTCCTCAGGGTGGATGTTTCTGTGCTGCTGAAGGAGCCTCATGATCATTCTGTCAGTTCATGGGATGTCCTCACCTCTGACCCTGTGATTTGGGAACCATCCCTTGTGAATCCTCACCAAGATCACCACGTGAGCCAGCAGTCTCATTTTGTCAAGCAGATGCATTTTGCCATGAAACTGAATATTTCTTAGAAGTCCTGCCAGGTACAATTCAACCAATTTTTCTGTCACTGATCAACTGGAGCTCATATAAACGAAAATGACCAAGAAACTTGAAACTCTTGCTCCCTGAAAAACACTGAGACTCAGTTAATGCTCTTGACAAGAAGATATCTTGTTTCTGCACTGTCTTTGGAGTTGTCCAGTTTATTTACAACCTATAAGAAAGATAAGCAACCTGATTTAGTTTTTAAATTAGCCCTGCTTTGAGCTAGAGGATGGAGCAGATGATTGCCCAAGGTCCTTTTCCAGCTCCCTGTTTGTGAGTGGAAGGTCCCACTGGGATGCTCTAACCTTGCAGCTGAGTCCAAGAGCTCAGAGCTGAACCTGCCTGATGGATGTTCTGAGTGTGCAGTCCTACCTGCCAGCCTGCTGGACCAAACTGTGCTCCTCAGTGTGCCCAGGCACAGCCTTATGGATGTCCTTTGTACTCCTGATAATCTTACTTACGCCTAAAAATATAAATTTTTTTTCCAGGATGCACTGGAATAATGTACTGGGTTCAGTTCTGGGTCCCTCACGATTCCCAGAATTCACAGAATGACTAGGTTGGAAGAGACCCTCAAGATCACCAAGTCCAACCCGTGCCCTGACACCTCAACATGATCCACATGGAGGTGCTGGATCATGTCCAGAGAAGGGAATTGAGGTGGGAAAGGCTCTGGAGCACAGTTCTGGTAAGAGGTGGCTCAGGGGGGCTCAGATCCCTGAGCAGTGATGGAATGAGGGGTGATGGAGCCCCTCTGCCACCACCACACCACCACACCACCACCCACAGGACAGTCCTGAGTGAACAGCCAGCTGTGAGGTCATGGATGATGTGAGGTGAAAGCAGGATGCTTTGGGAAGGGTAAGTGACCCCTGAAATGAGCTCTGACAACATCCTGGTGCCCTCTGCACCCAGCTGTGTCCATCCAAGGTGGGAGGGAAGGAGGCTGGTGGGAGCTTGGCCTGCTGGAGCTGCACACTCCTGACAGGCTGAGGAGCTCTGCAGGACTGGCTGCTTGAATCAGGGCTCTCTGCAGTGCCCTGCACATCTCCCCTCTGGGAAAGGCACTGGCACAGCAGAGGCAAAGGGGGGTCCAAGCAGAGCTGTCAGTGCTCATTGTCAGAAGGAGCTTCAGTGCAGCACCAGGAGCAGCCCACGTTGCCAGGCAGGGGCAGGGCAGGCTGAGATCTCCCCTGGACACCTGCTGATACTGATATTTTTATCTCAAGTTGCCCAGAAATCAGAACTATACACCCCAGAGCCCAGCCCAGAAGGGACAAACACTTCAATCCACCAGCACAGCCTCAGGAGCTTGCCCTGAGCGGGGCCAGGACACCCACTGGAGGTGCTGGGGAAGCAGAACATCAAACAGCCTTGCACGGCCTGAACCTCTCCAACACAGAGCAAGGCATGTTTCCCCTCATCAAATGGAAGACGTGTTCCTTTCCTGCTGGCACCCTGAGCTCTGCCAAAGCCAGGCTGAGCGGGCAGCCTGGATTTTGACACTTCCTGTCTTCAGGGCGCTTCAATTTTTTGCAACCTCCTCTTTGTGTTTGCTTTTTTCTTGCGCAAGGTGGAATTGGCCAGGCAGCCAAGCAGCAGGCACCGAGCTCGTGCTGATGACAGCCTGCCAGGGTGTCCCAGGCTCCTCCAGGATGCTGACAACAGACATTGTCACCCCTCCCATGCCTAGGCAGGGCCTTGCCAGGGGTGATTGCAATCACAGCCCTCAGCACAGCTTTCCCTGCAAAGCACACACGGCTTTTAGGGATGAATTTTGACTGTGTGGGAGCCAGCAACTGCTCCTTTTGCCACCTGACCTGCTCAGAGGTGCTTCCAGGTGCTCTGTCCCACCTTTCTGCTCCCCACTGTGTTACCTGTCCTCAGGATTACTTCCTTACTTTCCTGCACTTCTGCCACTATTGCCAAGGTGGACTCATAATTATATATATTTTAATTGAGGAGTTGTCAAAAATCATTGTGATTTTTCCCTTGCAGCTTATCTGTTCTCAAGTTATGTATAATTCTGGTATTTATGTCTAGTATTTTATATACAGCAGACTGATTATTCTTTAACCAAAAAAACCAACCACTTTATTTAGTAGATTGCCATTACTCTTAGCTCTGAGCTGCATTTTTGCCAATGTATTGATTAGAGGAGCAGGCTGAATTAGATAGGGACTGGCTTCTGATTGGCATTGTCCAAAGCCTGGCACTCTGGACAGGTGTGTCCCCTTTAGGAGCACTGTGCCAGTTTGCCTGGCTCTGCTCTGCAGCTCCTGCCCTCACACCCCAAAACAAAAGGGAGCTGCTGCTGATGATGCTGCAGGTGATGCTTCAGCCCTGCCCTGCCAAGGCCTCCCTGGACACCAACACCTGGATCCTGCAAGTGAAACTGAGCCTGCAGCACACAGCTCTGCTCCTGGCAATGGCATTGGTTTGTAATCAGCTTGGGAGGAAGTGGGGAAAGGAGAAAAAAAGAGGCATTGAGGTGGACAAAAGTCTTGAAAGGTTCATCCACAGCAAAGCCATGGAGCTGCAGCCAGCACAGGATCATCTCCTTCATAAACCTCCTAAGGCAGTGCTGCAATTTGCATCTGGATGCGTTTCATTCCCTATCAACGTTCATTAGCAGCTGCCCAGCACTAAGCTGCCTGCTTGGGAATAATTAGTCCCTTTCTCTGAAGGTCATGGCAGTGCTAACATCATAACTTCCCTTCCTTTGAACGTGCAGGCCGCTGGATGCTGTGAGCATCCTATGAAGTGCTCCTGGGAGACACCCAGCACACACAGGCAGTGAGGCAGCACACACAGCCAGCTTGCTGCTGCTGGGCTTTATTCTTACACCAAATATCAAAATTGCATTGCAACATTGCTGCTTGAACTGAAACAGCAAAGGTCCGGAACAGAGTGGGAAGAATGGGATGAACCTGAGAGGCAGTGTTCTGGTTGAGATTTTGCTCCTATTGTAAGCTCAGGGCTCTTCATTGAGTCATTCACAGACAGAACAGTGGCTCCAGGACTGGGGTTTAGGTGCCTGGGTCACCATAACTCTTCCCTGCCCTCGAGCCCGTGGGTTTGAGCACTGAAAAGTAATTTTCAGTGACTCATGAGTCAGTGTTAGCCAGCCAAGGGAGCCCCAGGGGCTGCCTCAGCTTTGAAGAGACTCTTCAGAGAACAGCCTGTGCAAATGGGGCAGGGAGCTGCTGCCTCACAGCAGAGTGGCTCCTGCTGGGGCTCCTGGCCAGCCTGGGGAGGCCACAAGGGACTGGGATGCTCCACTTCCAGCTGTGGATCCACCACTGTCTTGGTTTGGAAAGACAGGAGTCTGCTAAGGAAGGCAGGAGCCTCCCCTGAAATGGGGAATGTAAACCCTTCCCACCCCTTTGAATTGTTATAAATTTTAAATTAAGGGGTTCTCAGGCAAAAATATGGGAGCAGGAAATAAAAGTTCTTTAATAGGGAAGGAAAATAAAAGGATAAAATAAACAATGCAGTACACTAGAACAACACTGACAGAGTCAGAACCCAACCTGACACCCTGTGGGTCAGGCTGTTGGTGGCAGTCCCATTGGAATTGTGGCTCAGCCCTCCTGCAGTGTCAGGGGTGGTTCTGTTGGAGCAAGGGGGATCTGTAGAGAAGGATGTATTCTTCCTCTGGAGATCCAGGGGAAGAGGAGGCAGCTGCTGTTCCTCTGGGGAATCCCGTGGAGAAGCCGTGCTGGTGTTCCAGAATCTCCAGATTATATCCATGTAGCAATGCTTGGCTCCTCCCTCTGGGCTCACATCTCCCAATGGGATGCTGTAGTTCTTATCAGCCATGCAGTGACATTCAATGGCCTGTAATCAGCAGATATCCCCTCCTGAGGGAGGGGTGATTGTGATCACTCAGAGAGAGAGATAAGGCAAACTGCCCACTTGACACAAAGCAACTGCCATACAGATGGTATGTATTTCATCTTGTCTTGCAATCTGAACACCCACTTCCAGCCGTGGGCACAGAACCCCAGAGCTGCAGCTGCTCCCAGGGCTGTCTGAGCTGCCTGGGGGCTGTGCCCATGGTCAGGAGCACAGGACAGAGCTGGCAGGGTGTGTGTGTGTGGCAGGGTGTGTGTCTGTGGCAGGGTGTGTGTGGCATCTCCTCTGGGGCCTGGCCACACTGCACAGCCCAGGGCAGCTTCCACCTGACGTGCCTGGGGAACCCCTGGTGCCAGGCCACAGCAGACACCTCTGTAGGACAGGAGCTTTGCCACCTCTGCAGGTGGCTCTGGCTGCCCTTGAGAGTTCCTGTGCTGCAGCGTCTCCTCTCTGACTTGTGGCCATCCCTCCTGGCTCCTCCTGCCTGCTCTGGTTATTCCCTGGCTCACAGGGGGCATCAGGTGTGCAGAGCAGGAGGAGAGATTCTGGCTGACAATGTGACTTTGGGCACAGCTCTGACTTCATCAGGGCACTCTGCTCTCTTCTCCATGAATTTCAAACAAATTACCTTCAAGACATGGTGCAAGGTGCATTAGTCCTCCTTCACGTCATGGTGCTGCTTCCATGGCCAAACCCAGCCAGATTTGATCAAGAAGAATTCTCAGCACAGACAGAATCCAGTATCCAGCTCTGGGCCCAGCACAGGAGGGACCTGGAGCTGCTGGAGAGAGCCCAGAGGAGGCTCCATGATGAGCAGGGGGATGGAGCAGCTCTGCTGGGAGGGAAGGCTGGCACAGCTGGGACTGTTCAGCCTGGAGACAAGTTTTGGGGTGACCTCACTGTTGTTTCTAGTACCCAAAGGGAGCCTGCAAGGAAGATGGAAAGAGCATTTACAAGGGCTTTACAAATGGCTTCCCACTGAGAGAGAGTAGGTTTAGAACAAATATTAGGAAGAAATTCTTTCCTGTGACGGTGGTGAGACCCTGGCACAGGTTGCCCAGGAGGTTGTGGATGCCCCATCCCTGGGAGAGACCAAGGCCAGGTTTGACAGGGCTTGGAGAAACCCAGGGTAGTGGAAGGTGTCCCTGCCCATAGCGGGGGGGGAACAAGATGATCTTTAAGGTCCCTTCCCACCCAAACCATTCTATGGCTGTATGAATATGGCCTTTGTGTAAATATGACACAGCAAGTCTTTGTTACACTGGAGCAACCTGCTTTTTAATATTTCAAATAAGGGAATAAAGTGTAACCTGGAGCCATTTTAAACTCCCAGGCACATTGATAGCTGTTTTACTTGATTGAATCCATGCAGAGACAGTTCCTTATTGAATAGACAAGAGGTACTCTATCTATTAAAACCTTGCATGAAGGTGAAGCATGTTTTGGTGTCTCTGCAGAAGGCTGCATGCTCTGGTGAGACAGGGCTGGCTGTATTTTGTGTTTTATGCAGCACCTAGAAAGGCTGGAGTATAAACCCAACAGCTGCACTCCTGGGTGTGGGATGCCAGTGCAGGCACAGCATCGTGTGCCAGTGCAGCTGTGGGTCACTGGGGGATCACTTGATGATGAGAGACTTGCATAGGAAATTAGAGAAAATAATCAGGCATTGAGTGCTGGCTGCTCCTTCCAGCCCTGCTCTGACCCCAGGGCACTGCTCCAGCTGGAGCTCTGGGGGCTCTTTGGGAGCTCTGATCCAGCACCAGCTCTGGCTGCCCAGGCATTCTGGGCTGGCTTCTGTTTGCCTTATTCAGGTGCTGTGAGGATACCAAGGACACCCAGCAGCCACAGGATGCTCTGGGCTGGGCAGCTCCTCCCTTTCCTGTGTGTGGGGTCAGCCCTGCATCCTGTGTTCTCCTGGGGAATGGCATCATCCCTGATGTGCCTGCTGAACACTTTTTGAATTGATCACTGACTAAAACTCCTGTTGTGTGGCAGTGTTCACAGGGGTCTTATGTTGAAGGAAGAGACGAGGATCTGACTATATTTCAGAAGGCTTGATTTATTATTTTATGATATATATTACATTAAAACTATACTAAAAGAATAGAAGAGAAGGTTCCCCTCAGAAGGTTGGGCTAAGAATAGAAAGGAATGAATAACAAAGGTTTGTGTCTCGGACAGAGAGTCCGAGCCAGCTGACTGTGATTGGCCATTAATTCCAAACATCCACATGAGACCAATCCCAGATGCACCTGTTGCATTCCACAGCAGCAGATAACCATTGTTTGCATTTTGTTCCCGAGGCCTCTCAGCTTCTCAGGAGGAAAAATCCTAAGGAAAGGATTTTCACAAAAAGATGTCTGTGACAGTGTAGTTGGTGGGGTGATGGTAGATGCTCTGCATCCAGCTGATCTACCCCCAAGAAAGACTCTGAGGTGCTGGAGTGAGTCCAGAGAGGCCGGTGGAGCTGGTGGAGGGTCTGTGGCTCTTTGCTACAGCTGGACATTGCTGGTTCTTCGTGCCCAGAAGCAGCTGTGCAGATCTCCCTGTGCCCCTTAGGCCAGAAACAGCCCACTCCTGACTCCCCAGCCCTCCTGCACACCTCAGGCTCTCCCTTGTCACAGCTCCCCAGCTCAGGCACTCAGCATCACAGCTCCAGGATGGGTTGGAGCATTGTAGGGAAGTGCTGAGGGTGCTGGGCAGGCAGGAATTTTCATCAATCCATGAATGGCTTTTAAAGAAAGGCTATTTCATGTGTTTCCCCACATAAGAGCCAGTGGAATAGTGCAGAAATCTCAATCCTCTCAATTCCATGTGCCACTGAGCCCCACTGAGAAAAACCCCAGAGCCTCTCATGCAATCTTCTCCCAGCCAGCTTTCCATGGTCACTCATTTCTTCTATTTCTCCTTCTTCTGTTCACTCATTTCTTCCATTTCTCCTTCTTCTGAGGACTTCCTTTGTCCCTGTGGTTTGTGTTTGTGTGCTGGGTCTTTGTTGGAATTTCAACCAGCTTCTGGTTCTCAGGACAGACTCTCTAAAATAAAGGCAAGTCAAGGCTCTCAGACCCATGCTCTGTTGTGAACACAGAAATAAAATTAAAATTAAAATTAAAATTGCCCAAAATTTTATTGCAAACTCATTCAACTCCTTTTGCCTGTCCTCAGTCCCTCCCATCCTGACCTCAGTGTCTCTTAGGTCCTTGCAATCCCCAGGTTCTTCTTTCACAAGAAAACACACTGGAGCAACAAATTCCTTCCTACATATTTAAACACCACTTGGCCATGACCAGCTCATGGCAGCATTGACTTAGAAAGATTTATTTAAATTCACTGAAGGGTGAAGGCAGTGCCCACCAATCTGATAGCAGAGTTTGATTTTCGTGGGTGTGGGATCTGGGATTTAATGGGTTTTCCAGGCACTGTGGTGCAACAGTTCTCCTTCAAATGCAACAGGATTGTGGAACTGACCTCCCCTCTGTGCCTCTGAATGCTTCCCTCAGTTCCTGTGCTGGTGATACAGAGCCTGAATATTTCACCATTATTGGAAGATAGTTTAATCCTCTTTGTAACTTGGCAGAGCAGATTAGAGTTTCTTCTATATTAAATTAGAGGCTTCTCTAAAGCATCCTGAAAAGAGCTCATTTCATTAGCATGCTGTTGATTTATTATTTATAATGACTGTTTACAAAACAGCCTGTGAAGATGACGAGGCCCCAGTCAGGTGACTGCATATTTCTACAGGCAGATCCAGCCCTCCAGAGCAACCTGCATGCCTGGGCTCTGAAAAAAAAATAAAAAATAAAAATAGCTGTTGATTAGATGTGATTTGCAAGGAGAGTTTCAACATGCTAATCCAGCCTGGTTGGAGGAATGCTGTTGTGATGAAGCTCATTGGGGACCTTAACTGGGGGTTTTAGTGATGTTTGCCATGGGCTGTCCATATTTGCTTCCATCTCACGAGCAAGGAATCCCAGAATGTGTTGGGTTGGAAGGATCGTAAAGCCCCTTCAATTCCACCCCTGCCATGGGTAGGGACACCTCCCACTGTCCCAGGGTGCTCCAAGCCCTGCCCAGCCTGGCCTTGGGCACTGCCAGGGATGCAGGGGCAGCCACAGCTGCTCTGGGCACCCTGTGCCAGGGCCTCACCCTCCCAGCCAAGAATTTCTTCCTCATGGCATTGGTGAGGCAAGAATTGGTGCAGTCCCACATTGTCCCTTGCTGTCTCTGCCTCTGAGCACCATCCATTCAGTCCCAAAAGTTGTGTCTGATCTGACCCTCCCCAGAGGTTTGTGACATTTGAGCATCCTCAGCCTCAACTGGAGTCATTGAGTCTCCTCTGGGGCTTGAAAGGAGCCTGGGGCAGTGTTGTCCCTCCCCTCCCGTGCTGGAGGGGTCTCTCCAAGCCCACTTTTTACACAATTTGCATATATTGAGCTGATTAGCAAAGGCCTGATGAGTGCTGGGCTTGATTCTCAGGTTCGAGTGGTTCCTTTACCCCACACAGCAGCAGGAGGGGAGAGGTGAGGGCTGCACAGGGAGAGCATCCCTTCCTCCAGAACCACCATGCAGAGCAGGGCTTCCTGAGCCTGCAGGGGCTGCAGGAGTGCTGGGGATGTCTGGCTGTGCTGAGGCAGAGGGGAGGAGATGGATTGCTCTGTGCTGGAGCTCTGCTGCAGTGACGCAGCCCGAGAGCTCCAGGCAGCAATGCCAGCACCAAGTGCTTGCTGATGGTGCAGGTGCTTTTCTCTAAAGGAATCAGTCTGGGTTGGGCCCTTTTTTGGGAATGACCTCTTCTCTCTTCTCTCTTCTCTCTTCTCTCTCTCTTCTCTCTTCTCTCTTCTCCTGTTCTGCACCTCTGGTACCTTCTCTTTCAGAGTCACTCAAAAAGTCACACCTACACAGCATCCCTTGGCCTTCAGGAGGAAAACACCCTTCCCAATCCTACGCAAAAACGCAGAAATCTGACAGAGAGAAGCCAGAGGTCTCTCCTGGAGGCTGGTTTTTCATCCTGGAGGCAGAAGGTCTTTGCCCTTCCAGGAGAGCTGTGCAATCTCTGCAGGGCTCACAAATGCTAAGTGGAGGTAAAACAAGAAGTTGTGGCTGCCGCTAAGTCACAAATATTCCATGCAGTACTGAGAGAATGCCTCCAAATGAGTATGGTTTCTTGTTGATTTTGTTGGGGTTTTTTGTTCTTTCCTTTTTTGTTGTTGTTTTTTAGAGAACGCGATTTTCCAATCAGGCAGTAAAGGAATGGGACCAACACTGCTTTAGCACAATATTCTCCTCTGCATCATTTTTCCTCCAGAGGAAGCACTAAGGGGAATCTTCAGACTGCATCCAGGCCACAGCACAAGAAGGGCATGGGCAGAGGAGGCCATGGAGATGCTCCCAGGGCTGGAGCCCCTCTGTTCTGCAGTCAGGCTGGGAGAGCTGGGGGGCTCATCTGGAGAGGAGAAGGATCCAAGGAGACCTTAGAGCCCCTTGCAGTGCTCTGAGGATCAGAGGGCTCACTGCCCCTGCCACCTGCGCCTCTCTGTCCTGTGCCCTCTTGGGGCAGCTTGTCAAATGATTCCATGCAGCTGGAGAAGGTTCCAGCTCATTTAATCAACCTGCCTGCTAAAACCCCAGGTGGTTCCCAAAAAAGCAGCTGAATCCAGTCCTTTTTCCTGAAATGTGATGTCTGAATTCATCTTATTGGATGGATCTGCTCCTTCTTGGACCTCAAGTCTCTGTGCTAGGCTAGAAGACAATCTCTGCTGCCTTCAAACACACCTCCAGAACTGGCTGAAACTCCAGGATCAGCACATCCTTGCTTTGCTCTCTTCTGAAATGAGGGTCTTAGCATATTCAGTGGCATGTAACTGAGCCATAAAGCACCTGGATGGGAAATCCAGCGCAGCACTTTCCACACAGGTACCCTCAGCTCTGTGAGCTGCAGACAGAACAGGGACTCAGGGCTCTTTGTGTCAGATAGATTCACATTCCCCAGCCAACAGCCCCTCTCCTGCACTGAGAGGCTTCATCTGATTTTCACACAGCCCTGGGGAAGGCACTGGGCTCTCCCATTGCTGCCTTTAGATGTGCTAGGTCACACTTGGTCAGTTCTCCCACCGTCACTGCACCGCCGCTAGCGCTGTGACACAGACGTGGGGCACCACCTGCCACGGCCCTGCTGGCACTTCCCATCCTGGGAAGGACTCCTGTCTGCCTAGGGATGGGTACAGGCATCAGCAGCTGGGCATGCACAGTCCAGGAGTTTTGCCTTCCTCTTTTTGAGTCACAAATTGCTTGTGAGCAGGTCCTTTCTGCCCTGATCCTTTCAAAGTTTTCCCTCCGTCCTTCCAACCATCCCTTTGTATTTCCTCATGTTCTGTGTCTGTTTTCTGCTCCTGTGTGGGTTGCAGGGTAAAGCACCACCACTCAAACACCCTGTATCTGCATCTAAGGCATTCTCATGAGGTCACATCTGCTCTGTCTTGCCCTGCTGGACTAACAGGAGCCCAGATTTGCCTCCAAGTATCAACTTTGTCACTTCTGAGTTACTCAGGAACATTCACTGTCATCAACACATGTGTGATGCAGCCCTGTTCTTCCTGAAGATGTTCTCCCCTACAAGTGCTGGTACATTTTTACAGGAGGGAAATCCCAAACTGCACAAACACACAAAAAGTTCTTTTGTGTCTCTTTTTATTTGTGTTGATGCTACTGTTGTTTTTCCAAACCTGAAGAATGAGTGGTGCATCAGAACAGGAGGAAATGACCACACTGAATGGTAATAACTGGATTAAGAGATTCAGTAGCAGACTCTCACCTGTGCTGTTTATAATGCAGATTAACTATTTAATCCCTCTGTTTCTCCAGCTTCAATTCTCCATTCCCCTTGCCTTGCTTTCCCTGACGTCCTCCCTCACCCCTCCAGTCCCTTGCTGCTCTGTGGCCCCGTGGCTGGATCGCTCCCGTGCCTCCTCCTGGGGCTGTGGGTTTGGCCCATCCCAGAGCTGGTTCTGCTCAGTTAGGCCATGGAAATCTCCAAAGTGAGTTGTGTGTGCTGCTGTGCCTGGCCAATGAGCCCTGCCACTGCTCGCTCTCCAGAACCGCTGTAATGACCCTGCTGGCGGGGATGATTAATCAGGAAATGGTAAAGAAAATGCTCATAATGAAGCACTCGAATTTCTGACTTTACTGGGGGCTGCAAACTCACAAACAAGGTCATGGAAAAGAAAACCAGCGAGGAATTGAGGATGACTAAATACAAGGCCTTTAACTGTGGGTCAGGAAGTCTCTAAAGCACAAAGTATTGCAGGCTGGAAGGAGACCATGGGGGAGTGTTTGACCATGATCACACTGTCATGGGGGGATGTTTGACCATGATCTCGCTGTCATGGGGGGATGTTTGACCATGATCACGCTGTCATGGGGGAGTGTTTGACCATGATCACACTGTCATAGGGGAATGTTTGACCATGATCACACTGTCATAGGGGATGTTTGACCATGATCACACTGTCATGGGGGGATGTTTGACCATGATCACACTGTCATAGGGGAATGTTTGACCATGATCACACTGTCATGGGGGATGTTTGACCATGATCACGCTGTCATGGGGGATGTTTGACCATGATCACGCTGTCATGGGGGATGTTTGACCATGATCACACTGTCATGGGGGAGTGTTTGACCATGATCACGCTGTCATGGGGGATGTTTGACCATGATCACACTGTCATGGGGGAGTGTTTGACCATGATCACACTGTCATAGGGGAGTGTTTGACCATGATCACGTTGTCATAGGGGAGTGTTTGACCATGATCACGCTGTCATGGGGCAGTGTTTGACCATGATCACGCTGTCATGGGGGGTGTTTGACCATGATCACACTGTCATGGGGGAGTGTTTGACCATGATCACGCTGTCATGGGGGGATGTTTGACCATGATCACACTGTCATGGGGGAGTGTTTGACCATGATCACACTGTCATAGGGGATGTTTGACCATGATCACACTGTCATGGGGGGATGTTTGACCATGATCACGCTGTCATGGGGGAGTGTTTGACCATGATCACGCTGTCATGGGGGGGATGTTTGACCATGATCACACTGCCATGGGGGGGATGTTTGACTATGATCACACTGTCATGGGGGAGTGTTTGACCATGATCACACTGTCCTAAGTACTGGGCAGTGCTGGGGACAGGTGCTGAGCCTTTGGACCATGTGTCACACCACAGCCATGACATCATTTACCAAATTTTGATGGTGGAGACAGAGAGTGGCCCTTGCCATGTACCACCAGGAACACCAGGCTTTGTGTGTGTCACCCACCCCTCCTCTCTGCTTGCACTGGCCATGTCCTGTGGGAGCAGAAACATCTCCAATTCTGGACTCCCCCTTCCTGCTCAACCACAGTGCGAGAGCAGGGCCCAGCCTGTCCTAGGTGAGACAATACAAAGCAACACTCTCCATTTTCAGAAGGCTTCAAACCTGTTTTTATTATAGCATGCATGCTTTTTATACATTCTTACAAAACTCCTAAGTTTACATTTTACTCATTGGTCACAAAAGACAAAGTGCTCATTGGAACAGGCAGTCGCAGTTTCTCTTATTTATCCTTCTTTCTTTCTTGGTTTCTATGTCAATGACCTTGGTAGAAAATTCTTTCAGAGGTAAACATGGAGCCTCTTATCAAACTCCTCTCTGGCTCACAGAAGTCACTGTAAAACCTCTCCCACACCAGCCCAAGCTCCTCTATCTTCTGTGGAGAGTCTTATCCAGTATTTAAAATTCCTCTGCCAGCTTGGTGTGGGGCCACGCAGGACACCCTGAGCGCCAGACTCAACCTGTAAACATAAAGTGGAGTGAGGTTGGCCTAAAGTCCCAAGGGTGTGGGGTTTCCAGCTCTCTGCACTGACAGTGCAGGCTTCACATCCTCTTCCCTCTGGAATTTTTCACATTCTCATTTTTTTATCTCTGTTACTGAATCCACATAGATTATATGAATGTGAAGGTATGTTTGTAAAAAACCCCAAATACGTCCCTGAGATGCAAAGGCTGTTTTCAAATCATGGGTTTTAAAGGAGCATCTGCCACAAAGGGCTGAGGGTGGCTAATACAGCCACTGGCTGAGAGGAATCATTGCTGATAAGCTCATTTGATAAAGCCTTTGCTGGGCACTGCAGATGCAGGCTGAGTCCAGCCTTTAATATCTGTCCCAGTGCCACAGGCAGTGCTCTCAGGGCTGCCAGGAAATGCTGTAACCCTGTCCACCTCTCATGCAGCTTTCAGGGAGTCCTGACAAATCCCCACCATGTGTTCTTACATGTCACAGCTGCCACTGACCTGGCCAGAGATCACCAGCTGACACCCCAGCAAATGCAGGTTGGCACCAAGGTTTCAGGGGCAGCACAGACCCTTTGTGCAGCTCTGTGGGGTTATGGTGTCCTGGATGGCTGAAGCAATGATTAAATCCCATATAATCCTTCCAGCTGGTCACTCGACCACAGAAGATCTTTCTGTTGGAAGCTGCTGACCTTGCCCCACCAGGCTGGATATTGGGGCTGGGTTATAACAGCCTTCACCTGCATGAGCTTGTCCCATCACCAGAAATAAGGGATTTAATAAGGGATGAAGAGTGAATGGAGTAGCTGAGATTGCTGAAAGACATTGGGGCTTTAGAAAAGAAAGTAGCAATTTGACATGTCAAGTGTTCTGTGACAGAGAAAAAAATAAAAAACGAACCACTGCAGTGCTGTAAATGAAATATGGTAAATGAATATGAAATACTTAGTATTTTATTTGAAATACTAATTTCCTCTCCTATAGTAAATATGTTTTGTGGTATTCTTCAATATTTGCTGTGCTGGGCTGATGGCAATCTTCTTCCCCAAGCTTCTGCTGGCTTAAACTTTTTTTTTCGACCTAGAAATTGCCTTACTCCTCCCATTACCATGAGCCACCCAACTACGATCCCCTACCACCAGCCTAGCCTGAACCTCCTCACTCACCCTCCTCCTTACCCTCGGACTAGTGTAGGGAAGGAGAGGAGAACAGGCTGTGTGTGTGTGTTTGTGGCTGTCACAGTCATGTCACAGCTGAGATGGCCACAATACACAGAGTGTCCCCATGCAATTTCAGAAAGCTTCAACCCATACAGAGTGACACCATAATACCTCAGAAGGCTTCAAGCGTCTGCCCTTTGTTCTCCAGCCCAACCCTTCATCCCCTCCTGTTGCTGCCCTGCCCCTGTGTGCCCTCTGCTCCCTTTGGTGGGTGCTCAGTGCCCCTGGGCACTCCAGGGCTCATTGCTGTCAGTGCTGCTCACAGCTGTGCCCATGGGGACGGGGCTGGGCCAGCCCCACTCCAATCACCACAAACTCTGTGCCTGCATGTGGCCTCATCTGTCTGCTGGAAAGGCACAGGACTGCTCTGTGCCCTGGTGCTCACACTGCAGAGCTCCCTGTGGGATCCCACTGGGCTCGGGTGCTGCAGGCTGCCAGGCTGCTCTAACCCAGCTCACAGCTGATGTCTCACCAGCTCTCATGGCATCCTGTCAGCTGAGGGATTGGGAGGGGAGGATCTGGGCTCAGGGTGTTTTCAGGACATGCAAGACATGTGCCACTTGAAATGTGGCTCGTCTCCCTTCTGAGCCGGAGCAGAGATGAGTTGGAGTCTGGGATCTGCACTGGGTTGGATCCCAGAGCCCGTGATTTGAAACCCAGGGCTCCTTTTATGTGCTGCACTGGAGGGAGGGTGCTTGTTAAATTATACACCTCAAGGGTCACCCCTGGGTTTACGGAGATGGCCTCAAACCAAGGCAAGGAGCTCCTAGTGACTTCTCCGGTTAAAGCACAGTTTTCCAGTCGACCCTGAGGCTGGCTTGAAAGATCCTGAAGAAAAAAAAATTGCTTTTAGATTCAGCAGGAATATTTGACTGTCTGGTGTTGCACATGGACACCAGGCTGTGTCTGAAGGAGCACAGGGGCATTCCCCAGCCCTTCCATCATGGTTCCTGCATGATCAGCACTTTCTGATCTGGAGGTGGCAGAACCTCAGGGCTCCCCTAAATGTGCTGCTGATCCAGAGGACATTAAACTGTTATCTCTGTGTCTCACTCCATCAACATTTTTTCAGTCTGTATTAAAAATCCTACTATGGTTTTTTAGCACAAAAGGGGAAAGAAGAGAACCTTCTATGTTCAGGACATTTGGGACATCACTAGAATTTCATCCATCTGTGATTGGCCCTCAGACCGTCATACTCAATTTATTTCTCAGCCAAAGTTTTTCAGCCATCTGCTCAAGTGGAACAGCTTCCAGCATTTATTCCCAATAGTGCTCCTCTGAGGGAGCACATGGATTTTCTCCAGTACGACAGCATCACTATTTTCCAAAAAAACCCTCAGCCCAAGCCCGCAGTGACTGGCGGGGAGCCCTCCCTGCTCTGCACCCCGACCTTGAATTTTAAGCAATTGATCAAGAAAACACAGAACAGTTTCTGTTCCACTCAGGACCACCGTGACTGATGTTTTTTAAAGGGCTCCTCTGCAGAGATGTTAATGAGGTCGCCTTGGATACTCAGCGTAAAACGGTGTCGCTTCAGCTTCTTTTATGTCAGCAATCAACAACAACAACAAAAACCACACAACAACCCATCAGTGGATCTGCTTGAGGAGGGGTGGGGGACTCCTGGCAGGTGACTGGAGCAGATAGTGATTCACAGTCCACCTGCTGCCAGCAGTTCGGTGCTGAGCCTCTCTGATTGTCTACTGGAGCATCAGCACAATGATCTCCATAATTATTATCTCCTTAAATTGAAAAAAAAGGAAAAAAAAAGACAGATTAGAAAGGCCTGATTTTTCCAGCCATCCTATTGAAAGTGCCTCAGGAAAGGACTTCAGATTGGGAGTAATAAGAGGTTCAGGGACAGTCAGGGAAATAAAAAGCAGTTTCTCTGTGTGAGCAGAGGAGAGGTTGTGTGTTCTTAGGGAATTGTTTCCAGGGCTGAGACCCACTTGCATTACTCCTGCTTAATGAGTTGCCATCCATCAGCTGAGCTGTGAGAGTGACCGTGTCCAGGTTTAAAAATCAGGGAGAAAAACCACCTGAGGCAGGAGCACCAGGCAGGTGCATTCAGTGTTTGGACTATCTACATAACACAGTGCTCACCATGAATCCAGACAAGTTGCTTGGCTTCTCTGAGTCTCAGTTTCCTGCCTGGTGAGCAAGGGTAAATTCATGTCACAGGCTTCACTGGAGTTCTAAAGGAAAATGTGGTACCACAGATGGAAAGGTATGAGCAAGTTCAAATGAGTACCTTTGGCAAACACACCTTCACATATGAAGTGAGATCAGACTGATTCCTCAATTAGCATTTAGATTAATCACTCTAGAAATGTTTATTATTACTTTATTATATGTTTACTACTCCACCAATCCAGTTTATAGGAATGTGGAGGACTCACTTCTCTAATCCTCACCAGCAATGCCCAGACATGATCATAGAGAGCACCCTCATGTAGATTGGCATCATGGTATGAGCGCCCCTTTCCTCTGAGGAACTTCAGGTGAGCCTGGCACTGTTGGGGTCTCAAAGCTCAGACTTGGGGCACAGAACAGCCCAGGCTGGCTCTGCACCTCCAGGAGTTCTGTCTTTTCTGTCCCTTCCACAAAGCAGTTTGATCTTCCTCCTATTCCTCTCCAGGGTGAACAAACCCAGCTGGTTTTGCCTCTCCTTGTCCCTCGGCCGTCACTGGTGGCCTCTGCTGGACCTGCTTCAATCTGTCAATGCTGGTTTTGTCCTGGGAAGCCCCAAACTGGACCCAGTGTTTCCAAAACAATCCCAGAAGGGCCAAACCGGGGGGATTCTCACTCCCCTGATGTGCTGCCTGCCTCCTTGCTCCCACAGCTGAGGTGTAGGTCACCTCTGCTGTAACCCAGCAGTGACCCCTGTTCAATTCCTGAGTCACCCAAAATTCCACCTCCTTTTCCACAAAGCTGCTTCCTACCAAGCTGCTTCCCAGCCCAGCCTGTCCTGATCCCTTGTGAGGTTATTGCATCAGGACTGTGCACTTGTCTGCCCACTTCTCCACTCCTGAACAGCAGCTGCTGCCTCTTGGGTGTCAAGTGCTTCCCTCCCCACTGCTTCCTTTGGTGGCTTCTGAAAACTTCCTGAAGTGTGCCCAATTATCCAGGCCATCAGTTCCAGTCCCCCTGGGATCTCAATGAGTTGCCAAGTGGGCTCTGTAACTCTGATCATCACCCTGTGAGTGCAGCAGCCCAACCCATCCTCCAGCTCCTTCCTTCCTTCCTTCCTTCCTTCCTTCCTTCCTTCCTTCCTTCCTTCCTTCCTTCCTTCCTTCCTTCCTTCCTTCCTTCCTTCCTTCCTTCCTTCCTTCCTTCCTTCCTTCCTTCCTTCCTTCCTTCCTTCCTTCCTTCCTTCCTTCCTTCCTTCCTTCCTTCCTTCCTTCCTTCCTTCCTTCCTTCCTTCCTTCCTTCCTTCCTTCCTTCCTTCCTTCCTTCCTTCCTTCCTTCCTTCCTCTCCCCAGTCTGGCTCTAGGAAGAGTGAGCATTGAGAGCTTTGCTAAAGGTAAGGGAAACCACTCAGAATTCCCTAATTCACCATTCACCCTGTGTCCTCACAGCCAGTTTTCTTGCCTCCTAGGCAGTCAGGTCCATCAGGAGTGATGTGACCTTTGTTTTGCTGGGTTCAAACCAAACCATCCCTGATAGACATTCTCCTACCCAGATCAACAGCTTTACAATTGCACCAGTGCTACTTCTGTGAAAGAATCACAGAATTACAACACCCTTCAGGTTGGAAAAGACCTCTGAGATTACTGAGTCCAACCTGTGGCTGAAAACCACCTTGTGCAGTGTGCAATCCTTTCTTGAGCACTCCCAGGGATGGTGACAGCCCAATGCTTGACAACCCTTTCTCTGAAGAAATTCCTGCTGATGTCCAATTCAACCTCCCTGGCACAGCTTGAGGCTACATTGCATCTACAGGCTGTGTTTACCCTGCAGCAGGCATGGTCTGTGCATACAATCAGAGCTGCTCCTTCATCCAGAGACTCTGGAGCTCCTTGTCCAAATAGGCAGCGTGGCAGGAAGACAAAGACACGTGAGACCACCAGGGATCATTAGTCTGAAGCTGGATGTTGTGGTGGTTTAGTTAAACTGCACTTAGGACAGCTGTGTGGACAGTCCTACTCACAATGGGAAAAAAATTCTGAGTTTCTTTTCTTCTCACTCATTGTGGACATGAGGTAAGCCAGGAGGAGTGGAGGCTGCTCGAATTCTGAACAGGAATGTCCACATAAGCAGTTTAATGAAGTTTAGCTAATCCAATTTGCGAAGGTTAATTCAGATTCATTTTCCTGGTTGTCTCTGTGTAGATAAGGCCAAGGTCACTTCCCCAAGGTGACTGGCTGAGCCAGGCACAAGATCCACACTTTCTTTCCCCATTACTTTCCCAGGCTGGGTTGTCCCTATCCGGGTACAGGAGAACACAGTTTCTCACTGTGTTTCTCACATTTTCCCCATCAGCATCGCTGATCCTTGCTGATCAAGATCACTACAGACCCTTTTCTCGGGAGAAGTGGAACAGGCCCTGCTGTTCCTGGGGCCACAGCTCACCCTGCAGCTTGGGGGTGGATCACAGCACGCACACAGGAACTGGTGATGCTGAAATCCCTCCCAGGAATCCAGAACAGCCCCAGGATCTTGCTGGTAGAGGTGGGCACTTCCAAGCACTCCAGACAGTGCAGATCTCCTAAATCACCCTGGCGCTGTTTTCTCTGACTCTTCTGGGCTCTCATGTGTGTAACTGCAGTTATCCAGAATTTCCCAGCAAAAGCAGCAGAGACAGTTTAGGAAATTGAACCTCCCCTTTGCAGCCCTGCCAGGTGCAGGCTGTGATGGGACCTGATGTGTGGGGACATCTGTCCCACAGCTCTTCCAGCAGGGTTCTCACCTCTGCTTCTCTGCAGCTGCTGCTGGCCCCTGCAGTGCCCCAACTGCTCCTAAGGGATTGAGATCCAAAGATATTTCAGAGTATTTAAAAAGACATATATAATCTAACCAAACTGAAGAGCTGCCTTAGCCTCAGCTGAAAACTTTCCCAAAGGAGTTACAGCCCTAGAACAAGGAGCTTACATCTCCTAGTACATGATGAATGGGTGCAGGAGCTATTCTGAACAGCAGGCAGCAGTGAATGGTTACATTTCCTTGGCCAAGATGAGGAAGCTTTAAGTAACTAATTAAAAAAAAAAAATCAATAGAAAGTCTTTTCCCACGATCTTTTGCCATGAGTCCTTGGCAATAATTTCAGTGCTCACTTCAAAGAATTGAGGTCTCTTTTCTGGGCCTCTCTCTGCCATGGCAAAGGAGCTTACAAAGAGAAGTTGCTGGAGCCCAGAAGCTGGCTGTTAGCTTGCTGCTCTGTTTTAGGGAGGATCTGCAGTCCCCAAGTCCTTGTGACATGGGGTGTCCTGTAACCATGACATGTTCTCACATCTCTGCTCTATTGCCATCGTTAGAAGATAATTGCATTTCCTCTGGACTTCCTCAAGTGATCATTTCTGATGTTTCCATGTGTGCCTGTCCAGCTCATCACCCTCTTCCCCACCACTGCAGCCTCTCTCAGACCTGGAGTGCCCTGAGCTGTGCAGGGCTTGGTCCCTGCTGCAAGGACTTCAGCTGGGAAGTGAAGAACAAGACAAAAAACAGAGGGGACAGAGGGCTGGGAGTGTGCAGGAAGCAAGGACAGGTTTTCTGCCAGTGTCACTCATATTTTCTGAAAATTCCCTTTGCCAGGATTTTTTCTCCTGGGAAGTTGAGAAACCTCAGAGAAAAATGTAAATAATAATTATCTGATTTGCTTCTCCTCTGTTTGCTGCTTTGGAATGTGGTTTGGACATTGTTTACCAACAGGTGCATGTTTGATTGGTTTCATGTGAATTGTTTTTACTTAATGACCATCACCATCAGCTGCGTTGGAGTCTGAGGAGTCAGTCACAGGTTTTTCATGTCACAGGTTTTCCTTGTCATTCTTGTTAAGCCTTCTGTCTGTATCCTTTCTCTTTCTTTAGTATAGATGTAATGTAATGTAATGTAATGTAATGTAATGTAATATAATATAATATAATATAATATAATACAATATAATATAATATAATATAATATAATATAATATAATATAATATAATATAATATAATATAATATAATATAATATAATATAATATAATATAATATAATATAATATAATATAATATAATATAATATATATGTCAGCCTTCTGAGAACTTGGAGTCAGATTCTCATCTCTCACCTCGTCCTGGGGACCCTCACAAACTCAGCATTGCCAGCAGTGGTGAGAAGTGCTGTCCATCTTGCACTGTCACTGCAGCCTTCCCCTGCACAGTCCATGGCACAGCTGGGACATCACCCAGCTGGACACAATCTTGACTTCCCACATCTGCAAAGCAGAGTCAAGAGTTCTGTCAAAAAGAATGCTGAAGGTGTGGTGTCCTCTCTGTCCAGGAGGATCTGCCCATACCTTGCTACTGCATCTAATTCACTGAAGGTTTTGACCCATTTCAGCAAAATTTTAATTCCTTTTGGGCAAGTGGGAAGGTTCCTTCCTCTTGGTCTGGTTCAGCTGCTCCAAGTTAAGGCAAAGCCCAAATCTATCCTAAGAACAGACCTGGCTGCTGCCCCTCCCCTTCCATCTCTTATCTGCTCCTACATTTTGCTGCTCTCCTCCTTTTCAGCAAGAAATTTAGTGGAGGCACCTGGGCAGGTGTGCTGTGGGGTCTGTGCTGCACGTATCATGGGGGGACACATCTTTCCAGGTGGGAAAGGCCACAGCCAGTTCCCTCTACCCCTGCCTCATCTTCCAGCCTGACAGCTTGGTAATGAGCCTGGAACAGAGCCTGAGCTCATACTGCACTATCTGCAGGAAAATCACCACCACAGTTCCTCTCACTGGCCCAAGAAACCTTAAAGGCAACCTCCAACTCTTCTTTTCCCTCCCTCCCAGCAGTATATTCCTTTTAGTGTGTAGCCAGCACAAAAAAAAAACACAAAAAAAGGATTATACTACTTTCTACTATTTTTGCTATTTCTACTACTCCTCTTTCCAAAATCTTTTTGGAACAAAACAGGCAATTGGGAATCAGATCCTCAGGGAGGTGAACTTACCTTGGCTGTGCCAAGATGGCTTTGAGCCACATCAGACCATTTCTGCTTGGTGAAGAGAGAGCCAGTCACATTGCCCTGAGGCATGTAGGATTTGTAGATTATATTCTGGTCTGAATTTCTCATATTACCCCAATATGAACCAGGACTTTATTTCTTCTTGTAGCCCTAAAAGGCTGTCACAAGGCACTGGGGCTCCTCTGCAGCTGCAGAGCATGTACAGAACAGTTCATCTAGCAAATAAGTGCAATTTTTTTACTTACTACAGGCTAAAGAGCAGCTCTGAAGACAACCCTTCATTAGTGTCTGAACTGTTGGTCCTTTCTGTTTTGAACCGAAGCATTAGATAATATTTAGGTTCCTAAAATATTATTTTTTATGGCAGGGAAAGATATTAATAACCTTGGGTCTAATGGGTCAATCGATTTTATTATGACTAAGAGAAGATCCCATTTCTTGAGTATAGATTCAAAAGCCAGGATGCAGTTTAGGACCCAGTGTAGGTGCTCAGTGCTTCCCAGAACCTGTCCCATGTTCAGTCCTCTTCCCAGTGCCTGTAACCCTCAGCTCCTTCCCATGGCCATAAGAAACTGCCTCATTTGCAGGTTTTTCTTGGTCGTTACATTACAGTTTTCCTTGGCACAAGATGATAATCCTTGTGTTTGCTGCCGAGTTCCCTGGGTAGGTTCCTCACAGCACTGTCAGCCCTGCATGGGGCTCTGATGCCTTCTCCCTTTGCTGCACAAAGGTGCTCCTTCCATTCACCTGGGATGGCTTGGGGAGGGTCTGAAATTGAAGCCTAGAAATAAATAACATGTTCCATGATAAAAATATCCCGTTCCAGGAGATCTCACGCAATAGGGAATGTCAATTCTTTGATTCCCATTGAGACAGAAACACTGTTCAAAGGATTGTGAGGGGTGAGCATCAATTCCCATTGCCTAAAGGAATGGGAGGTTTGGGCTGAAATGTTGAATGAGCAGCCTGAAGGTCTGGGGTCTATTCTAGACCAGATGTGGCCTTTACGAGGGCTGGAATTTTTCAAGACTGCTCCAGTTCTTCTGTGGATGAAACCTCCTGTGATCATAACCAAGGAACCACCCTGTGTGTTTCTGGTTGCCACCTTTAAAATGGATCAGACTCTCCTGACCTGCTTCACAGTCTGTGATATCCACCAGCATCAATCAGCACCTCTGAAAAGCCCAGGAAGGAGCAGGACCTGCAGCAGTGCCTGATCTGGGAGCTGGCAGGAGATCTCCTGGCTCTGAGGTCCTGTGCTTTGGAGATGCTGCAGCCAAAGGCAACTACTTCCCAGCACAGGGCCCTAGACACACAGGTAAACAGTGTTAGGGCCAAGAAGTGGGGGTTTTTCCCACACAAAGGAGGACCCCAGGCTCCCAGGTTCTGGGGATTTTTTCCATTGGAGGATCGGGAACATCTGGGATGTCACCTGGGATCTCCTATACCAGGGAGCTCTCTGCTTTCAGGGACTGAACACCCTCTCAAGGAAACTCAGGGCTCCCCAAGCTGAGGTTGTCCCTGTTTCAATTATCTGGCCAGTGCCAGAGCTGAGAGATGTTCACCCTTCCAGGACCCCTGAAACAGTCTCTGGACTTCCCTGGCGTCCTGTGTGAGGTGAGGCTGGGCTCAGATCCACAGTGTCACAGACACATTTTATGAAAAATCCTTTCCTTAGGATTTTTTCTCCTGAGAAGCTGAGAGGCCTCAGGAACAAAATGTAACCAATGGTTATCTGCTGCTGTGGAATGCAACAGGTGCATCTGGGATTGGTCTCATGTGGTTGTTTCTAATTAATGGTCAATCACAGTCAGCTGTCCGGACTGTCTCAGTCAGTCACAAGATTTTGCTATCATTCTTTTTCTATTCTTAGCCAGCCTTCGGAGGAAATCCTTTCTTCTGTTCTTTTAGTATAGTTTTAATATAATATATATCATAAAATAATAAATCAAGCCTTCTGAAACATGGAGTCAGGTCCTCATCTCTTCCCTCATCCTCAGACCCCTGTGAACACGGTCACACCACAGGAGAATTTGGATTTTTCCAGTTTCTCACTGCTATTCTCCCCTAGCAAAAGGCTTGGGCCTGCTTGCTGCAGAACATTTGTGTGCTCTGCTCTGCTGCTGCATTGTCCTGCCCCGAAGCTGAGGGTGGCTCAGCACAGACAGAGCTCTCCCAGTGCCAGCTGCAGCCCTCAGCCCCTGCACGCACCCGGCCCTGCCAGATTGCACTGACACTACAAAGGAGAAGAAAGGAACTGGCTCCTTGGCTGCTCTTTGTGTGGTTCACAAAGCCTCTTTTGCAGGGTTTCTGATCCCAGGGCTGCTGTGCTGCAGAGCCTGGGGAGAGCAGAGCAGAGCAGAGCAGAGGGAGGGTGAGCAGGATCCCTCCCTGAGAGGGGCTGGCAGGGAATGGGGGCACTGGCACCTCAGCACCCTCACCAGGGAGCTCCTGGGCTGCAATCTGCCTGTCCAGCCAGGGATGGGTCTTTGCTGACCCCACGGAATGCCATGTGTGCCACCAGGGAGGATGTGCCGTGCTCTGTCCCTGCCATGAATGCAAAAGCCTGAGGGAGACTCCCCTTCAGGAGTGGGGACCCCAGGCTGTCCCTCGGCACCCCACAGCCCCCTGGGCATGGCCACAGCCACCCCTGCAGATGCCAGCAGGCCTGGCAGCTCTCAGAGGAGGGACACAGCTGGGTCATGGGGCGTGAGGCTGTGGCTGTGCACACACCCAAGGCTGCTGGTGCACCAGTGTCTATTCCTCAGTCCTGTTTTTTGTCACCAGTGATGCAAAAGATGTTTTCCATTGTATTTTTGGGGTGCTGCTGTGGAACAGTGCTTTGCTTTGGGCTGCTGTCAGCACCCAGGACATCCCTCTGGCTGTCCAGGAGTGCCAGGACCCCTGCCAGGGGGCTCAGAGACCCTGGCACAGAGCCCAAAACACCTGGGGGTTTGATTATGACCCATGGAGCAAATTACCAACCTTATATGAAGATCAGCAAGCCACAACAGTTTAGGTAGAATAATAGTGAAGTTATCACAAGGTGAAAAATAGATTTTGGTGTTTCTGGAATGGGGGTTCAGGGGGCAAGATGGAGAGATCTGGGTGTGTCCAGCCTTTTTCCTTCTTCTTCTTGGCCTCCATCTTCTGCTGTGATGGTGGCACTTTTAGATTGGTTTAGAGCAGAAGCTCACTGTCTAACATACGTGATAGGCATTGGGAAGTAATTGTAAACATTGTACATGTAGTTTTTAGTATAAAAAGATAACAACACTGCCCTGGGGGCAGGCAGAGTGCCTCTGTCTGACCTGCTGAGCAGACCTTGGCTGGACAGGAGAAAATATTTTATAGATAAGAAACAATAAACAACCTTGAGACCAAGAACTGAAGAGCTCAGACTCCTTCTTGGAGCCCTGGGCTGGGAAAAGAGACTTTGTGACACATCTTGGGGTCACTGTGAGCAGCAGAGACCCCGACAGGCTGCCACAGGCCATGGCTCATCCTCTGCCTGGCCCTTGCTTAGGGGAGAGGCTGTGAGCCCCTGGCCATGGGGACAGCCCCGTGAGGGACAGTGCTGTCACACCACCCCATCCAAGGCATTGTGTTTCTGTAAATGATCAGGATCATGCAGATCCTGGTGGGCTTTGAATTCTGGTCTGTTTGCTGTGGGGAGGGAATGCTGGACTTTGTAGTGTAGATATCTCCTCACAAGCGAAAGTTGTTGGTCCCTGAGGGAAGAACAAAGGAAAATCCTTCTGATTTCAGCAGGAAAGGCCAGTGTTATTTATTTTACAGCTCTGAGGAGGTAAACAGGGAGGCAGAGTCCAGGACTATTAAAATATTGACTGAGCAAGGATGACATCTCAGAGATGGGTCTTTTTTAGTTTTAAAGCCTGCAGAGAGGCAAACAAGCTGACATCATGCGAGATTTTAGAAATACAGCTGAGGAGAGGCCTCCCACATGGTGGCTCCAGTACAAACCAAGGCAGGGCTGCCCACTTTGGTCTCATGGCTGCTGAGGGTGGTTGGCTTCCCTGCCAGAGGCTTGTGCTGTGCCCCCAGCAAGCTGCTCGAGCAGAAATGCACAGCCTGCTCCTGCCTTCTGAGGAGCCCTGACACACAGCCCAGATCTCTGCACCCCCTCCTCGCTGGGTACCTGGGAATACACAGGGTCTGAAGGGAGGAGGGCTAACAAACCCCACAGGCTGCATGCTGAGCCCCATCCCTGTCCTCCCTTGGGTTAAATATCAACCCCATGTTCTGTCCTTCCATGGGTCAAACACGAACCCCATCCCTGTCCTCCCTTGGGTTAAATATGAACCCCATGTTCTGTCCTCTTTTGGGTCAAATATGAACCCCATCCCCTGTCCTTTCTTGGGTCAAATATGAACCCCATCTGTAAGACTGTGTCTCCTGGTGCAAAACAACAACTAAATAAACTATTTAGTGCAACACAACACCCATCCTCTGTCCTTCCTTGGGTTAAACATGAACCCCATCCTCTGTCCTCTTTGGGTTAAATATGAACCCCATTCCTGTCCTTCCATGAGTTAAATATGAACCCATCTCTGTCCTCTTTTGGGTCAAATATGAACCCCATTTTCTGTCCTATTTGGGTCAAATATGAACCCCATCTTCTGTCCTCTTTTGGGTTAAATATGAACCCCATGTTCTGTCCTCTTTTGGGTTAAATATGAACCCCATTTTCTGTCCTATTTGGGTCAAATATGAACTTCATCCTCTGTCCTCCCTTGGGTCAAATATGAACCCCATCTGTAAGACTGTGTCTCCCAGTGCAAAACAACAACTAAATGAACTATTTAGTGCAACACAACACCCATCCTCTGTCCTTCCTTGGGTTAAACATGAACCCCATCCTCTGTCCTCTTTGGGTTAAATATGAACCCCATCCTCTGTCCTCTTTGGGTTAAATATGAACCCCATTCCTGTCCTTCCATGGGTTAAATATGAACCCATCTCTGTCCTCTTTGGGTTAAATATGAACCCCATCCTCTGTCCTCTTTGGGTTAAATATGAACCCCATTCCTGTCCTTCCATGGGTTAAATATGAACCCCATTCTTGTCCTTCCATGGGTTAAATATGAACCCATCTCTGTCCTCTTTGGGTTAAATATGAACCCCATTCTTGTCCTTCCATGGGTTAAATATGAACCCCATTCCTGTCCTCCCTTGGGTTAAATATGAACCCCATTCCTGTCCTCCCTTGGGTTAAATATGAACCCCATCCTCTGTCTTTCCTCGGGTTAAATATGAACCCCATCCTCTGTCTCTCTTGGGTTAAATACTGTTGCTGATGCACTCTGGAATCACCAGGAGCTGTGCTGCAGGGTTTAGCATCAGGCTGTGCTCCTAGAGGGAGTGGGCACGGTGGCAGTGAGCCGGGGACAGCATCCCTGCAGACTTTGTGTCTCCGTGTCGCTCCTGCTGCCGAGGAGGGCGGGCACGAAGCCTGCCAGGCTGCTGTGTGCAGGGACGGGAGCAGGAGGGGGGCCGGGGACGGTGATGGCAGCGCTCCGGGCCGGGCAGGATGCCGGTGCCAGCCCCAGGAGCCGGGGCTGGGAGCGGTGGGAGCACACCCAGCTCGGGAAGGATGTGCGGAGGCAGGAGAAGCCCCGGCAGAGCTGACAGGGCGAAGCCGCTGGCAGGCAGCTGTCTGCAGGGTGGATGCAGCGCTGCAGCATCAATTAACCTTTGGGGAACTTTGGCAGCGCCGCTCAGGCGTGGCCGGGCGCTGATGGGGCGCGGAGCGGAGCCGCAGCCAGACTACAAAAGGCCGAGCAGGAGCCAGGCACAGCCACCTGAGCCGGGGCGCTGTGTCTAGCCAGCCCCCGATAAGTGCTTTTATCTCCTCTCCTTGTGTTTCCCAGGGCGGCTTTCTCCTCCTCGCCGCGGAATGCTAATGCAGAGCGAGTGCCTGGCCGGCAGTTCTGGGGACACAGTGACCCCATCCATCCATCCATCCATCCATCCATCCATCCATCCATCCATCCATCCATCCATCCATCCATCCATCCATCCATCCATCCATCCATCCATCCCGCAGCCCTGCCCGCACAGCGCCGTGCCCGCCCGGGTGTGACTGTGTGCACGGGGGCTCTTGGATTGGGGAAGAGATGAGGATCTGACCCCATGTTTCACAATGCTTGGTTTATTATTTTATGATATGTATTGAATTAAAACTATACTAAAAGAATAGAAGAAAATGTTTCATCAGAAGGCTAGCTAAGAATAGAATAGGAAAGAATGATAACAAAAGCTTGTGTCTCAGAGAGTCCGAGCCAGCTGACTGTGATTGGTCATTAATTAGAAACAACCACATGAGACCAATCCCAGATGCACCTGTTGCATTCCACAGCAGCAGATAACCATTGTTTACATTTTGTTCCTGAGGCCTCTCAGCTTCTCAGGAGGAAAAATCCTAAGGAAAGGATTTTCCATAAAAGTTGTCTGCGACACCCTGGCACCCACCCGGCTCTGTGGGCAGCCCCAGAATGGTCACTGTGCCAGGGGCACCCTGTGACAGACCAGTGTCCGAACCCAGGACATTCCTCTGGCTGCCCTGTAGGGCTCTAGCCCCTGCCCAGGGGGCTCAGAGCCCTTGGCACAGACCCCAAGACCTCTGTGCCTTTGATTTTGCCCTTGGAAAAAACAATTACCAACCTTATATGAAGAATTACAAGCCACGAAAGTTTAAGTAGAATGATGGTGAATTTATCACAGGGTGGAAAAATAGATTTTTTTGGGGTTTTTAAAATGGGGGTTCAGGGGGCAAGATGGAGGAATCTGGGCATGTCCAGCCTTTCTCCTTCTTCTTCTTGGCCTCCATCTTCTGCTGTGATGTTGGCATTTTAGATTGGTTTAGAGTAGAAGCTCACTGTCTAACATAGGTGATAGGTGTTGGAAAGTAATTGTAAATATTGTACACGTAGTTTTTAGTGTAAAAAGATAACACTGCCCCAGGGGCAGGCAGAGTGCCTCTGTCTGACCTGCTGAGCAGAGCTGGGCTGGACAGGAGAAAGAATTTTATAGATAAGATACAATAAACAACCTTGAGACTGAGAACTGAAGAGCTCTGACTCCTTCTTTGACCGCCGGGCTGGGAAAAGAGAATTTCTAACATATCTTGGGATCATTCTGTGCAGTAGAGACCCAAGAGCTGAGCCCTCTGGCTCTGTGGCACAGGTGTTCCTGCTCTGCACCCTGCCAGGGCCAGCAGGGAGGCCGAGGGGGCTCTCAGCACAGGGTGCTGGTCCCCAGGCAGTGGTGAGCTCATGGTTCCTGCAGCTCCATCCCATGGGAACTGTGCTTGGTGTGTTCCTCAGGCACCTCTGGCTGTCTGGGAAGGCCAGACTGGGAGGTGAGTGGGCAAAATGAGAGAGGAAAAAGCAGAAAATAACAGCGAGGTTTTAGAGGGAGCAGCAGTACCAGGGATGTGTCCTGCAGGGAGGAGTCTGCTCAGGCTTGTCCATAAATCATTTATGCTCCTGCACACGACCTCTTCTTGGCCACTGAGCTCTGCTCTTCAGAGAGCAACACACTCCTTGGCCAAGGCTCCCTGTGAGGCAGTCAGGCATCAAATTCCTGGAAACCTGGCATAAAGCATTCCCTTCATCCCAGCCTGCTGTGGGCACTGCTGTCAGCCCCTGGGGCACAGAGGAGGGCAGCCCAGGCCCCCCTGGCACATGCCACTGTCCCTTGGGAAGCTGTGGCAGGGATGTGCCATGCTTCCCATGGCTGCCCCCAGCCAGGCAAGAGCAACAGGAGCCTGAAAGAGATGGAATCCTTCATGACCAGGGGTGTCAGGGGCTCTGGTGTTGAGATGACCCCGAGGTGTTGGAAAGTCTCTTTTTCCCAGCCCTGAGACCAAAGAAGGCAGAATTCCTCAGCTCTGGTTCTCAAGGTTGTTTATTTGCTTTTATCTAATACAGCATTCTGTATTAGGTCTGTCTGTCTGTCCTGCTGAGGTCTATCTGGCAGGTTGGGTTGAGGCACACTGACTGCCCTCAGGGTGGTGTTATCTTTTTGCACCATGTGTACTCTATTTACAATAATTTTCCAATACCTATCACCTATGTTAGACAGTCTGTCTCTACTCTAAACCAATCCAAAAGTGAGGAGTCATGGTTCAGAGCAGCAAGGACAGAAGAGGATGAGGAAACTGCAGCTGTGGCCTCCATCACAGCAGAAGATGGAGGACAAGAAGAAGAAGGAGAAAGACAGAACACACCCAGATTCCTCCATCTTGCCTCTTGAACCCCCATTCTAAAAACCCCAAAATTCTGCTTTTCCACCTTGTGGCAAATTCACTATCATTGTATTCACACCCTTGTGGCTTGAAACTCGTCTCACAAAGTTGGTAACTTTTTCCATGGGTTAAAATCGAGGCACAGGTTTCTTTGACTCAGTGCCAAGGTCTCTGAGTCCCCTGGCAGTGTCTGGAGTCCTCCAGGGCAGCCAGAGGAGTGTCCTGGGTTCTGACGCAGGGGGACTGTAAGTTTGGGGTGGTGTGGCAGGATCCCCTGGGTCTCAGCCCCTTTCCCAAGGGCAGCCTCTCTGGAGCTCTCAGCCCAGCTGGGGCAGCATTGCCGGCACTCTCCCAGCCTGTCTCCCTGCATGCAGCTTTCCCTGCCTGCTCCAAGGCAGCCCTTGTGCTGCAGGGGAGCCAGGAGGCAGCAGCAGCCCTGGCACCTTCTGTGCCCAGCCTGGGCACACCTGGAGCCCTGCCCACAGCAGGTCCTGTCTGTGCCTGTGTGTCCTCCCTGACAGAAAGGGCCACCTTGGCCACCTCTCCCATGATCTCAGCCTGGCCAGAGCTGTGAGCCATAGCAAACCTGCTCCTTCTGGGGCTGAGCCAGAGCTGGTAAATTGATGGAAAACCACCAAGGCCTCTGGGACTGGTCTGAGCTCCTGCTGCTGCAGCCCTCATGGTGGGGACACGCGTGGAGGCAGGAGTGTCACAGACATCTTTTCGTGAAAAGTCCTTTCCTTAGGATTTTTTCCTCCTGAGAAGCTGAGAGGCCTCAGGAACAAAATGTAAACATTGATTATCTGCTGCTGTGGAATGCAAAAGGTGCATGTGTGATTGGCCCAGGTTGAATGTTTGTAATTAAAGGCCAATCAAAGCCCAGCTGGCTCGGACAGAAAGCCGAGCCACAAACCTTTGTTATCATTCTTTGCTATTCTATTCTCAGCTAGCCTTATGATAAAATCCTTTCTTCTATTCTTTTAGTATAGTTTTAATGTAATATATATCATAAAATAATTAATCAAGCCTTCTGAAACATGGAGTCAATATTCTCATCTCTTCCCTCATCCTAAGATGCCTGTGAACACTGTCACAGTTGTTCCTCTGTGTCTGTGTTCTAAGCAATGGATGAAGCCTCCTTGTCCAAAACCAGCCTGAACATCTGCCATTACTGCTGGGAAGTGCAACTCTTTTCCTGCAGAGTGAAAAGTGCTGAAATCCCCCAAAATGTCTTTCTCCAAGCTGGTGTTTCAGAGGGCTCTGACAGCGTTGTGGGTGTCTGGTCACATGGAGTCTGGCACAGCCATGGACTCAGCCTGGATGCTGACTGATTTAAGCTCCTTTAGAATGATGTAGTAGGATATCATCATTATATCATTCTGCTGTCACACAGGTTGGGTTTAATCTGAGCAGAAACTGAATTCCCAGAGAGCAGTATATATTTGAAAATTAGGCTTAGCTAAATGCTTGTCATTGCAGGTTTATTAATGCTGAATATGAGCAATAATTGCTTCAGCCATGAACTTGGTTCAATTTTGTGTGAGTGTGGCTTTACCTGTCAGCTCCTGCTTTTTAATCCATGTCCCACAGCTACACAGCAGCATGTCCCTCAGCCACCCCTCTGGGATAACTAGATATTCACAATTTATCCCAGAAATTCATGGTGTCACACAAACCATGGCTCTGGAAGTTTGCAGATGGCTCTTGTGCTGGACACTATGGTGCATTTAGTGACATTTTGCCACAATGGACTGAGAGTTGGAAAGTCACCTTTAAAATCTGGAACTGCTTCTGAAAGCTCTGGAAAGTGATGTTTTAAGAACCTCCTCTTCTTAATCTGTGATGTGTTACAGATCTTCCACCTCTCCTTCTCCTCCCAGTTCTGACTAACACTTGTATTTCAGAGATGCTCATGAACACACTGACTCAGGCAGGGCTGCTTGGTGAGCACAAATTCTATTGCAGGGGCAGGTGAATGTTCCTGCCATGAAAAGCAGAGCTGCTCCAGCCCACAGGGACCATTGTGGTGGTACAGGAAAAACCTGAGAGGTGTATTTTTAGTCTTTGAAGGGTTTCCATCAATGGCTCATTAGGTTTATCGAGGCAGCAGTGATGTTGTCAAACACACTCTGCATGCCTACCCTGTTTTGCAAAGAACAAAACCATGTAACAACAAATTAATGCACAGAACAGTGGCTTTTCCATGAGCAGTGGACATCAGTTTGGCCCTTTCCACACCTAGATAGCAGGTCTTAATTTTCCAGTTCAAAACCACTCAAGTGTTAAGAAGTGCCATGCTGCCAGTCTGGGTCCAGATGCTGCCACAGCAGATGTCCTGGGCCTGGAGCTGTCACTTCTGCACTAAATGTCCCAGTGCCAGTTTTGCCACGTTACAGGGCACAATCCTTGAGATGTTGTGGTGACATGACACACTTTGACTGGTTTTAGCTATGACTCTCCTTTGCTTGGCTCTTTAAAGTTCTCCCTCACAACTTGCCAGCTATGGAAAGAGCTCTTTTTACTCTTGTTTTGACAGTGAAATTGATGCCAGTTTTGGGGAAACACTATAAATATCCCCGAGTCTGTGATCTCTGGTGTTAGTATTTCCTGGCAGTGCTTTCAAGAGTATCTGATTGATAAGCACTCAGCACAATGGTGAGTCCTGACACGTTTTTAAGTGTTCACAGATGTGGCAGATAACCTTGTCCCATCATCTTTGGATGCCAGGCTGAGGGCTGGCCATGGTTTATTGATAGCCACAACTCCAGCAAGGTCCATCGTTATCAGGGAGTCACAACTCAGCCAAGTGCTCACTTCATTTCCAGGACACTTTAAAAGATTATCCTCACAGCTTCTTCTATTTATTATTTTTCAGATGGGCTGGAGGATGACAATGGTTTGGTTTCTTATAGTCACTTTCTGGATTCTTAGAGATAATTAGAGAGCATAAAGCTGTTTGTTTGTATAGGAAATGTTACTTGGGTCTTGTGCGAGTGATCTTTTGTGATCTGATGTGAAATGGCTCCTTAGGAAATTGTCCAGCTTGTCAGTTTACTCCATTTCACGAGCCTTTTAGTCACAAAATCCCCATTATATTTCTGGCTAACACCTCCAATTATCATTAAATTTTCTTCTGCTCTGGTGAGTGACCTGCAAACCCAGTGATGTTCCTCAGTAACATTAACAAAACCACTTCTACCACCAACTTCTGCATTAGCCCAGCTCCCTGGTGCTGAGTTGTTGGGCTTTCCCCTCATGGTGCCTGCCTTCAGACAGAGCAGGATGTGCCCTTGGTGTCTGTATTTGAAACCTGATCAGAAATGCTCAGTCACCAACAGTCCCCTCCCCTCCCCGTACTCCTCAGTGCACTCCAGAGCATTGTAATGGCTGAAGATGATGAATACTATGCAGACAACACACCCAGCTGTCCAAGCACACAGTCAGTGCAGAAATGAAGATATGCCTGCCTAAGTAAAAGTTTGATTAATTGCATTAATTAGGCCCTAAGGTATGGTTCATAAAATAAGAGTACAACTGGTATATTGGATTGGGGAATTGACTATGTGACAGGGAACAAACAGTGGCACGAACGGGAGCTCGTCTCTGTCTGGAATGGCATGATAAATTATCAATTAAATAATGGAGAGTGACAAAGCTGCAGTCTGGGAGAGGCGACCTCCAGCCACGGCTGCGGCCAGCCCGGCTGGGTGACTCAGCCACATCTGTCACTCTGCAGCGCTTCCATCCCAGTTTGCTCTCCTCAGTCCCACCTGCACAGCCCTGGGCTCGTGGCCCTGGCACACTGCAGGGCACTGGATCCCATGGGGGGAGTGTGGGCTCAGCAACCATGGGGCACTGGGCTCCTAGAGGGCACTCACCAGCTGCTGGTCTCCTCCTGCCCTGGCAGCAGGACCACCTTCTGCTGGGAAAAGGGGTGAAGGGGTATTAATTCATCCCAAATGAACTGGGTTTGACCTTCCCATGTGTCACACCTTCTCTTCTCAGGGTGTCCCATCCTTTGGCATCACCATATTTGCTCACCAGGGTCCTGCCTTGGTGGGAGAGCCATGGGTCAGCCCGAACATGAGGTCCAGCAGAACTTCTCCTCCTGGATCTGGGACTTTTTGCAAGGCTTTTGTGTGGCTACAGCTGCAGCTTCCACATCCTCTTCTGTCCTTGCTGCTGTGAGCAATGGACTCCTCACTGCTCTTCCCTCCCATGGTGCTGCAGATCCATGGGGATTTGCCTGCTACAGATGGGCTCATCCCCACCTGCACAGGCAGAGGTGGGTGGATGGTCTGTGTTGGTGGTGTGCTCCCCCACATCCCTCTCCCATTTCCCACCCGAGCATTTCCCATTTCCCTCTCCCATTTCCCACCCGAGCATTTCTCATTTCCCTCTCCCATTTCCCACCCGAGCATTTCCCATCTCCCATTTCCCTCTCCCATTTCCCACCCGAGCATTTCCCATCTCCCATTTCCCTCTCCCATTTCCCACCCGAGCATTTCCCATTTCCCTCTCCCATTTCCCACCTGAGCATCTCCCATTTCCCTCTCCCATTTCCCACCCGAGCATTTCCCATTTCCCTCTCCCATTTCCCACCTGAGCATTTCCCATTTCCCTCTCCCATTTCCCACCCGAGCATCTCCCATTTCCCTCTCCCATTTCCCACCCGAGCATTGAGGAGTGCCCGATTCCCCAGGCTGGGTCTGTGAGCGCCGCTCCTGCCTCGGGCAGTGCTGAGAGAGCTGCAGGCACAGCTGGGCAGGAGCAGCCTCTCCAGATCCCTCCTTGTGGCTGTTATCAAGGACTCTGCATCCCCACAAAGGCAGCAGCAGGCTGGGACAGGTGCGGTACCCCCTGCCCCAGGAAGATGGTGAGTGTCACTATAGGACATGAAACAACACCACGTGCACACACCGCTGCTCTCAAGGTGAAGGGAAGTTTATTTTCTGACTCCAACATTTATAGTTTTCCAAAAGTGACACTGGATTGGAGGGTGAAAGTGCCACCTCTTCAATGACACTGGACAAACCAACAGTCCATCAAATTTCTCGTCCTCCATAAAAAAATGCAAAACAGTAAGTTATTTACAGAAAGCGTGTGAGAAAGTTTGCTACAAGAATGCAAACTTTGCTTCAGAAAGCTTAGAAAATCTTTAAAAATCAGGGCGACAGACGAGAGATGCTCCCTCCCCTGAAGCACTGCTTCAGTTTCTTCTGGAAGAAGGTTCCTTCAGGATAATTTCCACCAGCTCTCACTTTCCACAGCATTTTCTCTCATTCTGCATTGTTTTCTGTTCCAAGATTTGTTCCATTATTACTTCTGGTGTCACACAAAAGGCTTGACTGAGATCTAGGCTGGACTCTGACAAAAATACTCTACAAAAATACCTCTACAAAAGGAGTGAGCAGGTCTGTGACCGGTGCAGTTGGAGTGTATGATTTGGGCACCCCCAGGGGAGCTTCAGCACTGACAGAGAGAACTCAGGAGATGGTGTGGGCTGAATGATCCTCTCCCTTCCTTGGGAATGGTCCCTGCAGCAGAGGAGGGACTAAAGGCAATGCGAGAGTGGAAACCCAGCAGGGAAATTCTCCCAGTTCCACCCTGATGAATGGCTGAGTCAGGGACATGTGCCTGGCCATTAGTTGTGTTGTCTCCATAGTGGGTGCCCAGACAATGTGAGATGCTGTTTGAACATTTCTCTTGTCACACGCCCCTGGCAGGGTGGGATGCTGGGGAAGTGACAGCTCTGTGGTGCTTGGTGTCTTGTTCATTCTCAAACCATCACTGGGAACACTCCTCTCACCTCCTGTCTGTCAGATTTCTCTGCCATCCATCCTGTACATTCAGACAGGGCCCTTTCAGGCAGACCAAGGCTGACCCCAGTTGTCAAACAGAAACAAGAGTGGTCCAAAGGTGGTTGAAATCCACACAGCCTGGTTTTCCCTCTGTTCCTTGCGTTCCTTCCTCCACCTGTGTTTCCTTGCCCTGGGTGGAGCAAGGACAGTGGCCTGGGACAGAGCAAGCACAGTGTTTGCTAGTGCATGCTGGGGAAGGACAGATTCCCCCCAAAACTAAAGAAAGAAGCAGTTCCTGGTCCATTAGTGCTTATGGTGCCATGCTGTGATGAGTGAAGGCCAGACAGGGGAGGAAAGCCAGAGAGGGACACAAACTACAGCCATGGGATGTTCACTTGGGATGCAGGCACATCTCTGTGCTGATGGAAACACACCTCTGGCAGGTGTTTTAATGACTGAGCAGCACTGGGGACCTCAGAGATTTTTTGGTTCTTTCTTTACCCTTTCTGGATGACTTTTGGAGTTACAAGTTGTGGATTACTCAGCACCTTCTCTTCAGCTTCCTCTGAGCGCTCTGTGTGCCATTTTCTCAAGCTAAGCAGGGCTGTTGTTTCTGAACAACCTATCAGTGATGGTGACACAATCAGTGCTGTGGCTCTGCCTGTCTCTGCCATGGTTTCAGTGGGCTGCTCTCTGTCCCCTGACAGGTTGGGGATATTTGTGCAGCAGTGTCCCTATTCCTTTAAATACCAGTACATTTCTGGCATGTAAATTTGGAGATGAGTGGCTGTTCCTCATCTAGGTTTGGTTGTCGTAGCACAGGTTGTAGTTGGGATACTACTTCCACAGGATAGAAAGAAAATTTCCAAATTTCCATTTTTCTTTGGAAAACACCCACTCATTCTGCAATTTTAAAGCCATGTTTTCTGTGAGAGAGGCTGTGCACACCTGGGGGAGGTTGTGTCCTTGCCTCATCAGGTATCTTGCTGCACAGGGCACATCATCTCACCCCACAGGTGATGCTTAGTGAACCTGTAGTTGAGCTGGAGCCTGGTTTTCCAAAAGATGCCCAGCCTGGAGGTTTGGGATGAGTCTATTTCCAACCGCAGGCAATCTGGTAGAGCATCCCTCTATTCACAAAATGAACCAAGCTTTGAGCTTGCTCTTGGAAGCATGGAAATCTACTGGCAACGGGCATGCTACAGCAAGCAAACCTGTGGCTGATTCATCTGTCTCTCTGCTCCTGCTTTGTGTGCCCCTGGTGAGGCGAGCGGATGGGATTTGATTGGTGCCATCACAAAAAGTGGCTGGTGTTTGACAAAGAGCTGTGAGAGCCCAGCTGCCTCTGGCTGCAGCCAGGGCACATTGCCTCTCTCTGCTCCCCTGACCCACGGCCCTGCTGGTTTTGGGGCCCCACAAGCAGCCAAGCTGCAGTGGGACATCCCAGAGTGAGCTGACGTGGTGCTGTGCCTCTGTGTGAGGCTGCCCTGCAGAGCCCCCTGCCAGCTGGAGCCCTCTGGGCTGTCCCCTCCTGGCTGTCACAAGGAGCCACCTCTGCAGGACAAGCAGCAGCTCAGTGTCACTGCAGTCCAAACCTTGGCACCAGTACTGGCTGCCAAAGGTCTGTGCAGGCTGGTGGGAGCACTGTGGGGATGGAAACCCACTGGGTGCTGTGCTGTTGTCTTGCACATCTTTTTATTTGCCTCATTTGTTTGCATCTTTCAGACATGATTTGATAGCAGTCAGGGATCCTCCTTCACCCTCCTCAAAGGGTGACAAGTGGAGCTTTTAGAGTGTCTAAAGGTGGGACATGAGGATGATGAAGGGCCCAGAGGGGCCACACAAGGAGCAGCTGAGGGCACTTGGCCTGTCCAGCTGGAGCAGAGCAGACTGAGGCCAGACCTCCCCAGGGATGCAGCTCCTCTCAAGGGACAGAGCAGAGGCAGATCTGATCTCTGCTCCCTGGGACCAGGGGCAGGACCTGAGGGAATGGCTGGAGCTGTGCCAGGGGAATTTAGGTTGGACATTTGGAAAAGATCATTCTTCCATAAGGTGGTGGGACACTGACCAGGCTCCCCAGGGAATGGTCCCAAGCCCAAGGCTGCCAGAGCTCCAGAGCTGCTTGGACAATGCTCTCAGGGATGGGATTGCTGGGACGCCCTGTGTAGGGGCAGGAGTGGGACTGGATGATCCTTTTGGGTCCCCTCCAGCCCAGGATATTCCATTATTCAATGGTAACTGCAGAGGGCTGCCACCTTACCCAAGAAGTCCCCACATCTGCCCCCCAAAGCACCCCCTGTGCCTCCAGAGCTGGTGACAGGCAAGGGCTTTGGCTCTGGCAGACAAAGCACATCTCCCAGGCTTATCCATCCCTCGCTGTGATATCAGCCCCAGAGGGAGTTCCTGTGTCAGGGCACTTTTTGGGTGGCAGAACAGATGAAAAAACCCCATGATCGAATGCAGAAATCCCCGCCCATCCCCTTGCCTCACACATGGCAGCTGGTGAATTTGTTGTGAAATGCCATCCGCTGTCCTGTTTATTCCAGATGAAAATCTCTTCTCCAGGGACTTTTCCCCCAGGAAAAGTTATTCATTTGTGTAAGTACTTCAGAAGGAAAGACTCTGAAGCAGGTCTGAAACTAAACCCTACTCTCTCATCAAGGCTGAGGAGTCCAGCTAAAGCAGCTACAGCACCCCTGCTTTACTTTTCAGGAGAAAAAGAGATCCTTCCCATGGCAGGGAGACAGCTCTGCCAATGTTTCCTTCTCATACCTAGCACTGGCAGTAATTTCAGCTGTGGCAAGATTCATCAAAGTTAATCATCTGACCCTCATCTACATGAGATAATTTTTCAGCGAGCAGGATTTGCCAGTAGCCTCAGCTGGCATCACGCAGACCAACATGAACAAATCACATCCTGTTCCAGGTCTGGCTTTCCAAATCCCAAGCAGGGAAAGAGAGCAGCGGGCGTCAGATCCTGAGGAAGACCTAGATTCAATTCAGCTCTTGGTGTTGGGCCATACGGCTGCCTCAGGTAGCTCTTCAGCGAAAATCTGACAGTCCCCAAAACTTCACGAACACTTCTGGCCCTGAGCGGCTGGCATCTTGCACAACCTTCTGATCTGACAAGTTTGCCAACATCCTGAATGGTGAACATCTCATGGGGTAGGCGGTTCTTGGGAGGCTTCCATGCATCTTCTGTCGTCTCTGAAAACCTGTCTGAAAAAAACCCGGCCTCCTTCTGGCTTTGCCTTCAGCCCGGCACCGAACCTATGGAGGCAGGTTCAATTGGAAAGGTCCCATCTCTGCAGGGGTTGGAGCCAACCTTCTGATTTGATGTGAACAGTATGTACGAATGCCACTGAATGACATGTTTCCATGATAAAGAGTGTGGTGATGAAATTCTCCTGCGTGCCAAGGATGGAAACAAAAAAGTCAGTGGGCAGCTGCAACACATCACAAGAGCTGGAAAACAAAAATCCTTTCTGATTCCCAGAGCAGTTCTTGAGGTGCTTGGAAACCTCAGATTCCTGCCCCCTGCAAGGGACCTGCACTTCCCCTGAACACATAAAGCACTGTCACTGTATTAAAGCTAAACAAATACTCCACAGAGAATGGGGAGATATTGTTTGAGTGACAAAGGCTGATAAATCATTCTCTGGACGTTTTCCTCTTTGCTTGGCTTCTTCCCGTTGATCCATAGGAAATCGGTGGCACTTTGCATGTGAAAATCCATAACCCAAAAGTCCATGCATTGATGACTTTGAGCAAGCCGTGTTCTCGGGTAAAACACACCACTTGCTTTTGGCTTTCATCAGCATTGTTCAGTGGGGAGGAGGATAAAGAAAGCCCGGGGTGGTTTTTGATGTGGGGGCAACAGAGCTGATCTGTGTCCTCGTGTCAGAGCAGCCCCCAGGCCCATCCTGGAGAAATGCACACTATGGATGTGACACCCACCCCCGAAGCCACAGCTCAATAGTGCTCAGGATGCTGGGAGCTGTGGGCAGAGAGATAAACACTTGCCATTGATGCAAATGATCCCTTTGTGGACAGCTGGAACGTGGTGGGCACCTGAGATTCATTGGTTCAGCAGAGACCTGAGGAGCTCAGCCTGTCTGCCCCACCTCAGACACCAGCCCTGAGCTCCCCTTCCCTTAAAATCCACTTGCTGTGGACTTGGCACTTGGCACATCAGTCTGATTTCTCGTATTTTAGGCCTGTTGTGGTGGGCTGACCCTGGCCAGCAGCTCAGCACCCAGAGAGCTGCTCATTTGCTTCCTCCCCGCAGCAGGATGGGGAAAAGAATCAGAAGAGCAAAAGTGAGAAAACCCGTGGGTCGAGGTAAAGAAACAAAGCTGTGTGCCTGCTGAGGGAAATAAGGAATTCATTCACTCCTTCCCATCAGCAGGCCCATGTCCAGCTGCTTGCTGCAGCTCAGGGCTTCAGCACACGTGATGGATACTTGGAGAGACAAACATCATAACCACACACAGCCCTTCATCCTCCTTTCCCTGAGCTTTTATTGCTGCCATCATATGGTCTGGAATATCCCTCTGGGCAGCTGGGATCAGCTGTCCTGGCTCTGGACCTTCCCAGTCTGATGCCTGGGGGCAGGGATGGGAAACAGAGAAATCCTCAGCACAATGCAAACACTGCTCAGCACCAACCAGAACACCAGTGTGTTATCAACACTGCTTTAGTCACCAGTCCAAAACACCATGGCACCATACAGGCAGCTGGGAGGAAAATGAGCTCAATTCCAGCCAGACCCACTACACCCACAAAACTCCAACCCACAAAGCCTCCCTGTGCCTGGGGCAGCACTTTCTGTCTGACATTGCTGAAAACTTCTCAGGGCTCCAAAATGCCTCGTACAGAAATAGGTCCAGCAGGATCATCTTCCCCTGAAAATCTTCTTTTGATCCAAAGGGAGAGACAGCCTGAGGCTGGAGGGAGGAGCAAGGGACCTGCAGAGTGCTCCCCTTCAGCACAGGATAGGTACCAGGAGAACTTTGCTTTGCTTAGATGTCCTGAAGAACGGCTGAGTCATTTTCCTTCCTTGTGCCTCATTTTCCCAGTGCCCAGGGCAGACCTGGCAGCACCTGTGTCCCAGGGATTGGTGGTGTTGCAGGGAGGCTGATGGGGTGTGTGTGAAATCACCTGGTGCTGGCTCTGCTGTGTGGATATTTTGTCACCCTTTCCCTGACCTTGTTTATCTTGGAGCTGCCTCTCCCACAAGATGTCACCTCCACCTGGGAACGACCGATTTGGTTCAAGGCTCAGGGAAGTTTCCCTGCAGATCTGTGCCACAAGATGTGATCTGAACCTGCACAGCATATGGCTCAGATCTCCGTATTTCGTAGAAAATGGGACTTAGCTTCGTAATCCTGAACTAAACATCAAGAGAAGCAAGCAGAGCCAGAAGGGAGCATCACTGCCACTCTCCTGCCAGTTTTCTGGGTCGGCACTGCCTTACTCACATCTCTGCACAAGCCTGCAGCAGGCAGCCGCTCTCACCCACCAAAACTCCTTTCCAAGCATCCAGATGGGGACTGAGTCAGGTTTCAGCTGAACCCCTCCCAGGTGGTGCACCAGGTAGCCCTGGGCAGCACTGCCTTGCACTGTGCTGGTGACACTGTCACTGAGCTCTGCACCAGCAGGGTCCCCTCTCAGCCTCAGGGTCCTGAAAGAGCTCTGCAGTGAGTCACCACTGGCACTGCTGATCTTGTGCTGGCAGAGGTGGGTCCTCTGTGTCCATCAGTCCCACTGTGTGCATCCAGCAGTCTGGAATCCAGAACTGGATCGTGAACCATAAGGGCTTCACAGTGTGGGGAGCAGGTGTCACTACAGGACATGAAACAACACCATGCACACACGCTGCTGCTCTCAAGGTGAAAAAAGGGAAGTTTATTTTCTGACTCCAACATTTATAGTTTTCCAAAAGTGACAGTGGATTGGAGGGTGAAAGTGCTACTTCTCGAATGACACTGGACAAACCAACAGTCCATTAAATTTCTCTTCCTCCATAAAAGAACGCAAAACAATAAGTTATTTACAGAAAGTGTGTGAGAAAGTTCGTTACAAAAATGTAAACCTCAGAAGGCTTAGAAAATCTTAAAAAATCAGGGTGACAAGCAGGCATGTGCCCAGGCAGGCAGCAAGGACTTTGCTGTCCTGTCCTCTGGCTGGCTGTGCCTCTTCTTGAGCCTCAGCCTGTCTGAGTTTGACCCATGTTTTCATATTCTTCTTTATCCATTCCTGACCCCTGTTTCCATATTCTTTATCCATTCCTTGGCTGTAGTTCTGCAGTTTGTTCTTTTCCTTGCCGAGTTTCAGCGCAGTGAGTGGTTCAGGAATCAGCTGGCTTGGTTGTTTGCTGTGTTTCCATGCCTTCCTTTGTACCTGGATGCTTAAGATCATTTCAGTGAGGAGGTGTGAGGAGCCCTCCCCTCTGTCCCCCTTAACCCCTGGATGTCCCTCCTGGCTCTCCAAGGCCACGGGAGATGTCTCCAAGCCCTCTGCCTTTCCCTTGCCACTCTCCTGCCACTCCGAGCTGTGAACTCTCACAGCTGCTCTCACCCAAGGTGCCTCCCACTTCCAGTTTGCAAGGATCCTACATCAAATCCATGCAGCCTGGAGCTAACAGATGTTTTGCCATCCCATCAGCTCACTAAGAAATCGAGATGCTGATTTTTCCCCGTTGCTTGTACCGCCTGCACCAAAGGTTCTCTGGGATAAAAGCCGACTTTGCTGAACACCTGCTCAGCCCTTTGCTGCCCTCTGAGCCCTTCTGCAAAGGTCTAGTCATGCCATTTTCCTGCAGATGCTCTCTTAGGATGCAGAGTTGAAAATCAGTGACCTCTACAATACTAGATATCACGAATTTGTCTGATTACAGGACTCCTGAGTCTTTCTCCAGGTCTCTTGGAGATGTTTCCCACTGAAAATGGGCTACCTGGCCACGCTTCCCCACAGTTTACTGAAGAGCTAGAGTTCCTCTTTATACCTTACCCCAGCCAGCTGGAAAGAACAGTCACGCTCACAAAGAGCCTCTGTTATTTTCCCAGAGGGGAGCCTGAGTGCTGTGGCAAGACCAATCCATGCTGATTATCCCTCACTGGCCATACAAGATAAAGTGAAGCACAGAGAGAATCTTTCATGGCTGCACAAAGGAAGGGCCAGGCTGAGTGCAGCTCCAGGGCTGAAAAACCTTCCTCTTTCTCTACAGCAGCGTGGAGCAGATGTTGCCTTTGTGACCCACCTGCATCAGGTATCCAGGCAGGGCCAGTCCTTCCCAGGCTGTCCTAGCCATGTCCTCACTGCATGGGAAGGGAGGATTTCTAGCCCACCATCCCTCCATTTCCAGGACAGAAAAGATGGGTGTAAGAGGGAAAAGAGCCACCAGTCTTTTTTCTGTGCCCACTGGAGCACGGCTGCTCCGCGCCTGTGCCAGGCCCTGCACGTGTGTTAAGGGCAGGATGCACTTTTTGAGGATCCTGCAGAAAATGCATCCTGCTAGCTCCCTCCTCTGTAGGCAGCCCAGCTCTGCAGAGCTGTGAGTCACGGCAGGCAGCAGGATTTTATTCCTGTCATTGCCACACCAGCTCAGACACAGGCACAGGGGAGCTGTGGGCTGAGGCAGGAGGTGCCATTTCTGCACGGTCGCTCTCCAGGCAGGAGCTGGACTTTTCTCACAGTGTTTTTTTACAGCATCTCAGCAAATCAAACTCTGGGCACAGAGGGTCAGGACGTGCTGCATATCAATGAGGGGGCTGTACAGCAGCCACTGCATTCTCTTATCTCCTGCTATCCCCTATGGAAAGCTGGACCTCAGCGCTGACATGTTTTGCTGAAGAGGTCTCCAGAAAGACACACAAGTCAGCAGGGAGCAGGAGGAGTCCTTGAACTGTCAGCAGAGGAGGAGGGACAGCACAGAGGGGCTGTTGGATGGAAGGTGGATTTGGAAAGCTGTGCATGACCACTGGCCTTTGATAAGACACAACCAGAGCACCCAGGGAAGCTGGGAGGAGTAAATATCCACCACCCTCCAGCAGAAAACAGCATGGCAAAACAGGGATCCCACCCTGGTCCCACCCAACAGCTGGGGAGTCTTGTTCTGCTGCCCTGACCGTGTGGATCTCCCTTCTGAGTTCATAAAATTACAAGTTTGCTGTCTAAGTGATAGCACTAAGCTGCTGTCTGAGTTTTTTGTGTAAGTGATCTGATGTCCTTGGTAAGGAAGGGGATGTCTCCTCACAGACCAGTTTGTCACAGCAGAAGAAACTGGACAGCTCAGTCTCTGGCTGTAAACAGAGCTCAGACTCCAAGCTGTGATTCAGGTGAGGAGCTCTGGGGTGTGAGAAGCAGCTGGGATAACTCATGGTTTTGTGGAGCGTGGGGCAGAGCAGTCCCCCTGTGCCCCATGCCACGTCTGTGCCTGACCCAGCTGCTTGGCCATTCTTTACTCTAGGGAAGGGGAAAAGAGCATCTGCTGAGCAAATTCAGGATCTTACAGCTCCTTAAAGGGTTTCACCCATGCCCTTTGTCAATCTGGTGTGAGTTGAGGACCAGCCCATTTTTGGGCCCAGTGTGAGACATCCTCACACACTTTCAAGCTGAGAACGTGCCTAAATCAGGGTAAATCAGTTACCCTGTGATCTACATATGTAATTTCTACATTTTGGACAAACAAGATCTCTGAAGGGGCTGAAATCCAATAGAGGACCAAGGCAAGGAAACAATAAAAGAAAAGGATGCACCCAGAAGGGAAAACAATGGCTTCTCCATCCACATCCCTCAAAGACACAAAGAGATGTTGATGGGGAGTGACCTCTGAAGATTTCTGGTCCAATCTGCTCAGAGCTGGCCAGTGGCTCAGCTGTGGTTTGTCCTAACTGCTTCCTGAGAGCCCCCCTTCCCTGTCCAGGGAAGAAACACCCATAGAGATAAAACATGTTTCAACCAGAATTGCTCAAGCTTGTGGCCATGGCTCTTTTTTTAACTTACCACTGACTAATCAGCCTCTCACCTCCCCAGGACCACATCACACAAGGAAGGGAAGGAAGGCGTTGCTAAAGGTGCCATTCTGAGTGTGTTCCCCTCAGAGAAGGGATTTAATGAGGTCTTTAGGAAGCTCTCAGAAAAAAAGACTGCACTGCCAGCCCCACCACTCAGGCAGCTGGGAGCTTTGTCCTGAGTGCAGACATTGCTCAAATACTGAGTGGGAGAGGCTCCAACAGGCAGAGTGAGCAGATTGTTCCTGGCAGGCCCTGGCTGCATGGCAGAGCCACTTGAGCCCTGTCCAGGCTGCCTCTGCATGGGGAGAAATTGTCCAAACCAAGTGCAGCTGCTAAGCAAGATCTCCAAGTTACCTGCAGCTGGAAGAGTTTCAATGCTGCTGGGACTGAAGTCAGGAGGTTTTGCATTGGTAGATAAAGCTAATTGGGTTTTTTTTTAATTAAAAAATGAAGATATGTCACTTCCTGGGACTGGAGATGGCAGAAGTCCTGCCTTCAGGACACGGAGGAGGCCCCCACACTCTGGGCCAGGTGTGCACGTACAGAACAGAGAAGTGACTCCACACATGTGCCCTCTGCTTATGGCACAGCACATCAACATTCCCCATCCTGCTGGGCCTCCTTGCCCATGGCAAGAGCTGGCCACAAGCTGCTTTGTGCAGGATGTTTGAAGCCACGTGCAGGAACAAGATCATCTCTGTCCAGAGGCACTGGGTTGAAAGCATCTGAGTAATCAGAGAATGATGGAATCACAGAATGGTTTGTGTTGGAAGGGACCTTAAAGATCATCCCATTTCACCCTGCCATGGGCAGGAACACCATCCTCTATCCCAGATTGCTCCAAGCTCTGTCCAGTCTGGCCTTGGACATTTCTAGTGATGGGGAAACCATAGCTTCTCTGGGGAACCTCTGCCAGGACCTCACCACCCTCACAAGGAAAAATTTTTTCCTAATATTTAATTTAAACCTACTCTCAGTTTGAAGCCATTCCTCTTTGTCCTAACAATAATAGTTACAAGGAGTTTAGTAGTTTCTTCAAATCATCTTTCCTGAATTGAAAAATGGTTAGAATGGTTGTCTGTGAACCCACCCAAGTTCTCCCTGGAAATTACAAACCCCCTGATTTTTGTTTGCTAACACATTGTCTATTTTTACTGAAACCTTCTCCAAAACTGTTCAAAATTTGTCATCGACCAAAAGCATTCTGTTTAAATACAGCTTCTGAAAAAAGTGAATGCTCATAATTCTGCAGAATATGGCAAATGTCAAATTGAATTAATGCCAACTCCACTTATTTATTAAAAAGGGACAATCTTTCCATTTAAGTCAGTTCCTATCAAATATTTTGGCCAGCTCCCCTAACTGCGGCCTTAATTGTGATCCACTTATCCTGCTGGAGCCCATCAAATGAACAGAGGTGAGGACAGGGAACAGAAATTTCTTGGGAGTGAAATCAAGGGCAGACGAGGAATTCCCTACCCCCATGACAGAAACCCACCCATTGCCAAGGAAAGCTCATTGCTCAGACTTCAAACACTACAGCTTGTGCTTAATTTGGATACCACGGTTCTCCTGCTAGGATGAAAAAGTGCCAGTCTTACTCCAGGCAGAAGAAATTGGGGGCTTAGCAGAGCTGCCAGCCCCATCTCTGCCCAGGAGCAGTGCCATGGTCCAGAGCAGTGATGGCAGCTGGCTCAGATGGACAATGGTGAGTTGGATATGGGGGGAAGGAAACCTTTTTTACTCACTGGGGAGTCAGCCTGGCTTTTCTTCACCTTAAACAGCAGTAATCACTCTAGAGCACAGCCCAGTGCCATTAACTGTTGGAACTCAGCGCATCCCTCTGGGTGTCCAGAGTTGCCAAGGACCCCTTTGGGGAGCTCAGAGACCCTGGCACACAGCCCAGAGCACCTGGGGATTTGATTATGACCCCTGGAGCAAGTTACCAGCTTTGTATGAGGACGTGAAGGTCACTCAGGTTTGAAAAATTGAAAAAATGATCACAGGGTGAAAATGTAGATTTTAGGATTTTTGCTATGGGGGTTCAGGAGGCAAGATGGAGGAATCTGGGCGTGTCCAGCCTTTCTCCTTCTTCTTCTTGTTCTCCATTTTCTGCTGTGATGTTGGCACTTTGGGATTGGTTTAGAGTAGAAGTGCACTGTCTAACATAGGTGATAGGTGTTGGGAATTAAGTGTAAATATGTTATAGGTAGTTTGTAGTATAAAAGGACAACACAGAGTGCCTGTGGCTGCCCTGCTGAGCAGATCTCGACTGGACAGAAAGAAAATTTCATAGATAAGAATTAATAAACAACCTCAAAACAGAAAAGTGAAGAGTCCAGACTCGTTCCTCAGCCACGGGGGCCAAAGCAGAGACACTCTGCACATCTTGGGGCAGCAATCATCAACAGCAACCAAAGAATTAACCTGTGAGGTGTCTGCAGTGGTGGATGGGATAACGAGAGGTGAGGGCTGCAGGTGGGATATTCAGGTTGGGTGTTAGAAAAAGCACCTTCTCCTGTGGGTGGTGCAGGCCTGGGTTGGTCACAGAGGTGTGGGATTCTCCAGACTTGGCCAAACAAAGCCACATCTGAGTGCCAGCAGTGCTGCTCCAAGGGCAGGATGGACCAGAGGCCTCCAAGAGATGGACTCTCTGTACATGTTTAATTTCATGTCCCAGTCTGTCAGACTGTGACCTTATCTGTTCCACCAAGCTCAGGTGCAGCACCCTCTGCTCAGAGCTCCTGTGGGCAGGCAGACCTTGCTAAAAACACTGAACCATTTCTGTGCAATGATTTTTTGGAGGGAGGTGAGCACATACAGGCACAGGCAGCTTAAATTTTGGAATCATTTCCAGCCTGCAGGCTCTGTCCTCATAAAGCTTTGCAGAAATACCTTTCTTGCCAGGTCAGCTGATGTTGACACAGCTGGATGGGCTGTTGATGAACCTTCCTGACCTCAGGGCCAAGGAGTGAATGTGGACCCCTCTTGGACCTCATTCCAGACCCTTCTGAGGCCTCAGCCCCTCTCAAAACTCATCCTGACCCCTCTGGGACCTCAGCCCCCAGACTGGCTGTTTGATTGTGCTCTACCTCCAAACAAGGACAAATGAGGTAGAATTCAGAGAAGAGCAATAGGAATGATTATGGGGGTGGAGGTAATGGCTGAGGAGGAAAGGTTTTGAAATTTAAAGATGGATAGCCAGGCTACAAGCCTACATACAGAGACATTATCATCAGTCATTAAGCAACACAACACTTCAGAGCCAGGGCAGGCTCATGATTCAAGACAGCCCAGTCTCCAAAGTGCTGCAGCCCAGAGGAGCAGCACAAGGCCAGGCAGAGGGAGCCTGCTCAGGCTAGTGAGCATGAGCATTTATTTTTATTTTTTCTCTCAATGCAACATCTCACAATACGAAGTGAAATTCTGTTTGGCACTAGGCAGTACCACAGGGGCAACAGGGAAAGAGAACTTCCTAGCATCATTGATGATCTTGGAGGTCTTTTCCAACCTTGGTGGCTCTGTGGTTCTGTAATTCTATGATTCTATGACTCTATGATTCTGTGACTCTGATTCTATGATTCTATGATTATAATTATATGATTCTATGACTATGAATCTATGATTCTATGACTATGATTCTATGATTATAATTTTATCATTCTATGACTATGATTCTGTGATTCTATTATTATAATTCTATGATTCTGTGACTATGAATCTATGATTCTGAGATTTTATGACTATGATTCTGTGATTCTGCGGTTCTATGGTTCTATGATTCCACATTCAGGGAGAATATGAAGAAGTTGGGATTTTCTTGGCATGGCACTGATCAGCCAGAGGAGTGCCAGAGCCCCGCTGTTCAGGGTACTGAAGTTAGACTGGACAAAGCACTGGGCAGTAGCCAGTGGTGAGGAATGGCCAGTGGCCAGCTTTGGGACAGAGCAATCAGAGGAAGGCTTTCCCAGCACAGACCTGCAGGAGCGGGGCCAGCTTTGGGACAGAGCAATCAGAGGAAGGCTTTCCCAGCTCAGATTTGCAGGAGAGGTTCCAGCTTTGCCTCTGGTGTGAGCCCAGCCTCCTGCAGAGCTGGCCAAGCCCTCCTCACACCTTCACCCAGGGCAGAGCTGGGTCTGGTCACAAAGTGCTCCCACAAAGTTTGCACACCACAAATGCCACATGGAGAGGCAGGGAGGGAGCGAGGGAGGGGAGAGAGGGCACAATTAATGTGCAGCTGGTGCAGGCCTGGGAGAGAGGAGCTGATGGCCAGCGGAGCTGAGGCTGAGGCAGCCACAGTGAAAGCTGAACGCACGGCTGAGTGCAGGGCCCAGCAAATCACAGCAGATGCAATAAGCTGTGGCCAGTGGAACCAGCAGCCAGCAGTGACAGCAGAGCCCACGGGCTGGGGCACGTGGTTGGCACAGGGAGAGGAGGAGGCCGGAGAGAAGCGCAGATGAGCTCTACCAGGGGAATGCAAGGCCTGCTGCTCCAGAGCCAGAGCAATGGCAGCGAGCTCCTGCCACACATGGCACTGACAGCAGGAGCTCCCCTGTCCCTCCAGGAGCCAGCCTGAGGCAGGCTCTGCTTCCAGGATCAGCACAGAACCCTCCATCTCCCTCTGCCTTCCCCCAGCAGAGCTGCCCTCAGTCACACACGGCTGCAGGGAACTCAGGGCTCTGCTCTCCAAAGCCATCCTGTGTGACCGTGTTCACAGGGGTCTGAGGGTGAGGGAAGAGACCAGGATCTGACTCCATGTTTCAGAAGGCTTGATTCATTATTTTATTATATATATTATATTAAAACTATCCTAAAAGAATAGAAGAAAGGATTTCATCAGAAGGCTAGCTAAGAATAGAAAAGGAATGAAATTATAACAAAAGCTTGTATCAGGATTTCATCAGAAGGCTAGCTAAGAATAGAAAAGGAATGAAATTATAACAAAAGCTTGTATCTCGGACAGAGAGTCTGAGCCAGCTGACTGTGATTGGTCATTAATTAGAAACAACCACATGAGACCAATCCCAGATGCACCTGTTGCATTCCACAGCAGCAGATAACCATTGTTTACATTTTGTTCCTGAGGCCTCTCAGCTTCTCAGGAGGCAAAATCCTAAGGAAAGGATTGTTCATAAAATGTGTCTGTGACAATCCTGCGGCCAAAACTCCTCTGTCCTCTGGCACCTAAGTGCTTCCCATCAAAGGGGAATCATCCTTTCCTCATCCCTCATGGTTTGTGGCCTTGCTCACGTGGGGTGAGGCTGCACCAGCTTGGGGCTCGCAGGCTGGCTTAGCATGGTGGGACTTGTGTGAAGACCTGAGAAGGGAAGGAAAGGTCCACACTGCTGAGGCCACCTGAGAAGGGAAGGAAAGGTCCTCACTGCTGAGGCCACTGCCCTTTGCTCTATTGGGACGTCCAGCTGTGGGTTAGCACAGCCACTGCCACCATGAACCTGGTGACAATACTCCTGTTTAGAGGAGAGGATTTTGCAGCCAAGGACACAGACTGGAAGCTCTTGCATCACTGACTTCCACAATGTGTCTGTGTAGGACATGTGAGCACTAGAAATGGAGAGTAAGTGTCTGATGTTCATATCAAACATCTGGGACAGCAGATCTGTGTGCCTGCTCAGGAACATTTGCAGTTTGAACAGCTCACCTCTACCTTCATGTACAGGGCTGCAAGAACCCTGAGCCATTGGTTTCCTGACACCAAACTAAGCACAGCAAAGCAGAAGTTGAGCATCTCTGCACTAACAAAATCTCCAGGAGCAGTAAACCTGCCTTGAACAACTCAGGCCTTTTAAAGAAGGAAAAAAGAACCATAAATCCACCTGAAAACTCCCTTTTGACTCCTGGCATCTCCTCCATTTTTTTGTGGCCTCCCTCATGAGAGACGAAAAAGAAACTTTTGCAAAGGGTGGGGTGGGGTGTCTTTTGAGATCCTCCTTGCTGCTCCCAATGCACAGCCCAATTTAGAGGAGTGCTGCTCCATCTCCCCAGCTCCTCACAGTTCACCTGTAGAGCAAGGCAGGCTCTGCAGTGCTGTAACAACAACCCATTAGACACCCAGTCAATCACACCAGTGATCACTGTAATGGTGGTGTGCACACCAGAGGATGCCTCCCCACCAGAGCTGGGCACAGAACTGCACCCACCTGTCCCCCCAGTGCCTGCCAGGGGATCAAAGGATATTAAAGGGGGAAAAATAAAATTCTCAATCCAATCTCCTCTCTCCAGGTGTCTCTTCCTGCTGGTACAGATGCAGCATCCTGAGGATGCCATGGCTGTGTCAGAGAGGGCCCCTCCACCAGGGGCTCAGCTCTCTGGTCTGTATAAAATCTCTCATCAGCTCACCAGCACCCAGTCCCCAGGAAGCCAAAATCAGACTGCAGAGTGTGCTGGAAGCAGGAATCTCTGTCCCTGCCCCTGCCCTCAGCCTTCTTAATCCCTGTGATGGCTGATGCTGAGCTCTAGTCCAGGAGCCTGGCTATACAGGGCAAACTGCTCTTCAGGGCTGACCTGCTGCTCTCTCCTCTCCCATTTTGTTGTTCCCCATCCTCAGTGTGTGATGGAAACAGGGAGCAACTCCAGAGTTACCTCCTGGTTCCAGAGAAGATGCACTCTGGGGCCAATCCCTCCCAATCTAGATGAGGACAGCTTTGGAAACTGCACCAGGAGATGTTTTTATTTCCTCTCCAGCCTGAAGCCCTTGGAAAGTGTCGCCCACAGGCTTAAGCTCTTATCAGCAAGACACAAACTAACTAAAATATATCAAAGCAAGATTCTCATCTACGCCCCCAAACCTTCCAAATATCCAAAGCCTTGCATTGAAACCAGCCCAGGCAGCAATCTCTTGATGCCCCAAAACAGAACACTTTTCTGGAAGGGAAAGCTTGGGTCTCTTCAAATTGCTGGACATTGTGCTGGACTGTGCCACTCAAAATGATCTAATTGCTTCTTCTGGCCTCAAAAGTCATTTATCAAAACAACACCAACTCTGTACTGGGCCAGCAAAGCCTCTGCTATAGATTTGGCAGCAAGATGTCCAGACCTACAGTAGCCATTGACACCACCATGATGGATCTGCTGAAGAAAGCCTGGGGAAAGGAGGGGTACATATATAACAAGGAATATGGTACCCATATAAATATGTGCAGACTTCAGTAAGCAATAAATCAGTTTAGAACCCCTTAGTGTTTAGAGAAAACCAAGCTATGTTCTAGTCAATCAATCTGTTGCTGAAAATATTATTAATGCCTGGCACATGGATTTATGATGAAGGCTAGATGGAGGCAAAAGAAACGTTTGTTAGTGGGAATTTTTGATGACTGTGCTAAAATATCATTCATTTGTGAAAAGAAATCTAAATACAATCATCATGGTTGTTTATCAAGGAACAGAGTTATCTTCATCTCTTAGTTTCCACCTTAAAATTCAGGATACCTGCATGATTCTCATCTCTCTTTTTGTCTGAAATGCACACAAGTTAAAAATGTAAACCTGTAAACAGCATTGTGGCAGGAGCTGCACCATCATCACATCATTCCCAACACAACAGGAGACGCTGGGCCTTGGGTGGTGCTCAGAACCTGATGGCACAAAGTCACTGTGCAGGATGCCACCTCAGTGATGTCTCCTGAGTGTCTCTGTGCAGGGATGGATACATGAGGAGGGGAAAAATCCCTTCTGTAGACTGGTTAAGCACAGGAATGGTTGTGAAGCTGGTTATGAAGCCTCATGAATGGTTATGAAGCTCAAAGGAATTATGACAGAGCATCTGGAGAAGGTCAGCAGGGAGAACAGCTTATACCAGTGTGAGCATCTCGGGCACTGATCACAGGTTTGTGGATGGGGGCTGAACCAAGAGCATCCAGAAGTGGTGTAAGTGCCAACTCCTCCTCATCCCAGCCCTGCTGGCCATGCCTCCACTCTGCCCTCACCAGTTTCTGCTTTTCCCAAGAAGATGCCTGAGCTGCTGTTAGACCCTGCTGTGGTCACTCCTCCTCAGCCAGCTGGGAGGTGCATGGTGTGGAAGAGTCAAGCTTTGACACTGTGGGATCTGTGCCAGGTGTGCACAGGAGACTGTCAGATCCCATGGGACACTGGCTCCAGCCTTCCATGGACACCTCTCAGTACAGGCTTGGATGGGACCAGCATGAGATGAGTGACTGTCCCCATGGCAGGAGGAGCCCATGGGGTGGGTACAGCCCTTCACCACACCGAGCAGCTCTGGGAGCTCCAGCTCCAGCCTCAAGCTGAGCTCTGCCCCTGCAGTCCCAGCCCCAGGCTGCCCGGGCCAGCTCTCCCAGCTCCCTCTCTTCTCTTTACTGCTGTTTTTGTTTTCTTTCCACAGCTCGTTTTCTCGGTCATCCATGTCTCTGTGCACCATAGATCACCCCTGTGTGTCCAGAGGAAAGAAAGATCCCCTCCAAGCCAGCAGCCCTGTAACGGATGGACCTTCCCCATTCGCAGCGAGCTGACAGCTTGTGAGAACAACAGCTTGAATTACTGAAAGAACTTTTCCCACTGAGTTAATCTGCAATGGATGTAGGTGACCTTCTAAAGGCATCTATTAATCAAAAAACCAGTGCCCATTCACTGTGCTAAGCTGAGCCCTTTGGGGGAGGGGGAGATACTAATTTCCCTCTGAGATAAATCATAATTTGACAATAATCATCTGCCCTAATCACTCCGATTCTTCCCTTTAATTATTTGTACACACGGCTCTTCCTGCCTGAGAAACACAAAGGACAACATTAAACGTGGAAATGCTGGAGGCTCCAGCTACAGCCTCCAATCCCAGTGTGGAGCAGGGCTGAGCTGACAGGGTGCACCCTCCTTCAAGGTGCAGGGAGCAGCTTTTCCCACTGCTCCCAGGCACAGGGAGAGCACAGCTCCCAGCCCAGCATCACAGCATCAAGGAGAGGGCTGCTGGAGGGGACAGCAGGGAGCTGAGGGCCTCTAGAGCTGTCCCAGGGGTGACACTCAGTGCTGCACCCACTGAAGAGGCTGACCCCACACAACAGCCATGCACTCTGCCCCTGGGAGGGCTGTGATAGCAGGGAGGCTGTGGGGAGCACAGGGTTAATGTCACATCAGTGCCCCTGGATGCTGGGAGGAAGGGCTGTGGGCTGGGGAGCCAGCAGACCGTGGGAGGGAGGAAGGAGAGAGGAAGGAAGGGAGGGAGGGAGGGAGGGAGGGAGGGAGGGGTGCCTCGGGTGGCCTTGTGCCGGGCTGATGCACTGCCTGCCTGGGGCTGGTGGGCTCTGTGCCCGGGTGTGACCCTCACCCAGCCCGGGAGGTGGCTCTGGCAGGCACAGCAGCCCCTCAGAGCCCGGGGAAGCTCTCAGGTAATGAGTTCAGTGCCTGGGGGCCCGGTGTGGGCCAGGGCTCCTCATCCTGGCATCCCCTGCCGGGCCGGTGCTCTTAGCCAGCCACCTTGGAGCCACTGAGTCCCCAGGGCACGCTCCAGGCAGCACAATGCTGTGTCCTTGGGCGCCCCTGAGAGCAGAGGGGACATTGATGGGGGTCAGGTGACCGTTTTGTAAAACCTGCACCTGTGAGATAAGAATATGAATGGCAGCGCTGTGAGAATTTGCCTGTGCCTGCAGTGGGGCAGCAGTGGGGGCAGCGATGGGGTGTCCCCATGGCAGTGAGGGTACAGTGGTGCCCTGCACGTGGCTGACTGAAAACTGCTCACAAAACTCTTTTTTCAGTAGACTCGTGGGATGAGGCAAACAGCGCACGCTGTCCCTGGGAAAATGGGACTCCTCCTTGTTCTCCTTGGGAAGAAATCCTCTAAAACTGGAAACAGCCAGGAAGTGCTGCACAGCAGCCCTTGGGAAGTGAGATTTCTCCCTGTAGCCATCTCCTCTCCCACTGCCTGTGCCCACAGCATCTCCCACCGTTCAGGCAGGGCTGGGTGTGCCAGTGCCTCCCTGCCAGCCCCATGGGACAGACAGCCCCAGTGCCAGGATGGGGTCCCGAGAGCAGCAGCCTCACTTCAGAAACACACCAAACACATTTCATCCTCTGCTCTGTAGAGTTTGGGGCCAGGACCTGTTAGGATTAAACATCTGCCCTCCCCAGAAAAACAGACAAAACAGGAGACAGCCTCCACAAGCTTCCCCAGCGCTACTGGGCTGACTTGCAGCAATTCCCGGAGCCCGGGTCACTGTGCTGTCTCACGAGCTATACCATGGACCTACAGCACCGTATGCTGGCCTAGCTTGGCATCTACACAGCACATCCTGCTGCTCTAGCTGTGCTGAGCCGGGCAGAGCCGGGCAGAGCCGAGCAGAGCCGGGCAGCGCCCGCTCCGGGCCCGGGGGGCTGCAGGGGGTGGCGATGTCCCCACTCCCCGCGGGGACAGTCAGTGATGGGTGGGGACTCCCCTGGCAGGAGCTGAATGCAGCCCCCGTGTGCCCAGCGCCAGGGGAGCAGACCCGGGATGCCCATCTCGGTGTGGGCACAGGGGATGGAGCTCACTGGGGTCTGGGCAGCTCCCTGTGTCCTCCCTGAGCTGCTCCATCCCCGTCCTCCCCTGTGTGCTGTGTCCCTCCAAAGCCCTCCTGTGGGATTGATCTGCTCCAGTTTCACCAGACCTGGGGGTACTGGTGCCCTCCCTTGGGACCCCACAGGGCCCCTGTGCAGGCCAGCAGCTGTCCCTCTGCAGCCCAGGTGAGGCCAGCTCTGGATCCTGCCCCTGCAGCAGCTCAGGGCTGCCAGACTTGGCACAGCTCAGCTCTGATCCTCCCTCAGATGGGAGGGACACAGTGACCTTGAGCAGCTCTGGCAGTAACCACATTACCATTGAGCTGGGGAGGAGCAGGCTGCTTCCCGAAAGTCTGATCCCTGGGACTCCCTGCCATGAGAGACTGGAGCCAAGGATACAGAAATGAAGATTTAACACAACTGCCGAGAACCAGCTGCATCCCTGAGGAGAACAGGCACAGAGCTCTACGTGTCTAGTGCCTCCATCTCCTGCTTCTCACCACAGGTGACCAGCAGGCACTAAACTTGGATTGCAGTGGGACAGTTTAGGGGTGCACCTGGTAGTGAGTTAAGGTTGGACACAATTATATCAGAAAACTGCTCCAGCCTTAAGGATTCCATGGTTGTGTGCTCATCTCCAGGGCAGTGAGGCATCATGAGCACGAGCTGGCTGTGCCCACTTTGTGGTGCTTCCCGAGCCATGGGGGACAGCTCAAACCACACATTGCTGTGGAGTGACCCTGGTAGCAGTCCCTGAGAGTTTGGGACACTGCGAGTGACACGTGGCCTGTCCATGACTGAGTCCTGCCATGAGAGATGGATGGTTCCTCATGGAGGAGAGAGCAGCATGCCCCACCCCAAAAACTGCTGGGAGAAATCTGCCCTCACATAATCTATAATAGGATGGTTTGGGTTCCAAGGGACCTTAGAGCTCATCTGACTCCAGCTGCCCACTGGGCCAGGCTGCTCAGAACCCCATCCCACCTGGCCTGGACACTCAGCCATGCATCATCTTAGGTCCCTCCTTATGGGAGTTAATCACATGGACTCCATTTCATTCATGGTGGAAAAAGCTCTTTATTCACATAACTCCTTTTTACACAATTTTACACACCTGTGTGTGAACTCCCATTGGTTAATGGCTTTCTTGTCAATTCCTTATTGGTCAGTAACAAGTTGTTATTCTGTATTCATTGGTCACTCAAACCCCCGGTGTGTACCTGCAGGAAAAGTTGTTTGTGAGAGATAGTTTTCATTTTTCTATATAAACCAGTGCAAAAACAGTTTATAGAGGTGCTGCTTGTTTTTCACCCAGGAATGGATTGTTATGCTAAAGAACTGCTCACACCAGGATTGCTTTCACATTTTTGCAAAGGGCTAGCCTGACAAGGCCAGCCACTGATTTTAGGAGAGCAGGTTTGGTTTTATGAAGCCCTTCTTTACGATTTTACTACCTTACTACAACATCTCCTGACCCCAGGACCTGCAGAGGCAGACCTGGAGTCAGCAGTGACCCATCCAGGCATTGCAGGAGCAGCAGGAGCTCAGCACATGCTCCAGCTGCCCTTGCTTTGCACAAAACCCATCCCACCACCCCGGCTGAGCCTCTCCTCCCTGCAGGATGTGCCCAGGAGTGGGATCACATGGAATGCCCAGCAAGCAGGGAGGTGACCCTGCAGTCTCACAGCACCCACTGTGTCCCTGTCACCTCCAGACCAGTTTGCCCACTACACTGGGGCCCCAGCAGAGACCCTGGGGGAAAAGGAGAGAGCCTTTGTCCCCACGGCCCAAGGAGGCAAGAAACCAAACAAAATGCAAGAGGTCAGCAAACACAAGGCAGCAATTAGCACAGGCAGTGGGGAGCAGAGGGGGAGACACTGAAATTTATGGAGCTCAGGAGAGGGAATTCTCTATGGGCACCAATCATGCACTATAAATACCTTCAAGGTAATGACAGCAGTGGAGTGAATTATTCACCATCTCTGATGATGGGAGGGCAAGAGGCAGTGACCTGGATCTGGGGAAGGGAATCTGGGTGGGAGGAAGCCTGGGCAGCAGGACCAGCCTGGTGTGGGATGTGCTCCCAGGGGCAGCCCTGCTTTCTGTGCAGAGCCCATCTCCAGCAGGGCCTTGGCTGAGCCCACCTCAGTCCCAGTGCTGGAGGGGCCAGGGCCAGGCCATGGGGGAGTTCCCAGCCTTCCTGCCCCTCCTGGCACAGAGGCAGTCAGCCAAGTTTCCTGCACGTGGTGGCTCCTGCCCAGGGCTGTGGCTGAGCAAACACCTTCCTTTGGAGAGCCACCCACGTCCACCTGGCTCCACACAGGGGAGTTTGGCATCTGTGACACCCATCAACGTGGGCAAATAGCAGGAAGGAGAGAGAAGAATCTAAGGCTTTGACTTGGAAAGAAGAACAAGGGAAAATTGCCTTCAGCAAGATCTCAGCATCACAGAGTGGCTGAGGCTGGCAGGGAACTCTGAGGTCACCTGGCCCAGCCCCTGCTCAGCCAGGACCACCCAGAGCCAGTTGCCCAGTTCCACATCCAAACAGCTTTGAAACATCTCTGAGGATGGAGATTCCACAACTCCCTGTGCCACCTGTGCCAGTGCTTGGTCACCCTCAAAGGGAAAAATGCTTCCTGATGCTCAGAGTGATCTTCCTGTGTTTCCATTTGTTCCCATGTCCTCTTGTTCTGTCACTGGGCACCAGTGAGAAGAGCCTGGCCCCATCTTCTCTGCACCCTCCCTTTAGGTTTCTATACACATGGATGAGGTCTCCCTTGAGCCTAAAAGATGGAGATTTCCAGTGCACAGCCAAGAAGCCCCCAGCCTGCTGCTGGGGTTGTTTCCCTGTATGTGAGTGTCTGTGCTAAAGAGAAATAACCACACTGAGGGTATGGGGAGGCCCAGAAAGGTGCTGTGCTTCCACTGATCCTCTTGGAAAGGTTCAGTCCTGCTCCTGTTCCCTGGTGCTTCACAGCCAGCCCAGTGGAGAGCTGTAACAGCATTCCCAGTGCCTGCTCTTTGTTCTCTCTGCTGCTGGATCACAGCAGATGACACCAGGAAAACAGGAGAGGTGGGAGTAGCTGTGCTGTCCCCTCTGTCCTGGTGACCTGTGGAGGCAGCAGTGCCTCCTGCATGCTCTGGCGTCCTGGAAATGTGAAATGCTCAGTTATGGAGGACACTTGTGGCATCTGCTGGAGACCCAGACTGGTTTCTGGAGCTTTTTTTATCTCTCTACAGATGGGTCTGTCCTTATCTGCATCTCCCTTGGGGAACCCTTCAAGTGCTTTGTCACAGCAGCAGGACTGGAAAACAGCTAAGGGTCCCTCAGAGGTGTTTTGGAGGTCAGGCTGGCACTGGGGTACCCACCTTCAGCCAGCCACCAACCTTTGTCCTGCCAGGGGCAGAAACCAGGGAGAAGGGTGGGTCAGCTTGGATGGTTCCTGCAGCCTCTCCAGGAGAAAGAAAGCAGCACTCTGATCTCATGCTCAGCTCAGAGTCACCTCACCAGCCAGGCCCCTGGATGTGCTGTCTGAGCTGTGTCAGTCTTGTGTGTTTGTCATCCATCACAGCTATGTGGAGAAGGTGGCATGGGCTGAAATGGCTCCTGGAGCAGGGAGTCTAAAGGACATTTGCTGGCTCTAAAACCCACAGGAACCACAGGAGATCCTGCTCCCTCTTAGCTGGACAGGTGGCCATAGGCAGGGTGGTCAGCCCCAGCGTTGGGGGAGAATAGAGAAAGGAAAATCCACATTGGAAGAACATCACAGCTTTGGCAGCCCTGTGCCAGCTGCCAGGTTTGTGTCTCCCAGAAAGAAGGAATGTTAAATTCAGTTCCTGGACACTGCAGTGGCACAGAGCTGTGTGACGAGAGCAGGAAAACAACGATCCCTCAGACCCTGTTTGGTTCTGTCTGGCACTGGCAGGGACACAGTATCTGTCCCAGGCACTGATTCCGTATGCAGAGGACAAGGACATGGATCTGCTCCAGTGTGGGACACGCAGCTTTACAAGGCACAGAAAAAGAAAGAGGAACAGCAAAGGAAACTGCCTCCTAAATGTGAAATAAGTGGAGCCTGGCTCCAGACCCTCAAGACAAAGCCATAAATCTGCCCAGCCCTGCTGCGAAAGCATGAGACACCCTGCAACAGCCACATGGCGTCACAGTGTCCTTGATCTCTGTTTGCTCTTCCATCCCTCCCTTTCATCCCGCCAGCCCCGGGGCACGTTCCGGCTCCGCTGCCAGCCTCGGTCCGTCCCGCTGCTGCTTTATGGCACTGCCGGCTGCAGGACAGGGCTTGCGGCAGGACAGGGCTGGCCCCGCAGGACCGGAGGACAGGGCTGGAGCAGCAGGACAGGGCAGGAGCAGCAGGACAGGGCTGGAGCAGCAGGACAGGGCTGGAGCAGCAGGACCGGCCGAGCAGGGGATGCAGCCCCGAGGATGCTGCCCCGGGCGGTGTCACGGGTCCGGCCGTGGGTGACACATGACTGGGGTGGCCGTGCCCCCAGGGCGGCTGTGGGTCACAGGACCCATCGGAACAGCTCCTGAGCCTCCTCTGTTTGCCGGCTGGAATGTTCCTGGTGAGCTGGGATGAAAGGAGGGGTTCTGGCAGCCCCAGGAAGGGGGAGCAGAGTGACGCCTTTTCCCGAGGCACGGCTGACACCGAGACATCCCGAGAGCCACGGGCTGGCCCGGCTCCCCGGCTGCTTAAAAGGCAACTCTGTTTGGAAGCCTCAGACCCCCTCTCCCACATGAACGAGCCAGGAGAAGCTCTCAAAGGCCACCCAAACCACATCCAGGCGAGCCCATTTCCCGCCCGTCCTTGTTTGACCATGTCCTGGCCATCGTCTGGAAGCGAGGGGACAAAGCACAGAGGGCACAAAGCCATGGCCTGGCTCTCCCCCAGCCTGGCTCCGAGAGCACAGGCAGAATCAGCACAGAAGCCACAAGTCTGTGCCACATTTGTCTCCTTTCTGTCCCTGGGCTTGCAGCACAAGAGCAGGGGGAAGAGAAATGTGTTCAGGCTGCAGCTAATGCCAGAGCCTAAGAAAAGGATCAATTCATCCCCAGACAATTTGCAATGCAAAGGGAGCAGCTCCCCTCTTGCTTTACTCCTCCCCACATGCACAGCCCCTGTTTCCCACATCCCTGCCTTGGGAGGAAAGCAGCTCACCATCCCAGAGCTGGCAGAATCCCGAGCCTGCCCACTGCTCCCACGCAGCTGATTGAAATCCCTGGCACTGCCACCCGGTGCCCGTTCACCCCTGGCACCAGAGAGCCAGAGAATGGTGCCAGGGAGGGGCACCCAGCACATCGGCAGCGCTGCCTGTGCACAGCTCAGCTCTCCTGTCTCCAAAGGCTTCTCTCCCAGGCGTGCCTCACTAATTAGTAAACGGAGCCTAAACCTTTTGGTCTCCATCGATCTTATCTTTAAACCCTGCAGACAACAATTCCTCAATCGATACCTCATTTAATTGCTGCCACCAGGCTGACAGCTGGGCTCCTGGCTGAGCAAGCCTGGCTGTCACATGGCAGGCTGCCAGTGCCACCTTCTAATCCCAAACTGATTTATCCTCTTCCAGCTCCCCTGCTCTCCCTACCCCCCACTTCTGACGCTATTCCTGCCCCTCCTTCCCTGTGCAGGGGTAGAAAAATCCTGGCTGCCTGCATCTCCCCCAGGAGCACATCCCACCCCGTGATTATTCCTCTTGAGCATGGCTGTGACCAAACTCATGTTGATGAACGTTTGGGCAGGAACAAGCAGCCCCCACACCTTGCTGAGACCCAATTCAGCTCCATTCTCAGGTGGGCATCACCACAGGGGGACACCTGGATGTCACTTGTGGTGTGTCCCAGCCAGCCCACACAGGGGGACAGACAGACAGGCAGCTCTGTCCTGCCCATCCCCACCCCAGACCTGGCCTCTGTGCACCTTCAACCAGGACCCAGCGTGTGCTGGCCATGATCTGGTGCCTGGCTGCTGCCCCAGGAGCTGGATGTTTATGGATGCTCTTGGTCTCCTGAGAGCAGCAGATAACAGAGGCAGCTGTGCTGTTTTGGGAGGAGCTGCCTTTGGAGTCAGACACTGATTTCCCAGCTCTGCCCTCTCTGCTCCGGGAGGGGGAGCCATGGCAAGGTGTCCTGGACTGCCAAGCAAATTATATTCTATTTGCCATCTGTGTGGCAGTTGTCTTCTGTTCAGTGGACAGTTTTCCTTATCTCTTCCACAATATTCCTCCCTCTGCGGACACATCTGCTGATAACAGCTATTGAATGTCACCGCGTGGCTGATAAGAACTACAGCATCCCATTGGGAGATGTGAGCCCAGAGGGAGGAGCCAAGCATTCCTGCCTGGATATAATCTGGAGACTCTGGAACACCAGCACGGCTTCTCCACTGGATTTCCCAGAGGAACAGCCACCTCTTCCACTGGATCTTCAGAGGAAGAATACATCCTTCTACAGGATCCCTGCTCCAGCAGAACCACCCCTGACACTGCAGCAGGGCTGCAGCCACAACTCCAATGGGACTGCCACCAACACCCTGACCCACAGGTGTCAGGTTGGGTTCTGACTCTGTCAGTGTTCTTCTAGTGTACTGCATTGTTTATTTTATCCTTTTATTTTCTTCCCTATTAAAGAACTGTTATTCCTGCTCCCATATCTTTGCCTGAGAGTCCCTTAATTTCAAATTTATAACAATTAGGAGAGAGGGGGTTTGCATTTTGCATTTCAGGGGAGGCTCCTGCCTTCCTTAGCAGACTCATGGCTTTCCAAACCAAGACACAAGGGGATCAGGCCCCTGTGATGGGGCAATGATTATGAGTGCTCTGTGTTTGCTCTGGCTCAGTTTTTAATCTTGCTTCCACCGTGAGGGTTTTTTTTTTCTGCAGTTTAATGATAATCATAGGTGTGACACACGTTTCTGTCAGTGGCAGCATTGGGAAGTGATTGCTGTAACCTGATCTTAGATCAGTTCTGTGTTTGTCATCTGCAGCTCTTGACGGCCTCTCTTGGTGGGAATGCTGATTGCTCCGTCCTTGTAGCCTCAGGAAACACCAGTGTGTTATTTTGGAAGGAAATAGCACTTGAACATAATAAATGAACACATCACCAGCAATACCACCCCAATGGAGCCTCAGTCCACAAACCCTGAGCCTGTGGACTGTCCAGCAAAGGGGTGGGTGCCTTCTGCCACCAGTGACACTTCGAGTGTCACCTGTCCTTGCAGCTTTGAGTTGCTCCACTCCATGGTGACCCAGAGTTCTCCAAGCAAGAGGAGGTTCAGATATGTAGAATAAATCACCACCTCTACTATTGGCCTCAGCTGGAATCCTGATTTGGAGCCAAGGAGAGCGACAAGGCCTTCACTGTGCAGGTGCTGAGCGAACCCTGGGCCTGGAGGAACCCACATCTCACCGGAGTCCAGCAGGAATGTGGAATCTTCTCCAAGGAACCATTCAAGGTCTTCACAGAGCAGCAATGAGGAACTAATGCATGAGGAAAGGCAGGGGAACATGCCAGCAGCTTCCCTGGGGCAAACACAGCTCTGGGGAGCACGGATGCTCTGTGGGAACACTGGGCTAGCTCAGAACACCCCTGGCTGCTGCAAGGCACTGGTGTCTCCTCCAGCCATGAAGGCAGGGTGTACCTCATCTCACACACCTCCTCTTTCAGTTTGCTCTTCTCCTGCAACAGCCACACCAAGGCAGGATGTGACCCTGGGCAGAAACCAAAGTCTGCTCTTGGTGCAGGCTGCTGAGAATGGAGGACAGAGCAGAGGTCAGGCTGGAGGAAAAGGCACCTGAATCCCAGTTTCTAGGTCAGAAACCAATTGCAGAGCCTTTCAGCCTGGAGAGAAGCTAGCCCATATATCCCTGGTGTTACCACAGGGCTCAGACAGCATTTGTGTAACAAGGCTGGGCCATGCCAGGGTGCCACCTCAGCAGACAGCCTGTCCTGCTCTCGTCTCCCAGGCCATGGCTTCCCAGCAAGCCAGGGAGGGAGAGAAAGGCTCAGCAGCTCCAGAATGAAGTCCAGGGAATCTTGTCATGGAATTCATGTTCTATCAGCAATGAGAAGTTGTTTCCACAGCAGCTTAGGGCGGTCCTGTGCAGGACCAAGAGCTGGACTCAGCAATCCTTGTGCAGGGCCAGCAGCTGAGCTTGGTGATCCTTGTGGGTCCCTTCCAGCTCAGCACGTTCCACAGTTCTGTGCCTCTCTCACCTCTGCTGCTCCTCCACAACCTGTTTGATTCAGGGCTGCTCTCTGCTGCCCTGTGAGCCAGGCTGGAGCAAAGGGGCCCAGCCAGGCAGGGCTGGTGGGAGAGGAGAGCCCCGTGGGCAGGGCAGGGGTGGCTCCCTGTGCCAGCCACGGCACTGGAATGCAGGAATGCTGATCCTGCAGTGCTCCTTGGCCGTGGTGCCAGGGGGTGCACGGTGACACATGGCACCAGGAGCTCTGCAGTTGGCCCCGAGCGTGCCCCAGATGGTTTGATGCCAGGGTGTTTGCACACAGCTCTGCCATTTAATGGGGAGAGAAGGCAGAGCTGATCCCAGCTGAAGCCACACACCAAAATGCTGACAGACTGTTTGTCGAGACACAAACATTGGCAAATGGCCCCGCTTGCCATGTACTGAGAGGGAGGCAGCCCGAGAGCAGGGATGTCTCTGGCAGGGACTGGGAGCCCTCAAAGTGCAGCTCAGAGGGTGCTTCTGGGGAAAAGGAAGCCACTTTTGGGGAGATTTGAAGCACCCTTCTCCAAATGGGCAGAACTGGAATGTCAGCTTCCATAGGTGGGGCTGGGGGTGATGGGGACAGCAGGGTGTGATTGTTGGCAGCACAGTTTGGGGGATGCAGCATCTCCTTGGTCCTCTGGCTGGTATTCAGGGGTGTTCATCCAGGAAAGCCACACCACCAGCACTTCGGATGTGTTGGTGTCCAATCCCAGCAGCGATGGAGCACGCAGGGTGGTGCTGGGGCTGCCTGTATCCCTGGATTTTGGTCAGGCTGTGCCTCCCCCACCAACACTGGCCATTAGCTCTTCCCCTCTGGATCCCATCCTTCCAGAAAGGAGGGGGTGGGAGCTGTAGGGAAGGGGGCACTGAACATGAGCCAGGGCTTGGCAGCCTGGGGCAGAGCCAGGGGCCAGCACTGTGTCCAGGGGGTGGCACAGGTCTGCTCACCTCAAGGACAGGCTGGCACCTGCCCACACCAGTGCCAGGAATTTGCAGCCTTCAAACAACACCTTCCAGCCCCTGGGGAGACGGGGTTTGGATTTTGGGAAAGCCAGGCCCCCTCACCTGAGTGCCAGCCCAGAAAGTGCCACTCTCAGGCCACTGGGTAGCAAGGGGTGGCTGAAGGCAATGAGCTGGAAGGCTTCACAGCTTCCCATCAAAGCAGGGAAAACAGGAGCTGCTCCTGTGCTGATCCAGCAGCTCCACTTTGCCAGCAGGAGCCTTCTGTCTCTCAGATGATCCCCCTGATTGGAAGCAACTTTGGAACCTGAGTGTTAGTGCAGCTGGGCCTCAGTTCAAGGTGATCAACTTCTCTGGACAAAGCCCCTGTGTTTCCAGAGGCTCTGCCCTGCCAAATGCTGAGCACTGCCCAGGGCAGCAGGGAGAGGGGCTCCCAGAGACAGGAGAACATGCCCATGTGGGTGGGGGCACAGGAGGGTAATGAGGGGGGAAGGAACTGCCAGCTGGGAAGAATTACAAACAAAATAAGGTTTTGTCATCTACCAGGACACCAGATTGATGTTAAAGGAGTCCATAGTTTTAAATTACCAATAATATCACATCAAAAAATACCAAAATTTGGGGTGAATGTTCAAAAAACTATGGAAGGACTCCTGTGTTTTGGTGACAGACAGGGGTCCATCCCTCTACCAGCTATCACCACAGTCCTGCCCAGCTCCAGGCTGAAACCTCCCTAGACTGTGGCACCTGTTAAAAATAGGTCAGAAACTATTGTAAAATAGTTGATAGATCGTTAAGCATGTACTGTTAGTTTGGTTATGGTAAAAGGGGTTAAAAGGGCAGTTATAAGAAATTACACCTCAGTAAAGTGCAGCACTCCCCAAGTGAAACGAGCCAGCCTGGACAGAACTGTAATGGGCCAAGCAAGGCCTTAAACCTTCATGCAAATGAAGGATCCAAACAGAAACTGATCCAAAGGGACAAAAACCAGGATAAAAAGGGAAGGTGGGTGGCCTCAGTGGGAAGGAGGGTGCCACTCCTCCTGGACCATCAGGGCTATCGCTGCTGAGCAGCCCCAGCGCCAGCACTGCAGCATCCTTGAGGGAACGCTCCTGCTCGGCCCGTGGGCCCCCTGCTTTAGGCCATTCCTTTTTATTACAATAAATGCTGAAATCACTTCAGTACTGGGAGTGAGGTCCCATTTTTAACAGCACCCACTGTCTCCCAATCAGTAACATCACCAAGGACTGCCTGGGGAGCCCAGTGGGATGTAAAGGCCAGGGAGAGCCTGCTGAGCTGCCTGCTTGGAGCAGCCATCCCCTCATCTGCTGTGTCAGTGCAGCCCAGGGCTTAAACCTTGATGTTTGGATCTGCACGGGGTGCTCAGCCAGGGAGTGCCAAAGGATGCAGAGCAGCACAGTCAGTCTGTCTTGTTTTGTGCTTCCTTCTGCTCTCTCCTGGAGCCTCTGTGACCGTGTTCACAGGGGTCTGAGGACGAGGGAAGAGATGAGGATCTGACTCCATGTTTCAGAAGGCTTGATTTATTATTTTATTATATATATTACATTAAAACTATACTAAAAGATAGAAGAAAGGATTTCATCAGAAGGCTGGCTAAGAATAGAAAAATAAAGAGTGATCACAAAGGCTTGTGGCTCAGACTCTCTGTCCGAGCCAGCTGACTGTGATTGGCCATTAATTAGAAACAACCAACATAGGCTAACCACAGATCCACCTGTTGCATTCACACATTACATTTTGTTCCTGAGGCCTCTCAGCTTCTCAGGAGGAAAAACCATAAGGAGAGGATTTTTCATAAAAGATGTCTGTGACAGGCCTCCTTCGTGCTGCCAGCATCACAATATTTGGGGTTTTTAAAATCTTAAATAGCATGATAGGAAGGGTGGTCACCTAAAAAGCAAAGAAAGGTGAGTTACTGTGAAAAACATTGAAAGGAATTGCACAGAGGTGGGGAAATGCCTGCTGTGGCACTGAGGGGCTACTCTGCAAAATCACAGCGTGTGTCAGCCAGGGACACCCCATTCCCCATCCAGGCTCTGGCACAGTTTTCCACCTAACTTGCACTGAGGAAATATCCTGAAATTTGTCTCCTATATCAACTCTGACTGTTTTTCTCCCTGACTTTCAGGCCCCTCATAAATTCCTTGCCCTATCAAAAGAGAGGAGACAAAAGGGGCTGAGTGAGTATTTCTCACCCCACCCCAATGCCCCAGGCAGGGCAGCGGGCACTGCCCAGCTCCCAGTGCACCATCCCTGCCCTCAGTGCCCCCCTGCCCTCCCTCTGCCAGGTGTCCCCTCAGCCTCCCCTCCTGCACGTCTCAGCTGCTGCCCAAGAGCCTCCACAGCCCCAGGAAGGGGCTGCTAACAGAAATACCTCTCTTCAGAGCAATCTCCCTGACCTGGAGAAACCCTCTGGACTACCTTCCCTCTCCAGATTCCCACCATCCTGCTGGTGCTCAGCTCTCCCTCCTCCTGGCCCTGACCCTTTCATCCCCACTGCAGAGGTTTCCCTGGGAGCTGCGGGGCTTTCTCTCTCACTGCAGCCTTTGTGTGATCTCCCCAGCAGCCTCCCCGCTTCCAGAGGTCCTCGTGTGGATGTGCAGAGCGGGGCTCAGCGCTGGCATCCCGTGGGATCCCGTCTCCTAGCAACGCCGGGAGGATGCTGAGAGCACGTCTGGTCCATGGCCCGTGGAGGCTCCGTGCACAGGGCAGAGGGCAGCTGCTGCCTGCAGGGAATGAACGCGGCTCCCTGCACACGCCCCTCCTTCTCCTCCCACCCTGGGAAGCGACTGAGGCTCAGCAGCTTGAGCACTGTCCTGGGTCACCTCAGCCTGGTACCCCAGCCCTGCTCTCCAGCCCATCTCAGAGCTCCCCAGAGCCCCTCCCTGCACCAGTGACCCGCAAAACTCCCACCCACCACCCCTCCTGCCTTCTTCCAGCACTCAGACTTCCACAAGATGCTCAGACTGCCCCATCCTGTCTTCTCCCACCACCAACAGGGCCCTCAAGGTGCTCAGACTGCCCCAAAAGCACTTCGGGAGTTTAGCTTGTGTGAGTTACTGTGAGAAACATTAAAAGGAATTGCACAGAGCTGGAGAAATGCCTACTGTGGTATTGAGGGGCAGCTACTCTGCAAAATCACAGCATGTGTCAGACAGGGACACACCATTGCCCCATCCAGGATCTGGCACAGTTTTCCACTTAACTTGCACTGAGGAAATATCCTGAAATTTGTCTCCTATATCAACTCTGACTGTTTTTCTCCCTGGCTTTCAGGCCTCTCATGAGTTCCTTGCCCTATCAGAAGAGAGGAGACAAAAGAGGCTGAGCGAGTATTTCTCTGCCCACACAAGCGGGGTTCTCCCCCTGCTCTCACCCCACACAAGCGGGATTCTCTCTCCTGTTCCCAGCCCACACAAGCGGGGTTCTCTCTCCTGTTCTCACCCCACACAAGCGGGGTTCTCCATCCTGCTCTCACCCCACACAAGCGGGGTTCTCCCCCTGTTCTCACCCCACACAAGCGGGGCTCTCTTTCCTGTTCTCACCCCACACAAGCAGGGTTCTCCCTCTGCTCTCACCCCACACAAGCAGAATTCTCCCCCTGTTCTCACCCCACACAAGCGGGGCTCTCTTTCCTGTTCTCACCCCACACAAGCGGGGTTCTCCATCCTGCTCTCACCCCACACAAGTGGGGTTCTCCCCCTGTTCCCGTCCCACAGAAGTGGGGTTCTCTCTCCTTACCCCACAGAAGTGGGGTTCTCCCCCTGTTCCCAGCCCACAGCAGCGAGGTTCTCTCTCCTGTTCTCACCCCACAGCAGCGCGGTTCTCCCCCTGTTCCCAGCCCTCAGCGCGGTTCTCCCCCTGTTCCCAGCCCTCAGCCCGGTTCTCCCCCTGTTCCCAGCCCTCAGCGCGGTTCTCCCCCTGTTCCCAGCCCTCAGCGCGGTTCTCCTCCTGTTCCCAGCCCTCAGCGCGGTTCTCCCCCTGTTCCCAGCCCTCAGCGCGGTTCTCCCCCTGTTCCCAGCCCTCAGCGCGGTTCTCCCCCTGTTCCCAGCCCTCAGCGCGGTTCTCCCTCCCCGGCAGGGCCCTGTCCGTTCGCGGTCGGGCCGCCAGGGGGCAGCCCGGTCCCGGCCGCGCTCTCTGTCGCCGCCCCGCGGTCGCGGCGGGCGCTGCAGCGGCGGGCCCAGTGCCGGTGCCGGTGCCGCTCCCGGTTCGGTGCCGCTCTCCCGCCATGGCCGTGTCCCGGGGACCGCGTCCCCGCACCCGCCCGGGGAGCCGGGCACGGCGAGCAGGTACGGGGTGAGTGATTGTGTGAGTGAGCGTTTCCCTCCCGGCCGGAGCAGCATCTCCGCCTCGGCGGGAGCGGCGGGGTCGGGAGGGCGGTTCAGCTCCCGGTTTCCGTGCCGGGCGATGGATGGATGGATGGAGGTGCTGCCGGGGTTATGGCACACCAGTGATGGAGAGATAGCCGGGCTGTGCTATCCCTGATGCCCGAGGGGTGGGGATGCCCCTGGTGTTGTGTTATCCCCGTGCGGGAGGGATTGAGGCGCCTCCAAGCTGCGTTATCCTCATGCCGGCGGCATAGAGGCGCCCCTGGGTTGTGTTATCTCTGGAGGGATGGGGGTGCCCCGGGCTGTGTTATCACCGTGGTCGAGGCATGGGGATGTCCCCAGGTTGTGTTATCCCGCTGCCGGAGGGATAGGGGTGCCCCCGGAATTGTGTTATCCCCATGTTGGAGGGATGGGGGTGCCCCCGGAATTGTGTTATCCCGCTGCCGGAGGGATAGGGGTGCCCCCGGAATTGTGTTATCCCCATGTTGGAGGGATGGGGGTGTCCCCGGGCTGTTTCTATCACCGTGTTGGAGGGACGGGGGTGTCCCTGAAATTGTATTATCCCGCTGCCGGAGGCATGGGGGTGTCCCGGGCTGTGTTATCCCTCGTGCTGGAGGGATGGGGTGTCCCCGGAATTGTGTTACACCATTGCTGGAGGGATGGGGGTGTCCCTGGGCTTTGTTATCCCCGTGTTGGAGGGATGGGGGTGTCCCGGGCTGTGTCCCCCAGGTGCCACAGGGTTCTGGGCGCCCCCCGGGCTGTGTTATTCTCTGTCCAGGAGCGATGGAGGTGCCCCCGGGGACGGAGACAAGGGACTGCTCCCGGGGCTGTGCTGTCCTTAGAGGGATGGGGATGCCCCCTGAGCTGTGTCACCACCCAGCAGGAGGGATGGGGTCCTCCTGCATCCCTAATCCTCCCCGCAGAGCCAGGTGGAAAATGCTGTCCAGGGACCCGTCCCTAAATTGACATTTTTAGTACAAGTTACTTGCAAAGAGTATTTCTTTCTGGGAAAATAAAAATGTAAATGGGAGTTTTCAGTTGATGTGGACTACATTGGTTCCAGTTAACCATAAAAAAGAAATTTAAAAAAAAAAAAAAAAAAAAGGTGAGTTTTAGAGTGCACCATGCAGGAGGGATGGGGTGCTCAGCCTGTGCTGGAGTGATGGGGTTCTCCTGGGAATGTGTTATCCCCATGCAGGAGGGATGGGGGTGCTCCTGCGTCTCAAATCCTCCCCGCAGAGCCAGGTGGAAAATGCTGTCCAGGGACCCATCCCTAAATTGACATTTTTAGTGCAAATCACTTGCAAACAGTATTTCTTTCTGGAAAAGTAGAAATGTAAGTGGAATATTTCAGTTGGTGTGAACTACATTGGTTCCAGTTACCCCTAAAAAATAAATAAAATAAAAATAAAATAAAATAAAATAAAATAAAATAAAATAAAATAAAATAAAATAAAATAAAATAAAATAAAATAAAATAAAATAAAATAAAATAAAATAAAATAAAATAAAATAAAATAGTGAGTTTTTAGAGTGTACCATGCAGGAGGGATGGGGTGCTCAGCCTGTGCTAGAGTGATGGGGTACTCCTGGGAATGTGTTACCCCCATGCAGAAGGGATGGGGATGCTCAGCCCATGCAGAAGGGATGGGATGGGATGGGATGGGATGGGATGGGATGGGATGGGATGGGATGGGATGGGATGGGATGGGATGGGATGGGATGGGATGGGATGGGATGGGATGGGATGGGGTGCTCCTGCATCCCAAGTCCTCCCCACAGAGCCAGGTAGAAAGTGCTGTCCAGGGACCCATCCCTAAACTGACATTTTTAGTCTAAAATTGACATTTTTCGTCTAAAATAGACTAAAAATTGACATTTTTAGTGCAATGCACTTGCAAAGAGTATTTCTTTCTGGAAAAGTAAAAGTGTAAATGGAAGTTTTCAGTGAGTTACATTGGTTCCAGTTGCCATTAAAAAAAAAAAAAAAAAGAAAAAAAAAGAAAAAGAAAATGGTGAGTGGTGAGTTTTTAGAATGCACCATGCAGGAGGGATGGGGATGCCCCTGGGCAGTGTTACCCCCGTGCAGGAGGGATGGGGGTGCTCCTCGGCCCATGCCATCCCCTGGAGCAGCAGCAGGGTGCAGGACAGGCTGCTCAAGGCCCTCTGTGTCCACCCCAGGGAGCGCCATCCTCTCACAGGCGCTGCTGGGAGAGGTGACAGGAGCGAGCTGAAGGAGGCTGCTCTGCCCTGAGAGCCCCCAGGATGGAGCCCTGCAGGATTAAGTTTGTGCTCAAGTGGCCTCGCGCTATCTCAAAGCTGCAATTCCTCTCAGGCTGCTCAGGGAAGGGGTTTTGGAAGGATTTGAGGCCTGACAGAGAGTTTGCTGCAAGGATTTTCCTGCATTCAGGTTCCTGGCCAGCTGCTGCCTTGTCCAGTGTGTCTCCAGCTTTTTTCTGTGTGAGGGAGAGGCTCAGCTCTCAGAAACACCCTTCAACCAGGGGTGTGTAAGACGTGAGCCAGAGGAGGGAGCAGCATCCCCGTTGTGCCCATTCCCTGGTTCAGATGTGTGTTTGCTGGGGTGGAGGGAAGGCTGAGAAGCAGAAACAGAAAGCTGTGATGTGCACAGCCCCACTGGAGCTGCCTTGCAGGCCATCTTGCTCTGAGGGACAGCAATTAGGGAAGGTGTCAGGCTTTTGTAGGCAGTAAAATGAGCAGAGGCTGGGCAGGTTTGCAGGCATGGGCTGCCGTGTCTGTGGGATGGGGAGCTCTTGCTGCGAGGAGCAGCCTTCTGGTGCCATGGGGTGTCCTCAGCCTCAAGCCTACTGTGGGTGGTTTGGATCAGGGTGGAGCTCATCTGCTGCCACCTTTGCAGATGTACCTTGGGGGAGATAGAGGGCAGCCTGGGAATTATAATGCTCGATCAATGAGGTTGCTTTTCTGAAATGTCTGTTTTAATGAAAGGAAAATGTTGGTCACATCAGAATTAAGTTCTTCTCTGTGGGTTTGAGGTGATTCCTCAGTTGAAATGTCTTTTCAAGGGATGAAAGACAATTTGAGTTAAAAAATCATTGTCCCACGGTGAGCACTTTTGGTTTGTTCCTCCTGGCAGCAGCTGGCAGCAGTGTGGCAGGAAAAGGGTCACTGGTTAAGTGTGAGGGAGGTTCAGGGCTGTTTCCTGGGCTGCTGAGGTGGTGAGTGGCTGTGAACAGCCAGGCTGTGCCCCTGCAGAGAGCTCAGAGCCAGCTGTGCCTGCACCCTGCTGCTGGAAACTGAGCTCCACTGCTGGGAGCCCAAGGGCATCAACCCTGACCCCAAAATGGGACCCAGGCAGCCCTGGGCTGGAGGTTTTGGTCTCTCCTGTGTTTTCTGTCACCCTGGGCTCCATCCAGCCCTGCCTGTCCCACACTGCTGCTCCTGGGCAAGGGCTGTGGCACTGCCCCAGCACAGGGCAGGGCAGAACATCCTCCTGCTTCTCCTGCTCTGCTGATCCCTCCTCCTGCCCCAAAAGCCTTTTCCTCTCTGAAAGCCACTGCAGCAGCCCTAGCAAAGACCAGAGGAACTTTCAGCTCTGTTCCAGGCTGGTGTGCAGATTCCCCAGCTCAGAGCGAGGGGCTGAGCTCCTCAACTCCAAAAGGCCATGGTGGGGGACAGATTTATAGGGATCTGACATTGTGGAGGACAGATTTAAAAAGGTCTGACATGGGGGTACTGGCAAAATCTCTCTGGCTTGTCTCAGGGTTGGCTCAGCCCTCAGTTGGTCCAGAAACATTTACCTGAGCTGAGGGGGATGCTGGGGTCACTCCTCACCTCAAGGCTGCCTCACTCAAGGCTGCTTTTGGCAAGTCTGAGTTTACACACCTGGCAGGGAGACCTTCCTCTGCAGGGGAGAGGCTTGAAGCTTTCTGGAAAGGGACCTGGATGGTTTCCTACTGCCCCCTTTGAGAGCAGGAACAAGGAGCAGGGCTTTGAATGCTGTCCTGAGACCTGATCTCTGAGTTTCCGTTCCAGCACAGGGTCCTAAGCCAAGAAAACTGCCTGTCCTGCCAAGGCTGGGTAGGAAACTGGCCCAGGAGCTGCAGTGGTGTTAACTCCTCTCTGCAAGGAGCACTGGGCTCCTCTGATGAGCCCCCTATCTGCAGCATTCACTTTCTTGTTTCCTTCCAAAACACCCATCCTGCCTGGCCTAGCTGTACAGCCTGAGGCTGTGGAGCTTGTGAAGGTGCCAATACAAGCTCAGTGATGAATTTAATCACTCCTTAACCTTGTCCTTTCTGAGCTGGGCTCTGCTGGGGCTGTCAGCCTGGCTGGGGAAGGCACTGGGGCCAGGGAGAGCAGCTGGAGCCAGGGCAGGGATGGCCTTGGAGCAGGGAGCCCTAAACATGTTTGGCATGTCAGTGGTCTGGCACATGGGGAATCCCCTTCTGTTTTGTCTTTTTGGTGATGATTTCTTGCAGAACTCTGTGTTTAGCAAATGGGATCGAAGGGATCAGGTGTTGGTTTGGGCACATGTCTGTCTCGGTTTGGAAAGACAGGAGTCTGCTAAGGAAGGCAGGAGCCTCCCCTGAAATGGAGAATGTAAACCCTCCCCACCCCTCTGAATTGCTATAAATTTTAAATTAAGGGGCTCTCAGGCAAAAATATGGGAGCAGGAAATAACAGTTCTTTAATAGGGAAAAGAAAGGAAAAAAAATTAAAGGATGAAATAAAACAATGCAGTACACTAGAACAACACTGACAGAGTCAGAACCCAACCTGACACCTGTGGGTCAGGGTGTTGGTGGCAGTCCCATTGGCAATGTGGCTGCAGCCCTCCTGCAGTGTCAGGGGGGGTTCTGTTGGAGCAGGGGGATCTGTAGAGAAGGATGGATTCTTCCTCTGGAGATCCAGGGGAAGGAGAGGCAGCTGCTGTTCCTCTGGGAATCCCGTGGAGAAAGCCGTGCTGGTGTCTCAAAACCTCTGGATTATATCTGGGTAGGAATGCTTGGCTCCTCCCTCTGGGCTCACCTCTCCCAATGGGATGTTATAGTTCTTATCAGCCATGCAGGGATATTCAATAGCTGTTATCAGCAATGTCCCCTCCCAAGGGAGGTGTGAATGTGGTCACTCAGAGAGAGAGATAAGGCAAACTGCCCACTTGACAAAGGTCATCTGCCATACAGATGGTAATGGAAAACACCTTGCCTGCAATCTTCAACATCCCACAGGCTCCTGGGGGTGGGACACTGCTCTGGGCAGCACAGACAGACAGATTGACAGCAGCAGCAAGTCTAGAAGTCATCTCAGAGACTCTGAGAGCTGCTCTGCTTTGGTTGGGACTGCACATTCCAGCTGTTTGCCTGGGCACACCACACATCTGGGCTGTCTCCATCAGGTGAGATGTGCGTGGCCAAGCTGCCTGCTCTGCATGTGCTGCTCCTGCTGCAGTGACCAGATGTCCTGCTCTTTGGGGATGTTGTCCTACTTTCAAGTAGGTTATTCTATTTTTGCCTGGCCCTGTCCTTTTTGTGACTTTGCCTTCCTGCGTGTCCCGTGCCAGGCTTTCCCCTGGCAGAGGCAGAGGCTGGGCAGGTTGTGGTCCCAAGCAGCACAAGCCATTTCTCTCTGCTGTGTTCCCTTGCACAGATGAGCTCAGGCACCCAGGCTCCCTGAAGATCATCAGGTGCTCAGGGGGAAGGATCTTTGTTCTTGTTTGTAATGGGAAGGTATTTGGGAAGTCATGGGAAGGTCATGGGAAGGTATTTGTTCTTGTTTGTATGTCTTGTCTTCAAGCACCAGGATCTGGAATGGAGGTTTGGGCAGAGAAGGAAAGGACTGAGCTCACTCTCAGGGAAATGGCAATGGAGCTTTGTGCTGTAGCTGCAAACAGGCAGGTTTGGGTCTGGGAACTGGCAGCTCATAAGCCTTTCTTGGGAAACACCCTGGGCTGCCAGTAGCCCTGATCTCTGCCTCTGCCTCTTCCCAACCTCTTCTTCACTCACCCTTGACTTCAGTTCAAAAACTGCAGCTTCTTGTTCAAGCCAGCCATGAGACACTGAGCTCAGTGTGTCAGAGGCCTCTCAGCTGGCCCAGGTGGGCTCCAGGTGTCCTGGCATGGCTGGGGGCTGTGGAAAAGGGCAGAGGAGCTGGAGAGCCCTGTTGGACATGCTGGGCTGTAGCAGGGCTGGCAGGGAGCACACAGGGTGGGAGCTGGAGGCTGATGAGCTTTGGACCAGGGCTGCAGTTTATTTCTGGCCTGCTTAGCAATCTCAGGCAGGCAGTGTGGGTTAAGGCATCTCCTGTCCTGGATTGACAGTACAGATCCAATTAGCCATGAAAGCCTCTAATTATTTGTCCTGAATTGCTCTGGTGGTAACCAAGGCTCTGCTATCTCCTCCTTTTGTCTGTGTCCCAGCTGGGAATGCCCCAGTGTCCCTGCATCTAGAGCAGCAAGTGTGATGTGCAGGCAGAGTCAGCACAATCTAATCAAGGGAGACAGGCCCTGGGAGTTAATGAGGGGATGGACCCGCTTGGTTGGCTTTGGAGAGCTCTGAGCCCATCCTGAGAGACAAAGGGCTGAGTGTGGCCAGGGTGAGGCTCACAGGATGAGCTGCTGTGAGAGGGGCTGCAGGACACAGGGAGGGAAGGGGTGGCTTGACAGCAGAGAGTCCCTTGTGTCTCATAGGAGAGAAACACCTCCTGTGTGAGGAGAGGCTGAGAGAACTGGGTTTGTTCAGCCTGGAAAAGGGAAGGCTCCAGTGTGACCTTGCTGTGGCCTCTCAGTACCTGCAGTGAGAACTGGAGAGGGACCTTGGGCAAGGGCCTGCAGTGACAGGACAGGGAAGAGGCTTCAAACTGACAGAGCAGGTTTAAATTAGATATCAGGAAGGAATTCTTCCCTGTGAGGGTGCTGAGGCCCTGGCACAGGGTGCCCAGAGAATCTGTGGCTGCCCCATCCCTGGCAGTGCCCAAGGCCAGGTTGGATGGAGCTTGGAGCACCCTGGGATAGTGGAAGGTGTCCCTGCCCATGGAATGGGGTAGAAGAAGATGAACTTAAAGGTCCATTCCAACCCAAACCCTTCTGTGATTCCTCAATTCTGGCTCTCCTCCTCTGAGGCTGGCAGCTGGAAGCAGTGGCTGCAGGGAGCCACAGGCAGGATGGGAGGTCACCCAGGCAAGGCCTGAGGGTTTCTCTCTTCTCCAGAAACTCCTGCTCAGTTACAGCTGTGCATTCTCAGCTGCAAAACTATTTTAAGGGGAACAAAGCTTTGCAGGCCATTTATTGCATCCTTCTGCTTCTTCTGGGTTCTCGTTGTGCAGAAGAGGGGCCTTGGCTGTCTGTGAGAGAAAATGTGTCATGAATGTTCTCAGTAACCTTAACTCTGACCAGACATGACAGCAAATGGCTCTCAGACGAGGCAGGGCAGCCAGCCTTGGCTTGAAAGCAACATTTTGCACAAATAATATTCAGGTCCTGTATGAGGAGCCAGCTGAGTGCTTCCACTGCTGTTTCCAGGTCACAGGGTCCCCCCAAAATGGGTTTGACGTCATTGTCTTGAGAAGCTGCCTGAAGGCAAGCCATGGCTGTGCTCACCCAGTGCACATTTCTTCGTGTGTGGATGGATGAGCAGCAGGCCTGCCAGCAGCATGGCTCTGCCCTGTGCAAGAGGAGGGGAGGAGCAGCAAGGATCCCCACCAGGGGGAAGCTGGGGGCTGTTCCCAGGCTGATCCTGGTGCAAAAAATGCTGCTGAGCATCAAGTGTGTCTCTCTGACCTCCCTCCAAGTGACCTTCAGACAGGACTGTCCCAACCAGGGCCCTAGGAGTCAGCTGACACATCCTTCAAGCCTCTTGGTGCCCTTCCCATGCAGCCCAGAGCCTGCCAGGGTCCAGCCAGAGCTTCCTCCATACAAATGGGGACCAGGGGGGCGGGCTGGGAACGTACAAAAACTGTTTCTTTCCTGCCCACTTGGAAAGGGGAGCCATGGAATTTTAAGCAGCAAAGACAAAACTCTGCTGAAGAGGCCTCTTCTGTGCTTGCCTGCTGAAACCTCTGATCACAGTGGAGAGGGGGTCCAGGGACACGCCAGGCTTGCCCTTATTAATGGCTCTGTTGTTGTCTGCTCCCGTTTGTTGGCCTTTGCTCTGGGACATGGTTTGCCAAAGCAGCCACTGCTTTCCCTGGAGCAGCTTCCAGGGGAGCTGTCCCCATTGTGGAGCTGTCCCTGTGGTGGAGCTGTCCCCATGGTGGGAGCTGTCCCCATTGTAGGAGCTGTCCTCATAGTGGGGCTGTCCCCATGGTGGGAGCTGTCCCCATTGTGGGAGCTGTCCCCATGGTGGGGCTGTCCCCATGGTGGAGCTGTCCCCATTGTGGGAGCTGTCCCCATTGTGGGGCTGTCCCTATGGTGGGGCTGTCCCCATTGTGGGGCTGTCCCCATGGTGGGGCTGTCCCCATGGTGGGGCTGTCCCCATTGTGGGGGCCGTCCTCATGATGGTGGCTGTCTCCATAGTGGAGCTGTCCCCATGATGGTGGCTGTCCCCATGGTGGAGCTGTCCCCATGGTGGTGGCTGTCCCCAATGTGGTGGCTGTCTCCATGGTGGGAGCTGTCCCCATGGTGGGGCTGTCCTCATGGTAGGGCTGTCCCCATGGTGGGGGCTGTCCCCATAGTGGGGGCCGTCCTCATGATGGTGGTTGTCTCCATAGTGGAGCTGTCTCCATTGTGGAGCTGTCCCCATGGTGGAGCTGTCCCCATGGTGGAGCTGTCCCCAATGTGGTGGCTGTCCCCATGGTAGGACTGTCCCCATGGTGGGGCTGTGCCCATTGTGGGGCTGTCCTCATGGTGGGGCTGTCCCCGTGGTGGAGCTGTCCCCATTGTAGGAGCTGTCACCATGGTAGGGCTGTCCCCATGGTGGGGCTGTCCCCATGGTGGGGCTGTCCCCTTTGTGGGGCTGTCCCCGTGGTGGGGCTGTCCCTCTGTGTGGCCGGGATGCTCTGATGCCTTGTGAAGGCTGACCTAGAACAGAGACTGGACAGAGCTTAAGAATAAAGTAGGGATTTATTAAGAGGCCTCAATGGATCCACCTTGGGCAGCACAACCCAAAACAGCCACAAAAATTGGGCAACAGGTCCTGGGGTCTCACACTTTTATCAGTTCTGCTCCATTTGCATATTGGAGTTAATTGTCCAATTACAGCTTTTGTCCATGCAGTCCCATCCTTCTTGTTTTCTTTCTTCAGCCCACATTGTTTGTGCTCTTGGGCCTGAGATTTAGATCATTTGTCCTTGGTCCCCAGCTAGAGCAGGAATTGTTTTGTCTCCCTGCTCTGTTAAGAGAGCTCACCATCCCCTGATATGAAGCCCAGACTTACACAATAAAACAAAACAGAATCTGAAAAATATAAAAGCTAAACCTGAGGAATCAGCTCAAAGCCAGCTCTCAGACCTGGCCTACAGGGCTGAGCCAGAGTGTTCTGGGAATCTCCTTTATGGCCACAAAACCTGAACCTGCAGGTGGAGAAGGGACAGGTGAGAAGAGACAGAGGATCTTTGTTCCATCTGGGACTTTTCCCTTCTGGATTTTAAGGGTGCTCAGCCTCGCAGCTCAGAAATCCAAGTAGGGGCAACAACTTCTCCCAGCTTGGTCTCTGCTCTCTCCAGCAGCACCAGTTTGGCTGAGCTGGGGACACAGTGACAGCCTGACTGGTGCTTTTCATGCATCACTTTCACCATCCAGCAAAGCAGCTGTGCAGCTGCTCTGCCCTGCACTCTCTTGTTTCCCACCCCAGGCTCACAGCATCGGGCCCTCTTACCTGTGTTTTTCTCCTTGAACCACTTAGTTTAAAATAGAGCAATTATCTTCCTTCAGAAAGGAGCTTACCCACTCCAATCTAGGGCAGTCTGGCAGAGCAGCAGCCTGCACAGCTCTCCCTGGGAGCACAGCTCTGTTCCCAGCATGGGGGGCCCAGGGCAGGAGCCCCTCTGGAGCCAGGCTGGGAGAGCTGGGGGTGCTCATCTGGAGAGGAGAAGGCTCCAGGGAGGCCTAAAGGGGCTCCAGGAGAGCTGGAGAGGGACTTGGGACAAGGGATGGAGGGACAGGACACAGGGAATGGCTTCCACTGCCAGAGATCAGTGTTGGATGGGTTATTGGGAAGAAATTGTTTCCTGTGAGGGTGGTGAGGCCCTGACACAGCTGTGGCTGCCCCTGGATCCCTGGAAGTGTCCCAGGCCAGGCTGGATGGGGCTTGGAGCAAGCTGGGACAGTGGAAGGGTCCCTGCCATGGCAGGGGTTGGACTGGCTGATTTTTAAGGTCCCTCCAACATAAACCCCTCTGTAATTCTGTGATTCCTGTCTGTGGCTCAGGATGGTAGTTGGATCACTGGTTTGGGGTCTGAGGCATTACTGGGCTGAGCAGTTCAAGCCCTTAGTCCCAGTCTTTTCCCTGTCATGCCCCAGGGATGCAGGCTTGGCTCCTTGGGAGCAAGGCCAAGGCTCTGCCAGTGTTCTCAGCCCTCCCTCCATGGCCAAGGCCTGAGGGATCTCTGGATGGGGAAATCTCTTCCTGAGGCTGTGTGATTAGAAAATACAGACCTTCAGACTTTTACCTACACATCTATCAACAAGTGACAGATCTGCAGGAACTTTCAGAGGTGGCCTAGTCCATGTTCATGCCTGAAGATGGGACCATTTCTTTTGTAGGCCGCTACCAGCAGAGGTTTCTCCAACCTGCTCCTAAAACGCCTGCCCATGACCCCTGTCTGTTTGACAGGATGGGGTATTGGCTGTGATTCAGAGTATGTAATTGCTTCTGGGTTCAAATGCTCAAAAAATGAGGGAACCTTTGCAGAAGCTTGTTGCTGTGAAGGGTTCAGTGAGGGAGCAGGTTCTGCCAGGCTCAGCTGCCACGCTCTCCATGCTAGGAAGGGTTTACATCCTCACATGTGTAGATCACCTAATCTCCTCTGTCCTGGGATCCCTCTGCTGTCTCACAAGTCTACACCCAGCTGTTGTTTAATTAAAAAATAAGCAGACAGGTATTCACTGGGAAAATGAGGCTGTTTTGCTCTTTATGTGTCCTTGATGCCCTTCTGGCATCTTATCTGGGGACAACAGCTCTAAGCCTTGAATTTGCATTTACTTTTGTCTTGCCAAGCTGGCTGTTTCACTATGGAGCAAACCATGGAGCAGTGAATGTGCCATACCATGCAGACTGGCCATGGTTTCACTGAGGAATGTGCCTTGCCTCCCTTTGCCCTGCCCCATGGGCTGTGGGGTTCAGGGGATGTGGCTGCAGCTCATATTCACTTCATGTTCACTGGGTGACTGCTGAGGGCATTTGGCTTCTTCAGCCTGGAGCAGAAGAGGCTGAGGGGAAACCTCAGGGCAGCCTGCAATTTCCTCATGAGGGGAAGCAGAGGGACAGCACCAAGGACAGTGACAGGACCCAGGGGAATGGCTGGGGCTGTGTTGGGAGGGTCAGGGTGGATATCAGGAAAAGGTTCTTCCCTGAGAGAAGATCAGGCACTGAACAGCTGCCCAGGGAATGGCCACAGCCCCAAGGCTGCCAGAGCTCCAGGAGTGTTTGGACAATGCTCCCAGGCACAGGGGGGATTGTTGGGGTATCTGTGCAGAGCCAGGAGCTGGACTGGATGATCTTTGTGGGTCCTTTCCAATTCAGCATGTTCTGTGATTCCATGAGACAGCTTTGTGTAGCTGTGCTAGACCAGCCTCTAGACCAAACATAGCCCATGTTGTGCTGTGAGATATGGTCAGGAGGGCCAGGAGAAGCAGGGAAAGACCTGTGTAGGACATCCAAGGTCATGTGGAAAGGCAACATGAGCTACTGATATCCCCAGTGTAGCAGAGGAGAGCCAGCTGAGCAGAAGCTAAAGGGTGGGAGTAAACCCTTTGTAGCAGAGGGTGCTTTTCCTCAGACACAGAGCACATGACTTGTCCTTTGGCTGAGCTCTGTGTCCTTTCAGTGAAGCTGGAGCTACAGCTCACACCCTAGAAGCTGGAGACCCACAGATGTGAGCTCTCAGTACATTTGTCAGGGCTTGACAAACCCAGAGATGTCCAAGAGGGGAGCAGACTGGAGCTGTCTCCATATTCCCTGAGTCAGCAGAGCTTCTCCATCTGTTGGCTTTAGGTGAGAAGAATAGAAAAGTAAGGAAGAATAAAGTGAAAAGGCTGATTTTCAAAGGTTGGAGGAGTTGAATCTCCTTGATTAGGGCACTGTAAATCACTGTAATCATCAAGCCTACCCTAAGTGTTTGTCTTGAGCCCAGCCCAGGATCTCTTCTGAGTGGGGACCTGAGGCTGCTGGGTGCGTGGAGCCCAAGCTCCCATGGACACCTTCTCAGTGCATCAGCTGGAGCAGACTTAGAGAAGGTCCAGCTGAAGAAGGGTTTCCTCCAGGGACAGACAAACCAGGACAGGACTTGTTTCCTTTGAACTTTTCCTGCAGGAGTGCCAAGCTTTTACCCCAGAGCACAGCTCCCCCAAACACCCTCAGGGCCCAAGCCCCAGCTTTGTACCCTGAATTACTCCATCCCTCCAGAGCAAATGCAGTGGAGCAGATCCAGCCATGGCTCTGCTAATCCCTGGGGCCACATCAGTGTCACTTTTCCTTGGCTTCTCCCACCTACATCACCTCTGAGCAGGGCAGTGCTCATGGCTTGAGCTCCACTGCTCCCTTACAACATCACTGAGCAGTTTTCATACTGGAAATTGGGATTTGCAGAGATGATGATGTGAGTTGATGAAGGAAGTCAGGGCTGTGGGGAGGGAGAGAAAAAGAACCCAGGAAAGCTGTTAATCTGCCATTTTAATTTGCTGCATTGTAGCCTGAGAACTTCATAGTTGCTGAGCTACCACCCAGGTGCTCATCCAATGGGAGCTGCTGGAGATTTGCAAGTAGAAGAGCTTTAAACAAGAGACAACGTGGATTAAGCCTGACATCCCATCAGATCCTCCTTCTCTGGGTCCCTGATCTTCCAAGAGGCACCTTTCCCACTTTGCATATAATGTGAACTATTGTATAAATATTTAGTAATTCTGTTGGGAACATTAATTATAAATGGGGACTCAGCTTTTGAAAGCTGCCTGTAGGTCTGGGCACCCAATTTCCATTAATTTTAATGAGAACCAGACATCCAAATCCCATTCGGTGGCTTTGAGCATCTCAGGCAGGAAGCTCCATGTGACACCCCCCGCCTCCATCCTCCCCACTCTGCAGTGTGAGAGTGAGATTTGCAAATACCTTACAAATCCTGCAGATGCCTGAGCTGCCCTTGTGCCATGCCATTGTTGTCTGCTGAGGATGGCTGGGTGGTAGCTTCAGAAGTATTTCTAATAAGTTCATTTAATCCATCCTGTTGGTTCTTTTGCTTTGCACTCCCCCTACCCCCCCTCAGCATTTTGAAACAGCAATGCCTGAATGAGCCCCCAGCCTGTGTGGTTTTTTTGAGAGAGAAGCTTTGATGCTTGCAAATGACAGCTGTGCAGAGCAGGTCTGAAATGAATGATTGAATTATCTGACTGATTAAAAATGTGCTGTGGCTTGGAAGATCTGACAGCAAGTACCCACTTAGGCAGCTCACATGAAAGGGAGCACACATGCACGTAGGGTTTGTGTGTTTGTGTGTGCATTGGCAAAAACAGCCAGTGAGATGGGACAGACACACAGAGCAGCAGCTTCTTAAGCTCAGCATCCTTTGCAAAGCTCCAAATCTGCTGTGAGATGCTCAGCAAAGCTAAAACTCAGCGTGGTTGTGGAGATAATGATTATTTAGACAGACGTCAGCAGTGGTTTAGGAAATGGAAATTGAGCTAAAAAGTAGTGCAGGCTGGGGAACTACTTAACTGCATCTCAGTCCCTCCTGGCCTGTGGCTGAGGAGGGATAAACTCTGCAAACACAGTCCCATCCTCTGTGCCTTGGTGAGCAGCAGCCCCAGGGGCACCAGCTCCATGGGAACCTGTCCCGTGATCCAGAGGCTGGAGAAACTCAAGCCCTGGTGAGATTAGCTGTAAATGGCTGGAAGGATGGAGGAAGGAGGCTTGGTGATGCCCTCGATGCCATCAGTGATGCAACAGCAGATGTGCCCATGCAGCCTTTCCAGACCTACTCCAGCTTCCTTCCCAGTCCCCATGTAGTGAACTCTCCCTTGGTGGTGTCTCAGAGAAATTCAGCTCAGCTAGAATAGAAGAAAAATATCTGGAAGTGAAATGAATAAAAAAAACATTTACGTTTTTTTTGCAAATGAAATATATTTTGTTGGCTCAACAAGTTCACAGGTTCCTGCTGGAGTTCCATATAGGGGAAAAAAAATCATGTCATAGAAGTTGTAGTTCTTCATTGTAAATTGTCTTCTGATAGTTTGCTGAAATTGATTTTTTCCTAAATTGTCAAAGTGTTTTTCATCTCCCTACTCACAGAAGATCACTATCTTGCCCTGACCCCCAGCTCAAAGAGGTGAAACACTGGGCTGTAACTAATTGCTTTATCTGAAATAGTTTTGGTTTGTTCTCCCAGCCCAGCCACTGAATAATTTGCCCTTTGCCCCTTGCAGTGCCATTAGTGCTGCTGGGTGTCTGTAGCAGCTCCAGCCTCACCCTTCCTGCTCCTGTCCCAGTTCCAGTGGCCATTTCCACAAGACTAAATGCTGCAACATCCTAAGGGCACACAGAGCTAATGGTAGCTCATTGGCATCTGTGTCATCTCTCCATCAACATCCCAAAATGTCCCTCTTATTGAACCCATTCTGGCAGCTCAGGAGCACTCAGAGCAAAGAAGGTGCTGGGATTCTGCTTATGTAAAACCTCATCACTGCTAATTGTCCCCCTGCAGCCCAGGTGTGGGAGCCCCAGGGCACCTGTGTTTCTGTCCCACATTTCTCCCAGCCGGGATCTGACTGCTGAGCTTAAAGGGAACATCAGATCATTTGAATTCCCTTTTCCATCATCTGAAAATGTCTGTTTATCAGCAATTGTTAAAAATTATTTTATAGACAATAGAGAAGTTGTTGACACTCCATCCCTGGAAGAGTTCAAGGCCAGGTTGGACAGGGCTCTAAGCAGTCTGGTCTAGTGGAAGGGAGTGGAACAAGAAAAACTTTAAGGTCCCTATTAGCCCAAATCATCCTGTGTTTCTATGATTATAATTGAAATCAGGTATACAACTTTCTAATCCTTCTTTCCATATCCCAAGTCTTTCAAAAATCAGAGGGCCTGACCTCTAGGTTGGACTCAGACAGACAATGAGCCTTAAAGGTGAGGGTAGATGGGCAGCACCTCCAGTCAGTCAGTGCTCCCCAGTAGCTTGGCCTGAGTTTTCTGCTGCCCTTGCTCACTGTGCCTCACCCTACAGGCTGAGCAGTCCTTGTCCTGGAAGATCCAGGGCCTCTGTTCCCACAGCTGAAGCATCCTCACTTTCTCTGTCTTGGATTGTCTCAGGTAACAGCAAATTTTCCTTCCTTTTCTCTCTGCCCCTTCACATGAGTGCTCCAGAACCTGCTCACACCAGCAAAATCAGTCCTCACACCCTCTAAAATCCCTCTGCAGCTCTCTTGGAGAGGCCACAATGAGGTCACCCTAAAACCTTCTCTTCTCCAGGCTGAACAAACCCAACCCTCTCAGCCTTTCCTCACTGCAGAGCTGCTCCATCCCCTTGATCATCTTGGTGCCTCCTCTGGGCTTGCTCCAACACCTCCACATCCTTCCTGTGCTGGGACCCCAGAGCTGGAGCAGAACTGATCCCAGCATCCCACCAAGGGCTGCTCTTGCACTCAGGCTGGGCTGGATCAGATGGATCCCTGCAGAGCGCTGGATCGAATAAGGGGATGGACAAACAGCTTCCCTAAACAGCTTCATAACAAAGTGAAAGAAAATCCATGTTCCCAGAACAGCTTTTCAGCCTCAGGGGTAGATGCTGAAGGACTCGTGCTGCTGCCAATGCACAGCCCCACAGTTTCCAAAAATGACAGATGATAATTTTCTGTTACCAAAGTATTTCAGTGGATTTGGTGTGATTCTGGATCAGGCCTCAGTTGGACAGATAAAGGTGAATTGATTACTGAACTCAGAATTAATGGTTGCTTAAATGCTCTAATTGCATTTGTTCTGAGCAGAATGTGATCCTAAATTGATAATATGTATGCAAGGCACTTGAAAGTGGTCAATTTTCCTAAGTTGGGAACAATTACAAACAAGAAACGATTGGAGGAAAAAACGAGAAAAAATAATGTGTGTTCTAAATGAGGGTTGCTTAAGAAAACTTTGATAGATGCTGTCTCCTCCACAGCATGCACACAGCTCTGCAGCCATTGAAGATATTCTTAGCTAAGAATCTATCATTGTTAAGGAAGATGAAATCAGAAATAATAACACCAAACAGGCAAAGAAGGGATTTGGTAACAAAAGCAATGAATTAACTGTTACATAATGCAGAGACCTGGAAGGCTAATCTGGAAGAGCAGTCAATGAAAATTATGTTTGGGGCATTAAGGACTATTAGGGAGTGTGCATGTGTGTGTGTTTATATGCATGTATGTCAGGGAGAAAATAAATGCTGCATGTTGCTTTTAGATGAAGCTGGTAAAGATCTGCTCTGATACTGAAAAATAAAAAAGGTGTCCAGTCAAAGCTTCATAGCTCTGGAGAAGAGCAGCCTGATGGGTCCATATTCTTCTGTGGGGATGCAAAGATGCTGGCTCCAGCAGTAACCAGGTAGCACATTAAATGGCAGCTGGTAAACTGAAATGTTTTACATGTCTAGGGCTAGAAAAACTCCCTCGAATGGTTTCATGTATGTCAGTAGCTGGGTGTTGGGGAAGGGAGTGCCCAGAGAAGCTGTGGCTGCCCCATCCCTGGAAGTGCCCAAGGCCAGGTTGGACTCAGAGCAACCTGGGTTATGGAAGCTGTCCCATGGCAGGGAGTGGAACTGAATGGTCCTTCCCTTAAAGTCCTTCCCAACGCAGTCCATCTGTGATTCTGTGAAGTTAAGCCAACAAAATAGGATGGCATTTGTTTAGGTGACATGATGGATGGCAAAGAGGGGGAGACTCCTAGCACTGGGGTACAATGAAAGATGGAAGAGATGCTGCAGAGCCCTTGTAGTCACCAGACTCCCTGTGGGACCTCCAAGGACCTGCTCACCCTCATCAGCTGCTGAGGATACAGTTTTTGTACACTAAGTGTTACTGAAATTAGGACAAGTCAGATGCTCTGAGTGGTCAGGTCTGCTTGGGGAGCTGATTTTGTGTCAGCAGTGGGCTCTCAGGAAGACAAGTGCAAATTCATACACTCAGAAACCCTCGTGGGCAGAGGAAGGATGCTGGTTTGGAGGACAGTGACTCATTTGAAAGCTCCCATGAAAGAAGATGGAGAGTGAGCAGAGTGCTCATCCAGCACCATCAATCTTACCTTCTGCCAAAACCTGAAATGCCAGGAATGATGACTCCCATATTCCAGGCTGGGATTTCCCAGGCAGAAATGCCTACACTGGGCAGGGAATCAAAATCCTCCATGGCACATGGAGATTTCTTTAGTGTGGGCAAGGGAGGTGACTAATCCCTGCACAGGAGATGAGTGCACAGTGTCCTTGGGACTTCCAGAGGGCTCTGGTGGCTGTGCTGGCCAGGCTGGTACTCAGCTCTGCCTCCTGGCCCAGCAGCCAGAACGTTATTGAGGAGCTCAGAGGATGAACTGTGGCGTGGAAAACCAGACCCCTATGGAGCCCTAAACAAGATAAAAACTAGAGTTTTTATCCAGGAGGAGGTTACAAGGTGAACTGATCACAGCCTGGGGGAAAAGAAAAGCTCCCAGGGGAACATTCTTGAAGGCCCTGGGCTCTTCTGTGTAGGAAGAGCCAATGGTGGCCCCAGACACAGTATTGAGGTGCAGCTCCTGGCACTGGAGTTGTTTCACCTGGTTACTCATTCTAGCATTAATTCTCCTATTTGAATATAGGTTAGCCTGTTAATGGGGAGGGAGTCATAAAATTCCTATATTTTTGTAGTGTAGAGCTTTAACACACTCTTTGTTGATGGACAGTTTGCTGTTGGGCAGTTTGTCTCAGGGTGAGGTGTTTGGTGCAGCTCTCTGCCTTCTGCTACACCTGTGGGAGCCCAGCTGGATGCAGAAATTCCAGGTGTGGGCTTTCCAACCTTACCTCCAAGGACAGACACTACCCAGGATAAAGAACTGATCTCAGGTGTAAGAGAAATGCAGACAAAGGCTCTCAAGGACTGGACCTGATTCTGCAGAGGGGCTGTTATCCCCCTCCCCAGCCCCCTGCCTGCACCACCTGCATGCAGCCAGGCCCTCACACTGATTTCTCCTAATTATGGCTTCCAGCAAAGTGGCTTGTACTGAAAATGAGTGAATCCCAGCTGGGGAAGCCAAGGGATTTCCTGAGAAAAACAGCTGTGTGAGGACATGGAGGCATGCTCATTCCTGGGTACGAAAGAACGCCAGCAATGGTTTCAGAATAAAAACTGAGAAGGCTGAGCAGCACCCAGAAGTGTCCTTGTGTGCCTCAGCAAGCATCAAGAGCAGGGCATGGCTGGAAAACTCTTTGTAATGGGGATTCAGCACTTCAAAAGCAAAGACATTAAGCTGCAGTTAAGGCACTTTTTAAATGGTGAGGAAAGTCAATAAAGCCTGGGGGGCTGCAGGGTAGGTGGTCCTGTCTTCTCCCCTCAGAGTGTGTGGAGCTGCCAGCCTTGGAGCTCGGGTTTGGTGGATCCATGGGTCTACATGAACATCAACCCTCTCAGGACCACATCTTTTTTCCAGGTGTGCTTTCAGCCTAGCTGGAGCATTCCCATGGTCTGTATGATGCAGGTGTTGGCACTTTACTGGCATGCCTGCAATTCCCTGCTGCCTGGCAGGCTCACAGGGGGTGCTTTGGCTTGTTGGGGGCCTTGTTGGTGGCTCCCCTGATGCTGCTGTGCAGGGAAGGTGTCCTTGCCTCAGGATGCTCCCTCTCCCTCAGGGAACTCGTGTCACAGGTGGCAAAAAATCCAGACAGTTCAGCAGCACACACAGAATCGCTGTAGTTTGGGAGTTTTCTTAATTGGAGGGAAATATTATGACATATTGGAGGCACCTGACAGAGATGTACCAGGAGGAATCTCTGTGCCTTGTTGCTGTTGGGAATGCCCAATCAATGACAGGCACAGGCTCACCACCCTGCCAAGGGGAGGAGAGGAGGTTTCTCCCTCAATCCAGCTGTTGGTACGCTCATTCCCAGGAGCAGGATGATTGATAACACAGTTATTTGGAACCCACCAGTGGATATATTCTTAGAAACTAGAACCTCATTTTCTCATGCTGCAAAATGTCATTTCCTAGGACCAGCTGAGCAGAAATTGGATTTTGTTCCTTGCCTTCAGAGCTGAACAGCACAACAGACTGATAAATATTGATTATGCTTTTATATTTTAATTTTTTTGTTAAAGCACCCTAACCTGATAATTGTTTGATTACAAATACATTAGAGTTGATCAGACAGAGCAGCAGGACAGACTTTTATGATGGTGTTAATCGAATTTCTTTGATGAAGGGACCCTGTGGGAGGTGAAAAGCCCCACATCTGGATTTGCCCAGCTTCTTGACTGTGGCCACAAGGTCCATTTTTGTGTCTCTCCAGCACAGTAACCTTCACTCACACTTGCATTTGTTGGAAAATCCTGAGTGTAGCTGCAGGGTGGCTCATTACATGGTCCATTACCAATCCTATCCCTGGCAAACAACCCCGTGTGCTGTGCTGGGGTATCCCTGCTGGAAGGAGCTCTGGCCACGTTCTGCTGAGCTGCTCCAGGACATTATTTCACCTGATGGTGAAATAATGCAGGGTTAAGGATGTATGGCTGTGGGTTGTGATGGTATTTTTAATTTGGAATGTCGGGGATTTGCCTGCTCATTCAGCAATGTGTGTTCCCTGGAAGGAGTTTTCCAAGAGACAGAGGTCTAGGGAGAGGTTTTCTCCTTGGAATCAGGAGGGGGATCTGGGGCAGACACCAAACCCTTCTGCCTCACCCAGAGGTTTGATAGGGCTTGGAGCACCCTGGTCTGGTGGAGGTGGCCCTGCCCATGGCCTGGGCTGGAGCAAGGTGGTCTCTCAGGTGCCCTCCATCCCTTCTGTGCTTCTGTGGCTCCACATCCCAGTGCAGCAGTCAGGGTGCACATCCTGGCTCCTGTGTGCCACCCAGACATGGGTGATGCCAGCACAGAGTGTGCCAGCTCTGGGGGAAGGATCCTTGTAGCTGGCCCAGGCTAAGGGACCACTGGCTGGTGCTCCAGATGGGCAACTTTACCCAGAGAGCACCCACTGAAACCCCCACTGTATTACAGCCACCAGAAGGCCAAGGGGCAGGGTTTGCCCTAAACCACTGCTCTGTCAGTCTGGCAAAAGGGCCCTAAAGCTGGAAAAGCCTTGTGTCCCTGTTCCTCTCCACCCCACGCTGCATCCCAGCCCTCCTGGTGAGCCAGGTTCCTGGGCAAGCCTGTGGACAAAGCCATTGCCTTTGCATGCAAGAGCTGTCAGGATGGAGATGTGTCAGTGGTGGTGAGCAGCACCAGCTCCAGCCCACCCTGGTGGGAGAGGCTCTGGAGGCAGCTTGGCAGGCACAGGACAGCACTGCTGCTGGAGCCTGGCATGGGATGGCATGGGATCCATGGGATCCATGGGATGGGATGGGATCCATGGGATGGGATCCATGGGATGGGATGGGATGGGATGGGATGGGATGGGATGGGATGGGATGGGATGGGATGGGATGGGATGGGATGGGATGGGATGGGATGGGATCCATGGGATCCATGGGATGGGATGGGATCCATGGGATGGGATGGGATGGACCTGCAGCAGGTGGGAGTGTCCAGAGGCATGGAGCAGCCCAACCTGCAGTGCTGGGGTCTGCACCAAGGTGGGTCCTCGGGGCATTCCCAATACTGTACATTTGCATTTTGGAAGCACATCGGTTGTTAAAGACACTGAGAGCATTTGGCAGGATTTCAACCCCAAACTTGAAGCCAGTGTCGATTCTCAGGGCGAGGATTTGCCGGCAGGAAGCAGAGCAATCCCTCAGCGCTCTGCAGGTGCCCGTGTGGGGGGACAAGCCCCGGCACTCCGGGGACATCCCGGACAGCCGCGGGTCTGCTGTGCCCGGGGCTCTGCCGGAGCTTTATTCCATCCTCTCCCCGCTCCATTCACCGTGCCTCCCGCCTCCTCCCCCGCTGCCGTCCCTCCCACCCTGCCTGCCGGATCCCCAGCAGTCTCTCGACACCTTGGGGGAAGGCTGGGAGGTGTAACCATCGGCAGCGAGCGAGGCAGAGCAGGAGAGAAGGCAGAAGGAAGCCAATAACAGGGAGGTCTAGGAAGGTGGTGGAGGGGGAGGGACGGGGCCACTCCTCCATCGGTGGGACTGCAGATTATTTTGCATGGATTGTTGAAGAGAAAAGGGAGCTGCGTTTGTGAAGGGACCAAAAAACAAACAGCTCATTGCTCGGGTAAGTGCCAGTGCGAGCTCCCCGGCTCTCATTGTCATGCCGTACATCGATCCCCCCCTCCTATTTCGCTTAGTTATGCGGGGTTTGGTTCTTATGAGGATTATTTGATGCATCAGCTGTGTGCTTCAGAGGCTGGAGACTGACTGGTACGTGTGTGTGTGTGTGTGTGTGCGTGTGGGAAGATGCCCATTCTCTGGATATACATTGACACATTTTTCCAGCTCTCAGTGTGGTGTCTCATTGGCAGTGTTACCCCAAAGCGTGCCGTACACACACACACAAATGGTGTTTGCTGCTCCTGCCTTTAAAATCCACTCACACACGCAATTATTGAAGCTGAAAATTAAAGAGGGGCTCTTAAATCATATTCCTCAGTGGTAGGGGGCTACCCCTCTTTATCCTGAGCCTGACACGTTCGGTATTATGTTTTATAGCAAAGCTACATTTAAAGATCAATTCGGCAGTGGTTATTGCATCCAAATTACATGGTTGTCATGGAGATGGTACAGAGAAGCTGAAGTGATATGACTGCATCTGGACTGGAGTGGGGCTTTGCTGCCGAGTGAGATCCTGCCTTGCCTCCTGTGTCTTTTTGTCTCTGCTGGGTTACAATTTCTTTTAATCTTGAATGAAGCAGTGCTGTATTAGAGGATTTAGAGGTCGAGCTGCTGGGAAGGGTGTGTGTTACCCCCACTCAGCACTGGGTTATTATCATAATTGTTCTATTAACGTCTGCCTCTCCCTGAATTTCTTCCACAAGTCTGGGAAGGAGGAAGGCGTGAGAAGGACAGATAGTTTTCTGAGCACAGCTAGGGCTGGGAGTACTTTCTAAAAGGATACCTGCCATGCCCACACCTCCCTGCTGGCTCCCACACCTTGGGGGACAAAAGGGAAAGGATGCTCTGCTTTTAGCCATGTTTATCTTCCATTTTGCTGCCTCAACTTTGAGGATTCAAGGAGCCAGTCACCTGCTCCTCACAGTGTCAGGGGATTGGCTTTTTAAAAAAAATTATTATTATTTTAATTATTATATTTGTTTGCTTTGCAACTGGTAATATGCATGTGTTGGCAGTTGGGAAAGAAAATCCATAATTTATGAGAATGAAATTTTCCTGCCTAAGGCTAGCTAGAATACAAAGAGTATATCTGTGGGAAGGGCATGTTATATGTTACAGATGTGTATTTCTCTAGTGGCTGGGAGTAAATCACACTATTGTGCTCATCTTCATTATTTTGGGTGTTAGGCTGGCTTTAGTCAATATTTAATCTAAGCTCATTGTGTGCTCACACAATAAACGTGCAATTTGGAGCCTAACTTTACATCTCTAAAATGCTCTGGGAATGCAAGTGGCATTGTCTCCATAAATGCAATTTCACCCTTTTCTGTGAGACCAAGCCTATTGTGGGCATGTAAATATAGTAAAAGGCACTGGTGGAAGCAAGCCCATCAGAATGGCAGTGTGTCTCTAATTGTATCACTAAACATAAGACAGAATTAATTACTAGGATAAACAGAGCTTTGTAGCTCTTGGATCAGGATAATATTTGCATGGAGTTCCAGGCCTGCATTATAGTAGCTGGCATTATGGCTTTAATTCCCCCCATGCCAGTAGATAATGTTTTTAGCCAGGAGTGGAGCATATTATCATTAGATATTTTTGCTTTAAAAAGATGTTAAATCCCCATGTCCTTGTCAAATTGTCCATTGCAACTGTTCCAAAGTCTGTGATTCAACTAGGATTTTCCTTAATGTGATTTTTCTCATACAAGTCCAAGCAAACAATGGATAAAGTCTGGAAGTGGGTGGCCGAGTCCAGAGGGGATGTCAGAGGGATGGCAAATTCACAAAATGGATGGTTCTCATTCTGGGCCTCTTTTCTCCCTAAAAGTTAGGCAGAAATGGAGTTGAAGTGGGTAGTTTTCCCAGGAGATTCCTTTGGGGGTGTAAGGTTGGAAGCCAAGTAGTTCTGCATTAATCCTGAGTTCCCTCCTGTCTCAGCACCTTCAGCCCACCCTAGGATGTGGCTGGATTATTCTCTGGGGAAACTGAGGCTTGGCATGGTTCAATGACTTTGCCAAGGTGACAATGGCAGCGCTGGGCAGGGGACACAGGAGCTGTGCCAGGAAGAGCCTCTGTGTGAGCACCAGGCCTGCTCAGTGTCCTGCTTGCACGGGGAGGTGGTGGTGGGGAGCAGTAACTCCACTTCATGGAGACCAGGTGGGTGTGTTTGCTGAGGCCACTCAGGAGAGCTCCACAGAGGGTGGCAAGAGGGGCTCAAGGAGTTTCAGACCAGTTTCTGAGCTGCCCAAGACAAGGACTTGCTTTTCTGACCTCCTTGCATGGCCCATCATGTGGCTCTTCACATGAAGCCCTCACAGGTGTCTTGGCTTTATGCTCTCCCCACTGGTGCTCCTCACCTCTCACCTCCCTGCTGAAATACCCTGAATTGCTCTCCTGGACTTCAACCCACAGTACCATCACTTCTCTGCTCTCCATCCCATCACCCAGCACCTCTTTGTCCTCTTCCTCCATGGGTTTTCCCAGCAATGAAGTTCCCTCCATCCAGCAGTGCCACAAGCTTCCATATCATGGGTTTGTGGGCTATGTTCCCATCCTGAGGCACACAGTGCTGGGTAGGTCAGGCCACCATGCTAAAGCAACCCAAGTGAAAAGTCTCCTTTGAAATCTGAAGTTGCCCCATGTGGTGTCCGTGGTTCTGCACAAAGCTGGAGCTGGTTCTTGGTGCCAGGTGGAAATGGAATTCCCTGTTCAGTTCCCACACAGACACCTGTGTGTGGCCCTGCTGACTCTCACAGTTTGGTGCTGTTGCCAGAAGGATGTTCCCTGGGCTGGCAGGGAGCTGTGGCTACTGCCAGCAATGTGCTGGTTGTGGGCACAGCAATTCCTTGGAGGTTGGGTGTGAGCAGTCCCTGGAGTGGCTGATCTCCTGGTGGAAGTGGCCACATCCCCTGTGGGTGCTGCTTGCTCTGCTGCCTGACAGTCTCTGCTGTGCACACACCTCTTAGCCAGATCTGCTGGAGGTGAAATCATCCTCCTTGTCCTTTTGGCTGGAAAATGCCTTTCCCACGATGTGCTGGGACAGGATCCATGGGAGGCCCAGTGCATCCAGGCTCTCAGTGGCTGGATGGAGCCATAGGAGTGGCTCAGGGGTGGATTCTGCACTGGAGGCTTGTGGTGCTTCCCTGTGGGGTTATGGTGTGAGAGGGACGGGGTCAGTTCTGGCTTTTCCCTGTTTCCTGTGACTGGCAGGGGGAGAGGCACCTGTCCAAGCTGGACAGTAACCACCTCTCCCTTTGTCCTCACTGCTGTCCTTTGTGCTCCTGCAGGAGCTCCAGGAGTGGCTGAGATGCTCAGGGAGATCCTTCCCTGCAGCTCATAGCCCTGATCCTGGCAGCACCCAGCTCTGCTCAGCTCCCAGGTGGGGACACTGGGGTTCCTCTGGAGCACACCCTGCTCATCCCTGGGTCAGGCCCAGAGCTCCCTCACTTGCACTAGGCAGGGCCAGAGGGAGCAAGGAGCTGCAGGCAGCCCCAGCAGACATTCTGCAGCTGAGCCCAAACCCCTTCTTCTGCTCTCCATGCTTTTTCTGGGCTCTGGGCCTCAGCCTGGCACTGGGCACATGGTTTGTCATCTACCTCTTCGCCAGCACTGCATTTCCTCCACTCCTTCCTCTGCCTCCTCCTCATCACCTCACGTACTCCCCGTGTGGTTTCTCAGCTCTGTGGTTTTGCAGGGCCTGTGGAAGAGGCAGGACTGGCAGGTGGCTCAGGCTGTCTGCTGCCAGGTTGTTTGAAGGAACTGTCCCCATGTCCTGGCCAGGAGCTGTGCTCACACTGGGTCCCAAAAGAGGAGACCACACCTGAGGGGATCTTCCCAGCACCACTCTGAGGAGTGCCATGGGAGCTGCTCAGGGTGTCACCTCTGTGGTGCCACCAGCCTTGCCTCATCTTTTGCTATGTCCTCTTCTCTGAGACATCCTGCATGGCTCCCAGCAAAGGGGGTGCTGTTAGATGCCCTGACATTGGTGGCTGCTGTCACACACCTCAGCAGGGGCAGGGAAGGGGCAATGCTTCCTTCCAAGCAGGATGAGCCCAGGATTCATCCCAGGATTTTCTGCCTTCCTCTAGAGCATGTGACATGGTCTGGTTCCAATGACCCAAAGCCCCAGTCTGGCAAAATCTTTGTGCACTGATTTTGTGCCTCCTGCTCTCCATCTCTGACAGCTCCACACTGCAGAGGCCCCAGTGTCTCTGGGAGCTCTCCATGTGCTGTGGCTGTGGCAGGGACATGCTGGGGACATGCTGCTCTGTGACCTTTGGGATGAAGTGTTTGCAGGGCTGGGGGCTCACAGCTGGATTCGGTGTCTTGTATGGTCACTGCCCATCCTTGTCCCCCCAGGCAGTGCAGCTGAGCTCCCCTGGCTCTGTGGCCTTGCTGATGGAGATGGAGAACTCCATCCTGGGATGGAGAACTGAATTCCCCCTCAAAAGACAGAACCTAGGAGAGAAATCCCAGTGATATCCTCTTTCATGGGGTTAGAGGATGTGCCTCTGAGTTCTCCTGATCAGCATCAAGCAGGAAAACTGACATCAGACCCCAGTGCCTGATCTGCTCACGGTTCACCAACCATACTGAAAAGCCCAGGGAAAATGCTGTGAGCTCAGCCTCCTCTCTGGCTTCTCCCCCATGTGCAGTTGTCTCTCTATTATTTTCTTGATATGGAAAAACAAATTTGACCCAAATATCTTTTTCTTTTAAATCTTTAAAAAATTGTAAGATAGTAGGGAAATGCTGTGGCACCAAACTAAATTGAAGGGTTGCATTTTTTTGTTTTCTGGATTTGCTTACATGCTCCAAAGTCAAGGCAAAAGCTCTGTTCTTGCAACTTTTTTTAATTTAATCCAGCTCTTCAGTGGTTTCAGCACAAGTGCATCACAACGCTAGGTAAGGTCTATAAGGTCTAAGCTGACCTATAATTGCAATTTTCAGCAAGTGAACAATTTTTCCAAAAAATTTCACACAGTTCTAGGCAAAAGCCTCATAGATGTGGAGAGGGTGTTCCCTGTGGTACCTTCCAGCCTTCCTCCAGCACCTGATCCAGAACTGGGATCTGAGGCCATCTCAGGGAAACATCAGGTGCTGCCATATAGAGAGCAGGACCTGCTGACTGCCCCCTCCTCCCCAGCAGGGCCTGGGCACACTCAGAGATCTCTGCCCACTCTGTGCATGGGCACACTCACAGAGATCTCTGCCCACTCTGTGCATGGGCACACTCACAGAGATCTCTGCCCACTCTGTGCACTCTGGCCACTTGCTGATGGCTGGTGCTGGGCACAGGAACAGAGGATGGCCCTTCTCTAGTGGAAGGTGACCCTGCCCATGGCAGGGTGTTGGAATGAGGTGATTTTTAAGGCCCTTTCCTACCACACCATTTGGGGATCCTGTGGCACCTTCTGCAGGTCACCCACAGCCTCTCCCCTGCGTGTCCTAAAGCAGCATCTCATCCTGGCAGTGCAAGGAGGGTTTGGACAACACTCTCAGGCACAGGGGGGGATTGCTGGGCTGCCCTGTGCAGGGCCAGGAGCTGGACTAGATCATCCTTGTGAGTCCCTTCCAATGCAGGGTGTGCCATGGCAGAGAGACCTGGCAGCCTTGGATGAGCCCTGCCCTCAGTGTGACACAAGGCACTGTCACAGACATCTTTTATGAAAAATTCTTTCCTTAGGATTTTTCCACCTGAGAAGCTGGAGGCCTCAGGAACAAAATGCAAACAATGGTTATCTGCTGCTGTGGAATGCAACAGGTGCATGTGTGATTGGTCTCATGTGGTTGTTTCTAATTAATGGCCAATCACAGTCAGCTGGCTCAGTTCTCTGTCTGAGACAGCTGCCTTTGTTATCATTCTTTCCTATTCTATTCTTAGCTAGCCTTCTGATGAAATCCTTTCTTCTATTCTTTTAGTATAGTTTTAATATAATATATATCATAAAATAATAAATCAAGCCTTCTGAAACATGGAGTCAGATCCTCGTCTCTCCCCTCATCCTCAGACCCCTGTGAACACGGTCACAAGGCAGTGCTCCCAAAGCTGAGCTCTCCTTCTATGGGGCTCTGCTCCGTCCCAGATTCTGCGTGTTTGCTCCTCAAACAGGCACTGTACCCAGCCTGTGGGAGTGGACGGAGGAGAACTGGGACTCTGGAGCTTTGGCACTTGCTAGGAACAAAGCAAGCAGGCTGAGGATGCAGCCTGCCCAAGCAGGACACAGGCATGGGGGGGACTGAAGGGGTTTCTGGCCAGAAGGGGATACATGATGCAGGGGAATTCTGCTAAATTAAAAATATATATTTGTCTTTACTGGTACAACAGAAGCTAGGGGAGCAGGCAAGAGGAAAGTGAGAAAGCTTTATTTAATTAGATTATAAGGCCCCAAAGGCTTAAGACTCATAAAAAAAATGAATTGATTTTTGTAATTGAGGATGGGGTTTCTGCCAAGTGCTGCCTTAATGAGTATTTAGGTTTTGCCTCCTAAGTTAGCAGCACCAGGCAAGGGCAGCTGTTCAAGCCACTCCTCACCAGAGTCCTGAGCTTGGAAACAGGAGCTGCCTGCCTGCAGCTGGGAGTGTTAACCTGCCTCTCCAGGAAAGGACATTGTGTGTCCTTTCAAGGCAGTTTACCCAGGTCTCTTGGTATTCTCTCAACATGAAATCCCTCCCTTTTCCCCAGAACCCAGGAGGCAGCTTTTTCCATGCATGGGTGTGGAAACTGAGGCAGCAGATAATCACAGGGTTGTTTTTCCTCACAGAAGTAGAGAGAATTAATTTGCTGCAGCAGCTGAGGCAGTTTCCTTTGGTGGCTCCTTCCTAGGGGCTGCTGGGACAGGTGTGTGCCATTGGAGCCCATCCTGTCCCCTCCTGCCTCTCCTGCAGGTGATCCTTGAAGCACAGCACCTGAGCATGGTGAGAGGGTGTTTGGGGCATGCACAGCTGGGACCTGCCTCTGCAGGAGCCATGGGACACCAGGGAGGGATTTATCCCTCTCCCCAAACCATAAGACTGTCTGGAAAGAGCAAGAGATTTTTATCCTAAAAATTTTGGACCTACTTCCTTTTGCCCTTACAGGCTTTCTCCAGAGTGTTTTACATTTTTGCATGCAGGAATGGGGAGAGTTCAGTGTGCAGAGGTTCAGGATTTCCTGTGTGCCCCCGCTGTGAGAGCTGGGGTAAGTCCAAGAGGAGGTGATTCCAAAATGCCTGGTGGGAATGTTGATCCAGAGCTGCCTGGGGACCAGGAGCAGAGTAACAAGGCCAGGTGAAAGGCAGGAGGTTTGGATGTGCAGGATCACAGCAAGATCACAGCTTGATAGCAACACCTAAAATGCAGATGTGTTACTATTACTGCCATCAGAGCAGGGGAGCAGAAAAGTGGCCACAAAATTCCAGCAGCACCTGGTAGATGTAGGGAATGGTTCTGTGCTTTATGAGCTGGGTATTTCCTGAAAGCAGAAGAGCAGGAAATGCACTGCTCTCCAGATAACAGCAAACTGCAAGGAGTGCACCTTGTGGGGACGCTGTCCCTTTGACTCTGCACACTGTAACAGTCAGAGATTCCCATGTCAGGCACAGCACTGCAGTTTGCACACTTGTGCCCTGCAGCAAACCCAGCTGCCACTGCTCGTGTGCCACTGTGTCATTGGGTCAGGGGCTGCACCAGGCTGAGCAGCACTCATCTCCTGAACCTCTTTCATCTTTCCAGCACACTGATTTCTGGCAGGCCCCTCTGGCCTCCCTGTGCTTCACTAAAGCCTCAGCCCAGCACGTAATTCATCAGTTCCCGAAGTCATTGTCTGATACCCAGATGTAAAGATGTCTAGGGAGCAGGAGAAAAGCCCTGAGAACACCTAAAAGAGTCTGCTAAGAGGCACAATGACCCCACTGCAGGCTGGTGTAGCAGCTCTGCTCTACCCTTGCCACAAAACCTAGTGCAGGGCATCTCAAAGGTTGGGAGAACCTTTTGGTCCAGAGCAGGTGTGGTTAAAACACTGTCCTGCTGCAATTACATCATCCTGATGAGCCTTTTGCCCTTTTTGTAGTTCCCCTGAGGAGAAGCAGCATCCTTGTCCCTGTAAAGCACCTTTATATCAGCCTAGAGTGTGCCTGTTGGAGTCGTTCCTCAGGGAAATCCCAGGGCTCTCACCATGGTTATCCAGCACATCCATTAAGGGCAGACCCAGCCTCTGCACAGGAGCTGCAAAATGGCTCCACCAGGGTTTCACTTGCACTTTCTGGGCAACTTGCTGTGTTTTCAGAACAAGTCAGCTTCAACATTTCAGGCTGCTCAGAGGCATTCATGCTTAGGGAGGCCAGATCTGGCCATGTCACAGCAAGATGTTGCTGTGGAAGTGTTTGCAGCCCAAGCATGTTCAGCAGGGCGGGGCAGCAGCCCCGTGCTTTTCATGTGGCTGCTTGCAGCAGAAGCATCAGAGCTGGGGCTGCATCCAGGCTGGGGGGCAGAGAGCAGCAGAGTGAATTGTTCTGCTTTAACAAAAACTTCTGATGCAGATCAGACCCAGCCTTGCTGCTGACTCTGAACCCTGGGGGCTGAGCTCAGCTGGAGATGTCTACATTTGGGTGAGCTGACTCTCACTGAAAGTGCTTTTCCATGTATTCAAGCAAGTTCTGGTGTACCCAAGTTCTGAGCAGCATCTCCTGTGCCATGTTAAAGATAATGATAACTCAACATATCCTAACAGAGCAGAGAAATCCTTCTTTTCCTTTAGTGATTCCACCCTGGCCTGTAAGTTATGAGAATAAAAATGCAATTATATTTTCTGCCATTTCTACACCCTGCTGACTGCAGCCTGGGAGACTGAGCAGACAGCACATCATTACACAGATTTGATAGATCCACCAAAAATGTAGGTGTGCCCCAGACCATTTTTCCTTCAGTGAAAGACGCTGGAGAAAGGAGAGAGTGGTCATGCTGCCTGCAAAACAGACACCCTTTCCAGAGAACAGAATGAGTGAGAGACTCCTCCAACATGGAAGAATGATGAACTGTTGGTCCTTCCTTGGTTTTCTACAACCAACAGGCAGTTTTCAGAAGGTCATCTGTTTGCCTTGAAAAGATTTACTTGGCCCACACTTCTTTTACAGGAATGTTTTCTGCACTTTTGAAAGGAAAAGTGGAAATTTTGGGCTAAACCTGCCTGGTGAGGAATACCAGGCAGGTTGATGAATGGTATTCATAAGATGAGCTTATGGATGAAGTATTCATCAGGAAAAGGGCTGATGTTCACATCCCAGTCTAAGAGCAGTGATTTTCCTCCACCATTGTCCTGTCTGTTCCCCTGTAGTGGCTTCCTCTCTCCACTTTGCCTCTCAAATGTCTTGATTTGGTCCTGGTGATGTATTAAAGTCCCTTCATATTAGCTCTCATGTTCTCAGGCTGTTCCTTGCAGGTCCTCTGTGCAGACAGCTTTATGCCCAAGTGGAGCTGCTGACTTTAGTGGAATTGCCACGTTTCGTGCCCTAACACCCTCTGATTTCAGGCAGGGAAGTTTCAGCCCTGTTGGCTGTCAGCAAATCTTGGCTGAGTCTGTGTTTTCAAGCCAAATAAGTGCATCTCAGTCTGATTTGGGTGAGGGAAGCTGTTCTTCCTTTCCTTTCCTTCCCTCCACTGAGACGAACACAGAAAGTCCCCTCTGGTGTGACAGTTACCCAGCTGTTCCCCTCACAGATGGATGCCTCGGGTCCCAAGTGGACACTAGTTGATCCTGTTATTGCTAAAATCAGTCAGTGGGATGGTGTTCACAGGGGTCTGAGGATGAGGGAAGAGATGAGGACCTGACTCCATGTTTCAGAAGCCCTGATTTATTATTTTATGATATATATTATATTAAAACTATAGTAAAAGAACAGAAGAAGGGATTTCATCAGAAGGCTAGCTAAGAATAGAAAAGGAATGAAATGAGAACAAAAGGTTGTGTTGGACAGAGAGTCTGAGCCAGCTGACTGTGATTGGCCATTAATTAGAAACAACCACATGAGACCAATCACAGATTGGTCTGCGGATGCTGTTGCATTCCACAGCAGCAGATAATCAATGTTTACATTTTGTACCTGAGGTCTCTCAGCTTCTCAGGAGAAAAAATCCTAAGGAAAGGATTTTTCATAAAATGTGTCAGTGACAAGTCAGAGCAATTAGTCCTATCTGGACTCTCCAACAGCCTTCTCTGGACTCAAACATCTTCAGCAGTCAGGTCTCTGCTTCCTGTCCAATGCTTCCTTGTACCAATGCTCCAGCTGGAATTGCTGACATGGTGACCCTCAGGAGCATCCAAGAGTCTTGAAGCAGGTGTTTCCCTTGAGGATGTGGGGACCATCACAATGTGCACAGAGCTGTGCTGGCAAGCAGAAATCATGCTCAACTGAGGGGCAGGGAGAGCCCTTTGGAGAGCAGGGCTGAGTCTCTGCTGGGCAAAACAAGGACCATTCCTCTCTGCCAAGGTAGCCTGGTCACCCTCCTCAGTTATTCCTTTTTACCTGGAGATGGTCTAGAGTGGAAATGCAAACCTTTTGAGATGTCTGTAGATGTTTATAATGACATCCACAATGCTTGCTGTTCTCTTCCTCAAAGGAGGATCCCCTCCTTCATCCTCCAGAGTGGCTCTGTCACTCACACTAATGCCAGCAGGGTGTTCCTGGTGGTTCCCTGTGGATGAAGTGCTGTGTTTAGAGAATGGGAGATTTCACACTCTCACTGATGAGTCAGGAGTTATGTGGTGTTGCAGGTTGCTGCACGTCACCTTTGGACACCATCAGCTGGCTCCAAACCTGCTTTCTCTGGTGTCAACACCCACAAAAGTCTGTTTGCTGTTGTCCCCCTCTCCTGACAGGTTTGGGAGATGCTCAGGAAGACCTTGCTCCCTGCTCTCTGGGTCACACTGGGCTCCCAAGGAGCCCAAAGCCAGTGCCCAGCCATCTCTGCACATTCTGGACTCTCAGAGCTGCTGGTCCCCACATCCCTTGGGCTGGAGCCATCTGTCTGCACACATTGTCTGCCAGCTCCTGTGGTCAGAGGATCCCCATCAAAGTCTGATGTGTTCCTGCTCCTCATCTCTGAGATTTATGGATGTGTTGGAGTGTGAAGGGAGTTTGCCTCCCTTCCAAAGCTCCCTTTCATTCTGCAGTTCTGCTCTCCATCCCTCTGGATGTCTTTCCCAGGGGACAATCAGGATGGGCTCGCCTGCTGCCTCCTGAAATCCTGCAGCGAGGCGTTGCATGGGCTTAGTGTAGACAGACAGCATGGCAGGAATTTCCTTTTCTGGGCTCTGAGTCAGCTGCCAGCCCTGTTTTATTATTTTGGGTGCTGGGAGAATGTGGGGAAGGAGGATCAAGCAAAGGGAGGGAAAGAGAGGGGAAGAAGCTGTTTCCATTTATGGGTTATGAGAAGCAGTTGCAACTCTGGTGGATTTTTATGGAAGGTAGCCCTGGCTGTGGGGAAAGCTGGGTTTAATGAATTCAATTACGATGCTGCACAGAACTGAGTGGAAAGGCCCCACAAACAGCCTGGTTTTATATAAAAAAACCCCAACCCTACAGACAATCAGACTAAAAGCTCCCCTTCCAGAGCAGGTGAGCACCAGAGCAGACAGGCACAGGTGAGGATGGAGCCAACTCTGAGCTGAGCCTAAAACCCCTGAAAACTCCTGTCTTGGGTTGGACTCAACCCAGCATGGACTGATTACACGCTGTTTGTTCTGCACTCAGGCAAGGCTGAGACTCACCTGTTACCCACAACAGTCATCCTTCTCTCAAGCTCTTCTCTGAGCTCTGGGAGCTGAATGAAGGGTGCCTGGGCACAAAATAACTCTGCCCCTTTTCTCCACTTTTTCTCCCATGCCAGCAAAGAGCTGGCTGGGATCTTTTGGTGTCCCTGTGATCCCTTTACAGCTGCAGGCTTGAGATCTGTGCCATGGGCTCCTGCAGCAAACAACCTTCTTGGGCAGACCCACTGAGTGGGGAGCATTGTGTTGGAGAGGCAGGAACAACATCCCTTGGGAGCTGCCCTTCTCCTCCCTCCCTCAGGATGCAGTAAAAATTTGCCCTCCTTTGCTGTTCCCTCTCTGGAGGCTCCTGGTTCTCTCTGGGCCACAGGAGGATTCCTGAACTGCAGTGGGTTTCTGCAGGAGCAATCCACAGGGAGCCCTGCAAAGCCTCCAAGGGGGTCAGGGTTTGCTTCTGCAGGAGGGAGGATCTGGGGAACAGACAGACCCCACTGACTGCAGCAGGATCTTTGTCCTCCCACAGTCAAGCTCAAAGGCCCTGGGTGGGATTTGAAAGGAGACTATTCCAGGAAGATTCCAGACCTGACATGCTGTCTGAAACACAAGGACATTCAGGTCCATGTTCATCCACATCCTGGACTTCTGCCTCAAGCTCACACTTCTCCTGGGAGACCCATCAGCTCACTGTCCCTGTGCTTTGGCCCACTTTTTGTGGAGGCTTCAGTGACTCCTACCATGTCACCAGGATGTAAAGTGAGGGGGCAGCCACAGAACCACAGAACCACAGAACCACAGAACCACAGAACCACAGAGCCACAGAATCACAGAGCCACAGAACCACAGAGCCACAGAGCCACAGAGCCACAGAACCAGAGAACCACAGAACCACAGAGCCACAGAACCACAGAATCAGAGAACCACAGAGCCACAGAACCACAGAGCCACAGAGCCACAGAACCACAGAACCACAGAGCCACAGAATCACAGAGCCACAGAACCACAGAGCCACAGAATCACAGAGCCACAGAACCAGAGAACCACAGAACCACAGAGCCACAGAACCACAGAATCAGAGAACCACAGAGCCACAGAACCACAGAGCCACAGAGCCACAGAGCCACAGAATCACAGAGCCACAGAGCCACAGAATCACAGAGTCACAGAACCACAGAACCACAGAACCACAGAATCACAGAACCACAGAGCCACAGAGTCACAGAGCCACAGAACCACAGAATCACAGAACCACAGAACCACAGAAGCACAGAGCCACAGAAGCACAGAGCCACAGAACCACAGAACCACAGAGCCACAGAACCACAGAGCCACAGAACCACAGAACCACAGAACCACAGAGCCACAGAACCACAGAGTCACAGAGCCACAGAACCACAGAGCCACAGAACCACAGAACCACAGAACCACAGAACCACAGAATCACAAAACCATAGAGCCACAGGCTGGGGAAGGTTGGAAGGGCCCACAGGGCTCACCTGGTGCCACCTTCCTGCTCCAGCAGAGCCATCCCAGAGCTCAGGGCACAGGAATATCTGGAATATCCCCAGGGATGGATGCTCCACAGCCCCTGCACCATCTGCTCAGGGCTGGCACTGCCAGGGCAGCAGTTCTGCCTCCTGGGCAGGGGCAGCTCCTGGGCTCAGGCCCTGCCCGTGGCTCTGGGGCCATGGCTGGGCCTGGAGCAGAGCCTGGGGTGCCCTGGGCCTGCACACAGGGACAGACTGGGGACACAGGGACACACTGGGGACACAGGGACAGACTGGGGGACACAGGGACACAGGGACAGACTGGGACACAGGGACAGACTGGGGACACAGGGACAGACTGGGGGACACAGGGACAGATTAGGGGACACAGGGACAGACTGGGGACACAGGGACAGACTGGGGGACACAGGGACAGACTGGGGACACAGGGACACACAGGAACAGATTGGGACACAGGGACAGACTGGGGACACAGGGACACACAGGGACAGACTGGGGGACACAGGGACAGACTGGGGGACACAGGGACACACATGGACACACAAGAACACACAGAGATGCACAGGGACACACAGGGACACACAAGGACACCCAGGGCTGAGGCTCCTCTCAGCTGGGGCTCCTCTCCAGACTAAGCCGCCCCAGCTCCCTCAGCCTTCCCTGGGCACAGAGATGCTCCAGGCCCCTTTTCAGCTCTGCAGCCTCCCCTGGAGCTGCTCCAGGAGCTCCAGGTCCCTCCTGGCCTGAGAAGCCCAGAGCTGGGCACAGTCCAGGCTTTCAGCCCTTTTCACAGGTTTGACATCATGGTGCACACCCAGGGCTGGAGGAAGGCTCAGTGCACCAAGTGCTGCCCAGCCAAGGTGTCAGTACGAGGAAAGGAACATGCAAAAAATACCAAATATATTCTTTTACTTATCCCAGTTTTAATAACTGCAAAAGAATGCAAACAGGAAAGCTGTTAAGGATTTTAAGATTCATCTTTATTGTTTCCCATAAGCAAAAAGCTGCTGTTGTTTCCCCAGGATGAAGTTTAGCAGCAGTCATTTGGATCTCAATGTGTCCTAATTGCTCTGGGGACTCTAATAAAAATTCAAAATAAGGAGCTGTAGGGTTTGGTTTCAAGAAAAAGCATGTTCCATGCACAGTGATTTCTGATTACCCAAAGGCTCTTTTTTTAGCATGTAGCTGGTTTATTTTAGTCTGTAGGATATGTTTTATCCACGGCCTCTTTTCCACATTGGAAGTGAAGGATGTAGGAGCTGCAGTTTGCACTGGCAGGGATGGATGGAAACCACTGGGACAGCATATTGCCCATGAGCAATGACCATCAGTGCTGCAGGGGTTCTGAAGTGTAACTCTGGCATCAGTGTGTGGCTGAGGCTCAGCCCAGCCCTGCCCCTCACAGCCTGCAGAAACGCTGCACGTGCCTTAGAACTTGGTGTCACCAGGCAGGGACTCCTGTCCAGAGCAGGGGGTGATGTACTGAGCAGTTTGGTGCTGCACAAATCTTTGGTGTGCCCACATCTTGAGTTCACTGTGCAATGCTGCTTTCCCTGTGTTCAGACTGTAACAGAGCAATCGATGTAAAAGAATTAGAGAAAATCCAGAAAAAGGTAGGCAAACACTCAAAGGGGTGGAGAAGCTTCTGAGAACAGGCTAAGAAGGCAGGGTCTACAATCTGAAGAGGAGAGGCTGAGAATGATAATGAGGTCTTCAAAATCATATTAAAAACAAGCCCATGGGGGAAATAATTGAGGATTTTCACAATGAGAATGGTAGAAGGTTTTTATTTTCAGCCATGTTGAAAGGGCAGAGGTCAAAGCAGAGACAAAAGAAGGAAGAAATGTGCTTCAAAAAGAAGAAGCATGGCTGTGATCTCTCCATGTCTCTACAGGATTGTCTCCTCAAAGAGCCCTGACCGTGCCCATGTGCAGGGTAAAGTGTGACACTTGCCTTTTGTAAATTCACTGTAAGTCAGGTGATAAAAGCACATCCATCCCTGTTCCTGCAGCCACGCTGTGGATGGGATCTACAGCCTGGACATCAAATGGGTGGGATCTACAGCCTGGGCACATTCCATCCCTGCTCACAGGGGACAGAACTCAGAGCACATGGTCCATCACAGCAAAGGATGTCACTACAGGCATTTTAGCCCAAGAAGTTCAACATCCCTTCCAACCCAAACCATTCCATGACTCTGTCTTCTAGGCCAGAGGGAATGGGGTGCAGAGCAGCAAGGAGAAGCAAGGCTGCTGCAGGAAGCAGCCCAGCTCAGCATGAACTTGAGGAAAAGCTCATGCTTGACTAAGCAGCAGGATTCTTCTCCAAGCCTTCCTGTGTCCCAGCAGCCAAGTGGTTACACAAAACTGAAGCGGGAGCCTTTCCAGTTCCTAACGCAGGAAAGAAAATTAAAAATAAATCATTTCCCACCAGCCATTCAGCTTCAACAAAAGCTGGGACACTTCCAGGGCCAGTCCCTGAAAGAGCTGCTGTGTGGTTTCCAACCCCTCACAAAATCAGGGCAAACTTTGCTGCTTCTCTGCCCGGCCTCTTTGGGACCAGTGCTTCCCTGCAGTGGATGCCAGCCCGGCTTCGCTGGCCCTGCTGCAAATCCAGCATCATCCCAAAGCACATGATGGGGTATTTCTGCTGTTCTTCCCTCCCAGCCAGCCCTGCTCTGTCTCCTCCTGGTCCAGGGGCTGTGCAGGACCTGGGGCAGAGTGGGGCTGGAGCAGGGAGTGAGGGGCTGTCCTGAATTGCTATCCTGTGGCACTGGAAACTCACAGTGATGAGCTGCTGCTGTGGAATACTGAGAAGTGAAGGTAATAGCTGTTGGCTTGCTGAGTCTGGCCTGCAAACCAAGGCAGCATGAGATGGGATCCTCAGTCCCCTCTGGGCCACAGGGATGGAATCCTCAGTCCCTTCAGCCTCTGTCCCATCTGTCTCACCAAGCCCCAGGTCCGGGAGGAAGATGGAAGAACCATGGTTAGCCATGGACTATGGATGCCTTGGCTTCCCTCAGCCTCTCCTACATCAATAATGTGCTCTTTCTAGCAAGAATCCATGTTCCTCTACTTATGTAGACCTTACAGAGCTGTTCTGCTCCAAATCATGGGGCTCCTGCTTAACAACTGTCTACAGTTCAGCAGGGCGACGTTATCTGATTTTTATTTATCTGTTTTCCTGCCAGACCCTGTTTTGAATGCTACCCCTGGTTATGTTTGTGGGAGGCTGGGATCATTGGACATGAAAGGGTTGCCCACCCTATTCCCAGAACCTAGGGAAGAGCAATCACTTGAGAGGGTGCCTGAGCCTGCAGAAAGAGCAAGACTTGTGAAAATCCTCAGATGGGAGCCCACATACTCCTTTTCAGCCCTTACCTGCTTCAGAGAGCACTTTGCAAAGCAGACACAGAATGAAATGAGGGGGGACTGGGGGAATGTCAGCCTGCAGCCCAAGGCAGCCAGGCTGTACAGCTTGGGGACAGTCAGAGGAGCCCCAGAGGGACCTCTGAACATCCCCCTGTCCCTCACCCCAGGGCTGCAGTGTGTCCCCTCCCCACAGCCTGGTTCAAGCTGTGGTAGCCTCAGAGGCTGAGCTGCACTTTGGTGCTTTCCAGAGCAAACAGAACAGTGTTGAGAGTCTGGGTTTGGGCTTTGTCCAGAGCTGGTGACCTTTCAGCTGTCTGCTGCAGGCAGATGTGGACAGTTGCAACCAGCTGTTCCACCACCATTTTTTCTTTCAGGTTTTCCAAGCTGTCGAAAATCTTGTCTGCTCTTCCTTTTGCTCTGTCTTCCACCCTGTCTGCTCCTCCCTTTGCTCTTCTGTCTTCCATCCTGTCTGCTCCTCCTTTTTCTCTTCTGTCTTCCAGCCTGTCTGCTCCTCCCTTTGCTCTATCTTGCACCCTTTTCTCCTCTATCTTCCATCCTGTCTGCTCCTCCTTTTGCTCTGTTTTGCACCCTGTCTGCTCCTCCCTTTGCTCCTCTGTCTTCCAGCCTGTCTGCTCCGCCTTTTGCTCTTTCTTCCCGCCTGTCTTCTCCTCCCTTTGCTCTATCTTCCATCCTTTTCTCCTCCATCTTTCACCCTGTCTGCTCCTCCTTTTGCTCTGTCTTCCAGCCTATCTATCTGCTCTTCCCTTTGCTCTGTCTTCCACCCTGTCTGCTCCTCCTTTTGCTCTGTCGTCAATCCTGTCTGCTCCTCCCTTTGCTCTTCCACCTTCCCCACACAGGTGGGGAGGCAGCAGGTCACAGATGAGCTGTAGGGTGGGAGGGACCCTCTGCAGCTGACATGGGATGAGCTGGGAGTGTGGCAGGAGCTGGCTGCATGACTCCAGTGCAAGGCATCACCATGAAGAGCTGTGACCAGAGCCACAGAGTGTCACAATCCCATCTGGCAGTTCCTCTGGAGATTCTGGGATGCCTCAGCCACTCATAACCTGTGTGTGCTTCAAGTGACTGCCACTGCAAGCAAAAATCAAGGGGTTGGTGACTTGTTGGGAGTTTGTCATGGGTTGCTTCACTCTCTGCACACAGCAGCCCCCAGGCAGGTGTGTGCAATGGGAGACACACAAACCTCAAGGGTCAGGAGGCTGAAAGAGGCCTGGGATTTTCCTCCTGGCTGTGCTCAGCTCCAGTTTTGTCACCCTGGATGCTGATGGTGTTCCCAGCTCAGCAACAATCTGTGCACACATCCTGCCAGGGTTTCCCTGGTGCCTCTTCTCCAGCAGGAACACAGGCCAAGGAGGAACATGACTAAGGCTTTAACTATTGATTCCTCAGCACTCCTTCCAGACCACAAACATTCCTGTCAGACTTCACAGAGGGTGAAACAGTAGTGTAATGCTTAACAACTGTAGTAGTTTATATGTAATAAAAAAATTGTGGTGGTTTTTTTTCTTTTAATATAAACAATGTAAGTTACTTAAAGTTCGGAGGGATGGCTGGGACACCACACATTAAGGTTTGTCAACATTTTTGACTCAGGCTCATCTCCTAACTGCTTTTGGTTTCCTGTTTTCTGGTTGCATACAGCTGTGCCAAGCTTGAACTGTTGGACTGGAATTCAGCTTGGGTGGTTCCTACTGGAGTTTTTGGATGGATGGCAGGGAGGTGGAGAATTTCAGCTCAAAGCCTTCTGGCTGTTTTTAAAAAAAATCACTCAAACCCCCTACATTATTCATCTCATATTAAGAAAAAGACCAGTAAAGTTTTGCTGGAAAGATTCCCCCAAAGATTTGAGCAGTGGTTTGGTGTTGCATGTCTTACATGTCTGTATTATACCTTCACTTAGAGAAAGTCAAAATTTGGCCCACGTTAGGTTTTCAGTATTTTTTGAGATCACAGTGTGGTTGTGCTCAGGAGAGTGTTGCTAATTTGGCAAGTAAATTCCTGGAAGATGCTGCACTAGCTGGGCCCTGCTGTCAGTGCATGGGAACACCAAGTGCCTGGGACTGATTTTCTCTCCTGGATTTGGTGGGAAAGAGATTTACAGCTTTTCCCTCTTAATTTGGGATGGCAGATGAATAGGCTGAGGAGACTTGGTCCACGTGTGTGAACCTGAGGACTGTCCCAGGGGCTTGTTTTGCCCTCAGCTCCTGCAGATGGGATTCTGGACCAGTGGAAGGCTGGAGGCTGATGTGTTGGTGACCCAGGAAGTCTAGGCCAGCCTTTCTCTTGTCAGGCTAGTGGAGAATGAAGCTGAAGGCCTGCAAGGCCAAGCCCAAGGGAGGGTATAAGCAGATCCCTCTGCAGGGATCAACACACACATCTGCTGCCAAGCTGTTCTGTGGCTCTTTCCAGCCACTGGAAAGCAGGTGGCACATCTGGGCCCTGACCCACCCATCACCTCTAGCAGCACACAGGCAGTGCTGTCCTGTCTTTCTGTCTCCATCAACTCTGTGAAGTCTGGCCTGTGAGCTCAGGCAGCTGTCTGTAGGGGACACACCACCTGTGGTGACCTGACATGCTCCCCCAGCCTGGGATCACCTCAGGGGGACACGTCTCTGTCCATCCCTGCACTGTGCAAAACACTCTGCAAGAGAAACGTTGCTACATCAATCACTTTGATAGCTTGGATTTGCTCGCATTTAGCTCAAAGACCTACCTTTACCATGGCTCTTGTTTGTTGGGGAGATCAGTCCAAAACTCAGGTATCTCACTCCATGGATCTGATGGGTGAAATTGAATGTGAGCCCATTGACAAATTTCTCCTGAAACCTGCAACCACAGAGTCTCTTTGCTCCACTTTATCTGGCTGGGGGGGGGGAGCTTTGTAAGGAAAGATGTCAGAAGCCCTGTGTAAGGAATACTCTTGCACTGCCATGTCTGAAAACCCCAGAGAACCAAGGCTTGGTGAGGAAAAAGCCTTTGCAGTGCTCTGCCAAGGAGCCATGGGATGGGTCTGGGGAACAGCCTGATGAGGAGCAGCAGCAGGGAGGCAGGAAAGCAGCAGGATTCTCCTCTCTGGGCTAGGTCTCACTGTCTGTGCTCCCTTGTTGCAGGCAGGGGCCGTGCAGGGATCACCGGGAGCGTCTGGCTGCGATAGTGCGGCCGTGCCGCGCGCGCTGTGACACCGAGGGATGCGCACGGATGCACCTGGACAAGAGGTAAAACTGCCAGCTCTGCCTCCAGGAGGGACCTGCCCCATCTCAGGGCTGTGGCACGTGCAGCCCTCGAGGAGTGCTTCACCCCAAAGCCTTGCTATGGGACTGTGAACTCCCCAGCCCGTCACACATGCCAGCTGTGGGGAGCAGGGCATGGAGAGCAGGCCAGATCTGAGGTCCAGGATTGCCTGGGCTGTGGGATGGGAGCAAAGTGAGGCAGGAATTGGGGTTCCCCTTGGGATCTGGCCTGCTCAGCAGCAGCTCAGCATGTACTATGTGGTTCTGCCCTTACCCAGGCCACAGAGGGGTCCAAATCCCTCCTCTCCCTTACTCGGGTGCAGAGGAAGCAGCAGCAGGGAGGGGCTGCTGACATCTCCACAGGGTGAGAGGTGCTCTGTCAGAGCAGAGGCAGCTGCAGTTCTGCACCCCTTGTTAACAAGAACTGACCTGGCCCAGCAATTAGGGATTTTACTGCTAATGAAAGCTTCAGCTCAGCAAGTGAGAGCACTCAGAGACTGCTGCTGAACCTGGGCACCCTCCTGGCTGCTCAAAGCTGATGGCTTGCTGAGAGGGAAACTGAGGCAGGGAATTTTGAATGATCTGCTTCAGATGTGAGTTAGGAACCGAGTTAGGGGGAAAACCCCAGAGTCCTGTCTGTCTGCTGACACGATTAGCCAGGCTTCCTGTGCAGGTGAATCACAGTCACATCACCAAATGTCTCTTTGGGTTAGAAGGGACCTCAGAGATTATCCTCCCACCCACTGCCATGAGCAGGGACACCTTCACTGCCCCAGGCTGCTCCCAGCCCTGTCCAGCCTGGCCTTGGACACTTCCAGGGATCCAAGGGCAGCCACAGCTGCTCTGGGCACCCTGTGCCAGGGCCTCACCACCCTCCCAGGGAAGAATTTCTTCCTAATCTCTAATGCAGCCCTGCCCTCTGTCAGTGTGAAGCTATTTGTCCTTGTCCTGTCACTTCATGCCCTTATCAAAGTCCCTCTCCAGCTCTCTTGGAGTCCCTTTAGGTTCTGGAATGGGCTCTAAGGTCTCCCTGGAGTTTTCTCTCCTCCAGGCTGAACAGACTTATGAAGACAGATAATATTTTAAAAATATCTGTGAAGACACATATTGCTTAAAACCAAAATCAGCTGTTACAGTGGCTCAGCCTGGGTGCCATGCAGAATACTACTGCTTCCAGAAAAGATCATTTCTGGTGGCATTTGACTGCAGCTGTGGGAGGGTTATGATGGAGTAAAGCTTGCACAGCACTGTGGGGCTGAGGATGGTGCTTGTAAAACCTTGCAGACTTTGCATCAATGGGTCTATTTGCCAATAAAGTGCCTTTTTGTCAAAAAACTACTTCTATCAGTGCAAAACAGTGTCCTTCCCTTGCCCTACAGAGAGAGCATCCCGGGGAATATTCAATCAGGACACTTTTGCCAGAGTTTTAGCTGGCAACTTGTGACACCCTTCAGCAGTACTTGTGTGTGGGGAAAAGAGAAGTGGTGCTCTGGCAGGCAAGATGCTCTGCAGAAATGCTAGCTCAGCAGGGAGAATCACACAGGTTGGCACAGCACAGCTGCTTAGAACAGTTAGAAAAGAATAAATCACTCTTATTGCCTGTTTCACCTATTTCTCCTCTTTCTGGAGGGCAGGGAATGCAAGGGAATAGCATCCCAGCAGCGAGTCTGGGAAATGCAGCCATGCCACATTGCTGTCCCCAGCCCTGGGCACTAACCCTGGGGAGGACAATGGAGAGGAGGATAATTGCTAAGGTTACCTCATAGGAGATTGTTTGAGCTACTGCCCGTAGTGCCCCAATCAGGGCGTATTTTGAATTAGAAGCTCAGCCTGATCATAGGATGGAGTATACTGCCAAGCTTGCATGGCTAATAGGAAGAGTAGGCCTAGGTTAAGTCTGGGTGGGACACATCCCCTGTTCTGAGGCCCTCTGGGGTTATGGCAGCAGCAGAAAGGTGGGTGCCTCAGCACCACAACAGCTTTTCCTCTCCCATCTCACTGCCCTGAGTAAAGAGCACTGGGCCTCCAAAAGCACCAAACACCAGAATAGCCCTTCCCTGCTTTTACACTGAGGATGTGAGGTGGAGATTTCAACCTGCTTTCCCATCCCCTACAGATGGCCATGTTGCTGTCCCCAGCCCTGGGTGGGGCATGTCCCCTGTTCTGAGGCCCTCTGGGGTTATGGGCAGCAGCAGGAAAGGTGGGTGCCTGGGCTCCAATGGCTTAGCATCCCAACAGAAGCTTTTCCTCTCCCATCTCACTGCCCTGAGTAAGGAGCACTGGGCCTCCAAAAGCACCAAATACCAGAACAGTCCTTCCCTGCTTTTACACCGAGGATGTGAGGTGGGGTGGGGGTTTCAACCTGCCTCCCCATCCCCTCCCGATGCCCACGCTGTGCTTTCTTTTCCCTCGCAGGCAGCAGCGAGGCTGAGCTGAGCGCGGGGAGGGACCCCACGAGCGGACCATGAGCGAGAGCAGCCCCTTGCCATGGAGCGCCGCCGATGAGGGCGAGCCGCCCTCGCCGGGCCCGCAGCCGTCCCCGCCGGCCCTCAGCGATGGGGAGTCGCCGCCGAGCCCGCCCGCGGAGCCCGCCAGCGGCAGGGCCAGCCCCCGGCACGACGCTCAGCCCTCCCTGGCGGAGGGGGAGCAGCGGGACGAACATGTGGCGGCGGTGACAGAGGCGGGCGAGCGGCTCAGCGAGCAGGGACAAGGCGCTGCCAGCGAGGGCGGCCGTGCGGAGCGGGCAGGGCTGGCCAACGGCGTGGGGCGGGAGCACCGGGACACCGCCGGCCCCAGCAGCCCCGAGCTCGGGGACAGGGGCTCCCCCAGCCCCCAGAGAGCCAGCGGGGCCCTCAGCAAGCAGCGGTGGCACAGCGTGCTGGGATCCTCGGAAGCGCTGAGTGCCGACGAGGCGGAGGAGCAGTTCGGGTAAGGGCGGCTCGGTGCCGGTTCATGTGTGTTGTTTTCGAGGCTCCTTGGTTCGAGTTACTCGGCTCCGTGTGTAACTCATCAGTTTAAGGAGCTGCAGCTGCTCTCATGGCTGACTGCGGCTTTCCACTCCTGCTTCTCTTTGGGCTTCTCGCACATTTTTTCCTTGTTTGTAACTTTTTACTCTCTTTTTTTTTCTCTCTGGACTTCTCACATAGTTTTTTTCCCTGTTACAAATTCAGAAAGCTGTGATTAGAGCTCACAGAGCCACTAAAGTGAAGGGGAAGCTTTTGGGATCTTGAGAAGAGCTGGTTGTGCTCACTTTTGGGGTGTCCCGCTTGCAACTTGCAGCACTTATGGCAGAGTTACCTGAGGTAACTTAGAGCAAGTACAGCAGCCTGGGGATGCTGCAGAGCCAGGCTTGTCTGGGAGGCTGCTGTGCCCTGGGAGTCCCTGGCAGCATGGCCAGCTCTGGCAGTCCCTGGGCTAGCAGGTGGCAGCTGCGTGTCTGAAAGTGGGCACGGCTCTGAGCTCTGCTCTCCACTGCACCTGTGGCAGGTGTTACCAGCGCCTGGCTGACAGGAACAGCAGTGTGAGACAAAAGGTACAAGTGTCATCTAATTCTCAAGTGCCTGTGACAAACCTGAACATGAGTCTCTGAGCCCTCTCTTCTGGCAGCCTGGCTCACAGGAGAACTCTCCAGGCTGGGGGACGCTCACACTGGTGTGCTGTCCACAGCTGATTTTATGCCTCTGCAAGTTTCTAGACCTCCATGGGATTCTGCAGGCTGGGGGCTTATGGGGAATGACAGGTCACGGGGATGAGGAGAGGTTCTTCCCATGCCATTCCTGCAGGAGGGGTATGGATGCTTCCCTCTGCCACCAGAAATCCGCCAGGGCTCTGTGTTGTAGCCACCAGGGCTTGATTCTTGCTGTGAATTTTACAGCCCTGTCTGTGCACCCACCTCGGGGCAGGAGAGATGCTGCAAGGAGGGCTTGTCCCAGAGGAGTGTGGCCTTCTGAAGAGGAGCTGTGAAGGGACAGGGTAGCCTGGGGATCACCTCCTAGCTCTGGCCCCGTGCAGGCTCCGTGCTGAGCTGTGTTCCCAGTGCTGTCTGGAGCGTGGGCAGCCGAGCTGGGGAGCCACGCAGGGCGTGGGCTGACAGCAGGCACCCCTCCTGCTTTGTTTCTCTGCTGTTCAACAGGCTTCTCTAGAAAAGGCTGGTGGTTTGTTTCACTCAAGAGCCCCAGCAAGAAGCAGCAGCGCTGCTTCAAAAAGCCCAGCTGAAGGTGTTGCAGAGGAAGTGTCCGTGCAGGCTGCTGCTGTCCGGAGAGCTTTGGGAGCCTGTCCCAGGCAGGTCCCAGGGGCCCCTGAGCTATGCAGTCAGGGCTTGGATAGCTGCAAGTCTCTCAGGTTTCAGGGGAATCATATTTGCCTGGTAGGTGGCTCCCTGGCAGAGGCTGAGAGTTCAGGAGGAAACTAAGGGTGGTCATAGAATGCTGCTGCAATCACTGGGAGTGCAATTATTTTAAGATGCTAGGGCATGAATTGGTAGAAATGGCAGGCTTAGGATTTGGAGATGATGCAACCTGACTGAGGTCTGCATGCAGAGTCCATGATCTCGTGCTCTAAACATATTCACTTGGAGAGCAAATGAGTCTTTTGGGAGGCTGAATGCACAAGGGACAAGTCACACGCTATATTCAAAGCAGAAGGGCAGCTGGAAAACTTCTGGGACACAGCTGAAGTCTGGGAAACCACTTAGAGCCTGCAGATTGGGTTAGCTCACTGCACTGGAGCCCATCAGTGCTTTGACCACCTATCTTTAGGGTAAATGGCAGGAATGCATGGCTGGGCCAAGCACAGCGTGGAGCTGCTGTGCCCTGACCAGATGGACTGTCCACTCTCCTGGGTCAGGAAGAGCTGAAAGATGGACCAAGGCACCAAGACGTTGCTGTCATCCTGCATCACCTCTGAGCTTCCCCTTTTTTTCCTTTACTCCCCTTTGGGGAATTGCTGTAATGACCCATTCTGGCTATAGGAGAGCCTGGTCTGATGTTTTACTAATGAGCAGTCAACTATTTGCTCCTGATGAGAAATCATTTGTCATCATCTGCACGTTGCTGCTTGTATGATGCATTTTCTCCCTGAATTTTAAAGTGCTTTACAAAAAGGTGTTCAGTGTTGCTCTTCCCACTGGAATGGAGGATTAAAGGGGAAAGTCATCCAAGGTCATCAATCCATGGTAGAGCTGGAGAAGAACCCATTATTATCCTTCTGAAGGTAGGTTAGTTCCTGCATCTCTGCAGGAAATGGTTGGTTAAAAAAAAAAATCAGGCAAACAGAGCCAAAGATTTAGTGTTTGTGTTGCAATTTGCATTAACTGAATCCCTTTTCCTCCTTTCTGGTTTATCCCATGGCATCTATTGTTTGTCAAAGCCCCATTTAACTTTCTTGTGGCTGTGTTGCCTAGAGTCTTTCACCTCTTCAGAAACCCCCAACATGGCCCTGCTGATCTCAGGGAGGTCACAGCTCTGCAGTCCAACTGCAAGATCCACCAGGGAATGATCTACTTTCAGCCCCATGAACTCATGGAAAAAGAACAAAATTTTTAACAGAGAAATTCCCACCTTTTGCTTGTAGGCACCCTCAGCACCTGCAGTTTTGGGAGTGCAGCTTTTGCCCACACATTTCCTCCCATGGCAACATATAGCTGTCAGAAAAATTCACATTCCATCAAATAAAGTTTCGGAAAAACTTTGCAGAAAGACTGCAGTGCAGAGGCAACAAAGTCCTGGTTTCCATCATGTCCTTCTCTGGCAGGATCCACACTCCACCAGCACAGCAAACTTGTGATGGCAAGTTGAACATGAGTCCCTGCAAGCTGGGAGGGACAACCATGTCCTGGGGGCATCAGGCCCAGCATGGAAGGATATTGTCCCACTCTGTTCTGGGCTGAGGTGGCCTCACCTCGAGCCCTGGGTCAGTTTTGGGCTCCACAAGAAAGATCTAAAGCTCTTAGGGAGTCCCCAAAAGAGGGACATGGGGATGGTGAGGGGCCATCAGGGGACAAGTGTAGGGCTGGAATATACAAGGTCTGTGGTGTGAGCAGTTAATAGAAATGATTCTGTGCAGTGTATTGAAAGAGCAGGGCTGTCTTCCCTGGGATTATGGCAATGTGGGAGCTGCTAAGTGATAACCAGGAGGTTATTCTGGCATTGGGTCCAGTAGCAGGTGTCATATGCAAAAGTCTCTACTTCAGAGGTCTGGCTTTTTACTGGAACATGACCAAATTAAGGGCTGGCTGGGCCTCTGGGATTGTTCATCACAAAACTGGTTTTTTTTCAGCTCTAGAATCTTGTAACAAAATTGGGAATCAGGTAGGTTATACCACAGAAAGATCCCAAGGGCCATTATCACAGCAGCCATTTCTGCCTCTTCTCTTGCCTGCCAGCTCCAAATGGAACAGGGCAAGAATTGCCTTGACAATATTTTCTACATTTCTCCTTTTGGTCCAGGTTTGCCTCTGGAGATGCCAAGCTGAGCTGCAGCGATGATGACAGGGAGCATTTCCAATTCAAAGACATCAGGGATGGCTTCAGCTCGACCTTTGAGAAGATTGTTGAGTCTGACCTCATGAAGGGCACCTACTACAGCAGCCTGGACTCTCTGGATGTGCTGTCCCTGACGGACGAGACAGACAGCTGTGTCAGCTTTGAGGCACCCCTGACCCCCCTGATCCAGCAAAGGGCCAAGGAGAGCCCCGAGCTCCTGGAGCAGAAACTGGCAGCCCAGCAGAGAGAAGCCCTTCACCACATGGCTGCTGATAAGCAGGAGCAGGGGGCAGCCAAGCCAGCAGAGGGGGATTTTGGGAGCCCTCTCAGACACTCAATTACCAGCAGCAGGTCAGAGAATGTGCTCAGCAGGCTGTCCTTGAAGAGTATCCCAAATGGGTTCCATGTGGAAAGCTCAGAGGAAGATGCCACCAAGATCATTAACTCCATCAGGTAAGGCAGGGAGTTTCTTGGACAGTGGCTCCTTTTCTTATGAGATCCCAGTCCAGGAGCAAGGCTCCGTGGGCATGGTTGAGTTGGAACTGCTCTTTCACCCCTTGTGCTTCCTCTCATGTATTGTTGTGGCACAAAGGCTGAACATCAGCAGGAAAACTTTCATCTGCACCTGCACAGCCCTTGGCAGGCTGGGGATGGTCAGGTGCTCTCCCAAATGCCTCTGAAGTGCAGGGAAACCACAAGGTTGTACTTAGGACAGGGTACCCCTACAGAAGCCTCCCCAAAGGTTCTTCTGCAGGCAATGAGGAGATCAGCAGAGACTTCATCCTCTAGACCAGCTCAGACCCAAACCATCACCCCTGGGAGGCAGCAGCTCATCTGTAGGGCACTTCCCTGCCTGAGGAAGCCAGGTGATGAGTAACCAGGTCAGGGGAGAGCTGGAGCGAGGTTGTATGTCCAGCCGTCAGGCCAGCAGTGAGTCACACTGCTTGAAAATGCTTGAATTGGTGCTCTAAGTGGCCTTGGGCAGGCAGATAAAGGGCTGTGTGCCCACCTACATGGTGCCAGCAGGGCTGCTCAGAGCAATGTCTGTGGGCACAGCTGGCCACAAGGCCAGCAGGCAACTGCAGGGGAGCAGCTCACCAGTAAAGGCTGGTCTGGTGCCAGTCCCATTGACATGATTTGTACAAGTGCAGCTTCCCATCCTCAGCAAATAACCTGAGCTGAAAAGCATAACATCTATCCCTAAAATTTCCATGATGTCCATGGCTTGGAAAGAGCTTGGGATCCCCAGTGGGGAGAGAGGGAGCTTAAAAGGTGTTGAGGCTGCTTACTTTGCCACACCCTCATTTCTCAGGGGGGAAGCTGCCTTCTCTCCGACCCTTCCTACCAATTTGGAATTACGCTGCACTGTTTCATTTCAGCTGAAATGAAGGGGGGCTTGTCCAATGTCCAGTTCACAGCCATATTGCTGGTTTTTCGTACTTTTTTTTTTTTTTTTTTTTTTTGTGTGAGGGCAAGAAGAAATCAAAAGGTGGAAAGGCGGCGTTTTCCGCGGCTTTCGTGGTGCCACGCTGCGGCTCCTTGAACATTTCTTGTCTCTGCACAGCGATGCCAGCCTGAAGGACACGCTGTCGGACTCGGACTCAGACATGGGCAGCACGGAGCAGCTGGACCAGGGCAGCACGGACACGCTGGCCAACGGCTGCAGGGCGGACAGCGAGGCTGCCAAGAGGTTGGCCAAGCGCCTCTACAACCTCGAGGGCTTCAAGCGCTGCGACGTGGCCCGGCAGCTCGGCAAGAAGTACGTGGGGCAGCCCTGCCAGGGTGACAGGCTGGGGATGGGGGGCACTGCTCGTGATGGGAGGGCAGCAAAAGGCAGCAAGGGTCAAGTCTGGGTGCTGGAGGGAGTTGGGGCTGCTGGAGGTTGTAGGAGTGCTGGGGGGTAGGATGGTTGGGATGGATGGAGATGAGAGATCTCTGAAGCCAGGTGGTGGAACTTGGGGTTTATTGCAAAAGGGCCTGCTGGGATCTGCCAGCCACAGCTTAGAGCAGTAAAGAGAAGAGAGTGGTGCAGAGAGAGAAGGCTAGAGTGTGGTAAAGAGGATGAGAGAGTGAAAGAGAGGATGAGAGGATACGATAGCGAGGCTCCCGTTACAATACAATTCATCTTCTTCTGTGTTGAATATTCTGATTCTCACTAACCAATCTAGTACAAGATACAAATCCCACAGCATTTCCATACAGCCTGTCAGAATCATTACATCACCATACTGTGTTACATTTTAAACCCTAAAAACTCCTCTTTGGGCCCTTCTGCCAAGCCAGTAGGGTCTGCTCTGACCCTTAGACCTCTCTGCAGGCAGAGGGTGTTGGTTCCTCAAAAGGGGATCACCTTCAGCTGGCCACACCATTGTTTTCCAGTTGTTCAGTAACTGAGGTATCTCAAAGCTTGCTTTCATTTCAATCTCGCTTATAGTTTCCATATTCTCAAAATCTTTTGCCAGATAATCATATTTATAAGGCTTTCCTGTTTCATCTTCCCCAACAGGAGATCTTTCCAGCTGAAGCTGGGAGCTCAATGTCCTTAAAATAGGAATGCTACAAGCTGCCTGTAGTATTGGGCAGTAAATGTCACAAGCTGCTGCCCACCAGAACCAAGAGCTTCCTGCCTTTGGGAAGAGCCCAGCAGGACCAAAGCAATCCCCAGGCTGGAGGGTTTGGGTGCCAGACCTGCCTGTGCACTGGGCTCCCTCCACTCCCCAGGTTTTTCATGTCTGCACCCCAAAATGCCCTTGCTGCAGAGCCTCCCAACCCAGTGTGTGTGAGGGTAGGAAGGGTTGGCTGGAGAGCCAGAGACACACAGGGAGGTCCAGGCTCTTCTGCTGGTAGATTTGCCTGGGTAAGGCAGAAGGGAAATCAAAAAATATTCAAAAGTGGGAGAGGTACAGAGATTTCTAAGAGACAGAGTAACAGCAACGAGTGTAGCAGTAACAGATTATTTTAGGATGCCAGTGGGTGTGAAGGCACCAATCCCCATCATCCTTTGCCTGGATCAGATATAACCTGTGTTGCTGGGATTTTATTTTTTTTTTTTTCTTTTGTCCTTGGAATGTCTCCCCCCTGCCCAGATCAGCAGAACACACCTGTCCCTCAGCAAATACTCACACTTTCAGTACCAAAGCTTCTGTGTGATTCCCAGCTCAGTGCTGGGACAGGAGCAGCAGAATTGTCTCCTAGAGAGGCTCTTTGCATCACCTGGCAAATCCTCATTCTCCTCCTTTGCTGAGGTTCTTGTAGCAGGTGCATTGCTGGCTGCTCTTGCCTCAGGTGTGTAACATCCTCTCCTTTCTTTCAAATTTGCCATGACAGCTCACTGAGGGGGGAACTTCCAAGCACTGGGTTTCTGAGTCTGTCCCTTTGCTATTTCCTGCAGTCCTCACTCACACCTGCAGCCCTCACACCTTGGGGGAGGCTGTTTGGTGACCCACATCTGGGAATTCACACTGCCTTTGAAACAAAAGTTTTGTTTTGATCAGCTGGGTTTGACATCTGAACCATTTCCTGACATGAGACCTAAATAGAGCTGCAGACTCTTGGGTGGATTGGCAGAGCAGAAAAGGAAATAGGGTGAAGATAGGTATTTTTAGGTATTAATATAGGTATTAAGTCAGTCTTGCTCACTTAAGACAATGTAAGACCAACCTATAGTGCTGGGAACAGACTAAGTTTAAGTGATGCTTTCAGACCAGCTCTATGTAGGAGGGCTGTACAAAAAGTGAAATCTCATTTTATCACTTCTTTTTTCTTTGTGATAATTGGCAATTTTCTAGAAAAAATTAAAAAAGATAAAGTAAACCAAAGCCAAAACTATTCATCATTGTCAAACAGGCAGAAAAGGCTTGACAAACAAGGTTGGATATCTCCCCACAGTTTGTTTCCATCTGCCTCAGTTCTGTGAAATTAACCTAAACCCCTGAAATTAGCATTGGCAGATGTTTGGGAAACTGAACTCTCCATGGAACTCTCTTGTTCCAGCATTGGTCTGGGGCCCTCTCAGCTCCATCAGTGTCCACAGGACATCTTGTGCTGGTTGAACTGTCCCAGGCTGTGAAGGTGGCACTTCCCTGTAGGGTTTCCAAGAGTTGTGCTCACCAAATCCCTGTGGCAGAGCCCAGGACAGCTCCAGCACTGCCCAGGAATGTGGGCACTGTCAGGATCCCAGCCTTGGGCAGCACAACGAGGGCACAAGGCCTGTTTCACCCCCCAGAGATGAGATTTTACTCACACGGGTTCTTATGGCACTGATGTGCCTCAGGTACTGCCAAAAGGAGCCCTGCTCCTCAGGGCAGTGGGGTTCAGGTAAAACATCACAAATTTTCCATGTCCAGACACATGGGAATGGACTGGGAGAAAGGCCAGGGCTCCTGTGTGACCGTGTTCACAGGGGTCTGAAGATGAGGGAAGAGATGAGGACCTGACTCCATGTTTCAGAAGGCTTGATTTATTATTTTATGATATATATTACATTAAAACTATACTAAAAGAACAGAAGAAAGGATTTCATCAGAAGGCTGGCTAGGAATAGAAAAAGAAAGAATCATAACAAAGGTTTGTGGCTTGGACTCTCTGTCCAAGCCAGCTGACTGTGATTGGCCATTAATTAGGAACAACCAACATGGGCTAATCACAGATGCACCTGTTGCATTCCACAGCAGCAGATAACCATTGTTTACATTTTGTTCCTGAGGTCTCTCAGCTTCTCAGGAGGAAAAATCCTAAGGAAAGGATTTTCCATAAAAGATGTCCGTGACACTCCTGTGTCCCCTTGGGGTGGCTTGTGACCCAGTCAGAGCTCCTGGTGCCTGGTCCCTCCCGAGGCAGGCAGAGGGATGGAGCACCACGCTGGGCTGTAAGGTGAGAGGAGCTCTGTGGAGGCTGAAAGGGCAGCAGCCAGAGGATGCCAGGCATGTCCCCACAGGAAATGCCTTGCAGGGCCACCAGCCAGAGCATGGCAGGAATGTCCCCATGGGAAATGCCTTGCTCTCCTTGTAGCAATGCCTCTGTCATGGTGGAACTGTCACCCATTCCTGCAGGAAGGGCTGGCACTGGCACAGAGACAGAGGAGGATAACTCCTGAGTGAGGAAACCAGAGCAAACAAAAGTCCATCTTAGGGTGGGACAGGGTCTTGCCCTGGCCCCTGTTGTTATCCCATGGCCTGGGGCATGTTAAATGCCTCTGGGGCTCAGGGAAAAGGGTCACATCTATGTCACTGGGTTCCTGGAAATGCAGGAATTTGTTGTTTGCAGGGGCCTGGCTGCCTTCTGATGTCTTGTGGCTCCTGGAGCTCTCCTGCTGCAGTGTCCAGCAGCACCCACCTGCCCCAGGAGCAGGGGCTGTGCTGGGAGGGTGGGATGGGAACCTCTGTGGGTGAGAACAGGGACATTGCAGTGGGAGAGGGGACACAGGCAGCACTGGGAGAGAACCAGGTGTTGGAGGAGCTCAGGATATCCCCATGGCTCCTCTGGCTGGTGTGGGAGCAGGCTCTGCCTGGCCAGCAGCACAACACAGGGGTGCAGCAGGGCAGCTGGAGACCGGTCTGGTGTCTCATTCTCAGGTGTAAGGGGATGGCTGTGGGCACATCAGGGAGGTCTTCCAGCAGCACTCCAGGCCAGGAGCAGTTCTCCCTGTGTCTGAGATGGTGTCTGCAGTGTCTTGCTGGGATTGAGCTGGCCCAGAGGCAGCATTCTGCTGTTCCTCTTGTGGACAATGTCTTCTTCCCTGACCACTCCCTCTTTAATTGCAGTAATGAATTTAGCAAGTTGGTAGCAGAGGAGTATCTCAGCTTCTTTGACTTCACTGGCCTGACCCTTGACAAAGCACTCAGGTGAGCTCTGGGATGGAGAGGGTGGTGGGATTTTGGGGTTTCCTCCAGGCTTCCCAGCACTGTGAGCTATCCATGTGACAGGAGCAGGGGCTGGGGGGAGATCCAGGCTGTCACTCAGGCTTTGGTATCACGTTTTGGCCTCCAAAATGGGCTTCAACAGGAGGGCCCACAGCCTGCTTCCCCAGGGTGGAGAGCAGCTCTCCCAGGCATCCCATCCCATACGGAATCAGAGCAAGTGGGAACAATTATTTTTCTTTGAGATGGGCAACCCATCCTGGTGCCACCACACCCGAGGTGGATCAGATCCCAGCTGGCAGCAATTCCCCTGCACAGCTCCATGGATCTGCAGGCTGTGGGGCTGGGGGGAGGACAAATGAGCCCTTCCATGTCCCACCTTGGGCAGGCCATCTCTGAGCACCCCTTTGTCCATGCAGGACGTTCCTGAAGGCGTTCCCGCTGATGGGAGAGACGCAGGAGCGGGAGCGGGTGCTGATCCACTTCTCCCGGCGCTACTGCCACTGCAACCCCGAGGAGAGCACCTCTGAAGGTACTGCTGCCCCTGCTCTGCCCCCCTGCCATGCCACAGGGCACCTGGGCACGGGGCTGGAGTGCAGAACCACCCACAGCCAGGCAGACACGGCCGCAGCTTCTCCTGGCCACAGGGATCCTGCCCTGGTCACTGTCCCTGCCCTGCCCTGGTCACTGTCCCTGCCCTGCCCTGGGCATTGTTCCTGCCCTGGTCACTGTCCCTGCCCCTGCCCTGGGCATTGTCCCTGCCCTGGTCACTGTCCCTGCCCTGCCCTGGGCATTGTTCCTGCCCTGGGCATTGTCCCTCCCCCTGCCCTGGGCATTGTTCCTGTCCTGGGCATTGTTCCTGCCCTGGTCCCTGCCCCTGCCCTGGGCATTGTTCCTGCCCTGGGCATTGTCCCTGCCCCTGCCCTGGGCATTGTTCCTGCCCTGGTCACTGTCCCTGCCCTGCCCTGGGCATTGTTCCTGCCCTGGGCATTGTTCCTGCCCTGGTCACTGTCTCTGCCCTGCCCTGGGCATCGTTCCTGCCCTGGGCATTATTCCTGCCCTGGGCATTGTCCCTGCCCTGGTCACTGTCTCTGCCCTGCCCTGGGCATCGTTCCTGCCCTGGGCACTGTCGCTGCCCCTGCCCTGGGCATTGTCCCTGCCCTGGTCACTGTCCCTGCCCTGCCCTGGGCATTGTCCCTGCCCCTGCCCTGGGCATTGTCCCTGCCCTGCCCTGGTCACTGTCCCTGCTCTGCCCTGGGCATTGTTCCTGCCCTGGTCATTTTGTCATTGGCCCCTGCCCTGGGCATTGGCCCTACTCTGAGCATTGTCCCTGGGCATTGTGTCATTATCCCTGCCCTGGTCACTGTCCCTGCCCTGGGTGTTGTGTCATTGTCCCTGCCCTGGGCATTCTTCTTTCCCTGGGCATTGTCCCTGCCCTGCTCATTGTTCCTTCCCTGGGCACTGTCCCTGCCCTGGGCGTTGTCCCTGCCCTGCTCATTGTTCCTTCCCTGGGCACTGTCCCTGCCCTGGGCACTGTCCCTGCCCTGGGCATTGTCCCTGCCCTGCTCATTGTTCCTTCCCTGGGCACTGTCCCTGCCCTGGGCGTTGTCCCTGCCCTGCTCATTGTCTCTGCCCTGGGCATTGTCCGGGGATGTGGGTCACTGTCCCTTCCCTGGTCACTGTCCCCACCCTGCTCACTCTCCCTGCCCTGAGCATTGTCCCTGCCCAGGACAGGGTCATTGTCCCATCCAGGGATGCTGGGTGCTGACAGACTCTCCCAAAGAGAGCCAGAGCAGTCTCCATGTGCCAGCTGACAGCACTGAGAGCCAAACACATTCTGGCACAGGGACTGATCCTTGAAGGACCTCACAGAAGGGCTAGAGAGCACCAGGGAAGAGGCAGGGGCTGGAATATTACTGTGCTGGAGTATTGCTTTCACAAGCAGCTGCCTTGGGTTTAGAAGTGGGAAGTTTGGTCTTTTAAAGGAAAACTGCTTTGAAGGCAATTTTATGGTGGTTGTTTTAGGAAAAGGTGAAATCTGAGGGAAAAGAGGATGTCTTTGGGGCTTTTTGTGTTGCTTGTTTTGGTTTGTTTTGTTAAATCCTACACAGTTGAAGGGAGCAGATATTCTTTAGGGTGCCCAGACACAGCAGCTGGCCTTGGTTTAGCAGTGGCTGGGCTGCCAAGACAGCAAACACCAGAACTGCATGAGCAGGGGAGTCAGCAGCCCCACTGTGTGACTGTTGTGTGTTTCAGATGGGATCCACACACTCACCTGTGCCCTGATGCTGCTCAACACAGACCTCCATGGCCATGTGAGTACCACTGGAGGAGCCTCCATCCTTTATTCCTTCCCAGGAAGGAATTCCCAGGGTGGATCTCTGTCCCCTGGTGCTCAGTGTGTTGCTGGACAATTGAGATGGGTTGGCAGAGAGTTCTCTGACCTGCTGCAGGTGGAATTTTGGGTACCTGGGGACAGAGCACACCTGAGTGTCACTGCACACTCACACCAAAGGCACGAGTCCTGCTCACATCAGTGATCCTGCCCAGCTCAGCCCTGCCCAGGAGCTCTCAGTGAGCTCCTCCCTGCCAGTCCTGGGGGCTGCTCCCTCTTGTGCTTCAGAGGGAAGCACAAAAACTGCTGAGGGGGGGGCCAGTGGCTTTACACAGGTCTGGATTTGATCCTCCCTACCCAAAACATGAAGTGAGTTCAGCTGTTCCTTTTCCCCAGGATGTAACAGGCAGCCACTGGAGAGTTTCATAGGAAAAAAAAATAGAGTGAGCAGAGCTCAGTGCCCAGAAAAGTGGCTGGAAAATGGCAGAAGCTGTGAGAAGATCTCTCAGCACCTTCTAGAGGCTCCCAGAGACCTGTGTCTGCACACAATGGTGGGATCAGTCTCATAGAGCATCCATCCTCCAGCCAAAATGGTTGGAGCCAAGGAATTATTTCCATCAAATAATTTCCTGCAGCAGCAAAAGCAGCATTGTGGCAAAAGGCAAACTATGTGACTTCAATCCAAAATAATCTTAGTTTGTCTAGTTTTTTTTAAGCAAAAAAAAAAAAATCCAAAATATGCCTCTGGGAAGATAGACATAATTGAAGGGACAAAAAAACCAACCTAAACCTCAAACGCCTTGCCATTTCTATTTTTCATGGACAAGCTGGCTCAGAGGCCTGGTAAGAAGAAATGTTCTCATGTTATCTAGGCACAGAAAAAATAGCTTTCTTTTGACCAGGTGTGCAAATGCCTGAGCTTTTCTTTGAAAAATCTTCTCTTTATTTTCTGCATGTGTAACATTAATTTCTTCTTCTCCTTTTCCTCCTTTTTTTTTTTTTTTTTTTGTTTATTTTTTTTAAATTTCCTTCTGCTCCTGGAACCTCTCTTTCTGCTCTTTAACCCTTTACCAGGTGGTAAGTGCAGTCCTTCTAGTGTTTTGCTTTCAAGCACTGGCATTTGACTTGTTTTGATTGTGTTAAAACCAGTAAGGAGTTTTGTTTGTCTGGAATCCTAAGTGATTGTGCAATGTTCTTCCCTACTTAGCAAGCCATTAGCAGCTGATATCATCCCATGAAATGCTCCTGGTGTAAAGAAACTTCCATGAACTGTGGTGTACCTGGGAATGTGTGACTTGATCTCCCACCCCTCCTTGTTAGAGATGCTGCCATGACATTCCATGTCACTTTAGATTTTATTTTCCTTTTAAATGTTGTGTGTGTGTTTTGCTGTGAATTCCTGGAGTGGGGGATGTCCTTGGTGAGGAGAGGGGGGTGGATGTGTGTCTGGAAAGGGGCAGCTCCTCACAGCAGTGTCCTGGCATGGTCTGGCTCAGCATTCCAGCAAAGACCTGGCACAGAGCTTTAGAGCAGGAGATTTTGGCCTTAGCACCGTTGATTTTCCACTCAGGTGCATTCAGACCCCGTTTCTAAACCACCCAGAAAACTTTAAAATGAGACATTCCCTATTCGTGGAAGCACCTGGAGCTGGTGTTAAAAGCCAGTGGTCACCAAGAACACTCCAAGTACAACAAGGAATGCTGATGCCTTGGAGTGGCCACCTAAACCAGAGGCTAGACAAACTTAAGAGAATAAAAGCAGGTATTTATTGAAGGCCTTCAACAGGTTCACCTTGGGCAGTCAGAAGCCTCTGAGGGGCTACACCCAGGATGGAAGATGGTCACAAGTTTTTCAGACAGTTTTAAGTTTGGTTCATTTACATCTCAGGGGTTAATCCTCCAATTACAGCTTCAGGTAATGAAGTCATTTACTCCAGGTTATCCCCCCCAATTCACTGTTGTTTACATCTCTGGGGCCTGAGACAGTGAGGTGTCCTCGAGTTCCAGGACTAAAGAGGAATTGTTTTATCTCAGTGAAATGGGAGAACAGCAGCTGACAGGCCATGGAGTTTCAGAGCTATATACCAAAGCAGTGCAGGATCTGAAAAATAGAAAATCCTAAAGCACCAAGACTATACATGTAGGACAATTCAAGTTACAAATTTCTGCCTTGCTGTGCTGGTGCTGTGTGAGCTCCAGGAGTTCTCATGGCAAAGAAAGCACTGCCCTGCTCCATCTGCCCCAGGAAGACAAAGCTGAGGGCTGTGTCCTTTCCCACTGTCACTGTTGGCCCTCTTGGCCATGAGAGGACAGTGACAGATCAACACCTTTGCACCACCAGAAAAGGCCACCTTCTGGTGGTGCAAAGGATTTGTTCAAAAAGCAGAGCACCAAACAAAGCCTGAAGTGGGATCCTGGGCAGGTCCTAACTCCATTTGTCCATCACTATTAATCTTACAAACCCTGTGGTTGTGTCCCTAAGCCGAGCTCAGGGCTCAGCAGCAGTGCTGTGTTTGCAGCCCTGGGAGGGCTGGGAGCTCTGAGGTGTGAGCACAGTGACACCAGGCTGCCCACAGCAGGATTGTGTGGCCCTGGCCTCTCTGGCACCCGGAATTTGCAGGTTGGTTCCTAGCAGGGGTGTGATTTTGTTCCTGCAGCCTGGAACACATCCACGACCAGATCAATTACCCAGCAATTAGCTGTCTCTTGCACCAGAGAAAGGGACAGATCACACATTCCCTTGGGATGAATATGAGCCCCAGACACCCACATGAGAAACCCCAAAAAGGACCTGTGAGACGTGATTTGTGTTATCTCACTGCATCCACTCACTTCAAAAGTGCTTTTTGAAAAGCTAAATTCTAAGGCATCAAGACTATCCATGTAGGATAATCCAAGTTGCAAATTTCTGCCGTGCTCTGCTGGTGCTGTGTGAGCTCCAGGAGTTCTCATGGCAAAGAAAGCACTGCCCTGCTCCATCTGTGCAAAGATAACACAAAGATAACACAAAACTTAGATTTGTGTCCTTTCCCACTGCCACTGTTGGCCCTCCTGGCCATAGAGCCTCAGACACACACATGAGGAACGCCAAAAAGGGCCTGTAAGATATGATTTGTGTTATCTCACTGCATCCACTCACTTCAAAAATGCTTTTTGGAAGTGCCTCCAGTGCTGAATCACTCTGGGCTCAGAGGCCAGTGCTGTGCCTTCTGCTCCCCTGCATCAGGGCAGGGCTGGAATGGGCACCTTCTCCCTGCAAAGCAATTCCTGTGCCTCAAAGTCCCAGGCAGCCCCTGCCTCACCTCACAGCTCCCTTCCTTCCTTGCCCTTCTCCCTTTCTCCACCCACACGTGGAGATGTGCTGCTGGATCTTTCCTTTATCTTTTCTGTCCAAAATTCACTGCTGGCCAGCAAGCAGACAAATCTCTCCTGTCTGCTGCAATCCCTGCGTGTCTGCTCCTTTCCTGAGCCTCCTGCAGCCCCTGTACCCCCTGAGCCCTGGCTGGCAGCTCTGGCTGGTGCAGCTCCTCGGGAGGAAGCCACGAGGGCTGAGCTGTGTTGTGCCACACCAGTCCCCAGGCACTGCAGATTTGTAACAGGGCTTTACTCCTCTTTTTTCTTGATCTCTCAAGGGGGCCGGCTCATCTGGAGCTGGCACCAGCAGGAGGCATAATTAGGAGCATCAGGCTCCAAGGCAGTGCCTGGCTGGCTGTGCAGCCCAGTTTGCACACACAGGAGGCTGTGACCGTGTTCACAGGGGTCTCAGGATGAGGGAAGAGACGAGGCTGTGACTCCATGTTTCAGAAGGCTTGATTTATTATTTTATGATATATATTACATTAAAACTATACTAAAAGAATAGAAGAAAGGATTTCATCAGAAGGCTGGCTAAGAATAGAATAGGAAGGAATGATAACAAAGGTTTGTGGCTTGGATAGAGAGTCTGAGCCAGCTGACTGTGATTTGCCATTAATTACAAACAACCACATGAGACCAATCCCAGATGCACCTGTTGCATTCCACAGCAGCAGATAACCATTGTTTACATTTTGTTCTTGAGGCCTCACAGCTTCTCAGGAGGAAAAATCCTAAGGAAAGGATTTTTCATAACAGATGTCTGCAACAGGAGGCAGGGGGTGCAGGGGGCACGGTGAGCTCATCCCAAGGCCTCACTTCTTCCTCCTGCTTTCATCTGGGGAGATGCCCCAGGTCACCTGCAGTGCACATTCATGGGCCCAGGTTTCTGGTGTCATCTGTTTCAGGAGGTTATTTCCTTGCACAGAGGACACATCTCACCCTGCAGGACATCTCCTGTAATATCTGCTGCAACTTCATCTCCTGCCAGACCCACTGAGGCTCTTCCTCTTCCTCACTGAGCCCTGAGCAGGGCTCTGACTCTGCTCTTCTGGGCCAACCTCCCACATCCTCCTGGATGCTCACCCTGCCCATACCTTGATGTGAAGCCCAGCAGTGTCAGGATGCTGTTGGGACCCTCAGGACCATCAGTGTCAGCTCATGCTGTCCTCCCTGGCTCCACTGCCCCCTCCAAGCGATGCCACCAGGGTCTGCCCCACACACTGAGGTTGTGAAGGATATCACATGGCACTGGAGGCACTCATCTTTCTTTTGTGACATCAAACTCCTTTTTCTGAGCCCTATAATCGCCACTGACTTTTCCAGACCTCTGCTCCATCCGTCTGGAGAGGTAGCATTGCAGGGGAGGCTTGGAAAGAGGCTGCCTGCCTCAACCCTTGCAGGCTGAGGGAGTGAGGGATGAAAGGTTTGGGAGGACAGATGCCACAGATGATGAAACCATGATATCAGGAATGCCAGGTGGCCTGGAAGTATCATTTCCAAACATGGTTGGCATCAGCTGGTGCTGAGTGTGTTCCAGGCTGTGGGACTCTCCCAGTGCACATGTGTTGCCCTCTCCACAGTACCAATGGCTGGACCATTTCTTTTTGTACTGGCAGTCAAAAATAACAGCTTCCATCAAGGAGCAGCACTCCCCTGCCCAGTGCTGGCTCTTCCAGGTGCTGGCAATTGTCATTTCACCAGGTGGAGTGCTTGTCTGGAGTTCTGAGACACAGAGCCTGCACCCAGGACCTCTCCAGCAAGAGCTGCAGAGGCCATTTTCAGGTGTCTTATTTCCACCATTAAAAAAGAGGCCAAATTTGAAACATTTGGATGCTGGCATGAGCAAATAAAGCAGAGAGCCCAACAGCAAATCAGATCAGAAGCCCTTTGAGCTCTTGGGACAAGCCCAGGCTTCAGCACTACATATCAAATTGTTCTTTGAAAGTCACTGATGAAAGTCAAAACTCTCCACAAGTTTAATGAGCTGCTTGTTTGCCTTACAGAACATTGGCAAGAAGATGTCATGCCAACAGTTCATAGCAAACCTGGATGGGCTGAACGATGGGAAGGACTTTGCCAAGGATTTGCTGAAGGTAATGTGATATAAATGGACAGTGGGATACTGTTATTATTACTGCAGTGCCACCTCGTCCTGCTGGGACACCCTGAGCCCTTCAAGCAGCATTTTCCAGTTGTTTCAGGAGAAGAATTGCTACCCCCATGAATGTCTCTGCTAACTTGCAGTGAGCCAAAATATGTCTGCTCCCTGGTGGTGTTTTATCCAGATTTGTGGCATACCTGTCCCCAGAGCCTACCAGGGGCCCTTTTTCCCCAGAATTTCAGATAATGCCCAAAGTAAGGCACTCCCCACCCCAAAGCACAACCATCTACCACCAAAACTTTTCTTAGCCTCCACTACCACGTGTGGAAATGCAATGTTCCAACACACCCAGTGCAGTACCATGGGATCTGGTTAATGTCCCAAAGGGAATATTTTCTCCTGCCACGTGGTTTGGCAGCACCACTTCTCTCTGTACCTGCTGCAGGTGCAGCAGCCTGACCTGAATGTCACTGTATGGAAGGAGGTTGGAACGAGAGGTGCCAAATCAGGGGTGTCACATCATGTCTGGGGTGACATCTCCATCTCCCAACACACCTCACCCTATTCCTACCCCTCTGTATGGTCAGGACCACCTCCACATTCTGCTCTGCTAGCCCCTTCATGCTTCTTTTCCAGTGCCCCAGGGAAGCCACTGGAATTGTGCACAGAAGGAACTGGAAAAGCTGATTCCAAGGTCATTCATCCCTCCCCTGCTACTCAGTTCAAGCCTCACCTGTCATTTCACCTGGTTGAGACACTGAAGGTGTCATGGCATATCCCAGAGTCTTCTACCCCTGTGTGTAGGCCAGGATTCACTCAGAGCTAGGTACAGCCCCCAGAATGAGTCAGAAATGTCACATTCAGGCTCCTGAGCAGGGCTGGCTGCCAGAGCCCTCTGCTGCTGCTGTGTCCAGCCCAATTCCCAGCGTGGCACACACAAAGAAGGGTCCAGCAGGACAGCAGCCATCCTGCTCACTGGGCAAAGCTTCTCCAGGACAGTTCAGCAGGGAAAGGATCTCCAAGAACAGAGGGTGTGCAGGAGGAGATGCCTCCACAAGCAGACACAGCTAATTCCATGTTCTTTTTTCAGACACTGTACAACTCCATCAAGAATGAGAAGCTGGAGTGGGCCATGTAAGTATATGCTGAGCATTAAAGGGATTGTGTGTCTTTCCAAGTGGCTGGCAGCTCCTAAGTCATGTTTTCAATCCCAGAGTATTTCCTGCCAAGCCCTTAAGTGATGAAGTCTCTCTGCAGACAGACAAATGAAGTTTATTTATGGCTTAGACACAAAGGCAGTTGGGAAGGTTGGTGACAGTCTGTGGATCCATGACCTAAAGGAAGGGAATGCCCTCTTTGTTTACTATTACACTTGTAAAATGCTGGTTCCTCTCCAGGTGCTTCAGAAGTCTTTGCACAAGCAAAGATCTGGGGTTATTTTGGTCATTGAGATTTTCCATCTCTCCCACATGGGTTTTTTTCTGGAAATAGTATCAGAGAATCACTTAAAAATGAAGACTCCTTGTGATATCTCTAATTCAGCTCCTTCCTCAAATTATGGTCAGCATTGAATTCAGACCAGGGTGCTCAGGGCTTTGTTCAGTTTGATCCTGAAACCCTCCAAGGATGGGGAACCCACAGCTCCTCACAAACCAATACTTTATTTTTATGAGAGTGGCATTTTCTCTTGTCTCTGTTGTTTGACTTCTGCCCACTGTCTCCTGTCCTTGTGCCATTCACCACAGTGAGGAGCCCAGCTTTGTCCTCTCAGTAACCCCTCACAGAGGCTGCCATGAGGTCCCCCAAAGAACCATTTCTTCTGCAGGTTGAACAAGTCAGATTCTGTCAGCTGTTTCTTACATTGCAAGTGCTTCAGCCTGTGTTGGTGTTCATAGGGGTCTGAGGATGAGGGAAGAGATGGGGATCTGACTCCATGTTTCAGAAGGCTGATTTATTATTTTATGATATATATTATATTAAAACTATACTAAAAGAATAGAAGAAAGGATTTCATCAGAAGGCTGGCTAAGAACAGAAAAAGGAAAGAATGAATAACAAAGGCTTGTGTGTTGGACAGAGAGTCCGAGCCAGCTGTGATTGGCCATTAATTAGAAACAACCACATGATGACTCACAGATGCACCTGTTGCATTCCACAGCAGCAGATAACCATTGTTTACATTTTGTACCTGAAACCTCTCAGCTTCTCAGGAGGAAAAATCCTAAGGAAAGGATTTTTCAGAAAATATCATGGCTACACCAGCCCCCAGGTGTCTGGCCTTAGCTGAAGTCTCTCACCTTGCTGATACCCTGTGCTGTGCTGGGGCCCGGCAGGGTTTGCTGTATCACCACAGGATGCAGGGAGGGCAGAGCAGGCCATCACTTCTCTTTGCCTCCTCACTGTGCCGCTGTTTCACAGCCCAGGATGCTCCTGCCCTCTGCTCTGCCAGGACACACCAGCTGCTCCTGCTGCTCCTGCTCATCGCCCGCAGCCCCAGCGCAGCACTCGGGTGCTCCTGGCCCTCCCAGCCGTGGCCTTGTACCCCTCTTTTGTATGCCATCCACGTGTTCGATGAGATTTGTTACCCTGAAACCAGCCTGGAAATGCTGGCAGGGTGGGCTCCATCACAGGTCACACAGCACCTTCCTCAGTCCTCCTTCCCCTGCTCTGCCACTCAGAGCACAGGCCAGGATCACCAGCGAGCTCCCCATCTCCAGTGTCTCTCGGGGTGATGCCCGTGGCAGACTGAGCTCTTAAGCTGGCACAGGGAACAGGGGACATTCCTCTCCTCTCTCCTCAATCTTAGACCTCTCTTGTGTCCGGACAGAGCAGGACCTTCTGTGCCATCACCTGCTCTCTTCTTCATGTTGCCCTGACCAAACAGAGCATCGGGAGCGGGTTGGATCCTCCCAGCGTGACTCCCTGTGTGCCGGCAGTGCTGGCGGGGCCAGCGCACCTGGGCTCTGTCGCGAGAGGGAGCTCGGGCTGCTCCAGGGAAGGGCAGCTCAGCAGGAGCTCGGGATGCGGGCAGTGCTTACACAGCACCGCCTCCTGCTTGGGCTCTTCCCGGGAATGTCACCCTGCCCGAGCACATCCCAGGGATGTCACCCTGCCGGTGGGTCCCGGCAATGTCATCCTGCCATGGTCCCAGAGATGTCACCCTGTTCAGGCACATTGCAGGGATGTCACCCTGCCTGGGGACAACCCGGGGATGTCACCCTACCGGGGTCCCGGGGATGTCACCCTGCTCACGCACATCCCAGGGATGTCACCCTGCTGGGGATGTCACCCTGCTGGGGTCACGCTACCGTGGGGTGTCTCCAGCCAGCAGCATCCAGATCCTTTCTGCCTTTCTTCACCCACCCTGTGGTACCCCTTCACCCACCCTGTGGTACCCCTTCACCCACCCTGCTGCATCCCTTCACCCATCCCAGCCAGCCTGGGGCCTGTCTTGCTGCAGGGTGTCCTGCTGGGCTGCAGGCTCAAAGCCCTCAGCTCCTCTGCAGGGGCACAGATGGGACATGGGGTACCTGGTTTTCTGTCAGAGACCTGGCATTGAGTCATAGCCAGGACCCTCTTCTCTCTGCTGGCCTCTGCCTTGTGTCCTTGTCCATCCCAGGGAAGGAGATGCCCTTGCCCACACATCCCACCAGACAGGCAGGTATGTGACCAACAGCAAGGGGCACAGAGGGGTGCAGCCCAAATACCTGAGCCCCACTAACTCCCCAGCCAGGAACACGATCTGGGCTCTGCCTGAGCCCAAGGACTCCTGTGGGAGCTGAGGGCTGAGAAATCATCCTTCTCTTCCAAGAGGTGTCTGATGCTTTGGCCATCTGCTTGCTGCAGGTGAGGAATTGTGTTTTACTGCTCACATCCCAGCCAGTGGATTCACTGGGGGTCAGTCCTCAGCTGAGGTCTGGTCCCAACCTGATCTGCAACCTGAGGTGACCACTTTAGACACGTGTCAGACAGGGCAGAAAAGCCCTGTTTGCTCCTTCTCCCTCATGTCCCAGGGACACTGGGAACTATCACTTCCCATACAAGTTCTGCTCTCTTTGTGTCGGAGTAGGTTCATCTCCCAAATGTCTGCAGATCTTCTGTTCCTAAAAGATGCAGAGGACATTCCTAAAAAAGGTACTTCACTGTCTAGGAGGCCCCAGGCATTGCCTCTGAGCAGCTGGGAAATGCTGGTAATACCTTGGTCTTCAGCAAAAATCCTCCTTAAGCTCTGGCTTCAGGACACAGAATTGAAGGCTTTTCCTGTGAAATATTTGTAGTGAAATATTTGCAGTCCTCAGCATGAGATGTCTGTAGTTTCTTGGTCTTCAGACCAGCACCCAGTCCCTTACCTGTCCTGAGTGACCTCACAGTGGCACCACTGGGATGGTCACCTGCCACCCACACTCCCCCCAGCCCAGACCACCACTATTGGCACTCTGTGTTATGGTCCCAACATCTCCTTTGTTTTTCTCTCTCTGACCAGCCCTGTAAATAAAAACCCTGAACCCAAAGCAAATAGGGCTGCCTTGCATGGTGACCAAACCCACATTCCCTCTGTTGAGTCTCTTCTCTGATTGTGTTTCCAAGTGACGAGGACGAGCTGAGGAAGTCGCTCTCGGAGCTGGTCGATGACAAATTCGGAGCCAGCGCCAAGAAAGTGACGAGGATTGTGGACAGCAGCAACCCCTTCCTGGACATCCCCCAGGCCCTGAACGCTGTCACCTACAAGCACGGCGTCCTCACCCGCAAAACCCACGCAGACATGGATGGCAAGAGAAGTACGGGACAGGGACAGGGACAGGAGAGGTGCCCAGGCAGTCCCAGAGCCTTGCCCTGCCTCTCCTGGTGAAATTTCCTCACCAAACCCCGGGCAGCACAGGAAAGATCCCCACAAGTGCTTGGAGAGAGGAAAAGGAGGGTGTTTTGAGGCATTTGTAGATAGGAGTGCTTTCAGGAAGCCTCAGTGTTTCCTTCTCACTGCCAAGGAATCTAACCCAGACACACCTGGTCTTCCGTCCCCCAAATCCCAGGCTCTGAGCAGTGGGGGAAGGCTGGTTCCTCAGCAGCTGTCCACTCCAGCCCTGGCTTTGGGGACAGTCTGGCCTGCCAAGCTTTGTTGCTGTCCATGTCCTGCCATGTGCTGGGTGAGCTGCAGAACAGCCCATAGCTCTGCTACCAGCACATGGCATTACAGGAAAGGTAAAGGTATTTGGGAGCTGTTCATGAGCAGAGATTAATTAAACCTTGGGTAATTCCTTTTGCTAATTGATATGATTGGGCCAATCACTGCAGCTGATTAAAAAGTCTTGAGTAGAGATTACCACCAAAGGCCTCCCTTGCTTCCAGCACCTTCTCAACAGCCTGTGCTTGGAGGATCTGCTGTCTGGTGGGATGTGGATGGCTCCCCTCACCTCCCACCCTTCTCCAGCTTCTGCCAAGCTCTCTGTCCCCAAGCCCATTGAGATGGTAATGCTCCCTCCTCAAGGGAACAGAAGCTGCCTTACCCAGCTGCTCAGTTCCAAGCTGGGGAGCTCAAGGAATGCCTCTGCTCTCCAATCATTAGGTCCAAGGAACATGAACCTGGGTTTGGAGGAGCAGAGACTTCCAGGTGTCCACTGGTAGCCCTGTAGCAGCTCATGTCAGGCTCTGACCTGCCTGCATTCCTGCTGGGAGGCTGCAGAGCCCAGCCACTGTCCCTCAGACACCTGTCCCTGCTCACAAACCACTGGTGAGCATAGCCTGGAGGTGTGGGAGCTCTGGGCATCAGGGAGTGCCCCTGGTGGGTCAGGAGAAGGGCTGGGTTTGCCTGGAAGGTCAAGCAGCACTGACAGACATGTACAATCAAATGTTCTTCCTTTTTTAGCTCCCAGAGGAAGAAGAGGTTGGAAGAAATTTTATGCTGTGCTTAAGGGGACCGTCCTTTATTTACAAAAGGTAACTATGGGGGATTCTCCCCTTTGCTGTCTCCAGAGCAGTCATGCATTCACACACCCAGGCAGAGGTGAATCCATGTCCTAACTCATGCATGGACATCGACAGAGCTCCTCCAGAGACCAGAGCTGGAGGATGCTCTCATCTTTGGTGGTGCTGTTCATGCTCAGGGCACCATTCACAGCCTCAAAGGGAGCCCTGGAGGAGGAAGCATGAAAGAGGAAACACAGATTTCTGCAGAAGGATCCCAGCAAGTAGGAGCTGTTGGGGAGGATGAATGAACAGATGATATGGAACAGGTGAAATAGGATGCTGGGGAGAAATGAAACAGGAAGGTGAAGAGGTGGAGCATCTGACCAGTCTTATCCTGCCTATGGTTTTATTTGCTGGCATAGATCTGATTGTGCACAGCTTTATTGAGTCTGGCATAGGAAGCCAGCTGATGTAATATCTCTGGGTTTCACTAAAGCTTTTGATGCTGTCTCTCACAGGATCCTTCTGGACAGAATGGATAAACTCATCTTGTGGTGGCTGAGCACTTGGCTCATGGGTTGGGCACAAAGGGTGACAGTGACTGGGGTGACATCAGACTGGTGACCTGTCACTAGTGGGGTTCCACAGGGCTCCAACCTCTGCCCTGTGCTCTTCAACATCTCCATGCATGACTTGGACAGAGGGCTCAAGGGAATACTGAGTAAGTTTGCAGGCAATACTAAACAGAGAGGAGCTGCTCACTCCCTCAAAGGAAGGGCCCTGCAGAGAGACACTGACAAATGAGAAGCCCTGGCAATCATGGACTGTATGAAGTTTAACAAATGCAGTGCTGGATTCTTGCACCTGGATTCTTGCACCAGGGTAATCCTGGGTGCACAGACAGACTGTGGAATGAGAGGCTGGAGAGCAGCTGTGGAAGGGAACCTGGGAGCCCTGGTTGATAGCCAGTTGGATATGAATCAGCAGTGCCCTGGCAGCCAGGAGGGACATCTGTGCCCTGGGGACATCAGGCCCAGCATTTGGATGAGGCTCTCAGACACAGGCTGGGATTGTTGGGGTGTCCTGTGCAGGGCCAGGAGTTGGAGTTGATGGTCTTTGCGGGTCCCTTCCAGCTCAGAAGATTCTGTGATTCCATCGTTCTATGCTGAAAGTTCATATTCTTCAGGACCTTGATGACCTGGGTGTTTCCATGGGCTGTCAAGTGACACTTTGTGCCTCTCTCCATCTCTGTTCATTGTGTAGCCTCCTCCAGTCAACACAAGTGTAATTCCCAGGTCCTTGTGGGACACAAAGTCACCATGGAATGGCTTCCCTGAATGCTCTAACATTCAGCTCTCTGGCACTTGGATGCTTGGAGGGTTTGCTGGAAAGTCTTTTGTGAGGAGGCTGGATAGGGGCACACTTGAATGTCACTGTGAGCCTGCCCAGGATGCCAAATGTTCATTATCCACATAACCCACTGAACTAGCCTGAGCTACCTGAGCAGCACATGCTGTGCAGTAACCTGTGACCGTGTTCACAGGGGTCTGAGGATGAGGGAAGAGACGAGGATCTGACTCCATGTTTCAGAAGGCTTGATTTATTATTTTATGATATATATTATATTAAAACTATACTAGAAGAATAGAAGAAAGGATTTCATCAGAAGGCAAGCTAAGAATAGAATAGGAAAGAATGATAACAAAGGCTTGGCTGCTGGACTGTGATTGGCCATTAATTAGAAACAACCAACATGGGCCAATCCCAGATCCACCTGTTGCATTCCACAGCAGCAGATGACCATTGTTTACATTTTGTTCCTGAGGCCTCTCAGCTTCTCAGGAGGAAAAATCCTAAGAAAAGGAAAAGGAAAAATCCTAAGAAAAGAAAAGATGTCTGCGACAGTAACCCATTGAACTCCCCTTGCTGGAGCAGCACTCCCCGTGGGTAGATGCTCCTGCCTCTTGCAGCATTATCTCCACAGCAATGAGAGTAAACAAACAGTGGATTATATAAGAGAGGCAGAAAGGTCCTGGGGGCAGCAGGAGTTATGACTCAGAGCTCAGAGCACACCTCAATGCCTCTCGTGTTTCACCAGGTCCTGTGGCACACGTCAAAGGGCAGCAGAAACCTGGCAGCAGTGGATGCTCACTCCCAGTGTGGGTTGCTCTCAGCCCAGTGGTGTTTTTACAGCTGTGCCACTCTCTCCTGCACCTCAGGGAAGTTGCAGCACAGGGAGGAGCCCAGATCTCCTCCAGCCCTTTAAGTGTGGTGCTCTTCAAGCCAGCAGCACTCTTCTCACCCTTCAGCCCTTGTCTCATTGCACATCTTCACATGGAGCCCATCAGAGTCCTCATGCTGACCCATGGGTTACACATGAGGATTTAACTTGTGCAGTTACCATCAGCATTTCATTGGTGACACTTTTTCTGTGGGGAAAAAAAAGACATTTCAACTATCACAGAACCATTTGGATCTAAATGAATTTTCTACCAAGGACTTCTTTTGGGATGAGTCTGCTGAGAGGGTGTACATTGAGAATGAAATACCCTTTCGGGTTGGATTTTTCTTCCCTGGCAGCAGAAGGAGCTGTGAAGCCAGCACTGAGTGTCATTGCTGGGGCAGAGGGGCTGGGGGTTCTCTGCTGAAAAAGGCTTGCAGCAGTTACCACTCATTAACAAAGTTCATTATGTTTGTCTGAGGTGTTTGGGATTTAAAAAGAGAGCAAGGATGAGGCTGATGTGGCAGTGAGGAGATCAATGCTCTTATCTCAATGACCTTCAGGATCAAATGGTTCAGAGACTGAGGGCTTTCTTTATGGACAAGGACTGCAGGAACAAAACACCCAAGGTCTGGCTGTGTTATGAAAGCGCCTGATAAAGAGGAGCCATGACTGATGTGCAATTAGCAGGAGGGACCAGAATTGCCAAGGATGCCCCAAGGAAGGAGCATTTGGAACAACAACAAAAACAAACCGAAGGAATGTTTGGGCAAAGGATTTGGGGAAAGAGGGGTTTCTTACTGGTGAGCTGCTGCCAGACTGAGCTGTAATCCTCTCCAGGGAATTCCTTGGGCTTGGCTACAGACAGCGTCTGTCAGGCTTGCAGGGACAGGACAGAAGGTTGGGAACATGAAGACAGAGTCCTTGCCCTGTCACTTGCACATATTCCCAGCACCACAATGCTGTGGATAAATGGAGAGTGGATAAACATCCACCTGCCCCGTGGATCCTTGGTGTCATTTCTTGCCCTCAGGGTGGTTTGCAGAACAAAGGAATTGCACAATACAGGAAGGAAGTGGTGTGCCAGCCTCCCAAGCTCTCAGCAGAAGACAACTGCAGATAAACATGAGGTGGAACCTTGGCTGAGCATAAATCACTGGGGGAAGATTTTCTGATGGGAAGATAGAGGAGAAAGTAACTGCTTCCAGAAGCACCTGATGTCATGGAGCTCAGGTTCAGCTTGTTCCACTTTTCTGCTCAGACCAAATTAAGGATCTAGGCTTTAATAGTAAATTCTTGTAAGTTGAACAGGGAATTCCATTTGGTTTTGAGGAGCAAGTTGAGTATAAATAAAACTGAGAGTAGAGAGAAGGTGAGAGGAAGGAGGGGCTGGGTAGGTGGGTGTATAGAAAGGAGGAATGGCCAGATACAGAGGTGGACATAGCACAGGCAGAAGGGTGGGTGGACAGGTAGAATTCAGTCTGACAGAAGCAATTCAGGCAGCAGCCATAAGGCTGATGAGGAGATGTCACATGTCATTGACTCGCTGGTGTTAATTGCTGGATCAGCATGTTCCAGCACAGTCTGCTGAAGCAATTGCTTGATCCCCTAAAGGGATGCAGCAGAGTCTGGAGGAAGAAATGCAGGCTTGGGAGCAGGGCACACCTCTCCTGTGCACTAATCTGCTCTGGGCACTGACTCATTCCATGGCCTTTGGCAACTTACTTCACCTCTGTGAAATGGGGATAATAACCCTTAATCACCACACGTAGAAGGGGGTTAAGAAAAATGATGGAGAGCTTAAAGCAAGAGGTGCTTTTGCACAGAAGTGCTTGAAAGGGTGCAGGTCTTCCCACAGGTCCTGTCCCCAAGCAGGAAGGGGTTCCCAGCAAGCCCTGAGCCACAGGTGCTGTCCCATGCAGGCAGACCCTTGCCAGGTGCTCTAAGACCTTGCCTAGACTGAAAAGGGCACAGGGGTTCATTTTCCAAACTAAATGGTTTGTTTGGGATGGTAGATGTGAGGTGAAGAAGAGAAAGAAGAGGAAATGCCACTCACAAGCCAGAGCATGAGGAATATCTGTCAGTCCATGGCCACATTCCCAGCCCTGCCCAGGGCTGGCTCTGAGGCCAGAGGAGAGGCAGCAGAACTGACACACTGGGCTCTCCCAACCCATCCAGCTGCCTATAAAGGCAGGCACAAGAGCCAGATGCTTTTTATTGGCAAAACAAGCTTTGAGAGTAGCTGTGGATCTGCTCACAGGGGTAGGCAGCAGGGGACAGGGACCCAAAGGCACTGGGATGTCCCAGCCAAACGTGCCATTGTGACACCTGGCATTGGGATGAGCCTCCTGGAAGAGCCATCCCAAGCAGGGAGCCTCCAGCACTGCTCGCTGCTGTGAACAGCAAGGCAGAGAGGACCTGCTTCATCCAGCCTCACCTTGATTTACTGGGCCCAGCATTAGCAAAAGAAGATTGGATTTTTCCTTCCAACAGCATTGATGCCTGAGAGCCTGAAATCCATGGAGGCAACACTCGATGATTCCATTCAAGATGACGATCTGCATTAGTCAAAGCACTCAGCAGCTGTGGCAGTTTCCTCTTGTCACACACCATTAAGCTGGGCTATTTTGCACTGTATTTTCAGAAAGCTTATTTTGAAATAAGAGATCATGGGCAGCACAGCCAGATTTATTCAAATCCAGAGAGCTTCGGCCTTGGAAAAATATCCCAAATTGAAGTCTGTCTATAGTAGGTAAGGCCTGAGCAGCAATGTCTTCCTCAAGCAGATATTTCTCTTGCAGTGGGGTAACACATTAGGTCTTCACAAGGAAAAAGCATTTGTTTTTCTTTGCAGAAAAGGCTGACAGCCCATCCCTCTGGCTACTGAAATCACCACAATGGCAAGGTTATCTGTCCTGCCCACCTGAGTGTCTCCCCAAGCACAGGATGCCTGCAGCACCCAGCCCTCCTCTGCTGGAAATTCAGGGCTTTTCTCTGGGATTCACCATCCCCAGGATCTTGTGCCAGACATTTGTGGAGGGGCCCATGGCACTTTTTTGTACCAGGCCCAGTTTCATTTGATGATGAGCACAGGATGGCAACCACTCTCCTGGACAGTATTATTGCTTTGAAAAATGAGGGAAGAAAGGCTTCAGAAGCATCAGGAGCAAGAGCTGGGTGAGCCACATTCATGGGCTGGGGAGTGCTGCTTCTCAGTGCTCTCAAGAGCAGCAGAGGGGAAACCTTTCTGCCCCAACAGCAGAGAACAGCCCCACTGCCCAGGGTTCCCATCCCAGAGGCTGCAGCACAGCTCATCCCTGAACAGCTGCATTTGTACCACTGGCACATGGGAAACAGAAAACAACCATCTTTTTGCAGATCTGCACAACAGTTCTGGCTTATAAGCCAAGGAAGGCTTGGGATGTACAGACCATCATCACCAGACAGACCTGGCCTGGTGCTGACAGCCCAGGGCAGTCAAGGAAAGCAAAATACAGAGCACATGAATGCTGTAGCACTGTAATCACCAGGGCAAGGCAGGGCCTTCCAGGGACACCCTGGCCTGGCATGGGGTGCTGGTTTGCTTTAGCCAGGGCCTGGTTCTTTCACCAGGCTCTTTTTTCACCAATCCATGCATCCATCTGTCCATCCCTGCCATCCCACCATCCAACTGGTTGGGCTGGCAATGATGCAGAGTGGGAGGCAGGAAAAGTCACTGGGAAAGTAAAAGGGTAAACATAGCATTGGCTGAACTTTTTTTTCCTAAAAAGTGCTGTGCCAAGATCATCATTTCAGAGTCCCATGTTTGGTATTTTCTACCTTTTTATAAAACATAAACACATACAGTTACTGCTGCATTCCCTACTTGTGTGAAGTGGGGAAAGTAAAGCAGGAACACAGGGAATGCTGCTGCAGTTTGCAAGTGCCAGGCTAAGGAATTACAGGGGAGACCCTGCCAAAGGAGCACATGTACTAAAGGGAGACCAGAGCTGGTTCAGGGGGGCCACTCTCAGTCTGGCAACTGCCCATCAGGCCCCTCACCTGTACAGAGGTGCCCTGGCTGCAGGGATGCTGCTGTTCCAGGGCTTCCTCCATACATAGCTGTAGTGGCAGGACAAGGAGCAAAGGGTTTAAACTGAAAGAGGTGAAATTTAGGTAGATATGAGGAAAAAATTCTTCCCTGTGAGAGTATTGAGTCTGTGGCACAGGGTGCCCAGAGCAGCTGTGGCTGCCTCTGGATCCCTGGAAGTGCCCAAGGCCAGGATGGACAGGGCTTGAAGCAGCCTGGGATAGGGTAAGATGTCCCTGCCATGGCATGAGGTTGGAATGGGATGAGCTTTGAGGTCCTCTCCATCCCACACCATTCTCTGAGTCTATGAAGATGCAGAACCAGGGCAGGTGCTCGTTGATATCCTCTGCTGATTGGGATTTGCATCCTGGTTTGAGCCCTGCACTGTGGGGGAAGCTCTGCAGAAACCTGGCCCTGCTTTGTGCCTCTCCACAAAGCCTCAGGCATGTGCTGTGTTAGAAATAACTATTGATAATTATCTTTAAAACTTTCATCTCCTTCTTTACATCTTCCCAGTGAACTTAATGATGGAAGCAGTTGCCAGATGTTAATTATTATCATTATCAGCTCCTAGCATTTACTGTACAAAGCAGTGCTTTTCCTGGTCTCGGCACTCTGTGATTATAGCACGGGGAGAAAGGCAGGTTCATTAAAGCATCCCACAAATGTTAGTGTTGTCATTATCCAATTAACGTTCCTCTCCACAGGATGAATATAAACCTGACAAAGACCTCTCTGAAGTGGATCTGAAGAACGCCATCCGTGTGCACCACGCCTTAGCCACAAAAGCCTCCGACTACAGCAAGAAGTCCAACGTGCTCAAGCTGAAGACAGCGGACTGGAGAGTCTTCCTCTTCCAGGCCCCGTGAGTGCCAGCCCTCCCTGCAGTGCCCGGGGGGGCAGCCTGACCTCCAGCCCCTGCCAGACCAGCACACGCCTTCGGGGGCACATCTGGGGGAGGAAGGGGCTGAGGGTCATTTCTGCAGGGCTGTGCAAAGGATTGGCTCATGGGTGACAGTTTCTTGGTGGCTTTGTGCCAGTCCTTGAGGTCCTTCCCAGCTGTCACCAAGGCAGGCTGAGCAGGATGGGCTGGTGTCACTCTAGGACATGAAATAGAAAGACGTGGACTCTGGGTTCTTCAAGGTGAAAAAGAGGGAAGTTTAATTCTCAGTCCAACATTTATAGATTTCCAGAAGTGACAGTGGATTGGAGTGTGGCAGTGCCACCTCTCCACTGTCCACACTGTCATTGTCCACACTGGACAAACCAACAGTTCATCACATTTCTTCTCCTCCAGAAAGAATGCAAAACAATAAGTATTTACAGAAAAATGCGTGAGAAAGTTTGTTACAAGAATGTAACATCACAAAGCTTCTTCTAGAACTCAAAAGACCAGGGTGACAGGCTGGGATGTGCAGGGCTGAGTGAGAGGGCTCCTCTTGCTAACTCCTGTTGGTGTATTCTGGAAGGGAGAACATCTGTGTGGTGCAGGTGATGGTTCCCCTTGTCAGCTTCTGATGGGGAAACTGTCTAAAGCTCCTTAAAGCAGGCTCCCCAGCCAGGGCAGATATTTTACCTGAGTCCATTGCTGAGGAATGTTTTGGTGTTACTAAGTGTGAAGTGTGATGAAGTCATCTTCTGTGTCACGTTTTTCATGTCTTCTGCTGAGCAAGGTGACGTTGTCTGTAGGGCTGGGTACTAATTTGTGCAGCAAACACCCACTTGAAGGCTTGGGGGAGCAGTGTCTGGACAGATTTGATGAAGGAAACACTGGACACCCTGGGCAGTGTCTCATAAATGACAGAAATGACATCCTGCTCTGTGGAACCTCTGCTCTGTGGTTCTCACCCTCCTAAGAGCAGGACATCCTTGGCTCTGGCCTCTCCACAGCTCCTCAGGAATGCAGCCAGCGCTGTTGAGGAGGGCAGGACTGCCCTGGCTTCGAGAGGCAGAGAGCAGCCCTGAGATCATCAGGGCACTGCAGAGGAGCCAGTCAGACAGTGCTTCCCTCTGTTCATAACCTGGCACAGAGGTGACATCAAAGCACAGCCACCCATGTCCTTCCTGAGCGTGGCTGGCTCCAGGGCTGTTGTCAGCTGTTGTCTGGTCCTGGTTCTAGAGCATTTACAGACTCCCTTCTCTTCTCCCCTCCTCCATAACAGAAGCAAGGAAGAAATGCTCTCCTGGATCCTGAGGATCAACCTTGTTGCTGCCATTTTCTCTGCTCCAGCCTTCCCAGCTGCAATCTGCTCCATGAAGAAGTTCTGCCGCCCGCTCCTGCCTTCATCCATGACCAAGCTGTGCCAGGTAATGTGTGAGGGAAGGAGTGCTGGAGGGGTGCCCAGTGCTCAGCAAGCCCTTCAGCTCAGGGTGAGCCCATCTGCAGCTCCCTCTGTTCCTGATGGACACACTCAGGTGCTCAGTGCAGGAACAGGAGAGTGGGGTGGGCAGCTTGGATAGATGTGGAAAATCCTGACCTGTGGCCAGTGCTTCTTTTGCAATGGCTATAAACAGCCCTGTGCACACACCTGCCTGTTGGTTCTGGCTTGTTTCTTGTTTTTTGCCCATCACATCCCAGCACCTTCCTGTTGCTGGAATGGAAACAGCAGAACAGCTCCAGAGCTGAAGCTGCAGAGCCCAACAGGTTTGGTTTGTATCATGGCACCCTCTTGCTTTTGGAGCTCAAAACCCACAGAGAAAAGGGATGTCTGAGTTCCAGCCAGTAGGGAAAGCTTTGGAAACAAGGGGGCACAGTGCACCAGGCTCAGCTAACCAAGAGCAGCTGCCATCCAAAGAATGGCTTTGGTTTCCCTTTCCAGGGAAGGCCCAACATGCCTTAGCACTTCCAAAAAGTGGGGACACACTGCCACTGGCCCCCAGCAAAGGGGGGACAGCCTTTAATGTCAGGGCAGAGACCCAGCTGCTGTCTGCTGAGACAGATGTGGCCAGATGGTCACCTTGGTCAGAGGGTGGATGGTACTTTGTCAGATGGGGAGGGTTCCTCTATCTCTGAGAAGAGCAGGATGAGCAGCTCCTGGGACAGCACTGCTGCTGCCTGGCTGGTACAGGATGCACATTGCAGGAGCATTCTGTGCTTATGATGCCAAAGACGCCTCGGTGCCAAAGAAATCCACTCTTGGCACCTGAGATACCTGAGTTTTGCTCTCACTCCAATACCTGTGTTTGAGCTGCTCCTTATCAGATGGATTTGCAAGTGCACAGCACACGTTTGGCTCCAGCACAGGGGCTGAGCTCAGGGCCTTGCAGAGAGATTCCCCCAGCCACAGGCAGGAGGAGCACTCGGGTGCTGCACTCCACCTTCTCATACCTGACACGCTTCTCTCGGCAGGAGGAACAGCTGAGGTCTCATGAAAATAAAATGAAGCAGATTGCAGACGAATTAGCAGAGCATAAATTACATCCTGTAGAGAAGAGCCTCAAGTCAAAAGAGGCTGAGGAATACAGACTCAAAGAACATTACCTAATATTTGAGGTAAAGGAACTTTCATCTTTTCTGTGATAAATGGTACCTTGGCTGATTGATTGAGGAGAGCAGAACTCTAGAGTGGGTGCTGTGAGTCTGGGAGAGTGTGCAAGGAGAAAGACAAGGGATCCCAACTGGATGGGGGTCTTGGAGCAGCAACAAGCCTCACTGTTTTGCACCGAAGCTGAAAAAAGAAATAAAAGCCATTTCTTTCCCTCTGTGATTTCACACCAGAGGAGGGGAAAACTGACAAAAGAAAGAAAGTCTTCCTTTACTGTGCCAAATTTTGACATTTCCTCAGGTCCCAAGTATGAGAGTGGTTCAGTTCTCAGTGTGACTCAGTCCTTTTCAGCAACATCAATAAAAAGCAAAGGGAATCCCTGGGAGAATTAATCCTGTTTTGCTGCAACCATTTTTGTAAATAAAGCCAAACCCAGTGTTACAGCTGATTACAGACCCTTTGAGGATACATGTACATAAGTTTTAGCTCCCTGTAAAGTCTAAGAAGCTTTTAATTCTGGGAGGAATGGGGTATTTTGTTCCAGTGAGAGTTGAGCAGAAGGTGTGTTCCTGCCACATAGGTGTCAGTGGGAAGGGACTGCTGGAGGCCTCTAGTCTTGCTGCCAGCAGAAACTTGGATTATTCCTAGTCTTAGCCCACGCTGAGAGTGCATTTAGTGGCCAAGCCCCAAAAATCACTAAGGATGGAAATATCCCACCTCCCTCATGCCAGGGCTGCACAATCCTTTTGTGTAACACCCAGCCTGATTCTCCAAAGCCACAGCTCCCAGCTGCTGGTTCCCTTGTCTTTGTACCACTTTCCAAACAGTTGCTGCTGCCTGCCTTTTTCCAGCCTCTGGTTTTGGATGCCTGCAGAGAAGTCTCTATCTGAGCTTTTCTCTGGACTGCCTTTTCAGTCTTCAAGGAGAAGCTGGCACTTCCAGGGCATAATTCATCTCATCTGTCTTATGAGATGTGCTCCAGAAATGCTTGTTTCTTTGTGCTGACAAAGAAGCCAGCACAGGCTGCCTCTGAGATGTTCAGAGAAAGGATGGGTATTACACAAGCCCTCAAAAAGATCCCATCTAGCATTGGAACAGAGGATCCAGGCAGAGAGGATGCCTCCCTTTATCCTGTGCTCTGTGAGGAGCACTGGGAGCACAACTCAGCAGCAGTAACTGAACCACTGGATGGAAACAATGACAAGCAGCAATATTTTAACCAATCAAGGCGAGCTCCTAAATCAGGAAGCAGCAGGTCTGTTGATCTCATTTTGCCCTCAGTATCCTCCTTATACAAGCATAGTGGCAGCCAAGACCTCTAAAAGCAACTGGAGAGTCCTACACAGACCCAGACCCACCTTTCTCCTCAGACCTTCAAGCAGTCAGGCATTGTGCTGGGGTTGAATCTGTGGGGTGTGATCAGTGATGGTATGGGATGGATTTTCGTGCCGTAGCACGAAATTGTTCCTGTGTGCCACACACACCATGGCCTGTCCCTGTTCCCAGGCTCTCTGTTCCCTCTTTCCCTGCAGAAGAGCCGCTATGAGACGTACATCAACCTGCTGTGCATGAAGATCAAGGTGGGGACAGATGACCTGGAGAGGATCGAGACCAGTTTCTTCAAGGTGGAAGCCGACGACCTCGCTCTGCGGAAAACGCACTCCAGCCCTTCCCTGAGCCAGGGGCACATGTCCGTCAGCTGTAAGGCAGGAAAGGACATTTTAGAGCAGAACACTTAACCAGGAACATGTGCACGGGGGGATGAACCGGCCATGCTCTGCGCTCCTGGACTTAGATTGATGAGCACAATTTTACTTAGGAAATTATATGAGCAAAACTGTAGACATGTCTGACATGGGGATTGCTCTAGTGAAGGAAATCAAAGAAGCTTTAGTTGACACTCTCTGACAATGCTCTGGCATTTCAGCATCATCTCTTCTTCATTCCCAACTGCACCAGTGGCTTTTCTTTCCCTCCTGCTGCAGCCTGCACAACAAAGGGATATGCTGGTTCTTCAAGGGCTGGGTGGCTCTTTCCTCCACCAGCCCTGTCTCTCTCCTTCCCTCCCTGGATCCCCAGCGGTTCGTGGTCCCTGGCAGTGCAGGAAACTGAGCTGAGACGACGTCTGTGGCACCACCAGCGCTCCCAGAGAAGGGCACAGGGTGGCAGGGGCACGTCCCTGCCCCACGAGGAGCACGGCGTGACAGGACAGGTGTTGTGAGCTGGTCAACTTCAGCACGGCCACGTAGGAATGTCACCTGCCCATGGCAGGAGAAGCCTGAAGGGTCCTCTGTCACCTTACCCTTTTTACATATATATATATATACATATGAATATATATAAATAAATATATATATATAAGGAAACTTTAACCTGGGTTTTTAACCTCAGTGTGCAAGTGAAGGCAAGCTGCCTGGGGAAGACACTAGGGACGTGGAGGGTCTGACCAGCCCACCAGGATGTTCTAAAGAAATGGAATAGCTGTCTATCTTTTTTGTTTCTTTTTTCTCCTTTTTTTACTCGAATGGAAATCCTACCTGGCTTTGCTGTGCAACATCGCTCTCCCATTCCTGCTTATTCAGACAAACTGCCCCAGTGGCTGCCAGTTTGGCTGCCAGGGGATCCACCACTCTGGGTTCGAGGCACACCTGGAGCTGTGTGCAAGCTCCAGTGGAAGCTTTGTGTGCAGGAGTGATCCCCCTGCCCATCCCTGCTGTATTCCTCCATCCTGCAATGCACATGCTGTACTCTTTTAAGTGGGAATTGTGTTTCTGTTCCTTTCTGCTGTCTGTGGTCCAATGATTTACTGTTGTGCTGAAGTGATTCCTCTGCATTTCAATGCCACGACTGTCCTCCCACACTTTATTTATTTCATGTTTCGTTTGATCCTTTATCTCAGATTGCTTTTCTTTCCCCTAGGTGCGTTCACAGTAATCAAGTTCCAGTTTTGAAGGATCTTGTAGCTGCTAATTACAGTCATTTATTGTTTATATTTTGCAGCATTTTTTAAACAAACAAAACAAGATTTATTTGGACCTTCAATGTTTGAGAGCCTATGGACTACTGTTTTCCATGACGGTTCATGACACTAAAAACCTCTTCTCAACTTTATCGCCTCTTCTTTTATCTCTGTTTCTTTGTACAGTTTGATAGTTTATTTGAAATGATGCACTAAGAATCATGTAAAAAAAGAATAACAATAAAACTGAATCTGTTGGTAAAGAGAATTGGTCTGAAGCATCGTTCCACCATGTGCTGGATTGGTCCCAGATTTCACAGCACCAGAAGGCCAGGCTGATTCAGATATGCACCAGCACCTGATGCAGAAAAGCCAGGATCCTACTGACAGACAGCCCCAGAAAACATGGATTCCCTTCCACAAGTGGGTAGCAGCCCAGCCATCCTCTGGGATGGTTCTGGAGCAGGTGTGGATAGATGGGCTGCTTTGGGAGCACCTTCAAGGAACTCTTCCCTCCTCCTGGTGCATCCAGGTGTGTCTGTCCACACACAGCCTAGAGGTTTATGGGAGCAAAAAGGTACCAAGCCCTGCATTGCCGCTGGAGATGTTCTCACAAGGTTGCCAGAGGAGTCTGTGGCTGTTCCTCCACGGCATCCTTGCTTTTGTGCCAGATATTGTACAGACTTTCTGCACCAAAGACCCCCAAGATGCTCCTACTCACATGAAGTGTCTGGTGCTGAGACTCTCACAGTGCAAGTCCAGGGGAAAGCTGGGCCCAACTCCCTGTCTCCAAAATCCCAGGTAATATTTTATATTTCAGTCTTCCCTTTCTGAGCATCCCCTCCAGTGGCAGTGACATCTCCAGTGTGTTTGAGCTTTGAGCTGCCACCAAGAGCAGCTTAGCCCCCTGGTGAAGGTGCCAGTCTGCCATCCTCAGCTGGGAGTAACTTGCAGAGAAAAGCAAGATCTGCAAAGTCTGCTCTGGGCAGCAGGAAAGAGACTCAGGGCTGTGAGACTGAGCACCTAATGGATGTGGGAAGGGTGGCAGCTGATGGCAGACAACACTTGGTGAGACAGATTAGAGTATTAAACTTTCTGAGTACCTGCAGTTGCCTCATGCACAAGTCCTGATGCAGGTGGATCACAGGTGCATGAAAATGTGTTGAGAGCATCTCACCTACATGAGGTCAGAGCCAAGAATGCCTTGTTTGTGCAATCCACAGCCTCAGCTTGTGACTTGGAAGAAAATGGATTTTTTTCATCCCTTTTCTCCCTCCCTGGAGGTCAAGGACTCAGGCACCCACCACTAAGAGAGAAGAGCAGCATCTCAGAGGAATTAAGCAGCCACATCATGAAGTTACTCAGATGCTCTTTCTGCACATCCCCAGGCTGTGCCAGCCCCTCCAGCAGGCTCCGCGACTGCTTTGGGTCTCACACAACCTCACTTGGCAGTGCTGGCTCAGCCTGACCTCCCTGCCAGGCCACTTGTCCTGGACACAACCACGTTCAGTTTAGAGGGACTTTGTTGTGGGGGAGACTGTGACCCCAAAACAAGCATCCAACACTGCTTGTTCCACTCATCTGTGTCAGAAAAGCAGCTCCCTGCCCTCTGGGAAGGGCACTAAAGGCATCATGCACGCAGAGGAGAGCTGTCAGGAGGCTCTGGTGGCTCCCCCACCTGTGAAAATTGCTGTAAAATATTTACGGCAAAGCCCTAGGAGCACGCACGGCTGGAAATGAGGAGTCTAAAAATAAACCAGCCAGGGAAAAAAGAGAGAGATGCAGGCTCCCTTCAGAGGCAATTGGAGAGAAAATTGAAGTAGCGTAACTGCCTCTAAATATAGAACACAATTATGGGAATCAAGGGGCACGTTTAACAAAAAAATCACCACAAAGAATCCTGAGGCTGCCGTGGCTCAGAGCTAATGGTGTCTCAGCAGACGCAGAATATCACAGATCCCTGCAAACCATGGAGCAGGGAAATGTCCCCCTGTGCAGGGCAAACTCACAGCTCCTCTCTCCCTCAAGGGACCCAGAGAGATTCCTGGTGGGGATCAGCTGCATTGAGATGATCTGTTCCTCCAAGGCATCGCCCTGAGGTGTGGCCCCGTGGTTGTTCTGCATGGAGACCTAGGAGCTGTACCTGCTTGTAGTGCAGCTGCTGCTGTGCCAGCCTTGGGGGGGGCTTCTCCGTGAGTGGTGCTCAGATCCTGAGGACAGCCAGGCAGGGATATGGGGCTGCTTTGGGAAGACAAAGGCACCCAATCTCTCTCTTCCATGTGTCTGGTTTCCCCAGGGATCAGCCTTAGTGACCATTCACACCTGTCCCTTCCAAGGGGTTGGGTGTTCTCTGCCCATTCCTGTCCATCTCACCTTGCTCTGGGAGCCACTGGAGGAGCTGAGATGGATCAAAGGGAATGGGGAGCTGGGGCATGTCCCAAGAGGAACAGGAGAGTGGAGAGCTGCACTGCTGCCTTCATTCTGCACTGCTGCAAGGCTTGGGGCTGCACAGAAGTGGGGCACGATGTGTCCAAAGGCAAATGTCACCCAAATCAGGACCTGACCCCACCACCTCCATCTCAGGTCTAACACCTCCTTTGCACATTGCTGTTGGGTGGCATGGGCAGGAGGGCAGGGTCCTTCAGCCTTTAACCTTCTGTGAAACCAGTGCTGAGACGCCTCCATTCAGGGTGGAGTGCTGGGCCTTCTGGTCTGTCTGGAGGCCCCACAGGACATGCAGTGAATGTTTGGGGTGGCCTGTGACACAGCTGGGTCAGCTCCAGGGCAATGGGCATCCTGGGGAGGTTTGGAGCAGGAGAAGCCCAGGCTGTGGGTGTGCTTAGCCTGGCCTCCAAGATGGGCAGCACTGTGAGGGCTGGGCGGTTCTCTCACAGCTCTGGGCACTCACAGAATCATAGAGTGATTTGGGTTGGAAGGGACACTAAAAATCATCAAGTTCCCACCAGATCAGTTGGTTCCAATCTATCCATTTCAATAGGGTCAACTCACTGTAACAGACCCCTCTCCTGTTGAGTTCAGCTGGGGCTCTGGGATACCTGTTCATGGCACTGAGCAGGAACAGGGGAGTGAGTTCTGAGCTGGGTGGAGCCATGTGTGCCACCTCAGGGGCTGTGCTCCTGTGACCACACCACACTGTCAGTGTGTCCCTACATGGGACAGCCAGAGACACAGGTTTCCCGTGGAGGAGCTGAACCAGGGCCCTGTTCTGTGGGTGGGTCAGTGCTGCATGGCAGCATGGCACTGCCAGGATTGGACCCAATACATCCCCACTCCACTCAAGTCACTAAATAGGTGCCAAGCATCCTGACCTCTCTTGGCACATCTGGAAACTTCCATGGTTCAAGGGAAGGGGCATGTCCTGATCTGCAGCTGAAGGAGGAATGGCACCCCCAGAGATGTGTGGGTAGCAGTCACTCACCTCAGTGAGCCTCCACTCCTGAGCCCTGCAGGAAGGTGAAATGTCCATACCAGGCAGAAAAACACCCACCTATGGGTCTTTTTGAGCATAAGGGTTTTTACTGAACCAGAGCATCTCTCATATGAGATGAGAGGATGAGGATGAGGGAGCTGGAACTGTGCAGCCTGGAGAGGAGAAGGCTTGGGGGGCTTATCCGTGTGTATAAATACCCAATGGAGGGCAGTGAAAAAGAGGGAGCTGCACTCTTCTCAGAGTGCTCAAGACACGAGGCAATGGGCCTAAAAGACTAAATGAGGCAAAGGGCCCAAATTAAAAATTAGTAAATCCAGTTTGTGTGGAAAATGGATTTATGGAGAGTTTTCAGGGTTTGACAGAAGGCCTACACAGTATGAATCTGTATGCAAAGTTTGAGATAAGAAATGCCAGTTTCAATACAAAAAGACAAATTTTTGCTTTGAGAGGGACCAAACACAGGCAGAGGTTACCCAAAGAAGTTGTGGTACTGCCATCCCTGAAGATACTCAAACCCTGACTGGACACAGGCCTGGGCAGCTGACTCTGGAGGAGCTGGTGAAGCAGGAAATGTGGAAGAAGTCTCTTCCAGCCTCAACCAGTGTGTGATTCTGTGTATGGTGCTTGTCACAGCTCCCTATTTGCCCCCCAAAGGGCCTGAGATTAATGCAGCCCACAGCTTGTTATTTCTTATTTTATTTATAATATAAAAAATGTTCAAGTGTTAAACAGTCAAGAGTTCTGACATTCAGACAATCCAGAGCAAACTTTGACAATCATCTTATGACAAATTAGCAGAGTTTTCTATCTGACCCCATCACGGGTGAGGAATAGAGGGTTTAGTTACTTTATTGCTAAAAGTTAAATGAAATAATACACTGTCAATTGTTGTATTATCTTCTCAGTCACAGCTTCACCATGCATCCAATCTACAGTATCTGAAATGCAAAGGACATGCAGAAGTAAAAATATAAAAAGAAAAAAGTCAGGCTACAATGTAAACAGGTTTGCTGCAGAGAACTGAGGAGAGGGGGGCACTTCCCCGGGGGTGCTGTGCCGCCTGGACACGCAGGACTGTCTCTTTGCGCCACAGAGCCGGTGGTGGCCAGAGCTGCTCCGGGTGTGGGGACGCGCCGTCCGTCACCAGTGGCGGGAGGTGACGGCACCACTGTCCTTACAGCACACGAGGCACGGCCGGAGGGAGGATCCGCTCAGCAGGGCCCGGCCCGGCCATGGCAGCGGAGCCCAGAGCGCTCGGGGTGCTGCTGACCCCTGGGCACGTGGCCTGGCGCCGTGTCCAGGGTGACACGCGGCCGTCTGTGCCACAGGACCACCCTGTGGGTGTCCCTGGCACCCCGGCCAAGGTGTCGCCCAGGACACCACAGCTCCAGCCATGGCTGCACCGCTCAGCCGAGGGACACCGCGGCCAGCACGGCGCCGGGGCGGCCACGGGCACCGCGGCTGAACGGGGCTGGCTCAGCCACCCGCATTCAAGGGGACCTGACAGGTGTGATCCACCCTGGGCACAGGGCTGTCTGCCTGGCTGCACCACAAACCTGTGCCAACCCCACTCCAGACCCACCAGTGAGATGGCCAAAGGTTGAGAGCTATATTGTAAGGGCTGCTGCTGCTGCGCGATTTCGTTTTCTCTTCCTACCTGTGTGGCAAAAGAAACGTTATTTCTGCATTTCAGCACAGTGCTGTTGGGTTTCTTTTTCTCCTGATTTAAGCGAAAATACAAGTAGTTTACAGGGCAAGACAGATCCTCGTTAGACATGATAATGGAAATGCTCCCACTCATGTCCTTAATGTGTGTTTAAACAATACTTTAAAGAATATGATCATTAATAGCAGGGTACGGGGCAAAGTGGCAAGGCTGTTTTCTTCCAACAGAAGAGCGCCCTTGTGACAGGTTGTCTCCCAAACAAAAATCTATGACCTTAAAAATGCTACTGAAACAGAATCCTCGGCATGAATCCCAGCACTAGCATACAGCAAAAGGCACCACGATAGTTTTGTTTTCTATTTTTAAGTAGTCAAAAATTGGCCCACTTTTTTTTTAACTTTATTGTTTGTTTTCTTTTCTTCTTCTTTTTTTTTTTTTTTTTTTTACTTTTTTTTTTTCTCGGAAGCTGTAAATCAAGACATTACATATAAATAGAGATTCCCTATAAAAAAGTCATTGTCGTTAGCTATTATAAGACAACTTTGCTAAAATGAAAATAAAACATTTTTATTTGTTATATTTTTTGTTTTTTCCCTCTTTTATATAAAATAAAAATATTTATTTTTTTCGTTTGTGGTTTTGTTTTTTTTTTTTTTTGTGTTCTGTTTTGTCTCGTTCTGCGGGTTTGCGTGGTTTTGTCTCGCCCTCGGCCTGCTCCACGTGGGTTGCCCATGCGCCTAGAGAGAGTCGGGGTCCGCTTTGGGCGCCACGTGCGCCAGGCTGCTGCCGCGGCCGCCGTCGCCGTGCGCGCTGTGCCCACGGCACGAGTAGTGAGTCCGGCTGTCGCCCGGCCGGTGCAGCGGCGGCGACTCCGCGTGCGCCGCCTCATTGTTCTGAGTGCTTAGGAACGGCGTGCTCTCGGCCACCAGCTCCTCGTCAGACTCGCTGTAAGAGGCGCTGCTCAAGGAGAAGGAGTCCCGGATGGCTCTGGCTCTGTGAGGGATGTGCCCGTTCAGTTTGGATTTTTTCCACCGCCTGTTGCTGCTGGCTGTTTTCTTTGGCTGCTCTAGCGCTGTGACGTACTCCTGCGTCGTCTCGTACTCGTCGTCCTCCGTGATGCGGAAGGGGCTGGAGGGCAGGCTCCCCATGCTGTCGTTTAGGTAGGTCTTCCTTTGGTAGTAGCTGTCGTACCTCTGCGTGTCCTGGAAGGGGAGCTGGTAGCGCCGCAGGAGGGGCTGCTGCTCCTCCACGCGGAAGCTGATGGGGGCCGCCGGCGGCAGGGACACGGCGTGCGCCGAGTTGGGGGACGTGATCTCGAAGGTGGGCACCTGCGTGGTCATCGAGTAGTGGAAGTCAACGGGCGACAGGCGTGCTGGTGTGGTCAGGGCCGACACGTACCTGCAAAAGCAACGCCTCTGTTTGGACACTGAACAACCCAAAAAACACCAGCTGAGCCCACCCTTTGCTGGGCTAACTTTGAACACCCGGCCCAGGGACCCAGGAGGCCTCCTGTAAGACCAGAATGTGATGAAGAAGTCAGAGGAAGGTGGGAGTCCCAAAAGCTAACATAATCCACACGTGTGAATTACCAGCTGCTGCGTGCCATCTCTGACCGTCATGGGAGACAAACACCTGGGGTACCACCTGTAAGAACTGTGTCTGGGTGGGCTGTTGGGGTCCACTGCAGCTAGCTATGGATCCCAGCCCACACAGTCTTACACAGACCTAAGGAAAAGGCTGGAAGTGCTCTTCTCCACCTGGGAACCTACGTGGTTTATTTCCAAGGTGGGCAAGAGGCTGTGTACTCAAGGCAGGAGACTTTTATACCCAGGTTAATGGGGGCGGAGGAGGACCACAACCAATGGGATACAAGTGGGGGGGAGCAGGGGGAAGGACTGACCAGGGTAGAGACCCCCAGGGAGTGTTGGGGACAAGGGTGGCTGAGGGAGAAACCGTGTGATAGGAGAGGGGGAAGAACAAACCATGTGATATAACATAAACTATTCAGTGCAATATAAAGACTACTCTGTGCAAATCTCTAATAACCCAGTGCAAAACAACAACTAAATGAACAATTTAGTGCAATACAACAGCCTCCAGTGAACCTGCTCGTTCTCCTGGGGAATCAGCTGGAGGGACCTTGCACTGCTGAGCCAGGGGAGGGTGAGCTGCTGGCTTCAATGGGCAGCATGTGCTGAGCAGCCCCCAAACTGCTTCTCCTGAGGGACTCAGTGCACAATTCCCACTCTGCATTGCTGCAAATCCTGCAACATCTCCCAGCAGGCTGAGTCATGGCTTCACTCACTGCCTCTTATCTGCCTGACAGCTGCTTTCTGTTCCCTCTGGAGCTGCCAGGCTTGTCTCTGAGGAAGGTCCCTGGAATTCCCTCTCCCTGCTCAAGCCACAGATGGGGAAACCCTGGGCATTGCTTTCTCTGACTTAGCAAAAATCTTGTGTCTCTAAAAGTCATCTACCACTTTCATCTAGTGAAAACATCAGTGTGGTCACTCAGGTCTGGTCTAGCCCCTCTCTCTAGCCTTTTATTCAGCACCACCTCTTTCTAAGGAGCAGATCTGATTTCCTCTTGATTTCCAGTGCTACCTCTGCCCAATTCGACCAGCCCAGGCTCTCTCACTCACCCAGGCCTTATTACTCATGTGTGAGATGTATGAGATCTCCATAGGAGCTGGGTTGGTCTGCCTGAATGGACCAGGGACGGGAATGAGAGCAGGAGATGCTGCCTTTCTCCTCTGCCCCATGGATAAGTTCCACTGCCTTGGAGGGCAACTGCCCAAGAGGGGCCATGTGGCCACCAGGAGTCACTCGTGGCCACCTGCAAAGGGCTGGAACAAGGGTGGAGATGTGCTTCTGCTCCATGAGGAACCAGACTGGGAAGAGGACAACTGCTACTGCTGCTGCTGGTGTCTCAGCTCTGCAGTTGTGCTCGTTGAAGGCTGGGACCTACCAAGTCCTGTCCCAAGGCTGTGCCCACACACAGCACCCTCTCACCTGGCCATCCAGGACAGTGCTGGGGACAGACACCTTTTCCCCAAACACCTGAGGGCCAGACCCTGCTTGGCAGCCCACCAAGCTGCCCAGGGTGTTCTCCCTGCCAGTTTTTCTCTACAGTTGCTGACTGCAGCCAGGCATATTCCAGACCCATCATCCCTGTGCTCCAAACCTACAGGGTGCAGAGCTGGCTGCTGCCTGACCTGAATGCCCTTCTGGGAGAATTGGGCATCCTCTGGTAGGACCAGAGCTGGAGTTCCCCAATTCCACCATGGCACCGCCACTCTAGGGCTGGCAAAGGCACACATTTTTGGGCTGTGGTGGCACAAGCAGTGGGCTCTGACCTCTCGCTGTGGGGCGAGTCGCGCAGGGAGTCCACGGAGTCGCGGTACTGCGTCGTGGGCCGCCGCTGCTCCTCCAGGCAGAAGGTGGCCCCGCGCCGCGCCCGCGCCTCCACGCACGCCGGGCTGTTGCATTTGCTGGTTCCCACCGAGGACAGCATTATCCCAGACTGGGAATCCGAAGTCAGGCTCTCGGTTCGCTCCAAGCTCCAGGTGTGGCTTTCATGTCTGTGGAGCAAAGCCCATGTGGACAGTGAGCAAGGAACCCCACCCAGCTCTGCCCCAAAGACACAGGCACAGGCTCAGCTCTGCACCTCTGCACTGCTGTCCCCTGTCACAGAAATCCTTTTGTTAGGATTTTTTCTCCTGAGAAGCTGAGAAGCTTCGAGAACAAAATGTAAACAATAATTATCTGCTGCTGTGGAATGCAACAGGTGCATCTGTAATTAGTCTCATGTAGTTATTTCTAATTAATAGCCAATCACAGTCAGCTGGCTCAGACTCTCTGAGAGACACAAGCTTTTATCATTCCTTTCTATCCCTTTCCTTTCAAGCCCTCTGATGAAATCCTTTCTTCTATTCTTTTAGTATATTTTAATATAATATACCTAATAAAATAATATAATAATTTATAATGAAATATATAAATATATTGATATCTATTATAATATACAAATATAATATATAAAGAAGATAATATAATATATATCATAAAATAATAAATCACCCTTCTAAAACAGAGTCAGATCCTCCTCTCTTCCCTCTTCCTGGAACCCATGTAAACACCACCACAGTCCCTCTTCTCTCTCTCTCTCTCTCATCAGGACACATCTGGCCAGGGAAGCCCAGATTCCCAACGCTACCTTTGATTTGCCATTCTTTGCTCCTTCTTGGAGATGCCATTAGAGGACAAAGGAAGTAAACCAGTGCAATAGCAGGTATTTATCCCACCACGGAATAAATGCCTGAGAGCAGGATGGGACAGCCTCTGGAGGGAGGCCAGGGCAATTCTGCTTCGTGCTTGCAAAGTGTTCTGGGTGTGGAATAACACATTGGCTATGCCAAGGCAAGTCAGCCAAGTTCCTTCAAATGTGCCACCTGCACTGCCAAGTGACAGCCCCTTTGGAATTGCTACCAGAGAGGAGCCAGGAGAAGCCACTCAAAATGAGCAGAGCAAAGTCTAGCAAGGATTTTGGCAGGAAAACACTTTCAAGGTGCTAGACAAAGACCATGATGTGCTGAGCAGCTGCAGCCCCACCAGCCCCAGCCTGGGTGCAAAGAGAACATCCCATGAGGACTCACTGGGGACGCACAGGGCCACCTGCACACGGGGGTCCCACCAGTGCCACAGCCACCATGCTGACCCCCACCATTGCAGAAACACATGATCCATGAGAGCAACCTCCTTGAACTCCCAAACTGCAGATGGAGCTGCGTGGGTTGAGAATTTTGGGTGGGGGTTTACAGAGGAGAGCAGCCCTCATTAAGATTTCCCAAGAAGTTGTTAATTATTGATGGCTGCAGGCACATGCTCATTTATAACTTCAAACAGCGTCCTCATTAGAGGCACTGATGGAGTAAAATGGAGCCTGATTATGCCAGTAGTTTGCCTCTGGCATGACTTCAAGAAGCACCTGCTTGCTGCACTTGACTCAGGGAAATGAGGTGGCAGGTAGCCAGCACCAGAGGCTACCCAAGGTAGGTTCCTCCCTACAGCTGTCATGAGTTAATGCTGCCCTCCAGACACATCTTTGTGTCTTCAGAGGTGCCCAGGGATGGCCCAGGCCTTTCAAGTGAGCATGGAAGGCCAGCATAGTGCAGCTCTGCAGTCACAGGAGCCTCTGTGCACCTGGCTCGAGCTTGCATGCACCTAGCCAGGGCTGGGCTGAGGAGTGTGAATGCAAAAAAACCTGGAGAACATATTGTCTGGCTCATGAGGAGTGGATTTCCCTGGAAAAAAAGAATAATTCCCAGCCCATCAAGTCATCCCTGGCTCCCTCTCTACTTGCTGGATGTATAGCCAGAGGAATCTGGGGAGGAATTCACCTGAAAATCCAAGTTCAGCATCTGAAGTTGATCTTGCCTGCTGTAACTGAGAGTACTTGCTCAACCCTAAGGAATGCCCGGGCCCTAAGGAAACCTGCCTGGAGCCATCTGTGAGCTTCAGCTGAAAGAATTCCTGCATTCCCAGATGAATGGAGACAACCCCACCAGGCTAATGGAGGACATGACCAGTCACCTAACAAGGGCAAGAGATCTCCAAGGAAAACCCCTGTCACCTACTGGAAGAAGCACAAGAGCTGTCTAAGAGGAGGAACTGGAACATCCAAACTCAAAGCAGCACAGGAGTTCCTTTAGAGCATTTGAAAGAAAGACTTTTCTGGACATCATAAAAATAGGGAGGTCCGTCTGCAATTTAAATGCTCTAAGAAACCTTGAGAAGATTCGGGTTCCAAGCCGTGAGGTTCTTCCCCCAGTGATTATTTTGAAATGAAACCAAAAAATATGTCTCATCCTTTGTCACAAAGCACTATTGGTACTTTCCTGCTAGACCAAATTTTCCAAAAAGCTTCAGAATTACTTCCAGTGAAAGAGGAGCCACCACCTGAGGTGGAGGCTGATAAATTGCACAGGATCATTTTCTTTCTGGTCAAAGCCTGTGACTTCCAAGTCAGACCTTGACTCTGAGGAAGCAATCAAAACATTTGGTCGTATTTTGTGTAGTTTGTCTCCCACAAGGCAAATAAATTCTAAATATGAAACACACAACCCTGTGTGTGCTTAATGAAGTATTTCAGACACAACCTGCAAAACCTTTCCTACACACATCCTCCTGTTTGGGTCTGTGCAAAGCATGGAAGCACAGGCTCATTTCCTCCTGTTTTCCAGCTATGTCAGTGCTGCAGGATCCTGCTGGCACCTCTCTGCAGGTCAAGGAACACACTTTTCCACACTTCTCACTAACCAGCTGTGCTTGCAGAGTCCTGCAGTGTAGACATGGCTTGTATGCCACTACAGAGCCAAACATGAAGTGAAAACAGAAATGGAGGTGAAAGGAAAATCTTAGAATCTCACAGCATCCTACAGCAAATAGCAGGAGAAGGTCCATAGAAAATGGAATACATCACCTCTGGCTGGAGGTTGGAGTGGCTGTGGAGCAGTGATGGGACGGGGAGCAGGAGTGACTTCCCGAGAAGGTTGTCTCTGTTTCCCTTCGGATCACGTGCTCGGTGGCAGAAACATTCTTAGAAATATACTGCAAAATAACAAGAATCACACAGATCAGCCACCATTCATTAGTCTTTGAATGCTGCCAAAGAAAAATTACCTGGCCTGATTATTTCTGGTGAAGTCAGTGAGGACTGAGTGAACCCAGAATCTCTGCACCCCACAGGAAGGGACAAGGAGGGTGGAGGCTTTTCTCTGCCCCTTCCCTTTGAACACTGGGAAAGGGCTGTGGCACAGGGATTGCAGAAGGGTTTGGAGAGCCAAGGGATTCCCCAAAGGACAGTGGTGCCATGTGCAGCTACTGAGCAGAGACACATCTCTGCCCACAGCTGGTTACACCCGACCGAGTACCAGCAAAAAGAGAATGACGTGAAATCTGTCAGAGATGTGAGTCCTACAGGAGCTCCAGATGTGATCCAAATATTCATGCTGAGATATTCCTTCATCTAACAACCAGCCCTGCTTCTCACAGGGGCACTAAGCTCTCTGAGAGTTAGTACTATGGGGCCAGGGGCTGTGGTTCTTAGAATTCCCTTTCCCCTTCCTTCATGGTCAGGATCCAACCTAGATAAATTTTATTATCCTAAGGCTGACCCAACAGAGTTTGCAGCTGATTCATTGGATTTATTTCTAGCTACTTCTTGTTCCCCTCTACCTCCCCCTTCCCTTTTCCTGACCCCTTTCAAGGCAAGGCACTTCAGCCCATTGATGGCCCTTGAGTTCGCGGCATTTAAAGGGAAACTTGCACGACTGAAGTCACGAAAGTGGCTGAACTGCCCTCTGGATCCTGTCCTAGAGAGACTTAGACTGTTCTCATTGGTGTGACAGTGGCACCCCACCAGGACAGAACCCCTGGCATGGGCAGGTGAGCTGATGGGCAGCTGACCACAGCACCATGACGTGTTTCATCACAATGACTCTGGTCACTGCCGTGCTGATCCCATTTGTCATCCCACCAAGTGGGACTTGACAGGAGAGAGTAATAAACAGGAAACATTGGGAACATCTCTCCTAGTGGGAATCAGGGTCACACTTGATTAATCAAAACAAGCCTATCCCAAATGCCTGAATCTCATCGTGCACTTCAAAGCAAAATCAAATTCCCCTTCAGATGTTGCTTTTGGAAATGTTTCTATGCAGAATCTTTCCTTTTGCTCAAGTTTGTTTGGGCTTTGCTCCTCACACACAAGCACACAGGTGTGTAAGGATACACATCCACGTCAAACCCCTGGCAGAAAACAGCCCCTCAGGAGCATGCAGGGAGATGGAGGCAGAGGCTCTTACATCAGCCATTTGGATTTCCTCAGGATCCAAACGTGGATGGCTTGGCCCATTGGCAAGGCTCCGGTTTTGATGCGCAGGACACATGTTCTGCCGCAAGTGGTTATGCATTTGTTTTCTTTGTTTCCTTTAGAACAGAAAAAATCTATTAGGAACCCTTCCATCATGGGGCTCTGTGCCCCCAGAGATGAAAGAGAAGGCAAGTCTTCAACATGGGAATATTCCAGTAGTATTTGCAGAGAGTTGCAAGCAACGCAAAACAAGGCATTCAACACTTAACAGCTCCTACTGCTTTTCCAAAAAAAGGGTCAACTTTCCTTCTCATGGACAGTTTGGGAAACTGGTTCCAGAGTCCCCTTTCCAAGGCAAGGCCCAGCCCAATGTAGCAGAGCCTGCTGGCAGTGGAAAAGAAAAGTGGGGAGAAGGAGAAGGAGAAGTGAGTCCTGACTCGGCCTTGGTGACAAAGCACTTGACCTGTCCTGCATGAAGGACAAAGCGGCAAAGCCTGCCCAAGGTGAGACATCGGCTCCACAAGACCCACTGACTGCAGGGGCACTCTGAACTGAGGTGTAGGCTGAGTAGGGAGAAAAGTGCAGTCCAGGCAGGGAAGGCTGACCATAAAAGAGGTTCCCAGGTCTCCTGTTCCATTAGGATCACTCTGGAGGTCCCTGCAATGTGCATAGCTGAGCCCACAGCTGCTGCACAACAGCCCAGTGTGCTTCTGCTGGCAGAGGCTGAGCTGCTGGCTTGGGGGCCAGCTTTTCCCTGTAACACAGCAAAATGTTGCCTGTCTGGGCAAATTATGTTCCAGGGAACTGTTGCTTGTCTGGGCAAAATGATGTTCCAGGGGACAAGCAAATGGTGTCAGGAAAACATCCTATTCAAACACAGTCGGTAGACAGAGACCCTGGCCTCCTGCATGAGACCTTCCTGGGAGTACCACAGCACATCATCTCCTAAAATTAGCATCTGGGTGAAGACCATGGACGTGTGGAACATGAACACTGGCACTCACTAACCTGTAGGCAGTTCTTGCCTGTGAGCCCCCCATACTCACTTGGTTTTACAGTAAGCTACCACACAGACGATGCCCACCACAAGCAAGGCCACACAGATTCCCGTGATGGTTAAAACCCTCTTCTGGTAGAGCTCCTCTGCTTCTGCAAATGGAGAGAAAGGAACCAGTTACTGATGGGCTCCAGCACCTGGGCTGCTTCTGGCTGCAGGGGAACCAGCACTGCATGGGGGTGAGACGGAGGACAGGGCTCGGGCAGAGCTCCTGCCAATCCTCCTGCCAATCCCCTGCCTGCCTAATGGCTGCCCCAGACCTGAGCCCAGCTGGCCCAACCTTCCTCACCCCTCAAAAGGCCCTTTTTGTCTCCCTGTGCCTTTGCCCTCTCTCATTTGGTAGCTCACCCCTTCTGCCCTCACGCTTCTCACCTTCCCTTCCTTTCCCACAGTGGCTAATCTCACAAAGCCCCATGAATCCCTCTCCCTTCCAGCAGATCCCCCCTCTCTGGTGCCCTGATCAGCTGGTCCAGGAGCCCTGGAGCACACACAGGAGCCCTGTGGTCCCTGACCCCAGGCTCAGGATGCCTCTGCCTCCAGCAGCTGCATGCCCTGGAGCAACAGGCCCCAAAGCATGCAGGGGCTGAAAGGGACATCCTGGAACGGTCAAAAAGCAGCATGAGGATGGAGAAGTGATAGTGTGTCAGGCAAAGAAAAGGGAGTGGAGTGATTAAAATACAGGAACCAGTCATGGATTCTCAATGAAACCCTAGGAGGAGGTTGATACCATTGCATCAGGCAGCTCAGAGGCACACACAAAGTGTAAGCAGCTTGCTGCTGCCTCCCAAACACCACCAAGTGTCACAAGAGCCAGTCACCTGCACCAAAACCCAGGCTGGAAGGGAGGGATTCATTCCCATCCACCAGAGCTCCCAGGAGATGCTCAGATCTCGTTTGCACTGACCCAGGCAGCAACACCATGGCCAGGATACCTTTCCTTCATGGCCACATCAGAACAGATGCAACATCCAGCAACCCCTGCCAGGAGCAGCAGAGGCAATTTGGGTTCTCCACTGGATGACTGAGAGAAGGATTCAGTGCAGAGCTGCCACGAGGGTTTCAGCTCAGCAGCTATGAACAAAGACCTCATGCCCCCACACTATGTGTTAAAATTTTTGAGGTTTGTGCCTTCTTTAATATTCATTGATTTTTTTTTTTCTTCCTATCTAGATTAGCAGTAAAAGTCATGCCATGGTTGATGTGCCCAGTGTGCTTCCCCACACCACTCAAAATACCTTGAACAGACCATGTTCCGCCCTCTGTGCCACCAAACACTCAAATACAAAACCAGAAGAGAAACAGGTCTGGTCCCAGAAACCCCTGGGACCAGACTTTAGCAAAAAAGAAAAGTGAATGGGAAGCAATGAAACATTCCAGACAACTGGATATTTAGAACAATTTCAGCTTGCCATTCTAGGTTGGAAAAAGCATTTTTGGAGAAAAAAAATGGTGCTAAGAAAAATGGTTACCTCTTTCTAACTCTCAAAATGGGAATGGGCAAAAGTTTGGTAAACAAGGATTGGCAAGAAAAAGAACCCTGTGATTAAGATGCAAAATTTAACAAACAAAGTTTCTTATGGGTTTTTTCCCCTTCCAAGGAACCATGTGGAGCTGGAATGGGGAAGAGCCCACTCTGGGGTGAAACTTTTCCTTCCAGGACGTGTTTCTTTGGTATGGGTGCCCTCATCCCAGGCATCAGCAACCATGGCAGACACGATTTCTTGCTCCTGCACATCTTTGGGATTACAGTTGTACAGCTCCCTCCTTCAGACAGGAGTTTCAGAGATTTTATACAAATTAGGAAAACAAGCTGGGATCACATCCTGGTTATGTGGATGGCACTGGACAAGAATTTTGCTATTTCTCAGCAAAAACTACTTTAACCAAAAAAAAAAACCAACCCCCCCCCAAAAAAAACCCAAAAAGAAACCCCCAAAAAAAGGAGGGAGGGAGGCCAGTTTTCAGCAAAAATCCTTCAATAGGAATGCTTTTTGCTACAAAGACTTTTGTCCCTAAGCAGAATTAATTCCCTTTGAATCATGGAGGAGGAAGAAAGAATGAAGACATTAAAACTATGGGTTGGTTGAGTTTTTTGGTTTTTTCCTTTTTTTTTTTTTTTTTTTTTGGTTGATGTTGTTTGATTGGGGTTTTTTGTTTGTTTATTTGGCTGGGGTTTTTTACCTATAACAGGACAAAATTCTTTGGCCAGGGCTCAAATCCCAGCCTTGGTTCTGGTGGCCATGGGACACTGACTCAGGTGGGTCTGACTGCCCTGAACCTTCACCTGAACTGCAGGGGAATGTTTCAGCTCATCAGAAATGCAGATTTGGCCTCTCTGTCTCGAGCTGACAGCTCTGCCACACGAAGCAGTAAAGTGTGAGGCTGTGCATCACTGCTGCAAACTAAAAACTGAATGATCTGCTGATAGTAATTTAGCTTGGCTCCCAACATCTCATTAAAGCTGATGCTCAATAACAGCATCTTCACATTGTGTGACCAGAGAAATGGTACTGAGAAATTTCTCCCTCTTCAACAGAAGGGGGGAGTGGCCCAAGCAACACCTCAGATGAGGCTGACTAAAGATTTATATGTTTTTAATTTATATAATGTTTAATTTATATAATGTTTTTAATTTATAGCTCATTTGCAGAACCTAATCCTCCATTTTTTAGGCACTTTTCAAATAGCACACAGGCAGAATTGAAAGAAAACCCTCCAGTTTTAATCAGAAACCCTGAGACAGGACAAATGGAAGGACCATTTCCACTAATCACTTGGGGCAAACCCATCTCAACAGCAACAGAAAGGAAGTGAGAGAGTGCAGGCTGCAGCTTTGTATTTGAGCAGGGAAGATCCCAGAGCAGGTCCATTCGTGTCTCTGTGCTCTACAAACGCATCTTCATCAGCAGCACCATCACTTGTACAGCAGCAGACACTGAGAACAAACCACATGGGGCCACACAATGCCAGCAGAGCAGCCATGGTGTCACAGCAAGGCAGGACAGTGACAGACAAATGGCAGGGGAGAGGCACTGCAGACAGGAGGTGTGTGCTTCTGTGGTGACATGGAGCATGGATGGGGAACGGGACAAAAGGTCAACAAAAAAAGGGATGTCAAAAATCCTCAATTTGAAGGTTTGGCCAAGTGTATTAGCATTAGCAGCACCGCTTTCTCTGAAGCTCCCTGGCTATAAAATTCCCACATTTTCTGCTCCAGGGGGATGCACACCAGTCCTGGGGGATCAGGCATGCCAAAACTAGAGGAGAGCCATTTCTCCAGCCTCAGTTGGTCAATGCCCCTCCACCTCAGGGACCTCACAAGGCAATTTAGGATCCACAACTGGAAGACTGGTGTCCTCATACCTCTAGCAAAGGGAATCGAAGCATCTTCATGTGAAGATCTGCTCTGGCTGACACTGCCAGGCCAATGCTTTTAGGTTAAGTTATCAATCATAGAATCATCACAGAATCCTTGAATGGTTTGGGTTGGAAGGGACCTTAAAGCTCATCTTGTTCCAACCCCCTTGCACCATCCCAGGCTGCCCAGCCCCTCTGCTCCCTCCTGACCAGCCCTCCCTGCTCTTGCCTTGCACCCTCCAGGGAAAACGCGCCTCAAAGATTTGATTTCCCAACTGCTTATTCAAGGGATAACTTGATATCTATCTAAAACCAGATTGAGGAGAATGGAAAGAAAATAATATGATTATGAGTAACTGGGCAGGAGCAGGTAAATGCCCAAAGGGGATATTTTTAAAAGCATTTAACTTACTGCTGTGTTTTCCCAAACTTGCCACTGGGGTGCTCAGCATTACACCCTCCACTCTCATGGGCAGCTCCTGACTTCCCTGGGATGGTTTTCTAGACTAATTTGTCTCATGGCACAATTTCTCTTGGCCCAATTTCACCCTGCTCAAGAAGCAAAAGGAGCTGCTAAATTTTGGGAGGAGGAATGGCAAAGCTCATCCTGACCCTTTGCAGGATCTGGTGGAGGTTAGTGTGACTGGGATGGCAATTTCTGTAACAGCCCTGATATTTCTAGAACTTCTCTTCCCATTCCTGGAATTCCTGCCTGTCCCCAAGCAGTGCCTGCTGGCAACCTTTTGGATGGACACAAGAGCCCAGGTTTTCAGTTAAATACACAAAAGCATGTTGAATGGAGATGTATGGCAATTGTAACATCCCAGGCATGCCACACACACCGGGCTGCTGCTTGGAACAAAGAAAAAAGTGCTGCTAAAAATACACCTGCATTTTCATAGGTTTGCATTTAGAATTTGTGATTTGCTTGGTTTTGGTTTTGGTTGTTGTTTTGTTTGGTTTTTGGTTTATTTTTTTTTTTTTTCAATCCAAACATCTATCTTGGTGCCAGGGAAGAGAACAGAACAGCTGATTTTTTAATCATCCCATTAAAGCCATAAATATAATGTTGGAAGCTCTTAATGGCTTCTGATTAATAAATGAATGGTTGTTCCATACCCTTTAATTCAAATCCAAGATGCTCTGCCAATGCAGAAAGAAGACAAGGAAGAGAAAGAGAAAAAGAAAAACAGGTCTGTCAGAGAACTCTAAAATACAAACACACACACTGTGCAGTTACAGCAGGTTAGCTTTGGTAGGCTCAGCAGCACTCACACAGAGACACTGTATGCTTCAGAGCATTTCAAACCCCCACCACAACTCACATGTTATGCAAAGAAAGACCCAAACAAATTGCAGTGGAAGTTAATTATGAATTCTTTCAGTTAATTATGAATTCTTTCGAGATGAGCCATGTTTGTTAGTACCTGATATGGAATTCACTGTTTAGGCAGGGGAGAGAAAAAAAAAAAAAAGAAAAAAAAAAAAAAAAGGAAAGGTACACTTGTTCTGAAACAACTCCTGACAGGTCAAAACACATAGAGACTGCATGAGCCTGGTGAAAATCATTCATTCCCTGTGCACAGGGCAGATCTGCCCTGGCTGGTCCTGCATGCCCGCTGTGCCCGGGGCTGTGCTGCAGAGAGGAGCTGGGCACAGGGCTGGGGGGGTCCTGTGGGGCCTGGGGCTGGCCAGGGCTGTGCTGTGCCCCCCTGACCCAGCCCGGGGCACACAGACCCCCATGCCAGCCCTGCCAGCCCTGCCAGCCCTGCCAGCCGCGGGTGCTGCGAGTGCCGGGGCAAGGCAATGATCCCAAAGTGCAAATGGCACTGAAAGCTCCCCCCAAGCCTGTGACCCTCCAAACTGCACTCCTGCCGTGGCTCTGCATTGTTTTAGTGTGCTGCAAAATGCCCAGAGGGGAGCATGTGCTTCCAGATTCATATTCAGCACAAGTAAGATTGCAGCTCATCCTGCAGAGACAGTGCTAAGCACAGGAGACTGTCCAATGAACCAACAGTGCAAAACAGGGATCCTGAATTTTAGTCATTTCCCATTTTTCTGAATTTTAGTCACTTCCCATTTTCCTGAATTCCTGTCATTTTCCAGACATCACCTAAAGAACAGCTTTCCTTACATAAACATGAAAGTTCTCCATACTTACCACCACACACAAAAGTGAGCTCTGCTGCTCCCAATCACCACACACACAAGATTATTTGCAGCTTGGAGATGTCCAGATTTATTTACTATATTTTCCATAGGAACTGCTTTTTGCTGCACAGAAATATTTGCTTTCTTTTGCAGTGCTGTTCAAAATTTAGGTGGGGGGGGATTAGCACTAATTGTTACAGAACATGTAAACACGTGTTCTAAAGCAGGTTCTTCTCTCCAAACCAATGCTGATGTTTGGGGGGGGGGGGGGGGGATTTTGTAGGGAGAAGTTGGGGTTCTTTAAGGTTTTGTATCATTTAAAGACCACAAAACCTGGCTGCTCTCTGCTCCACATCTAACATTTGTGTAAAAGGGCATTTCACAGTCATTTTGTGCACTTTTGTACATTTTGTGGCAGTGACATGGACATAATGTGGTGGGCAGCAGAGAACTAGACAGAATATATTAATCCTAAACCACCTGGCTCTCACATCCAGCCCTGACCTTTTTTTGTCTTCCTACCATTGCACACACCTGTTTCCCCTGACACTGACAAATGCAGGTAGAGATACCTCAAGTTTCATCCATAAATCCAACCTGTTGGTCCATCTGCACACAGACATCCCTCCCTGTTCCAGGGTGTTTTGCAACATCTGCAGCTGCAAATGGATGCAGTTCAAAACATATTCATGATTTTTTGCAAACTCAGAAACTTCCGTGAGCTCAGAGGTGGTGGGCAGGACCTGAGGAGCCTGAGCCTCTCTCATGTCAGAGCTGCTGTTTCTTTTGGCTCCCCAGGCTCAGGTCAGCTGGCTGGGAAACCTGTGCCAGTGTCTCATTGCCATCACAGGGAAGAATTCCTTGCTAATATCCAATCTAAACCTGCTCTCTGTCAGTTTGAAGCCATTCCCCCTTGTTCTGTCGCTCCAAGTCTCTCCATGTTTCTTGTTGTCCTCTCCAGCTTCAACAGAACAAGCTCCATTGGAAGCAATTTATCCAAGGGCTACCACTCAAATAAATTGGGGTGAGACAGCCCTGAGACAGGGCAGCTGTAGGCTGAGGAAATAGGCAAAGCATTTTGCTCATAACCTTCATCATCATCCTCCTGTCTGCTCTGCACACATCCTCCCTGGCCAGGGCAAGCTGAGCACCCTGAAGTGCTGAGACATCCCCCAAGCTCCCTGAACTGGGCACATGAGGGTTTTTTTGGGAAAATCTCATTCCAAATGTGCCTCCTGAATCTTTCTGAAAATGTTTTTCCTCATCATCAGAAAAAAGACAAAGCCCTGCATTTACTTCATCTGCAGTGCCCCTGTGACTGTGATGTATTGTAGTTATTTTAAAAGATGAACAGACAAAAACATTCAATGTAAAGTATTCCTGCAGGAGCAACACCTCAAGCAAGATGACTCTCACTACTGAACTGTAGATTTATAGGATGATTAAAAAGGATAAAAGCCTTAGCAAAGAGCTGTGAAAGCTGTGGCTGTGCTCACTTGGTCTTCAGATTGCCCAAAAAGGTCGATAAGATGTTTAGTTACTGCACACTATTCCCTCAAAATGCCCTCTCTGGGACACAGAGCATGCTCCAAGGCAGGAAACAAAGTGGAGAACTGACATCTGAGGACTAGCAGGATCATAAATTGGTGATAATTTTGTTGCTAATCAATTGTGCTGACAAGAGCAGCACTTGCAGGTCTCTGATTCAGGCTTTTCCCAGGGTGTACAGGGAGCAATGCAGGACAGAGGGACACAATGGGGACAGAGGACACTGTGCTGTGTCAGGAGCTGGGTGACACGAGGGATCTCCAGGAACAGGAATTCTCTAAATGTTCCACAAGCTCCACAGCCATTCACCTCCTCCAGTGCTGCAGCAATAAATCAAATTTGGTTGGCATCAAGAGTCCAAACACAAAACAACAGAGTGTTCAAATCTGCTGTGGATTTGGAGCATGCAATTCACTTTAGAAGACCCCAAGGGGAACCTGTGCTGTGTCCTGGGCACAGGGATCACCCTGCCATGCTGAACCACAAACACCCTGCAATTCCCCAGCCCCTCCAAAGCTCAGCCATCACCCTGTGATCCAGGGGCCAGCAGCTACCCTGACACTGAATGGAGGCTGCAGAATGCCTGTGGAATCCAAAATGCTGCTAAATATTGGTTTGGGGGTCGGATGGGTGAGAGGTGGAGGAGGAAGCAGAAATTTAGGTCAAATAAAGGAATAATCTTCCATTTATCATTTTTGTATTGCAGTCACAGCAGGTAGGAAGACACTGCTGAATAAGTGAGGTGAGAGGAGAAGCTAAAATTCAGATCTAGACCTTCCCAGGAGAGCTTGAGGTGGTACATTTATCCCTGTGCCCACCAGGACACCACAAATGAGCATGAAGAACCAGAGGCCACCCAGGGTCACTCCCAGCTGCCAGGTGAGTGCTGGGGAGAGGGACCATCCTCCAGAAAAACAAGAAACTCTCACCCCGTGAAGCCACACTGCTCCACGATGGCTGGGCCAGCAGCAGAAGACAAAACTGCTCTCCCAAGGGATACCTGCTGGAAATCCTGCTCTGTGTTTCCAAGCACACCAGGAGGAAGGCTCCAACTGAGAATTAGAGTTCAATTTGTGAAGAAACCAAGAATTAAATACGGGGTAAAAATGGAGAATATGCCAGATGACATTGCATATGAATGTCAGCTCTGTTTGAGGGTGTTTACAGGCAGGCTACAGCCTGCAATTTTAATTGGATCACAAAGTAGAAAATGAAAATGTTTCACTAAGCAAGATGAATGGTATGACATTTGTCCTCCAGATTGGTGATGATTATTTGTGGAGATGAATAAACAGCAGAGTTAAGATGAAGTTTCAGTTTCCACAAGCAAGAGGGAAGCATAAATATAAAACTTTATCCCAATTTTCTAAACTGTTCCATAAATCACGAGTGGAAAGAATCCAAAAGTGCAGACTTAGGAAACATACATGTTCCTGCTGACCACATTTAACTTTCAGGATCTCAGCTGCACCAGGACTGAAATAGCTGCCAACATGTTTTACAAAACCTTTGCCACCAGCCAGCCCAAAGCCTGGCAGGTTATTGGTAAACCTCCAGGAGGATTTAACAAGGACCTGAAAAGTTGCTTGTAGAAGAGAGAAGATTGAGGTAGATCTTGATGTGATGTAGAACAGGGTAGCTGTGAAACACAGCTGATTTAAATGTTGCTTTAATGTCCCTCTATAAGGTTTTCTAAACAAAATTATCTCCTAACCCTGATCCATCAGCCTTATGTGTGGACAGAGCTGGGACAGATTGGGGGTTCTCTGAGCTACCCCACTAATACAATTCCTAGTGAGTTTCTGTGCACCAATCTGGTAGAAAATAGCAACAGTGTGAGCCTGACATGAAAAAAAAAAAAAAAAAAAATCTTTAACATTTTCTCTTTATTTTCAAGCAGTGGTGTATGTATCCAGAATGGCTGGCAATAGCCACCTGCTCACATGGTTGGAACAGCAACATAAAGAAACATCACATCTCAACTCTCACATGAGAGAAAGCCTACCTAAATACACCTAATTTTCATCATAATGTGGTCTAGCAGATGTTTTGGGCAATCAGAGAAAAATAAACCTCCAGAGCTAACTGTCAAAGAAACAAAGACAGCCTGAGCTCCTGGAGAACATGGGGAGTTTTACCTGAGCAAAATGTGAATAAGGGTTTAAACCAGAGAGGCAGGAAGCTGCTCCCAAAAGGAGAACACACAACATCTGGCAGGATGCTGGGATGCTGCACCATCTCCATCTGTGGCCCAAATTCAGCAAAGTATTTGCCACATCTTTCCAGAACAGCACCTTCAATTTAGCTCACTCTGCAGAGACTCCCACTCAGCCCTGGGATATACCTAATAAAAGTCATTGTCATATTTAATATTCATATTAAATAATCAGGAGGATCCAATCTAGGCCTGAAAACCTGAAATACCCCAAATACATTTAAAACAACACCAATATAGGTGTCCTTATTTAAGTATCTGTCAAATGCTGGCAGTGTTCTCAAAACATGAATCAGGACAGAGCTATTTTATTTCCAGTGGAAATGCCTGAACCTCATTTAATCCGTTTCAGCTTTTGACCTGTCAGAACCCATATGGGATGAAGCATTGAGTGAATTATGGAAAATCAGCAACTTCTGCTGTGCCCTAATTATTGATCAAAGGAGAAGGTAAGCATTTGCAGGGTCCACACTTGAGTGAAATGCTTTTCCTACTCAGAAAAAGAGAAAGTTCAGTGCAAGCTTTTCTTCAGTGCTGCTGCTATCTATATTACCCAACTGTGACCTGAAAGTGAAAACAGCTATAAACATGTATGAATCATCTTCTTATATGAATTTTATCCAAGTTCAGACAGGTAGCCTGGATTGTTGAGCTGTTTTTACCTTACTATGCTGTGGTTTAAAGCAAACTTGAGGCAAGGAAATGTACATGTGTCAGTTTTAAAGCTGACATCGTTCCTCTAACACGTGAATAAAATTAAAACAAATCTCAGACCCAGAAAAAGCTGGATTCTGCAAGCTGGGGAAAAAAACCACATGCTGTTTACTCCTGCCATTAATGCTCTCAAAAGGCATTTTCCTGACATAAAACTCATTTTCACCCCTGTTTTGGTTTTGCAGCATGGCAGCAATAATGTTTAATGTGGACACCACCTCATGGAACATTCTACAAATCAGCTCCATGGGGTGAGCGTCCCACTGCTGGCTGCAGCCCTGACACCCTTCCAGGGCTCCCAGGAGGGAAGGAAACCCTTTAGCACCAGGTGAAAGATCAAAATAGAACATTCTGGGCTGTCATTTTATAAACAGCTTGCTTGGGTGTTGGAGTCTAGGAGGATAAATCAATGGAGGTTTCAGCTTGGGAAGCCAATTTGGAACAAAAGGCAATGTAAAAACACTGAGCTGTCCCAAGGGCCCCACAAAGTCCATTTGCATCTTGTCTGTATGCTCCATGCAAGGGACTCTAATTCCAGCACTTGCCAGCTATTAGCACGTGCTAATGAGGCTCCTGCAATTCCAGTCCAGGATGGGGAGGGCAGGAATTAGGCTTGGAGCAGTGGGAGAGGCATTCTGGCAATCAAGGAGCCGTCCTGAAGAGGCATTTCTCCTCTGGTTACCACTAATTAAAGCCTCTTTTTTGGCTCTTTTTAAAAAGCCTCTCTTTAACCCCACCATTTGTGGTGGGTCCAGTCAGCCAGCGTGGGGCAGGATGGGTCTCAGGGACACCCACAGAGGGTCACAGGGAGAGTCACAGGTTTCCTGTGCTGTAACTGCATGTCCTGCCAGGGCAGCCCTTACCCAGACCAGCATCCCACTGATGCTGGGACATTGAATGGGGACCCAGAAAAATCATCCACCTTGACCACCATGAGCTGGTTATGCCTATAAGTGAGACTGTAGGAACTGGAAACTAAACTGGCAAGCACTGAGTGCAAAGGCTTTAGGGTATTTACACCCACAGTCACTGTCCTTAGGCTCAGTCCCACATGCAAAGCTGTCCAACCACCTAGGAGAGACAGGAACAGCTCTGTGTCCAGGAGGGACACAGTCTGATGCCCATTTGGCAGGTTTATCCTGTATCCGGCATGGCAGTGGGGCTGGGAAGCCCAGAGGCAGTGGGAGCCACCAGAGTGACCTGTGTGGCACAGGGAAAATGCCCAAATCCTGCCCTGAACAGCACAGAGAAAATGTCCATCTCCTGCTTTGCATGGCAAAGGGGAAATGACCAAATCCTGCCTTGCACAGCACAGGGACAATGCCCAAATCCTGCCTTGCATGGCAGAGGGGAAATGCACAAATCCTGCCTTGCATGGCACAGGGGAAATACACAAATCCTGCCCTGCACAGCACAGGGAGAATGCCCAAATCTTGCCCTGCACAGCACAGGGAAAATGCCCAAATCCTGCCTTGCATGGCACAGGGAAAATGCCCAAATCCTGCTCTGAACAGCACAGGGGAAATGCCCAAATCTTGCCTTGCATGGCAGAGGGAGAATGCCCAAATCTTGCCCTGCACAGCACAGGGGAAATGCCCAAATCCTGCCCTGCACAGTACAGGGGAAATGGCCAAATCCTGCCTTGCATGGCAAAGGGGAAATGGCCAAATCCTGCCTTGCATGGCACAGGGAAAATACCCAAATCTTGCCTTGCATGGCACAGGAGAAATGCCCAAATCTTGCCTTGCATTGCAGAGGGGAAATACCCAAATCCTGCCTTGCATGGCACAGGGGAAATGCCCAAATCTTACCCTACAGAGCACAGGGGAAATACCCAAATCTTGCCCTGCACAGCACAGTCCATGTCGGGACAGCAATGCTGGCAGGCCCAGCTCCACACACAGCACAGGCTCATCTCACACAGCACACCCACCACATGAACTCTGCATTTTGCCTGAAAAGAGCAAGCAGCACTCGGCTCAACCAGAAATGAAAGCAGAGCCCGTTGTAACAAACAGGGAGGTAACGAGCCCCAGTTCTCCTCTTGGGCATGTTCACAGCTCCTCTTAGGACAGAGCTGGCAGTGCACAAGACAGGAAGAGGGCTCTTGGAGAACAGAAGAACCTGCTTTAAGGACATGACACAGAGCCACAACACCAAGGAGAGAGAGAAGTAGAAAGAGACATACTGGAGAAGCTGACCATTGCGAAATGCTGACACCGGTCTCCTGTGAATTCGATCGGACACCTACCGGAAGAGAGAAAACCAGAAAGAGAGAAACAAGATAGCAAAATGACACCCAAACAGGCTGAAGTGAGGCCCCTTCTGCTCCCTTCCACGGCTCCTCTCTGTCTGCTTGCAGCCTTGACCCTTACCTGCAGCCCTAAGCCCTACCCAAAGCTGACACCAAGAGCCATCCCTGACTAGAGCACGCTACATCCACCGCTGTGCCCGGGAGGGTTTTAGTAGTGTGGTGCATTTTTTGTCTTCAGACATACTTTGCTTAGGATCTGGCATGTACAATCGCAAAGGCAGTTTCTCCAAACATCTCTGTCCGAAGAATCCATTTGGACATCTGGAGGGGAAAAGGGGAGAAATCACAGAACATGTCTGGCACAGTTCTTGAGGCTAAGGTCAGAAATAAAAAGTGCATTGTGATGAATGGAAAAAATAAAGGTTTTACATGCGAATTTACTCTTTGCTTTCACCAGGCACCTGCAACATCAGTGCTCCAGCTCTGGTTTAGGTTTGGGTCTTCAAGCAGGCAGCCAAACCCCTCCTGCTCTGCCCTGCTCTGCCTGCCTCCTTCCTTCTAACCTGCTTCAAGCACCAGCTGGCAGGAAGACTGAGATGGGCTGGATGCTACTCTCAGAGACTCTGCGGAGCTGCTCTGCAGACTGGCAAGAGGCACCAAAAGCAGAGAGCAACTGCTGAGGCGACAGCGAGCGTTGGGTGTGGGAAGCATCTCCCCATGGTGACCCCAGAAGAACCAGGGATGTTCTCAGGGTGGTTAGAGAGAAAGCACAGGCAGAGTCTCTGTGTTAGCAGAGAGGAAGGGACAGAGAAGAAAGCTGAGCTGAGCTGAAGGGGTCTCCCATGCTGTGAGAGGCTCTCTCAGGCTCTGGCCTGGCCTGGGTCACCTGATGGGCTGAGGTGTGCCAGCCCATGGGCACCAGCTACACACTCACAGGATGCTCAGGTGGCAGGGAAGGGCCACCAGGCACTGGCACCAGCCCATAAGGAGCTCCCCAGGGCTGAGCCAGGTTTGGGGAGCACAGGGCCATGGGCAGGGGTGCAGCAGGAGCTGCAGAACCACCCAGGGTGAGTAGCACTGCACTGTCACCCTCTGCAGCTGCAGGTGAGCCTGGGCAGCCATGGGAGCCCAGCCTGGTGAGGTCAAACACTTCTCTCACTGGAACTTGTCTCCCTCCCTCACTTCACACCTTCTGCATATTCCTTGGATAGTCCAGCACAGGATCCCTAATTTCCTTCAAGTCCCAGCTCTCACCTCCCTGTCCCACAACTCTCTCCCTTCTCAGCACACCTCTCTTTCCTCTGAGCTTAAGAGGGATTTGTCTTTATAGCATTTCAACATCTGCTTTTCAACTTTTTGTGAGTGGAGCTGCAGGCTCTGCACCTGGCACATGCCAGACCTTCCTCACTCTCAGATGCCACCCAGAAAATCTCTACAGTGATCCGCAAGTGCTCAGCAAGGAAGGGACTGAAAGACACCTCAGTAAAAACAGATGAATCAGAGCCAAATCTGATGTCAGTGGCTCAGCTCCTGGCCAGGCCTCTTCAAAGGACAGCAGGAGGTTGGGAGCAGCCACAGCAGCGTCAAGCAACTGCTCCTAACCTGTGCATCTGGTGAGGGATGGTCCAGGTCCAGATCCTGGTCCATGTCCATGTCCAGGTCCAGGTCCAGATCCTGGTCCAGGTCCAGGTATAGGTCCAGGTCCAGGTTCCGGTTCCATGCAGAAACTTTTGATTTTTAGTAGCTGAGCTTCATCATGGACATCACTGACCTGGCTTTGGCGTTTGATTTCTTGCTGGATTTCACTGCAGTTTGGGTAGGCCTGAGCTGCGCAAAAAAACTGCTGCACCCTCACTGCCCATGACCAAATGTGGGTCAGCATCTGGGTTTTTGGGACCTGTGCAGGTGTGTTGGGCTATTTGTGCACCCCAAACTGCTCATGGAGAACCTTAGGGCATGGCTCTGCACGAGGCTGCACTGAGCTCTCCAGTCACACCCTTCAGTTTCTCAGTATCCAAGTCACTTCTGAAACTGAAAATTGAACTCCCTAGTCAGGGAAATATCTTTGAAAAATAGGCACTTTTTTTCTCATTCTTGGACGTTCATCTTGGAGCACAGGAGAGGGAGATGAACCAGCCATACCAAGAAAAGCTCAGCCCAAGGGGTCACCATCAGACATGGGGCCTATTGGCCTTCCCTGCAATGAAGCAGAGAAAGCTGGTGCTGGGAAGTGAAGGAAATGCCCCATTGTCAATCAAAAAGCACAAACCTGAGGCACTGGGTGGCACAGACTCACAAAAACAGCCCCAGGACTGGAGAAACCCTTCAGAGATGGCTTTGAGCAAGGAATCCAAAAGAGAAGGTGTCTTCCCAATCCTTTTTGAAGTTTTTTCATCACCTCTGACTGAGTTAGGAACTTATTCACAGAGTCTTCAAGGGAATCCAGTTTAGCTTGCAAGGTGCTTCCCATCTCTCTGGGATCTGACATTTCCTGGATGCTGTGAGCACACCAAAGGGCCTCACGGGTGCTGCTGAATGAAGGAATAGTCCCACCCATCCCAAAAAGGGGTGTTTTGTCAGAAAGGAGCTAAAATTACCTCAGCTGCACACCTGCAAGAGGTCAGCCAAGGCTGGAACTCCAGGGTGACTGAGGCTGCATGAAGACTGAAAATTATGGGAAAATTTTAAGGAAATAAAAGCCCAGAGAAAGGAATTGGTAAGAAGTGGGGGAAAAAGCAAAACAAAAAGGTGTCAAAGAGGCTTTGAGGCCATGACAGCTACCATACAGCTCATCCTCAGATCTCTGCAGTCAGCCAGGCGTGGGTGGGGAGAGGAGCTCTCAAGGCAGAAGGCAGCAGACAACTGCCTCCCCTGTGTCTGGGACAGCTAGGGTTTTCATCTTGAGTTACTCAGTGATTCAGCACCAGGAGAAGTGACAGGAAAAATGCCCCCCTGAACAAGAGCACCTTCTGTCACCTCTCAAGCTTGTGTACAAGCTGTCAAGACAATGTGCCACCCTGCACACCTGGGTTCTGGCTCCTCATGAGCAAGGCTGCAGGCAGAAGCAGTGACCAGAAGACCTTTGAGAGCATGCAGTGCTTTTGGTTCTTTTTTTTTTAACCTGTCTCTAACTGCTAGGCTGCTGAAGATGATTTATTATTTATGACTGTGGCCCCAGATGTGACTTCAAGGAAAGAAATTTCCAGCATGCTTGGCACATGGTTCTCCCAGTCTGGACAGGAACAGCAGTAGAGATCATCCCTTCTGCACTAAAATCTGCTGCCTGTGGTGAGGGCAGCTCTTCTGCAGTGAGGGACACACCTGAAAGTTCAGGCTCCCTGCAGCTGAGAGCTGTGAGCTGGGATTGATCACAGCATCCTTCTCCCTGCACCTTTGACTCAAGAGGTTCTGGCTGGTCCAGCAAAACCAAGGCCCTCCTTCTTTGGAAAACTCCTGCAGGGACTTCACAGCTGGTGGACTTCCCTCCAATATCATCTTTGGAGGTTTTGGTGCACTCACAGAGGCACAATGGGTCTCCCCCAAGGGAAGTGGACAAGGTTGTGGCCATAGAAATGGTCCTGGGGAAGGCCAAGGCTGCACCAACCCCTTGTCCCCTCTCTAGCCTGAGTGGAGACTCCCAAAACTGCCCTTGCTTAACTCCATCCCTCTGTGTCTAATTGCTGCCTCTGAAAATTGCTTGCAAATGCCATTGATAAAACTGGTCAGGGATTTTTCTGTCCACATTCTGTTTTCTGTTATTGCTGGAAAATATCCCATTCTTTTAATTTTGACCTTAAGACCTTTTCTTTTTTTAATAACCCCATTTTGAAAACATCTGCAAAATTCTGCTCTTGGGTTCAGGATGAATTGCAGTGAGATATTTACATGGTAACAAAAATGCAGTAAGATGATCAAATAAAGCATCTCAAAAAGCACAAACCAAAATAGTTTGCATGACTCATTTTTATGATGTTTGCTGGGCACTTACTGCTGAAAATTGAGGAACTTTGACATTTTGCCCCATATCAGGGCAGAGCAATAATTATTGTTAATTATTATTTGCTACTTTTGTCTTCCTGCTGGAAGCAAAACTTTTTTCTGTCCAGCTGTTGCTCTAAATCTTGCAAGGGGTAGGCACATTTCCTTTGCACCCCCAGATCTTAATTAAAATATGCCAAATTCAGTAGCTCTCATAAAGCAATCCATGCTACAGAAAAATGTGAATGAGCAGGTGCTTCGAAATGACACAATAAAGACAAGCTGTAGCAGAAGGACACAATGCACTGAAGTAAGCAAATGGAAAAAAAAAATGTTCCAAGCACGTTGCTTTTTTGTGGGAAGGGCTGAAAAAGAAGACAGTTCTGTCATTGTCCCCTGACCAGTCCCAGATGATCAGGCTCTGGAGAGCCACAAAAGGCTGGGCTCCACCAAATCACTGATGGGAAGAAGAGAAAGCAACCAGAATAAACACAAAGGCCTTCTCCAGAGCAGCTAATCAAGGCATGTTTGCTGCAGAGTGGAGTCCAAAGCTCAGGGACACCCACTGCTGGCTCAGTGCTCGGTGTTGGCAGGACCTGCTGCCCTCACTGAGCCTTTGCTGCTGCAGGATCAGCTCCCACACTCTGATGGCCTCAGGGGCTGATGCAGCCACAGTGCACTGAGGCACAGAGGGGCCACTTGAACCTGAGAAGGCACCTGATCTCGTCACCCAAGACAAACAGTATGCAAACCCCAAGGAACGAGTCCTGGCTGGTCCGGGGGATTTGGAACAGGATGTGGAGATTTCACCCCTGGCTCTCCATTTCCAGGGACATTGCAACACCTCCCCACAGGGCTGCTCTACAGCCCTGGCACAGTGACGTCCCTGTGGCTGTGCAATGACCAAATGCCACTGGCAGGGTGGAACAGCTCCAGATGCCACAGCTGAGCAAACAGTGCTGCCAGGGGCCATGCAGCATCCCTGTGACTGTCACACCTTTGGATGGGGCTCTGGGAAGGCACAGGGGAGCTGCAGCGTGGCCAAAACTTCAGAATAATCTTTCTGTTCCTTGGGAAAATCTGCAGGAAACAATAGCTTGGAGATGTGATTTTGAAAATTGGTGACTTCGATTCATCAGTTAATTTTAAAACGATCTGATGTTTTCTCCTTTTGCTTTGTTTTGTTTTTTATTCTCTCCTTGACTTTCCCTGTTTGCCTGAGGTGGTCCAGGCCTCTGACCTGCCTCCCCCAGAGGCAGAGCTGTCACCCCAAATCCAGGCTGTTTGTCTGTCACAGTTGCAAATCATCCGGCCTGACTCTTGTGAGCACAACTGGTCCAACATGACGTGGGGGTGCTGCTCCATAATGCTCTTTAAGTCTTCTGATCCCACACAAGATCCTGGCCCAGAGCTGATCACTTTGATCCACTGACCACACAGAAGAGGTGTGAGGAGCATTTCAGTGGGCAGAGAAGGCTCTGCAGTGATGAGACCTGACTTGCTTGCTTTGTTTGGCTGGGAAGACCCCAACTGTACCTCATGTGTGCCAAGACCCAACGGGGGAAAAGAGCACAGGCACAGCCCTGTGGGGCACCCAGCAATAAAAGCTTAAAGCAGCCTCCAAGTGCTGAGCTGTGCCAAGGACTCTCCAGGATGGAGGCAGATCCAAGAGCAGAGGCTGCCAGTGATCCCAATGCTCTGTGTGACTGGGCACAACAAACCAGGCACCACTGCTGTGTGCCCCAGCTCAAGGCTGGAGACTTCCTTGTGTGCATCCCCTCTGAGCTCTGCAAACACCTGTCCCTGCCCTGGAGTCATCTCCTCAGGCCTCTTTGAGCAAAATGATCTGGAAAAAGCCTTGAGAAGTTTGTCCTGTCAAAGATCCTGGAGCTTTTTAATTTACAAGAGATGCTGAGTGAGTTCTGTCTGTGTGTGGCTCTGTCATTTCCCAGGTTTATGCAGAAAATTTGCAGAATATTTGAGGCAGGTCCCATTTCTCCCATTTGACTTCCAGGTGGTCTGTTTGCAGAGTCAGGACAGCAGCACAGATCACTTTATGTTCAGGTTTCCTTTGACACCAGCATGTGTAGAATTTACTTCAAATTAAGGATAAAATTATGGAAGAACACAATCCAAAAAGACACAATTTCTGGAACAATCCAAGTCCATTCTGGGCTCTTCCTCAGTGAAGAAAATGCTTTATCCAAGGTCTGTCTGAAGCATATTAGAAAGGGAGGGAGGAAGTGGGATTACAAGCAAATACTTTGTTCCTCAGGATTTAAAAGACCAGGAGGAACACGTTTCTGGGAAGACTGTTAAAAAATAATAATAAAAAGCCAGCTGCCAATTTAGGCAATATTTGCTGCAAATTGAGCATGAACCACATCAGGAGAAGAAATTATTGGAGAACCCATCTGCTGTTTTTGGTCCAGACTGCCAGGGGGGACATCTTCAGGAAGGATTTCCTGTGCTTCTGGGCGTTTGCAAGAATGGAACCCACCGCAAGAAGCTGATGGCAGGATGGTGGCAGGCAGTGAACAAGAACACTCCAAAACTCTGGTAGCTGGCATTGGAAAGGCTGGGAACATCACAAGGGTGCTGGGGGGGATAGAACCCCCTGAGCATTCAGCGAGGGAGGGCTGGAAGGGGGCACAGGGGCCAGATGATCCCCCCAAGGCCCTGGACACGTTCTGCTCCTGGCTGGAGCTGCTCACGTGGCTCTTGCTGATCTCCAGAGCTTTTGAAGAGGTTGTGAGCAGAACCTGCTGATCTCTTCCATGCTCCTGGCTCAGAGGCACAGTCAGGCTGGAGGGCCAAGGCTGCTGTCTCAGAGATCAGAAATGAACATGGAAACCCGTGTCTTTGCCTCTTCTCCTTTCTCCTGCATCTTTCACAAACCACAGCAGCAGATCTCCTGCCTTAGAAACCATGGAATGTCTCAGCTTTTTGTTTGCAGGCAAAGGTGAAGTCTGTTTATTCATCAGCATCTTCCCCAAAAATCACTCCAAAATCATTGGGAGAGCCATTTTATGGGAAAAACTTTTCAGTTCAAATGCTTCTGCATCCCTCAATAGCTATTATCCTCTAGAATCCAGAAACTCTAAAATTACACCACTTCAAAAGCCAGGTTTTCTTATCTTCAGTCTGAGATTTTAATGATAAAAGCACCCAAGGAGAATGAGCATCCAGGGATGTCCTCAAGCAGTAAGATCAGAAGTGACTGTGCTGTGTGGAAGGCATTGGGTCCCCTGGGTTTCTGAGAACATGAAGCCTTGTTTTTCTGTTTTTCTTGTTTTTCACCTTTCCTGGCAGATGAGCAGTGACAGTGCAGCCCTTCCAGCCTCTCCTCAGGGTAACACCTTCCTGCCCTTCCACACATGCCTGCTCAGTTCCTATCTGGTTTTAGCAATTGGTACCTTGGAACTCACCAGGCAAGGATATCGTTTTACCATCTGCAAAGTGAGGAATTCAGGCTTTCAAATGATATGAAATAATTAGGTCTGTTTGGTGTGGCACATAAAATCTTAGTGGGATTCATCACTGAGTGCTCCCTCTATTCATCATCTGTCAGAACAGCCTGGTTGGAAGGTAGGCTGGAATTGCTTTGGTTGAAACAGTAGAGCTGCTGAAGACATTTGACAAGTACCACAGTATTCTTCATTAGGAAAAAGTGATTTTTATGCATGGTAGGGGTTCAGGTAACTCTTGTTGTAATTAGAAATTGATCCCATTTGAATCTTGATCTGCATTTGGGTCCTTCCCAAAAGAAATAGCCTTGAAATCTGTGCCCCTGCTATGACCACATTGCTTGCAGATTTGATTCATACACTCTTCCACACTTCAAGGGTTCAGCCCTTCCCAGAATGGAAAGATTGGGATTTCTGGAGCTTCCTGGGCTGCAGCTGCCCCAGAATGGTGGCTGTGACTTTAACCATCACATGGGGCTCCCCCCCTGTTTCCTGTGAGGAGTACCGACCAGAGGAGACCATGGTGCCACCAAGGAGCCAATGGCAGTGACAACTACACCAAAGAACAGGGCTGGGGGGGACAGGGGCTGCTCCCACTCCATGCACACATGGGAAATGTGGGAGCCACAGCTTCTGCTTTCTGTCCTGCCCAACTCTTTGTGTGTCTAAGGGTGAGTCTGGGAGGACTGGGAGCTGCTCCTTCCACCCCAGCTGCACTGGAGAGCCAGAGCACAGGAGCTCAGCAGGATCCATTTCCACGTGGCCTCTTCTGCTGCTCCCTGCAGAATCAGAGGAGTTCTGGGACAAGGGAGGAGCTGTGCTCAGTGTGATCCAGCCCTTTCAGGCTTGTGTTCAGTGCAGCCTCCAGGCCTGAGGAGCTGAGGTACCTGATGAGCATCACATCCTGCAGTGCAGCTGGGTGACATCCACAGATGCAAATACCTTTGGCTGTGTCTCCACTGAGAGGTCTCTGGGTTCCAAAGGGAGACAACTGCCCAGCTCTGTCTCTGAGCTGGGCAGTGCTGCCTGGGTCACCAGGGGAGCTCAGGAGAGGATTCCATCTGCTCAGTGAGTGCACAGCCAGGGCACCAGGTCCTGCTCACTGTGCAGGAGCCCAGGGGCAGGGACAGCTGAGCTCTGGGTACCTCCAGCACTGGCAATCAGACTGCACAGCCTGTCCCCAGGCACTGCTAGGCTTGGGGGTGAGGTGTGAGATGCCACTGGGCTGTCTGGCTCTGAGCCAGGGGTGAAAAACTCTCACATCCCATTCCACATCCCTCAGGCTGTGCAGCCCCACTTCAAACCCTTCAAAGCTCATTTTAGGGATAACTTAGTACACATCTCTAGCTTTTCTTGCAGGTTTGAAGGGGGAAACAAACATCCCACACAGTGGCCACAAAGCTGCACAGAGAGGGGAACAGCTGGGGCCATGAGACACAGGAGAGGTCGGGGCAGGTCTCAACAAGGGACCCCTCCAGTCATGGGGAAAGAGGAGAAGACTGTGCCCCTGAAAATCTCCCTGATTGGAGAACAGGACGTGTCAGCTCAGGGAGAGCAAAAGGGACCCAAATTTCCTTGAAGCTGCAGAGGAGAAAGGGGAGAAAGGGGAAAGAAACAGCCAGGACAAACACATTCTTAGAGGGAGAAAAGCCAGGAAAAGTGAACAGTGACACACACACTAAAAAGGAAAATACAAATCCTTGCCCCCCCTCCCCACCCCTGCCCCTCTAGTGCCCCTCTCTGAACCTGCACAGCTCAAACTGCAATTGCCAGGAGAATTTCAGAGCTCCCCCCCAGTCTGGCAGCTGCACTAAGGTCTCCTCTCCCTCAGCCAAGAAATTTCCATATTGACACAAGAACTCCACTCACTTACTTGCACGACAGCTGATTAATGCCCTCGATGTAGTAGCACACCCCTCCATTGACACAATAGGACTTGGCTGTTTCGTTGCATTTTCTGGCATGCCCGGACCAGGAGGAGAGAGTTGTGGTTACTGCAGGGGAAAACAAAAACACACACACACAAAAAGGAGATATTGTTATTTCCTTTGTTTGGCAATTCTGCTTCCTTAGATGATTTTCTACGAGTTCATTTGCCAAAGTAAAAACCCCAGGGGTACAAACCTCAGCCTGTGCCTGCAGACCCACCTTCAGGTCCCAGGGCTGCAACTTGACCCTTCCTTTCCTGGCAAAAGGGGCCAAGTGAGTGAGGAGGTGAAGACTCATCATCCTCTAAGCAGCCACAATGTAGTACAAAACCTTTTTTTTGGCAAGCTGTAGGGAAATGCCCCTTTCCCACTGTCCTTGGCCCTCCCTCATGCTGGGAATGCTGTGCCAGGAGGCAAGGAAGGGTCAGGAAGGAGGGGAGCTGCAGAATCACAGAGTCCCAGGGATGTGCTGTGAGGCCTGAGCACCTCAGGACACTGGAGCCAGACCCAGAGGTGCTGCAGGGCACTTTGCATTGCTCCACACCTTTGCCAGTTGAGTTTTCAGAGCCAGGAGCAGGTCTGGCATGAGCAAAAACAGCTCCATCTGTGCCTGCCCTGTCCTGAGCATTTCTCTGTCCTGCCACAGCTGGGCTGCCCCAACAGCCCCAGCAAAGTGCAGCAGGAGAAGCCAGCCAGCCCCAGCTCGTGCTGAGGCAGGCAGCCAGCACGACTCCAGTTTCCCAGGTGCTTTTCCAAATCTAAACTTCTTTCTAGAGAAAACCTTTACAAAAGGTTTCTAGAGAAAAGCTGTCCTGTAAGTGACAAGAAAACCTGCAGAATTTCACTATAATTCCTGTCTCTGAGAGACTCTGATAAATGTACAGACCAAAGCAGAGTCTCCAAAAGTAAAAAAAGGCTTCTAGGAAGGAAAAATCAGTTGTTAGAGCATTGATACAGGTTACAGATGGTAAGCAGCTTTGGGGAATGCAGACCCATCTTCACATAAATCTAAGGAGTGCTGGGCACTAAAAAGCATGGATTTGTTACAACTGAATACTTAACCTCATTACAAATCCCCTGTCCTGGACTACCCACCTTGCTCAGACCCTATCACAGTTACACCTCCAGCAGTGGCTACTGCTTGCTTTGCAGCACCTTTTATGCTGTAGCCAAAGCTTCTGAGGAGATATTCTATTCCATCCTCTTTTCCAAGGCAAGAATGAGCCTCCTGGAGAGGTTTGTGACACCATCACTGAGACTGCATCCTCACTGACACAGGACTTGAGGAAGAAAGCTTGAAGCAGAGCCAGGCAGAGCCCCAGGAGGAGCAGCAGGACGAGCCATGGGCTGTGCCAGAGGCAGCCAGGGCTGCTCCCATTCCTTGGGCAGCCCCTGTGCCCACCCCACCTCTGCAGGGGCTGCAGCACACACACCAGAGCCAAGGGCTGCATTCCCAGCTCCTTTGGGAACATCTGGGCTCTCCAGGCAGAGGAGGGCTCCCAGCACCTTGTGAAGCCTCTCACGTGTGGGTGATGCTTGGCACTCGAGTTTGTTCTACCTCTCACACGTCTGGGACTCTCTGCAGGGCCTGTGGGGTCCAGAGGAGATTCCCTCTGGGCTGTGCCCACCTGGAGCACCCACACTGTCACCTGAGCATGGATCAGCTCCCTGCTCTGTCCCGTGTGCTGTCCCAGCCATTGTCTGCCATTCCCATGGATGCCTCCCACTGGCTGACAGGCCAGAGCTATTTCCATGCCTTGCCTTGAATAACCATTGCCTCTGGCTCTGTCTTTTCACAGCTATCCAGGGCACAGCAAGCTGTCCCAAAGTGCTCTGCTAAGGAGACATGGAAAACACTCCAGCAGAGAGCCAGAGTGCTCACAGCCCTGGGACAGCAGCTGCTCCCTCAGGGCACGTCCTGCAGCCAGCTGGGAGCCAAATGTGGACAGCAGGGTGCTCACACTGGAGCTGAGTTTGGTTTGACCAAGCCTCCAGTGAAACCCTTTCAAAAATCTGAATCCCACACTTCTGCAGGAAATTCAGCACTCCCTTGCAGTTAAGATTAATGGTAACTAAAAGCCAAAGCCATTATGAGTCTGTGTAATTTATCTGAGGAATGCAGACTCATTATACAGACAAGACTTTATAATTTATACCTTTACAAGATAGTAGCACATTTCTACTCAGGAGAGGAGAGCTGTGGGTCTCTGATAAGTGTGGGTCTCTGCAAGTGCACCATTGGATCAGGGAGCACTGAAACTTCATCAGCCCAAGAGCTGGTGCAAATTGAAAGGCACACGGACGAAAAACAAGCCCAGGCTGCAGGGAGCTGTCACCCCTGCAACCATCAAACACAGCACATGGTAGCAAGCAAAACGATCCATCTGGCAAAGTCTCACATCATAAACCCTACAGAGAATTATTTTGGAGCAAGCCTTGCCACAGCAAGAGAGGGGCAGAGAGGGAGAACTGAAAGCAGAGCCCAGAAACCTCCCCATAGGAAACACCCCAGATACAAAGATACCCAACCCACCAAGAAAGGTGGATGGGAAGATGCAGTGCTGTGTCATGTGATACAGGAGGATCACAGTGCTCATCAGCCAGAGATTGCATGGGATCTTCATCCCATAGAAACAGTTTTGTCCCTTTTAAACAGGTAAACAAGATCCTGACATGACTGAGGCTTGGGCATGTTGGGCACTTCTAGGGGAGAGCTGTCAGTAGAGCTGTGCCTGTCAGGGAAATACATGGTTGGGAAATACTGCAGGAAAATACACGGGTGATCACCTCTACTGGAAGCATCTTTCTAATGTCATTATCCTTTCAACCCTGTTTCCTGCAAGTACCTTGCCTTTTATCCCAAAGAAGCACCAAGTGTTTTAAAAGTGAGCCATGGAATCGCCTCACTCCAGTGCATTTGTCAGCACAGAGATGTGGCAAAGGCCACGGAGAGAGGCAGTTCCCTGTTGAGAGGAGAGCGTCAGGAAACGAGGCCATTTCAGACTGTAACTCTGGTCAGGCCAAAGCCCTGTCCTGGCCCCAACAGTGGCAAAGCTTAAAAAAGAAGATCAGTGATCATTTTCCTGCAGGATGGGCAGCACAGAAACAATCCAAGGCAGCCTCAGTGTTGTCACATTTAGTGGTCTTTGCTGGATTCTTCCACCAACAAGTTTAGTTGCTGTTTGAATAAATCTAATCTTCTAGCACCTACAATATTTGTGCCAAGAGCTCCAGTGCTATGCACACAGTGTGTAAAGCCACATCTCCATTTTGATATTTTTAACCTACCCTTTTCTGGCCTTTGTATTAGGAAAAAACTACTCTTTATCCCCATTTGTTTCCCCTGTGCTACCTGTGGCTTTACAGGCACAGCCTGCATCTCCCACCCTAGCTGGGAAGCAATGATCTCTTTTTATTCTTTTTTGGGTCATCCCTGGTTCTGTTTTTCTCTCTGGAAATAGTGAGACCATACTGCACACATGATATTTATGGGATATTTTTTCCAGTAATAGGAATTCCTAATGGTTTTTTTTTTTTTTTGAGGTTTGGTGCACTGAATACAGATCTGTCGCTCTTATAACCTGAAATCTCACTGCTGTGTGGGGTAACACATATTCTAGAGCCTTCCAAGGTGCCTGATCTGGGATTTCATATTCATGAGAGCAGCTATTCAGGGAGCAAGGATGGAGAGACCTGCCAAGCTCCATGGGAGGACAAAGGGAAGCAAAATGGCTCACTTAGAGATGGTAACTGTGCCTGGGTTGAAGCGTGGCCTTCGGACACCACGTGGCTGCAGATCACACACAGCACCTCAGAGCAAGGTGCCAAGGGAGATCTCAGTGGGTTTCCAGCACACTGGTGGGGTCATTCCCAGATTCACAAGTTCCTTTGTGTTTAGCTCTATTCCCCATCAGCCTGAACCAACACTTTAACAGCTGCATGCCTGGTGCAGGGTCATCTGGGATGTTGGACCTTGGTGAAGTGAACCTCACACACAGTTTATTTACAGCTCTGTGCCAAACACTGTGCCTGCTGATCCACAGGCACAATTACTCCCCACAGCTATTTCACATTAACTGCTCTACAGCAGCAGGCAGATTTTACCCCCCATTGGCTGGTGTGGCAGAATAAGTCCTTCATTCAGCCTCCAACACAACTCCATCTATCCCAAATGACTCGGAAAGTTGTGAAATTGCTGAGATGAGTGCAGAACTGAATAAGCAAGGGAGCAGTTTTGGGTGGTAGCAGGGTGGAACAGGACTCATGAAGGCAGTGGGACGTGATGAGGGAGCTGTGCAGTGACACCAGCCATGAACCAAGAACCTCCCCAGGTACTTCAACAAATTAAAAGCAGAAAACCACGAGTGTGCACGAGGCAAGCAAGTGGTGACATTTCCTTCTGACCAGGGGGAATAAGCAAGGTGCCCCTGAGATCCACAGGGGCAAACTGGTCAGAAAGCCCCTGCAGGGTGGGAGAAGGGCTGGAGCAGCTCAGCCATCAGCAGGTCAGACCTCCGCTGGTCTTCAGCCCAGCACTGAGAACAAAGCAGGAGGGAGGGAGGAGGTGAGGACAAAGAAGAGAGAGGAATAATGAGGTGAAGAAAAGAGGTGAGGACAGGGAAGAGAGGGCTGGCTCTTGATGATGTGTTTGTGAATGATCTGCAGCCACATTTTATTGTTGCTGCCCCAGCCAGTGAGGACAGAGCAGCATAAACACATGGCATATTCAGAGCACTGGAGTCATTCACAGAGTCTGTTTTCCACCACATGCCTCGGTTATTCTGGACTATCATCAATGGCAGGGCAGCAGAGAAGAGAGCCAGGGGCAGTGACTGTGCCAGGTGGACTTCCCTGCACACAGCCCATCTACGCAGAAAGGCCATTAATGATTGTGCAGGGATTCTTACACAATTCCTGCCATGGACGTCATCTCACCTTTGCAGGCAGCTCACCAGCCTGTTCCCAGAAGCCTGGTGAAACCCTCCCCCTGCAAAGAGTTAATTAATGCAGCTTGGACTATAAATTATAGTTAATTTTTCACGAGCTACAGCTACTGTCGAGGAGAGCAGGGAGACAGCGATGCTTTCGCCGCTCCTTTTCTTCTTTATAAATAACTTTGGCTGGTGGGTTCATAGAGCACAGACACTTTATTCTCTCAATATTTAGACATTCAGTTAGACAGATGAACTCAGCTGGTTGGGGAGTGTATACAGATTGCCTGCTCTGTATATGCCTCATGTACTTACTGATAAAACACAGAATGGCTGAGGTTCCTCTCAGCAGAGTTCATCCAACTGCTTGTTAGAAGAACATGGATGAGAAGGTGTCTGGCCAAGATATTCCTCAGTTGTAGGGCTGTAATCCTGGTGTGAGCCACACTAAATCCATGATTTACACTGATTAATACATGGAGGGGCTGGTGTTCCTCACCATTCCCTCTGTGTGTCTGATACAACACCTCCTCCTGCAATAAACCTGAGCAGAGCCTGGATGCTCCCCTCTGTTATCAGTACATAAAATCAGAAGGGCCTGTGCACACTGGGGTTTGCCTGACAGGAGACTGGGGACTCTGGAGCGCATAAAAATTCTGCTCCTATGTGTTTATTCATTTGGAAATGACCAAATATTTACCCCCGCATTTTATTGAAATAGATCCTGCTGGAATCATGTTTCCAGTTCCCGAGGGGATCATTAGGATCAATAGCTGCACGCTAGGAGCTCATCCCAAGATACAAATACCAGACTGCAAGGCACTCATCTTGGAGCATCAGATGCTGCTGATCAAAACAGCACAGGTTGCATTCCCCACCTCTCCCATCTGCCCTGTTCAGGAGTTTCACTAAGAAACAAGTTTAAAGGTTTCTGAGCACCCAGGGGCTGCCTGTTTCCATGGGACAGGCAGTTATTGCAGGGGCAAAGTCCTGTGTTATTGCCAAGCTTCAGGCTGCTCCTCTGGAATGATCTCTGCAGCTTTATGAGGGAGCCCTTCCTATGCTCTGCTCTACCACAGGGCTCTGAAAATGCACATGACAGCAGTGCAGCATTTCATTTCCCCAAATCCCCAGCATCAATTGTAATAGCAGCAACATGATACTTCAATGAGGGGATTTGTTCAGCAACCTAAAAATCCTTTCACAGAGCCAATGCCAGCGTGAAAGCTTCGCAGGCAGGGCAGCTGAAGCCCAAGAAGTGAAGCAACACACCAGGATCCCAGGATGGAGCCAGAAGAGCAGATCCCCTGGTCCACAACCCAGTTCTAAAGGCTGGGCTTAGCCTCAGTGCTCCCAGGGGACACCAGCTCCCACCCCACACTTATCCTGCCCCTCTTTGCCCTTAGAGTCCTCACAGCACATCTCAAGTGGCAGCTGCGTGACTACTTAAAAAATACACAGCGTGCAAAATGAGCAGTGAGCAGGATGGGGCAGCTGCCAGGCACCCCAGAGCTCTCTGCAGAGAGGCAGTGAGATCTCCACACTCAGTGAGATCTCCACACTCACCTCAAGGCTCCGTGCCTGCGTGCATGCAGGTTCCGCTCAATTACAGCCCCACCTCCAGCAACGCGGCTGAAATTATCCCAGCAAAGACCACACCAGCATTTATTTTTAGTCTGATATTGAAAACTGCTCTGTTCACATGGCCAGACTTGTGTCTGCTCTGCCTGTGCTCTGGGCTGGCTGGACACCCTTCACCTCCAAGGCCAGAGCTCTGTGCTCACACCTGGGGCTCCAGGAGGGCTCAGTGGCCTCAGGCTGGAGGGGCCAGGGACTGACCAGATGGGATTTCACACTCATGAGAGCAACAATTCAGGGAGCAAGGATGGAGAGACCTGCCAAGCTCCATGGGAGGACAAAGGGAAGCAAAATGGCTCGCTCAGAAGTGGTAACTGTGCCTGGGTTGAAGCATGGCCCTGTGACATCCCGTAGCTGCAGATCACACACAGCACCTCAAAGCATGAGGCCAAGGGAGATCTCAGTGGGTTTCCAGCACACTGGTGGGGTCATTCCCAGCTTCACAAGTTCCTTTGTGTTTAGCTCTATTCCCCATCAGTCTGGACCAACACTTTAACAACTGCATGCCTGGTGCAGAGTCATCTGGGATGTTGGACCTTGGTGAAGTGAACCTCACACACAGTTTATTTACAGCTGTGCAGGTACAGAGCAGCTCAGTCACCAGCAGGTCAGACCTCCAGCTGGTCTTCAGTCCCAGGACTGAGAACAAAGCAGGAGAGAGGGAGGACATAAGGAAAAACAAGAGAAAGGAATAAGGAGGTGAAGAAAAGAGGGGAGTAAGACCAGCAAGGTCACAGGCAGGTCTGCCATGATCACCCAGTAAAGGCCAGGCCAGACTGGATTTGAGAGCAGGTTTGGGGGGTTGGTTGAACCATAACCACGTGGCACACGTTCCTGTGGGGTGTGGAGCTCACAAAGCACAGCACTGAAATCATGCAAGTCCATCAGGCCAAGCTCACCTGGCAAACTGAGGAGAACATTTTCTACACCCAGCCACACTGGGCAGCAGGGAAGGGATTAAACTGGAGGGGATTGCCTCAATGGCTCTGCACCAATGAGGCTACAAACAGCCCAATGGCATCACCAGGATGACAGCTATGAAATCTGTGGGCCCAAACTGGTGTGTGGAGAGTTAGACTTAATTGGAGAAAAAAGGACTGTTTCAGCTACCCTTCCACAGGGGTCTCTAGAGGGACTCTGGGGAGGGCTTGTGATGCCCAGCAGATGAAATAAAGGCCCCAAAACCAAACCCAGAGAGCCCAGCTTTCATTCAGGTGCTTCATATCAGCCCCCAATGCTCCTGCTCCCAGCACAGCTCAGCACTGCCTGTTCTGCTCTTTCTCCTGTTTCCCCTTCTCCTGTGACCCTGAGTCCTCTCTGCGGCAGAGCACCCTCAGCCAAGGACACTGACAGCCCACAGAGGCTGATAAAGCACTCAGCAGGCTCTCACCCAGCTCCAGAGTGAGCCAGGAGCACGAGCAGAGTCCAGGGGAGCAGCCTCAATGATCCACATGCTGGTTTAGAGCACCTGCACACCACTGGCACAGCCTCCTGCACCCTGACAGCATCCAAACCACGCTTCCTCCACCTGGCCTGTGTTCTCTCCTCACCCTCAGGGCTTCACCTGCTTGTTGAAGTCAAGGAACGGAGCTAGAGGAGAGCTCAACAGCAGAAAGCAAGCACAAGGGATTACCTGACCTTCTCAGAGACTTCAAACTTTATCTCACCTTTGTAAAATTAAACGTTGAGAGGGTTTGACTAGCTCTGTCCTGCATAAACCTTCCATCTCAGAATGCTCTCCAGATTTCTCTGACCCTTCTTCCATTTCTGCCCCCATCAGAATGCTCTAAATGTCAGCACTGGTTCCTATCCTGTTTACCCAACATGTGCACAGACTCCTGAGCCTTGTTTAGCTGCCTCATGCTGCTCTGTGACAGGATCACGTTGCCATTCTGGGCTCTCTGATGTTGAAATGAGCAGAAAGGACCTTCCTGTCAGGGCACAGGATCAAGTTTCCACATCCCTGCAAGTTCCTGCCTGTGAGCTGAGCCACTGTGGCCACCCAACTGCACAGGCTCAGCCTGTGACAAGCACAAAACAAAGTCTCATTTAACATTTTCACCACCAATGAGGCTACTGCAGCACAAATGAAGCTGATTGGAACCTCCTGCTATTCACAAACCAGGTACTGGGGGCATCAGTGTTTAAAATCCAGCAAGTGATTTACAAGATTTCAGTGAAACAGCAAGAGTAGGGACAACCTACAGGTGACCCTGAATACAGAGATTGAAAAGAAATGCAAGACTTTTACAAGAATGAGATACTTGTCTGCTCTCCAGATCATCCCATCCCACATCTTCATCACCTCCCCATATGCTGTGCACACATGCAATTCTCTGATACAACATCCATCACCATAAAAATCAGAGAGATTCTGAGTTGTACAGATAACACTTGGGAGATATTGCAAAAAAGGAATGTGAAGGGAAAAGTGAGATAGAGCTTTAGCTCTGGGGCCTTTGCCATCTCTTCCCATTATTAGGGAAAACAAAAGTGATGATGCACCCACAGAGCAAAGAAGTTTTCCAAAAGGGGAAATTTCTCTGTGTCCTTTCTGAGATTTGGCTTTTAAGAAAATAAAATTAATCTAATATGATGCAAATAAGTAGTATGGATCTCTTCTGGTGAAAGCAAAGGGAAAATCCTGGGGAAGGATGATGTGGCCATGGCATTAATGATGCTGCATCTCAGCTTGGCATCCCTAGTGCAGTGCAAGTGAAAACACTACAAAGAGCACATTTTAAGTGCAGTTTTCTAATCAGAAAAGCTTTTAAAGAATACCTGGCCAGTGCCTGCTGTGGCTGCAATCAGATTTCCTTTAAATTCATAAAAGACTGAGCTTTCAAAGGAGGAAACATCCCCATAAAATCTGCAGAGCAGAACTGCCAACAGGGAGGCACAGCCAGCTGTGCTCTCAGATCTGGGCATTTGCAGCTGGGATGGAAACACACAAAAATAAAAATCCCTGCCTGCTCCTGCCTTCCCAGGGCTTTTGCCAGGATCCTGGTGGCTCCCAGTGGGGAGAGACCCCCTGACACAGACAAAACCACCCTCCACCAGGAATTGCTGAGCCAATGTCCAGGCACCAGGATTCTAATCTACACTTGTATCCCCTCCTTGGTTTTTATTGCTCTGTGCCCATTTTCTACTGCTTTTGGGACAACTGAGTAGGAGGGAATGCTAAAAAGCATTTCAGCCACAATAAATCAAATTAAGGATTTGGGGAAATCTGTTCTTGCTTTCTGGAGACTCAGAAAAAAATGGGATGGCAGGGCATGGATGGATTTTCTGCAATTTTCTTATTACCTATGCTTAGAAGACTCATGTCTTTTTTCTTGTACTTCCAACAGCCTGCTTTGGTTTGATCAGCTATCCTCAAAAAAAAATCCCAAACAAAAAAGCAAAATGAAAAAAGAAAACCCTGTTAAATCAAAGGCCATAACAAGCACATCTTGCAAATACCAATAACTCCATGTACTGAAAGAGCTGGGAGTGCTTGAACTTGAGCTGCAATTTTAAGTAGCATGTTCTTCAAGCTGCCATTGCAATAGTTATCACATTCTCCCTCTCCAAGATAGATACCAGCAATATAAATCAGATTTTTTTTTTTTTAAAGATCTGGGGAAAGAAAGACCAGTGGCTTTGGGAAAAGTCAGACAGAAGGAGTGATTAAAGAAGATTCCAGGAGGCAATAAAGCATTTATGAAAAATGTCTCATAATAGCAAACAAATCAGGGGAAAGCAGCTGTATGAGGGGGGTGGGGGAGAGGTACTTACACTCTTCTTCCATAACAACTATTTTAGTTTCTGAGGCTGGTAAGACTTGTGGTGCTTTCGTTGTTCCTGGGGAAATTAAGGTAAGAAAGTAGTGAACAAAATAATCTCCTTTGAGCAGAGCAGGGTGGGCTTAGCTACTGTGGGGAGGAGCAGAGGGGCAGGTGCTGCTGGGGGCACAGGCTGGGGCTGCCAAGGTGTCAGTGCTGCTTTGGCAGGGCATGGGTTGGGGTGCCAGGGGCAGGACAGGCAGTGTCCCTGCAGGGGATGGCACCATGTCCCCTCGCTGGGAAGGGCCTCGTGTCACAACAAGGAGGCAGAGATGGCTCAGGGCTCACCTGGCAGGAGATGAGTGAAAATGTGGGAGGTTTCCTTAGCCCTGATGGCCGCAAGAGTGCAAAGATGGGATGGCAGGATGTGGTAGTGGGGAAAATGTGAGGTTTAAGAAGGGGTGGGGTTTTCTGAAGAGCCTCCATCATCGCACGTGAGGTTCTGCAGCACAAATTAATGCTTGGACCAGAGGTGGAGGAACAGGAAACAGATGAAGCAAGGACCCCAGGATTAGGGGAGACAAGCACAGGGAGTGATTTCCCCTTTTTGAACCAGGATACTGGGAACCCCAATGCCCACAGAATGCTCTACTCAACCCTGCTGGCAGCACCAGCACCTCTGAGGAGGTCCCTCACACCCTCTGGATGCGCAAAGGAGGATGCCCCAGGAGCCTGACCACCCTGCCAGACCACCACAAAGAGCCAGAAGCAGAAAGATTTTTTTGTACAACTTGATTTTCTCTGCAGTGTTTGATAAGGGGCAGGGCAATTGAGAAGATGCCTAAAAATTTTCTGAGGAAAAAAAGAATCTGAAACAGTCCCACCTCAACTGTGCCCTCATGGCCGTGAGATATCAACATTAGACTATTCAATGATGAGAACTGGGAAACGGGATATTTTTCTAAGAAAGCATCTCATTTACTTCAAAGTCATAAAATCTGCAATATATTGCAGTATATTTTGACTAAGTCCAGAAGCATTTCCTCAGAAATTAACACCCTCACAAAGTTTCTCAATGCAAAAGCATTTATTTCTGAGCTGGGAGTTTTGTGGAAATGCTGGAATTGTAGAGGAGGGGTGAGGGAAGGGTTTGGCTGAGGGGCATTTCCTAAGTGCCAAGGGGTCTCTGCTCTGCAGCCACTCTCTCTCTAAAGATGAGGTGGTTTTGGCGACTTGCAGCAGATCTGTATGGCTGAAAAGCTGCTTTTCTGAAATGGAAAAGTGGTGTTGGAATAGAGGAAAGAGCACTTTGCAATGGAAGCCACAACAGGATCAGTGCTAAGGATCCCGTGGAAGAAGAAACAGGGGACAACACACGTGTGGATTCAGGTGCCCTGAGGAGTTTTGTACTCAGAGGTGTCACAGAAGAAGGGAGGAAAGCTTGCCAGGCCCAGGAAGGCTGAGCAGTGAGGGGACAGGAATACTCCAGGAGAGCATGAGCCTGCATAGTGGGGAAGGCTGCTTAACTCTGAGTAGCTGCAGGGGAAAGAGGAAAAAGAGTGGTAAAAAGAGGTGAAAAAAGGGGTGACAGGGCCACAAAAGCCTCCAGGGATCAGCATCACCTGGGCTGCCCTTGTAGGGGCTCAGATGGCCCTGCTGTGCTAAGGTGTGCCTGCAGCTGAGCAGCGAGCCAAGGGCCCAGTGGCAAGGCTGAGAGCATGGACCATCCAGGCAGGGAACCCCCCAGATTCACAGAGAGATCTTTGTGTGCCTTTCGTGGCTTTTCAGGTCTTAACACATTTCTGGGCAGCTCAGGAGTGGGCCCATCCCTGCTGGGAGGGTTCTTGTCACACAGGGTGGCTTCCTGAGCACCCTGGCAGGTTCTGCCTGCCCTACACTGGCCAGGTGTGCATTTACCTGCTGTGCATTTCCCTGTTGTGCATTTGCCTGTTGTGCATTTCCCTGTGTGCATTTCCCTGTGTGCATTTCCCTGTGTGCATTTACCTGTGTGCATTTCCCTGTTGTGCCTTTCCCTGTGTGCATTTACCTGTGTGCATTTATCAGGTGTGCATTTCCCTGCTGTGCATTTATCCAGTGTGCATTTCCCTGTTGTGCATTTACCTGCTGTGCATTGCCCTGCTGTGCATTTACCTGTGTGCATTGACCAGGTGTGCATTGACCAGGTGTGCATTGACCAGGTGTGCGTTTCCCTGTGTGCATTTCCCTGTTGTGCATTTCCCTGTGTGCATTTCCCTGTGTGCATTTCCCTGCTGTGCATTTCCCTGCTGTGCATTTCCCTGTTGTGCCTTTCCCTGTGTGCATTTACCTGTGTGCATTTATCAGGTGTGCATTTCCCTGCTGTGCATTTATCCAGTGTGCATTTCCCTGTGTGCATTTCCCTGCTGTGCATTTCCCTGTTGTGCATTTCCCTGTGTGCATTTCCCTGTGTGCATTTCCCTGCTGTGCATTGCCCTGCTGTGCATTTCCCTGTTGTGCATTTCCCTGTGTGCATTTCCCTGTGTGCATTTACCAGATGTGCATTTACCAGGTGTGCATTTCCCTGTGTGCATTTCCCTGCTGTGCATTTCCCTGTGTGCATTTACCAGGTGTGCATTTCCCTGCTGTGCATTTCCCTGTGTGCATTTCCCTGCTGTGCATTTACCAGGTGTGCATTTCCCTGTGTGCATTTCCCTGTGTGCATTTACCTGTGTGCATTTACCAGCTGTGCATTTCCCTGTGTGCATTTCCCTGCTGTGCATTTCCCTGCTGTGCATTTACCAGGTGTGCAGGTCAGGGCCCTGCAGGAGGCACTGGCACTGCTCAACCTCTCTCTTCCTCCTGTGGGAGGGTTTCTGGTGCTGGGGAAGGGGCAGCAGAAGAGCAGACAGGGCTCTGATGGCTGCACAGGGGGAAGGGAGGTTGCACATGCAGCTCCCATCACACAGGAGCAGTTTATGTGGTGTGGGACAGCCAGAGAGTGAGGCAAGAAATAAAAAAGGAGAGCACTGCCTCAGTTTCTTACTGGGGACACCTTTGCTATCAGAATTGGAAATAAACCCAGCAGAGCAGCAGGGCTGAGTTCACAGACGTGGAGGATGAAGGCAGAGAGGTGTGAGCAAGGGTGGCTTTCCTGCAGACCCTGCAGGCAGGGGGAGGCTGTGTGATGCTGCAGCTCCACAGAGCAAAGGATTCAGGATGGCAAACACACTGAAGTAAGAGAGAAAATACTGCCAGAAAGCAGCAGGAGCAAGCTACCTTCCCTCACATGGGATGAGAACAAATCTTGGATCCCAGCAAAGGGCTGCAGAGCCCAGCTCACAGCCCAGGCTGCCACAGTGCCCCTTGTGAATGGCAGGAGGAAGAGCTTAGGAAATACAGTCACCCCCTCCCAGCTGTGCCCTCCCAGCTTCTGGCAGCCACTGTAGGGACTTTCTGAGCCGGAGGGTGCATCCAAACCAGTGTGTTAAGCAATATAATTATTATGACCAAGATAATAATAAAACCACCTAACCTCAGACTCCATCCGCTGAGCTCTAAGAGATGGAGCACACATTCTAGGATGAAAACCAGAAGCAACTTCACTCATCACAAAGCTATGGTCTAAATACTTGTCTTCTGGTGAGTTTTGCTTCTCAGAAATTCTTTAAAAAATGAAAACATCAAGCCCACCAGCTTTCTTTCCTCCTTACCCCTTTTTTAAAAAAAAAATACATCGACTGTAAGTTTATTTAAAATGTAAATTAACCACATTGCCAGTGACAGATAACAAAGATAAACATTTATGCTAAGCTGCATTTTTCTTATCTCCCAAGATTATTTTACTCGATATCCTGAAAGCATGAAACAAAATACAAGACAGACCATGAGCAGAACCTTTCTGTGGAATGGCAGACAGCTCGAGACATTTGCTGGCTTCTTCACTTACCACTTCTCACATTCAGGCTGCCTTTGGCGGTGTCTTTCCCTAAAACGTTCTCGGCTTCGCAGCTGTACTCCCCAGCATCTTCAAGCTTCACCTTGTTGAACTGCAGTCTGGAAATCTTTCTGTTGAAAAGTACAGCAGACATTTCTTACTCCATTGCTGACCAACCTCATGAAGTGACAACCATTCCTGGCCCTGGAGGGTCACCCCTGCTTGACAGGATGGGCTGCCTGAGCTTGCTGAATGGGCACTGGAGCCTGGATAGGATTTGGACAAGTCCCTTCGAGGATTTGCTAGGAGAACACCTCCCTCTGAACCCACTGCTCTGAGCCTGTTGTGTGCTTTGTGCTCTCATTCACACAGAAAGTCTCATGAGGAGCTGAGGCCCAGAGTCCCAGCACTACAGCACAGGCTTTCCACACTGGAAAAGAGCCAATTTACTGATGGACAGTGGGATCTGCCTGCCAGACAGAGATGTGGAGAGGAGACGCCTGCTCTGCACCTTCCTCAGCAGGGATGCTGAGCAGTCAGTGCTCCACCAGCTGCATTCACGCAAACACCCACAGCACCCAGGGGGACACCCCTCACCACTCTGCACATCCACTCCCTGGGGTTTGCCCTGGGCATATCACTGACAGCTTCAGCTCGACCTAAAAAAAGGGCAGGCACTTTGTGTCCACCAAATCCACACTCCAATGGACTACAGACTACAGACATGTGTGGCTGAGCTGCACACACTCATCTGAGCAGCCAGATGTGCCTCGAAAGAGCAGGAGAGGGTGGGTGTGACAACTGCCCGCGTCACTTCATAGCCTGTGTCACCTCCCAGCCTTGTGTCACCTCCCAGCCTGTGTCACCTCCCAACCTTGTGTCACTTCCCAGCCTGAGAGAAGAGAGAGGTAGAGAGGATGAGAGGGTAAGAGCGTAAAAGGATAAGAGAGTAAAAGGGTGAGAGAGTAAAAGCGTAAGAGAGCGAGGTTCCCATTACAATACAATAAATCTTCTGTGCTGAATATTCTAATTCTCACTAACCAATCTAGTACAAGATACAAATCCTATAGCATTTACATACAGCCTATAAGAATCATTACATCACCATACTGTGTTACATTTTAAACCCTAAAAATGACTCTTTGGGCCCCTTCTGCCAAGCTGGCAGGGTCTGCTCTGACCCTTGGGCCTGTCTGCAAGCAGAGGGTGTTGTTCCATCAAAAGGGGATCACCTTCAGCTGGCCACACCATTGTTTTCCATTGTTCAGTAACTAAGGTATCTCAAAGCTTGCTTTCATGTCAATCTCAGTTATGGTTTCTATATTCTCAAAATCTTTTGCCAGGCAATCATATTTATAAGGCTTTCCTGTTTCATCTTCCCCAACACCAGCCCGTGCCCCTCCACGGGAGAGGCAGATCTCTGCTGCAGAGCTCTGTGGCGCTGCTGAAGGAGCATCGCCTTTCCCACTGGCTGTGACTCATTCTCTGGGATGGCTCTGACTAACAGGCAAAACCTTTTGTTGCCCAGTTTAACAGGGATCTATAGGAGCCTTCAACACACACTGAGTGCCACTCATGAGCCCACAGTGGGACTCCCACATGAGACCCTCTGATTTTCAACATTTTCTTCCATTTTAGCCATCTTATCACAACCCACCCTGTCTGCTCTTCTCATGAGAACATCTCTGTTTGCTTTCCACCCCAAGCTTTTACCTCAGGTCTGTGTCACTTTATTTAGAGACTTGGAAGCGCTGCCAGCTTTAGAAAGAGGTCCCAGTGGCCAATGTTGCTGAAGGCAAATATAATTCCATTTATGTGGAAAATAACCATCAGCCTCGGACATAGCTGCAATGTTCCACGTGTCATCCGAGAAGGACTTTTCTATGGGATGTGCAAATCATTGTCCATAGGAAGCCCTTCACAGAAGCACACTGGCATCTTTTTAACACCCTGACAAGCTGTTCTCCTGGGAGGCACGGCGCAAGGACGCAGCAGGAACATCTCACTAGTTATATTAGTAAATTAAAAGCACTTGGAGACGACTTGGTAGAGCTCCCAGGAAACAGGCGCTGCCCTGTTTTACAGGATGCGGTCAAGGGCTCAATTGCATGAGCTGGGGCCACATGTGGAGCAATTTCTAAATGGATGTTGACAGTATGCAAAGACCTCTTGAGTCCCTCTGACTGTAGGTCTCCACCCAATCCATTTGTGCAACACAATCCAACATGGGAGCCTGAATAAGAGGGGTGATTCTGCCTTGAATCACCACATAACACCTTTCCCTGAGTGTTCTCAAGTCTCTGAGCACAGCCTGTGACAGCCCTGGGCATGGTGGCCCTCACTGCTGTTCTGCTCTGGAGCCAGGTAATGCACCAGAGAGAGGCATTTAAGGACATTTAAGGGCACCCAGTGCCCGTTGCTGCCCTGTGCCTGTTGGTTCCTGCACCTTGCTGGGAGTCACAAAGGGTGCCTGGGCTCTGCTGGGCTGCAGCACCTTGTTCAGGAGCATGTTCCCCACTCCCTCCATAGAGGAAAGTGTGGAAATGCTCATCAAAAGAGTGAGATGGCTCCAGAATGCAGCTCCAAGCCTGCTCCCAGCCCAGCCATTACTTTCTCCCAGCTGTCTCAACCCTCTCTGCCAGAATACACCATTTGTTTCACAAAGCAGGCTGCAGTGCAGGCAGCACATGCTGAAAGCAGCTTGGAAGAGCAAGGCTCTAACTCAGAGTCCATAGAAAACACCAGCCTGGCACATCAGCACGCTGGGGCTCTCTGCCAGGTCAGAACTGAGAGCATCAATGGACACGCTGCCTTCAGCTGCCAGAGCACAGATGTTCTAATGATCATTGGCTGCATGGCAATCTCAGTCCACAGCACATTTCACCAGGTGGAGCAACTGGAAAAATCCATTTCTGCATTAGAATACCACCTAATCACCTGATATCACCTATTTTACAGATAAGGGGGTGTAAGTCCCAAAGATGAGTTAGGGAGTGGCACAAAAGGAGCCACACTTGACAGACTCAGCTCCAGCAAGAGGGTGAGAGACATTTGGTCTTTTACCTGAAACTGGAGAGGAATGTGAGCAGAATAAAGAGTGATGTTGGCATTTGGAGCATAGCAACATCAAGGTGAAACCAAAGGGGATTACTTTGTTTTAATGCACAAGACTTGTACTGTCAAAAGAGCTTATTTTTGCCATCACAATTGGTTGAAATTATTCTGTACTGGAAGATCCCCTTGAAAAATCAAGATTTTTTTTCTTGCCCTTCATAGCCCAGGCCAATGGTGTGGCCCTCTTGGTCTCCACACTGTGCTGTGTAATGTCTGGTGACAGACTCAGGGGAAAGGAGATGGAGATTGGAGATATGGATCAGCTTTCATGTGCAGCATAAATGCAAAGAGAATTTCCCCATTCTAAGCAGCACTGAAACAGCCAGAGAGATATTTTGCCTCACAGCATTAACCATGGGCCTTTTAATTAACATGGATAAGGGTGTCAGATGGACAAGTCCTCACCTGATCTGTGTGTGTGAAGGGGGACCACTCTGGTTTTGCCCTATTTTACTATCTCTAAGTGCTCCTGAAACATCCCAAAACTCCATTGGAAATCATCTTTTCTGAGTTGTGTTCCTCCCGCTGCTGTCCCCAGGTACTTTGTTCTCCTGAGGGCTGATTTCACAGCCACACCAAGGAGTGGCCTCCAAGGAGTTACTGTGGGCCCAGGGGTGTGGGATGAAGGCTCCTGGGGACAGCAGCCCTGGGAGAGCCCCACGTGTGCGTTCACAAGGGTGCCTGGCTGCCAGACCATGCCATTCTTCTGGAGGAGGGCTCTGCCCCGGGCTGTTTGCTCAGTGAAAGGGCCAGGGTCACTGACAGATCCCATCATTTCGCTGCAGTGCAACTCTGTTGACATCTCTTTACTCCAGGGGAAAATGTGCCTCATTGTCTTGCCTGACCCTCAGCACATATGACTTAGCCACGCACTAATTATCTCCTGTAGTGCCAGTGGAGGGATGAGCCACGGGGAATGTGCTGTCTGCAAGCTCTGAGGGATAGGATTCACAAGGAGACCTTCAGCCTGGCCAAAAGAAGATCCCCCAAAATACCTTTCTGGCCAAGAGAAAAGAGTCCCCCAGAGGGCAGTTTGGAGGGATGAGTAAATCACCCTCTTCAGTGCCAATCTCCAGACTACAATGGGAAACAGGGAGATCAGCCCTTGGCCAGGACCTACACAAAGATCCTGGCAGATTCTGGCTGGGAAGGGTGTCCTCATCGGCTGTAATTTAGACATCTAAATGTGAGCTCAGGCCCTGAGGCCTGCAGTGCAGTGAGAGGAGAAGAAACAGGCCCTGCATCTGAGCCAAGGAGGAACTTCCCATGACAGCAGGCATGTTCCCACCAGCACTCTGGTCAAGCTTGAATCATTTTCCCCCTCTTACCTACTGCCAAGTGGAAATGGGGCCATCTTCCCAGGTCATCTCCCCACCAAGCCATTCCTGTCAGAGCATGGATCAGGAGAGCAGCTGCCATGAGCTGCCCCTGTGACACCTACACTGAGGGCTCCGTGCTCCCTGTGTGAGTTCAGCCACTTCTGCATCCTTCTGGACAAGAATAGCTCCAGGATTACTACTGTTGCAGTGGTTTCTTAATCTTCTAAAAATAGGGTAACTAACACATAAGTAACAAAGAAGTCAAGGAATGAGCTGGTGAAGAGAACTTGGAGACCACCCCATATGTGGCCCAAAAATTGTCAATGGAGAGCACTGCACATAGTAAACACACCTGAAACCACAGGAAAAGGAAATTCCCAAACATGACCCTTGCAAAGGACACGCTGGCTGCCCTGCTGTGGTCACCCATTAACTCCCTTCCCTCTGTTTGCAGCAGGAAGCACACTGGCATTGCCGAGAGCAGGAGTGCCAGCAATTGCTGTAACGTGCTCTGCTTGCATCCTGCCAGGGATTTAATTGGTGCCTACGTGCTGCCCTGGCACTCTCACCCAGCTGCATTTGCCCTGGAAGAGCAGGTTAATGATTGGCAAGAAGATTCAGGATATCCAGCTTACAAACCACAAGTGCTGCCCAGCAGCAATCGAGCACTGGGCAGCCCCACTGGGGCTCTGGGGGGACACATCCATCACCCCCAGCACTCAGTGGGTTAATTCAGGCAGAGGGAATCACTGCAGTGCAAAGGCAGTGTGGGGATGGCATGGCAAAGCCATGTCTGGCAGGGCAGGAGCAGCCAGGAGCATTCTGTCCCTTGCACAGCCCCTCTGATCTGTTCCCTGCCCTCCAGCTGTGCTCAGCAGAGCTGGGCAGAGCTGGGCAGGGTGGCTGTGCTCACAGTGCTTGAGGAAAACAAGTGTTTTCTGTGCTCCACAGCATCATCTGGCCAGCTCAGTATCAGCTACAGAAAGAACAAGTGGGAAAGGGGACAGAAATGCCCTCAAGCAAAGCAATCAGACAAGAGGAGTAAGGACAGGAAGGTTTGGAGTTTTCAGCTTGGCCATCATCCCTTCTCTATCTCCCTTCCTCCCCTCACACCATCTCCTGACCCGCTCTGTGCTTGCCCTGCTGGGGTGGTTGGGGACAGGCAATGTCCTCAGAGTGCCCAGGACAGGACCAGCCATCCCCTGACCCACTCTACCTGCTCTCTGCTACCCCTGTTCCCCAACATTAAAGTGCTGTTCTAACCTGAGAAGCAGATTTGCCCCTTCTGTGCTCAGCAGTGCTGTGGTCTCTCTGTGCCCAGGCTTGGGACAGGATGATTTTAAGAGGAAGACTCTCCCAGTCCTCACTGTGCAGAGCTGACACTGACACTGGGCTCAGAGCGAGGGTGAGCTGCTTCTGGGCTGGCCAGTGTCAACAGGAGGGGACAGGATCAATAAGTACACTCCAAAGAGCAGGGTCACTTGTGCAAGCCCCTGCAGGCTCAAAGGCAGCCAGGGGTGTTCTGCAGATGGGGAGAGGTGTGGGGCAGCAGAGTCAGTGACACCACCACACCAGGGCCTGGCGTGGACTTTGTGGCTGCTGTGCTGAGAGGCAAATCCCTGTGCAATGCTGCTGCTGCTCCCTGTGCCAGTCCTGGCTGTGGCACCTGCCAGGGTGTGAGGTCAATAAAGGAGAAAAAGCTGAGTTTGGGGCTCTGGCTGATGCACAGACCCAATGCCACTGCAGGGCCCTTTGTATCACTTCTGGAATTCAAGGCAATCGATCCATCCTATGAATGCTTCCTGCAGCCCCAATGCCAGGATTTTAATTTCTTTGAGAAAACGTAGGTCCTGGAGCAGTGCTCTGAGGCCAGCTCCCAGCAGGTTCTTTCCCTGCTTCCTGTGATCTCATACAGGAGCAGTCCCAAGACTTCCCAGGGACTTCCCAGCACCTAATGTGGAACAGATTCCTGGCTATCCCAAAGAGTGTGTGACCTCAATACAGAGACAGGGCCCCTCAGGGTGCCCAGGTCTCACTGCCTCAGAAACCAAACCAGGAGCTGGTCATGGGGCAGGGAGGGAAAAGAGGGCCAGTGCTGCTGGGGGCAAGGCACAGAAGTCCTGGTTTGGAGGTGTATTACATACTGGGTGGAGGTTGATATGCTGGGCAAATCAGAGGCAAGACCAAAACCTCAGGGACTGCCAGGAGTGGGGAGGGAAGCCTGAGAGGACCTTTAAAATAAAGCACATAAAGTTATAAAGAATCAAGGAGGAGAGAGAGGTGCCATACCAAGAGCAGCTGTCATGGGGACAGCCCTGGACAGAGCCCAGCAATGGAGATGAGCACGGCCAGGCTGCAAATACCGACACCAGGATAAAGCATTTTAGGGAACAGAGATCATGGGAAAGGGATGGCACCTTCACATGGGCAGGGAACTATTGCTCCGAACCCCCGTGAAACACCACCATGGTCATACACAGGGTGTGCAGGAGATATAGATAAGGGTCTGGGTCTCCTCATGTCATTCTTTTCTCCTCAGGCCATTTTCTGCAGCTGGTCCATGTCACAGATCCTCAGCAGAGTCTCCTCCATGGCTAATTTGTTCCTGCAGTCTGTGATGTGCTGTGCTGGGTGAGCTGCCGGCAGCTCCAGCCCTCCTCCCCAAAGGTAAAACATTTTAACCTAAACAGGATGAATGGGATTTCAGCTCATGTCTCAGGGAGGGCCTCCACCTAATCTGTGACATTTTGCAACCGCAGTGGGCGAAGGTCTGCAGAGAGAGATTTTTATTTTGCTTTTGTAAGTAGCCAACATGGCTGGAAAAACCACACCAAATTTCAGGCACATAAAGCTCCTTCCACCTCTAAGTTTGCAGAGCCCATCAGCTGAAACAGCCCAGCAACTGACCCTGACTTGTTAGAGCTATAATGCAGTCAAGTTTGATTAAATGTGCATCCCCTGACTCTCTCAGGAGCCCCAACTTGCAAAGTTTGTGGATTGTTTGAGCTCAAGACCCAACTGCTTCTCCTTTCAGTTCTCAAATTCCCTGGTTCAGTCCCAGGTGCATTGGCCAAGATGATGTCCATCATCTCCTCTAAAACAACAAGCAAACAAACAAAGGAGATGCTCTCCTTCACACCCCCCTCCAATAAAGTGCCTTCAGCAGCTAAAACCAAATCCCAAATATCGGAGGCTCATAATGCCATGGTGAGAGTTAGCGAGGCAGCAGCTCCCCTGGTGATTATAACAACACCGGTGCTTGAGAAGAGTCTTTGCTTCAAGGCATCTGGAATTGCTCTTGCAAGATCCATTGTCAAATGAGCTTTTTCCTTTGTTTAAAAATGTCAGCCCAAAGACCCCTGCCAGAGTGGTGGTATAGCCTGCTTGGGTTCACTCTGGCTCCCACAAGGCTTCCACAGTCCTCTTTGCCCCTCCTTGTCTCCAGGCTTAATTAGGAAATCATTTATCTTTATTGGCACTCTCTTTCCCCTGCTGCTTTGGCATTATTTTTTTTTTTTGGCCTTCATTCCAGTGCAGTGAGCTGTACAGGGAAGACCACAGCCCCATTCATTGTGGGTGGGGAATAATCTACAACTGGGAGCCCTACAAGGAAGACCCCAGCAATGAATCTGCTCAAGTGGCATGGCCTGAGGGACTACTGTACAGAAACAGGAGAGGAGGGCATCCCTTGGCTCCACTTACAGGCTAACAATAGGGATTCCTGGTGATACTGAAAGTAGGACACCACTCCCAGGGGATGTCATATGGTCAGCCTGTCCCAAACTGAACTGCCAACCCTCTCCAATCTAACGATATGCCTCCTTCATCACCCCAGCAGCGTCCCCTGGTAGAAGAGCACACAAAGGGAAAGGGCTGTAAGGACAGGCACTGCTTGGAGACTCCCAGGCTCCTGCTGAACCTCTGCGTGTCCCAGGCTGAGCCTGGAGCATGACTTCAACAGGGGAAGGTTCTCTACACCTCCACAAGCAAAAACTCCCTTGGCTTCCTCCACAGCTGGCACATGACAATTTGGATAGTCAGAAAGTCAAAACCCAACCTGAACTTCTTGGGAGCCTCAGTCAGACCTCAGACACACTCAGCCAAAAATGGCATCACTTTGGCAGCTTGAGGGGAGAGCCATTCACTAGGCTGGATTTCCACTACCACAGGCTCTTTCTGGGTAATTTCTCTGGGTTTCCCATCAACTGTGCTTTATTTCGATGGAGATAAAATTCCAGCCAATAGTTTCTTCCACCTTAAAGAGGTTTCCCCTTCGTGCAAGCCGGGCTTGCCCCAGCCTGTCACTAATTACAGATGGAACATGAAGTTCAGAAAGGAGGAATCAGAATTGTTCCCCTCCCTCCAGCAAATATCCATTAAAAAACCTGACTCCTCTGCCCGATGGCACCAGAAGTTTTGCTGGTAAGTTTAAAAAGAAGAGGGAAATGATTGATGGAAAAGCTGAAGAGCTGACATGCAGTTAAGTGCTCCTCTCCTCCTTACAACATATACACTCCTTATTTTGAAAGAGATCTCCTATTCTAGAGATCAGATAAAAACCCAATCACCAAAAAAAAGTGCTTCAGTCATACTTTCTAGGTAGAAACATCAAGGCTCTTTACACACACAGGGAGGAGAGCCAGGAATTAATCACAGAGGGCAACCAGGTTCTTGTCTCCCATCCTATTCCTCTGCATGCTAAAGATCTCAGTGCTGAGGACAGATTTCAGCTGCACCCAGCTCTGCCAGGGCCTCACAGGGCCAAGGGGAACACAATGGACACCACTTTGCTGGAGGGCTCCTGTTGCCTGGCTCCAGCAGAAATCTCTGTTAGGTATTACACTTCTAAAGAAATGATCCTGTGCACCTGGAAGTTGAAACGATCCTGCACAGCCTGGGAAGTTTTTGCCCTGTGTATTTTCCCCGTGAAGGTCCCTCCCCAGTGCTCCATTTCTGGCTCTCTGAAATCCCCACTCTGAGCTGAAGGGAAGCCCAGAGGATTATCTGGAGACCAGTGTTATCTCTAAGTGGAGCCAGATGTATAAATCCCATTATTCCTAAAATAATTGTTATAGAATAAGATGTCCTTTCAGAGATTTACAGTTTGGGATGCTTCTTCTTCCCTGGAGTCCCCTCCCAACACGCTGCAAGTAATGCTCTACACCCATATCACATGTCCCTCCACTAAACTCGGCCCCACCAGCTGCATAATGAAGACATCAAAGTCATGAGGGCTCTCTCAGCCTGCTCTGAGCAGTTTTCAGTGCTTGTTCCATGCAGTCAAGACCAGAGGAAGGCAGCTCCAGTGCCAGGGGACACTCTGCCTCGGAGTTTTCAGCTCTGGGGCCCAGCAAACGGGGACAGAGGTGGCAATGCCAGGGTGGGTGTCACAGACCCACCCAGATGCTCTCAGGGAAGTGTCCCTGCACTGCTAAACAAGGGGCGAATGCTCACTGAGGGGTGATTACCTCAGAACTGACAGAATCATCTCATTGGAAAAGCCCTTTGAGATCACCCAGTCCAGCCATTCCCCCAGCACTGCCAAGGTCACCAATGAACCAATGTGTCACCAATGTGTCCCCAAGTGACATATCTACACAGTTTTTGGACACTTCCACCACTTCCCTGGGTAGCCTGTTCCAAAGCCTGACCCCCATTTCAGTGAAGACGTTTTCCCTAATTTTCAGTGAAGATGTTTTCCTAACATCCAAACCCTCCTTGGCACAGCTTGAGGCCGTTTCCTTTTGCTCCTGCTCAACAGCTGCTGGAGCCCAGTCTCCACAGCCTGCTCCCAGCACAAGACAGGCACATTTTAATGGCAGCAGGGAGCAGAAACTGGGATGGGACGCAATTCTGGGAATGCTTTGGGCTCACATCTTTGCTGCTGAGGGAGTCTCAGACACTGGAGGAGGCAGGTGCTCAGCTTTCCTTAAAATGTTTATCCTTGGGCTTGTTTTGCCAGCAGGAAGCCCTTCCAGCGCCACACATCTTTGGCCTCTCACTGGAGAGCTAGAAAGTTTCCATGGAAACTGGTAAATGCAAAATTCTGACTTGACAGCAGTGTCCTGAGGAAAGGGGACCAACCCCCTTCCATTTGCTGCTGTCCCTGGCCCAGGGGCTGCGTGCCCCCATGGCTGGGGTGGGATGTGACCCTGTCCCAGCTCCATGCTGGACACAGGAGGAAGGGCTGGGACACCTGGGAGCACAGCAGGGCAGTGCTGGCTGCTCTGGGGCTTTTTACAACTTTACCAGGCCTTTCTGAGGAAAGTCTGTGAGAAAATCAGAAAAAATAATAAAAAACAATCTTATCTTCACTTGCTACGCCTGTTGTTGTGATCATGCAGAATGTGTTATAAAGATTTGTTTACCAAAAAGTGGTTTCTTAATTAGCCAATGGTGATGGTGTTTAGACTAGAGGACCGACTAGGTCCAGGTGTATCATAACTGTCTATAAAAGCAAGGAGTTTCTTAATAATGATAATATAATAAAGATATTGATCAACCTTCTGATAATCATGGAATCAATAGTAATTATTACCCAGCTGGGGGCTCATTACTGTGACGGAGAGAGGCAGGCACAGCTCTGCCCCGGCTCTGCTGCCTGCAAGCCCAGACAGCGCCCAGATATCCTGGATGCACTGACCACCTCTCTGCCTCATCCCAAAACAGCCACAAGTCCCAGGATTATTACAAAGGAGGCCAACCATCTTGGGTGTGACTCTGAAACCAAACCCAACAGGACTGAAATTAAATTTGGGCAATTGGCAACGCCCCATTCAAGTGATTTTTCCAAGTGATTTGTAGTGGGTTCTAATTTTAAAAATTGCTACCCTAACAAGTCCATTATGACCTTGTATTCACACAACCAGAACATGTTAGCAAAGAATTAGAATCAAATTTTCCAAGGGATCAGGCAGTTGCAAGCTGACTGTTGCTGGCTAGGTCAGGATGTGTGAATGCAAGCATAGCCATGAAAATGGAATAATTTTAAGATACATCATATGTAAATATTTGGCCTTGAGAAATATCAACGTGGATTCATTTGAGTCCATTCCCAGTGAGAACCCCTGATCTTGGTCACTGGGGCCTCTTCCTCCAGCTGTTCTAGCCCTGCCTGAATGAGGGGATGCTGAGGGTGACACTGAATGAGGGGATGCTGAGGGTGACAGCCACTGAATGAGGTGGTGTTCCAGATTGCAAGGCAAGATGTTTTCCATTACCACCTGTATGGCAGATCATCTTTTGTCAAGGGGGCAGTTTGCCTTATCTCTCTCTTTGAGTGAGCACATTCACACCTCCCTCAGGAGGGGACATCTGCTGATAACAGACTATTGAATGTCACTGCATGGCTGATAAGAACTACAGCATCCCATGGGGAGATGTGAGCCCAGAGGGAGGAGCCAAACATTCCTGCCTGGATATAATCTGGAGATTCTGGAACACCAGCGCGGCTTCTCCACTGGATTTCCCAGAGGAACAGCAGCTGCCTCTCCTTCCACTGGATCTTCAGAGGAAGAATACATCCTTCTCTACAGATCCCTGCTCCAGCAGAACCACACCTGACACTGCAGGAGGGCTGAGCCACAATTCCAATGGGACTGCCACCAACACCCTGACCCACAGGTGTCAGGTTGGGTTCTGACTCTGGTAGTGTTGTTCTAGTGTACTAAATTTATTTAATCCCTTTATTTTCCTTTCCCTATTAAAGAACTTTTATTTCCTGCTCCCATATTTTTGCCTGAGAGACCCTTAATTAAAAATTTATAGCAATTCAGAGGGGTGGGGAGAGTTTACATTCTCCATTTCAGAGGAGGCTCCTGCCTTCCTTAGCAGACTCCTGTCTTTCCAAACTTAGACAGGTGGTGCTGAGGGTGACATTTAAAGAATGAGGAGATGCTGAGGGTGACACTTGAGAGCCACTTGAGAGCTTTTCTGGGTGGGGAGTGCAGGGCAGATGTGAGGGAGCTTGCCCTGGGTGGGCAGATGGAAGGATTTGCACAAGACAAGGTCTCTGCAGGTGACCATGAGCCCTGATCAGTGTTGTGAAGTAATCCTGCACCTCAGCCCTGCTCAGTGTAGAGGAAAGAAGGCTGAGAGGGGATCTCATTCATACACATAAATATCTCCAAGGGGTGTCAGAGGATGGTGCCAGGCTCTTTTCAGTGGTGCCCAGTGAGAGGACAAGGAGCAATGGCCATAAACTAAAACATGAAAAGCTCCATCCCAACATGGGGAAGAACTTCTTTATGCTGCGGGTGGCAGAACAGCTGCCCAGGGAGGGTGGAGTCTCCTTCTCTGGAGACATTCCAACCCCACCTGGACACATTCCTGTGCCACCTGCTCCAGGTGCTGATGCCTTAGTAGGGGGGTTGGATTGGATGATCTCCAGAGGTCCCTTCCAGGCCTAATTTATCATTCTGTGATTTTTCAGTGGCCTTAGGTGCTTCTGTGTCCACCTAAATGCAGGAGGGAACAAACCAATTCCTCCCACAGCCTTGCTGCTGAGTGATGGGGCAACAGCTGGGTTTGGGTACCTTCTGCCTCCAACCCTTAATCACAGAGCAGGAGTCACCCCAGGCAACCTGAGCTACCAGGGAAAGCCTCCCCATATCACAGGACACCTGTCTGAGGTATCCAGTGCCTCCCTGACCCAGGAGAGCCCATCTACAACCCCAAACCCTTCTCTGTGTGTGCCCTGCTCCTCTCCCCATGCTCTCTGAGGTAACTGGGGACCTTGCTTGCTCTCCTGGCCATGGTAACTGGGCTGAGCATGGTCCTGTGGCTCTGAGTGAGCCCTCAGCAGAGATTTGGGGAGCACAGCAGCACCTCCAGCCCCAGCCCCAGACCCTGAGTGAGCAGAGGCAGAGCAGCCCCTGTGTTGTACTTACTTCCCATTCCCATACTTGATCCGGATGTCTTTGCTCTTCTTCAGCTCCTTCCCATCCTTAAACCATTTGTAGGATGGCTGAGGGTTCCCAGCAGTCGCCTCACATTTCAGGGAAATCTTCTCACCCACGTGAACATTTGGGCTTTTCAGTTTCTTCAGTTTGGGAGGAACAGCTGAGGGAAAGAGAAAGGGGACAGAGTGAAACCTGCCCCTCTCAGGGCTGTGAACACACAAGAGGAACCCCCAAACCCCTCCTGGGGCCAAGCTCCTGCTGCCCCCTCTGCCACGAGGTGATGGAGAGGGGCTGCCCAGGGAAAACAGCACACAGGGAAGGGGCAGGAGTCAGAAACACCCACACAGGGAACAGAGGGAGGCTCTGGAGGCTCCCCATGGCCAGATTTGATATTCCACAGCAGCCCTATCCATGCAGGCACGACCCTGTGTCTGCTGTCCCTGCAGAGCTTTGCTGAGCTCTCACACCACACACCAGCTCAAGCTCTTCAGGGATTATTTTCCCCCTGCTCCTGGCCATTGCTGCTGCAGATTACCAACACCTACAGACCTCTGTGGCTGCCACAGCCCCAGGCAGAATGTTTTAGTGCAGATGGAGCAGAGACAGGTCACAGGGAGCAGCCCCCTGTGCCCCAGATGCTCCAAATCTGCTGCAGAGACCTTGTTCAGCTCAACATCAGCAGAGCAATAACCACTGAGAGGGGCTGCAGGAAAATCCTGCATGTGTAAGGATTTAGGAGGGAAAGAACAGCCATTTATTCAGGCTGGGAAAAAAAAAAAGTGAAAGAATAGGTATTTTAAATGGTTTTGTGGCAGCAGTGTCAGGCTGGCCAGCAGCCTCTCCAGCCTGGAGCCTGGCTCTGCACGTGGGTGTTTCAGAGAAGTGATTTTTACCATGCACCTGGAACATCAGACAGCGAGGGAGACACTTCTTATCAATCTCTGCCAGGCTTTATATTAAGCCTGACAAGAAAGGATTAGCAGGCTTGCAATTTTTCTTTCAACTGACAGCTCTGCACTCTTCTAGCTCCCTTTTTCTTTCTCAGCGCTAACCTTAAAAAAGGAAAGAGCAACTTGCTGGCTTTGCCTTAAGAATATTGGTAACAATGGCTTCTCCTTGTCTGAGGTGTGCTACTGATAGATAATTTCCTCTTTCTAATATGCACAAACCACCTTCTAATTGCTTTGTGCATGCTGATCCTGTGAAATGGCAGAGCACTCAAAGGCTGAGGGACTGGATGGGTTTCATCAGAGCAATCACTGTTCTACAGACCTTTGTGTGTCTCCTCTAGTTCTTCATGCCAAGCTAAGTCAGTGTAGGTTGATAGTATTTAAAGACTGTTCTCACCAAAAGGGATCTTTCACAAAATAATAAAAAGCACAGCCATCATCAGGAATATGCTCCTGAGGTAGGAAGCTCTCAGCACTCTCATATTCCTGATGGGAGTGAGAAGGTAAATTGTCCTTAATCAAAAGGATCCCAGCTAAATAGTCCTTAATCAAAAGGATCCCAGCATGGATAGAAATGGAGCAGTTCAGGGTGACAGGAGTGAGCCAAGCAAAGCTCACAGTGCCTGAAAGGCAGCCCAGGGCTGGGGTGGGTAACGTGGGCTGGTCCCAGGCACATCACACCTTGCAGCTGCCCCTGGATCCCTGGAACTGTCCAAAGCCATGTTGGACAGGGCTTGGAGTACCCTGGGATCGTAGGAGGTGTCCCTGTCCATGGCAGGGGGTTAGAATGAAATGACTTTTAAGTTTTTTTTAAGGTTGATTCAACCCTAACCATTCTATGATTTTCTAATGGGACAGGGACAGCACAAAACCCTTGGGTCAGCTGCAGGCAGTGGTTGCAGGCTGTGCACTGACATCTCTCACTGTTTCCCAGCTCACTGTGCTTTGGCACAAACAGGGACTTCTGACCAGAAATTATCTCAGCTCTCACCAAACTTTAGGAATTCTATGAAAATCCAAGGTGTCATGGGTTTTGTGAAGCCCCCATCCCTGATCCTTGCCTGGAAATGGGTTGCCCAGAAGAGCTGGAAGGCAGTGAAGGGAGAAGAGAGCTGGTCTCTCCCCAGAACGCTGCATGGAGAGCCAGGAAGGTAAACAGGACCTTGCTTTTACAGGGGTCATCTTGGGGAATAGAGAAATAGACTCTCAAATATTTATTCTGTCTGAATGTGTGTCAGTCAGCTCCTATTGTACCCCGAGGTCACCCTGTCCCCTGCCAACATTATCCATACACCTTAAATACAGGGAAGGTCCTGACCTTGCCATGGCTGCATCTGCCTCATTTTATTTCCGTCCTGGAGGTCTGCAGAATTATGAAGCAGGCAGCACATGGAAATAATATGGGTTAATTTGGACTGAGATACCAGACACTGAAGGGACAACTCTTGTCTCATTTTAGAGAAGCCATAGGTGTGAAGAATTCTGATATTTTATAAGCTAGAACCAGGAGTAGGATGTAAAGAAGTTCAATTGGTGTTAAAACTGATACAACAGCTGAGTCCTGGGGCATGAAAGAATATTCTCTTCTCATCTCCTTTCCATAGTTCTATGTGCTACCATCACCCTGAGTGGAAGAGAAAAACTGGAAACTGCCGGGGTCTCTGCTGCTCAGAGTGACCCCGAGAAAAGTTCCAAAGTCTCTTTTCCCAGCCCAGCGCTGGAAGAAGGAGTCAGAGCTCTTCAGTTCTCAGTCTCAAGGTTACTTATTGTTTCTTATCTATAAAAAATTTTCTCCTGCCCTGCCGAGGTCCATCCAGCAGGACAGCTCCAGGCACTCTGCCTGCCCCCAGGGCAGTGTTATGTCTTTATACTAAAAACTACGTGTACAGTATTTACAATTACCTTCCAGTACTTATCACCTATGTTAGACAGTGAGCTTCTACTCTAAACCAATCTGTAAGTGCCAACATCACAGCAGAAGATGGAGGCCAAGAAGAAGAAGGAGAAAGGCTGGACACATCCAGATTCCTCCATCTTGCCCCCTGAACCCCCATACCAAAACCCCTAAAATCTACTTTTCCACCCCATGATAACTTCACTAATATTCTACTCAAACTGTTGTGGCTTGCTGATCTTCATCTAAAGTTGGTAATTTGCTCCAAGGGGCATAATCAAACCCACAGGGGCATTTTGGGCTCTGTGCCAGGGTCTCTGAGCCCTCTGGCAGGGGTCTTGGCAGTCCAGGACAGCCAGAGGGATGTCCTGGGTCTTGACAGGAAACTGCCGGGAGAAAGGGGTGTCAGCCCTGCCCCTCTCCACCAAAATGCTGAGCAAGCCCCAGGAACGTGGAGCCTGTGGAAGAAGAGGGCCAAGAGCAAGCAAAGAACTCTCCATGATCTCCACACCAACATGACTCATGTCTCACCTAAAACTCTGCACATGCACCAGTGATGATTGCAGGACACTCCTAAGCAGGCAGATCCAAAAACCCCAAAGAGCTGACACACACACACAGCATCCCACCCCTCCAGCAGAGAGTCCTGCCCAGAACAAGGGAGGAGAACATCTTTCCACCCCATCCACATGTTTTTGGTGTATCACTACAGGAGGGAAGGAGACAGTGTGTTCAGCTCCAGGCCACACTTGATGGGCTCCATGGACTGCTCCATCTCCCAGCTGAATCAGAGCAGTGAAAGGGGAACTCAGTCCCAAAATACTCTGGAGTGTGTCTGGGAAAAGGGCTGTGCACAAAGAGGCAGAGCTGTGCTCCCTGACACATCTGTGCCCTCTCTGCTGCACTGCAGCAGGAATTGTGCTTGGACAGCAGCGTGGGAAGAGCAGGCAGAGCCCCAAGCCTGGGAAACAGCATCCAGAGCCTTGCTCTGGGCAAAAGAGAAGCCTGGCCTCGCTCTCTGGGATGGGCTGGAAAGCCTCACTTCATAATTCCTGCTGCTTTCAGAAAAACAGAGAAATCTTCATTTAGAGCCATTCAGTGCTGATGACTCTGCTTAATTCCAAACAAAGACTTTCCTCTGGTTTTCACTCATAAAAAGTTTAAACTGCAATTCTTATTCATAGTCTGAACTCCTCTAACTTTGGCTTCCAGCCAAGAGATCTCTGCCTTTCTCTGGTGAATTTGAATCCCATCTAGCAACCAGAAACCCCTTCCCTTTTTAGGTACTTGTAAACTATGTCTGAATCACCTTTCAACCTTCCCCAGCAGTAAACTAAAGTAGCTTGAGAGGCCAGAGCAGCACATGGAGTGCTAATACTGGAGTATATCAAAATTTTACATTTAGGTACACTTTCAGCTTTTGACCCATCTCCCAGCTCTGTCCAAATCACAGAGCTGCAGCTCAGAAAACCACGAGTTTAATTCAGAAAGATCAGAGGATTGATTTTGAGAGCCTCCTTTCTTAGTGCACTGAGCATTTGGGGTCAATTTAATCTTCTCCTTGTTTGATACATTTTCCAGCATGCTGGCAAAACAAAACCACAAGCCTCACACATATCAAAGCAGCACACTATCCTGGGCAAACAGCTTTAGATGTGTGCTAGGCAGGGTCCAGGTCTAATCCATTATGTTTCCATCAATTTCCAACTTCTCAGCCACCTCCACAAAGATGGAGCCAGGACCAAAACAGGGGTTTTGGACTTGAAAACAGAAGAATTTTGGCTCTGCTTGTCAGACTGAAGCTACAGCTCAGGATCTGTATCTCTGGTCACCTTGCAACCCTGTCAGCCCATCCTCCATCCAAATTTGTGTCTCCTCTCCTCACAGTGGCTGAGCTGCTGGACAGAAGAGCCAGATGCATTTCCAGGCAATTTTTCTAAGTGACAACCACGTCAAGGGTATGTCGTGCTGCAAAAACAAGTTTAATCCTGGTAGAGCTGAGACCAACAATAAACACAATTTTTCTCCAGATTTTTGCTCGCTCCAAGGTCAGATGAAACGCAAGCAACCATTAGATCCCATCCTACACTAGTTGTGTGAGCTGTAAAATTAACCTTGAAACATGCCGGAGCCAGGATGGACAAATGCACACAATTTCCTAACTTGTTTTAAGAGCCACATTTCACAAAAGACCTTTGCAGGAGAGGTTTGTCCTCTGATAGCAGTCCTGGCATCCTCTGCCTTCTCATGGAGAGGAGAGGGTTACAAAGTCTGAAACATTGAGCTCTAAACTGCACGATATGAGTTGTTTGAACATCCGCCATAAAAGGACTTACATGTACACACTGCTTTAATTAATTCACTTCTGATTACACTTGATATAACACTGGAGTACCTTGATGATAACAACACCTCTTTTACTCCTGGTACCTGCAGTATGCCTGCAAGCACCTCAGAGCCACAACTCAAAACATCATTAATCATCCTCGGGCAGAGTGCCCAAACAGAGTCCAACAATGGAGTGGTGACAAAACCACATCCCACCCACAGAGCATCCTACATAAACAACCCCTGAGCAGCAAAAGGCAGGAGCAGCCAGCCTGGCAAAGGTGCTCCATGAGCTGTGGAGCAGGCAGCAATAGCAGCCACAAACTCTGGTTTCTGAGCTGTGGGATGCTGCACACAGACACATCTGGGATCTCTGGGTGACTGGGATGGGATTTCTCATCTGGCCTCCTCCAAGGGTGCAGTGTGAGGCTGCCCCACACTGCCTGGCACATGGAGGCTGGCAAAGTGTTTAGGTAGGTGCATCTGGAGGCCTGGGAGCACAGGATCCTTCTGTGTCTCTCTGAGCAGCTGAGGAAGAAAGAAACTGGGCTTGAATTCCCTTGGGCATGGGAAAGGGAAGCTGAAAAGCTTTCTCACAGGAATGGAAGAGATGCAAGGAGAGTTAAGACCTATAAACTCACAGGTGATCCTTGACATGGCTGTATCCAAGCCATGGCTTTCCACACAAGGCCCCCACATGAATGTGCCATGGTCAGGACACCCCCCCTGTACCAGAGTTGGGGGGAAGGAAGGTGCACGGGTGATCTCTTGGAAAGGAGCTGTGTTTCTCAGCCTGCCCAAGCCTTTGGTCTCAGGACAGCCCTTCCACATTGGTGCTGGGGCTTGCACTGGGCTCTTCTCCAGCTGGGCTGGAGAAGCTGCAGATCCAGAGGTGTCTCCCTGGGTCTGGGCTCCCAGCTCTCCCCACAGGAACCCAAACACCCAAAGGATGCTCCAGGCACAGTCCTTGAGCCTTCCAGGCCTCACTGAAGGACAACATCTGGAGCCATGAAACCCAGCTGAGCCAGGTCTCAAAGGCTGCTGGTCCCTAAGCCCCTTCTGGAGAGGTGCCTCAGATGGGAGTATTTCAACATTCTCTAACATGGAAAATCACAGAATTCATCTTTCCATAGGATCTGTTTTGCAGCCTCAACTTGCTCCAAATTCAATCACAAACATTTGCCAAGATGGCAATTGCTAACTGAAAGGAATTTTTCCCATTTCCCCATTTCTGTCATCTCTACTGCAAAGTAAGGACACGTGCTCCTGGCACATCACCATGCAGGTTGGGACACCAGACACTCACTGGGGGTCAGCACTCTCCCCACTGTGATACATCTCACTTCTTGCCTGATGTAGTCCCACAGGCTCCCCTGCTTCAATCAGAGGTGATTCTCCTTTGCCTTGGGTTTAATTTGGCCTTTATTTGACAAGGAGATAAGCCTGGAGCTCAGCAGCAGCTCCTGATCCCCTGGACTTTGTTTCAATACTGGCTGCAAATGCCAACCTGTCAAAGGAGGGACCCACTCTGAGGAAATCTCCCTCCTGCCAGAAGGAATGGAACCATGGGTGAAAAAACCTCACAACACACTCAGTGTTTGTGCTCCTTTCCCCAGGTTTTTATGGAGAGGGCACAGGGCAGTCCCTGCTGTGCCCCAGGCAGGCTGTGGCACGCACAGCCAGACTCTGAGGGGACTCAGCTCCTTGGTGGCAGGGTCAGGACCACTCCTCAGAGTCTCCAACACCCCTGGAGGTAACAGGACTGCATTTGAGTGAGGCTGTAGAACAACCCCGACTTTATTGCATGGGTGGACACAACGTCCACAGACCACACACAGCCCCGAGCCTGCGGGAGAGAACCTTGGTGTGACACTGACACATCGTCCCACGCCAGCCTCGACCCCCACGGGTAACTACAGCCTCCAAACCCAGAGCATTAAACATAACATAAGATCTGTAATGGGATTTACACTTCAGGCAACTTATGTTTCAGTTTATGCCAAAGCATGGTCAGACATTCTCATGGCAGTCTCTGTTGCCACTGTCTCAGATCCTGGTGTGCTGAGCAGGGGTACGTGACAGGTAAACAACAATGACAAATTGAAATTTCCAAGGGGCAGCATTTTGCTGTAACCACTGTTTGACCTTTTCATTAACAAATAGCCATGTTTCTCTAGGAGCTGTGATCATGGAGTCATGGAACCATAGAATGGTTTGGGCTGGGAGGGACCTTAGAGCTCATCTCATTCTGCCTCCTGCCAAGGACAGGGACATCTTCCTCTATCCCAGGCTGCTCCAAGCCCCATCCAGCCTGGTCTGGACACTGCCAGGCATCCAGGGGCAGCCACAGCTGCTCTGGGCACCCTGTGCCAGGGCCTCAGCACCCTGAGAGGGCAGGAACTCCAGTGTAGGAGCCAGCACTAAACCCTGTGGCTCACCTGGGACATTTACACCTCACCTCCACTGTCTGAGGGACTACCTGTGCAGCAACTGCTGACAGCAGCAAGGGTTAACAACCCAAATCTCTCCAAGGACATGGGAGATGTCCTTGCTGCCCTGCCTCTCCCACAGAGGTATTCCAGCAGGAGTCAGAGGCTCATCCCTGCTCCTGGGAGAGGGCCCACTCTGGGAGCTGGAGATGCAGGTGTGACAGTGCAGGAGCCACCATCCAGGTCCTGGGGGGTCTGCTGAGGACCCCTCAGCTGCCCCACACAGAACAGACACTGGTGGAAAGGACACAGATGACTGGAAGGGTGAAGATGCTGAAAAGATTTGAGATCTGTGGATTTGGGGTTGGGATGGAGCATGGAAAGCACTTTGCTGAGTCAGAACAAATGCATTATTCCTCCCTACATGTCCCATACCTTCCCTAACACACAAGTTTCTTTTCCTTTAACTAAGTTCCTGTAGCCTTCTGTCTCAGGGAGAAGAAGTGACTACAACACCAATCTACAGCACTATTATAATTTTTTTTTAATCTATTCAAATTGAGGGTGACCAAATTTTCATGACCACTCCCATCACCAAAGAAAATTGACTGGAAAGTTACAAGCAGGTTTGTCGATTTAGGTTTGTTCTCTATAGGATCCCTCTGGCAACTCAAACCATGGGATCTTAGAGGTCCTTTCCAACATTAATTATTCTATAGTTCTATGAATATGTGCCACAAAGCCAGAAATTCTACCCTCCTCTTACAAATGTTGGCTCCACTTATATTTAAGAGCAACTGATAAATTCCTCCTTCTCTGTCTTTCCCACAGTTAAAAATCCAGTTATTCTTCTTTGCAGTGAAAGTTTTGAAATTGGTGTATGATTTGGTGCAGAGCCTGGGGCTGAAATCTCAGCTCCATTGAAATCAATGAGCAGCTGGTCACTGGGCAGGGATGTGCTCCCAAAACCCAATTTTTAAAGACAATTGGGTTGTGCTTTTGCCACTATACTGGAGGTGCCCATGCATAAACACCCACCTGAAGAGCACAACTCCACCAAGGCATGCACATGCAAATATCCAATATTTAAAATCCAGGGGCTGAAGAGGTTGGATTTGCCAAACCTAGTACTCTATGAATACTAGCTGGTTTGCAAACAATGTAATTGGAGTAGAATTGCTATTGTGTTTGTTTGTTTTGAATATTTTTGGCCAGGAAGTTGTCCTGGAGGTATAGTTGAGCATAAGTGGTCTGGTGGAAAAATGTCATTCATTCTGTTCCTATTAAGACCAAAAACAATAGCCACACAAAGACAGCAGCGACAATTTCTGCTCTTCATGCCTCTAACAATGTGTTTTCAACCCTAAAGGCAACATCTTGTTTGTACCCAATTGATTCTGGGATCATATTTTATATAATCAAATATATCTTTGAACAAAGATATGTTTTATGAAGTGCTCAATTTCCAGATGACCTTGGAAGCAGCAATTCATAAAATATAGCTTTATCTCTATCTTCACAATCAGCTAGAAAAATTGCCCACCCATGCTTTGTGGACTGCCAGCCCAGACCCAGCCAACAAAGAAATTACCCCAAGCATCCAAAACTCTAAAATACATTAATCCTTTGTTCCAGTCACTGAGCACTAAGCACAAATTACTTGCCCTAGAACCCTGGTAAAGACTCGGGTGGCATCCATCATCTTTCAATCACCAGAGGAAAGTGATTGAAAAACTCACCCCAGGAGACAAAACAATCTAGGTTAGCAGAAAAAACCCTCATTTCATTAAATGTTTATTATTAAATCTGTGCATGAAACCACATATAGAGCCCTTTCGTCATGGCAAAGCTAAAGGCTAAAAGCTTTCAGAATACAGGGAAGAATTTGCAGATGCAAGTGACCATTATTGGAATGTCATTAGTTCTAGAAATGGATGAAAAGAAAACCCTACTGTATGTTTTACATCTTTTACAGCTTTATGAATCACAGGACTGTTGTTTTAAACATAGAGAAGAGCTCAGTTAGAGGGGAGCTGAAATTCCTGTAACAGGGACTGCATGCTCCACCTGGGCTCTGCAAGGATGGGAGGACAGCAGCCAGACCATCATGGACTGGTGGCAGCATTGCAGGAAGAAATTGCTCCCTGTGAGGGTGGGCAGGCCCGGGCACAGGGTGCCCAGAGCAGCTGTGGCTGCCCCTGGATCCCTGGCAGTGCCCAAGGCCAGGCTGGACAGGGCTTGGAGCAGCCTGGGATGGTGCAAGGTGTCCCTGCCCTGGCTGGGGCTTGGGATGAGATGGTCTCCAAGGTCTCTCCCAACCTGAACCACTCTGGGATTCTGTGATGATTCTATGAGTCAGGAAAATCTGCAAAAGCAGGACCTCCTGCAATGTGGGGGTACAGCACAGCCTCAAACACCAAGTCCTTCAGGTAAATCAGGACAGGGGCCACTGCAAACAGGAGAATGTGACCAAAGCTCTGAGCAAGGTGCTAGGTTTGGCACACAAAGCTGACCCTCCCTGCCCGGCCCTGAGCCCATCACAGCCAGGTGTGCCAGGGAAGGACAGAACTGCATCCAGGCAGCACAGCACTTCTGGGGATCCCTGTCCTCCCCCCTCAATTCCATTGCTTTCAAATGGAATGAGCACCACAGAGGGGGTTAACATACGCGGTGTGAGATCTGAGGTCAGGAACCACAGAACACCTCACTGCAGTGATGCCTTAAGTTTTAGCTTTCATATTTTTCAGATTCTGTACTGCATTTTTCATATTTTCCAGATTTTGTACTGCATCAGTATATAACTCTGAACTTCATATAAAGTGTTAGCAAGTTCTTCTCACAGCTCAGTCAGACAAAACAATCCTTTTCCAGCCCAAGAACTGAGGATATCATTGCAGCTTTAGGCCCAAAAAGTGCAAACAACAGCAAAATGAACAGAGCAATCTGGGAGGATAGGGCTGCATAACCTGGAGCTGTAATTGGACAATTAACTCCAATATTTAAATGGACCAAAACTTATAAAAGTGGGAAAACTCACAACCCATCATCCTTCTTGTGTGCAGCCACAGGTGGGCTCTTACACTGCCCAAGGTGCATCCTTTGAAGGTCTTTTTAATAAATCCCTACTTTATTCCTTTAGCACTGCCTAGCCTCTGTTCCAGGGAGCCTCTCAAGGCATCAGCAGAGGGTCTGACAGCCCAAACCTGCACCAGCCCCATCCCAGCAGAGGATCCACCTCCTTCCCTGCCCCAGCAGACTTCACTGTGAGAGGTAGCTTTAACGAGTGTTTTCAAACATGCTTAACTTCAGCAAGCAGGGAAAAATAAGAGAAACTTGGGATCAGTTACAAGATGTTAATCCAGGGCAGGCAGAGGTCAAGTGAAGGTCAGATGCCACAGCCCAGCTGGCAAAACTTTTTTGCTGCTTCAACTTCCCAGGAAGTTCTGGCCCAGAGAACATCCTGACGTTTCACACACAACCACGTGAAATGCCACACAAAGCAGGGATTCACAGAAAAAAGCACTTTAATATCTGGATAAATAAATTCAGTGAGAAGCCTCTAATGCTGAAGTGGAGGTGTTCAATTTTTAACCTATAAAATAATATTCTCTAGCATTCCGTGACAAAAGCCAGCCACTTGCAGTCGTAATTACAATATTTTTTTTCCCATGTCTCTGCCTACTTTGAAAGTTCACCATTGTCTCTGGTGAGAGACAAATCCACCAGAGGGTATTTCCAAAACAGAAAGCCCTGTTTTTATCGGGATCTCCCCACAAGAGACCCCAGGGCTTGCATTAGAGACTTGTTTGTTCTCTGTAATGTTATATTAGAAAGATTAAAAGTTTTGCTGTTGGTTGAAGAAAGGCTTTAAAGCACTTGGTACCAGAAGTGACCGCAGGTCTGGTTTTCATCCAGACGCAGGAAAGAAGCTGAAGATCATCCCTGAGACAGCCCAAATCCCACCGAGCGTGGATGGAATTACCACCCTGCACCATGGCATTGTCCCAGTGCCCCTTCACCCTGGGTCCGTGCCACTCTGGAGCTCTGGGCACAGCATCTGCTCCTTCTCTGGGCTGAGGAACCCACACAGGAGAGACAGCCCAAGGCAGACAGAGCTCCCCCAGCCCAGCCCGGCGCAGGGAGCCAGGCAGAAGGGCCACCCTCGTCCCTGGGCTGCAGGGAAGCAGCAAATGGAGCTGTAAATTCCGACTGGGACTCTGGGCACTGCCCAGTGGAGACACTAACACAGCGTGTCTCCTGCCTTGTCCAGAGTGCGGCTTCCCAGCATTGTTCTGAGCAGCTCCGGACCCCCACTGGAGCACAGCAATGGGTGGCTTCCACTGAAATGTCCCCCAACCAAGCTGATTTACAGCTGCCAGGAGTCTCCAGGATGTCAGCTCTTCCTGATTAATTTTTTTATCCTTATTTTCCCTCGTTTTATATTTGAATATTGCTTATTGCGATATTCTTCAGAACTATTCTCTGGAAAGCCATCCTGGCTAATTTTTGGCTTGTAAATTGCTCATGAGCAGTTTGTGGGTTGTGTTTAAAAAAAAAAAGAAATCAAGAAACTCTGGCTCATTTTGGTTGGATGAAGAGATTTTGTGGCCTGCATCAATTCTAGTCCCTGACAGCAATGACAGAGCTCTTATTATCACAAACATACAGTTGCAATTTTAAAATTTGCTTCCTGTGACTCTTCGTTAAAATTTAATCAACAGTTTCTGTTTCCACAAACATTTCTCTGGCAGAAAGATCACTTTATAGAATATTCATAGGCAACAAATGAGAAGGAAGGTAAAGCAAATTTGACTTTGTGATGAGAGCCAACCCTTGCTGGCTGCCCAGCTACTTCAAAGGGATTTAGGGAAGAGGAACACAGGAAGGTGTCATTTTCTAGGAGCCATTGCAGAACACAAGTGACTGAAAACAAAGACCAATGATGCAGCAGCAAAATGTGGGCAAAGAGGAGACAATAGGCACCATGGTGATGGCCCTAGCAGGGAAATTATTCCAGGTTCAAACTGGACATGGGTTTATTGACCCGCCTCATGTCCAGCTTTAGGTCACAAAATGGGAAATTTCGCCAAACTGGGCAGCAGATCCTGCACAACACAAACAACTTAAGGTGAAAACCAGAGTTCTGAACAAAAGATGGTTGTTGAGCAAAAAGCTATTAATAGTGCTGGGTTTTATCCCAGAAATGTTGCGTAAAGTGGGACAATTCACATCCCTTCTCTGTGCTTCCATTTCCTCTCTCAAAGATCCCACTTAATATACTTGGGGCAGGGACTGGCTCTTGTTATGACTCTGTGCTGTGAATAGCACAAGGGGAACAATGCTGCAGCCAGGACCTTTGGATGCCACCACAAATGCCATTTTAAGCAGCGGTGACAACAAGCGGAAGGAGTCTGGGATCCAAGGAGGAGACCTGGGCAAAGCCAGGGCACAATGCAGGTTTCATCCTCTGTTGTAAGCATGGGTATTCTCATCTCCATGCAGGAGTGACAAAGGAGGCAGTGGAGCTGCACTGAGGTAAGAAGGATCTGCACTCAGAGCCTTTGCTAAAGCAAATTTCCTGCAGAGCTGCTCCTTCCCCTCTGCAGTCCCACTGCTCCCCCTTCACCATCTCCCCAAGCCACCCTTGAGCACCCCCATGCAGAGAAATGCAACCACCTAGAACCCAAAAAGGGATTTACAGGGGCCTGAGAACACTGCAAACCTGATGGGAAGAGTGGGGTCTCCTCTTCTGGAGAACATTTTTGTAGGAAATGCTCAGTCTAAATACCCCATGTGTGTGACTTTGTTTATAATGAATCTGTAGAAGGGACAGTGGTGCTGAGGAGCTGCCCTGGAAAAGCCTGGAGAGACCTTTGGTCTACAGAACTAACCTGGAAAGGTCCAAAGACAGGGTTCAGGGGGACAAAAAATCACAGGATTACAAGAATGAGCTTGGAAGAACCACTCAGAAATCGAGCAGATCACATCCCTGCCCCAAGGGGGGATCCATCCACCTCACCAGGACCCAGACACACAACCAAGCTGTACTGCACATCCACACTGCATCCCACAGGGTGCCCCAGGACCTGGATGGCTTCTAGGATACAGCTGATCCTGACCCCACAATCTCACCAGCAGTGGATGGATCCCTCTGGGCTCTGCCCTGGCAAACAGGCTGTCAGTACAGAGCCCTGCCCAGCAGCTGATGGGAACCCAGGCACACTGGAGGTGGAGGGAGCCCAGTCACACTGGAGGTGATGGGAGCCCAGTCACACTGGCAGCTCCTGAGACCTGTGAGGCTCTTCTGGCCCCCAGGTGCAAAAGAGATCTTTCATCATTCCAAAGATGTAATACATGTCTCCTTTTGTCCTGTCCTTTACACTACTCCTTCTTCCTGTTCTCTTCTCCTTGCCCATGCCAGCTGCCACCAACCACAGATAACCAAAATCACTCCTCTTTGTCCTTGCTGTCTCACTCTTGGCTTGAAGTTGATGATTTTTTTTTTCCTTTGCAAAATCCATTATCTTGAAAACCTTGAATACCACTCTTAACCCCCAATCTCATCCTCCTCTCATTTCTGGAGGGGCTGACTACCCCCCACATCTCACTGAAGAGCTCCTAGCAGCCTTGTCTCCATGAAACCCAGAGGGCCTGAATCACCCTCTCAGGCAGACAGCTGAATACTGGTGCTGCTTCTCTGCCTGTTTGGGATGGAGCATTGGGATCTCCACTGTCACAGACGGCTCAGAGACACTTCCACGCTGCTCTGAGGCCCTGGGGCCACCCTTTCCCCCTGGCTGCAGGCTGTAGAAGCTGAGCTTCCACTCACAGCCCATGAGAGGTGCCTGCTGTCACCCTCCTGCCCTGCCTGTCCCTGCAGCAGCCCCTCTGCCCAATGGCCAGGCCTGGAACACCGTGAGAATAAAACTTTTCTGCTCACCCAGACGATGCTGTTTGGAGTTGCAGGACCCCTGCACACGCTCAGAGGAAGAATTCATCCCAGATTCTGCAGTCACAGGACCCCTGCACACGTAGAGGAATTTTCCATCCCAGATCTGCTTTTCTAATGGTGCTTTTCAGCAAGGACCCACACCAGCAATTACCCAGCTCTCACCCTAAGCCAGGGGATCATGGAGATGGAACATCACAGTCGAGCACAGCCTACCCTATTATGCTTCTCACCTCATTTTTCAACTTGTGCCCCTCCCTTTGTAATTTGGTGGTAAATAAATGCCTGGACAAAATATCAGCTAATTAACTGGGAGCGTCTTTGTGAGCACGAACAAAAGCTGAATGGACACCTCAGACAGGATCACACAGCAGCCCTGCCCCGTGAAGGATACTCTGAAAAACCATTCCCAGGTAACTGAGAATGAGCAGATCCCAGTTCATCAGAGCCCTCAGGGGCTCCCGGATGTGCTGCAGGTCCCAAGGAGCCTTTCAGAGGTTAACTCTGTGCAGCCACCATGGAGGGCAGCAGCTGGCACAGCTTCAGCTCCCAAGGCTGTGCTCTCCTTCACTCCCCTGACAATTGGACACACTGCTGTTTATCCTAATCCATTGTTCATGGTCCTCCCCACCCAGTTCTCAGCCCATGTGATGCTCTCCTGTCCTCAGCAACTGGAATTAATTTGGGGTGCTAGGGCTCTATCAAGACATTTCGCTGAAATCTAAATGTTGGCAAAGAATCACCTGCTGTCATAAGATATTCTGGGATTTTATCAGACACTCAGAGGAAACACACAAGTCATCACATTTTTCTGGGGCAGCTGGCTTGTACTTCCCTTCTCCTCAGTGATCCTCTGAACAACCACTCAGCTTTGAGAGGGAGATCCTGGTCAGCAAGTATTGTTTATCAACATAAACTTTATTCCCCCACAATTCCCCTCTACTGGCGTGTTATGTAAAGCTGATGCTGCTAAAACATCCAGATGAACTTAGGTCAAGAGAAGATGGCTTTTGAAAGCCTTCCAATGGTTCGTTTGCAGTTAGTGGCTGAGAAATAAATCATTTCAGCCCTGATGAGTCCTCCAGCACCAACTCTGTTAGCAGAGTGAGGAGCAGGGGGAGGCTCCAGTGACACATGGGGACTCGTGACAGGCACAGAGAGCAGCCAGGGAGGACCACCAGGCTGAGGGAGCCTGAGATGTTGGGTCTGACCATGCTCCTTGACCCTGCTAGACAAGAACCCCACTCAATGCAGTGAGTATCACTTACTGCCTCTGAATATTTCCCAGTGGGGAAGCCTTCTGTGTTCTCTCATGGTCAGGGCTGCTTTCCTGCCCCAATGCCCAGAGGCGCAAAACCCGTCCATGGATTTTTCCCCAGTTTACCCAGATGACAGCCTGCCTGTGCCTCATGTAAATGTCTGCCTCTCTGCCAGCCCTGCCATGCTCCTGCCTTCAGTGGCTGCAGCCACAGATTCCAGGGGTGCAGATGAAACCAGCCAGGGATGTCTGGGCTCCCACCTTTGGCCTCAGAGAGACCTAGGGAATGCCACATTTCCATGACTTTTTGTGTGCCATGGTGTCCCTTCTCCTTTCAGAGACCTCAGGTTTCAATCCTGTAGGGTACAAGGTGTTTCAGGTCCCTCCCTGCTCTCCCAAAGGGAAAGGACTTGAATTGACAGCCAGGAGCTGGGATGTGAGACCTTGGCTCAGCAGGCAGTGTTGCCACAGATCACCTTCAGCTCCCCAGAGCATCATTCCCCAGGGCTGGCATGGTGGGACTGAGACAGTGCTGGAGGGCTGGATTTGAGGAAAACACCTCAGGAAGCTTCATGCTGTGGCCTGGGTGGGACACAGATGACAGCTGGGTGACCAGCGCAGCAGCTCAGTGAGCACCAAAGCTGAACACCCTCCCAGAGGCCCCTCCAGGAGCTCTGAAGGGCCCAGGACAGCCCATGGATGTGAGCCCCAGGCTGCCCTGACAGATTTGGGCTCCACAGCTCCTCGCAGGGCAGTGCTGAGGGAGGAAGGGGCACTGCCAGCCCAGTGCTCAGGGGCTCCTCCAGAGGGTACCACAGCCCTGGGGCAGGCTCTGCTCTGCAGGGCTGCCCCTTTGCTGGGTACACAGAGAACAGCCTCCCCTGCCAAGCCCTGGCCTCCTGTGCAGTGCTAACCTCAGAGCAGAGCTGCCCCAGGAGCCCTTGGCTGCCCAGCTCCACTGCAGCTGCAGCAAGCACATAACTTAAAAACAGCAGTGCTTTTCTGCAGGATAACAGGGTGCAAGGCAGGACTCTGGTGCAGAACAGCTCTTCCCCTTTAAATTCCCACCCTAGGCCAAGCATGTTTTGCAAGAGCCTCCCTGTGCAGACAAGCCCCGAGGCTCCAGTGCTGCTGCTGCTGCTGGGGAAGCACCCAAGCCTTGTGAGGCAGGGACCAGGACTGCAGGGAGCAGCTGCTGTGCCTGCATGGGGCAGGAGAGGTGGGACAGGCCCAGGGAAATGGGCTCTCCATCACAGGGAAGACACTCAGGGTCTCTTGTGACCTGCAAAAAAGACCAGGAAGAAAAGGAAGGGAAAGAAGGAGAGGAGGCGACAGACAGACACCAGGCACGCAGCTCTGCTCCTTTGGAAATCATGAACTGGGAAATCATGAATGGGGAAATCACGAACTGGGAAATCATGAACTGGGCCTCTTCTCCTTGTTGAAAATGGTGACATTGAACTACACAGAAAGAGATTTCCACCTAGAGATGTGTTTGGGGCTTGCTGTTATCACAGATGTTGTGAATGTTTGGGCCCAGATAGGACACACGGTCTGTCTCTGTCCTGCCATGACAAAGGGTAAGAGAAATTGGAGAGTCACAGAAAATAAAGCAAGTACAGCACCTGGGGCTTCAAGGGAAATACCAGATTATCACAGGCCTGGCAATAAAACCAAAACTGCTGGCAGTGCTTCAGGTCACAACTGCTTCTTTCTGCCCTCCTAAGACCCCAAAATGAACAAGACACCTACCTGACCCCACCAGAGAACCAGAGCTGTGACTCACAGAATCTCCCTCAAAACATTACCAACACAAAAATGTTACAACACATGAAATGAGCAATGGCCCTGCCAACACAAGGCTGCTTCTTAAAATGGCATAGCCTGCCTACATTTTCTAAATATAGGATAGACAAGGAAACCTCCCCAGAAGTCCTAATAATCAAAAAAACTCAACCAAATACATGCTGTGTGGACAGAGGGGGTTTTGAGAGCTGTTATCAACTATTTCCATTGCACTCCAATTTCTGCCACTTCTGCTTTCCCTTCTGTCCACCAGCTGCAGGTAGGATGGATAAGCTTGACCACAGAAAGGAGTAATTCCTGAATTGCAGCTTAGGAAAGTCCCAAGCAACACGAGCAGCATCACAACTTCTCATCTGCAGATTCAGGAGGGCAGCCTGGGAGCATGCCAGAAGAAGAACCAGAAGTATTAATTCAAAGAATTAAATCTTTAGGTCTGTGGAAGCCAAGGTCACTTGGCATGGGCAGGGGCTGCAGTGCCCACACCATCACCAGCAGCACTGCACCCTCCTCAAGGGATGAGCTGAGAGAGGAGCACTGAGGAGCCACAAGGGCTCTGTGCTGGGGCTGCCCAGCCCCACGTTGTGCTGTGCCTTTACTGCTGCTCTGCCAGCCCTGGGATCCAGCAGCAAAACCCCCTAAGGACACGTTCCTGGAGCAGTGCTCCTTCTCCTGTTTCCCACAACAGAGAGCCAGGATCCTCTGCCCACAGAGCATTTTTCACTCGACAGCTTTGCTTTGGTTACCAACAAACCTTTTCACCCCCATGCCTGGAAGTGCACAACAGTGAATCAGGAAAGCTGAGTCAGACCCTCAGCCCTGGTGGCTGCTGCAGAGCACCCTGAGTGCCACCACAGCATGGGGGTGGCACTGCCCTTCTCCCCTGCCTCCCACAAGAAACCCCAGGGCTCATTCCACCATCATCTGCAGCCATTCCTCCAGAGTTTAGCACTTTCATATTTGCCAATATGTTTGATAGGACAAGGGAAAATGGATTTAAACTGAAAGAAAGTGGGTTTAGGTTGGATGTTAGGAAGAATATCATCCCTGTGAGGGTGGGGAGGACCTGAGGCTGCCCAGAGCAGCTGTGGCTGCCCCTCCATCCCTGCAAGTGTCCAAGGCCAGCTTGGACAGGGCTTGGAGCACCCCAGGACAGTGGAAGGTGTCCCTGCCCATGGCAGGGGGTGGAATGAGAAGAATTTTAAGGTCCCTTCCAAACCAAACCAGATAAGATTCTGTGATTCAAGGTGACCCTCCTGAAATCCATCCATGTTTCTTCATGGATCTTAAACCTCGATATCCAGGACTCTCACTGGATCTCCATGTGTCTGTTTCTGACAGCAGAGAGATTTCCTGATTCCTACATGGCTCTGCTGGACACAAAGAGGGGGAGTCAGGGCTCATCAGGGTGGGCAGTGGGAAGGACACCCAGGAATAGGCAACTCACACTGCCTCCCACCTTTCTGAGATTATCTTTTTAGGATAAAAGGTTCAGATTCTGGACAAAGAGTTTTCATACATGGAAGAACTGGGAGAGGTAACCCAGGACTGAGTTGGAAATGTTCTTTCAAGCAGAGCAGCAGCATGGTCATTATCATACACAGGCTGCTTTGGGTACCAAGTCATCAGTTCATGAAAGATCTGGGGTAATTTTAGCTTTGGGCTGACTGCTTTTTGCTTGGTCATATAACTGGCATCTCTGCAATGTCAGGATCTCTCCTGAGATGCAAGTTTTAGCTGTGTTTGTTACCCCACAGCTATCCAGAGAGTTTATTTTAGCATTCATTAAACGTGCCTCTCACGCAGCCTCTCGGCACAAATGCAGAAACCTAATCTCATTTATTGACAAATGCGAAGCAAAATATACTTCCATGCCAAGGAGTTCATTGCATTCTTTGTCCTTGCCCTTCAGGCAGAAGCCTGAATGAGCAGATGAAACACGAAAGATCTCTGCAAGGGAAACAAACTGTGCCTGGGGCAGTGATCAGGGGGCTCCTGGCCTTGGACAGACACCCTGCCCTGCTCCAGCCCCTCCACCCTGCATCCTGTGGCCAAGGGACCTGTTAGCCAGGCTCTGGATCCAAACCACATTAACACAGCCCTTTTCAGGCATCATGGCACAAGCAGCTTGTTCTGCTCATGGCAGAAGGCAGAGCCAGTGCTGGGCTCTGCTGTGCTGTGAGCTGGAGCTGCTGTGCCCACTCACTGTCGCAGACATCTTTTATGAAAAATCCTTTCCTGAGGATTTTTTTCTCTTGAGAAGCCGAGACGGCTCAGAAACAAAATGCAAACATTGATTATCTGCTGCTGTGGAATGCAACAGGTGGATTTTTAATTGGCCCATGTTGGTAGTTTCTAATTAATGGCCAATCACAGTCAGCTGGCTTGGACAGAGAGCTGAGCCACAAACCTTTGTTATAATTTCATTCCTTTTCCATTCTTAGCTAGCCTTCTGATGAAATCTTTTCTCCTATTTTTAAAGTATAGTTTTAATGTAATATATATCATAAAATAATAAATCAAGCCTTCTGAAACATGGAGTCAGATCCTCGTCTCTTCCCTCATCCTCAGACCCCTGTGAACACGGTCACACATCCACAATGACATCACAGAGCAGGGCAGGCTGAGGAAGCCCTGCCCAGCACTGCCAGCTACCCAAAATGGAGCAATGTACCCCATCTGTGGGTGTCTCCCAAGCCTCTTTCCCCACCAGAATTCCTCTTGCCTCTAAGCTCTGCAATGGAAATCAGGCAGGTGAGGGTTTGTTTTGCTGGGCAGTGCAGCTGAGGTTTCTCTCCTGCAGAGAGCAGCAGGTTTGCACGGGCACAGCTGAAGCTGGTTACCCTTGTGCACAAGGACTGTGCTAGCAGCTGGAAGATCCTCCTTCCCTCCCTTCACCCTGCCCAACTCCACATTGCTCTGTGCCAGCCCTGCCCCACTCCCCTGAGCTGGGAAATGGGCACAGGAGCTGGGCAGCCATGCAGTGCAGGCAGGGGGACGTGGCCAGGTTCAGGGAGCAGCTTTGCCTCCCTTCCCTGGCCTGTTGTCTCCCAGGAGCATCCAAACCCAGCTCCCTCCTTGGCTGATCTGCTTTCTCACAGCAGCAACGAGCACCAGGCTCTGAGGAGACTCCACAAAGCCACACCTGCACTGCTGCTGGAACAACACCAGCCTGCCCCAGAGCAAGGAGATTTCTCTCCAGGAGCACTTGGGTCAAGCCAAGGGGTGGGGAAGAGCAGGGACACACTTTTGGTGTGCTTTGAACCAGAGATGGGGATGCTGAGCACAGGAGTTTTGTCAGTGGTTTGACTGGAGGGAGAGATGTACAAGAGACACAAAAAGAGCATCAGGGTCAGTGCATGCTCTGCCAGAGTGGTGTGCCAGCCAAAATTGCATCTCCACACCCCCAGAGGGCTGGAGCACATCAGGAACCAGGGAATTCTTGCAAAGCCCTATGGACTTCAAAGTGGAAGAAAAAACTCGTGTGAGCACAAACATATGTACACATGCACACACACAGAGTTTTGGAGGGGAATAAAGTCCCAGCCTTCAAATCAAAAACCTGTTGAAAGCCAGAGGGTTGGATGCTCAGCTGGTGCATATCACACATCCACCAAAAAAAAGCCAGAGGAGATAGGTCAGAGAAACATCTGCTGAGAACCTGCTGTGTGGATTTCAACCTGATTTCACCCCCAAATTAAGCAAATGTGCAAATTCTGACACCAAGGAGAAGTTTCTCTGAAGGGCTTCCAAACATTGGTCAGTGATGGAGGAAATCTGGTTCAAATTTTTGGGGTGTCTTTTTTCAAAAATAAGCCAACTACACATTAAAGCACCTGAATTTAGTGTTGGCGTAGGGTAAATTAAATTTTCACTGCTTGCCTAAAGAACACTTTTTCTGTCCATCTCACACATTTGTAGCTGTCTTTTTCTGATCTGACAGCCAAATACCAGACTTGGAGAGTAAATGTGGTTTCCTTCTCCTCCTCATCCTCACCGTGGATGAAAATTTAGCAAGAAAAACTGGGCTCTGACTCCTATTTGTAGTCAAAAATCTAAAGGGATAGTAGGGATGAAACACATTGTAGAAGAGCTCCAGGACCACCAGACTCCTCAGGAGTTTGACCACAGCATTTCTGCAGGAAGGCAGCTTGGTGTGGTTATTGATCTCTGCAAGGCACCTCTCCTCCTATCAAGGAGCTCTTGCCTTCCAGACACTCCTGAACTAAAACCCATTGTAAGAACTGATGACTGAGCCTGCCAAGCCTAATTACCAGAGTTATTAATTACCTAAAATGTTTAATTTTTACCATTATCTCTTGTATTTGTTGTTACAATTCGAAACATCTCAAAAATGCAACAACGGAGCGCTGCCCTTGTTGGAGAGGAGACCATCCCAGGTCACACTGGCTCAAACACCATTTGGTGCCTGGGCACAGCACCAGAGGCAGGAGCAGGACCACACACACCTCTCCCTGCTCTGGCACCCCATGGCATGGGCAGGGAAGTGGCAGTTTTGCTCAGTTTTGCCCCAGTCATCCCCTGTGGGTGCAGTGAGAGCTTCCCCTTGGGCAGAGTCCCCTTCCCCAGCCATGTGACTTTGTTGTGTGTCCCGGACAGGAGGTCAGCACAGCAGGTGATGCATGTCCAAGCTCCAGCCCTGCTGGAGAGGCCTTCGCCCTCCCAAAGTGCCTTCCCTGCCAGCACGTCCCTGGGCAGCCCCAGGACAGCACACACCCACAGGAACCAGGGCAAGGAGCTCCACACAGCCCCAGGGAGCCAGGAGTGCTGCGAGGCTCCTACCCAGCTTTCCACAGCCTCATCCTCAGGGACACAGGTGCAGATTCCCCAAAGGAAAGCTCCAGGTTATCCCACAGCCTCTGTTCTGAGCACTGCTTCTAGCACAGACATCATCCAACCTTTACTGGGATTTCAGCCTTGTGACTTCTCAGCCTGGATTTAGGATCCTAGGCATGAGTTGCCTCTCTCAAGCTTCTCTTGAACTTGATTTCTTCAAGTTCTCTTCGAGAGACACAGTGTTTTTTAATGGAGCTTTCCTGCCAGAAGAAGCAAGCACAGCCAAGCAGGAGGTGTGTTACCCAGAGCTCCACTCATTGTATATTCCAAGAGCTGTAACAGAGCTCTCAGGCACTGGAAAAGGCACAGAGTCCTGCTGAACATCCCCCCTCATGCACCTGAATGCACCCATTGGAATCTGAGGGGAAATGAGAAGGGATCAGAGGAACAGGAGGCTCATCTCCCCCATTTCACTGCCTCAGGAGTTATGCCAGTGTCTCATCCCACCTTGTCCGAGCAGTTTTCAGCTCAGTTCCTTTGGATCTCAGCCTGAGGCAAGCCCTGGGCTCAGGGCAGCACTCAGAGCAGGCTCTGGCAGGGCAGAGGCAGGAGGAAGGATGTCAGAGCCAGGCTGCTCGTGGCAGCACAGCTCTCCTTCAGCCAGGTTGCAGCTGGAGCCCATCACGTTAATGAGGCAGGAGAATGAGCTGAGCACATGACCTGCAAGGTCGGCAGCCAGGCTGTGCTCAGCCCCTCTCCAGATGTTCCTCCTCTTTCCAGAGACTGCCTTTCCCAGGTTACTTACACCTCCAAAAAGGGATTGAAAATGGAATGCCCAGGGCTCTGACTCACCAGCTTTTGGATCCATAGTGGGATTACTTACTAATGTACTGTTCTGCTGCATCCTGCCCCTCTGCCAGGCGTTCCCAGCCCTGCAGTCTGCCTGACTGAGAGATGGGTTATCCCTCAGCCCTGCTGCGTCCCTCTCCTGTAACTCCTGTTTGTATAAACACCTGAGACTGTGAGCCATGGACAGTGGAGCAACAGAGATACGTGCTCTGTTCAATCCCTCCTTCAGCAGAGCTCCAGGGAAGACCAGAAAGGAGCTGGGATTCACCTCTTGCTTTACCCCAGCATGAATCACTGGAGCTTGTGAGTCAGACCCCCTCCATTCCCAAAGCTGAGCAAGTCCCTGCACGTTCCCCAGTGCGTGGTAACTGTCCCCATGTGTGCTCTGAGCCACATGAACACCAGCCCATGGAAACACATATGTGCACATGGAGCACAGCTGACATCTGCTACCTCGTGTGCCTGGGTGTTTATAGAAAACAGAACTGCTACTGTGGGATATCCGCCGTGGGTTATTGTTCATGTAAACAAACCTTTCTGGCTAATATTTCTACCAGCTCCTCAGAACTGGAGTCTTTCCTGAGAGCAGAAAGCTGAGAACAAATCAGGAGCGTGTTCACCCTGCAGCGTGGACACAGCCCACACAGAGGAGCCTGGGCTGGCAGGGAAGGAGCTGCTGTGCCCGTGCTGCTGTTGAGGATCTCTGAGGCTGCACTCAGCATCTGCAGGGGGTTCCACATCCCCATCCTCCCTCCCCAACCCTGTGGTAACGTGGCAGCACTCTAAAGCAGCCAGGCTCACAGGCCTGGGCAATGTGCACCTGCCTCTGCCACAGTGCCACAGCTGGCTCCTGCCCAGGGGGCACCTTCCCCTTCAAGCCTTGGGAGTTTCAATTGCAATCCCCTCTGCGCAACCTTTCTACCAATTCCTGGCTCATCTGGTAGCTGAGGTCAAGCCAGTTCCTACTGAAACATGAGATTCTCTCTGCAGAGACTCTTCACCTGCTCTCTGAGTAGTTTTCCAGCATTAGCAATTGCCATGGGCAGTTCAGGAGAAAGCAAAGTGCCTGTGCTGCCAGCTTATTAGCACTGACAAACAGCAAAAAGCTGAAGCACACGCAATGTTTTCCTCAACACCAAATAAAAATAAGAGAAAATGCCTGGAATTGCTGGGGAATTTGACCAACAAAATGCTTTACATTTCTCTGGTCTTTTCTCCCCAAGTGACCTCACGAAAGTACAGATGAAATGCAGACCCTTTTCAACTCACTTATCTCGCTAGCAAGGCTTCCTCCAGCCCTTTTTTCTTCTCATCCCAGTCCCCTGCCACAGCTCTGGCTCTGCTCAGCTCTGCAGTGAACGTTGGCGTTGGTCTTGGTCCGTTTGTCCCACCTCCCCAAAGTCTACCCCAAATCTTTCAGAACGTGCCAGGGCTGCTGATTTTACACTCAGGATCTTGTCTCAGTGTCATGGCTTTGATTGCACCGTACATGATAAAATACATCTGCCTCAGACCTGAACCTTGTGGGAGCATTTCACATTAATTTGTGGGTCTGTTCCCACATTCCACAGCTCAGGTAGTCCCTGCAGGGTGTGTGCTCCACGTGTGCAGGGTGGGACACGAGCCATCTGTTTTTCAATGCATGTCACAAACGTCTAAAGAGGGATCCTGATGGTTTGTTTTCATAGGTGGACACCATCTCCCTCTGGAGGCCTTCACAGGCTCTTCCACTGGCTAAAGCTGTAGCCAAGGCACTCACTTTAGGACAGCTGAATTGCTAGAGGCATGAAAATGTGAGTTTAGGTTAAAGATAGTCCTGGTCCTCAGAACAAAGCTAGCCCTTCACATGAGATCAGCAATCCTCTTTTACACATTCACAGAAGCCAAAACAATTGTGTTAAAAGCCGCAGTGGAAGACCAATCCTCTCCTCCCCTGAGTTTTAGAGACCTCATGGGAAATCTAGCACACCCCATGGCACATGGATGCTCTTTCTTAAAACTGCTGTTTCGGCCTTCCAGAGGTTGTTCTGCTGCTCTGGTCCACTGGCAGTGAGAGCTTTACCTGGGGCAATTCTCCAGAGCAGCTGGCAGGGCTGGGACATCACCTCTGGAGTCCAGGTGAGTCTTGGCCGTGCCAGAGCTGTCCTGGGGTTCTACAGAGCACACCCCAAGGGTAATTTTCCATGCAGGCTTTTAAGAGCACAAGGGTCTGAAAGACTGTCAGAATGTCAGAGGGATCAAAGTCTGGCCCTCAGCAGAGGCTGCTCAGGGATGAGTGTGAAGGATGAAGGCTTTGCATGCTGCCATCATTCCCTCACTTTCCCCTGCACAGACAATCAAATGAATGTTCCTCTCCTGATATCTGTAGATACTGCATGAGATTTGTGTAGATGCCTGTTCTGCCTCCTGGTTTCAGTGGGGTCAGCACATCCCTTTTGCAGGGAAATTCTACAGCCTGGGAAAACAGAGAGCACAAATCCCCCTGACAGTGCCCAACCAGGCTCCTGCTGTGTGCCAGGGCTGGGGTTTGCATCAGCCTGGGCATGCTGGAGAGCAGGCTGAGGTCCAGCCTCAGGCTGAAGGAATGGTCCATAGGATGATCTGTGGATCATTCTGGTCTGTGTGCCTGGACTGGGACATCCACTCAGAAGTGGTTGCAGGAGGAACTCCTCACTTCTAAAGGTTCTTTTGGGGAACCATTGCCAGGGTGTCCCTTAGACCACATAGCAAAGGTGACCCATGATGGGAAAAGGTGTTCTCAGGTTCTGTTGGACCCAACCAGCCCAACCCCAAGTGGGGTTTGATTCAGGGACACCACAGACAACCAAGGGTCTTCTTCTAATGGATCCACAGAGCAAAGAGAGGGCAAACGAGCAACCTGGATCTAAACAATCCACTTAACAAGGAATGCAAATGAAAGGATGCTGTGCAAGCCAAATACAGAACCTTTCAGTTCTCTGCTTGAGGTACAGAATGACAGAATCATAGACTCATAAAATCGTTTAGGTCCCTATGATCAACAAGTCAAACTTTGACCAATCACCACCTTTTCAACAAGACCAGAGCCCTGAGTGCCACATCCAGTAATTTCTGAACACCTCCAGAGATGGTGACTCCACCACCTGATCAATGCAATCATCATAATGATCAATGCAATCATCCCCAATGATCAATGCAAGCATCCCAATGATCAATGCAATCGTCCCAATGATCAATGCAAGCATCCCCAATGATCAATGCAATCATCCCCAATGATCAATGCAATCATCCCCAGTTCTACTCTGGATCCATTAGCAGGCACAAGGGGGGTTTCCACTCCTCTGTGGGATTTATATGTGATGAAACAGCTGACAATGCATCTCAGCAGAAGACTTGGTTGTCACTGTGAGTAATGACAGGTAAAGAGTCTTTCCTTTTTCTCTCCAGAGCAGTGAACTACTGCAGGGCTTTGATGTGGCACTACAGACCTGAGCCTTGCTCACACCTGGCCCTTCTCAAAGCAGGTGGCTGCTCCCTGGGCAGTCCCAGTGTGCCCCATGTCCCCTCTGTGCCCGAGCCAGTGCCTCCCAGTGCACCAGCAAAGGAGATGCCCACGATGCAGGCACTGCCCTGTGCCCTCTGCATTTCACAGGCAGGGCAGGGTGATGCAGGCTTGAGACAGCCCCCAACCCCTGCACCCTCCTGAGCCCCCAGGGCAGAGTTTGTCATCTTCAAGCAGCTGTTGCTTCTCCCTGGTGATTCCAAGCTCCCTGTCTTGAAGCTTTCCCAAAAGCCTCCTCCCAGATCCCACAGCTCTGTTCTGGTGGCACCAGCACCCAGTGCCACCCCAGCAGCTCGGATGGAGCGGCCCCTGCTCAGGGCACTGCAGGCTCTCCATGCCCAGGGTGAAGGGATGAAAAAGGGAAGGGGCAAATCCTGCCGCCAGCGATGGCAGTGCAAAGGCAGAGCAGACCTGCTCAGGTCAGGAGCGGTCACTCATGTCACCCCACAGCACAGGAGCAGCACAACTGCAGCCAGGCAAGCGAGGAGCTGAACTGACAGGCTCAGGACAGGACCCCAGCCAGCTTTTAGCTTCTTTTAACACTGATAAAACACAAAGCCTGACACGGTTGCTGCTCTCTCCAAATGCATTGCCAGATAAACCACAGATAAGAAACAGCCCAGGATAATCCCTCCCTGATACCATGAGAGAGAAAGGAATTACACTGGGCTGCATTACCACCAAACCTTCTGTATCCTTCCAAGACAGTTCTTGCAATACCCATGTACTCAGGAATCGAACTGTTGCCGTTAAAACATTTAATCCTGGCAATATCATAAATATTGCCTTACCCAGTCAGCAAAGAACAGTCAGATCCCTGAAGAACAGCCTGATTTCAGGAATATCAGCATATCAGCAGAGCCCACGTGTCTTTCACTACAGGTCATTGCAGTTACCTCAAAAACCGAGGCTGTAACTAAAATCTGATCTCTGAGAATTGGTCTGTCTCAAGGAACACTACCTGTGATCCTCCAAAATTATGACTTTTGATATTTACCTCAGGAAAAGGCAAAAAAATAACCAACTAAACAGCAAATCACCACACAGCAGAACCCCCAGAGAATCAGCACAAACCCCCTCACTTCCCCTATCACCATGACAGGAGCTGAGTACTGCTGTTCGTGAAAGAGCATATTGCCCTGAAGTGCTGGGGCTTTGGGTATTTAAACAAAAAAAAAAAAAAAAAATAAAATAAAAAAAGGAGGAGGAAAGAAAAAAACGAGAGAAGATGAAGAAGAAAGCAGACCTGTAACAAAAGCAGACCTATAACAGCATGAAATATGAATGAGATGCAGAGATTTGCACACTCGCCTGGCAAACATTCCCTGGCATTTGCACCCTCATGCAACCCACAAGCACTTTCCTGCTGGCTTGTCTCTTCTTCCTTTAAGTAAAATTTGTTAAAAATGGGAAGTACCTTTTCCTGGGTCAGGTTCTCTTTCCCCTTTTTTCCCTTCTTTGTTCTTTTTGCTCTTTCCTTTCCCTTTTTTCTTGCTCTCGGACATTCTGCACAAGTGTTTACAGTCTCAGGAAAAGACAGTCCACACCAGATCTATATGCCCCACGACTGCTACTCCAAATGTTACTTGCCAGCTGCAACTTCCGACTGTTCTTATATTGTTTCTGACACAGACAACACCCACCACTGGGTGGAGAAGCAAAACTTTAACCGTTTGCTCACTGCTCCCAGTTGGCTGAAGAGATGCCCTGGGTTGCGGTGGGAGGCTGAGGGAAGCAGGGCTATGGGACAGGAGAAGCTCACCCGGGAGTGTCGCGGGCACATGAAGTCCAGAGGTGGTTTTCCACTTGCTGGTTCTGTCTCTGACTGGAAGTAAGTTCTGAGCAGCTTCTGAGCATCCCAGAAATGAGTGTTTTGGGCAGTTGCTGAAGTTCAGACAGTGGTATGAGAGAGGCAGTGGAGTCTAAAGAGAAGGGCAGAGGTTTGCCAACCATTTTCATTTTGCTTTGATCCTGCAGAGGGGTTAAGTTGGCCTTTCTCTTCCTATTGCTGTTCCCACCATAAATCAGAGGGACTTGACCTGCCCTTGCACCCAGCTCTTTGCTGTCCCAGGAAGTCTTTCCAAAAGTTAGGAATAGCAGGAGAGCCCTTACCTGCACTTCTTGTCTCTGTCCTCCATCTCTTGGAGCTCTAGGTGGTTGGTTAAGCCCACATCTCACCTGCTTGGGGCTTAATCACGCCCTTTCCACAGTCCAACAGGTGATGAGGGACTCAGCCCAGTCCCCTTCTGCAGGGCTGCCCGTGCTGACATCGCCTCAAAAGTCCATCAGGATCCCCAGCAGGAAAGCCCCAGAGAACTGCCAAGTCATTCCCAGAAGCAGCTAAGGGCTTCAAAGGCCAAAAGGGATGAGGAGTTGTAGGGCACTGGGCAGCACAATTGATCCAGTCACCCATGGGCCAAACCCAGCTCCGCACTGGTGAGCAAAGCGTGTCCTCCAGAGACGCGCTCCCGCCTGGTGTGTGGACATCGAGAAATGAACGAGGTATCAGCCCCCTTGGGATCCTCTCCCAGTGGTTAATCACCCTCATTGTTAACAATGTCTGCCTGCTCCGAAGTGAAATATCTGGCTCCACTGTCCAGCCATTGTTTCTTACTCTTGTTTTCTCCTCTAGATTAAAAAGCCCTTCAGCAACTGGTATTTTCTCCCATGGAAGTAGTACACTCTGTAATCAAGTTATCCCTCAATTTTCTTTTTTGATAAGCTAAACAGATCAAGTTTGTTTTTTTTTTTTCCATTCCTTGCTGTATGGCATTTTCTCCAGCTCAGGATCATATCTGTGGCTATCCCATTTTGCAATATCCTACTTAAGCTAAGAACACAAAAACCAGGCGCTATTCCATTGTCTCTTGTGGACAGAGGAAAATACAGAGGCAAAATCCCTTCTGCCACCCATTCCCAGCCTTTTTAACTCCCAAGTGCTCCATTCAGGCACTGGGCTTCACATGGAAAATCTGTCCCTCTGTGTTTCTACAACAGGTCTTACCAAGTCCCTGCTCTGCCAGACGGAGTCACCAAGAGGAATTATTTTGCTTTTCTGCAGCCCCAGTCTCTGTGGTGAAGTTTCCTTTTGTTTTCAATGGGCCAGTGTGCCAAGCCACACCGAGCACCCTCTCTAGCTTCTTTCTCCCCACTGGCCCTTGAAACCCCAGCAGTCTCTGTCTCTTGCTGACTTTATGAGCATTTTCACCTCCAGGCTGCTGGTGACAATGATCTCACAGGAACACCTCATGGACCAGTGACCTCCTACCAGCACTGGCTTTGTTGAACACTCCTTCACCTGTATGTGAGGGGCAAAGGAGACCTTCCAACAGTTACAGCAGAGGACATCATCCCACTGAGCACTGGAGAAGCTGAGATGTGAACACCAGACAGCACCTGAGCAAACCTGCTCAGAACTCTCACATAAAAGCTCCCAAGTTGGCTGATTTGGAGTTGAAGTCTAACATACATTGTTTTAACCTAGAACCACAGAATGGTTGTGGTTGGAAAGGACCTTGAAGCTCATGTCATGTCATTCCACCCCTGCCATGGGCAGGGACACCTTCCATGAGACCATGTTGCATCAAGCCCATCCAACCTGGCCTTGGACACTTCCAGGGATGGAGCAGCCACAGCTTCTCTGGGCAAACCTGTGCCAGAGCCTCCCCACCCTCACAGGGAAGAATTTCTTCCTAATGTCTAATCTAAACCTACCCTGTTTCAGCTTAAAGCCATTCCCGTTATCCTCTCACTCTATGCCCTTGTGAAAAGTCCCTCCCCAGCTCTCCTGCAAGCACCTTTAGGTACCTGAAGGCTGCTATAAGGTCTCCCCGAAGTCTTCTCTTCTCCAGACCCTCCATGTTTCCTTGTCACAGGACAGCAGTTGTCCATCACACTGTTTCTTTTTCAAAAGCAAGGTAATAGTGGTTACTGACCAGTTGGTGTCTTCTGGGTCACTATGAGCGATGATTGCCACACGGTTATTCCACTCTTTGGCTCATTACCATATTTCTCTTAGCTAATATGTTTGTAAAGCCCTGTAATTCTGTACTTGAGCTCTGCTTGATAGGTGATTTCCCTCCAGATGTCTTTGAGCTTGTTGTCTACACATCATAATTCCAGATGGACATGGATTGCTACCTCTTTGCTAAATTTGTTGATCTTCTTATTGCTTCCAGTTGTGGCTTTCAGTACTACCAAGATAGGACATCTATGGGATAAACCTTGTCCATATTTGTGGCTCTGAAATCTCAGCTTTCTTCGTCTCTTCTCAAAGAGCTCTGAGTTCTACTCATTTTCTTGAGAATGTTTTAACACCCAACCAATTTCACCCAGTTTTTCTCAGCCTTGGGAAAACAGTTCCTTGGAATCCTCAGGAGTGGATCATACCTGCATGATTAGAGCTCCCTTCTCATATCTTGTATGAATGGAAACCCACCATGAGCACTGTCCCCAGGCCAACCACGAGGGATTAACACAACCACCTAAATCCATAAGACAGCATTTACCAGGCATAATGAGGCCCTAACCCAATTCTCTTGGTTTTGGTGTTAAATCTGCTGAGTTTTGAGGGACTTGAATGTTTTACTCCTAGGGATAGCTGCCTCACCAGCATGTGTGTCCTGAATGGATGTGTGTCATTAAAAACACATTTTCCTCCCTCCCTTCTTTTCTTTTGCAATTATATTTTCATCCTGAATTAGCTTTTCCCACAAATTCCTTCACATGAGGACTGTATTTTTAAGCTCCTCCCCACCATTTTTGAAGATAAACTATAAAACTGTTAAAGACACAAAGTCTGTTTGTTCTTGGGATCATCTCTGCAAAGTCCTTGCGTTTAGCAGAGGTTTTTAAAGGTAACAAGTGCAGCTAAAATGATGCTCTACCTTTTCTTCCCCTGCCTTTTTTTCCAAATAATCAAAGATTCCCTACTGCTGAACAGTGCTCAGAGGGTGAAGCTGTGCACAGCTCAGCAGAAAATAAAAATCTAAGTCTAAGAAGAAGTGGCAGCGTGTGGCTTGGCCCCACCACCCTAAGCAGCCTGGGATTTGTGATGGGAAGAATTGCACCAGCAGCACCCAGCGTGGCTATTTTTGTACCCTGGCACAATCCCAGTCTCAACTGTGACAGGAATATTACATGCAGATTAATTTTTACCTTGGCAGGTGTACATCCTGTACATCTTGACACCTTATCCAGCGGGCTGGCCCCTGTCCCAGGGCAGGGACCCGCCCCTCCAGATCCAGATTTATCATGGGTTCTGTGGAATACACTCTCCTAAACAACCCCAACATACAGCAGCCACATTCAGCAGAACTTCAGTCCTCCTGTGGCTGCACTGACACAATTCAACCTTCCAATGGCAAGTGGATCCCAGCCTGGTGTGCCAGGTGCCTCATCTGGTGGTCAGCACACATTTTAACGGCTGTGCTCTCACAAGTCACTTCATATTTCATTCTGAAACAGCTTTTAATGTTTATGGCTTTGAACAGCCTCGTAGAGAGTTATAACTTAAACCACCATCAACACATGGGTTTTTCAGGCTTTGCAATTCCTGTACAGCTTTAGGCTTGAAGGAGAGGAGGAATGTAATTTATATAAGAGGCTGAGCCATACCTTAAGCACAGATAATTCTTGCATGAAATCCAGCATTCTGAGCAGCAAGGTGAATTCACCAGGCAGAGAATCCTTGCCCTCATTAGGATTTGCTTCTATGCAAACCCAACAAGTTGGGATCCTTTATAATCCCCTCGAAATCAGAACAGAGATCAGGCAAAAGAGAACCTCCCTACCTCATCCCCTACATAGCATCCATTGCCATCTGATGCTGTGGAATTGCTTCTTCAGAGAAAGATCCCAGATCAGCTTGGTGGAGAATGGAGCCCGTGGAGAAGAGCGACGCTGCTGCTCTGCTTCTCCTCTGCTCCCGTGCGGAACAGCAGTGTGCTCTCCAGGGAAAAACTGCCAGCTTTGCATCTGGAAAGGAATTCATGCAACACCTCCCAGCCTGATGGGGATTAATAAAAAAGCTCTGAGCATCACTGCTCCTCGATATTAGCTGCAGCTCCTGCAGATTCCCAGTTTCAGGAGCGAAGTCAGGCGCGCACGCTCCGCACACGCCTGTGGCTGCACTTCCAGCAGCAACCCTGGCAGCACAATGACCCATTTTACATCGTGGCATTCTCACAATCTTCCACTATTGGCTTAACTCTGCCTTCACTGGCATCACCAGGAGGTGGCCATCAGCTTCTGGGGAACCTGTGTGTCACATTCCATGGACTGTGCTGGAACTGCCAGCTCCTGCTTAGTGGTGGAGTGAGCCCAAAATTGGTGAGACCCAGAAATACTTGCACACTATTTCTGGAGATGTGGAATAAAGGAAGGCACAGTAGGACTGTACCTGTCAGCATCCCTTTGGCTCATCAATGCAATCTGCTGGACACCATTTTCCTATGACCCTGTTCCTACAAGGCACAGCAGACTTGGCAAAAAGACAATGGCATTGGGAAAGCAGCAGAGCTGAAGCTCCTGACAAGCTGAGTCCCAACTGCAGTTTTCTGAAGCAAACCTACTGTAAAACCCTCATGCCACTGCCTGAGACCCTGGGGGTTATCCCCTCACAAGTATCTCCTGCCAGAAGACAAGGTACTGGCACTTGCTGGACCACCAGCTCACCTCAAGCTGTGCACCAGGTTTGTCTGCTGGCACTGACAAGCTGGGAAAGGTATTTTTTAGCTAAAAATACCATCCTTCTTTTTGCAGCTCTTGCTGCCACATCTTTTGCTGCCATGAAGGAAAAGAGAAAAACCACTCAGCAAGTTCAGCTATTTATCAGTCCAATAAGGACAATTAAGCTCCACTCAAGCACTGCCTGATATCCCTGCGTTGCACAAATGGCATTTTTCCATTCTCAGTTTCCCATCTGCGTTTTCCCAAATCCAGCCTCACACCCACTGCACATGCACACACAGCTCTGAAAGGGGAAAAGTCTTGTGGATGCTTGATAGAGACCTGACACAGCCAGCCCAAGTGGGATATTTCACATGGCAACTCCCTTTCCTTTTCATCCTCAAGGAATCAAATCCTCATCCTCATAGGGTTTATCATACAGCAGTTATGTCTTACAACCATACATGGTTTTGCTCACAGAAGTGACCATGTTTTACCAAATCTTATCAAAGTCCAGATGAATTTAATTCTGAAAGCAGGCAGAAAGACAGGGAGGCACCTCCTGAAGGTATCCTCAACTCACTGCTGACACACTCAGCAAGCCCATCCCTTGGACTCTGATGTCAATGGAGTCACCACTAGCTTGGAGAAATCCCAGCCCATGTTTGCAGCTGCTCCATGGGGTGAGAATTGAGGCTACACCAGGCCCCACTGCTGGAGAATTTGGGCACTGTGGGGTGTCTCTGTGGGTGCCCTTTGATGCCTGGGTGCCTCCCACAGCTGCCAGGTCAGTCACTCCTGGTGGCCCTGGGTGTTCCTGGCCCATCACAGCAGTGGCACACAGTCCAGGCTGAGCCTGGGCTCAGCTCCATCCTTGCAGCACCACGGGCTTGTGTGTGAGCAGGCTCAGCTGATGGGCTTCAGTGGTGGGCTTTGAATCACAGATCTGCTCTGTCCATCTCACAGACTGAGCTTCTGAGGCTGCTCAGAGCAGCCCTGCTGGGAAGGGGCACAAACTCACTCATCACTCTGGGACAGCTCCAGTTAAGTCACTGTGTCTGTGCCCATGAGCCAGCCCAGACACCAAAAAGCAGAATTCAGCTCCTTGCTGACCCCTCCACCCCAGCCCTCAGCACCTCTGAGATCCTCCTGGGTGTTTATCATCCCAGCAAGAGACATTTCCCATTTCCTTTAACAATTCCTCTTTATTTTCTCCTCCTGCCCCTGCAAACAACAGCATTTTCCACATGAAATCCATGAACAAGGCACCCTCCATTCACACCTCCACCCTAAGCCTCTCTAGGTCTGGCCAGGCAAGGCTAGGAAGTTTTGTGGAGAATTCCATGAATTCTTATAGTCTCTTTTTCTCTAGAGGCAACTCTGCTAAAGTGCTGAAGGCCCCAGCAGGTTATAGCCTCCCACAAAGAAATGGGAAAGTTGCTTTTAGGAATGTTTATATTGAAGGGATAGCATGAAGCCTCTCGAGCTCAGCCCTTTGCCTGCTCACAGGGTCAGCTGGAGCTGGAGGAGTGGAGCTGGAGGCAGAGCCCGTGTGAGGGGCACTCTGACACCTCAGCTGCTTATCTGTGTGTATCAGAGAGTGATCCTTGCCTGAGCACTGTGCCAGACCCAGGGTCTGTAGGAGGTTCTGCTTCCCTTCCCCTCCCTGTCCCACACATCCATCAGTTCCTCACACCTACACCCACAGACCCATGGCATGTCTGCAAGGCAAAATGCACCCAAAACCACAGCCAAGGACAGAAAAAGAACATCTTTTGTGTTAGCTCCCCAATTCAGAAGAGAACTTGGACAGGATAAAGGTTGGACGGGAGGAACTGAAACAACACGGAGCAAAAATGATCAGAAGTTGCTCTTGGAGTTTCCAGAGATCTGAACTTGGGCAGGAGGCTGCGTGTAGGAGATCCCAGATGTGTAAGAGCTCATGAGGGTCCACAAAGGAAGGGCTCACCTCATCATGGGCCCAGCTGGGTCTGGTTCTGTGCAAGCCCAGAGAGTGCAGCTGCAAGGTCCTGCCAGGGACACACCAGCATCTCAGAAAGCCTCTGCAAGGATATCGACCAGAACACCTGAGCTCTGCCTTAGAGAAATGCTGCAAAAAAACAATTAGAGATTGTATCTCTACCCAAATGAAGGCTCTTTCCCAGAAACCTCTTCCAGGACCTTAAAAGATCTAGAAAAGCAGATACAGCATCACTCACTGCAATGCTGTGGAAGGAGAGCAGGATCAGATGGACAAGTACATTATGCAGGGCACATGTTGTTCTGTGTTGTATTTGCCTGGTGAAAATGTACTCTGAAGCAGCAGAGTAATTGGATGTGCTGCATTTGAATCCATGGAGGAGATGCTGGGGGTTAACCCCAGTGGGCAGCTAAGCAGAACACATCACAGAGATGCTGGCTCACTCCTTGCCATCCCCAGTGGGATGAGGTAAGAGAAAAGGCAGAATAAAAGCAAGAAAATTGGGGGTCAGGATAAAAATAACAATAATAACAACTGCTTTATAAGTGAAGGATGAGTAGAAGAGACGAAAACAAAACAAAAAAGTGATGCAAAGGCAATCACTCATCCCCTTCCATGAGCACACGATGCCCAGCCAGCTCCCAGGCAGATGGTTAACCCATTCACTGCCAGCCATGGTGCTGAATGGTGTGGAGTATCTCTATGGTCAGCTCATCTGCCGGCCTGTGTCCCTCCAAACCTATGGCATGGCCCCAAATCTACTGGAACAAAAGCTGGAATCTTAGTTTTTTATCGGTGTTGTTTTGATCAAAAAGCTGAAACATGGCAATTGTGAGCCGCTATGAAGAAAATTAACTTTGTCCTTTCCAGGCCCAGACCATGAGACATCCAAGGCTGTGTTCAGGGAAGGTTCTGGTGTCCCCAGCACTGTGACCTGTGCTCCCCCCAGGCAGCTCTGCTGGCACTGTCACCCTGTGCTTTGGGATAGCAGCAGAGCAGGGCCACACCTGGCAGCCCTGCTCCTCGTGCTCCAGGGAGAGCAATGGGCAGGGAACAGCCCCTGCTGCTGTCTCTGCCCATGGGAGAAGGGAAGGGGGAGCTCAGGCAGCCCTGAGAACAGCGACATTCTCTGCCTGGGTGGGAAGCAGGGAAGGCAGGTGATGTCAGCACAGAAAACAGGCTGCAGAGGGAATTCCTCCAGGATGTGTGGGGAAGGAGGTGGAGACAGGAGTCCCTGTTGATTCCCAGGAATAATTCGATATGAAAATGCCTGAATTGACAGCATCAGCTACTCAGGCAGATGAGATCAGCCCACATGGATTCCAGGCAGCCCTCTGGCCCACCAGGAGTGCGAGGGCAAATCTGTGCCTTGCTCCAGGCTGCCTTAGGGTCAGGGCAATGCAGGGAGCACTTTCTTAGCTTAACTCCCCAAATCCAGAGACAGCAGAGCCCAGGAGAATGATTTTGACTTTGTAGCAGGGAAGAAGCAGCAGCAGCTCTGTGTTATTATTTTTGTCCTCCAGCACTCTGCCTCTTGTGCAGGTGTGCACGGAGCACAGGAGAAGGGAATCCAGACCTTGATTCCTGTTCTCACAGCCACTCTGTGTGTCTGGCTCCCCCAGGCTGAAGGAAGGCCTCCCACCGTTCACCGCTGTCTTTTTGGGTCCCTGCCAGGTCACCTCTGCCTTGTTCACTGTGGCACAGCAGAGGCCACAGCTGGCTGGGGAGATGCCACCAATGCCCCCTCTGCCCACGGGTGTCTGGAGCAGAGAGCTCAGCACCACGGAGCTCTTGTGATCTGCTCACACAGCCAGGGCTCTCCCCAAATTACTGCTTCCCAAACAGCGCCTTCTCATTACATAATTCTGTCTGTAATTGTTGTTGCCCAAAGGTATGAGCTGTGTTTCTTGCAGACTATTACCAAAATCATCCTTTTCTGCTCGCTGTCAAATCCCTCCCTGCCGACATTTATTCCCTGTTCTCTCCCCTCATTTGCACTGCACCTTTTGAGAGCCCAGCCCGGGGGTTCCCCAGCCTGTCCCCCGTTATCACCACGTTACCCAGAGGGGGAGTGACCATTGCCAGCGTGTCCCCTCTCGGACGGGTGCTCAGCGCGGCCGCTCCTCCCTCCATCCAGCCCCTCCACATTCTGTGAGCTATTCCAGCTAATTGGTGCTCCAGTCTCCAGCACGGTCTGCACCACACCACAGCACACTGTGAAGGGTTATCCGCTGTCTTCCCCAGTCCACTAATTGTGTAATTATGCAGAAATGGCCCGTCTGGTACAATCTATTTCTCATACTCCCCTGTGGTGCTTGTTGCTTACAATGCTCATTATTCCTCTAAGTATTTGCAGACCTTCACCCTCCATCATATTTCCACAAATTGCAGTTCTATTAACAAGGGAACAATTCCTGAAGTCCTTGCAAACACTGTATTCATTTTCTCAACTGCTCCCTCCTTTCTGGCCAGGAGCAGCCCGAGCTCAGTCTCAGGCTGGCTCAGGTCAGGGAAGGTGCCTTTGCTCTGGAGCCTGTCCCTGCCCCGTCCCCAGGCTTGGGGGGCTCTGGGGAGCCCAGGAGCTGAGCAGGGGCAGGGAGCTGTCTCACACTTGGTGCCTGTGGGGTCACACACCTCTCCCTGTGCCATGGGGATTGCTGCTGGCTCAGCCATCCCGCAAGGAGCCAGGCGGGCTCTGTGCTCATCCCGGATCTCTGCCGGGTGCCAGGCTCAGCTGGCTGAGCAATTACACTCCAGCTAAAGCCTGTGCTGCAGGCTCAGCTGCCTGCCACAGGCATGCCATAGGGCTGGGCTCGGAGCAGCCCCCTCCAGAGAGCAGGAGCCTGAGCCATGGGTGCCCCAGCATCCCTGCCTGCTGTGGGCAGCAACATTCCCCTAACCACACGGGCATGGAATAGCCTGGCTTGGAAGGGACACACAAGGATCAATAAATCCAACTCCTGGCCCTGTGCAGGGCTCCTCAGCAATCCCACCCTGCGCCTGAGAGGGCTGTCTGGCAGCCTTGGGGCTGTGACCATTCCCTGGGGAGCCTGGTCAGTGCCCACCATCCTCTGGGGATGAACCTTTCCCTGATATCCAACGTGAAACTCTCCTGACACAGCTCCAGCCTCAAGTCCTGTCACTGATCACCAGAGAAAAGAGGTCAGTGCCTGTTTCTCTTCTTCCCCTCACAAGGAAATTGTAGACAGCAACAAGGTCTACAACCCCTCAGTCTCCTCATTTCCAGGCTGAACAGATCAAGTGCTCTCCTTGGTCACCTCTCAAGCAGCTCCAAACCCTTCACCATCTCCACCACCCTCCTCTAGACACTGTCTAAGAGTTTAACATCTTCCTTACACTGCAGTGACCAGGGTCAGCACCAGACCTCCCCAGTCTGGACTTTCTGAGCTAGAAAAAGGCTGATGGGCCACAAACTTGACTGGACGTCCTGCTGGCCAGGTGATTCAGGGTAGCACAGCTGACACGAGGCACTGCTGAGTGGGGACATGGCATTTGGGGCAGGCTGGGAGGGTCTGGAGCCACCATGGAGGTCCCTGGGATGGCGGCTCCTCCAGGGCTGTGGAAGGCCAGGCCAGTCTGGTGTGAGCCAGCAGCGGGGCTGGAGGGAGCTCTGCCCAAGGCACGTGGCAGGAGATCTCGCTGGCCTGAGAAGTGGCATTTCAGGGAATTTCCCTCTCTGCAGACAAGAGCAATTAGAGGGACACCAGGGCAGCCACCATATGACTCCTGAAAAATTCAGAGCCTTGCTTTGTGTCAGTACCACCACGGGAAGGGGGGAGAGCCCCAGCTCAGCTGCTGCTTTCTGGATGGGACTGGAAACAGCACAGCTGAGCAGCAGCACTTTGTGCCAGCATATCCCTAAAATACCTCATCCCTCAAAGGAAACTGTGACATCCCCAAAGGCTGCAAGAATACGCTGGAGTTTACTGCAAAGCTGGATGCAGTAAACATCCAATGGGCAGCCTGACTAATGGTGATATCCAGAGGAAACTTATGTCAGGCCTAATTTCCATTTTGGATTTCCAGTCCAGCTTTTGGCTGGTTTGATTTGGGCCACAGATACAGTGCAATAAGAACTGTTGATCACAGTCATAGACCAAATGTGTTATTTAGCTTCACATGGGTTTATCTTTGGCGTGGTATTCCACAAGAGAATTTAAATGTCCCCATAAAATTTGATTCTAACCATCTTTCTCTAGATATTTCTGAAAGGGGTTCTCCCACAAGAGGCCTGGTGCTCTCTGCTTTCATTAAGTCTAGACATTTCATAAAGCAGTCTCTTCTTTTAGTATTCTGTCCACGTCACTGGACACCAAGAGTTGATAAGACTTTACAAAAGGGGAAGAGGAGAATACACCCAAAAACACCCCACTTTGACACCATTTAGTCAGCTCAGCTGTGAATCTCAGCAGAGAGTTAATGGAGGAGAATGAATATGCTGCTCAGTCAGACAGGAGTCCTTCCTCCTCCTTTAATGACAGAACAGCTGCTTTTGTAACTACCCCCTGCAGATATTAAAGCTGAGAAAAATCCTTCTCATAGCAAACCACAAAATGAAAGGAGCTTTCTTCTGGAATGCTGTGTCAATTAACTTCTTAAGACTCATCTGAAGGCAGAATCTTGGTGTTCTCAGGCCAGGAGACCATTCCCAGATACACCTGGACAAATCACGCACTGCAAATAAACCCACTGAAGAACTGAGATATTCCTTCCTGTTTGTAAAATTTTTCTTAGCTGACCTTACCAGCTAAAGATTACAAAGCCATTTATAAACATCTGCAGGATAGTTTACAGGAGGAAAGGTCAGGCTCTGACGCAGGCCATGCGTTCTGATCTGCATTCAGTCCACACGGCAGGGCCAGATGTGACAGCCACGGTCACGCACACGTGGCTCTGACCAGCACAGGTGAGGCACTGCTCAGGAGACACAAACCTGGGCACACACAGTGTGTCTGTGTCTGCACTTCCACCAGGAGACTGGCTCTGGCACCCTGCAGCTATCATTTTTATATAGATATAAACCTGCATTATATAATGGAGCACTCTGGCATCCCTCCTGCTCCGGGTGCCCGTGTGCTGGGCAAGGCGAGGTCGCAAGTCCCAGCAGTTCCCCAAGCACCAAACAGCCCCATTAATGACTGCCTACAAATCTGGCAGAGGCAAAATTTGAAATTGTAGGAGGCACCAAAAATCCTGGCCAACCTTGTTCAGCCCTTGCTGACAAGCTGGCTTTGAGAGCGCTGACGAAAAATGAGCTGCTTGACGAGTCTGCCCCATCTCCAGTGGCCTCACCAGCCCCAAGGGAAGTTTCATGATGCAGCCCTTTGCTAGACACCTCCTTGAGCACAAATAAAATTGGAGGAAGCAGGAGGGAGCCCTAGGGAGAGGACCAGGGTCTCAAGTGAAAGGCTATGATGCACCAAATACATGATTCAAGTGCTCATGTAGTGTAAAAATGTTGCAAAAGGTTTAGTGATGAAATAGACTGGCACAGTAGGGATTCAGAGGGTACAGGGCAGTGTTGGCACCTTTCTATGGTGTTAAATACCCACTATCTTGATGAAAGAGGTTCTGCATCATCTCAGATATTTCTGTTAACTCAGATGAGTGTACACAAAAATTAGTACTTTCCTCTATAAAGCACACAAGCACAATTGGCAGAATTTCTGGCAAAATGACAGATTTGACCTTATACTTTTCCCCATTTGTGGGGAGAAAATTCTTTGCTTTCCCCTTTCCACCATTTCCAGTCAGAGACTTTGGTTTAGGACTCTGTCTGAATTCTTTGGTCTAACACAATGGAGTGGTTTTTCTGTGCCATAACCAAACAGTAACAACCTTCTCTGGCCACCATTTGACCCTGAACAATTTGGTCCACGAGCAGTGGAGATGCCTGTCCCATCTGCCTCTGTTTAGAGCATGGCCAAGATGTTTTGCTTCCCTTCTTGGCTAAGGAATAAAACTTGGAGTGATCTCACCACCCAGCCCTGTCCTCTGAGCTCCCCAAAGGTACCCTGGCAGTTCTAAAGGCAAATTCAGTGCAGATGACTGAGTTGGCAGCATAAATAACCCAGGGGCCCACCCTGCTCTGAGACATCGCACAGAGGAACACAGACTCCCATGTGTCCCCTCAGTGTCCCAATCCATGAGTGACATTCCCACAGCTCAGAGGCAGGGAGTGACAGGACACAGCTCAGAGCAGTCTCTGTCCCTCTTGGCTCTTTCAGTCAGATGGAACAGGGCAGAGAGATGGAGCCAGACAGGCCATTCCCTGCTCCCTGCACTTCCCAGCCCCTTGGTGTTCCTCCAGCCCATCTCCCTCTGGTCACCAGCCCTTCCTGCTTCTCATGTCCTTGTCGCAGCCTCTGGGACAGAGTGGCCAGGCCACTGAGCACAGACCTCGCAGCATCTGCTGTCCCAGACATCTTTTATGAAACATCCCTTCCTTAGGATTTTTCCTCCTGAGAAGGTGAGACACCTCAGGAACAAAATGTAAACAATGGTTATCTGCTGCTGTGGAATGCAACAGGTGCATCTGTGATTGGCCCATGTTGGTTGTTTCTGGTTAATGGCCAATCACAGTCAGCTGGCTTGGACAGAGAGTCCAAGCCACAAGCCTTTGTAATCATTCCTTCTTTTTCTATTCTTAGCCAGCCTTCTGAGGAAATCCTTTCTTCTTGCCCAGCTTTTTATTAAAACAATCCATTTCCCAGCCCAGGGAAAGGGAAAGGAGGCAACACCAGGAGGAGAATCACAAAGCTGATGTTCTCTCACACAAAGTTCAGCAGCTGAAGGACAGGGAGAATTCCTTGGAAAGCACAAGGAACACAAGCCACCCAGCACTTATGATTCCTGGCTCAAACAGAATAACTGGAAGGGACAGAAGGAACAGCAGGGACTTTTGGGCTGGGAAAAACTCGGATATTGGGTGGGCGACAGTGGGGAAGAGATCAAAATCACACACATTAGCCTAGATGGAAGATTTATGCATTGCACAGATCTGAGTTTGCCCACAGCCCAGTTTCAGTATTTTTAAAAGTGGAAGACAGTTCTAATGCCCACACCCAGACAACTGGTGCCCTTCCACCACTGCTGTGTTTGACCATTTGTCCCAGTGAAGATCCCATCTGAGGCTGTTCAGGGTAGCTGTGAAGGATGAAGGGGCTTGAGTTTAAAAGCATCTCTGCCTTTTGCCCTTCTCCAACTCCCAGGAAGAAAAATCCTTTGAAGAAAGGGGCATGGATATTTTTCTCATTCTTTAATTGCCCTGCCCTTCTCTGGGAACTGGCAGACCCTCACCCATCTAGAAACATCAGCTGCTTGCCAGCCCTCAGGGTGCTGCTTGTTAGTTCCTTTTAAAGGAGTAAGGCTGGGTAGTGCAACACACACTGGAATTTGTGGGTTGGGGGTTTTTTGTAGCTCTTGGCTGGCATTCTTGCCTTCCTGGACAAAGGCAGTAACAGGTTGACCTCATGCTGAGAAGACACGTTTGTCAGTGGCTCACCTCTGCTGAAGACCTGGTAATGACTTCAGCAAATTCCCGGCTCCAAAGGTTGGACATAAATCAATGACTAAATCCCAGGATGCCTTGTTCCTCTAGCTGCTTGCTGGGGAATTGTCCATGTTTGATTCCTGCTGCAGATAACCCAGAAAGCCAGAATTCATCAATGAGCAGCTGAGCTGCTCAGGAGTCTACTGGGAAAACATTTCTAGAGCTCCACAAATGAAAACCACTTCTCCCAGGCTCTTATTCTGCTCATTGCACTTTCTACCCCTCATATCAAACTGTCACAGTTCTCATTTGCCAGCAGCTGCCTGCCCCTGCTTGGGTGGTGGCAGGAATAAAGCAGAAAAAACATGGAGCCAAGTGTTTAAATGAGCAGAGATGTTCTTGGCAGACATGGGCAGAGAGCACAAGACTGGCAGCCTTCAGGCTGGAGAGCTGTGCACTGCACCAAGGTCCCAGCTGTGCTCCGTGGACCATCCCACAACACGCAGGAAATTCATGCCCTGCAGGAGCTCTGACAGACTGAATGAACAACAAAGCCACCAGAGTGGGGTGGCTGAGCTGTACCTGGGCAACCAGTGCCACCCCAGCTGTGGTACCTCTGCCTGCAGCCTCCTCGTGCCAGCTGTCCCTGCTCCAGGACGTGTCCACAGGGAGCCCAGACCTCCAGCACTGCTGCCCCAGCTATCATTTTTATATAGATATAAACCTGCATTACATAACGGAGCACTCTGGCATCCCTCCTGCTCTGGGTGCCCGTGTGCTGGGCAAGGCAAGGTCATAAGTCCCAGCAGTTCCCCAAGCACCAAACAGCCCCGTTAATGATGGCCTACAAATCTGGCAGAGGCAAAATTTGAAATTGTAGAGCTGCCCCAGCTCTGGAGTGGCTGAGCTTTACCTGGGCAACCAGTGCCACCCTAGCTGTGGTACCCACTGCCTGCAGCCTCCTGGTGCCAGCTGACACCCCCTGCCCCAGGACATGTCCCCAGGGAGCCCAGACCTCCAGCGCTGCTGTCCCAGCCCTGCGTGCAGAGCCCCCGCGGGCTGCTCGGGGCTGTGCGTGCTGTCCCACCCCAGCCCAGGCACTGCAGCATGAGAAGGAGCCTCGGCTCCAGCCCAGAGACATCTGAGCTCAGTAGCAGCATCTGACGACAGATGTGTGTCTTGCAACATCGCTACTGAAGTGTCTTTTCCTTTCAAAGTAGGAATCATTTTCCTTCACGTAATAGTGCAGGCAAATATAATCCTATTAACAGGGCTATTAAACTAAACAATACTTGGCACGCCATGACCTAAAGAAACAATCCAGCAGCACCGGCAGCTTGTAAACAGCCCCATCCCCGAGGCAAAATGGGCATTTCCTGTGCCCGAGTGCCCTCCTGGGCAGCACCTCCCACCCTGCTGCTGCCCCAGCCTCTGCAGGACACCCAGCCCTTAAATGTGTGGGAAGGCACCCCAGAAAAAAGCTGCTTTATGCATAAAGCTGTCTGTCCTGAGACGTGTGGGCCCCTTTCCATCCCACTATCCCAGGCTCTAAATCAAATTTACTCCCTAACCCAATTAGCATTCACTCAAGTTTACACCAAGACAAGGCTTGGATATTTGTTGGCATCTCTGCAATGGCTCTCAGCTCTTGGGTTTAGAGCTCTTTTGCTCCTCCACATATCTGAATTCCCAATCCAGTCATGCCTGAAGTGAAAGACTGGGCTCACATCTCTTTTCAGTAGGCCTGTCAATTAAAGTTCTACCTTCTGGTCTGGTCTCTTGACTGAAGCAGTTCTAATTCTTGCTCCACTCCTCCAAAAATGCACCAGACCCTTCTCTGCCATTGCTTGCAGCTGTGGCAGGGTATGGAGAGCAGTGCCTGGGGAAGAGATGAGCACTAGGATGCACAGGAGCTCTGTGTGCAGCCCTGGGCACTGGCTCCCTCTGTAACCCTGAAAACAGCTGTCATTTCCATGGTGCTGCAGCAGCAGAAGGGCAAGGAGAAAAGTTTGGGCTGGGGAACCATTTGTGGTGGCTTTTAGCAGCGTGAAATGATGCAGTTACCCCATAGGGCACTGTGATCAGCAAAGGAGGAACCCATGGAGACTAAACACAATGTTGACGACCAAATACTGTCGCTGATGGCTCCTCAGAGCTACCCACAGAGCAGGAGCTCTACAGATCCATGTGCTGTGCAAAGCACTTGTCCCTGGCCTCCCAGCCCTGCTGGGTCCCCAGTGGCTCCACAGAGAGCAGACACTCTTGTCTAAGCACTGCTGGTTCCCTTCCCCTGCAGTGAACTCAGAACAAAGCCAGAGCCATCACCTTTCTCTGCCTCTCACTCTTCATTGCTGCCTTTGCAGCTGCAGGTGAGCCCAGAGTGCTGTGCCCTGGCACACAGGGGGCACCTCTCACCTGTCCTGCCGACACAGGGATCCCTCAGCCCCTGGCTGAGCAGCTGTTCCCCCTGTGGGATGGGATCCACTGCACTCAATGTGTCCACCAGACAGCTGAGAGATGTTTTCTGTCATCCCCAGAACTTCTGCCAGCTCCAAGAGGAGAAGAGGAGGTGTTTGTCCAAGTGACATCCCTGGCCACATTCTGTGCTAGAGCTGGGGTTTCCAAGGAGATGCATCATCCTACCACTCTGCTCTGGGAGAAGATCTGCTCCAGCCCCACCAACATATGGAAATTGGATTCCTCTTGAAGCAGAAAGGAAAGACAACCAAACCCCAGTAGTCACTCTTCAATATCTTTGTTTTATATTGCCTTATAAACTTTTGCAAAACCAGAAATGGCCACAAACCCAAACCCATTTCCAATGAACAGCGTGAATCCAAAACAGTCCCAGGAAGAAAACCTGGACTTGAGAAAATGCCAAATTAAGTGGCACAGTGAAAGTTGCTTGTTGTGAAAGTTGCTCATTGTGTCTTGACTCTTGCACAGTCTAGCTACTGCATATTTTCTCCCAGCCAATTTGACTTTCCTTGTTGTTTCATTTTATGGGGAAGATTTTGATCATTGCTGGTTTATCTCTCCCTCATCTTCTTTTATGAGGAAAATGTATTGGAAATTCCCCCTCACACAAAACAAAGGGAAGCAGTGACAAATGGATCTCAAAGGATGAGCTGATCAGCTGCTTTCTCAAGGCTTTCATCTGGCCAGAGGCTGAGATAAGGCTGAGATGAGCAGCCCAGCACTAAAACACTCCTCAGGATCTGATAGGATGAAGACTTACAAATCTGCCCCTATCAGAAAGTACAATCAAATTACAGGAATTCACTCAGGTAAACAAATAATCCCAAAATGTGTCTAGATATGCACAGGGTGATTCAATCCAACAATAAATAGACCAGACACAGCTCCAGCCACTTAAAATGACCACAGCACTTTTCACTGCCCACCCCCTCCACCAAATTCCTGGAATAACAGACATTCTGCGTTGTTCAAACGAACAATATTTATTTTATTCTTACGTAAAATTGCACAGGTTCTGCAGATATAAACACAGGTAAACATTGCCTCCTGTCCCCAGTGCTGCAGAGCACAGCAGTCTCAGGGAGAGGAGGCCCACAGGGCCTGCACTCACCTCCAGTTCTGCCAGACCTTCCCAAACAACTTTGCAGTGGTCAGTCTTGGGTTTTGGTATCCATCAGACCAAGCACCCAAAGCCAAAGTCACTTCAACACACTTCAACACAACCCAGCTCTCAAAGGTGTTGAACTACAGTAGCTGTAACCATTCCCAGCCTTCAGCAGCCAGGCCACTTCAATTTATGTAGATAAATATTTTAAAATATTGACAACAAACATTCTGTGTTTAGTCACTGGGAAAGAGAACAAGACAGTTTTCCAAGCTGAAAGGCTGAGTTAAGACTCTTGGTGACAGCAAACAGGGGACAGAAAGAAGCACAGAGCATTACAAAACCAAGACAGCAAGTGCAATGCTGGCTTTAAGATGCTGATTTATTTGTCTTTTAGCAAAAGCATTCAGAAATTTACATCTTTGCCTCTTCACAGATGGTGCTAAGCCAGATTGTCCTGCTGGAACCATTACTGATGGTATCACTGAATCATCCCCATTAATCGCTATGAGGAGGCAGAGGTAATTCTGGAAGGCTGGGGCAGGGCAAAGCCCAGCAGGACTCATTTTGTACTTTATAAACACTTCTAGAAAGCTGAGCTACTGCTTTGAGCCTACAAAGCCAAAGATCAGCCTCCGACCAAGGTTAGGAGCAAACTCTACCCAGGTTTCTTCCAGGAAAATTCATGCAACTTGGTTTCACCTTTCAACCAGCACTGTGGGAATTCACTGGGGATGAGGATCTAAGCTCAATCTTTCCACAAACTCATCAGCCCCAGGAGCAGGGAAAAAACATGACAAAAAGTGCTACTGGCCAGTCACATCACAATTCTTTGCTGCAACAGCAGCTGGAGGATGCAAAAAGAAGCAGACTGAAGAGGCAGTCATCAGGGGAGGTTATGAAATAAAGACCAATAAAGACCAATAAAGAGTACATCTAATTGCTCCCCACTGCAGGCCAACCCTACAGGAGAGTGAGTCTTTCAAAGCATCTTCCTAGAGGTTGTGCACTTACACACTTGTCCTCTGAGTATGAACTTGCTTGGGCAAAGGGTGGGAAAGCCACTTCAGGTTATTCCAGAAGTCCCAACTGCAAAGGGAGAGCCTTTGAGCCACCCTCTCACCACCTTCTGTGGAGCCAAGGGCTGCAGAGCCCCTGGCTTGCTCAGCACTGGCAGGCAAAGGGCAGAAGCAATGTTTGAACAGCTGATTTTTGAGTGGCACTGGGAATTTGCCAGTTCCTTCCTTTGTCCTGAAGGGTTTGCAGCTCTCTGAAAACCCTGGGAATTAAGGAACTTATGATGCTCAGAAGACTTAAGGATTTTATCTCCTCTGAAGCTCTTTACTATCAAAATTACTTCATTACCAAAAAAGTGACAGTTTTAAAAGAATCTCAGGTCCTACAATTCATTGTAAAATTCTCCCCTATCAAACCCTGTGTTATGACAATGGGTGAACCAATTGCCAGGGGTAATGCTAATAATGTATTCTGGAAGAGGACATAGCAGAGGGGTAAGGTTTTGAGAGCTGCATCCACCAAGAGCACAACAGTCAAAAACCCCTTTTATCTGCCCTAGGTCTATTCACACACTAGTTCATCACCTGTGTAGGTCTCAGAGTGCACACAGCCCAAAGCAGCACAGGAACAAGTGATGGACTCTCCTGAACTTCCTACTGACTACAGCACGAGATGACTGGAACCTGGACTTCAGAAAAAGCTTTAAATCAATGAATCAGTCACTGGGGGTGGAGATACACCCCCTGGAAAGAGCTTGGAGAAACAGCAATAATTTCTGGGAGAACTGTACTGTTACCAGGGTACAGGTTTATTCTGGGAATATCTAAGAGCTCCAAGGGAGCTCTGATTTTAAGTGGGGCTGTGTAGATCCAGTGTGTTTACAGCACACACAGACAAGGCAGGTAAAAAAAGTACTTTATGTTGGAAATTCCTCCCTGTGAGGGTGGGGAGGCGCTGGCACAGGGTGCCCTGAGCAGCTGTGGCTGCCCCATCCCTGGAAGTGCTTCAGGCCAGGTTGGACGGGGCTTGGAGCACCCTGGGGCAGTGGAAGGTGTCCCTGCCATGGCAGGGGTGGAATGAGGTGAGCTCTGAATTGCAATCCAAACCACCCTGGGGTTCTATGAAGAGCTCAGCCTGTGCTCTGGGGGGCAGGAAGGGAATCAGGCTGTGATGGTCTGACAGTGTAAGGGCTCTGTGGACCTGCTGGGAGTCCTGTCCACATCCCACACTGAGAGCACACAGTGCACTGAGTGCTGAAGGTGTCCAAGGACAGTCAAAGGAAGAATTAGAAAGTCTGGCTGAGAGAGATATGTTTAGCACAGGACAGAAGAACAATCCATTTTCAATCCTCATCAGCTACAGATCCAACATGGAACTTTTTGTAAATCATCTCAAGCTCGACTTACGGTGCTGCCAGCATCTTCTCTCTGTAGGGCAGCCCACAAACACCAAAAAGAAGCCCAACCACCACAGAGAAGGAATTACTAATGAGCAGGAGTGTCACTCTGAGAGCAGCCAGCCAGTCAAACTCTAACAGCCAACAGCAGCACTGGATGGACACTCACACCAGAAGCCCCAGGACATTTTCAGCCTCAGCTCAACACCAAAAGCACATTACCCAGGCTACTGGGGTATGACCAAAGCCTTTCTCCAGCAAAAGTTTGTGTTTCTCCAGCTAAGTGGGCTGAGATGGCAATGCTGGCTCCAGTGCTTCTGCAGGCTGATTTCTCTAGAGCCTGAAAGGACCTGGGTGCTTGTTCCAAACACTTTCTTATTCATCTTATGAGTGCAGGTGTGACCATCTCAAGTCTGGGGCACGTGGCGGGTGGTTGGTTGTCTAGGGGCTGCATTAAATTGCTGCTCTGCACCTGTGTCACAGCCAGGCACAGGAGGGGAGGGACTGCAGGTGACACAGAGCGAGGAGTGGCTGCAGACAGTTTGGTGACCCGACCTCTCTGAGCCCTCACTCCATCTCTCTGCTGCCTCAATAACTGAGAGTGGAACCCCAGCCCAGCCCAGGGAAGCAGGCCCAGCTGAAGTGGCAGAGGAGTTGCTGAGTGCCACAGGAGGCCCAAGGGATTTGCACAGACATCAGGCTGGGCAGGCTGTGTGGCCCAGACTGGAACATGGGTTACAAGCAGTGAACAGATCCTGAGAACAGCCCCTTTCTCAGGACCTTCCTTGTGCCAGTGAGGAATTCCTACAGCTAGCAAGGGTCCCATCTGTCCTCCCATCATGTTTGGAAACTCCCACTCAGTTCAGCAGACAACCAGGAGAGCATTCCTTCTCCCTTCTGCAGGGAATCATAACTGGGCTGTCCCCTCTCACCTGGGCTGCCAAACTCTCCCAGTCCTATGTCTGCTCCAGCCAGATGAACTTCACTTTATCCAAAGTACAGAACCATGCCCAAGTTCACTCAAACTTGTCTCATTTTCCTTTCCACTATTTGCATGGCCAAATCCTCTGAAACACATACTTTGCAGAGCCAGAGCTGAGCCACCCCCAAGCCCTCAGTGCATGCTGACCCTCCAGGCTTGATGGCAAAGCTGTATTTAGGGCTTATAAAACCTGTTCTGCACCAGGTGAGGTGAGAAATGGAGAGCTGACACAAGGCTCTGTCTTAAGCTCAATAAGAAAAATCCAGCAGTAAATCCCTTAATTAAACAGCTGCTTTAATAAGATAGAATTAAAGAGAAATATTGCTAGTGGGTAAATCTGACACCCCTTCAGACTTTGGCAGCCCTGCATTTCTGCATCATCCCACAGAGCCCAGGTGGGTGTTCCTACAAGGCTGCGCAGATCCTGTCCCTGGAGGAAATCTCCTTTTTGGTCATCTGAGCTACATTTTCTAACAAGAAAACCATTCAGCACGTGGATAGCCAGACAGAAGGGATGTTCACTGCCACACAGGCAGAGTGATCCCAGCTTCCCCATGGACTCCTCCATTACCAGGAGCTGGCTGTGCCTGTCCTGCAGGCCTGGGATCTGTGTGGCACAGCCTGGCCTGGGGCCATGGTGGCCACCCCACACAGCTCAGCCAGGCCTGGAGCCATGCTGGCCACACTAGAGAGCCCAGCCTGGGGCCATGCTGGCCACCCCACACAGCCTGGGGCCATGCTGGCCACCCTAGAGAGCCAAGCCTGGGGCCATGCTGGCCACCCCACACAGCCTGGGGCCATGCTGGCCACCCTAGAGAGCCTAGCACAGGGCCATGCTGGCCACCCCACACAGCCCGGCCCAGCCTGGGGCCGTGCTGGCCACCCCACACAGCCCAAGGCCTTGCTGGCCACCCCACACGGCCCAGGGCCATGCTGGCCATCCCACACGGCCCACACAGCCCAGGGCCATGCTGGCCACCCCACACAGCCCAGCCCAGCCCAGGACCATGCTGGCCACCCCACACAGCCCAGGACCATGCTGGCCACCCCACACAGCCCAGCCCAGCCCAGGACCATGCTGGCCACCCCACACAGCCCAGCCCAGCCCAGGACCATGCTGGCCACCCCACACAGCCCAAGGCCTTGCTGGCCACCCCACACAGCCCGGCCCAGCCCAGGACCATGCTGGCCACCCCACACAGCCCAGCACGGGTCACTCTGTCGTGGATCACTGACTCTCCACGTGGATCACTGACTCTCCAGTGGCTCCCGATCAGGATCACTGCATTCACCCCCTGATCCACATGCAGTTTTCCTGTCCAGAGAAATGATAAGTTACAGATTATGTTAATAACATACAGGTTTCCCAGACCCTCAGGACAGGGTGCAGTAGAGCATACATGGCACGTTCAGAATCACTGACTCCTCCAAGACAATGTCTTCTGCAATGCTCCCAACACAAAACCCAGATGTAACCAGCCATGTGCAGCTGGGTTCAGGGCATTTCTGACGAGCTCTGCTGAGCTCATTTTATGAGGATTGTGCTGCAATTTACATGTTCTTTTGGAATTTCATTTGTCTTTGTTGAATTCTCCATCTGCCTAAACATGCCCGGCGGGTTGTGAGGATGCCCACACAATTCTTGTAACGTTACACCTGAGTGACAATACCCAGAGCTCTGCTCAGCCACCCCCCATCCTGGACGATGGACCCTTGCCTCTGCTCTGGTTTGTGTGGGCAGAGGTGAGCAGGGGCCAAGCAGCTCAGAGCACCAAGCCCTGCTCCAGCCCAGTGGGCATCGCTCCTCCATCTGCCCCTGGCACAGCCCTGCACTGCAGAGCTCAGCTGGATCATTCCAGCTGGATGAACAAGGGCATCTGGATCAAATATCAAGAAGAAATTCCTCCCTGTGATGGTGCCAAGGCCCTGGCACAGGTTGCCCAGAAAAGCTGTGGCTGCCCCATCCCTGGAAATGTTCAGGACCAATCAGGACTAGCAGAAGGTATCTCTGCCCATGGCACGGGGATTGGAATGAGATGAGCTTTAAGGCTCTTCTCAACCCAACCATTATATGACTCCATGAGTCTATGGTTCTTTCTCTCTTCCACAGTCCAGCGCAGACACCCTTCCTGAGGGTGTTTGCTTTACTCAACAGTGCTGTTTCAGTGAGAAAGAAGGATCCATGGAGTCACATACCCATGTTTTGGTCTCATTTGTCCAGGCCTAACAATGACAAGAGCAGTTTCCCAGTCCAGGATGCCCAGAAAAGCTGCTGGGCAGCCTCTCCACGCTGGGAGTTGTCTCTCCAAACCAGGACACCACAGCTGTACCACTCTGCCTCAGAAGCCTTAACAAAGCCTTTTTCTCCTGGAGGAAGTCAATGTCAGTCTCAGACATGGATTCTTTTGAGTTCTAACAACCCTGGGTCCAAAGAACACATAAACTGAGAGGTTTTTCCAGTAAGAAGGACAAAAATCAGTTAGTATGGGCTGCATACTTGTACAGCTCAGAGAGGAGAGACAGCATTAAAGCCTTGCTATGTTTTAACGCCAGTACCTGATAAGGAAGAAAAAAACAATTTTTAACTGATCATTCAAATATATCTGAGTCATCCCCTCCTTTGCATAAAAGTCACTTTTAATCCTGACATCCGGGGCAGAGCTCCCTGATTCACCCATATCCCCTTTGCACTCACCAGCTCTCCAAGCACTGCCATCCCTTTGCTCCAGTCCTGCTCAAGGAGCCAAGCCTCTCTTTGTTCACTTTTCACCTCCTTACAAGAATTCCCCCAGCAGGAAAGCTGAGCTGCTCCACACAAAAAGGCAGAAATCACCTTGGGTAACCTGGGCTGGGATCAGCCAATGAGACACAGCTGTTTTCACTTGGCTGTGCATGGGCAAGGCACATAAGACAGAGATTTCTCCTCACATTCAGCTGTGGAACACAACCAACTTTTGATGTTTTGAATCTCTGGTGCTCATCTCAGCTTCTGCCCCTTGCCAACAGAGTGAACCATGCAGAGGGCACACACACATGCACAAACACATCAGGGACTGGGTCTCAGATCAGCCTCCCTTGAATCGATGGCACTTCCCAGAACATCTGTTCCTATTGGAGCAGGTCCCTCTGCTTTCACTGACAGAAGGCTAATGGCCCTCTGGACACACCTTGCCTGGAAAATCTACCATTGGGAAAGCACAGAGGAATTTCTGCTGCCTTTTGGGGCCACTAAAGCAGCTGGAAGCAAGAGGCAGCTGGCAGTGGTGAGCACATGAGCATCTGAGAACCATTTGAACCAAAATTGCAAGCAGAGTCTGTGATGTTATCCCTCATGTTCCAGGCAAAGATAATCTAAAGGCTTCTGAGTGCAATGAACAGAGGCACCCAAACCACACCATCCCAGAGACCATGAGCTATTCTGACCAGTAGCAGAATATTAGAGAATGGGGTTTAGCAGACAAGACACATTTTGGAGTTAATGTGGCTTTCTTGGTGCCACCACCAGAAAAAGCAGTGAGTTCAAAACCAACACAAAGCACTGTGGCCACTCTAGGTTTGCCATGGAGGCAGCTACTATGAAAAAAGCCCTCCTCCCCCAAGCAGGACAGCAAAGCAAGCAGCCTTCCCCAGACCCAAGGGTGACACCATCACAGATTCTGCCATCAAGGGATCATCAGGTCCAACCTCCCTGCTCAAGCAGGGTTTCCAGCAATGACCTTCTGGCCAGAAAGCTCAACCTTGGCTCAAAGACTCTCTACTGCCTTGGGTGGGTGCCCTTGCTGCATCCAGGGACGTACCATGGATACCTGCTGGAACCACCTCTGCTGGAGAGGGGAATCCTCCCACCTGGCCATGAGCCCAGGGCTGCAGCATCACTCACTGCATGCCAGACTGAGTGAGTGACCAACAACTCCTGACGTCCAGTTGATCTCTGGGAGCCAGTTCAGCCATGGAAAGCAAGGTTCTGCTCACTGTGGGTACAGTGGGGCAGAGCAGGACCAGCTGCCCCATCAGCAGCCCACAAGTGGAACTGATCACAAGTGCAAGCTGAAGGCACTTTGTGATTTACGCTGATTGACTTCTGCTCAGGTACAGACTCAGAAAACAAGCCAGGATTAGGGGACAAACACCATCAGAGACCATTTCCCCTCTTTGGTTACAACCATCCAAACCAGCTGTGCTTTTATGGAGATGCTGAGCCAGCTGAGAGAAGCTTCAAGGCTCTGTTGATACTCAGCACCGTGCAGGTAAAGTCTTCATTGCACAGAGCCAGGGCACCACATGGATCTGGTGCCACTCAGTCCAGAGCCTTTCCAGAGGTGCCAATGCCACACAGGGCTGATGTGCTGCTGGAATCCTGCCCAGGGCTGCCACCCTGACCTGCAGCAGCACCAGCCCAGCTGCCCTCCCCAGCCCTGGGTGCCAGCCCAACCCCATCCCTGCCCTGTGTCCCATGTCCCTGCATCCCCTGCCCAGTGCCAGGCTCCCTCCCTGTGCAGCCAGCACAGCTGTGTGTGTTTAGCTCGCCCAGAGTGGCACCGGGGGTGGAACAGTGACTTTTCCCATGAAACTGTATGGGAAATGAAATTCCCTCTTTCAAAACTTTGTCATGTCTCAACTAGCTGCTCTGCAAGTCATTTTTACAAAAGGAGGAGGGAGCTGTCAGCTGAGACCTGTCAGTGACCGGGAGAGCACAAATCACAGCACCTCCCCGAGCCATGGAGACAAAAGCACTGGGCACAGCAGTGCCAGCCCTGCTGCTGCCTCCTCCAGTGGCTCCTCTGGGCAGGAGGAGCTGGCAGCCAAGTGTGACAGTGCCAGGGGAGGGCTAGGGAATCCAAGAAGGGCTAGGGAATCCAAGAAGAGCCATTTCCATGCAGAGCAGCATTCCCTGCCTCGCAGCAAGCAGGAGCTTGTGCCTGGAGCGCGTGTCCCATCCAGCCTGCCCTGCATGCCCAGGGCTCCCACGCACACAGCAGAGCCCAGGGGTGGGTGAACATCAGCTCCTGCCCCAGGGAGAAGCCTCCCAAAAGCTGCCCCTCGGGGAGGTCTGGCTCTTTGCCACCTCTGGGTGAAGCAGCGAGGCTAAAAACCTCTTTGTCTCCATCAGGAAGGAGCTCCAAGCATGGAATTTGTGACCTTGGATGGCAAAGGTGAGCGTTTGTAACTGTGAGCAGTGCTGTTAGGAGACTCTGGAAGACAGAGAAAACCTCTGGCACAGGAGATTTAAAATCAAAAGAGAAGAGAATATTACCTGCATAGGAGAGGTCTGTGAGGGGATTTCCCATAACATCATGCCCAGCCTCTTGTTTAAAAGCCTCTTGTTTCAAAATGTGCTGAACAGGGTAAGAAATGCTTCTCTGCAGTGAGAGAAATCCATGCTGAGAAAAATCACCACCCACAGCTTCATCTGAGCTCTGGGCTGCTGCTCGTGGCATGCTGACACTTCCATATCTTGGAGAGATCTGTCACTTCAAAGTCACACTGACATATGAGGAGTGAAAGGCAGGAACAGCCTCACGTTTGCACACTGCTTCTAAAGAAAGCAAGTTGCCAGGATACATTTTCTGCTCTCCAAATACTCTGCTGAACGTGGTCCAGGTGTGCAGAGGCATTAGACACAACCATTAGCTCTGTGATGCATCCACTGGGTATTGACATGCTGAGACCTCTCTTTCCTCTGCCGGGTTCCCCCTGGAATTGTCCCACAATTTCCATCCCAGTTACCTGCACACAGACCATAGCAGCAAAATCCCTTCCTAGCCCTCAAATGGCTTAGGACTGGATTTTGCCAATCATCCAATAAAAGTACCTCAATGCATTCCTGTGCACTTATCCATTAAGATGCTCCTGCAGAAGTTTGGGTGTCTTGTACTAGACTTCTAGACACTGGTGGCACAAAATTCTGTTATGGTAAGGAGAGAACATGCCCTTTAGCTTAGACTTTTCCCTGTTTTACAGCTCTCTCCTCGGCACTAAGTACTTGTTTGCAGTTTTTCCCTTTTTTAATGGGTTCTTTTGGGAGAGATTTATGAAACTAAAGGAATTCATAAAGTATTAGAGACCCTCTTTAACAGGTGCATTAAAAAGCCTTGTCAGTGCTAAGTGGAGCAAATCCTTCTCCTTCAGGTCAGCAGGTGTAGGGATGAGGTCCTGTTCCTGCAGCAAGCATGGCAGGATGACATCTCCTGGCCCTGTAACCTTGAGGTTCACTCCAGACAGGGAATGAGTCAGTTCTGCATCACATCTCAGCTTTGCTTGGTACAACAGCTCCTTAATGGGCCCAAAACCCACCCTCAGCACCTTAGCTGAAGTCCCAGAGCCCCAAGATGTAGGTCTGCCCTGAGGAGAGCCATGGTTACACATTTAGACTCTTTGGAGGTGTTCTAGATTCCATTGGGAATCTCCAGCAAGGGATTTAGAGTTTCCAGGTGGTGGCCTGCAAGGGAGATTTGATGAAAACAAGGTGGCCTTGGTGCTTGCAAAAACTAAGGAAAGAGATTATCCAAGGCTTGGACACTTAAATGTAAACAATCTAAAATTTTAAATTTGGAAAAAAAAAATATTTTGAATTATCAAATGGGAAACAAGTTAAACATCTCCTCAAAACCTTGGCTCTCATCCAGTACACAACTCACTGTGGAAAGTTTCTCTCCCTCCTTCTAGAAAGCTCTTGCCCAGGCCCCTTCTCTGCCCAGGACTTTGATTTCTCTTCACACTGTGCAGTCAAGCTCTAAGCTTGCCCCCTTCAGTTCACTCCATTTACTGTGCAGAAACCCAAGAAAAGTGCAGTCACATCCATTTCTACGCATCATGATCTTCCCTCAGTGCCAGCCAATTCACTCCAGAATCTCTTCTGGCCCCTCTCCTGTCTTTTCCACTCGTGCCTTCCCCTCCTAAGGGCCCTCAGAGGTCACCACGGGGTGCAAACAAGCCAGTCCCATCCAGGGGGCAGCCTGTGGTCCCACCACCCACTGCAGCTCCTCCCAGCCCCTGTGCTGTGGGGTGTGGGTCTGGCATGTCACTGATCCATGGGGGTTAGGACAACTTGTGTGATCCCACCCAGTGAGAAACCTGGGCAAGTGCCTTCCTGCCAGCTTTTCCCTCCTCAGCTGGGGTAGGAAGCCAAGGAGAGCTGTTCCCTTCCCCCTGTACCTCCCACAGGTGAGAGCTCCCAAAGTGGATCAGACATCTTTCATGAGTAAAAAACCTTTACAGGAGAGTCAGTGGTGAACATCCTCCTCCCATTTCTGGGGGTTTGCACAGGCTCATGGTTAACACCTGACCTGGACCAAGAAACAACAATCAGAGGAGATTTTCCCGCTGGTCCACTGGCCTGGTGTAAAGGCAGAGGCTGCATGTGCCAAGCCAGCAGGGTCTGCTGTCAGTGATGAGGTGACACACCCTCATCCATTCTCATCTCTGAGTTCCTGACCCCAGTTCACCAAAAACCTGCAGCCAGCCCATGGAATTCACTGATGCAGAAGGAGCTTGTGGAGAATATTCTGGAGAGGACCAAGGAGAGCAGAGAGAGAGAGAGAAGGTGCTGCAGATATTCACCATGACACTGCTGCCCAGTAAAGCCAGTAACAACTCTCTGCCTAATGGGGAAACCTTCTTGAGGACCAGTTGCAGTGCTCAGCCCAGATGAGACCTTCCTGAAGCAGGCCAGGCTCCACTGGCCCCAGGGCTCATTAACAGTTTCTTCTGGGACAAATTTCTGGATGACTTTCTCCCCATGCCCACCAGCCACACAACACACCCAAGTGAATAGAGCCACTGAAACAGGGACCTGTGCCAAACCCTACAGAACAATTTCTCAGCCCATTGCAGCCCTGTGCAGCCATCTGGGAGGTCACAGAATCCCAGAATGGTTTGGATTGGAAGAGACCTTAAAATTCATCCAGTCCCACCCCTTGCCATGGGCAGGACACTTTCCACTATCCCAGGCTGCTCCAAACCCCATCCAACCTGGCCTTGGACACTTCCAGAGATCCAGGAGCAGCCACAGCTTCTCTGATCAGCCTCTGCCAGGACCTCAGCACCCTCACTGGGAGAAATTTCTCCCAAGTCTCTAACCCAAACCAGCCCTCTGTCACTGTCAAGCCTCCCCCCTTGCCCTGTCACTCCAGGCCCTTGTGAAGTCTCTCTCCCGTGGGACAGACCTGCAGACATGGGGAGAGGAATGCTGAGGCCAGGAACAGACAGAATGCCACGGAGATGTTGGATTGGACTCACAGCTGGATGACATTAATGTGTTGACAACCCTGTCAGCCCAGAATTGCAGCAAAATGAGATTGTCCACCCTGCCACTCCTCAGGACAGCTCCCAGCTGGGTTGTTTGCCTCAGGACTGGCCTTTGCAGGGTCCCCACAGGCTCCATTATCCTCTGGGTTTCCAGACCTGCATCCTGACACCTACAGAATAACAGCATCCCCTACTAACCACATCTGCCTGCTGAGAGCCTTCCTGGGGCTGCCAGGCAGGGAACAGCCTCTCCCCAACCCTAAGGAACCTGCAGTGCCCCAAGCAGACCATCTCCTCCCCCATGGTGTCTTCTGCTTCTTTCTGGTTCCATTCTCAATGGGAGCATCCCTTCTGACACCTGCACCTTCTGCCCAGTTAAGGGGGCCCTTCCCAGAGCCAGGCACTTGTGTCATGCCAGGTTTGGGCAGGATGGGGCTGCTTGGTGCGATCTCCCCTGGTGGAACTTCTGCCTTGGACAGTGGAACTTTTCAAATCCACTTGATCTCTTCCACCAGGAAACCTCTGATTATAAAGTGCTTTACACTAATTGCATACGAGCAAGTTATAAAAAAAAAAAAAAAAAAAAAAAAAAAAAAAAAAAAAAAAAAAGCAAAATGTTCTCTGTAACACAATTCAGTGGCTTCTACTTTTATAATGTATTTGATGACACCCCCCAGGGAAAACACTCCTGCATGAACAAGTAATGACACAAGAGGAAAGCATAAGTAGGGCAATCTGGGTATAGATGATAATTACCAGCACATAAAAATATATCATAAGATATGCTTAAATAACTTCACATGAGGAGGCAGTTCTAGTCTAGCAATTCCTTTACCATGACATAATTTTTGTGCTCACAGGCCAACAGAATGTAACTAGAAATCTCAGGACCACATGGACCAAGAAGAGTTTGTGTCCTCTCTGCTGGCACGCTGTCACGCCATTGACTTTGGCACTGGAAAGCTGGGGCTGGTTTTCCCTGTGCTGCTTTTTCCTGGCTAGCCAGGCCTCAGTGGTCCATGCCATCCTGAATTTCAGATCCCCAGATATTCCCTCTCCACAGCTGACTCCTGCTTTGCCTTGAAGTAAGAGATTGGCCAAGGCCTGTTTGTATGGGACAAGTTCTTCTTTTGGTCAGAGCAAAAGACTCCTGTGCTGAGCTAAAGCAGAAATCATTTATTCAGCCCTCAGGAGTACAGATTTCCCCCCACTGTAATGCCCTGGGAGCTTCTGGAACTGCTTGTGCCCCTTGGAGTGGCCTGAAGGGACCAATCCTGCAGTAAAACTCATCCCTGTCTCCCTTGCACTGTACCTGATGTGGTACCAGACACAGCTCAGCAACTGAGACAACAGACAGAGCCCTGAGACATCTCCCAGCTCAGCAGGACATGCACAGGGTTTTCTGTATATCTCTGACAATGAACTGAGGCTCATCTCCTGTGCAGGTGTCTGCAGAATGCCCAGGAAATCCCATGGGAAGGGACAACCTGAGCCCTGTGATGTGCCAGCAGCGCCCCAGGAGGTGCCACCAGGGGCTCAGGAAGCCCTGGGCAGCAGACAAGACACATTGCAGGAAGATGCTGGCTGGGCATGTGAATGTTCCAGGAGGCCCAACAAGCAGGGAGAACTCTCCTGCAGGCAGCACACCAGGCAAGCAGATGTGTGTTCTCCTCCAAGCTGCTGCATCTGGGGTATGGGGAGGAGCCAGGAGCAGAAGACAGGCCTGGAAACAAGAACTAAGGACAATCAAAGTGTTTTCCACCATTGCAGGTACATGTGTCCTGCATAAGGCTGAGCTGGTAGGGGTGAAACACAGGTGTCACCCTCCATGCCTAGGCACCAGTGTCATGTCCCTCCAACCAGAGCACATATAAACATTCTTCAGGCCTTGGGCTCTGTTTCTGGTTTGTGATTTAATGGCTGAGCTGTGCCTTAGCTTGAGATAAACCCAGGCTTCCTTGTAGGAGGACTATGAAGTGCTTAATGCATGTCCTGCCATCTTCTGATGAGACAGCCAGATCCTCCCTTGTTCCACACAGTTCAGGCTCCTCCCAAATGAGAGACACAGGACCCCAAACCCTTCTTTCCATCCTCACACCCACAGGGTAGGATCATGCTGGGGAGGAGGAGCTTGTGGGAAGGGACTAAAGCAGATACTGAGAGCACCTTGACAACCAGCTGGAGACATCTCATGCTCTTCTACCAGCTGGAGACGTCTCACTGTGTTCTACCAGCTGGGCAGGGGGTGTCAGCAAACAAACAAGCAACCAGATCTTGAGTGCATTAAACAACTCAAGTCTGAGTTGTTCACGCCCTGGAATAAACAGCAGCAGCAAAGTGTCAGTGTTGGGAGAAAAGGACAAAGCTCTTGCCCACCTGACCAGCCCCAAACAGCCCCTTTTTGGGCTCAAAGCATTCTGGATCCCTGGGCAGTTCTGTCCAAATATTCTGCTGCCCACAGCCAGTCTGAAAAGCATTTTCCACCAGAGTCCCTCTGCCACTGTTATCTCCCTTCTGTGCATAACACACACAGTAGAAATGGTGGTGCTTTAATCTGTACTTTCCACTCCTATTGTTCTCTAACGATCTGGTGCAATTATCCCAACTGAACCCTTCTGGCAGAGCACAGAGTCATTTCTGAACTGGCTCTGTCTGTTCCAGTGGGCTACTGGCCCTGTGTGGGAGCATTTTCTCCTGGTGGGGAGCCCCAGGAGCCACTGATCCTCCCAAGAGAGCACATCCAGCAGCTCTGGGCTGAGCTGGGAGCCACCACTGCTGCCTTGGCAGTGAGGGGAGAGCTCTCCCAGGCATTCCTAGAGCTTCACACCCTGAGATGGAGCAAAACAAGAACACCATCTTCCTTGACAGCAGATAGAAGGGAAAACAATGCAAATCCTTTCCAGGTGCTGTGCCACAGACAAGCACAGTCACGTTCAGACAGGAAGCTGCTCTAGCGACCTGTTAGCCTTGGTGGGGTTCTGTCACTTTGTTTGGGTTTTAAAAAGTCACCTTGCCACTCTCCAGACTGGTTTGTTTTGCTTTCTTGTGCCAGTAAGCCAGGGGAAAAAAAAAACCAAACCCAAATAACAAAATCTTATCAAAAATATGATCTTTCCCCCCTGGTTTCCTTTTTTAAAGCTGCTGAAATGAGGGGGACCAACAGCAACCACCACACTGGTCTCAGCCCTGGTTTGGAGATGAGAAGTGAAGCTGCATTCCCTGGGAGCAGCCAGGTAAATGAACTGCCTGAGCAGGGTGCTGCTCAACATCTCAGAGCCAAGAGGTCACAAGGAGGTTGATCCTTCATTTTCTATTCTGGCAAAACTCCTGTTGTTATCCACAAGCACGTGGTGATTCAGGGCCCAGGAGAGGCGTTCCAGAGAGGAACTGCCTCATTGAATTTCAGATTCCTCACGCTGCAGCAGCCTTGCTGCCCCTCCTGCACCCCAGTGATGGAGATCCCCCACATCCCTGGGACCCTGCTGACCCCCATCCCACCCTCCTGGTGTGGAAGGACACAGCTCCACAGTCTCTGCCACCAGCACAGGATGAAACATCACCACCTTCATTTCTGGGCTGCCACTCACCCTGAAACACAGCCCCACTGCTCCCAGAGCAGCCCCTCACTGTGCTGCCATGAGAGCCCCCAGGCTGGGGCACCCTGCACTGCTGGGGGGACTGAGCACACTGCTGTGTTTACAGAGATGGAGAGAGGGGATTAAAGCCCTTTGTGAGCAGCTGTAACCCAAACCAGAGGTGCAGGGCACACAGATTGTGTGTCATGGAACCCAGAGAACAGGCTGGGATATTAAAGGCAGATTAGGATAATTTCACGTGCCAGACACCAGGAGAGACCTTGCAGTCCAAACATGCTTGAACTTGCTGATAAACCTGTTGCCTTCAGAGGATAACCTCCAAAGCAGGCAAAAAAGCTGGAGCCACAAAGCAAATGCCAGGCCTGATAACAGGCATTTAATATTTATTAGCACAGGGTTATGAGCCCCTCTCTCTCCACTCCTGGCTTCACTAAGAGCTTCTGCAATCCCACCAGGAGAGAGGCCTTTCCCTGCTCAAATGGTTTGTGTCAGGCTGACACCAGACGCCTCGGTGTCTCAGGGGAAGGAGCAGTTTTATGGCCAACTGCCAGAATTAGTTTATAACCTGTGGCTGGTACCAGCAATCCCCAGGTCTGACTGCAGGGAAGGTGCCCTGATCTCAGGTCTATGGTTAAGGATGTCAGGAGAGCTGCATTATCACTCACACTGCTTTGGAGCAGCTCAGGGCACGGTGTTAACCCCTCCAACTCACACTGCAAAGAGCATCAGGCCTGCAGGGTGCAGTGAGGAGCTGTGGAGATGCTGGGAAGGGCCTGTTCTATCACCGTCCCAGCCAGTGGTCTCTTTTCATCACAGAATCTCCTCTGCAGCTTCATCCTCCTCCCTGGCCCTGGGCAGGGGTTTCTGTGCACTTCCATGGCTCGTGGTGGAACACAAGCCACATCTCCAACCACCTTAAGAGCCAAACAAAAGTTCATCACTCACACCTACACTAAAACACCAATCTTATTTTACACATTTATTATAATTATTAGATGATCTCATGCCCAGGAGCTCAGTGATGTATGCAGCCAAAGCAGTGCTGAAAGTAACTGGGTCCCTTAGAGGGAGAGGAACCAATAAAGGAGCAGAAATTCTCTTTATGTGGAGTCAGGCCAGGGTCAGATTCACCAGCCTGGAGTCTGTGGATCTGAGGGATGGCATTCCTGGTGCTTAGCACCTTCACAGAGAACAGGATGTCACACAGAGACAAAGAAAGTGATGGACTGAAAACTGCAAGAAGGGTTCAGAAGCTTTCAATCAAGGGGAAGGAAAAGGGCAGGGAGCAAAATGGTCTAATGGAATAAGAGAAAATCTATTGGGTCGAGTCATCCTGGCAAGCTAAATGGGCATGCTTTAAATTTGCTTGGCATCCTGGAAGGAGAATGCATTAAGTGCTCATAAAATAAGAGGAAACTCAAAGCAAGGAGAGAAGTTCTGCTCCAAGGGATGAATGACTTCAAAGGAAGGAAATCCTTCTGAAGAAAGCAAGGCAGTGGCACAGGATGGACATCCATGGGACACAGCTCCATCCCCTGTGAGTCTTGGGCTGTGGTGACACAGACTGGACTTCTAAATCCAGCTGCTGGCACACAAGAGCTGCACATTGTGCTGCATCCTGGTAGCACAAGGCTCCCACCAATATTCCAGTCTCCACTGTGTCCAAGATGCAAATTATGAGATGCCCTGTAATCACCACTCTCTAGGATACTGGTCTGGGTATCCTCTCACAGCCTGGCCTAGCAGGTTTTCAAGGAAAAAGAACAGATAGGAAAAAGAGAAGGATTTTTATGGTCTCTACTCCCTCCACATACAACAGAGCAGCCTTTCTGATCCACTAACAGCAGCACAGCAGCTCATGCCTTTGCTAATCCCACAGAGCTGGACATCCCTTCATTCCAGCCTCATATCCACCACATTGAATTAAAAACAGGAGCACCAATGCAAGGAAAAAACCCCACCAGTTTTCTTTGTATGGATTTCTTGGATAATGGGTTTCACAGTCAGGGTCCATGACTGTGCCACATGGTCCAGACATCTTCATGTCCAGTGTCCTGCAATGCCCCAGCTCAGTTAGAGGGACCTTGAGCAGTTTTCAGTGCCACAAGCCTGATGTCAGCATCCTCTGGAGCACTGAGAAGATGCATACAAGAAGCCCAAATATCCTGCAGTTCATCTGGTCAGTGAAAGGATTGTGGTTTGGGGCAGTGATGTGTGCCAGCTCTATAGCAGCCACTACATTCCACAGGGTAAGCCAGGAAAGGGAGAAATTTTAATTATTCCTCATACAAAGGATAATAGGACCCAAAAAATGTTTAAAAATTTTTTAAAAATTTGAATAGTTTTGCATGGGTGTCTGTAGCAGTAGTACAACAGGTCCAGACAACAGGAAAAGGCTGATGGAGGAGTCCCACATGGCACAGAAGGAGCAGAAGGAACCTTGCATCACTTTGCCAAATGCCCTGGAGATGCCAGCTAAAAATAAGCAAGAGAACTTTATAAGTGATCAGAACTGTGATTTACTAGGGGCAACAGATTGTCTGGGAGAACTCAAACTGAACCCAGGAAAGTATCAGCCTGTTCTGGAAGAATGAGGGATGCTGTTTGTGTGCAGTGAGGACACAGGCACGGGCTGCAGGGAGAACAGAAAGCTCAAGCCTACAGAAAGTGCCAGCAGTGCAGAGAAGCAGCTGTGGGGACAAAAGGACAATCTAGACACACTGAGGAGGATCTGTGGGACAGGAACACTGCAGACCCACGCTCAGCAGTGACTCAGTGGGGAGGGCTGGGGAGAACACAAACATGGAAGGCAACATGGGTGAGGATGAGGAGACAAAAGGGTTGAGAAACCTTCAGAGGGACACCAGAAAATTTAAAATGCTGATTTCAGAAAGGCAGAAAACCATAAGCCCTGAGCTTTGTTATGAATATCTTGGAAGGCTGAACTACAGGAACAAAGAGCAGCAACAGATCTGTTGGTTTGGTGGAGAACAGGGCCTTGAACAAGTTCTCTGTCTGCTAGAGCGAGGCAGGAGGGAAAGGAAGGGACCAAAAGAACCGAACCATGAGATCCTTGTGGAGTGCTGAAGGAGGAATCAACTCCAGCCTAGATTACAACCACCAGCTAAAAGCAATCTCAGCAGCACAAATAGACAAAACTGAAAGGGCGAGACACTGAGCTCTGGAGGAACAGGAAGGGTGGAAAACTGTTCTTAGTCCGTCAGTTGAGAGAGAGAGACATGACATGTCCACCTCCCAGAGCTGGAAAGCTCAGATCAGCTGTCTTGGATACATGAAGAAGGTCACAAAGACCACTGTGAGACAGCAGCAGCAGCAGGTGCAGCACAGCTATTTATTAGTGTCTGCAGGAAGACAAGATTTAACCCTCAGACATAGCAAGAGCAGAGTAAGGAGGGCTCTTCTGTGGGAAGGGTTCCCAATGAAATGTGCCTGACAAGCCTTTCTCAAGGTAGTGATGCAGATTTCTTGGGTTTGGGCTCCAGTGACAACCAAGTAGGTTTAGAACGTCATAGAGAGGGCAAGTGAAGTGGAAAACAGGAAGAAATGGAAGAAAATAAAATCTGGGCCTATACAGACCCATTATATTGGCTTTCTTTACCACAAGCATGAGATGCAAGCAAGGAAGGGTGCAGGAGCAAACACAACTCCTTCAGACAGCCCAGCTCTCTGGATAGCCAGGGAAAAGAACTTTGTAGATGAAGGTAAAACAATGGTTATCATTTCTTGATGTTAGTAATACTTGTGACATTTGATGGTGACAGTCTCCCAGGGTATTTACGGGAGCTTCAATGTCCATATGATGGGAAGACATCTAGAGAAGACAGGTTCAAAGAGCAGACACAAATGGCTTGCTGTCTGATGGAGGATGAATCAAGTGAGACATCACAGGATGTAGTTTGGGTCAATCCTAACTAGCCTTTCTCCTCACAGCCAGATAGCAGACAAGGATTGATTCACCACAGAAGAAGCTGCCAGAATATCACAGGACAGGCGTTGGATTCAGACCAATCTCAAGGACTTGGGAGATGCAGTCGGGAAAATAAATAAGAAATAAAGAACAAGTGAGTCAGGCCAGTCATCCCCATGGGCAGGGAAGAGACAAAGAAGGGTCTAGAAGGAGTTGTGGGTCACAGCCTGCACAGGATCCACATCCACTGATGGACACAGGGGAGGAGGGGCAGGAGTCCCCATGGGTTTTAAATAACTCCACAGATGGAGACTCCACATCCTCTCTGGGGGAATCGTGCCAGAGTTTGGTCACTCTCACAACAGGAAAGGCTTTTATTCTGTCCAGATGGAACCTCCTCGGTGCCCAGTGCCTCTGGTCTTTCACTGGACACTGCTGATAAGAGTCCAACTCCTTCCTCTGCACTGCCTCCCATCAGGCATCTAAAACATGGAAAAGGTGCCCCTGAGCCCTCTCTCCTCCAGCCTGACCAGTCCCAGCTTCTCAGCTTTTGCTCAGCCTAAACACTTAGGAACCCAGTTTGCTTAAGTGGTCTGAGCCTGAGGGTTAGTCCTCCTTGCTCCAGACATTTCCCAGGACCCAGGGGTTTGTGATTGCTGAGGCCTGATCTCAACAAAAGCAAAGAAGGCACCAAGTACCTCAGCTTTTCCAGGGCTGTTCTCACCAGGTCCCTGGCACTGTTCTGCAGCAGGTCCTCACTGAGCCTACTCTGCCCTTTGCTGTTTAGGTACTTGCAGAATCATTTCTGTCACCCTTCACACCCTTCACACTCCTCACCCGATTCAACTCCAGGTCATCTTATCCCTGCAAAACCAGACAGCAACTCTGTACTCCTCCTAGATCTTCTGCCTCTGCCTCTTGTCTGCTTCCTTTGTATGTCTGCTTCAGCTACAAACTGCTCATCCATGCAGGCTTTGATTATCTCAGTTCTCTGCTTTTGACTTTGCACATTTGCTGCTTCTTCGTGTCCTCACCTAGGTGAGGTCTCTTGATGGAGAGTAGCTGCATTCACACAATCATGGAACGATCTGCACGGGGAGGGACCCACAAGGCTCAGCAAGTTCAGCTCCTGGTCCTGCACAGGACAACCCCAACAATCCCAGCAATCCCAGTTCAGCTCCTGATCCTGCACAGGACAATCCCAGCAATCCCAGTTCAACTCCCTGTCTTGCACAGGACAACCCCAACAATCCAAATGATCCCAGTTCAACTCCTGATCCTGCACAGGCCAACCCCAACAATCCCAGTTCAGCTCCTGATCCTGCACAGGACAGCCCCAACAATCCAAACAATTCCAGTTCAACTCCCTATCTTGCACAGGACAACCCCAACAATCCCAATGATCCCAGTTCAGCTCCTGATCCTGCACAGGACAACCCCAGCAATCCCAGCACCTGTCTGAGAATGTCACTACTCCAAGCTGTGTTGTCTAAAGCAAACCTCCAGCCCACCAGCTGGATTTTCCTGATGTCACATGGATATTCAGCTCCCTGCCACCCTGCTTACACCAGGCAATGGAGGGATTTGCCTGTGAGAGTGGAGCAGATGGAAAAACCACAGAGGAAGTCATGGTAGCTGAGTCTCCCCTCTCACCGTGCTCACCCATTTAAAGCCCTGCTGCACGACAGCACGTTTCACCACCTGCAGTGATAAATAGCAGCACAAACCAGGAGCAACCACTTGGTCCTGTTTATCCTCAAGTGTTCCTTGGTCACACTGCAGCCCACAATAGCATTCGTTAACAAGTGTTAGAACATGGTTACAAATTGCAGCGAACACAAACGCTCCGTCAGTGTTATTGCAGACTTCATTAACGATGATCCCTCACATTTCAGCAACAGCCATTCAAGGATCTGAAAACATTTATATGCCTCTGTGAGCCAAGTGTCACGCTCCATGTGTGAGCCAGATGTTCACAACATCATTTTACAAATGAGGGAATGAAGTCCACAGGACTGACTCCAGACCCCTTTCCACCCACTGAGCAATCCTCTGCCCACCAACTAGTCATAGGGGAATTGTCCAATTCAAGGCAAGGCAGGATACCATTATGGGCTCTTTGTTTCCTTGCTTTGTCTCTTAATTCCTTGCTTCTCATCTTGTGTTTAGACCCTGGGCCTGGGAGGTACCTCTGATGGGCACAGAGGCACAGCTCAGCCCTGCTCAGCCCTGCAGTGGCACCAGATCTGGGAGCTGAGAGCTCCTGAAGATCTCCAGCAGCTGCTTGCGTCAGAGCAGGCCCCTGACAGACACAGCAAGCCCAGTTAACTCACAGGAGCAGCAAAGCCAACTGAATCCCACATCCCTGCCACTCCAGCCCTCTCCCCTGCAGGGCACACAGTGCCTGCACTTGGCAGGGCCCTGTCCACCTTCAAAACTTGGCACTTCCACAGCCAAAAGGAGAGCCAAGAAGTCGATTTAGCAAACTGAGCTTTATGAAGCCGCCTCTCCCCCCAGACCATGCTGGCTGCGTGGCACAGGAGATCCCCTTGCATTACAGAAACACATATATTTATTAAGCCAGAGGTACTGCAGCATCTCTCCTACATCCCTCTGGCCAAACCATCCACCAGCTGAGTCTCTGCATCCTGTCATTTTTTCAAGATTTAGGAAAAGAAAAAAAAAAAATCACATGCTGCTCCCTCTAGTGACAACTTGAGCACGTTTAAGCAGCCTGACTGTGACTTGCAACATCCCTCCAAATGCTGGGTTTAGGCACAACAGGCAGTATTTTTACAGAGGACCCACTCTCTGTCACCATAGTCTTCCTCTTCGGCCTCGGGCACATCAGAACCTACCTGAGCTGCTCTCTCAGAGGCTGCTGCTCTGCACACACAGGTCCCTCCAGGCTCCAGAGACTGCTAATAGGATCTGCAGAGCTTCCCCAGCCACCACTGAAAATCTAGTCTGAGCTGAGGGTGACCTCAAGGTAAAAGCACCGGGCAGCTGCGGTCACCTGGGCGGGCTCACCACGTGTGCACTCTGCAACTGCTGCTCATTTAGCAAATAAAAGCCCACTGGAGAATTGAAAACAGCTATGCAACAGAAAGCTGAGCTCAAACCAGCATTCCAGCTCCTGCATTCATTCCGGCTCCTGCATTCATTCCAGCTCCTGCATTCATTCCAAGGATGGCAGAAGGTTGTTACACTCAGGTCTAGTCAGCATAAGCTAGAAGCAAAAGTGGATAGTACAGCTTGGTGGGGGAAAAAAGCAAATTAATGGGCAAACAACAAAAGGAATGTTGAAGTTAGCATAACCAGCACTTTTCTATTCAGTCCAGACCATCATGTGGCACAGGTTACTCAGGGCTCCAGCTGAACAGAGAGACTCCAACCACCTCACATCTTACAGACCTTGGTGCACAATAGTTCTGCACAGGACTTCATGATTGTTTGCCAATGAAGGAAAAACATGAGGAGATAACTGAGGAGGAGGGAGGTCATTTATTTCTTGATATTCCCCAGGTTTTCTTTACAGTAGCTGGTGCAGGGCTGTGCTGTGGGTTTGTGCTGGGAACAGTTCTGTGCTGGGCTGTTTGAGCCTCTGCTGAGCAGTGCTGGCATGGTGTCAAGGTGTTCCTCCTGCAGGGAGCAGGCTGAGGGGCACAGGAGAGGACACAGCCAGGACAGCAATCGCAGCTGGCACAGGGGAGATCCCAGAGCTCAGCACGTGAAGCAGGGTGAAGAAGCAGGGAGAGGGTGATGTTCACAGTTACAGCACTTGTCTTCCTGAGCCACTGTTAGGTGTGATGGAGCCCTGCTCTCCTGGGGATGGCTGAACACCTGCCAGCAATGGGAAGCAGTGAATTAATTCCTTGCTTTTCTTTGCTCGCATGTGTGGCTTTTGCTTTGATTACTACAGCCTTTAACTCAGCCCTCAAGTTATCACACTTTTACCTTCAGTTCTCCCCCCATTCCACTGTGGGGATTCATCCAGAGGCTGCCAGTGCTGAGGATACAAATCCCTGCTTTCCCTGTCTCTCCCACTGCAAACAAACAACCTGCCAAGGCTCCAGACTCTCCTGGCCCAGGAGCTCAGCCATGTGTGGAAGAGCAGTGCCTGGGAGCTCCTTCCAGAGCTGCCACCTCACTGAGCTGCCTGCACATCCTGCCAGCCCCTCTCATCAGCCTGGAGCCACCATGTCCTTGTGACACCAACCTGTGAGACACAAACCTTCTCTGTGCAAGAAAGAGTAACACACTCACCCTCCCTTCCCACTCACAGTGTGGGGAGTGTTGAACCCAAAGAGGGACCCAGAGAATCCCCCAGGGCAGGATCCAGAGACAGGATGGAGAGAGAGGCAGACACAGGCACTGGGACAGGCAGGGAGAGATCTGTAATCCTGGTGCTGCTGCTGGGAACTGCAGCAGAGGATGGCGGGGATGTGGGATGTGCTCATTTAATGCCATTTCATTCTCAGCACTACAGATATTTAAAATAAATTAATTCAAATAATCACAGTGCCACAACATCCCGGTGCCTGCTGCAGACAGGGACCTTCAGCAGAGCAAGCTGTGGCTGGGTGTCCCTGATCCTTATCCCAGGAGCAGGAGGTCTGCTGGAGGTCTGCTGGGCTGGCTGGGAGAAGGCCAGACTGGGGCAATGCACTCTGTGTGACAGCCTGGCACAGAGAGGAGGGGACAATGTCCCATGGCCAGCCTGTGACATGCTGTCCCAGCCAGGGCTAATGGGACATGGACCAGCTCCCAGCCCTGACTGCTGGCAGGATGATATGCTGAACTGACCCCAGCTCCCAGTGGGGCTGAGCCCCATAACAGGCACCTGCTCCCAGTAACACACAAGGGATCAGCTGGTTCCCAGCAGTGCCAGGGCTCTCAGTGACACCCCAGCTCCGGCAGGACACAGACAGCACAACAGCTCCTGGTAGGGCAGGACCAGTGTGTGACATCCCACAGGCCAGCAGAATGTGTGCAAAGGCACTGACCCAGCAAGGCAGAGCAGGACAGTGTGTGGTGTCCCAGCAGGACAGCCCAGCTCCCAGCAGGACAAGACCTGCAGTGACAGCCCAGCTCCCAGCAGGACACTGGGGGTGCAGTGGCTCCCAGCACAGGACACATGACACTGCAAACCCCAGCAGGACACTGGGATGCAGTGACACCCAGCAGGAGATGAGCAGTGCAGTCACACCAGTGACACCCAGCAGGAGATGAGCAGGGCAGTGACACCAGTGACACCCAGGAGATGAGCAGTGCAGTCACACCAGTGACACCCAGGAGATGAGCAGGGCAGTGACACCAGTGACATCCAGCAGGACATGAGCAGTGCAGTGACACCCAGCAGGAGATGAGCAGTGCAGTGACACCCAGCAGGGGATGAGCAGTACAGTGACACCAGTGACACCCAGCAGGACATGAGCAATGCAGTGACACCCAGCAGGGGATGAGCAGTGCAGTGACACCCTGCAGGACACTGAGATGCAGTGACACTCAGCAGGAGATGAGCAGTGGCAGTGGCTCCCCGTGTGGCTCTCACCACCTGGCAGTGATGCCCTGGCTCTTGCACATGCCAGGCTCTGGCGCCCACCAGGTTTTTGAGGACACCAATTCCACGGGAGACACTGCAATGACTCCGGGGGTGGCCAGGTGAGCATGTGAAGCACAGGACACGTGGGAATCCCTGATTCCTGGGATGACTGGCACTGTGTCACCGCAGCTCCCAGGTGATGCTCAGCTCCCGGTGGGAAGGGGCTGGAGCGCCGTGCGCGGGTCCCTCTGTGCTGTGAGCGGGGCAGGGGCAGCCAGGATGTGCCGGGGGACAGGGACACATCGCAGGGCTCCCAGTGCCACCTAGTGGGGGACAACGAGCGCTCGGGGGCCGCTGGTCCCCAGCCCCGGGTGCTGTGGGGTACAGACCTTCCCAGCCTGGCCACCTCCCCTCCATCCCAGCCTGCAGCAGCCCCATCCGCACAGGTCCCTGCAGCAGCCGCCAGCTCCCTCCCACGCTCGCTCATCCCTGCAGGCTGTGTAAAGCACCACCGAGGCAGGGACGGAGGAATTCACCCCAGGTACAGCTCGTTAATCACATCAAGTCCAGTCCTGTCGAGTCACTGGGTGTTCACCCCGCTCAGGGTGAGCACAGAGCTGGTCAGGGAGCCACAGCTGCAGCCTCCAGAAATCACCAAAGCCACTCTTGCAGGAAAGTCAAAACTGTTGCATCTGCAGGGGTACTCACTGACGCCCAATGCATTTTTTACTGCAACTTTCCCTCCTCTGTGCACATTAACTGACCCAGGCAATTGTGCACACACCAGAACTCATTGCACTCACACAGCCAAAGAAAACACCAGCACAGCAAACAGCTTGTGTGGCTGCATGATGTTCATTTTATAGGCTATTTCCCCAGAACAGACCACAGAGTCTGAGAAGTAGAAACAGCAGATGTGGCCATAAAGGTGTGCTACAGAGCCATGAGGAAGTTTACCCAGGGGAAGGCTAAAAACCAGTAACAAATGCAATTTAGCATGGGAAGGGAGGGCAGATTTGCAATCCTGCTGCACGTGAATCCAATCTTCCCTTCCATCTCTCCACCCAGCGGGCGGCCATCAATCTCTTAAGCCATATCTCCACTCATCTACAGCCGTTTAATCACTTTGATTTTCTTCCATTCCATCTGCATCCTCAGGCTCTTCCTTCCACACGCATCCCCAGCCTGAAAACAATCCTGAGGATATTAAAGAGAAAACCATGACACCTTGTGGAATAGATGGAGCCTTCTGCAGATCGAAGCACCCTCATGAACACCAGCATTTCCAGCGGGTCTCCCAGTGTGGGACAGCCCAGGTGGTGAAAGCAGACGGAGCAAGGCCCCCAAAACCTCTCTGTTCCCAGCAGATGCCCCAGGTTCACTTATTGATCAAGCACAGCCCCTCTTTTCTCAGAGGATCAGCCACCAGATTTTTGTTGGCCTTAATCATGATTAAGCTGAGCATCTCTCCAGGGAGTCTTCCCAGGGAACTCAAATCCCTGCAAAAATTAAATCAGATGCTGGATGCTCCATTATCCACCCTGAAATCAAGGCAAAGGCCCATCATGGTGTGATCTCAGCTAGGCAGTCATACATGAGACAAGCCAAGAAATAGAAGAGGAAATAAAGTGATGGGCACTGAGATTAGAGAAATGGGGAGGAAGGGGCTACCAAAATCTCCTGTCACTAAGGCTATTGGCACAGTCCAGGGTCTGGGCAAATGAACAGGTTGGGTACATCTCTCCAAACATGCACCCAGTGCACTGAGACACCAGATGAGCAGCTCAGGTGTAGTCCAGAAAGGTGAATGACAATCCCACAGATTTATGGGGTCACAGTCTCCAGAGCCCCTGCTCTCTAGGGCAGCTCCTTCTACCTACAGCAAAACCCCTCAGGGTCCCAAGGAAACACCAGCTGGTTCCCAGGTCCTTGAGCTGCTGGCTGTCCTTCTCCTTCTCACACATCCCAGCTGCAGCCTACTGCCTATTTACAAAGAGAAGGATTTGGGATTGGGGCTGTGCAATGAGCTCTGGTTATCCAACAGGCATTCTCAGGACTAGTGTCCTCCAAGAGCTGCCCTCTCCTCCCAGAGCAGCACAGAATGAAAGAAAGGAAAGAGATGGGGGCAAACATCCATCTCACAGCTGAACTCCTCCAGCTGCTCAGGACCAGGTCATTTTTGTAAGAGCACTTAGATGAGAGGATGAACAGCCTGGGAACTGCCAAGGAGACACTTGGCTAGGTCCCCTCCAGGTCACCGAGCACATGCAGGACAGCAGAAGCAGCTCCAGGCTCTTGGCTCTGTCAAAATTTGGTGGCAAAACTGAAAAATGTGGTAGAAGATATTTTCATTTTGCAGATTTTGCCAATCTGTCAGGAGATGCTGGCAGTGATGAGGCGCAGAGAGATTTGGGCAGGCAGTGAGGGCAGGTAGGCTGGGTGCAGGCAGGGTGCTCAGGACATGTGGAGAAGACAGAGGGGACTGGGAAGATGTGACCATAACAGGGCTTACACTGCTAGAAAGGTGTGCTTGGGGTGGGATTATCAGGTCCTAGAAGCACCCAGGGGTAGTGAGACCCACCAGATCCTGAGCAGCCCAAATGGTCACAGGAATCAAGCCCTGCTGGTGCTCAGCCTGTCTCCAGGGCAGAGGGAATCAAGATAAATAAGTGAGGCCAGAGTGGCTTTGCAGTTCCTGCAGGCCAGGTAGCCCAGCTGGCCTCCAGTGCTGCAAGCTCAGCACATCCTGCATCCCTCAGCAAAAGCCCAGAGTGCTGGGCCACCATGCCTGAAAGTGACAGCTGGCATCTGCATGCAATGCAGGGTCCCTCAGCAGGACACATCGTCATCCAAATCCCAAAATAGATACTGGAATTGTCCATCTGGCTCTAGAGAGGCTTTAAGGGTCTTGGGGAATGAAGTAGGTGAGCCCAACATTACTCTAAAAGAGGAAGGAGCTTCCCCCCTGCCAGACAGAGGATCCTTGTCCCTGCATCAAAATAAGTTTGGGATCTCAAACTAAACCCCTCCAAGGACATAAAGGGCTCCTCAACATACATGGCCAAGCAGTCCAGAGCAATGTTCCTCAGGAAGGCAAGAGTATAAGCTAAGAAGGGCTCAAACAACCCCCTCTGATGTGTCCTGAGGCATTGCTGAGCTCCCTCTGGATATGCCTGCATTACTCAACAGCTTTGCTCCCTCTCTTGCTCTACTTGCAATTGACAATGTTTTATTCCTGCCTGTTGAATACTGAAGACCTGCTGCCAAGGTAGGTCCTGGCTTACTGCTTTCTGAGCATCAAGTCAAAGAAATCATGAAGAAAACTGCAGCTCAGCTTGAAGTGTATTTTTTTCAGAGCATCAATCACTCCCTATAATTAATTAGATTCCTAAAATACACAAGAAACTAAGAAAAACAACAGCCACAAGCTAAGATGACTGCACTCCATCAAAAAAGCTTTTATCTCTATGCAATGAATAAATAACTCTGACGTAACTACACACAGCAGTTTTTCATCAGATGTCTCAGTATCAAACTCTTTCCCAGACCTGCTCTGACACAGCTCTCACAAATGTGTCGATGGAAAACCACTGGCCACGTTTGCAAGTGGGTCTAAAATCTAGCACAGGAATCCAGGAGGAACTGTTCCCAAGACCTACCAAGGCCACCTCCTCCTCCTCCAGCAGTGCCACCTGCAAGGCCCAGCACCCCACAGCTGTTCCAGTCGATAGCCTCACCATGGAAAGCCACACGCTGCTTTCTCAAGGACAAACAAAAGGTCAGAAGCTGAGTGGATATTCCCCAAATCCCTCAGACATCTTGAGGTTGAAAACAAAACCCTGAGTGCTCAAATGCAGCTTTCTCAGGTGAATGGCCAGCAGGGTCGGGCTGTTCCCAAAGCAGCACCAGCCTCTGATGGACACAATTCATCTCCAGATTCCTGCTCAGCTGAAGGCAGGATCTGCTGGTTTCGTGTGCCTCCCACTGCAGGGCCCTGAGAACAATTAAACAGGCTATTTCTGCCCACACAATCGGCCCTTTTCAGGGAAGGCTCTTTCATATCAGGCCCATATTGCCATTGCTTAATCAGGCTGAGATTTAAGGGGGCCTGCTGCGAGATGACACAGATTGCTGCCTCCCCCGGGACTGGAGCGCCGCGGTCAATGTGTGACCAGCACCCCCTGCACACAGAGCCCTGCCAGGCACAGCCCTCAGTGCTTCCTCCCCTGCCTCTGCCCAGCCTCCTCTGGGCCCGAGGGACTCTGTTTCCTCAGCCATCCCCCAGGTTTCCCCTCACTTTATCCCTCACAAGTCCTCAGTGGCCACAGCACAGTGGTGGGAAGGCAGGCAGCAGCAGAGGGAGCATGGAGCTGTTCACACATCCCTCCTGTCTCCCATGTCAGCCCTGGAGACAGAGCCTTGTCTGGGTGCAGATGGAGCCATCTGCTCCGTGTCTGGCAACTGCAGCCCGGCAAAGGGCAGGGCTGGCTGCCACGGCCAGCCCGAGCAGCCAGAGCAGGGCAATGCCAGCAGGGAGGGGAAAAGAGGGTGCATGGAGCCCATCCACCAGGATGGCACCAGGACCAGCCCAAGTGTTTCCAGAGAGCTGAGAGCTTTTGGTCCAACTTGTTCAAGACCTCTGAAAGATTTGGCAGTTGCCCCACAAGAGGCACTGGTGAGGGATTGTGCCTCCAAAGGGTGTAAGCCTGCTCAGGCCCTGGATTTACCTCCTGTCAGGGTGCTGCAGCTAAGCAGTTTGCCTTCCCACATGGGCTGGGGTCCTGCAGCCCTGCCCCAGTTTGGGTGTTGAAGCTGCTGTGATGTGCAGAGATGAGGCATGAGGGCCCCAGACAAACCTATCTCCAAACCTTCTTCCACCCCAGCACAGAAGAGAAAGGTGTCCAAGGCAACAGCACCATCACCACCCCACACCTCAAGACATTTCCAGCCTACCTGGCAGCTGCCACCTGATCCCAGAGCCCAGGAAAATGCTTCACTCAGGTCAGAACTTGCTGTTACTCCATGCCCAAAGTCTCCCCTGACTTACCAGACCAAATCCTTAGGCTGTACAAATGGCTTTGCACAAACCCTCCAACTGTGGCCAGCACTGTGAATGTTTTCACATCAATTTCTCCTGAGATACAGCTGATGCTGCACCTTGCACCTGGCACACCTATGGATGGGAGGCTGGAGCCCTTCAGATCCCTTTTGACACCTATTTTGCAGATTATTTCTCCACTGAACTTGAGTTTAGGAGAAATGCCTTGCCTGCTAGGAGATAGAATCCTAGAACCATTAAGGTTGCAAGAGACCTCTAAGATCATCAAGTCCAACTGCTAACCCAGCTTCACTCTGTTCACCACTAAACCATATCTCCAAGTGCCTTTTCAGCACTGCCACACATGCTGTTCTTGAATTCTATCCAAAATCCCCCAGTGCCTCTCACAGGACTGCATCCAGGGAAATCCCTTGAACAGGCTCTGCCTTTCCAGCTCCCTCCAGCCCCTTGTCCCTGCAAGTCCCTGTCCCAGCTCACTGCTTCCCTCAGTTGGCCACTCTCAATCCTCCGTGATCCCTTGCAATTCCCAGCCCTGGTGTTTGTGTAAGAGGATACAGTTGGCTTTGAGCTGGGTTCCTCATCCTGCAGCAGCTTAAAGCCTAAGGAGGCTCCATGTATCCGGGTGAAAGTGGGGATCAGGAGGCTGCAGCCCTGCTCTGCTCTGGCAGGGCCCTCTCAGGCCTCCAGACCCTCTCTTGTTACAGCTTATTTGGGCACTGTCTTTTACCAAGACACTCATCAGCATCCCTGCATGGGATATCTCTCATGATCAAGACAAGCAAAAGCCTCTTTGTACAGCAGGGGAATGGGAAATCAGTTGGACACTGCAGCAAGCTCTTGACAACACATTAGTTGCCCATCATTGGCTTTGCCTCCCCTGGAAAACAATCCCATGGGAAATTCCTTGGAACCGCACAAAGAGTGGAAAGCATAGTTTCAGAAGGAAAAGTGTCAGCAGTGTTCCCTGAAGGCATTGTTTATGATAATTGAAATATATAGATTTATGGTGTCTGCGCTGGCATGAGCACAGAGCAGGCAGCTGTGTGTTCTGTGCCCAGCCCTTTCCTGTGGCAAACCAAAAATCCAGCGTTAGATTCTTGGTGTCAGCACTGCCAAAGCAGAGCTGGGCTAAAAGTGATGGAAAGAACATTACTGTGCATGAAATTCCCATCTAAATAGCAGAAGGGCTGCTTCAATTTCCCACACATTCATAAAACTCAAACAGTTTAATGATAAAAGTGCTGGGGATGTATAGTTTTACTCTAGCTGAAAGGCATCCTGGTGGTTTTGTTTTGCAGAGCAAGAGCAGGACATGGAAGAGGGAGTAGGGAGGACCTCAGGGTGGGATAAGAGCGAGGACGGTGCCCCCATCTTCACCACAACCCCTGGGCTGCTGGAACCAAGTGCAAATCAATGTGTCATTATTGCCAGGCATGGCTTTAATCCAAGAGACCCCTCCCACACCAAGTGGCAGTTGTGTGGCAGCTGAGCATCCCATCTCAGACAGATTATTCCTCCACAGCAAGGTGGCTCCAGCCCAAGCAGGTTAGAGGTGATAGAGCTCACTTTGGGAGACCATCATGGCCCACCATTAGCAATAGTCACAGCCTATTTAACCTTAATTAAGACACAGTGACACTAATAATTTAATTGGTCCTTAACTAGGATATGAAAAAATTTTAAACATAGAAAAATAAACCATTTGGCTGATCTTGAGAGCCTGGCCTTCATTCTCTCTACCTTGGCTTCCCCTCCGTGTTTTCCAAGTCCATGGGGACTTTTCCATTGGGAAAACCCACACCAGGCTCAGACCAGCACACAAACAGGAGCTGGCAGACCCATCACTTCCTCCCAGCCGAGCTGGCACCACGTCAGGGCTGTCACCAGGTCTCTCCTGTCCCACTTTCCTGTGACTGGATGTCACTGCACGGGAGCGAAGCCTCGGAGACTCTGGGACCAACGTGTGCCATTTTCTAGGACAGCGTGTTCCAGCTGTGAGCTCCTCTGGGCATGCTGGATGTGCTGGAGATCCAGCTCCTCCTTGGGCACAGCTTGTAGCACCCGAAAGTCAGCTTTAGACCCTGCTCTCTCTTGGCCGCTCCTGTGGAGCCTGTTGGCAGAGCTTGGTCCCTCCCAGGGATGCTTTTCCTCCATCAGACCCTGTGGAAGGGAAGGACTCTGAAGTCCTCACCATAGAGAAGCCATTCCATGGAAAGCCTTCCATGCACCTTGATCTGCCACACCTTCCCACCCTCCTGCAGCCCTGTGGCATGAGGGCAGGGGGAAGACCCTCAGAACCCAAAGTCTGGGGTTTCCAGAGCCCTTTCACAGAAGGGAAGCCCAGAATCCTGTGCTGGGAGCTGTTGCTCCTTCCCAGTGCCCATCACCTCTCAGGGCAGTCCTGCTGCTGCTCTTAGCTGTGATCACTTGAAAGCTAGACACCAAGACACAGCAACACCAGTAAATGGAACTGCATGGGAATAAGAGCATCTGCACTCTCACAGTGCTGGAGAAGCCTTGGCACTGTTTTATCTGGGCTGAAAGAACTCCTGGTCACTGTTCAGGACCTTTTCTGCAGGTAGCCCTGTTTCAGTGGTCCTGTTGCACAGATGTGTGTGTGCCAGAGAGCAATCCCACAGCAATGCAGCTGAGGGATTTTGTGATAAGCCACAGCAAGTCATGCTCAGCACCCAGTGGGACAGGAGAGCCAAGTTTTCCCCATCATCCTGAAGCACAGGGAACCCCAGCAGGCCCAGTCTGCAATAAAAAACAAGTGTCTATCTGAGCAGCCCAATTCCTGCCCCAGTTTGTTTTCTCTGCAGCAAATAAATCATTAAAAATTAGGTAGATCCAATAAAACACAGGTCAGTCCATCCCTCACCCTATTCTCCAGCAGCAGGAAAGCAGCAGCCAGCTGGAGCTGGCAGCTAAATGGGAATCTCAGTGCATGTCACAGCCTAAAATCCCTTCTCAGTGGAACGAGGCCTCAGCATCTGACAGGGCCACTGACAAATCACTCTGTCACCTTGGAGCTCTGTCACAGCTCTGGGCTGGACACAAGTGCTCAAGGAGGCTGCTCAGGGAAGCAGAGACCCCTGGGCTGTCAAATACGATGCCCAGGAGCATCCCAGGACTGCGCCTCCTCCAAAGGAGCCTTGGCTTCGTGACCTGGAGGAGAGCCACACCAGGGTTCTGACCCTTCTGCAGAATCAGGGGAAATCATTTTAATCATTGGGTTCCCTTGTCTACCCCCACCACATCTCCACCAGCTTTCTGCACCTCTCTCTCTGCTGCTTCCTCACATGTGCTGTCCTTTATTCTCTTCCTTCCTGTCCTGCCATCTCTTCCCAAAGATACTGCCTGAAGAGCAGAGCAGGGACATTCCTCATGCTCAGAGCAGAGCACAGGGCCACCTCCAAGCACCTTGTCACTGCAGACCCCCCTGGGGACAGCAGGGTTGGCCCCTGATGGCAGCTCCTGCCCCTCTCCATCCCTTTCAATGCAGGAGGAACACTCAGCAGTGCAGCTCTGTCCAGCACTGGGACACCGCCCAGACCCTGCCCTGCACCACAACATTGGGGTGCAAGCCCAGACCACTTACAAACCACAAATAGTTAATTATTCAGTTAAAAATAAAAATAATTTAAGCATCATTTCTTAATGAAACAATTTATCCTTTAAAAATTCTCATTTATAAAACACATCTCCATTTTTAGTTTATTAGAATAAAAGACTGTAGAACCCACAGTTCTATATATAATATATATAATTTAATATATAATTATATATAATATATAATATATTATATATTATATATAGTATATTATATATACTATATATAATATATAATATATAATATATAATATATTATATATAATATATAATATATAATATATTATATATTATATATTATATATTATATATTATATATTATATATTATATATTATATATTATATATATAATAAATTATATATATTATATAGAATAAAATAAATAAAAACTAATAAATAAAATTAAAATAAATAAAATAAATAAATTAAAATTAAAATGCAATAAATAAAAACTAATAAACATCTAAATACAGACACAAAAGAGCATCTCATTAAAAAAAAAGAAAAAAAGAAAAAAGAAAAAAAAGAAAAAAAGAAAAAAAGAAAAAAGAAAAAAAGAAAAAAGAAAAAAAGAAAAAAGAAAAAAGAAAAAAAGAAAAAAAGAAAAAAAGAAAAAAGAAAAAAAGAAAAAAAGAAAAAAAAGAAAAAAAGAAAAAAAAGAAAAAAAGAAAAAAAGAAAAAAAGAAAAAAAGAAAAAAAGAAAAAAAGAAAAATCGTCCAGCTGCCTCCTACATCCCTGCTTGCCAGGACCAGCCTGTGATTTCTGAGTGAGCAAGTCCTGCCAGACCCCTGGGGGAGCTCGGACAGGTCTCCCTGACAGGCTGGGAGCTCTGAAGGTGCCAGTGGTGTGCGCAGCAGCCCGGGGGCAGCTGCGATGCTGAGCTGCTCTCAGCTCCCGCCCACCCCGGTCCCGATCCTCAGGAGCAGCCTGCCCGTGTTTTTCCAGACACTGCCATGTCCTGGCGTTCTCTGAGCTGTGAAGTGAAGCTGCTCCAACAACTCGGCCCAGCTGCTGGTGCAGCCACAGCAGGAGCTGCGGGGCCAGCAGGATGCTCTCCATGGCCATCAGCAACCGGAGCGCTCGGGATCAGCAGCGCCCCTGCCTCCTGTGCAGGCGAGCCAAGGGGAACAGAGGATGCCCGTGAGCCCCTGCAGGCTCCCAGGATGGTGGATTGCAGTCTGTCCATCCCACATCCTGCCCCATCACATGCAGCCAGCCAGGAGGGACAATGCTGCACCGGGGAGCAACGGACCGTCAGCTTTTTCACCCACAGCAACCAGTCCATGGTCTAACTGGAACCAAGGTTTAACTGGGAGAAGCCTTCAGGGAGACCTGCAAACAGACATTTTTGGCTTCTTCTTGTAGCTAGCTCAAAACAGTGCAGAAGTGAGAGATGGACAGCCTAAAGCTGGGAGGTGAATTTCAAGCACGCAGAAAAGATGCTAAGTAAATGCTGGGACATTTTCACTCATCTCCAGATGGGATGAGCTTTGCTTGCTCATCCTCTCAAGCTTCTTCCAGTCACCATAAAACTTCTACAAGATAATTAAGATTCATGAGCAGTCGTACACCTCTGGGAAGAGTGGTTTTAAGGAGAACTCTGTTGAGAAGCCCCCTTGCCATCACAGCAGCTCCTCAGGGCCGGCCCCCTACACAGCCCAGTGCCCTGACCCAGGCCAGGCCAGCCACGCTTACTGTGTTTTCTTCCACCAACACAAATCCCTTCTAATTCCCTCTAAACCGTTCCTTGTCTCCATCAAAGCACAGCTCCCTCCTGCTTTTCCTGGCGGGGATTAGTGCAGCCCCACGGAGCAGGGATAGTGACAGAGCAAAGGCAGAGCAGGACTGGCTGCCCTGCCTGTGCCTCTCCCCACATCCCTGCCCTGATTCCAGGGCTAATCCAAACCCATCACGAGCTGGGAGTGGTCACAGAGGCCACTCTCTCCCGAAGTTATCAGCTATTTTCCCATCCTTGGCTTGTCTCCTGCCCCATCCCAACTGCCCTTTGTGCTGTCACTCCTTGTTCAAGATTCCTCTCCAGCCTTTGTCACAAGGCATCCCACATTTCAGGAGTGCTTCAGCCACTGGAGTGCATTGATGATGAGCACGAGACCAGTGTGCCTTGAGGAGTTATGGTGCACCTATGAGCTGAGTACACCCATGCCCAGGCTGTGCTGGGTGTACTGAGCACATGCCAGGCTGGGCTGTGCCACACACGTCCCTCACCCGTGGGAAAAGCTCCAGCCCATGGCAGCTCCCACTCCAGCACAGCAGATGAACCACCTGTGTGGCCCTGCCTGTTTTTAACAGTGCAGCAAGGAGTCCTTGTGAGAACACCCTTGACAGTTGTTTTCTTGGAAGGAAATTATATAATGAATGACCAAAAGGGAGAGCTTCCTTCCGTGGCTTGGATCTGCTCTGAGAAGTGGGAGAAATCTGCCCAGAGTCTGTCTGATGCTGCACAAATGTGGGTGCCAGCATCTGGAGGGATGTTTTATTTACTCACTAGGTACTCTCTTTATTCTGCCTCATTGAGTGGTTTATTGAGAGAGTTGTTGTTGGGCTTCTCCAGGTGAGAGCCACCTCGCTGTCAGCTCTCTCTGGGGCAGAGCAGAGGGGTGGGGAGGACTCTCACCCTCCCCAGAGCTCAGGATACACAGGGTAGTGATGGAGGCTTCAGACTAAAAGGGGCCAGAAGGCAGCAGGGATGGGAGTGCGTGAAGGGAAGAAACCAAGGCACAAAACCCCGCAGCTCTGCTCAGCCTGGACTCACCCTGCATGCCAAATGCTCCCTCCTGTGCCTTGCTGTCCCTTGCCACGGTTTGTCCTCTCGGGACACGGGTGCCAGCCCCAGCCAGGATGTCCCGGCCGTGCCTGGACCACTGTGCCCCCATTGGCCAGCCCTGTGCCTAGCAACCACCAATCCTCAGAGTCGATTTGCCGGCGAGCGGGTAGGAAGATGCTGGGATTCCTCCCTCCCACCCCCCCAGCACTGATCATTTCTGGCTCCAAAGGAAGCCTCTGGCACAAGCACAGGGACACACACACACACACACACTTCCCTGAGGCCCCTGCTCCAAGAGAGGAGCATCCCAGGGCCGCCCCCGCATCAGCTCATGCTGCAGCTTCCACTGCAGTGTGATGCGTCCCCAAGGCAGGTCCCAGATGGGAACACAGATGTGGGGGAAGAGAGGAGAGGAGAGGAATAGCTGCATCCACCTACAGCTCTGCACAGAGCCTCCTGGCTGTTACACCTTGCCCAGAGGCTGCAGCTGGGACTTCACCCCCTCGTGTTGCGAATCGGGGGTAACCACCAGTGCCACCAGCCAGGGCTTTCCCAGCTACAACACACAGGCTTTGAAATGAGCCCCACCTCCCCTGAGCCAAAAATATGGGAAAACAATGTGGCTGCAAACCCTTGTCCCCAAAAACAAAACAACTGAGCTTTCCCTTGTCATTCCTTCAGATGGAAACTGCAGATTAAAGAAGCAGGGTGAGATGGAAATCCACAGTGAGGAACATGGGGAAAGGAATTCCCTCTGACTCCCCCCATTTTATGAGGCTAGTGCTGGAACATCAGTCCTGACTGCAAATGAAACCTGAAGTTCCCCAGATCTGAGGCTGGAAAATTTCTTTAAATTCTTTTCTTCCTTGAAAGGGGTTAAAGAGTTACACATGTAGGGGCTGACCTCATGCACAAGGTGAGGAAGGAGAGACTGGGACCAACTGGTGTTCTTCTATACCTGGATAACTTCCCTTTTCAGCTCTGGTAAGAATTGAAATTCATGAAAACACAATGAGGACCCTTTCAGGAGTTGGCAACCCACCCCTTAGCCATGGGGTTTGTGGCTCAGTCACCTGGACACCTCTCCTTGAGAGTGGCATACACCCTGCACCCCAACTCTGAGGGAAGGGACAGGGCAGGGAAGGAGTGGGGCAGGCTGGCAGACCATCAATGCAGCACCCCCCCTTGGAAAGGTTCCTGGAAACCTGCTTCTTCACAAGGGCATTTCTCAAAAAGCATGGAAAGTATTTTGGATTTCATCTCACAGCAGTCAGATAAAAGTGGGGAGAAGCTCAGGAGGCAGCTGGAGATGGGAGTGAGCATCTCCCTCTTGGCCTGTCAGTCTGACACAGGCACAAAACAGCTCCAGCATGGTCATGGGAAGGATATGAGGAGGGGTTTGTTCCCCTGCTGGGCTGCAGTGCCATCAGCAGCCCCCTGGGCAGGTGTGGTGGGCAGCAGGATGGTGAGCAAGGCACCAGGTACTGGTGCTGCTGAGCAAGGCCTGCTGGGGCAGGGACACAACTCAGCTCCAGCCTTAACTCTCAAAACCATCATGGGTATGGTGAATACAGGCTTGGGACCCTCCATCCTGCCACATTTGCACAGCCCTGAGGAGCACAATGCCTCAAAACTCTGGGACAGCCTGCTGGCACCTCCAGACCCTGCTTCAGGGGACAGCACCAAGCCATGGAGCAGAGCCCAAGGTCAGAGCTCCGAGGTCCCACACTCTGCATGGCTTGGCCATGGTTTTCCCTGCCAGGTTCTCACAGGGGTGTGTGACTCTGGAAGGACAAGGACACAGCCATTGGGACACAGATGTGTAACTCCAGAAGGACACAACCATTGGGACACAGATTTGTGACTCTGGAAGGACAGGGACACAGCCATTGGGACGCAGGTGTGTGACTCTGGAAGGACACAGCCATTGGGACACAGATGTGTGACTCTGGAAGGACAGGGACACAGCCATTGGGATGCAGATGTGTGACTCTGGAAGGACACAGCCATTGGGATGCAGATGTGTGACTCTGGAAGGACACAGCCATTGGGGTGCAGATGTGTGACTCTGGAAGGACACAGCCATTGGGGTGCAGATGTGTGACTCTGGAAGGACAGGGACACAGCCATTGGGACACAGATGTGTGACTCTGGAAGGACACAGCCATTGGGGTGCAGATGTGTGACTCTGGAAGGACACAGCCATTGGGGTGCAGATGTGTGACTCTGGAAGGACACAGCCATTGGGGTGCAGATGTGTGACTCTGGAAAGACACAGCCATTGGGACACAGATGTGTGACTCCAGAAGGACACAGCCATTGGGACACAGATGTGTGTCTCTGGAAGGACAAGGACACAGCCATTGGGGTGCACATGTGTGACTCTGGAAGGACACAGCCATTGGGGTGCAGCCCTCAACACCCCCAGATCTGGGCTGAAGTTCCCCTGGGATGCACCAGCACGTAGGGAGTGCCTGGGAGGACTGACAGGGGGTCAGCAAGAGTGAGGCAGAGCAGAGGAGCTCAGGCTAGGTGTGCCTGTGAGGACACTGCAGAGATGAGGGTGTTCTGCAGTGGCCAGACCTGAACTGAGGCTTTGACTCCTTCCCTCCACATGGCAGGTGGGATGGGGGGATCTCACAGGGGGATTTGCTATAATGAGTTCAGCTCCAGCAGTTAAAGTGAGTTTTTTTTCACCTCTGGTGAGCTAAAACCTCAGACACCTGCCTAACCCTTGTGTAATTGAGTCAGAGAACTGGTGGTAACTTTTCAGGCCTTGGTGCTGCTGCTGCTCTGGATCTCACAGGCTGACAGCATCCCAGGCTCCCCGGAGCGTCTGTCGTCTTATTAGCACAGCCTCCACTTGGGATTTATCCTCCATCCAGAATTTAAGCTGAATTTATGTATTAACTAAAGACTATTAATGCCAAAAATAAGTGGAATGCCACTTGCTCAGCAACACGGGCCTTACGAGGAGCCACGTGGCACAGCCAACCCACCCAATCGCAACCCCAGGGAGGCTTTTTATAGACACCCACGGCTGATGGAGTGCGAGCTCTGCTCTGCAAGCATCTGATTGCAGGGGGAGGGGAGGGAAAGATCCCCATACCCATGGGCAGGAGGCACGGTTGCCTTGCCTCTGCTGGCTGGGTAAGCAGCCAGGTGGAGCTAGGAAAGGTTTGGGAACGGGTTGTGGCAAAGCTGCCTCATTTCCCTGCCATGCACACCCGCGCACGCTGCAGGCAGCTCCTGACACACAGAACACGCTGCTGGGTGCCTCAGTGCAGCATCTCAGCATCAAGGGGCCTCCACTGCCCCCCAGCAAGATTGCTCAGGGGAGAAAAAAGGTCACCCGACACCCTACAGCTGCAGTTGATGGTGGCTTCTGTTCCCCAGGTTGCCCCAGGGTATTTCTGCCTTTGAGCACGTCTCGCCCTGGAGCACAGAGCTGTCTCAGCTACCAGCACAGTGACACTGATGAGACTCTGAAGGCTTCTCCAAGGACTCTGATCTCCACTGAGAGGGATGCAAAGCCCAGGCAGCAGCCACAGTGCTACATCTGCCAGCAGCCCCAGGGAGCTCCCACTGCAGCAGCCGAGGCACAGCAGGGTCAGTGGCAGGGGAGGGCAGCCTTCATGCCCTGACACCACAGCCACCTGCCTGGCATGGCCTCTCCCCGGCCACTTCTCCCTCCCCAGCTCCTCTCTGAGGACCTTTTGCCAAGCCAGACTCAGCTGTGAGTGCAGGATGGCCACAGCCAGTGTGGGTTTGCTGGTCTGGCAGCTCTCCAAAGCACATCCAGTGTGCTGGGAAGGGCTGCTCTGGCCACAACACAGCCTGTGGCCCAGGGCTTGGGCCAAAGGAACACCTGGGGAACAGCTCACAGGCTGGCAATAGTGGTCAGCAAGGCACAGCCCCTGTGCACAATCCCCCTTGGTGCAGCAGCCGCTCACAGAGCTCTGAGCAGCAGCTCTAGGCTGGGCTCCTCTGTCCTGCTTGTCCCAGGACGTGGTGCATTGGCAGAGGCATCACTGTGCTTGCAATCCCACCATGAGTGGAATCACAGAATTGCTGTGATTGGAAAAGAGCTCCAAGATCAGAAAGTTCAACTCTTAACCCAGCACTGTTGTCTTATATATGAAGAGTTCTCTTATCATTACATTGGAAGGGTTCCATATCACCAGGGTTCCGTACCTCCTCAATGTTTCTCACAGTCATCTCCTCTAAGCACTGACTGTTCTTGACTCTTGCAGTAACCATCCTCTGACTCCAGATTTCACCAATCCACTCTTTTATACCACTGTTCTTATTGGCTACAGGTGTGGCCTGTTAACATCAGGCCTGCTCCTAATCTTTAGTAATTGGTGCAGCTGCAACTCTTTGGGGGATAAGATTACATTCTATACCACCTTCATTTACCCACACTGTATCCCCCTACACAGCACCACCATGTTCACCACTAAACCACGTCCCCAAGTGCCACATCTACACATTTTTTCAACATTTCCAAGGATGGTGACTCCACCACTGTCCTGAGCAGCCAGTTTCAATGCCTGACCATCCTTTTAGTGAAGAAATTCTCCCCAATATCCAATTGAAACCTCCCATGGCACATCTTAAGCTGCTTGTTACCTGGGAGAAGAGACCAACCCGATCCCCCCAAGCTCCACCCCGCCTGTCAGAGAATTGCAGAGAGCAAACCTGAGCCTCCTTTTCTCCTAGCTGAGCCCCCACAGCTCACACAGTTGCTTTTGGAAAAGGAAAGAAAGAGCTTTCCAGGAACTTGCAGGAAATATCCTCAAAAAATAGGTCTAAATGGAAAAAAAGGTCATTGAAACACCTTCAGTTCTCAAACAGGGTGCGGACTCAGAGAACACTGCAGAAAAAGGCACTGAAGCCATCCTTCAAAACACGTTAGGGTTTTCTTCACTCAGCTGCAATTATCATTCTGAAAGCTGAGGATGTACGATGGAAAAGAGAGTGTGTGGGCGGGAGAGAAGGGGGAAAAGAGAAAGACAACAGCAGCATGGAAGGAAATTCAACACTGCCAAATGAAAGCCACCGTGACAGGCAGAATTTACTTCCTTGCAGAAGGGTTTCCCGTGTCACCCGTTACAGAGAGAAGGAGAAAAACCCTCATTATTTTGAAGAATATAATCCATGAAAATAAGATTTCAAGGAGGAGGGTCTCCCTCAAGTGCGGCAGCTAAAGGATGACCCCCCTTTCTCCTGTTTCCCCCCTCTCCAACAGAAGATGAGTTCAGCCCAGCATAAAACTGCTCCAGATAAAATAAAATCCTATTCCCAGCCTCACTTGCTGGCAGGTGTGTGCTTGCTACAGCAAACATCTCCAAACCTCCAGGCCCCACTGCTGGGCAGCTTTCTGCCCCAGGGACATGGATCTGTGTTCCACAGGCTCCACACTGATCTGATAACTCTCCTGGGAGCACAACACACCTGGTACAATTTAGTTTTTAGCTGGAGATGCCCAGTGCATGGTCATCCCATGCAGGCACTGCCCAATCCCCTGACCACCCATCCCTCCTCCAGCCTGGCTGCAGGTGTGCCATGGCTGGCCTGTGCCATGGCTGCAGGTGTGCCATGGCTGGCCTGTGCCATCCCTGGAGCTGTTCCATGCCTGGACTGTTCCATGCCTGGGCTGTGCCGTGCCTGGGCTGTGCCATGGCCCAGGCTTTGCCCCTGGTGACAGCAGAGCTGGCAGAGTGAGACATGGCTGAACCTGCTCCTCACACCCCCAGCCCACAGGAGCTCCAGTTCCAGCTCTGCCCACACAGCTGGGATCTCTGGAAAGGCCCTGGACTGACCCTCTGCATCCTGGAATGGAGAATGAGACACCTTGGGCCCTGCAGCCTCCTTGGGCCACAGTCAGAGCCTGGGCAGGGCTCAGCTGAGCTGTGCTCCAGGTTAGGTTCAATTTCACCCCACAAGTGAAGCACCAAGGGCTGGGTTGCCTGCCCAGGGCTGGTCCTGCTCTCCTGGCTCTGGGACACGGCCTGAGGGGTGGGAAATTCCCCAAAGGCCAAATGCTGGGAAAGGCCACTGAGTTACAGAGGAGATGATGGGAAAAGGAACTCATCCATGCACCCCCTCCCAGCAGGTTCACACGAGGCTTTCAGTAAATCTTGTGCAACATAAGGAAATATCCCAGCTGGAGATCAGCTCTGCCCACGAGGCCTCAGCATCCCTCTTGCCGCAAGGAGGGCCCACAGGGCCTGCAGGCATCTGTGCAGGGGCAGGGACTGAGTGACCTCTCCTTAAGGTGCCACTGTCAGGACCCAGGACATCCCTCTGGCTGTCCAGGATGGCCAGGACCCTGCCAGGGGGCTCAGGGACCCTGGCACAGAGCCCAAAAAAACCTGTGGGTTTCATTGTGACCCATGGAGCAAATTACCGACCTTATATGAAGATCAGCAAGCCACAACAGTTTAGGTAGAATGATAGTGAATTTATCATGGAGTGGAAGAGTAGATTTTAGGGTTTTTGGTATGGGGGTTCAGGGGGCAAGATGGAGGAATCTGGATGTGTCCAGCCTTTCTCCTTCTTCTTCTTGGCCTCCATCTTCTGCTGTGATGTTGGCACTTTTAGATGGTTTAGAGTAGAAGCTCACTGTCTAACATAGGTGATGGGTATTGGGAAGTTATTGTAAACATTGTACAGGTAGTTTTTAGTATAAAGACATAACACCGCCCTGGGGCAGGCAGAGTGCCTGGAACTGTCCTGCTGGATGGACCTCAGCAGGGCAGGAGAAAATTTTTTATAGATAAGATACAATAAACAACCTTGAGACTGAGAAATGAAGGGCTCTGACTCCTTCTTTGACTGCTGGACCAGGAAAAGAGACTTTCTAACACATCTTGGGGTCACTCTGAGCAGCAGAGACCCCGACCAGCCACCCTACACCAGAGCACACCCAGCACACACCTCCCCAGCCCCCAGAGCAGAGGAGAGCACCAGGCCCTTCTCTCCAGCTCAGAGCTGGCTGCCACCATGGCTTGAGGAGCCACCTCCAGCCCCAGGAGCTTCTGCTGGCATCATCCAGCATCCAGCATGGACAACAGGCAGGTGTCAGCATCAGCCAGGGAGGGAAAACCACAGCCACCATCCCAGCAGGAAGGCTTCAAAAGGTCACAGCTTCCCAGTGCACCTTCCAGTGTGCCCATCTGCCCTTCTCCATGTATTTATGATTTGGGAGTTACCAGCTCCTCTCCTGGATGCTTTAACACCTAAAAATGACATTTGCTGGTCTCATTGCCCATCACACTTCACCACAGGAAGGCATTTCCTCTCCTTGCTCAAAGAAACATCCGTTGCCTCCTTCCTGCAGTGATTTTATCCCGTTACCTGTCTGGCTGCGGTGACATCATGTGTGTTCTTGGCACGCTCAGCTCTTTTCCCCACAGGTGTATCTCACTGCAGGCAGGATTCCCTCTGCTTCCTCACACTGTGCTGTCCTGTGTGACAGCTCAGGGCTCCCTGCCCCTGCCCTGACGCCACAGAGCAGGAGGGGATCCAGCCTGCAGTGCCTGGCAAGGGAGGGGAGGCCTGGAGCCGTCTGCAGCCCCAGGCAGGAGGGATTTGCTGCCTCAGCAAAGGCAGACAGTGCATTGTCTGTGCTCTCCCTGGGCAGAGCCTGCTGAAGGAAACCCTGCCTGGATGGGTCTGGATCCCCTGTGTGAAAAATGCATGTATTTTATGCTTGGCATTCCCAAATATTAAAATGAATTTTATATGTGTTGTGTTAGAAAGTAATGCTGTGTTAATTCTCTTAAGTACTGTGTTAAATATAGTTTCAGGTTATAAAAATTGTTAAAATAGAAACGATGCTATGTAGGATACTTTTTTTAAAGAAAGGACTGGCAGTGAGATAGCAGCCACAGGACACCTGAATCTTTCAGAGAAAAAGAATTTATTGCCCTCTTATCAGAAGAAACAAACTTCTTCCTGCCTCAAAGGCACTGTTAGGATTCAGAGGAAGAAGTTGATGATGACCAGACGGAATCCTGTGTTTGAATGGAATTTATGCATCATGTATGAGGTGTATGAATATGCCACAGGCTGTTGTTTTTAAGAGTTAATCCTCTGTTAACGTGTGTCCTTTTTCAGGCTTGTGCTGCCCAGAAAATGGTACCCAGACTGTCCATAACTCTTTGCTTTTATTGTCTCATATTATCCTAATTCAAATTGCCCAAATTATTATTACTGTAATTGTATTACTATTTTAATAGCCATTTTATTACTATTAAACTTTTAATGTTTCCAAAACAAGTAATTGGTGTTTTTGCACACCTGCCAAGTGACGCTGACATGTGGTACCCCACCGGACTGGGGAATGGGTCCTGCTGGCAGCTCTGAGGGTCATTTCAAGCCACAAAACACACCCTGATGTCTCAGCTCCATGCAGCAGCTACAGAAGTTCTCAGGCACCAGCAGAGCAGCCTGCCTCACCACAGAGAGCAGCACAGAGCTCTCAGCCCTCCAGCAGCCTGGGGAATCCTCTCTGCACACCATCACACAGCCTCGAGTGCCCTCGGGGATCCCTGCTTGCCATGGGCACTCCCAGCTTGTGCTGAGCACCAGGAGAACAGCCTGGCTGCCAGGAGCCTGCATGTCACCAGGAATGGACTGACAGGAATCGGCTCCTCACACGTCACAGCTCCCCCCACACAGATGGAGAGTGCTGCTGCACATCAGAGGCAGGGCTGGGCACCAGCAGTTTCTGTCCTTGTGGATCTGACACCTCTGCTGGGAGCTGAGCTTGGCTGGGAAATGAGGTGGCCACCCAAGGAGAGACAGCACTCTGCTGGTGATGCTTTACGGGTCTCTTGCAGACCCTTTTCAGGAACAAGGAGAGGCCTCCAACCCCAAATACCAGCTCAGATGCCCTCAAGAGCACAGAGAGCCCCTGCAGGATCTGCTTCCTTCATAGCTGGGACAGCCCTGCACCCCGGGCCATGGACGGTGCTGGAGGGAGGGGACGGGTTTGTTTCCATTTCTGGTGATTTCTGGGGCTGACACACTGTTGGGAACCCAGCACATCAGCAGTTTCTGCCTGCTCCCTAGAAGAGCGTGCAAAGCAGCATCCCTCCTGCTTGTCAGGCAGGGAACCACAGCGTGGGGATGCTGAGGAGATTCCCTGCGATCAGTGGCACAGGTGGGACCTGAACCAAGTCTCAAGCACATTCCCCTTGCCTGCCTTGGTTCCCTCCAGAGCACCAAGCCACACAAACAGCCCTGGCTGCAGGGAGTGAGGAGCACCCTGCCCTGAGAGCAGCCCCCACCCAGAACATCCCCACGCTGGAATGGGCCACAAAGCTCCTTCTCCTGGTCCACGTGATGGAGATCAGAGCAATTCCTGGTCACAGCACACCTCTCCTGGGGCTAACACCAGCATGGGCAGTGCCTCACCCAGTGCAGCCCATCCCTTCTGGCATTGAGGTATTTGGGGAGCTGCAGAATCAGCAGCTGCACCCCAGCCGTGCTGTTCATGCAGGCATGGCCTCAGAGATCCCCTGATCCTTCCCCTCAGTGCCCCACAGCACCTGCAGTGAGGCTCTGGGTGCAAGAGGACCTTTGGGTGGCCCCCTGCCTGCTGCCTCCCATCAGCACCCCAGTTCTTGTATAGAAAAAATCCTAATTCCCATCCAAACCATCCTACATCTACTGCTATATCCTGCTCAGTGTTCAAAACCCTCAAGGCCTTCTCCAGAATCTCAGCTGCATCTGAGCCTCCCAAATCCACCCGAATACCTGACCCCTACTGGGTTTTCCCCTCCTTCCCTGTACCCTGTAATCCTATTTAGGCATCAGCTGGCCTGTGGGTTCTGCAGCATTTTCCAGAACTTGCAGCTGTTGTTGTGCCTGAATGTCCAAGGAACGATGACAGCCACCCTACAAACCACCAGCCATCCAGCCTCTGGTGTCCCCCACACCAGGAGAACCAGCTTAAATCACCACCCTGGGCAGAAAGTACCAGAGAAAAGCAATCCTGGTGCACCCCAGACCTCCACCCCAGCTGCAACCCCATTTCTGACAGCACGGCATCTTCTGGGAGCACTCAAGGTCAGGGCATCACTGGGGGATGGAGCTCATTTGATGTTTGCCCATCAGCAGGGCTGAGTGTTGCTGCTGGAATGGTGATGCACACACTCTGCATGCACACACAGAGTGCCAAGGCAAGCCAGGAGCTGCAGGAAGGACCTGGCAGGGAAACTCCTCCAGCTCCTTCTTGCTGCCTCAGCTCTGCATATTTGGGGATGTATCTGTGGGATTCAGGCTCTCCAGTGCTGTAAGAAAGGGTTTCCAGCTCTTCTCAAAGCTGTCCGTGCCAGGTCCCCCAAGGACAGAAATTTCTGCTTCATTCTGGCCCAGGCAGGCAGTGAGTGTTCCATCACCCCATGAGGACAGTCCCTGATGTTCCCCAGGTCCCACCAGCCTCATCAGGCAGTGAGTGTTCCATCACTCCATGAGAGGAGTCCCTGATGTTCCCCAGGTCCCACCAGCCCAGGCAGGCAGTGAGTGTTCCATCACCCCATGAGAGGAATCCCTGATGTTCCCCAGGTCCCACCAGCCTCATCAGGCAGTGAGTGTTCCATCACTCCATGAGAGGAATCCCTGATGTTCCCCAGGTCCCACCAGCCCAGGCAGGCAGTGAGTGTTCCATCACCCCATGAGAGGAATCCCTGATGTTCCCCAGGTCCCACCAGCCTCATCAGGCAGTGAGTGTTCCATCACCCCATGAGAGGAATCCCTGATGTTCCCCAAGTCCCACCAGCCTACCCAGGCAGCTCCCATGGAGTCCAGGGCTGGGGCTGAGCCAGCCTGGCAGCCAGGATGGGGAGACAGATCCTTCACACAGGGAGAAGGTGGCTGAGACCCCACTGGCAGAGGATGTTCCCAGGGGTGCTGGTGGCTTCAGCTGGACTCCCAGCAGGGCCAGCCTGGCTGAAGGCTGAGAGCAGCCATGGGAGACTCAGCCAAACACAACCACACTCCTTTTCTCCTCTGCACCACAACACATGGAAGGGCAGCTGAAGAAGACTGAAGGAGTGGGAGGGGAGCACCTAGAGGGTGAGGAGCACTCTCTCCTCCCCTTGCAGTTACCACCATCCCATGGACCCCTGTGGAAGATCCAACCCCCAAGCAAGGCATCCTGACCCGTGGCTCCTGCTCCCTGTCACACTCCCAGGGCTAATGAGCGTTTTGCTAATCACACACCCACACAGCTCTGTGTGATGGCAAGGCCACATCCCAGTGCCTCGGGCTGGCAGCAGAGGCTGTGCCTGGTGCTGGTGTCCCCTTGGGCTGTCCCAGGCTGCCCATCCCAACCAGAAGGAGCAGGGTCCAGCAGGGACAGGCTGGGCCAGGGCAGCAGCCAGGGCTCCTGCATTGCTGCCAGCTTTGAGGCAGCCCAGAAATCAGACCTAATTCCTGTCCCTACCCTCCTGCCAAGCCATCTGCCTGCCCTGAGACCACCGAGAGGCTCCTGAGCAGCGTTTGGTCATTACTGAGCCATTAGAGAGAGTGGAGGAGCAGTGATTGATGATAATGAATGCAAATACCTGCCTTCCGACCCCACGCTGGCAGGACCTGCCTAGCTCTGCCACTAAGTAGCACAGTGTGTCCTTCCACAGGCTCTGCAAAGCATTCCCATCCTCCTCAGCCTTTCCACAAGCCATCAGGCACAGCACTGCCCATCTAGACCTGCCCTAGAAAACCATCACATCCAAGATCTGCTTTCCATCAGCCCCGAGGCTCTGCTCTCACCCGCAGATCCTACAGGCTCATTTCCAGCCCCTGAGCCCACTGGGAGGCTTTCCCAGAGCTCTCACCTTCATCAGGAGGGCGAAGGACAGGGACAGAGAGGAAGGGGGCAGCAGGGTGGGAGCTGAGGGCTCTGTCACAAGTGTGACACATCCCTGCTCATCAGGCACGTGTGTCCCACCACAGAGAGGAGCTGTGCACAGAGACAGCAGCAGCCAGCTCTGCCCCAGGAGGTCACCAAAGATGAGGTGTTATTCCTGCAAAACCAGAACACATGCTACAGCCTGCAGGGATGAACTCAGTTGCCCTCCTGAGGCCAGCCCACAGTGACAGGAACACAGGGAGGGAAGGCACGGTCCTGCTGCAGGCATTGGGTGTGGGGCAGGGGGGGACCAGAGAGAGCCACTGTGGCCACCAACTGCAACAAAGGGAACCCAAGGACTGTCCAGGCCAGAGAGAGTTGCTGTGGGCAGAAGAACCTTGTCCCTGAGCTACAACATTCAAGATGCAAACCATGTGCTCCCCTCTAGGACCAGTCTTCTGGGGTACCTTATATTTTCCATCTTCCAGACTGGTCAGGGTCTTATGCAGAGCAGAGCTGGACCATGGGGATTCAACAAGAGCAGTTTTTCCTGCCCATTCAGCCCAGCCTTTGCAGCACACAGCCCAGCCCCAAGCTGCAGCAGCCAAGCTCTTGGAGCACGGTCATTGAGCAGAGAAAGAGCAGCAAGGTGATTCATCTTCCTTTTGATCTCTAGCCTATCTTCGCAGGCTCAGTACTCTAGCCCCAAATTTTGGGCAGTTGGCAGACCTCTCCTGAGGTCTGAGTGCTGGGAGGCGCTGGGGTTCCATTGCTGCACACCCAATTCAGCAGGAAAACAGATGCCAGGCTGCCAGAGTTTGCAGGGAGATGAATTTCCTCCAGAGCCTCCCCTCATTGCACACATCCACTGAGCCCCACAGAGGACAGGACAGGACAGGACAGGACAGGACAGGACAGGACAGGCATCCTCTGCCATCTGTGACCGTGTTCACGGGGTTCCGAGGATGAGGGAAGAGACGAGGATCTGACTCCATGTTTCAGAAAGCTTGATTTATTATTTTATGATATATATTATGTTAAAGCTATACTAAAAAAATAGAAGAAAAGATTTCCTCAGAAGGCTAGCCAAGGATAGAAAAGAAGGAATGATAACAAAGGCTTGTAGCTTCGATAGAGAGTCTGAGCCAGCTGACTGTGATTGGCCATTAATTAGAAACAACTGCATGAGACTAATTACAGATTTACCTGTTGCATTCCGCAGCAGCAGATAACCATTGTTTACATTTTGTTCCTGAGGCTTCTCAGGAGGAAAAATCCTCAGGAAAGGATTTTTCATAAAAGATGTCTGTGACAGCCATCTGCACTAGACAGAGCAGCCCAGAGCACAGAGAGACCTCACTGGGCAGCAGGGCACAGCCTTTGCCTTCAAACAGCACAGTTTGGGCACCACAGGGCGGTGCAGCACTTGGAGAGGGGTGAACTCACATCCTGGCAGCCTCCTCTGAGCAGCAGGGAGGGGCAGGGTGTGCTGACAGCTCTGCTGCCCCCAGCCCAGCTCCCAGCAGCGCCGACAGCACTGACCAGGCTCACACCAGGCTCACACCGGGCACAGGAGCACCAACAGGAGCTGCCAGACAGCCCTGGAGCCCCCGGCTCAGCGGAGGCTCTTCCTCACCTCCCAGCACTTTGTCACCAGGCTCCTCTGCAGTGACAACTCCTCAGACGACCGGAGTCGCCCACGGGCTCGCAGCCTCCCGAGCCTGCTGCCCCCATGATCGGTGTCCTGGAGCTGCTCCTGCCCAAGGGCATCACTCAGCTCCGTGCTTCTCCCTGCACCTGCACCCTCACCTGCCCTGGCCCAGCACAGCTGACCTGCAGGAACCCAGGTGCCGTGCCAGGGCCAGCCCAGCCCTCATTTCCACTCAGCAGCGTCACACATTGACTCGGGAGGGGAGTGGAGATGAGGTGGCTCCAGCAGCAGCATGCAGTGCCCCAAACCTGGCAAAGCAGCAGCTGCTCTGCATAGGAGGCGTGTCACAAGCACCTCTCCAGCCTGCTGGGAGAGGCACCCTCAGCCCAGCAGCACGGCACCAAAACCCATCCCTTGTGGCACTTTGGGGTGTGCCAAGTGAAGGCTCCAGGCCCTGGTGCCCATGGTGCATCTCACACAGCCCAAACGAAGCAGGGAGCTCAGCTGTGGCAGAGCATGGCTCCCTTTTTGCCTGGGCTGCAGTTTATTGCCTCTGTGCTCCCAAGCATGCACCAGTTTCTGATCCAGATCCAAACTCAAGTCAAGGTGTCGCCTGTGATTTAGAAAGGGCGTTCTGCCTCAGGGCCCATCTCTAAGGGCTGTCAGCTGGAGGAGCACAAAGAGCCACCAAGCAGAAGCTGAGGCCTGGGCTGGACATGGAGCAGCCCCAGATAGAGAAATCAGCACTGCTGGGATCACTCAGGAGCTGTTTTAGTCTCGTCTTACTCATGGAGATCCTTGGGGAGATGCTTTATTTAGTCAAACATTTCTGAAAGGGGGACTGAGAAGCTAGCCAGGCTTTGCTCCACACATGGCACATGTCTGGGAGGGGAAAAGCTCTGTTGTGTCAGGCACCACTGAAGTCACTTGGACCTGCAGCATTGGCAGAGCAAAGTTCCAGCTGCCAGTTCCTGGCTGGCTCATCTGGGAGACAAGGAGCTGACCTGGCCACGAGGACCCAGCCAGGTCCTCCAGGTCCACTCCAGACCAAATCCTGTATGAGAGGATTTAAGAGAGCACCCAGAACTGTGCCACCCTTGTGAGAGGTCACAGCTGTCTGCAGCACAGTGACCATTCCCCATCTGCAGGAACTCAAGCCAAGAAGGAAGCAAGTTTTTGCTCTTCTGCAAACCCAAAGAAGTGTGATTTTCTGAAGGTGGTGAGAAACAGCTTCAGACAGCTCTAATTAGCAAGGTGGTGTGTGAGATAATCCAGCTTTACTGCTCTGTGCTCCACAGCTGTCCTGGGATGAAGGCAGAGTACCATCACCAGCGGCTGGAGCCCACCCACATCCCTCCCCTGTGCCTGCCTGCCTTCCAATGATCTGCAGGATAGTGAGGAGGGATATTTTTGCATGAGCTGCTGGTCCAAAGTTGCCAGTGCTATTTCAGGCAGCAACACCTACACTGTAATCCAGAGGGCTGTATTTTCCAGCGGGCACTTCAAAATCCGGCCTCCCTCCTCCCCTCACAGGCCAGCTCCAACCAACCTGGCTCCAGGATAAACAGCTCCCAGCATTATGTGCCCACTGAGGCCAATGCCACAGCCCCAGCACCTTCCTGATTCACGCTGGGACCAAGACACCTTTGAACTAGAAATGAAATAAAATAAATACCTCATCTCACAAGAAGTACCAGCTACAACAACAGGTCCTCTGCCTGCAAATCCTCCCAGGGATCTGCCACCACCAGATTACCTGCCCAGGCTAAGCTAGCTAATCCTACAGGCGAGTGGCAGGCGTTTTCGGTGAGGTGCTTCAGGAGACGTACAAGCTTTAATTAAAGCTGCTTTGCAACTCACTGCATATGGAGGCAGGGAGACATTTGTTCCTCTGTGAAAGAAGAGAGACTGGGCAGGTTAAATCCCCACTCTCCCGTGTGCAAAATATTTGCACATAAATGTTTCACACAGGTAGAGGGGACTCAGGCAGAGTGGGAAGGAGATGCTGACACAAGGCACCCCTAAAGAGCAGGAGGATGAGGGCCACAAGCCCCTTTGTGGATTCAGATCAGGAGTTGTTCCAGTGGGGATAATGCCACCAGCTCCTTCACCAGTGAGAGCCACCACCGTGCCTTGCACCTATTTCCTCCTCCTTGATCTGTGTGTGTAGGCACAAAGGAGATATGAGACCATCCAAAATTAAGGAGCTAGAAGATACAAAGAAAAGAGACAGGAGGAGAAGCAATAACAGGAATCGTTATATAACAGCATGAAAAAAATACCCCAATAATACTCCCAGTGCAAGAGAGGTTTCAAGATGGACAAGTGGGTGGTGAGACCTGCAGGATGCCAGGCCCCAGGAGCAGCTGCTCCCTGTGTGCCAGAGGGATGAAAACCATGGCTGGGCAGAGCTGCAGAGGCTGCACCCTCTGGGGTCTGCAGGTGGGGAAGTTCCAGCCTTCAGAGCCTGCCCAGCAGTGAGATGGCCAAAGTGAGAATCGCCTCCCTGGATCTTGTGTGCCCCTGCTCAGGGGCACACAAGAAGCAGCCCAGCTCAGACCCCACACAGCAGGCACTCAGACTGGCATTCCTGCTCTGTCCCCACACCCCAGGCCAGCCTGCTCTCACCTCAGTCCTCCTGGCTCTGCTCAGAGAGGGTTTGGGTCCTGTGCAGAGTCTCAGCACCCACTTTCTCTCCTCCAAGTGAGATGTGCAAACAGCAGAGGCTGCTCCTTGGAGAGGGACAGGGATGCTCCCATCTCAGGTCTGGTCCTGCATCTCATCCCAGACCTCGGCACGCAGCAAGAGCAGGAGACACACAGCATCTCAGCCAGTGAGAAGGGGATGAATCACTGGAAAACAGACCCAGGCACAGAGCCAAAACAGGGAGAAGATGGTCCTACGAGGCCTCCATCTTTGGGAGTGGGGGGATTGGAGCGATCAGAGCCACAGAGTTCTCCCTTCCTGCTCCAAAGTGACCCCAGCATGTGTCCCCCAGCTCTGTAACATCCCTGACACAGCTGCAGCCCAGCTGTCCCTCAGAGTGCCCCTCACCCCCTGCCAGCTCTGGAGTTCTCATCACCCCCATGAGCAGCAATACCCCTGCACCCTTTTGGATCTCCCCTCCCAGCACAAACCACAGACCAGGAAGGCAAACCATCGGTTCCCAGTTCCCACACCTTCCCAGCAGCTCGGGTGCTACAAATCAGACTTTCCTGCCAGGAAAGTCACCTTCAGAAGTAGGTGTAACCTCCCAGCTGGACCAAGAGCATGAAGTGCTCAGGGAACCACCAGTTCAGCAAGCTGAGGCTCCCATTTCATCTTCATCACCAAACCAAACCACGGCTATGACATTTCCCCACCACCAGCTTTTATTTTTCCTTTGGAATCTGCCATCGAGCTCTGCTGAGACGAGGCTCCCACCAATCTGCAGTGTCCCTCAGCCAGGGAAGCCGAATGAGCCTGTCAGAGCCACACAGAAACAAAAGCATCAGCTCCAAGGAGGTGTCACGACAGAATGACAACCCTTAACTTGTTGTTACATCAGCCCACACATTAACGCTTTGGGCCTGAGCCAGGATGCCACGGAGCAGCCTCATTCCCCTCCAAGCCAAACCCTGCTGCTCAGAGATGCACAGGTTCAGAATCCTTTTTGATTTAAAAAATAAATTAAAAACAATAAAAGTCACATACCTTTTGCTGTGTTTTCCCCTGACAGCGAGACCACAGTCCTGAGAAATTCCCCCATTTACTTTCCTCTCGTCTCTACCACAGCTCTTTCACTAAATCCTCTCTGTCCACGATGGCCCATATACAGATGCACATGAAATTAGTGTCTCCCAAATTAGTTTTCTTGCACACAGTTCTAGCCCATTTTCCTCAACAACATTATTATGATATGCAAGGTTCCACCTTTCTCCCAGGAAACGCAAGCTTCTAAATTTATCTTTTGGATAACTAAAAAAAGAGACAGGTCTGGCTTTCACAATGTGGGGTCAGCAGTCCCAAAAGGCAGAGTATTTGCCCCAGAAACACCAGTTAATACCACAACAACACCCACCACGGAGCAGAACACATATGGTCATTACAGGGCTAAGTATAACTTGACAAAGTACCTTGCTTTTAATGAGGCAAAAGGCCAATTAGCCTGATGAGGATGCAGTGTACTGACATTGAGTGGGTTGCCTGGATTCCCTGGAGCTACACCCTGTGTATCCTCGTAACACAGCAAACACGAGGAATCCAAACCCCTGCTGAGGGCACGGCGCTCAGAGCTCTCCGGGTTAACACCATCCTTCTCCAGATTTTGTGACACAGTATCCAGCATTCAGGCTGGATGAAGGGCCAGCCGTGCATTTTTGTCAGCTCGGATCCAAACCCTGGGAAAATGCAGGCATTGTCCTCGCCCGTTCCCCACCGCCCAGCCCTTCGCAGGTGTTCACCTGCCAGAGGACAGCGAGGAAAACCCAGGAACAAAAGCAGGGACGCTCCGGCGGGCGCTTCCCGCTGAAGTCATTTCATAACCGCGTTTCCAGAGGTGCTGGAAGAACAGCACCAGCCACCGCACGAGAGCCGCGATCGGAGACACCGAAATGCGCGGAGCGAACAAAAGAAAAACCAACTTCCCCCCCGCGAGGCCGTTATTTTGGAAGAAGCAAAACTTCCCGGCTCTTAGGGCGCACCTGGAGCGCTGCCCCTGTCCCAGCCCCGCATCCCGGGCCCGGCCCCTCCGCAGCGGGGAGCGCGCCCGGGGCGGGGGTCGCGGCCGGAGCCACCGGAGCCCCCGCAGGCCGGGAGCTCTCCCGGCAGGGCTAAAACAGCCGAGACCCCCGAGGGGAGAGCACCGGGACCGCGCTCAGAGCGGGGGCTCCTGAACGGCATCACCGGGCGGCCGCGGGCTGCGGGCACTCTCCGCACCGGGCCCGGGGCTGCGCTGCTGGCGCGGGGCCGGCCCGGGGCTGCGGGACCGTGAGCGGGGCGAGCGAGGAGCCCCGGGCCCGGGGGCTGGGGGCAGCGCGGCTGCGGCGGCCGGGCCGCGCGGAGCGCATCGTATCGTATGCATCGCATCGCATCGCATCGCATCGCATCGCATCGCATCGCATCGCCTCTCCCCCGGTGCAGGCGCGGCTCCCGGGGCCCACCGGGGCTGAAGTGGGGAGCCGATCGCCGGGCACCTGTCCCCCGCAGGTCCGAGCGGTGCGGACCTGTCGCCCCGCGGCTGCCCGGGACGCGGGCCAGCGCTCCCCGGCGCCGCTCCGCCATCGCCCCCCGGCGCCGCTCCGCCATCGCCCCCCGCCGCCCCCCGCCGCCGCGGCGCGGCCCGTACCGCAGTCGGCGCAGAGGATCCGCGCCACGTCCCGCTTGAGGTTCTTGCCGCTGGTGTCGAGCGGAGCGAAGGCGGTGCGGAAGACGAGCGGCTCCTCGGTGGGCTCCAGGAAGAAGATGTAGCGGTGGTTGCGCTTCACTTTGAAGCAGGGCGCCTTGGAGCCCACGCTGATGAGCTGCTCCCGCTGCAGCCCCCCGCTGTTGAGGGGCCACAGGTCGAGCACCTTGACCAGGACACCCCCGGCGGGCCCGGCGCCGCGGCTGTCATTGCCGCCGGCGGGGGGGCCCACGGACTGCACCTTGCCCTCCAGCACCACCGCCGCCGTGTACGCCTGGTCCTGCACCGACTTGAGGCTGGGCGAGTAGCAGGCGAGGGAGACGCCGAAGAGCAGCATGGAGAAGCCGGGCGCCGGGTCGCGCCTCATGCCGCCGGCTGCCGCTCGCTGCCCGCCGGCCCTGCGGCGGCGGCCGGGCTGCGGGGCCGGGCTGCGGGGCTGCGGCGCGGCGGGCGCGGCGGGGCGGAGCGGAGCGGCGCGACGCGGGGCGGCACGGCACGGCACGGCACGGCACGGCGCGGGGCGGCACGGCACCGGCACGGAGCGGCACGGCAGGGCACGGCACCGGCACGGCACCGGCACAGGCAGTGGCGCGGCGCGGCGCGGGGAGGAGGCGGGATGCTCCAAAGCCGCCCCTGCCCCCGGGATGCTGACCCCGCACCCCCCCGGAAAGGTGATTCCCTGCCGGGGGACTCCCCACGGGGATGCCCGCTGCGGAGGGGATCCCCACGTCCCTGGGGTCCTCGGGGATGGAGGCAGATCGCGCTCCCTCCGCCCGGCCATGGAGGCGGCCCCTCGGCAGCCCCCCGGCGCTCGCAGAGCCCCCCTTTTCCCCGCAGAGCAAACCAAGGATGCGCTCATTGGGGGCGGCTGCAGGTGACACGGGGGTTCCGCGATGCGCAGGGCTCGGGAGCCGGGGATTCCTCTGTGCCCGATGGTTTTATGGAGCTGGGAGATTTGTGCCCGAGATTCCCTGCACACCTGAAGGAAAAGCATTAACATAGAGACAAACGGAACACGCAGCGGCCGGGGAGACAAAGCCGCCTTTCATGCCCTGTTCCTGCTGCCTCTCGTTAATAAACAAATGCTTTTCCCTGCAGTGGCTTCCAGGAGGAGTCGCTTTAAGCCCCAAAAGGTGCTTGTTTGGGTTTATTTTCGAGGCTGATCCTGAAGCATCTGCGCTCCCAAAGCCTCGCCTGCCCAGGCAGTGCGGGAGGGAGCCGAGATGCTCAGTTAGCAGCAGCAGGGGATTTTGTGGCGCTTGTTGTTGCACCGGATTCCGCGCTGAAGGGGAGCGGCCATAGCCCCATCCCACGGAGGTGACCCGGAGGCGGCAGGGCGATGGCTCTGGGCGCAGACTGCAATGGCCCCAGAGCCCTTAGACCCCCAGGGAAACCCTCCAGCAAACCTCATGAGACGACAAGAGCTGTGTCTTTGAGCCCATCAGTGAGAGCAAAGCAGCACAGATGGCAGGATCGGGATCTGCTTTCCATTTAACGTAGCGCAGCCAGAACCATCAGGAAAAGCGGGAAGGGAGCAGAGCGGCTGTGCCCAGCCCAACCCAGGCGTGGGGCGTCGCCTCTGCCGGTGTTTGCCCGGCTCGGGGCGGCAGGCAGCGCTGTCCCACGGCTGGCACACGGGGCACAGCCCCGCACACGCGCCCGGGGCTCTGCGGCTCCTGCTGCCGGCCCCGAGCGCTGCTCTCCCCTCTCTGGGAGCGCTCTCAGAGCGGCGTTCCCATTGCGGGGCCGCGGTGCACACAGAGGGCTCAGGGACCATTCACTTCCTTGTATTTCCTCCCCTCTAAGCGTGATTTTCTGTGGATTTTTGGTCTCAGATGTTTCTGAAGCCTTTCTCTCTCCTCCTGATTGGTGACCGTGCCCAACTGCAGAGAAATGCAGGGGGAGGTAGAAGGGAGCATAAGTGTTTCCCAGGCAGAGGGAAGAGCAGCATTTTAAATTCAGGAAGCTGCTCAGAGGAGCAGGGAAACCACCTGACTTCTCTCATCTTTTGACATAAATCTCTGTGGAATTTCCCCTCTCCCTATCATTTTGCTCAGACAGCAACTGAGGTTCTGCCTGCAAAGGAAGGAGATACCCGATAGCATAACTCGATCTGGAGCTTGCCTGCTCTGCCCTGGCCCTCAGCAGAAAGGGCACTTTCATGGCCAGGCAGCTGAGTTGCTAATCCTTGTCTGGTTTTGCAGGCTGAAATCTCAGCGAGACCACAGCAGTTCTCTCACTGAGAAATTCAGTGCAAGATACCTGTGAGGCCTCTGGGGTAATTTAGAAAAATTAGGGTTTTCTTTGTCTCTGAGGCATTTTGAAGTCCAGAACACTTAGCCTCAAAAAAAGGCACTGGTCACATCTCCTTTGAGCAGTATTTTTCCTGTTGTTCAGCCTAACTCTGGTTTTCATCACTTGAGACACTTGCTTTTCTCTTATCATTTCAGAAATGCTTTAGGACTAAATCCCTATCCCCCCTTTATGCTGTTCTTCCCATATAAACGGAAAATCATTATTTTCTATAGGTCCTTGGGCATTTTGACATATGAAATAAATAAAGGAAGGTCCTTGGTGCAGTTACCAGAGCAACCTGAACATTGACTTTGAGAGAATGAAGCCAAAATAAACGATTTAAAAAATATTTTCCTTCAGTTGAGGATAACTGCTGGCAGGGACCCGGGAGATCTGTGGTTTCTTTAAAGCCCATCTCTCCCCTCCCTCCTTGCTGTGAAAACCCATCATATTTGCCATCCTGGCAGTGAGATGGAGAATCTGAGCTCAGCCTGGATCCCACCCTGTCTGGATCCCACCAGAGCTCAACAGCACCATCAGAGGTTTTCATTCCTCAGGCAAGTGCTGTGGGGGCTGGTTTCTCTTTTACCTCCTTAAATTCTCTTCCTGCAATTTCCCAGAGATGCCTGAAAACAAAGCACCTCTCAGGTCTCTGCTGGCCTCTGCCAAGGGAGCTGCTGGCACAGAGCCCTGCTTGGTGCACAGGGCAGTGTCCCAGGGTCCCTCCCCTCCTCAGGCAGTCCTGCAGCTCTTCTGCAAGGACTGGCAGCCAGGCTGTCCTTCTTCAGCATCCTCCACAGGTTGCAGATGCTCAGACCCCTCTGTGAAAGCTGAAGATGTGTTCCTGCAAATCCCATGTGGGGTTTTTGGTGTGAGGAGGAACAAAGCAGAGTCACAGAACATGCTGAGCTGGAGGGGGAAGCGTTGACTCCAACACCTGGCTCTGCACAGACACCCCAACAATCCCCCCCTGTGCCTGAGAGCATTATCCAAAGGCTCCTGGAGCTCTGGCAGCCTCAGGGCTGTGCCCATTCCCTGTTCAGTGCCCCCAGCACCCTCTGGGGAGGAACCTTTCCCTGATATCCAACCTAGGACAGGCCCAGCCATTCCCTGTGTTATCCAGCACAGGGATGTGCTATGCTCTTGCCCATTTCAGGCCAGGCTCAGAGCCATTCATGCATTTCCAGGGTGCTCCCCACCTCCCCCAGCCCTTCCCAGCTCTATCCTGGTTCCTGCAGGGAGCCTCAAGCCCTGCTGGTGTGAGGATGGCAAATACAGGAGACACATCCCATACTCCAGCCAAGGGAACCCTGCTTTCCCTCCTATGGGACATTCCTTCCTTGCAACAATCAGGTGTTTCACAAAAGCCCCACAAATGCCAAAAAACCCATTGCAATCAGTTTTTCCCACCTCCATGTCTTCCCTGCCAGGATTTGGGTTGTTCAGTTTGGAGATGTTCATGTGGGGCAGGAGCCAGCCCTACCCCAGGACATTCCAGACTCCTGGCACCAGGGGGACACCATCACAGCCCCAGGTGTGAGAATAGCAGGTGATGAATGATGAACACAGGAATTGTGTGGGAAAAGCAAAGCCCAACACTCAGTCTGAGACTCCAGCCTGGACATTGACTGACCACAGAATCAGAGAATGGCTCAGATTGGAAGAAACCTTAAAAATCATCTACATCTGCCTATCTCCTGTCTGCCAATGTCAACTTCCAGCCCAGGGGAAGGCAGAACTGAGGGTTGTAGGTGTAGGCACCATTTCTCTCCCAGAAACTGGGAGAGAGGCCTGATCCAGCCACCCATCCTTCCCTCTGGGAGAGCATTGACCCACTGTAATCCCATGAGATGCTCAACAATCCCAAAAAAAGTTGAGAACATTTGCTGTAGGGAGAAAAAGCAGGACTTTATTATGATGAAACTCACCCCAAAAAAAACCTTTTATCTCTTGGCACATGGTGATCAAAGGGAAGAAAATCAAAAGCAAAAGCAAGTGGTTTCCTCCACCTGGGAGAGAAGCTGTTGGGGTTGCCTCCAGCCCCTTTGTGACATGTTCACCTCGGCAGTAGGAAGGAAAAAAAAAATCTACTCATCCTTCAAGGAAATGTGTGCCTCTTTTATTTGCTGCCCTCCCCGAGAAACTCATTCACTCCTTGTCCACCCACACAAGCAGGAATGATGAATGAAAAACAAACCATAAACAATTCAGCCTTCCCTTTTTTTCCTCCCAGCCTTCCAATCAGATGTTGCGGCACCCAGATTTTGCCCGTGGATCATTGCTGTCGCGTGCCTTGGCTCGTTCCTTGGACACAGCTGCACCCAACACATCCACAGCAGCTCCAGCTCCTGCAGGGCTCCACTCAGGGCGGAGGAGCCTCTGCAGGGCACCCCTGCCCAGAGCCAGAGGGTTCCTGTGGTGGCACTGGCAGAGGTGGACACTGGCAGGGAGCTGATGATCAGCCAGGCAGCGTTTCACGTCCCCCAGAAGGACAGCAGTGCCAGGAGCTGAGATGTGTCACCAGAAAGATGCCAGGGTGAAAATGGCAGCAGTGGGAGCAATGCTCCCCACAGGATGGTGTATCCCAGCCTGAGAGACCCCTCCATCCCAGAGATTCTCCCTGGGCTGGATTTCACTGCCAGCCACTCTGATGATTCTCTCTTTCTCACTCTCTCCTTTCTCTCCACACAACCTCCTTACACCCCCCTGTGTATCAAATAACAATTGCAGCCACACCAGGGCAGCAGGTATGCCTGTGCACTTCTGAATTCCCTTCATAGGCAAAGTCCCCTCCCACTTTTGCCTGTTTTGTGTATTTTTATGTAAAAATATGCTGAGTGGGTGTATGCCTTATTACATGTGTAGGAAACATGGGGAATGAGGACTTGAGATACCACCACAATAAGAGAGAAGGACAAGGCTCTTTGGCTTTGCCCTTGATTCCCTGTTTAAACATAATTTGCCATTGTTAGACAAGAGACCCTCTCCAAATTACTTCTGAGATCCAGGAGACCATTTCTGCAGCAACAAGTTACTGCTTGTAGGCAGCCTGTGGCTGGAAAATGCCCTTGATATTACAGAAATGGTAACTTGTTTAATAGACCCAAATAAATAGGAAAGCCCAGGAGCTCGGGTGGCAGCATCTGAGCCCTGCACTGAGAGGTGCACAGACCTGAAGGCAAGGCTAAATATAGGTCCCACAAACCAGAACAACAGAGCTTTTACTGAGAAGATAATCAAGCCCTGGAGGAAACTACACAATATAAAGCTGAGATTTAAAATAAATGTGAAATGAGTTGGTGGATTCGGGACTAGTTCCTTATGGAAAAGTTTTCACATCAGAAAAAAAAAAATCGTTTGGTGAAATGGGCTCTTTAATTAGCAGTTTCTGCAAGAAGCCAGGGGGATTGGAGGGGTTCTAGAGCCTCATCCCTCACCTTTCCATCCTGCCCTTTGCAAGGAGAGCTGGGATGAGGTCAGGGGTGCTGCTGCATGTGAGGGGCTGAAGAGGAGCCCTGTTTGCTCTCCTGGTGCTCTCCTGTTGCCATGCACTTCCCAAGAACATCCTGCACTCTCCAAAAGCAACACCCAGGGCAGCAGGAGCTGAATCCAGGCAGGAAACCCACAGGACAGGTGCCCATGGCTCCCTGCACACCAGGCTCTCATCCTGCACCTACCAGGGGCCAAGCTGCAGCCACTGGGACTGTCCAAACCAGTTTTGAGGTAGCCAGATCCTGAATGCTGGATCCCACCCACCAGGGCACACCATGGCACTGCCATGTCCTCACCCAGCTCTTCCTCAGCCAGCTAAAGGGGTGCAAATTAAAAAATAAGACCAAGTTGTTTTTTCTTTTCCTCCCTCATTCTATCCTCAATTCATCTCACACTGTAATCCTGTGGTTTGCAATTAAATTGTGTCTTTATGTCTCCTTTGCTCAATAAGTTAATGAAAATGACTTTTGCTCCAAGGTGGAGCATGAATGTCTCGCTCTGTGCTGGGCATGAGAGAAGGACACAGGGCCCAGGAGGAACAGAAGCTCCTGCTTCCCTGAGGAGTGATGGGTTCAGCCGGGCTCCTGAGCCCCTCCAAGCATCTGAGCCTCAAGTTTCCATTTTCAGCTCCATTTTCAGCTCCTTCTCCTCCTCGCAAAGCCTGTGCAACAGCAGTGGGAGGCTACAAACCGAGCAAGGCAGCTCATCTGCTGCATCTCCCTGTGTGAGCCGTGGGCACCCACGTGCACGTGCTGGATCCTCCCTCCTGGGCACCTCCAGACTCTCCCAAGCACCCCAGGCCACGCTGCCCTCCCAGGCTTTCCCTCCTCAGCCTTTTGCTGAGCACCTCCTGCCTGGAGCTCAGGACACAGGCAGCACTGCTGGGGAAAATGAAACAGGGAAGCTTTATGAATATGATTGCTTGGCAGAGGATTTTGAGAATATGGAAACTATAAGCGAGATTGAAATGAAAGCAAGCTTTGAGATCCCTCAGTTACTGAACAACTGGAAAACAATGGCATGGCTGGCTGAAGGTGATCCCCTTTTGATGGAACAACACCCTCTGCCTGCAGACAGGCCCAAGGGTCAGAGCAGACCCTACAGCTTGGCAGAAGGGCCCAAAGAGGAGTTTTTAGGGTTTAAAATGTAACACAGTGTGGTAATGTAATGATTCTTATAGGCTGTATGTAAATGCTGTAGGATTTGTATCTTGTACTAAATTGGTTAGTGAGAATCAGAATATTCAACACAGAAGAAGATTTATTGTATTGTAACGGGAACCTCGCTCTTTTGCCCCTCTTACTCTCTTACCCTGTCATCCTCTCTCCCCCTCTCTTCTCTCAGGCTGCTCTGAGCTGTGTTTGGCAGCTCCCAGCAGGCCCCTTTGCAATAAACCCCAAGTTCCTGACCTGGCTGCAGAGATCTCTCATCTCCGTCCATCCTGACCATCCTACCCCCAATGCTCCTACACAGCAGCTCATGCATCTCCACTGAGATTAACCCTGCACAGCCAGGGACAGCAATTTGGATTTCCTCACCCAAAATTCATCCCCTGGGAAGTGTTGGGATTCAGGACATCCCTCTGTCTGTCCTGAGCAGCCAAGACCCCTGCCCAGGGGGCTCAGAGACCCTGGCACAGAGCCCAAAATGCCCCTCTGGGTTTGATTATGACCCATGGAGCAAGTTACCAACCTTAGATGAAGATCTGCAAGCCACAACAGTTTAAGTAGAATGATAGTGAATTTATCACAGGGTGAAAAATAGATTTTTGGGGTTTCTAGAATGGGGGTTCAGGGGGAAAGATGGAGGAATCTGGGCATGTCCTGCCTTTCTCCTTCTTCTTCTTGGCTTCCATCTTCTGCTGTGATGTTGCCACTTACAGATTGGTTTAGAGTAGAAGCTCACTGTCTAACATAGGTGACAGGTATTGGAAAGTAATTGTAAATATTGTACACGTAGTTTTTAGTATAAAGACATAACACTGCCCCAGGGGCAAGCAGAGTGCCTCTGTCTGACCTGCTGAGAGGACCTCAGCTGGACAGGAGAAAGAATTTTATAGATAAGGAACAATAAACAACCTTGAGACCGAGAACTGAAGAGCCCTGACTCCTTCTTCAAGCACTGAGCTGGGAAAAGAGACTTTCCTGCCCATCTTGGGGTCACTCTGAGCAGCACAGACCCAAGAGGAAGGATGCCAGGCCAGCTCTGACAAGACAGAGGCTTCAGTGGGAGGCTCTGCTTGCTGCAGGAGTGATGGGGCACTGACATCACCAAAACTTATCTGCCCCAGGGGTGCTGCTCCTGCCTCTGAAGGCTGGATCACACTCACAGACTCACTGGGGCAGGGACAGGGCACTAAAAGGAGGGATGATGGGAGGTGGCCTTGTTTAGTCTGTCTGAGAGGAACTTTAGGGCTGAGTTAATGGCTAAGAACTACCTGGAGGGCAGGTGCAAGGGTGATAGAACCCAAGTCCCCTTGGTGGGACATGTCACACAGGGCAGGGGCCTTATAGAGCAGCTTGGGAGGCTGAGGGTGAATATCCAGGTGGTCTTTCCTCCCCAGGAGGGGGTATATCCCCAGGAGAGCACACAGCATGGGCACAGGGGCCCTGCACTGTTTGGGGTTGATGAGGCTGAGCCCAGTGGGGCCATGCTCACCCTGATCTGGTGCTGGCAGCAGTCATGGTGCAAGCAGGCACCAGCCAGGAGCATCCCAGGGCTCCATCCCACTGCCCCTGCCAGGACCCTGACACTCTGGCATATGTGAGCTCTGCCCAGTCTGGCATGGCTGTTTGTGAGCCCCCAGCTCATGGGGTGATGCTGGCTGCCCCTACACAACACACAGCACTGCTGTCCCCTTCCAGGAGTCACTGCTGCTTCATGCAGGGAAGCAATGGGGACCTGAGTGAGGCACTTCAGAGCAGGGTCTGGCACAAGCCTCTTGTTTCCCCAGGCTGGGGATGGCCAGGGAGGCAGCAGAGCCTTGGCTCTGCTCTGAGGGGAGCAGTGTGTCTGTCCCTAGTCCCCCAACAAGCACAGCCATTTCCTCAGGGACACTCCCTGGGCTGGGGACGGATGTGGTGTGGGGGTCCCTCCAGTCTCAGTGAGAAATGCCCAACAGCAAAAGGCTTCATAAAACATCTGTTTTAACAAGGCAGAGTAAAAAGAGAAATATCAAGGGCAAGTAAACCTCATGCAGAGCACCCTGCATTTGTGCAGCGTGGGATGGACCCAGGATGGATTTTCCCCAGTGCTGCACATATCCCTTCCCTGGAGAGAAGTTCTTCCTTTTTGGTTCCTCAAGCTATTACAGATCCTTCTTTTTATTCTGTCTTATTAAAGCAGCTGTTTTATGATGCCATTTGCTGTCAGGGCTTTCATACTGAGATGCAGAATTAACTCCCTCTCACAGGGGTCAGAACTCCTTTCCTCCCCAGTCCCCTGCACTGCTTTCCCCAGAACAAGGGGCTGTGGCTGCTGTACTTGCTCTTGGCTCACTGTCCCACAGGTCTCCAGCAAAGCCAGTTTGCCAATACTTCTGCTTTGTAAATAATTTTCCTCTTCAGCACAAACCAGGTGCTGCACACACCACAGTCTCTTACCTGCTCCATCCAAACCTTGTGGAATCCCAGCACTGCATCTCGCCACCTGAACCTCATGGTATTTGCTGAGCAGCTGTAAAACAATTAATTGAATTTAATTATTGAGAGGATTTTCATGTCTCCTGCACATTTACACACCACCTTATCTCAATCACACCAGGGCTGGCCTCTAATTCTCTTTTTAATGAGTTCCCAAAATATTCCCATAAGCAATATCCTCAAACCAGCTCCTCTATCTGGACACTGTGAGAGGCTGAAACCCCCTCACGGCCCCTGGGGAGGGAGAAGAATTTCTTGCTGTGCTGGTTGCATTCTGTGTTGGCACCAGGCAATTCCTGCTCTCCCCAGCAGCAGGATTTAGGGGAGCCAAGGTTTTCTCCTCCTGCTGGTGTGATCCAGTCTGTGCTCCTTCAGTCCTTCAGTCTCCTGCACAGCCCCAGCTGGGACCTGTGGGTCTAAAAGCAGACCAAGGAATTACCTCATAAAAGTGAAGGTTTTTCCCTTCTGACACCAAGCCAGAGTTGACTCTGCAGCCCGTTTGCTCTGTGAGAAACCAGAGCATGGAAAAATTCTGTACCTTCATCATTTCACTCATGGCATCTTTGAGGGAAAAGTAAAAAGATTTTGCCTCTGTGGTAAGGGTCTGGCTTATGGACTAAGAGGTTTCCAATTAAACATCTCTTCAGCAAAATCCAAAACACTGGGATGAGTTCTGGGACAGCTTTTATGAGCTGGTAGTCTCCAGATAAGCCACAGAGAGCAGGAATCCCAGGTTTTCAAATCCCATACAGATCTCAACAGGACAGAAAAGAATCCCACCCAGAGCCACAATGATGCTCCAGAAAATACCCCCAGAGCAGCCCTGAAAGAGATATAGGCAAATGTTAAATAATTACTGAATAAACTTTGATACTTTGAGACATCCCCCTGCTACAGTACAACAATTCTTAATGCTGCCCGTGGGAAGTCACTGACAGAAAAGGAGCAGTGCCCGACTCTTCCTTGTCACAGCACCCAGGCCAGGCTCACAGGACCCTGCAGCTGTGAGCTGGGCCTCTCTTCACCTCAGGGCTGGAATCAACCCCATCACCCTGTGAATGACAAGAGACTGTGCTGCCTTAGATAACCCCTCACCACAGTCCCTTTTCTTCTGGTAAAGCTTAAAATGAAAAGCCAGCTTGGCTTTTCTCTTCCTCTATAGAAAACTACGGACCTTTAAAGGGTGATATCACACCTACCTCCCACAGGAGGAATGCAAATCTGGCCATACCTCCATGGATCAGCACAGTGAGACCTTCATCCTCCTTGAAGGACAGCTGTGACTTCCTACCAGGGCAGGCACTGGAGTATGGCTAAAGAACAGCTTTATCCTCCTGGAAAAGACAGGGACTGGGCTCCAGCAGATGCCTCCTCCCAGGTGTGGGGCAGGACCACAGAAGGACAGAGCAGTGCTGCAGTACCTGAAGAATGGCTTCAAACACTCATCCTGTTACCCCTCACTCCACAAAATCACACTCAGAGATCATCTTGTATCTCCTCTAATCAGGCTTTGCCACCACAACCAGCTGCTCTGGTGAGATGAGATGCCTTGGTTGTTTTCCTGTGTGCACAATGAGCAGTTCAGAAGTTACAAGCTATAAATTCTTCTGGACCAAAGCTCCCACATTCTCCAGGCCAGACTGAGAAAGCTCTGTGAAAATGGGCTTGTTTACAGTCAATAAAGTGTTTTTATCCCAGGGACCCAACCAGATTCCTGTCCTGATGATGAGACTGCCAAACAGCATCAGCAGCAGCATCATCTGTACCCAACCCACAGGGCTGTGGGACCCCTGCCTGGGTCAGTGCCCACCCCACAGGGCTGTGGGACCCCTGCCCCACCCCAGAGCCCAGCCCTCGACAAAGCTCAACCCCATGGAACACATCACCTGTCCCAGACACAGCAAGAGCAAGTACAGGGCCAGTGTGAAAGCTCAGAGACACCTCCAGGCACAGCTCTGAAGGGACAATTCCTGTCTCCTGGGCTGGCACAGCAGCTCACACCCTCTCTGAGAGCATGGACCTGCTCCCAGGGCAAGCCCCTGCTCAGCCTCAGCACCAAGGCAAAGCACGGGGGATGAAACACTGCAAAACAAGCTTGGAGCAGGGCCATGGCTGGCCATGAGCCAGAGAGGGGCCAGGAGCACTGTGAGCAGAAAAGGTGTTTATAAACACCTCTCCCAGCCTCCTGCACAGCAAGACAAGCTGTGGAAATGCCTTTGGCTCCTTCCTGCTCATCTCTGGCTGGGCTCCACAAGAGCTTCCAGGGCATGTTTGTGTCCATTTATCTTAGAATTGGGAGGGAGGGGAGTTGGAAGAGTTTAAATTAAGTTCCAATGCCTCTGCTCTCCTCCAGGTAGGTATTGCTCTATTCCTGGGTTTATGTAGCATCCTTGAAATTACTGCTTTAGGTATCAGCTGTGCCTGCAGGGCTGCATTCACTCACTCACACACACATTTGCCCCCAGGAGCCAAAAGGCAGGTCCTGAGCTTCTGCAATGAGTTTAACACTGCTAGAACAGGTCTTGAATACACCCATTAGCCTTGTGGCTGCTGCTTACTACCACAGGAAAAGAGGATTCAAAACCAGGGGCACTAAAATCACTAGGTGGGTGCAGGGCCTAGAATTATCTGCATGCAACAAAAGGTTCCACCAAAGGAACATCAGCTGCTTGCAATCCAGCCAGGGATCTGAGCCCCTGTCTGCCCCACACAGCTCCATCTGCATGGTTTGCTCTTCCTAGTGTGAGTTTTGGGAGAGTTTTCCTTTCAGAGTCATGTAAACCAAACCCCACAGAGGATGGGGAGCTGGGATTCTGTGTGCTGGTTGTGGCTGGGGTAGAATTAATTTTCTTCCCAATAGCTGCTGTGGGGCTGTGCTTTGGATTTGTGCTGAAAACATGGCTGATAAGACAGAGATGTTTTTGTTGCTGCTGAGCAGGGCTTACACAGAGCCAAGGTCTTTTCTGCTTCTCATATCACCCCACCAGTGAGCAGGCTGGGGGTGCACAAGGAGCTGGGAGGGGACACAGCCAGGACAGCTGGCTGCCACTGACCCAAAGGATAGTCACAGAATTCACAGACTGGGTTGGAAGAGACCTTAAAGATCCTTTAACCCAACCCAGCCCAAACAGCTCAACTCAACCCTGGCACCCAGCACCACATCCAGGCTTTGTTAAACACACCCAGGGATGGGGACTCCACCACCTCCCTGGGCAGCCATTCCAGAACTTTATCACCCTTTCTGTAAAAAACTTCTTCCTAATATCCAACCTGTGTTTCCCTTGGTGCAGATCATCCCAGAGCACACAGCTCTGCTGTCCTGGGGGTGCCTGCACACCTGTCTGCAATGGCAGGAGGGAACAGATTCCTTGCTTTGCTTTGCTGGTGCATGTAGCTTTTTCTTTCCTTGTCTTTATCTGGGCTGCCAGTTTGTCTCACTTTCCTCCTTCCGATTCTCTCTCCCATCCCATCAGGGGGAGTGAGTGAGTGGATGGTGGTGCTGAGCTGCCATTTGGGGTCAAACCCCAGCACTGTGTCATTCTGGCAGCAGCCAGCCCACCTGAGAGCTGAGGATTCACTGCATCCTCTCCCAGTGGCAACAGCCAGGTCAGCATCTTCAGAGAAAAACCTCTGGGAAAAAGTCAAAGCATCCTTTTCTTGGATGTAAAACTGGTAAACTGTGATTTGTTCTGAATCTCATTTTAAAACTGTGATTGTTCTGTATCTTCCTTCTTGCCCTCACAGATGTTTGGGGTTTCTTTGGCCCCACATGGAAGCAATCAGCCCATTCCACCCCAGCTCTACGAGCACCCTTGCTCCCTGGGAACAGATTGCAAAAGATCTATTCCAACATCCTCACATAGTTTTTAAGGAAAGGGGGTTTAAATAATCTGAGAAAGAACCACAGCCTGCAAAAAACTGCACTGGGGAGGGGCTGGGGTATTAACCTCAAAACCAGAAGTTGCAAATGGCCAGAAAGCTCCCCTGGCTGCAGGAGGAGGTGTGGAGGTCTGAGGCACACTCATACCTGGGAGTCTCTAGAGCCAAGACCTCTCCCTGCCTTCTCCCACCCTTTTCTCCTCTGGGACCCTGCACCAGCTGGGCTGCTCTTGGGCATCTTGGGGACCCCACCTGGTGTGATCCAACTGCTTTAGAGGCTGCAAATTAATGGCAGGATAAGGCAGGCATTGTGGACAGGAGGGGGATGCACCTCTATCAGGCAAAGCTGGGAAACCCAGAATGCTGCAGACAGTGTCAGCCAGTGCTTTCTAAAGCACACTTCCCAAAAATGTGCCTTGAGGGCATGGATTCACAGCCCACAACCCCCAGCATGTCCATGAGCCCAGAAGGAAAAGCAGGAGCAGAGAAGGTGTCAGCTGCTTTGCTGCGTGGCTGTGCAAGTCCAGAACCAGCAGTCATGGCTGGAGGAACAACAGGAGCATCTGGGCACAGCTCTGGAGACAGCAGCAAGGCAGCATGAAAACAAGAGGAATCAAAGAGCAAAAACAGGAGGTGCTGTCATCTTAATAAAAGGATGAACCTGCTGGTCACAGGAGCCAGAGCAGCTGTGCCTGTGAGCCAGCTGTGCCCACCAACCTGGACATCCCTGTGGACAGAGCACCTTCCCAGCCAATGCCATGGGCATGGGAAGAGGGAAGGGAAGGGAAGGGAAGGGAAGGGAAGGGAAGGGAAGGGAAGGGAAGGGAAGGGAAGGGAAGGGAAGGGAAGGGAAGGGAAGGGAAGGGAAGGGAAGGGAAGGGAAGGGAAGGGAAGGGAAGGGAAGGGAAGGGAAGGGAAGGGAAGGGAAGGGAAGGGAAGGGAAGGGAAGGGAAGGGAAGGGGGAGGCCCACCCAGGCATCACACCAGTTCAACTGGAGGCAAAGAAGCCACCTGGATACTGGGAAACAGTCACATACACGGGTGACACAGCCTTTGCTACTGCTGCACATGATGCTGGGCTCTAGTGCTTGCTCCTCCTTAGGAGACAAGGAGCAGAGAGCCCTGGATTTATAAATTACTCTCACTGGAAACCAGCAAGATTGGAATTTGGTGGCCATTTGTTGCTAGCTTTCAACAGAAGAGCAGCCAGCACTTCCTGGATTACGTGGGGAGCTGGAGAACCACGCTTCCCTCTTAATGTCTCTGAGAACCAAGAACTGGGGAGGGTCCTCACTCTCTGCAGGTGACAACACCTCCATGGTCACAAAGAACAAATGAGGGGGAAGCCAGCTGAGAAAAGGGCAGTGGGGGACTTGCAGGCCAGTCAAAGGAGAAGAGGAAGCACACTGGAGTCGGAACAAGCCATGGTGAAAACAATCCCAAACTTAATTCACTTGGATAGGACATCACATAATGCTTAGAAGAATTAGCCCTTTATCTTTGCAGACACAAGAAGCAGGAACTTGTTCTGCCATTGTGCAGTCACTGATTCCTTCTTTCTTTGTTTGTTTTTTGTTTCTGAAGAGTGAGCAAAAGCGGCGGCGTTACCGCTCACCATGGAAACCTCCGCTGTGGACAAGGAATGGCTGACACGTCCTCAGGATGTCACCCTGCAGCAGGTGGCCAAAAAGACACCAACCCTGTACCCAGGGCAATGTGGACGCAGCCCTGCCCCACTGTGGACCAGCTGGAAGCCAGGCTCCCTGGCAGGGTTATCAGTGACCCTCCGGTTCCCCCGTGCAGGAATCCTTGCCTGGGTGCTGCCCCAAAACACAGATCATCAAAGGGAGTGGAGCTGCTCTCTTGGAGAGAAGCGGTTCCAACTGGAGGGCTGCAGTTGTCCGTGGCCAAGCTTTCCCATTGTTATTTTACAGTCGCTTGATGTTCTGAAAGATATTTAGAAAAATGACTTTAACTGTCCTGTGCCAAACTGGGTGAGGGTGAAAAAAAAATGAAATTTGGCAGGGATGTTATTCATTCAGCGTGTAGCTTGGATGACGTCCAGTGACTAACACAGGAGTTTTAACTGATCTGGGAGACTAAAAACCATTCACAAATAATTTGATTTAGGGTCACTGTGATTTCTTTTTATAAATAATTTTCATTGAGAAGTATTTTTTTAATTAGGATCGACAGATCCTAATAGCAACGCTATTGTGTGCGCCGCTCATCATTCCCATCTTCCCAAATGACTTTCATATGTTGTGAGCTGGTTTCTTGTTTGCTGCACACGATGGGGCTTGTTCACAGGGTAAGCAATGCCCCAAAGCAGTGGACAAGCCATGCTGAACTCCTCTCTCCAAAGGCAGGCTCCAAGGAGGACCCAGATGGAAAGCAAAGGGAGCTTTCACCATCCTGTTACAGGTTCCTGTTCAGGGGCTGCTCTGAGCCTTCACCCAGCCCCAGACATCCCTCTGTGGCTGTAAAATCCTTCTGAGTGCTCTGCATCTGAGAGATGGCAACAGCAGCTTGGCTTTGGTGCTTCAGTGCTCCAACTCCCATCACAGCACAGGAAGTTCTCTGAACTTTCCTTTTCCCCTTTTCCCTGGTGGAAAGACTTCTTGCTAGACAAAAACAGCACCAAGGGAAATATCTGACACAACTTGGTAAAAAGTCTAAACTCAGCCACCTCCTAAGCCAGCAGATCACCCAACAGCCTGAGCAGATCTGCAGGAGAACTCAGCCAGCGGGTGAGAGAAGAATGACTCGGCGACTCAAATGAATCTTGCTTGGCAATATCCCCCGTGTGTGACAGCCTTTTCTTTGACTTGCACAATAACAATTGCAGCCCAGCCACTTCAGCTACTAATCTTATCTCTTGTTTGAATGGCTCTTAGCTTGCCTCCTGTTGATTATAAATGTTTGTACAAGTTCTTGGAGTCAGCGGAGTTGTTGTTTCGTAGATGGATTACAGGCTGGGGCTCCAAACTTTGAGATGCTCACATTAATGATCAGATATGTTCTTAAAAGCCCACTGAATTGGATTTCAAAACAAAAGGCCCATTGATCTTGCCTGAAATCCCAGCCACAACTCTGAAAGTCTTTTCCCTTATCTTTCCAAAGAACTGAAACTGGTGTGGAAAATGACTACAACAGTCAAAGAAAGGAGGATTATCTTATGAGAGGAAGCTACCTGAATTTGGTCTCATTTAGGCTATCAGAACAGGGCTGAAGGGGGTGTAGATGCTACTGAGAGACACATGGAAGGAGAGAAGCTGTTAGAAAATCTTGTGAAATCTCCAAACTGAGAGTTGTGGGGCTGGACATGAAAAGATTTGTGATTTTCAGAGCAAAGAGGTCTGGGATGGGTTTCAGCAGAAGCCACAGAGGCAGCACAGTGTGCAGGCTGATAACCACACGGGAGCCACTGATAGCAGCCAGGATGGGCAGCCGGTGACCAGGAGCTCCCTGCAAGATCCCAATCCAAACATGGACAATGTCTGGAGGGAATCTCCTGCCTCCTGCACTGATCCATCACCCTGGTCCATCCTATTTTGCACCTTGCCTCATACAGCAGCCATCCCAAGCTTGCCTTGGCCACATGATCTTGTTTTAACATTGGGCAGACCAGTTTAAGTTCCTGTGGGTCCCCAGGGTAGGCTGCTGTGGTAGAGTTCCCATTGAAAAGATTGTCTTTTTGGGAAGAAAAACACTTGTTTTCCTTAGTTTTGTTTACTTCAATAAGCAAATGCCTTATTCAAGCCAAATTCAGGCAGAAAATCAGAGCATTAGGTGGTGGCTGTGACTTCCAACACTGAAAGGTGCTGGGAAAGCAGAATCCCACAAAACATCATCCCCCAAAGCACCAACACTGGCAGGCTGTTCCAGGATTGCTGGTATCCACATGGAGCACATCCACTCCTGAAAAGGCACCACTGGCCTGTGCTGGGGAGGAAAAATAACCTCAGTGCTGGCCAGCATTCTCAGCACCAGCGATTTTCACTGCACCCCAGTCAGACAGAGCGGCCACAAGGGCACAAACACAACTCCTCGTGCAGTTCCCAGTTGTGCCACATGGATAAAGCATGGCTCATCCATAAGGACACCTGCTGGCGACAGCAACAGGCCGCAGCTTCGGTTGTTTGATGTCATTTGACTTGAGGATAAAAAGAGCAAATCAGGAGAGAGGGGCTGCCAAAGCACCAGCCTGCAGCCTGCCATGGGGATGGCGGCGTGGGGATGCCAAGCTGGACACGCAGGAAACACCCAGGACAGTTCAGGCAGGCTGAAAACCAAACCCAGCATGCACGGACAGCACAGCACACCCCCAGCACTCAGGGCTTTCCTGCAGCTGGCAAGCTGCAGCTCAGCCAGTGCTGAAATATTGTTTCTGTGGTAAAAGGAAACTGTTTCTCTGTGTATTTTTTTTATTACCCATGGAGTCACCATCACCACGGCTTTAACCGTGGGGCAGGCTGGGGTTCCTCCTGCGATATCTGACATTCTCTAACGCAGCAAGATGTCCCAGCAGTTCACTCCCTGTCTCCTTGAGAAATCCATTTGTGTGCCAAGCACATTCCACAGGCCACCCCAAAATTCACCTGATAGCACCACTCTTTGTGCAACACTTCCAGGAGGTTTGGGATGCTAGAGGTACATCCATGCCTTCCCCAGAAGTCAGCAGTCCTGGAAGCAGCAGGTAGGGAACAGACCAATCCTACCAGTTTGCTTCCTGGCCTGCAGCATCAGGAGAAAACATCCTTACTTGGGCTGGAGCTGGCTTAAAATTGAGGGTTTGGAAACAAGGACTAGAAGCTAAAGCATCTCCTCCAAAACCCACCCCTAGACCTCAAAAACCCACCCCCAAACCTCCAAAATCCACCTCCAAGCCTCCAAGATCCCACCTCCAAGCCCCACCTCCAAACCCCCGCTGCGGGAGGACGCCCGATCCCCCCGCTCCGCATCCCCGCGGTGCTCCCGAGCCTCCGAGCCCCGCGCCACGCCACAGGCCGATTAATTCACTCCATCACCAGCCCCGAATAAACACACATCCCATCCCATCCCATCCCGCCCGGGCATCCCGGGCATCCCAGCCGGGAGGAGGGCCCGCTGCTCAGCGTTCTCCCGTACGGTTCGCTGCGGGGAGCACGAACCCGGCGGCTCTCCCGGCCCCGCGGGCTGCCCCCGGGGTGCGGGCGCGCGGGTTCGGCGGGCCCAGCGGCGGGCCCAGCGGCGGGGCCGGGCGGTGCCGGTGCCGCCCGGAGCGGGCTCGGCCGCGGCGCCGCCGGTGCGCGGGGGGAGCGCGCAGCTGCAGTACCCGCGGCGGCCGCTCGGCGGCGCGGCACTGCCGCCGTGCTCGCCGGGGCGGCCGGCGGCGGGGGCCGCTCTCTGCCGCCTTCCCGCGCCCTCTCCTCGCTCCGGCAGATCTCGCGAGAGCGCGGCCGGCTGGTGGCCGCGGGGGCTGTTGCAGCAGCGGCGGCGGCGGCGGCGGCGGGAGGAGGAGGAGGCGGCGGCGGCGGCGGCCGGGGGCGGCCGAGGAGGCGGCGGCGGCGGAGGAGGCGGCGGCGGCGCGGGGGCGGCCGCGCCGGGGCGAGCAGCGGCGGGCGAGGCCCGAGCGGCGGCGGCGGCGGAGCGGCGGCGGCATCATGGCGGACAGAGACAGCGGCAGCGAGCAGGGCGGCGGCGGCGGGGGCGCGGCGGGCGCCGGGGGGCCGGGCGCGGGCGGCGGCGGCCCGGGCGGCGGCGGCGGCGGCGGCGGGGGCCCAGGCGGCGGGCTGCAGCACGAGACGCAGGAGCTGGCCTCCAAGCGGGTGGACATCCAGAACAAGCGCTTCTACCTGGACGTGAAGCAGAACGCCAAGGGCCGCTTCCTCAAGATCGCCGAGGTGGGCGCGGGCGGCAACAAGAGCCGCCTGACCCTCTCCATGTCGGTGGCCGTCGAGTTCCGCGACTACCTGGGCGACTTCATCGAGCACTACGCGCAGCTGGGGCCCAGCCAGCCCCCCGAGCTGGCGCAGGCGGCCGACGAGCCCCGGCGGGCGCTGAAGAGCGAGTTCCTGGTGCGGGAGAACCGCAAGTACTACATGGATCTGAAGGAGAACCAGCGCGGGCGCTTCCTGCGCGTCCGCCAGACCGTGAACCGCGGCCCGGGGCTGGGCTCCACGCAGGGCCAGACCATCGCGCTGCCCGCGCAGGGCCTCATCGAGTTCCGCGACGCCCTGGCCAAGCTCATCGACGACTACGGCGTGGAGGAGGAGCCGGCCGAGCTGCCCGAGGGCACCTCCTTGACTGTGGACAACAAGCGTTTCTTCTTCGACGTGGGTTCCAACAAGTACGGCGTGTTCATGCGGGTGAGCGAGGTGAAGCCCACCTACCGCAACTCCATCACCGTCCCCTACAAGGTCTGGGCCAAGTTCGGCCACACCTTCTGCAAGTACTCGGACGAGATGAAGAAGATCCAGGAGAAGCAGCGGGACAAGCGCGCCGCCGCCGCCGCCGCCCCCGCCGTGGGCGCCGAGCCGCCCCCCGAGGCCGAGGCGGCCGCCGCCGGGCCGCCCGGCGCGCTGCTGCAGGCCGAGGAGCCCGAGGAGGACTGACCGCCCGCCCCCCGGGACGCGGACTGGCCCCGCCGCCGGCGGGAGGGCGGGCGGGCGGCGGGGCGCGGGGGCGGCGGCCCGGAGCCCCCCCTCCGCCCGGAGCCCCCCCGGCCGCGCCGCCCGCCCGGCGCCCCCCCCGCCGCCCGGCAGCAGCAGCGCCTCAGACCCGCCACCCATCGCTGGATGTTCCTCCACTTTACCCACCGTATCAAACAGTAAGCAGCTGCTAAAAACAAAAAAAAAAAAAAAACAAAACAAAACAAAACAGAAAAAAAAAAAAAAAAAAAAAAAAAACAAAACACACAAAAAAAAAAGAGTCAAAAAAAAAAAGTAATAACATTATATATGAACTGTGTTTCCTACTTGATTAAAAATATAAAGAACTGAGTGTTTATTTCCCTAATTAACCGAGAACTTTTGTACACGTTTAAGCTATTATTATTAAAAGTGTTTGCAAAAATGGTCAAGATTATAATATTGCTGAATTATATAAAAAAGTCCTTTTCATGTTGAGCTAACATTTGACTTTAGCACAAAAAAAAGAGATATTTTAGAACACGTAAAATAATATTTTTAGTTTTTTCTTCTCATTTTGTTACCAAATTTCGAACCTTACATGGAGGTTACTATAGTATATTTGACACCCTATATACCTGTGATTAGAGATGTGTATATATATATGAGGGCTAGGCATGCTGTGTGTCTGAGCTTTGTCTAAATGTTATGCAGAAGTTTGTAGAGTTAAAAGGTACGTAGGTTTAATTCATGCAAGGTAAACAATAAGTGCTCTCTTTTATACAATATGCATTGCATCTGGACCTTAAACATATAAAAATGGTCAGTGAAACTTCTGTGAACATGAAGAAAAATTATTAAAAAAGGCATTTAAATGAAATTTGCTAACTTGTGATTTTTACGTTTGAACCAAAGTTATTCAAATAGTAAAAAAAAAAAAAAAAAGAAAAGAGGAAAAGAAAAAAAAAAGAGAGAGAGAGAGAGAAAAAAAAACGAAAAGTAAAGAATTTCCTCCCATAATATTTTTTTTCTGCACCTGTTTGGTTTACAACTGAGTAGGCGTATTGTCATTATTGTGTATATGAGATGTACTTGTATTGTTCATAATATATTTTTTTTATTCTATGTACTTAAAAGTACTTAACCTGACGTGCAGCGGTTTCCAGTCCACCTGTTTTTGGACAGCAGGTAGCGAGTCTTTCCGTGTGGCCACTGGCACTAGCACTATGTCCCGAGCTCGGGCGAGGTCCGCAGCGATGCTTTGATCCCTGTTCACTCCCGTAGGAAGTTAGGAAGCAGCGAGGGCAGCGTGATCCCACTGAGCCATGGGGGTCGGAGTTTGGTTGGACAGTGAAAGCCAAGCCGGTGTGTGTCCGTCATGGATTGCCATGTAGCTGTGGTGCTAGTTCTTATTACTGGCTACATACCTGGCCAGCCTGGCCGTGCCCTGCCCTCCCCGTCCCAGCTCCCGCCGGGCGCGGGCTCTGCTCCAAGCCCAGGCTAGGGAAACACAGATTTGTCAGAACACTAATCTGTCCAGGTGTGTTCTCCAAATTGTAATAATAAGAAGAATAATAATAGACTTTTACAGGTTGTCTTCGTTGTTTTTCAGTTATGTTTTTTTTTTTTCTTAAAAAAAAAAAAAGTTGGTGTGCTTTTAATTGACTAACTTCTTGCTGCTGTATAGTAAAATATTAATATATTTTTATCATTAAACTGCTGCATGACTATCATCATTGCGAGTGAAGAGAAAATGTTATAAAAAAAAAAGATGCCTTAAACAGTGAAAACAAAACTTTATTTTTTGTTTTTTCTTTTCTTTTCTTTTCTTGGCTGGAATTCAGTAGAGAGCATTTCAGAGAAACTAGAATCTTGTTCCACTCGGAAGTTTTTTGGGAATGCAATCATTTTGCTGAATGGTCTTGGCTGAGTTAGGGGTCAGGTAGACCTGAGCTGCTCCTGTGCGAGCAGGAGCTGCCAGCGCTTCTTTACCGAGGGGCAAGGATGGAGTTTCTGAAGGGTGGGGAGAAAACAAAAAAAAAGCTTGTTTTAAAGAATTTGATTTCCTGCTGTCATTTTATTCCCAGTTGAAATTATAATTCCCTTTTTCTTCTTGGGGTTTTTATTTTGTTGGTTTGTTTTTCTGGGGTTTATTTTGAGATGTACTGTAAGTGTCAAAACAAGCTGTTTCCATTGTACCATGCATTATTGCCCTTGAAAGAAGTTTGCTGTTAGTGTTCACAGAAAGTTAAACACGAGCCGCTGGTAGCGAGGTGTTTCTGTTTCTTTTTAAACAATCACTGGAAATGTTTAAAATTGCTTTAATGTGCACTTTTCCTATTTCCCAGTAGTGAAATAAGCTTTTCAGAGTGCGTAATGTGACATTTGAAATGGTTCTCAATTGCATGTAAACATGTGTCTGATAACCTGCTTCTGAATCGGAGGCTCTGGATGGGCAGTTCCAGCGATTATTGTACTTCAACTGTGATGTGTCGGGACTGCACTCTCCATGCTGCTAGACGTAGTTAGGAATTTAATTGCTTTGGTGTTATTTTTGCTACTTGATTGATTGTCTCGGTCCTGCTGTTCGCTGCCCTCCCCAAAGTTGTCGCGCTGCCGACGGACGCGCTCCGGCGCCCGTAGCTCCAACGCCGCCGCCGCGGTGCGTTCCCAGCAATAAGTGCCGGGAGGCGAGGAGAGCACGGCAGAGTGTCCTTCCGTCCCTGCCGGCTCCTGGCAGCATCGCTAACGAGGCAGGCTCCTCCCGTGGTCTTCCTCGCCCGCGCCGCCCGGATCCTGCCCAGGATCCGGCTGACTGCAGGAGCGCACGGGCCGCGCGGGTCCGCTCACAGCAGTACAGCCTGGGACAGCCCGCGGGCAGTTCTGTGAACAGTGGCCGAGAACTTGTGGTCAGTTTTTGTCTCGTTTTGGGTTTCTTCTGCGTGTTTCCTTCGGTTTGGTTTTTTTTTTGTTTGTTTCGTTTTGGTTTTTTCTTCTTTTAACGCACGTTCTGTATGTTCAAGGACTTGATGAATGATGATAACGAAAGACTAAAATGACTGTAAAGATTCGTGGGATTTTGCTCCTCGTTGTTTTAGTTTTCATCGGATTTCTTGTTTTGCTTTTTTTGTTTTAATTTTTGTTTTCCCGGAGGTGCTCGGTACTTTACCAAGGCTCTAATATCTCAGTATTTAAAACAAAGTACAGAAAACCCTGTTTAATGTTAGAAGAAGAGAGGTATATTTGACCATATGTGTTGTTTTAAAAAAAGACAGTATGCTCAAATGTGCCAAGATACCTAATTCCTGAGAAGTATGCCTTATATTTTCCTTGATGATATGCTTTTAAATGTCTTGTAGAATAGGTCCAAGAGCATGATAAAAGCTACTTTATAATGACTACGTGCAAGAAAACTTGAAATTCATTGCAATACTGACATTATTTTATTTTTAAGTTAAAGGGACACTGTCAAGTAATTTACCATTGAAATACAACCACCTTTTAAGTGGTTTTATGCTAACGGGGAAATGTCCTCCGAATTCAAATTCTATTTTTTTTGTTAAAATGAAAACAAAAAAATGAAATTGCTCTGTCTTTGAGAATTTAAATAAAAAAGAAAAGAAAGAAACAGCACGAGCCGCTGTTGATTCCTGCCTCTTCTTTGCGGTCCCGCTTACGATGCTGCGGCGGGAGGCAGCCAGCAGCTTGCCGGGAGCCGGGGGGCCCGGCCGGACCCTTCGGGGATCCCCCGATCCCCGGTACCGGGAGCCCCGGGCTGGGCCGGGCGGGACCGGCGGGCGAGCAGGAGCCCGGCCGGCCGCGGGGACCGGGAGCGCTCCGAGCTCGCAGCCGGGCGCGCCCGTACGCGGAGGGCTTTTCGTTTTTTGAAAATTCAATTGGGGGAAAAAAAAAAACAAAAAAACAAAAAACAACTAAATAAATACTTGACAGTGTCACTTCGCGCGTATCCCTCGCAGGGGTTGAAATGCGCTGGGCGTAGCGCTGCCGGGAGAGCGGCTCCCGACCCGTCCCGGGGCTGGGGGAAGCGCAGAGGGGGCAGCGGGCGGGCGCAGAGCCCACCCCGTGAGCCAGGCAGAGCTGCTGCCGGGGATTTAACCCCTGCTCAGAGCCGACCGGTAACTTCTTTTTTTTCGTTTAGTTTTGGGTTTGGGTTTTGTTTTTTTTTTTTGGGAGCAATTACTTTGTTGCCTTTAAAAATAGCACTGTAACCACCTTTTTTTATGATTAGCTGTAGTGTAACCTTTGTCCCTTCAAACTATGCAAGCTATGAAATGTAAATTAGGGATCAGTTAAAGATAGTTGATTATATTCAATCAGATGACATTCATGCACTAACTGGAGTATATACAGATAAAGCTATTAGAGTGACTTGTATGCTAACAGCAAGATATAACATACCTACCTATTCTAAAAAAATGACTATTAATATTGTATAACAGGACTGTGGGGGTTGGGAGGGAATGTTATCTCTTATCTTCTTAAAAGGGGATTTAAGATTTTTATAACTGTTTTTTCCATCAAACTTTAATATTTTTGTCAAATTTTTAGGTATTTAATTTGTAAAATAGATTTTACTTTGTACTGGCGTACAGAAAATAGGGGTTGATTTAAACTTTTTTGAAGCCAAGTGATCAAGTACATTTGTAATAAAAAGTCAATGGATCTATATCAGTCGTACTCACTGTTTTCATTTCTTGTACGTTCTAATGCAGTGGCGCTCTGTGTCTCCCAAGGAAAAAGAAAAAATTGGGGAGGGGGGTGGAAGGAGAAGGCAAAAATGTCAGCATTGATGCTGCCAATTGATGCAACTTTGCGTGCACAAGTGGCCCCTGGTCAGTGGAGATTTGGTAGATATGCATTTTTCCTAAAACCAAGGTGCACTTTTTCCAGAAGGGTTTATGCAAACCTGATGTTTTTGGCATGTCCTCACTCCTCGCTTCCACCTTGGCACCTGTAAACTCCAAAGTCGCCCTTTTGGAAGCGCCTTTCCCTGGCACTTCAGAAAAAGCAAAACCAACCAAAGCAAAACTCTGATTTCTTCTAAAGTGGTGAACTACAGCACACGATGTTTTTGCACCCTCACACGCTGTCGCCCTTCCTCCAAGGTCTGCCACTTGCTTTTCTTTAAGTTCAACAGGTCAAAGGGTTTTTTGTTTGATTCTTTTTAAGTCAAATTGCCAAGTGTTTTGGATCGAAGACTTCAGCAGATCCACCGAGCTTGGATCCAACACCTTGCAGAGCACTGACATAATTATTTTTTGGTTGCTTGTTTGCTTTAAACCCAGCCCTCCCCTTCCCTGTCCCAGGGCATATACCAAATCTGATTGACTTGTCTGTGGCAGAAGTTGTGGGAGTCAGCAAGGGAGAACGATGACATTAATGTACAAGAATGCTAAAACAGGTTTACATTTTAGGGGCTCTCTTCAAGCATGAAAACCTCAAAAGTCTAACTAGAACCAACCAATTTCCTTGGTTTTGCTAGTCCTCCAGGTAGACATTGAATCTCTCTTAGGTGAGTTGGAAAGAAGGCAGTAAAGGCAAATTCTTCCACAGCTGTGCAATTTGCTCCTTCAAAAACCTGCTGCTTCCTACTGGATTGTGTGGCTTTTGGAGAGGTAGGGCTCTGCCTGAAGCACTGTGAGTTTCTCTTTTAAAAAGACACTGTCAAGAATTTATCTTTTTTAGAAACCCAGTTTGCAGCTTTTTTTTTTTTTCCTGGCTTTTTTTTACTTCTTTTTTCTTTTTTTCTTTTGCTTTTTGTCAGGCTTACCCAAACTTTCCCTTTATTGTCTTACTCTCCTCCTTCGTTGGCTGCCTGCTCCTCGTTAACTCAGCTTGTGCAGCTGGAGGGTCACTGTTCCTGGTGGTGTTTGGACTATCTGGAAGAGGAGCCCAGTAGTTTGAAATTCTCATACCGGGCTTTTTTATATCTTTTGCACACTCATTTCTCTCCCTAAAAGTTTTACTCTTCTTGGCTTTCTCCTGTAATGCGTGAAGAAAGGTGAAGGGCTCTGAATTTTTGGTGGCAGAACAGAGAAACTGGCTGCACGCAAAGCGTTGTCACAATGTTTTGACAAAACCGACAAGGTAAACAAGCGAGTTCCATTTTTATTCCTGATTCCTTCTGCTGTTGCCATCTCCTTTGCCGTTGCAACAATGAAAGAGAGTTTCTGCCCAGAGCTTTTTTTTATTTTTTTGTGGTTCCTTTTACTCTGCTCGCTTGCACATGATTTAGCTCACTGGCACTGCAAAATGTGCGTGGGTTGCGAGCGTGGCAAGGAGATACGTATATAGAGTTTAAAGCTAGTTAAGGTTAATTTAAATGGACTTCCAAAATTATAGCCTTTTTTAAAAGCTCATATTTCCCAGAGCCTAATCTTTGGGCCTGAAGTTCATGATATTTTTTTTTCTTCTCAGAAGAGGTGTGTGTTGGGTTGGGATGGCTGGGGGTGATGGCACGGGAAGGATGCTCCTCTCTGGAATCTCTGCAGCTGGAGCTGGGCTGCCTGCTCTGCTCTGCTCTGCTCTGCTCTGCTCCCAGCTTGAGCCAGATGGTCCTGGGTCTGCTCTGGGAGTTTCTCTTAGCCTGCCTATCCTCCTTTGCTTGTCTTTCCAAAGCATTTCAGTTCCTGACGGGCTGTGTGTTAGCAGCACTGCAGTCTGGGAGAAAGGCAGCTCACATCAGGGTCTGCAACCATCCCACTTCTTGTGAATTACAAGTGGGCCACGAGGCTTTTCTGGGCTGTGTGTTGCTTGTTGTTAGTGCAGAACAGCTGCAGATAGCAGAGAGAATTGAAGGCCAAATCATCCATTTGTACGGGGTTCACAGTGTTACTTCTCCAATGGCTTTCTGGATATTTTACTGCAATTTGGTTGGCATGGAAGTTGCTGCTGGAGGAGTCCATTGAAAGGGAAAGGATGAGCAGGTCGGTGTTGGGGCAGGCATGGTGCTGTCACTAACAAAGGCATTTCCTGAGCTGGCAGCCTCAGGCTGGGTGAGGGAGTTCGTCCAGGGGAGGAGCTCCCAGCAGCCACAGCAAAGGTGATGTGTGTCTGGAGGGTGGAAAAAGGCTTTTGGAGCAAGGTGGGAGAGGGGATGTGGCAGAGATGGATGGCCAAGGTGCACCTGGGCTGCCATGCAAGTGCTTCAGCATCAGCACAGCTCTTAGAGAAGCCCATGAGAGCCTGATGACAGTGGCTCTTTGCCACAAGCAGCTGAGGGGTGTCAGGCTGTGGTCCCAAGGGATCATGGAGCAGAGGACACTGAGCTCCCCAGCTGGGGTGGCTCTGCTGGCCCCCATCGTAGCAGTTTGGTGCCTGAAGCCAGATGAGCATTTTGTGTTTTGGAAGAGTCAAAGCATGTCACTCCCACCTCTATAAAAGTAGTAACCGGTTGTGTAGCCTGTTTGAGGCAAAATATCACAGGAGAGGGAGAGTTGAAGTCATACAGCAAGAAACGAGGCGTGTTTTCACGGAAAAAAATGTCAGCTGGAGATTAAGTGAAAAAAGATAAAGATAGAGAACTTTTGGCCTCACTATCTGTCTTTTGAATGTTGACTGATTAAAACAAGACAGAGTGAATGGCTGGATATCCCCAAACAATGCTTCACTGTCCCCCTGCAGATCGATACTGCTGGCACTCCTTCACCCAGAGACAGGATCTGGTCCTGAGCTCTCTGCTCTGGAAGGCACCGTGGCCAGCCAAGGTGGAGCCTACTCAGGCTGGCTGTAGATTTTGCCTGCATGTGGGTGTTGTCTTGTTTTGGGTGAGCAGACATCACCTGGGCTGTGGCAGTACCTCTGCAGCTCGAGTTGGATGTGTGGTTTGGTGGGGAAATTCTGCTGTCCTTGTGTGAGGTACCTTGGAGCAGCCTAAGGGCACAAGACCTGATACAGTTTGGGTTTAACTAAGACAAGTTTTACCAACCAGTGGGCATTAGGTTTATCATGCCAAGCTAGAGCTCGCAGGAGAGTGAAATATCCAAACACAGGTAACATAGCTGTCAGGTCCTGAGCAGGGCCTACTTTGCTGTTGAGCTTGGGGACCCTGGCCATTTCCACACCTCCTCTTGAGGCTGGAGTTCATGACATGTGGTGAACCTCTGCTTCTTTCTGGGTCAGCCGTCAGCTGGGAGGGTTTTTGGTTTGAACAGGAATCTGCTGGATCTCCCCAGCAGGAACTCAGTCTTAACTCAGAAAATTCCTTGGCTTTGTTGGTGATCAGTTGGTTTGTTGTCCATTCTGACATTAGCTTTGCAAAAATACACACCTTAGCCCTTTCTGAGTCTTGGGCCACACAGCAGACTGAAGTGCAAAGACTGCAACACTGGCAGTGGGAGTTTCTGCTGAGAGTCTGAGTTTCTGAGTCTCCCTGGCTGTGGCACTGAAGCATTTTTTCTTGAAACACTATCTTGAAATATGCAGGAAGCAAGAAAAACCAGCTTCATTCTTTCTGTTCGAGACTGGAGAGGTGAGAGGTGTGGATTTACATCTGCAGTGTGGAAGGATGTGCCCCTCTTGGCTGGGGAGACCTCGGAGGGAGGCTGCTGTGGGAGCTGATCCAGTGCGCGCCGCTGGGACGGCAAGTGCATGACTTGGAGAGATTTAGACAGCTTTTGGAGAAAAACCTCCTTGTGTTGAAATGTCATCCCAGTCATGATGTTGATTTCAATGGAGAATTGCTTGTGAAAGTGGCTTGCAAGCTGTGTCTGAAGGGCCGTGGCCGTGCTGACCCCGGTGGGTTTGGCTGTTACTGAACATGGGGCAGACAACGTGCAGCAGCCCCGTGGGTGCAGGAGATCCTGTCTGACAGACACAGGGCAGCATTTGGGCAGGGAGGTGCCACTGTCATGCTTGCAGGAGGGTCTGGGAGCTGAGCCTGGGCTCTCAGACATCATCACACCGTGCTCTGGATTGACGCACGGGCCAGCATGGGCACGGGGGGTTTGGGGGTGGCTGCTGTGGGGCTGATCCCCCCCAGCATGGTTGTGCTGATGTGGCTGGTGTTGAGGTGAGGCTGGAGGGGGCTGTGTCCATATCATGGACCTGGATAGTTTCTGTTGCTGGCAGCTGAGAGTCAGTAAATGAGCAGTGGTTGTTTTTTCTGTGACTGGTGAATGTCTTGTGCGACTCAGGCTCAAATTGCTGTGTGCCCATCGAGGTTGGGCCATTAGAGGTTTGGGGGGTTTTGTTCTCACTCTGGGCAGAAAGGTGGCTGTCAGAGGGCAGGACAGTGCTTGTGCTTCAGGCAGGACCTGTCTGTTGGAATGTCTGGGAGCAGCATTGTCATTTGAAAGGCAGCCACCTTGGTGTGGGTGTGGCTGTCCCCCAGCTTGTGCTTGCTCTGGTGTCTCCCTAGGGAATGCATTTTATTTCTCCGTGCTCCATCCTGGTTGCACAATAGTGAGCACTATGTAGGCTGCTGGCTTTATTGCCTGCAGTCTGCTGAGGTTTGGAACTTGCCTGGGCTCACCTTTTGCCCAGGCATCTCACATGGGCAGGGGGTGAGTCTGCATGGGCACATCGGTGTCAGCCAGTCCAGGCTCCTCAAAACTCACCTAGGGCTCGAGAGGTGAGTGCTGGGATTTCAGGGACCAGCTCTTCTCTCTGCAGCAGTCCAGCAGAAGCAGGTCCAGCTGGCTCACTTTTGGGAAGGCTTGCCGATCTGTCAATACTTCAAGAAATGCCAGGGCTAGGAATCATGGAGAAAGGGTTTTGTGAAATCTGGTATTTAAACCTCCCACTCGAGTGATGCTGAGGAGAGCTGGCAATGTAGCATTGGCTTATCAGAAGCTGTGTGGGCAGGTCAGCTTAAAAAAAAATGTTGCATGAGCAGCACCAGAGGTGAAGGAAAGAAGCTGGTGTCTTGTCAGGTAGAGAGTTTAAATGGGGTCAGAATTTCTTTTTATTAAAAAGATTGTTTTATTTAAATAATAAATGACAGTACGTTCACTGTTGCCAGGGGCTGCTGAAGGGCAACCAGGCAGGTCTGAGCAAAGCAGGGACTAAAGGCTTTGAATTATTTTCTGTCATTAATAACTCTGAACTGAGCACTGCAGATTCATGTAAAAGCCATCTCTGCTTCCATGCATGTGAACAGTTTGGTTTGTGGATAGATCTGCTGTGATCAGAGGCTCATTCTATCTTACAAAAAAAAGTTGGCTTCTGAGCTTCACCTGTCAATAAAAGTCCTGGAAAATGAGTCCTTGCAGGCTTCTGCAAGGCCATATGTAACTTATCTTGTCCAATGCAAGTCCCTAATTGGCGGTTTAAAGTCATTTAAAAAAAAGAATCTGTTAACGGTCAGTCTATTTTTGGTTTGAAGATGGACTTTATATGGTCATAAAGTAAAATTCCTAGCTTAATTATGGGAATCAAAGTACATTGGCTTAATTGCACAAAGAACTGCACACAAGAGTGCAGAGAGGACACGCTTTGCAAGTGATTATCTGCTGATGAAATACTATATGGAGCAACAAGTGGGGGCATTCCAGGCTGCAGGAAGCATCCTGAGGCCAGAACTGCTGAGCTGCTGAGGAGAGATGGCACCAAACCCTTGTCCAATCCAAGAGAATTGGACATTTCTCTAGTCCAATGTGGACCAGCTCTATTTTTGGAAATAAATAAGCATGGTCAGGGTTCATTCCCACCACAGCACGGTCTGCCCTGCCTTGTGGAGACTTGAAACTGGACAGGATTGAAGGGGTGATTTGTAACCAAAGCCTTGGTTGAGGAGTTGATTTGTGTTCTGGAGATGCCTCCAGAAGCTGGAAAAGCAGCTGTGGGAGGTCTGAATGGCAGAGGATTTGGTGATGGGAAGTACAAGCTCCCAATGATTAGGAGATCCATCAAACTGTTTCCCTGTTGATGGACACATAAACCTTGAAAGGTATCAGAGTGTTGGGGGCAAGCCTGCATTCTTGAAGCTGAGATACCTGGGAAGCTAAACTGGGTATCCAGGAAGAATTTAGGATGTGGCAGTGCCTGTTCCTGAAGTTGTGTGTGTGCCTGGGAAAAGGCTGTGACAGGGACATGAATTGAGGAGCTGTGACTTCACAGCATTTCCACTTCAGCCTGTGGCACAGGAGGTGGGCAGGGTTTGGGGAGGACAGAGGCTGGTGGGAAGCTGAGGTGTTGGGGCTGGAGGTTGGGAGCAGAGTTGTGTGCACGAGAGGGACAGGGCTGGAGTAAGGAACAGGCACATCTGCACAACAGGGTGGAAACAGGAGACAAAAATAGTTGTTGTAAACTGCTTGGTGGTGAAAAAAGACCTCAGCACAGCTGCTCTGATTGAAACATGGTGGGGGTGATGGAAATCAATAGGATACTGCATTACCTGCCATTGTAGCAGGTATGTTAGGTCATAAAGGAAAAACACTACATCTAAAAGGTTGCTGTAAAATCTGAGGAAATTGGAGTACTGATGACCAAACAGCCACATTTATGTTGGATATAAATTCTGTATTTTAATGACATGGAGGTATTAGGAAGTTTTCTATTCCAGTCAAAAGGAAAGTTGAGGATTTCATGAGCCTTGGGAAAAAAACCAGGCTCATGCATCTTCATAAACCTGTTAGAAAAAGTGAATTCTATTATGGCCATGCTATCTGGCCAGATTGTTTGGGAAGGAACTGGCTAACATTTTGGTGAGCAAACATACTGATTTACTTAAAGGATCATTTCTTGTAACAGCCTGGTCTAGAGTTAGCCTTTGCTCAGGACTAAAACATAAGACATAATTCAAAATACAGTTATTGTTGAGTTGTTAAGTAGCAGTGACCACCTGGGGTCACTGAATCGCAGGTTCAGCATTCTCAGGGTAGAAGGTGCTGGACTAAAGTGACTCTTTTGTTCCAAAATATTGCAGGGGAGAAGATCAGAAAAATGAAGTCTTAGGCTTACCACAGGTACCTGGGAAGGTTACTGGCATCCAGGTGGGGCAGAACTCTGCCATGAAGGAATGAACAACCCTAAAACTGTTGTTGAAAATAGTTATAAAGGAAGGGATTTCTGGAGTTCAGGAAGATTCCACCCAAGGACAGAATCCAGCTCTGGAGGAGCAGACTGGAAGGGCCATGTGGTAGGGCAGGTAACCATGAGTGGGAAATGAAGCAGTTTAGGAGGGGCTTTGCAGAGCTGGGGGCTTTGGGGAGCCAATGCTGTCTGAGGGACATCAGACACAAGGACATCAGACACCAGAGAAAATCTGGCTGTGCAGGACTGAAGGCAGAATTCATTTCCTGCACTACTTCATGCTGCTGAAGTGACTCCTCCACGTCATTCTGGGGCACAGGGCACGTTTGAGAGCCTGCTGTCCTTTTGGGTGGAATAAGGAGCCTTCCTCTGAAACTCAAGTGAGGCAGAGATGCTGGAGCAAAGTAGGAAATTCAAGTGGAGGAGCAACAGATGTATCAAGGGGTTTTAAAAAAGCTTGGGACTGAAACTCTTAAAGGTACTAACAAAAACAGGGCTGTCAAAAAACAGCTTTGTATTCTCCATGACTAGATAACATCCTAATGTCAGGTTATTCTTTTTTTTTTAATTAAAGTATTAGTCAGGGCACTGGGAATTGCCTGAACTCCAGTCTGAGAAGGTGAAGCTGGAGTGCTGTAGCTCTTCAGTGTGTAAGAGGTAGAAAGCAACGTACTTTCTGCAGAGAAAGGGGGTTGGAGCAGGTGATCCCTTCCAAGCCAATCCATTCTTTGATTCTATGATCAGTCTGGTTTGCTGGGGCACCTACCACAATGCCTGCACACATTGACAAACAGCAGGATAAAAAATAGGCTTGCAATGAGAAGAGAAATACCAACCACGGAGTCATTCTTTGGTTGCAGTTGCTATTTGTCACTTGGGAAGCAAAAGATTGACTAAAGTCTAGTTAGAAAAGGTGATTAAAGCCTTCCAGGTCTGCATCTTCAGCCTATGAGCAAAAGAGTTCCACTCAATGGTTTGGTCAACCCAAAGTTGCTGGGTGAGGAAAGGTTCATTTTCATGAAACTTGTGTGGTGCACAGCACTAGGTCCAGGTTGCAAAGTCTGTTCTGAGGGGAGAAACCACCCCAGAATACTGGGTAATCTAGAGAAATCTAGATTTCTCCTGTAAAGCAACAACCCCAGTTCAAATTCCTGCCTTGAGCTGGACTTGCAGGTCTGCCAGATCCCAGAGTGTGCCTCAGCAGCTGATATTGTGGCTGTTCTGTTTGCTTCTTACTAAGGAAAAACTCAGAGGTCTTGATTTTTATCAAGGGAAGGAGGAGGAGCAGAGGTCTGGGCAGCATCTTCCAGCTCTTGCGTGGGTTTGTTCTTGAGGGGGGATTGTTGGTGTGTGCGCATTCAGACCTGTGTCACCTCTCTTCCCAAGAGACCCAGGAGAACCCACAGGTAACTGGTGTCAGCCACAGCAACCTTTTGCTGCTCTGGCTTAGTTTTAGGCTTCTTAAAAGTCCAGGAGTCATGGCAAGTACCCTGGCTTCTCCACCTTCCCTGTCTCCGGTAGATGATGGTACCAAAGAGTGAGTGCTTTGATAAGTCATTGGAGTTTGCAATAGAAGCAGGATAACTGCAGGCACTGTGAGGCTTTCACTCAGAGTTTGTGTTTAAAGACAAGGAGCAGAGTGGTTGGGTTATACTGGAGGAGTGACCCCAGCCTGGCTGTGGCAGGAAAATTGAGAAGAGCATAAGGTTTGGTGCAGTGAGCATGGGGCTGACCCTGGGACATGTGAGGCAACAGCAACAGGGGGGGAAAAAAGTAATTTTTAATGCTCCCTCAGTGTGACAGGCTGTAAGTGAATTGTTCATTCAGGAGGAAGAACTCTGATTGTGGTAGCAGAGTAAATGAAGGGAAGGTGTGTAGCCTGCCACAGGAATCCTGCACATCCCAGGTGTGCTGCAGGTCTGTGGGCTGCTGAGCAGGAGCTCCTCTGTACCACAGCTCATCAGAGCCCCACAGTGTCCCTGTGCTGCTCTCCCTGGTGATCAGGTGGTTGTCACTGGCACAACCTTTGTCCCTACCCCTAGAAATCCATTAGATTGCTCACTTCTAGTTAAATTATACCAGCTGACTTTGAAGTTACTCAATATAAAACCGTCGTGGTATGCTTGCATGATAGTTATTTGATGTAAGACAACAATTTCTTGTGCTCTCTCTTTAGGAATCTGGGCTTTGAGTTTCACTGGGGTGTGTTGTATGTACCCAGCTGCACAGGATCAGGCCCATCTCTGTTTTCAAATGTATTTCACATCTGCAATTAGAGATGTTCTAGGAAACAAATTAGGAGATTGAGTTGTCTGTCACAGGCTCAGATGATCATAGCGACTTGTGCTAAAGGCTCTGTCCTCGTAGAGACCTGCACGGCTGCTTTGTGTAACTGCTGTCAGAGCTCTGGTTCTGGTCCTAGTGTTTTTTATAAATGTACTGAGTATACTTGCCTTTAAATCCTGTTAGGTACTGATAATTATCGCTGGTATTCTGTACATTAGCTCTGTACTAGCATTCACATTGGACTAGGCTTAATAGTGTGAGTGTCAAAGATGACTTGAAAAAGGAAAATTAGTTTATACCCTTTTTGTGTGGTTCTACTCCACGTAGTAGGTGGTTTGCAGAAGTACCAGAAGTGCTAAAACTGTCTTCCCCCTTTTACTTGCTGTGAGTCTCTGCAGCAGAACATAGAGATTTAAGTCTGTTTTTCCATCCTTTGGAGACACTGAGATATTGTCATGGTGAGGTCCATGGAGATACCCAGAGAGCTGGGCCCTCACACAGAGATAAGGCATCTTTTCCATTTGTTGTTTTTAATTTTTTTTTCTTCTGCTGTCCATCCTCCAAGTATTTGTTTGTTTTTTTGTTTTTTTTTTTTTTAATGTAAAAAAGTTATTCTCTCACCTGTCAGTGCAACATCCTCTAGGATATTTGCGATCTTCTAGAAAAGGTAGACAGGACTGAAATAACTAATGCCAAAAATTGCCCATGGCAAGGGAGGGAAATCCTTGTTCTCAAGGCAAACCCCATCCAGACCTTTTTTCAGCACACCACAAGGGTATAAATGCCCATTTTTCTTTTCCAGGTGATCTTTAAGGCCAAGTGGCAGAGGGCAGAGTTTGCCCTCGGTGGGGTTCCGGTGCCCTGTGGCGCCCGCGCTGTCCCGCAGGTCTGAGCCCCCGGCACCCCGGCATTTAGGGAGCTCCTAATGTGGGGTTGGCTTTCACCCTGTCCTCAATTTGGATCCCCAGGGCAGAAAAATTAGGACTTTCTCAGTTAAAGAAAAAAAATCAAAAGTGAAGCAAAATCTCTGGAGAGTTGTGTTTCCCCACAGCAGTGAGGGCCCCTCAGCACCCACTTCTGTTCAGCCAGGACGCCCGGGTCAGTCCTGCTGGGTTTTTAGCCATCTTGACCTCATGTTTGCAAATATTATTGGTAATATAATGCTCTATGTACAAATGTCTGTGTGGCTCATGTGTATGTTTCTGTGGTTCAAGTCAGCCACAGACTTCTGGAATTTCATTGTACTTTGGTTAAATGTTGGACTTTTAACTCTTCTACTGTATGGCTTCTTGATTTCTCTTGTCCAATGTGGACCAACTCTATTTTTGGAAATAAATAAGCATGTAAATAAAATGAATGGGTTTATGCCACTTACAAGAAAATGCTTTATTTAAAATATCCACTCAGTCTTGTATATTTTATGGTATCTCAGGGAGCAGCCGAGGCTCAGGCCCCAGCAGCCTTGTGCTGAGATACCATATTATGTACAAATTCACTTCCAAGTGCTTTTGGAAGCAGACTTCCCACTCCTGAACCAAACCCCCATAGGACCAACCTTGCAGAGGAGGGAGGGGGGAATCTAGAAACACATAGTTTAAGGGGAGTAAGGGAAACAAACATGACTTTCCTCTCAACACAAGGCTTCTGGTTTGAGGTGTCCAGGTGCCAGAGACACTGCTGGGTGCAGGGATGCCATGGGTCGGTTCTCAGCTCCCACCTGGGAGCACGTGGAGATCAGGAGCACAATGACATCTCTTTTTTAATTTATTTTTTTTTAAATTCTCCATATAAACCAATATTTACCAGTAATCCTGTGTTTCTGTTTTTGTTTTTTGGCAGACTTTTACCAGTAAATATCGGTTTATTCCTGAAACCAGAAGCCCTAAACATACCTTTGTTTATAAGGTCAGTTGGCATTTTGTCTCTCTCATTCCCCACTTCCCCCCAGTACAACCCAGCAGGTGGTTGAAAGGTACCAAGTTCTCTTTCTAGTTTTCCTGCTCTGCATCTCTGGGAACTGGAGCCCGCAGGACCTAGAGCCTTCTGTTGGTAATGTAGATTCCAGTTTACAAATTATTCTTTTACCATTTTAAATCCTGCTTTTAAGGACAGAGGTGTTCCCACATGCCCACCACGGGAACTGGTAGAAACCCCTAAATTGCTCCTCCTCTCTGAAGCCTGAGGGTAGGTCTCACTAGCATCTTCAGGCTTGGGGCTGAAAAAATAATTGATCCCAAAATATACACTAAAAACTGCCATTTCTGGTTTACTATGAGCAGGACCGGGGGAGGGAAGGGCGGGAAAGGAGTTTGAAATTTACTTTTCTCCCCCTTTTTTCCTAGAAAGCAAATGTGACGTGGGGAGGAGGGAGAGAATGTGAACGTGGCCCTTCCTAAAGTCATTGTAAACTCCTCCTCCGAGGCTGGGAAAAAGGGCAAGTGAAAGATCTGATCCTTAAAAGGACATCACTGGGTGTCTGAGACCCCAAAAGCAGCTGGCGATTTTTGAGGACTCCAATTGCTTTTGGTTTATCCCAAGACAAATTGACTTGGGAATGTTGAAGCCTCCTTTTTCCCCACATGTATTTGCCACCCAAACACTGCACATTTTGGTAATACCCCAGAAACAGAGAACCTGATGAGGGATAGAAAATGAGTTTACTGCACAGTCCCGGCCAAATTTTTTCTCCCAAGCAAACAAAATAAAAAAATTTTTTTAAACCCTCAAACCAAAGCCCATCCCTGTCCCTTCCCCAAAAAAAACCTCCTAAAAAAGCAAGTCCAAGAGAATCTCAAATGCCCAGCCCGGTTCTGTCCTCCATGGTTGACAGGGGTGTTTTTGGCATAGCTGCAGCCCAACCATGTCCCTTTAAGGAGCACCGTGGCTCATTTCCTCCTCACCAACCCCAAGCTGAGGTTCCTGAGAGCTGATCAGAGCTCCTGCAGCCTTAGGTGGAGTCCAGAGTGAGGGGAGCCCTTCCAGCTGTGCACTTTGAGCTGAAAACTACCTTTCCTCCCCTTTTGCAGCCTGGGTGGTTCTGATTGCTGGCAGTTCTGTAATACAACCTTAATCTGAGCAGTTGAGGCTGGTCCTACCTTATCTTCAGACGTCTTGCGGAGGACTCCTGTTACCAGTTTGGTACTCAAAAGCTCCACCCCACCACCAGAAGTCACTTTTTGTTTTTTTCCAAAGGCAGTGATAGCTCACCCTCTCTAGCTCTAATGGAAAACCTGATAATTGCAATGCAACTTTCTAATAAAATTGTTCATATATTCATAATTCCGTTGCAATCCCAAATTGGAGAAGAGATCTGTTAAAGGTATATATTAGTCTAGATTTTTCTTATTGTAAATACTGTAATTTTATAATACTGTCAATATTTTATTAACTTAGAAATATTTAACAGAGTTTAATCTATGGTAGTTGATTCATTTATAGGTTTATGTTGCAGCCAATTACATTCTAATGTAAGATTAACTTTCAGCATGTAAACTTTGAGTGAATATATCTTTGGAAAGATTAAGAGAGAAAACTCTCACTCTTAATCTGTAGTATTTATCCCCAATTCCCAGTTGGGAATTATTTAACAAAATATTAGGAGGTTTTGAGAGCTCATGAATCTAATAACTGCAGTTGGATTTGAAAACTTGAATTTTGAGATGTAAAAGTGAAAAAGTGAAAAAGTTTGTTTCAGTACCTGACCTCTCTAGCACAGAAGTCTTTATTTTGAGCAAAGGGACACTGTCAGTTCAATTTTAGTTTCTTGTTTTTGGGGGGAAAAAGAAACCACAGAATGCAGCCCTGTGTGAATTCCTTGTGGCTCGCAAGGGGAGCAGCTCCTCTCCCGAGGCTCCGCGTGCCCGGCCAGAGCAGCTCCATCCCCGCCACTCCCGGCCGCAGCTCGGGGAGATGGAAAACGTGCACAAACCTCAAACTTGACTTGATTTTTGACCAAAGCGTTTGCTTTTTAAGAATTGAAATCTCTCTCTCTCTTTTCACCTGATGGTGTCCCTTTAGCATCATAAAGATGTTCATGTTCTCTGAAAACCGTGAGAAGTGATTTTCTTTTCAAGGCAGGGGAGAATTGGTCTGTCATTACAACTTGCATAAAAAATACCAAAAATATCTTGAGGGTTTTCACAGGCGTTGGTATTTTTTGAGTGTAAAAGTTAATCTTGATTAGAGATGTGCCAATCTTTACTGCTTTCCTGTAGTGTTGTTACACTTAGGCATTTCAGTTCACTTACAAATATATACTGTAACAGTATACTTTGTACAGATTTATTTAAAATTTATTTGAAAACTGAAATAAAGTAGGCAGAAAATAAAGATATTTATTTTTCATTTGACTATGTAAGAAGGTATCATTCTTTTGGTTTTAGTGCACTGGTGTACCAAGCCTCAGAACCACTGCTTTCTCCAGCTCATAGGATGCTTTTCCAGACTGTGGATACGTGTATGTGTACTGCTGTGTTGATAAGTAAATGCCAACGATGGAGTTCGTTGCTTTTATACATCCCAAAGAGAAGTTCTCCACCGTTCCCTGTCTGTTTTCTGACCGAACAGGCGTGTGTTTGTGAACAGTGTTCACGCCAGCTCTGCCACCCCACCCTCACATCAGCTCACACCAATGCCAGGATGGGAGGAGTTGCCTGCGTACCTTCCCCAAAACACCCCGGGCCGCAGTGGCATCGTCAGGGAGCAGTTCAAACCTGTGTCCTTTGGGCTTTGTGTAAAGCAAATGCAGAACAAGAAAAATCGAGATGTTAAATCCATTAGAAAACCAATTCCTTATTGTACAGTAGTATGGAGATCTCTAGTCAACCTGCCATTAATAATAGATTCTTATTTTTTGAATGATCTATTTAAAAGAACAGCAAGCATTGTATTTGCTAGTAAATCTGAAGTGTTTACATGGAATTACTAAATAAATTATTTGATCTAAGATGGCTCTTATCAGTGCTGATTTTTAATAATGGAAATTCGGTTTGGCAGCTGCTTTTTTAGTTCGAGCTGTTCTTTAAAATCTTCCAACGCAGGTTTTTGGTTTTTTTTTTTCATTGCATCCTTGTGGTTCAAATTAGGTTCTGAGGAAGAGGCAAACCACGCCTCTCCCTGCAAGGCCTGACAGGAGTGCTAGCTCACGTTTTCCAACCCTTTCCATAAGGCTTTCCCTTCACATCCCAACCAGCTGAGATGAACAGGATGCTGAGCCCAAAGCCCTGCAGCAGTCACTGCTGCTCGCTGGGCTGGGGCCTGGAGACACAGGATGGAGTTTTTACAGCAGAAAGCTTTGGGATAGAAGTAGAACATCCTCCTGTGAGGTAATGAGTTGTCACACTCAGTTCCAGCGAGGCTTGGTCCTGCTTCCTGCTGCTCCAAGGCTGCTGGAACACCCTGTGCTCCCGGCCCTGGGTCCACGGGCAATCTCCAGAAGCAGATGAAGGCTTTGCATCATCAGCAAAGCCAAAGGCAAATTCAGGAGCTCTCCCCCCTTCCAAGCCCCAAGGGCCACTCTCTGCCGGCTGTGCATCCCCCAAAGCTCCCGGAGCTCCGGGGCTGGAGGATGGAACCGGTGCTGCCCTGCCTTGGGGCTCCCTCCCGCAGGTGCACAGGCTGGATGCAGAAATCCCTGTTCCAGGAGCAGCACAAGAGCAGGCAGGCGTTGCAAATGCCGAGTCTGACCACACCGTGTCCCCCTCCAAGCGCCGCAGCCGCTGCTTTTCTGCCTGGTGCTCAAACCTGGGGAAAATGAAACCATCAATAATGCACCTGTCCCCGCAGTGCCGCTCCCAGCCTGGCGCGGACCAGCGCTGAGTCACCCCATGTTTAATTCAACGCTCTCAGCGCCACAGCCCTGGCTCCAAAGCCATCCAGTGCTCGCATTATGCACCAGCCGAAATTCTTGTTGGACATGGATTTCACGCTTCGTGTTCAGGGCAGGATTCCCAGCCCACCCCACGCTCTGAGGCTCAGACCCTCTCTGTGTACATGGACAGTGCCTCCCCCAGCCTTCCCCTGCCCCTTCCCTCTCCTCTCTCCCTCAGTGGTTTGGAAAGGTTTGAGATATCCATCCCCGGGCCCTGCAGCACCACCCCAGCTCTCCCTGGGCTTTCACTGCAGCAGCTCACCCATCAGACCACACTGTTACCACCAGAAATTATTCTGCTCTCTCTTGCTCCTCTGAAGAGCATATTTACACGCATCTCTATCTCCTGTGTGAGCTAGCCCATGGTTATGAGCAGTATATTCCTAGAAACTTGCTTTCTGGTTTGGGGGGAATAGAGCACACTGATGAAATGGCTCCATTTGTCTGAGTAACATCAGGAAGCTCACCTAGGCCAGAGCTTCTCCAAGCTGATACCCACTGCCCAATGGTGGCTGCTTGAGAAGGAGCAGGAAACAGCTGCTCTACACCTTGACAAGCCATGAAAGACCCCTATTTTGGAAGAAAATACTTCCTCTTTAGCCTAATTTCCCACTCCAAACCCAACGCTGTCTGTAGCACATGGGAACAACCCTCAGCATTGATTCCACTGCCTCTCATGTCTCCACCGCTCATTTTAAAGCTCAAAGCAAAAACCAGACTGAAACATCAGACAGAAACTCTGGTCACAAAGTTTTGGGGTTAGTAATTGCTCAAATTGTTTTCAATGGATGGGGCAATGCTCCAGCTACTCAGATATGGAGCATCCTGAGCTGGCCTTGCCTTGGGATGGCTCCCAACCAAAGCAATTCCTTCCATGCTGGTTTGCTTGGCATTGCAGAGAACCTGTGATTTTTCTGGGAATTGGCTAAAGTAGGCTATTCAAGATAAAAAGAAATGCCCCAGGGTGGCATTCCTGACCTAGGGAAACAGAGAAGATATTTCTGCTGCTTCCACCACTGCTGCTCACATGGAGAAGTGACTCAAAAGCCAACTGGTAGCTGCCCAATCCCTCCCAGTCCAGCCATGCAGGTGTTGGGAAGAGAAACTGCTCTGGATTTTCAAGAATGCATATTTGCAATCAAGAGGCATAGCCAAGAGCTTGATCCATCTCCTACAAGCTTCCCTTTGAACCCAACAGAGCATGGGAGCTGTGTAAGGAATACTTGAATTATTTTGTCCTGGATTTGTTTCTCCAAGTCTAAAAGACAAGAGATACTGAAAGTGGGGAACTTTGTAACATACCCAATATTCCAGCTGGCCTGGGAATCCAAAGCTGAGGCAAGGACAGAGGGTGATTTCTGCTGCCAGGAAAGGAGGAAGGCAGCGTGACTCTGTGACTTTTGGGGAGCCTTTGCTCTGCACCCTCTGGGCAAGCTGGGACCCAGATCCAGGGCCAGCTGCTCCAGAGCCTTTGGGGGCAGCTGCCCGTCCCCAGGGATGGCTGGGGAAACTGTCCCCATGAGGCAGCCACAGCTGGGTGCCAAGGGATGCCTGGAAGAGCTTGACCTGCCAAGGATGCCCTGGGAGAGCCACAGACACAGTGGGAAAGAGGAGGGGACTGGTTTGGAGCAGCAGAACCCAGCTCAGCCCTACTGACCCTACAACAGACATTGCCTCCCTGTGCCTCCCTTTGCTCTTCATCCCAGAAGGGCCTCCCTGAGCCAGCCTGCATCCATCACAGACAGAGCAAACACTGCCAGGAGTGACCAGAAGGACTGAATCCTCCTAAAACTGGAAGCAGGAGATGCCCAAAGTGCCTCTCCCTGTGTGAGACAGACAAACACCTCTAACATCCAGCACAGCTCACAGCCCACAAGGATCCCCAGCTGAGGTTTCTCATCTTGGTCATGGATTGAACCTGCAGTGCATCTCCCAGCAATGGTCATGGAAAGCACCTTGCCACGTTCTGCCTGCTGCACTGGCTGAGGGCTGGACTGACATCCTGGCCATCACAAGGGCAGCCCATGGCCCCATGTAGTGCTGGAGGAGCTGCTCCAGTCCAGAGTGAGCAATTCCTGCTCCCAGAGAGTCCCTGAGGGAAGTCAGATTTGCCCCCGACAGCTGGTGATGCTCCCCCTCACTTTGCCAATCAGGGAAGCCATCCCAGGATAATCCAATGCAGCTGAAAGACCCTGTTGCTCCCCCCCAAAAAAAAAATAACCTCTAGCAGCAATAGAGCAGCATAGGCCAGGTTGGATGGGGCTTGGAGCAGCCTGGGATACAGGAAGATGTCTCTGCCCATGGCAGGGAGGAGGAGCAAGATGAGTTTAAGGTCCCTTCCAAACCCAAACCATTCCATGATTCCATGAACAGCAACAGCTTTCCCTGCATCTGGTGGCTCCCCCTGGCCTGTGAGGGTTTGCCCTGGCTCACAGCAGACACTGAGGTCCCACAGACTTTGTGCACAACATAGTGCCCTGCCCAGGGGCTGCAAGAAAGGAGTGTGCCCCCAAAATCCCCCAGCCCAGCCCTGTGATGGGGGCACAGCACAAAGGGGCTGCAGGCACCTCCTCACTGTGCTGAGCACTCTGAAAGTATCATCATGTACAGGATGAGCTCAGTCCATGTGGGGAGCAGCAGGGATGGAGGGAATCCCTGTGCCAGCTTTGATGTCCCCTGGTCCTGCTTCTCCTTCCAATATCCCGTGGCACTAAGTGCTCCTAATCTTGCATTTTCTGAGGTGAATTGCCCTTCATTTTCAGCCTGCAGGCTCGAGGATTTCTCAGCAAGCTGCTGCTTCTCTGGGATAGAATTAGTGACAGGGGACAGCAGTAGTAATTATTCAGTGACCTAGAAATGACCTTTTGATGTTAAAAATCCATGGCTCCACTAAGGGCTAAACATTCACAAACCTAAAGAAGGTCCTGAAACCCTGAAAAGATTTGGGCAACTGCAAAACACCTGGGAAAGGTGCTCAAGGAGGGAGAAGCCCCAGCAAATGTCTCAGTGAGTGAAGGATCCTGTTTGGAGCCAGGACATGTACCCTGGAGCCCTGCTGGTGTCACAGCCTGTGGTGACCCTGTCCCAGTGCTGGGACACAAGGATCCCTGGCTGCAGGAGCAGCCCTTCAAGGCTTTTTGGGAAGTAGGAGGGATTACCCAGTCCATCCCCCAAAACAGCTGTGGGCACAAGTCCTGTAGATGTGGAACTGCTGGTGGCACCAGCTCTGCCCCATTTGTCAGCCTTACAGCCCCCAGACCTTCCTGCCCTTGTGCTGGCACCACCCTGGCAGGAGATGCCACGAGGAACAGGCAGGAAAGAGAATTTCTCACCTCACAGGGTCTCCTGGTCTGCCTCCAGCCCTCCAGCTCCCAGTGCCACTGGACTGGGCACACCCTGGGCAGGGTGTCCTGAGCTCTGCTGGCCTCACACAGACCCACCCCCTACAATGTGGTGTCCTGCCCTGCTTTGGGCCATGATGGGCAGTGGGATGCCTGATGAGCTTCTTAGGAGATCTCCTAAGATCTCCTTAAACTCCCACCTGCCACCAAAGCCCCTCTGGGGAGGGGGAGATGAACCCAGGACTAGGGAACTGATGAGGAGGAGATGAACCCAGGACTAGGGAACTGGGGAGGGGGAGATGAACCCAGGACTAGGGAATTGGTGAGGAGGAGATGAACTCAGGACTAGGGAACTGATGAGGGGGAGATGAACTCAGGATTAGGGAACTGGTGACCTGACTGTCTCTCAGCTGTTCAGCCCCTGCTGAAAGGGAAATCTCAGTCTCAGGGATGAGTCAGGCAGCCCAGATGAAGGATAAATCTCTAGCTCTCTTTTTCACTTCATACCACAAATGTGCCCAGTGAGGCTTCTCAGGGCTCCTGGGCCAGCACCCCAGCTCACCCCTGAGGCTCAGCCCAGTCCTGCCAGGAACAGGTGCAGGTCAGGTCCTGCCAGGTGAGCAGAGCTCCCAAATCTCCTTGCAGGAGGTTGGAAAGGTGCAGCCTGAGCCCTGCAATGGGCAGACACCCACACAGACCCTGCTGGGAGCTGGGACTGCTGGGGCTGAGTGAGGGCACCCAGAGCAGCACTGCTGGGTGAAGCTGATGCTCCTCTCAGCCTCTCCACAAAGCTGTGCCTGAGAAAGAGGAGCATGAGGTGAGGAAGGCAGCGGAGTGCTGGGCCCCTCTGCTGTAGAGCTGGGTTGGAGCCCCACTTCAGTGAGAAGACAACTGCCTTTTTGGCTTTTTCACCTTCCAGTTGAGCCCCCTGAGGTCTTTGTGCCCAGACAGATCCTTGACACAAAATGGGAATCAGTGATTCAGAAAAACACAAACCATCTGTGGAGCAACGTCACAGCAGAGGCCACTCCACACGTGTGAGCCCTCAGCAGACCTGCTCCCTGGGGAAAAGAGGAGTTAGCTGCAATTTTTTTTAATGACACTGCTATTTTGAAAGGAATAACTCATATTATAATAACAATAATTGCTTCCTGTGCATGCCCAGCACGTGTGCTTGGAGCTCAAGTAGAATATTAATAGCAATTAATTACAGCCCCTCTGACAGCAGCCAGTGTCAGGAGGGGACACCCACTGGTGTCAGCTCAGGCTCTGCCTCTGCCCTGTCTCTCCACATTTATATTTCACCAGCCAGGGCTTTGCTCAGCACCTTTCCTTCACCTGAGAGGTCCCCAGTGCAATCCTGGGGCTCAGGCTCAATCCCTCCATGGCTGCAGGAAGCAGCCCAGGATGAGCCAAGTCCCAATATCTGACAGAGAAGCTTGGCTGCAAAATTCTTCTCTGTCTATTCTAGAAAAGCTGATTTCCTGCTCAAAACAATATGGTGATTCTCACCTAACGTCCCCACTGGAACATTTGGCTTAAACAGCTTTGAAATTCATTTAAAAGCTGGTTTTTCGTTCACTTTAGCAGGCAATCCTGAGCAAGCCTTGTGCAAACCCAGCACTCCTAAGCTCACTCAGGGTGCTCCAGGAAGATGTGCAGAGGAAAGGAAAGGTTTGGGCTGAGGGTAAGAGGAGATGGAGGGATTTTGGGTCTCCCAAACATCAGAGACCAGCAGGTCTCACCCTCCAACCCTGACGACCTGCAGGGCTCCCTGCCCTCACCTCCTGACCTTTGGCAGCTGGATCTGGCTCTCCCAAGGTGCCTGTGTCTTTTCTGACTCTGCCTCCTTTCAGCTTTTTTTTTAATCCTTTTCTTTTTTCTGCCTTTTAAATCTTTTTCTCCAATTTCAGCATCTCTAAAGGATGAGTGAAGCCAACTGCTGTGAGTTCTGCTGTCAAACAGCTATTTACTAAGCACCAAACCACACTGTTGTGAGTATTGAAAAAATACATATCAGAGCTTTTCAGGTCTCTAATCCAGCCAAGCACAGAGGATTTGGGGATTTCAGCAGTTCCTGGGCAGTCCTGAGCTCTTCTTCCAACCAGACATACAAAACCACGAGCACAAGGATCCACCAAAGTTGTGTCCAAACCCAAAAACACCCAAATAAAACCATCACCTGTGCCTAGACAAGAACAGGGGCCTTCCTTTTGTTTCCCAGCTGATTTTGGCTGGCACAGAGGTTTCTCATCACTGCATGAAGACCACACCTGCTGCCAAGGCTTCAGCCCATCAAAATGACCCCAGCCCAAATGCAATGCACTTTAATTCTGCCCAGAGCTTCCACCTCTCCCTGACACATTGAATGGCTGTGAGATTAAATAAAATGCTCATTTTTTAAAATAAATCCCAGAGAAAAGAACAAATCCATTTACAAGATTTATGTTTGATGCAATCAGGCTCCAAGCCTGGGGGAGGTGGAGGTGATAACACTTTTCTGTGCAGCCTATTAGATTAATCAGCTATAAAATATTGTGGGCTTAGTGGGCAATTCTCTCTGGCATTCACAAGACCCAGGTTGTTCTCCCAGAGGGTGGTGGCACTGACCAGGCTCCCCAGGGCAGTGGTCACCACCCCAAGCCTGACAGAGCTCCAGGAGCTCTGGGACAATGCTCTGAGGCACAGGGTGGCACTGTTGGTGTGTCCTGTGCAGGGCCAGGAGCTGGATTTGATGATCCTTGTGGGTCCCTTCCAGCTCAGCATGTTCTGTGACCCTTTTGATGTATTATTTTCACAATGGTTTTTACATCCTTCCTGGCTGAGGGTTCCTCTGTGTCTCTCCTGGGCTTGTTTCCAGGGAAGCAGGCCATCATCTCTCCTGTCCCTCCCACTGCCACCCCAGCTCACTCCTGCACAGGGTGGGACAGCTTTAAATGTTCCTGTGTGCTGAGACCTCTCTTGTACCAGTTCCCAGAGGGGTTTAACACCCTGAGCCCCTGCAGAGCCAGGAGCAGGGGCAGTGCCAGCCACTCTGTGCCCGCCAGCATTATGGCTTCAGCCCCCTGAGGGGCTTGGGATGGCTCTGGGGGGCTGGGAAAGGGCAGGGCTGCCCAGCAGTGGTCAAAGACACTCCATAATATCACTCAATAACTGGTTCTGGGGAACCAGACCCACAACAGCCTGGGCAGCACAGCTGGAGCAAACCAGGGATCCCCCAGGACAGCACCAGGCACCTCCTCAGTGGAGCCCCTGTGGGCAGCTCCTCCAGGGGAGCAGCCTGGAGCCCCAGATTCCCCCTGGAGCCCCAAATTCCCCCTCTGATCCCAAAGTCCCCCTGGAGCCCCAAATTCCCCCTCTGACCCCTCTGCCCAGAGCAGGGCAGCTGCCTCAGGAGGAAACGGGCCCAGCACAGAGCGTGATGGGGAAAGAGGAAAGCAGAGACAAGGCACTGTCAAAAGAGACACTAATTAGTGCTAATTGCAAATAATCAGCCAAACCTGAGAGCCTGAGGGAGCCCAGCCCTGGCACAGGCAGTGGCCCTGGCTGGAGTGAGGGAGCACGTGCCAGGCAGGTCTGATGGGAGAATCCCAGAGGTGGGACCCCAGTGCCTCCCACACCATCTCTGCTCTTCCCATGCCCCCCCAGACAGAAGCTCCCACGTGCTGCAGCACCCAGGGATCCCCTGAATCCTCTCCATGTCCCCTGGAAGCAATTCCCAAGGACAGAGTGTTTGTGTTACTCATCCTGGGAGACCCTGCTGCAGAGCCCAGGATGGGCCTCTGGCTGCTCCAAAGGCAGCAGAATTTGCTGGAAGATGATCCCAGGAGATGCTGGGAGAGGCCACATCACAAAGCAAGGCTTGTCCCTGTCCTGCCACCACCCTGGGCTTACCCAGGTGGGGTTCTCAGGGCACAGGGATCCTCCTGTGAGCCCTTGGGGCCCCTTTTCTGCCTGCAGGATCACACCTCTAGGTACGTGCAGGTGTCACTAACATCCCCAACACAGCACAAGCCTTCTGTCATCTGCAGTCAGCTTTCCCTCCCCAGAGGCCACCCTCCTTCAGTTCTCCATCACCCACACCTGCAGCACTCCCAGCTCTCATTGCTTTGCCCTGGGATCCTCATGGAGCTCTGTGCTCAGAGCAGATCTCCAAGGGCTGCCATGGATGAGCCCCCAGCTCCCACACCCTGCCCTGAGCCCCAGGGGCCTCTCTGAGACATCCTGGGCTGGGCACAGAGTGCTGTGACAGCACCAGGGTGGAATTTGTTCCCCTCCATCTTTGTGAATGCTCTCCATCTCCATTACCTGGCTGTCCTCACCCCTGCACTCCATGGCTTATTTGGCACCCACCCAAATCCTACACATTTCCTTCCTTCCTTCCCCATTCCCTGCAAATTTTTCCCAGAAGACCCAGAACGTTTCCATCTCTGGCCAGCTCTGGAACACACAGCAGGGCAGAGATGCTCCAGGTGAGCAGCACGGCAGGGCTGGGGCTGGTCCTGGCAGGGCTGTATCTCCTGTCCCAGCACTGCACAGAGGCAGGTCCTGGCAGGGCTGTATCTCCTGTCCCAGCACTGCACAGAGGCAGGTCCTGGCAGGGCTGTGTCTCCTGTCCCACTGCACAGAGTCAGGTCCTGGCTGGGCTGTGTCTCCTGTCCCACTGCACAGAGGCAGGTCCTGGCAGGGCTGTATCTCCTGTCCCACTGCACAGAGGCAGGTCCTGGCAGGGCTGTAGCTCTCTCCCAGCACTGCACAGAGGCAGGTCCTGGCAGGGCTGTATCTCCTGTCCCACTGCACAGAGGCAGGTCCTGGCAGGGCTGTATCTCCTGTCCCACTGCACAGAGGCAGGTCCTGGCAGGGCTGTATCTCCTGTCCCACTGCACAGAGGCAGGTCCTGGCTGGGCTGTGTCTCCTGTCCCACTGCACAGAGGCAGGTCCTGGCAGGGCTGTGTCTCCTGTCCCACTGCACAGAGGCAGGTCCTGGCTGGGCTGTGTCTCCTGTCCCACTGCACAGAGGCAGGTCCTGGCAGGGCTGTAGCTCTCTCCCAGCACTGGCACTGTGAGCCGTGCCCGGTGCCAGCCCCGCGGGTATCACCGGCTCAGGGGCTGCTGATGCTCCGCTCCCCTCGCTGCCCCCGGCAGGGTGGAGACCCCTTGGCCAACCCCTCTGAAAGCGGCTGAAAGGGAAGTTCAATCCTCTGTGCCCTGCTAGTAAACTCCCATTCATGCATGACTTCTCAAATGCCTTTTGAGAGCTTTCCTTTGCTTTCCGTGCCAGCAATGACTCAGGCTTGGATGTGCATTGTCAGGCAATCCGGAGCTGGCGTCTCGCTAGGAAAGCCCATTGCTCGCAGAGCAATATTTAAGTGCCCTCTGGCGGTAACTCCGGCTCCGCTCTCGGGATTTCCTCCTCTCCCTCCTGCCCGATTTCCCCCTGGGATCCCCTTGGGGTGCCCGTGCCGGTGCGGGGCAGTCCCTGAGTGCCATCCCCGCTGCCCCAGGGGTGTTCCCATCCCATTCCCTGCCAGCACCCGCGGCAGAGCCCGCAGCTGTCCCTGACTCCATCCCAGCCCAGCCCGGAGCTGAGCCCTTGGCCTACTTTGCTGCCCACGTGTCAGCTCATCCCTGGCTCCATCCCTGCCCTGCCCATGGCACAGCGCGCCTGGGGATGCTCAGCACAGTCCCCTCCCCACCGGCCTTGGCATTTCGGCCAATCTGAGTCAAAACTGGTGCGTGAGAGATCCCAGGGTGGTTCAGCCGCCCTGAGCTGCGTGAGGAGGGGCGGCCGGGCAGGAGAGGGAGCCCTGAAGCTGCTCCCCAGCACAGGGAGGCTGCAGTGACGGCTCAGCCGAGCCACGAGCCCCAGAGGCGCTGCAGAAAAGCGGTTTTATAACCCTGCTTCTCCTGAAACTCCTTCTGCAACTCGCTGCTCTTTTAATTGCTATAAAATACCTCACAGTGCCATTATCTTTTCCTTAGGAAAAAGCATCTTAGAGATTCCTGTGCAGATTCCTTTCTTCCTTAGAAAAAAGCATCTTAGAGATTCCTGCGCTGCTGGGGGGGGAGAAGGGGAATATGACAGAAAATATCTGCCATAAAATATCCACAGCTGGATCAAAATCCAGGCTGGACATTTCTTTAAGCATAAAATAGACATTTTAATGATGAGGTCGTGCCACTCAGCTCCCCTGGCACATTTGCAGTGACTCCTCCTGCTCTGCTCCACAAGAGGGGCGGAAAGAGGAGATGCAAAGCAAGAGTGAGGCTGAGGGGGAATAAAGGGGGGAAATGCCCCCGGGCTGGGATCCTGCAGAGGCTGGAGGTGCGCTGGTGGGATGGAGCACCCCGAGAGCTCAGAGGGGCTGCAGGCAGGCACAGAGACCCCCCAGCCCTTCACTCACCCCCGTGTGGGCTGCACTGCCCGAGCCCCTGTGCACATCCCTCCCTCTCACCCCAATCCCTAAGGGAAATGTTCTCTCCTGCCCAGCTCAGGCCCCTAGGCGGCAGTGGCCGCACTCGGCAAGGTGCAGAGCTCTCACCTGCGGGTTGGTTTGACAGCAAAAGGAGGAGTGACCCTTCCTATCCACCTTTGCCCTGCCAGGAGCTTTCATTCTGCAGGAAGGAATTGGCTGCCTGAAAGCCTCATAAATCAGGGGCAAGGCCGACAATGCTTCATTTCTGTGTGTGCTGCTGGCACTCAGATGGATGCTCACATGAAATATGTGTCTGTGTGTGTGTGAAGCATCAGCCCAGGCTGTGAAATAAAATTGCCCAAAGCTGACCTCTAATTTGTCTTTCAGCCAGCTCAACAAACTCCCTGTGTCCCACAGGAGCAGCAGCTCAGCTCACAGCAGTTCTGAAAATTCAAAGGAGCTGTGTAGCTGTTTAAATATAGGCTAAAGCAGTTATTTAAGCACTTAGCATTCTTCTGGCCCATACAATAAATCAGCTTATTTTGCAAACTGTGCTGTTCTTACCTTGCTCTTCTGTGGCTGGGCTCAGTCCTGGTGTTCACTGTCCAGGTGATGGGGGCAGGACACCCTTGGTGCCCACGTGGTGAATGCTCAAAAGTGACAGAAAAAATGCAGTGACATTTGTGTGTCCTGGCTCAACACCAAAACCAGCAAACCAGCAACCTCCAGGGACAGCTGGGGACCTCTGCAGGATTTCTGTCCTTTCCATGGGCACCCAGCAGCCCCTGCTCCAGCCCAGCTTGTCCCAGCTGCCCAGAGCTCACCCTGGCATTTCTGTGCCCCGTGACAGAATCACACAGCTGCAGACTGGCTGGGCTGGCAGGGACCTGCTCTGACCGCCTCAGCCACGGGAGCCCCTTGGCCATGACCTTGGGCTGTGAATACCTCCAAGGATGGAGACTCCATAACTCCTGGGTGTTTAGAGGGATCCTCCAGTGTCTCCATTTGTGCCATTGTCCCTTCTCCTGTCACTGGGCACCGCTGGTAAGAGCTGGATCCTTCCTCTTTCCACTCTCCCTTCAGGTGTTCATACACACTGTGAGGTCCCCCTGAGCCTTCCCTTCCCCAAGCTGGACAGTCCCAGCTCTCTCAGGGACACGATGCAGCCTCTCCATCCCCTCTGTGCCTCTTCCCACTGAGCTGTCTCCAATTTCTCCAGTCTGTGCTGGGAAGATCAGCACTGGACACATTTTCCACATGGGGAATCAAACAGTGATGAATTTCTTGTTCTTCATGTGCCTGGAAATGATATTGTGAAAAATGCCAATCACTTGTTTTTAAAATTTTTAAAGTTTAATAGTAGTAAAATGGTTATAAAAATAGGAATACATTTAGAGTAATAATAATTCGGACAATTTGAATTAGGACAATATGAGACAATAGAGACAAAGAGTCACAGACATCCAGGTACCTTTTTCTGGGCAGCACAAGCCCGAAAAATGACCCACATTAACAAAGGATTAACCCTTAAAAACAACAGCCTGTGGCATATTCATACACCTCATACATGATGCATAAATTCCATTCAAACACAGGATTCTGTCTGGTCATCATCAACTTCTTCTTCTGAATCCTAGCAGTGCCTTGGAGGTGGGAAGAAGTCTGTTTCTTCTGATAAGAGAGCAATAAATTTATTTTCTCTGAAAGATTCAGGTGTCCTGTGGCTGTTATCTCACTGTGAGTCCTTTCTTTAAAAAAAGTATCCTACATAGCATCGTTTCCATTGTAACAATTTTTATAATCTAAAACTATATTTAACACAGTACTTAAGAGAATTAATCCAGCATTACTAACACAACACATATAATATTCATTTTAATATTTTCAATCATAAAATACATGCATTTTTCACAATATCCAGGATTAGCTGTTCCCATTCCAGGGATGGGGTGAGGCAGGCCAGCCTGTAGCTCCCTGGATCCTCCTTTTGCCTTTCTTAAAGACAGGAGTGACATTTGCTTTCCTGTGGGCTTTGGGTGCTTCTCTACCTTATCCAATGGATTCTTACAAGCAGACCTATGAAGAGCTTCAAGTCTGCTCTGACAAAGTTCAGGGCTGTGATCTTGCTTTTCCCCTCCTTCCCTCCAGGGTTCTGAAGTCTGCAGTCCCTGTCTCACTCATGACCTTCAGGATGAGACACCTGACCCTGCAGTCTCTCAGACAGATGTTTTTAGCCCAAACCTGTCTGACCAGCCGTGGACCCTCTGTGTTTTCACCTCCCAAAGCCAAATGGCAGCTGTTTCCAGAGTGTCACCTCGTGCTGACCAGGACTGAGTCTTCCCTCGTGTCACTGAAGCTGAGGAGACCAAACCTGGGTCTCCAAGAAGCCAGACTGCAAACAGGGACCAGGTGTGACATCCTGGGAGTCCTGGGACAGCCAGGACTGATGACACCTTGGACTGGCTGTGTGGCTGCTCAGGAGCACCAGGGCACAGGAAAATGGCACATGGCTCTGGCTCCCTCTTGGTGCTGTGACCTGTGGCTTTGGGGACAGTGACACTGCAGGACAATGGTCACACCGAGCAGGGAGGGCTCTGCTTCCCAACAGCAGCACAGAATCTGCCTGGTCTCCACCTTGGAACATCCCTGTGTTTAATTAAAATCATTAAAAACACGGCAATCCAGGCAGATGAGGCTGTTCAGAGCCCACAGGTGAGAGCTGGCTGGTGCCTGCTGCTGGCCTGGAGAGGGTGAGGAGCAGCTCTGCCCTGCTCTGGGGTGGAGGTGCTGATCAGGATCCCCAAGGCCCTGGTTTTGCAGAGTTCCTTGTGCAGCTGCTGGCCTGGGAGTGAAGCCAAGCCCAGTGGATGCACAGGGAGCCCCCGTGCCCCAGCCAGGCTGAGCCCCTGGGAGCTGCTGACCTTTCGTCCTGGAGCTGGGGCTGCTGGAAAAGAGGGAACAGAAGCAGAAGTGCTGCTGGCACCGTGTGGACTGGAGGGCTGTGCTCAGCCTCTCCCCAGGACTCGCTGACACCTGATGCTGGTGCAAGGCACAAAGATTAAATCTGTGCCCATTCCCAATGGAGCTTCTGTGCCCAGTGCTTTGCACCCCTGCTCGCTGCAAACCAGGCTGTACCTTTCAGATAAAAGCCAAAATAAAGCTCTTGGGAGACAAACCAAAGATTGACTTTTGCTTTCCGGGACTCCAGCAATCAAGGGTGATGCACCTTCCTTGTTTGCTGCACTATCTGAGGGTCTCTCTCCAGTGAGGTTCTGCAAGCTGAAGAGGGGACACTTGTGGGACCCCTGTCACTCCCTGTGTACCCTTTCTGCCCACACTACTGCGTCTCCTTGGGCTCCATGTGGGCACAACTCCACTGGCCCACATCCCTGGGCTTTGCTGTGGCTTCCTCTGCTCACCCCACAGCCCTCCCAAAGCACCTGTGCTGTAAAAATTAATGCTGTTTTTCCTCCCTCCCTTCACTGCTAAACTGTTTTACATCAGCTACCACTTCCTCCAGCTCCATGTATTTTTTGATGTGGAGCAGTGTCTCATGAGCCACTCCAAGGAGCCATTGTAATTCCAGAGAAATGCAATGCTCCTGGAAAGGAGCTTGTAAACCCACTGTTATTTTCTTTCCTAATTGCAATTTCAGTGACTCATCCCCGGTGCCACACTGCAGTGCACAGCCATTGTGTGGATTTTTACCCAATCTTGAGCAGTCACAATTCACTGCTCAAGTTTTCAGGCCACCCAAGCCATTAGGAAAATAAATGTAAAATAAAATCCTGCTGGTACAGTTGGCTGGCAGAGCAGCACAGCCCCTTGGGACAGCAGCAGAAGAGAAAGGCATTCAGGGCTCTCCAGAGCTGCTGTGGCCAATGAGGCTGAGCTAGCACGAGCTGCTGCCTGAACGTGTGCTGTCTGAACAAGAGCTGATTCCCTCCTTTCCCATTCCCATTCCCTTCTTCTCCCCAGCTCCATCACAGCTCCATTCCTCAGCCCTTTCTATGAGCTCTATCTCAACCCTATTCCTTCCCCTCCTCACCTCTATCCCACCTCCTTCCCCTTTTCCTCCCCATCCTGATCCCACTCCCCACCTTTATCCCTACTCCATGTAACCCCACCTCAGTCCCCATCCCTTTCATGCCCTTCCCATCCTCCTCCCTATCCCTCACCCCATCCCATCCCCTTCTGTTCCTGCCTCATCCCCATTCCCATCCCATCCCACCCGCCTGCTCCTGTCTGTAAATCCCCAAAGCCTCCCCACACTCACCCACCCTCGAGCAGAGGTTTCTGGGCACATCTGGCAGGGTGACAGCCCTGGGCAGCTCCTGCAGGACAGGAGGGATGGCACATGGGCCAGAGCTCAGTTCTCAGTCTGGCAGAGGAGACAAAGCTCCCCTGGGAGCTCTTGGCCCTGCTCAGGCTGTGGATTCCCTGCTCAGGATCAATTGGGCTGTTTGTACAAAACCCACAGCCCTGGTTCTGCCAGGGGCATTCCCCACGCTTTCTCCCAGCTGAGTGGGAAGGTGCTGACATTGCCCACGAGTTTGGCAGGACAGCACTGGGGCTGCCCTGCTCCTCCCAATGGCAACCTCAGCTCCAGGCCACCAAAGCCTTTTATCAACCAGCACAATATCCAGGGAGGAGCTGGCTGTGTTTGCCCTGTCTGTGCCATGGTGGCAGCTCTGCCACCAGGGCCTGTGAGGTGACTGAGCAGGGCTGAATCATCCTTGAGAGCAAACTGAGCTGCCCTGGGCTCCCAGAGCCAGGCAGCAGGGCCTAGGGAGGCTGGGGAGGCTGGAGAGGAGCCTCCCCTCCCTTGGGCTTCTGTGCCCTGCTGGGCTTGTCTGGAGGCCAGGCTGGACACCCAGACTCTGGCCATGGCACAATGTCACCAGTGGGACAATGGTGCAGCTCAGGCTCTTGTGCCCGTGTTCACCGGGGTCCAAGGATGAGGGAAGAGACGAGGATCTGACTCCATGTTTCAGAAGGCTTGATTTATTATTTTATGATATATATTATATTAAAACTATACTAAAAGAATAGAAGAAAGGATTTCATCAGCAGGCTAGCTAAGAATAGAAAAAGAAAGAATGATAACAATGGCTTGTATCTCGGACAGAGAGCCCGAGCCAGCTGACTGTGATTGGCCATTAATTAGGAACAACCACAGATGCACCTGTTGCATTCCACAGCAGCAGATAACCATTGTTTACATTTTGTTCCTGAGGCCTCTCAGATTCTCAGGAGGAAAAAAAAACCCAAGAAAAGGATTTTCATAAAAAGATGTCTGTGACAGCAATGCACAGCCACAAACCCTCCCTGGTGTCTGCACCAAAATCAGCTCCAAAAGGGAGCTGAGCTGGGAATTTGGAGCACAGCAGACGGAGAAGAGGCAACCCTGCCCCACCAAAGGCTCCAGAAGAGCTGTGAGCAGAGCTCCAGGAGCTCCAGCACGGCAGGATGGGCTGCAGGAGCCATCCAGGTCCCTGAATATTCATAACTGTGTCATTAGAGGGTGCCAGTGCATTGCAGCAGAGCTGGGCTGTCCCCTCACCTGTCCCAGCAGGGCACAGGGCTCCTGTGGCTGTGGGATCCTGTCAGGATTGCACACCCAAATTCCCTCTTGAGAAGTTTGAACTCCAGAGCCTGCCCAGCCTGTGATGGTGTTCACAGGGGTCTGAGGATGAGGGAAGGGATGAGGATCTGACTCCGTGTTTCAGAAGGCCAATTTATTATTTTATTATATACACTACATTAAAACTGTACTAAAAGAATAGAAGAAAAGGTTTTATCAGAAGGCTTAGCTAAGAATAGAATAGGAAAGAATGATAATAAAGGCAGCTGTCTCAGACTCTCTGTCTGAGCTAGCTGGGCTGTGATTGGCCATTAATTATAAACATGTAAGATGGGCTAATCAAAGATTTGACTGTTGCATTCCACAGCAGCAGATAAGAAATGTTTACTTTTTTTTTTTTTTTTTGAGGCTTCTCAGCTTCTCAGGAGGAAAAATCTAAAGGAAAGGATTTTTCATGAAAAGATGTCTATGACACCCAGCTGTGGAGCCACAGGCCTGGGGGCAGCAGATGCAAAGCTCAGCTGCTCCTTAGGATGCATCCCAGAGTGATTTCAGTCCTCCCCTCCCTCCATCATCTTTCTGTGCCTGTCTCTTGGCAGCAGGAGGCTTTTCCAGAGCTGTATGACACCACAGTGATGCTGTTCCCACAGAAAAGGGGATTCAAGCACAGAAGCTGCTGAGCCAAATGCCCTAGCACAGCCAAGGCTGAAATTACCTGGGTCCTGCTGCTGGGAGGGGGAAAGGCAGAGCTGGAAACCAACCCAAACACCTGCAAAGACAGAGATGGGCTTTTCCTGTGGCCTCATGTGACAGTGTTCACAGGGGTCTGAGGATGAGGGAAGAGACGAGGATCTGACTCCATGTTTCAGAAGGCTGATTTATTATTTTATTATGTATATTACATTAAAACTATACTACAAGAATAGAAGAAAGGATTTCATCAGAAGGCTAGCTAAGAAGAGAATAGCCAAGAATGATAACAAAGGTTTGTGTCTCAGACAGAGAGTCCAAGCCAGCTGACTGTGATTGGCCATTAATTAGAAACATCCAACATGAAACCAAATCACAGATGCACCTGTTGCCTCCCACAGCAGCAGATAACCATTGTTTCATTTTGTTCTTGAGGACTCTCAGGGGGAAAAATCCCAAAGAAAGGCTTTTCCATAAAAGATGTCTGTGACAGCCTCGAGCTGCTAAACTGCTGCTGAGGCATCTGGACATGAGGTCAGTGTGCAGCACCGGGGGCTGGCTGGGAAGGGGCTGCCACAACCCTTGATTACAAGGAGAGATGCCCACATGCTGTCCCATGGGATTTCCAGCACAGGAATGGGATTCACAGGCTCAGGGGAAGGGCCCTGCCAGTGGCCAGGGTGTAATTCCACAAGTTCTGATCTCAGAGGTGCCATGGGCAGGGCTGGCTGTGGGGCAGGGCCAGCGCAGGGCCTGCAGGTGGATCATGTGGGTGTCCTGTGGGCTTTGGGATTGCTGCAGCCCAAATCCCTTGGCTCATGTCACAGGAAGCTTCCAGCATCACTCACAGGGCTCGAGGCAGCTCAGTCCTGCAGTCTGGAGCCCTGGGACAGAGCAGCACTGCTCTCCAGGTGTGGGCCATGCCAGCTCCTCCAGGACCTGACCCCGGGATCATTCCAGCAAAACCCTGGACAAAATTAAGGTGTGAAGAGAACTGCTGCTGAACAGCCTCATGTCCCCCCTGCAGAACTGGGGGTGTCCCAGGGAACCCCAGCTCAGGATTTGCTCTGAGCACGTTGAGCAGTGGGGTTTGGGGTAATTGCTCCTTTCCTTTCCATTTGTTCACAGTGTGGGCCATCCCAGACAGATGAATTTGAGGAGAGAGGGTTATATTTCTGTCTTGCATAGCACTGATCTAATAATTATTTAAAATCTTGCAAAACACTTGGCATCCTTGGGATAAAGTGCTTTGCGGGAAGCACAAGGCACTGTTATGAAAGCATTAATGTTTTTGCCTTCTCTCTGCTTGGTGGGAGCTCCTGGGTACCCCAGGACACCTGCAGCTGTGTGCTCTGAAGGGTCACAGAATGGGTTGGGTTGGAAGGGACCTTGAAAATCCTCCAGTCCCTGAAAATCCTCCATCCCTCCAGATGTTCCTGCCATGGCAGGGACACCTCCCACTGTCCCAGGCTGCTCCCAGCCCTGTCCAGCCTGGCCTTGGGCACTGCCAGGGATCCAGGGGCAGCCACAGCTGCTCTGGGCACCTGTGCCAGGGCCTGCCCACCCTCACAGCAAAGAATATTTTCCTAATATCTAATCTAAACCTAATCTCTTTGAATCTGAACCCACTCCCCCTTGTCTTGTCACTATATTCTCTTGTAAATAGTCTTGCCCCATCTTCCCTGTAAGCCCTGTAAAGGTGGTGATTTCCCACTGGCAGCAGAAAGCTGCAAACATTAAGATATAATCCCCCATGTCTCATCTGTCCCCCTTCCCAGCCATCATGCAGGTAAAAGCTCTGCTGGGGCCTCATCCTGCACCCCCTGCCCTGCCTGTGGAGCACCCACAGCATGGCCATGGCCATCCTCCACATACCCCACTCTGCAGGGCCACCCCAAGCAGTGATTCTATGGAATATCCCTGTGCTCAGGAATATCTGATGCTGTGGAACATCCCTGTGCTCAGCTGGGATCTCCTGTCCTGCCCTCCCCACACCCCCAGCTCCCCTGGCAGCCTGAGAGGCAGAAAAGGCCTTGGCTGTGTGCAAGCTCTGCTCAGCAATAACACAAACATCTCCATATCACCACCCCTGTGTTCAGCACAAATACAAAATACAGCACACTGGGAAGAAAATAACTCTACTCCAGCTAAACCCAGCACATTCCACCTCATATTCCATACCCCTTACACCATTCCAGGTCCCACACTATTCAGTACAGCTTCCACAGCCACCACCCCCTTCCCATTCTTTGATCTGGCACACAGATATCATTCCCTTAGTCCGTGGACCACTCTGAAAAATGTTTATACAGCGCCAGCAAAATGCCTGTTAATTCATTTAGTCCATGGTTTGGGCTCCATCTGTTCTGGTGGTCACTCAGGACAGCAGAGCTGCTGGGTGGGGGCACCAAAGGCAGCTCAGCTCAGTCACTGCTGCCTTGGCACTGCTCCTTGGGGGGCACCTCCTGTTTTGGGTTGAATGGTGCCTGCTTTAGTAATTCCTGAAACACACAACTCAAATCATGGCTTACAGCAATTTACAGATCCGTTGCAATTTCCATCCCTGGTCCTGATTTAACACTGCACTGAACTCCAGCCTGGCTTCCCCAAGGGGCTCACACCATCAGTGTGGTCACATCCCAGCCCTCCAGGGCAGCAGGGCACAGCAGACAGCAATTCAGCCTTCCCTGAATTTCTGCAGTTTGGCTCCTCACCAGCTGCTCCAGCCTGGATCTCCCAGAGCTCCTGCAGCAAACCTGCTCCAGCTCAGGCCCCACAGGAGCTGTGGATCTGTGCTCCACGCTGGGCTCGTTCACACCTCCCAGTCCCTCCAGCTCAGACTCAGACCTGAGTTCCAGCCCATCCAGCACAGACACAGCAGCCCTGCCCTGGCCACCTGCCAGCCCAGGCCCATCGCTGCTGTTATCAAAGTGTTGCCAGGCATGATCCAGCGAGCTGATAAGCACTGAGAGCAGTGAGAGCAAAGCAGCCACTAACGAGCACCAGGCTCTAATGTACAGCCAGGGAAGAGACCCCCATGGCAAGCCCAGGAGCCAGCTGAGCAGCACCAACAGCTGTAAATTCAGTGGAGAACATCCCAGTTTTTCAGCCACACTGGAGTGCAGAGAGCATCCCTGGATCTGAGAGACATCCCAAGCCTCTCTCAGCCTGGTGTAGCAGGAGGAGAGCCATGGCTCCAGCTTCCCCTGCACAGGCTCCTCTGTAAGGGGGTCCTTGAGCCTTGGACCTTGCCAGGTGATCTGTTCTCTTTCCATTCATGGCCAGCCTGGCCCTTGACAATGTTTTGTTTTCCCACACCCAAATATAACAGCCTTCCTATCTTATCTACCAGCATAAATCTCACTTTACTGAGTGGGAGGGAGAGATAAGCATGAGGCAGGCGAAGATCAAAGGACACTGAGTGTAAGGAAGAGCAGAAACCCAATCCCTCAGCACCAAAGCCCTGGGACCTTTGAGCAGAAGAGCAGAACAGCTCCAGGACCATCCTGCACAGGGCTGGGGCACATGAGCTGTGTGACAGCTCTGTCACTGCCCAGCACATGGAGCCTTCCAGCCCTGTGAGGAGGGGAGGGCAGGGAGGAAGGTGCTGTCTGTAACCCTGCATGTCACCTGCAGCAGGACAGCAGGACCAGGGGCACTTGGAGGCACTGGGAGGCACAGCAGAACCCATCCTGAGTAAAGAGGGAAGAACAACCACCACTCCTCTCTCACAGAGCCAGTTTTCAGAGTGCAAGGCTTGGGTTCACCCAGACGAGCTCAGACAGATGTGAAGGGACATTGAGTCTGTGGATCTGAACTTTCAAACCACAAATTTTGATCAAGCAAGTCAGGAAAATTTCTCAGTAGTGAAGAAGATGGGTAAGAAAGACCTTTGTCCCAGGCAGGGCTTGGGATTTCAGGACAGAGAGTTCAGATCCAGGGATTTTATCCTCCCAGGCAGCATTTTCCTTTTGAGCTGTTGCACTGATCCTGGATCTGCTCACAAGGTCCCAAATGTGTTTTTGTGGATGTGGAGGCACTGGCATGTGGTAGTGTTGTCTTATATATCAAGAGTTCTACCATCATTATAGTGCAAGGATTCCATACAACCAGGGTTCCATACCTCCTCGATGTTTCTCACAGGCATCTTCTCTAAGCACTGACTGTTCCTGGTCCTTGCAGCAGCCATCTGACTCCAGACCCCACCAATCCACTCTTTTAAACCACTGGTCTTATTGGCTACAGGTGTGGCCTGTTAACATCAGGCCTGCTCCTGATCTGTAGTAATTGGTGCAGCTGTGGCTCCTTGGGGGATAAGATAACATTCTATACCACCTTCATAGTGTGTCCCCCTACATGGTGGGAAGGAAGGCACAGGCTGGAGGGACTCTGGGCATGGAGCAGGATGCCTTCAGCTAGCACAGAGACGAGGACAGGGACATCTTCTCCCTGATCCCTTCTGCCCTGCAGACACCTCCGCCAAAACCAATCACCAGCAAAGCCCAGCCTGCAGCCTCACAGAGCCCTTGCACGGACAGTGGGGTGTTTCTCAAGGCTTTTGCAATGGGCTTTACCAAATGACTGTGTGGAAAGAGGTGTGAAACTAGCAGGAATGGGGGCAAGCAGCCACCACAGTGTCCTTGCACTCTGCTGTCCTGCTCACCGTCTCTCCACAGCCTGTTGTGCTGTCCAGCTCCAGCTCCTGCCCTCGTCCTTGGCAAGGTCAGCTCCTTCCCTCTGGCTGCTGCTGCTCAGGCAATCAGAAAGAAAAAAGTAAACAGCGAAGACAAAAGCGTTGATTATGGAGCCTCTGAGTTTGCCAGGCACAGGGAGGGCTGGGGGGAGATAAATGTTGCTAAACCAGAGTTTCCAGGCAGCATAGGCTTCCCAGTAAACAGGATTCACACCTCCCTTCCCACATCTGCTAATAACGGTGGGTCATGCCAGGGAACAGGAGAAAGAAAGGGAGAAAAACACTGGTAGAAATGCAAATGGTGCAAAATCTGCTCCAAAATCTCGGGCACCGTTTTCACACCACTCCATTCCTGTGTCTCAGGGGTTCCCTGCCCTCAGCTGTAGCCACACCACACACACAGGGGAGCCCATGAGAACCCATCAGCTCACCCTGTGTAACACCTCCAGAGCTCTCCAACACCCCTCGGGTGCCTTCTGGGGATGTGCTAACACCCCTGATGGAAACTGGGTGAATGTGCCTTACACATGTCCTTGCTCAGTGTCCTGCCTCTCCTTTTTCCAGGGGAGAGCTGGCTTGTCTTCTCCTTGTAGGAGCTAAATCCCAATTTGTTGTGTGGCATTTCCTACCAGCCTTGTTCCCAGGGTAGAGATAGCTGCACCTAGAAATTAGTGTATAATTTCCTGGAGGGATCATAAGAGCCATAAACCTGGCCTGCATTAGTATTTAAAGTATGTGCAAACTGCTCATAAGGATATGTTAAGTATCAAGTGTCCTTTGAAGATTTTAATGAAGCCAAGCAATGTTTTCCAAGCTGTTTTCCCAGTTAATGTTTAACAGGACAACAGTGAGTGCCCCCTGGCACTGGAGGCAGGGACCAGGACAAGAGCTCAGCAGAACAATGTGCATTGCTTCTGCTCTGAGCTCCTGGCTGGGAAGCCTCATTCCCAAATGGAAATGACACTGTAGGGTAAGGAAATGGAGTGGGATGGAATTGTCTGCAGCTCCAGGGCAGTGGAGCAGAGACCCAGCTCGTGCCCACGTGTGCAGCGCCTTCCCCTGGCCCCTCCATGCCAGCCCTCCTCTTCCTCACACCCTTCATGTGAGCCACATGGACCCACTGGTGTGGCACAAAATGATCCAAGGGTTTTTTTGGTTTGTTGGTTGGGTTTTTTGCCCACTCTGTGCAGCAAACTCCTCCTGGGAGGTTCTGCCAGATGTCAGGGTGCTGCAGCTTGTCCAGAGAAGAGAATGGGGCTGGGGAAGGGTCTGAAGCACAGGTCTGGTGAAGAGCAGCTGAGGGAGCTCAGGGGGGCTCAGGGGGCTGCTTCTCCCACTGTACAGCTCCCTGACAGCAGACTGGAGTAAGGTGGGAGTTGGCCTCTTTTCCCAGGCAAAAGTGACAGGGTTAGAGGGGATGGTTTCAGTTTGCACCAGGGGAGGTTTAGGCTGGATATGGGGGAAAATTTCTTCACCAGAAGGGTGTTCAGGCATTGGAACAGGCTGCCCACAGCAGTGGTGGGGTCACCATCCTTGGAGGGTTTAACAGACATGTGGATGTGGCACTTGGGGCCATGGTTTAGTGGTGGCCTTGGCAGTGCTGGAGGAATTATTGAATTCAATGATCTCAGAGACTTTTCCAGCTTAAATGATTCTGTGATTCGGTGTGAGGAGGGCAGCACGGCTAGGGCAGATGAGGCTGGGGAATGATGGTGCTTCACTGCCTGCATCCAAGGAGCTGCAGCCTTTTCTTGGTGCCCTGGAATGGCTCTGGAATGTCTCCCACACCTCCCATCAGCCAGCAGGTTTCCTTTGGGATACCCTTTGTGTGCTGGCTGAGCTCTTGGGTAGCTGTGTATCCTGTTTTTCTCTCACCCAAGAATGTCATGTAACTAATTTAAATAATTTCTTCCTGGTTGAGCCTCATTAGGGACCCAGCATTAGGCTGGCCTGATTAGATCTACTAATCGATGGTGGGGAAAAAGAAGCAGTTTGAGCACGCACAGGAGCAGGATCACGCTGCTCCACTGCCTGGAGACCACCACGGTGCCCAAGCCCAGCTCACACCCCCGGGCACAGCGTCCCTTCAGAGGTGGCCACTGCTGTCCCCCTGTCGCTGGCCACCCTGGTGAGTCACGGTCATGTGCGAGGGGCAGGGACGGTGACTGAGTGCTCCAACCTGCGTCCTTGACCTATTTTATCTGGGCAAGCCCGTGATTGCTTTCCCAGGCTCTGTGCCTGGACCCTCTCCTGCGCACGTGTCCCCTTATCAGCAGCAGTGGCAGCGCCCGTGCAAAGGTCCCGGTCCCAGCCAGGTGTCCTGGTCCAAGCCCGGTGTCCCGGTCCCAGCCAGGTGTCCCGGTCTCAGCCCGGTGTCCCAGTCCCAGTCCGGTGTCCCGGTCCCAGCCCGGTGTCCCAGTCCCCATCCAGGTGTCCCGGTCCCAGCCAGGTGTCCCAGTCCCCATCCAGGTGTCCCGGTCCCAGCCCGGTGTCCCGGTCTCAGCCAGGTGTCCCAGTCCCCATCCAGGTGTCCCGGTCCCAGCCCGGTGTCCCGGTCCCAGTCAGGTGTCCCAGTCCCCATCCAGGTGTCCCGGTCTCAGCCAGGTGTCCCGGTCTCAGCCCGGTGTCCCTGTCTCCGCCCGGTGTCCCTGTCTCCAGCCCGGTGTCCCGGTCCCAGCCAGGTGTCCCGGTCCAACCCCGTGGGGAAGGGAACACGGGCGACGTTTGGAGGGCTGTGGGACCCAGCCCAGCCCTGCCGTGCCCGGGGGTCCCTGGTGGGACTCCACTGCCCGGCTGAGGCAACAAGGACAGGGGCACGAACAGGGACATGCAGAGCAACAGGGACAGTGGCAGCAGCTGGGGCAGGGACAGGAGCGGGGACAGGGACAGTGGCTGTGACAGAGATGGGGCTGGGACAGGAGCAGTGGCAGGGAGAGGTGCAGGAGCAGAGACAAGGGCAGTAACTGGAACAGGGACAACGACAGGGACAGGGGCAATAGCAGGGACAGAGACGAGAGCAGTAGCTGGGACAGGGACAATGACAGGGACGGGGTAGGGACAGGAACAAGAGCAGTAGCTGGGACAGGGACACGGACAATGATAGGGACAGTTGATGGACAGGACAGGGATAGGGATAGGGACAGGGACACGGACAATGACAGGGACAGTTGCTGGACAGGACAGGGATAGGGACAGGGACACGGACAATGACAGGGACAGTTGCTGGACAGGACAGGGACAGGGATAGGGACAGGGACACGGACAAGGACAGGGACAGTTGCTGGACAGGATAGGGATAGGGACAAGGACACGGACAATGACAGGGACAGTTGCTGGACAGGACAGGGATAGGGACAGGGACACGGACAATGACAGGGACAGTCGCTGGACAGGGCCCGGGGCCGCCCCGGTCTCTCCCTTGGCCACGCCCCCATCATGGCCACGCCCCTTTGGGCGGGACTCGGGCCGTGACGTGTCCGCCCCGTTCGGAGGAGGCGTGGCCTGTCTGCCGTGACGTCACCGTGCCGCGGGGTGCGCAGCAGGTGCGGGCGGCGGCGTGAGACGCGCAGGGCGCAGGTACGGGGGCTCCGTGAGGGGCCGGGGGGCCCGGGCCGGGCTCGGCTCGGCTCGGCTCGGCTCGGCTCGGCTCGGCTCGGCTCGGCTCGGCTCGGCTCCGCTCCGGGCGGGTGGGAGCTGCGGCGGGTGGGGGGAGCGGGGCCGCGCAGGACTGAGGAGGACGAGGAGAAGGAGGATGAGGAGCATGGGGAGGATGAGGAGGAAGGTTCCCCGGGAGTGAAGGGCCGGACCCGTCCCGTCCCTCGCAGCCCGCGGTGCGTGCCCGCCCTGCGCCCAGCGCTGCGGAGGGGTCGCGGCAGGAGCGGCCCGGTGAACTCCCCCAGCCCGGGGGTGCCGCCCTGCGTGGCAGCGCCGGCCGTGCGGGTTTGGTCCGAGAGCTGCCCCCGACAGCTCCAGGCCGGCCCGGGGAGCGGGGCTGCGGCTCCCGGCGCTGCCCTGTCCGCGGGGAACGCGGCGCTGCCCGGCTGAGGCCGGGCGTGACCCAGGGCGGGTGGGCGCGGGTGGGACTGATGCTCAGGTTTATTTAGTGTACAGCGAGAGGCATGGCAGCACTCGGAGTGAAAATAATAGTGCTGCATCGTGTCTTTAAAGCCGTTATGGTTGTCCTGGATTTATGTTTACTGTTGCTATAGCTGAGGACACCTCATTTGGATAATTAAATGTCACGGTGAAATAGGAGAACGAGGGAAGGAGAGGACTCGTGTCCTGTCCCTGCCGCATGGATGTGCCACCCCCTCTGACGGCAGCGGGCAGCCCCTCTCTGTCCAGGCCAGTGCCAGCATCTGTCCCACCCATCCCAGCCTCGTGTTCAGCTTTATCTGAAAGGAAAAAAAGAGTTGCTTTTTGCTTTTGATGCCCCTACTACGAGACGTGTGTGAACAACCTGGTTGTAAATAGGGTAAGTCTGGGTAAGGTAGTGAGTGTGGGTGAGTTATAATGACTGTGCTGAGCAGCTGCCTTCTCCTTGTGCTGTGTAAATACAGGGATAGGATACAAGGTGTGGGAAGTGCTGCTGTGCTAGCAATGGGGTATTTCTCATCAGCTGCTTAAATAATAAGTGACTCTTCCTAGAAATTTTTGATGATGATAATAATAACATTACTATATCAGGTAGACTGAGGAGGAGGCTGAAAACACTGAGACTTTGTAAATTTTTCTGATTGCATTTCAGTGCTTTTTGGGGACAGTCAGGGATTAATGTGCATGTTAGATAATAATCTCCCACTGCGCAGAATAGTGGTTTTACCAAGCACAGGAACTTGTACAGCACAAAGTCTGCTCCCCTCTTCCCCCTATTCACATGCTCTAAAGGCCATCTTTGTTAAATACTGATTTGTCATTCCCCGAAGGGTGTGAGAGCTGTAACTGATAATCTGCAGAGGCTGGTGGCTGCCCTTGCAGCAGAGGTCGAAGAGGAGCCTGTCCTGTAAAGGAGTGGCTGTGACATGGGTGGGGGCTCTGTGTGCCTGAGCAGACCCTGGTGAGGCCCTGCCCTGGTGCCAGTCAGAGCAGAGAGCTCTGCTGTTCTGCTGCCCTGTGTCCCCCAGGGCCCTGCTACATTTAAAATTGGCAGTGGTTTGCTGCTCAGAAAGCCAGAGGTGTTCAGTGAGTGTAAGCAGAGATGTTCCTGCTCGTAGCATTGCACTGGGATGATGGAGAAGAAGTACCTGCAGGGCTTTGTGTGCCCTAAACAGAGGAGCTGCCTGTTCTCAGGTACTCCTGTGCAGGATCAGATTAATATGTTACCTGATTTGGTTTTTTTTCTACAAGGGCAGAGCAAGTTTGTGTAACTCTGGATGTTCAAGAAACAGGTCAGCATTTCTCCTGTCCCATTTGTGATCTCTCTGTGGCACGGCTGGGAGCTTGTCAGGGCTCCCTGAAAACTCCTGGTGGGCACTGGAGCCTTGAATGGGCAGGTTCACTCATTCTCCGCTGTCAGTATTGACATTTTCTACTCTCTGGGTTGTATATCCTGCCTTTCTCAACTTCCTGCTGCTGACCTCAAAGCCGCTGGCTCAATGAGTAAAAAATAGCACCGTCATTTCTGGGAATAGGGGGAGATAGGAAGGACCAGAGTCATTGAGGCAGGCTGTGGTGTTGCCAGGCCTGGCGTCCTGCCTGCCTTCCCACAGGCAGCCTGAGAGCAGCTCAGCGTGGGAGAGCCTGCCTTCCTCCTGCTGAAACCCTGCCCTCACAGCCCTGCTGAGGGACCCTCACTCTGTGTCCTGGCAGCTCCTCCCAGCTTGTGTGGAATTGCCATCACACCCTGCCCTGGGAGGGAGCAGTGCTGTGCTCCAGTGCCTACCCACAGCTGGCTGGCATTGCAGAAGCTCCTGTTGGATTCCTTATGCTGAACAAAAGCTGCTCTTTCTATCACTTAAATATCAGAGAGAGATTTCCACGCTAGGATTATCATGTATTCTTGGTATTATTTGGTCTTACCAGCTATTTAGGGCAGTCCCTTAATGTGTGGAAGTTTTTCAGCCCCTGACAAGGTAAAGCAAAGCTTTCTTGGTTTGGTGACCACTGGGAGGATCTGGGAGTGGCCCCGTGACAAGCAGACATTAAAGAGGATTTTTGCATATGCCCTACAGGCAAAGTAAAGCATCCTGTTAGAGCCACATGAAAGATATGGAAAAGCAGAAAAAGTGAGAAAACACAGAAGGAGGGTGGAGAAATCTCAGTTTCATTCCATTTTCCAGCCTATCATGGAAATCTCTTTCTGAGTAATGAGATCTCAGCTGTAGAAAATGCCTGTATTTCTGTCTGCACACAGCAACATAGCTGTGCCTTGGGAGCTGTGTGTGCTTCTGCTTGAGGTGCTGGAAAATCATCCTGCTCTGAGTGGTGTCTCCCACTTAATCCACCAGTGTTTCAGAGCTGGGGGAGTTTTCCTTAAAGACTGCTGCTGTTCCACAGCTGGAATGCTGCCAGAACTGAATAAAATACAAATGTATTATCTGAATAACATACAAATGTATTATCTGAATAACATACAAATGTATTATCTGTGCTTACTAATTTTCTTGCCAGTCAAACTGCTTCATGTTCTCACTTAGACCAACAAAGCTGCTTGCTTTAATTGTTATTTGCAGGTCTAGTTTTACCTGACAATCAGATGTTTTAATTGAGTTTTTTGTTGTTTTGGTATTTGTTGCACCTTAAAACAGTCAGTACGCCACTTTAACAGCAAATTATAGTCGTGTCTTTCTGGAATTATCTAAGACAACACATTATACAAAGACTTGAACAAGAGCAGTGCATGCCAAAGCATTCAGAACCTGAAATCAAGATCTTGGTGCTTCTTTCTGAAATTATTTCAGTAAAGGACTTTGCTTTTTGGTGTGTTTTGCCCCAGGCACTGCTGTACCTGGGCACAATCTCACCTCGTGTGTCAGCAATAAGTACCATGGCTGACACCATCTGAGGGGCTGTGAAATGATGCTTTCCATCTTTGTAATTGTTAGTTCCTGGTGTTAAATATATTTCATCTAAAGGTTTTCTAAAGCCTTTCATCAGATGTCTGAAAAATTGTACAATTTCCCCCATAAAGTTGCAGTTCATGTAGTAACAGTAGCAGGGCATTGGGTTTGGGTTTTTTCCACTATTGCTTTATTGTAGGAATTATGTCAGCTTCATACTTTCCTTCTGCCATGCAGAACGTGTAGGTAGACAGTGGGCAGGCAGTAGGTGCTGGGTGGTGTTTCTGAAGAGGTTTGTGTGTTGGTAACAATTGATGAGCCATTGAAATTTGTCTGAAGAAGGAAAATCCTGGTGTGCAGTCCTGTGTGGGTGTGAGGGTGCATTGGTGAGAGCTCTGTGGAGATCTGTGACTGTGAAGCTGCACAAGAGATGTTGCCTCTGAGGAAAAAACTGTCAGCATGACAGCCCTTTAGCACTGATCAAGTCCTGGTTGCTGAAACCAAAATCACCTGGAATTGTGCATTTCCATTATGGTTTTGCCCAGAAGGCAGAGCAGACAGTGGAACTGGGGAGCTGGGATGGTTTGTAGAGACACCAGTGTCAGCCTCAAACATCCTCTGCACTTTCCATTTTCACACATGGGCAGACTTCAGATCTGAGGAGGGCTTGGAGGACGCCAGGAGGAGGGAACACCTGGCTCAGGAAGGTTGGTGCTTGTTCATCCAAACCACTGCTCAGTGCACAGAGCTGCCTTGTCTGGTGGCCTCAGCCACAGGAGCAGCAGCAGTTGCTTTGTGCAGGAGATGCCTGACAGACACTCAGCTGAACATGAGGAAATGCCCCTTTTCCCAAGGAGTGTGAGTGTCCTGGAGTCCAGGACACCTCTTAAGGAAATGGGCTTGAACACAGGAGTGGGGTTTAGCTTTTTCCTTTTACAGAACAAAGCTGGGCTTTTTGCTTTTGCCTAGACCTGCCTTTTGGAAATTAAAGCAGTTTCAAACAGCTTTTGTCAGAAAAGGTGGGGGCAGCTCTTGTTCCCCCTCATCTATTAGTCTGGGTTGATGGAGCTACCTGGTGGAGTGGGAGGGCAAACCAGGGAGGAAGCTTTTCCTGGAAACAAACTGAGCAAGAATGGAATCTCTTTCAATTTATCCTTAACATACCTTTCATACAATCAGTAAATGGAGCTGACAAATAAGCTGGTAAGAGGGAAACACTGAGCCAGTGCCATTTAAAAGCCACTTGTTCTCTTTTTCATTTGGATACTGTTCATATGAAATGTAATTTAAATGCTAGGCTGGTTGCCAGGAGCTGGATTGTTGATGTTAAATGTACTTTCCATTAGAGCTCTGTATTGGAAAACTGCTTCCTAGTGCTGCAGGCATTGAAAGGGGTGGGTTACATCAGGGTGCCCCAGTTGTCCTTCTCAGGGTCTGGCCTCTCACCCTGCCCTCCACCTGCATCTCTGCAAAGACCAGCTGAATCAATGCCTGCCATACCCAGAACGTGATTCCTCCTGACCACAGCAGCACGAGCTTCAGTGCTTGTTCTGCTGTCCTAAAAACAAGCAACTTCTCACCTTTCAATTCCAGAAATCTGCTAATTGCTTTTGGGTCGTTCTGAGGAGTTTTCTTCTGTGTTCCAGACTGCTCATTTTCTTTGGTTTGTTTGTTTAATTTACTAATCCCCCATTTGTTTTCCTAGGGCTGTTTCTTGCACTGTTCCCTATGCAAGAGAAGACATTTCACCCTGTTTCAGCACCCTGGTTAGATTGCCCTCTCACCCCTATGCACAGTTCTTTATTTAATGGATTTGCCTGCACTGGAGATTGCATTTGAAGGCTCTGACTTGCAGGCAGTCCATAGTGACTGGTATTTCTTTCAGGTGGATTAGTAGCTGTGAACACCTGCTGTGTAATAATGCAGATGGTTTTATGCGTGCTCTCCTCAGTTTTGCCAAGGTAACAAGGTGCCAACAGGTAGAAGCAGATTCCTACTGCTCTCCCATCATTTGGTCAGTAATTATGGTGACCATAATTAGTCTGACCTCCAGAGATGTTTGGGAGCACCAGCCTTGTACGTGGCCTTTGGAGAAGGGAAGAGTGAAACTGGGTCATCTTGGCAGGCTCTTTCCTTGTGCTAACAGAGAAGTGTTCTTCCAACATGTTTTCCCTTCTTCACTTCATTCTTGGTTGTTTTCATGCATCATGGTACCCTCTGACCAAAAGTCCTCCCTGTCCAGGCCCCCAGGCTGTGCCATAGGGCAGCACTTATGGAGTGACATATCCAACAGCCATCTAAATGAGGCTTCCTGTTCCTTTGTTCCTAGTTTTAGAGGTGGATGGTGAGACTCCCCAGGCTGAAGCTGAGGCTGTTTGCAGGAGGAGGCTGTGCTGTCCCTGGGTGAGCTGTACGTGTGCAGTGCCAGGCTCTGAGGAGCTGTTCCCTCTTGGAAGGATCTCGCAGCTGCAGTGACGTTCAGTGCAACTTGAGCTCTGTTTTTAGCTTGATGGATGGCAGGAGCTGCCCTGGGAGTGGGCTGGGAAAGGGGTGGGAAGCAGGAGACAGCTGTGCAGAAAGTCTGCCTCCTCTCCCTAGACAAATTGTGACACTAAAAGGCACAGTGATGGCTGGAAAGAATAATCAAGGAGTGTTGCAGGCTCTGGTGAAGCAGTCTTCAGCTCAGGAGAGATGCCTGAAAAAAGAACAAGATAATAAATTCATGAGTGTGCTGGAAGAGGAGGATCAGGAGCAATGAGTGACTAGTTCTGCAGCAGCTGCCTTGGTTTGCTGGCCTTGTACAAGGCAGTAAGTGTGAAGCAATCAGAAGTTTTTTCAAAGCCTAATGGTGAAATTTGTTTCTCTAAGGATTGGTTGCCAAAATAGACAAGCTAAGTATATATCTGTGTGTAGTGAATGCAAAGCATTATAGTTCTGTGCTTGCACCTTTTGCTAAGCCTTAGCCAGAGGCAGGCTCCAGCTGCAGAGGGACTGATATTCTCCCATAGGATGGTGGTTCTTGCCTGTTGGTACCTCTGTGTGTACGTGCACATCTGGGGTCATGTGCATTTTCTATACAACACCACACTTCAGTGACTTCTGCTTTGCAGACCTTTTGCAGGCTGGGGTATGGTAAGCAGCTTGTTTAAAAATGAAACCCTGCTGTTGGGGTAGGGGAAATAATGTTTACTTAGTGTGGAACAAAGGAGTTTGAATACAACTTAAGGAAACAATGATGTACCAATGAACTTGCCCCTTAGCAAAGGGACTGATGCTGTGGGGAGGAGGAATAGGCACGTGATTTGCCTTTCTCTTCAGATGGATTAGCAATTTCTCTGTTGTTAAGCAGCAGCAGACAGGGCAAACGCTTAGTGACAGTCAAGGAAGTGTCTTTGTTTGCAAGGAAATCTCTTTGTGAGGCTGGGCAGGGACATTGAGCTCTGTAGTGGCTCTTCCTGCTGGACCTCCTGCAGTGCATGGAAAGCAAAGGGCTTTGCTGATGGTTGGCTTCTTTCTTCTGAGCTTTGTCTCTGAGAGTACTGACCAGGAAAGCCACAGATACCAGATCTGATGCAACCTCACAGGGGCTGGTCCTGGTTGCAGCTCACACAGAATTACTGGTTGGGGTAAGAACCACAGCAAAGCTTGGTGACACATTTGACTAAGAGCTCAGGTATGTCTCTGAAAAGTATCTGCTTCATGATTCAAAGCCCTGCCATGCAAACACATACCCATGTGAGTAAATAGTGCTGGGAAGTGTGTAAAGCCTGAATGAGGTCATGAGACTGAAGAAAATCTCAGTGTTGTCACACAGCTCAAAAAGGGCACGGAGGGATTTGTGTACGTGTAGCAATGACTGGCACTGAAACTGGGGGACAGGCAAAGATTCTTTCTGAGAACTGAGGTTCCACAGCAGCCTCCTGGGTTTGCTGAATGCCTTGAGGAATTCTTCATGAGTTTCCTCACTCATCACAGACAAATCCCCAGTGGCTGCTGAAAGTGTCCATGCTGGACACTCTATTTTATCTCTTGCCTAATCTCAGTTATGTTACTTTACCCTCAGTTGTGGAATATGCTCTTGTTGATCTCCATCTTTTCCTCTTTTCTGTTGTTCTGCTGTCTTTGCCCAGGCATCTGTACAACTGTAGATTCTGGCCAGTTTTCCCCTCAGAACCTCTCCCATATCAGCAGATGGAATCTCAGTTACTGCCTCCACTCCAAGCCTGCCTTCTCTTCAAAAACTGTTTTGACATGGCTAACACAGAGCTGGTAAACAAAGAACACGAGTAGCTCTTTCTTGTTCCCTATGCTGCCACTTCCCTGTTTGCTCAAGCACTGGATTTTTAACTCCTCCTGACCATTTCACAGACATTTCTGCAGAGCTGCTGATATGAAGGGTTTTTTGTTCATCCCCCTGTCTGTTGCTTTTAACCAGGCTCTTTTCCTACCACGCTCTTTCAGAGGTTTCTGAGCTGTACCAGGTGCACCTGATCCCCACTGAGCCCTTTCTGCAGAGCTGCTTTGGTACCTGGGTGGTTCCACTGGCTCCCCAGGGATTCTGGCATGTTCCTGTGCTGGATGCTTGCACAGAGGCCAGGCAGGCTCCCTGCCTGGAGTGAATGGCCAGTCCTGATGGACCAGGGTGGCCCCCAGCAGTGCCAGCATGAGTCCCTCTGGTAGGGGAGCAGTGGAATGGCTGGGTTTATTATTTGCTGGCTGAATTTGAGTTCACAGCCAGCTGAAGAATCACTGCATCTGTTAAGCCTTGCTTCAGCACTAAAAGACCAGTGATATTGAATGTAGATAAATGAGTTCATGCATCTGAAGGGACAGAAGGGAAGACTGGCCTTCCCTGGAAAGGGGAGGCTGAGATGACCATCCTCTTGGGCAGAAGGACTTTGAAAAACTGAAGCAATCCAGGTGCATCTGACAGTGCTCATCAAAGCAAGTTAAGCCCAGGGAGTTCTTAAGGTTTATGAACAAAACATGGTCTGTTGTTTGCTGTCTTTGAATGCCTTGTGTTATGTGTATATAAAAACACATGTATTTGTACCTAGGGTGTGAAATTACACCCTTGAACAGAGAGGGGGGACATGGATGGAGAGGTTGTCCCCTGCCCAAGGAGCAGAAAATGGCCTGGGGCTCTTTGCTTTTGACCAGGGCATTCCCACATGCCTGCTCCCTGGTTTGGTGCATCCCTGAATTCAGGAGGGTGACCTGATGGGCAGGAGGCAGTTTTCCACAAGGTACAGCAGCTGTACCTTGGGGCAGGGAGGCTGAGCAAAGCAGGGCCTTCACAGGGCTGGCTGGGCCATGTCTGGGCACCAAATGGTTCCTCTGCAACATGCAGTGGTCTGTGGGTATGCACACACACTTGCTCTGGCCTTGTTCTTCACTGGAAACTTGCTTTTGGATGTTATTTTGGGATAATTTTCTGGGTTAGATGAGCATTAGTGGCCTGGTACGTCCCAGTTCTCTAATTGATTGCATTGAAGTGAGTTGTAGGGCTTGCTGCCTGCCTTTCCCTGCCTCCCTGAAGGAAGAATTTCCTTGCTGGAGACTTGGTGGGGGTGTTGCATTGCAGTGCAGTGGTTTAAGAGCCTTGAGTTAAGTGTATGTTGTGCTTGTCAGTTTTAAAGTGAGCAGTTAAGTGGTCTGGCTGGCCTAGTAGTGGAGGGAAAAAAACAACTATAAATAAAATTCGTGTAATCCTTGGCATTTGGTTAAGCAGTTAAAACTCTTGAGAAACCCATTAAAAGGCATCATCTGCAGGGTATAGCACTGCCTTAGCAGTGAGCTGGGACGATTTCTTTGTGAAGGGAAGAGGAGGGACAGACTCCAGTGACCAGTGACAGGACCCAGGGAAGGGCTGGAGCTGTGTCAGGGCAGGGTTAGGTTGGATTTCAGGACAAGGTTCTTCCCCCAGAGGGTACTGGGGGCACTGAACAGGGAATGGTCACAGCCCCCAGGCTGCCAGAGCTCCGGGAGCTCTTGGACAATGCTCCCAGGCACAGGGGGGGATTGTTGGGGTGTCTGTGCAGAACCAGGCATTGAACTGGATGGTCCTTGCATGTGTGTGGTCCTGTGACTGTGCCTGGCACACCAAGAGGAGCTCTGGGATGAATTCAGGTGAGTGACAGCCGCAGCCTGTGAGCCTCAAGGGCTCCTCGGTGTCCTGCAGGGCAGGCTGGCAGCTCTTGGAGCAGCCCCTGGATCGCAGGGATCAGCCGGGCCGTGTGCTCGGTGCGGGGCCGTGTGCTCGGTGCGGGGCCGTGTGCTCGGTGCGGGGCCGGGTGCTCGGTGCGGGGCCGGGTGCTCGGTGCCGGGCATTGCGCTCGGTGCCGGGCATTGCGCTCGGTGCCGGGCATTGCGCTCGGTGCCGTGTGCTCGGTGCGGGGCCGTGTGCTCGGTGCCGGGCATTGTGCTCGGTGCGGTGCCGGGTGCTCGGTGCCGTGTGCTCGGTGCCGTGTGCTCGGTGCGGGGCCGGGTGCTCCGTGCGGGGCCGTGTGCTCGGTTCCAGGCATTGCGTTCGGTGCCGGGCCGGGTGCTCGGTGCCGGGCATTGTGCTCGGTGCCGTGTGCTCGGTGCCGTGTGCTCGGTGCCGGGCATTGTGCTCGGTGCCGGGCATTGTCCTCGGTGCGGGACCGTGTGCTCGGTGCCGTGTGCTCGGTGCGGGGCCGTGCGCTCGGTGCCACTTGGCACCGTCGTGCTGGCGACCTTCGGGCAGGAGCAGCGTGTAAAAACAAGGGAGCGCCTTGGGATCCGGGCTCGGGGAGCGGCAGCCTGCGCTCCGGGGCCATCGAACAGGGGTTGGAAACACACCCACAGCGGGCTGTAAACACGCAGGGCTGTACATAAACAAACAGTGGGCTGTAAGCACACAGCTCGCTCCGCTGCAGGGGCTGCGGTACCCGAGCACAGCCCCGGGCTGCCCCCGCTGGGCTCCGCTCGCCGTGCCCAGGCGGTTCGGAGCTTTCTGAGCTGTGCCAGGTACACCTGATCCCCACTCAGCCCTTTCTGCAGAGCTGCTTTGGTACCTGGGTGGTTCCACTGGATCCCAAGGGATTCTGGCATGTCCCCATGCTGGGTGCCTGCACAGAGGCCAGGCAGGCTCCCTGCTTGGCTGCCGAAGGGAGTGATGGCCAGTCCTGATGGACAAGGGTGGCCTCCAGCAGTCCCAGCATGAATCCCCTTGGTAGGGGAGCAGTGGGATGGCTGAGTTTGTTATTTGCTGACTGAATTTGAGTTCAGGTGGAATCCTTTGGGGCTGCCTTAGCCTGCTGCCCATCCCCGAGAGTGGGAGCACAATGCTGAGCAGTCAGCCCAGCCGGGCTTGGTGCCCATCCCGATGCCATCCACAGGGGATCCTGCTGGCCAGCCTCTCCCACTGCAGCCTGCAGCAGCCTGGCCGAGACAGATTGTGCTGCTGGTATTTCTCCCTGTGGGGTGTGGGAGGAGGTGTGCAGCAAAGGGGAACTGGTGTTCTGTCTGCACCCTGTAATAGGGGAAGGAAATAGCAGGGTTCAGCTGCCTCAGCCAGGAAGGTTCCTGAATTTGTGGGATATTAACATACTCTTCTGTTCCTCAGACAGGAGCCTAATGTAAGAAATGGTTTGCTTAGTCATGCTACTTAGAGGTTCATTAAAATTGCAGTATTGTGACAGTCTTGTCTTCTGATGGCTGTGCCATGAGTAATACATGACATGGGTTTTATGAGCATCATCTCTCTGGGGTCTTTAATGTTGCTTTTTGAATGAGGCTGAGCCCAAGGCCCTAATTTCTTGTGGCTGCTTAATGATTTGGTTGTGTATGGCTGGAAGACTGCACAACGTGCTGGGGCACAGTGGCATCAGGAAATTATCCACATACAACCTTGTTCCAGAGTGGTCTGCAGGCCTCAACAATTACCAGAAGTGTAATGGATATTTGTGTTCATTCCTTCTTCTGTCAAAGCTATCAAATATGCCTGGAACAGGCTGCATTTTTCTATTGTTTTCCTTTCCAATATTGACAGAAACAGGAAATAATCACTTCTGAGTCTCTCTTAAAAGTGTTTTACTCGTGAGTGGAAGCAGAGGGTTTTGTTTTGCTGCTGCAAGACTTAGGTCTTAGGTTGAATAGCTGATGCATGGCTGGAAAGCAACATTTTACTCCTGCTCAGCTAAACTTATGTCACTTAGAGAAATCACTTCAACTCCCTCCCTGCCCCTGTGGTAGGGTTAAAAATAAATTCACTGCTTGACCAGGTATTTTGAAATCTGTTTCTCACACAACATAGGGCCCTTGGAGAGCAGTGTGAAAAAGAACTCACATGGTCATGGATGAAGAGACAAAATCAAACCATGTCCTGTTTGTTTCCCTCTTTTGCAGGCCAGACTGTGCATCCCACATGAGCTACGATAATCCTCCGCCCTACCCCGGCCCGGGCCCCACCGCCCCGTACCCCCCCTATGCCCAGCAGCCAGGGGCCCCCCCTGGCCCCTACCCTGGCTACCCCCCCGGGCCCTACCAGCCAGGCCAGCCGGGCTACCAAGGATATCCCCAGTATGGATGGCAGAACGCTCCTCCACCGCCGCCAGGACCAGTGTACGCAGATGGGCCGAAAAACACAGGTACGGCTGAGCAGCACCACCTCAGGGACACACTGACCTTGAAGTAAAATGTTCACCTGGCCCTGCTGGCCTTGGAGGGGGTGGGGACTTGTTGGAAGTGGCCATTTTGTTTGCAGCTTGTTTTCATGCTTTATTTTGCTGTAGTGTCTCTCACAGTTCTCTCTCTGGTTGTTGGAGAATACTGCTGAGCATCCTCGCTGCTGGTTCCTCAAGGGAATCCTTATGCTGAGGTTGTTGCACAGCCTTTAGATTTGCCACAGCTCTCATTCCACCTGTCTCTTGGTTGATAAGTTTCAGCCAAAGGCTGCACTTAAGTTAAAGCTTATCATATTCAAATGTACAATTCCTGTTGAATTAATGGGCCTAGGTTTTCTTGAGCTCATCTGTCCAAGTGATCTGCTCATTCCTGGGCATTTTGGTTTTTCCTGAAGTTATTACCATTCTGTAGAAAAACCCTGATTTCTGGGGAGGGGAGGGAGGATGGTGCACCTTCCCCTGGCAGCTGGCTGGTCCATCTGTGTGCTATGTCCCCACAATGTGGCACATTGGTATGCCCTGGCACCCACTGCTCTCCTGGGGCTTGCTGCAGGCTCACATTGCCAGAACAGAGAAGATGATTAAAGGACCAGAGCTTCTCCTCACAGAAAGGAGGAAAAGCTCTGGTCCTTTAATCCTTTAATCCCACCTGAGAGAGGTGGCACTGTTCAGTGGGTTTGAACAGTCTGGTGTGGGTCTATCAGGAGGGCCTAAATTTAAGCAGTAAACAATTAGTGTGAGTGAAAAAGAAACTGAACTGAGGTCAAATCATGAGTTCAACTTCCTCTGTAACAGAGCAAGAGCCCTGCCTTTGAGGAGGAGGAGGAGGCAGCAGTGTGGTGATGCTTCCCACCACTTTGCCATATGGACTCAAAGTGTAATCAGGGTTTTCCCTGGGGTTTTGGGGTGGCTGAGAGATGTTTCTTAGTACTGGGCAGGGGACAACTCCCTGTCTCCCATGTTGAACATCTTTGGTTGGTGCCAGTGTTGCTTTTTTGCTGTAGCCACACCAAGGGATGTGCTGGCAGGGGCTGAGGGGACACAGGGGCTGTGGCTTTGACACAGTTCTGCTGCCTTGGAAGCTTGAAGGATCTCCTATCAAACTGGGTCAGGGAACTGATGACACTGAATGTCCTCTGCTCTGCTCACCAACCTGTGAACCAGCACAAAGAAATTGGAGGGGACAGGCAGTGAAGTGTTTGAGTGTCATTCACTGAGAACCCAGGCTTGTTCTGCAGGAGGTTTGATTTTGTTAAGCCTAAGCTAGCACAACTTCAGCTCTGCAGAAGCAGCACTCTAACCCATAAATCAGAAACCTTCTGGTAAGTCTTGTCCTTGAGCTGCCTTCCTGCAGCTACAAGTGGTCTCTGAACCCACCTTGGGAGCCTCTGATTTGCTCTGCTTTTGCAGAAGTAGATGTAAAAAAGTGATAGAATTACAGAATGGTTTGAGTTGGAAGGGACTTTAAGATCAGCCTGTCCCAACCCCCTGCCAGAGGCAGAGACACCTTCCACTATCCCAATTTGCTCCAAGCCCCATCCAGCCTGGCCTTGGACAATTCCAGGGATGGGGCAGCCACAGCTGCTCTGGGCACCCACTGCCAGGGCCTCCCCACCATCAAAGGGAAGAATTTCTTCCCAATATCCATCTAACCCTGTCTCCAAGTCCTCCCCAGGGCTGCCTTCCATCATGCTCCACCCAGCCTGTGTTTTGGGATTGCCCCTACCCAGGTGAACTTCATGAGGTTCACGTGCCCCTACCTCTCCAGCCTGTCCAGGTCCCTCTGGATGGCACATATTTATTTTAAACACTTTTATTGATGTCTGCAAAGTGAAGTCAGGGCTATAACTTTGCATTTGTCTGCAAAAGTTTTGTTTTTCTTCATTCTCCTTCTGTTAAACACCCTTTCCCCCCCACCCCTTGCTCCTTTTTGGCAAGTCTGTCAAACTGGAACCTGATCTTTGTGCTCTGACACTGTAAAAGAGCTTTCAAAGGGGCTTTGTTTAAGATCCCCAAGAGTGTCTAGTTTAGAGTGGAGTCTCTAAAAAAGCTAATTTTTTATAAATCTGTTACACTGGTGCCATGTATCTGTTGGTGTGGCTGAACTCCTAATATAAAAAATTGACATCTAAATTTAATCAAGGCATTGCAGTCAGCCTGGCTGGTCCAGTGTGATTTCATGTGCCCTGTCAGTTCCTGTGGTGTTTCCAGACAATTATCTGGAAGAGCTGCTGTGTGGATGCTTTCCTTTCAGAGCGGATGTTTTGCTCTCCTACATGACTTTGCTTAATCTAATGAATCAGGCTACTCCAGGTAGTGCATTAGTATTTCTGAGCAAATGTGTGTCCACAGTGAAAATTAGGAAATTTGCTATACTTTAAATTCTATGCTGTCCATTATTTTACTGTGTGGGCAGACTGCAAAGTGTAGAGCACAGCCAATGTGCTAATGCTAATGTGTGGAAGTAATTATGTATCATATTTTGGTCTTGAGTGGATCACACAGATGGATATAATTACTGTTGAGCTCTCAAAATCTGATGGTAAAGTAGCATTTTATGGTGATGGTGTTGTTTCATCTTAATTTGTAGCCTCAGGAGTAGCAATGGACCTAGGCTGTCCACCTGGCCCTTGGAGAAGTCAAAAATCCTCACATGCCTCACTCTGTGTATTAAAGCTGCATCTGAGGTGTAACAGGGAAGCAGCTTAACCTGAGTGCTGCTAAGGGTAGGAAGGAGAAAGTTCTTGCTGTTCAGTGAGCAGTGACTCTGCAACAAATGGCTGAGAAAGGGATGTCACCACCTTTTCAATGTGCCACTGGATAGGGGGACAAACATAAAGGCCTGTTGGAGGAAGCTGCAGTCCAGAGCAGCTCTGAACAAGCAGAACATGTGTGTTCCCCTCTGCACTGTCTGTGCAGGATTAGCCAACCACAAGGCTGTCTGGGCTGCAGAAATCAGCTTGTGGTTGGTGTTAAGACAGTGGTGTGGCCATATGACTGCCATGTGCCACCCCCATAGGGCACTGTGGCACAGGGACACTGAGCTGATCCCAGTGATCCTTGGCCCCTTCTCCCAGAGGGGATGGAGTACAAGCTTGCACCTCCTCAGAGTCACCCCAGCTACCTCAGGGTGTGAAAGGCCTCAAAGCAAATGGTTTTACTCCATGTGAAGGAGCAGCAAGCTGGAGACTCACTAGTGACTGGCTGAGGTGGCACAGAAGCCCTCGTGGGTTTGTTTTTGGATAAATGGCTTTTAGGCTTCACCAGGTTACTGATACCAAAGTCTCCAAAGAAACCCCAGGTCTCACACCTTGCTGGGGCTGGTGTCTCGGGGTCTCTGCTGCTCAGAGTGACCCTGAGATGTGTTAGAAAGTCTCTTTTCCCAGCCTGGCACTCAGAGAAGGAGTCAGGGCTCTTCAGTTCTCAGTCTCAAGGTTGTTTATTGTATCTTATCTATAAAATTCTTTCTCCTGTCCAGCCCAGGTCTGCTCAGCAGGTCAGACAGAGGCACTCTGCCTGCCCCAGGGCAGTGTTATCTTTTTACACTAAAAACTCCATGTACAATATTTACAATCACTTCCCAATACCTATCCCCTATGTTAGACAGTGAGCTTCTACTCTAAACCAATCTAGAAGGGCCAACATCACAGCAGAAGATGGAGGCCAAGAAGAAGAAGGAGAAAGGCTGGGCATGCCCAGATCCCTCCATCTTGCCCCCTGAACCCCCATTCTAAAAACCCCAAAAAACTCTATTTTTCACCCTGTGATAACTTCACTATCATTCTACTTAAACTGTTGTGGCTTGTAATCCTTCATATAAGGTTGGTAATTGTTTTTTCCAAGGGCTAAATCAAAGGGTCTTGGCCTCTGTGCCAAGGGCTCTGAGCCCCCTGGGCAGGGGCTGGAACCATCCAGGGCATTCAGAGGAATTTCCTGGGTTCCCACAGGCTGGCAACTGACTTGGCTGTTGTTGATTAGCAATAAACAGCTTGCCCTTTGCCTTTAGAGATGGTGATGTGTATGCTGGGCCTGAGGGACATTATTCTTAAGGGTGTGTGATTCAGCTCCCTAGCTCTGGGAACTCACCTGCTGATCCCTGTCTGCAGCTTTCTGCTGCAAGGGCTGAGGGCTGGCTCCATGTCTGTCCACACAAAGTCCATGTGGAGTTCCTGGGACAGGGCAGATGTGCCACACAGTGCCTGCCCCAGAGCAAAGCTGGGGAACACACAGCTTTAGCAATGTGGTTCCTGTGTGCAGCATTGTGTAGGCAGCAGGTTCTTCTTTACAGCAGGGCCTTGCTTAAGAGGAAGAAAATTCCTCATTCCAGAAGATATTTCCCCACCAGTATTTTCATAATTTGCTATCAGCTGGCGTGAGGAAACCACAGTAACTGCTGACTGCTCAGCTGGTCCTTTCTTGTCTATGTAAATTAGAGGTGAAATGTAATGCAGCTGATAAAGGTATGCTTTAAAAAGAAATGGAATGAGCCAAAGTACAAAGTGACATACTAATTCTAAAAGCAGAAGCTGATGCTAGCAATTTGAGCAGTTTTATTTCTCCCCCCCTCCACGTTGATACATGCCAACGTAATGGATGGGGTTATTCCATGCTGTGCCAAAGGGAACCAGGCTCTGTCAGCAGGCACAGAAAGCAAACAGAGCTCAGGATTGTGTCTGAGCCATTGTACACACAGGGTGGAAATCTTATTTCTGGAAGTTGATTACCTGTAGCAAAGCTGGCTGTGATAAGAGTCACAGTCACAGTGATGCTGTCTGCCTCCTAATGTTTGCCCAGCTGCAGGATAAGCAGGTCACCTAGATACAGGCACTGAAAATCCCTGCATGGGTTTTCCTCTTTACCTGTGTGGAAAGGAGGGGATTGGAGTCATTCTGGTGAGGCTCTCCAGTGCCTTTCAGTGGTTACCCCATTGCTTCCACACCAGGTGGAGCTGAGCCTTCCCCAGCAGGAGTTAATTTGGACACAGCCTTTCTCTGTCTGTCTGTTGATCCTTTCTTAGTCTGTCAGATCACTTACTTTAACTGTTCCTGTACCTTCAGGAGCTGCATCTCCAGCTGCTGGAGTCCTGCCAAAAATAAAATTTAATCTTACTTGGCAGTTGTCCTCTTATCTGCTTCTCATTCTTCAGTGTGCTTTAAAGCCCAGTGTTCTCTGCTCCAGGACTGCTGTATCATCCCTCCCTCTGTCCCTGGCTGCACAAACAGCAGGGGCTGCTGGCTGGCAAACAGTGCAGTCCTGGGGCTGCTGTCTCAGCTCACCTTCACTGCTTCTCAGCCCCAAAGAGGGAGTAATCTGATCAAAACCTGATGCAAAGAAAACTATTCCCAATTCAGGTCCAGTATCTGAAATCAAGCTTCAGACAAACTGCTCTCAGGAGGCCAAGGCTGGCTCCAGTGTGGGTTGATTTAAATGAGGCTGCTGTTCCAGTCTTGTCAGCTGGCACCAGGCTGGGTGAGGAGCAAATTGTGCCCAGCCTTTCCCAGCACTGCACAGACTGTGGGGCTGCACAGGGAGGATCTCACTGGGGCACGTTCCCTTTTGCTTTAAAATGGGCTTTGTCCCAGAGCACAACTGCAGGGCCTTTGTAAGGTGAAGTTTGTGCTGTGCAAATCCCTCCAAGCCAGGTCTTGTTTAACTCTAGGGCTGATGCTGATTTTCAGTGTGAGCACTGACACAGGCTGAGGATTGTGCTGGTTTTAGCCCTGCAGCTGGCTAAGTTTAAAACATCTTGCCTTAACAGTAAATTAAGATTTTACTGATTTTAAAAAATGTCAGAGGAAGTTCTCAAAATCTGTAGTTTTGGGAGATGTCTCTCATCTGTTGTAGTCTAGAAGCAGGCTGAAAATCTGAATTATTGTACATTTTAGCCGAGGGAAAGTGTTTCTCATATGACATGTCTCATATGTCTCCTGTGCACTTTCTAACCTGTGTGCTGGGGTTTTTGTGCTTTGGAGAGCTGGCTGATGCCTGCTGACATCCTGCCCAGACCTGAGTACTCTACAGAAGGTGTGCTGACTCCTGTGAGGACTGCTTGTGCCTTTCAGAGAGGTTGAACCCCTCCCAGGCACATTGATACACCAAAAATGCTGATTAGTATCCCTGCCATTATCTCCAAGATCTCTTAATGCCATCCCTGTGTGTTCAGGTGAGGAAACAAAACCTTTTCCAGCCCTGAGCTCAGCTGCAGGAAAATCTTCTGCCTGGTTCCTGCTGAGCCCCAGCCTGAGCCTGGCTCCCAGGCTGGTGTGAGAGGGGAACAGCTCTGCCCTGGGCAGTGTTGGCTCTGCAGAGTGCTGGCTTGGCTGCCTGCACAGAGATTTCCCTGAAATGTGTGGCCTGCTCAGCTTCCTGAAAGCTGGAACAGCTCTCTGGGGTGAATGTCAGAGCTGCTCAGCCTTACAGGAACACAAAGGCAGGAATTTTCCAAACCTGCTGAACCCAGGCATGAGGCCATGGAAGAGGAGAGGTCAGAGCAGGTGTAGATCAGTTGTTTCTGAAATCTGGGCTGGGTCAGCAGTGTCTGTCTGGTGGCAGAGGGGATTTGCAGGTGGAACTGCCTGTACTCTGTGGTGTTTTCATTTCCTGACACACTTGCTTTCTGCTCAGGTGGCTCTGGCAGCAGCCATTTGTGTTTGGAGCTGGGAGTTGGGAAACTTGTTCTGAGCATTTTGTAGCTTTAAAAGATTTTTTTCTTGGAAGTGGGCTATTGAATTTCCATCTGGCTCTGGTGTCTGTTTCAGGAGTGTACTGAGGTATTTCCTGAAACCTGAGTGTGGTGTTGGTAGAGACTGCACACAGGGAAAGCCTCTGGGCAGGAGGGAGTTGGGGGGCTGGGAAATCACAGGCCTGAGGCTGTTAGGCATGAGCACAGACCCTCAGAGAGGAGAAAGAACAATTAAAGTCCTTCCTTGCCAAGAGAGTGAGATCTCATCTGTGCCCAGGCTGTGCCCTGGAGGCCTCATGCAGAGAGCAGCTTGGTGGCAGCTCAAATGAAAGTTTAGTCCCTGATCCCCAGTCTTGAAATCTCTTCTTCTGCACTTGCTGCCTGTGAGGGGTTTATTCCAGGAGAAGTGGGAGGCCATGGCTGGGTGGTCCTTCCTCCTGCAGCTCTGGGTCTGCACCTCCAAGAGGGGCTCAGGGACGTTTGATTTCCTGTTACTGTCACTTCTGCACCCCTTGGACACACTTGTGCTGACTTTCCCTTCTTTGGCCTCCAGCCTGAACAGAAAAGCTTTCCAAGGGCCTGGCTGAGAATGGTTTGGAGGTAAAAGCAGATGCACAGGCTGACCTGACTGAGCAATCTGCTGCAGACAGCACAAAATCATTCAAAGGGGTGGTGAGCAAGATTTCTTGCTTGCTGAAGAGAAAACAAAGCTCTTGGTGCAGAAGTCGTTTGTGATAAAACCCACTTAATTGACAAGAGGGAAGAGGCTTATGGGTCCCTTCCCTGCTGTGCTCTCCCTCCCAGATGAGACTCTGGCATTAATACTCCTGCTCTGGCCAGCTGTTCCCATGGCAAACAGCCACTCTGACAGCACGGGGAGGATTCTGGGGCTGCAGAAGCTGTGATTGATAAATTAAACACTGCTCCTTCCTCTCTGTGCCCCATAGCCAGGAATGCAGATGAGGGGTCTGTGCTGGCACACAGCTGGGCCCAAGGAGAGGAAACTTCAGGGCTCTGGGATTTGAGCCCTGGGCTGTGCTCTCCCCCTGCTGCTGCCCAGGCACTGAGCCTGCTCCTTGTGCCTCTCTGTGCCTGGGTGTCATTCCTGCCATACCTGAGACACCCAGGCCTGGCCCTGGGGTGTGCAGGACTCCTGGGGGAGCTTGTGGAGCTCAGGGGCTCTCCCAAGGCATCAGCACCACCCCCAGGTGATGTCTGAGTCTGGATCCTGGGAGAGGATGGGCTGATCTGGCATCAAAGCCCTTCTACTGCCATCCTTGTGGAGCCAGTACAGCACTGAAGTGAGGGGCATTGCAGTCTTAAGGTCACAGTTTTAGTTGATGCCAAACTGGGTGAAAAGTACAGCTCATTCCTTCATGGAGCTAATGATTAACATATCAATTAGGTGTGAGAAGAAACAAAATGTATATGCTCAAGATAAAGCAGACTGTACATGAAATAAGAAGGTATTGTGGTATTTGTTTTAAAAACAAAGTGGGAGTTATTTGCACTGGTTTGTGCAGGCCACTGCTGTGTGATTACAGGGGCTGATACCATTTGCAGGGCAAGCATGATTCATGGTGCTCTACACTCTTTAAGGCTGATTAGGAGCTGGGAGGGTCTCTCAGTTTGTACCTTCTCCCATCCTGTTCTAGGAAAATCAATGAAACCATCAAAAATGGAGCCTAGAACTGAGTGCTGTCTAATGCCTCCAACAGAAATCACATTTGTTTATCTTCTTTTTGGGACCACCAGGCTTCTGTCCATGGTGACAAGGACCCTTTGTGCTCTAGGAGGTGGTTGGAGGTCCCAACCTTGGCCAGAAGAGAGGCACAAAGGAGCTGGTGAGGTCCCCAGTAAGGCTCACCATAGAAAACTGGGTGGCTTCAGCTTGGAGGCACTCAGACACTGAGGAATCTGACAAAAACCACAATTCCCTTCATTGGGAGATTTTGGATTGGGTTTGGTTATGGTGTTTGGGGGGTTGACACTGTGTTTGTACAGCATGGGCTGGGAGGAGTGGGTGAGGCTGCTGCCACGTGCCCTTGATGTCCCCAGGTACTTGTGTCACTGTGTTGGTGCCCAAAGCCAATGGCCAGGTGTCCAAAGGAGCAGATTGGTGTGGAGTGTCTCCAGGCTGGTGAGAGTGCATCCAGCCTGTCTTTGAGCTGCTTTTCAGCTTGCATGCTTTGGTGGCTGTAGCTGAACAGCTGCCCACCCCTCAGCTCCTCTCCTGTCCTCTGCCAGCCCCTCACCCAGGTCAGAAAAGCTGTTTAATGCTCTGTGTCTGTGCTTAAAACCTCTCTGGCAATTTGTGTGGTGACAGCAACAAAGCTGCAGCTCCTGAAGCATTGATGTGGCTTCAAAGGAAGCTTCACAAACTGTGAGGAGGGTGGCTCTCTGTCCCCAGAGCATTGCCCAGATGCTCTCCAGGTGTGAAAGTTTCCAGTGTTGATGGTGTGCACACTCAGACTGCAGCAGTGCCAGGGCTGCCCTTGAGACTTGCTCTGCTTGGAGAGGAGCTCTGCAGGGGAAGGCAGCAGCCTCTCAAATGTGTATTTCAGATGGTGTCCTTGGGGCATTCATTGAACCTGGAAGGTGAGTGGGTTTGTTGAAGTACCACAGCTGCCTGCCATGGGGGAAAAGCACAGCTTTTTTCAGAGAGTTTTTACATAAAAGGTGCTTTTGCCACAATGTGCTGCTGGTTCAAATGGCTTCCAGGTTTTATCAGAAGAAAGAAGAGGGAACAAACATGAGCACTGTTTCACTGTTTCTAACAGAAAGGCTCCCCCCAAACCCATGGTGAGTCCTGGAAAGGCCTTGACATGGCTGCTGTCCCTTGGCCTGTCCTGGTCCTGCCCCAGCTGTGCCTGTCCTTTGTCCAGCTCTGGGCAAAGCCATGGCAGCAGTGCCAGGGGCTGGCAGGGGCAGGGACAGGAGTGATGCCCATGGGCACTGTGACCCCCTTTGCAGAGGGGCAGCATCCAGCATGATCCAGCTGAGGCCTGGCTCCCTCTGCACAGGCTGGGGAAAGCCATTCCCTTCAATATTTCAGCACGTGTTTCATAACAGCACTTTGGACATGCCTTGGATGTGCTTTGTTGGCTGTCACTGTCACTTGGCTGTACCTTAAAACATCTCATGGATTAATCATAAATCAGGCAAACACTCCCTGCAGTCCTGGACAGATTTTAACTGGCAAGGGGCAGCCTCCTTCTGCCATGTGGATCTGGATGTCTCAGGGCACTGGGGCCCTCAGTTTGGGGATGGCAATGCTCTGGCAGCAGCAATCCAGCTCCCCATGGCTCAGAGGTGGCACAGCTTGACCCTGGTTGGAAGCCAGGGCTGTCAGGGCTCCAGCACAGGGATGTCACCATCTTACACAGGGTATTAGGTTTGTGTTTTGCCTCCACTGATTGTAACAGCACCTTCTAGAGCAAACAAGCACACCAAAGAGCTGCTTGTTTAGAGCTCCTGGATCCACAAGGTGAATAAAGCCCAGACCAAGCCCCTGGGTCACCTGTCCATGGAGAACAGGCAGTGGGCAGAGCTGCTGTGTCAGGTCAGGGCTCCAAGCCTCCATGTTCTCTTTGCAAGTGTTCCAGGCTTGGCTTTGAGTGCAGGGAGGAGGGAGGGGCCTGACCAAAGTCCTGCCTGCCGTGTGACAGATTCCCTTTGGGATAGGATGGATGGCTCTGTGGTCCAGCCTTGAGGGGGATGGAAGAAGCAGCCACGGTGCCAGGCTCACAAGCCATGGACCTTGTTCTGCGCTCCTGTGGGTGTGGCAGGGGCTGGCCCTGGCACTGCCCTGCCCTGCACGGGGGGCAGGAGTTGTGCAGGCTCCCCCTGGCAGCAGCACACGGAGCCAGGCTTCCATCGGCTCCTGCTGTGCCCCTGCTGGGAGGTGCCAGCCAGGGCTCTGCAGGTGGGCAGGGACAGCAGCTCCGGAGGGAGGAGAGTGCTGGCACCTGCCCTGCTCCAGCACAGCCTGTCCCAGCGCTGCCACCTCCTCTGGGGCTGAAGGGAGGGGGGTTCCTCCATCCTGACATCCTGGAGCAAGGGCTGCAGGCGCTGTGACAGTGGCCAGAGGGAGAGGGGACAGCAGAGCTGTGCAGGGGCTCCCCTGGGGCTGGGCTGTGCCTGGGCAGAGGATGCCTCTTCTCTTTATTCCCTTTATGAGAGGGGATCTGATGAGGCTCAGGCACAGGCTGTGCCCAAGCACAGACATTTGGGGGGTGCTGGGTTCCCCCTCTCTGCCTCACTTGGTGGTGCCGGGCTTGTGGCACTGTGTAAGCTGGAGCACATCATGCTCTGCCCGTGGCTCTGCAGAGCTGAAGGAGTGACTGGGGAAGGGTTTCCTGGGCACACAGCAACCCATGGGAGAGCCAGGCTGGTGCCATGAGCTGTGTCCTGCCTCCAGCACTGTGTCCCCAGCACCAGCTGCCTGCCTGGCTTGGACTCCTGTGTGAGGGCACATTTCCCACACAGAGCACAGCAATGAGAGCCAGGAAAGCTGCCAGGAAGGACAGTCCCCTGCCTGCCCTCACAATGATGGGGTGTGACAGCCTGGGCTCAGCGAGGAGGAACCAAAGATAAACTGCTCCCTTGTCCTGATGGGCCTCAGGAACTGGCACAAAGAGCAAGCAGCACCTGGCCTCAAGTAGGAGACTCTGCCTGGAGAGCTCCACCCTAACCTGGGGCTCCCTCCTGTGTGCAGTGAATCCCAGCTGGCAGGGGGCAGTGAATCCCAGCTGGCAGTGGGCAGTGAATCCCAGCAGTGTGCAGTGAATCCCAGCTGGCAGTGGGCAGTGAATCCCAGCAGTGTGCAGTGAATCCCAGCTGGCAGTGGGCAGTGAATCCCAGCAGTGGGCAGTGAATCCCAGCAGTGGGCAGTGGATCCCAGCAGTGGGCAGTAGATCCCAGCTGGCAGGGGGCAGTGAATCCCAGCAGCCTCTGGGCAGAGATGGTTTCTGTTCATGAGGTGACACTTGCAGCGTTTGGGCACCTGCCCCTTGGCCAGGGGGTGTCACTGCACTGCCACCTCCTTGCCTGTGCCTCGGGTGCTGAGCTGACAGAGCTGGGAGTCCCCTCACATGCAGGAGGGACACAGGGCTGGAACAAGGACTGGTCCCTGTCAAGAGGAGTCCCTGCCCTGTCATCCTGGGGCAGAGGCAGCTCTGTGTGTGGTAGGGCTGGAGCAGTGCTGGGCACCAGCTCCTCCTCCGAGGCTGCTGAGCCGCGCCAGTCTGAGCGGACAGACAGACAGGCTGCAGACAGACGTGCCTGCAGCTGGGGCAGCTGGCACGTCCCGCAGAGCTGCCCCGGGGGCCGGGCCACACCCGGTGCTGTCCCTGTGTGTGTCGCGGTGCCGCTCCGTGTCTCACAGCCTCTGTCCCCGCAGTGTACGTCGTGGAGGAGCGGCGGAGGGACGACACGGGCGAGAGCGCCTGCCTGACGGCGTGCTGGACCGCGCTCTGCTGCTGCTGCCTGTGGGACATGCTGACCTGAGCCCTGCCGCCCCGCCGCTCACCGAGTGCTATGCAGGCTCCCCACTCCTGTCCCGACTTCTTTCTGTTACTGTAATCAACGCTCTGCTTTGCACAGCCAAGAGTTCCCGTCTGTCCGTCCTAGCGCCTTGTCGGGGTGGGGGGTGCACTCCTTTATTTTAGTAAAGGAAAAAAAAAAAAACCCTTTTTAACATTTCTAAGACTTTTGTTGTGACTTTGAAGAATGTGCTAATGGTGTATTTCAGCCAAGGGCATTCTGATGAAATGTATATTTACCAGTTGAGATTTTCCTAGCCCTAGAGACAAAGACGTACGCAATAATTAAAGCCAACAGTTGATTTTTCTTCACTAGGTCCCGGTGTTTCAGTGAGTCTGTCTGCAGGGTGGGCATCCCCTCTGGTGCTGTGTATGGTCTCCTGTGGGCACTCTGTGGGTGGGAGTCCTTGGTCTGGCACCTGCAAGCCCCTCATCCACACAGGGCAGCACAGTCAGGTTTCTATCCTTATGTTTTCCCTTCTGGAGCCAGGGCCCTCTCCAGCAGCTCCTGGGAGAAGCACAGGCTGGGCTGCTGTGTGTGTGCCACAGGGCTGGTCCCAGTCTGTGATCCATCATCCCACACTGCAGAGCAGAGGCTTGCAGGAGGTAAATTAATGGGTAAGAAGAGAAAAGCCATGGATTAATCTAGTGCTGAGGATTTAGAGGATTCCATGGCACGCCTGGCCAGAAAAGGATACAAAGCTTTTGTCTGCAGAAAAGTGGGGACAACCTGCTGCTGTTCCATGGGGTGTGTCCCACCCTGCTGCTCCCCCAGCCTCGGGAGCAGAGCCCCCCTGGTCTCCTGGCACACACCAGCTCTGGGTGGCACTGCCTGGAGATCACCCAGGGCTCTCAGCCTGTCTGCAAAGGACATTGCACTCGCTGTCCCTTGGCTGAGCAGCCTGGGGGAGCAGCAGGGTGCAGCAGCACTGCTCTGGGCTCAGCAGTGCACTTTGGGGCTCTGGCCTGGGGCGAGCTCATCTGTTTCGGGTTGATGAGAGTCCCTTGCAATTCCCTGTCCACAGGAGCCTTCTGCTGGGGGCTGCCTCTCTGCAGCCATAAACTCAGGTCTGTAGCCTGGTTCTGAGAGGTCCCTGCCCTGGGAATGAGCACTGTCACCTTCCCTGTCACTTCTGTGGCAGGTGTCAGCAATCAGGAATGGAGTCCCTGGGTCATTCTCCATGGTGCGGGGAAGGTGGGGCAGCGAAGAGCCAGCCCAGAGTGTGAGAGCACCCGTGTGCCTATGGGGTGACAGCACGGGGGGCGGCAGCGGGACCTGGAACCTCCGGGATCCCGAGCAGCGGGACCTGGAACCTCCGGGATCCCGAGCAGCGGCACCTGGAACCTCCGGGAGCCTCCGGGCGGCGCTGGGAGAGCGGCGGGGCCGGGATCCTGCCCTGCCCAGAACGGCCACACGGTGGCGCTGTCCGGCCGCGCAGCGCGGTCTTGCGGGGCGGGAACGGAGCGGGAATGAGGGAATGGAGCGGGAATGAGGGAATGGAGCAGGAATGGGGAATAGAGCGGGAATGGGGAATGGAGCGGGAATGAGGGAATGGAGCGGGAATGAGGGAATGGAGCGGGAATGAGGGAACGGAGCGGGAATGGGGAATGGAGCGGGAATGAGGGAATGGAGCGGGAATGAGGGAACGGAGCGGGAATGAAGGAATGGAGCGGGAATGAGGGAATGGAGCAGGAATGAGGGAATGGAGCGGGACACAGGGAATGACCCAGGGCAACAAGAATGACCCGGAGCAGTGGGAATGACCTGGCTCATGCCTGTGTCCGTGTCCATGCCTGTGCCAGCCCTGCCCACCACCCCTCCCCAGCAGGACCTTCCCAGTGCCCACATCCTGGGTATCCATAGGATGAGGGCACAGCAGGGATGCCCTGCAGGCCCCTCAGCCCAACTCCTCTCACCAGCCCCTTTCTCCATCACACTCCTGCAGGGAGAGCAGCCACAGGGACACGGGCTGTGTTTTATTAGGGTGGGTGGGGGTCAGCCAAGGGTGCCACTACTGTGCCCTGCGGGCCATCAGCATCTCCCGGATGTTGTCCTCTGCTTCCTTCACGCTCCGCTCCAGGTACGACTTCTTCTGCTGCAAGGCAGAAACCAGAGGTAAGTCAGGATCCCCCCAGCCCTGTCAGCACAAACCTGGGCACCAGGGCCCAAAGCCACCCAGCAGAGCTGTGGGTGCTGGCTGGGGCACCCACCACACTGCAGGGTGGGGACAGCAGTTACTCCCAGAGGCACAGGCACAGAGCAACGTCTGCACAGACTGAAGTTTGTTCCCCCCTGAAACCTCAGGGCTGCAAAAAGTGGGAGCCATGAACGTCAGCAAGGAAGGAAATCAAACCAGATCCTGTAACTCTTGAACCTATAAGCTTCCTTATGGAGACACAGCAAAAGCCTCTCCTTGGGCACAAAAGGTTCTTTTTCCCAGCTGGGCCATTTTCTAACCCTATATCCTCCTTTCTATCAGCAATTCCCTGGCATCATCACCAAGTACGTGTTTCCTTAATCATCTGTAATTAGGCTGGGCTTGGCAGGGAAGCAGCCCCAAGCCGTGCATCCCCAGATAGGAATTCAGTGTGCAGCGTTTTTCCTGCTGGTCTGGGTGCTCCTCTGTGGCTGGAAAAATCATCCCTTGGCTCTTTGGACTATTTTCTCTGGGTTTCCAAACAACAGACACAACAGTCTCCTCCAACCTTGCTGTGAGCTCAGGCTCCCCATGCTGCCCATGTAATGCCCTGCCCTGGGCCATGCCAGCTCCCACTGGGCACTGGCAGGGTTGGCATTGAATTCCAGGAGCATCCTGCCAGAGTCACCAGTGCCAGGAGCCCAGTACAGCAGTGCCCCCAAAGCCCACCCAAACCAAGGACAGGTGAAGGGCAAGAACTGCCCTGAGAGCCTCACCCTGATTTCTGTGACTTGGAATTTCATGGGACTTGGAATGCTGAAAATGCATTAGCCCGTGGAGCAGTCCTGCTGCCAGCACTGCCCCTCTGTCCCCCTGCTGTGGCACAGCTGCACACAGCTGGAATGGCCCTGCCATGAGGACATCTCCCCCAGCCCTGCTTCTAAAGGCTGAAGGGTTTGTATTCAAATCCTAAAGGCTGCTCCTGACAGCCAGGGCTGGGGTTATGGCCCAGGGCTCCTTGTCCCTCTCCCTGCTCCCAGGCACGTGGGGTCTCTTTCATTGACAGGAAATGCTTTTGAGGAAACCACAGGGAGAAGAGCAGCCACAGGTTCCCACTGCCAGTGACTCAGTGACACAGAGCAGGACTCTGTCACCGCCACGCTGTCCCCACGCTGCCACACAGACGTCGAGGGATTTCCCACAGAGGGAACTGAGTCTGAGGGCAGCAAGAGGACACAGGCCCAAAAAACCCTTGTGGCTCAAAGCTTCACCTCATTCTGCTGACCAGAGGAGAGTGGCAGCAGCAGAGCTGCCTTGTAGGGGGTCATTTTTTACTAAAGCTTTTTCTTAACACTTAAATTAGTGCATGAAATGGTCCTGCCCTCCTGCCCCTGTCTCCTGTTCCCACCGGGCAGGAGGAGACAGCTCCAGAGAGCAGCTCTCCACAGACACACTGTCCAGCAGGAGTGGGAGAGCCCAAGAGAATTTCAGACATCCCATCAGGAAGCCTTGCTGGTGCCTGTGAGAGCCCCACCTCCATGAGGACAAGGGACCCTGACACAGCAGAGGAGCACCCACACATGTACCCACACTGCCCACCCCTGCACAGTGACAGGCTCTGCCCTCCCTGTGGCAAAGGGCCTGGGTTTAAGGCCATTCCTGCACTTAGGCAGTCCCAGGGAAGGCAGGATTCGGGGAATTTTTCTTTACCTCAATCACTCTCCTTAGTCACCTAACTTCCGAGGCACAAGAATCTGGGCTGGTCCCAGCACTTTTACTCCCTCCCAGAAGCAGCGTCCAGAGTGCCATTCTGGGCTCCAGGAGCATCCTTTGAGCATCAAGGGGAGCCCTGCACGCACAGCCAGGGGCTGCAAACACCCTGAGCTGTCCTGCAGCCAGGCAGGAGCCGGGGCTGGCTCCCACTCCAGCCCACAGCCCGGATCACAGACGGGCGCCACATTTTCCTAGACACGCGGCAGAAACGAGGTGTTTGTTCCCCAGGAAGGGGAACTGCAGCCTGGGCTCTGCTTCAGTCATCACCAGAGCAGGGGCAGGAGGCTGCTGCAAACCCCTCCTCGCTGCCATTACCGGGGTCTAGACAGGAAACTCCGTGTCTCCCAGGGAGCAGCACTGAGCGAGCGGCTGACACACGCTCTGCCTACTCACCCCGAGCCCGAGACACACAGCGCAGCTCTGAAGTCAGGCTGGAGGCTGTTCCGGTCCAGCCAGACCTGCCAGGCTGGTGGGATCTGTTCCTGGACACCTCCCTGCATCCCCAACCCCACCTCCAGCTCATTTGCACTCCCAGCCCGAGTTAACCCTTTGTCCTCTGAGCCCTGCTTCGGGCCAGCCTGTGGCTGCTGTGCACCAGCTGATGCATTCCCCTGGCAAAGTGTGTTTGCTGCTCCAGGAGCTCATCCTCTGCTACCTGTGCCATGGCAAGTGCAGCCTGTGGCAATTCCCAGGGCAACGTCAAAACTGCACTGCTGGTTTTGGTCCCTTGTGAAACCAAAGGTGGCTGCTGCCCTCTGAAGCCTCTGCTTTCACTCCTACAGCTGTGGCTCCAGTGCTCACCAGTCAGGAGCCCAGGAGCACATGGCAGCATGCTGACCCTGCACCACCAGCTTTGGTGGCTGCATGACCTGTGAGCTGCTGACCCACAACTCCTACTCACCACACTACTGCCCTGAACTGCCCTCACCTTCTCCCTGCTCCTGTGGGTCCCTGGACAGGTAAGGTGGGTGCCCAAACCAGCCCCAGATGCCACTGCCTGAGCCACAGAGCTCCAGGGAAGAACAGAGAAAGGGGAGAGGCTTTGAGAAGGCAGCAGGGGGAAGTTGCCCCATGACACTGAGCTCCCAGAAAAGCCCCAGCTTCCGGCTGCCAGCAGGGCCAGGCTCCACAGGAGGCTGGGCAGTGCCCCTGGCGTGCTGCTGTCCCCCTGCAGTGTCACCAGGAGTGTGGCAATGCAGTTACAGGAAACAGCTGGTGTGTCAGCCAAGGGCTCCAACTGCAGCAAGGGGCTGGTTCCTGCTGGTTCACAGCTCCTGTCTAGAGAATTATTCTACAAAACTCTCTTGTGGGGTGGTACTGAAACTTATTTCAGAGGAACAGCCTCTGATCAACACTGGCAGGCCCTGGCAGCTCCCCTGCTGCCAGAGAAAGGCCAGTGTGTTCCCATGACCCAGGTACAGTCACTCACACAGGGAGGGATGAGCCAGGGCTGCAGGTCCTGTCAGCACTGCAGAATCCTCTCCCCCACAGAGCAAGGAAGGGGAGCTGGAGGCTGCACAGGACAGGCTGCGTGGGAATGGAGCAGATTTGCAGCTACAGGATTCCAGGTGGACAGCACGCTTCCAAAACTGACCTGATCCAGCCCAGGACATGCTCCTGCATCCTCATTTCTTCCTGCCACAGGCCACCCACCAGTTCTCATCCACTCTCTCCTCTGTGTGACACCCCCTGATCCCCTTCTGCCCCACACAGAAAGGGCTCAGCCACCTGCACTGGGACACGAGACCAGCACACAGCCACTGCCACAGCCCAGTGAGCTCTGGGCCACCTGCACGGCACTGACAGGGTGCAAACCCACAGAGGATGGTCCCAAAAGCCAGTGCAGCCAATGCCTCCCAGCCTGGTTTCCTAATTCCTTTAAGCTAATACCACTCCCAACAACAGTTCCTTCCCCAGGCAGGAAGGGCTGCAGCACTTGGGAACAAGACAAACCACAGCCCTGATGATCTGTCTCAAAACTAGCCCCAAAGGAAGTGTTCTCACCTAAATCTGCTTTCTGGAAACACAACTGCCATACTAATAGCTGTCTGGCACCAGGATGGAGGGCAAGAAGATCTCTCCTTGGGCAGCAGAGCCAATCCCACCAGCTGGGCCTGCCAGCACATCCAGGGGGCTCAGAAACTGGAGTTTGCACCTCTCCTACCCCTGAGTATAGATGTATCACCAACCTGGCCCATATTCTCCTCTGCCAGCTCTCAGGAGCTTCTTCCACCTCCAAGGCTTCCTGCAGCCTTCCTAAAAAAGGTGTGCAGGGCAAAGGGTGTGTGTGGTTCAGTGCAGCTACACAGACTAAAAACACTGGAGGTGCACCCAAAATGGGACTGAGCACTCAGGCAATGCACATCCATCTCCCATGAACCCTTCCCAGAGGAATGGCTGTCCAGCTGACAGCTCCACAGGCTGAGCTGCAGGGCCTGGCAGGGAAGGCAGCACCAGTCCCAGGAGAAGAAGGGAGGTCAGGGCACTGGTGGGATGCAATGCCCACTGCCAACACATTTCCAGACACCCATGGGGGGCTGCAGGCGATGGCTTTGGGGTTCCACCAGCCCTGTGGCAGCTGCTGTAGGAAGTGCAGACTCCTGGAAGCACCAGCTGGGCTGGCCCCAGCCTGGGGGAGTGCAGGCAGCACCACGAGCCAGCCCTGGCTGTGCATGCTCCTCACCAAGGTGTGCTGGCGTGCCCAGCTGTGCCCTGGCACGGGTGGCTGCAGCCAAACAACCTCAGAGGACTCGCCCTGGCACCACCCCGGGCAGCCCTCCCTGCCCTTCAGTCCCCTTTGGAGCAGTGCTGCTCCCTGAGCAGCTCCGTGCTGTTTGCTTTTGGCAGCAGCTGTGGAAAGACTCGATTGAACGCAAATACAATTCCAGCTCACACCCTGAAGAAGAAAAGGAGCTGTGGTTAACAGAAGTGGCCCGTGGCCTTTTGACACGGCAGGAGTCACCTCCTGCTCCAGCCTCCAGCCTCCACCTCCGCTCCCATTGCATCACAGTGCTGCTGCTGGAGAGGCCCGAGCTGCTCAGCGTGACGCACCGGACCTGGCATTCCTGGCAGATTAAAGAGCCAGCATCCACAGATTCCACAGCGAGAGAAAACTATTAATCAGCTTTTCTTGGATGGGCTTTTGATGATCAAAGCACTGTCTTCCCCCCAGCACTGTGATTCAGACTCCTCTGCCTTCAGGGAGAGCGGCTCGGCCGCTGCCAGCCCCGCGTGTGGCAGGGCCTTGGCTCCAGCCGGGGGCTCAGTGGATCAGGGGACAGCATTGTCACCCATCCCAAGAGCCCAAACACCCTGTGCTCCCAGAGAACAGACACAGCAGCCCTGCCCATCCATGCTGCCATGCCCTCCCCATCACAGGTGAGCTTCCTGTGTCAAGTCATGGTTTATCATTCAACATCGACTTTTGCTCTTCAAATTCCACTCCTCTCACGTCACCTCTGCAAATGAAAGAAAGCTTCAACCCCTGACCTGCAAACACAGATTTGCTTAAGCCCAAACAAAAATGTTTCCATGGAGATTTTAGGATCTAGTATTGGAACATGCCTATTCATTTCAGCCTGTTCTTTTTTCCCCCATTTTCATTTTTCAAAGTGTTTTTCTATGAACTTGTTTTACACCCAACTTGTGAGGACAAAACAAGCTGGCAGGTCCCTTCCCAGAGAATATCTCCCTTCCCAAGGCTCTCAGCATGCTTGGCTACCAGCCACCAGATTCTGGCATCCCACTCTCACACTCAGAAGGGTTCCATTGAGGAACACTGCAGTCCTCAGGCGTGATGCAGTGCCTCAAACAGGAGCCCTGAGACAACTCATCCTGTGACACCTCAGCAACCCTGTGGCTAGCCAAGATCTTCTGTATCCCCCAAAGTTAACCCAAACCATTTTTGGCATTGCCTGAGGGCTCTGTGGGAAAGTGATCAGCAGATCCTGAGCTGGAGTTGGGAGCACATGGTTGACTGGAGATCTTCCCTGGAGGATGGCAAACTGTGCTGCCCGTGCACTGGGGGCCAAGCTGCCCTCACTCTTGGGGCCTCCACTGCTGTTCAGGGGTTGCCAGTGCCCAAACTCCCTGTGGAGAGCAGCACTCCAAGCCCTGGCATGCACACCCCAGGGAAGGCAAACATTTTGGTCAGAGTAAGCTCATGGCAGATGATGTGCTGAAGACACGTGGTCTGTTTATGGGATTTCACTCTGAACCCCCGAACAGGGAGGAGGTGAACCTGCTGAACAGCACCCAACTGATCCTGCTGCAGGAGAAGCTGAAAGAGTGGACACCAGCAAGGGGGTGGGGTAGGTCTGCAGGCAGCCCTACGCCCTGATGGGTCCACCCAGCACTGGTCCTCACCCAGCTGAACGCTGTGGCACATGTACACACTGGGAATTACTACTCTACAGCAACCACCAAATATTTAGATACACTTCAAGACTTTCCAAGCAGTTATTGCCTCAGGAAGTTGCCCAGAGTTTACTCAAGAATGAATGACCTGGAATAGGAAGGGAACCCAGCTGGTTTCTGACGACAGCTGCTGACAGAAGCGTGATGCCATATACCAAAGAGGAGAAGTGATGATTCACACTCTGCTTTTCCTCACCTCTTCCTTCCCCAAGGTAAAGGGGACCCACAGATCTATCTGGGTTAGAGTGTAGAAGACAAAACATCAAGCACACAACTACATTTGCCAACTCAAGAGAATCCTTACTAAAGAAAAGTAATGCAAAGCCACCATCATGTCATGGTGTGCTGATCCTACTGCAGCACAACCAGCTGGGCTTCCCCCATCATAACCTCGAGGAACATACTCTGAAAAAGCTGAGCTGGAAAAACCCCATTAACTTCCATTCTTGGTGCCTTCAAGAGAAGAAGGGGCAGAGAGCCAGGCTGCCTGCCAGCCTTTCTGCCCAACCCCAGCCTCATGGCAGCAGCACTTCTCATAGATCCACTGTCTGAGCCACAGGACAGCACTTTCAGTAGAGATGGAGACAGCTGCTCTTGGTGAGTGGGAAATGATGGATCATTCCAGTGAACTCCTGCACCCTAGCCTGATGTGAACCACTACAAAAGCAAGTCGATGAGAACCTTTCAGTAGGTGGCAGCAGAAATGTATTATCAACCCAAGGGATTCCTTTAGGGACACCCCCTCTTGGCACAATTCCCCATTCAGAGCAGTTTCCAGGAGTACACTGCTCCAGGCTGGATACTGCACCCTAACCAGGCTATGACAGCAGAGTCAGGTCAAACAGAGAAAACAGAGAGCTTGGGGAGGGGAAACTCACTCAGCTCCTGAAACCCCCACGTTGTGTTTCGGCGGAAGCGTCCCTCACCAAAGCCTCTTGCAAAACGTGGTAAGTTCCCCATCCCTGTGCCTCAGTTTCTGTGGTCCTGCAGAGCTGGTGTGGCTCATCAGGATCCCTCCTGGCAGTAGGACTTTTGCAAAACCATACCACACCTTTTCAGCTCTTGCAGTCCTGGCCAAGCGAGGCCACTTGAAAAGAAAAATCATTTCCATACATTTCAAAGACAAATCAGCAACAAGAAGTCGGTGTCAACCCCCACCTAGGCAGCATCCCCCTGCTCAGTTCAGACAGCCCTGGGCTCAGAGCAGCCACATGGCCACCTCCAAGGCACGAGGGACAGAGCAGGGGTGAGCCAGCAGTGGGGACAGCAGGAAGCATGACGGTGAGGGCTGCCCTGCATACCTGGGAGCAAGGTGTGGCTTTGTACAGCTGACTCAGGGCTGGGTCAGGGCTCCAACAGGCAGCAGCATGCTTTCCAAATAATCGTTTCCTGTTCTCCCCAGGCGAGATGGAGGAGGAGATGGAAGCAGGCTGAAGGTTTATCAGGCACAGATAATCCCCCTCCCCAGAGCTGCTTGGCACAAAGGCAGCCAGGAGCCACTGCAGGGGCCTGGTGACTAAGGGAAGGACAGCAGTGCTGGGTTTGTGACTAATTATTACTCATGCAAGAAGGAATTTGGAGAGGGACCCACATTCAGCTCAGCTCGTTGCTTGGGATACTTCTGCAGCCATAAGCACAAAGGAGAGCTTTGACAATGAATCAGACCCTGCTTTAAAATGAAAGACTTATCAACCAACTTGGTGTTAAAATGATTTCAGTGGAACCATAAAGGCAGCTTAATGCTAATCAGAGGAAACAAACCATGTTTTCAGGCTCAGATGAGTAAATGTAGGTTCCTGGATGGACAAAACCCTTTAGACACAGCAGCAGAAGTGGGTTTTTATTAATGCATGGTGTGTTTCACTTTCCTCTGAATTACAAAGGAATGTGAGTGGATTGGCAGGAGTTGCTTGAAAAGTTTTCTCTGTTAGGTTGTTGGGTTTTTCTTAAACAAGAATAATCCCCCCCTCAAAAAAAACCCATAAAACAAGTTCTCAGATGTCTTTATTTTGAAAGCATGTCTATAACTAGCCTCTAAAGGACAACAACCCCCACATTAATTATCCACTTGCTTTTAAAATCTACAAATATCCACCCAAAAATAAAGGTAGGAAGAGTGAAAGCAAAGTCAACAAATTCCAGTTCTTCCTTCATAAAGCCTTTGCCCTCTCAGCTGGTTTGTGTGCTTACTTTGCAGTCTGCAGTACAGGGAAGACTAACAAAGAATTACTAATTAAACAACTGCTTGCAAAAATCCGGGAGTTTGAAAACTTGTTGCAGTGAACGATTGCTCCAAATGAGAGATCCAGCCTTGCCACTGCATACCCACACACATGTGATGATATAAATACACGTCATTGCACTCAAATCAGCATTACCCACAACCATTCTTCACAAAAATGTGGTGGGACATTAGTTTTTATAAGCCAGCCCAGGCCTAAGGTGGCAGATGACCCCTCCAGAGAGCTGGGAATCCCCTTTCCCCTTTGAAATGTGAGAATTTATTTGCCTGTGCCTATAAGATTCCAACATCATGTTTTGCAACCAGTGACTTGTGCACTATTTAACACATGACAAGGTTCTTACACAATTTTCAAAGCAGAACATACTGTTATTTGATCTTTATCTAACAAATTTAACACGGGACTAAGAGCCAGCTTTTAAACAGATCCACCTCCTTCCCTGCAGATACTGAGGAACACTTGCTGCCTTTAAAATCTGCCAGGTGCTGGCTGCACACAGCTGATTTCCATCTGTCTGCAATGAAAGGTGACAGTCACACAACAGAGAAACACCCATGAAGTTCAGCTGTAAGAATACAATCCTTTTGCCACCCTCATTTTTGAGAAACAAGACAGACCTTGAGGCTTTAAACATTAAAAAGCAAGTGAAGTGAATGATTCCTCACAGCTGTGAGGGCCTGTTCTTCATGTAACCATCAGCAGAGTCAGTTTGGGGAACAGAAAGAATTAGAGAAGCATTAGCTATGCCCCAATTCCTCCAGCATTTACCTTAAATTGTGTGGCCCCAGTCCAATGTCAGAGGGGCCTCTCCACAAAGCAGGATTTTGTGCTGGCAGCATTAGCTCTGTGTCCATTACACTCTCAACCTCCTCAGTGTTTTGTCATTTCTGAAGCCCATTTTTCTCATTGCTCAGAGTATCTTTCATTTCAAAAATCAGGAATGAGAACACAGATTCTCCTCCCTGTAAGACAGCCAGACCTATAGGGGAAAAAAATGAGCTTTGGCTACTCCCTTCTTCAAAACAAGGCTCTCATGGAGGGCAGAGCACTGGTAGCAGCCCTGCCCATGCAGGCTGTGCTCTGCTCTCCCATGGGAGTGCCTGTGGATGCTCCACAGCTGACAGGCAGGCAGCTGGACCACCCATGTCCTCAAAAAGCAAACTGAGCCTGCAGCTTTGCAGCCTGAAACACAGGAGCAACCCTCAGTGAGGGCACAGCCTCAGACATGGATGACAGCAGCCAAGAGAGCCAAGATGAAACACATTTCCCAGGAACGTCACCAAGTCCAAATGTCTGTGTCCAGAAGGACCTGCCCAGACAGCCACAGCTGCCTCTGACACCCAAAGCCATGCAAGATGCTGGGACTGGCCTGGCCTGGTCCTCACTGAACCTCATCTTCACCCGAACATCCACCATTTGTAGAGATCCCATAGCTTCCTCTTAAAATCCCCATGCAAGCCCAAATACTAATCCTACATCCTAAACTCACTTCCAAACTCCACCTGTCCCCACCTTAGGTGTCCTGCCTCCCTCTAGAGCAAGCAGAGGGACTGACCTTGCCTGTGAACACACAGGGAAATGAGGGACAACTTCAGTGACAACGTGTTTCAAACCCTGCTCCCGGTACGTGCGCTGATGCCAGCCATGGAATGAGGGAACAGCACCCTCATCCAAAGCAGAATCTGCTCCAGGCTGATGCACAGAGAGTTATTCTTGAGGCTTCCCCTCTCCAAAGCAAACAGGAGCATTCCTTATTTCCCCCTGGTTAGTTAAAAAGCCCACCACACATTCCTGGGCACTGGCCTACCCCAAGCAAACCATGTGATGAGAACTTCTGCGCCATAAAACCCTGGAAGAAACTGCTCCAACTTGGGAACAGCCTAACAATTGCTACCTTCTGGATGAGCATTTTGTGGCCTGCAAAGAGCACCACGAATCTCAAGAGACCTGTTTTCACATCGTTAAAGCCACCCACAGAATTGGCCTCCACGCTGAGGGTTTCAGTGAAGAATGAAGGGGAGTTGGAGCACGTTGGAGGCTGGGACCACACCGAGCAGGTCCATCCCAGCCATACCTGCCCCAGGCTGCAGCGCTTCTGCCCAGCCACACCTCACCTGCCAAAATCTCTGTTCCCACAGGGGCAGAAAACATTGCTGTGGCAACTGTCAGACTCATCACAGGGGGGGCACCGCCACTCTGCCTCAGGGCTGCAGCAAAGCCATTTTAAAGCTCCCAGAAAAAGCAGATTAGAGAAATGGAAGCTGCAGCACGAGCAGGACTGTGCTCAGGCAACACAGTCAGTGCTCACCTTAAGGCATTTCAGTGCAGTCACTGTGTAACTTCACCAGCTTTGCAAACATCACCTGAGGCTTTAAACATGGAGCACAGCAGTGTTTGAGAGCACAGTGTTCCTTCCTCCACCAGGAAGGAGAGCAAAGGCATTTTCTGCATAGGATAAGGAAATTGGACATGGTGTTTTATGGCTTGCATGAAGGATTTCTGAATTAGAAATCAAGCCTTTAGGTACAGCTCTCTTGATTATATTTTCTACTCCAGGCAGCCAGAGAAGAAACCAACCAACCCTTTATCTCAGCAGCAGTAAACTTTCAGTCTCCCACAGGCATGTGAAAGAATTGCCTGGGAAACAAGCACACAGCTATGCTGTGGTCAGAGTTTCAAACCAAAATCCAATTCCCCCAGAAAGCTGCAGGTTGCTGTTGCCCTTTTCCCGAAGGAGCTAAATTCAGTGGCACACAGCAGACGGAGCTGCCCAGCAGAGCCTCCCCCTTATTTGTTATTTTTAGCAATTTAGTCTGACAACGCCTGACAACTAAACAAGCTGAATATAGCAGGAGAGAAGGGGACTATCAGATATTATCAGAGAAAGCACACAGTGATAATCACTTTCTCCACCCCTAATGAAGAATCAATTTTCCATGTCTTTATAACATCATAGAGTTTGTTCTTTTTAAAATGCCACATTTAAAAACAGAATCCATCTAGGGCTACAATGGAAACGGATAACATTTCCTGAAACAAAGCATTGTTCCACCCCTCACATATCATGTTTCCTTAAAAACAAGGGAAAAAAAACATTACTTGGTTTTTCTCCTAATACTGCACAAACATTGCTGAGCTAAAAAGAGTCTGTGCTCATCCCTTTAGAATGCTTTCAAAATAGATTTAACACATACCCCTTGTACCGTGAAACACAACAAGAATTTGATAGTATCAGGACTGGAAAAATCCAATCCTGCTAAGCAGGACGTGTCCCATGCCAGTGTGTGAGGGAGCTGATGGCACCAATCTCTGGAGGTTTGGGTAAACCCCACTGGCACAGCCTGCCAGCAGGCACAGCTACTGTGCCAGCAAGCCTGGGCAGTGTGTTTGGATTCCAAAGGATTAGATACAAGTTGTGAAGCTCAGAGAGCCACACAGGTGCATATGGAGTTGGCAGGCTGAGAACATTGGGACCTGGAGTCGAGGAAACATCATAGCACCTTCCAGGACCTGAAGGGGCCTACAAGGAAGCTAGAGAGATACTCTCCAACAGGAACTGGAGTGACAGGACAAGGAACAATGGGTTCAAACTGAAAGAGAGGAAATTTAGAGGGGAAATTAGAAATTAGAAAGAAACTCTTTACTAATTGAGGATGGTGAAGCCCTGGCACAGGTAGCCCAGAAAAGCTGTGGCTACTTTATACCTGGAGAGACCTGGTCTAGTGGAAGGTGTCCCTGCCCATGGCAGAGATCTTTCTTTAAAGTCATCCAAACCTTTCAACAAAAACCATTCTATGATTATACATACATACATTTTATATATATATATATATATATATATATATATATATATATATATATATATATATATATATATACACACACATATACACTTTGATATATTAACATCCACACACAGTTTTAACAAGGAGAGTGAAGCTACCTTTGGTTTTCTTCAGGTAACTAACTGCATCATCCACACCCAGACCCCTTGGTGCTTTCAGAACACAGCTCACCAAGCATAATGTGTGTCCCAGCCAAGCTTTATTTTCCCAGCCCTTCACAAGGACAGGTATGGCTGTCCTTGCTGCAAGGAAGCCCAAACCAGCAGCATCCCATCAATTTTGTGATGCTGCCTGGAAAACCTGGAAAATTACAATGCACTGCTTTTAACAGTGGAGAAACCCATGAGAGAGAAGCAAGGGAATGACTGCAATCATGTACTGCAGTGGAGAGTGTCAGAGGGAGAAGAGAGACAAAACTCCTCACAGTTTTCAAAGTTCACTGGCAGTTGTGAATGCCAGCAAAACCAGCTCACACCTCTGAAGCAAATTAAAGACACATTTTTAGGAACAGGCAGCTGGAGATCTCCTTGCTATGCAGCTGGATGGATTTCCAGAAGAGCTCAGCAGTGATCCCAGCCCTCCTCTGCAAACAGCACCAAGGTAGAGGGGAGAGCATTTCTCAGATTCAGGAATGTATCAAAAAATACACATTTCACAGTAATGTCATCATAGCAAAGCACAATTGCCTCGAGCTCAGCTATGTGAGTAATGAGATCAGCCACACCATAGGGTACTGGGGGATTACTCTGACCAGCCTGATTCAGCTGTGCCAAGTGAGAAATGTGAGTAAGTTAACAATGTAAAATATAAACCTAAGCTTTAAAACCCTTGCAGTTTTAATAATGAATGGAGAGATGTTTAACCTTTCTTGGTTGGATATTTATTTTACAACGATGTGGTGGAAGCACAAGGTCACAAAGTTTCACATTCTTTCCTGCTTGGGTCACAACTTGTTTTCAGGACAGCAAAATCCCCTGCTCCTGTGATAAGTGCTCTCTGAGTGTGACCCAGGTATTTCCCCTGAAATCTCAGTTTCCAGCAGTTGTCAGCCTAAGTGCTTGTCCTCTTCCATGGGGAATCCCAGGCCTAAGGAAAACCCTCTTCACAAAACTGCCACAGCCAGCTGGAAGGAGATAACTTAAAAGATGGACTTGAATGTTTACTTAACACAAACTTTTGAAAGTGTTGGCATTCTGAGCCCTACTACTCATGACTGAAAAGAAAAACCAACTCATGTGGCAACCACCTTTCCACTCCAACCACCTTTTGAGACAGTCTCACTCAGTTTTGAGACTATTGCTGGAAACTTCAACTCAATGACCATAACCAGAGATTCAGCAACGAAGCAGAAAAACACATTTGTGAAGCAGTCAGTTTCTGAGGCTTGGTGTAAGAACAGCAAAGTTATAATTTGTGGGAAATTCCACCCATTCTGCTGAACTCAGTGATCGGGAAGTTCAGGAGGTAAGATAATTCCCCACCAGGAACAGGAAGAAACCCAGATGGCACAGCTGAAGGGCACAGTAGCCAAGAAGCTGACCACAGCTGGCAGCAAGGAACCCCTTGTTTATAAACAGTTTATAAACAGGCTGCCAGCCACATTCCACCTGCTCCCAAACCCAGAGGTGCTGCCATGAAGTCCTCCAGCCCCAGCTGCAGGGCTGTTTTTGCACATCCCCTGGCATCTGGGATGGCTCCAAAGGAGCAAGGATACCACTGCTTTTACCACATAACCATACAAATGTCTGTGCCTTGCCTGCACACCCCCTTAGACACACAGCCTGTCCACAGAGCACTTGTCTGGCCTGTGCAGAAAGAGTTCTCATGGGCAGAAACATAAATCCCCTTAGAGTCTGGCACAGACAACACTCCAGGCAATACAACATCTGGGGATGGGCTTGCTCCACAGCTTCTCAGGCAGGTTGAGTTTAAATAAGGGATTAAAAAAAATACAGACTCAACTTCTGCTTTAGTGTAAGTAGGAGACAACAGAGACAGAACTGCACAGGTCTGAGTGGGTTTGAACACAGACTTCCTATTCCTGCTTGTCCCTACTTATTTGGTCTCCACTTCACTTTCTCCAAAACAATAACAGATGGGAAAAGCAGCTTGGCACAAACTTGGTCTTTGCTTTCTCTGTCATTCCTCAAAGACCAAGAAACAGGGAGTTGTATTAATGATATTTGGGGAGAATTATAAAAAACCACACACTAACATCCTTGGAAAAGTACATTTTGCACTTCTTCTCAGCAGAGCTGTAAGCTGCAGACGCAGCCACGGGCAGATAGTCAGGATTCAGCAGATAGGCTGGTTGAACACTGCAGCTTGCGCAGACACTGCTTTTTGTTTCCTAGATATCCTTCTGTGCCTTGAATACTCCAACCAGATAAACACAAGAACACAGAAGTGCTCTGATCACGCTGTCAAAACATCTCCCCACAGATCTGCTCCTCAACAGCAGCCCCAAGCAGATGCTTAAGGGCAGAGAGTAAGGACAGGGCAGGCTATATGGTACTTCCTCCTCATAGTTTCCCACCCTCCAGACATTTTTAGCTCAGGGACTTCCTGAGCAGGATGCCATTTCTACATATTTGGTAATTCTCAATGGATTTCTCTTCCATGAATTTGTGCAATTGTTCTGAGCCAGTGTAACCTCTAAATACCCACAGCACTGGCGAAATTTTACATCACTTATCTGCTGCAAATAACCACACAAACATCCTTTTGCTTGTTTTAGACCTTGCTCTTACTAATCTCATTTGAATGCCTCTCTTCCAATTTTCATACCAGGGCACAGAGGCAACAATCAATCCCTACTGGTGTGTAGATCTAGGAAAGGAACCAAATGCCTTGAGTGACTTGTTACTGTGTACAATCTCTGCTACAAGTACAACAATCTCTGTTACAGAGAGGTAAGGCTCTCTGTAACAATCCTTCAGCACCAAAAGTAGCAGGTAAAAACAAGAGATGTAGCAAAGAGTATCTGTAGACCTTTAATGTTTTGCTTTCATCATCATTTGCCAAAAACTTACCTCTAACTCCTTAATTTTCTCTTCAGCTATTCTCTGTTTTTCTAAGAGCTGATTGTGAATCACTCCTTTAGGCTGAAGAATAAACCTACAAGTGAAAAAGAAGAGACAGAAAAAGGTGGGTGCTTTTTACATCAGGGTTCACCAGCCGTGCACCAAGTCAAAGAGCCACCCCTGCTAAGTGTTCATCCTCATTCCCATGTTCTGCACAGAGACAGGAGAAATTGCTCTGACAGCCCCTGGCCCCAAAGGCTCACCAGCCTCACCCATGCTCTGGGAGGATGAACATGGACACACAGAGATCTCCCCCTATCATTCAGTGTCCTTGAATGATCTGGAAGTGATTCTGGCACACAGCCAGCAAGGGGAGTCTGTCAGCACCTTCCCTTCACAGGGATTTAAATCAACGGATGGCACAGAGTCAAGGAAGACTCTTGACAGGCAAGAGCTGTTTATTAAGGGTTTAGTGCTCACAAGGTAAACAAACCCACACAATAAAACCAAAGCCTTCCTCAGGGAAAGGCTGAGGGAGTTGGGGTTCTACAACCTGGAGAAGAGCAGGCTCCAGGGGGACCTTACTGCAGCTTTTCAATGTAGAAAAGGGGCTGACATGAAAGACAGAGAGAGGCTTTTTAGCAGGGTCTGTCATGCCAGGCAATGGTTTTAAACTGCAACAGGCCAGGTTAGATTGGACATTGAGGAGAAATGTTTCAGACTGAGGATGGTGAGGTGCTGGCACAGGCTGCCCAGAGAAGCTGTGGCTGCCCCATCCCTGGAAGTGTCCAAGGTCAGGTTGGACCCAGCTTGGAGCAACCTTGGACAGTGGAAGGGCAGGCAGGAGGTGGGACTGGATGGTCTGTGAAGAACCTTTCCAACCCACCCTGCTGTGATTTGACAAAGCAGAGACAGTGCTCCCAGCAGACCCCACTTCTCAAGCCTTGACTTTAACCCAACCCCTCACTGGTCTCCAAATTTCTACACTTTCCCCAACCAAAGGGTTTTTCTGTGAGGTGGGAAGTGGCTGCTTTTAACTGAAGTTGTGGCCACTGGTTTCCACTTGTTCTGGTTTCAATTGCCAAAGGGATTTGAAAGATGCATCCATAACATCTGAGTCCTGCCTGCCAACAAGGAGAAAGGTGCCTCAGAGAAGCCTCTGAAGGAGCACCAAACATTCAAAGCAGCTCTCCAGCATGTGGCACTGGCATCCCACAAAGAGGTAAAGGACAACTAAGTTCAAACAAATTTTAGGAACCCTTCACGGTTGTTTTTCATCCTTCCAGACATAAAGAATGTACAAGCTGCAGATTCACCCCCTTCCCTACTTAGAAAGTCCCCCAGGGGATTTAGAAGGAGCCTCCATGGGTCATACCAACGAGGTCAAGGTCTCCTCTAGCACCAACTAGGGTCAATGTCTTCCTGCCAGGTGACAGCAGCTCAGGCTCCAACAGTTAAAATGAGCAGCTTTAGACAGGGCACAATCAGAGTGCATTCCCCGTCTGCTACAGAAAAACCTGAAATCAGTTTGCAGAGTCATCTCCCACGACAAATGACATTATTGAAGTGTTTGCTCAGTGCCTGGTAAACACAAACACGGATCTGCCACTTGGCTGGAAACCCAGTGCCCTCTGCATCAGTAACCCAGCCAAAAGGAAAAGTACCTGCCACACACATTCCTGAAATGCATGGGAGGAAAACCGTGGATAATTATAATAGGTTTCCAATTAAAACTCTCTTTGGGGTTGCTATTAACTGAACACAGAAGTGCCTCCTCCTCCTCCCACTTCTTTCCCTGTTCTGCTTCAACCTCCTCTTTTCCACAGGAACTTCCTCTACATCTTTTATGTTGCAATTTTCTCAAATCTCTCTCATTTTTTCCCCAGTCTTGGCTCATGCTTATTGCTGGCATCATCTTTGCTCTCTGTCTGCTCCTGTTCTTACCAACACAGCTCACTCAGACTCCTTTTATCCCCTTAATCCCCTTTTCCCAATGGGAGGTGTCCCCACCATTCACTTGCACACAGTGGTGATGGTTTGGGCATACAGCAGACTGCTGAAATAACAACACAGGTATTTTGTGAAAATCAAGTTCAAGACAATCCTTCTAGGAAAAAAGTTATTTTCATTGCTGGATCCAGCCAGAGAAAAGACACTTTTCAGGACCACCAGCAAACACATCATTCTGATGCTCTTACCTCAGACATACAATACCAGAATAAAAATCATTAGCCTTCACATACAACCCCTGTAAACTCAAATTTTGCCTTGTTTCTGCAGTGGCTGCCATTAGTGAATACCAAAGCTGCAAGATGCCTTCTGTACACAAAGCCATGAGTCCCTTCCCACGTCACTGCTTCCCTGAGCCTGCCTGTGTATGTGAACGTTTCCTGAATTATTTCCTTTTTTTGTGAAGGCAGCAAAGAAGAATACAATCCCTTCTCATTTGCTTCCCCAAATTGTACAGGAAGATTGATCATTTTGGTTTCCCTGACGTCCCTGGTCTAAAAAACAAAGTTCAAAAGCAGCACAGCTTGAGCAATTTTCCCCATGCTGCAGCTGGGAATGTCCCTGCTGGGTGACAGGCACTGGGCGATCCCGGCTGGCTCACAACTGCTGCAGGCACCAAAACCTCCAACAAACAACTGCCTGACTTCACTTTTATTCTGCAAATGTCAACAGCAGTCATCAGGGAAAATATCCTCCTTCCCACCCTCCTGCAATACTCTGGCAGACATGGGGCAGCAAATTAAAACTGGATGGCTGAAATTAGCACTGACGAGACTTCTGCAGGCAGCTGGGCACAAACACAACCACCCTGCTTTTGCCTGCTATCAAACAGTGGGATGGAACCTGGGTCTGTTCACACAGTTGCTCAGAAGCAGGTCAGATGTCCCTGAGCTGGGCAGCAGCATCCTGCAGGTCTTCACCAGTGCTGCTCAAAGCCAGTTGAGTTCCCTGATGCAAGACCACGGAGCTTTCAGCCCCAAGAGCACAGGTGCCACCCTGGAAGATGCCAAAGGCCAGGTCTTTGAAAGCTGAACTGTAAATCCACACCCACAGTTAACTGTTCAAATCTGTGGCTTTGCTTTCCAACACAAGCAGGACTCAAAAATACATCAGTTTTTTAGCATCTAGTTTGGGATACACATATTGTGGAGATCTTGGCCAAAGTTTTTACCTAAGGAAATAATGTGGTTTATGGCAGCACTTGGAAAAAGCAGAAGTTTGTTCTGCTCATTAGGTAAGAAATGCTGCAGGGCATTTGTAATAAACCAGAATTTAAATTTAATCTAAATTTCATTTTTCCAATTACCCTAAGTAACACATCATCAACTTGATGATTTTTAGGTTTTTCCCTCACCAAGCTGGAGAAACAAGGCAGTGCCATTCTGCTGCCTGGTATCAGTTAGATGTAGTTATTTTGTGTACAGATTTCCAAGCTCATCAAAGAGGTATGGTACATTCTGACAACTTAATTCTTCCCTGAGTGAGTTTATGACTGAGCCTTTCAAACACATGAAGTTAATTCTGTGCCTGGAGGTTCAGCACCAGCTGAGAGCTGACCCCATATGAGAGACACTGAGCTGAGGAGCCCCTTTCTGCTCAGTGGTGCAGAGCCCAGCAGGAGACACAGCAATACTGACCCAAGAGCTGCTTCCACAGCTCTGCTGGAGTTCATGGGAGGCTCCAAGCCCCCAGAGTTTGTGTGCTGAACTGGGATGGAGTTTAAGCACTGCTAATCCACACAAGACAAGCAGCAAACCGAGTCTTCCCCCAGATACGAGAGATTTTTTGTATCCTCCTGCTCTCAGTGAAGCGTCACAGCACACACTCCCAGACCTGTCAAACATGACACCCACACTATCAACCATGAAACAGTGATTCAGCACCACAGGGGCAATGACAAAGCTTAGTAACAATCACCTCTTCACACAGGAACTTCTTCACTGTTGCTAAATTAACATAAAAAATATCTGGGTCAGAATGGACAAGTTCACCTCATCTCATCTGGCCACCCATTTCAAAGAGAACGGCCAGTAAAAATAGAACAGGACTTGCTAATAATGGTAAAAACTCTAAACAAACCAAAGAAAATCAGAAATGAAAGTTGCAGAGGATGGGGTCCCTGAGGACAGCAGTGCTCAGCCAAACCTGGGCTCCAACAAGAACAGCTCCATGGAGCAGAGCCAAGTGGATGCCAATGGACTGCACCTACAGGCTTGGCTCCCAGCGACTGCTGGTTCTCAACTGCAATATAGGAACAGAAATAGAGCACAAGTGAAATGAAAGAGAAACCTCACTCTAAATATTCCCACTTGTTTCTATTTTCCTCCCCTTGCAAGCTCCATACCAGGAATTTTGTTTCCCTAAGGCAGAGCAAGTGGTTTATATACACTCTCTGAGGCTCACTGCTAGTTTCTTTCTGAAGGGATCTCTTACCCCTTTACAATTCTAATTTTCTGTTATAATTTTCATTTGATCAGTGTCTATATTGCACTCCCTGATGCTCTGGCCCAAAAGTCCTTCAGACTCTTGTGAGGTCAGCAGAGCTGCCCACTTCATCATCTGTCTGCTCCTTTGTGTCACACATACACACCCACAAACTGATGATGGCCCAGTGTAAGTAATTCCATAACTCAGCCTGTTTGCACCAAAATGTGCTGTTTACTTGACTTTGAGACATAATATTGGATTCTGAAAGATTTGCCTCTTAATGAATGAGGTTATGGAGATGTTTGTTCAGCACATGCCACTCTTCATTATGACATACAAGTCATTAAAGTTATTAAAGGTGGAGTCACAGTGATGCTCATAGTTCAGGTTTTCCATGAAGAATCCCTACTTTCAATTACTTGCAACTGCAACAAACTTCAGCCTTTACAGCTGGGGCTTTCAGTGGCAGGCAGCTGGGCATGAGCAGCCTCTCCTCTGCCCTTGGAGTCAGGAAATGTGGTCCCAGTGTTTCTCCTGCCTGCCTTGCCTGGGCAAGAGGCTGTTTGTGTTCCAGTGTTCAAACCAGGAGGGAAGGAGCCCCACAACAGGCCACAGGACCCCCACATAAACAGTCTGCAAAGAAGCTCTTCCCATTTGGCTCCATGTAGATCTCTGCAGCTCTCTGCCTAATTCCAGACAGAGACAATTTTACAGGTATGTATGTCCAGTGTTATTTTGCCAGAATAATGATGAATGGCACATCTGTAAGTCCATTCACCTGGCTCCCAGCTCACACAAAGAACCACTGTAACTTTACCCACATGGTTCTCATTCCACTTGGGAAACTCTCTACAAAAACTGAAAAGAAAACAAACAACTTTGTGCAAAGCCCTAACATTATTTTAACATGTTTACTGTAGTTCTAAACAACCTAACATGTTGTGGTATATCACAGCAGTGTTTACATGAAATGTCCTGCCCCTTGAAACCAAGTGCTCGCCTTAGACCACTCTGTGAGAAAAGTTTGGCTAAGCCCAGTGATGCATTTATCTATTTAAAGACGCTTTTTAATTCTGAACTTGCACTGCTGCTCAAGCTTTGAGCAGACTCAGCAGGGGATTACTGCATTTTAAGTACTGTTCAAAGCCAATGGAAGAAAGGCTTCCAAGGAGCTGATCCCAAGCAATCTAGCTTGATTGAACCAAAACCAGCTGTGCAGAACTGCCAGCACCCAGTAGTCCTCTTCTACTCTCCCAGGATTTGCTGGTGCTTCTGTAAGTGATTCTCTATGCACTTCATACCAGGCACAGTTTATACCCCTCTAAATTCCAGTTTTAGTCACCATAGATGAATTACCCAGTTCCAAACAAGACAAGGAAGCAATATTAAAAAAAAAAAAAAAAAAGAGAAAAATCATCACTAATTATAGCTTATGCTGCCACCCTTCATGTCTAAAGGTTTCACATTTTTTCAGCCTGATTTTGAATCTCCCATCAACAGATCATCTGCCTTAACAAGAGCTGGTTCAGAACAGATGGAGTTTGAACAGATGAGTTGAAGCTTTTCCTATGTTTGCATTTATTTTAGTGGTCAGTCGTCTCACTGGGTCACCTCGATATAGCTGACCCCAACTATTCCCCCCACATACCTTAAAGCAAAACAAATCCCACAGCTTATGTGGGAGGATTATACATGAATACATTCCAAGGAGCAGCAGTTTATAGCTCACATGACATTTTGCTGCTGCCCTCACAGAGGTGGATGAGCACCAGGAGCTGTTTGGGCAGGAGACATCCCCAGTGGGCAGCACAACCTGTGCAGAGCCAGCCTGACACACCAGAGCATGCAGAGCTCAGGATTAGCAGTGCTGGATATCAGCCAAACCTCATCTTATGTAGGCCCCAACAAGGGTAACTTTTACTCAGATGAACATTTGTAAGCCATAAACCTATTTACTCTAAGGAGCTAAAGGATTTGAAGAAAGAATTCCACGCTGTTGGCTTCCCCAGAGCTCAGCAGGGCTGGCCTGACGCGCCCAGCCCCACGGAGGGGTTTGGGCTGCACTTCAGGCCATGTTTACATTGAGCTTTCACTTTTTTGGGGGGCATCTCTCAATAGCTCCAGCATATTACATTACCTCCAGCCAAGATAGTAACACAGCTTGCAAACAGCAGTTTCTGCATTGCCAGACACTTAACTAGATGGTAGATTTATACCATTGTTCATGTTGGGTTCTTTAAAAAAAGACATCAGGAATATACCTCTAAGTGTGTATTAAATATAGCACAAACCAAAAAAAGAAAATAGTACTGTGGTCTGCTTTTAATGAACATCATAAATTCTTTTTCAAGGCTCAATTGACATAAATGGAATTTAAAAAAAAAAAAGCAAGCAAATGCCTCCTCTCTATCATACAGGAATTCATAACATTTGAGATTAAATCCATGTGGGAAAACACTGCAAGAACAACAGCACTTCGTGCAATTGAAATCCCCTTGAGTGGTTCTGCCTCACTATATTCCTGATTTAGTGGTTTTGTCTTCTAGTTTTGTTTTCATACAATTTGTTAGTATGTAGCACTGATGAGCTGTGGCTTATTTAAGCCAAGGGAACTCAGATGACTACAACATGCCAGCCACACATGCACCTCAAATAGATTTTTGCAGTCTGGATTGTACCAGAAGCAGAAAGAAGCAGAAAACAGAAAAATTTTTCCAATAATAGGAAGTCAAGATCCATTTCTAAAATCTGCTCTATTTTCAAGAAATCCCTATGGAAGAATGCTTATCATACAAAAAAAAAAATATCGACAACACCACATGGATATGCACCAAGGAAAACATAAACAAGCAAACGCTGGTGTAAGCACCCTGGGGAATAATCCTAAAGGCATTTCTATTTTAATTTTTTTCTTATTGATAAATATTCTGTGATCAAAAAGGTGAACTTTGCAGCAGCAAATGAAGTGACATGAAGATACTGTTATACTCTGACAGAAAAACTTATGCCCTTCTTAGCAGCAGACCCTCCCTAAGACCCTGTACAGAGAAACTGGCAAAATCAGGATCCATCTTTTTTGATTCCATCCCCAGTTGCAAGAGGGGAAAAGAAAAAAAAATAGAAAAAATATTTCTGCCTTGTCTGGGAGGAAACCTTTGAAATGCAAAGTGAGGAGGAAGACCCAGCTTGTGGGTAAATAGCACAGTCTTGGCTTCTGCACATCCCAAATCCTGCTACAACAAAGCATCAAAGCACTACAGAAAACTTCACAGCAGTGGACACAAAGATAACTGAGCCAAAAGCATTCAAGCACAACACTAATAGACAGATATTTCTGGACTCTGGAGTTAAATTAGCTAGCACTAAAACAACCACACTGCTGTGTCCTAATCAGCAAGAACAAACTTCTATTTTTTTTATTTTGCTAAATTGGCCAAAACATTCCGTTAATTCAGCAAATAGTTTTCGAGAAAACAAAGTAAGAATTCAAGACAGAAATTGTCTTGCATTTGGTTCAAGATTTGATGCAGCACTTTGGTTCTTGCATCTCTGAATTAAACTTGTGTAAAATGGAGTTCTCATGCCATGGGATTGGTTTCTTCATATTTAATTCAGTCTTTTAATTCAGGGGGTCATGAATGAGCGTCCCCTTCTTTCAGGCTTTGAACAGGTGGCAAGGCCAGCATGTTCAGACTTAGATTTGTCATTTGTTTTAAGGCTGTTCCACCTAAAATTTATATCTTATGCTGACATTCACATCCCAGCTCAGGGACTGACTAGGCACCTCCCTGTGAGAGCTGAGGGCCCTCAGTAGCTTGGCACACCCTGTCCTTCTGGTTGAATATCCACTGACTGCACACCTGGAAGGGCATCTCCAAGAAAGACAGAAATACAGCAGGGACCCTTTTTTTGGGCCAGTGATCTGGCCATTCTTCTCTGCTGCAGGAAAATCACATCCTCTGCACTAAACCTAAAAGGACTGTGTTCTGAAAGAAGTGCTCTAGAATTCATTATTTCTCCAGGGACTCTCACCCTTGATTCTAACATTTTCTTCAGGAAATGGGGAAGAAGTTTCAAAATACAGTACTTTAAATCCACTAAATATTAAAATTAATGGAAGCTCCTTGCTGTTTCAGAATACCAGAGTGACATTTTAAGTGCTTGGAGAACTTCAGAAATCAGTCACTCATGTTCCATAATGGTTTTGTAAAGTCATTTGGCACAGCAAGTCACAAAAGCAGGAGCAGTGTCAGCTCCTCAGAACACTGAATATTTGTCTAGCCTATATCCAAACAGAACTCTGAGCCACTGAAGCAAGAGATGGGCTGTATTTGCAAGAGATCTCACCTTCCCTCTCTCTAGAGGCAGGGGCAAAGCCAAGGTTCATTACTACAGCCCTCAATGCACAGGAGCCCAAGCTGCAAACCTGCCCTGAGTGAGCAGGATTCCTGAAGGCTCTGGCATTTCCATGAGAGCACATTGCCTCTGGCTCACAGCACATCAATCTCCCTCTTCTAGCAACAAGGGCAGCCTGCAGGAGCACTCAGCCTCCCTTCTGACCCTTATTCTTCTCAGTTTAGATTTCACCTCAAGTTTACTCAGGTAGCTCCTTCCTCTGTGTTGTCTAGGTAACGGGTAGAGAAAAATTCAGGGATAAAGAAAAGAATGGAACAGACTTGTGGGAACGTCATAGTCCTAAGTCCCAACAGAAAAACGTTCCTAAAGAGTTAAATGTCACCAGGCAAGGGAGACAAGCAAGAGGAAAAGCTGTATTGCTAATCTCCTATCAGAACACCCACGCAGTAGGTGGGGGACTATAACCAACAGATTTATTTCCAGTAGGGATAAGTAAAGGACCTATTTGTATTTTAAATTAGCTATTACTTTTATTTTAAGACTCTTGCTTCTACTCCTCATGTATTTCACAAACACTGACTTATCAGAGTGTCCAAGTTCTCTGCCTAAAGCTGATTCTTTAAAGAAGTGCAGTTGTTTCCTAGAATGGGGCAGATAGACATCTTGCACACAAGCCATGGAAATCTTTTCTTCTCTGACGTTTCAGTCTTGCATGGAGAAATTATGTAGAGCAACAGGGCAGAAGAGCTATAACTGGCCCAAGATATCCAGGAGATTACAAATGAGCAGCCCTGGGCAGCAGGAATAAGATCAAGAACAAAGCGGGGGCAGGGCACTGGGGAAGGAATGTGTTTGGAAATGAGATGTCAGTTGGAAAAGGAGCCGGTGCCCAAGAGAACAAGCTCCCCTTCTGAGCTGGAACCAAGAGTCCAGATTGCCAGTATCTCATTACTGCCAGCAGTAACCACAGTCCATGGACCAGCTCTGCGACTCTCACCCTCCCAATTAACCAGGAAGGGGATGACAAGCTCCTGCCCCTCACTTCACAGACCAAGTCACAGGCAGCAGCACAGAAAACTACTGCATCACCCCTGCATGCATCATTCTCATTTTTGCTTTCCATGACAGCTCTCTAAAAAGAGCTTGCAAACTTTTAGTCCCACTCACACCTAACAACACTGTGAAAATCACTGTTCAGGCTGCAACAAAAGTGAGTAGTTCAAAATCAGGAAAAACTTGAAATAAAAACCAGCTGTGGGATAGAAAACCTTTTGGCTTATGCCGATATAGCCTTTGATCCCTCATGTACCAGCTCCCAACAGCTCATTCAACGTGCAGCAGCAGCAGCAGTCAAGCAGCTGGACACAAATTTTGTTTTCTTCACAGCTCAGTGCCTGATTGAACTTCTCCACACATCACACTTACTGTGGAAAATAAATCCTCCCTTTTCCAATAGCTACCATGGAGGAACTTTAGGTTTATAAACCACAAATTGGCCAGAAAGCAACACCCAAAGCTGCTGCCTGGGACTGGCGTCAGCACCTGTCAGCCCCTCGGCAGCCGGGCTCCATCGCCCAGCCTGCACCGAGCCTTCCCCACAGAGCCATGGAGGAGCCACTCAGATTTCACACACCAGCCTATAGTTAGCAGCTGAACCATCAAGGTTAAGCCTTGGGTGTCCTTCAGCTCTTTGTGAGATTTTTGACATGTGAGCAGGAAGCACAGGGCAGCTGCAGTGTTCAGTGCTGGCAGAATCGAACACCTCACACACACACACACAAACACCTCACACACACAAACACCTCACACACACACACAAACACCTCACACACACACACACACAAACACCTCACGCACACAAGCACCTCAAACACACACACACAAACACCTCACACACACACACACACACACAAACACCTCACACACACACACACAAACACCTCACACACACACAAACACCTCACACACACACACACAAACACCTCACACACACACACACACAAACACCTCACACACACACAAACAAACACCTCACACACACACACAAACACCTCACACACACACACAAACACCTCACACACACACAAACACCTCACACACACACAAACACCTCACACACACAAACAGTGGAAATGCAGCTCCTGCAGCTTCACCCAGTGATGTGCAGCAGGGACTGCTGCCTTTGAGGGCTCAGGAAAGAGCTTACAGTGACTGATCATGTCTCATTTTCAAACAAAACCATGAATCACCATAAAAGCAACAATGCATTTAAACCCAAGAAATCATCAAGTATATTTAATTCTCTCTCAGGTTCCACATGCATATGGTTCAGCCACCAAAAATCCGAACCAGTCTTTGAAAAAATTTTTAAATTCAAAATCATGTTATTACAGCTGTCCCATAAAATACTGTAATGGTACAAAGTCATTTTATAGGGACAGCTGTGATAATATATTATGCTTGCAGAAAATTTTGAGCCAAAAGTTGTGCTACAGTATTTGCTTGATTTATACTTATATTTTCTCTTTTAAGGGTTCTCCCATTAGCTGTACAAGTAAACTGATGATAAAGCAATATCAAACCAAAACTGACTGTCTATTTTGGCACGGCATGAAAATCTGCAGCACTCTCCTCACTGTGCCCCACACCAAGTGCCAGACATTTTTCTCCTGTAAATAAGGATCTTGTCCAGGTTATGGGCTAGAAGAATGTAAAGGGAAAGGTCTGAAATATTCAGACAGAATTCTGAAGCTTAAACTTTCAACATAGTTCTCAAAGCAACACGATGATATCAGTTCACAAATAGCTTGAGCAGAAGTCCAGCACAGTGGTAGCTGTCTCAGGCTACGTAACGGGCCCTTCAAAAGAGTATGAAGTAACAGAACTGAAATGTATTTGGCAAGATGCCAGCACCCAGATGAGCTCCCAGCCTCACAGATATGTACAGTGCACAGCAATTCATCAGCTCATACTATGTGGCACTGACATTTCTTCTGTCAAAGCAAAAATAGCTTTAGCAAAAGTAAATTGAGCCCCACGTGTGGAGCCCGGTAAGGCCTCGGCATGTTACACAAACTGCAATACTCCCAAAAAAAACCCAAATCAAACTCAAGTTGAGGAACAACAAATGAAACTTTCACATTCATCAGCAGTGAAGGAAAAGCTTTCTGGGAAGGAAGGAGACTCAGGATAGGGGTTCAGAAAATAAAACCCACACAACTGCTTTCCAAGTAATGCAGAAGGAAGTACCAAAGCAGGCAGGCTTCCTCCCAGGATGCAGCACGTCACCACAGTTTCTCAAGCCTTCAAATTCTACGAAGACCTGGAGTATCTTGTCCTACAGAAGGGTACATGCTAGCCCTTTGCATACAGCCCATCCACCCAAGCTGGAGGAAAAACACAGAAACCCCATCAGATGCCAGATTCTAAGTAGAGCTTAGATGGGTCTGAGGGAAGAAAAAAGGAAATTAAAAGAAAAAGTTAAGCACAGGAATAGAAGCACAAAGCTTACTTCAAGAATTTAGTTATTCAAGCAGAAGAACCCTGATAATCAGAGTTAACAGTGACTCAAACCTCCACCCTTCCTGGGTAACTGAAACCCTTTAGAGTTCCAGTATTTCCATGCTGGACTACGTAAATGAAATTAGGACATCACAAATATGCCTTTGGTGGCCAAACTCATGTGCACACAGGACATCTGCTAGTCCATTTCACAGAACATGGCTTCTATGTCCAGAAGAACCACAGTGACCACCTCCTTTGGTCTCCAGCGGAACACAAATTGCCAGACTGCTTTTGGATTTAAACTCCTGTTCAAGGGTTGCTTTAGCCTGTTTTGCCAAAAGCCCAAATTTCAGCAATAAATTCTCTGCTAGAGGTGGAGTGGGCTTCAGGAAGTTCCTCATGTACTTGGTGCAAGCTGTCTGCACTAGGAAGTGACACAAATCACACCAGTGCATCACTGCCAGTTGGCAGGGCAGCTTCAGCCCCACAGCCAGGACAGGCAGAGCTCACAGGAACACCCTGTCAAGCTTAGGCAGGGGAAAAAAAAGCAAAAAAAAAAAAGAATGAATGAACAGCATTCAGAAGAAGAAGAGCACTCCCTTAATTTGTATTTGCATAGCCACTAATACAAGAAAGGCCATGAAGAGTTCAGTTTTTAAACAATATCACAATGTAAATATTTCCCTGCTGGCGCCTCTGCCATCCCCGAGGAGCCGGAGCTGCCAGCCCTGCCTCACACCTGTCTGGTCAGGAAAGGGAAGGAAGAGAGGGCTCCCCACAGGACTGGGGCTCCCCACACAGCAAGGGTAAGTGGTTCAGCACATCAAGAAGGTGTCTCACTCCCAAGGAGGAGGCAGAAGCAGAAAGCAGACAATGCACTCCAGACTGTGATGAAATAACATCTGCTCCCCACCTGATTCACAGACAGGATCATTTAACCATAAAGATCAACACTCTCACATTCTTAAGTACCTTGAGGGACTTCTCCCATCCAAAGGCACTCTAGGCTTTCAAATTCTGAAAAAGCTTTAAAGAAACATGTTGACTCCAGGATTATCTTTTACTCTTCCCCTGTCTGCTCTGTGAAGAACCCAAACAGAAAAAAAAGCCTTTTGAGACATCTCATGACTACTCTAAACACAAGTGTTTGCTACATCTACAGCCTGCCCAGGTCAGTCAGTCCCCTCTTGCAAGAGACCAGACTCTGTCTCTTTTTGATGTCACCAGCACCCCCACCAAACCCAACAGAAACATTTAATCTACTTGGAAAAGTTTATTTAGTGGGAACCCTGCCACTCTGAACAGCTCCATTAGTCTGGGCACAACTCCCCTGAAAACTCTCAAAATGCAAAGCACACACCATTCCTGCCTTCCCATCCTGCCACCTCCCCACAGCTTGATCTGGAGATTGTGTGGGCTGAGGGATGAGGGCACTGGAAGGCTGACCTGGCTCACAGCTTGGTCCTGTGATCAGCCACTCTGACACGAAGAAGGTGGGGTAAACAGGGCAGGGAGGAGGTTGATACAATCTCCCCTGTTGGCAGCAGTCTGAGCAGATCCAGTATTTCACAAACCACATCCCGAGTTGGGCAGTCATCACTGTTACCCAACTCACATGAGACAAAATCCTCTTTCTCAAATCAGAAATGCAGAAATTTAATGTGACATTTGTCAAGCAAGCACGTGTTTCAGATTTGAAACCACTTTATTTGGTGAAATCTCTCTGTATAAAAACCACTTTATAGGGTCTTCTACCAGAGGTTGCTGAAATCCCACCAAAGTGCATTGCAGAAATCAATCAGAACACCTCAGCCTGGTTTAAGGTGTTTCTTTTGACAGCCATCCAACACACAGAAGCACATCTTTAAGGATGCACTGGGACTACTCATACAAGCTTTATGTTCACTTCCAAAGGTTTGAAAAAAATTCAAGCAATGACATTAGATCCATTCCCTGGCACTCCCACTGCAAAGGACATTTCTGTAAAACATCTGTGCCAGCAAAGCCCTGACCACAGGAGCTATGCACAGGGGGTTTTCAAGGAGTTTGACATAAACAACACTGGAAATGACTGATGCTAGACAGATCTGTGAGGGCCTTCCCACAAATGCCATTTGGCATTACAGCATTCTGCTAGTTGAAATTACAAACCCCCCTGAGGTGGCAGAGGACAGCATTGAGGCCAGGAGCTGAGCCAGCAAGCAAAACCACACAAATCCAATATAATTTGTAACAGCCCTTCATCAAGGCAGCCAGCACCTAACCCCAAGAGGTAAAGGAATAAGCCTTGCTGCATTTGCAGGCAGATTGCTGAAATTAAAAATGGAAGACAATGAGAAAAAGGTAACAAGTGAACGTGCTGGCAGAAAGTTAACATGCTCTTTGTGGAGAGCCTCCTGCCCAGGGCAGCAGCCTGGAGGCTTCACAGAGCCTCAGGCTGGAGGACTCCGAATCACAGAATCAATCAGGTTGTAAAACACCCCTGAGGTCACTGAGTGCAACCTATGACCAACACCATCTTGTCAACTAGATCATGGAATAAGTACCATGTCCATTCTTTCCTTAAACACCTCCAGGGATGGTGAGTTCACCACCTCCCTGGGCATCCCCTTCCAATATTTAATCACCTTTTCTCTGAAGAAATTCTTCCTAATGACCTACCTAAACCTCCCCTGGTGCAGTTTAAGCCTATGTCCTCTCATCACTTGCTGTCTGGGAGAAGAGCTGACCACCACTACACTCTACTCTGCAGTCAGGAAGTTGAAGAAAACAAGAAGGTTCCCCTCGAGTCTCTTCTTCGCCACGCTGAGTTATCACAGCTCTTTCAGCCAGTCCTTGTGCTCCAACCCCTTCTCTACCTGCGTTATCCTTCTCCGGACATGCTGCAGACTCTCACTGTCCTTCCTGAATCCAGGGGCCCCTCTCCCGGTGGTGTCCCCGGCCCCGGCCGATACTCACATCCGCCCCACGCCCTCGTACATGCGGGTCTCGTCCACCAGCATCATCACCTCCGTGTCGGTGAGGTGCGCGTGCTTCTTGGTCTTGGTGAGCTGCTCGATCTGCAGGTCGGCCAGCTTCACCTTCTGCTGCGTGTCCATCACCTTGGCCTGCAGCTCCGTGAAGGCCTGCCCAGGGGAGAGCGCCGGGGTGAGGAGCGCCAGGGGCACAACCGGCCCTGGGCTGGGGGGACCGGCCGGCGGAGCCGGGACACGGAGGGGGACACGGAGAAGGACGCACAGTGGGCAGGACACACAGTGGAAGGGTGGGACACAAGGAGGGAGCGCACATGAAAGAGAAACACGCGGGCGGGGGTCTCAAACCTTCTTCAGCTCCAGATCCACGGGCGCTGCCATCTTGTCCGCGTAAAGCGCATGCGCGGAGGGGCGGGGGTAGTCAGGGCTCCACCCGCGGGCGGGACGCGCTGTGGAACCGGGGCTGGCACCGGGACCGGGACCGGGCGGGCCGGGGGCTGCTGTGGGACCGGCCCCGGCACCGGCCGGGCTGGGGCTGCTGTGGGACCAGCGCCGGCCCCGAGCGGGCTGGGGACTGCTGTGGCACCGGCACCAGCCGGGCTGGGGGCTCCCGTGAGGGCTCCCGTGAGGGCTCCTCGCTCCGCCCTGCGGTGCCCTCCGGGGCCGCCTGCACCGGTGGGGCTGTGGGCCCGAGACCAGCTTGTCGGGCCGGCCCCGCGTGGGTGTGCCCAGCCCGGGGGTTGGAGAAGGCCTGGAGCAGCCAGAGGGGGAGAACCATCCCTGCCTAAGGAGCTGGAGAGGACCTTAGAGATCATCTCATCCCAAGTCCCCCCTACCCCGGGCAGGGACACCTTCCACTATCCCAGGTTGCTCCAAGTGCCACCCAACCCTGCCTTGGACAGTCCCAGGGATGGGGCAGCCACAGCTTCTCTGGGCAACCTGTTGCCATCCCTCACAATAAAGAATTTCCTCCATATATCTAACCTAAAATTACCTTATTTCAATTTGTGCCTATTACTTCTTGTCCCATCACTACAGTTCCTGGTGAGGAGTCCCCCTCTGGCTTCCTTGGTGGCCCCCTCACACACTGGAAGGTTGCAATGAGTTCTCTACTCAACTTTTTCTTCTCCACCAGAGCAGCCCCAGCTCTCTCAGTCTGTCTCCATAGGGAAGATCCTCCACTCCTCTTACCAACTTTGTGGCTTCCTTTGGACTTGCTCCAGCAGTTCCATAGTGTTCTTATGTTGGAGACGCCAGAATTGTACATGATAAAGGGGAGGAATCACCTTTGACTTGTTGGCCACACTCCTTTGGATGCGGCCCAGGATCCTGTTGGTTTCTCTTTGCCTCACGGCTCTCTAGCAGAGCCAGCAACTCCCCCGCTCTCACTTCCCCCCAGGGAAGGGGAAAGAACTGGTTTGGAGGTTATTTTTGCTACAAAGTAAGGAATCATTCCTGATCACTGCATGAAGTGATTCTTGCTCCAGGAACCTCCAATCCCCCCAAGAACAGCTGGGATTCATTTGAAAAGGGGTGTGATCCCACCTCTGGATTTTTTAGTTTTGCCAAATCATAGAACCATCATAATATTATTTGGTTGGAAGGGACCTTTAGGATAATCCAGCCCACCTTCCAGTGGACCAGGCTGCTCAAAGCCACATTCAGCCTGGCCTTGAACACCCACAGGTGTGGGGCAGCCACATCTAGGCAACCTGTGCCAGTGTCTAAATGACAAATGCTGCCTTAAAACCAGGGACCATTCCCATTTGAACGGATCAGTGGCCAGAGTGGCTTTATTCATACTGGAGGCAGCTCTGCTTGTTGAGCAGACCCACTAACATCACACCCCTTCCCCAAGCACCAGCTGGCAAAGATGAAGACAAGCTCTGAAAAAATCCACGTGGGGCCAAGCTGAGATGGATCCTGCCTCCAGCCCCTTACACCACACTGCTCCCAAGGCTGGCACAAGCTGATCCAGCAGTTCTGACCACACACTCAGGATCTCTGCTGCTGTTGGCAATAGCCCACCAGCATGGAATTGGTGCTGAACACAGCCTTCAGAATTCTGGCTCCTTTCCACCTCCATGTTTAAATTAACGACCCAAGCATTTGTTACAAAGTGTTATTTATTAGAATATTACATTGCACTTAAAAAATAAGGGAGGTCTGACCCTGTCACCTTTACATACATGAAGCATGCAGGGCCAGACCTACAATAAATATAAATACTATGTACAGTTTATCTAAAATAAATATATAATTTAAAATGAAAAATATCTTGTTAAATAGCTGTTACCCTCCCCCCCCTTTCTGCGGCGAAGGAAGCCCCGAGCTCGGTCTCCTCCCTTTCACAGCTTGTTCCTCGGCACGTACTGCAGCGGACGGAGAGTCCCCGTGCCCCCGGTCAGCACCGTCCCGGAGGCGGCCGCGGAGCCGCCGCAGCGCCGCCGCTGCCCGAGCAGCCCCGCCGGTGCCGTCCCGGTGCTCCGGCGAGCCCCCAGCGTGCCGCAGCCCCGTGCCGCCGCGGTCTCGCCTCTTCCAGGAGGTAGAAGTGCGTTAGTGCCGGCTGCTGAGAGAGAGAGGAGGGAGAGCTCACACCGCGATCCTGGGCTGCGCTGCCACAGAGCGCGAGCTGCGAGCTGCGATGGAGGTGCCGACACACCCAGCCCACCCAAGCCCCACTCGCCACCCTCGGGGCTGGACCCGGGAGGATGGGAGCCAAGGTACCCCACCATGCTCCCCCCTTCCGGGGATCACAGCACTTTTTCCACAGGACACGTCCACCCCAGTAACCCCCAGGGTAAAGGAGACAGTGAGGAAAGCCTTGTGCCAAGTCTCTTTCCTGAAAATTCAACTTCTATGAACAGCCCAAATTCCCACCCCCAACACTGCGATGAGCATGACAGAAATTCTCCAAAGCCATTACTTCATCCTCACAAAGAACAATGACTTTTCTTTTTTTTCTTTTTCTTTTTTTTTTTTTTTAAGAAGAGAAGTAGCTGTAATATGTATGACTACATCTAACGTCAGGGTTTAGGTCAGATCAGAGGAAGTTTGACAGATTTTCACACCCAGCCCCAGAGCTACCCCTGGGGCAGAGCACACATCCCAACCCAGCCAGAAGAACATGGCATGGGCTGGCAGCAAGATCCCCCTATGCCAAGCTGATAGGCATTGCTTTGGTGCAAGTAATAAGCAGAGTGGGAATGAAAAGGAAAGGGGTTTTTTACACATGTATATAAATAGAGGCAATATCTAAGGAGGGGAAGTGACTCAGAGGGTCAGAGAGAGAGCAGAATGAGCGGGGGGAAAAAGCTAAACAAAACAGAAGCAGCTTCCCTACTACCAAACATCTCCAAAGCATGGAACACCAGCACAGAGCAGGGACTTGGGGTTAGAAAGAAGGACATAGGAATGACAGGGGTGCCAGGGGACAGCATTTCAGCAGGAAGGGGAGAAAAGAAGACTGGAGCTCCACAGGGCAGCCCAGACTCTCAGCCAGCTGCTTCTCCAGACTCAGGCTGCCTTCAGCTCCTGCCTAGCTCTGGCACAGGATCCACACAGCAGTCCCACAGCAGAAACAGCAGAGCCTCCACATACCCACCAGCCCCACTGCTGCCCCATGCCCAGCCAGGGGCTCACCTTGCCAGCACCTGGCATCCTCAGTGATTCACAGTGATGCCCAGCTTGATTTTCTCTTCGTTTTCTACATCGTAGCCACCCCTCTTGTGACACCTGCAAAGCCAAGCAAAGAGATGCTCAGGGCATGGAGAAAACCCCTGTCACCCTCCTCTTGCACATGATCTTCCCAGGGACACAGATCTGGGAGCTCAGTGCCATCCCCCTCACCTGAGCATCAGCAGGGCTGCGATGATGACGAGACACAGGGAGGACAGGACAACAGCAACCACGGCCAGGGCTGTGGTGTGGTCGTAGGCGCTGGGCGGGTGCTCCACAGGCAAGAGGAGGCCGTGGCAGCGCTCCCCATGATAGCCTGGCTGGCATCTGGGCAAGAAGGAAACTCATAAAGGTCAGTGGTGAGCAAGGACAGGAGGTCTTTGTGTGCCCCACACCCCACGGGAAGGCAATGCCTCTGTGCTCAGCCTCAACCAGCACCCTGCCTGTTCCCCCACACCCCTGAGCTGGGAGGTCACCATCATCTCTATTGGCCTGGTAAATTAAGCTTCTCCTGCACCTAGTGAAGTTTCCTAGAAAGGTTGAGGTCTCTCTCAGCAGAAGGCACTGGGGTTTGTGCTCTTTCCAGTCACCCCCAGGCAGGTTGCCCAGAACACCTCTAGGAGTGGGAAGGGAGCAGTGAGGCAGCTGGGCCAGCATTTCCCATGGAGCAGGATGTCCCTGCACACCCTGCCAGCTCAGAGGTGTCCCATCCCTGGAGACTTGGGAGGTTGCTCATGTAACAGAAATAACGCTCCACACAGGCTGGGAGGCTTCCAGCCCTCCCTGAGCCACATTGCACTGATGCAATCAGATAAATATATCCCTCTATATCCAGCACCACTGACCCTCAGGCTGATCTCCAAGCCGGACTCAGCCCAGCTCCTGGGCTCACAATGCCACATGCAGCATCACCTCCCAGGCACAGCAGCAAGGCTGGGCAGATGGCAAAGGTGCAGGATCCAGCCCAGCAGCACCCTCATTCCACCCTGTGCCCCAGGAAGCAACACTCCAGGAGGGTCTGTGACAGCCAAGCACCAAGAGCAGCCACAGCCAAGTGACACCAGGCAACACAAGGCCTCTTCAGCAGAGGAGACTGGGGCAGCTGGCCACTGTTACTAAAAACCCTGATGGCTCTGAGAGATGCCACCCAGGGACAGACCACCATGCTGAAGAGACACAGCCAGCCCCAAAATCCCTGCTGCTTGTCTGTGTCCCAGGGATCTGGGCAGGGGACACCTGGCTGTCCCAGTCCTAGGCCAGGGTGTCACAACCCACACTGTGCTGGGTCACCAACCCAAGCTGAGCCTGTAAAGATGTCCCCTCATTGGCAGTCCCGAGTCCCCCATGCAAGGGCCCAACTTCATGACAGCTTCAACAGGGAGGAACCAGGGAGTTAGAGGAGCTCTGTGGAGCTTGATCCCTGCAGATTGCAGATCCTGTGGGCACCATAAGCCAAGGAGCTATTATCTTCCCTGGGCTCAGGGCTGGGTGGCTCAGAGGATTGATAGTGAAAAACAAAGCCTCTTACATATCTGCCAGCTCAAGTCCTGCCCACGTCAGTGGGGATCAAATATGCACCCCAGGGTATTTCCTGCAGCAGCAGTGCTGTATCCAGGTGCCCCAGCAGCAGGCAAATACTTTCTCCTTCACTGGCCTCATCTAGTCCTGCTTGCTCTGCACCCCAGGGGGATGGGCAAGGAGGGGTACACAGCCCTGTCTTTCATCAGGCCAAGGGACAGCTTGGGCATGGCTTTGGCAGTCTGTCCCCAAAGGCGCTGTCTCCACTCCACTTTGCCAGTGGCATGGCAGAGATGCTCCTCCCACCTGCACTGATGTGCCCTGACAGATGCAGGAGCCCAGAGGTCTCAGAGTGGGGCATTTACAGGGTCAGGATGAGGTTTTCCAAATCAGACCTGCAGAAGCCCTCAGCTGCCAGACCCCAGCCCCACACACCATTCTGCAGTCCCCAGCTCAGTCAGAACTCACTGTGCTGACAGGGAACCCTGGCTCTAAGGCTGTGACAGGGAAGGGGTGGACACTTCTCAAGAATTACAAGGAAGAGGCTAAGTCAGAGTTATCCCTGCATGGGTAGGGAACATGCACTAAAAATATCTCTGCTTTTCCTCTGCCTGGCCTGGTGAATTGAAAGAACCATGACTAAGGCTCCCCCTCACAGCCACACACCAGAACTCACATGCAAGAGGGAGCTCCCAGCTCTCGGATGTACTTGCACTCGCCGTGAATACAGAAATCCTTGTACTTCCGCAGGCACGGGTCTCTCTTCTTCCCCAGGCCTTTGCCTTTTCTTCTTTTATTGCCGTTGCCTTTTTTCTTGGGAGTAACGAGGCCTTGAGGCTTTGACAGGAAGGCAACTGGAAAACAATTTGGGAAGGAGAGAAGAGCAGTCAGATCAGCTCCACGTGCCAAGCAAAGGGAAGGCAAAGCCACATCCCAGGGCTGCCCCCACTGCTCAGCCCTGGCTCCCACAGCCCTTTGTGCTGGGAGCTGCCCCCGAGCCCCGGGTGGAGGGGCTTTTTCTTTTTTTTCAGCTCCTCACAAATATCATGGCCTTTCCAATTCATAAGAACAATTCTCAAGGAAAGAAGGGAGTCGGGCAGGGGGAACAGAGCTTTATACATCTCAAATGCTGCTATTATATGCACCAGTTTCCACTGAATACAGAACATTGCTAATTGCCCCTTTATCTGGCCTTTATTTCCCTGACAAGCACAGACTTTTCTAAGACCCTATTCATGGCTCTGATGGACTCTCCTTCCCGTGGGCACAAGGATGCCTTACTCACCCCAGGGCAGGATTAAAAGAGCAAGCCTGCCTTAAGTTTTGGTTTTGCAGAGCCCCGGAGATTGTGAGGGCATCATTCCCATGAATTACAACGGTATGTTTTAATTGTGGTGCAGTAACCAGCGGCTTTTGGTGCCATGCCAGACCCCTGTCGGGTTGGTGGAAACCAGACCACCAATCTCCTCACCCAGACACAACCCAACACTAACAACGGTACTGGAATGGCTTTTAAGGTGTGCAGATAGCAAAATAAACCAGCTCCCAGACTGATCTCTTAAGGTGCTGAGGTGTTGGAGAGCACTCTGCTCCAAGGAGGATTTTTTAGCTCCCCCCCGAGCTATGGTGCTCAGTAACCCCGGTGAATTAAGCCCGGGGCTGCTCGGGAAGGAGAGCACAGCAGAGTCCAACGTGACAAGTTGTAACCTGCCCAAGTTACAACTCAACCACTTCCTCACGGAACCAGCACCTCTCGTGCTGGCACACACCGGTTGCACACCTAGCAAAGCCGTGTCGACATCCTCCACGCCGCGCCTGGAGAAAACCGATACTCCAGGAAACGCTGCGGCTTGGAGAAACCGCCGGAGGAGGCTGACAGCGGGGGCTGCTCCGTCCCCTGCCTCTCCTGCCCTGAGAGCTATCTCCCAGCCACAGCCAACACACACCGCTGCGTTTCCCGAGGGCTGAGTCCCCCCTTTGCGAGCTGCTCAGCCAGCTTTTTGTCACAGTCTGCTGGCACGGCCAGAAAGCAAAGAAAAACACGGAAAAATTGGAAGGTGAGCCGTACGGAGCAGAGCACGCTCCTGGTGCCAGGTACTGCCCTCCACAAGCCGCGTGTGCGAGGCACAGGTACATTCACACCCTCAGCGCCCGTCCAACCCCCATGACAGCCCCCGGGACACTCTCTGGTGCCAGCCCGGGGCACGGAGCCCGGTGTGGGTGCTCGGGAGCCCAGCGAACAGCGGTGTCCCCACCGCCCCCGTGGCGGGGCTGCCGGCTGACGAGCCCTGCCGCGGAATGAGGAGCAGCCGCGCGTGGGCGGCGGTGACTCACGGCGGTCCCCGCGCCACGGCCACGGCCGTGAGGGCAGCGCGGGCCCGCGGACACGGCAACCCCGCCACGAGGGGCTCTGATCCTCCCGGCCAAGCAGCTGAGAGCCGGGAGCCCCTGGAACCCGCCCTGCAGGGGACTTCAGGAGCACGGACAGCCCTCGGCAGGAGCGCCACCGCTCCGTGCTGGTGCCCCACGGGCTACTCCCACTCGGGTCTGCTGCCGCCAGTGTCTGAGACTGCTCCCACCCACCACTACAAGTCCCTCCGAAGCGGAACCGGAGCTGCTGCTGGGGCACCCGCGGGACTGAGCCGAGCCCAGCCCGGCACCTTCGCCACCTCTCCGGCTCTGATTGCCCCCAGCCCAGCCCGTTCCGCGACCCCAGCCCCGCCCTGGGACCCTTTATCCCGTCCCTACCTCTCGGCAGCTCGCTGAAGTCGTCCCCCGAGGCCGCTCCGCCGCCTTCCTTCTCCGGGCTGCCGCCGAGCAGCGGGGCCGTGGCCGGGACCGGCACCCCGCCGCCACCGCCGCCCTTGTGCAGCACCTCGTTGTGCAGCTCGTCCCGGCGCAGCCCGCCCGCCGCCGCCGAGCACACTGCGGAGAGAGCGGTCAGAAGCGGGGCTGACACCGCCCTGCCCGGGCCCCCACGCGGGACAGGGACCAATCTTCCCGCCCGCCCGCACCCGGGACCAGGACCGCGTTACCCGTGCCCGGAACCGGCCATGCCCGCGCTGCCCAAAACCATCCCCCCGCACGTCCGGGACCCTCAGCCGAGCACGGCGCTGGGACACGCTGTCCGCGCCCGGGACACTCCCCACGCGAGCCCGTACCTGCCGCCAGCAGCGCCTGGATCAGCACCGCCCGCCCGTCCATGACCCGCGGGCACACACACGTCCAGCCGCGCCGCGCTCCGCTCGGTCCCGCAGCACTGCCCGCTCTCCGGCACGGCGGCCCCGCGGCGGGTAGAAAGCTGAGAGGCGGCGGGGCGGGGCGGGACGGGGCGAGGCTGAGATACGGTCCCGCCCCATGGGAAGGGCTTCCCCAAGCGACCCCCGTGGGCGCCCCGCTGGCTGAGAGTGGGACTGGGTCCCGGGACCTTGGCCTGGGCCCGGTGTGGTCTCCTCGCTCCGGAGACGGGCCAGGACCCGAGAGCCACCGCCACCCCGGTGCCGCTCTGCGCTGTGGGCCGGGCCGGGCCGGGCCGGGCCGGGCGGTGAGAGGCCAGGGAGATAAAGGGTTTCCGCAGAGGGCAGAGGGCAGGAGATGGCCCGGGAAAAGTGTGGCCCCAGCCAAGGGGACAGGAGAGGGATCCCGATGGTCCCCGTGGCCCCAAATCCTGCCTGGCAGGTGGCCGAGGGACCCCGAGGGTGCTGGGGGAGAGAGTGCAGCTCACAAGACTAGCATCAGGTGAGAGGCAGCACCTCAGGAGTCAGAGCTGCACCTCTTCCTGGCCTTGGGGATGGCATGGTCCTCAGGAAGGGGACAGACTGCCACTCATGTGCCACTGCACTAGCAGTGGGCTGAGGAAGTGGTGGCAATCTGAGATTGCAGCTGAGACCCTTTCTGTCCCCAAAGCCCCATTCATGTTCCTATGCTGCCCAAGTGATTGTGTCACAGCCTCATCTCACAACACCCCCCCAGCCAGCCACTGTCCTTGTCCCTGTCCCAGCCTGCTGCGTTTGGACACTGCCAGAGCTTCCCCATGTCCTTCACCATGCTGGCAACTGTGTGCTGTGTTTGGCAACATCCTCAGCACAGGTGACAGCACAAAAAATGTCACTGACATCAGTGCCAGGTGAGTGCAGGGTCCTGCCCCAGCTCTCCTTTGGGGCAGCAGAGGCCCCTGGTCAGTTCCTCGAGGTCCCGAGCCCCCGGCCCATGGCTGGTTTGGGCTCAGCTAGGCATGAGCAAATATTCCTGCCATTGTTGTTGCTGTCTCCAAGGAATACCACCGGATCTGGCACCCCCCCGCTCTTACCCTCCTCCTTCTTGCTCAGACTTGATTTTTGCAATTGTTTGCTGGATGTTTTTCCTTCCGCCTCCTCCGGCCATCAGGAGCCCAAAGCCTTTGGCAGTGGAGGGAGGTGATGGCATGGGCGAGGGGCTGTGTCCCTGGGCAGGCCTGCACACTGGCTCCTGGGGAGGCCCCCAGGTTGGGATGGAATTTTTTGCCCCTGCCAGGCCCCCACCACATCCCCAAGGCCAGGCTGGGCGTGTGCGGGCAGTGTATGAGGGCAGCATTTGCCAGCTGCCCTGGCACCTCGGGAGAGGGAGGCACCAGCTCACGTCAGCTGGCACAGAGGACTGGCAGCGGGCGAGGGGGGGGATGTGTGCAGGCTGCTGACCTGCCTGCCTCTGCTTCCTGCCTCTGCCTTGCGCTGCCTCTTCCCCTCTGCCTCCCACAGCCTGCCATGACCCCTTCCCACCTCCTGCAGGCTCTCACAGCCTCCCTGCCCGTGCCTGCTGCCAGTCATGCCCCATCTCATGCTGTTGAGGCAGCCCCCACAGGAGGGGGAAGTGAACCCTGAGAAGGTTTGGGTGCCTCGGGACATCCCTGATGCTCCTTATCCGTGGATCCTTCTGCCATGGTACCCACCCCTGCACACACCATGGCACCCGCTGGTATTGCAGAGCAAACAGCCTGGACAGCCTGGGCCACGTCCTCGGCCTCAGTTCCTGCCAGGCAGGTACAGGAGCTCAGGAACCCACGCTCCCACCCGCCCTTTCCCAAACGTGACTCTGCCGTGGTGGTGCCTGGCCCTGCTCCAGCTGCTCCTGGGGCTGGATCCTGCCGTGTCCAGCGGGCTCCAGCTCAGCCGGCCGGTGCCGGACCGCGGCTGTTTGCGGTGTCGCCGCCGTGTTTGCGGTGTCGCCGCCGTGTTTGCAGTGCACACAGCCGCCGTTTGCTCCCGGGGTCCGAGCGGTGGCGGTGGGCACGGCATGGGCACAGCGAGCACCGTGGCTGCTCTCTGCTGGCAGCGCTGGGCAGGCCCTGCCGTGTCCCTGTCCCTATCCCTGCAGGGTGCTGCGGCTGTGCCCACGTCCTTCCCCCTCCATCCGCTCACACAGAATCCTTCTGAACAGCGGCACAGCCCCAGAGCCCTCCCAGCCCTTTCCGTCAGCCCTAACACCGGCAGCCCCTTATTTCCCCACTCTGGATTTGCTCAGCGGTGCCACATCCTTCCCCAGAGCATGTCCCCATATCCTCTTTCCCAGGAGGAGCTGCCCTGGGCTGTGTCACCCCTCCTGCCATGGGCACAGCATCCTTGCACAGATACTGCCACAGCTCTCCAGGGCTGGCCCTGCCACCCCCTCACCAGCGCCTTGCAGGGTGCAGACGGGGCTGGGAGCACAAGAACACCCCTGTCCACCCAGGTCAGCTGCAGGAGGCAGGTGGGTCCCCGGGTCCCTGGCCCAGGTGGGCAGCTGGACGTGGCAGGACACAACCATACTGGGACCTGTGGGGCTGGCCCTGCTGTTTTGGGATGCTTGTTTTGGGCTTGGCTCCTGTGTATTGGTTTATGGCCAGTTTAAACCAGTTCACAGCTGTTATAAGGTGTGGGATGAGTGGGATCCTGTGAGTGCTGGAGGGGAGCTCACGCCTGTGGCTGCCGGTGCCGGTGGCCATGCGAGCCCACATGGCCGGGGCGGGTGGCCCGGCTCTCCGGGCAGCAGACAGCGGCTCACAGCCCAGACTGGAACGCAGCAACCCCGGAGCTCCCTCCCAGGCTTTCGGCTGCAGCATCTTCCCCTCCAGCACGGCCACAGCGGCCCGGCGAGCTGGTGCCGCCCTGCAGCGGGAGGAGAGGGGGGACATCACCTGCCCGCTGCTCTTCATCCAGCTCAACCAGCTCCGGAGCACCCCGGCGGGGCTCGAGTGGAGGGAGATGGCCAGGTAGGCACACCTGCGAGAGCCAGGCTGCCGGGCCACGCTTTGGGAGCCCAGGGCATGTTCCAGCCTTATCCCCAAGGCAGGGCTGTGCCCCGCCAGTGCCCAGCTGGGCTGATTTAATTTCATGGCAGAGGGCAGGATGTCAGGCGGGCCACGCTCAGCGCCCTTCCTCCTGCTCCTCTCTGTTGCCTCTCCAAGGCTGCAGGGGCTGCACCGGGGCTGGGATGTCCCCACGGCACCCCCTCCACGCCCGGCAGGGCACGGGGACACGGGCCACGGCAGTCTGGGGACAGCAATGGCTTTTCACCTGGGCTCGGAGTGTGTGTGGGACCGAAGCCGCCGGGCTGCCAGCCCCGCACGCTGCCCCCGGCAGGAGCCCGCAGCGCCGGCCACGCTCTGCGCGGGCAGCGCCCACCCACGGGGACAAAGGGAAGCTCTGTCTGAGCCCCGCGTTGAAATATGTGGCACGGCCCGAGCGTGAAAACAGCTCAAGACATTTCTGTTCGGACTCCAGCAAGCGTTGCTAATGGCAGGGCCGCCCCCAGCCCCAGCCCAACTGGGGGAATGACGGGCTGGGAGCAGCCCTGCAGAGAATGGCTGGGGGTGCTGGTGGGGGACAGATGGGACATGAGCCAGCACCGTGCACTGGCAGCCCAGCAAGGTGAGTGCGTCCTGGGCTGCACCATGGGCAGCAGGGTGAGCAGGGGGTGCTCCCCTGTGCTCTGCTCTGCTCTGCTCTGGGGAGACAGCCCTGGGGCACCACATCCAGCTCCTGTTGAAGCACATCCAAAGGAAACCATGGAAATGATTCAAAGGCTGGAACAGCTCTGCTATGGAGACAGAGAGAGGTGGGGTGTTTAACCTGGAGAAGACAAAGCTCAGGGGAGACCTTAGAGCATCTTCCAGTGCCTATAGGGGTGCAAGAGAGCTGGAGAGGGACTTTGGACAAGGGACTGGAGTGGCAGCACAAGCAGGAATGGCTTCCCAATTCCAGAGACCAGAATTCTATGGGATATTGGGAAAAAATTCTTCCCTGTGAGGGCGGTGAGGCACAGGGTGCCCAGAGCAGCTGTGGCTGCCCCATCCCTGGAAGTGTCCAAGGCCAGGCTGGAGGGGGCTTGGAGCAAACTGGGATAGTGGAAAGTGTCCCTGCCCATGGTGGAGGGCTGGAATAAGGTGAGTTTTAAAGTCCCTTCAAACCTGAACCATCCTGTCACCTCATTATGAATGGAATTCCCCTAAACAGACCTTAGAGAGGTGTGGGTCTGCAGGAATGGTGACATGACCACCTTGTCTGCCTGGCTGCCCCTACACCATGAACCAACTGCAGGCCCCTCTGAGCCACCCAAACCCCTTCCTGCCAGTGCCAGCCCCAGGCTAAGCTCAAAGATAGACCCAGGCTTTAGCTCCCACTGCTGGCACGGGGCACAGGGCCTGTCACTGACCCCTACATCTCCCTGGGCAGGTGGATCAAGTTTGAGGAGAAGGTGGAGGATGGTGGGGAGCGCTGGAGTGCCCCCCATGTCCCAGCTCTGCCCCTGCACAGCCTGTTCCAGCTGAGGACATGCCTGCAGAAGGGGACACTGCTCCTGGATCTGGATGCCACCAGTTTCAAGGAAATAATTGGTACATGAGTAATGCAAAGGTCATTGGGATGGGCTGGTCACCAGAGAGGGACAGGCCACCAAGAGGTGCCTATAGGGCAGCACAATGGGTGACAGCTGGGTACCTGGGGGGCTCTCTGCTACTCCAGCTAAGGGGAAATGGGCAGTGAACCACGGGTGCTCAGAGCTGTCCCTGTCCCTGATGCAGACAAAGCACTTTGTGAGGAAGCAGAGCTGCAGCCTGCACTGAGAGAGCGCCTGGCAGCCCTCCTGCTCCTCCAGCCACAGCACCAGCCTACAAAATCCCTGCTGCAGCTCCTTGCTGAGCTTGGTGTGTCTCCCTGCCGAGGTAGGAACCAGCTGTCCCACCAGGCATCCTCCCACTGCCTCCAGCCCGGGGCAGTACCCATGCTGGCTGCTCACCTGCACATGGATTTTGCTGCTTCCTCTCTTTCTTTGCAGGGAAAGGCAAAGGCAGGTCTGAGCCCAGAACCCAGGTCTCCAAAACACCTCTTAAGGAGCAGGTACAGCAGCATGGAGCTGGGCTGGGAGCAGCTACAGCATCCTGAATGCCCAGCCACAGCATCCTGAGTGCCCAGAGGCTGCATCCCTTTCCTTTCAGCTCAGGAACAGATTCAAGAAGAAAGTCCCACCAGGGGCTGAGGCAGCCCACGTTGCTGTCGGGGAAGTTGAATTCCTGGAAAAGCCCTTCACTGCCTTCATTCGCCTCAGGCAGGGGGTGTCCCTTGGCTCACTGGCTGAGGTTTCTCTTCCAAGCAGGTAACAGAGGATGGCTGATGGCTCTGTGCCCTCCCCCATCCCTGTCTCCCCATTTCCCCCCACACCAGACAAGGCTTGGCTTGTCCAAAGCAAAGGGAATGGTACCCAGTCCCAGAATCCTGTCTCATGCTTCTCCTCCTGCTTCTCCCAGCTCCTCAGGAGCACTGCAGAACGGGCTGAGTGTGGGGCATCTGCTGGGCAGCCTGGAAGGGACATCCCCAGGGTCATTCCCACTGGGCTCTGCATTCCCTGTCCTCAGCTGGCTCTGGATGCTCTCCACCTACTGCCGGTAGCGGGATGCGGGTTTTCAGGAGGACTCCTGTCCTCCTGCTGCTCTCCTGAGTGCTGAGACGGGGAGGGCGGAGAGGAGCAGGGCAGGAGGTCCCCATGGTTCCCCCGCGGTCAGGAATGCATCCCCCAAAGGCGTGAGGGGAAGCGGGCAGTGAAGGTACCACGGGCAGTGAAGGTACCACGGGCAGTGAAGGTGCCACGGGCGGTGAAGGTGCCACGGGCAGTGAAGGTGCCACGGGCGGTGAAGGTGCCACGGGCGGTGAAGGTACCACGGGCAGTGTGCCTGCCTTCAGCTGCGGACTGCCTTGGGAAGTGCGCGGAGGAGGCAGGCGGGGATCAGAGGGACATTGCCACCTCCTGGTCACTCTGCCCAGAGCACCCGGCCCCAGGAGCTGGGAGGAGCAGGACAGACACCCACCCACCTCTGCTCTCTCCTCCGCGGGAGTTGGGGGGGCAAATCCCCGGGAATGGCCCAGGACCTCGAGTGTTTCACGATACCCTCCTGCCCTGTATTTTCCTGACCGGAGGGCAGGGAGACCTTGCCCCTGTCATCCCTTTGCCCAGGGTGCCATCCCCTTTGCCGGCCATGCCAGGCTGTCCCACAGGTGCAGCCACTGCCTCAGGGCTGTCTCTCATCCAGATCCATCTCTAGGGTTTTTAAGGTTTTCCCATCACCTTGGTGCACCAATCCCATGTGGTAACTGTCACCTTTTGTCCCTTTGGAGGCAGCTCCAGAGGCCTCCAGCACCTGGGGATTCTCTCAAGTCCCACTTGCATGGCCAGAGGAGTTTCCCTGACCCCTCTCTAGGGGTTTGTTCAGGGTACAGTCACTGGAACTGCTTGACAATCTCAGCCTTTCAGGACTGTAACCATTCCTGTCAGCTTTGGAAAGGTGTGGAGGATTTGTGTGGATTGTCCCTCTGGAGATTTTGCCCCATCCTCTCAGTTGTGGGATTTTTACCATATTTTATCAAGGGCTCTGAGCTCTCTTTCCAGTGTCCTCCCATGTCCCCAGAGTCCTGTCAAACCTGCTGCCTGTGCTGCTGGCAAACTCTCCTTCCCTAACACACCAGCATCCTGCCTGCGAGCAACATTCCCAGGAAAACGATGCCACAGACACCTCCAGCTGAGGATTTCTCCTCCTCTGCCCCAAAGACCTGTTCCCCCACACCTCCCAGTCTGGATTTCTGCAGACCCTTGTGATCCAGCGAGGCTCCTGGTGTCCCATGGTCTCTGTGAGCTTGCCATGCAGTGGCAGCAGATATTTCACACATGTGTCTTGTCTTCTGCCCCCAACCCCACTTTCAGGGTGGCAGAAGTGCCCAGGCCTGCCCAGACCCCATCCCCCCTGAGAGAGGCATCCCCTGGAGGGCAGAGGGCTGCTCTGGAGATGTGCTCTCTTGCCACAGGTTCCTTTTCTTCCTGCTGGGCCCCCCCAGACTGAAAGCCTACCACGAGGTTGGCAGGGCCATGGCCACACTGCTGACAGATGAGGTGAGCCTGTCACAGCACCCAGGGGTGGGATGGCACCAGGGCCTGGAATGGGGACACCAGGACTCCTCTGCAGGCTGCAGTGGAGGGCAGAGGATGGGGCAAGCTGGTGGCACCCCTTGCCCAGGATAAAAAACGAAAAGCTTGGGTGGGTTTGCAGGATGTAGGGCCCCTGTTGCCCTGAAGTGGGTGGGTTTGTTTCCTGGTGATGGCTGCAGGCTGGGAGGAAGGTTCCAAGTGGGTGAATGCAGGGACAGAGTGGTTAAACCACAGCATTTCCCCACAGCTCTTCCAAAGAGTTGCCCGGCAGGCTGAGCACCGAGAGAACCTCATGGCAGGGATGGAGGCGTTCCTGGATGAGCTGGTTGTGCTTCCTCCTGGCAAATGGGACCCTGGGGCCCGAATTCCTCCACCGAGCTATCTGCCAGCTCCACGCAGGAGGTGGGCTGGAGGGAGGCACCCCAACCCCTGCCAGCCCCTCTGTCTGTGACATTGGAACCTCCATCTCCATGGGATGAAGCTGCCCAGGAGCCAGGGGCTCCTCCCAGCCAAGCCCCTCCACAGGTCCCTGCTTTGGTCCCCCTGCTGTTAGTCCTGCTGTCCCACCTGGCAGTGGATGGCAAATCCCCTCCCAAGGGAGCTGATGGGAACACTAGGATGCAGCACTCACATGTGAAATTCAGCCTCTGAGCAGGACACCCCAGGCTCTGCCCAGCTCCTCCACTAAAACCAGTCCTGCAAGGGCTGGCTCCAGTGCTTGCCAGAGGAAAGATGCTCTTTCCTGATCTGTCTCCTTTCCATTATCAGGGGATGTACAGGCCCTGTTTGCACCCCTGTCCTCTCTCCACTCTCCCTTTCCTGTCCCAGTGTCCCCTACATGCAGCTGGGTCCTGAGGGTCCCAACCTGCAGCCTATTGTCTCAGGCTCTGCTCTGCCACAGGACCACCTTGGACCCACTGGACCAGCAGCCACATGGAAATGGGGACATGAGAGCAGCTGGGGACAGAGCCAGCCCAGGGCACCCACGCTCTGGGGAGGAGCTGGAGAGGACAGGCAGGTCAGTGTCTGCGAGGGCACTGGGAGGTGCAGGGGCAGGTCACTGGTGTCTCATGGGGCCTCCATGGCCAAGTCCCTCTGGGTTCCTGTACCTAGGGGAAGGGACAATCCCTTGCTGTGGGGATTCTCTGTGGGGTCTGCTCTGACACCTCCCTCCCCACCCCAGGCTTTTTGGGGGGCTGCTGCGAGACATCCAGAGGAAGGCACCGTGGTATGGCAGTGACTTCACCGACGCCCTGCACCCCCAGTGCCTCTCAGCAGTGCTGTACATCTACCTGGCCACAGTCACCAATGCCATCACCTTTGGGGGCATGCTGGGGGATGCAACTGCCAACATGCAGGTCAGTGTGGCCTGGGGGGCCTGGTACCAACCCTGCTCAGCCCAGCCCAGTTCCTACCAGCATCCCCAGGACATCCTGAGCATTGTCTGAATTCTGCCTCCTTTCCCCCGTGGTCCCCAGCACTGACCCTGTATTCTTCTGTGCTGTTGTGGGGGCAGGCCCCCAACCCTCCTCCCTGCCATGTGCCTGGCACCTGGCACCCCTTCCCTGCATTTCAGGGGGTGCTGGAGAGCTTCCTGGGCACAGCCTTTGCTGGCTTCACCTTCTGCCTCTTTTCGGGCCAACCCCTGACCATCCTGAGCAGCACTGGCCCCGTGCTCGTCTTTGAGCGCCTCCTCTTCTCCTTCAGCCAGTGAGTTCAGTGCAGATGGATTCTCAGCCCAGCATCCCCCAGCTGGAGCATGGGCCACCATCTCTCCAGGCAGGGGTCACTGGCAAGGCTTTGAGTCACCCTTTCCCCCAGGGATCACAGCCTGGACTACCTGGAGTTCCGCCTCTGGATTGGGCTCTGGGTGGCTTTTTTTGGAGTGGTGCTGGTGGCCACCGAGGCCAGTCACCTGGTGGGGCACTTCACCCGCTTCACTGAGGAAGGCTTCTGCGCCCTCATCAGCCTCATATTCATCTATGACTCCCTGAAGAAGATGCTGAGCCTGGCAGATGCCTTCCCCATCAACTGGCACTACCGGCTGGACAACGTCACCTCCTACAGCTGCACCTGCAACTTGTCCAGCCCCGGTGAGCCCCAGCAGCCGTGGGCTGGCTGGCTGGGTGGGGAGCAGGAAGCTGCTGCCCCAGGATGCCACTGGGAACCTGTTTCCTGGCTGGAGGAGGCTGTTTAATCCCATCCTCTCCTGCCTGACCACATTGCAGCGTCCTCCACTTCCCTCCATAGTCTGTCCATCTATTCCTGCCTCCCAGAGCTGCCCAGGAGCCAGGGCAGTACATGGATCTAGGACAGCCTTGGCCCATCTCCTGTGCCTCCAGGATGGGGGATGTCAGAGGCTGGAAAGGGGCACCTGGATGGGTTCATTCTGCCATTTCCCAGTCTGTAAATCAGGGGCTGTTTGCTGGGGCTTGAAGTCATGACCCTGGAAATGAAATGACCCACACTGACCCTGGAAATGGGACCTGCACCATGTGCCAAAAACATCAGTGCTGGCCAGCTTGGGATCAATGGTGCCTCTGAGTGATGCTTTAGCCATGCCCTTCACAGGGACATCTCCCCCTTGGTGCTCCTTGGGCATCAACCATTGCCAGGGCCTCAGAGGTCCATGGGACCCCATCCACCTCAGGAAGAGCCTGAGGACGCAGCCTGATGGTAGCATCATCCCAGTCATCCTGATGAAACCAGTACCAATCTGCCCCCTGTCACTTTGCAGGTCACAGCTCTGCAGGGAATGACACGTCACTGCCCTCACCCCTGGCTTGGCAGGTACAGCCCCTGCTCCCAGGCTGCTCCCAAGGTGTCCATGTGTGACCCCTCCTCACCACCCACCTTGCCCCTGCAGCCTCCTGCCACCCCAGCAGGGCTGAGCAGGACCCAGTGCCTGGATCTAGGTGGGCATCTCCTGGGCACCAGCTGCCAGTACGTGCCCGATGTCACCCTCGTCTCCTTCCTGCTCTTTGGGGGCACCTTCCTCCTCTGCACCGCCCTCAAGCGCTTCAGGAGCAGCCGCTACTTCCCCGTGGGGGTGAGCATCCTTCAGCCACCCCAGTGCCATGGCACCTGTCCCACTGCTGTGGGGATGGCTCTGGGTGCTGCATCCTGCCCCCAGCCCTGCCAGCCTGGCCAAGGCCTCTCCCCCTGCAGGTGCGGAAGCTGGTGAGCGACTTCGCTGTCATCCTGGCCATCCTGGCCTCCTGCACTGTGGATGCTCTCCTGGGCCTGGAGACCCCCAAGCTCCTTGTCCCCAGCGAGCTGAAGGTGCCAGCAGGGTGGGCACAGCACTCTCAGGGTGTGGGTCTGTGCCCACCATGGTAGCCACCCCACTGTGCTGTCACTGTCCTTCTCATCACCGCTCCAGCCCTACAGGGGTGCAGGCTGCACCCCAGCAATGAGAAAGGGTTGAACACAGCTGATTCTGCACTAGAAATAACCTGGCTCAGACCTGCAATGTACAGATCACTCTGGAGCAAGAGCCACAAGCTCAGCTCCAGGCTTGGGCTACTCAATCTGGATGTGGAGCAGGGCTGGCAGTGCCCCAGAGCAGCCAGTGCTCATCACCACCACCTCCTTGGGCTCCCCATCATCGCTGCCCAATGCCACCTCTTCCACCTGCTGACACAGGCACATGCCCAGCTCCTGCCTTGTGGTGCCCAAGAACAACACCCTGCTCTGTCACAGTCAGGTTGTCCTTGTGGGGGGCTGGTGGGTCAGCAGCATCCCCAGGATGAGTGAGGATGCTCTTCCACCCCTGAGGTGGGCATCCCTGGGTGCCTGTAGGGCTCCAGCCTGGGCACCTGGGGCTGGTCCCATCACCCCACTGCACTGCACACCCCACGTGTGGGTGGCAGCTGCCATGACCCTTCTGCTCTCCACAGCCCACAAACCCAGCACGGGGCTGGATCGTGTTCCCCTTTGGAGCCAACCCATGGTGGGTGTGCCTGCTGTCTGCAGTGCCTGCTGTCCTTGTCACCATCCTCATTTTCATGGACCAGCAGATCACAGCTGTCATCCTTAACCGCAGGGAGTACAAGCTGCAGGTGAGCAGGGGACAGGGAAAAGGCAGCACCAGCCAGTGAGGGAGGACCCAGGTCCTGGCTGGGAAGAAACCAAGGGAAAGCAGAACCCCAAATGGCCAGGGAAGTGGGAGGATACCCCCAGCCCTGCTGCCTTTTCCACTGCAGAAAGGAGCAGGCTTCCACCTGGACCTCCTCTGCGTCTCCCTCCTGATGGTTGTCACCTCTGTCACCGGCCTCCCTTGGTATGTGTCAGCCACTGTCATCTCCCTGGCACACATGGACAGCCTGAGGAAGGAGAGTGCAACCTCAGCCCCTGGAGAGCACCCCGAGTTCCTGGGCATCAGGTGAGCAACCAGCCTGAGCTAACCCCTTTCCCTGTGGCCACCAAAGCTGCACAGAGCAGAGAGCCTGGAGCCAGGAGGGCAGGTAAGGGGTGGGCTCCCAAGGGACCCTGGGCACCTGTGACACCTGTGCTGCCACCCACAGGGAGCAGAGGCTGACAGGCCTGGCTGTCTTCATCCTGATGGGAGTCTCTGTCTTCATGGCCCCCGTGCTCAAGGTAGGAAGCCTGGCTGGGGTGGCCTCTTTTCCTAGGCAGGGGGTGGCCATACCCTGCAAGGCTGGAGGTTCCTCACCCCGAGCCCTAGAAGCAGCACAGGAAGCCTGTGTGGCAGGCAGGGAGCTGTGCCCTGTGTGGGTATGGACTGCACCAAGGGCTTGTGTCCAGTGCCACAGGAGGGCTGGCACACAAGGCACTGTGGTGCCATGTCACCTGCCCATCCTCCCCATGTGCATTGGGGTCCTTGTGCTCCCCAAACACACCCCAGCACTGCCTCTCCCCACTGCCACGTGGATCACCTGCCTGCTGCTGGCTTTCACCTGCTGCCACTGCCATGCTGGGAAAAACCTCTCCAGTGGCCCTGCATTACCTGTGGGCAGACAGGAGGTCTCTTTTCCTCCACCTCTTTCCTCACCTCTGAGGCTGATCTCATACAGCCTTTGATAGAGGGTCCTCCCAGCATCCTCACCTCCTAACTGGATTTGATGGAAGGACTGTTAGATGGATCAGGAATTGGCTGGATGGGTATGTCCAGAGATTCACAGTCAGTAGCCCAGTGTCCACATGGAAATTAGTAACAAGTGGTGTCTTCCAAGTGGACAAATACTGTTAAATATCTCCATCAAAGACATAGACAACAAGATGGAGCACATTTGCAGATGGCACCAAGCTGAGGGGCAGTGACACCCCTGGGGGATGAGATGCCATCCAAAGGAACCATGGAGGATGTGGCTCATGTGAACCTCAAGCACTGATGCCAATAAGGCCAGACTGGGCTGGAATGAAGGAGGCACAGCCTGTGGACACACACAGAGGTTTTACATGAGAGGGCTCTGAGCAGGCACAGACCCCAGGGTGCTGCCCTGCTGATGTCCCTCCCCACTGCCTTGCAGCACATCCCGATGCCGGTGCTGTACGGGGTGTTCCTGCACATGGGGGTGACGGCCCTGAACAGCATCCAGGTGAGGGGGGAGGGCTGCACAGGGAGGGGGTGCTTTGGTTTTGGTGCTTTTGGCTGGGGAGGAGGGGCTGTGCTCAGTCACTGCACAGCAGAGCCTGGATTTCAGCTCTCTGTGGTGCACAGAGCTGTCTCCCACCAGGCCCAGGACAAGGAGGGAGAGGAGGGACCTTTCCAGGGCAAAGAAAGGGGAAAAGGAGAGCTCTGGGGTGCTGAGGAGCAGGAGAGACTTGTGCACTGCTGGATGAGGTGGTTTGGGAGAAATTGAACCAGTGGATAACACAGACTTGCTCTCAAAGCCACAGGGACTTCCTCACCTGGGAGCTGCAGGCAGAGCTGGGACAGGACAATCCTTTGGTTCTGGTGTTGCTGCTCATGTGCCAGATTTCTTCTTCTCCCAAGAAACCAACAGAGGGGAAAAAATCCCTATTCCAGAATTATCTACACCACTTTTTCCTCTAAATAGTACAGTTTCCTTGCAATTACCCTGCTCTAGATGACAGGCTGGGAAACTCCCACCCTCCCTCTGCTTGGGAAACCCAGAGCTGTGCTCTGGAGGAGGCTGCAGCAGTTTCCTGTGAAGCGAGGGGGATCAAGGGGTGTCATCTCTCAATTAACCCTGTAAGGGCAGCTAGACTCCTTTCTGTCCTTTCTAGAGGTCTGCCTGGAAAGTGCTCCCCTGGCCTGGGGTGACAGTGGCCCCAGGTCTTGCAGACAAACTCACTGGCCCAGGCATCAGCTGGGGGTCAGCACAGAGGGCAGGAGGGCTGCAGTGCAGAAATGGTGGTGAAACCCCATCCTGCCGGCCCTAATCTCAACAGCGAGGGGGTGAGAGCTGCCCAGGTGTGACCCAGCTGCCATCCCCTCCCTGCAGCTCACGGACCGCGTGCGGCTGCTCCTGATGCCAGCCAAGCACCAGCGAGACCTGGCCTACCTGCGCCACGTTCCCCTGCGGCGGGTGCACCTCTTCACCGCCATCCAGCTGCTCTGCCTGGCCCTGCTCTGGCTCCTCAAGTCCACCGTGGCCGCTATCATTTTCCCAGTGATGGTATGACCCCCCTGGAACCGGCGGCACCGCTTTGCTGCCGGGCCCGGCACGGTCCCTTGGGAGGGGACATGAGCGGGTGGCTTTGCCACCAGCCTTCACCCCCTGCTCTGGGGCGTGGGGCTGTCACCAGGGGCTGAGTGACACTTTAGGGCCGGGAGGGTGACAGGCCAGCGCCCTGGCATCTCCGGGGGTGGCAGAGGTGTGTGACAGAGAGACGCTGGCTGTCCCCCGGCCCAGCGGTGCTGACCCGAGCCTGGCCCGGCCCCAGCGGTGCTGACCCGAGCCTGGCCTGGCCGCAGTTGCTGGCGCTGGTGGGCATCCGCAAGGGGCTGGAGCGCATCTTCTCCCCGCACGACCTGAGCTGGCTGGACGGGCCCGCGCCGGGGGCGGCGGGAACACAGCCCCGGGAGCGACCGGAGCAGCGGGGCACAGCCGAGGAGGTCGGTGCTGTCCTGGGAGCCTCGCTCGGCCACAGCCGCCCCGCGGTCGAACCGCTGGCGCGGGGTCGCCCGGGGTGGGCACGCTGCGGGCCCTGTAACCTCTGCTCCCCCTACAGTGCGAGCCGATGCAGCGCCCGGGAGCGCAGATCAACCTGTCCGTGAACTAGGCCGGGCTGCGGGGCCGAGACCCCCGGGAGTGGCCGAGACCCCCTGAGGGGACCGAGACCCCCGGGCCACGTGGCCGCGCGCTGACGTCACAGTGGGCGTGGCCGCCGGAGCGGAGAGCCAGGGCGCCCAGCCTATGGCGGTCCGCTCCCGTGAGGGGGCGGGGCCATGGAGAAGGCGTGCCTATCGCTTTGATTGGCAGCTCCGTGACCAAATCACCGCTCGGGACAGGCGGGCGTGTGACGGTGCCTCGCGCTGACGGAGTCCTTCAGATGGGTTCGAAGGGGAGGCGGGTCCAGGGCATTCAGAAGCCAATCGAAAGACGCCAGACGCCGTGCGTTGTGAGCGATGTACCTTTTGGCCAATCAAAACCGTGATTCCTGAATGTGCTTTGATCGACAGCTCTCTCGCCCCATCGACGCCCGCAGCTCCGCCGAGGCACATGATTGATGTCCCGGAGAGCCAATCACAGCTCGGAAAGTTCAGGAAGCGAGGCCGGGCGAGCGGGGCGGGGCGGCGCACTCTTACCGCCTCGGCGTGCGCTCTCAGGGCAGCATGCTGGGAGCGCGTGACGCGCCCTTGAGTGGCGGGCGCAGCGACCAATAGCGCGCGGCCCTCGGCCGAGCGCGCCCAATAGGCGTGCGCGGAGCGGCGGGGGGGCGGCGCGGCGGCCGCGGCCGGGTAGGGTGTGAGAAGTTAGTGGCGCTGCCGCGGTGCCGTGAGGGGACGGAGACGGCCGGGCCCGGACCAGCGCGATGCTCACGGACGGCACCGCCGCCGCTGCCGCCGACGAGGAGATCGACTCGGTCGCGCCCCGCGCGCCGCCCGCCGCTGCCGAGCCGCCCGCCGCGGCCGGGCCCTCCCCGCTGGGCCTGCGGGCCGTGCGCCTCTTCGGGGAGGCCGGGCCCGGCGGGCCGGGAGGCCCCGGCGCGCCCGCGGCCGGTGAGGCCGCCCTCGACTTCAAGCTGGCGGCCGCCGTGCTGCGGAGCGGGGGCGGCGGCGGCTCCGGCAGCGACGAGGACGAGGTGTCCGAGGTGAGCGATCCTGGCCCGCCCTCCTTCCCCTCCGCCGCTTCCTGACAGGCCCGGCCGGGGCCCGCCCGCCCTCCCGCTCGCCGCGCCGGCCGCACCGCACCCGCTCGTCCCGGGCCTCCCGCCGCCATGGGCGGGTCCCGGCGGCCCCGCACGGCAGCGCGGCCCGCGGCCGGGGAGGAGGCAGCGGCCGCGGGGGTCTCGCCCCGCCGCGCCTCCCGGCGGCCCCGGGAAGGGCCGGGGGCGGCCGGGCCCTGTGCGCGCCGCCGCCCCGGAGCGGGGTGAGGATGTGACCCGGCCTCACGGAGCCGCTTCCACCTGGGAGCGGGCTTGGAGGGGGAGGCGAGATCTGCACCCGGCGGAGAACAAAGTGAAGCGTCAGCCCCACTATTGCTGCCCTGCACTCGGGGTGCCCAGACACGGATCAGTTCCTGTAGATACACCTATACACACACGCGCTTTTATGCAATAGAAATATTTCTTAGCCAACAAAATGGAAGAGGGTAGTCGAGGTGTCTTCCTTTGATCTTCCAAATCTGCAGAGAGGTTTAAAGGGAGGGTGTGGAGGAGGGACGGGGGCCTTATCCCAAGCCAAATGGAGCGTTGTTGGACCTGCAAACTGGCATTTAATGCTGCTTTATGTAGCCTAGGGAGAGAAGGTAAATGAGGGCTTTTATCTGTCATTGCCTACCAAAGGGTGAATCTTTGTTCCTTAGTAGTCTCTTAGCAAAAGATGGGATCCCAGCTGGATCCCAGCCCTTACATAGCTTTAGTGGAAAGCAGGAGAAAGTGGCTGCTTACTGCTTCCAGGCTTTTCCCAGTTCCTCTGGGCTTCTGCAGGAGGAAGAAAATAGCCAAGGTGATACATGCCATTTTTAATTTGGAGGGCAAGCCAGTGTACTTAGGATGTGTCCTTGTTCCTTCTGGAGAGATGAAAGGAGAGGAGCCTGCACTCATCCTCCTGTGGCTAAATTTTTTGCCTTCTATTGATGTCCATCTTTTGTCCAGCCCTCCTGAAACCTGAGCCAGGTCTTGTCTGAATTTAAAAAAAAGTGATAAAACCGATGTAGATCCACATTTGCTCATGACCACCTAAGCTACATTAAAAGTGGTGCTAACAGCAGGACATTTAAACTCAGAATCTAATGGTCAGGCAGATGAGCAGTTGTATGTGGACATTCCTGGTGTGATTGATGTCCTGGACATCCATCATCAGTGCCATATGGAATTAGGTGTTCCAGGCCATACCTGTTTGGGGGAGCTGGAAGATCTACCGTGGATAGAGCAGGACACAAGTCATCAATGAGTGTCTGCTCTCCAGGAGGTCTTGCATGTCACATTTCAGTGTATCTTTGAAGATACAAAGCAGTAGCTACAGAATCTGGGAGATGATGACAAGTGGGCTGTATCAGGGTGTTTGTTGGTGGCTCTTTACAAGGTGAGCAGAGTCCTACTTTGGAAGCTTATCCCTTTTGAACCCACCCCATGATTTAAGGGATGTGAAGATTGGATAACTAGGATGTTTACTAAGCACTCTTTTGACTAATAGCAAGTATTAAGAAAGACAGCCTATTATAAATAATGTGTCTGGGAGGTTGCCATTGAGGTCAAAAAAATAAAGGTTCCCAAACAGCTCTTAAAATTAAATGATTCATTTAAAAAAAACCTAGGGAAAAGTTCATTATTTAAAATACAGACTAGAAGAAATGAATTGGAATTGAAATAGTTGAAGTTTTCCAGCACACATGGAGAGGAGGTGGGCTAATCTCAAAGCTGAAATTGCCTGGGGAGTTCTCCTGGCTTGTGTTTCTGGTTGTGGAGAGTTACCTGGGAAAAGCTTGGGTGGGAGGAATGTGCCTAGGCTGGGAGCACCAAGGGGAGAATTTCTTTTTCTTCTTTTTTTTTTTTTTTTTGATGAGAGCTAAGGAAGCACCTGTTGTCAGTGGTGGGTGTCTCTCTTTGTTTGGTTTTCTTTTTTGAGCAAAGCAAAGGCAGTTAAGGAGCAGGGATGGAGCAGAGCAATTCTTGAACAGCACTGCTTTGAGAAGCCAGTCAGGCACTGTTTGGACTGTGGTCTTGTGCCATGAGTCACTGATTTGGGAGTATGCCTTCAGCTATTACCAGTGGGTGGAATTAGTGAGAACTAAAAGGGAGAATTAAAAATGAAACAAAAAAAAGTGAGTTTTTGCCATGCTGCCTTGATCTGTTCTGTCTATTTTTGAGGCCATAAAAATAATGGTACAAAATTCTGTAGACTCTGCTGTGTGTCTGCAGTGGTATTTAGGTTTTGTATCCTTGTGTTAGTAGAGTTTAATATGCTAAAATAATTGGACTGGTCAAAATGGCAAAATAGTTAAAAAAGAAAATCATCAGGGAAGTGCAGGACAAGGAGTATAATGAAGCATTTATCTAGAGAATGAAAAGAGCAATATATTTTAACCTTTTTAAAAATATATTGCATTTCTTAGATCAGCTCTCCCAGTACTTTCCAGAGGAGAGAAGTGTCCCCATTTTACAGGTGAAGAGGGTGTCCCCCATTTATCCTGGCTTGCAGAACTGGGAGAAAATTGAACCTTTCTGCTTTCCTAGCTCAGTGCCTGCTCATGGCAGTGACCAAGCTCTTGGTTGGGAAACCAAGGACTGAAGTGGATCCTGTATAGATGAGTTGTATCAGGTCCACAAGGTGCAATTTGAATGCAGCTGTGCAGAATATTTTCTAGAATTACCAGTTAAAATTATCCCATGCAAATAGAAACAATTGCAAGCTGCAGCACGTCTCTGGGCACGGAGAGCTGAGGCCAGGAGCTCTGTGCTGTTCCTGTGTAAAACTCCCTGCTCTGGATCTCCTGAGTGCTCAGAGAAGCTTCACCACTGGCTGAGGAATGAGCTGGTTTTGACCTCAGTGCAAATAGTTGCTTAGTTGCCTTCTAAGCTTGATCAGGGTGTGAACACAGCCTGCAACTCGTTTAGAGTGAGATTTTTGGTGTGACTTGAAGTGTATTATTACCACTCCTTGTGAATTTTGCTGGTACTTCCAGCAGTGCCAAAGGCACAAGCATTGAGCAGCCTCCTCCAGCCTGGCTCTGAGGGCTGTAGGTCAAGGTGAGGGTGTGCTGGCAAGGCAGTGCTCATTACTGCATGTCCGTGGGGGCTTTGATGGCCACACCAAGTGCAGATCCTCATCACAAACCCTCCCAGCAGCACAGTGTGGTAGCAGGAGTGGAGGCAGGTGATCAGTGTGGCTGTGTCGGTGCTCAGGACAGTTTGCTGAGCTGTTGTAAATCAAGCAGCACAAGCTGGCTGTGCTGACAGAAGTACCAGGGGATCTGGGAGCTCGGTTCAGCCACTGGCTTTTGGCACTGAGTGTACAAATGTAGCAAATCTCTCCTGTTCTGTAATTCAGGGCTTGGGAGGCCTTCAGTGACAACTGGAGCTCGCCCAGCCCTTGGCTATGGAGTCAGCTCAGCTCTCGCTTCCCTCTCCTGAGCTGCTCGCCTTACTTAAGCCTGTACCTATTGCATAAGCCTCTGGGGATATTTACATAAAGCATAATTAAAAATCAGACATAACATACCTCCTACAAGCAGTAGGATGAGTAGTTGAATGGCATGCACTCCAGAGCAGCTCAGTACCTGGAGATTTTGTCTGGGGCCCCCTTCCCTGCAACCTAAAGTCTCATATTTTTTAAACTAGGTTTGAAATTCAGAGTAAATATTCAGATTAGAATTGTTGTCTATTACAGTCGTTGCTGCATTGTTGAACCTTCCTAACATGGATCTGCTTTGTAGATTGTGTGCACAATGCATCTTTTGACTTCTGAGGCTAACATAATGCTCAGACACTTTAATTTTCATTGTTTTAGAAACAATGTAAATTTTTAGCATTTAGTAAATTTAGCAGCATTTTCTTTACCATAAGGAATAGAAATTCCAAAAGTGGATGCAAGTTCAGGTAGATAGTATTAAGCAGAAAAGCCTTTTCTCTGAAAAATGTAGGTTTCAGTTTAGCAGTTGATGTTTTTCTTTTGTCAAGCTGTTTCAAAGTTGAGAAGGTAAGAGATGGGAAAAAAAAGTAAAATTTTCTTCCAGGAATTATTCAGTGATTAGGAAACATCAAGGGGTAACATGTTCAGGTTTCCAGAAGTGTTGAGGTGACTCTTCAGGATGCAGAGAGCTGGTTAGTAGGGTGTTCATTTATTCCCAGTCTGATTAGATATCTGAGTTCCAGAAAAATCCTGGTGGGGATCTCAGGAACTTTGTGAATGTGGTAACCAGGAACAAGCAGTGTTTCTGTGTGCATGTATGGTTAATCCTATTCAATAACATTTTACAGTGAGCTCCTTTCTAAGGTTTCTTGCAGAACTTGGGTCTCCCTTTAGTGCAGCTTGACCCATTTGAGTGCATGACCTAAAATAAATGTCAGCAACTGTTTTCTAATGATAGGTGTAGAAAGTAAAGATGTGAAATACTACTGTATAATTACATAAATATGCAGTGCAACCCCTTGGTAAGGAGAGATTTGCCAAATTTAGCAGAACATCTATATTTAGGTACAAATTTGCACATTGGTTTCACCAGTCAACTAGTTACAGTCTGGTGGGGGTGGGAAGGGTTTATTTGAGCATTAATGCTGAATCATGAGTTCTTGTGTTCTGATTTAAATTGGGGCTGCCCAGCTGCTCCCCCATGGGCTCAGTATTGGGCAGCTCTTCTGTCTCTTTGCCTTGGAGGGTGCTGAAATCCAGCTGTAAGCACAGCTGGATGGTGCCATGGGGACATTGTTCTCTGCTCAGAGCTCAAACCATCCCTGCAATGTTCACTTGACAGAAGGGTCAGTGTGGAGGGAAGGGGAATACACAGACACTCCTTTCTCTGTGCATGTGTGGCCTGGCCTTCCAACTGGGAGCAGCTCCAGGACTGAACTGGGGTTTGTTGGAGTCCACAGTGGGGCTCAGACCCTGCAGGTGAGGAGAGCTTCAATCTTAGGTGATTTTGAGTTCTTGTAACATCTATGATGATTCCTGTTATTGGAGTAAAAATAATTCTTGGATTTAAAACAGAGGCAAGTCTCGACTTACATGGAAGAAGGAACCTTGGGTATCTTTCCCACTGAAAACTTCATGAAGCAAGAAAAATAACTCTTGCATCCTGTTTGAGGAGCTTTGTGGCACTGTTTAGGTGAAGCTCTGAGGCCTCACTCTTAGCAGGGTGCTTTCCTTTGGCTCTGCAGATGCTTTCTTCCCCAGCAGCAGCCCATGGGCCATGCAAACTCCAACCAAAGCTTGTCCTGGTGGGAATGGCCTTCTGCTGGAATGGGACTGTGAGCAAACCTCAGAAATGAGTGATTTGTGCAAGAACTTCAATAATTTCAGGAGGTTTTTGCACAGTGCCTGGCCTCAGAGGTTGTCTCAAATAGAAACTTTCTAACTGGTACCTCCAGTGACCTTGGTCGATGATAAACTAAAGATTACTTTAACTGTGAAATGATACAAATATTTCTTTTTTGTAGCAACAGACTGCAGTAACAAGGTTGCAGCCTTTGTGTTATAAACCCAAAGTTGCTGCCTCTGACAAAGGGAGGTGCAGGTGAATGAATATTTGGATTTAGGGGTTAATTTAGTTAGGATGGCATGCTGTAGTCCTTATTATACACAGATATATATTATAATAGAATACAGATAGTTTGGTTTTTTTTTCCCTCAGCAAGTAGTTTTCCCTTTTTATTGTCAAAGTGCAGAGGTTTGATTTTGCATAGTTTTGGAGGAATGCTGAGCAAGTGAAATTTATGGAACTGCATTTTACTCTTGCAACTCATTACTTAAGAATTTTTTTCTTATGTAATGTTGATTGTTTAGAAGTTTTATAAAATATTAGAAAATTTTCTTCTTTTTTGCAGTATTGTGTATTTTCTGGTGAAGTGCAGATAGAAAACATTTACTCTGATAAAACATAAATAAAAGAATTGGTCCTGTGCTGGATCCTGTTTTTTTCCTGCTCTTTGTGAGATGAGACCCCTTATTCACTTTGGTCCTTTGTTTTTAAGGGGGAGTTGAGATTTTTTTTCAAAATTGTTTTCATCTTTAGCTCTTCCAAAGCATCCCAGAATGTGTAAGGAAAGGTGCTGTAGACTGAGAGGTTACTCCCAGTTGAATTATGATGATTTGTTTGTCCAAATGCTGGTGGTGGCTCAGAAGAGACAAATGTGGCCAAGAGAGTTTTCAAAAGTACCTTCCTGCAGGAAGAAAATACTCCCAAATAAAAGAAAAATAGGATATTTTATTGGGTGCTGGACAATGGGCCAACAGAAAGTCATCTCAGATGTTTTTACCATTTCATGTGTTAGCACTAGGTTTTAGCTAGGTGCCTAATTTATTCTCCCTTGCATTCAGTAAAGCATAGGGATTATTAATTAACTAGGATTTTCTTCTAGGAAAATCCCTAAACCTGTTGAACTTTCCCCTTTCCAAAATCATGAATTAAACCAATAGTGTCACATGGCAGGCAGGTAGTAAGTCAGTCATATTTCAAAGCAAGGGAAGAGGGGAGATCAGCATTTGGGGCTGAATGTTCTGCTCCCAAACTGATCCTTGGTCATGGTGACTGCTGAGCATCACCTCTCTAGAGTATGTGCTCCTCCACAGCCTGAAAGGGAGCCAGGGGAAAAAGGAAGTTTGGCATTTAGGATTTCTTAGGATAAATCCAACAGCTTAAATAAATATCTCTCTTATAATTGTTTTATAAAATAATTACATTTTTAAGCCTTTGCACTGCTATATCTTGAATTTTCAGTGACTGTAGCTTAGGCAGGGCTCTGTGATAGTTTCTCTGACATGACTAAGGGATGGCTCAGGAGTTGCATTGGGGTTTCTGCTGCTTTGGCAGTGGTACACACAGAGTGAAAGGGAGACAGGGGAAAAGGGGGGCTCATGTGGAAGTTTGGCATCTAGGATTTCTTGGGATAAATCCAACAGCTTAGATAAATATCTCTGTCATAGTTGTTTTTATAAAATAGTTACATTTTTAAGCCTTTGTACTGCTATATGTTGAATTTTCAGTGGATCACAGCTTAGGCAGGGCTCTGTGATAGTTTCTCTGACATGACTAAGGGATGGCTCAGGAGTTGCATTGGGGTTTCTGCTGCTTTGGCAGTGGGACACACAGCCTGAAAGGGAGACAGGGAAAAAGGGAGGCTCATGTGGATGTTTGGCATCTAGGATTTCTTAGGATAAATCCAACGGCTTAAATAAATATCTCTCTTTTGATTTTTTTATAAAATAGTTACATTTTTAAGCCCTTGCACTGCTATACGTTGCATTTTCAGTGGATCACAGCTTAGGCAGGGCTCTGTGATAGTTTCTCTGACATCACTAAGTGATGGCTCAGGAGTTGCATTGGGGTTTCTGCTGCTTTGGCAGTGGGACACACAGCCTGAAAGGGAGTCTCATGTGGAAGTTTGCATCTAGGATTTCTTAGGATAAATCCAACAGCTTAGATAAATATCTCTCTTATAATTGTTTTATAAAATAATTACATTTTTAAGCCTTTGCACTGCTATATGTTGAATTTTCAGTGGATCACAGCTTAGGCAGGGCTCTGTGATAGTTTCTCTGACATGACTAAGGGATGGCTCAGGAGTTGCATTGGGGTTTCTGCTGCTTTGGCAGTGGGACAGCATGCACAGACCTGTTTATCCAGGCCTTGAAAAGAATTGCTGCCACCAGCTTGGGCTCTGAGAGGGGCAGAAAGGCCAGGGTGATTTTCAGTTTGCTAGAAGCCCCTAGATAACTTAATTAGTTGCTTTAAATGCTGAGATTCCTCTGTCTGAAATGTATAGGTTGGCTTGGAAACAGATTATTGAATTACTATTGTATTCGAGTTCCACTTGTATGATTTTTTTTTTTCTATTTAGGCATTGTCCCCTTGGATTGAAAAGAGATCTTAAAAGGTCATTTCCAAGAAGGTGGCTTAGAATGTTTCCCATCTTGGTTGGGTGTGAGCTTTTACATCAGCAAACAAATGCATCTATTTATCTTCTGCCTTAAAAGTTGCCTTCACTTTGGTTTAGTGCCTGGGATTTCATACTTGAGCAAGGAAAGCCATGGCTAAATTGATGCAACAATTCTGGTTTATATTCTAATAAATCAAATACTGAATTACACCAGTTGTTTCTTGGCTTGAGGTGAGGAGAGAAGAGGGGCTCTTTCTGTGGGAATATTAGATAAAAAAACCAGGTGAGGAGGGAATCCTAGAGCCCATGAGAAGATGGAGCACTCAGAACATGATTTAGAGTGGACTGAGATAGAATATGTGGAAATAAGGAGTGCTTAGTGCAAGTGGTGCTTGTTTTAGTCAAGTTTTCTGGTCTCCATTCCAAGGTTTTCTTTGGTATAAAGTCAAGAATTGGCACTTGATTGAATAAGCTTCAGTTGTCAGTTCCAGTTCTGTACGTGACAGCTTCTTGCTGCAAAAGATTGGTTTGTACATGGGGAAAATATAGTCATAATTATTTTTGTTTATCAGACATTGAGTATGTCTGGCTTTAACAGTGTTTTGGGTTATTTCAGTAGTTACTGAGATGAGTAAATCTTTCTTTTCTGCTATACAGAGAAACTTTGTGACATTGCCAGTTTCTTCTACCAGGAGGAGTCAACATGTGTGTTGTGTGCCTTAATTCTGTGAGGGTTAACAGGGTGCAATCATGTTGCTTATTGTTGTGAAACAGTGCTTTAATAAAAATAAATGGTGGTGATCTGTTTCTGGCAGATCCACAGATCAGACAGCTCTTTCAGAGGCTTCTATAGGGTGTAGTTTGTGCTATTCAGAACTGCTTCAATGGCATAGTGTCAGTTGTCTTTTTAAGATAGAATTCAGGTAAGTGCTTAAATTGACATGAACCATTTGACAGCTGCTTGTCCAGGAGTGTCTGCTTATGGTTCAGTATGAGTGCAGGAAAATTGAAACCCAGGATCAGCAATCTCTGGAAAGGATGAGTAGTAGTATAAAACATTAATTCTGATTTATTGTTTTAGCTGCATGTTTCAAATAACAGCTGTAATTTTGAGAACTGGCTGGTGACTTGGGGTGCCAGGCTTGAGACCCTGTGGTGAAACAGCCATAAAGATGTCAGTCCTTGCTCACTGCCTGCTGCCTCTCCCATCATTTTAGGCAGCTCCTGTGCTAACACATCAGGAATATTGTATTTTGTGTAGGGATGTTGTTCTCATGGCCCACACTGTGTGTGTGAGGGCCTTTCCTTTCCTGCAGCAGCAAATCTTGAGGCTGTGTCCACCTGTATTTACCCTGTATCTGTAGCAGCATCTGCAACATGAACCTGTGCTCTGAAATGAGCTCATCACAGCCCAGATCCTGTAGCTGCTTGTTTGGTAATTGTTTAATATCTCTGGGAATAAAGGCTGTCCTTTAGATAATCCTGCCTCCAGTCAGCTTCCTGCTGCAATCAGAGCTAAACAGATTTGCACCCCTTCCCTCCCCACCCTCCCAATGCAATGCCCTCTCTGTGGAGCTGCTGCAGGTGGGAGCACTGACAGCTGCACTTCAAGGTGGGGCCATGGGCAGCTTTATGGCCTCACAGGGAGCTGCCATGACCTAATGTCTTTCTGCTACCAGAATAATGATCTTCCAGCTTGTCAGACTCCTTTTAAGTCCATGAAATTCATAAAGTGGTAGAAAATTATTTGTTTTCTCCCTTTTTGATGTGTTGGTGTGACAGCTGCCTGACCTGTCCCAAGGTGAGCAGTGACTGCAAATGATGCTCCAGGTGCTTTATGCTCCCCATTGAGGTGGTGATGTCCCCCAGCACCCTGTACCCCCCAGGCTGGCAGGGTTCTGTGTCATCACAGCATCCTTGGTGCTGGATAATGCTCTCCTGGTGGTTTCTGTCTTCTTGGGCTTTTATTTGAACTTGAACTTTTATTTTTTTAATGGAAGAAACTGCCTTCAGAAATAACAGCTCTAGCCAAACAGAGTGGATATGGTTTTATATAATTAATTATGTCTGAATTGATGTTCCCATTGATTCTATGTTGTTTCTAGGTACTGACTCTAGAGTACTTCCCTGAAATGTTTATTTTCTTTCTGTAGCTTTGAAATGCCAAGAAAGGACAGTGTCCTGAGACCCCACTGAAAGGTTTTGTGAAAATAGCCACATTAGTGTGTGATTTTTCCTCTTCCTTTACTCCATCTCTTGAAACTGAAATGGTTGTGCAGGAAAGTACCTTAAGCAGGTGCAAAGATGTTTGCCTGGGCTGGCAGGGGAAGAGTTGAAAAGTGCATTCTGTGGTAAATCAAACCCAGGCTTTTTGTTGGAGTTAAATCCACACCATGGGGGTTGTGCTGCACTTAATTGTTGCAGGGAGCATCTAAGAGTGTCATGTCAGGGACAAAGTCCTTCACTTTACTTTCTCCTTGGAATGAGTCTTTGTAATGGTTTTGATAGCTGACATCCTTTATATGTAGAATTTACAGGGATTTGATGTTAAATTTGAAATACAAACTGAAGTTCATTCTTAGTGCTATATCCTGTCACTATTCCCCAGAAATTTTAGGGCAGGATTGCAAGTATTAATCCAATATTGGCATTCAGTTTAGTAAAGGACATGACAATATAAACTGTTAGAGATTGGGATTTCTGAAAAATCCACAAGAACTTTCTCTGCTGCATTTCTCCTAATGCAGCATTGCACATGCTGTTAATTATGGAGTGAAAATGTCCAAATAGAATTATAGAAGTAATTAGGAATGGTTTCCTAACACAAAAGAGAAATTCAGGCAGTCATTTATTTGCATAAAAAATAGGAGTTTAGGAGTCTCAGTCAAGAGCTTGGGTCCTTATTATTTGTAAATACTTCACAAACAGAGCAATGAGTATTGTTACCCCAAAAGAAGTGTTCATAGCTCAATAGGTTCAAGTTCAAGGGAATAATTTAACAGCACCTTTCTCTTTCCTATGAACACTTTTTGTAAAGATGGCCTTCCCAGGAGCACTGGTGTGGCAGAAATGGAAGGAGAAGGTAGAAGGAGCTGTCTCTGCTGCTGCCCTTGCCTGCAGGAGGAGGAGAGAGCAGTGCTACCTCCAGCCACCCAGGAAGCTTTTCCATCCTCTGCAGCCTGTCAGGAGCAGGCTGTTTGTGAGCAGGTCCAGGCTATTCTGGGCAAAGCACTTTGCAGTAGTGCAACATAAGGGAGCTCAGTTTAGATTTAATATTAGAAGTGTGTTGTAACCCTGCACATCATGTCCAGCTCACCAGAATCACCAGTGGCAGTGGGGATGGTGCTGCTGCAAAGTCCCTGTGCATCCCCTGAGCTGCATAAACTCAGTGCTGGGGGTAACACACAAACCCTGATGGGGCTGAGGCCACATGGCTGCAATGTGGCTGCTCTGGAGGAGGCTCCAGGGCTGTAACTGGATCTGCAGAGCTGCCAGGCTGCTGCAGTCCTTGGCAGGGCTTCAGGAGAGGGCCATGGCTGCTGTGGGAGAGCAGGAGGCACAAGGGGTGGGTGAGCTCTGCCCTCCTGTCCCCTGCAGCTTCTGGGGTTTGGGCTGGGAAGGTGAAATTGGTTTGGCAGTTAGAATAATATCTGGAGTCCTTGTGTTCCTAATGAGCCTTCCCAAGTAAGATGCTTATTAACTGCCCAAAGCAGCTAGCAAAATAATCCAAAAATAGCACAGTGACTGGTTACTCTATCACTTTGCTGCAGATCTGATTAGGATAGAACAGAGTGCCTAAATTTTGCCACATGAGCAGTGCATTATGTCTTCCAGGAATGCTAATATGAAATATGTTTGGATTTTTTACTTGCTTGTTTTGATTTTTAATGCAGTTATTTTTTGTTTTAAAAGCCAGATTTGTTTGATATGTTTACAATAGTTTGATATTTCAAAAAAAAATATTACAATATATGATTATTGTAGGTCACTTCCATTCACAAGAGACATCTGATCAATTAGGTAATTTCTCACTCTGCTATTAGTGATAGAATATCCAACTGTTCATTCTCTCTGGCTTTGTCTTATTGTGTGAGAAACTGCATTGATTTACAGAAATGTCAGACATTCCGACTTGAAAATACATTGAAGTTTATTCTGGGAGACTGGCAGTGGTGCAACTATTTTAACATTTTGCATATGGATTTTCAGTATTTTCACACTCAAGATATATTTTTATTGTGGGTATGTTATTAAGCTCTTACTAAAAATCAAAATAAAACCTAAAAATTGATGCTTAGCATGTGCAGTAATAAGGAAAGCATCTGCCTTCCTATGATACAAAACTATGATGAAAGTATTGTGTATGAAGCAAGAATTTTTGAGAGATTTTAATTGTGCAAAGTCTCTGGAAGTACAGTTGCTGATGTAAGGAAGAGCTGAAAGGCAGGAAGAGTTCATAAGAGTGGTGAAAAGAGCAGACTACACCAGTACTACCCAACTTGTATTCTTAAGTAAAAACTGTGTGTGTAATTTACTCTAATTAGTAGTGTTTGCACAATCATTGTTAAAAATACAGACTTATTTTGAGGTTCCTGTAAGCAAAATGCATTCCCTGTTGGGGAGACAGAGGTTCCTTGGAAGCTGAATATTTGAATGGTGAATTAACACCGATTTAGGCTCAAGATGTGGATTGTTGCCTGTAAAATCCAGTAAATAGATCCCAGTGAGCTTGTGCTGGCAGCAGTCAGGGAGAAAATGGTCCATATCTTTCCCAAAGTGTCAAAACCATGAAGTTTTAGAATTTGCAGCAGGACAGCTTCTGGCAGGTTGCTGCAAGGCTGCTGTGCTGCTGTGCTGCTGTGCTTGGCTGAGGAGAGCCCTGAGGCTTGCCAGGAGCCACTGAGTGTTTCTGCACTGTTTGTTGTGCTCAAGTGCAGTTGCTTCAGTGGGAGGTGACATTTTTACTCCTTTTGGTATGTCCTCAAAAGGGAGGACTGCTGGTAAATGTAGTGGTGTAGACAAAGAAAAGTGTCCATAAGAATCTAATAAAATTTCTTGTATTTGGTTCTCAGCTGTATATAATGAATGGTCATGTGGACACAGTGGGAATTTCTGCCCTTCACTAGATCACACAAACATGTTGCACTAGGAATAATATTTCCATCATATTAATGCCTTGTGTAGTCTTGTGGGGAAAAAATGAAAACCCCTGAAGTACTCGTGTAGGTAAGGGTGAATTTTCCCAGAAATCAGTTTTGCATCAGAACTCATGAAAGCAGAGAGTCCTTAAGCTGGCTATGGACTAACCTGGAATTTGAGTTCTGCTGAGGGGACTCTTACTGTAGGGTTACATTTTGCTGTGTAAATAGCTCTTCTTTGTTTGTAGTAAAAATATGTATCACTGGTTTAGGTCACTGATTTTCTTCTTGTTTAATGTTCAACTCTGTTGCAATGACAGTTTCTTATTTTAGTTGGTTGCACTAACCTAGAAATCTTGCTTCTCTGAGCCCCAAATCAGAGCCTGCTGCCTTACTTTTAATATTTGTGTCTGGCACACAAGATCTACTATCTGTAAGCTGGATAGGGTCACAAATATCCACTGAGATGTGGGCCTCATGTTTAGTGTTCCTAAAAAGTCATACTTACTCCCTGATTCCCATGATATTCCAATGTGAGCATTTCCCTGGCACACAGGGCTGGCTGGGACACCAGGGATAGTGTTACAGCAATTTCCATATCAAAAAGGGGAAGAAATGAATGAACCCAAGTTGCTCTTGAATAGCAGAGCTCTGTGCTGCTCCCAGATCCTGTTAACGTTGTTCACACAATGGAGCACTTAATGAATTTGCAGATGGCCTGATTTGATTTTTTTTTTTTTTAAAGTATAAATTTTCCCCTTCCAGGGGAAAATGAGGTGGTAGTTTTCTGCTGGGGAGAGAAAAATAGGGGGAAGTATTTTGGGGAAGACTGAGAAAGGGAGATGACACTGGGGTATGAAGTGGGAGAGGGCAGCAGTGGCTGAATAACAGGAATGTCTCATTTCTGCAGCAAATCTAAGGCACCAATAGTGTTGGTACAGATAACAGACAACATCTAATTATGAAATAATGTTTTTGTCTTAAAATACTCCTGAAAATAGAGGAAATTATGTCTGAGCTTGGGAGATTCTGAAATGTAGCTGTGCTCTCTTTAGAGTGTGAGTCAGGTATCCTCCTTGTTTACTCTGGCAAGCTGTCATAAAACTGCAGTGTGTTATGTTGAGTAATTCCATGGGCTTGTGTTTGGAGGTCACGTGGGGCACTGGTGGGACAGCATTATTGCTGCTTGGTTGGAATACCTGCCTGCCTAATCCTGCTGCAGATCTCTTCTTGCCCAGAAAGCAGAGCAGGCTGGGCTAATGCTGAGTGCCAGCTTGGGAACAGATGTTTTGCTGTTGAATTTTGGTCAATTCTCTTGTTCCTGCTCAAAATAAACAAAATCTTTGTGCTACCTCTGTTGAAATGATTTTTAAAAGAGAAATTAAAAGCATCTAGGGAAAACATTCCATCTTTCCCTGGCACTCAGATAGGTCCAGCTGTACCACAATCATTACTGGTGGCTTTTATTAATAACATGGTAGATGAGCTTCTGGTGACAAAGATGTTCCAGCTTCTTGTGTCTGCCTGCTTGGGTGGTTAACTGTGCAAACATGCATAACACTTATTCTGTATTTTATCTGAGTTGAGTGTTTTAAATTGTAATTTTTGCAATAATTTTTTTATGCAGGGTTTTTATATTTTGTGACTTGAACTACCTCTTCAGTCTGTTGACCAGATGTTTTCTGTAGTTTCGTTCTTTGTTGTTGGCAGTTAAAACACAATTATGATAGTCCAGTTAGATTATTTTAGTGGGATTTTTTGGGGGTAATATTTTAGATTTGCTTTAAAGCTTCAAAAATGGTAAAATTGGTTTTTCTAACTTTGCCAACAGGTCGAATCATTTATTTTGGACCAAGAAGATCTTGATAACCCAGTGCTCAAAACCACATCGGAGCTGTTCTTATCGAGTGCTGCAGAAGGTGCGGACTTGAGAACTGTGGATCCAGAAACACAAGCAAGACTTGAAGCCTTACTGGAGGCAGCAGGTACTTCCCTTGTCTAGTTCTTTTTCTGATTTATACACAGATCTGGCAGCACATCAATTTTGACACTAGTGAAATGTTCAGGAGTCTGGGAATTTCCCATGATGAGCAGAACATGGAAAAGAAGCTCATAACTCTTACAAGTGTTGCAGGTTGCTTAGTGCACTCTTTCTGTACATACAGAGTTAGAAAAATTAATTTGAATTAATTGGTATTTCATATAATTGAGATTAAATATGTTACAAGAGGGAGAATTAATGAGGAGAAAATACAAGGAAGTAGACTTGCTAAAATGACTTTTTTCCTGCTGCTTTGGTCAGTATATAATTATTAATTCATTACTCCAGAAATTTACAGGCAAAATACTTTTTTCTCTGTTTTAACTTTCACAAAGGCATTTTTGCATTCTGTACTTCTGAGGTATCACTGTTGGAAAATACATATTAAACATTCCTGGTTTGGAACAGACCTGATGAACATAGTTGCTTCTGCATTTTATTAGCTTAAGAGTGAAAGCTTGACTAACTCAAATCCTCCTACAATTTGTCACTGGGATGTTTGTCAGGGATTTGGAAATTATTTGTTAGTTTCAAAATTCCAAGGACAAAAAGATATAAAACCTCTGCTTTGAAACAAATCACATTTGATCATCATGGGTGTACACTCAGATTTGTAGTGGTGTGCTAAAATTGGAGCTTTCACACCTTACTTTGGAACACTTCAGGAGCTACATAAAATAGCACTTATTTGCAGGTGTGTAGATGCTAAACTGTGTACAGTCTTAAAGGAGAATTTTATTCTAAGAAAGCAAAAGGGGCAGAGATTTGGGATCTGGGTTCTCTTTGCATTTTGGATTTGAAAAAACCCAGTTTAGAACACAGCACAGCTTTTGTTAGCAGGAAAGTGCAGCAGCCTATCTGCTGTCACTCTTGAGGACCAAACTTTGTTTTGTGGGGAAGACAGGCTGTTCCTGGGATACTGCATGCACTGAGGGAATTTGAATAATTTCCTCCCTTTTTAAGCAGTTTTAAAAATACAAATCAGTTCCTCTCATGTACCTGGTGGCTGCTGTGTCCCAAAGCCTATTTCTGGCTTTATAAATTGCTGGTGTTATGGGGCAATGCTGGGGCTGCAGTGCTCACAGAGATCTCACAGTATTTGGCATATCCAGGAGGTGCCTTTGCTGCTTGTAGCACCTTTGAGAATGCTGAACTCAGATTTCTTAGCACTAGTTTGGTATTTGTCCCCAGGATTACATAATTTGTTTTTTAGCTGAGGTTTCCATGTCTTGGTTTTCCCCAAGTACATGAGCAGAGAGGAAGGAATCTGGAAAGAAGAGCAAATAAAAAAAGGAGTGCCTTTGTTTGAGGACTTCCTCTCTAGAAAGACTGGACAAAATTAATGCCACTTGATGAATGTGTGAGATCAGAAGAGTGAAAATACTCTGGGGAAAGTTCTCTAGTTAAGCTGTACTTGTGTTTCCCACTGTGGATTGGAATACTAAAAATAACAGGCTAACCTAAAGAAGATGCTGTGAATCTGGTAGTTCATTAATAAAAGCCATTATTTGACAGTGATTGAAAAAGAAGTTAGTGGTTTTGGGAGGTGTTCTAATATCTTCACTGGATTTATCTGGCTGGTTTGGCTGAAAATACCCTTTTTAACCCTGAGTGAGCTTCTAGGCTTCCATCATGGCAACCTAGTGTTGGATGTTTGTATTCTTTTACAGTTTGGTAAAAACAAGTGATATCTGCTGTTCTTTTAGTTACAGTTCAGTCCTCAGCATTAAGGATGGCTTGGAAAAGTAGGAGGCAGAACTATGGCTCAAACACATTTAAAGCCTTGTCTGTAGTTTCCAGCCTTGGTTGTGATGATCCCCCTGTGAGAGGCTTGATTCCACCTTACAGCCTAGAAAAAAATCAATTTTGTGTTCAGTGTCTTGGATTTCTTAGGGTTTCTCACGTGCCAGGCTTGTGGACGTGTCATTAGGATCCTAATGAGTGTGACTTGCAAAACAAGTTTTGCTCATTCTTCTTGAATCCTTTAATGCTCCAATCTCACATGGCCCTGTTGTTTATTAGCTCAGGAAGGTGAGTTCTAGCAACTGCAGCCACGTGGGATATTGTTCTTCAAAGCACTTGTGCAGAAGTGCTTTTCAGCCATTGTGGACTGTATGATTTGTAGGGGCTGTGTTTTGTTTGTGAGGAGCTGTCTTGATTTGACAGCTGCTGCACAAGAAGCCAGAGGTTATTTGAACTGCTTGAAGATGTTTCTGTAGGTTGTATTTACCCACCATGAGAGTGCTGGATATTTTTTCACTTGCTTGTTTGACTTGCTTATTCTGTTCCAAGGATTGTGGATGTTGAAGGTGAGAACCTTAAGCCAAATTTCCAGCCAGAGGGTTGTGTCTCACCCCCCTTGGCATAGCAGCAGTTACACACATGTACATATCCATGTGCATCCAAAGATTTCTTGTTTTTCTCTAAAAACCTGCCAGATTAGCTTCACTTTAGACAACTATACTTTATTCTGTGAAAAAGCAGGCACTTTAGCACTTTATTAATGAACAACTACCTTTAAACAGCTGTCAATGTTTGTATTATTTCAAAAAAATTAGTTATACAATCTGAAGACCAAGAGACCATTGTAAATATCAGTTGTTTCCACCTTCAGAAACTGAAGATAATTTAAAACAACTGAATTGTGTTGTTTGGCAAGTTTTAACCTAAACAAAGTCTGGTATATCTTCCTTCAGTTTAACTCCTATTAGCAGAGAAGGGATTTATAGGTAAAATAACCTATGGAATGAGAACCATCCTGCTTGGAGGATGTTTCCATTTTTCAAGCTGTAATTAAACAGATTATTAGTATTCTGAGAGTGGAGTCCTGTTCTGCACTAGAAACATTTCTCTCCACTGTTAATTAGGGTACTGTGGATTTCTTAAAATAATATTTCAGCTCTGAAGAGTCGTGATTCTTGTGTGGATCTTCAGAAAGAAAGTGTCAAATGCCCTTTTTAGGGGCAGAATTTGACAGCTAGAGATGAGAGCTCTTTGCTACTGGGAATGAATAGTTTGAGTTTTGAAAGCTCTTGTTCTTCTTGGTGAGTTCTTTGTGGGTCCTCAGGATGTGTTGGTGAAAGGGCAAAGTGGGATAATTCCAACAGGTTAAACCAGTTTCATTTTCTGTTCCCAACTTGTATTGGCATCAGGAGGGGGAAATGACTCTCCTGTGTTGTGCAGTGTCTTTCTGCACGTTGTTTTTTGAGGATAGGAAAGGTGTTGGTTCAGGCACATGGCCAAATAAAAATCCTGGGTCCCCATTTGGTGTATACTGCAGCAAAAGCACAGATTTCTACAGAAAGTTGTGAAATGTCAAAATGTTAATCCCTGCAGTTAAAATACCCTGTTGATAGTGTTTCAGCATGGTTTGGCTGAGTTTTCTGGGAAGTGAAATAGAGTGTTACTGAACTGCTTCTTGACTTGAGGAAATAGCTTGAGTGCCTGTGTCCCTTCCAGCAGAGATTTTAAGTGTGTTCCTTCTCAATCTGAATGTTGAAACACTCTGACAATGAAGCATCAAAAAAAAAAAAGATGCAGAAGAAAGTGGTAGAGAAACTTCAGCTGCCTTTGGGGGACATGATGTTCCTTTATCTACACAGGGAGTAGTTCTGCAAGCAGTGAGTTCTTCAGGACTCCCACTATTGTTTGCAAAGAGGCTTGTGAGGAAAATATTTTGAGGGAGAATGTTGAGCCAAAGGTTTGTTTAATGAAACATGTGAATAGTCCATTCTTATGTTCAAACAGTGAGCAGTTATCCTTCTTTTTTGATGAAATACAGTATTAAAGGTAGCTAGAGACCCTCACAAATGGTTTGGTGTTTTTGGGACTTTGAGGGATTAATTGTAGTGTAAATGGTGAAAGAGAACTCGAGTTCTAATAATGTTTTTGTTTATACCTGTGAATTTCAGTAGTTGGAAAAGCTGCTAAGGTGGTGGGGGGAATAGGTTGTGTATTTTGGAGCTGGGAAAGGCAGAAAGTGGAAGTGATCACTGCATTGCAGAAATGCAGAATACAGATCACAATATGAATGAGCCCAGATGAAATCTGCCTGCTTTAGGATCAACTGAAAGGTTAGAATAGATTCAGCAATGGTGGAATTGAGTGCTTTCCCCTGTATATTTATATTCCTATTTACTCACTTGCCAACCTATTGACCAAACCTGCTTTTTTTTTCCTCTTGTGATGTGATCTAACCCATTCATTATTCACTAACAGCAGGGGTTACCAGGGAGTGAGCTGTGGTCTAAAAGAACAGTGCCAGAGAGGCACAGCTTGCTTTCATCCTGCATCTGAGGGAATCCTCAGAAAGTGACAGAGACTGGGCTAGAAATTCTTTGATCATGTTCTTTGATTCATATTTATGATGAATAAGATTCATGTGTGAACTTGGTGTTTCTTTTCTTAGGGCTGATGAGTAACTAAGCTGTGATTTAAATGAGGGTGGGCATTAGAAACTTAATGTCTGAAGGGTTGTCCAAGCTCCACTTGAAACTATACAAGTGGGGGTCTGCAGGAAACAGATTCCTGTTTGTCATTTTATTGGTTGCACTCTGTGCTTTTGGAATACAGCAAATGCATATCTAGATCTGTATTGGTGTTTTGAAATAAAGAGAAGCAGGATCTTTTTGGGGGGAATCAAAGAGGATTGCTGGAATTGGAGCAAAGATGTAACTTTATTGTAAAAACGTTGCAATATCAAATTCGAAGTGTGTTAAACCTCCTTCAACATGGCCAAAATCTTACCTTAGTCCAGTTAATGTAACTGTAAACCAAGAAAGGCTTTTCACCATAATTTGTTCTGATCTAAATACTTGGTGTTACATGGGCATGGGGTACAGACCAAATAAGGGAAACAGTTTTCACTAGGACAGTTTGAACAGGCTCCACTGTAGGGGTTTCTTTAGGGATCAAAGCAGCCCTGCCACTGCCATCACCACTGTCTTGTTCACTGCAAAGCTTCTGCCTTTTGAGATACTGGCACATTACAATGATGTACTCATTTTCTTTCTTCACCATCTAAAGATTCAGAGTGGGAAGGAATATATGGTATGTGAAACACAGAGATTTGTTGTGCTTTTGAGTAAGTTGGATAAACTCAGTTGAGTGCATGTAATTGAATTATTAATATTATATCTCTCTGAGATTTTGCATGATTTAAATATTTTTTTCTATTCTAGTAGGCTTTTAGATTAGAAAAAGTCTAGTCTAATCCTGCTCTTAGTCAAATTAACTTCCATGCTTTGACAGTGTGTTAAATGTAGCAGCTTCATATTTTTTAGCTGTTTTCCAGATGGATTTTGCTGTGAAGAACAATCTCATTGTCATAACACTTAAATTGCTGCCTTTAGATATCAGATGGCTGTTACCTTACCAGCTCTGAAAGCTTTACTTCTGGAATTCTTTGGCAAAGATGATTTTAACCTTTCTTCAGAGGGGATGGGGAGTGGAAAGAGAGGAGACAAAAACTTACCAGTTTTATTTTTGGAAGTATAAAAATTGACTAGGGTTCTCCTCAATCTCTCAGGTTGCCTACATATTTATATATATCTGTGTAAGTATGTCAGAGGTAGTAATAAGTAATCACTAAGTTCTTCATGATTGTACCATTAACAATTTGTTTCATGATTCTACCATTAACGATTTGTGCAATCCTCCTTTTAACAAGAATTTTTTCAGTTCTGAATATAGTTTTTATTACCTTCTCCTTTCTATTTTCCTTCTGCTGTATTTTATTTTTCATGCAAGCTGGATTCTTCTGTAAGATGGAACACCCTTTGCTCTCTAGTTCCAATATGGGAAACAAATTATTGCTGCTTAAAAACTTTTTTCCATTCAGTATTGATTTCAGGACTACTTCTTATATTAGTACTTGGAGTAGCTTCAGCCAAAAGGAATGTGGGGAGAGTTTGGGCAGGAGAAAAGCAGCAGTGCTTTATTGCCAATCCTGTGTAGTGCAGAGTTCTCTTTGCTCTGTGTCTCTCCCTCCTCTCAGCAGGTGGATGTGGTGCTGTCCTTGGGAAGCTGGGAGGGAGGGGAGCTGAGATTGGAGCTGTGGAAAATGAAGCAGTTTTTGCTCTTGGAAGTTGGAGCTCACCAGAAAGTGACTCTTCTCCTGAAATGTGTCAGGAGAGAGTGAGGAGGTAGACAAGCCTCAACCTCTTGTATCTTCTGCAAGAAGAGTCTTAGTAGTTTATTAAAAAAACCTCAATTACACTGACTTGAAATCTGTATTTGCTTTTTTTATTATTGTCTGCATTTGTCAGTCATGTAGTTTCCTTAGCACATGGTGATAAAATTACAGTTTAGAAGTGTTCAAAAGAGAGTTTGAATATTGGCTGGATGCTTTGAGGTGTGCAGATGATCGGATCTGAATCAGTTTTTCAGATTTCCCTTTTTGGGATTTTTTTAATGTTCTGTATCTTAATATTCAACCATGGTGGCAGTAACCAGTGCCAGGCACTTGCTCCATACTGGACTAACTGGTAGGTCAGGTCAGGAGTGTGGATGTGGAGCCACACCTCCTGGAGCTGGGGGAAGTGTCCTGTGGGGAGTCACTGCACTGGAGCAGGGCTGATTGCTGCCCAAACACTCTGGGTCATGTGCTGGGCTGGGGACACCTCCTGAGGTGGGCTGTGACACATCTGTCTGTAACACTGCTGGCAGTTCTGTAATCCTAGCAAATATTTGGGGTCTTTTAAAGTGTCAGAAGTAACTGAGATTTACTGAGTCGTCTGTCGCAGTGGTCACAAGGGTTGCAGGATGAAGAGAGAGATGAGAAGGTTGACCTCATTTTCAGAAGGCTTGATTGATTATTTTGTGATATATATTACATTATAACTATACTAAAAGAAATACAAGGAAAGGTTCTCAGAAGGCTAGCTATGCTAAGAATAGAAAAAGAGTGAATAACAAAGATCTGTGTCCCAGCAGAGAGCGAGACCCAGCTCTGCTGTGAGCGGTCAGTAAATCCAAACATCCACAGGAGACCAATCATGGATCCACCTGTTACATTCTACAGCAGCAGATAACCATTGTTTACACTTTGTTGCTGAAACTTCTCAGCTTCAGCAGGAAAAATCTTAACCAAAAGATTTTAATGAAAAGATGTTTGTGACAGTCGTCAATACTTTGCAGTGTAACACATGAATTGGTTGATTTTTTAAAATTGTTTGCTCAACTGTGACAAAATGTTACTGTTGTATGTTCAGGAAGTAATTATAAGCAAGTTTCTAAGAAAACAAATGGTAATAAAGTATATGCATAGCACAAATGATTAAGTTCTGCTTATTTCTAGAAAGTCAAGCTAGTTTTCATGAGATTAGTGCAAAACAAAATATGTGAAATATACTGCCACTTATCTTTGATTCTACTTATGGAAACAAGTGGCTTTTTTTACAGTGAGGTATGAGCATCTTACTTTCCTGCTATAAATTATTTTATGCTGTTTTACAGGCCTTACTTTGAAAGCTAGAACTTAAATCTCTAAATTTAAGATGAGCTGTAATATATTAAACATCTTGCACAAAAAGACAGTTTATATTCTTTGTGAATATGAATTATTTAAATACTTGAAGATTCAATACATACTAGGATATGATAAAAAAAAATATTGCATTGCATAAAGTTATCCTGGTTATATTCACCAGGAAAGTAGTTGCAGTGGGAGCAAAATGCACAGTGCAGATCTTCAGGGAGTTTTCCCCCTATGTAATAAAACTTGCTTCCAAACCAAAAATTGCTAACTTGTCATTTAGGCATCACCTTTCTCTGAAATTCTGCACAGCTTCTTAAAAGTTTTTCAAAACTTTGGCTGGAAAAAATCTCTGTAGATTCAGTTTTATCTTCTTCTCTGCCTTCTCCTCAGGCAGATTCATCTGTGCTTGTGCCATTCCTGCTGGGTGGCTTTAGGAACTGGTTAGACAGAGAATCTCCAGTGCTGGAAGCTCCAGAGCATGCCAAGCCCACTGCAGTCCTTGGGATCAGAAGGTTTTTTGGACTGCCAGTCCTGAGTTTTATGTACTGAAATATGTAACTCAAGGGTGAAGGGAACACTGAGCTGCTTCTTTTGGAAGAGCTTTGTGAGGGAAGGAAGAAATATGGAATAAAGCAGTGAGTGGTTTTTGGTGGCTCTGACTCTTGTTTAATGCAGCTCATGTTCAGTGTTCCAGTGCAGCCATCCTTAGAGCTGATTTGCAGACTGATATCACCCTCAGTTTTTGATTGTTTTTCTAAATAGCATCCAGCCTTTTTCTGTCCTTAACTCATGTTCTTCAGACTTTCATCTGTTCTTGTTCTCCCTGGAGTCTCTGTATGTGATCTCTGCTCTTCATAACTTTTTGCCCCAAATGAGTGGTGTTATGAAGCTGAGCTCTATTGATGCATGGAGAGAGGAGTGTTATTTCATCTGTCCTGCAAGCTGTGTTTTGTTTATACATCTCCATTTGTTGTCTTCCTTTTGCTTTTGGTTTGCAAGTTGAATTTGTCTTTAAATCTACCACTACTTTTCTGAAGAGCTATAACAAATTATTCCATATTTGTGCATTTGATTATTAATTTTCTGATTTGTGTTTGACTATGTCCTTTAAAAAAAAAACCTCCTCAACTCAGAATCATTATAAAGGCTAAAATTGTGTCTTTGCTTTCAAAGAATTAGTTGGCTTTTGAGTAGCAAGAATGTTCTAACCAACCTGGCCTGACTTCCAGCTGGCTTTGTCTAAAACCAAGGAAGCAGCATGTTTTGGAAGTCTCTGGAGGGAAAGCAGCAAGATTTGCTAATGAGAAAAGGATAAACTTGCAGTGTGGCTGTGCTTTTGGCTATCAGCCTTCACTTAGAGCAAGAGCACCCAGTACCTGATCCTCCCCAGCAGCAGAGACACAGCAAGAGATAGAACAACTTTATTCTAGTCTTTACACAGATTAAGAGCAAAGACCTGGAGGAAATAGTGAGAGAAGTTTGCTGTGGTAGAACCTTAATTGGCTGGACTTTTCCATTCTCACTGTTGGAAGCAGCTTCCTCCATTGGATTCCTGCTTGTTGCAGTTTCTCTCTGCACTTCTCAGTGCTCTGAAGAAGCTCAGTGGAATTTGCTCTGTGTAGTGCCACGTCTTGGATTCTGTGACCTCAGATGGACATCAGCTCCCATCTGAAGCACTTCAGAGACGTGGAACTGGGTGAAAATGCATCTCTTCCCTTTTGTTTATAAAACTGCAAGAGAGTGCTGCAAAAAATAAATGGATGGGATGACCTCCCTGGGATGTTCTTGTAGAGGGGTGTTAGCAGTAGATGGGTGTGTTCTTTCTTCAAGTTGGGTCAATATTGGGTAAAGTTGGGTAAAATAAATTCCATATTTTCTTTCTAAAGACTCTAGTATCCTGATTTTGGCAGTTTGGTACTCCAATCTACTGTGGCATTCTTTAAGGTTTTCCTTTCAGGGTCTTTTGTTATGCAACATGTATGTAATGATGGCAGTACACTGAAAGGCTGTGGATCATTTTAGGCAGAGGAGAGGGTTTCATGAAGAGTTTCTCAAATGTTCAGTTTGAGACAATTTATACACTAGTCTGTGCTATACACCATTAGTGTGGTGATTGTTTTTTTAAAGAAGTGGTGCACTTGATCACTCTCTGAAAATACTCAATATTTTGGCTTGCTTTGCCATACATAATTAGCATCAACTAGGGGCTAAAACTCTGTGGGCTTCTGAATTAGCTCAGTGATTTTACTGACACTCAATTTGCTCTTAGATCTTTGTTTGAAAATGTAGTAGCATTTTAAAGTGTCTTTATATCCAGTCAGTTGCTGGGTACTGTACTGAGTCAGAGTTGCTTTGTGGTTCAGGAAGGCAATTGCAGCCCACTGGGGCTCAGTTTGCCCCTGACTGCCACAAACTTTGAGAAGAGTTCAAGTGGGCTGTTTGTCTATAAATAGCACTCAAAGGTTACTTGAGTTCTTGCCTTCCTGCATCTCTGTTGTGCAGGGGGGGTCATATCCTGGAGTCAGTCTCCACAGGGGTGTGATACTTTCCCTTCCTTTAGGTTACTCAAAAAGCAGAAAGTAAATCTGCTGTCTACCCCTTGTCCCACTAAATAGGTGGGAGTGTCTGTAAGGTAATTGTTTTCAAGGGCCACAAGCCCTAAAGAGGATGACACATGAAATACTGAGCTGAGAAGTCAAGGACAGGAATTCTGTGCACCTTTCTCAGCATTAATATTTTTTTCCTTCTGTTGATATTTCTCAGGGATATGTGAGGTTTTCCTTTGCTCCCTATCCTCCCACAGTGGGCAGTGCCATTTCCACGTTCCTCCCTCCCTTGTTAGTAGCAGTCTTAGCTCTTGGACATGTATCTTTCAGATTCTTGGAGCCAAGCAATTGTCAGACTTGAAATGAGAAAACATTTCTCTCTGATAAGCCATGAAAGGAAGAACCGGGAAATGAAGAAAAATTGCCAACCATTAGCTGTGATATTTTTTCTGTAAAATAATTAAATAAATGGTACATATTTCCATATTTGATGGCACAAAGTAAAAATGTGTAGCTTTCTTTACAGAGGTGATAAGTTCTGCTTCTGGATCATTTAGCAAGTTCCATCACTTGCAAATTTGCATCACTTCCATAAATGCATCCCATGCAAAACCAGGACACCACCTTTGTAGCTGCATGGGTAAATATTGTGTGCATTACAATCTTAGCTTAAAATAAATTCCCCAAGAGTGACTTAGGGGTTTAAAACTACTTCATACCAGCACCCAGAAGCAATCAGATTCTTCCTTCTCTTCCTTGCCATAGAGGAGTGTCTGAGCTGATGCCCAAAGCTCAGAATTTGAGCAGAGCTGTGATTCTGGCAGGGCACTGGGTGGGTGACAGCAGCTCCCTGTGCTCGGTGCAGGGATGGGCTGGAGTGCTCTGGGATGTGCTGGGTTATGCTGGGATGTGCTGGGTTATGCTGGGATGTGCTGGGGTGCAGTGGGATTCTCTGGAGTGCTCTGGGATGTGCACTGGGGTGGGCTGGGATGAACTGGGATGTGCTGGGATGTGCTGGGGTGCACTGGGATTCTCTGGAGTGCTCTGGGATGTGCACTGGGGTGGGCTGGGATGAGGTGCACTGGGATATGCTGGAGTCCACTGGGATGCTCTGGAGCCTGCTGGGATGTGCTGGGTTGCACTGGAGCATGCTGGGGTGCGCTGGAATGTGCTGGGGTGCCCTGGGATGCTCTGGGGTACCCTGGGATGTGCTGGGGTGCACTAGGATGCTCTGGGATGCTCTGGGGTGCACTGCAATGTGCTGGGGTGCAGTGGGATGCTCTGGGGTACCCTGGGATATGCTCGTGTGCTCTGGGGTGCACTGGGATGCACTAGAGTGCACTGGGATCTGCTGGGATGCTCTGGGGTGCACTGGGATGTGCTGGGGTGCACTGGGATGTGCTGGGGTGCAGTAGGTTGCTCTGGGGTACGCTGGGATATGCTCGGGTGCTCTGGGGTGCACTGGGATGCTCTGGGATGCTCTGGGGTGCCCTGGGATGTGCTGGGATGCTCTGGAGTGTTCTGGGGTGCACTAGGATTCTCTGGGTTTCTCTGGGATGCTCTGGGATGCTCTGAGGTGCACTGGGATATGCTGGAGTGCACTGGGATGCTCTGGAGCCTGCTGGGATGTGCTGGGATGCACTGGAATGTGCTGGGGTGCACTGGGATGTGCTGGGATGCTCTGGGGTGCCCTGGGATGCTCTGGAGTGTGCTGGGGTGCCCTGGGATGCTCTGGGGTGCACTGGAATGTGCTGGGGTGCAGTGGGTTGCTCTGGGGTACGCTGGGATATGCTCAGGTGCTCTGGGATGTGCTGAGGTGCTCTGGAGTGTGCTGGGGTGCCCTGGGATGCTCTGGAGTGTTCTGGGGTGCACTAGCATGCTCTGGGATTCTCTGGAGTGCACTGGGATGCTCTGGGATATGCTGGGGTGCACTGGGATGTGCTGGGGTGCTCTGGGATGTGCTGGGATGCGTGTTGGGGTGCCCTGGGATGCTCTGGGGTGCTCTGGGATGTGTGTGCTCACACTGCTGGGCAGGCTGGGGGGCAGGTGACTGCCCAGCTCAGGGATGTGCTGACTCTGCTGTTTATCTGTGTCCTGTTCCCAGGCAAACAAAGGCAGGCGAACAATTCCGGCCGTGGCTGAGGTTTTCCCTTAGCTAATCACAGCCAGGCTGGTGAGCAGCACACAACCAGAAGAGCGTTTGTTTAAAGTCTATAAGTATAAAATGGAGTTGAATGCTCTCTGGTGTGGAAGGTGTGGAGGGTTTGTGGCAGGAGGAGATAACAAAGTTACATTGGGCACCCCAAGTAGTTTGCTGTGGTTTTGCTGCTGTGGCAAATTATTCTGGGTGTGTATTGCTGGCTTTTATCTGTGTTAAGGGTGAAAAAAAAATCCCTGACTTGGTCATTCAAAAAAATTTTAAACAAAGTGCTAAGCTCCTATTTTAACTGTGATACCCAGTGTAACTCCCATTTAATCCCAGCAAAGCACCAAAACAAATTCAGGTTTTTCAGAGTCACATAGATAAACCACTGTTTAATCCCGTTCTTTTCCTTTATGATTTGAATTAAAGTTAGTACTGTGTTTTAAATACCTTTCTCAAATCTTCTATTTTCTTGCAATCAAAAGCAAGTTGGGAAGGTCTTAGTTGCCAATGGGTAAAGTGTTTTTTCTATTAAAAAAATAAAAACCAAACCAGAATAAACCCCAACAATTTAGGGAAGCTGGTGGAAATAGTTATTCTCAGACAGAGCTGGCAGTTGTTTTCACTATAATATTGCCTCTGTCCTGATTGCAGTTGTGCTTTAAAACACAAGGTAACTCAAGAGTCAGAGTTCCCTCCCAGATGGTTCCCCACAGTGAGATGGGTGGAAAAGCTGTTTGCTGCTGAAGTACATCTGTAATCATGACACCAGAGTCATTCATGATGCTTCCATACAAACTACATGCAATATGTGTGGGATCAAAGTGCCTTTGTTTGAGTGATCAGCATCATTTTCTGCACATCTGTGATGAGTGTGTCTGGAAATCCTGTTCCTGTAAGGGGTCAGCAGTGTTGAGGGTTGCATCTGGGAACTTGTTGCCTTGTAGTAAGGCAAATGTTTCTCTGATAGAGATTTAATAGAAAAAAAAAACTTTAAAAAGTGAAAGGTTAAATTTCTTTATAAAGATCCTGGATTAGGGAGCAAACATTTGGAACAAACATTGTGAATGAGTGACAGGAAGTTGTGTGAGGTGGGTAGGATGGTTTGGTGGCTGTTTGCTGTCCTATTCAGGCAGTAATCTGCTGTTCCTGCATGGTTTTCTCTCCTCTCACCAGTTCTGGTGCTGCCTAGAAAGACCTTTTGCTGGTCAGATTATCCTGGGCTGAGAGAAAACTCCTCCTCTTTTCCCCAGTGTGAGTGAGGGCAGTGGGGGAAACATGGGGAGAGGAGGAACACAAAGTCATCCTTCTGGGAGTGGCCAAGTGTTAGATTGGCACAAAAAAGCTCATGTCATTTTAGCTTTAGAAAAGTGTTCATACCTGGGAGAAAATGGATACCTAATAAAAACTTGGAAAAATCAAACTGACAGAAAAATTGAGAGTTCTGCTGTAGCAAAGTCTGGCATGGTCAGGATTTTAAATAAGATGAGGAGGTAGTTATGTGGATAATTTTTCTGGTATTATTCTGTCCTATCTGACCTCTCATATGTTAACAAATCTCTGCTAGGAGGTTTAAACCAATCTTTTATTTCAATGTTCTAATCCAAAATATGTCTGGTATTTCATATCTGTCAAATACCTGTATTCTTCCTTGCATTCTGAAAACAAAGGAGTGGGGTGGATTGGGTTGGCAGAGAGAAATGAAATTAAATTTCAGACTATTTGGGAAGATTGGGACTTTTCTAGAAACATCTGTAAGTATATAAAGCTGTTTTTCATTGCTGAATTTTCTTACTGGGTTTCCAAGCTTAACTAAAAATGGAAGTTGGTGGCTGAGGTAGTGAATTCCCTGATTAGGTCACCCTTATTGGAGTGACGTGAGACTAAATTGAAATCTAAATTTATAAATTGATACTTAATGAATCTAATTTCTCAAAAGAAATGTTAATGAATATTGACTAGTTAATCAAGGATTTGTGTTTGTGTGGAATCTAAAATTAGCTTTCAGAGTGTGTGATATTTAAGCACACTAATGTAAAAAGGAGATGATCTCAAAAAGGAACTCTTGCCATCAAAATGTTACTGAAATATCAGTAAGAACTAACTTAGCTGCAGAAGTGCTTCCTGGCTTTTGATTCTGGAAAAGGAAAATCTCAGTGCTCCAGCTGCTGTGCTGGAAAGAGGAGAGAATGTGGTGGAGATTGCTGGCTCCTGTTCCCACAAGTGCATTGAAAGAGATGTAAATGCAAGTGTAATATTAAATAGAGTTTGTAGTGTCAAGTAAGTGAAAAATGGGAGCTGGAATTAGGAGAAGTTTTCTCCCAAGCTGTGTGTATGTTGGAATGGCCTTTCAGGGTTTTTTTTTTCAGGCATTCCCTTTCACTTGTGAATATTGTGGGTGATTTCCTATTATGTTTAAGAGAGTGGATTTGTGAAGAAGGGATATTTTGAGATAAGGACCATAAAATACAGTCCAGCATAATAAATTTCTGCTTTTGCCAAAAAATGCTTAGCAGATGATCTGAATATGATTTTTCAGATTGCACTGAAAATGTCATTTTTGAGCATCACAGTTTGCTGTCAGGAGTATGATTTATAGCAATTGAGAACTCAGCTGCTCTTAAATCTATGGGGAACTGTGATGGTGACACATGAAATATTGTAAAATGCTAACTAATAAAATTTTAAAAAATCCCCTCAAGCTGTAGCTCTTAATTTCGTGCTAAATGAATTTTATTTAGCATGTCCAAATACTAATTGGGAAGAAGAAAAATAAAAATTGCAGCCAGTGAGTTCTGTTTGTGCCATGCACTTGGTAAGATGAGAAAATAGTTTTTTAGTGAAAATTTCTATCACCTGTATATAAAAGGATATTTTCTTGAGAGAAATACCCATACAGCAGGGCTGGTGGAGGTCCAGTGAGCTTTCATTGCTCTGGAGCTGAGCTGAAATCAGACCATAGCTGAATTTTCAGTGGTAGTGATTCCAAAGGGGTGTGTTTGGCTTGGAATGACTGAAACCTCAGTGTAGTTTTTGTAGTGTTTTAGAAAACAAAGCTAAAATAATCCCTACCATATCAAACTGGGAATAGTAGTGTTGAAATGGCCTACTGAAAAATGGAGAAGCATTCTGGATAATGCTTTTCTCCAAAAAATAGCCAAAAATCCCAAATGGGATTGCTCAGTCTGTACTCTCACATTATTTTCCTTATACTACAATTAGACTTTCCTTGTAGTTCTAATGTTCTTTAGCTTAGTGTGAACTAGTTTTTTTTAACAATACTTCATATGAAAGTTTTTTAAAGCATATGAATTTTAGATGAGTGCACTAGAATGAATTATTAGTATTTTCTAATTTCTTTACCTGAAGAGCACTACTCAATATGTGGCTTTTGCCTTGAGGACTTTAGCCTGAGCAATCAACATACAATAAGCTACATGTAAATATTAAAATATATTCAAAAAATTGTAAATATATTTATGTCCCTCATTCTGATGCTGCAAATTAGGTATCTTAATGCAGTGAAACTTGCAAATGACTGTTCCTTTGGGTTTGCTTTGCTTTGGACTGCTCTTTACAAGCAAATGGGGGATGCTTTTCTTTGGTTTACTGGCTCTGGAACTGATCTAATATGAAATTTGTGTTTGGGAAGATGTTTAGATATCATCAGAGAGGAGCCAAGTGCACATTTTTGTTATTCACACAGGCAGTGTGTAACTTTGCCACCTGAGACCTTAGAGAACAGCCCGTGTTCAGTTCTGCTTGTTGCCTTCTTGTAGCAGCTGGATGATGTGCAGGAGTTGAGACTGTTCTGGTGGGGTCACTGCTTGTTGGCACCAGGCTTTGGACAGTCTGGAACTTCTCAATTCCTCTGAATGGAGATTCCAGTAAAGAACCTAAACCAAAGTTCCCCTCCTCTCCTTCCTGGAACCCTCTTTACCTTGTTTGAGGTGCTGCTTGTACACCAGGCTGATTAGAACAGATTCCTGACAAAGAGACACATTTCTGGGCCATGATTCTCATTTTGTACTTCTTTGGGCCTTCTAAAGCTGTCCACATTTCCATCACAACCTGTCTTTGGGCTGTGTAAGCCCTTAAGGACTCCCAGCTGATTCTGTATGAACTGAAGCTGAGTTAGGCTTTGGGATGAGCATGAGTGTCGGTTTCTCGGCTGTTTTAATGACCTGGAAAGGCCCGGGGTGGCCTTGGGCAGCCTGTGCTCCAAAGGACGAGAAGAGGCTTCAGGTCTTTTCTCGGTCTCGGTGTTTATTAGTTTTTTATCTAAAAGATTTTCTCTCGGCCCGACAGAGGTCTGCACAGCAGCCAGCCATGAGCACACTGAGAGCCCCCGGGGCGGTCACCTATCTTTATACTCAAAACTACATATACAATATTTACCTATTTCCCCCAATACCTTCTACCCTTATTAACCAGTACACCTTTAGTAATAACCAATCCCAAAGTGCCAACATCACCACAGAAGATGGAGGCCAAGAAGAAGAAGAAGAAGGACAGGACACGCCCCAATTCCTCCATCTTACTTCTCTAGACCCCCCTGTACAGAAATCTTAAACCCTGTGTTTCACACTCTTAATTAACTTATCCCTTCACCATTCACCCCAGTGAAATCCTCCCATCCTCATACAGGTGTCGTCTCCCGTGTAGGATCAAAGTCCAGCCACCAGACACTTCTGGCAACATTCCAGGACTCCCGAGCCCCCCAAGGGTGGTCTCGGTCACTCTGCACATCAGTCCTGAGGTGCTGAGATCCCACACATGAGGGCATAAATTGGACATGCTACAAGTAAATGTCCTCCAGTGTGTGTTTAGAACCTGCAGTGTGCTGGAACTGACAGGGGAAGCACACAATCACCACTGAGTCTGCAGGGCTTTGTGAGGATTATTGGACATTATTATCTCTTGGGTATGTTGATGTTTTTGGAGCAGTCTCCTTTGATGTTCAAAGTGTATGTTGACACCAGCTGTGTCCTATAAGGGACTTAACTGTGTTTTCCAAAGGCACAAACCTTTTGGAATAACGGCTCCCAATATTCCCAGTTAGATTGTGCCTGGGCCAGTCTGACCCTCGCTGCTGGGCCAAAGGCAGCAACTGCAGTGTATCACCCCAGAGATACCTTGGCTTGCTGGTGGTTGCAGCTGGGCACTGAACAAGTCCAGGCTTGTTAGGAACCCCGTTTACCTCAGGAGGAATGGCTTCAGGCGATGGTGAAGAGAAAAAGGAGAGGATTCTGCTGGAGGGTTTAATGTCCAGAGGTTTATTCCATGGTTCCAGAGGTCTGAACGTGAGCAACTGCTCCAACAGAATCCTGACAGCATGGTCTGATCACCTTTTAAGCTCAGGGACAGGGGAGGGGAGGGACAGGTGAGCACCAACCAGGTGAGAGGGGCAGGGTCTCAGGGGAAGATGACACCCAGACAGGCCAATGACCTCTGGGCATAGGGGCATCCTTTGAACTTGACCAACCACACAACGCCTTGCTGGAATGTTCAGCCTGATTGACAGAACTCACTCAGCAAGGGGGCAAGGGGGAAGGGAGAGAGGTATAGGCACACCTGGGAGGTGACCTGGAAGTCTAAAACAGGACATTACAACACACCGCAACACAAACCTTTTGGTGTTTCCTTTCTTTTTTTCTTTTTGAGGCAATATCTGTATCTCTGACTAATTAAATTCAGGTCACACTAAGAAATTACCTGCTCATTTCATAAGGTTACCTTAAAACTTGGTAGTTACAAGGTGGGAATACCCCAATGAGTCTGAGAGTCAACAAGGAAATGGGAGTGTTGGATGTAGGAGCGTAGGTGTGTATCTGATGAGCAAACTTTTCCCTTGAAAGGTGAGTTCCTTGTTCTAATACACCTTTGTAATCAACTCCAGGCTAATTTAAATAGTTCAGTCATATGGCATTGAGGTGTGGAACATCTGGCCCCGAGTTCAGTCATTGACTTTTCCATTGTTGAATAGTGCTGCTGGCCTTGTTCCTGTGGGGTTTGTGAACAGCTGGCACGTGGCTCCAGCAGCAGGTGCTCAGACAGAGCTGCCCACCACAGAAGATGTGAAGATGTGCCTGGCATTTCTCATCTGAAGATGTGCAGGCTTTGCCCTGCAGAGGGTAAAGCAGGAACATCACAGCACAAATGAAAGTCTCTTCACTCTATGTTCTTCCAGTTATGAATTGTTCAGGAATGTCCTTAAATAGTGATTTTCAGGCCCTCTGTTCTTAGGCTGTTAGAAGGCACAGGCTTTGCAGTGATTGTGTCCAAGCTATTTTTGAGTTCACCTTTTTGGTCTTTGCATGGCAGCTTATGTTGGATGAAGGCACTTCCTTTTGGCTTGCTTAAGAACATACTCTTCATCATTTTAGTGTTGAGCTTTAACACCTTGCATTAGAAGCATCACCCTCTCCATACAATTAATGGCTGTGGACTGTTCTCAATAAAAAAACAACAGGTCCCACATTCTCTTTTCAGACTTAAACCTGCAACAGTGATCAGTCCATGAAAAGATGGAAAGGATGGCCTGTGTGTAATATTCCAGGAAGCACAGAATATCAGACCTTCAGATCTGTTAGAGACTGTAATAATGTGAGAAATTGTGGTCACTCTTGTACAAGAGTGTGTGGAATGGTCCTGAGGATGCTTTCAGTATTTGTTGGATGGGAGGATGCAAGAAGAATTTTGGCCAAGATCCTGCATGTAAATCAGACTGCTGGAGTCCCTGTGTGTATGAGAGTGACACAAGAACAAGTGGTTTGGGCACAAAGTGAAGTAAATTAGAGATTAAAAGACACATGAGCATTCCAGCATTGAGATTCTGGCATAGTCATCCTAAATCATAGCAAAATAAAAACTTCAGATTGTTATTATATACTAAATTATTGAGTATAATGTGCAAAAGGGAGGTGAATGAATGTGTGTCTGCAATGGTAATTCTTGTAGTCTGTCTCCCTTTGACTCCAGCTAGCCAAACAAATGTCAGCTCTGATGCTTTCTGTGGCTGTTGATTAGTTATGGCAATATAAAAATATGAAATTGAGAGCTGGGGATGGCACCTGGGTTGAGTTCTAGCTGGTGAGGTAAATTAAAGGCACCTTCCACTTACCCTCTGAAAGGCCTTGATGTGGTTATAGCTCATTTTTTGAAACAAAGTCTGAAACAGGAGTGAGCTGTAAGTGTGCTCTGACTGTCCAGAAGAAGAGCCAGGGACCTGTGGTTGCTGAAAATCCATGAAAAAAAAGATACTTGGGAATAGGAGAGCTGTAGTTGGTCAAGTTTGTCTGTCTGAACCAGGCACAGAAGATCTGGATGTGTTTAAAAAAAGACTGGATATGGCACTGGGTGCCATGGTTTAGATGAGGAGCTGGAGCATGGGTTGGACCCAATGATCTTTAAAGTCTATTCCAACCCAGTGATTCTGTGAATTCTGTGAATTTTTGATGTGACTTCTGCCTTCAGAAATCCCAGATATGAATGCCACAACAAATTTTAAAACAGAGGAAATATCAAGTGTAGGTCCTGCTTGTCCAGGCAACCTGTCAGTTCTACTGCCTTGGTGGGCTGAAATGATGGAGATATCCAGTGTAGCTGCACATAGCCAGATCATGTGGGCTTTTGGGTTGTGTGGGGTTTTGATGGTGGTGGTTTGGTAGTTCTTTGGGTTGGTTTCTTTTGGCTGGACTTTGTATTTTCCACTTCTTTTGTCAACAGCAGAGCTGTTAACAGTTCCTTCAATTAGAGCTTTTTAAAGTGGAGGGAAGCTGCAGTTGTGTTGCTCCTTGTAAGCTAAATCTGTGCATTTTTAGCCTTTGCCCAGGGGTCCTGTGGATTTCTCTGGAGTACTTTTCCATGTTGTTTACCACGGTGTTCAGCTCTGGTTGCAGCAGTCCCAGATGAGGCCTCAGTGCTGAGTTGTGAAGACTTAATTCTTTGTGTTTCCTTCAGCAGTGCTTTATGTACACTGCAATGCAGCGAGAGCCAGCACTGCCACCAGAAATAGCTCGTGTAAACATCTCAGCAGTTACTCTGGGAGCCACTGGGGAAGCAGAGCTGTGGAAAAGCTGCCACTTTCTTGGTGTGTTTGGTACTAAATGGATGTCCTGACCCAGTTTTGCAGTGACTGTTCCCCACTGTCCCACCTGCAGAGATGACAGGACTTCCAGCCCACCAGCAAATCCAGTTCACATGAATACATCAGGCATGAGCTGTGGCATTTGAGGCTTGTTTATTAACTTTGCTATATTTACCAGCAATGGCCACGGGAGTGATGGCCTCAACAGTTTGGAGGTGGAATGGGTCGTGTGGCCAGTGGCCTCCAAGAGTCCATGGCCCCTCATTTTTGTGCTCTGATTGCTCTGGACTAGCCAGGCTTCCAACACAGACAGCTGGATGTGTGATTTCTGATTTCATTGCAGAGTGGGCAGTCAGTTCTGAATTGGTTTTTGTAGCCCCTTGACAGTGCTGAAGGGATCCAGATGTGGGATGTTGGAGCCAGGGAGGAGGTGCACAAGCCTCTAATGCAGCTCATTGAACCTCCATTGCTAATTTCCATCAGCTGCACCCCAGGGGAGGTGTCTGTCTGTCTGTCTGTCTCAGTGGCAGGAGAGGGATTCTCCATCATGTCCAGCACCACGTCCCAGTGCTGCCAGCCAGCACTTGCAGCCCTGCACAGCCGTGCAGGAAAAGGTCACAGTGTGCCTGGTGTGTGCTGGCATAAAGAGATTTAGGGCGGAGAGATTTGGTAAGTATTGATTCTGACATTATTGAGAAACAAATTGGATGTTCTCAAACTGTGGAAATACATTGTCTGAAGACAATTCAAACTTAAAATACGATTTATTCTGTAATAATTCCAAGCTGGGTTGTGGGAAATCAAACATTTACATTTACATTGTGGTGTAAATCAAGCCTACAGAGAGATGCAGATACCAAATAGCAAATCTTCTGAGGGATAAGGTGCCTTATTTCCAGAGGTTTCTATCTAATTTGACCCTTTTTAACAGCTAAGGAATTGAAGAGTTACTGATTCATGACTGGGGAACGTGGCTGATCTATAAACCAGTAACCATTTGTTTTTTGTAGCACGTGAAATTGATTGATTCATGTTTGGGTTTTTTTGTGGGTGGCCGGGAGGTGTTTGTGCTGTTTGTGCATTTGTACCTGAAGATACAAGCCCTACCCGCACTGCAGAGTTTGTTTCCACATGTTAAACTATGAGGAGTAAAACCTGTGTGAAGTAAAACTTGAGCAAAGAAACTGTTATAAAAAAAAGAAACTGTTTAAAAAGTTCCTTGAGTCTAAGCATTTCTACTGTGTTATGTCTGTGAAGAAGAGGCATCAATTTCAAGTTCACTTAGAATATTTGAAATTTCATTTTCTTACTTTTGGTCCTGTAGCTAGAGCAGGGCAGTTTAGAGTGGTAAATTGGTGGAATTTAAACTAATAAACATTTAAGTTTTTCCTACTCTTAAAAATTATATATATTAGAACTCAGTCTGCTTTGCTTTGGGTGGGAAAGGGGTAATAAGTGTTTTAAGTTGAAAAATTCTTCACATTCTGAAAATATTAAATCACATCTGAGCTTCTTTTAAGTTCTTCAAAGGTATGACTTGAGACTTCAGAACAAGTAACAAAGCTGCCAATTGAAAGATACAGGGTTTTACTGCTATGTTATAGTTAATTAAATATTCGGGTCTTGAGCAAATGTTAGCAGATAGTTTAAGTAGCTAATTATCTGGCATGTTTGCAAATGATTTTTAACTAATAGTGCATGTGGCTGAACTCTAAACTAGTGTCTTTGCATTTCTTTTGTGTGACTCTCATACTAACCCGACTGATGACCGATGGTGCACTGAAGGAATTGGTAAATTGTCCACTGCCGATGGCAAAGCCTTCGCAGATCCCGAGGTTCTCCGGAGACTGACGTCGTCCGTCAGCTGCGCGCTGGACGAGGCGGCCGCCGCGCTGACGCGCATGAGGGCCGAGAACAACCACAACAACGGACAGGTGGACAAGTACGTGCTGGGCACCCTGCTTCTGCAGCTAAATCCAGTTATTGTACATACTGACTGCTCCTGGTTCTACAGCTGTGGGGTTTTATTTCAGATACAGTTCATTGTACATAGTGACTGCTCCTGGTTCTACAGCTGTGGGGTTTTATTTCAGATACAGTTCACTGTACATACTGACTGCCCCTGGTTCTACAGCTGTGGGGCTTTATTTCAAATACAGTTAGTTGTATGTACTGATCACCCCTGGTTCTACAGCTGTGGGGTTTTATTTCAAATACAGTTAGTTGTATGTACTGATCACCCCTGGTTCTCCAACTATGGGATTTTATTTCAGATGCAGTTACCTGTATGAACTGACCGCCCCTGGTTCACCAGCTATGGGGTTTTATTTCAAATCCAGTTAATTGTACATACTGACCACCCCTGGTTCACCAGCTGTGGGATTTTATTTCAGATCCAGTTAGTTGTATGTACTGAGCACCCTGGTTCCCCAACTACAGAACGAGATTTTATTTAAAAATCAATTAATTTTACATACTGACCACCTCTGGTTCCCCAAATATGGGATTTTATTTCAAATTCAGTTAATTGTACATACTGACCACCTCCCTAGTTCCCCAGCTATGGGATTTTATTTCAAATCCATTTAGTTGTACATACTGACCGCCCCTGGTTCCCCAGCTACGGAATGAGATTTTATTTCAAATTCAGTTAGTTGTACGTACTTTGCACCACTAGTTCCCAAACTATGGGATTTCATTTCAAATCCAGTTAGTTGTATGTGCTGACTGCCCCTCTTTCTCCAGCTATGGGATTTTATTTCACATCCAGTTAGCTATATGTACTGACTGCCCCTGCTTCTCCAATTATGGGATTTTTTTCCAAGTCGAGTTAGTTGTATGGACTGAGCACCCTAGTTCTCTTACTATGGGATTTTATTTCAAATCCAGTTAGTTGTACATACTGACTACCCCTGGTTCTCCAATTATGGGATTTTATTTCAAGTCCAGTTGGTTGTATGTATTGAGTAACCCTGGTTCCCCAGCTATGGGATTTTATTTCAAATTCAGTTAGTTATACGTACTGACCACCCCTAGTTCCTTAACTATGGAATGGGATTTTATTTCAAATCCATTTAGTTGTACATACTGACCACCCCTGGTTTACCCACTATGGGATTTTTTTTCAAATTCAGTTAATTGTACATACTGACCACCCCCATTCCCCAACTATGGAATGGGATTTTATTTCAAATTTAGTTAATTGTACATACTGACCACCCCTAGTTCCTCAGCTATAGAATGGGAATCTATTTCAAATTCATTTAACTGTATGTGTTGACCACCCCTAGTTCCCCAAGTATGGAATGAGATTTTATTTCAAATTCAATTAATTTTATGTACTGACCACCCCTGGTTCCCCAAATAAGAAATTTTATTTCAATTTCAGTTAATTTTACATACTGACCACCCCCCTGGTTCCCCAGCTATGGGATTTTATTTCAGATTCAGTTCTATGTATGTACTGACCACCCCCATTCACCAACTACGGAATGGGACTTCATTTCAAATTCAGTTAATTGTACATACTGACCACCCCTAGTTCCACAGCTATAGAATGGGATTTTATTTCAAATTCAATTAATTTTATGTACTGACCACCCCTGGTTCCCCAAATAAGGAATTTTATTTCAAATTCAGTTAATTGTATGTACTGACCACCCCTAGTTCCCCAACTATGGAATGGGATTTGTTTTCAAATTCAGTTAATTGTGCATACTGACCACCCCAGTACCCCAGCTATGGAATGGGATTTTATTTCAAATTCAGATAGTTTTATAGTTACAGCTTCTGCTAGCAGTAATGGAGCTGTTTTACTGCTGGCAGAAGCAGATTGCATCTCAAGGTGTAACTACTGTCCAATCAGGTTATTCACTTCACTGGATAAGAGGAAAGTACAAAAAATGTTACTTTCTAACATGATGCTCTGTGTACCAGAGAGCTGAGTTCTTATTCAAGAAAGTTCAACTTCTTAGCTGTAGAATACAAGTAGGTGATTGCTCTCTTAATTGCAGAAGTTTGTCTGATTGGAGTATTCACGTTAGTGGTCTCTGTGATACTTGGCTGCTGACTTTTTGGCTTTGTCTGCAGTAGGAATTTCCCTTGCACCTGCAGTCAGCAGTTTGTCATGGTCACAGCCTCTGTGTCTCTGGCATTCCCTGAAGGGGGAATAGCATCAGAGAGGGTTGCTCCTGTCTTGCAAACACCACAAAAACCAGCTTTGAGCACTCCTCTCTGCATTTACTCTGTATGAGAGCATATTACAAGTTAGCAACTGCTGGAAAGTGTCTTATCTCCATTTCACTCATGCAAATAATTGTGTACATATATAGATAAACTCAAAATACATATATATAAGGTGTATTTGCAAGTGAAGCTTAGCACTGAAGCCCAGACTCTTTACTGAAAGGCTTCCTCCTTGCCTAGGAAAGCTGCCCAGCTGTTGCAGGTGTGTTTTGAGCTGACTGGTCCCTGTTTTGCAGTCGCAGTTTGGCAGAGGCGTGCTCCGATGGGGATGTGAACGCTGTCCGCAAGCTGCTGGATGAGGGACGGAGCGTAAATGAACACACTGAAGAGGGGGAGAGTCTGCTTTGCTTGGCCTGCTCAGCAGGGTATTATGAATTGGCACAAGTAAGTAACAATTACAGTTAGAACTAAACATTTGTGAAGAATTATCTGAGGGGCTTCTTTGATGGGTAAACATTTTAGCTATTGTGGTTGTTATAATTTTTTATTATTTCAACAGAATATCAGTGCGTACAGCTATTGTGGGTTTCTAGTTATTGTTTGAGTTTCTGTAATGGAAAATGCAGTCACAGATGCTTTAGGTTGAAGGGACTTGTCTGAGGAATGAATCCTGTGTTTTGTGATGTATCTACTTTTCTGGCATTGTTCTAGATGCAGTCCAGCTGTTCTGCCGAGCAAGAGTATCTAAAATAGCAGTAAACCCAAATATTACAACTGGTTACCTTCTAAAAGCTCATGTCTCAGTCACACAATCCTTTTTCTACATCACATTTATATCAACAGTGCATTAATTTCTGTTAATTTTGAGCTATATTGCTGCCCTTGTATCTAAGGGCAGCTGCTTTGAAATGTTTAGGTGATAGTTCTCAGAAATGCATTCTGATGCCAAAACACAGGGCAGGGAGACAACTTCTCGCCTGTGTGCTTGACCTGGTCATTATTGCAGGTGATATTTTCTGTGCTGTCATTCTGGTCAGTAAATTGCCCCGTGACTTGTGAAAATGTCCATATTTCACTGGAACTTAGATATGAACAAATGCAGAAACTCAGGATTTTCTGCAGCAGAGCCCAATGCAGGCAGTAACTGTGCATGATCTTGGGTGTGGCACTGGGTTGTGAGGGGATGTGGCAGCTGGCTGGGGAACCAGTCTCACTAAAAACAAAAGGTTGGTGTTGCAGTTTGCTCATTGTAGTAATTTTTTTTCCCCAGGTGCTTCTAGCCATGCACGCCAACGTTGAAGATCGAGGGAATAAAGGGGACATCACTCCCTTGATGGCAGCTGCCAGTGGAGGCTACGTGGATATTGTTAAACTCCTCCTTGTCCATTGTGCAGATGTCAATGCACAGTCCTCCACAGGTAACTGGGGAGCACAGTAAGGCTGGCACATAAGGCACACAGCTCCTCTGAACATCTGTGTTTTTGTCTAACACTTTCATTCACAAGAAAACGTGACAGGAACTGTTAGGAATAGACCAGATCTGCAGTGAATGTGTTTGGAGTCTGAACTGGCCATTATTAAATATGGGTTTAAATATAAATTCTAATGGAAAGCACTGTTCCTGCAAAAAACACTCTGGTGTTAGAGAACAAGAAAAATGGAGTTTATCTTTTCTCATTGGTATAATCCAAAATTACCCAGTAAGATGGCCATGGGACACATCCCATAATACCAGTTATTTCTGTCTGTTCCTTTTTACTGAAGAGTAGTTAAAATTTTGAGTGCATTGAATGTTCTCTGTATTGCTGGTTCTTGAGCACAGCTTAACTGACCTCCTGACAGCATTAACCTACAGTTGGATTCTGTTATTAAGATAGAATTTAAACTTTTTCCAAATTTTCAAACAAGTCATGTGTCCAAACTATGAGATATTCTTTTATCTTTTTGTTTAGCCGTTTTAAGCTAAGTTACCTTAAAATTGACTGTAGCATTTAAAACATGAGCCATATGTGAGTGTCTGTCACTTACAGTACCAGAGTTTTAAATTATAAATTTATTCTCAGCCAGCAGTAGAAAATTTTCAAGGAATTACAGGATACAATCTCAGGCAAAAACAAAAAGAGACAAAACAAAAAATCACCCCCCAGCTCTACAGTAACAATTACTTATTGATTTTTTTGTGCATGTTTATTTGATCTAATTTTGCTAAAGTAGGAAACATAACAGTCAAACTGAAAAAATCAACTTTCATGTTACAGTCATTTTGGGTTTTATAACAAACCTGGAACGATGGGGTGGAGGACCATTGCTGTGAGGTGAAAGGCTGCTGCTGGTGATGTCCTTGGGTTTGTTGGAGCTGTTAACATTGATCTCCTTCCTGTGTTGGGGTGGGTGATGGAAGGGCTCTCATGCAACCTCTCCTCTGCAGGGAACACAGCTCTCACCTACGCCTGTGCCGGGGGCTTTGTGGACGTGGTGAAGGTGCTACTGAAAGCTGGTGCTAACATAGAAGACCACAATGAGAATGGACATACCCCCCTGATGGAAGCAGCCAGTGCAGGGCATGTGGAGGTTGCAAGAGTATTGCTGGAATATGGTGCAGGAATCAACACTCACTCCAACGAGTTCAAAGAAAGTGCACTTACACTCGCATGCTATAAAGGTATTGTCTCTTGCCTTGCTTTGTAGTTTTGTTTAAATTTGTTTGCTTGGATTTATCTGACTAAAACTTTCAGCAATACTTTTAATGTCTTCCTAAGAGTTTTGTAAAACTGGATTTTGGTTTTAAGCTGAGTGTCACTAAACGTTCCTCTGTGGTGTCATGGTGTTAATTCTGCATTTGTGTCCAGATGTAGTGGACATGTTTGACATGTTGCAGATGAAATTTTTAACTGGCTGTGTCCAAACTTGTGCCTTGACAAACCACCATTCTCTCCTCCTACCTACTACCACATTCCCTATTTCGTTCCCAGTTCCCTCACCAACTGTCTGTGAAGACTGAAAACATCTCTGTTGGTTCTTCAGAAAATGCAGAGTTGGAATGTGTGTTTGTGTAATATCTGATGGAGAGACAATGCCTCCATTATTACTGGATTCTTTTCTTTCAGTGTAATTTGGGAGAATGCTGTGAATTCTTAAGTGTGATGAACTTTTAGGGACTTCTGACATAATTTCTTTTGCTATTTAAAGCTTCTATATAAAGTAACAGTGCAGTGGTAACCCACTGTGCTTCTATGGTTTGCTCTCCAACCATTGTTTTTCTACAAATAGAAAAGAAGGATGTGGATTATTGTCATGGTATCTTTAGGCTTTGCCTCTGTGGTTAAGATTGAGAATACATACTATGTATAACTATCTGAGGACTTGCATCTGGATTTGTCATGGATTTCCTACAGCATGTGGTAATTCCTTACAGGCAAATGCCAGTAATACCCCTGAATGTGTTGGAGGGTCATTCCTGTTTCTTTCAACCCAGAACCTGATTGAGTCATGGAATGTAAAACCTTGAATCACAGAGATGTCCTGTATTATTTTTGACAAGATGGTTGATTGTTTTCTTGTCAGTTGATGTAAGACTAAGTCTTCCCACAGAGAAGAATGCTCATCAAGAGGCTAAAAACTTAGAAGGGACAATTTCTAAGATGATAGAAACTGTAATAGAGTTTAAATCAAGTTTTGGTAAAGCTCAGTAGAACCTTTTAAAAATAACATCAGATAATATGATATAATGTGTGTGTCTTAGCTCTCAGAAATACGTCTGTGAGTGTTATTAAAAAGCTTACAGTTAAGTTCAGACCTACATGGACCCATCCCTAAAAGATAATTCCCCCAGTTGTATGCTGCCTTGGAACTCTTAAATGATCTGTCACTGTACAGTTTCATAGGGAATAAGCACAGTTTTGTAGCTTTTACTCACAAGGAAAGGTTCTTGTGTAAACTTGAATTAGACAGGTCTATCTCCATCTCACAGCTGAGCAATATCTTTGGGAAAGGCTTTCTAAAGGCTGCTGACTCATTTGCATTGGTATTTTTTAAGGAGTACTTTAAAAAGCTGTTTGCCAATGGTAACTTGTGAGGATTCTAACAGCAAACTGTGAAAATGTGAATTATTTCATTAGATGTATTGTCTGTACTACTAAAAGTTGATGATGTGGAATGCTCATTTATTTTATCTGTTTCATTTGAAGGCCATTTAGATATGGTTCGTTTTTTGCTTGAAGCTGGAGCTGATCAAGAGCACAAAACTGATGAGATGCACACGGCGCTGATGGAGGCCTGCATGGTAAATACCTTTGTTTGTGCTGCTCCCTTCTCAGGGAGAGAGGAATGCAAGAGGTGATAAAGTAGAGTGAGCCTTGAATAACAAGCTGTTTGGGGGCTGCAAGTGAATTTGTGTGTTGTTATTGTAAAAAAAGTGCTTATTGCAGCTCCCACCAGCTTCTCGGTCTAACTGCTCACAAAGGAAAAATACTCTAATTTTTGGGGGGATGATGTGGTGTTTTAAATGCTCTCTGTGTGAAGTTTAGGGTGACTAATCTGCAGTGCAGTGATGTAGTACAAATCACTAGTTTGGGGTTTTGTTTTGTTGGTTTTTTTTTTGGTTTTGTTTTTTTTTTTTTTTTTGTTAGTTTGTTTTCCACCTCTGTTTTTATAAATAAGGTCTCTCAGTGTGTCATGGAATGAGCCTTCCAAAAGTGCACTGAGCTGGATGATTCATGCATTACAATTGTCTGTTCATCACTGCCGGAAGTGTTTTGCATGGAGAGATGACTTGCTCTCTTCTAGGTTTCTGTAAATGAGATTGTGAGGTTTTTCTTTTGACCTACCATTTTATTTTGAAAAATAATGTAGTTCTTAGTTCTCTAGCAACTGTCCATATAATTTCAATACAGGCATTGAGGAAAAATTTCCCTATCCAAGAGCATCATCTTAATAAAGAGTGTGCTGTTGTGTCAAAGCATTTCTGTATAGATCTTGGATGACCTTTTCTCTCTTCTTCAATCTGGGGGGCTTCTTTGAAGAAAGAACAGGGGCCTTGTTTCCATAGGAGGCACAGCAAAGAGGGAAACAGATTTTTCTCCCAGTAGCCTGTACTCCTTGGAAGATAGGCTGCAGTGTTCCTCCAGTGTGCTGAGAGCTGGAGGATCAAGTGTTCTTTCAGTGCAGTTGTGAGGTGATGATGCAAGAGACCAAGGTCAGGGTGTAGCTGGGGAGCTGTGTCCAAGTCCTCCATAGTGAGCTGGTAATTGAATCCTTGAATAGCCTTCCCTGGAGGAGAGCCTGGTGCCAGTAAGGAATTCAGAAGGGCAGTGGGTGCATGCTGTCACCTAAAGGAGATTGCACCACAACTGCAGACCAAAGGTTAATCAGCCCCACTGTTCTCTTTAGGTTGGGGGTTTTTTTTTGTTTGCTTTTTCTTGGTTTCCTGGTGAAACAATCCAAGGACTTAATTTGGAGGCTGTGAAACAGCTCACTTGGGAGACAGTTGTGAGGTTTGCCTGTATATTTTCAGCTCTTTAGTGTTTCAGACTAGGTGTTCTGACATTACAGAGTGTGTATTGACATTTGAAAGCAGCAGAAAGGAAGATGAGCCTTTGAAGTCCCAACTCCATAACAAGGAATTTGTGTTTTGTTATCATTCAGCTGCACCCTTGCACAAGGGAGCTGTTTCACCAAATTGTTGTGACTGTTCCCAGTCTTCATCTCTTTCCATCTAAGGAATGCAGCAGGTACAGGTTGCTGAGATGTCTGGTCTCTGATCACCAGTTCTTTTGTAAGTGCCTCAGAGTTTGTTTTGGTCAGAACAGTGCCACACTTGGAGTAATGGTTCTAATGAGGTGGCTGTTGGCTTTTAGGTTTCTCGACCTCTGAGAACAACAGCCTGTGTTTAATGTGCACCCCTTATTGCTGTCCATCTCAGGTTACCTACAACCTGCTTCATGGTCAGCTTAAGCTTTCCTCTTTTGCCAGTGTTGTGGCTCTCTACCAAACTACACCTTTGGTCAAATGCAGATTTTAGGTACTTGGTCTATTACAAGTAGCTGAGAGGTTTAACAGTACTTTCTTGAGAAGTTGGCAGATACGTCTATGTGCTTTGATTGGTAAGGACTTAGACTGCTCTGACAATCCTAATTCTCTTGTTCTATGACTTCATCCCTGGGCATTTTTCAGTCACCTTTAAGAGTTTTTCCAAGTCCTCTCTCCTCCTGTTACCTGCATTACTGTTACCCACTTCAGTTTCTCTTGCAGGTATCTTTCCCAGGGTCTAGAAGTTGCCAACTGGGGCTTTTTTGGTTTTTTGTTTGTAGAAGTCATGAATCAACTACTACTACAAATAATAAGAAAATATTTTTTTCTGTTGCTTGATTTGAGGTTTAGCCATGGAGTGGGTTTATTACTTATGGCTCTTGTTTGCTGTGTCTAGTATGTTGTGTCCCAAAGATTGTGCTGCAAGTTAAGTTTTGTGCCATAATTCTTTTTCCCCTCAAGAAATAGAGCTAGATATATGTTGGTCTTTCTTTTTACCTCATGCATTTAAACCTGCTTAGATATAAGTGGAAATCTCAGTGTTGATTAGGTCCAAGTATTACCATTAAACCATGATAAATAAAAAAGCCCTGTCTTTGTAGGATCATTTTCAGGCCTGGTGCAATAGTGGTTGCAATACAGCATGAGGTGACTCCAGTTGTGACTCCTGGTTGCCCTTTGTTGCAGGACGGGCATGTGGAGGTGGCACGGCTGCTGTTGGACAGCGGTGCCCAGGTGAACATGCCCGCGGATTCCTTCGAGTCCCCGCTCACTCTGGCTGCCTGTGGCGGGCACGTGGAGCTGGCAGCGCTTCTGATCGAGCGAGGAGCCAACCTGGAGGAGGTCAATGATGAGGGTTACACACCTCTGATGGAAGCTGCCCGGGAAGGCCACGAAGAGATGGTGGCCTTGCTGCTGGCACAAGGTGAGATCCCGTGGCCACGGAAGCTCAGAAGGACACCGTGTGATCCATGTCCTGTGCACATTGCTCTGATACTGCTGTACCCACAGAGCAGAGCTCAAACACCCAAACTGCTGTGGGAGTGATGAGCATTCACCTCCCCAGCCAGTGTCAGTAATGGCTGTTTTGTTTCCCAGGGGCAAATATTAACGCACAGACAGAGGAAACGCAGGAGACAGCCCTGACCCTGGCCTGCTGTGGAGGCTTCTCTGAAGTTGCTGACTTCCTTATTAAGGCAGGAGCTGATATAGAGCTTGGTTGCTCAACACCTTTGATGGAAGCTGCTCAAGAGGGTCATCTTGAACTGGTGAAATACTTGCTGGCAGCAGGTATGTGTTCAGAGCAAGTGATTAAGCCCACAGATACTATGGACTTGATGTGTTTTGTATGATTTGGAACATCCCTGGGTTTTCAATAGTGGCAGTGTTCTAACAGGAAACAGTATCCTCTGATAGTTTAGCAAGAAGGAAGAAGCATGTTGCACCTCAGTGTTGCTTGATACTGGTAACAGAGGAAAGTGCCTCCTGGAGTAGGTGATCCTGTTCCATATCTAGAAAGCATCCACATTCATTAGAAACACTGTTTTCAGCTACCTGCATCTAGGACAGAATTTTAATACAGATGATGCTTGGTTTTGCTTGCTACTCCAGCTTTGACTAAGCCTGGTTATCTGCATTCAGTCTCCCTGAATAACCAGTTCTTTAGGAATGGTGTGCTGGGAAGTAGTGTGCAAGACAGATTGTGGAATGTGCTGAATTTCTGTGATGAATGAGCTTTACTGCTGCATTACACAGTAGTCAAAATTAAATCTTGCTGGAGTTTGGGCTATAATCAATGATCATCTTTCAGTTTATTAACTTGGTAGAGTCTAAAGTATTCTGCTTAAAATAATAAAGAAAAAGGAGCTGTATTTGGGATATCTTCCTTGTTGTGGAAGGTGATTTATTTGTATGCTCTAAGAATAAGCATAAAATTGGCTGGATTTGTAATTATAGAAAGTGAAGCTCCCTGCACATCGAGGGACAGTAACAACTGTGCCACTTGGTGCAGTGACACCAGCATGTGACACCTGTCACCAGCTCCCTTGGAATGCTCACTGCCTGCACTTCACTGCTGATAGTGTAGAAGGTTGATTAAGGACCCTTGTTTTGGCATCAGGGAGTCTCTAATTATACCTCACACCTTAAAAATAAGAAAATGGCTAATCACATTGGCATTTCTTTTTTCTAAGAATAATGTGTTATGTATCAAGAGACATGTAGTTTTCAGAGAGCTGGTGTATATGAAATTAGACAAATTATTTCAAAAAAAGGGTTTTAAAGCAAGTGATTTTAAAGAGCAGGAAAGAAGGGAGATTTGTGGAAGTGTATGGGTTTGTTGTATTAATACTAATTCACTGATGTGCATTGTTGCTCTGAGTCAAATGGATAGTTTGCAAAACTGTCTGGATTCCCTTTTACTTGATGTAACAACTGAAATCCTTGCTGTAGAGGGACTGTAAGAATAAGCAAGCACATAAGTTTAACTGCTTGGATTGTCAGTCATGCTTTTTCCAAGCCTTACCCCCTCTCCTTGGAGTGTTTTCACTATGAGAGCAATTTTTGCCATGAGAGCAGTGCTCTTGGACTGTGGTCAGTAGGATATAGCTGCTGTCAGAGATTTTTGTGTTTATCTGATGTGAAATACTTGATAAGGACACATCCAATATGAAAAAACTGTTGTGTTTGTAGGAGCCAATGTTCATGCCACTACAGCAACAGGAGATACAGCTTTGACCTACGCCTGTGAAAATGGACACACAGATGTGGCAGATGTGTTGCTTCAGGCTGGTGCTGATCTGGTAAGGCTTCTCCTGCATTTGTGGGCAAAGTGCTTTGGTTTCAAACTGTAAGGCCAAGCCTGTGTGCTTAGAGAACAGAGTGATGAGCTTAGGAATAAAGATTCATATATGGCTCTGTAAAAAGGGATGAAAGAAGTTTTTATTAGAGCTGCATATTCTGTTTGGTCTACAAAATAAAAGTTCTTATGGGTAATCTGCTCTGAATTTAAAATGTTTAGTAGTAGGAACTCCTGCTTCTGTTTGTCAGTGTTGGTCTCTGAACATTTTTAGTGTCTTAACTTGTGCATACTACTACACAAAGTCCCAAACAAAGCAATGTCTTCTAAATGATCAGCATAATCTGATCTCTTTACTTTGTTCTAACTCTTGGGTTTAGCACATTGCTTTCCCCATTTTTATTTTCTGTAATGTAAACCAAGTTGTTGGGAGACCCAAAATTGCCTCTTCATCAGCTACAGAGATATATCATTTAATTAATTATATATATAACATATATATTATATTAATTATATATATCATATATATTATATATTATATAATATATATTATATTAATTATATATATTATATTAATTAAATATATTAATTAAATATATAGCAATTAATTAATTATAATTAGTGAAAACAATTGATACTTTACTCTTCCAAAGGTGTTTAGGAGCCTTATGTCAAGCAGGAAAAATTGTTATTTTGCTTGCCTAGGAGGATTACTCTCCTTTTTCCGCCCCCCGCTATGTACTCACTGCTCTGTGTTTTATTTTGCTTGGGGGGTGGGTTGGGGTTTTGTTTTAATATTCTGAAATTTTTGTTCCTTCTAAAAAACTGAGAAAGCCAGGAAAATTTCTCATTGAACCTGCTAAATCTGAAATTGAACCTGAGCATGCTAATGAAGTTGCTTAAATTTCAGTTGTTTATGAAGTTTTTAGCTTTTATTTAGAAATATAAATAAACTAATGCTGTAATTTGGAATAATATTTACAGTATTCTTTGAGACTTTACTTTTTTTTAGGGCTTATTAATTCTTCTGGAGTAATGTCAATAATGTTCTGCTTAACTTGTTCTTATCAGGGAGGAAAATCATATTTTTGGGGGGTTATGGGATTTTAGCAGGGATATTGGATGGGATGATCTTGGAAAGTTCTCTTCAACCCAGATCATTCTGTAATTATTTTATGAAAAGTGATTCTAGTCCCCATAGAGTTTTGTCAGAATTGGGGTTGACCATTACCACCACATCTCAGCACAAACTGGTGTTGTTCTGGTGAGTGCAAACAGGAACTGATGCTTCTCAGGGACTCATCCTCTGGCCTAGATATCAAATATGTCATTCAGTTCAGGAACCAGTGGAGATCTTGAGAGCTCTGTCACATTCATTAAGCAATATGGCTTTGTAAGCACCAGGAGAATTTTAAAAAAATGATGGCTGGGATGAACTTTCCTGAGTTAGGGGTTAATTTTTCCTTAAAGCTCTGCAGTGACAAGTAGTGCTAGAAATGAGCAGTGTTAGAGTGCTCATCTGTCTGCTGGAGAACTGCTCAATCCTTTCAATTCCATGGATTTGTCTCCCTGTGACTAATTGTTCATGAAGTCTGGCATGTTAACAATTCTTCTGTGCTTTTCTGATGCCCTTCTTCAAGGGATCTTTTCCATGTCCTTACAGAGTTAGCCTGTCAAAATCTGTAGCAAAACTAGCTGGCAGGCCTGCACCTTTTCTTGTTAATGTATGCATTTTGAAATCAACTTGCATTTGCCAAATGTATGAATGACTGAATCTGAGGCACATCTGAAGCCTTCAGCCTGTGATCCCATCTGTGCCATAGTTACATTCTAGTTCCCCCATCCCCTCCAGGAGCAGAGACTTCCAGGGTCTCAGCTTGAGCTGCTACCACTGGATCAAATGTAAATTTTACTTGTTTGCAACTTTTATGGGGAAGAACAGCTAGTTTAGATTTTGTGATCTATGTCAGTAAAGGTTTGGAGATTGGAACTCTGAAATACAGATTGATAAAAGCATTTTTTGAAAGCAGAAATATAGTTTAGTAACTTCAGGAAAAAAAATATCCAGCATTTCAGTAAAACATCTATTTACCAATGTGGCAAGAATTGTTTAATGTCAAACGTGAAAAGACAATCTTTCCTCGAAGATTTTTTTTTTCTTTCCTATTTCTTCTTAATGTCTTTCCCAGCAGTTACCTTCATCTCAAGGGTTGTGTAAGGTAAGATGTGGAGGTGCTTAAATGTTCCCACAAGAATCAGGTTAGGGACTGTAAATCTCACAATGAGCATTGGTGATATTTAATGAGAGGTGATATCCTGCTTTTAAGCTGCTTACCTTTCAATAAAATAAAAGGACCATTCCGAATGCCTGTTCCCTCTTGATGTAGAGTCACACCTGGATTAAAGGAAATTCTGGTGTCTCTTTTGAAGGCTGCTCTGCTCCTGACAAGGTGGTTGCATCTTTGAATGTTTCTGTGTAGCTGCAGACAAAAGAGAGATGTTCTTTTTTGGGCAATGAGATCATCTCAGCTTTTCTCAGCTGGGAAATACTGAAGATAGTTTTAAATTGGGATTTTTTTATCCCAGTTTAACCTGGATCCTCTTGCAGCTGTGCTACACAGGAGTGATGGCTACAAGATTTATGGGAGCTTTTATGCAGAATTGAAGAGATAGAAGATAACCCATGAGGACAGCTTCATCCTTGTATTTTTATCATTTTACACTGTCAAGGTCTCCCCAAACCTCTTCAGTACTTGTTAAGATTCCACATCTTGCTTTGCTTGGAAGACTAAAACTGGCTGCCTGGCATCCACGTAATTCTAATTGTAAAAAACCCCAGCATGCCAGACTGCCTCTTAATTCTTCTCCTATGACACAATGCTTTTGCAGACATGTTCCTGTCATGGCAGGGATCATTGTTTTGCCTTCAGGTGATAGCATCCCTCACACTAATGTGACTCCTAAATTAAAAACTCCCTTTCCTTGATGTGTGTGACAGACTGTGGGTTTATGCATTGTGGATGAGACACCATTTAAACATCTGCAAAAGCAGCCAGTCTTCTGGAATTTGAATTCACAACTCTGGGGGTTGCTGTGTTGCTGTTACAGTGAGGAATCTGAGGTGCTGTTATGTTTTTCCCTACTGGTTTTTGAACCATCAGGGGAAGGTCAGGGATTTCTGGCTCTTTTAGACTTGGCCCTTAGTCTTGTGTAGATAAAGCATGGTGGGACAAGTGAAGCTCATTTTTGTAGTCAACACTTTCTGGTTATTGCACTCTCTGGATGGTGCAAAATACAATGAAATTCTTTGTTTTGCCAGTAGTGAACAAAAATCCATCTTGTCTGTAACAAAGATGCTGTGTCTGACCTTTGTGCTCTCTTTGTAGATCTGAATGGCTCATGGTAGGAGTCTGAACTCATGAGAACTTCATTGCTTGGTCTTACCATTGTTCTTGCCTGCCTCATGCCAACAAACCAGTTTTCAGCTGGTGGATCTCATCCAGTTTAAGTTCATGTTCCAGGTCTTCATGACCAGGAAGCTTTGTTTGTAGGGCAAGAGCTGTGAGTTCTTCTTTCTCCTTCTGCAGGACAAGCAGGAGGACTTTAAAAGGACAATTTTGGAGGGCATAGAGCCAGGCAGGCATCAGGTGAGGTTGGCCTTTGATGCTTGTAAGCTGCAGCCTCAGGATGCATGCTAAGGACGAGGCATCAATCTCTTCAAAGATTTAGACACTCCCTGTGCAGACTAGATGGGGCTTGTTCTTGTTCTGTATTTTCCCTCCTGCTGGATTTTCTAAAACTGGTTTTAAAAAACAATATCCCAACCTTCCCAAATGCAAGAGGTTATCTCATTGAGAGGTTATCTCATCTCTTAAATCTCCTCTAAGTTCTTCCATTTTTAGGTGTTTACTTTAAACTAGAGGCCTAGTTGAGTTTTCAGGAAGGTTATTTGGGGCAGGTAAGTTGGTGACTGCTGGAATGAGTTCAGTCTTGAAAATCAGCAATGTTAGGGATTATAACTTTTTGCAACAAAAGCTTTCTCTAAATCATTTTGTTCAGAATAATAATTAGATTTCTGTTAAATATTCACTGTTGTCATGGATGAGGGAGACTTGTTAAAGAACTGAAAAGTTGGAACTTTACTTTGAAAATACAGATTTTCTTATTGAACATTTAAATAACATGCATCATTGAGAAAAAATCAAAGAACTATCCTAGTGATTAATATAACCATGAATATTTGTGAACCAAGAAGAATTGTATGTGGGGAAAGCCCTTATGTAGCTGATCTTGGCCTTGTCTAAACCAGAGAACTCAAAAGGAAGAATTAAAAAACACGAATCATTGTCATAAGATGCTCCTAATGACTCTGCTCTGCTCTGGGAAGTATTGATTGGTCCAGAAAGGAAATAATTATTGCTGACAGGAATCTCATCTCCTTCTTGAGTCCCAGTGGAAAAGGTGCAGATTAAATCCTGCCTGATTTGGGTAGTGCTCTCACTTTCCCCTCCCTTCCTATCTGTTTCCCAAAGCCACAGAAAATTCTCCCAGGGTGTTTTTCTATCCCAGCAGAATTAGCAGGAGAACACATCACCAGGGGTTTAGAGAATGGCTTTCCAGATGTGGCAGGGGTGTTCTCCTTTCTTCCTCTTCCTGATTGTACTAATTCCCACATTCCTCAGGGCTGCAGCAGTGACAGGAGGGGTTGCTGTGGTGAGCCCTAGAGGCAAGGGGATTGTGTTTGGAGACAATTTACTGGGTTTGGATATTGCAAAATAGACATCAGTGTGCACTTCATATAAATAAAAGGGAAAAGCACGTTGTAAAGGTAATGGAGACACTTCGAGACAACTTTCATTTTCTCTGTCCTGATTTTAATTATCTAATGCAGCTGAAAAAGAGATAGATATAGATATATATCCATAGATAGAATCTTTGAAATTTATGTTTATTCTAGGTAAAAAAGACCGGATGTGAGGAGACAAAGGCACTGCACTGTCTCAGCCTCTTATTTTGGCTTGTCCTAAATGTCTTCCCTTAAAGCTTGACTTGATGCTGTTTGACAGCCATTATTAGGGCTATAGAGAATGCTGAAGTCAGAATGAATTTAATCTTAAAATAAAGCATGTGTTTCTATCTTCCAATGTGAAAAATACCATCAGAATGCCATAAGTTTTGAAGATCTACAGCAGGTGGGCACCCAAATGGTTGTATTTGGCTGGACTGATGGTGTGCTTGGTGCTGCAAGGATTGGAAGTGTGTAGTAGCTGAGGATCAAGTTCTGCCTGCTTGGGGAAGTGACAGTTGGTTAAACTGGGCAGAATCCCTGCACTGCATTTCAATGAGGAACCTCCTGGCGTCCGTGTTGGAGACTTCCAACAGTGAAGTCTGTTAGAAAGGCAGAATGTTGCAAATAATTATTCCTAACTGCCAGTTATCTGCTACATCTCAGTGCAATACAGGATGCTTTTCACTACCTTGAATATAGCTAAGGTGGCCTAAAATAAATTTTGCATCTTGCCATCAGTAAGGATTTCAAGCTGGATGTTAAATCGTTCAGCAGCAGTGCCCAGGTCCTGCTCAGAGAAGGGTGGTGGTTAGGAATTCTTTGCACCCACAGCTGATGGAACCAGGGGTTTGCTGTGCTTCAGGCACACAGCAGCTTCTGGCTTTTTAGGATCTCTTGGCAGTGGCTGAGGAAGGAAAAACTATGCCAAATACCAGAGTAAGCATCAGGACTTAAGGGCACGCCACTAATTCTTACAATCATAGGGCCACATGTTAACATAATTACCTTTACATGTCCTGCAAATGTTTCTGCCATGCAGACAGTCCAGAAGCAGGTATTTATTGACATCTAAGCAGCCATTGCCCTGCAAGGAGAATCTATTAAATTTTTTTTCTTAAAAGTGACATCAGTAGTAAGTCTGTAAGGTTTTCTGTGCCTGTGTGTGCTGGTGTGTTTTACTGCTGAGTGAGCAAAGAAATCAAAGCTCTAATGTGGAATTTAGCCATGTGTTAAAGCAGTGGTGGACAGTAACACAGAGCTCTTGTGAAGGCTGAGGAGCAGAGCAGGAGCAGGAGAGGGGCAATGGAACCTCTTAGAGTGAAGGATGGACTTGGATTGGGGGCCAGTCTCCAACAGAAGATCCAGTCAAGAAGTTTCTTCTTCAAGCGTATGAACAGAAAACTAACTTAACATGCAGCTTGCAACTAGAGCAAGCCATATGTCAAAGGACATATGCAGAGTTTTCAGGAATACAGAAACTATGAAAGAAGGAATTGAGTTGTTCTGTCAAATCTCTTCTTGTCTGACTGTGTTTGCAAGTAGCCATGTCACCACCCCCTGTCAGTACTAAATGTTAACTTTCACTATCAGGTATACATGGAATTACAAAGTAAAGAGTGAATTTAGAGATTGGATTCACAGATATCTGATTTAAAACCACACATTTCTATTATTGATCAGACTGAATGTTTTTTAAATAGGATAATATTGAATATAGAGAGCACATGCAAACACTCCCAGGAAGATTATGTTCTCTCCCCTTGTTCTTTGGGAGGGTTGATATCATTGCTCAGCATTCTTTGTGGTATTGATCATGTCTACATAGCAGGCACATTGTCTAGCTCTGTAGCTGCTCTAATACAGTTGTATTCAACCACATCTTTGCAGTATTCAGACTTTTTTAATTAGAAAATTGTTCTTGATGCTCATTCCCTTTTTGTTGGTTTGTGTCATCCTTTTCTCAGCTTTCTGCTTTATTCTCCAATCCTCTTAGAGACTTTTGTGAGCTGCAGTGATTTGTCTCATTTTTATTTCTGATCCTCTTCAGTATGTTTTATAAATGTTGTGTGCACTTAAGGCATTATTGCAGTTTTGAGGTCTGGCAGCACATGGCAGCTCTCTGAACTGTAGCATTGCAGTTCATGGTTATTGTGAGCTTCCTGATACTGGGTGACATTTGTGTTAAATCTTCCATCCTTTCTGAGGAGGAAGCAAGGTCTTATTCTTCTCATGTTTGTTACACATTTGAGCACTAAAATAAAAAGGGGGTTGTAAGGTTTGATTCCAGTATGGATGTGGTCCTAATCCTTTTTAACAGTGTGATTTAGTATTTGAGGTAACATGAAAATTGACACCAGTCAGTTTGCATTTATTACAGACTGCCTGTGAGAGAGATCTTCTGCTCAGATGGGTAACTCTGGTCCCATCACAAGATACTTCAGAAGCTGAAACAATGGTACAATTTTTGCCCATTTATACATCTTTTATTTCTTCTCTAGGAGCACGAATCTGAAGGTGGGAGAACCCCACTCATGAAGGCTGCACGAGCTGGTCACTTATGCACCGTGCAATTCCTTATTAGCAAAGGTAAATGCTAGTTTGCATAACTAATTAACAACTTTAAATGCCACTTTATAATGCTACATGTTTCTGGCCTGTATTTAAAATTATTCTGGTTATATGTATATGAGCATTTGTCAATCCCCTGAGGGTTTTTTGAATTTCATGTGGTTCATGATAGAATGAGTTACAAAATATTTTTTTAGTTACTGCTCTTACTCTGTTATATAGATTAGAGTTGATGTACAGCAGATATTTTCAGTTTCTTAAAGAAAGGATTTCCTCCTTCAGAAAAGCACATCAAGTACTGTCTGAAACAGTAGCAACTGCACCACATAGTGATTGCTGCTCAGAGAGAACATTTGGAATTGTGCTTCTTACACCATGTGTTCCCTCACTTAACACTTACAAGCCCACTGTTGCTGTTGCAACTGCCTTGTCTTTACAAGGTGAGGAGGAGGATGTGTGGAAGCCAATCAGTTAGTCAAAATCCCTTGTGCTCTTTCCCTAGAAGTGTGTAGGAAGTAATTGGATTACAAGAGTAAAGTTGGTCTCTGTTCCACAGAATACTGCACTTGTTGATACTTTCTTTTAGAAAGAATTTCTTTGTGTTTAATTCTAAGCTCTTCTCTTACTAGGTGCCAATGTGAACAGGGCTACAGCCAACAATGATCACACAGTGGTGTCCTTGGCCTGTGCTGGAGGTCACCTGGCCGTGGTTGAGCTTCTCCTGGCTCACGGGGCAGATCCGACTCATCGGCTCAAGGTATTCACTGGCAGCTCTCCTGTCCAGAGGTTCTCAAAGAGCCACCTGGCTGATTTATCAAGTAGTAAATTTAAGTCATAGAATTATTACATGGGGAGCAAAACTCATCTTCTGGCTTTTTGTTTCCAAAATCTCACTTCAGGATGGCTCAACAATGCTCATTGAAGCTGCCAAGGGAGGACACACAAATGTTGTTTCTTACCTGCTGGATTACCCAAACAATGTTCTGTCGGTTCCTGCAGCAGACTTGTCCCAGCTCACACCTCCATCTCAGGATCAGTCTCAGGTAAGGCACAAGGAGTCTTTTTTAAACAGCACCATCAGTGTTGGGAAGAAACACTTGCATAGTCATTAATTTCAAAATTAATGTAGACAGTGGAAGAAATTTTAAAAACCCTGCACACATGAGAATGATAGAGAGTGAGAGAATTGGTCACTTCTACTTGCAGAGACCTGAAGAACACATGAGCTTTATTCCCTTTTGCTCCTGGACAGGATAGTCCCAAACCTAGGATTTCAAAAGGATGTTGTTTCTTTCCTGCATTTGCTTGGTATTTTGGTTGAAGAGTTCTAAATCCTTGTGGTAGTACCCCTCTGTCCTGGTTCAGGACACCTTCACATGGTATTAATGATTCTGTTTGTTGTATAAAAGAAAATAGATTGTGTCAATTCAGAATTCTGCAGTCTGAAGAGGCAGCTCCAGGGGAGTTAGCTGATTAAAAGCCTAAAGGAGTTCACAGTTTTCCAGCCAACACAGCCTGGGATCTTGCACAGAGTAGCACAGTTAACTTTGACATACTGTCCCCAGTAAAAAAGCAAGGATCAGGTCATACTAAGAAGTAGCACAGAATACACAGTTTGGGAAGAGTGAGCAGAGTATGCTGCAGTTCTGAGCCTGTGTATTAACCCTTGAAGAGCTGCTCTGGCAGGTGTTTGTACCTGAGTGTGTCTGTGCCTCTGTTTGAAGGTTCCCCGTGTCCCGGTGCATACGCTCGCCATGGTTGTACCTCCCCAGGAGCCTGACAGGACCCCTCAAGAGAGCTCCCCACCTCTCCTGGGAGTGGTGAAAGGTCAGTATGCAGCCACTCAGAGAATATATGTGGTTTGGAAATGGATAGACTGGGGATCATTTTATTAGAGCTTATGCATAGTGTAGTCCATTCCATCAGTTCTTGAACACCTCTAATGAATTATAACTTAACCCTATTTTATATAGTTCATAGTTTTTTCCTTATTTTCTTGCATTCTACGGTATAGCAACACTGATTGTTCTAACCTTATTGTGCTCACTCTAATTTATTAGAATTACACTTATTCAATTTTTTTGTGGAAGAAAATGCTTGTGCTAACTGCCCTAGTGCAGATAGATAAAACAGCTAATGTACTCCAAGTGTGGTGTTCGCTTTTGAATATTGTACATTGGTCTTCTAGAATAGTTGCAGCTATTATCCATGAACTTGATGCACCAACTTTTTTCTGTTCCATCAGTAGCAATGTAAACATGTTGACACTATAAAGTACCAGTGCAGATCTACTTACAGGAGAGTTTTTGTTTTATTAGTAATAGTTCTCTTGTGAGTAATCCTAACATCAGAGGTTTTGCTTTGAACATGGTCAAACTGATTGGTTAAAACTCCTTGTAGTTATTAAATTGCAATTAGGGAGTTTGTTTCCAGCTGTGGATTCTGTAAGAAAATCTTCACATCTGCTAAATCAGCTCAGAAAGAGAAGCAGATTCTCAAGTGCAAAGTTACAAACTGCAGCTCCTAATGATCTACTGTTTTGGATGGGGATCTTAAGCATTACAGTGTCCAAAGCTCTGTTAGCTAGATCTGCTGAAATCCTTTGTTTGAGGAAGCACCAAGCACTTCCAGAGCAAACAAGCAAACAGAAACCCCTTGGGGGCACAAATAAAGAGAGAAAAACATTATGTACCTGCTGGTGTCTGAGTGTGCAGCTGTGCCCCTCTCCATGCATTTGCCATGTGTGTGACCTCTCAGATGCACTTGGTATCTCATTTCCTAGGATGTGCAACACTTGGTATTTTGGATTTCAGAAAAATGAATACCAGACAAATAAAGAGAATATACAACTTCTGGTTCAAATAACCCTCCAAAAAACTGTATACCAGCATGTGGACCCTTCCAGTTCAATGCCTGTTAGCACTGTGGAGTGGGAGTGTTCTGGGAGCATTTTGTGGTGCATGGGAATCAGTAAGGGATTAGTTAATGCTAAGTCAGAAGACTGAACTTAAAAGCTGAAAGTTTCATTTTATTTAGTCCAATTATGAAAAGCAAATAGTTGACTGTAGTTTAGAAACAGCTCTCATTACAAACACCTTATTGCCAAAGTCAGCACATCCTTAGGTGTGTTTTTTTACAGTACTGTGATGCTGGGGCTGGCACAGGGAGATCTCATTGTTCACAGGGGTTCAGGACGTGCTTCATGCATGTCAGCAAAACTCATCTGTGCTGTGTTGTAGGAGATGCAGCAATCCCAAACCTGTCATCAGGCTGATGAAGCATTCCAAAAACTGCAAAGCTCTTGTGTCTCTCAGATCTTTAGGGGGAAAATTATATTTTTGTGCTAAACACTGTGTGCTCATTGCAGTGCAGAGTCACTGCACTGTGCTGAGCTGCCATTTGTGCCTTGTTACACACACAGGGCTTTCATTCACCAGACCTTCATCACTCAACTTCTTGGGAGGGGAGGGGCAAAAGAGGGAGTGAGTTGAGGTGTTTGTTATTTCCAAGGCAGCAGAGCAGTCAAATTCTTGCATAACAAAATTGTTTATCTGAGGCAGAACAATTACTTGCCTTCAATCAGAAGTAGCCCCTGAGTTTATGTATAAACTGAGAACTACTGGGAGGCAGGAGAGCAGTACCTTGCCTCCTTAACCTTAGCACTGTGAGATTCTTTTATAGACCTGTGTGAGTTTTGCAAGAAATGCAATAGTGACACTGTTTTCTGAAGAGTTCTTGGCAAATCAAATGTAAAACTTGAGGACATTTAAGTGTTCCTATTACAATTAAGATATGACGTGAGATTTTCAAGAGGAATTTTATGGTCTAATTTTGAATTTTATTATTATTCTTCAGTAAAGCATGGAGGCACATGGAATCATTACCATTTGAATAATTACTTTGGCAAAGGATTTAATATCAGTGTTTAGCAACTGAAAGGAGAAACATTTCAGAGGCAACAGTGGATCTGGAGAGGCTTAGATAAAGGTGACACACCAAGATTATAACTTGAAAAGAAGAAAAATCAGATGAAAAAAGGAGCAGAATTAGTTATGGGATTAACCAGACCTCAGCTCCTCCTTGCTTAGGAAGGATTGTTCTCAGTGCACTCCATTTAGCACGTGTCTGTTGTGTCCCTGTAAAAAGTCCTAGTTCAGCTCCTTTTGCTTCCATGGACAGAGGCAGGAGATCCCTTCCTTGGTGCATTCTGCCCTCTCTGAGCAGGGGCAGGATTGCTCAGCAGCAGCTGTGGTGCAGCAGCTCAGCACAAGGAGCTTTTTGGGTACAGAACCCAAATGTGCTGTGTCCACAGGCCCAGGGCTGTGTCCAGTGCAGGGCTGTGCTGCAGCTCCTGTGGCCCTGCACCTGCTTCCCTGGGAGAGGGGATGGAGCCCAGCCCAGGGAACAGTCCAAGGGAATGCTGCTGGATTTCTTCAGGAAACCAGCTGCTGATAATCCCCTCTGCTTTGTGAATGGTTCCTGCAGAGCCTTGTGCAGGGTTGGAACAGAGTATGCTCTAGATCATCATCAAACATGCTGGGACAGCAAGGGATGCTCAGGGAGCCTGTGGAAAGCAGCAGGGTTGTTTTCTTAGTCAAAATATTTCTACTAATATCAGCTGTTTTTCAATGTGTCAAAGTTCAAAGCAGTCTGATTTTGGAGAAGGAGGTATCAGGTTTTCAGAAATATTTTCTCTCGATGTTTTACTTCATTCTTTGAAATTGTGCTTACAAATGAACTAATTGGCCTAAAGTGAGTGCTTAAAACCTGTCAACATGCTGTCTTTAGACTTTTCTAGTGTCATTTTTAAGTGGGCAGTAGCTTGCAGTGGTTCTCATTGGAGGTGCAAGGTTTTTTTAGAATTACACAAAACCAAATAGACTTATTCAGGTGAAAGCTGCCCACATTTGCCTTTGATCCCTGTGAAGGAGACCAGAGTTCCCCTAAGGTTGAGTGGTACTTTTGGAATCTCTAAGCTTTCTCTGCTAGATATTCAATATATGGTATTTCCTGGATCCTCATGCTGAATCTAACAATCTGATGGTGTGGAGAAGGGAAGAAAAACAAACTCTATGTAACTTCAATAGATACAAATTCAATACTTTTTTTAATCTGCTATCTGACTTCTATGCCTAATATTGAGTTATATATCTCAGCAGAGATCTCATGCATTGTGTGATTTAATAAAAATAGAGCCCAGGTTAACAGTAAAACTAGGAAGTTATATGATTTTCATGGAGGTAAAAACATTAGTAAGGCAAATTGATATTCCTGCTTTTCCAGCTTTTGCATTCTGATTTTTACCAGATTTTTCTACTGCACAGACCCACCTGCCTGTTCATTGTGCTCCAACATCTTCCATTTAATTCTTGCCATTTCCTTCTGGAAACTTCCTGCCTGGGTCAGCAGCTAGCCCAGGTATCTGGGATGAGTTCCCAAGGGAGATTTCACCAGCCATGCCTACTGACTTCTGAATTTTACTAATTCTTTCTTTAGAGACTGAAATCCTTTTTTCTGCAAATCCTCAGCAGTGCAGGCAGGTGATTTGACACCCAGACACGTGTAGGTCCCCAGGAGCACAAATGTGTAACAATCTTTTCACAGTGGTTTGTGAAATTCTGCCCCTTTGAAGCTTCAGTCACCTGCCTGCCACCAACTAATTCAATTACATCTCAGCAATTTTCCAGTTGCATGCCATGAACCCACCAGAGGAAACTTGGGAAGAAGATTTAAAATGAGAGAGTAACTCAAATTTTTGAATGGCTGAAAATTCAGCTTGGCCTGGTTTCAGCTGTGCAGCCATTGCCTGTTGGATAGCATTGCACCTATTCCCTGCAATTTTCCATAGAAACAGCTGCAGGAGGTATAAAGAGTGGCAAAATTACTCCATGGTTCCAGGAGGGATAGTGTGAACATACTCAAACTCATCATTCAGCCTTCTACCAATTAACCTCTTCTTTATAAAGAATTCAGTATGTATGAAAAACCATGTAGCAGATTAATTTTCTTGGGAAATGCAGGCTTATTTTTTTTTCCAAATTAGCAAGATTATGTAATATTGTACTTTGCATTTGTGTGTGTATGGAGCAACTGATTGTTTCTCCAGGTCCTTAGAGATGAGTTTCTTTTTGATACAAATAATAGTTCAACACAGAATTTTCATGAAAATTCAATATTGAGTTCGTTTTATTCATGTTGATGAAGCTGGTGAGTTTTAATTGCAGGCTGCAAATTGAACTCTCAACTTCTGAGTGAAATCAGATTTACAGAAAGAAACCTCAAGTGCAAGAACAACAGACAAGCAATTCTGTTACAGAGCACACAAATGGCATGGTGATTCATACAGATTTCTATAACAGGGTCTCCAGCAGAGAAAATGTATTTGAATGAACAAATGTGTATCACACAACTGAATTTTTTCTTACTGTCATTTTTTTATGCTGGAAAAAATCTTTTTAACTTTACTGTTTGGATTTTGATCCACTTTTTTTCATTTGATAATGACAATAGAAATTAAGGAGCTGTTAACAAATTTTGTCTAATAAAATTAGAATTTTGAGAATAAGCATTTTGTCTAATAAAATATGAAGTCTAATACAACTGAAAGACATATAAATTAGTTCTTTCCTGGGAGAAGTGGCATCCTCTGGATTATAAATCACAGCTAGAAGAGCAACTTCCTTGAGAATCATAACCACTCGTGAGGAAATACAGTATCAGATTTGTTTGTTGGCAGCAACTGTATAAATACTGAATGTGTTCTAAGCAAATTCAAATTAGAAGAGTTCAATTGCTTGAGAAAGCCACCTGAGGGCTACAGAACTGAAAGGCATTTTTGCAGGTTCTTGCTCACAGTGTTTAGGGACTTTCAATGTTATTTGCAGCCAGAAGCATCAAAACCTGGTCATGGTGTCCTCTCTGCTCAAGAGCCCAGGAATGATTCCTGCAAGAGGCTCTTTGGGGTGAGGGGGCTCTTGCAAATCAGCTCTGTGGGAGATAATGTTAAGTGAAAGGAAGAACTGCAGGAAATTGCCATAGGAAACAGCTGTCACTGCCTGGGGAGAGGTGGGGATCAGAGGAGTGCAGGGGAAGCTGTGTTTGTGTTTGGCAGAGTAGGTCTCACCCTGAGGCATGAATGTTGGTCACAAACCTGGCTGAAGATCTCTCTGCCGGAGTTGTGGTGAAGGCTGTGTTGGACAGGGCAGGAACCAGAACTTGTGGCAATGTGGAAATGCAAATAAAAGAGCAAATGGTGATACTGTTCACAAAATAATTGGGGAATCAGTCCCTCCTTTACTCTGTGGCTTTCCTGGCATGCCCAGAACCACTCTGGGAAAAAAAAAAAATCTTTTTTTTTCCTGTAACCGTAGTACTGGATGGCAGGTGGTGAGGCAACATCTGGATTTGTCATCTTCAGTCTAAATAACTTACTTTGATACCAAACAAGTCTTCTAAAAGTGATGAAAATAGTGGCTTTAGAGGCTAGATTAACAGTTTAATGTTGCTAGGTGTAATTTTGGTAGTAGGTTGATTGTGTAGATGACTGATGCTGCTCCCAAAAGATAAATGTACAAAATAAATTTTTTTTAAAAGGTTGACATGGTTATGATCTGGCCTGTGATTGGATTCTTAAGTCTTACTGAATTTATGTGTTTCAAAAGTTGAAGTGTAAAGTGTGTGTTCATAATTATGTACTAAAATGGACACAGTATTTTTCAGGATTTTGTAACATAGAGGAGATTTGGCTAAACCAGGAAATGCTACTTTTTAGTACATCCAGTATTTGCATATTCAAAGCTACCAACAGTGTAACTTCTCCTCCTCTGCTTTCACCTGACTCTTCTGGTGAGCATGTCAGGTTTAGCAGATCTTTCTTCCTACCCCTCATCCTCTACCAATACCTTCAGTTACAGCTTGCAAATGTTTTCTGGCATAGAAAGGGTGATCTGGAACCTGAAAAGTGGCCCTGCTATCCAATTAGCAGCTGATTAATGTAAATTTCTATACCTTTTCTGGAACTTGAGAGTCCAGCTGGTCTCCTAACACCAGTCCTCAGAAACTGTCCCACCTTTGTGTGATGATTGCTGCTTGGAGCTGCTGTCTGAGCCCAGCCCAGCTCTCCAGGTGGGGTTTGTGCTTCTGCTCTTTCCTTCCTCTTGTGCCCCTAGAAAAGCTTTCCCATGACAGGTTTGTTTTCTCCCCAGCTCAGACTTGATTGAGAGGGACAACTTTGATACTTCATTATATGGGAGGCTCTTTGAACTGCAGCTTTTCTTTCCTGGAGTGATAGAAGGTGTCCAGATCTGCTGGGCTGTGGGAATGCCTTGAGTGAGGATGGGAATGATAAACACAGGACCCTTAGGGGTGACAGTGAGCAGGACAGAGGGTTCCCACCTCAGCTGAAGGCACGGTTCATTTGCACTTTGGTTACTATTGCAGTGCAGCAGTGCAGCACAGCTTCCTTTCAAAACAAGGACATAGACAAGCCTTGCAGAGATTTCTGGTGAGAAATGCATTTCTCAAGAGTGGTCTCACAAACCTGTTAATTCCACTTGTTAAAATGAAAGGATCACCCCTGAGTGCATGGCGAAGCCAAAGAGGTTAGAGCAGGCTTGAGCTAAAGAGCCACCAGCCAGCTCAGAGCCAGGGATTGCTGAACTTCCCCCAAATTCCTTATTGTGTGCTGAGAAAGTGCCTGGGGACTCAGTCCTGGTTCAGAGACAAAGTAACAGTGGTGGGGAGAGGTGCTCAGAGCTGCACAGAGTATGGAGCTGCAGAAGGAGCATCCTGAAGGGTGGTCCCAGGGGCTGTGGGATCCTGGGCTGTTTCCTGGGGTTGTTTAAGGGTGGCTGTGGGATTCTGGGCTGTTTCCTGGGATTAGTAAGATTCTTGTTGTTTCTCATATAATTAGATGTAGTTTGCTCTCCCAGGAGTCTGCTGAAGGTGTGAAGTACAAAGTTGGTCCAATTCTATTTCCATATTTGTTCTTTCTCTTTATAAGAGAAAAATCTCACGTTTGTTTGGTTTACAATTAGTTCCTCCAAAAAAGATTCATTTCAAAGTGAGGTGTATGTGACTCTTGTTTTGACAGCAATGCAAAGAGAAGTTATTTGTGAATTAGTGTATTGGTGAAGGATAGCCCAGAGAGAAATAAATCTGTGTTTCAGGAAGCTTCATCCTTCCAGGGCTGGTGGCTGATCCATGGCTTAGTTCTTGCATCCAGACTTTCACTTAACTGTGTAATGTTTAGGTAATTTTATTAAACCATGGCTCAAACTGTACATCATTTTAGTTCCCCTTTTAATGATTAATTATGTGAGTCTACTTTATAAAACTTCAAGTCTTCTTTCCTTTTTTTTTTTTTTTTTTTTTTTGAAGGCTCCATATATCAGTGCTTGGGTAAAGCAAACTTTCTATTATTGCAGAAAATTAATCAGGCTAAAACTTTCACATTTGTAATTAAAGTCTGACACTGAAGTAATAAGTACAATTTCAGTGCTTAATAGATTCTTTTCAGTAAGATGTGTCTAGAGTTTCCCAGATGTGGCTTTTGGGAAAGCAGCCATGGGTTGCTTGAGGACAGTCAGTAATTGGGGCAGGGCTGCCCAGGTTTGGTGGGCCTTGGTGAAGGTGATTTTTAAAGTCTTTATAATGAACAGAAGTGTTCATTTATTACTGGATGGGGAAGTGAGCATGTTGTTAGTTTGGTCCCAGAATTTTTAAAAAGGTGCTAAAACTTCACTCTCCACTTGAAAGCACTAAGTTTGCAATGGCAGGTTCTGCTTGTAATGTCAAGGTGAATGCTACAATGTTTGGAGAAATCCTAATTCAAAGTATCATCTTACTGTCAGGTTAGTCTGCTCTCAGCCATAGAGTCTTTCTGCTCCTAACCTTGCTGTTGGAAGTCAGCCTCTGGAAAATACTCTTACTTTAAGGTCTGCAGATATCTTACTCACTTCTGCACGCACAGAAGAACTTTGGGAACTCAGTAGATCATGTAAATGGCCTTGCTGTTCTTGCTGATTCCCCTTCCCAAGTGCATTGTCACCCATGTCAGAAATTGTCAAGGTTCCTTGTTAGATTAAAGTAGCTGTGCTGAAAGGGATCATGTGAGGACCAATATTGAAAATTCCATCTATCTGCTTTGTCCTTTCTTGTCTTAACATGGAGTGTAGGGTTTACCTTTCTGTGCTTTGACAGATGTGCAGTGTTAGTTGTAAAGATTTTTTTTCATTTTATTTTTTTATTATTATTATTTTTGGTGGGTGAGAGGGGAGGTTTGGGGTATCTTCAGCATGGCATTTTTTCAAACATTTTTCATGTGCTTAGGTGCATCCAAGCAGAAGTCAAGTTCCCTGCAGGTAGCAGATAAGGACCTACTGCCACCTTTTCACCCATACCAGCCTTTGGAATGCATAGTAGAAGAGACTGAAGGCAAGCTGAATGAACTTGGACAGAGAATTAGTGCTATTGAAAAAGCACAACTTAAATCATTGGAATTAATTCAAGGTGAACCTTTAAATAAAGATAAGATTGAAGAACTTAAAAAGAACAGAGAAGAACAAGTACAGAAGAAGAAGAAAATATTGAAGGAGCTTCAGAAGGTGGAAAGGCAGTTGCAGATGAAAACCCAACAGCAGTTTACCAAAGAATATTTGGAGACCAAAGGTCAGACAGACACACCACCTGCCCTGCAGCAGCAGTGCTCACTTACAGGGGTCTTCCCAGAAGTGGAAGCTGATAAGGGTCTGCCAGAGGATAACTTTTCAGGGTTACCTCAGGTTGACACAATCTTGTCTAAAGATGATGAGCAACACCAGTCTCCACCACCTGCTGAACAAATAGAGTTTGTCCCTATCCAGCCTTTGCCAGCACCGCAATGTAATTTTTCTGGTAACTTAGGTTATAATGGGACAGAGTCTCTTGAACTTCAGAAAGCATTAGGGAATCAGCAGAATGTAGGACAGCAGCAGCAGATTGCTGGGCAGGGGCTCTTAGTTCAAGAACCAGACGGATTAATGGTTGCCACTCCTGCACAGACGCTTACCGACACTCTTGATGACCTAATAGCAGGTGGGTTAAGAAATATACCTATTTTTGCATTAATTTGTGTGCTCAGTTTCCCTCTCTCTCCTTCCCTCCAAATACGTCTTGGGGTTTTCCAGTTTGGGAATACTTGCTTAAGAATAAAGTTCCTGATTAGTGCTATTAATCCTAACAGTGACTTCCAATTCTAACATGATACTTTTAAATATCTTTTTTTCCAAAGTGCAAAACTTCCTGTACTGGACACCTGTTTTAGCCCCTTTGGCCTCATCTTTTTCTGTGCTTCTTTAAAAAGCCTCATCATGAGTAATTAGTAGTGCCCATTAGGAAACTCAAAAGCATGACAGAATTATATCTTCTGTAGAATTTTCTGTGCAGACTTATCAGTGACTTTCTTCAGTGTGGTAGCCATCTCTAGAAAAAGCCAAATTGTTGTCACTTTTATGGACAAACCCATCCCTGTCCTTGCTGCTGGAGCTTAAGGGACACAGCCTGGAATCCACGCACAACCCCTCCGTTCTGTGATGGCTTGTGTTTGCAGAATCCCTGCTAAACCCTGGGTGTTGTACAGGAATATCTGCAGGTTAGATGTTCCACATGGTAAAAACATGTCCTGTTAGCTGGATGAAAAGCAAAAACCCCAACATCCTTCCACGTGTTGGCACGGTGTGAAGAGGAATGGGAGTGCCCACACATCGGTCTGTGTGAGTGCCCTTGTGCAGACACAGGGATCACTTTGGGTCACTTCATTTCCTGGACTTGACTAGGATTGAGGTTTGCTGCTGGAGGTATGTAGGATATAGCCAGTGTTGTTTGGTCTGTAGTTTTTTTTTTTAATTCAGTGTTTCTCAACTTTTCTTTGTACCTTGTGCCTGTACCCCTGCCCATTATTTTCCTGTCTGTCTCCCCCTGCCCCTTTGTAGTCACTGCCGTGTCCTCTGATGTCAAGGCTGCAGAAGTGTGCAGTGAGATCTTTGAGCCATTCCTTGGAGCCTTTGGAATGGTAATTGCATCAAGCTCATGCAAGTCAAGAGTACTTGTGACTTTGCCCAGGGTTGGTAGAGCAGTTGGGTGGTTGTACCAGCTCCTGTCCTTCCCTCACTGTAATTCCAGTTGTTTTATTTTATACAGCATCAGTTTTAGCTCCTCCTGTTCTGAGCCTCCCTCCCTGCTCTGTGGTGCTCTTTAGAATACCTAGCCAACATTAAAACATTCTCAATTTTTATTACTCAAAATTTTAATCTTGGAATGTATAATGAGGAAAATTTGAATGGCTAACACAAAACATAATCAGCAAGGGATTAATCTTTGGAATAGTTGCTGTTGGTGAGAGTTGAACGTGTCTGGCACAAGGCCATGGAGTCTGTACCTTCTCGTGGTCAGCAGCTCATTCTGCAGCCACAAACTCAGTGTCCCCACTGTGAAAAGTGCTGCAGTCCAGCTGAGTGTGAGAACTGTGCTGTAGGAAAAAAGATTGCAAGCAGCCAGAAAAACTGTATCTTAAAAATAATTATAAAAAGTTGAATAGACATTGGTTTGCTTTCTGGAAACAGCTACTGGTTTTGCTAAGTAGTTAGAGACATTTTTTGCTAAGACATGAGATTTACTTATTTCAAAAATCACTACAAATAGCACCATCTTCTGCATTAGAAGTGAAATTTACAGAAATGCAACTTGAGGAATCTTTAGTTATTGAGTTCCAGAGGCTTCTGCAAAAAGTAGTATATTTTCTTCTGAAATTCATTAGTCTCTTTCACTTCCCTCCAGAAAAAATTGTCAGAAGATAGATATCTTTCTCACTTTGTACATCCAGACTGTGTAAAAGTGATCTCCATGTAAATTATAATCCTACTATATATCAGATTTATAGCCATGTAAAAACAAATGGTAAATTTATCTACTCATACTCTGAACTCTTTGATCCATATGTAAAATACATTTTTCTGACAAACTTACCCTATAGTCCTTAATTTTAGAAAGAATTTTTGAGCAATAAAAGCTGTTACAAGATCTGTTTTTACATGCCCACTACAGATGCCAGGTAAAATGGTTCAGGGGCTTGTACCTGGATTTTAGGGAGCTTGTGTCCCCCACTCAGGGTGTCTTTTAGGGCTCCCCTTGATCCCAGTGCTGGAGCTGCAGTGATGTCAGTGAGTGATTCTGGGTTTAGCAGAGGGATGAGCATTTATCTTCCTTCTGAGGATTTCAGCTTGGGTGGGAACTGCTTCAGAAGAACAGAAATTATTTTTCCCTATGCCCTGGAATACCTTTTACTGTTGCCCTTAGCAGTGGTGATATCCAGAGGAGGCCACAGAGATGCTCCAAGGGCTGTAGCCCCTCTGCTCTGGACCAGGCTGGGAGAGCTGGGGGTGCTCACCTGGAGATGGGAAGGCTGAGGGGAGACCTCAGACTCATTCCAGAGCCTAAAGGGGCTCCAGGAGAAGGACCTGGGACAAGGGTCTGGAGGGACAGGACACAGGGAATGGCTTGCCACTGCCAGAGGGCAGGGATAAATGGGATATTGGGAAGAAATTGCTCCCTGTGAGGGTGATGAGGCCCTGAGGTTGCCCAGAGAATCTGTAGCTGCCCCTGGATCCCTGGCAGTGTCCAAGGACAGGCTGGATGGGGCTTGGAGGAACCTGGGCTGGTGGAAGGTGTCCCTGCCCATGGCAGGGGGTGGAATGAGATGAGCTTTAAGGTTCCTTCCAACCCAAACCATTCTGGGATTCTGTGATGTGGGAGGCAAATCTTTCCAAGTCTCAGCTGGGACCAGTTGTAAGGAAGAATTTCAGTTTCTGTGAAGCTACAAATTTGTATTTTGCTGACCAGCTTAACAGTGACAATATACATAAATGGAGTATTTATCTTACAGTTAGCTGGCAGGATGTGTCAACTGTGAGGTGTTTAGGTGGTGAATGTCAAGGTGCAAAGTGTCAGTGAGTCGTGGCACACATCCCCTCTTCTGTAAAACTACACAGAAGTAAACAAGTACCTTATGGAAAGTCAGCTAAAACCTAAAAATGAAGCAGCTCTTTCCCACACATCAGGTTGTGTGAGTAAATAAACTCCAGAATGTTTTGCTTGTAACGGAGTTTATTTTGATGTGCTGCTGCAGAAGTCTTGCACCCAATAGTACATTAAAGATGTGACTTACTACAGTCAAAATTCTAATCAGGTTTACAAAAGAGACAGACTTGGTGCAGTTTAGAGTGGGAAACCAATCAATTAATTTGGAACACAGATATCATTTTCATTACTCAGTATCTATCTGGTTTCTTGGAGCCTCTTGTCTTGCATATTTGGAGTTTCATTTCAGCTCACCTTCTGCATTTTCAATTGCAAATTTCTTAGTTGTAGTATCTGAATTGAAAGTGTTTGCTGGTTTAGGGTATTAAAGATGAGGAACTTTTCTGTGTTGCTGGGGTTTGTCTCTAGCTGGAATATTTTTGTTTCTCTTTGTTTTGCTCAGCTGGTATTTTTAGTCAAGAGACTGTGTGTGCTTTTCTGTCCCACTCTCATCCTGTGAGCTGATGTTTCCAAACTGAAATTTCAGGTGTGTTCTGAGAATCTTTGTTGTTTGGTTCTGATATTCTGGTTGTAGTCTGTGATACAGAATTATGATATTTTAAGGTAAGGATTTGGAAGGTGACATCTGAGTTACTGTATTGAGGATTGGAGTAAAACTGGTTACTGGGACAATCTGGAGTGAGGAATGAATGGTGAGCCATGAAAGGAGCTGCAGTTACCAATGTGCCAAAACCTCTGCAGTAGCAGGTCACTGAGAAGCTGCCTGGACAGGCTGAAAGACTGCTCAGGCTTGAAAAAGGATGATTCTCTCTGTCCTGAAAATCCCAATTCCTTTGAGGAAAGAGGAACTGAAATCTAATTCCAGTATTTCTGTATGCCAATGTCATGACAGCAGTTGGGTAGCCAGTTTCAGCCTACAGCTAAAATCTCATCCAGTGCTACTTGCTCCAGGTACTGTCAATGCTCCAGAGTGCTATTTGGATAAAATACCAAGATCTTGCTTTCTTTTGTTTTACTCATGTTTCCTTTGATATTTTTAATGACTTTGAAAATAGTTATCCATGTCTTTAAAGACCAGCATTCAGCTTCCCACTCATACAAACACAGATCCTTTGAAACATTGGAAACTCTTTGTAGGGCATGGGAAACCTGGATTTTGTCATGTGTAGGGTAATTTATTTTTTTTTCTATAAGGAAATCTTTTGAATATTGAAGTCTATGGACATGTCTAAAACCTCTGTCACAAAATTGGTATTTCCCTGGAATTGAGGGCAAGCAGTGTCAGTGCTGCTTTCACTGCTAAGCTGTGGTACCACAGACATTCCCTGTTAATGCCATGGTGGAACCATTGCTGCAAGGTCATTTTCAAGTTTAAAATCTGGATTTTGCTGTGTAACTAGAGCTGGGATGAGTCAGCCCCATGAAACTGGAGGCAGAAGTTCCCAGGCCTTTTTTGCTCCACAGACCACAAATTATGCTGCTGCTCCATGGGTCCAGCTTGAGTCCACACTGAGGAAATAAAAAATAGCATTTTGAAAAATCTGCCATTTTGTAAGCTCAGTAGTTTTACAGGGGGTGATTAATTGGTGAGTGTTGCAGGAATATTTGTTAGATTTTATTTTAAACCATATTTTAGGGTATCAGTGCAGGGTTTATCTTCATTTCTACTGCCTGTGGTGTTCTCTCTCATGTTTAATGTTATAACTGTGCACATGAAGTGTGTAATGCACACTTGTATACTTCAAACACAAGATGAAAATCTAAAGTATGCAGGAAATACTTTGATATTTTCAGTCATGGTTGTGAAATACAGAGAATTTGTGGGACCTGTGACAGCAACACTGAATATATCACTTTAAAACCCTTAAACTGGCTCCTGTGGAGTCCCTCTGCACACCCTGCTCTGCATGCACACCACATGCATGTGGTTTTATGTGTATCTGTAGTTGCAAGAACTGAAAAAATTGAGCCAGTGTCTTCCATGAGAAAGAACCAGCTTGATTTAACATAAATCTTTAACAGGGTGATATGGTATTTTGGAAGGAGTCATCTGTAGAAATCCAATTATTTCAGTGCATTGAGCAAGAAAACAATCGTATTGCATTAATTAATGCTCATTTGCTGTTGTGAGTGATAATCCATAGTGAGCTTTTGTATTTGAAACTTTTAATTCAAATCTGGTTTGCTCATGAAGGTTGTAACAAGAATTCAGATCTGGTACTTCATTGCCTAAACGTGGTGACCACATGTTAATGCTGATTTTACCTATGCAAGGAGAAGTGTTTGCTTAGAAAATACAACTGAAAATGGAACTTCCCCAAATTTCAGTGACCCACCTGCCACGTTTGCAGAGCCCAGTGGAAGTGACCCACCTTGCTGTGCTTCAGTCTGTTTCCTTTGTCAGGCACTGGCAGCTCTGTAGGCTGCATCAGTGGTGTTAATGGTCATGTTGGGGCTTTTGCTATGACTTTTCCATCTGCACCATTTTCCTGTGAGTAATTGCTGGTGTGTAATCTGTCAATTAAATGAGGAAGGTTGAGCTGGTTTGCAAAATTTTTTCTCTAGGTCATACACAGGTTTGAGTTCATCCTTCATCTTCCCTTAGCACTTGGACAAAAGCAAAATGCTGCTGCTGCTTGTTTCCTACCTGGAGCTGTCAGAGTTTTCCTTTAGTTCCTTCTTCCAGGAACGCTGCTAAGTACTGTGTGGTTTGGCATAACTAAAGCTCACCAGGTGTTCCAGCTGATGAGGCTACACAGTAGAGACATTTGGCAATCCAGCAGTGACAATCTTTGTGAAATCCAGCTGCTCTATCAGCAGGGATTACTGAAGCTAAAACACACACCAAGTCTGTGTAGGTGTGTTACACCTTGCTGGCAGGGAATCCCAGCTGATTACAGGGATCAGCCTCCACTTGGACTCTCATCAGGTTACAGAGGCAGGCAGGAGTTCTGGCCCTGCAGTAGATATCCTCTGCTTGTTGATTTAAAACTAGGTGAAAAAAGTCTGATTCTCAATTATTAATTTTTTTAGTAATTGTTTAAAAAAAAAAAAGATAAAGTTGCATTCCTTGTGTCCCTGTGCAATGCTGGATCTTCAGGATGGCATCTTTTACAGGCTGTGCATCAATCAGAATAAATTTTAGGGAGCACAGACAGTTTTCAGCTTTCTTATTTTTGTTGACTGCCCCCTCCTGTCTGCTTCCCTTCCACTTTCCTGGGTTGGTTTAACTCTGAGACATGATTAATGGTGTGAGTTGCTGTCAGTCATCTTGCTCTGCAAACTTTCTCTGGAGGCTGTGTGCACTAACCTTTATGTGAAAAAATTTGGGATTGCAGAAGAAGACTACATTTTTCAACATTAGGTTTGTGTGTTAGTGATAAATAATTTGCCTGCTTAAACTGAGCATATGATTGAACTCTTTTTAACAGTGAAGGTTACAATTAGAAAAGGGTAACTAATCACCTTCATAATTCACACTTGTAATGCATACAGACTGATTAATAAAATTATTTTCTAACTTATCACAGTTTGGAGACGATGCTTGCACTGTGTAACTGCCACAAAGCCGCTTTTTGGTTTTAGGAACATTCAATTTGCTTCCCCCATTACTATTCTGATATTAGACCATTGCAGTTTTGTGGAACTTAATATTTTTCATATAAAATGAGACATTGCTAAGAGTGGATTAATAACCTGGTGTTCATTTTCAGCTGTGAATAGCAGAGTGCCCAGTGGCTCCACCAGCTCCTCGCACACTACCGAGTCCCCGACGCCCGAGCCCTGCCCGCAGGCAGGCAGCAATGTGCCCCCGCAGTCCGTGCTCCCCATGTACCCATCTGTGGACATTGATGCACATGTGAGTAATCCAGCTAAGCTGGGAGGGGATTGGCTTGGAAAAAAAAAAATTTGTCTTTATTTTTTGTTTCTGAATATCTGCTTTTTTTTACCTATGTATGAAGACTGAAAGCAATCACGACACCGCGCTGACGCTGGCGTGTGCGGGAGGGCACGAGGAGCTCGTGTCTGTGCTGATCGCCCGTGGTGCCAATATTGAACACAGAGACAAGAAGGGTGAGTGAAAGCCAAAACACAATTTGACCTTGAACTAAAGCTTGAAACAACGAATTTCAAAATGTGAACTGAATTCTTGCACTTCACATAGTAGCATTGGTCATACAAAGCCAGTGAGCTTCTGTCTGCACCTGAGTGGGATCTTAAGCAGATTTGTGAAACATGAGGCACTTCTGTCCTTACAACTCACCCTCTACAAATGACCTCAGCAAGCTGGATAGAGGAGCTGATGGGGGTAACCAGCCCATCTTGCCTGTCAGAGCTGAATGGTTGGGTATCGTTTTCAGGAACAGACTTCAGCAAAATCTCACATCTTTTAGAGCTGAGAGAACAAAACCACCACACCACCTGTGTTGGAGCTCATATTGACCACTGGCAGTCAGCAACACATGCAGGGCAGGTGTGGTCACTGGTTGGAGCTTAATTTAACAGTAATTATGCAGAAAGCTGTGACTTCTCCAAGGAGAGGAGTTGGTCAGAACTTAATCCAAACTGATCACTGCAAGCAGTGTTTAAATTTCTTTTGAACAGCCTTTGGCTGGAATCAGAGCCACGATGTGACAGGGTCAGAACAGGGTTGGGAAAGGCTCTGAGATTGTGGCACCCAGCAGGAAACACCCAGTCTGAGGAAGAGATATGATCAATAGAAGTCATTGTGAATCAACCCATTTGTGCATTTCTGCTCCTTAATAATACTGTTAAGATACTCAAGGTTGCTTTTTAATACAATCTCATGTTACTAGGTTTTACACCCTTGATTCTGGCTGCAACTGCTGGACATGTTGGTGTGGTGGAAATTCTTCTGGACAAAGGTGGGGATATAGAAGCGCAGTCGGAGCGCACGAAGGATACTCCGCTCTCCTTGGCATGCTCCGGTGGACGCCAGGAGGTACAGACACATCCTCAAAGGGTTGTTACTTGTAGATAGGGGCTTTTTTGTACAGTCTTGGGCTTCTTCTGTTGTTGGCACATCTTACTTTTTTTCTGGAAGGTGTTTCAGTGTAGCTAATTTAAGGCTTTTTCTTCTTCTAAGAAAGGAAGAAGAAATTTAAGTCTTTTTTCTTCTCTCCTTGCCTATCCCAGTTTGTTAGTTAATGGTCACAGTCACTTGTGATAATTTGTGGTCTTTCTTCAGTCAGTGCATCCTCACATAGTAAGTACTTCTGTGAGGGAGGCAGGTATTTCTTGAATAACTTTATTCACTGAGCAGTTCCCTTATCCATCTTCCCTGTTGTCAAACCTGAAACAGCCAGTGCAGGTACACAAGGGCAGAAGCTGGGATTTTGTGTGGGCAGTACATGGCTTTAGTGATAATGCACAGGGCTGATAAGTGCAGATGCAATGCAGGACACATTGTGCGCATCTTTTATTTAAGGAAGTTTCAGAGTTCTGTCAGATTTGTGTGTGTGTGTTGTTGTCCAAATAAGATTTGTGAAATCCTTCCTATTTCAGTCATGTGCATAGCACCTTAGAAGATGGCATGGAGACAGCCAAGAGCTTTGTAGTAGATTAATATAAGGATTAAAATATTTGGCCAAAATTGGAATGTGTCCATTTTACTTTTGAATTGCAGATCTTTAACAGTAAAAGTGCTTCTCATAAAAAAGGCAAGATCAGCATGGCCTGTAATAGTAGCATTATATATTGAACTACTGAAGTCTTCTGTTCTTCCTCTTTATTTTTTTTTCTTTATGCCAGAATCTGCCTCTTATGTTTTTGGCTTAGCAAGGAGCATTTTTTCTGGCTTGTTTGGAAATCACCTAGCTTATATTAATAGTAAATTGAGGCCCACTGGAGTACATTACCAAAATGGTTGAATTTTCTGCCATTTTATTTCTCAACTACTGATAGAGGAGTCCTTCCTCATCCTTCTTCCATTAACATCAGTCCCTCTGATTTTTACCACTTTTTTTTTTTGCATAGTTCATATAATAGAGATGGCCAAACTTGGCTCAAGTGTCATTTGAATTCAAGTTGTGAGATGATTTTTTCTGAAAGAGATGCTCAAACATTGTGAGACATTATGGGAGTGGGGTAGATCTATTGTTTGCAAACTTAAGATTCCCAGGAAGAGCTTCACTTTAAAGCCTTGCAGTTTTATTTAGGTAAAATAACCTTTCTGGCAGACAAGTGCTCAGCTGCTGTGGTCATGGGCTGTGGGGGCTGGACAGAGATAAGGAAAAGTCAAGCACAAGAGGGTGGAGATTTTCCTATGGCATCCTGTCTGTTGACAAAGGAAACTGGTAGCGCATTGGAAAGTCTGTGATAACATCCCCTCACTCCCTGGATAACAGCAGAGGCCACAATATGTCTGTTAATACTTGTCCTGTCTTTTCAGGTTGTTGATTTGCTGTTGGCCCGGGGAGCAAACAAAGAACACAGGAATGTGTCTGATTACACGCCGTTGAGCCTTGCTGCATCTGGTGGCTATGTTAATATCATCAAGATTCTTCTCAATGCTGGGGCAGAAATTAATTCCAGGTAATGTACCATGTGAGCAGCTGAGCTTCAGTGTGGCACAGGCACTCCCTGTTGGCTCCATCCTGAGGCACAGGTTGGAATCTCAGGTGTTTTCAGATCTCCTTGCAACAGTGTTTTTACACTGATGACATCTTCTATGTTCATGTTTAGTGCTTTTAAATCCTTTAACTAGCACAAACTTCATCTGACTTATACCTAAATTTTGAGGGACTATAGTTTGCAAACCTATTCTTTCCCTTTTCCAACATTCTGAGGTCTGAAAGTCAAACTATTTCCAAATAGAACAATGTCAAGAAAGCAACCAAGTGCTCAGGGCAGCTCAGTGTGTTTGAAGATGTCTTCTTCAAGCAGAGGAACAAATTTACACAGCAGTGTCTCTTAAGCCTGCTCTGTATAAGTTTAAGAAAACTTACATGTATTCTAACACTAGATAGAGCAAGAGAACTCTTAACTAGGGAAAGTTAAGGCTGTGCTAGAAGCATGTTTTTCTTTGAAAAAATCAGATGTAGCTTAAGGCTTATGTTTGCTTTGGTCATCAGAATGTGTAACAGCTGAAATACATTTTCCTGGTTTATAAATTGCAATTGTCTATTGCATATAGTCCCTGTGGTGGTTTCTCCTAATCAATTAAAATGCTGCTATTTTAGGTCAGTGCCTTATTTTGTGTAGGTAATATGTTCTTTTCTGACTTACAACAAAACATTTTGTCCCTCTTGGACACACTTATATTTCCCAGAGCTTTTCTTCTGCCGTGGGCACTGCAATTTGTTTCTTTCCCCCAGGACTGGCAGTAAGCTGGGGATTTCTCCTCTGATGTTGGCTGCTATGAATGGCCACGTCCCTGCCGTGAAGCTGCTGCTTGATATGGGCTCTGACATTAACGCCCAGATCGAGACCAACCGCAACACTGCCCTCACCCTGGCCTGCTTCCAGGGCCGGGCAGAGGTGGTCAGCCTGCTGCTGGACAGGAAGGCCAATGTGGAGCACAGGGCAAAGGTGAGGGACTTGCCTTTCCTTATGATTTATTGCCTCAAGTTTCTTCAGATTTTCCTGTAACTTTGAGCTTTTCTGGGCTCAGAGGAGTTATTACATCAGAGCGCTTAAATGTTCTGAAATGAGTGTGGTTTCTTTTAAAAAATAAAAAAGCATCAATGATGATGTATTTTTTTTTTTTGCATTAGGGAAAAGCTGACTGGTCTTTCTGAGTTTATAATGAAACTTAGATTGACTCTTGTCTAGACTTTTTTCAGGTTTTAACTTGACGTGATACTCAGTAACAGAGCAGATACAGATATTTTTACATGCAAGTGAAGTCTAGGCAGGAAGAGAATAGTGTTACTTGTGATTCTCATATAGAGCAGACTTCTTGTCTACAACCAAAGTAGTGCAGTCAAACTTTGTAAAGCTTTTACGTTGCTGTAGAACCCGTGGCTTCAGTACTGTGACCTTCTGTGCCTCTGAAATGCTCCACAGGTCCCATCCTTTGGTGCTCTGGGACAGCTTTGTGTCTCCTGCCATAAAGCAAGCTTAAAGCTTGTGTAGACAGCCAGACTGATTTCCCCAGCACAAAGGAATTTTTGGTAACTCCTAAGGCTGCTGAAATAATTGCTGTGTCTGTCTACCCCGCCTGCTTCTGGAATGACTGTGGCTGGAGAAAAGGGGATATGGATAAAAGCCAGCTCTCAAATGGTCAGTTGGGCATGTTAGCAGCTGGTGTAAGTTTTTTTAACAGTCTGACCTGGCAACTAAGTTGGGCCCAGATCAGTCTCAGTGCCAAGGGAGGCTAGAGAAAAGCTATAAAGCCAGTTTCTGAGTATTTTTGTAGAAACACTTGTGTCTTCATTTGAATCTGTTCTAACCTCTGTTGTAGAGATCTTGTTATAAACTTTGCATTTGCTGTTGAGACAGGTATCTGGTGGTGCTTAGTCAACAGTTTGCTTGGGTTTGTATAAATCAAAGCCCAAGAGTGTTTGGGTTTTGGGTTGGTTTTGTTTGGTTGGTTTGTGTGTGGGTGTTTTGTTTTGTTGTTGGGTTTTTTTTTTTTTGTTGGGTTTTTGGGGTCTTTTTTGAGGAAGAGACTGCTTGAAGTTAGGCTCCTAAACTAAATATAAGCAGCTAAATAAAAATCTGATTTCCCTTTGTAGGAATCATTTATGTCTTATCTGAATATGTTGTGCTGATTTCACAGAGTAACTCGTTCTCTTTGCACAGACTGGTCTCACACCTCTGATGGAAGCAGCTTCAGGAGGCTATGCAGAGGTTGGAAGGGTTCTCCTTGATAAAGGAGCAGATGTGAATGCCCCACCTGTGCCTTCCTCAAGAGATACAGCTCTAACGATTGCAGCAGATAAGGGTCACTACAAGTTCTGCGAGCTCCTCATTAACCGGTAATCATTTCTGCTCATTAAGTCTTTAAGGCCAGAGTGGGTGGGGCTCTGAGCAACCTGATCTCCTGGGTGGCTTCCCTGCCCATGATAAGAGGGTTGGAACAAGATGAGCTTTCAGGTCCCTTCAACCCAAAGCAGTTATAACTATGATTAGTGGCACATTTGTTCTGTATTCCTCTGTGGCAAGGGTGCTCTTGTTCACATTACCTCATGCACCTGAGAGCAAAGGGAATGGGAAACTTTGAAAATAGGGTGTTAAATCTGTTCCCTACTCTGCAGTGTTATCCTGGAATATCTTGCCATTGCAGTGTTAATTAAGCCAGGCAGGCAGCTGGGACCAGAGGCAGGCAGGCAGTGTCTGGCTTGGATAGCTTGTTTGTGTATGGATCCAGCAACTTCTACGTGAGCACATCCTCACTGTCACTTGGGGGGCAAAGCCTTGGAAGTAGCTCTTGAGCTTTTCAAGCATAACCCAGTGTGCTGCTTAAAACCTCAAGGGGCTGCTTTGTCCTGTGGGTAGTCACCACACTGATCATTTAAAGGTGGCTGGTTGCATTAGGTGACATGAAATGAGCGTTCATTTCTGTCAGGGAGGTTTCAATATTTCCCTTGTCACTACTCTGCAGATGAAACAGCAAATTTCAGGGGCAGAATTTCTCATATCTTGCCATTGTATTTTAGTTATTAAAGTTCTATATCCAGTTGTACTAAGATGTTTTGTGGTCTTGCTCTCTGACTTGCACCTTTACTCACACCATGTCTCTGGGTCGTGCTTTCAGAGGGGCACACATCGACGTTCGCAACAAGAAAGGAAACACGCCGCTGTGGCTGGCAGCCAATGGGGGGCACTACGACGTGGTGCAGCTGCTTGTGCAGGCAGGGGCAGATGTGGATGCTGCAGATAACAGGAAAATCACCCCTCTGATGTCAGCATTCCGCAAGGTAGGACACCAACTTCTTGTATGTTTTCAAAACTGCCTCTTGTTTGGTCTTGAGTCTGAATGCTTGGGTTTGGAAGAATCAAATACAACATGACAAAATTGCTACTTTGATAAAATACCTGCTTCAAAGTCGTAGTTACTGTATTTCACAAAGATCCAGTTTTTGAGATCTAAAAAACTTTGTTCCATAAATGATGTTAGCTTTATAATTTCCAGTTGTACACTGTGCAAAAACTTTGACTGTTAGAGATTTCCGTATTTCTGCAGTCTGTACTGCTCGTTTCAGTCCTGCTTTGGAGGTGAATACAATACCAGTCTGCAATAAGCTGCCTGATTCCTTTGTTCTTCTCTCATTTTGTTCTTAATATGTTGTGATTGGACACTGTGTAATCAGCTCTTCTGTCACCCACTGCCTTTTCTTCTTGGCAGGAAGAGCATTGCTTTGGGATGGTTCCATCAGTTGTGATGTTGGATGCAAGGAGCATAAGCACAGGAATTTATTAACTGTAGCTGCTTTGCCTTTAACAAAGGAGCAAATAACTGTGCAGCTTTTTTTACAACCAAAAATGCTGAGCTTGCCCCTGTTTTAACACTGCCTTGCTTTCACATAACTTCAGAAGCAACAGTTGGGTGCTTTGTGTGGTTGCACAGTGTACCCTGGGAGCAGAGGAATGTGCTTGCCAGGATAACATTCAGGTGGCTCAGTCTCCTGATCTTGGGCTGTAATTGAACAGTCTAAGTCAGCTCCATGGGGTGAGTGACAAGAGAGTGGATTGGGTGACAGGTGGTATCTAAAGAGGGTTGTCTTGTGTCTTGGTTGTTACTAAAATCATGAAGATCTGCCTTTTGTATTTTAAAATAAAAAGTAACTTGTGGAAGAGCTTGTCTTTGCCATCTTGAAGCAGAGCAGTGGCTGTGCTGTCAGCACTGAGCAAGCAGGAGCTGCCCTTCTTCCCAAACAGCAGCTTACCAAAAATGTTTTTGCTTATTTTCAGTGTTTTGCATTGAACTGAGAGATACCAGACTTGTATTTTGATGATGAATATTGAGAATTGTGTACAAAAAGTTAGAATTTTCTTTGGTGTTCCAGGGGCATGTGAAAGTAGTTCAGTTCCTGGTGAAAGAAGTGAACCAGTTTCCTTCAGACATTGAGTGCATGCGCTACATCGCCACCATCACGGACAAGGTGAGCAGGACTTGGGGACATGACCCTCCCTGAATGTCCAGCAAAAATATCCATGGGCAATTCTTAAGTATTCAAACACTGAATGTACATGTTTGCTCACATACATCTGATTTGGAGATTTGTGCATCTCTCCTTTTTAATATAGCACTTAAAAAGTAAATCAGCATTAGATCCTATTTTGTGAATAATTTGTATGTTTATGAACACAGGGGAGTTAATCTCATTGTAGAGCAAGCCTCACTCCTCAGTTGTTTATTACAGTGGTAATAAGACAAGTTTGCATTTCAGGACCTGTTGAAAAAGTGTCACCAGTGTGTGGAGACAATTGTGAAAGCTAAAGACCAGCAGGCTGCAGAAGCCAATAAAAATGCAACTATACTGCTGAAGGAGCTAGACCTGGAGAAAGTGAGTAGATGGTTTCTGTCATGTAGCAGTGTTTGAGCTGTGTGTGAATCTCTAGGCTGCATTTCCTTCAATGCTTCTTGGGGCAGTTAGTCTTCATGCTCTGGCTGTGTCTGTGTTCCTTCCCCTAATGTGTCATCCAAGTGAGGCACATACTGAGGGGGGCAAACCAGAACTGATTTCTGCTTCCTCCACTTCATTGTCCTTTTTGGGAAAGCCTGGACTTAGCAATAGTTCTGTAGGCAGTGGATCTCTGGGATCACCTCAGCACAGAGGATGTGTGAGTAAGGGAGGTCTCCAGTCTCATGCTATATTTCTGTAGGTGTAAATAATGTCCATAAGCATTTTATGGACTTCTGCTCAGGGGAGTTGAGCAGATAGTGGAGAAAATCGCTTCTCCCTTTGCTGAGAATACTGTAAATTATTCTAAAGTAACACATTCTAGAGTGAGCTCTCTTAATAGAAGTTCTTACAGTTTTTGATAAGTTGCACATTGGTTTATTAAATTTTCCACGTTGTGGACTTGTTGAGCACTTGAGCACAGATCAGTTGCTGTGCACAAACAGTGCAGCAGATGACTGATTCCATATATTAAAAAAAAAAAGGTTAAAATTAGAGCCATTGAGTACTGACTTTTGAATCAAAGATGTGGACATCACACCAAAATTATCACTGAGCTTTTTAAATGTTTGAGAAAGGACTGAGAGGATGAGAGATTTTTCTGGTCTTCCATTAAAACTGTGGGGTTTTTTTAATACTTCTGGTTTGGTTATTACTTTGTTATCATTCCTTAGAAGTTTTGGGACCAGCTAGTCCAGTTGTTGCATAAGCTCTGTCCAGTTTCTGTGTAATGATTCAGTATGTGCCAAAGTCATTCTAGTTCATTGTGCTCTCTCCTTTCTCCTTCCTCCCAGATTTCTAGGGAAGATCTGAATTATAAGTATAATTTAGTCTGTGTGAAATGTTTAAACATGGATTCTTTTCTCCTACATAGTCAAGAGAGGAGAGCAGAAAACAAGCTCTTGCAGCCAAAAGGGAGAAAAGAAAGGAAAAGAGAAAGAAGAAGAAAGAGGAACAAAAAAGAAAACAAGAAGAAGATGAAGAAAACAAGCCTAAGGAAACTCTGGAGCTACAAGAAGATGATGATGAAGAGGAAAATGATGATGAAGGTAAACAAGTGTTTCTATGAACAATGTAGTTGTGGGGGTGCCACCTTTCTAACCAGGAAAGTAGAGGAAATCTGAAAGCTGGTCTCTCATATTTGACAGTGTTACATGGCTGCTGCCTGACAAAACTCCTTTGCTCATTTTTTCACCCCCTACTTTGTTTACAAAAGTCTTTCACTCTTGGAGGATTTACAGCTGAATTTGGTGCTAGTCTGACAGCTTAGCAAGGAACATAACATCAGCTGTGGTGTATTCAGTGAGGGCACTGAGTTCTCTATTTTGTGGGTTCTGATGGTGTATAAACTGCTTTTCTTTCAGTGGAGCAAGAAGTTCCTATAGAGCCTCCAAGTGCAACTACTACAACTACAATTGGAATTTCTGCAACTTCAACTACCTTCACAAATGCCTTTGGGAAGAAGAGAGCTAATGTGGTGACTACCCCCAGCACAAACAGAAAAAATAAGAAAAATAAAACAAAAGAGACTCCTCAGAATATGCAGATAATTTTGCCAGATCAGCATATATCCCTAGCACAGCAAAAAGCAGATAAAAATAAAATAAATGGAGAGCCAAGAGGTGGTGGTGCAAGTGGGAACAGTGATTCAGATAACCTGGACAGCACAGACTGCAACAGTGAAAGCAGCAGTGGAGGGAAAAGCCAGGAGCTGAACTTCACCATGGACACGAACTCCTCGGAGCGGCGCTATGCCTCACTGCTCATCCCCTCTCAGGAAGATAAAAACAGCACCTCAGCTTCCAAAACACCCACCAGGTGAGACTGCTCTGCTCCTTCCCTGCTGTTTCACAAGGTTCCACCCATGCCAGTGTCAATGTTCTGTAGCTTAAGCTCTCACTAACTGTACATTCCCAGAGCCTAGAGAGACTGAGGCTGCTTTATTTGCAAAGATGTGCTATGTTTGTTGAACACAATCTCTTTAAAATCTTGTTAGAACAAGATTTTTTGGCATTGTTGACCAGTTTTTAATACTACTTGAGTGAAATGGCCTTTTCTCTCTGCACTTTTTAGGCATCCATGTTGCATTGTTAGCTTTGTTAGAATAGATCTTAAAGTGAATATGCTGGGAATTTAATAAGGAAGTACCAGCTTTACTAATCATCCACACATTGAAGTGGTTTTGTTGCCTTTTGATTGTTTTATGGTTTCATCATTAACTTGTTTGACTTGCAATCTCTTTCTTTTAAGGAGAGAAGAAGAAGACTCTGAGCATTTTGCTTGCCAGGTTGATGGCCAGTTTGATATAACCTTGTCAAGCCAGAGGTGAGAGTCAGAGGAACTCAGGGAATGTAGGGGCCACATGAATGCTTCAAAGGGTCATTCAGTGCCTGGGGATGTGCTGATAACTTCTACAACACCACTTTCTGAAGAGGTCATTGGTCTGAATCAGAAAGCTTAGATCCCATGTGGGTCTGTAGTCCTTGGTTTTACATCTAAGTATTACAAGTCTGATCCCCCACAGTTTTGTTTTCTCTTTCCATTTTCTGCACTAAGGGAGGTTGATCTGCTGGACACTGGGCTGACAGAGAGGCCAGCTTCAGTAAGAACATAGACATTGTGATATCAAGAAGGGCCGTGAGACAGGGATGTTGTCAGACTGATTAGGACACTTGTCTAGTAGTGGGAAGAGAGGATATTTTTGTTTTTCCTATTTTTCCCCAGATTCAGGTTAGATGCAGACTGAGTGGGTTCATCAACCCTTGTGGTTAGAGGGTGTGTGTTTTGGGCCCCCATTAGGAGTGTTAAAAAATTGGAATTTGTCTCTATTCTGTGCTTTGAACAAAAATTGTTTCTGCCTTGGACCTTTCATTCAAGGTTTGCTGCAAGGGCCTGTGCAGTTCACTGCAGCAGGACAAGCTAAATGCATCCTTCTGACTCTTGTTAGAGGTGATTCTTCTGGAAACAGTTCATGCTACTAGTTTTAAGCTGCAGGAATGTAAACTGTATGCTGTCATTTTATTCTGTAATTTGTAATTTATTCTGAATTTCTGTTCCCAGACTTGATGGTGAAGGTCATTCGAATTCTTTGTCGACTACTTATAAGTCTGTTTCCCTGCCTCTGAGCTCTCCAAATGTAAAGCTGAATCTGACCAGTCCAAAAAGAGGCCAGAAAAGAGAAGAAGGCTGGAAAGAAGTGGTTAGAAGGTAAAGACTTTAATACTATGTTTTAAAACTGTCTGTGAGCTTTTTAGGTTGTAAATTATTCTCAGATACAGAATGTCCTGCAAGATTATATAACTGAAGAATTAATTTACAGGAAAATCTGTCCTGATTGCCCTTGCAGTGCTGGGAAAACCAACTGCAGCCCTAATTTGTAGTAGCTCCTCACTAACTTAATGTGAATGTGGCATAAACATTTTCTTTGGCATCAGAAAATAAGGACAACCTGTGACTTTAGTGGAGTAAAGGATGTGGAGACAAGATAAAAGGGGAAGGGAACAGAGGGCAGTGAGAAGCCCTACAGCAGATGATTGCCCATGAACTAAAGGCAGAATGGATGTGAGTAGAGGAGAGGCAAATGATCCCTTCAAGGCCAAAATTCATTGTACTTCGGGCAGTGACCTTGATCACTAATTCAGAGGGAAATTGTGTTACCTGACAGTGAGTGCAGTGAGATTTAAAGTTTTACTGTAAAGCAATCTTTTCTTTTGAAAATGTACTGGGTTTTACTGTATGGCCATTAACACCCCAGTATCTCTATTTTATCTGCTGCTTGGAACTAGAATGATCATTTGGCTTTGAGGTTTTTTTGTTCTTTTTATCAAAAAGGAATACAGCACAAACATACCGATGTTAGATGCTTTGGGTGCACATAGGAAACCCTCCTGCTTTTGTGTTCTGCAGTGGCAATGAGTAGATGTGCTCATTTTGGAGAATTTTAGGCTATTTGCAAAGAATGTAATTGTATAGAGGGCTTGGTGCATTTGGATTAGTGGAAGCCACAGAGTGTTCTTAATAAAGGTTAAAAAGGCAGTTTAATATGAAAATTTATGTTTGAACTCTTGGAGTTGGTTTGGTCTCTGCCTTTTTATGGTGTCCCTAATGGGGCTGTCCACAGTGACGTGGCCTTGCTGGGTGTGTGGTGGCAGCCTGGTCCCCACCTGGGGAGTGGTGCAGGCAGGAGCCCCTCAGACAGCCCTGAACCCCTCTGACCTGAGGCTGCTCCTGCTCTCCTGGGGCTCTTGAGTCTCCTTGGCTCAGCCCAAGTGTTCACATGGGTGTTGCCTGCTCGTGTGTTGGCCTTGGCAGTGTTGTAGACATGCATCCAGAACCTGCCCTCTCTTTCCTGAGTAATGCCCTAAGGAACGTCCCACTCAGGGTTCTGCACTGGTGTTTGCTGTGCCCTGACTGATGGAAGCATGTCCTGCCAAAGAGCACTGTTGGTGACTGTGGATGTGTGGGTGCAGTGCCCAGGAGCTCCTTCTGCTAAAGCCTCTCCTGGCCTCAACAAGAATTCTTCTTCCCTCTCCCTGTGAGTGACGCCCAGCTAGAAGGGATGTGTATCCAAGTAACCAATGCAAACATCCCTTGTGCCCCTGACAGGCAAGTGGGCAGAGTTTTGAAAGACCCTCCCCCCAGCAACACTCTGCAGCCAACACCAATTGAGCAATTCCAGCTGCAGAGAGGAGGGCGCTGCTGCTCCGGAGCAAAAAGGTACTTTGGGGACACTTAGAGAAGTGAAAACTTATCAGCCTTGGGAGGGAGGGAAACAGCTGTGGGTGATGGGTGGGAGGGACTGGATGCTGCTGTGGGCTCTCCTGGAAGAGAAATGCCTCCTTGAGTGGCTGTCAGAGGTCCCCAGTGGGCTGGGGTGGAAGCAGACCAAGGGGCAGTCAGGAGCCCTGTGAGCAGTGCAGGTGATCTTCAAACTTAGGTGAGCATGGAGCTCTGGTTTGGGGAAGGAGTAGCTGTGATGTCTGTCTTGAGAAGGGAGCCTTGGAAGTGGAAGTGGGGAAGAAAACCCAAAGCATTGAAAAAGCCTTGGTATAGAGCTGGTGCATGCACTGGGGGTTCTGGGGATGGGCAGGGTTGTAATGTGCTGTCCTGGCAGGAATGGGGGAAAGAAAAAACACCTTGACAACATGAGGTGTTGCTTTAGAACATTTCCGTGTTTAGATGTTCACAATTAAACAGGTTTCTTCTAAGTCCTGTTAAGTGACAAACAATTCCCTGAGAATCAAGTTACTTCCAAGTTTCCAAGCCTGGAATAGCTAGGTGAAGCTGGCAGCCTTTCCACAGGGTGGCTGGGACCTGTGAGTGCTGTGATTTCTGAAACCCCTCTGAATCCCCTCTGATTGTGCAGCATTGAGCCAGTGCACATCAATAGCAAGCCTGAAAGCAGCTTATGGGTGCAAGAGGTCCAACACATCTTAAAATTTGGGGGCAGTGGTGGCCCAGAGATCTCAGCTGAGATCTGTGTGCGTGCAGAGCTTGTGTTCACACACTTCCATAAACTGTGTGCTTGCTCTGACCCACCAGTACCATGTGAATCAGGAAAACCTTGAACTGACATTGGTGGCAACATTGTGGCCTGACAGTGAGCCTGCCCCTGCAAGTCCATACTGCCATCACAGGGGCTTCCAGCAGCTCCCTAAATCACAGCACTGCACACCTTCACCTGCTTTCACCCACCATTGCTTATTGGTGACACTGCACTTCCAGATCTTGAGGTGTGAAAGAGGTGGATGCTGAAAGGTTGTGGATGCAGGTGGTACCACAAATCTGATCACTGGAAAGCCATCTTCTCCTTGCTATAAACAGTCCAAGTAGCCAAGCCATGGGCTTTTATATTTGAAACAGTACTGCTTATCTAGATTCAGGTTGATAAGCTGAGGATTTGTCTCACTTTGGAGAGGTACCCAAGATAAGATAAAATCCAGAAAGGATTCTGAAGTAGTGTGAGGCTCATATATCTGTGTTACAACAGTGGTGGAATAAATGCTACTGGAGAATCCTTGTCAGGTACTGAGGATGATGAGTAATTTGAGTGTGGGACTTTGAGAGAGGCTCCAAAGGGTGAAGAAAGGATCAGGAGAAAACCACTTACTGCCCTTAAGAATATTACTTCAGCCACTGTCAGAGGGGTTTTGTCTGTCTTTGAAGTTTGAATGCATTTCACAGATTTCTGATCTTTGTGATATAGGTCAAAGAAATTATCAGTCCCAGCTTCTGTCGTGTCTAGAATAATGGGAAGAGGTGGGTGCAACATCACAGCAATTCAAGATGTCACTGGTGCCCACATTGATGTGGATAAGCAGAAAGATAAGAATGGAGAGAGAATGATCACTATAAGGTACAGTATCTCAAAATGAGTCTTGAGTTACTCCACAGTGTCATTTATTGAAAAGCTTGTTTGATTTCTAAGGCAGGATCTATTTAGCTTCTTTCTTCTACAATAGCACGTACATTCCTGCTGCCAGGATATGCTGACAGTCAACTTCAAAGATAATCCTTAAGATACACAGAAGTAAAGAAATAATTTACTGCAGTAAATTTACAATAGAGTTACGGATCAGAATAAAGTTGAAGCTACAGAACGTTGCACAAAGTGGGGTTTCCTTTTGCAGGAGATAAATCTGTTTGTGTTTTATCTAGGGGTGGTACAGAGTCCACGCGATACGCAGTGCAACTCATCAATGCCCTTATTCAAGATCCTGCCAAGGAACTGGAAGACTTGATTCCTAAAACTCATATAAGAACCCCTGCTTCAAGTAGCAAATCAATCCATGCAAACTTTTCATCTGGAGTCAGCACTGCGACTGCTTCCAACAAGAACTCCTTTCCTCTGGGAGCGCCGCCCCTGGTCACGTCGCAGTCATCAACACTCTCGACTTTCCAGCCTCCCAACAAACTAAACAAGAATGTCCCAGCCAACGTGCGCTCGTCTTTTCCGGTGTCTCTTCCTCTCGCTTATTCTCACCCTCATTTTGCCTTGCTGGCTGCCCAAACTATGCAACAGATCCGGCACCCTCGCTTACCTATGGCCCAGTTTGGAGGAACCTTTTCACCTTCACCGAACACTTGGGGACCATTCCCAGTGAGACCAGTTAACCCTGGCAGCACGAACAGCTCTCCAAAGCATAACAGCTCGAGTCGTGTGGGTACTCAGAATGGAAACGTTCTGCAGACGGAGTCTCCTGGGTTAGCCACGTCCACTTGTCCCGTTACCGCCTCGTCTGCAGCTGCTTCCACGCAGCCTCTGTGTGTGACCAGTAACAGGACTCCCTCCTCGGTCAGGAAGCAGCTCTTTGCCTGCGTCCCCAAGACGAGCGCTGCAGCAACGGCCATCTCAACTGTGACGAGCACCTGTAGCACTCTGCCCTCAGCTTCCTCTGCCCCCACAAACAACGGGCAAGTGCCCACGGCGTTTCTGCCATCTACTGCTCCGCCAGCGCAGCATTCTGCCCTGAAGGCAGACTCCTTCTCGGCTGTCTCGGCACCCAAGGAGAAGGTGCCCACCCCCGAGCAGCCTCCCACGAGCGCGTGCCCGCCGGTTTCGGTCTCCAGCAGTTGCAGCGTGTCAGCCAGCAGCAGCTCCGCGGGCACCGACGCGCGCCCGGCCGGCAGCCCCGCGCCGCCCAGCAGCGCGCAGGAGGAGGCTCTGCCAACCAGCATGGCCGAGATCAGCCCTTCCATGTCGATGCCTTTTTCATCCAGCTCAGAAACTGCTCCTTTAAGCTTAGCGTCACCCAGGTCAGTTGTTGCAGATAATCAGGACAACAGTAACTTACCTCAAGTAGCTGTACCAGCACCTCGAGTTACTCACAGGATGCAGTCCAGAGGTTCTTTCTATTCAGTGGTACCAAATGCAAACCTCCATCAAGATCCTCAGTCTATTTTTGTTACGAATCAAGTTCCTTTAACACCTTCTCAAGGTCCACCTGCTGCAGTGCAGCTTTCGTCAGCCATGAACGTTATGAACGGTTCTCAGATGCACATTAACCCAGCAAACAAATCATTGCCTCCTGCCTTTGGGCCAGCAACGCTCTTCAATCACTTTAGTAGTCTTTTTGATAGCAACCAGGTGCCAGCTAACCAAGCATGGGGAGACTGTCCACTCTCTACCCGAGCAGCAGCTGACCCATCTTTCACTGTTCAGTCTACCTTTCTGAATAACTCTATACTAGGACATGTGGAAAACGTTCATCCCGACAACTCCAAGGCTCCTGGTTTCAGGCCGCCTTCCCAGCGGGTTTCAACTAGTCCTGTAGGTAAGTCATTAACATCATGTTCTGGACAAAATCGTTTCTTCAGCCATTGCACTTTGATCATCATACTGATGGAGAAATAGTCTACAAATGGCAGCTGGAGAATGCTCATGCAATGAGGATAGCCTGTTTTTTCCAAGTGCTCTTTAAAACGCTGATGATTTTTTTTTCTTCAGCTTTTCTAGGCTGTTAGGAGTTGGGAAGATTGCAGATGTTGCATTGCTTGTCCTCTGTGTGAGACAGCAATGCTCCCACCTGCTTGTGGTGTAGCATCAATTTCAGGTTTTGGGTTGGAATGGAGCACAGTGTGGATGACACCAAAGCTGAGGACTCCTGCAGGTTCCAGCTGCAGCAGTGACTGCATGCAGGTGCTCCATATTGTATGTGAGACTCCAGCTTGGCTCAGTGAGGGGAAACTCTCTGTGCCTTTTGGTTCTTGATATGGCTCTGGGATTTTAATAAGCTTACTTTGTGGAGCTTATTGGTGTGCTACTGTGTGGGGTGTTTTATTCAGAGGTTCAGTATAGCAGTACCAGCACATCTGGATTTGTTTGAAATGGATTATGAACACTGACACTGAGCTCCCTGCCCTTGCTATGCTCTGCCTGCAGGATTTTTGTCTTCTCAGTGTTCAAACTATGTTGCAGACAGCCAACTGCACCCATTAGTTTGGAAGGGACCCTCAAGAGATCCCTTCTGTGCCAACCCTTTGTCTTTGCCATGGTGGCTGAGGGGTGCCCTGGAGCTGGGTATCTGAAGTCATCCTTGCCCACACAGAGTGTGTTGGGTGTTTGGGCTAAAGTTTCAGGACTTTAGCTGGGACAAGTCAAGTAGTTTGACTTTCAGATGAAAGGAGCAGGGAGCATTTGGAAGATGTGATGATAAGGAAAGAAGATCTTCAGCATTCCCTTTCCTCTCAGTTGCTTGACAGATGTGCAGGACTTGTGCAAACCAGAATACTTCTCTTACTGGCTTTAACCACAAACCTGGGGTGTTTGCTGTGACTGTAGTTTTCTCAGTTGTTAAATTTGGGCTGTATTGCTCTGCACAGCAAGGGTACACCTAGAACTCTGTGCCACATCCAGCCTTAGTGCAGTAAGCAGAATTAGATGTGTCAGATGAAGTAACTGGACCTTGTTCATCAGAGACTGTTAATAAAGAGCTGCCAGACCCCCAGCAGGCTCCAGGACCACTTGGCAGTGGCTCAGCTTTTCCTCTGCAGTGCTCTGAACTGGGGTTGGCTGTTGCTGAAATAATTCCTGGGAAAGGAAACTTATGGCAAATGGGATCTGCTGATTTCCCTGACGATGGCATCCTGCATGTGCAAACATGGGTGACAGGGACTTCCCACAGCCACAAAGTATTTCACTGTTCCCTTATGTTAAGATCATCTGTTGTAATGGGGGAAAATCTCTTGTATTTCTACTTTATATATCCTTTTATACTTTATATATCCTTAAGTGACTGTAAGTATTTGAAAAACAGTGTAAATCTGTTTTGCCATTAGAAAGGTTGGGTAGATAGCCAAGGAAAGCTCACACAGTTGACTTTGGGAGAGATATATGTGAAGTTCTCAACTGGAGCTCAAAAATATTTGGACAGAACACACTTTTCCTGAGTTAGGATTTAATTAGGATATTGCAAAGTGAAGAAAAACTGCCAATAGGGAGTGTGCTGCTAAAATTGTGTTGGGCATGAGGTATTAGTCAGGTCCTTAGTTGATTCATTCAATGTCATTTTACTTCATGCTGCTTTTGATCACCTTTGTTTCAGAATCTAGATGTCCCAGGAGCAGGGGGTTAAGGGAGCTTGAGGATGTTTGGAAGGTGTGATAGAGAGGAAAGGAGTGATGAGACTTCTCTGTTGCCTTCCCTCAGAGCTAAGTGTGCCCTGCCCACCTCATGCTCCAGCTTGTCCCAGGGGAATGGACCTTGCCCTTGGCTCAGCCCCCAGGGCTGGCAGAGCTGGGGACTCCCATGGCTGTTTGCACAGGGCTTGGTGATAGGGTTCAGGAGCTTTAGAGAAGGGGAACAAGGGCTGGTCACTGCTCCTGCTCTGCCCAGCAGCAGCACAGAGGACAGGGAGCAGCCAGGGCCTGGCAATTCTGGGTGGTCAGAGGGGTTGGGAGCAGCCTTGGAGCAGGTGGACACCCGTCCTTGGTCTCAGATGGGGGAGGGACACCTGAGGGAGCAGAGGTTTGCATTTTGTGCCTCTCTTACACAGTTGGCCTATGGCAAGTTTTTCCACAAATCAGCATTTCTAAGGGATCACCTCTTAAATGATTTTGTGAAGATTTAATATAGTTTAATAAATCTAAACCAGCTTTTTCTTAACAAGTTCTCACCTCAGGGTGGAGTTCAGGTAGTCTGCTTTTCCTGTTCATGAGTGAGCTCAGCTGCAGCTCGAGTTTTCTCTGATTCACTAGTTCCTTTGAGGCACAGATATCTCTGCAGATCTCACTGCTGTGGATCCATTCTGGAAATGGCCTATTTGTCTCACATTTTTAGGTCTCTTGTCCTGTCAGTTTGCAGTTGAGGTCAGGCTTAGCCCAGCCATGAGAGGAGGCTGTGGAGAAGACCAAAACTAATCTGCTTGTTACTTCTGTCCTGTGCATGTTAAGGAGTTTGAGACCTTGCTTCTTAAAAGGGGTCACAAACTTGAAATATGCCAGTTTAGGAAGCAGCACATGAGTATGGAGCTGCATGAAATGGTTGGACTGTTTCACACAGAGTGACCAAGTGTTGTGGCCCTTTCTCTAAATGTGCAGGTGATGTTGTAGTAACCAACATCTACCTGAGGTCTTTGATAAACTGAATTTTGAGCAGAGTTTGTGTGAGATCAATACACTCCTCTCAAAATCTCAGTTATGCATTCAGAGCACAATGAGGAGTTTGAGTTCATAGCCCAGGTAAGTGTAGAATATGGTATTGCAGAAGATTTTAGTATTAGAAAACCTGATTTTTTTGGTAAGTATACAAACAGGAAGCTCATTATTGCAGTCAGGATTTGGTAAGTTACTGTTCAGAATAACCATTTTTAATATCAAGCAAAGTTTTTCATCCACTTTTATGAAAGACAAGATAAAGTTTAAAAGACTTCTTTGTGACCTGACTCCTGGATTTGTGCATCTCTGGCTGTCACCCTCCCTTCAGCCCATGGAGCATACCCAGCAGTGCTGAAGTCTTGACTGTGCAGTCATTGCACTTTACAGGCTGTGTACCCAACATCTGTGTACCCATCAGCCTCCTGAGCCATCAGAAGGCAGCAGGGCATCCCTCTCCTGCAGGAGAGCTGCTTTTGTCCCAATCCCTGCCTTGTTCTCTGTCTGGGAACCCAGCAGCACCCAGGGTGGCAGGAGCTCTGTTACCCCTTTGTCTGGGGCAGATCCTGTGTGGTTTCCCAGCCAGCTGGCAGTCTGTGGTTTGGTGTGTGATGGAATCAGTGCCCAGGGGGGCTTTTGGCTGCCAGGTTTGTGGACAGAGGGGTGCCCAGAGTGTGCAGTCAGTGGCTCCACAGCTGCCCAGGGAGGGCCTGGGCTGCAAGTGCTGCTGTCAACTCAGGCCTGAGCTCTGTGCTGGAGCCAGGCTGCAACTCCTGACAGACTCAGCTCAGCCACACTGCAGCCACAGGCACTGGCATCCTCCTCAGAGCATGGAATTTGTGCTGTCCTCCCATGCTGGGGGTCCCTCATGTTCCAGCAGCAGGGGGATGTGTTTCTCCTTGGCTGTAAGGGAGACTTCTCAATTTAACCTTTGGGCTAGTGAGAAAAATACCTCCTTTAACTCCAACAAATCGTTTCTGTCCATGTGAGCAGGTTGGATCTGGCACTTCTGGAAGGAGTAAATCAGGTTGCCTGGGTTGATAATACTGGGGGAAAAGACCTGGCTTTCAGGAACTGTCCAGGCACTGAAAGGTGCCCCTCTAGTTTCTGACCTAAGGTACTGCCTGGCAGCACTGCTGTTTGTGGTGGGGTGTGTGTAGACATAACCTTCAACCTCACTCTGCAGCAACATAGGCTGGTCCTGGTTGTGGTCATTTTGAAATGTTTAAATGGTTTTGAAACTAATCTTGTTTAATAGGCCCTTGAAACTAAACCCTAAACTCAGGTGAACATATGGCCATGCCCATTTCTGCTTTCAGGTAATAACGTGTGATAAGAGCTTTTACAGCATTTTGGAAAAGTACTTAAAAGCTTTGGCTTATAAAAAACTGTAATTCACCCTTGCTAGTAATTTTTGTGGGACTTTGAGCTCTTTCTCCAGGTGTCTCTTCCTCTCACATGTCCCTGGAGGAAGCAGCCCCCTCCCCTGTGGTGCTGTCCCACGCCAGCCCTGTCTCTGTGGCCACAGCATGACTGATCTCTACCTGAAGGTGCCTCTGGGATGGCAAAGCCCATCCTGCACAGAACTGCTTCCCTGGTGCTGGATTCCCCTGGGACTTTCACAGAGCCCTGGATCCCTGTTGCATTTGGGTGGCTTTTTGTAAGCAAAGATCGTGGCCACTCCCAGCTTTCCTGCTTTGCCCTCCCTGCTAAGATCATTTTCTTTCAGTGACCAAAGGGATGGCTGTTTTTGTTAAAACTTGAGGCCAAACCAGAGAGCCTCCAGAAATGGTTTCTAAGGGAGAATCATGCACCTTACCATGTGCAGATGCCCCCAACGGTGATGAGATGCTTTAATTATATTTGGAGCACTAGCTTTCTCTGGTGCTTTGAAGCAGGTTCCCAAAGAGAGATATTTAATCAAATTTATGTTTATTTCAGGCTTACCCTCTCTAGATCCATCCAACAGCTCTACAACTTCTTCTTCAGGTCCTTTGACAGGCTTTTCAGCAAACATACAAGGAGCACGGGTTTACCTTCAAGGGCCAGCGCCTGTTGGGACTCCCAGCTTTAACAGACAGCATTTTTCACCACATCCTTGGACAAGCGCAACAAATTCATGTAGGAACTTCATGGGTCTGTCTTAGTTAACTATAAATTCATAGCTATTGTCTTTAGTAGATTTCTAACTTGAGGGGAACTTACCCAGTAATGCACAAAATGCTTTCCAATTGCTTTTAGCAGCTGTGAGGATGGTGTGCAGATCCCAAGCTGTGCTATTTTGTGGGGTTTTTCCCATGCCACTAGTTCTGGTAGCATTACTAAAGGTGTATTTGGGCAGAAAAATGAGTTATTGTAGGCTCTTGAGAGGAGAGAGCAATGAAGCTGTGGGGGAGTGGAGGTGATTACACCAAGCTAAAGATGCCCCTCTAAGTAGTATGAGTGCAATATTAGTTGAAAATGTCATGTTTGCCATGGTTTGAAGTTATACTTGCCTTTTTCTTTTTTTTTTTTTTTTAATTGGGATCTGTAATTATACTTAAAATGTTCCAAAATCTCTAAGCATCATCCAAGGTAACAGTGGGTTTTCCTCCTAATGGAAAGAACATGGAAGTAGCTTTACAGAAAATATGGGTCTTTGATTCAGAACCTTAGCTGAAGATGTTTTTCATGTCACTGCATGCAACTTCATTGCCACTCTGAGTTTAAGAACCAAAATGTTTAAATGAGTGCTCAAAGGAAGTTGGATTTCCCAAGGAGAGTCAGTGACGCTTCTGAACTTGGCAGGACTTTATGCTCTTGGGTCACACCTGTGGCTTTGGGAAGCTGTCTGATTTCTCTTCTGCTGCAAGTGGTGGATACCAAAACCAGGCTGCTTAGATATTTATGGTTTTTTGGCTGATGTTTTCACCTCTTCCTGAAACTCTTCCATGTTTCTTATTCTTTCTTGTAATTAATTTAGATACACCGCTATGTCATGAGAATATCATGATTCTGATGGCTGAAAGCATTTGTGTTATAATGTGGATTTTAGAGTTCAAATAATTTCTTTGAAAACTTGAATACTTGCCAAAAAAAGCCTTTAAAACATTTTATCATTTACTTGGAGATAATATTGGGGAAATAAGTGAGATGACACTTACGCTTGCTACTTTGTGTGTCATTAAGCAAGAGAAATACTCTCTTCAGCAGGTGAATCTCCTATCCCATCAGTTTCCTCAGGATCATCTTCACCCCTCTCAGCTGCTTCTGCCCCTGCTAACTTGGGCCAGCCAAAATCGGGTAACACCAACCCCGACAGGAAGGTGCCACCCCCCATCGGGACCGAGAGGTTGGCCAGGATCCGCCAGGGCGGCTCCGTCACCCCCACGCCCCTGGGCACCAACTTCACCGCGCCCGTGGGCCACAGCGGCATCTGGTCCTTCGGCGTCAACAGCGTGTCCGGTGAGTGCTGCTCACACACTGCAGGGCCCTGAGGGATGTGTCTGGAAGGAGGGTTGGAGAGGAGGAGTAAAGCTCCACAGTCTGTGCTCCCTTGTGGAACATCCTCAGGGAGAGCTGCTGGCAGTGGTGGGAGAGCACAGGTTGATGGAAACGCTGTGGTTTGCCCTCGTGGTGCTGGTGGTTCTCACCTGCCTGGATCAAGGCATTTGTGAGCCTGTAATGATGCAGAGACCTCATACAGAGTCCTCTGAATGATCCAGAGTTTACCCTAAACAGTTTCTATCTGTTAAGGGGGCTGTTTCCAGGCCTGACTGTTGGCTCTCTCTGTCCAGGTTTCTCTTGTTTTCCCCTCACATTTTACACTGTCAGCTGAGGTGCGGCTGATGCACCCAGGGACACAGAGCTGTGGATGCTGGTTTTTGCACTGATTTCCTCATGACTCTTGAACAGTATGGGATAACTTCTGTTCCAGGCAGCCTTGGTTCCCAAAGAATGACTTTGAAACAGCTGAAGGTTTACGTTCAGTTTCCTGGTAGTTGGATTTTGTGGAAAGGAGGAGGTGCAGCATTTGAGGTGTAGAGTGTTTCCATTGGTAACTTTCAATACAAACGTTTGAGTCCTGCATTTGTTATATGCTTCAGTGAAGCCCTCCACACTTTGGTTAACTCATGTCTCAGCATTGCTGTGTGTTTTTAAGAAAAGCTTGTATGTGCTTACAGGTAGTGTTGGGAGCTCTGTTGGATTTTAGCCATTTTGCAGTGGACATGTGGAACTCACAGTTCGTGGTAGTCCCCATCTTCTCCACCCTTGTCTGGATAGCTGAGATCCCTCTGTGGCTGTGTGTTTTCAGGGTGCCTTTGGGTGGCCTTAGGTGTGTGCAGCTGCTGAATTCTGCTCGAGTGTCTGCAGTGAATTTCATCAGCCATTTTTCATCTCTTTGCAGAAGGCTTGTCGGGTTGGTCTCAGCCTGTCATGGGAAGTCATCCGATGCATCAGCAGCTGTCAGACCCAGGCACGTTTTCTCAGCATCAGCCAATGGAGAGAGATGATTCTGGAATAGTGGCTCCCTCGAATATTTTCCACCAACCTATGCCAAATAGTTTTGTGGATTTTTCTAAAGTAAGTGACAGAGTGTTGGATTTATGAAATGGCTGGGCCTGGCTTTATTGTTCACCTGTTCTGCCTGTTCACCCTGTGTGTGTGCGACTCTGCTGCCATTGCTTGTTACCCCAGTCCTGAACCTTCTTCCATCCCAGAACTGACCAGAAAAGGTGCCCAAGCCTGGAGGCAGGTCTAAACAAAGCCAGAGTTCGTACGTTGCAGATATACTCTGGTCAGATGAAGGCCTTCATCACTATTCCGTGTTTCATCTCTCAGAAGCTCAGTCTCCTGGAAATGTTTCACAAAGCTTGCCCAGCTCCTGAGGGTGATTACAAGTTTGCTTAATGCTTTCAGCACAAACCATGGCCACAAGGCCCCACACCTTCCTTAGGGAAGTGGCAGGAGGAGAGGACTCCCAGCATGTTTCAGAAAGAGCCATAGCATGTGGTCTTGGCATCTGCATGGCAAAGCAGAGCCATTCATACATAGGAAAAGAATTCTCCTAATTGCAAAAAGCTGCTCTGTATGAATAGGCAGAATTATTTTAGATGACATTAGGAATTAGAGAAGATCATGAACCCAGTCTGGTCAGCTCAGTGCAGCCCTGTGTGCTCTGTGGCTGTCCTGTGCTGCAGGGAGGAGGGAACACTGAGGTCACAGTGTTCAGCTGCTGGCCTGGCTTTGTGGGCGTACCTGAAAACTCTGCGTGTGCTGCAGCCTCTGCTTAGGTGTAAGTTCAGAGAAATGGCTAAGCTGGCTGGAATCTCCAGCTCTGAAATCACTGTGTTCCACATTCTGCCCCAATGTTCCCTGGCAGTGCTGAGATTCCTGCCAGTACTGGAACATTACCTATGGAGGAGACCTGGCTCTGTCTGCTCCTACAGCCACCCTCCCCATGTCCCTCACCAGAGCTCTCTTGTCCCCTCAGGGCCTGCCCATCTCCATGTACGGCGGCACTCTGATACCCTCGCACCCTCAGCTGGCAGATGGCCCAGGAGGGCCCCTCTTTAACGGGCTCCATACTCCAGATCCTGCCTGGAATCCCATGATCAAAGTTGTCCAGAACTCAACAGAATGTACTGATGCTCAGCAGGTAGTGTGGCTGTCTTCTCCCACCTGTGCTTTCCTGGGGCTTTGTGTGGTGCTGTGAGACCCAGTTTTGGCTGGGTGACACGTTTGGTTTTTTCAGTTCTTTGAACCTAGGGTTGAGGTTGTTTGCATGACTTTCCCCTACTCTGTGTGTGTGTATGCATGTGTTCATAAAATATCCATGGTGCTATTGATACCAAACCTTCCAGGGAAAACAAGCAGCATTTCAAGACTGCTCAGCCAGGTAATGGACTGGTACAAGTGAGAGGGTTTATTTCCATCCTCAGCACCTTGCAGGTTGTCAGTCAGACCTTGGCCAGAGCTGAAGAGCTCCTGCCTTTGGACAGTCTGATTGTATTTTGAGGGAAGCCTTATGCTCACCCTCAGTGGTAAAACACTGTTAAAGGAACCTTTATTTGTTTTTATAATAGATTTGTCTTTTTATTTCTTGCTGTAGATTTGGCCTGGCACCTGGGCACCTCACATTGGAAACATGCATCTCAAGTACGTCAACTGATTTAAGGGGGTCTGTCCTTTTTTAGCCTGGTTTGGGAATCTTTATGACCTTCAAGAACCCTGGGGATTTTTTTCATGTGCCTAATTAAGCAATTTTCTGTGGGCTGTAACAATGGAATCTCGATTGCCCGTTGTATAAGAACAAATTGACTTACCTATACAAACTGATTCTGTTCTCCAGTTAGTTTAGCCACTTCAAACTTAAAAATCAGACAAAACTAGTGCTTTTTGGCTAAACACTACTGAATGCTCCTTGTATGCAGCTGAGAACTAGCTGATGACATGATTTTGACCTTTTAGGGTGGTAAATACCTGTATAATTGTTTACAGACTTACAAGGAAAAGCTGAGTAAATTTCATGTCGTATAGTGGCTCTACTTTATGTAGCCTGTATTAATGTGAAATATTTACCTGAATACTCAATAAAAGGCAAACAGCATTTATAGGTTGTGTGTGAGAATTTTGGAAAGGGCTGTATGTTATTGTCCCCAGCAGCTGCTGCCATGCTGGGTGACAAATCTCCCCAGGGTCACATCCTGAGCATGTGGGTGCAGACAGGTTTGGGAGGGTTTGGAGCCACAGGGCTCTGCAGAGTCCTTGCCCCTGCCCCTTGTGAGCCTTTTATTGGTGTGAACCTGCTTCTGTTTTATGGTCTTTTCTTTCTGGATTAGTTCTGCTGCTTCTGGCACTTCTGGCAGGTGTCACCTGAGAGATGAGGTTTTGCTCAGGGCTGCAAAGAAGGGCTGACAACAGTGACAGGTGAATGCAGGGTTGCGCACCTGTCCAGAAGCAGATCTTAAAAAAGTGCTTCCCATTTGAGGAAAATGTAATAGGTTCAGTTGTAAGCTTCTTGTAATGCTGTGAATCTGCTAAGAGCTCCTCAGGCCCTTGCTGTGAGGAAGAAGAGGATTTTTGCACGCTGCTTAAGATGAATGTTAGCTCCTGACCCAGTTCTCTACTTTCTGCACTTGGACTGTGCTTAGTTCTATTTTTACTCCAAAGCAATGCAGTAACTACATGGAATCCATTCCTTAAGCAGGAAACTCCAGTGCACATAGTGTCTAATCCAATGGATCAGTCTCAGACCAGGTGGAGACTTCACCTTCTTCCACCTTATCCAGACAAATCCTTATATGCAGCAGCAGAGTTCCCCAATAAAAGCATAAAGAAGCACTGAAAACCCAAAGTGCACAAGCAGTGTCTACATATCAGAAGAAATCAACCTCAGAAGCGCTACTGGATGGTATATTCAGATATTTTTCTTGGTGTTTGAGGATGAAATGCAAAAAAAAAATTGAACTGCTGCTGCCCCAGTGGTAGTGCCAACCCCAAAGGAGACACACACAGAATGAGTCACAGAAAGGTTTGTGTTGGAAGTGGCCTTAAGGTTCACCCAGTCTGGTGCCCTGACATGGGCAGGGGACACGTGCCAGCAGCAGCTGTATTGGAAACAAGCAATGTTGTGTTAGTAGGTGTGTGCTCTCTGGGGCAGGGTGCCCACTTCTCTGTGTTCCTTGGCTGCAGCAAGCAGTGCCACCTCCTCCTGCCCCATCCTGGGGGGCCACCGTGTGCCCATCCTGGAGGGCTGCAGCTCCAGGGTGGGTGGCACAGTGTGCTCCATGACACCAGGGGGCATGACCCAGGATGGGGATGGGGCTGTCCCTGGAATAGCCTTGGCCACGCCAGCCCTGCCAAAGAGGCAGCTCTTCGCTGCACAGGTCCCTTGCTGGGTTCTTCCCTGCAGAGCTCCTTGCTCTGGGCACCAGACCCAAGTGGCCCCAGCAGCCTCCACTAAAATGGAAAATGGAACCCCCAAGTTTTGTAGGAAGATCCTGCTCAAAGTTTGGACTGTCACTGCCCCGTGGTTACAGGGGGGCACAGGCAGAGGCAGGGCCTTGTGCTTTTGGTGGCAATGCCAGGGGGCTGGTGAATGCAGTGCTGGTCCCTCAGGGCAGGCTGCCTGGATCCAGAGAGAGCGTGGGGGTAACAATGCCAGAGTCTGTGCCCACTTGAGCTCACCAGCCCTGGGTGGCAGGGCTCCCCCAGACCTGTCCTCCTTCCCCCTTCTGACCCCCTGGGTCAGCCACTGAGCAGGTCTTTCCTTTGCCATCTGTCCTCAGGGAAGCATGTGCCTCATTGCTGAGCTGGCCATGTTTGGGTTGGCCATGTTTGGCCATGTGGGCACTAGCTCTGTGCCTTCAATTAAGCTGCTCTGTGCTGAGAGCCCAGCCCAGTGCTGCAGGGCTGTGCAGGTGTGGGCTGTGTGAGATGTTTGCAGTGCTCAGCAGGAGCTCCAGGCTGGCACCTCGGGCAGCAGCTGGTGTGGGCTGTGTGAGATGTTTGCAGTGCCCAGCAGGAGCTCTGGCCTTACTGACACCTCCAGCAGCAGCTCTGGGCTCCTGGAACCCTGGGCTGCACCCTCTGCCAGAGCCTGGCAGGGAGCTGGTGCTGGGCTGCAGGGAGGGATGGGCAGGGGACAGCAGGGCCACAGACATGGCATGCAGGCTGGTGCCATCTCAGGTGTTGCTGGCAGGCAGTTGGAGCATGGGCAGGAGGCAGTGTGTGCCCCAGGTGGACGCTGCACACCTAGCAGGCTGGGGGAGGAGATGCCCCATGGAACCCAGCTGTTGTCCTCCTGCAGGGAGCAGCAGGTGGCTGGCTGAGACAATGGGAGCAGGTCCCCAGAGTGCCCACCGTGGGGTACCCAGCCCTTGCTGCTCCACCCTGGAACAGGGTGCCACACAGCTGTTACTGCCTGGCCAGCAGGCTGGGCCTCGCTGTGTGCCCCAGGACTGGCCCTGCCCTCCAGGCAGCATAGGGGTGACCTGTGTTGGCCACCATGGGGTGGCCCTTGGGAGGCTGGACCCCCTTGTGCTGTATCCTGCAGAGTTCCAGGAGCCTGAAGGGGAGGAATAATGTGGGGAATAGCTGCTGAGCAGGATGGGCGTCACAGGCTGCCTTGTGGGAAGCCAGACATGGTGGCTCCAGAGCCAGATGTGTCCATGAGCCGTGGCCAAGCACTGGGTCCCACCCCTGCTCTGGGCTGGGGGGCTCAGGGCGGGGGTGGCCGGGCCAGCAGTGCCTGACAGCCCCCTGCTTTTGGCAGGTACCCGCATCATCTGCGACCGCAAGTTCCTGCTGGAGTGCAAGAGTTCACCCGCGGCCAGGACCCCTCCCTGCTGCCTGCCCCAGACCCCCGGTGTCACATCCCTGGCCCAGTCCAGCCTCGCCAAGCTGGAGGAGCTCAAGGAGCGGAATGAGAGCGAAGAGGCCATGCCAGGTGAGCAGCCCAGGGCCACGGCCCTGCCCATGGACCGCCTGCCTGGGGCGTGGGGCAAGGCGAGATCCCAGCCTGGCCCAGTCCCAGCTCCTGCTCCCTTTGCCTGCCCTTGTCTGCCGAGCCAGCCCCGTCCTAACCCTGCTCCTGTATCCATCCGTGCCCTTGCAGATCAAGACCAGTTTGAGATGGACATCTGAGTTTCCATCTCCTCGTCTCCAGGCCATGGCTGGGCCTGTTCCTGGGCCTCGTGGAGGTGCTGGCACCGTGACCAGCTGGCTGCAGCCCTCTCTGATGCTGGGGATGGACGTGTGACACCTCAGGCTCTAGCACAAGTGGCTGGTGCAATTGCCTAGGAGCTCATGCTTGATCAATAAACACCGTGAAACCCCTGTGCTAACATGGTGCGTGTCTTTGTCAGGGCTCAGCGGGGTCCTCGCCCCCAGGGAGGGGAGGTGAGCAGCACCAGGAGAGTGCAGAGGGTGGCCCTGCAGGTGGTGAGGGGCTGGGGCTCTGTTCTCAGCTGTGGTGGAGGCAGGTGGTATCCCAAGGCCATCCCATGAACATGGGGAGAACAGCACAGTTAACACCTGACTGGGCATGTGTCTGTCCCTGGACCTCCCTGAGGTCACCCAGGTCTCTTGGGTTCCAGACTCTGAGCTGTGCCCAGATAGGGAGCCAGGGCTATGGCTGCAGCACAAACCCTGCTCATGCCAGGGGCTGTTGGCACATCGGCCTCTGCAGCCAGCCCAGACCCCTCCTGCAGCAGGGCTGGCCCAGATGAGGGGCATGCTTTGCCAGCCAGTGCAGCAGGGACACACAGTACTGCCTGCTCCAGCCAGATGCTGAATTCTTCCCTTGACATGGCCAAGCCTGATGAAGCAGCCCTGGCCTCACCCAGCACTCCCATCTCCTGCTGACCCTGGGAGCCCCAGGACCTGTCAGTGCCAGAACCCTCAGGGAGACTGTGGGAGGGGGCAGGTTGGTGCTGTTTATTAAACATAATGAATCGCCACTAAAATGTCGCAATGATTAAAATCCCCTTTTCCTGGATGAGGATTGGGAGGCAGAGGGGGTCCCCAGACTCCCTCCAGCAGCAGGGGCCTGTTCCTGCCGGTGGCCCTGGGTAGGGGCTGCCCCGCTCACAGTCCACAGCCCCGTCCCTGCCGTCAGGGCTCCTCCTGCTCCGGCTCGGTCGGGGGCTCAGTCACAGGCTCAGTCCCGGGCTCGGTGTCAGCACTGCTGTCCGTCTGTCTGGTGGGCAGGTCCCGCGTCTCAGCGATGAGGCGTTTGACGCCCACCATCCACTGGCTCACCTCGTTCACGTGGTCCACCATCAGCGAGCGGTGGATCTCATCAGCCGCGTCCCAGTGCTGCTGCTGAAGCTCTGCCAGGACAGGGGGACAGCCCCGTCAGGGGCGCAGGATTCGCCCTCCCGCGGGTGCCTCTGCCCCGGGGCCTGCTGCTGGTGCGGCAGCAGCCCCCTTCACCCCATACCTTGCACCAGGAGGTTCATCCTCTTCCTCACTGGTGCCGACAGCTTCCCCTGAGCCCACGCGTCCTCCAGCACTGTCAGCCGCCGCCCGATGTCATTGCACACTTGTTTCTGGAAGGAGAGGTGAGCTGGGAGTGAGGGGATGTGCCCCCGCCAGCTCTGGGGAGCCCCGGGACAGGCGTGGCTCTCTTCCCCCCTCAGGTCTCCTGGGAAGCGGCAGCCCCTGCCTGGCTGCCCCGGCTGCCGTCCCGCCGGCACCGCGGCTCAGGGCGGCGGGAGGGGCCGCGGCCTCACCTGCACCGTGGCCCGGCAGGAGTCCAGGGCTGCCCGCAGCGGGGCAAGGACGGTGTCGGCGGACACGCTGCATTCCTCCTGCTCCGGGCCCGCCGCGCTGGGCCGACCCTCAGCCCGCGGGGCAGCGCCGGCAGAGCCCTGCGGGGGCGGCCCCAGCGCCCGGGGCGGCGGCGCTGCGGGGTCGGCGGGGGCGCTGGGCGGGCCCGGGGGGGCACCTGCAGGGCAGAGGCGCCGAGCCCGTCAGCTCGGAGGCGGCTGGCACCGGGCTCCGCACAAGGGCGGCCCCGAGCCCCGGCTCCGCCGCCCCCAGCACCGCGGCTGCGGGAGCCGGGCCGCGGGTCCCGGCGGGCTCGGCCAGGCCTGGCAGGGCAAGGTGAGGGGCTGGGGGGCCCCGCGGTGCTGACCTGGGGGTGCCCCCGCGGGCGGAGGGGGGGCCCGGCGGGTGAGCGGGGTCCGGCGGGAGCCCCCGGCCTGCGCCTGCAGCCCGTACGAGAACTGGGGGGGGTCGTTCCAGCCGCGCTCCTGGTTCCCTGCAGCAGCGAAGGGCGCCGTGAGACCGGAGGAGACCGAGGAGTCCCCGCGCCAGGCGGGACCCTCCGGCACGTCCCTCCCGGCGCTCCCCGCACCCGGAACGGCCCCGGCGTCCTCCCACACGCGGAGCCCGGCGGAGCCGATCCCCGGTGGCGGCCCCGCAGCCCCCCCAGGCAGACCCGCGGTATCCCGGGACCGGGACGCCCCCCCGCACCGGAAGTGCCGCTCGCGCCCCGCGCCCCCTCACCCGGCTTCACGTAGGACTCCGCCATCCCGCCACGTCACGCCCGGCCCCGCCCCTTCCGGCCCGTGAGGCGGGGATGGGCGGGAGGGGCGGGGCCGGGCCTGTCCCCGCCCCGCCGGGGGCCGCGCTCGGGGCCGGGCCGGGGTCGGGGTTGGGGCCAGGAGCTCCTCCCTGGCGGCTCCGGCCCCGGCCCCGGCCCCAGCCCGGCCCGCTACGGGCTGTGCAGGAGGGCCCGGCGGAGGCGGAACACCTCCAGGAAGGAGAAGAGTCCCCGCTTGCGGGCGCCGGCCCCCGCCCCGCCGCCGCCCCCCCCCCGCCTTGGCCGCCCCGCGGGCAGCGTCCCCCGCGGCCGCCGGCCCGGCCCGGCCCCGCCCGGCCGCGCTCTTCGCCTTCGCCCCCGGCGCGGCGGCCACGAGGCACTTCTGGTACTGCACCTGCGGGGACACGAGAGGCAGCGCGGGGCACTCGGCACCGGGGACAGCCCGGCCTCCCCGGGGCGGGGCGTGCCCGGCCGCGGTGCCGCCGGTGCTCACCATGCAGGCGGCCTGCACCGCCTCCGAGATGGTGCCGGCGTCGGGCTCGCACCAGAAGGCCGCGCACTGGAAGCGTCGCCCCGTGTCCACGATGAGCGCGAAGGTGTGCGCGTCCCGGCCCACCCCCAGGAAGGTCACGTACCGCACCTGGCACTCCCAGATGTGCGCCGCCTCCTCGGGCTCCTGCGGGGACCCCGCGGGCCCATCCAGCCCTGGCCCGGGCAGCCCCGCCGCCCCCCAGGACCGCTCTGCCGGGGACAGCGCCGTGCCCGCTCCGGCCGCGGCCCCCTGCTCCCTCCCCACCTGCGCCGGGTGCACCCTCATGGCCGTGTCCGACACGTAGATGAGAGAGGGCGTCCAGTTCTCCCGCCCAGGGCGCCTCGTCAGCTTCTCGATGGCCTCGTTCAACACATCCATCCCTGGGGAGAGGGACACCCCATCCTACCGGCCCCGGCTGCGGGCGAGGGCCGGGCAGGAGCTGCCCCGGGGCACGGAGGGGCTTCCTGAGCATCCCCAGCGCGCTTACCCATGGCCCTGGGCACGGGCAGGCTGCCGATGTACAGCGCCTCGTAGGTCTGCATCGACTGCCTCACCGCTTCTAGGATATCCACTGCCAGGACGGGAGAGTGTGTCCTCCGCTGTGTCCCCAGCATCCCCAAGGACCCCGGGGAAACAGCCGGACAAGCCAGAGGGCTCTGGCTCACAGTCGGACTGTGGGCAGGGGGAGCAGCCGGCAGTGCAGGGGACGGTACCTTGCAGCGGCAGGTCCTCGGCGGAGATGGGCTCCAGCGTGGCGGCGCGGGGCAGCCTGCTGCTCGCTACAGCTCGCTCGGCCACGATCTGCAAGAGACGGGGATCCCGGAGCCTCCCTCACCCCCGAGGTCCCCGGCCATGCTCACACCCTCCGGGGTTCCTGCATCCCACCTTGGAGCACATCTCATGCAGAGCCTTGGCGATGCCCTTGGCAGGCACATTGCAGTGGAAGACGTGACACTTGAGGACGCAGGTGTCCTTGTCACTGGCCACGAAGGCGAAGTCTCTGCAAGGCCATGAGCAAGGCAGTGAGACCCCGACAGAGGCAGCCCCTGCCTGTACCCCCCCCAGCCCTGTGCCCCCTTACCTGTCCCTGCAGCCGTGGTGGCAGTGGGAGGGAGGAGAGGGGACAGGTCACTGCTGAGGTGCCTCCCCCCAGGTGGGCAGAGCCACCCCCCGGCCCTAGCTGTGCCCTGGCCCCTGGCACCTGCCGTTGTCGCAGCCAACGCCCCAGACACGGATGTTGAGGATGGGCTGGCGATGGATGAGGCTGCGGTCCAGGGGGTCCACCAGGCTCATGGTGTCCTTCTTCAGAATCATCACTAGGTCCTGGCCCTGCAGAGGGGCAGTTGTTCCCTCAGCCTGGCAGACAGCCTGGGCATCCCCAGCACCCAGCCCCTGTGTGGGCAAACCCCTTCCCCAGCAGCCTGCTCTGCCCCAGCTGTGGGGTCAGCCCTGCCCTGCCCAGTTACCGTTCCCTTGTGTGGGGACCCACCCAGGCACCCTGGCAGTGTTCCCAAGGAACAGCCCTGTCACACCCACCTGCTCTACACCTGGGACCATCGGATGGATGCCCTGTGTAGAGAGTTGACTCTACTACCTGCTCCCATCCAGCACAGTCCAGCCTCAGCAACAGCAGCCTTGGGGTGGGACCCTGTCTGGCAGCACCATCCCAGGCTCTTACCTCGCCCTGGTTGTCCGCAGAGCCCTGGCCCTTGCTGTTGGAGAGCTGCTGGATGCAGTTGTTGACAGCGATGCTGCTCTTGCCAGGTGCCAGGTCCTCCTCGGGGATCTCCACCCAGCCCAGAGAGCGCACAGCAAAGCACTGAGCAGGGACACGAGGGGCTTCAGTGCCCCTGGCACAGCCACCTCTGTCCCCACGCCTCACTGTGCCACAGTGGTCACCCTGCCTTGGCTCCCATCCACGTCCCTGCCAGCTGCCACCCTCCTCCTCCTCTGCCAGCACAGCCCACGGTGCGGCAGTGAAGCTGGCGGGTGCAGTACCTTGGAGCCGGGCTCTGCGCTGTGCTGGAAGTCATCTCCATGCCAGGACAGGGAGTGCCTGCAGAGGGACAGGGCAGTGAGGGGAAGCTCCCTCTGTGTGCTCCTGGGGCACCCAGGGAAGCATCAGGATGCCCTGGAACCAGCAGACCCCCGTGCCACCAGCTGGGAAGCATCCCATGGGGGTGCCCAGCGTGGTCCTGCTGGTTTCAGCAAAGGGGGGCTGCTCTGGGGGGAGCACCAGGGCCCAGCGCTGCTCAGGGATCAATGGCAGCTCACAGACAAGGCAGCAGAGCACAAGGACAGCCCTACCTCCGGGACAGCGAAGCCATGGGGCTGGGAATGGGCCGGTCCTTCCCTGAGTGCTTCGCTGCAGGGCCCTGGCATTCCTGGAGACAAGAGGAAATGGGTGAGAGCTGCAAGAGAGGCATCAGGAGGCACCAGGTAGGAGTCCTCCCTCCCAGGACTGCAACAAGCTTGTGAGCATCCTGAGTAGTTGAGTCCAGCTAGGATGAGCTCCAGGATGGGACCTGCTGAAGCCTTTCAAAGGGCTCAACCCCCAGATGGGCTGAGCAGGACTTCAGGGTCACACAGACAGGGAGCTCCAAGGGGAGGCTGGACCAGTCATGCCCAGAGGGTCCTTCAGCAGGATTCTGCCAGGGGTTGAATCCAACACCAGCCCTCACACCCCTGCCCATATTCCCTACCCTTCCATGGAGAGTGTCATCTCCATCAGCCTCCGAGTGCCCTCCTGGGCCGGTGCTGCGTGCAGGGTGCTGCCACTGTGTCGTGCCTGTTGGCACATGCCAGTAATAGGTACCCAGAGAGTCACAGATTTTCCTCCAGCCCGGGGGGAGGTCAGGGTCTGTCTCCAGGCTCTGGTCGCTCCAGAGGTTGTCTGTGCAGACAGGGAGTGTGTGAGATACGGGGTAGGGAGAAAGATCCCGCAGTTGCCTTGAGGAGCCAAGAGCTTTGCCCAGCAGCAGAAGGGTCCTGCAGTGGCCTCTGGCTGCATGGGCCAGGAGAGGAGGCTGGCAAGGGAATGTGGCACGGTGCCAGCGAGGCTGCAGCAGAGACAGACCCCAGTGCAGGGAACTGCCTCGCTGCTCCCGGGGGACAGCGGAACCCCGGCAGGGCACAGAGAGCAGGGGCAGCCTGGGCCTGCCAGGCGGGAACCCTGCGGGGCACCAGGCTCAGGCTTGGCCCGCGGCCGCCAGCCCGGTGTCCCCCTGCCCTCGGCCGGGAGAGGGGCCGGGACACACACCGGGGTCCGGGCAGAGGAGGGTGCCCCGGGGCTGCAGCGGAGGGTGCGATCGCCGCGGCCCCGCACCCCAGCCCTGCGCGGGCACCGACTCGAGCCCGTGGCGCAGCACGGCCGGAGCGAGCCCGGGCCGCGGGGGCGGCGCGCTCCGACCGGCCGGGCTGTGGGGCCGGGCGGGGCTCCGGGACGGGGAGGGTGGGGGCGCTCCGGGGCTGGGGACATACCGAGGTGGATATGAGGTGCCCCCGAAGCGGGTGGGCTCGCGGCGACCTTGGCGGGGCGGGAGCGGCGGGGCCGGGCCGGGCCGGACACCGCGGGCCCCGATCAGCACCGCGGACAGCGCCGGGCGCGGCCGCCGCTCCCACCTTCGGGACCCGGCCCAGCAACGCGACCCCGGCCCCGCAACCCGACCCCCGCCCCGCAACCCGACCCGACCCCCACAACCCAACTCGAGTCCCACAGCCCGGCACCAGCCCCACAACTCATCCCCGCTCCTGCAGCCCGCCCCCGAGCCCGCAGGCTGTGCCCGTGCCCGCCGTGCCCGCCGTGCCCTCCGTGCCCACCGTCGCAGTTGACCAGGACGATGGCCAGCATGTAATCCTTGCCCAGCATGGCCCCGCCGCCCGCCCGGCGCGGCGCCCCCGCCGCCGCCGCCTGCCCAGGCCCGGAGCCGCGGCGGCTGCGGCGGGAGGGGCGGGACCGGGGCGGGCCGGGGCGGGGGCTGCAGAGAGCCGGGGGGGCGCGGGGGATGGCCCGGACGGAGCTGGGGAAGGGCGGGGATGGCCGGACCCTTGGGGTGTGCGTGTCTCGGGGCAGAGGTGGGATCCTGAGGAGGGAAGGGGATTTTGGGGCTGGAAAGGTTTCTGAGTGCGACAGACAGCAGAGCCAGGGCAGCCCCTTGTGCTCTCAGGTTCGTTCCCGTTCCTTCCACCCACTCTTAGGGTTCCTCAATTCCCTTCCCTGTTCCCACAGATCACCATCATTCCTCTCCACCCACGCTTATCCCATGTTCATTGTCCATTCGTGCCCAGGTCTGTGTTCAGCCTCCGTCAGCCAGTGCTGAAGGCACCCAAATGTCTGTGCTGGTTACCTTCCCCTTCTCACCAGGGGCCAAGGGCTTTGCATCTCCAGTTTGAGACTTCTTTCCATTCCATCTTGGCTAATGATCAGCACACAGAGCAGAAGTTCTGGAGACATTTGTTGTATAAATGAATTCCCCATGAAGCTCCCTGAGTACTGCTCAGGAAAAAGTCCTTCCAAGCTACAGGTACCTGATGAAATATTCCAAGATAGATTGCTGTAGGTGGCTTCTCCAGACAGTCCTTCATGGCCTTTCCACCTTTTCTTCTTCAGAGCAGTTTTTGGATGTACAGAATTAATTTTCCATGCTTGGTCCCCCTCTTTTTTTCTTGGCCTCATTCATGCATTCCATGGGTAGCATGCCCCTGATTTTGTGAGACACCCTCCTCTCCTTTATACATTTCAACCTTGCTCACCTGGCCAGAGAACATCACCAGCTCCATAATCCAGTTTTGCACTTGTGCACAAATTTCTCTCTCCTGCTGGCAGCTGGTTTGTTTCTTTTTTGGATACAGTCTTTTTTCTTCTGCATCTGTCTAGAGCTAGTCAGATTTCTAACACTCCATTCAAGCTCTGTGTCCTTGGGACATTATTTGCCTAACCAAACCCAACCCCACACAGCAGGGCAGGGGTGGCTCCCTGCGTTCAGATGTGTCTGAGGGGTTACAGGTCTCACCTTGACTTCTGCTTTCCCCAGACTTCCACCTTTTCCAGTTCCCTACCAGGACCAAGTTTATTATGGTGGCTGGAAGTGCTCTGGTATCTTCTATAAATTATCTCCTTGCACATCTCTCCTTGTCCTTTTCTCAACACACGTTTCACTTTCAAAAACCACACTCAGCTCATCAGGCAGGAGGCAACAACCCCAACACAAACTGTCCCCACTCCTCTGGCTCATCCAAGCCCACCAAGGTGAAGGCAACTCTCTCCTGGCAATGTCATGAAGCTTAAGGGTGATGATGGCCCTGCTGGTATCAGAGCAAGGGAGGAGAATTTGGGGATGGTGCAGAGCAGAACCCATGGATTGTATGGAATGGCATATGGGATGTTCCATGGGAAGGGGAAAGGGAGGGACCAGGGGAGGAGAAGCAGAGGAAGGAAGAAAGAGGAGAGAGAAAATGTTCTGGTGGTGTGTGGGCAGTGGTAGCTTTGCTTGCCAGCCTCAGCAGCATGTTCCAGCACTGCAGGCTGTCCTAGACCCTCATTAAATCATCTTTCTTCTGTGCATCATCTTTCCCTGTGTGAGAGGGGGAACATTTTGGTGGTTCACAAGAGCAAAAGGATAAGGAAAGTGTAAGGATAAGGATAAGGAAAGCCTATACCCATTATACTTTTCAGGGAAAGGTGTGAGACATCTCATCTACAACTCATTTTCTGGTGTTGGCTCTGAAGAGTGAGAGATCTGGGCTTGGTTTGGTTTGTGCCTGAAGTAGAAGTACAGTGGCAAGCAAGTGTCATTTTTGGTGCTGGGTTTAGAACCCAAAATTCTTCTTCTGGTCTGAATGATGAAATCCTGGAGAAGGGGAATAAGATTCCTCCTTGTAAAGATTGAATTTGACCTTCCTAGTACAAACATCAGCTAGATCTCTTCACAACATCAGGGGGATCTCTCAGCCCCTTTGACACTTCCCTCAAAAAGATAAAAAACCACTCACATGCTTCCTTGGAGCAGCGTGGGGTCTCAGATCTGTCAGCTGCAGATCAAAAGTCTCCTAAAGAGGCTCATTACATGAAACACTCCACAGCTCATTACACGAAACACTCCACAGCTGCAATCAGCTCCAGATCTCAGCAGATCCAGCTCACTTTTACCCGAGATAACAAAATAGATAACGTGACTCCCAACCAGATCTTTTGTTTATGCCAATTTCCAGGGGATGAACATACAAGGTTTCTCTCTGCACTGCTCCTGAGACAAAAGACAGAATCCCCCTCAAAGAAAAGATCCACTTTCCATCAGGTAATTTTTCTGGTGCATGTCTTCATTCACTCTGGAGAAGGATGTTTCTGATGTAGCAAATAAATAACTTTCAGGTTATGAAAACCCTTCATAAAGAAATCAAGTGAAATATTAGGTAACAATTCTGCTTTTCCACTGCCTTCCTCTCAGCTATTGGAAACCCAAGATCATGTTATGCAGCCCAGACTCAGTTATCTGTAGTTATCAAATATCCCTGTCCCAACACCCCACCTGGCAGAAAAAAACACAGTTTAAGCTGTTTCTGTGCTTCCACCATCACTTATTTCCACCCCAGTTGTGCAAGTCAAGCAGAGACAAAAGGAAGAGGCCACAAGATGAACTAAGACAGGTCCAAGTCAACCCCCTAAAGAAAAAAATCCCAGGGTATCACATTTGAAACTGTAATTCCAATAAGCCTTTTTGGGTTTTTTTTTTCTGTTTTAGTGCCTGTAAACAGCACTGGTTTCAGAGCTGAGTGAGCTGTTGGCACCATGGATTTAATTGGAACATGCAGTTCCATCCCATAGCCCACAGAGCTCTCTGGAGCACTGCCTCTTCTCTAAGTTTTTTAAAGAAATGCTGTTAATATCCTCTGCTCATTTCACACCTCTGCTATGATACAGAGTGCAGAATATCCATAGTTTTGACTTCCCAAGCTGCTTCACACACACTCAGATAACACATTTAAATTTGCTGTCACCCACTCCTAACCCATCTCAGCAAGCTGGGGGTGGGGTCTGAGGATGAGGAAATCCATCCCTGCCCGTTTGAGGTGCACACACTCTGGAACACAAACAATTCATGTGAGGAACTTCTCAAAGGAACTCAAAATCAGCAGCTAAAATGTTGAGTGTTAGTGAAGTAAATGCTAATCCTGGCTTAATCTAATTTCTTGGAGACAGTTCTGATGCTTCCACCTCAGGCCCCAGACAGCTTTGGGTTAGTGCAGAAATCAGTCAGAGCTCTGCAGCTCTTTAAGCACTGGATCAGCAGTGTCCACTGGCTGCTTTCCTTTGCTAATTCACAGGATTCCTTCTAGAGATGTGAAACTATATCAAGAGGTTCTCAGCATGTTTTGACTGCTTTAAACTAAAATCTAAATGACCTCCCTTGCAGCAGCACTGCTCTCTTATTAATTAGTTCCAGCACCTCATAGTTATGATGAGAAAAGACTTGGGGTACATGCTAAAAAGCATCACAAGGAAACACATAAACCTTAAGTGGTATAAATTTATGGGGGAAATGTTGCATCAGCATCAAACTTCCACTTCAGAAATATCTTTTGTCTTCATTTAAATCAGATAAGAATTAGTGCCTGGTGTTATTACTTAGCATTTTAATAAGAGCACTATTTTATTTTAATTTTCTAAGTTGAAGACCATGCAATATACTTCTATTCAGCAGTTTATGATGAGGAAGCTCCACTGGCCTTATTGTAAAGGTAAAACACAGATTATCACCTACATTTCTGCATGTTTAAGCATTTGAACAGTTAATCAGCCCACTGAGGCAATGTCTGAAATCACTGAAGTTTTATATTTTGTATCGCACTATGTTTGTTCTTTTTTCTTTGGTTATTACCAGAGCAATCAAACAACAAAAAATCTGGGTTTCTTTTCATTTTAATGATGAAAGTAGATGATTCATTTACTAGAAAGGTTCAGTTCACATTTATTATCTGTGCTCCCAGTTTTAACCCTGCTGGAAGCTTTTATTTCAACAACCCAATGCTGACATGCACAACCTTTAGAAAAGTGTAACTGCAAACAGAAATTAATGTCTAAAAATGTAATTAAACATTGTAAATTAAGAAGATCAGCAAAGGTGGTTTCCAATGCTCTTCTTTGCCCTCTTTATAATGTATTAAGGTTGAAAAGCACCTCCAAAAATCATTGAGTGCAACCTGTGACCAATCACCACCTTGTCAACCAGACCGGAGCACTGAGGGCTGGGTGCAGTTGTTTTGTGCACAGTTCCAGAGATGGTGATTTCACCCCTGCCCTGGGCAGCCTGTTCCTGCACTTATCCATCTTTTCCATGAAGAAATTCCTCCTGATGTCCAACCTGAACCTCCCCTGGTGCAGCTTGAGACCATTTCCTCTTATCCTGTGCCTTGTTTCCTGGGAGAAGGGTCTGATCTCCACCCTTCTCTCAGGGAGGTGAAGACAGCAGGAAGGTCCCTGAGTCTTCTTTTCTCCAATCTGAGTGCCCCCAGCTCCTTCGGAGGACTGACACTGCAGACCCTTCCCCAGCTCCATTCCTTTCTCTGGACATACAACAGGCCCTCAAAGTCCTTCTTGCTGTGACAGGCTCAGAACTGGATGCAGCACTGCCGGTGTGGTCTCACCCAGGACAAAGAGGAATTCACTGGCCTGGTCCTGCTGGTCCCAATACAGAGGTTCGTGGCCTCCTGACCCTCTGGGACTCACTCTGCCTCATGTTCAGCCACTGTGAGCCAGCACTGCCAGGGCCTTTTCCATCAGGGCAGATTTCCATTCCCTCTGCCCCGAGCTTGTGCTGTTCCCATGCACTGCCTCACCTCACCCTTAAACCACTCCCTCAATTGCCTTATGTACCTTGTCCCTCCATTGATTATGGCTCACCTGCCCCATCCTTCCTTCCTTGCCTTACAAAGCTCTCACTTGCCTTGTCCACCACGCCCTGCCCTTCCCTTCCCTTCCCTTCCCTTCCCTTCCCTTCCCTTCCCTTCCCTTCCCTTCCCTTCCCTTCCCTTCCCTTCCCTTCCCTTCCCTTCCCTTCCCTTCCCTTCCCGCCTGTTCCATGCCTTGTTTATCTGACCCTTCCCGGCCCCGCCTGGAGGTACCGGACCCACGGGAACGGCTCCCGGCCTCGCCTGAGGGTACCCGGACCCACGGGAAGGGCTCCCGGCCTCCCCCTCCGGCCATCGCCCCCTCGCACCCCCGGCTCCCCTCGGCCGCTCCCCACAGACCCCAAGCCCCGCCCACCCGGAAGGAGGCAGCGCCCGGCCCCGCCAATCCCGGCCCGTATTTCTCCGCCTCGTCCAATCACGGCCGCCCTTTCAATCCGCCCGCCTTCCCGCCGAGCTCTGCCCGTTCAGCCGCGGTCCCGCCCCTCAGACAGGCCCCGCCTTCCCGTTCGCCCGAGGCGCCGCTCCGGCCCCGCTGCGGCAGCCCGCGGCCGGTGCTTCTGGGGCCCGGGAAGGGCCGGCGGGGGCTTCCCGTTCGGGCCCCGGCTGGGAGCTCTCCCCGGGGAAGGAGGGGACGGCGGGGAGCGGGCGGGGCCGGCTCCCGGAGTGACAGAGGCAGGGTCTGAGGGGAGAGCGGAGCTCAGGGAAATGAACGGGGCGGGAACAGGCGGGCCGGGACTGGCTGGGCCAGGCAGACCCTGTGGTTGTGATTGGCTGAGCTGGACACGCCCTGTGGCTGTGATTGGCTGCGCCGGGCAGCGCTGTGCCGGCCGGAGGGTATAAATAGCGTGCACAGGTAAGTGTCGGTGCCAATGCAGCAGGGCGGAGGCCACTGCAGGTGAGAGCCGCAGCGCCGTGACCGAGGCACCCTTAGAGCCCTTCACAGAGCTCTCGGCAGCGTACGGGGCAAGGGAGAGGTTGGCAAGGTCTGACAAGGGAAGCCTTACATTTTCCTTGCCTTAATTTTCCTTCCCTTGCCTTGTTTTGCCTCTGCCTCCTTGTTCTACCTTTTCCTAGCCCTTTCTTACCCTGCCACTCCCATCTTGTCCTTTCCACAGAAAAGATGCATTGTTTCTTTATTCATGTCTAACCGTTGTTTAGGGAGCAACAGGTTTAAAAACTGACCTGCTTTGGGGACATCAGGCAAAATGTGTGGCTCAGCAGGGAAGGGGGCTGGGGTGCAGACCCTGAGCCACACCCGTGACTGAGAGGTCGCTCAGGGAGCCCCACCTGGCTGTGGGGGCTTGGCTCTGCACCTGTCACAGAGGAAGGAGAAAACATTCTGGTTGCAGAAACATCCACAATGACCTTTAAAGAACAGCTTGGGCTTAATGAGGCAGGTGAGCAAATCCCTGCCCCGAGCAGCAGGCAGAGACAGGAGTCACAGCAGGGGACAGACAGATTTATTATGTTTCTGGGAGCAGCGCCATTACATGTTGCTGGGGATAAGGTCACCCCCTGCAGCCAGAGCACAGAGATGGGCTGGGATGGTTATTCAAAGTGATGGGAACAAGAAGCTGCAGCCAAACCCCCGGGATCTGCTGCCAGCATGGGGTTCCATGGGTCGCTGCAGCATTCGTGCAGCCAGCATCTGCCACAGCCACTTCCAAAACATCTTTCCAGCAACATTCTCAAGGGCCAGGGCCTGGCACAGGAGTCAGTGCAGCCTCTTGGCTCCCACCAGGGAAGGAAGGGCTTAAGACAAGAATAAATACAGCTTTCAAAGTCACCCTGACACCCCACCCACTGCTGCACAGCCTGGTGAAGGCGTTTACAGAAGATCTGTCAGCTGGAATCCAGCAAAGGAGCAGAGGCATCTGAAGGGTTAACACTGACTCGTTCGTATCCTGATCTCCTCCACCAGGCTCTCCCTTCGAACATTGACCTACACAGGGGGAGAAAAATTCCTTCAATACAACTCCAGCAGCTTGACACGTCACCAGTTGTGGCCCTGTGTCTCAGGAGGTCACACCAAGGTGTCCCCAGTCTCTCTGCAGGGACTGAATGGGCTGCAGCAGCCACAGAGCTGAACCTGTAAGGGCAGGCACACACCAGCAACCCCAGTAAACCCTCTCCTGCATGATGGTTGTAAGAATGCTGCTCTTCCCACACTTTCCTATTGGCTCCTAAGTTACTGATCCATGCAGTGATCTTAGCTAGTGACTGAGGCACTGATTCCAGTGCTGCCCGTTTTGGGAATCTGTCCTGAGGTAACAGGCACAGAGCAGCCCTGCAGTTCAGGGCTAACCAAGCTCTGTCTCACTCATTCCAAGAGTGCCACTGAATCACTCCTGCATGCTCCAGGCTCCCAAACTGAGCAGTTCAAGGAGGCCACATGATAGGAAACTCCCCAGAGCTGGACACAACAGCACTTCATGACTCCAGGAAGCTGCAAGGAACTGGAATACGGGGTGCTACAGAATTTGCAGGAAACACCACTGGGTGTGCAGGGTTGGGCTGCAGGGTCTCACAGCCAACCCCACCGTGCCACAGGCCGTACCTCCTCCCTGGTTGCCACGATCCGCAGCTTGACGACTCCATCCTTGAGCTCCTGCTCACCCACAATGGCAACGAGAGGGATGCCTGTCTCCTCACAGTACTGCAGCTGATTCAGCAGCTTGGGGTTCTTCTTGTACAGCATCTCTGCCTGGGAGAAAGCCAGAGCACAAACCATCAGACTGGGATGTTTCACTGGAAGGCTGGGCACCAGCTTCAACAAGGCCTTGCATTTACAGGGCTAACCAAGCCCTGCTGCCCAGCCCTGATTTGGGACACTGAGAAGAGGAAGGCTCTATTGAGGAAGGCAGTGTCTGCTCCCCACCTGCTCCCTGTAACTCCTTCCCACAGCAATGCCAGATCTGCTCCATTCCCAGACAGAGTGAACCAGGCAGCTCTTGGCTTTGCCATCAGCCAGTCATACCTTGATTCCAGCATCCCACAGTTCGGAGATAAGCCTCAGTCGCTCTTCAAGGAGCTTCTTTTGGGCAGAAGCCACCAGCACCTGTGTCTCTGTTGTCCTGATCTTTTCCTCAGAGGCCTGGAGAGGGGACAAGACCCAGAAGATGCCACAGACACACCAAGACACCTGAGATTCTATGAGCAGGATGAGTAACCACTCAGCTCCATCAATCTAGCAGTGAAAAGGGCTGAGCTCAGAGGGATCAACAGCCTTAACTCAGACTCAGAGAGATCCCACAGATCCCATCCTAGAGCACAATCAATTGTCCATGGTGCGTGCTTAACACAGCCTCCCTCATGTTTCTCCACACCCAAGGGCCTCCTAAATATCTGCACCAAGCAGTTCAGAAGCAACACACCCAGGAGAAGGTAGACACAGGCAGCTGCCTGCTCTTCAGCTGAGGATGAAACTATGGGTTAAACAGCAGCAGGCTGAATCCTCCACCAGCCCCTGTGGCAGATGTTGGATACTCCATGTGGCATTTCCCTGCTGCCTTGCTGAAGGGAGAAGCTTTTAAAAGGTCACCTGCAAAGGAACAAACCTGGCCAGGTCTGGAGGTGGTGGGGGAGGAATTCAGTTTCTATTTAGAAATTCCAGTTGTGTCTGGCTGCCAAGAGAGAACGAACACCAGGCTTCTGGGGGAGGGGATATGTAGCCCATTTTGGGAGCTTACAAAGACCTATTTAACACCCATTGATTGGAATGGAGAACAGTACAACTTTGAGGACAGTGATGAGGAAAAATCTATCTGGGAAACCCCTAGAGGCACTGCTGTTCCTGCCCTGGAACATGTGGTACCTGTCTGGTCTCTGTAGTGCCACAGGCAGGACAAATGGATGTGTGAGGCTGCTGCCTTACCAAGGAGGATGTGGGCTCACGTGGATGCCTAATGCAGTGGGGAACACTAAGGTACCTGTCCCTGCTGAGGATTAAAGTGCCCCCACCAGCTGCAGCTGGAGAAGCCATGTCTGGGGGCTGTGGGAACAAGGGTCTTGTTTTCAGTGGGAACCCCAGATACCACCCACCAGGCCAGAGAGAACTGGAGGTTATATCCTGCTTCTGACTCCTGGTGCAGAGCACAGCAGAGGCCTGGCTGGTTTCTCCAAAGGCTGGGGCAAGGAACACAAACTTCAGCATCTGCTGGAGTGGGGGATTAACCATGCTTAGCTCAGCACCAAAGGCACCCACCTCCAGTCTCTGCTCCAGGATGGAGAAGATGCGCTCGATGCCGATGCTGACCCCCACGCAGGGCACCTTGCGGCCCTTGGCATCAAACATGCCCACCAGCCCGTCATAGCGGCCGCCTCCGGCCACGCTGCCCACGCTGAGCGGCTCCTCCAGGTGCTCGTGGTCCTGCTGCAGCAGCACAGCCTCAAAGATCACCCCCGTGTAATAGTCCAGGCCCCGTGCCAGGCTCAGGTCGAAGGAGATCTGCGGGGCACAAGGGCGGCCCCGTCACCGCCCGCTCGGGGCCCGGCGGGGCAGCTCCCCCTCCTGCCCCACAGCTCCTCACCTTCCCCGTGATGCCAAACAGGGTCAGGTACTCAAACAGCAGCTTCATGTCCCCCAGCCCTTCCTTGGCCACCTTGTTCTGGGATAGCTTTGGGTCCTGGAGAAGCTGCTCGATCAGGTCCAGCCCACCTGTGGGGACCAGCCGTGCCTCAGCTGTGCCAGGGCAGCAGCACCGGGCACGGTGCCCCCAGCCAGCCAGGGCTGTGCCCTGCACCTTCCATGCCCAGCCCTGAACAGGGCCAAGGGCAGCACCCTGTGGTGCTCACTCACCGTGGAGCTGGACATACTCCCCGATGCGATCAGCAGCCTCGGGAGAGAGCCCCTTCTCTCCCACCATCTCACTCCTCACTTCTTCCCATGGCACCTGTGAGGGGAGAGAAGGACATCAGCCACTGCACCAGGGACAGGGGCTCTCCTCTGCATGGCAGAATCCCACCATCATGGTTAGAAGGTGGATGAGAGAAGTAGCAGCTCTCAGAGCACAGTCATGTGTGCATAACTCCATTTCTTGTACCTCTGCACAGCCTGTCTGTATCTCAAACCTATAAAAATACCTATAGTTTGATTTCTGACCAGAATCAAATATCAGCACTGTATAACCACCAAGTCTGAGACCCATCTTGCTGCTGTGATTTCCCTAGTTAGGTACTTAGTCATAAATACAACTCAGAAATGTGTTGCTGGTCATGGAAATCACCTGCAAAGGTGTGAGCTATTGCTTGGGTAATGGAAAAAACCCAATGGAACCATAATATACTGCCATTTTCCCACTGACCACGAGTCAGAGAACCAGCATCTTGATCTCATCCAGATAAATCACAAGGAAATTATCCCATCAGAAAGAAGCCCAGTGCTCCTTTCCCACTGCTTTTCTACATTTATACAGCCCCAAACTCCAAACTCTGGTCATGCCTCTGCAATGGATCTCTGCTAATAGGGTTGTGAGTGAGACCCCCTCCAGCTGCCTTCATTTAATCATCTGGTGAGTCCTCCACAGGGAAAGGTAGTTCACCCTTCAACAAAGAACCATGACCACATGTGATGACACACAAGCTGCTGTTTTTAACATGCCCTAGCCTAATTTGGTGCAGGTTTTCATGAGCCTGGTTCATAAGCAGCAACACCTTGAGCAGGTGAAGATTTGGATATTGAACCTCCTATGTGAACAGCATTTTTCCCCTCCCACCTTTCTTTTCATCAGGACCTCATGGGATAGTGGATAACAAAACAGAGGATCCACTCTTCCCATGTGAATGCTGTGCCCTGCATGTATCCCCTGCAGGGAAAGGTGGGAACAACTGGATGCTTATCAGCATTTTGCAGCCAATTCTCACGGACCATGGCTCATTCACTGAGACTCCAGCAGCAGCAGATGCAGCCTGGGGCTCCAGCCCATACCTTATCCAGCTTGTCAACGCTGGAGCAGATGGTTCGGAATTTGCTGTCCGGGACCCCACACACTGCAAACATCCCATCAAGGATGCGCCGGTCGTTCACCTGGGGAAAGGGAGAACATCAGGAATTATGAACTCAAGCAGATGCTTCAGCCTTGTCCTGCTTCACTCTCCTGTAGTTTTAAGCATGGAAGAGAATATAGGAGACGTATGTGAAGGGGTTTTTTTGCTATTTGTAATTTTTATTTCCCATTCTTGGGGAGCTGAGCTTCCCAGAGCAGAGCAAATAGCACAACTGACATCTACCAAGCCTGGGCAGAGCCATCACACTTCCTTCTAGAGCCACAGACACCTCCACTCAACAGAAAAAAAACCCATCAGGGCCTCTGAGTCCCCTCGTGTGGACATGTAAAAACAGCTCAGGAATGGACCACAGCCAAGGAGATGAATTCAGAGTATTACCTTACACTGTCAGCCTAAAAGAAAAGGGACATCTGGTTATATTATATCATCAATGAGGATTTATTTTTTCATGACAGTATAGTGAATTCTATAGCTTAATTATGCTCTGTAAGAGCACATAGTTAAGGCCAAAGACTCAGCTGCATTCAACATTTCTCATGGGTAGTGAGAATGTCTACAATGAGTTAGGAACAAAGAAACTGCACAGGAATTTGGAATCCTCTAACATCAACATGAACGATAAAGTGCCTTGTGGGAGACAAGAATAACCACAGCAGGTTATTCTGTTGCTCTCCACTGCAGGAGTGTCTGCACCCTCAAAGGCACCACTGCCCAAACCCAGTTCCTTCATCTCACCCCAGACAGGTGCAAGGGGAAGTACCTGGCCCCTGCTCCATGGGGCTGCAACAGGAACACAACATCCAGCCTGCAGTGCCCAGGAATGGCCCAGCTCCAGGTCCCTCACAGATCCCACTGTCTCCTGTGCATCCAGCACTCCTACCCATTGCTCTACTGCACCTGTGCACCCTTCTCATCCTGCCTCACCTACACATCAAGCACCATCTGCTACCATCCCAAGGGAACAGAGGTGTCTGGAAGCAGATAGCAGGCTCAGCCTACAGTAGGGCACAACTCTTGGTCTAGAAAATGCTTCAGCTCCAAAAATGACTTGGTGGAAAGGCAGGAGTCTGCAGGCAACACCACACACACTGAGCAGATAAGGGCAGGATATCCTGGACCAGAGCCTGTTTTACTGCAGGAAGTGAATGTGACAATCACCTGCTTAGATAGATATTAGGAATAAATGTTTTATTATAGAAGTGGTGAGGCCCTGACACAGGTTATCCAGAGAAGCTGTGACTGCCCCACTCCTGCCAGTGTTCAGGATCAGGCTGGAAAGGGCTTAGAACAACCTGGGATAGTGGAAGGTGTCCCTGCCCATGGCAGGGTAATGGAACTGGATTATATTTAAGGTCCCTTCCAACCCAGACCATTCTATCATTGTAGCTGGCTGCTGGAATTTTGCAAGGGACCATGGTTAGTTCTGCAGAGAACACTGTCAGCTGCACCCTCAGGAAAACTCCTGTCATTCCCAGCCCAAAGCAAATCCAAGTGGAGGTCCAATCTTTAGCACAAGGGGAAGCTTCCAGGCAGAGGGGAAGGACAAACTTCTGGGTCAGGCCTTAGACTGGGAGCAGGTGCCACTGTGTAAAAGCACAGAACAATGACCACTGCTTCCCAGCATGGCACAGAGAACCCACACAGTCTCACCTTGATGACAAAGTCCCCCAGCTGCAGGTCACTGAGGATCTCGTGCACGATCTTGAGGCACTCGGCGTCGGGAATCATGGGGTCAAACTGCCCGGCAATGTCAAAGTCCTGGGAGCACAGGAAAAGGCAGTGAGCAATTCAGCACCTCAGCCTGGCTGCAGAAAAACACCTTCAACTGCTGGGAACAGCAGCTTGTGTACAAAACCCTACAGAACTGGGATGTGAGGGAGCACTATCCCTTACAGAGTCAATCCAGAAGGGACAGGACGTGGGTTAGGACCTCTACCATGGCAGGCAGCAGTGCTCTCATGTCCACTGCATTTCAAAGAGTTTGTACACTGCAGTTGTTGTGTGATACTCTGAAACAGAGATCCTCAAACAACAACAAAAAGGAGGAGCAGCAGTAAATAAATAGAATAAAGAAACCAGAAAAAAGAGGAACCAGAAAGTAGAGGGAAAATTACTTCTCATTTGCTATGACCTAAATGCCAAATGTTTCACTTTGATTCTTAGGATGCTTTTTGTAACACACATGCCAACCAAGTTAATGATTAGGGAAGGCAAGAGAAGTAAAACCAGTTTCAACTGCTAAGACACAAAAAGCAATCAGGAACCCTGAGTGGTCTCCACCAGAGATCACCACATGAACACATAGAACAACCAAAGCCCAACATCAAGAAGCTTTAATAGGCTGGGATCCCATGATTTGAAACACCATCAATGTTCAGAGAGAAATGAAACACAGAAGCCACAAGAGAGCCCATCTTCAATTCCTGTTTAGGAATCCCCAAATGCAAAGTGTTCTGTGAAAATTTGAGTTCAAGAATAATTTTCATTATGTGGATATATTTCAAGAGGGCTTCACCAAGCTCTCGAAATAAACTGGGGCATTGGAGGAAGAGATGGGATCACACAGTTAATTCCTGATTAGCTGAGTGCAATAAGGGCTGATGCAATCCTTGGGAAAGTTGGGTGAGGAAGTACAGGAAGTGTACAGGAAGTCAGGAAAGTGCTGATATCACTGCAAATGGCACAGATTAAATGTCACTGAAAAAAGAAAACCAAAACAGGGGCTGGTGAATTATATTGAAGAAAAGCTGCAGGAAAAGGTCCTAGGCTGAGAAAAGAATGAAAACATATCCAAGGAGAGAAGGTAACAGAGGTAACAGAGCTTGATTTATATGGTCTAAGGAGGGGAAGATTTTTCTAAACATTTTCCAAATGTTTACCTGGGAAAGGGGAAGAATACATATCGAGGGATGATAGCTAGTATTTTAAGAGCTGAACTCTTTAAACTAGAGGAAGGAAACAATCAGATACAAATAAATTTAGCCTGGATATTAGAAGACCATTTCTAGCTATCCTAGGAGTGAGATCTTGGAGTAGATGAGACAGGAGGCAATGACCCCAAGTCATCTGGAAACAGGAATCACCAAGCCAAAGCTGGAAGGTATTCCCAGGGGTTGTATAATGAAATAGGGATATTCTCAAACAAAATTAATTGTTTGCAATATGAGTCCCTGGGGATTGTAGAGCAGAGCAAAGCTGTTCCTTAGGGCTACCCTGAGAGAGGAACAAAGGAAATTGTTTTGTTACTTGTTCTGTTATTTGGCCTCTGGGTTTTTCCCTTCCTTTGAAGTTAAAACTGACTAAACATGGAAGGGAAGTACGGTATGTTACTGCCTTGCCTGGTTGGTGTGTCCTGCTAACACACCCAGAGCTGAACTGTTTTCCAGATTTGGGATCAGAAGGAAATTCTTCCCCACCACCCATCCAGCAAGCACCGTGGGATGGAGCAAGGAGCTGCCCTCCCATGCAGTGCAAAGGAGGTGATACCTGGGGGCTCTGACAAAGTTCCACACCATGCCAGCACTGTGTCACAGCTGTCACACCCACTCTCCCACCCTCCAGGTGTTTTTCACACTCATAAGGACACACTAAGGATCTTTAGTTCTGGGTTCCCACACTGAAGGATCACACTGGTGGATCCTTCAGTGTGGGAATCCAGAACATCCCTCTGGCTGTCCTGGACAGCCAAGATCCCTGCCAGGGGGCTCAGAGACCCTGGCACAGAGACCAAAACACCTGTGGGTTTGGTTATGACCCATGGAGCAAGTTACCAACCTTATATGAAGATCAGCAAGCCACAACAGTTTAGGTAGAATAATAGTGAAGTTATCACAGGGTGGAAAAGTAGATTTTGGAATTTTTGCTATGGGGGTTCAGGAGGCAAGATGGAGGGATCTGGGCATGTCCAGCCTTTCTCCTTCTTCTTCTTGGCCTCTATCTTCTGCTGTGATGTTGGCACTTACAGATTGGTTTACAGTAGAAGCTCACTGTCTAACATAAGTGATAGGTATTGGAAAGTAATACCTAAGTAAACATGGTATATGTAAAGTACACATGGTATATGTAAAGTAAACATGGTATATGTAGTTTTTAGTATAAAGACATAACACTGCCCCAGGGGCAGGCAGAGTGCCTGGAACTGTCCTGCTGGATGGACCTCAGCAGGGCAGAAAGAAATTTTTTATAGGTAAGACACAATAAACAACCTTGAGACCGAGAACTGAAGAGCTCCGACTCATTCTTCAAGTGCTCGGGCTGGGAAAAGATTTTTAACAATCTCGGGGTCACAGAGACCCAGAACGGCCCCGAGACTTCAGAGCTTTCCACAGGCACAGGGAAGGGTAACTCAGCTGTTATTTCAGCAGTGCCATGTGCCCACAGGCAGTGCCCAGCCCAGCCTGTCCCAGCAGTGTCCCTGCCCACAGCCACACTCACACACTGGTAGAACTCGCGGTAGCGGCCGCGGGTCATGGCCGGGTTGTCCCTCCTGTAGACCTTGGCAATGTGGTAGCGCTTGATGTTGGTGATCTTGTTCATGGCCAGGTAGCGAGCAAAGGGCACCTGAGACAGAGCTAAGGATGGACACCAGAAGGGATCACCCCCCTGTTATCATTCACAGGCAGTGCTGGGTCTTCACTGCCTCCCACCCACCAAAGAACTGATAAGACACAGCTGGATTTATGTAGTGAAAGTCCTATGTATTGGATAAGTGCGTCCTAGTTGCTCTAAATGAGCCACAGCTGTGAAGTCCTTAGTTGGGCAGCAGCTGTGGCTGGCAAAGATAACTGGGATAAAAGGGGGTGGGTCGAGAGCCTAGGAGGAGCCCCTGTGAAACCATGAGGAAATATGCAGCAGAGAGGAGCTGCATGGTAGGAAACCAGCTAGAAGGTATGGACTTTAAGATGGGACTCTAGAAATATAATACAATAATTGGTGACCCTGACGTGATGGAGGTATGCAGCCTGAAGAGCTGTGGAAAATAGGACAGCCTGAGAGCTGTAGCAGCCTGAAGAGCTGTGGAAGATTGTGTGTATTGTACTTGTGTGGTGTATGAGGCCTTTGAGTCTTAGGATAAAACATGCATTGTAAAGGAAATGATATATTGTACTTGAATATCTATATTGTATTTGAATACATCTGTTAGTAATAGAAAAAAGGGGGAAATGTAGTGAGAGTCCTATGTATTGGATAAGTGGGTCCTAGTTGCTCTAAATGAGCCACAGCTGTGAAGTCCTTAGTTGGGCAGCAGCCGTGGCTCATTTGGAATAACTAGGACCCACTTATCCAATACACAGGACTCTCACTACAGATTTATCCCAGCTCCCCAAGGTCTGCACATGCTGCCTCCAAGTGTCCCTTCAGGATTATTCCAGCAGCACCTTGGGCTGGATCTCAGTCTCACATGGTACTGCAGCAGCCTGCTCTGGGAACCCTGCCTGGGAGAAACCACACTCACACAGATCTTCTGTACTTCCACACACATGGGGCATGATGCTGTGGCAGAGGAGGGCCAGGATGGATGCCAGGAAAAGGTTCTTCCCCCAGAGGGTTGTTGGACATGGGCACAGGTTCCTCAGGGAAGTGGTCATGGCACCAGAACTGAGAGAGCTCAAGGAGCATTTGGAAAATGCTCTCAGTGTCCTGAGCAGGGTCAGGAATTGGACTTAATGATCCTTGGGGTCATTTCCAACTCAGGATATTCCATGATTCTAAGCATTCCTTCACCAAACAGAAGCAATGCAGAGTAAATAACCAAGCAAGGGTTCTGCAGCACTGAACCACACTGCCTGCTCATGCTCTCCTGTCAGTTTGGGGTCCCTCCTCCCCCTCAGGACAGTGCTGCCCCAAAAGGAGGGCTGCCAAGGCCCCTCAGCACCAGCTGTGGCAGGATACTGTCAGGTCATAGCGCAGGGACAGCAGCTCTCCTCCCTGATCCTTTAGATCATAGATGAGCTTCGAGTCTTCACCGTATTTCCCTGTCAGTGTCTCCTACAACAAAACACACGAACAAACAGCATCTTCAGTGACAGGGATCAGCCCTAGAGCACACAGAAAACAAGGAGAAACAGGGAGAATGCCTAGGAAGGCAAGGAAACTCAGCTGTCAGCACTGTGAGCTGCTCAGCCAGCCTGCTGTGTCCTCACCCACCTTCAGCTCGAACACGGGCGTGTCGATGACCTCGGCCCCGTGGCGCTTGAAGCAGGAGATGATGGCTTTGAAGGCCCTCTCACGGATGGCCATCTCCTTGGGGCCAAAATCCCGGGTGCCCTGGGGGGAGGGAACAAAAGGAGCAAAGCACACTTTGGGCTAGAGGCATGACATGAGAAGGATGCTGCCATACTGCTAACAAAGCCAGAGAGAGCAGCTCCAGACACCAGATATTGGTAAACAGCACTAAAAATGCTGGAAAACATCAGGACACAGCTCAGACAGAGTCTGCCATGGTCTGCAGAGTGAAACCTAAGTCAGGAGTTTCACAGTACAGGAAACAAAGGGGATGAAACAGATCCAGCAGTCAGAACTCAGTGCTTTTGAGCCTGACAGTGCAACCAGCACCTGTCCTCAGCTCTGATGCAAGCCTGTTAGCCAGAACCCTGCCCAGTGAGCCACCCCAAAGGTGGAAACAGAGGACAGACCTGCTCTGAAACTGTGCAACAACCATCAGCTCTGCAATTTCCAAACAGAGAGAAAAATCACCTTTCAAAATGCAACACCTGTGAAATGTCTGTCTGTATTCACAGGGCCATGCACCCTTTCCATTTCTTTGGTGTCAAGGATCACAGAATTATTTCAATCACCACCTTCATGCTCTCAGTAACATAAAAATCATTGTTATAAGCTAGACCTCCAACTTTCACTTCATAAAACCTGTTAGGCAGCAGGAAGCACTCCCACACAGATCACTCAGATGGCCTTCAGCTGCCTTTGACAAGCCTGAGATAGGCTGGAAACATAACTGAGCTGCAAAACCCCCTTCTTCCTACTTTAAAACAGTGAAATACCCTTTCACTTTCCAGGCATGACACCACAATTACATTCAACAAAACATATCATAAAGGAAATGGACCAAGGGACAGTTTTGAGACTTTTAAATATTGGGAATAAATTCTTCTCTGTGAGGTTGCCCAGAGAAGTTGTGGCTGCCCCATCCCTAGAAGTGTCCCAGGCCAGGCTGGAGGGGCTTGGAGCAAGCTGGGATAGTGGAAGGTGTCCCTGCCATGGCAGGGCGTGGAACAAGATGGACTTTAAGGGCCTTCCAACCCAAAGTACCCCATGTGTCTATGATTTCCTGTGTCAGTGGCACCACCATAGCCTGGCTTGTTTATGAACAGATTCACAACTGTCTCCACAGCACAGCATGGGAGCAGGTGGTCTCTGATCAGCTGCCAGTGGTGAAACAGGTTACAACGTATTTCAGCAGAAATTGCATTACGGACAATATTTTCAGGGGCCTGGAGGCTGAAAAACTACTTGTAAAGGAAGGGTCCTTCCACAAAAGGACACAAATTCCAGCAGCTGGCCAGACCTGTTCAGTAAATGAGCCCCTCAGACCAAGGACAGATATGAGCCCCCTCACACTGAGGGCCCACAATAATTAGGAAGGAATTTCCTGATCACACCAGCGGTGGTTGGAATGTCACAGAAACACCCAGAAGTCTCTAAGGTGTGAGTATCTGGGCTGAATGTTGTCAGGAAATGTCTTCATCCCTCTCCCCCTCGCTGCTAAAAGCGAAAGTGGAAACAGAAATGTGAACAAAGACAGGTGTGGCCATGCTGGCCCTTGGCTCACAGATGTGTGGGGGTGCTGGCTGTGTGTCTGGGGGAGGACAAGCACATGGAGGGGCACAGGAGAGGGGAGTTACCTTTGGGGTCTTCAGCACAAACTTGTGCTTCCCTTCATCTGTCCCCAGCTGTGCCTTCATCTCGAGCAGCTTTGCCACTTCCTTTGCAATCTGGGGATGGAGAAGGAGGAGCTGGGGATAAGACCACCCACCAGCCCCAGCCCATGCCTTCCCCAGTACCTTCAACCCCAGCACTCCCAGCGCACTTGCACTCCACAGCCACAATACACCCACTGTTCCCAGTTTCTCAGCAACCAGAGGGACATTCCCTGCTCCCACTTCCCATTTCTCATACACGCACCCCTAGCTCAGCCACGCAAACACCCCCACCATTCCCTGACTCCCACGACCTCCATTACCACTCACAGCTATCTCCCCAGGCCTATCCCCACCACCACCAGCTCCTGCTACACGCACCAGCATCGGCTGTTCCAGCATCCTCCGTTCCAGCATCCTCCTCTCAACCATCCTTCCCTTCAATCCAGCACCGCTATCCCCGCTTCCCACCACGAGTCTCCTCCGCACCCTCAGCCCTTCCATTTCCCAGCGCTGCACTCCCACCTTTCCCGGCCCCTCTTTTCCCAATGCCGCCAGCCCTGGCCCGGGAGTCCCCTGACACCGGAGCCCCCCTCACACACCGGCACTCCCAGTTCTCCCCCCAGCCTCAGCCCCGCCGCCCTCTCCCAGCCCAGCACCGGCGCCCGCAGCTCCCTCATGCCCCACTCGCCCGTCCCAACACCGCCCCATTCTCATTCTCCGCCGCTCCCAGCCATAGTGCTGCTCCCCCAGCACCCTGTTCCGGGAATACCGGAGCTCCCGCACCTCGTCAGCATCGGCCTTGTCCTGTTTGAGCCTCCGCACGGTCTCCGCCTGGGCCCGCACCGCCGCCTCCTCCGCCATGGCGAGGCCGCGCCCGCCCCGCGCACGCGCAATTCCCGCGCCGCCGCCGCCGCGCACGCGCAGCGCCGCCACCGCGGGGAAAGGAAAGGCGGAGGGCGCGGTTTGGGTTTATTATCGGGGTTTTTGTTTAATGTATAAAAATACAGTGTTCCCACGCGCGCCCCGACCTGCACGGCTGCTCCAGCCGCTCGCTGTGTCCCGCGGTGATGGGATTCAAGTTCCTTCAGGGCGCCCCCGCAGCTCCGCGCCCGCCGGCAGTGCCCGGCTGCGGGCTGGGACCGGCATCGGCTGCGGGCTGGGATCGGCCGCGGGTCCGGGTCGGGACCGGCCCCGCTGCCCGAACAGGGTCGAGGGTCCCTTCCACTGCCCCCTTCCTGAGCTGGCAGGTCCCCAACACACCACGGATTCCCCCTCCCAAATCTCGAGTTCCACCTGATCCTATACTTGAGCTTCACCGCATCCATCAGTGCCACCACCACCTCCAGTGACGGAAATGGCCAAACAGGGACTGCAGGATTAGGAACCCACAAACTTGACCTTCAGAGCAGCTAACCAGAAGGTTAACCTGGTGACTGCACCGTCCATAGCTGTTAAAACCGTCTTACTCCTCAGTTCTCACTGCCTGAGCCGAGGCAATGAGCCTTAGGCCAGGGGATGTCCCCAGACCCGGCAGGCAGGGAGGGGCTGAGGACGCTGCAGGGTTCCAGCCATGCAGTTCTGCCAAGCAGCTCCAGCCAGAGACGTCCTCAGGGCTCCAGCCTTCTCCTGATCTCATCAATTAGCTTTTCTCTGGGGATATCAACCTACAAAGCAAACAGAGCAGCAGTAGAGAAGAGCACTTTTAAGGACTTAGTGAGGATACCAATGCAGTTTGTGACTGGTTTTCTGGAGTCACCCAATAGATCCGTGCTATGGCCTCCCAAAGGAACGCTGAGGGAAAACCCAGAGCTCTCCAGTGATCTCCAGAGTCTGGAAGTACTTTAAAACCTGGGGTAAAAGGGCATTCTCACCTCCTTTCTTGTTGCAACATCTCGCAGCTTGACAACTCCATCTGCCAGCTCCTGCTCTCCCACAATGGCAGCAAGGGGGATCCCTGTGTCCTCACAGTACTGCAGCTGCTTCAGCAATTTGGGATCCTTCTTGTACAGCATCTCTGCCTAGGAGGGAATGGAAAGGGTGAACAACTAACCCAACTTTGCTCTAATGGATACTGCAGTAAAGCACCAAAACCCAAACCCTGCAGCAACCACTTTACTGCTCTGCCTGCCTAGATCTAAAGGTTGGACTTGATGATCTTAGAGGTCTTTTTCAACCCGAATGACTCTGTGAGCTCAGACAGGCCCAGATCTTGGAGAGACACACAACTAATGAGGTTGGTCTTGCTGTGCTACAGCTCTCTTCAGGCTCTCCCTCCCTCACCTGTGACACTGCCAAGCCCAAGTCATTCCTTTACCTTGATCCCTGCATCCCACAGCTCAGAGATGAGCTTCATTCTGGCAGCAAGAAGGTGTTTCTGAGGTGTAGCCACCAGCACTTGGGTCTCAGTTGTTCGAAGTTTCTCCCCAGAAGCCTGAAAGGATACACATGGAACAATGATGGGAGTGACTCTGTGGGAATCTGCAGCTCACAACACCTCAACTCATCTATCTCCAGACCTTAACTCAATCACTGACAACCTGAGCCCCTTTAATGAGCCCCCCAGAGATTCTGCATTGTGTCACACTGCTTAATTGTGTGCTTCTGTTCCTTGGGGACCCTGGCCAGCCTCCTGGATGGGACCAGGACAGCTTCCCAGTGTCTCCTTTGATTCTTCAGGTACAAGCACATTGCCTAAGCTTCACTTGCAAGGAATCACAGGCTTGGAACCAAACACAGAATGATGAATCTCCACAGAGGCTTTCCTGGGGTTTATTAGAGTGAGTTCACAGCTGTTACCAAATTCATTGCTTCAGAATCCCCAGGACAGAAAACTTCAGTGGCAAGACACAATAAAGTGACTGGGGCACAAAGCTCAGAGGCAGGCCCAGAGCTCAAGGCTGTCTCTAACATTTCCTTGACACCTCCTGAGAAATGCTGCCCTCAGCTGCCCACACCTGCATCCTGATGGGCTGCATAAAAGGACTCTTTTGTGCATCAATATTTAGGCATGGGAAGCGCCACCCCAAAATTATTTTCTCTTGAGCACTGTGGAGCTGGAGAATAAACAATTATTCTTCCTAGAGCCTTCCCCAACGCACTGTCTGCATCACCCACCTCCAGTCTCTGCTCCAGGATGGAGAAGATGCGCTCGATGCCGATGCTGACCCCCACGCAGGGCACCTTGCGGCCCTTGGCATCAAACGTGCCCACCAGCCCGTCATAGCGGCCGCCTCCGGCCACGCTGCCCACGCTGAGCGGCTCCTCCAGGTGCTCGTGGTCCTGCTGCAGCAGCACAGCCTCAAAGATCACCCCCGTGTAATAGTCCAGGCCCCGCGCCAGGCTCAGGTCGAAGGAGATCTGCGGGGCACAAGGGCGGCCCCGTCACCGCCCGCTCGGGGCCCGGCGGGGCAGCTCCCCCTCCTGCCCCACAGCTCCTCACCTTCCCCGTGATGCCAAACAGGGTCAGGTACTCAAACAGCAGCTTCATGTCCCCCAGCCCTTCCTTGGCCACCTTGTTCTGGGATAGCTTTGGGTCCTGGAGAAGCTGCTCGATCAGGTCCAGCCCACCTGTGGGGACCAGCCGTGCCTCAGCTGTGCCAGGGCAGCAGCACCGGGCACGGTGCCCCCAGCCAGCCAGGGCTGTGCCATGTCACAGACATCTTTTTGTGAAAATCTTTTCTTGAGATTTTTTCCTTTCTGAGGAGCTGAGGCCTCAGAAACAAAATGTAAACAATGGTTATCTGCTACTGTGGAATGCAACAGGTGGATCCGTGATTGGTCTCCTGTGGATGTTTAGATTTGGTGACCAGTCACGGCAGAGCTGGCTCTCGCTCTCTGTCCAAGCCAGCTGCCTTTGTTATCGTTCTTTTCTATTCTATTCTTAGCTAGCCTTCTGAAGAAACCTTTCTGTCATAGACATCTTTTGTGAAAAATCCTTTCTTTAGGATTTTTCCCCCTTCTGAAAAGCTGTGGCTTCAGCAACAAAATGTAAACAATGGTTATCTGCTGCTGTGGAATGCAACAGGTGGATGCATGATTGGTCTTGGGTGAATGTTTGGATTTACTGACCACTCATGGCAGAGCTGTTCTTGCTTTTTGCCTGGACACAAAACTTTGTTATTCATTCTTTTTCTATTCTTAGCTTAGCTAGCTTCTGAGAACTTTCCTCTCTATTCTTTTTAGTATAGTTATAATGTAATATATATATCATAAAATAATAAATCAAGCCTTCTGAACATGAAGTCAACATTCTCGTCTCTCTCTTCATCCTGAAGACCCTTGCAAGCCCTGTAACACCTTTCCTCCTCTTTCTTTTTAGTATAGTTATAATGTAATATATATATTATAAAATAATAAATCAAGCCTTCTGAACATAGAATCAACATTCTCGTTTCTTCCCTCATCCAAGAACCCTTGTGACCACTGTCACAGGGCCCTACACCTTCCATCCCCAGCCCTGAACAGGGCCAAGGGCAGCACCCTGTGGTGCTCACTCACCGTGGAGCTGGACATACTCCCCAATGCGATCGGCAGCCTCAGGAGAGAGCCCCTTCTCTCCCACCATCTCACTCCTCACTTCTTCCCATGGTATCTGTAGGGCACAGAATGGCATCAATTCCTGCACGATGTTCTCCTCACCCACTGCCTCCATCAGCCCACATGGGCACAACTTGTGTGGGACAACAGTCAGCAATCTTGCTAACCATGCCCCCCTCTCTCTTACAGGAATTTTTAACAAATCACCAGGCTTTATTCTTAATCAGGCCCAAGAACTCCTCAAATCCTTTACGGACCCCACCTCAGCTGCTGTGAAACTCTTCTCAACAAGAACAGCCACAACACTGCCCAGCCTAAGACATCCATCCCAAGACCAGAAGTGTCTCCCTATGAGTCCAGTGCTGACCTTGTCCAGCTTGTCTATGGTGCAGCAGGCAGGGATGAACTGGCTCTCTGGAACACCACAGACATCAAACACACCATTCAAAATCCTACGGTCGTTGACCTGGGGGAGGGAGAGGCATGCTAACCTTGGGGGTACCCTCTGATGTAATTTCTTTTTTTCCCAGTGTGTGGGAAGTTGCATCTGTTGGCATTTCCTCATGCCTTTCCCCCAGCACCCAAATTCCATGGGAAGAGAAGGTGTAGAAGTATGAAAACCACCCTGTGACTATATGGATCTAGTCAGCTACTGTAATTCTGCAGACTGTGGTCAGTCCTGGAGAGAGCTCTGCTGACTGCAGCCTCAAGAGAGCTCCTGGTATTCCCAGCTTAAGGCATGTCCAAGCCGAGGTCCAGCCTTTGCATATACACCATGAGGAGGTAGGGATGTGGGATGAACTTCTGGGTCTTGGAGTGGGAGGAAGTGCCACTGTGTAAAAGCACAGAACAATGACCACTGCTTCCCAGCATGGCACAGAGAACCCACACAGTCTCACCTTGATGACAAAGTCCCCCAGCTGCAGGTCACTGAGGATCTCGTGCACGATCTTCAGGCACTCGGCGTCGGGAATCATGGGGTCAAACTGCCCGGCAATGTCAAAGTCCTGGGGGCAGAAGAAGTGATGGGAGCTCCTGGCAGAGCCAGGGGGCCTTAGTCATGCACACCCTGCTGCTCTGCAGCAGCTGGAGAGGGAAAACCCTGCTGGCCCTGTGGCCTTGGTGGCAGCACTGGCACCACAACACTCACGCACTGGTAGAACTCGCGGTAGCGGCCGCGCGTGGTGGCCGGGTTGTCCCTCCTGTACACCTTGGCCACGTGGTAACGCTTCATCTTGGTGATCTTGTTCATGGCCAGGTAGCGAGCAAAGGGCACCTGGGCCCGAGGAGTTAAGGATGGGAACATGGATATCCTCAGAGCTGTAGAAGCTGAACCCCAAAGCCTCCCATCTCCCCTTCCCTTTGTCAGCCGCTTCCCAATTTTTGACACAACCATGGTGAGATTCTTGGGCTGTCCTGTGCAGGGTCATGAGCTGGACTTGGATGATTCTTACAGATCCCTTCCAATTTGTGATATTCTGTAACTCTACGACCTCTAGGGAGATCATCCCCGGGGTTGAGGATGAGTACAATGAACCACCAAAGCTCCTTCAACGCTAGGACAGCTCCGTTTCCTCATCCAGACCCACTGTGTGACAATGTCCCATACACAAGGACCGTCTCCTATCATTCCTCCCTCTCAGAGTGGGATCAGTGGGAATTCAATGCATGGCACAGCTATGTGGACATTGAAGGAAAGAGATGTTGTTGAGATGTGGAGGTTGAGAAGGGCTGGGATGAACACCTGCAGGTGGCACTAGCAAGGTGGGATAGGCACAGCAGAGGTGGAGATAAAACCAGTACAGTGGAGCATACTGGTGCATGTCCACAGCAGGAAGGGACTTTGCTGTGGGCCTGGCTGGGAGATGGTGTGAAGTCATGACAATGACAGCCAGACCAGCTGGGATGGCCAAGGGGGCTGCCATCACCCCAATGGGACCTGCAGGCAGGCCAGGGCAAGAGCGATCCTTCAAGGCAGAGGTGGCCACTACCTTGGTGCACCACCATCCTCTCAGGGTGCCACCATCCCCTTGGGAGCACAGGATACGGTGAGGTCGTAGCGCAGGGCCAGCAGCTCCCCTCCCTGGTCCTTCAGCTCGTAGATGAGCTTCGCTCCCTCCCCGTATTTCCCCACCAGCGTCTCCTGGGGAGGGACACAGGGGCTGGTGACCGGGTGGCTCTGGGCTGAAGGGTCCCCGAGGTGGGGCACGGAGCTCGGTCCCCACGAACCGGGCATTACACACAGACCCCTCCAGCCCCCTCGGACCTGAGCCCACCTCCCCGTCCCCCCAAAAAGCACCAAAAGTGAATGCCCAGCTGCCCTCCCCGCCTGGCCGTGCCCCGCACGGAGGGAGCTCCCAAAGCCGTCCCGAAGCCCCGGGGGCGCTCCCCGGTCCCACAGCTCCCGGGCGGGTCCGTTCCCCACACCGAGGGCGAGGAGAGCTCCCGTTGCGCCTCACCCGCAGCTCCAGCACGGGGGTGTCGATGGCGGCCGCCCCGTGCCGCTTGAAGCAGGACACCACGGCGCTCAGGAGCCGCTCACGGAGCGCCGCCTGCGCCGGTGCGTGGTCACGGGTGCCCTGCCCGGGATACAGAGCGGCCGTCAGCGGCAAGGGCGCGGGGGAACAGCCGGTACCCACCGGCGCCACCCCCGCTCCCCGCCTTTACCTTGGGTGTCTTCAGCACCGGCAGCCGCTCGCCGCCCGCCGCCGCCGCCCGCACCTGCCGGTACAGGGCTCCGCGGTCACCGGCCGGCAGCCAGGACCGGGCGAAGCTGCCGCGGTTGCCAGCGAGGCACAGCGGCCCGAGGCGGGGCCGTGCCGGCAGGCAGCGGGCGGCGGCGGCGAAGGGGCCGAGGCGCAGCATGGCCGGCACCGGGACACCGGGAGCGCCCGCACGTGACCGCGGCGGGACACGTGACTGCGCGGGCGGCCGCGCTTTACGGCGCCGCGCGACAGTTCCCGGTGCTGTGCCCTCGGCTCGCCATGGCGTCCGGCAGCGGGGTAGGTGCTGCCGCCGGGGCTGCCCTCCGAGTGTGGGCTGCCCTCACAGTGTGGGCTGCCGGCTGCCCCCGCTGCTCATACCGGGCTTGGCAGGGCCCCGCCGCACGCGCTGTACTCCGGGCGGGGCCGGTGCCAGGCCGCGGGATGAGGGATGTGGCGGGGCCGGGGCTGCGGCGGTGGGCCGGTGTGTGTGGGGTGGGAGGGGGCTCATCCCTGCTCTCTGCAGCTTTGTGTGTGGGCGGTGGGAGGTTGGGGTTCCCCTGATACCTTCGGGGCTGGGAGTGGGGCGGCCCCAGCGCGATCCCGCCCACGGTGAAGTCGCGGAGTCGCCGTCCCTGGAGGCGTTTGGGACACGGCAGAACGGGGCGCTCGGTGCCCTGGTCCGGTTCACACGGTGGTGTTGGGTCGATGTTCTTAGAGGTTGGACTCGATGATCTCAGAGCACTTTTCCAGTCGCAGTGGTTCTGTGATCCTCCCGTCCTAGGGCCGGAGCTCCGCCTGTCCCAGCTGCGGAGCATGAGGAGATGGAGCTGCCTCAGCCTCCGGGGTGGAGGTGCCCTCCTACCTCCAGCCCCCTGGCAGGGACCCCCATCCACCTCCAGGGGCTGGGCGATGGCTCGTGCGGGTGGCCCCTTCCCTTCCCTTCCCTTCCCTTCCCTTCCCTTCCCTTCCCTTCCCTTCCCTTCCCTTCCCTTCCCTTCCCTTCCCTTCCCTTCCCTTCCCTTCCCTTCGTCGCTTTTTCCCTGTCCCGATGGAGAAACATCTCTGCAATTCCCCGACAGGAGGGTGCAACCAGGTGTGGGTTGGGCTCTGCTCCCAGACAACCAATGACAGGATGAAAGGAAACAGCCTCAGAAGTTGCAGTAGGGGAGGTTTAGGTTGGAAATTAGGAGATGGTTTTCTTTTCCCCAGTACGGGCTGTCCAGCACTGGGAGGAGCTGCCCAGGGAGGTGGTGGAGTCACCATTCCTGGAGGTGTTCAAGGATGTGTCACTCAGTGCTCTGGACTGAGTGATAAGGGGGGGATCTCTCACAGCTTGGATTTGATGATTTTGGAGATTTTTTTCAGCCTCAATGATTCTGTGAGTGTTAAAATGGGACGGGTAAGGTAGGTGCTGCAGGTGTAGCCTGAGTGGAGAGCCAGGCTGTTGGGACACCTCCAGTGCCATCCCAAAGCTGTCAGCAGCACAGGGGCTGTGGTTTTGTTGAGGGGTTTTGGCCAATCTTTCCTTCCTTGAAGCCACTTACAGAGAAGTGAGACCCAGAGCAGCTGTGGCTGCCACATCCCTGGCAGTGCCCAAGGCCAGGCTGAATGGAGCTTGGAGCAGCCTGGGATGGTGGAAGCTGTCCCTGCCCATGGCAGGGGGGTGGGACTGGCTGGTCTTCAAGGTTCCTTCCAATCCAAACCATTCCAGCATCAATTCCATGGAGTGGGAGAGGTCAGGAGCAGGATGCCTGCCTGTGAGGGAGGTGGGGGCTGTGTCTTATTGTCAGCTGCCAGCTGAGAATTCCTGCTGGATTGAGCCTGGCCTGAGACTCCTGTGTTGTTTCACAGGCTCTGGTGCTGATGCTGGGCACACCATTGGTGTCCATCTCCAGAGGGAGCAGGAGGCTGTGAGGCTCTTCTGGTTATTAATGATTGTTATTAATTTGAGAAGTATTCTCTGTTATCTAAAACAGCTCTGAGATAAAGATTTTGGGGCCTTGCAGCAGAGCAATTCAGAAACATCCCTTCAAATATTGTCCAACCAAGATCTTGTCACGCAGTTTAGTTTAATTCCTTTCCCCACGCCTGGATGAGGCAGATTGGTAAAAGAGCTGCAAAAGACTATTTTCCTTTTATTGCAACAGGAGGGAGAAGCAGCTAATAAACCTCCCCCTCTGCAGGCTCCCACCAGCTACGATTTGAGATAATGCCTGGCATGCAGGAGAGTCTGGAAAATACCCCCAAACGTTAATTTACACTCAGTGATATTTTCTTTTCTTTTGCTCAGGGTGGTTAATAAAACCTGTTACGACATCCTTAAAGTGCTTAAGAAGCTCTGGGAATAAATGAGAATTTTTCTACGCCTCCCCAAGGCATTTTCATCCCTATCAGTAGTTGTTCGTTCCATTTGAAGGATTGCCAGAGGAGAGAACTTTAAATGGCTCTGCTGCTGCTGTAGCTCCAAATGGGATTTGTGTCCTTTGGATTGTGATTGGATTCTTGATTTGGCTGAGCGGAGAAGGCGGTGGGGTGTGGGGTGAGGGGGGTCCTTCTCCCCCGGAGGTGTTTTTAAATACATCTTGTCCTTTCTTTAATGTGAAACTGAGAGGCTCTCCCTGCCATGCTGAGGGAATGCAGCTCTATCCAAAGGGGGGTTTATCTGCTCAGGAAATTCAGGAGCTGGCTGAGTGAAACCATGACTGATCCCAGGTGTGGGGGCCTGAGCTGCAGATGGGGCAAATGCTGGGAAGAGCTTGGAATGTGAGTGGAATAGGAATTCCCCAGTCACTTCTACCTTCAGCATTGGGGACTGAGTGAAATCCACCCAAAAAATAGTCTTTGTTTTCTTCAATGCCAGCTTCACCTGAATTCAGCCTGCCTTCATGCCCATGCTGTGTCCAGCTCCTGTGCCCCATCACAGGAGAGACATGGACCTGTGGGAGTGAGCCCAGAGGAGGCCATGGATCTGCTCCAAGGGCTGCTGCCCCTCTGCTCTGGAGACAGAGAGCTGGGGCTGTTCAGCCTGGGGGTGACTGAACACCAATCTCTGTCCAGGGAGACCTTGGAGCCCTCTCCAATGCCTAAAGGGGCTCCAAGAGAGCTGGAAAAGGACTTGGAACAAGGGCATGGAGTGGCAGGACAAGGGGGAATGGCTTTCCCACTGCCAGAGAACAGGGTTAGATTTAATACTGGGAAGAAATTCTTCCCTCTGTGGGTGGGGAGGCCCTGGCACAGGTTGCCCACAGAAGCTGTGACTGCCCAGAGCTGTGACTGCCCCATCCCTGAAAGTGTTCAAGGCCAGGTTGGATGGGGCTTGGAGGAACCTGGGACAGTGGAAGGTGTCCCTGCCTGTAGAACAAGATGATCTTTAGGGTCCCTTCAACACACACCATTCCAGGATTCTATTCAAGTATCCTGTCACTGCCAGATAGTTCTGTGGAGCTCCCAGAGGGCCAGCATGCCTTGGAGGTGTTTCTGCCCTTTCCTGTGTGAAGCTGCAGGAGCAGGACAGCAAAACCTGTGGATTTTGTACAGATGCTTCCCTGGTACCTCCAAGCCCTGTCTTGACAGGGTTTCAGAGCTTGTTCTTTGCTTGTCCATGTGCTCACTTGGAAATCCCACCCTGGTGCCTGTGATTTCATGGCAAGCTCTGCACTTTGATGCCTGCACCACGTGGACACTGCTGAGAGCAGACAGGCACAGCCCTCCCTGCTCCTGCAGGGTAATCAAACTCTCTTTAGCTCAGCCTCTGTTTTGCAGCTTCCTTGTCTGACATTGCAGCTTGGATTCTTTTGGCTTCTGGAAGAAGGAGGTGTAATCTGCTGCTGTGTTTGTCAGGGGGCACTTCCCAGGTCTGAGATCCATCAGTTTCAATTCCATTTGAGTCTGATTTTCAAGGCAAAAGCCTGGATGATCATCTCAGGAGCTGTTAAGATCAACTCATTTCTTCTTTTAGTGCTCTGAAATTATTCTAGTAGTAGCTAGAGGCATGCTGAGAGTGATTATCTTAAACCACATCCATAACTCCTGGATGGAAAACAGAGGACAGGGGGATATAATATAATTCTCCTAATTTTCTGCACTGGCCTCACAGGCCATGTGATTCCCCCTCTTTGCCCCCTCAGAGGTGATCAGGCTGTGGAATAAATGGTAATGAACTCTGTTTCCCTCCCAGACCAAGAACCTGGACTTCCGCAGGAAGTGGGACAAGGATGAGTACGAGAAACTGGCGGAGAAGCGGCTCACGGAGGAGAGGGAGAAGAAAGATGGTGAGCAGTGTGCTGGGTTGGCACTGAGCCTCCCAAACCCTGGGAATTTGGGAGGGACAGAGCAGTGAGAAGGTGAATCCCAAAGGGAAAGAGCTGGCTTGCTCCTTCCCTTTCTCCTTTGTTTGCCACTGAGTATGGTTTTCTTTTTTTTTGACAAAAGAAATTCCTGAGAACCTTTCCAGGGGCTGACTCTTCTTTGGGGAAGGAGGACTCTTCTTGTTTCCAGTCATTTGCTGGAAACAAGATCTCAGAATACAACTCAAATCAGAACTGGAGATACTTCAGCTCCTGGTTCTAATAGGAACCAGGAAACAGTGAGGAGGAAATTATATCCTGTACTGATTTGAAAACAAAGGTGCATTTTCTGCGTGGATCAGGTAGTCCCAGATAGCCAGCAGGCCCCTCTGCACCAAGGGGAATGTGAAATCCAGCATGTCAAGCTTGACCTTTTGTTTGTGTTTTAGGCAAACCAGCTCAGCCTGTCAAAAGGGAACTCCTGCGGCACCGGGACTACAAAGTGGACCTGGAATCCAAGCTGGGGAAAACCATTGTCATCACCAAAACTACCCCTCAGTCAGAGATGGGAGGGTAGGTTGTGGTCTTATTGAGGTCTCAGAGTCATGCTGGTTAGACTGGGAAGCTGTGACACAGCTGAGACCCCTCCCAGGGCACCAGGAGCTGCTGTCCTTCTGTGTTTGGAGCCTGGGATGGTGGGGCTGCATTTTTCTACACCTAAACTGTGTCTCCTGGGGTAACATGGAACACACCCAGCAGGCTGAGCCCCTTTGGACATTATTCCTTGGTATCAGTGTTGCCCACCTGTAGGACCAGCAGAGGCAGATCTCTGCTGCCTGCTTGGGTGTCTTTAACCAGGCTTGCTTGCACTGAGCTCCAGGACTGCTGCTGATTTGGGTATCTGTGCACTGGGAATGGGAGAAACATCCAGATAGCTGTTCTTAGGAATGGTGTTTGGCCACTGTTTGTGTGATTCGTGTTCCACCAAGGTCTGAAACGGTTCTGAGCTCACCCTAAGCCATCAAAAGCATCAAAAGAATGTGTTGAGTTTGTGTCACCTCAGGAGTGAAGCTGTTGGTGTCTCTCTGGGCAGCAGTGCCAGAGAGATGTGCAGCCCTGATCAGCACCCAGGGGTGGCAGTTCAGCCCCTGACTTTTGGACTCTTAGGATGGGCAGGAGGCACAGCTGTGCTCATCAGGGAGTTGCACTGTGAGTGATAGGGATGGCTGCACTTACCTTGCAGCCAGGTGAGAGGACTGTGGAATAGAAACCTGAGCTGCTGGCCAGCCCTGCCTTGGGAGAGGGCAGTCTGTGTCACAAAGCCCATCCCACCCAGTAGGGTGTGGCTGCAAGAGAAAATGCTGTGCCTAGTGTCTTGCAGAGCAGCTCAGAATTTGTTTCTATCATGTCAGAGGGGTGTTGGTATCAGGGTTGGTACCTCTATGGCAGCCTGTCCATTGCCCTTGCTCCTCACTGGGGTCCTCTTGTCTTGGAGAAGTGTCCTGTGTCCCCAGTGACATGCAGATTGTCTCTTGTGTGGGTTGAGTTTTGTGTCACGCTTTGGGGTTCATTCTTCTGTGTCTCCTGACAGGTATTACTGTAATGTATGTGACTGTGTGGTGAAGGATTCCATCAACTTCTTGGATCACATCAATGGCAAAAAACGTAAGGAGCATTTCTTTGCCTCCTTGGAGGGTTGGTTGAGTTGGAGGGACTGTTCCTTTTGAGCATCACCCATGTCTGAGGGCTGAACACTTATCTATGGATCAGGGAGCTTAGGAGATCAGCATGTAGGAGCTCACCATGAGAGCTGTGGAGATGCTGCCCTGATCTCCTGACACCTTCCAGAGTGCTGGGCCATTTTCATGGAATAAGCCCAGCAGAAACAGTGATTGGTGTACTCTGTGGACTTATTTTCCCCGTCCTTCCTGTCAATGCTGTGAGAAACCCAGGGTCAGAAAATTCTAGAGTAGTTTGGGTTGGAAGGGACCCTCAGAGGTCATTTAGTCCACCCACCAAATCATGATGTCTCCTCTGTAAATCTGGAGAGAATCTTTTTACAGCACTCAAACTGTAAAGAAGTACTTAGATAAGTAAAAGGGCTGGGACTGGCTTATTTTTGGATCAGAAACTTCTCTAGAAGTTGAGTACAAACTCAGAACTGGCTGATGCCTCTAGAGCTCAGACCAGGACTATACCCTCGTGTATCTGACTGTGGATATTGCTTCTTCCTGGCATGTTCAGAGAGGGGGGAATGTAGAGAAAGTAAAGGAGCAGTAGAACAGAACTGACACACTTTGCATGTTGTTCCTGCTCATGAAGGTATTTTTGGCTCCTTGTGGAAGTCAGAAAATCACCTGTGTACAAAAAGGCAGAGATGTGTGTGCTCCAGACCTGCACATGGGGCTGTTTGAGAACAGGAGGTTCAGTAGAAACCTGAGGAGTGCTTTTCTGTAGCTCAGAAAAGAAAACACAGTGTTTTAAAAACCTGTGCTTTTATGTAGATGGGAGGAAGGTGCCAACATGCCTTGTCTGACATTTTGGGAGATGAGCAAGAAGTTCATAGGAGAGAATCTGGAATCAAAAATCCTGCCATGGCTGTGTGGCTGGGCATGAGTTGTAGGGATGAGCTGGGATTGGAAAGTGGCTGCTTGCACAGTACCTTAGTATATGAATGTGTCTGGGAACTTTTAAACCTGTCAGTAAATCTGGCTCAGACCTGCTTGTTCTTGGCAGCCCTTTTACTAATTCCTGGTGTGTAGTTTAAGCTTCCAAGTGCTGCTGCATCTCTGGGACAAGCCTGTGCAGGGCTGCTGGAGGGAACAGGGTGTTTGGATCCACTCAGAAATGTGGGTTGGAGGCATTTCTGGGGGTAGCCCTGTCAGCACAGGCTTACCCACAAGTGAAAAACTGTGAATCTGCTCTGAGGAGCCACTGAATCAGAGGCCTGACTTTATATTCTCTGTTTTAGCTGGGAATGTCCTGTGTAATCAGGATCTCTGAGTGCCACTCATGTCTTGTTTAGCATCGCCCACAGCTGAGAGATGCCAGCCTGTCAGTTTTATTCTAGCTCCTTTTTCAACACTCCAACCCTTTTTTATTCCACTGGTCCAAGATTAAATTTCCTGAGGCATCAGAGCAAATGACAGGGAGCATCCAAATAAGGAACCTTTAAAGAATAGTCTGTGTTCTTGTTATAAGTAGTGTTTGGATTGTTGTGGGTTATGGTATGGCCCTAAAGCCCACTCTCCAACCTAAGAAATCCTTAATCTGACCCTGGAAGGTGCTCTGAGGGGAGTGACAGGCAGGAAGGTGGTGCTGTGCTGTTTAAATTGGGATCAGGGATGGAGATTTCATGCAGATCACTGCTGATTCCACTCGTGTTCTCCAGACCAGAGGAATCTGGGCATGTCCATGCGGGTGGAGCGCTCCACGCTGGACCAGGTGAAGAAACGCTTTGAGGTGAACAAGAAGAAGATGGAGGAGAAGCAGAAGGATTATGACTTTGAGGAGAGGATGAAGGAACTCCGTGAGGAGGTAAGTCTGGGCAGCAGCTGAGGAAGCAAAGCTCCCCAGAAACAATTTTGGGGAGGAAATCAACCCTGGTTCCTACTCTTGTCCCTCATAAGCATTGTTCTTGATAGCATGGGCTTCTCATCTGCTCCTACGAGTGGGGTTTGTTTTTCTGCTTTTCAAAAGTTTGCATTGCTGTCCCTAGAATCCCTTTTCTCCTCTTTATGTGTGAGAATAACTCTTGATGCTTCAGATTTCCACTCAGAACAGCACAAGTCCATTTTTTGTCCCCCACTAGTTGTGTTGGAACTTGTGTGGTCTGATAGCAGATCTGCATTTTCATCCATTACCTTCCACAGCTCTTAGGATTGCTGGAATCCCCTTCCACAGGGCCCTTGTTTCTGTGTGGCCTCCCCAAGTGTAGAAGGGCTTTTTGAATGGTGTGCTGTGATGCAAGATGTGTGAGCAGGTGGTAAAAGACAGCAGATGTCTCTCAAACTGGCACTTAGATGTTAGTAACCATGAAAATCAGTTATTTGAAGACCCAACAAAGTTCTGACAGCTGAGAAGCTTCTATGGGTGCTTCTCTTCTATCAGCAGCCACATAACCCAAGGTTACAGATCACTGCCTGTTTCAGTCTCCCTGGCCAAGCCCTGAGCTTTGTTTCAGCACAGGAGAGCTCTTTGGGGTGCTCACAGAGCAGCCCTGTGCTCTGCTCTCAGGCAGGCTGTGGTGCTGCTGAGCCCCCTCTGTTTGGGGGCTAGGAGGGAGTTGCCCCAGCAGCAAAGGGGGTGCTGTGGGTTGAAAAGCTGCTGCCAGTCAATGGATGGCAAGAAGGAAATCAGCAGCAGCTCCTGATGTAGCTTTCTCCAGGGCATGGCTGTGTTCAGGAGCACAGAGGGCAGTGATGAGAATGGTGGGAGCAGTTGCTAAGTTGGGAGCTGAAGCCATGCTTTGGTGTCACCCAGTACAAACCTCTGGCTCTGTTCCAGGGCTCATGATCCTCACAGAGCAAAACACTTTGATTAGAGCAGCTCAAACTCTTTGATGCCAAAACCCCCCTGAAAGCCTCTCAGAGCTCCAGCCTCTGTTCCAGTGAGCAGCTGTCACTGTGCCAGGCTGGGAGCCAGCAGGCATCACAGTCACTGCCACCAAGCATTGGACAAGGGAATGGCCTCCTGCTTTCAAACCAGCTCCTTGTCCCAGCCTTGATTCCAGGCAAAACCTGGGATGTTTGCTCAGAAGAGAGAGTTTGATGATGCATCATTTTGTCTGTTTGTGTGTGTGTCTCTGCTCTTGGCCTGGGAAATGGGGTGGGTTGGATTCACTGATGAACTTCCTCCTTGAGGACTACAGGCCAGGATTTCTGCTGTTTATTTCCTCAGGAACAGCTTGGCTGCTGTGGGCAGGATTTGTGGTAATTGTGCAGTACCTGGTGTCTCAAAACTCCTTCAGCTCAGGAGGTCAAATTGTTTTGCTGTTGTGTCCCATGCTGCAGGAGGAGAAGGCCAAAGCCTACAAGAAGGAGAAGCAGAGAGAGAAGAAGAGGCGGGCAGAGGAAGATTTGACCTTTGAAGAGGATGATGAAATGGCAGCTGTGATGGGTTTCTCTGGTTTTGGCTCAACCAAAAAGAGCCACTGAACAGCTCTGGACTCTCCTCTTTCTCTAAACAGCTTGTTTTTACCCAGGGAACTCTGGATAACTCTTCAAAGACTTGATTGAGGACTTGTATGTAAATCTCCCAGTAGAAGTTGGCTGGAAGAGTTGAAAAGCAATTCCATACTCTACCTGTGCTGCAGATCAAGCTCTGCCTCTCATTAGCTTCCCTTCTCCTTCTGTGTCCTAGATCTGGCTGCTCTGTGGCCGTGTGTGTGCAGGGAAGTGCTCTGTTGGGTACATTTTTTTGTCAATAAAGTGCACATTCTGCACAGGTGGCCTGGTTCAGGATTAATCTAGTTGTCAACCAGGCCCTACTTGTCACCCAAGCTATGTTTGAGATGCTGGGAGGGATTCACTTGCTTTTAGGCTCATAATGAAGGAAATGTGCCACAGCAAGCAGTGTGAGAGGTGCATCTTTATGGCTTGTGCTGAGCAGAGCTGGTGGCTGCATGGAGTCTGGGTTGCTGAAACTTTTCTGTGTGTTTTTTTCTGCAAGGGAGACTTCCCTCTTTTTCTTTGTGTTTTAGCCCATAATTTCAGTATCTTTGAGGAAGGGGAGAAATTCCTCCCCATGACTGGTCTAGGATAGAGCCAATGGAAGAAAGGTGTGTACAATTTACCAGAAATAAATGGAATGTTTTAATGGGCCCTTTGGTGGGCTTTTGATGCCTTCTTTATTTTGAGAGCTTTGAAGAGCACAGAGCTGGGGTGGCCTTCTGGGGACCCAGTGGTGGCAGAGGTGAGGTGTGTGCCTTCCTCTCCTGGCTCAGCTCCCAGCTGCCCTAGGCAGACCACTGCCATCATTCTTGGCTTTTTTAAGTAATTCTGGAGATGGGTGTAAGAATATGGAAGGGGAAGGGAGTTCAGGGCTGGGGACCTTCATTCCCATCAGGCAATCCAAGACAGGCTGGGCTGTGTTCCAGATTTTACCAGCCTTAGTATATTAAGGGCCATTTTTTTCCTGTCTGCTGGCTGTCAGTGTCTTTTCACCTCTACCTTCCCCTAAATCCACTTCATTTCTGCTTTTATTTACCTCAGTCAAACCTTGTGTGACTCATTTCCGTCTGCAGTTAGGATTTATATTTTGCATGGCTGGGTTTTGGTAGCTCTGTCTCGCTCTCCTCTCTCTTTTTATGTATATTGATGAAATCCTTGCGCTTGCCCTTCTCCGTGCTCGTATGAAATTTCCAGCCTGGGGAAGGCTGCAGTGTTTAGCCTGCTCTTTCTAATACATCTAGAACAAATCCTGTAATGTTGTGCTGCTGTTTTAATTCCTTAATCTTAGCCTGCTGACAGCTTCATTGCCTCAGGTCTTTCCGCTTCAATTCAGATTATAATCCCCGTTGAAGATGCTATTGAAATGATATATAGCCAGTCAGATACAGCTGTCCTTGGAGGTTTGACCCTTTTAACTTGGCAATCCTTTGACTTTGGCTCTCTGAGCACACGGGCTGGGAGGGCGACTTTCATTCCAGCCACGTTCCTGGCGCTGTTCAGGCTGCAGCACGTGGCTCCGGCTGAATGGGAGAGCGGAGACGCTCGCGCCTTTGTGCCCTCCGGGGTGCGAGAGGGATGCTGCCGTGCTTTCATGCACATTAAAAGTTTAGGATGTTTCAGAGAAGATTTAGCAGCAGCCATTTTATTCCAGCCACCAGCTTCGCAAACACCCAGGCCCTCAATGCAGCTGTTGAGTTGATGCTGCTGACAATGGGGCAGAGGCTGCCCCACATCCCCCATCTTTTCCAGCTTGTGACCTTGGAGGCAGTGACTGCTAGCTTGGTTTTCCCACGGTGTATCCTGGTCTTGTCCGTCCTGGCACACCCAAGGGGCAAGGTGTGAAATGGGCAGCCCCACAGAAACCCTCCTGGGCTGGTGGTGGTGTTTGCACAGCCTCCTGCCACTGGGCCCTGCCTGTCCCTGCAAGACAGGGAGGAAATCCCTCCACAGCGCAGCGCTTTCAATAACGAGATTCCTCTTTGGTGTAAAGCCTGTCATCCCCAAGCCCTTCCCGAGGCCACCTGCACCCTGGGGGGCAAAGCCCCAGCCCCAGCTCCCCGTGCTGGGGCTGCTGGCGCCGGGGGAGCGCAGCTCTTTGTCTCGGCAGCTTGCTGGGAGCAGTGGTGTGTGCAGCAGCAGATACAAGCTCCTGCTGGATTCCCAGCAGCGGGAGCTGCCTCTAGCCAAGGATGAAAAGCTGGTTTCATGGGAGGAAATAATATTTAGAGAAGAGACAGATAACATTCCCTATACCAGCCATGTTAACTCTTTGCTCCCACCACTGCTTGGTGAGGTGTTAACTCCAGGCTCTCAGCCCCCAGTCTGGAGCAGTGGTTCTCAATGACTCCTTAGTTAGTATTTGCCATCTCCATGTTGAATTTAAGGTGCTGATGGGTCAGACTTGGGGCTTTACTTTGAGAGAAGACCCAGCTCTGCAGGTCCCCTTCTTCTCCTCACCAGTGAACAATGCTGGGGTGCTCTGTCCCTACTGGTTCTCATTAGCTCTTCCTCAAGTTAAAACTGGGATCTGGTGGAGTAAGGAGAGATGTTTTGCGTGGTTTGCTCATCCAGGCTGGGATGTCCTGCCTGTTCCTAATGTGAAAATGCTTTGAGGTGCCTGGAGCCAGCTTGGTGCTTGTTCCCAGTGCCTGGGCAGAGGTGCAGCTTCCTCGTGATCTGTGGCATGGAAGACCTGGAGGAAGGCTGGGGACTGTGCTCAGCTTGAGCTGACCTCCCTTGTCTCCATCCCACTGACTATTGATGGCAGTGTCTGGAGAAGTTCTCAGGCATCACAGCAGACCCCAGAAAAAACATAAATCTCTCTTACCATCTCCACTTCCCCTCTCCCTGACATCTTCCCTGGCCTCATCCTGGGATGAAGGACTGAGGCCTCATGGAGGGGCTGAGCACAAATACCCAGCTGCTCTTCTTTCTTTCCTTCTGGGCACCCTGGGAGGCTTCTGGGCACTTCCTCAACCCCACCCTCTCCTGCTAAACCACCTTCCCCTCACTCTCTACACATCCTGCTTGGGACTAGAGGAGCAGCAGCAGCATTCCTACCATCCCAGTAAGATGAATGGGACCAGAGACCTGAAGTGATTCTGGAGAAGGGGTCCCAGCCTGGCCCTGTGTGTTACCCTGTCTGGGCTAGCTGAATCATTCCCTGTGACTTTATTAGCAGAAAGACCTGTTTTTTCAGCAATTTCCACCAGTTTTACATCCTGGAAGATTTAAGCGCTTGGCAGGAGCTCCAGTCCTCCCACTGCTCAGGCCACAAGCTACTGCTGCCCCAGTTAGGCAGGCATTGCTGCCATTTGCCAGTGTTAAAGCTAAACAACATCCATAGGCAATATATCTGGAAACCCTCCCTCCTGCCTGGCTTTGACCTGGTGCAGTGGTGCTGGCAGACTGTGCCACCCCCCCTGCTCTGTGCAGGCTCCTGGGTGTCCCACGCTGCCATCAGTCCCATCAGTGCTGTGGCACCATCCCACACAACTCCAGGGGCAGCATTCCTGTCCCCTCCCAGCTCTGTGGAGAGCTGTGTGCTGAGAGCCACCTGGAACACTCAGGGCTTGGCCCAATCTGCATCCTGTCCTGCCTTCCTTGTGTGGGGACAACAAGGTGTCCCCAGGATGTGATCTGTGCCAGGGCAAAGGTTCAGCCCCTGATTAGAGCTGGGGTTGCTGCATAAGAGAACAGGAATCACAGGATCCTGGAGTGGTTTGGGTTGGAAGGGAACCTTGAAGATCAGCCAGTTCCAACCCCCTGCCATGGGCAGGGACACCTTCCACTGTCCCAGGTTGCTCCAAGCCCCATCCAATCCGTCCTTGAACACTTCCAGGGATGGAGGGGCCACAGGACAGAGCAGCCACAGCTTCTCTGGGCATTGGCTGAGAAAGGGGTAGGAGGCAGAGATAGGGCAAGATGAAGATTTACAGAGGGGAGAATCCCTGAGCTGGGAGCTATTTGCTTCCCATCTGGAGCTTGGGTGGGAAGCTTGAATGCCAGCTTTTGCAAAAAGGATCAAGCTGGGAGCCAGGGACACCCACAGTGAAGTGGTGCTTGGCCTGGAGACCCTGGCAAGCTGGGCCATACTCCACACACAAAATTTCTGGGGCTGAGCCAGCTCAGGCCACAGATGGGGCCAAGAGGGAACAAGCAGGGCTCTGGAGTGTTCCAAACTGGGAGGAAGGAGACAACCCCAGTGCCCCCCATCCCTGTCAGGTCTGTTGCTGCACCCAGGTTGGAGGGTTGCTGGATGGATGGTGTCTGCTGGGCTCAGTGTGGGGCTCCTGAGCACAAGGGAGGTTTTGCTTTGTCGTGAGTGAAGTACAAAACCATCACCAGCCAGAGAACAAACAGCTCCAGGCTGCAGAGGGAGCAGGGAGAGGGAGATGGGGAGGAGCAGGGGGAGCATGGGGACAGGCCATCCGCAGGAGGTTTTTCAGGGACTTGTGATCTCAGAGCAAATTTCTGCTGTTGGCTGCACACCAGTGGCACCATTTCACCAACTCATGCGTGCCTCCCATGCCGGCTCAGCGCCCCGGGGGGGTCAGGGCCGCTCTGTGCAGGAATATGGTCCCTGCTCGGGGAGCGTGTGATCTGCCAGGCAGCCAGGGAGCCCCGGGGACACTGCCATGCCTTTGTTCCTCCTTCTCTTTCTTTTCCACCTTCAGATTTTTTTTCCCTCTGCTTCCAGCTGCGTATGCAGCACTCCCCCCCTCCGTTTCCACCCACAGTTCCTGTCTTGATTTTTCTTCCCCTCTACAAATATGTGTTCCTTAGGCTTCTTCTCCTCCCTGCCCAGCTCCCCCCATCCGTGTTGCCTTCCCAAACTTCTTTTTATTTTCCCTTCTCCCTGTTTTCCCACAGGCCCGCTTCATTCCTTCCCCTTCCTGCTTCTCTCGCCTTCCCTCCAGCCTCTCGGGCTCCTGTTCACTCACTCCGTCTCCCCTTCTCTGACAGTTTGGGGGAAATCTGTCTGTGTCAACACAGAAATTCCATTATTTATTGGCTGAGTGGAGCAGGGTCCTACACTCGTCTGTAATTGTCTCCAGATCAAAGCAGCTGCTGATGGCAGCTTTGCCTTCTTGCAGCAGAACACCACCCCCAGCTCGCAGCTCCCCATCCTCCCGGGGGAGTCGGGTGCGTGTGCGTTGACACCCTCGATGACTGATCTCTCAGACAGAGAGGAAAGAAGTAGGGCTGGTGGGGGAGAAAAGGGAGGCCTGGAGGATCTGCAAAGCTCCCTGGAGGAGATGGGGATGGTGGGGTGTGTCTCAGGGAGGCAAAGTCCCTGGCATGGGCCAGGGGAGAGGGGGAGGGTAGAGGTGGTCCCTATCTGGGAATGGAGACAGAGAAATGAAGTGAAAGAAGGGACAGGGAAGCAGGAAACATCCCCATATCTGTCCAGGACTGGAAGAATGAAATTTTAGAAATGGGGAGAAAGAAGAACATGCCTTTTCATCCCTTTCCCTTCTGAAACCACCAACCTATCCCAGGGATGTGGGACTTCAATGCAAACTGCAGGCACACAGTCAATGTGAACTGCAGGCACACAATTTTTGTGTGGATGTTGATGCAAGATGTCTGTGGGGAGAGGAAACATCCACTCTGACTTCTGCCCCTTGGCCTCCTCACAGGGATCCCAGCTTCAACATGACTGGAAGAGCTGCAGTGGTTTCTCTGCTGGAGGAGGTGAGGTCAATCAGAACCAGTCTTCCCACTTCAGCATTATACACTGGGGAACTTGGGAATCCTTTGTTTGGATCTGTGGACACCAAAAGACATAGACACCATCAAAAGTCCTGACAGCTTGGTCCCCTCTCACTGCCTATTACATGAAGCTGTCAGGCTCAAGCCATGGCTCTGCATTTCTTTTAAATGTCCAAAGCGCTTCCTCCAGGTAACACCTCCCTGGCCCGACCATCATTTCTCCTCTGGTTTCTTTCTCCATAGAGTTCAGACAGTTTCATTTACACTTCTCCCTGTAATGTATGGTTCCAAGCCTTAAATCAGTTTTTTAACCTTTCAGAACTTTAGGCACAAGAATTGTGCATAATATTCCAACACCAGTCACCCTGGTGCCTGACAGAGGAGAGGTGTCACCTCCTCTCTCACAAAGCTGCTCTTCCCCCAGGCACTCATCACACTGCTGCCCACCTTTCTTTCCTGCTCACTGTTCCTTCTTCCTTCCCAGCAGAAAGGAGACATTCCCTCAGGACATTTTAGGGAGACCCTCTAAGAGGATGCCCACAGCAAAGTGAGCAGTCCCAGCCCTCAGGATAATGGGAACACACCCCCCCCTTCTTTTGCTTTGGGTCCCAAGTCTGTTACTTCAAGTGGAACAAGACATCAGCCATGAGAGCAGCTCCTCTGGCAGCTTGGGTTTGCAAGAAATTCCCCCCACCACCAGAGCAGGAGGGGAAACTTGGCTTCCTGAGCTGCCACTGAAGTCTGTGTCCTCCAGGGACTCAGAACTGCTCCCTCAGAGGCTGAGCAGGACTGGGCCCCATGTCCTGGAAATGCTCAAAAGGAGGTGATAGCAATGGAGGATCTGCTAGGAGCTGAGCCTGTTCCTATTTCCATCTGTCCCTGGCAAAGGGACTGGGGGAGTTTTCCCTTTGTGTGTCTGTGTGGGCCAGGAGAGTCAAGTGCCTGCTACCAGTAGTAAGCCTTGAGTTGGTCACCTCAGTGGCATCTCCTCACATAAAAACCCTCTGGAGCTCCATGAACACATCATGTCTGGTGCAAAAGTTCTTCCTGCACCTCTGCAGAGGAAGAGGAGGGTGGTAAGCAACTCCAGCACCTTGAAGAGCAAAGCCCATGGACAAGGACTTCCAGTAGGAATGGAGTCCTGGCGTCCTTCATTGCTCCATCCACCCCTGGGTATGGTGCCTGTGAGAAGTGGCTCCTGACAATCTGGGACCTGCGCTCTGCAAGCCTGGGCTATCTGGGCAGCTCTTTCCCTTGCTTTGGTGACCTCTGCTCAGTGACTGGGACTTTCCAGGTTCACAGTGGTGTTGGGACATCTGGAGGACCCTGGGGCATCCCTACTAAGAGCTAGATTTGGCAGCTCAGGATTATCTCCAGGATGACAATCCGTGCCCCAGTCTGGTCCCTGTGACACCTTCATGGTGAAGATTCTTTCCTTAATGAGAATTTCCTTTCTCCAGCTCCTGCTCCTTCTTTCTCACCCTGTCCCTCTGCACTTCTGAAAGGAGATGGGCATGTGTCATATCTTGCATCCCAGCACACAAGGGCAGGCAGAGTGCCCACCAGCCCTGATAAACATGCCAAGACAGCCACCATCCCCTTCAGGACGTGGGTTTTCCTCCCAAGGGAAGGCAGGGAACCAAAGTTTTGAAGTGGAAGGAGCTCTGCTCAGGGCATCCTGCTGCAGAGAGCATTGTGGCTTCCCAGACTGAATCCCCAGCGCCTGACCCTACAGAAGCAACCCCGGAGCGACTTCCCAGCTGCAGGGCCAGGCTGCTGTCATTCCCACCAGGAGACCCCCCCTTCCCGCTGTGTTTGCCCTCTTGGGCACCACAAACCTCGGAGCGAGGGGGAGCAGCCGCATGCACGGCTGGGCAGAGGCTGCCCTGGGCAGCTGGGGGAGGAGCTCTGTGCTCTGGCAGGGACAGCGCTTCTTGCAGCCCCTTCTGCTGCCCCGCAACGCAGCAGGCAGGAAAATGGAGTGGCAGTGGTGGCTGGGCAAGGTTTGGTGCCCACAGGCAGCCGAGTGTTCTTCCCCCCCCGCCCAGTCCTTTGCTCTCTGCGTGACTTTTCCAAGGCAGCTCAACCTGCGGCGTCTCCTGCTGCATCCCACATCCCACCCTGATCTCCCCGGCTGGCCGTGCCAAGGCTCGTCAGAGCTGACCTGAGGCAGCTGGCCACCCGCCCGCCTGTGCCAAGGCATCTCAGAGAGACAGACCCCCCTGCAGCTTCCAGCATTTTCCAAAAACAGGCTCCTAGCTGCATCCTGATTCCCTACCCCGGGAGAACAAGGCTGGCAGCTGAACACTCTTCTGCACCACAAGAGGGGCCTTAAAATCTGTAGGGTATGAAGAGGGATGTTAGTGGTGCACTGTCCCCATTCCATCCCCCCATCCTGCTGCTCACCCTCCCCTGCTATGTTCCCCCCAAAAATGCTCTTCTTTGGATTCCTCAGCCCTCTGCAGCACCCCCAGCCCGAGCCATTTCCTTCAGGAAAGGGATCCTTGGAACAGGTCTGTTCTCCCTAACCCCTCCCAGCCCCCTACCCCGTTTGACCTTGGTCCCCTGGAATCGTGGGGTCTGGGAGAGGAGCTAGAAGAGACTGCAAGGTCTGGGGAGATGAGGAAAAGGAACAGGATGGGACTATCCTGTGACGTCCCTTAGAGGAGGGAAGCAAGGGGGGACATGACACGGTTCCCCCCCCCAAGGAAGCAGCAATGAAGATGTGCAGGGTGGGGGGAGCCTTACCAAGCAGAGCTGGAGAAGGGCGGGAAGGATCGGGCAGGGGGCCGGGGGGGGCTCGGATCCTGCCGGTGCACCTGCGGGAGCAGGAGGTGGTGGTGAATATTTTACTCTAAATCAAACAATAGGACCGGAGCCGCTCCAATGATTTTGCAGAATGCGTTTGGTCAGAGACGGGGGAAGGACTGGAGGGAATGAAATAAGACCCCCGAAAATTTCTGTGTCCCATCTCGCCCTCACCCTCAATCCCCCTCTGGCCTGAGCAGCACCCGAGGGGCGTCCCGGAGGAGCAATACCCGCTCCATCCCACCATCCCACCGCCGGCATCTCAGCCCCGGGAGGGCTGGGCGGTGATGGACGGAGAGAGGGGGGCGGGCAGGGGGGGCGCGAATCGAGGATTGGAGGGGGATTAGAAAGAAACGGATCGGGGCGGGGGTGACAACGACGCCGCCAGGGGTGGTCTTGGCGTGGGAGATGGCGCGGGGGACAGGCTGGCAGTGACCGGCGCTGCCGATGCGGGCTGGGCTTCACTCACCGGGAGCCGTCCCGATTCCACCCGCGAGCGGCCCGAGCCCACGCGTGCCCCAGGCGCTCCGCTCCTTCCCCCTGCCCGCCCCGCCTGCCCTCCCCGACCGGCGACCCCACGAGCGCGGCACGTCCCGCGTGGGTCTCGCTGCGCTCCCAGGGACCAAATCCTTTTCCCAGCCCGACAAACCCCACCAGCTCCGCCGCCTCCTGCCTCCTCCGGTCTCCCGGTCGGCTCTGGATCCTGCTTCCCACTCGGGTCCCCGTGGGGAGCAAGGTGGGGGGAGCGGATGGGGCCGGCCGTTCCCTTCCCAACGGGGACCGGTGAGCAGAGACAAAGGCGGTGAAATATCAGTGCCCGGCTAAAGCGGCTCCGAGCCCCTTCGAGCCTTTAACTGGATCGTTACGGGATTATCCGCGCCCTGAGCAGCCGCGGGGCGGGGGCCGCGGCCGCCCCGTCCCGTTACCGAGCGGCCCCGGGGACGGCGGCGGTGGGAGGCGACTCACGGAGCTGCCCGGGCGCGGCGGCGGCTGGAGCCGGGTCTGCGGGGAGAACGGATCGGCCGGCGGAGGGACCGTGAGCGGTACCGGGGAGGGGAAGGGGGGGCGCAGGGGCCGCCGTCTGTCGCGCTTCGGGGGCCGGCGGGGGACCCGCGGCTCGCTCCGCTCCCGCCTCCCCCTCGCCTTCCGCGGGGGGCGCAAAGTTTGTGCCCGCGGTGGGGGCAGCGCTGGGGTGCGGGGAGGCAGATCCGGGGGTATCTGGGCAGGATCGTGCGCCGAGAGCCCGAGGGGGCTGACACTGGGGTGCCCGGCGGGGGAGCGGGATTTGGGACGCGGGGCTGCGGGCAAGCGGGGTGTCGGGGGTGGGAAGGAGGCAGGGAAAGAAGGGGGGGGGGTCTCTGTGCCTCCGCGCTGATGGGCTCAGCTTTATCCAGGGCTGTAATCCCCCTGCTCCTGTAATTAAAAACTCCGCATTACAAGGAAAACGGTGTGCAGGGAAATGTAATCAAGTCTGGAGGGGCTTAACCATCTGGTAAAGGTTAGGACCGGCACGGCGGGGGACGCGGCCGGGGGATTTGGCAGCAGCCGCGATCTGGGCTCCTCTTAATCTACCGCGGGTCCGAACGCAGCATCTGCGGGGTAATACCGACGCCCCGGGCAGCGATCGGTCTTGCTGGAGCTCCCACCGCCGTTAACGGGATCTCCCCGTTAGATGAGAAGGTGGTCCCCTCCTCAGGTGCGTCTGGCTCCCGTAAACAGGTTTTGCTGTGGCCCCGGGACCCGGATTGCAGCCCCTTGCGGGGGCCAGCAAAGAAAGGGTTAAGCCGCTGCCGGTGGCCGCGGTTCGGCCCCGCAGCTCCGGGCAAGGCCCTCCTCCGCCGCCCCCGGGAGCCCTGAACTCTTTGAAAGTGCGAGAGGCAATGGAAGGCGAGGGCGGCGGCGCGGGTGCGACTCCTCGTTCCCGGGACCGCCGCGGGGCCATGGGGGCCGGAGCAGGCTCCGGGCCATGGGGACAGCTCTTCCTCCGCTCCCTCCTCTTCCTCCTGTTGGCCGGACCCCCGGCGCGGGGGCAGCTGCGCTACGCCGTGCCCGAGGAGCTGGAGCACGGAGCCTTCGTGGCCAACCTGGGGGAGGACCTGGGGCTGGATGTGTCCACCCTGTCAGCGCGGAGGTTCCGCATCGTGTCACGGGCCGGGGCTAGGCAGCACCTGGAGGTGAACCTGGAGAACGGGATCCTCTTTGTGAACGAGCGCATTGACCGGGAGGAGGTGTGCGAGGCCGGGGGCACCTGCCTGCTCCACCTGCAGCTCCTCGTCGAGAGCCCACTGGAGCTCTACCGCGTCGAGGTGGAGGTGCTGGACATCAACGACCACGCACCCACCTTCCCTTGGCAGGAATATGTGCTGGAGGTGGCCGAGTCTGCCGTGCTTGGTGCCCGCTTCCCCCTGGAGAGCGCCCAGGATCCGGACGTGGGCACCAACTCTGTGCACACTTACCGCCTCAGCCCCAATGGCTTCTTCTCCCTGGAGGTGCAGACCCGCAGCGATGCCAGCAAGTTTGCAGAGCTGGTGCTGGAGCGTGCCCTGGACCGTGAGCAGCAACGCGTGCACCGGGTGCTGCTCACCGCCCTCGACGGCGGCGTGCCCGAGCGCTCCGGCACGGCGCACATCCTCGTCACCGTGCTGGACGCCAACGACAACGTGCCCGCCTTCGACCAGCCCTCCTACGGCGTGAGCCTTCCTGAGGACGCTCCTGCTGGCACTCTGGTCATCCAGCTCAACGCCACTGACCTGGATGAGGGCCCCAACGGGGAGATTGAATACTCCTTCAGCGGGCACGCACCGCCACGCGTCCGGGAGCTCTTCCACGTGGAGCCCCGGAGCGGGCAGGTGCTGCTGAAGGGCCGCCTGGACTATGAGCGGGCCAGCCTCCACGAGCTCTACGTGCAAGCCAAGGACCGCGGGCCCTCAGCTGTGGCCGTGCACTGCAGGGTGCTTGTGCACCTCCTTGATGTCAATGACAATGCGCCAGAGGTGACCCTCACCTCTGTGTCCACACCCGTGCTGGAGGATGCACCCCCAGGCACTGTGATCGCTGTCATCAGTGTTCAGGACCGGGACTCTGGCGACAACGGGCGTGTGAGCTGTGAGGTCGGCCCCAATGTGCCATTCGAGCTCCGCTCCTCCTTCCGGAACTACTACACGCTGGTCACCACGCAGGCGCTGGACAGGGAGCTCGTGCCCGAGTACAACGTGAGCATCACGGCCCGGGACATGGGCTCGCCTGCCCTGCTGACCCGCAGCACCCTCACCATCCCCGTGTCTGACGTGAACGACAACGCCCCGCGCTTCCTCCAGCCCTCCTACAGCGTCTACGTGATGGAGAACAACGCGCCAGGTGCCTCCATCTGCTCTGTCAGCGCCTTAGACCCCGACTGCCAACAAAACGCCTACCTGTCCTACTCCATAGCTGACGGGCACATCCATGGCATGCCCGTGGGCACCTACGTGTCTATCAACTCAGACAGCGGGCACATGTACGCCCTGCGCTCCCTCGACTACGAGCAGATCCGCAGCTTCCAGATCCAGGTGCAAGCGCAGGACGCAGGGTTTCCCCCACTCAGCGCCAACGTCACCGTGCACATCTTTGTGTTGGACCAGAACGACAACGCCCCGGTCATCGTTTCCCCCCTGCCCCGCAATGGCTCCGTTGCCACCGAGCTGGTGCCGCGCTCGGCCAGGCCCGGCTACCTCGTGGGCACGGTGTCGGCGGTGGATGCGGACGCGGGGCTGAACTCTCGCCTCTCCTACCAGCTCCTCCAGGCTACCGACTTCACCCTCTTCAGCGTGGCGCCCGACACGGGCGAGCTGCGCACGCTGCGCTCCTTTCTGGAGCAGGATGCCAGCCGGCAGCAGCTGGTTGTGCAGGTGCGGGACGGGGGGCAACCAGCCCTCTCTGCCACCGTGTCCCTCCTGCTTTCGGTGGTGGAGACCATGCCCCAGACTCTCTCCGACTTCAGCGAGTTCAGCCTCCCTCCAGAGGCCTCCTCATCCTCCCCGCTCACCCTCTATCTCCTTGTTTCCCTGGGCTCCATCTCCTTCACCTTCCTCCTAGCCATCCTCATTCTCACAGCCATTCGCTGCCGCGGCGAGCGGCGTTCCCGCCAGGGGGACAGCTGCTCGCCGCCTCGCTGCCACTGCTGTCCCGGGTCCAGACCCTCCCCTGATGGCCTGAAGACTTCCAACCTGACGGCGCAGCCCCCTGCAGGGACCGCGGCTGGCACCTGCCTTGATGTGCCCGCGGGCGGCCCCCCAGGCTACTGCTACAAGGTCTGCCTTGGTCCTGAGTCTGCTCAGAGCGACTTCATGTTCCTCAAACCCTGCAGCCCCCCCCGGAACAACGAGAAGGATCCCGGGAAGCGGTCCCGGCCAGAGCAGCATCTCCAGGTCTCCAAAGAGGTAACACAGCGCCCAGCAGGGCTTAGCAGCTCCCCCCAGCCCCCTCCCTCAGCCTCTGCCACGGGGGAAACCAGGCACGGCTTTTCCCAGAGAACAACCGGAGCCTTTGATCAGTGCGGGAATTAGGAGCCGTCAGGCAGCGGGATCTCCACCGAGCTTCCCGACGGGTCTAATTACCGGGGGAGCGCCGGGCTCGGCTGAGGCGAGAGGAAATCCCTTCTCACCGTCTTTGTACCCATTAGAGGCAACAGAGATGCTCCAGTGCCCTGGGGGCGGTGGGATAGCGGGGGGGGGGGTGGCTTCTCCTCGGTGTGGGTAAACAATTCACACTGGGACGGTGTGAGCATCGCTGCTGCTCTGCTGCCCCTGTGCTGGCAGGGCCCGCAGTGTCCCGGGCCCGGCTGCTGCTCTGCACCGGGCTGTGCCAGCAGGCAGGGAGTGGGGTCTGCGGGGCGGGATTTTGATGTCAACATTTGTTAGGTATTGAAATGAGGAATGTCTAATTTTCCCGATGAAAGACTCTCCAAAACACGATTACAAGGATGGAGAGTGATGAGGCGTCTAATCCACTTACGTCTGACTTTTAATAAACCAGCCCTTCCAAGGAGAGCCCAGGACTCTGTGCCAAGAGAGTCTCTCCACGTGTCTCCTTGCACCCCTGGACTCTCTTCCCTAATACTTAATTAGATTTTCCTGCAGCTTTTGCAACCCTCCTGGGACATCAAGCACACAGCTGATTTCTGCATCTCTCACCATTTAGTACCTCAGACCTGGGCTAAGTAAACATTGCACGTGCAAAAAATGCGTTTGAAAATTGGCAGGAATAGGAGAACCACCTGTCTCTCCCCAGAATGACAGGCTTAAAACCCCCAGAGGCAGAGGACAAGCCCAGAACCACCCCCATACTTCAGGAGGGTGAGGAAGGTCCAGAAGGGGACAGGCTCATTCCATGCTGTCTCAGTTTCCCTAGAACAGGAATGTGCTGCTTAATTCTCCACAAAGGAGACAGGGAAAGTGGAGATGTGGTCCTGCATGCCTGCCTGCTGAACACTTGTGCTGGCAGGGCAGGGTTTTTTGGCAGAGTCCCAGGGCTGATTGACAGAGCTCCCAATAACTCACCCTTGCTCTTCCCTGTGTTTTCCAGGCCAAGCAGCCCAACACGGACTGGCTGCCTCCGAGCACGCAGAGACCTGCCCTGAAAAGGTACCAAACCCAGCCCTGGGGAAACAGAGGGAGCAGGTGGAAGGGGGATATGGGAATGGGGAGGTTATGTCCCACACAGCTTTGAACCAGTCTCTTCTCTTTAGCTCCCAGAGCCTGGAAGATGTGGGGGAAATCCGTAGAGCCCTCCAGAAGGAGCATGAGAGGCTGTGCACACTGGTGACCCCTGTCTCTGGTTAGTATTGGGGTTCTGGGGCTGGCAAGACCAGACCTTCTGGTCACTTTTGGAGGTGCAGTGGGGGCATCACACCCCTGTTCCTTGCAGTGGTGAAGTTTTGTGGGTGGAAGGGGTGTCCAGGCACCAGGATGGAGGTTGGTGACACAAGACTTGCATCCTGGGATGTGGATGTAATCTTTCACTTATCTTTTCTCCAGAGTTTCAGAAGGCTTCAGCAGGCCCCAACAGCATCTGGACACCCCACTACAGCCCCCTGTACCCAGCCCTGGATTATCAGCACAACGTTTACATCCCTGGCACCCCCACTCTGCTTTCCAGCAAGGATGGGCCCCACTTCCCGGGCCGGGAGAACAAAAACAGCTTCTCCACCTTTGGCAAGAGGAAGAAGATGACAACATACTGTGACATGCATGACAGTGTGGTTATCAACAACGACCTGAAGTAGCCTGGATGGCTCTACCCTCAGAATCTTCTGCATTATTTCAGCTGCCAGATCCACCTACAGCACATGCCTCCATGTATGGACCACTCAAGATTTTATGGAGATGCTGGGAGGGTGGCTCAACAGAGCATGTGGGAAGGATTTAAGGAGCAAGAGACTGAACATTACAGGGATTGGGGGGTGGTGGCAGGGGGAATTTCTCCCATCTCATCTTGCAGAGCTGTGTTGGCAGCAGGTGCTGTTTGAGGTCCATATGACCAGATTTAAGCAAATCTGCCTTGAGTTTACCCATTCCCATGTCCCCTTAGGGACCATTCATCTCTGTAAACTTTGTCACTTCTTTGTCTTGTCTGGCTGTGTGAATGTACTGAGCTGCATGCCTCTATCTCTGTCCCTCTAGGCATGGAAAGTGTGTGCAGGCCAGGCCTGGTTCAGCCAAACCTGACCTCACCCACTGGGGCAGTGACCATTGCTCTGTCCCTGAGATCCAGCAGGATGTGTTGCATGTCCAGAGCAGCAATTGGTGTCTGTTTTCTCTGGGAAGTGAGTGCAAAACCCCCAGCCCTCATGAGTGCTTCTCTTCAAACCCTGACCCAATGCTTGCAGGGCTGGACAGAGCCCAGCTCCAGGGCAGAGCCAGCCTTGCTCAGGAGCAGCACACATGGACTGCATGGCCAGAGGGGCTGCCAGCCTAAGCACCTGAGAGATGCACAAGGAGAGGCCCTGCTGGGCAGCTCTCTAGCCCTAGGCAACATCATCTGAATGAAAACCACTTTCCAACCATTGGAGTGACCCCAGCACAGGTCTCTTCCCTCCAGCCCCTGCCTTCACTCGGATCTCTGTGCTCCCCAAGTCCTGAATGCCTGAGGAACCCCTGCTCTGGTGCACTGGGGGCCCCACCTGCACAGGACAAACCTCTCCAAGTGTGCCCTTTTTCTCTTTTGGAACCTTTAGCTGGCAGTCAGGAGCCCTCAAGGGCAGGACTCCAGCCCCAGCACAGTCTCTCTCCCCTGCCTTGTGCACCCTGCACCTGTCCACCAGTCTGTCTGCCATCATTGCCAATTGCTCTGGTCATGGGACAGTTCTTTTTGAATCCATCTGTGCAGAACATGACAGCTCTTTCTAAACTGAGTTTGTTTCACTCTGTCTGATTTGTACCAATAAATTGTATTTTAATAGCTCACCCTGGCTCCTGGCTGTCCCTGAGTTGCACACAACAGCAGGGATTGCTGCACAGCTCCTGGAGCAGCACTTCCAGCTCCAGAAAATATGTCTGCCCTTCTGACTTCTGGAGCAGAGAGCTCATTTTATGCCTAGAGCTCATTTTATTCACTTCACATGTATTCTGGGGGCTCAAGGCCCCCTTCTCTCCTTCCCTGGACTCAGGAGCACTTTGGGGTCATGGCCAGAAGGAGCTGGAGATGTCCCACAGCTCCTTGCTCAGTGCTCCAGCTCGGGCATGGGGAGATTTGCACCATGGTGGGGGCATCCACGAGCTGCTGGGAGAGGGGCTGGATGTGGCACTAATGGCAGAACAACTCGTGGTTGTTACATTGATTTCTCTGGTTAATTTACCCTTTTCCCTGGATAGGCACCTCCAGCTTCCCTCAGGGGCCACAGAGATAACCTGGGCCTGTGCCAGGTGTAGGGGCAGCTCCCTGGGGATAGGCAAGCCTGGATCTGTTGGTGGGATGTCTCTTGGCTTGATGTGGGAGCACTTAGCCTCCAGATGAAGTCCTGAGGTGACCAAGCTGTGGTTGTCCTTCCCATACCCCGAACTTGCTGGTGGCTGGCTCGGGGAGGCTGCAATGCGGCTTTTGGGATTAACCCAGAAAAGTCCTTGTCTGCAAGGGGCAATGAGCCCTTCAGTGGAAGCAGGGCCAGGGAGCTCTCAAAGGGGCCTCGTGGGAGCCAGGGGCCCGGGAGGACAAAGCTTTGGACATGAAAGGGACCTGGCTGCTGCTGGTGACTTCAGTCCCAGCTCACATCTGCCTGGCTGCGGGTAGATGAAATATTCCCTGTCCCAATTAGACAGTAGGATGAAGGATTTTCTGCTGCCAAGTGCATTCTTCAAGGGTCTCCAGAGAGTGTTAAGGGTAAAAAAGAACCCCAAACAGCTACCCTGAGACCTCTGCACAGTATTAGCCTGTTCCACTGCTTCAAAAGAACAAGGGAATTATGTAAAGTGATACAATAAGATTAATAACAGCCTCAAGAAGCAATAAAAGCATCAAATGGACCTGAGTCCCTGCAGGGCAGCAAGCCTCTCCCCCTGCTGGATTAACCCTGGCAGTGTCTCTGCTGCATTTTCAGGTGCTGCTGGTCAGCACTGGGAGAGGACTGGAACCCCTCTGCAGGAGGGCCCAGCTGCTCACTGTGCTCACACAGCAAAAGGCATCCAAGGGCTAAATGAGCCCATGGAACTGGTGTTTTGTATCAGATTCCCTGGTGTGGCTTCCCAAAACTCAAAGCTGACCCCCAAAAACCCACAGGTGTTTGAAAGCTGCATTTGGCATCTCTGTCTTTGGAAAATCATGTGGGTCAAGCAACCAAGGGGACAAGTTTACCACTTCCCCTTGGCATTATTTAATCCCTGCTACCAAGGCTCACTGGTGCCCACTGAATTGAGTCCATGCCCTGTCCAAACACACACACACACACACACACACACACACACACACACACACACACACACACACACACACACACACATATCTGTACTTCCTGCTGACTCCCCCCAGGTCTGCATGTTCAGTTCAGGCACCTCCCAAAAGGGATTTGAGCAGCACAGCACCCAGCCCACACCTCAACACCCCACGTTCCCCCAGAATCTGCCTTTGCTCAGTTGAAGGAAAACCTGCACTGACAAGAGCTCAGTTTCAATCTTTCACTTCAGTCGCCATATTGATGAAAAGGACAATAAAAAGGGACATGCTTTAGGGCAGAGAGGACTTGCATAAATCTAATTCAGCCACACTACTATCCCTCTTCAAAGGGCATGTCTGGTCAGAATCGTCCATCTAATAGATGAGATCTCCTTTGAAGATCTCCCACAGGGACAGGGTTTCATTAAAAATGCAAGGTCTTTGCCCTACAACTAGTTATTTTTACAACTCTCCCTGTGCTAACACTCCTGAGCATTAGCTGGTTTCTGTAGCCTGGTAATGCACTGGGCATGAGAGCTCCTTTGGAGATCTGCTCAGCAGAACCCTCTCCGGATGCCTCTCTCACATGTTCCAGCTCTCTCAAAGATCCAGAGGCAAATTTGGCTTTCAGGGACCCGCCAGCCAGCTTGAGATTTGCTTCTAGGACAGTGGGAAAGCTGCCATGTGGTGCAGTTGGCTGCAAAATGCTTCAGGCCATGCAAGGCAGGCACACAGCACTTCTGGGCACCAGCACAAACAGGGGTTTGTGCTCTTGCTGCTGCTGAGTAGACTGCTCAGATGGAAACAGCACTTGTACCTCTGAAATGACTTGAAAATGGGTCCCAGAGAGACAAAATGAATCCAGAGGAAGAGAGAAAAGAGGCCAGAGGCAAAGACCCAGAGGGGCTGATGCTCAGTTCTGCTCCCATCTGCCACACACAGAATCAAGAAGCAGCCAGCAAATTCCCCAAAAAGCCTCAGCCTGGACACAGCACTCTGCATGCAGCTGGGTCAGGCTGGCTACAGCCGTGGGTGCAGGTGTGTCTCACTCCCAGAGGGTATTGGCAGGACAGAGCCAAAATCCATGAGAACCTCTGCATGGACCTTGGATCCAGCCCAATCTGTTGCACATCACTAATTAGATCCTCCAAAGATGCTAGGAATTTCTTTTTCCCTCTCCTCTCCTCTCCTCCCCTCCCCTCCCCTCCCCTCCTCTCCTCCCCTCCCCTCCCCTCCTCTCCTCTCCTCTCCTCTCCTCTCCTCTCCTCTCCTCTCCTCTCCTCTCCTCTCCTCTCCTCTCCTCTCCTCTCCTCTCCTCTCCTCTCCTCTCCTCTCCTCTCCTCTCCTCTCCTCTCCTCTCCTCTCCTCTCCTCTCCTCTCCTCTCCTCTCCTCTCCTCTCCTCTCCTCTCCTCTCCTCTCCTCTCCTCTCCTCTCCTCTCCTCTCCTCTCCTCTCCTCTCCTCTCCTCTCCTCTCCTCTCCTCTCCTCTCCTCTCCTCTCCTCTCCTCTCCTCTCCTCTCCTCTCCTCTCCTCTCCTCTCCTCTCCTCTCCTCTCCTCTCCTCTCCTCTCCTCTCCTCCATGCCTTAATTTATTGAAGACTTGGTCAAGATTCATTTGGATTTCTTTTCAAATTCCCTCTTAAATATCTCCCTGAACCCACCTGCAGAGCAGCCTGTTCCTGGCTAGATCCCTTCCTCCTGTTTCCTTTTTGATCTTGGTAAATGTTGTGTAGAAATAAATATTCTTTATCTTCTGTCACAATAACTTAGCCTGTGCCACGCTGAAAAACGTCTGCATGATTGTCACATGCTGATTTCCTCTGCTCCTTTGCACCTTTTCCTTTTTCTCTGCTCTGAAAACATCAGTTGCCAACTCCTCCACAGAGATCAGATGGAAGAGCAGGCCAGGGCTGGGGAAAGCTTTTGCTTCCCAGTTAGCCTATAATGTATTTTCAGTTTAAGTGGTGGAAATGTCACTGGCTCTGTTTAGCAGCATTCACTCAAGTGGAATTAATGCTTCTTGTTAGTGATAATATGACTTAATCAGCTTAATTACTTTGAGACATAAGTAGACACCTTTGTGTATTGAATAACTTATGACACACTGGACCAAAAAGCACGAATGAAGGCTTTGAAAATAAATTAAATATGACCCCTAGTGCAGCCTGCACTTTGACTAATGATTCTTCCCCCATGAAATTCAATGACTTACAAATCTTACATTTGAATAAATGATACATTTTTGCATGTTTTAAACAATAGCAGTGATTTTTATTTCAGTATTCAGGATTCAGAGTGCTCCTCCAGCGCCAGCAAGCAAGGCAAACAAGCTCATGTTAAACGGATTGAAAAATAAAACATTTGTGCAGTCAAGTATCAGAAATACATTCAGAGGATCTGCAGGCATTCCTGATGAGATATTTATTTTAATTCATTGCTAGGAATATCTGCAACAACAGGTGAAAAAAACTGCATCAGAAGAAATTGAGAGAGAACAAAGATTCCCAGAAGGTTCACTAAGGTCTTCACATCCAATCTGTCCATTTCAATAATGCCCACAAGAGAAAATATCATTAAATAGCTCCAGAAGTCTCTTATCACACATTTTGCCTGCATAGAAAATAAATCACACAAAGGAAATAGAAGCAGGAAAAGTAACCATCAATCAAGAAAATTATTATGAACATTTGTAGGATTTCTGATAGGCCAGGATGCAGAGACTCTGATAGCAGGCTGCATGGGAAATAGAAAAATTGGAGTTAAACTGTTACATGAACCCAGAGAAAAGATGAGCTGTCTGAATTTGTTCTGTTCTATTGCAGTGAGTCACCCAATTTCTGTGTCCAAATTTTCCTCTAAAAAGCACTGGAGTTCAGCATGGTGCAGACAATAACACATACAGAGATTCTTTCAGCCCAAGTATATCTGAAATTCAGAGGTTAGCTTCGACTGTGGCATCACAGGGGAGCCTCACTGGTTTGATGAGTTTACTTTTAAGTCCATGTGCGTATTTCTTGGTATTTTAGCTGACAGGAATTTTTTTCATACTGCTGAGGGTGAAGGCTGGGGACTCTAGGATTAATTTATCACTGCTCTTGCTCTGCAGTTCTCTATTGACTAAATCTCCAAAGCTCCCCAGAGTGCAGATGGAACATATCCACACAGGGATCTAAATGTGAGGAGTTTAATCTGAGGTTGAATCCCACCTGTAGGATTCCATCTTGTCCCCACTTTCCTTCTTGATCTTCCTTTAATATCATTTAGAGGAGACATGCCCAGCACGCCCCTGACATTAGCTTTTTATCAGAGACCAGAAGAAAAGATTTACCATTTGAGCATCTTCTAACAGATCAAACTTCAGGAATGTAATCCTGAAATTAGTTCCTAAAAGTAAAAATTTATCTTCTTCCTATTTCTAGGAAATGCAACGTTATAATCCACTTGCTTACCTAAACCACCTCTTTGTCTTAATCTCTCCCTGCAGAACAGTCTGACAGCTGCCCCAGAATGTAAGGAGATCACCAAAAGGATGATCATCTGGGGCTGAATCCCTTCCCTATGTTCCCCAAGGGTTCTCTTGGCTCATTTTGCCACATGACATGAACATTTAACCCCTCGATGCCCATCAGGTGTCACACACCCTGATGGTTCTGCTCCTTTGATATCTGAATAGCCTCCAGCACGCTCCACCTGTCACTACAGGACACACCCTCTGGCCTTTTTTCTGCCTCTTTTTGGGTCCAAATTTCATATCTGCTGTAGCTCCCCTTGTATTTCAACCAAATCTGACCCTGCTTTGAGCAAAAGCCTGACCCAACCACTTCCAGTTTTGCTCTGCTTTTCCTGTGTATCCTTAAAGATCCATGAAGATTTGGGTGCAAACTCCCAAATCTCCAGTGAGATGGTGCCCCCTTCATGTTACCCACGTGAGGCACAGCTCCACCAGCACCCAGCTGGGACAGGACCATCCATCTGCTGTGCTTGTGCCCCCTGAGCCCTGCTGTGCCCAGCCTTGTGGTGTCCAAAATCCACACAGGGAATCACAGGGACCAGCAAGACACCCCCAGTCTTGCAAGGGAGGAGCTAGAAGTTCATTCCTGCTCCTCCTCTCTTGGAGATGGGCAGACAAATCACCTCGCGTGCTGCCCCCCCAAGCCTTCCTGCCTGGTTGCTGAAGGTATTAGGAAGGAAGACCACTCTGGGAGCCATTTCTGAAGAGCTGGATTCTGTTGGCATGGAGAAATTTTTTTTTTTTTATAAGAAAAAACGGCCTCTATATGCAAATGGGAAATGAGATGGAGTGGGAAATAAGCCCAGCAAAAAATCATGGAAGTTTTTGCTGCCTGCAAGTGGAATTCAGCTGAAAAGGGGGGGAGGGAGAAGGAAGGAAATTGAAAGAGCCTCCTCTCTGCACAGATTGCCTTGCTGGAGAAACTCTGAGTGTTGCAAGGTATAATAGTTGTCTGCTCAGAGGTTCCTTCCCGGGGGACTTTCCCTGGGATAGTTTCATACATTCATTCCTGACTCCTGGCATCTGCATAACACGCTCACAGAGAGAGTTATTAGTTTAATTTTCTTGTGATTACAATGGAGGCAGAGAGAATTAGAAAATACTTTTTTTTTTTATTATCATTACTTTTTGTTTTCCAGTTGAGAGACTGTAAATGAGGCTATTCATCCTGCTAACATCAGTAGGGACCCAAACCCAAGTCTTTCTGGGGTAATTGGTTTCTGATGAGCAATCACTTGTAAAACCCAATAGCAAAGGCAAGAACTGAAATATAAATCTTTCTTTACATGCTGAGCTTTTCATTAGGATTGTATGTCCTGGCTTCTTTCTGGGATTCAGTGGAAAAGCCATGAAGTGGTAAACAAGGCAGTGGACTAAGCCTGATAAGAAGTTTGTATTAGCAAAAA